>NC_134459.1:72501743-75361743 GCF_047948215.1 Lycorma delicatula | reverse complement strand
AATTCTGCATTATACCCAGGGAATCTGTAGCACAATTAAAAAGGTGCAAAATAAGAAAAAACAAAATAATTATACAGAGTGTCCCACAAACAAACAGAGAGATTTTCAGAACACGTTCTACTGGTGAAAATAATGAAAAAAGTTTATATGAACATAGCATAGGTTTGGAAATGCTTTATTTTCAAGTTACAGCTAGCGAAATATTTTGCCAGGATTTCAGCTCTTCTAATAAAAAAAGATCTACTGTAATTTTTAGGACTCAAATTAAGAGTAAAGTTGATGGTTTCTTTTGTAATTTGAGCCAGGAAATACAATAAAACAGGTCCCAGAACTTGTAACTCCAGTAGTTTTTAAGATATCTGACATAAAATATAAAATTCAGTGTTGAAAAACAAATATTTTTTTTTAGGTTTGTAGTACAATAATTTTGTTAGATTAATAAATGAAGAAGATTTAGTGTCAAAACTTGTAGAGAATTTAATTCTGAGAAAATTAATGTAAATACAGCCAAAAAAAGTATATAAAAACTTTTAAAAATTGATTTTTTATTGAAGAAAAACAACAAAAATACACAGAAAATTGTGTTATTCTTTCAGTACTTAATAAATGTTCTTTTTAAACATTCATATATCAGAATTTATAAATGAATGGATCATTTCCAACATCGTTTTCTGTTGAAGATCAAGTAAATCATCATGTTAATGATGATTAAAAACAAAGTGTGGTGAATCCTATGATCCTATAGAAAATGTATTTCCTTTCCACCTGCAGAAGTTTCCAAATTTGTGGCCAACAGATTACCCCCAGCAGTTAAACTTGTTTCATTGGCTTCTAGAGTAGGTTGATAAGGTAAATTCAAATTTATTCACCTATGAAGCCACTTTTATAAGAAACGGAGTCTTCAATTCTAAAAGTAGTCATTTATGGAGCGAAGACAATCCACATGGTACTGTTGAAACTAGTTTCCATCATAGATTTCACATTAATGTTTGGTGTGGCATTATTTATGACAAAATTCTAGGACCATTTGTTTTCAATGAAAACCTTACAGGAGATGTATACGTTCATTTGTTGAAAAATAATTTGCCAGCTCTTTTGGAGGATGTACCTTTAGAAACAAGATTGCAAATAATTTTCCAGCATGCTAATGCCACATTTTTCTTTAGTAGCTTGAATGCTAATTTCTTAAACTGGATAGGATGTGGTGGACCAATTGATTGGCCACCACAATCACCTGATTTAAGACCACTAGATCACTTCATTTGGAGCCATTTGAAAATGGTAGTATATCAACAAAAACTTAATACTAAAGAAGAGTTTCTCACTGAAATATGAAATGCTATTGAATTTATACAAAAGAATCCTGAGATGATGTAGATAGCCATCAGAAATATTTTACATCTGGCAGAGTGCTGTGTACATTGTAAGGAGGGAATTTTAAACTATTGCTGTAACATTTTTGTTATTCTGTTACCATTTATCATTTCATGTATTTTATTTATTTTTTTTTTTGTTATATTAAAAAGAATGTTTATTAGGTACAGAAAGAATAATACAATCTTCTTACCTTTTTCATCTGTTTTGCTTCAAAACAAAAATTTTTAAAGTTTTTATATACTTTTTATTGGCTGTATTGAATTAATTTTCTCAGAATTAAATTCTGTACAAGTTTTGTTACTAAATCTTCTGCATTTATTAGTCATTTAACAAAACTGTTGTACTACAAACCTAAAATAAACTTGTTTTTATACCCTGCATTTTGTGTTTTATGTTGGATAATTTTAAAACTAGTGGAGTTACAGTTCTGAAACCTGCTTTATCCTATTTCCCAGCTTATACTCCTTAATTTGGGTCCCAAAAATTACAGTAGAGCTTGTCTTTTATTAGAATAGCTGAAATCCTGGCAAAATATTTTGCTAGCCGTAACTTGAAAACCAAGCGTTTCCAGATCTATGTTTATATGAACTTTTTTCATTATCTTCACCAGCAGAACTATCCTGAAAGTTTCTTTGTGGGACATCCTATATAACACATCACTTTTCTTCTGTAGATATTTCACAGTTTTATCAAGATTGCTAAGTAGCTTAGAATGCCTTTCTTCTTTGCACGTATTATGTGAACATTGCATAATGGCAGTTAATTGTTAAGCTGTAGATTCCATTGTTGATGAAACAGTAAATAACATTAACTTGAGGGAAAGATTCATTTATAGTATTAATTGTGATAATAAAACTAGAGATTTCATAATAAGTGAAAATGATGTTGAACTCTGTTGGGAAATAATGATAGTGTGTGCCTGTGATATGAGCATCTTGATCCTTGAAGAATCTACCTGGATATAATGTCCCTAGCAACATACTGAAAGAGATCCCTACTGCATGTTGAACATATTTGTGAGAGAAGATTGAAGATGTCTCTGGGCACGACTAATCTGGCTATCAGTGATCATAATTAACAAGTATGTCACAGCAAATTTATAGAAAGTGGATTTACTAAAAACACAAAAAAATCTTGAATATTCAAGAATAAAAACCAATATGAATCAACTTCAACTTAACCAAGGTAATATATATAAATAACATACTAATAGAGAATGTTTAACAATCAAAGTATTATAATAGACAAAATTGTTTTATGAAAGTTATTTCAATTATTGTTTAATGTTGCTGTTTTGTAGAATTAATAATAATAATAGGAAACAAGGACTTATCATGTGTTTTGTAATTTTTCTAGGTTGAAGGATTCTACAGGTTGGCAGCATGTATTCACATCTCCTCATATAGAAAGTTGTATAGAAAGGGTAGCTGTTAATGCAAAACTTGGTCAAGGAGGAGTAGGTGAAGCATCTAAAATGGTTGCTATTTCATATGCAAGTCATATCCGTTTATGGGGCATATCTGAGCATGGAGGACGGACAAATATAGGTGTGTGTATATTTAACCTAAAAGCAGATTATTAATTTATTTGTTAACAGTTACTTTTATTTTCACATTTTCTAATGATTGTCTTCAAGTTTCTTTATATGTTTTAAGTGTTAAAAACAATTTTCATAATTAAATTCAAATAAACAGTTTAGGATATTTTTGCATTATGGATGTGGGTTGGTCGCACAATGTGCTGTAATAAATAATTACTAATATTAATTAAATATTTAATATATTAAAAATGTTCAGTATTATTATTAATAAAAAATTTATTTAATAATATTTGATCAGGCTGCTTGGTTTTCTGTATAGATAAATTAATAAAAAAATAAAGATACTACTACTGCATATTTCTGCAGTTAAGACGATCTTCAGATAAGAAAGGTATAAATTTTCATCCAAGTTTTATAGTTTTAGGATATATCTGTCCTATAAGACAACTCCTAAACTATCAATGGCCTATGAATTTAGTTTAGATCGGCAATCATCATCTGGATAATAATACTGTATAGCGTATATGGAATTATGTCTTATTTACACTGATTCGGGCACAAATGACCTTGACTATTCATAAAAGCGTTGTATAGACTATTCTATTTTGTGGATATACCCTACTCTCAACTAGTAAAGAATTACGATTTGTCCGTTTTTTCCTCAGTAGCTCAGTAAACATAACTTTTAATATATATTTTGCTTTAGTATTGCTTTATTATTACAATGTAATGTCATATAACATATTTAAATAATATAATAGATTTTTTGATAAGTTGTAATAATTTTCAACATCAGTTGCGGTCAATAATTGCACATATAAAGGGATAGCTTCCTTTAGCATTGTTATTTTGTAGGTTGTATCGTGTGTTCAAATAATTTGTACTATAAGTGTAATCAGCGTAAAATTTGTAAAGTGTTGTCCTAATCATGGAACCTATGAAAAGAAGAAAATACGAAGCAAGCTTCAAGTTAAAACTTATAAAATAGGCTAAAGAATCGAACAGCTGTGCTGCAGCAAGGGCTTTTGATATAACAAAGATTTTAAGAAATTGGAGAAAGAATGAAAATGCTATTAAAAAAATGCCAATGAAAAAAATGTCCTATGAGGAAAGGAATAGCTTGCCGGCCAGATTTAGATAATGACATTACAGAATAGGTACAAGAAGAGAGGCAGAATTGTTATGTTGTTAAAAGAAATATGATTAGGGCTTATGCATTGAAGTGGGCACAGGCCAATCCAGAAAAAGGCAAAGAATTTAAATTAACAGTCGGTTGGTGAAATCGTTTCATGAACATAAAAAATCTGGTAATATGACAGAAAACAAAAATTGTGAGGAGTTAGCACAAGATCTTGACCATAGAGTCAGGAGTTTTCACAAGTTAGTTATTGGTATGAGGCAGAAATGCAACTTTCCATTATCTATGTTGGAAATGTATGGATGAAACACTGATTAAATTCGACATGATAAACAGTAGAACTGTGGAAAAAAATGACATAAAAACTGTTAAAGTAAGACGTACAGGCAATGAAAAGACCAGGTTTAGAGTTGTATTAACATACATGGCAGATGGAACAAAATTAAAACCCATGGTCATTTTCAAGAGGAAAACTACTCCTAAAATAAAATTCCCACCAGGCATTTTCGTACATTTTCATGAAAAGGATGGATGGACGAGAATGGTGTAAAATTGTGGATGGAAAATGTGTGGCAGAGGCGAACAGATGCTCTACGAAATCAAGATAGTTTGTTGGTATGGGATATGTTTTGCAGTCGCATAACTGAGAACACTAAAAATCGCTTAGCACAGAACAATACTAAGATTGCTGTTATACCATGTAGTTTAACTTTGATGCTACAACCTGTAGACAACTCTCTGAATAAACCATTCAGAGATCACATGCATCAACAATGGAATAACTGTGTGATGATTGGTGAAAATTCGTTTACAAAAGATGGAGCTATGTGGGTTATGTCACTTGATATGCTGTGTGATTTCGTGATCATATCATGGGAAAAAGTGAAAGCGGAAACAGCGAGCAAATCCTTAAAAAAATGTAGGATTTCTATTGCTATGGATGACACTGAGGACGATTTGTTATGGAGTACTGATGACAAAGCAGAAATCGACTTGCAAGTTACAGAATGAGACCCATATGACGAGCTTCTCAACAGTGAAAGTGAGGATGTACTTGAGGAGGAGCTATTTGCCTTAGATGATGAATGTGAGAATTTTGCAGGACTTACATTGGTGAGTGATTTGTTTTATTTTATAATGGTTTCAATTTATATAAATTTCAATCTAATTTTTTTGTATCTGTCCTATAAGATGACCCTGAATTTTGGGGGCTTTTTTTATGATTCAACTATTGTCTTATATGCAGAAATATATGGTAATTGTGCAGAATTCTATGATACTGACTTGTTTATATAGTACATATAAGTTCATCAAAATTTGATTAGGACTGCAAAGGAGTTATATGTTTTTATATAATTTAATTTTACTTTTCTAATTAAATATTTTTGTTTGTTGATTTGACGTTTCACTTTCACACAATACTGAATTCAAATTAAAAGAATATTTATATATATCAGTTATTTGTATCAGATTGCTTTTCATATAAAAAATTGTTTATGAATTCATGAAAATTATTTTTACAGACATAATTGGGATTAGAATTGCTGCATATAATTTTGAATAAAATAAATATAAGCTACTGATTATATATGTGAGAGTAAAGCATACAGTTCATTAGAAAATTAAGATGTCAAAATAGGAAAATCTTTGAAAACCATTGGTTTTTAAAGCAGCCAATGTTACAGCACATCATCCAATATTTGGTTAACAGCTGTTGTGTTGTATTTGTTTGTATGTGTTTATGTAGTTGTTTTGTTGTGTAATTTTGTTTGGTTTTTTAAGGTACATTTAATCTGAATGTCCGAGTAGAGTGCCTTTTTTTTATTGGAAGCCAGTTAGTAGCATTATCTCCTACTGGAAAGATTGGTGTTTGGCATGCTATGACACAGCACTGGCAGATACAAGATGTTGTTCCTATTGCTTCATTTGATACAGCTGGGTCTTTTTTACTACTAGGGTGTAATAATGGTTCTATATACTACATAGGTAAGTGGTAACGTAGGAATAATTTATACTTTGTAGATATATTTTAGTTTGAATCTCTGTTAGTTTATATTTTGCTAATTATGTCCGTTTGTGTCACAATCTTTGTTACTTTTTCCCTTTTTTATACCAAATAAGGATACAGACTAAGCACACTGACAGAGTCAGTGTGCTTAGTCTGTATCTAACCCAAAGAATATCAGAAGTAGAGGTGGAGGGAACAGTAAATAAGAGGAGTGGTACTGATTCGGGTGAAGAAGAACAATTTACTCACAAAGGGGCTGGAACAAATAATTCCAGCCAAAGGAGCATTTCAAGGCACCTTCAATGTATGCCCATCCATTCTATCCATGTTTCTTGGAGAGATTATTACTTAGAATGGGAGAAACACATTGCTGATGATTGATTTTACATTGACAAGCTTAAATATATCTTGCAACAAATTGATTTTTCGTCAGATACTAAGGAGTCACTTGAGAACAGACTTCATCTTCCTTAACAAAGCCTTGCTTGCCTATGAAATTGTGTGGCGAGAAGAGACAGACTGTTGGACTCAGACATAGTTTTTTGGGGTTTGACATGTATACTTTTTAAGAATAATTTTAATTTTGTATTCATCATTTTTATTGATTATCAATATTAGCAATTGTAAGTTAACCCCACTTCCTAAGTATATATATTGAACAGAACACGCCTCTCTTGTGAGAGCCATCTTTTAATTGTTAGATCATTTTCAATCATGATTTATATAATATATATAAGTTAAGTCTTTTCTTAATGAAGTTTCTTTTCTTTTTTTTTTAAAAAAAACTATTTTATTACACTTAATAATTATTATTTCACATATAGATATTCTTTCTGTAGTATTGAATTATTTTGGATATACTTTCCAAATACAAATTAAATAAACAATGTTATGCTTTTACATGCTAACAGAGTGAATTCTGAAAAGAGATTTTACATTACATGTTCATTGTAACATGTAAGCAAGTGTAAGACTTATGTTAGATGTTCATTGTAACAATGCAAGTACAAGACTAAAGAAAAACTATAGAAAAGACAAAGGCTTCAACATTCCAATAATAGTGCATGCATGTGCTAAATACTATATTCTAACATATATATATATATATATATATATATATATATTATATTATATTAATCCAATCAACCTAAATACAGAATTAATAAATAAAATAAAGTAGAATGACACCTACCTTATTCCATACTTAATGCAAGAGCACTTTCGCGAATTACTTCATCATTAGTTGCTCCATATATTTTTTTTTCAAATCATTCATATCAAATTACATATTAAAATTGAAATCATCCTGTACTATACTTAAGATTTAAAATTTAGAATTGTTAAAAGATTTTTTTCCAAATTAAAATCAAAAAGAAATAAAATTTTTTTTTGAAAGTAAAATTGTTTATAGCATTACTTATGATCATGATATTTTACTTTCGGCTAGGTATGTTGATGATATTTTTGTGGTCTATAATCCCGTTTAATTTTTAACATAATGAATTGAAATTGTTAAAAATAGAATAAATTACTTAGATGTTGGTATCAAAATTGATAGTAAAAATAATCAGTCCATAACTTCAGTAGATAGGAAACCAACAACCAACAAAACCACCACACACAAAGTTAATGTGTATCTGAACATGGTTATAAGAGCAATCAATTACAAAAAGTATATTAGAAATAATAAATTAAATAAAGAAATAAATATTATTAAACAAATTGTTAAGTATAATAGTTGTAATGAATCTTTAGTAGATAATATATGCAAAAAACAAATGTCAAAAATAACAATAATATATATTTATTACCAGTAAGTAACACACAAAAAATTGACAATGTATATTTAAAATATGTATATACTGATAATATTGTTGAAAACATAACAAGGTAGATAAAAATTTATTAAAACCTATATACCATATAAATAACCATTTAATAAAACATTAAAAATTTTAAACACGTACTATTTCATATGGTTTACACAATTTGTGTAGTATTTATAAAATTAAAGTACAATGATTCATAAAATTCAAAATAACGTAGCATGCTTTATTCATGATTCAAAATAAAGTACATGCTACAAAAATTGTCATTCATTGATTTTAATTGTCATTCATCTCATCCTCTGAAGTAATACATAATGGTGGTCCCAGAGGTTAAAAATAAGAAAA
The DNA here is from genome assembly GCF_047948215.1 of Lycorma delicatula. NCBI lineage: Eukaryota > Metazoa > Arthropoda > Insecta > Hemiptera > Fulgoridae > Lycorma > Lycorma delicatula. The sequence continues at coordinate 75,353,506 of NC_134459.1, read as the reverse complement.
AAAGTGCAATGATTGTGACAATATTTATATAGGTAAAACCACTAGATCTTTTAAAACTAGATTTGATGAACATTTTAGATATTATAAAAGTAGAAAATTGGGCTCCTCCAATGTTTCTGATCATCTTATTAATAATACACATTCAATATCTGATAATCATACTAATTTAGAAGTACCGGAAATTAAGCAATACAATATTAGTACAAATAATAGGGATTTTGACATTTTAGAAAGGTTTTATATATATATAAATATAAAAGTAAATTTAATTTGACAACCTACATGCATAGTATGAGGATGACACAATCATAAAACCTGCTGTAGATAGCAGCATTCTTAAGACATTGATAATTCATAATATTCTACTCTGTACAGTCACGTAACTTTGGCTAGCTGCTAGTCCACATAGATTTCTATTTTGTTTAAATTATTTATTTTATTTTGTTTTTTTTATTGATTTTAGTTTTAACTTTTAATTTTAGAAAATGACTTCATATATATGTATATGCAATATTTAATTTTAAATTAAAAAATTTTAGTTTTATTTCTGTTTTGATTTTAATTTGTAAAAGGATTTTTTAACAATGTTTAAGTATAGTATCATAGGATGCTTTTTAATTTCAATTGTAATATGTAATTTGATATGAATAATTTGAAAAAAAATTACATGGAACAACTGATGATGCGAATAACTCACAAAAGTGCTCTTGCATGAAGTATGGAATAAGATAGGTATCATATTATTTTATTTATTAATTCTGTACTTAGGTTGTTTGGATTAATATAATTTGTATAGTGCAGAGGAATATGATTCTCGATAGGATCGACTTTAGAAAAATAATATACATACATATACTTTTTTTTTGTTGAAAATTCAAATAATTCACTAACATATTAACCAATGTGCTAATACAATTTAATATAAAATGAAATATAAACCATCAAAACACGGTAAATGTATAACTTCCAGTACTGGACAGTAGAGTTTATGTATTTGTCTATAATAAATTTAAAAATTCTCAAAAAAGAAAACAATTTCAACAAATTAACAAAATATAAATAAATATGTTTTTAATGCAAATATATAATAACTGAAGATGTAGAATCTGTGAAAATCAATTCTTGGAATTAACATAGTAAGTTTAACTGATCTATTATCTGTGATTTGGTTGTTTATATCTCATTTCATTTTAAATATATATAAAACATATGTAAAAAATTATCCTTTTGTTTATAAATAGTAAACAGTTTCAATATTTACTCTAATAATTTATGTAGTCTTCTTTAATATTGTTGTACTTAGTAAAAAATAAGGCATTCATCTTGGCACATTAGTTACATCATTGACTGAGATAATTCTGTGACTTCCTTTTTTTTTACCAAAGACAGCACTTCATGTTGTCATGTATTTTTTGTCACATAGTAGTTAATACCACTTTTAAAAAAAAATTGAAAGCTAGAAAGTAAATAAAAATAAAATTAATTTAGCACTGATTTCATTACTGACTATTGTTCAGTGTGTATGTGTAGGGTTTATTAACTTATCATTATGTCAAATTACTGTGGTAGTAACAAATAAGTTACACAGCAGTAGCAGCTGTAGTAGTAGTAGTAGTAGTAGTAGTAGTAGTAGTAGTAATATTATAGAATAGCTAGTCTATACTTTACACATACATGTATTATAGGATATAAGTATGGAATAAATTTATGAGTCTATTATTACACATAGTAATCTGTTTATGAACATATATATATATAAATATATTTCTTTTAATAAATCTCATATAACTAGAATTACTATTGCTGATCGTATTTCTTTCTTTTATTATTGATGATGTATATTTTATTTATTTAAAGATAAAATAATATAAACTTCTTCAGATATATTTAAATTGATAACTTCTGTCATAAAATTAATACTTAAATTAAATTTATCCACATTACATCCATTAAATTATAAGAAGATATTTATCAGCACATTATCTGTTAATAGTTACAGGTTGTCTTTACTAATTACATTTTTTGTTTCAGATATGCAAAAATTTCCATTACGGATGAAAGATAATGATCTTCTGGTAACTGAACTGTATAGAGATCCATCACATGATCCTATTACTGCTATTTCTGTCTATCTCACACCTAAAACAAGTTGGTAATCTTTTGTAAAATATATTTAAAAAAGTGTGTGTGTGTGTGTGTTTTCATGCTCATGTGTTTGTGTGTCTATGTGTGTACATGTACTCACTCATAAGGATTTAGAAAAGTGAATTAGAATGTTCACATTAAGTGAGAGAGCCTTTCATTAAAAATCATTGTTTAGTTCCGATTAAAATTAGTAAATTAAATTTAACATATTTTAACATTTTATGTTTTTCTGTAAGTTTAAAATACTAATGCTCTTCAAAAGTAGGACTGACTGTTCTCGCTTAAAATTTACATTAATGTTCTTTAAGTACACAAATGGGAAAATAATTTTTAGGCTTTGATGTAAACCATTCCATTAACATTGTATCACCTCCCAATTATCCACAATAATAACCAGGAAGAAGATCATGGATAATCCTAAATCAGCATGTGGTTGATCCTAAAATAATATTTGAGTAATATGTGTTAAAATAACCTTATACTGCTGTTATAGAGTATAGTATACATGCACTTTTATGTTAAGGTATAACGGTAATTAATAAAATAAAATATAGTACACTACACTATTATGTAGTTAGTAAAAGTAATATCCAGAAGTTTATTCAAAATATATATTATCATGTAACAAATTTTCACTATTACTAATACTGAACGTGAAGTAGCTAAATACTTACAGATTAAACGTAAAAAATTAATAAATTGTGCATTTTACTCTTTCAGAGTTTTTTCCTTAATTAAGATACGATTAATTATTGTTTTGTTGTCGACCGAAAACACTTTCTTTTAATTAAACTTTGTAGTTTGCGTAGCACAATAATATCACACAATGAACTATCATCCTACCATATATATCCATAACGAAATATAGTATACATTTATTTAGTAAATGAATGAAGGAATAAAACCTATAACAGAACAATGAAAAAGCTTTTTAACTTTAAAAACTTTTAAATTTCTAGCTTCTTTATAAGTTTTAAATTTTTTTTAATTTGAGAGCCATTACGGTTAAACCGCTTGTAGATAATTGGGTCTCCAGTGTACTTAGGTAGAAATTATGTTTTAATGGGTAATGGGTAATTTTTTATGACTATCTGGTCCTGAATTTGAAGCCAAACATATTTAAGTTCTGCTGTTTATCACAGATAAAAAAATCAATATATTTGAGTAATGAGTAGTTTAGTTAAGTTATAATACGTACTAAAGTCTTGTCTCTTATCTTACAGATTCAAATTCCCGATCATATTAAGAGATTTTGAGATCAGAAGTTTTTAAATAATATTATTGTATTGTAATCCTTATTTTAAACACACAAAGTATTTGGCAAATCTCCTTTGTTTCTTAGCAGTAGCTTATGTAAAATATCGGCCCCCGAGCACGAGTCGAGCTGAGCATCTTTACTTTCTAACAGACAGACGTAGTTCTATCAAACCGCATTAATAGAAGGGAACAGAATTATTAATATTTAGAATGTTAATATCTCGATGGTTGTCAGGTTCTTCAGTATTTTAACAAATTATAAGTAATTAATAATCTTGTTAATTAGTCTATTAATTTGCTTGTTGAGAAGTTTAGAGGATTAAAGTTTAAGTTAAAATATACTATAAAATCTGGACTGTAATGTGCATCAAATAAGCAGAGGTAATAGATACAGTATAATAAAAAAAAATCTGTCTTCTCAGCTCAGTGAATATAAGATAGAATTTAGCTTGTGCTGGGGTGATATTGCAATGAAAATATACACTTACAAAACAATGTTTTGACTTATTTTCTTTCTTAAATAATTTTTTCTTTTTTTAATTCAATACATAAGAGACTCAAAGTGAGTATGAAAAATATTTAAATCAGTACTTTATATTATTCCCTCTAATATTTATAATCTATTTATTATTGTTAAAAAAGTATATCATGTCTCTTTGCTTCATTTGTTGAAATGTTATATACTCTTATTTATTTATTTTTTTTTTTTTTGTAAAATAAGTTTTCTAACAATTTTCCTTTAATATCATTGTATTATTACTTTCCTATAAGGGTTTTTATTTATTTTTTTTTTGAAATTTTCCCGTTTTGCTAATCTGATTGAAAAATTACTGTTATGTAGCATTTTCTATTTGTGTAGTTAAGTGCGTAATTGATTTAACTGATTTTTTTTCTTTATTCCACTAAGTTAATGAAAATATTTAACAATCTGGATTAATTGTAATGGTTTTATTGTTTGTGAAAAAATTTTAATTCCTAGTTTTTGTTCTGTGATTTGAATTTTTTGTCGACTATTTTAAATAGATGATATTGCATAAAGTAATTTAGTTGATTCCTCATCATTTCTTCTATTTATTTGTAATATTATTAGAAGATTGTATAACTTTATTTGTATATTGTAAAATATAGTCTCCTTTTTTATTTAAAAACTAATAAGTGTATATCAGAAAAACCTGATTAGTATATTAGCCGTTTTGAAATAAATGTAAGATTTCTTGAAGAAGTGTCACAAAATGATGCTTAGTTAGTAGTTTAGATCAATTACAACTAATTAATAACAATTAACAGTGTTCCAGTTTCTTAAACATTTTTCAAGTAGCAGTTTTACATTTTGTTAAAAATGTTTATGTATTACATACTATTCCAAAATTAGTTTAATGGATGCTTTAATATGTTGATTGGAAGATTAAGTTTGTAAAAGTCGATCCAGAAACGGATCTATTTTTGTATTTTTTGAGCTCATATTCTTTCTATTACTGCAATTTATATCTTCATAAAATAAAAATATTTTAGACGTATACATCTAAAATTAAGCAGCGAGTCTATCATGTGTTGTACAGTTATATAAACATTTAATAAACTTCCAAGAGTTAACTTTCATGATTATCCTGCATTGTCAGTTTGTGATTAATATTATAATTATATGAAAATGATTAATTAAATATATAAATACAAATTTTAAGTGAAGAAGCATAAAATCAGCATGAATTATGTTGTTGCCAGTTGCTAATTAATGCATTAGCTATTTATCAGATTTCAATTCAGAAGATCAAAAAGGATACTATTTCAGACAAGAAGATTACTTGTTTGATAGTCTATTTTCAAGATTTTCCAGCATCATCATCTTACAAGAAACATTTTTAATTCGTTTATTTTTCAGGCATTGTCATAAGTTAATTGTGTTGTAGATGTTTCTACTGACACAACCACATCATTTTACAGTCTTTAAACCAAAATATTAGATTTCAAACAAAAGATTCTGGGAAACTGGAATTTTTCTATTAAATAATATTTTTCTGTATATACTTTTTCTATTTGCACATTGAATATTTTTTCTAGTTGCACATTTCTTAATATGATGTTTAAATTTTTAAGTTTACCAATTTTTTACCCATTTGCTCATTTTTGGAAGTTTTTTTCACTGCTGAGTGAATTTCACAATAATTGTAGGAAATTCTGATTTTTGTGTAAGTAGTTTGTGAACATTATCAATATTATCAGATATAATATTAACAGGTTGATTACCATGGCCAAAATGTATGGAATCGCCAGAACCACTGTGGGAGAGAAACGTATTGCTCAAGTATCTTTGCCAAATTTGTCACTGACAGATGGATTAATATCTCATTGCAGCTTTGTCTTTGAAGACTGAGAGATCGATTTGTAGCACACTATTCATGACTTTTTCATGTGATATATTATAAATAACATCCGCAAATTTCAAAAATGTCCTTAATGTGTTAGCAATGTTTTTAGTTTTAGATTTACAGGCTGATGAAAAAAAACCATTTACATCTCCTAGCAATAATACTTTGTTATTAATTTTGTTTGCTGGCCATATATATATTATATTTTTAATTTCTTAAGTTGGTAACATAGGATCTTTTTTTCTCATTCTCAACATTAAAAAATAGCCAAAATAATTGGATATTGTGAATTTTTTGATGTTGGTGTTTTTTAATCTGTTAGTGTATGTGAACTGTTGTTTAAATTTTTTTAATAGTGTGTAAGTTGCTGGCCTCTGTGGCGCGAGTGGTAGCGTCTTGGCCTTTCACCCGGAGGTCCTGAGTTCGATCCTGGTCAGGCACAGCATTTTTCACACATGTTACAAAACATTCATCTCATCCTCTGCAGAAAAAATCCTTAACTGCAGACCCAGAGGTTAAAAACCTATATGCAAGGATTTATTGTCTGTTCCAGGATTTGATTAGTTAGTTTAAGATTTTTTAATTACAAATATTTCTTGTTGTTTGATTCAATTTTAAATTCTTAATTACGGATGATAACAATATAATAAATATATTAGATCACAATTAAGTGAAAGTTAAAGCCTGTTTGGGGATGATAGTGATTACAACCCAACTTAGGACTTAGAATATTTTTTACGATGATGTTGACACAAGTATGGTTGTGCCTAATGATATTGTAGCAAATAGCCCTCAGCCAGCCCCAAATCTAAATAGCTTTTGGGCTCCAGTAGATGAAAATTTTGAATTAAATGAAATTTTTTTAATTCTAACAATGAGGTTTGGCATTAATCCTAACATACGAGGTCTGTTCAGAAAGTAAATGACATTTTTAATTACACACCAACCAATATTCATGTCAGTGATGTGTGGTTGGCAGCATTGTGTTCCGCATTACCTTCTCTGTAACCACTTGCTCTTAGATTGTTGATATCATTTAGTTTTCATGTTGTTATTTGAATGCAATGTGTTTAAGTGTTAATTGCAGTTTTTGTAATGTGCGATTTTGGGGAGCAATGCTACAACGTAAAATTTTGCATGAAACTGGGGAAAACTTTTACAGAAACTTTTCAACTTTTGAAACAAGCTTACAGAGATGATACTCTGGGTCATACGCAATGTTATAAAAGGTTTTCACAATTTAAAAGTGGTCATCAGTCAATTGAAGATGACCCTCGACCAGGAAGGCCCATTTCAACTCATGACACCCTTGTTCAGAAAATCAACAATCTGGTGCATGCAAATCACCGATTGACTGTCAGAGATTTTACAGAAGGGGCTAACATCTCAATTGGATCATTTTGTGATATTTTGACTGAAAAATTGAACATGCATCGAGTCGCAGCAAAGTTTGTTCTTCGTTTGATGACAGAAGAGCAGAAAGAACATCAAGTGGACATTTTTCAACAACTTCTTGAAGACAATGATGATGAAACATTCATGTAAAGGAATATAACAGGAGATGAAAGCTGGGTTTACGGCTGTGACATTGATACAAAAATTCAGTCATTAAAAAATTGCACATTAGAAAAATTGCTACTTACACTTAACACGTTGCACTCAAATAACAATAACATGAAAACTAATCAAGATCAACAATCCAAGAACTGGTTACAGAAGAGATTATGCAGAACATAATGCTACCAACTGCTCGTCATTAAATATCTCGAAAAAAATCATTTTGCTGAACAGCAGAAAGCTTTAGAAAGTGTAATACCTTCAGATGTTCAAATAAATAAATGGGTCAAGACAGACAGGACTGAAATATTTAAAATGGTTAGGCATAATTATATATATATATATATATATATATATATATGGGGTTAAGCCCCCCCCCCCCCACTTCCCACGATTTCTCATTACTGGCAAAATAATTCTCTCTATTGTATTTCTAAAATTATAAGCAGAAATAGATTTGAAATAAATTCTATACTTATAAAGTTGTTTTAATTTGAGAATTCTCTTTAATGATGTAATGTGTTAATTTTGCTACAGTTCTTTCACCGAACATAAATAGAAAAATTAAAGAAATACTAAATTTATAAATTTTGAGGAATAATTAATTTAATGAATTACCAACAGTGATTAAAAATGACTTGTATATGTTGCATAATGGAAAGTAGAAGGGTGAAATTAAATAAGATAATTATCATTTCATACATTTATTCTGAACAATGAACGGCATGGATGAAGTCCTATGCAAGAACTACTGCATGGAAATAAACAAGAACAAAACGAAAGTAATGAAATATAGTAGAAATAATGAATATTGACCACTGAATGTGAAAATAGGAGGAAAAAAGATTATGGAGGTAGAAGAATTTTGTTATTTGGGAAGTAGAATTACAAAAGATGGAGTGATATAAAATGCTGAATAGCACAGGTGAAATAAGCCCTTCAGTCAGAAATATAATTTCTGATTTCAGATTATATATAACGTGAACTGAACCCAACATTCTCAAATGATAGAAATCACAAATAAAATTGTTTGTCTTATGAGACTGCATATTTATTTATTAGATTTCCTTCATATACACCTGCTAGGTAAAACTAAGATGGTGTGTAGACGCAAACAAAAAATGAAAGAAACTCTTTTATTACTCGATGTAGATTATTCATGGTAACAGGTATGGATTTAACTGAAAGGTGGTTTATTCTTACAAGCAGTATTAAAACCCATTAGTTGTTACTGAACATCATTTATTGTTTGTCTCACAACAGAGCATCGTGACCACACACATAGGTGTATGTTATACCTGTGTTTATATGGTAGGATATTACATTTTTTTAATTGTACTGTATGTGAAAATAACCATGATTTCTATGCAATAATAAGTCACTAAATGAATAATTTTAAAATTATCAGAAAAACCATTTGATTGCTGTTAAAAGTTTGTTTTAGATTTATAAAATCCTTGGTACGTAAAAACAAGTTTTACGTTTTATAATTTGGAATACTCTGTATGTATATATATATATATTATATATTTGAAATTCACAATTTTTGTTAAATCTCACTATGTTTATTTGCAGTGAAAAAAAGATACTTGCCCATGCATTGTTTCCAGAATATGTGAAATGATTGTCAACTCCTTCTGAGCTGTACATTATGTGTGATTGATATAACGCTTTATGGCTGTACATTTTTAAATTAATACTTACCAAAATGATAGATCTTTGTATTATTTGTATTTTGTGATTGATGTACAAGGTAGATCATGTTCTGTGTTTTAAGATATTACAGTGACTTTAGGGACTAAATCAACAATGAGAAACTTAGTCTACTTAGTGTTCTCAAATGACTAGTTTTGTTAAACAATTTTTTTTTCTAATTTTTAAACAAATAATAATGCAGAAAAATTAAATTTTTGCAGTATTTTTGGTATTTTAAGTAGTGTTGTACCTTACAAATCAGTTATAGAAATGTAAGTTGATAATTCACATGGGAACTAGCTTATATTAATTTTTCATGTTTATTTCTATATGTTTAGGTTTTTATTCATATTAAAAGTTTTATTTAAATAGTTTTTGAGAAAAAAATACCACCTAGAGTTTAAAGTCAAAGAAAATTTATTTAATCATTTTGCCTATGATTGGGGGATGTTCTTATGACTGAATAATAAAATATTTATTATTATTTTTATTTGTTTGCAATAATAATTTTAAATAATAATAAAAAATAATGTTTAAAATAAATATATTTATTTATTTTTACTTATCTGTAGTGTTAAAGTTCTGAAAAAATATCTTAAATTTCATTAGATCCAGTTTGTCACAAGCTTGTTGCATAAACAATACTGTTAAGTTATTCAAAGAGGAATTTTTTGGAATGACTCATGTTGAAATTACTGAGAAGAACATTTTGTAAAATGTTTCCTGCTAATTCTAGGAAATTTTGTGAATTTAATTTTGGACATTTAAGGAATGTTAATTACAGACATTAGGCAAAAATCTAAATATATTTTTTGTTAATTTTTGGAAAAGTAGATAAGTGTAATTGACTTTAATTTTGTCAGTTTGACCTGTGATAGATTAGACAGAATGTTGGGAGATTTTTACACAATTTTTTCCTATGTTTTAGAGAGAGCTTTTGTATAAGTAATTAACACTTCTACTTTATTCGATTTCTTATTTAAACCGTATTTTCATTAATATACATCTAACTGTTATTGTAAATATTGTTTTACATTATTAAAAAAACAACTAAATGATTTATTAATATCAACTGTAGTGTAATTAATTTAATTAATTACATATTAATTATTATTTTGATTGTTGTAACAGGTTTATGTGGAAACTGGATTGAGATTGCATATGGAACTAGCTCTGGAACAGTACGAGTTATTGTACAGCATCCTGAAACAGTTGGTCATGGACCTCAGTTATTTCAAACATTTACAGTGCACCAGAGTCCTGTTACTAAGGTATGTTTTTAGCATAAAAAAAATTAGTAATTGTTTCATTGTATATTATCTGAATTTCAGATTAAAATGCTGATCAGGCTGGGCATTTTTTCACATGCTACAAATTTTTATACCGCTTTCTTCTGTATGTTGGCTTTGTTAGGCTATAAAAATGGAAAAAACTGGTATTAAAAGATAAAAGACCTACATTGTGTTACCATTTGTTATTTTCTTTATGTTTAGGTATTAAAACATCAAACATTTTTAGCATTTTTCAAAATTTTTTATATTTTAATTCCTAAACTCTGTGCCTTCCTACTTTCAAGTGTCAGAAAATATCCATTCAGTTTTGCAGTTGCTGCTAGGATGTCTTAAGATTACAAAAGGATGTATCATTTCCCTTTTATATTTTTTAAAAAAAGTCTTTTTATTTAATTAATTTTTACTATAATTTGTTCATAAGCAAAATTTCATGTGTATATAAAAGTTGAAAGAGGTATATAAGTTGAACAAATAAATTAATTAGTGATATGCATTTGTATTTAATGAAGTTAAAGAATTTTCTTCCTGCATTGCAATAAAATATGTTTTTGTTAATTATTGAACGCAGATTGGCGTGTAAGAAAAAAATCCAGAAGCACTTAACAAAAGTTGATTGCCTCCTAGTATCTGTTACCTCACCAACGTTTTGTTATATCTAAACTAATTTTTATTTATGTTCAGGTAGCTGTCATATTTTTTATCTCTTTCTCTCCTATGAATGGTTACATTTAGCTTTAAGGTTCTCAAATCGCTAAGAATTTTGGGATCCTGGTTAAGTTTGTAAAATACATCCCTTACAACATGACAATTCTGAAGTTTTTTTTTGGAGTGACATCCTGGAAATTAAAGTAGGATTTGAAATAAGAATAAAATGTCAACAGCTGAAGTCAGTTTTACAAAGTGGTTCCCATAGATTACCAAAGTTAAAGAATAATTGGTTTAGTTTCATTGCATGCAGTTGGCATAATGTAGTGGCCAATAATGGTAGCAGTTGCTACTTAAAAGAAATAGTTGAATTAAAATAGCAATGACTTTCTAAGTAATAAAAAATTTCACTGAAATTAATTAATTCTTGCATATCTTAACATCATTTGCAGGTTATGTTATCAGAAAAATTTTTAGTATCAGTTTGTTGTGAATACAATCATGTCCGGACATGGAGTGTTACCAGGTTTCGTGGTATGATATCAACTCAACCAGGATCAACTCCAGTTGCCTCCTTTAAGATTCTTTCTTTAGAAGAAGTTGAGCCTTATGTTAGTTACGCGGCTGGAAATGACTGTGGTAAATATAATTCATTTTTAAAGTTATGCTATTTCTATTTTATAAAAACGGTGTATAGTAAAGATTAATTAAAATAGTATTTAGTAAAATTATTTATTTAAATAGTATACAGCTGTATATTATTTAAGTAGTATTTAACTTCAAGTATAATTGAGATTTCAGATCTCTTTAATGTAGGTTCGTATATTTTTATTAAATGTGTTCACTTTAAATTTTATTATATCTCAGCAAATGTTTTGTTAAAAATTAGGGATTTTTACATGTTTTTAATGAGCATCTGTTCAATTACTATTTTTTGTACATTAAACTTGAATAGTGCTAATGTATAATAAAATGCTTCATAAATCCCTAGCCCTTCCCTTAATATTCTGAATCACTTTACCTTATCAATTACCAGATTGGTAATTAATAATGTAACTTCAACTCTGCAAAAGAGTTGAAGTTACAATTTTACAGTGGAAAATTTGTGATTTCATGAAGTGCAAGAATTAAACCAAATAACATATATGTTCTAAGTAATTCAGTAAATAATAAAATAGAGCATGCTTTCTTTTTTGAGTCTCTTTTCTCTGTAATATTATCAGTATGAAGATGTTACAACAATTTTTTTTTTAATATATGACACATTATTTTAGTTTCTGACAGCTGTAAGATAATTAATGAAGCCAGTTTCTTGTGTTTCAGTATTATTGTTTGTGTGATTTAGATCAATCTCTATGGGCTGTTATGGCAGTGAGAGTAAATTATTTAAATAACTATTGTAGTTTTTTAGCATATATATTGCATAGTATACAAATCAGCAATCATAATTTTTGATTATGTTTGATGTCTGCTAGTTATACCAATATTACTTAAATGTAATTTTATTCAATTTTCTCTTAAATAATCAAGTAATTAAGTCCCATATTATTTGTATTTAATAAGAATTTAGTGTTATAATAAGTATTTAGATTTTAGGTATTTTTATGTTTTTACTTCCAGTTAAGTAAATCAATTAATTACTGTTTTAAAAGCGTCAGTTTTCATTGCATGGAGATTTCATTTCTTTTTTTACATCAGTTTTGAATGCCTGAATGAATGAATGAATATATGTAATAAAAAAATCTTAGCTAATGAAGTTTGTGTAGATAAAGAGTAAGATTTATACAAGAATAAATTATTTCAAATATATAATAAGATGTACTGACAATTGAGAGGTTGAGAGGTTTGCAGAACACTTGATTTCCAAATTTCCGTTTCTTTTTATATGTTTAATTACTCTTTATTTTTCTTCATAAATATTAAGCTTTTGTGTATGTGGTTGTTTTCAAAAACATTTAGGATGCATTGTTTTATTTTTTTGTTATTTACACATTTTAAGGTTTTATATTGAAAATAGACATTTTTAACAAATGTCCTTTTATGTCTTTAAACAAGTCTTTTACATTAAAAAAAAAAAAATACATACATAATACACATAGCTATCAAATAGAAAAAACTGTGTTCATCTTTTTCTACAAATATAGTAAAGTGTATAGATACTTGAAACACTGAAACTAGAATTTAAAGAAACAGACTATTTACTGTATAAAACAAATTACTTTTGTTAGTTAATAACAGTTTATGATATCAATAATCTGAACCACATTTAGTATGGTCATCATACTATATCTTTTAATTAGTATGTTTGTTCACCATTTACTGCTATCAGTTTTTCAGCAGGATTCTTCCTCTTAAGTTTTTTTTATGCACCGTTTCAGATTTTCTTAACTTATTTATCTGTAAAATATGAATTCAGAAGATGGTTTTCTTTTAATTTGTCATTACAGAATAGATAAATAATGAATGTTATAATAATTTTTTAGTATGACAGCAAAATGCTTAAATTTCAGTTGTTTCTGGAAAGAATCGTATTACAAAAAGCAAATGGTGAATAATTATTATTATTGTGGATATGTATAAGTATTAAAAAATAAATAAAAATAGATAAATAATTAAAAACACTGAATATATAGTCTCATTTGTTATATCTACTATCTGCTAGGTACCATAATTGCAATATTTATTGACATTGAAGTATAAAATTACCTTCCTAAGCTATTTTCAAGAACAATTATCTCATATCAGGTTCAGGCAACTAATACTGAACTAATACTGAGCAAATACTGATAAAAACTAATACTGAGCAACTAATACTGAACTGAGAAGGCATAAACTGCAGTTATTTGAATGTTGTATTTAATGCTGCTATTATTGCTTGTGTATATTATTCGGTTTGTGAAATTTATTGTGTCGTATTATTCTCATTATGCCACATAAACATATTGTTGAAATATGTTTGTTTTGGGTCAGCTGTTTAAGGATTCCCGTTGCTAAAGTAGATTTTTGTTTATAGATTATCATTTGGAGTAGTTATTTTTTCTAAAGTTTCCATCATGCATAGTTTAATATAATGTCATAAGGAAGTCTATGGGTCATTCTATAGTGAAAATCATGAAAATCAGTGTGAGCTGCAGAGTTTATCTCCTGTGTAGTTCAGTTCCTTCAATCTGCTGAAAGCTATCACATGAAGGATCACACCTACCTCTACTTTGGACCTCATCAACCAATTTTCTGAATAGTTTTTTCTAAAAAATTGTAGTTTTTTTTTCAAAATATTACACAAACATTTATTTTAACTGTATGTTTCTTTTGGTCTTTGAATGTCTAATGTACTTTGAATATAGCTAAGCTTTTTCATTCTTTGTGGTTTTGTATATGGTAGTGTTTTCAAGAAAACATTAACCTTGATTGGCAATCTCTCCTTGTACTCTTTTCTGTTTTAAAACAAAGTATTTATAGAATTATTAAATTTAGCATATGGACCATTAATCCAGGTACTAAATTTAGACATATTCTAAAAAGATAAAGGACATTAATATAACATCATTTGCACCTAAATCTTATTTTACTGTTTAGCCCCTGACTTTTATGCTTTTTTATTAATAAACCTTCTTATTCTTATTAATTTTTTTTGTATGCTTTTAATGTATTACCACATTAAAATTAAACTTTATTCAAGGTATCTATACCCCTAAGTAATGAATAAAATTGTTGACAGAAATTATTGTTTAATTTGTAAGCATAACACATTTAGTTCACAAACATTTAAATTAATTTGTGGATCTGCAGGCTGTTTGTTGTTTCATCTCCATCATTTCTATATTTGAACCTCAGACTCGTGTTACATAAAGCTTTAGGTACTGTTAAAAAGAAGCTACATTAAAAATTTATTGTTTTAAAGTTAATAAATTTAAAATGACAGTATAGTTGCTACTTTATTAGCATCTTAATGCAAAATAGTTATAATTTTTAATAATTTAATAGTACAATGTGTATATTACAAATTAATATACCCATACATGTGGTAATGGACGGTGATAAAAGGGGTATTTTATTGTTCGTTTTTTATATGTAATTTTAAATATATTTAAAAGAGGTTCCATTGCTTCTTAATATTTTTCATTTTTATAATTTGAATTCAGTGCTGTAATTTAGGTTCATCTATCTTATTATTACATGTTTTTGTGTATTTATATTACCTTACTAAGCAGAATTATGTTAAAAATTGGAACCCCTTGCAGGACCTTTTGGAGAACAAGATGATGAACAAGTATTTGTACAGAAAGTTGTGCCTGAGACACCAGAACTGTTTGTAAGACTAGCATCTAACGGAAAAAGGTAAATAAAATCTTGGGCTCCTCCCATAGTATTTAAGTTTTTTATAGAGTAGAAATGTATTCAATTTAATTAAAGTTATTCCTGGTTTGTGCTTATAATTGAAGAATTGTTCGATTATTCCTTTTTTAATTAAGTGATAATTGTACTGTTGTTATTTGCAATTATATCTCATTAAGTGTTACAAAAATATTTTTCAGCAGTTGTATTTATAGTCCTTTTTATATAGAGTAAATAATACTCTTTATGAATAATTTTTTATCATCTGTTGTTTAAAATATACTTTTTTAATTAGTTTTTTATACCAATTTCTATTTGTTGGTTTGTGTATTAGTTTAAAATATATCTTGTTCAATATTTTAAACTTTTAAGCTAAACTAAGATAAATATTATTACTCAACATTAAAATTTTTCTAGCTTTAAAAAACTTGCTTGGATTTTGTCAAATTTTGAAACTGGCATCTAGTGTTAATTAATTTCATGTTTCAACAACCAGTTTCATACTTTTTAAATTGATATAAGTGCTTTTTATTTTTGAAGTTTTTTTTTTTATTAGGATTGATCTTTTTTTATTAGCTGCTGTATTATAGATTTTTTAGTGATACCTTATTAAAAAAAATCCATGTTTCTAATTTGTATTTGATTTTTATTTTTTCTTGTTACCATAATTATTCTTTATGTAACTTTAACCATATCACTAACAGTACTTAGCTCACTAACTGACAAGGTGTTTTTGATAAATTTTGAAATTTACATTTCTGGTTTATGTGCTCACATAGTGAGCACATTCACCATCAGTAAATATATTTTTTTTTAACAACACTGGTGAATACTGGTGGCTGAATTCGATACTAATGAACTATGTGAGTCTAAACTTTATGTGCTATTAATTGAAACCTCAACTAAATCTGTAAGTTATCTAAATAAATTTTATATGATTTTAAAGTTGTGAAGTCCTTTTTGAATGATCTTGTATTATAACTTCAATTAACCGTTTAACAATCTGACTAAAAAGGAGTAACATCCTTCTTTATTAAATTTTTAATTTAAAAGAAAAAAATTAATATATTTGATGAACATTGCGAAAGCACTAATGTGAAAGAATTTTTTTAAAAATACGCAGGAAGTGGTATTTTATTTTATTTATTACTGATAACAATTATTATAATATGCTAGGATGCTAAACTACAAATGCAGTTAAATTGGTTCTATTAGCACTTCATTTATTCTATGTAGCTTTGTTAAGTAGTAATGAAGATCTATTTGCAAGAATTTATTCAATAATTAATTAAATACTGTTTGCTGAAGATCTGTTTAATTTTTGTTGTTCTAAAAAGAAATATAAATACAAGAAAATAATATTGGGAAGAGTTTTCAGATTCTGAAAATAATCTTGATTTGTATTAGTATCCATGTTTATTTTCTACAAATAAAATCACCTCAAGTTCTCTGTGAGAAATAAAGGCGTGTGACATGCACCAATACTAAACTTTACGTTTTTATTAATTAATCATAAAAGAGGTTTCTGTTTATGTAAAGAAATATGAATATTCTATCAAGAGATTTTTTAATGAAATTACAATTGTATATATGATTTTAGACTTTAATCTCTTAAGTTAAGACTATTGTCTGAGGTTGCTTTAATTGTCTGTATATATTTATAGTTATAAATACTTTTATGAAAATTTGCATATAAATATGAATTTTTTTTATAAATGTACATTAAATAATGTGTTGCATTGGTATAAGAAAATAATTCAGGTTTGACAATTTGTAGGGTGTGTGTAATACGAGCAGTTGATGGGACTACTATAACATCTTTCTGTGTTCATGAATGTGAAGGCTCAAGTAGAATGGGTTCACGTCCTCGTAGGTTTATATTTACTGGTCATAGCAATGGCGCATTACAAATGTGGGATTTAACAACAGCATTAGATCTTGTTAAAAAAGGAGAAATATGTAAGTATATTAATTTTTTTTTTATCATTTTTATTTGTATATTTACCAATGCAATTTATTTTCTTCTAAGAAATATTCTTCTGATGTGAAGTTATGTATCCATGTTGATAAGTACTCTCTAAATTTATAAATGTGGTAAAATCGTAAATATTTTTTTCCTTAAGTTAATGTTTTATATAATGCTTGTTTTTATTTATGAGGGTCACTCAATAATACAAGCCTGCGATGGTTGTGTTTTTTAGTATTTGATTATTATTTCTTATGTAATTTTTAGCGCCGAATGTGAAACCTTCATTTTTTCCATCACGTCAGGATTTTTCGCAAATTTCAAAAATTGTAAAAAGGTAAAAATTTGTGAAAACAATAAAGTAGATATAAGACTTTTTTTTAAAAACAAATTAATGTAATATATTCACTTTTTTGCCTTATACTATATATTCTTATTGCTAAACAGTTGAGTTGTCCGAAGAGGAGGGTGGGTGGTTCATTGACCCCGTGATTTGTAATGAAAATTGCCACAAGATAAGCCAAATTTCTATTGTAGTGCATTTTTAAATTAATTTATTTTTATTTATTTAATTAATTTTTATGAGGTACGTCATGCCTTTGGAAACAGCTCTCCCTCTTCACCCACCCTTAATGACAAGTGTGTAAAATACTTACAATTTTATTCTATGTGTCAAAGTTTCTTTGGACAGCTTATACTCTGCTTTGCAATTTTCCTTCTTTGTTCTGTACAGGGTTAATTTTGTTGTAATATCCAGTAATAATCTGCCGTCATTGTAGTAGTCCATTTTTCTTGATACCTCCTTTCATTTCTTTCATGTTTTGATGAAATCTTTCATCCATCTCTTTGCTAATGGCACTAGTTCACATGTGAATTTAGAAAGTGTACCTTGAAGCTCATGGAATAGCCTAAATTTTTGTGCTTCTGCAGCATGTTCTCAACGACTGATTTGAAGTTCAGATCCTTCTTATTGTCTAGAAACTTGGTTTCCCAGGCTTCTTTTCTGCAACTTCCATTTGTTTTTCAAAATTACCATTTTTGAGAAGTTTTCTGATGTCAGGACCATTAAAGACACCCTCTTTTAGTTTGACGATTGATAAACTGGAAATTTATCATAGATCTATTTAAAACATTTTCTTTTGGTGAGGCTTTCACAAATTGCTTCATCAAGTCTAACTTGATATCCAGAGATGGAAGGAGAACTTTATTCGCAGCTATGAGAGCTTTTCAGAGCATATTTTTGGTTCCAGGTTCTTATCAAGCTCTTTTTGGCCAATCTTTCCTTATAATTCCAATAATAATCTTTCCAATAATTTTCTCTGTCTCTGCTATCCTATTCACACAAAAAAAGGAAACTTTGTATATACTTCTTGCTGATGTAGGAGTATCTATATTATTTTGAGATTGCCGCTCGTAATCCACTTATGATTGTCATATTTAATTGTATAGAGAACGAATTCCTGATTATTGTAACTTTCTTTTAAGTGGACAGAATGTCTGACTGGTATTAATGAGTACATATTCCCACTGTGAAGAAGGACAACTTTGAGGCTTCTTTGGACGAATCTATGAGCAGTCTCTAATTGGTACTTATGTACAGAATGTTAAATCAAGTCAAAAGTCCATGTTCTTCAGTGCAGAAGATTAATTCTCCTTCTGAAAAATATGGAAAAAAATCCTTTTCTCTGTATCTGAACCAGGAAAATGAAGTGCCAGCTGCTAGCAGGGTTTTCTCTTTAAGCCTTGAACCAAACAATTGTGAATTTTCTTTGGTCAGATGTAAGTCTCTAACCTAATCATTTAGTTCAGACTATGAATAAAGCTCTGGTGCACAGCTATCTCCAGGTTCTTACCCTTCGATGTTATCTTCATTTAAATCACTTTTGGAACCGTTTATTTCAGGTAAATTTTCTGGTGGAATTGGCACTGGTATATCTGGACCATGAGGAACCGGGTGTAAAGCAGATGGCATATTTGGATAGATGATTCTTTATTTATTCAAATTGAAACTGTGAACACCAGTTGAACAAAAATAACAATCATTGGTGTGATTTCGTAGCTCTCACCACACCAATGGAACTCCAAATCTGTATGCCTCTTGTTCACCCCTTGACCACTGTCTAAGTCTTTCAACACATGTGTAGCAAACATAGCGGGGTGCCCAAGTTTTGTTTTGATCTCCTATTTTCACTCTGAAATATGTGAGGTGCACTTGTCGAATGAAACTTGTTATATTTCTTTTTTTACCTTTCCACCATTAACTTACCACAACTATAACAAAAAAATCTGCAGAATTTTTGCAGCCTCTTGAAGCCATTTTGAAAACAGAAAGTTTGCTTTATGGCTGGAAAATATATTTTCTGCCGAAAAAATGCATTTGATCATGGACGATGGAAAAAAACTTGATTTATACACATTTAAACAGCACTGATAGTAGCTGCACAGTGCATGAGTAGTGTGGATAGTTGCCAGTGAGCATGTTATATCTTGTTAAGTCTTGTCACAACCTGTCGGTCAAACTGTCGACACCATGCATTCACTGACCTAAACTGATTCACTGATGGTGAGAGAGCCAACTCTCTCACAATCTTGTCATTTTCAAACCCAAACCCCAACCCCCATCTACCCTCCTTTGAGGTAAGTTCTGGTCTCTTTCAAAAATTTACATCTGCAGGCAGACTATTTATTGATTTAGGGTCCTGCCAACTAAAAGAGTACGTACGTAGATGTCCAAAGATGTTTCAAGTGTTGCAGATATGATCACAGGGCTAAATTTTGTAAGTTTGCCTTGGCGTGTGCCCATTGTGGCAAGGAGGGCCGCAAACGTGATGATTGTTCGCATAGGTCTGAGGCAACAGCCTGTGCTAACTGTAAGAGGTTGCATAAGAATCATGAGTACCCAGATGTTAGTAAGGAGTGTGGCTGTTATGTAAGGGTCATTGCGCTGTATTTTAATTCCTTAGATGTTAGGTTTGGTCAACTAAATGCCCAGGGTGCTTATGTAGTCCAGGCTGAGCAGGTGAGATTGTAGAGAGAGGGAGCCTCAATGTTGTCCTTCAGCAGCACCCATATGTAATTAGGGGTGATCTGCCAGGCTTTCGCAGCTGGAAAAAGTTTTGTATAGAGAATACCTGTATGTCTGCTATTCTGTGCAGGAAGTCGCTTGATAGTATTTTCATACGGCAGATTTCTGTTGTCTATCATGTTGTCATCAGACCTGCCATTCACGGACAGAACCTTACACTTGCTAATTCATATTTTCAATACAGGGATCCCACTGATGAACACCTAGCGAGATGGGATAGGACCCTACATATTGTGGGCAATGGTCCAGTCCTTATTGGTGCCGATGTTAATGTAAAGTCGCTTTTCTGGATCACTGATTTTTTTTTTCATTGTTCAGCACAATTTTGAGATCTTTAATGTTGGAAACCAGTTGGCCACTTACATCGCCCGATGGGCCTGTTCAGGTACAATATTGACATCATCATTGGTAGGGACACCCTTAGCAGGGTTCTTGTCTGGGCTGTGGTCGACGATCATTGGTTGATACTATTTGAAATAGTGGATGAGCTGCCGATGGCCATGAGGATCCTGTTTACTAGGGGTGCTTCGTGCATGGGAAGGCAGACTGGCCGAAATTCTTCTCTTTGTTGGAATCCAGACTGGAGATTTTTTCTTGAGATTTTGACGGCCTGTCATTAGATGTCCTGGCAGAAAATATCCCTTCTGTGGTGGTGGGAGTGGCTGAAGCCACCATTCCTAGAGGCACTGGCCGGGAATGTACATCTGGTTGGTGGTCTCGGAATCTGACAGCAATGAAGCAGTTTGTGAACTGACTCTGAAGGGCTGTGCATAGAGAGGGTGATCCCGATCGGCATGTGGCCCTAACTGAAGATTACTGCTGAGCAAGGACTAGGTACTTTCATAGCATTAGGTCCTCCAAGCATAATTCCTTCGTTCAGGATCAAGGGAACAGAGACCCTTGGAGTATTGTGTATAAAATCCTTAGACATAAGTGCAGGAAAGATGTCCTGTCAGTTTTATCAACCTGTAAGGATGTGGTAATTGATAAGGACCTGTGACCTTAATATTTTGCTGAATGATTTGCTCCGACGACACTATGGTGACTGAGGTTTCATTCCACCAGTGTGTCAGGTGGGAAGTGGCGATTTTCGAGACTGACACAATTTTCTGAGATCACTGAGGCAGAAGTGTGGCAGGTGATCTGTAGCATGGCATGGCACAAGGCCCCCAGATATGATTGTATCACAGTGGAGCTCCTCATCTGAGTGCTTCCAATGGTCCTTAGTCCTCTAATTAGAATATATAATAGATTTCTCTATGCCGGCCCTTTCTGGTATGTTGGAAGCGTGGAGGCTTGGTGTTATTCAAAGGTGGCGACAAAGATTCCGCTGTTAGTTCTTACTGTCTACTAACGCTCTTGCCCGTGATTGGCAAGGTTTTTGAGAAGGTCCTATATTTGTATATTAATGTTGGATTGGCCATTGATCATTTGCTAATGGACAACCAGTATGATTTCCGACTGGCCAAGAGCACTGAGGATGCCGTACTAGTGACGGATATAGCTTCCTCCAGTCCATGTAAATATGATTAGGGATTTTTCTGTACACATCCGGGGCATTTAACAACCAATAGTGGCCCTCTGCCCTGTTTCACATGCAGAAATGTAGTGTACACGAAATGAACTAGAAGTGTTCTCAAGTTATTTCAGCCATCGGACTGTTTCCCTGTGTGATGACAGCTCGGAGGTTCATAAGACCTTAACTAAAGGATGCTCTCAAGGCATCCTTTCTGAGCCCTCTTCTTTGGATCATAGAATTCGATTCGATGTTGTGTTTAAGGTTGCCACGTGGTTGTCGTGTGATCACTTATGCTGATGACGCGCTGCTACTGATTGAAGGGGATTCACGTAACGATGTAGAATTCCGAGCTGCTTGTGCTTGTGAGACACTCCAACTGTGGAGTCTCCAACATAGGATGATTTTCAGCCCAGAGAAAACCTCAATGATGTTGCTTAAGGGCCAATTGGCTGCTTCCCAACAAAATCCGGGTTCGGATGGCTGTTCTCTCCATTCGGTACATTACAACTCAAAATACTTGGGTGTTACCCTTGATGAGAATTTTCGGTTCAAGGAACATCTACAGTATGTGGCAAAAAAGGCTGGTGATGCTTTTTATGAAATCCATAGTCATTCATTTTGATTGGTGGTTGAATTACCATACCATGTATATCCTTCAGAAAGGTGTCAACGAAGCTGTTATGCTGTATGCTACGCCTGTCTGAGCTCACCGCATGGCGTTTAGGTATTGCATGGACATTTTGCTGAGGGCCCAGCAACTCCTCTTGCTGGCTGTTATAGGCGACACAGAACAGTCTCCCAGGAGGCAGTCTGTGTTATAGCCAGAGTCAAACCAATAGATATCTTGGCTAATGAGCATAAGGAATGCTACATTTCCAAGGTAAATAACCTATTGACATCAGAATGAAAGCAGGAGATTGAAGACTGGGGCCTTGTGCCTTGGCAGGTCAGGTGGGATGAATCCCCCACAGGTCCGCTACACGCATGGTACATTTCGTGTAATGTCTAATTTAGGTGCGATTAGATGGGTCTCCCCCAATCGGTATATCACACAGTTTCTCTCTAGGCATGGTGCCTTTCAGGTGAGTATGGCTAGGTTTAGTTTGGTGGATTCAAGTCAATGCCCGGATTGTGAGCTGATGATACAGTGGATCATGTTCTCTGTCTGTCCCCGACATGGCTTCCCTCCACTGGCGGCGGTGCTGATCGTAACTTGGTAATGTCATGTGAGACACCATGATGGGATCGGGTGGGGGTGCGGGGTTTGTCCCCGGCTCCTGCGCAGACTGGAATGCGGTTGCGTTCCCCTTGTTCGGTGACCTAAACTACTCGGCTTATTTGGGTGTAGGTCTGAATTTCTATTTTGCGTAAAACACAATTTTGATTGGTATTAGTGTAGCACTGATTTAACTTTAAACTCGTTCCTTTTCTGAGGCATTCACAATCACAAACGGTGTTGTCAAATCTGTACTAGGCGTGAGGTTTGCGCTTCCACGGTTTACGTTAGTTAGTTTGAAGGAATCATGTTAGGTTGGAAGTGAAGATGTCCATTTGAAGCCTACATAAAGGCAAAATTTGATATGTATTTACTCGGCAAATGTCTGCCGAGGCATCGATGGCATCCTGACCGAGGCCTGGCTAATGACTGTGAGATGTAATCAGTTAGAGGGTCTAAAAACAATCCCAGGGTCTAAAGCCTGTCAGGGCTTGGAACAGAGGGGTAGTGTGGCGACTGGTAACATCACAAGGTGGATGCCTTCCCCCTACGGGGTTGGAATGCCCTCCTCTTCAGACCACACAATTGTTTAGTTATAAGAATGCATTGTATAAGCCAAAGTTAATATACTAATTTATTATAAATAAAATACTTTTATGTCTATTTTATAGTATCACATTTCACAATCTTTTTAAGTTTTACAAGTTTTGAAATTTGCGATTTGTGAAAAATACTGATATGATGGAAAAAATTATGATTATTTTCAGATTCAGTGCTAAAAAATACATAGGAATCAATTATCAAAAGTTAAAAAACATTCCGCAACCCAAATTTTGCAGGCTTGTGTAATTAAAGACACAAATAACTGTGGAGTACACAAATAGCTTGGAAAGACCGAATTGCTTTTTCTCCCCAAAGAAGGTTATGATACAGATGGCAATCCTGTGATGACTTTTCATTAGATGTTTGAATAAAATTCTTTTGTTTACCTAAAAATCATTTTGTAATCTGATAATCTCTTTTTAAGATGGCGATTCTCTTGAAGTTTTAAATTAGTTGAACAGCTTGCAGTGATTGGTTTTTTTCTTTCTGAAGGTGAAAAACTGGATAATATCTTGTAAAACCAAACAGTACTGGGAGAATTATATGAACTGCAGAAATTTTTGTATAAGAGTAGAAAGATTTAAAGGTAGTCAAACTTCAGTAACTGACGAGCATTGTTTTGAACATTCAATTGAAGTTTTAAATTCAGCACCTAAAACTCACGTATATTCTCTCATTCAAGAATACCAATGGATTACAGTTGAGATTATAGCTGAAAAATTACAAATAAATGTTGGTATGGTTCATAATATTATCACCAAGAAGCTCAAGTACATAAAACAAGCACAAGGTAGGTTCAAAAAAAGTAAACAGATCATCATAAGGAGACAAAACTTTGTATATGCACAGAGCTGAAACTATGGTATCAGCAGGAAGGTGATGGTTTCTTTTACTGTGTCCTAACCAGTGATGAGATGTGAATTCACCATTTTTAACCAGAATCAAAAAGATATAGCATGGATTGGTGGGAAGTACACAAGTCCACCTATGAAGAAAAAATTCTGAACCTTGTGATGACAATCTTGGGGAAAAAATCACGATGACAATCTTTTTGGGCTGCAAAACGCCCAGTTTTTGTCAATTTACTAGATCAGCAAACAATAAAAATACATACTATTGTGCCATGCTTATCATCCCAACCCCATAGGGGGAAGACACACACCTTGTGATGTTACTGGTCGCCACACCACCCCTTCTGTTCCAAGCCTTGAGGGGCTTTACCGGAGGTCATCTTTAGACCCTCTAACTGATTACATCTCACAGTCATCAGCCAGACCTCAGTCGGGATACCACCGATGTAAATGCCTTGGCAGACATTTGCCATGCTTATCAACAAAGTGAAATGTTTTTCAACATTGTTAAAAAACACTTTTGTTCTCAGCATAAAGGCATCATTCTGCTTCACAATAACACCCGGCCTCACACAGGTAACTTGCAAAACCATAAAAAACTTGTATTAGGAAGTATTATTTCATTACTTGTACAGTTCTGACTTGGCCCCATCAGATTTCCACTTGTTTGGTCCACTCAGTGAGGTGGTACTTAGTAAGAAGCTTTACGGCAATGACTCTATCAAAGAAAATGTACTAAATTGGCTCTGAAATCAAGAAAAATTTCTTTACAGTAGGTATAAATAAGCAGATTCAGAGACTGGTTTGCTTGGCATTTCTCCTGCCACCATCCCATTTGGTCGCCCTAAAGCATAAATCTGAATGTCTGTGTCACAAACAGCAATTGAGCCTTGAACAGTTTTCTTTCTTTTTCCTGTTTAGCCTCCAGGAATTACTGTTCAGGTATTACTTCAGAGGATGAATGAGGATTATATGTATGAGTGTAAATGAACTTTGAGTGGACTAAGCATGTTGCCATACACCATCGGCTTACGTGTTCCAACCGCTCACTTGTCATATGCTAAAATGTGTAGGCGCACCCTATCAACTAATAAAAATATATATAACATCCATAATAAAATTTATTTCATCTAGGCAGCAATTCACTGCCATGCGCGTAGGTCGCTGAATGCCAGCAAGTACCTGTCCACTATTTTATAGTGCTTGGAGCCATAATAATTGGCTGATGGTCAGCCATACACAAGGTTAGCTTCCCATGGCAATGCGGTAAGAGTCTTTCCCTTAAGTGAACTACAGATGCCGGTTGAACAAAGCAACTGCATCTAGGAATTCCCACACGGTCTGACAATGTGGCTCTCGCGACATTGACTCCGCTGCTTGTGAGTGGCCAATTTTCCACTTGACCTCTAAGTTCCAGGGTGGCCCAGTCTCTGGCTCTCCAAGAGCCAGGCAGTCAAACATCTGGTGTTAATTTGATTGGATCTCCCTACAAATGCACAGCTCATCAGCTGCCAGGCAGAATGAAACAGATATTGGTTCAAGTTAGCATGGTTGGTGAGCACCTGGGTACCTGTTGCCCTTAAAAACGAGCTTGAGGCATACCATCCCCCCAGATCCTGTATAAACTTATACAAGGATCTTCCCTTAGTCATGGTGTCCCATTCCAGCTGTGCCAAGCTTCCATCATGAGGCTCTACAATCTCTTCCACAGGCGGGTGATAGGCAACTGAACAAAATTTAGATACGCTGCATTGTGATCACCGTTCCGCTCCGGTACTGGCCCGGCTCAAACCGCATCCCTAATACCTTGGCCTTGGCCTCTTTGCAGTCTCCACATGGCTGCCCGAACTTTCACCACCAAATTGATTGGGAAAGCCTTTTCCAATACAACAGTAGCCTCGTAGGAGGTTGTTTTAAAAACACCAGTGTATACAATTAATGCTCTGCGCTGGGCACTCCTTAACTGATTCAGAGATGGGGAAAGTGTAATAATGTTGCCAGAGTTTATGTTGAAAAATGGAAAAAAAGGCCACATTGATTAAATAAACAGTTTTAGCCCCAAAGCAATTTGTGTTTTAATTATTAAATTACCCTCATACATTCCTTCATTTTGTAAAATATTGAATATGTTTATTTAAAAAATTGTTTTAAAATATATATTAAAAAAAGAAAAAAAGTTTACTATGATTCTTAATGAAATATTATTTACTGCAGAAATTTAGTTGCAATGAATTTCTGCAGTAAGAAAGAAATTTATACTATATATCAACATTTCAATTTGTTTATATCACATAGTCTGAATTTTTTATTTTTTTATTTTATGTTTAATTCGCCATATAAACTTGAAGCTTGTGCATGGGAATATGAAATGAAATTTTTATTTCAGTTTTTCTACTGATTTATTCGGAGTTAGTGAAATCACAAATTGATGAACTGAAGGTAATAATATTATAATGTGATTAATAAAAAATTTTGTGTTGCAATGAACAATGGACATTTCAATAATTAAGGGAAATGAAAGTAGATTTTTTTGTAATTTACTGATAAGTATTAGTGGAATTATACATCTAACCGATAGAAAAAATATTCTATAGAGAAATGGACAATGCTATACTATTATATTATAAAACATTTAAGTTAATGAATTTTTTTTTGTGTAATCATATTCACTATTGATGAATTACTCACTAGTAATCATAAAAATATTCTATAGAGAAATGGACAATGCTATACTATTATATTATAGAACATTTAAGTTAACTCACTAGTAATCATGTGAATAAACCCCCCCTCATTTTGTAAATGTTAGATTTGGATTAGATTGTGAAAGTGAACAGGGTTTCAGCTCTTTCAACAAAAAAAAAAATTGTGATTAGGACATACCAGAACTCACAGATACCTGATATCAGCAGAAAATGCACCACTGTGCGTATGATGTGACTGCTGCTTGACTGTGTACCACATCCTTGTGGGCTGCATATGTTATGCGGCCTTACATTGCAAATTCATGTTATTGAGAGACATTCATCGCAACCTAGGAAAGGATAAGAATATCCTTTAGGCTGGGTATTGTTACTTCTAAGAAGAATCAATATACTTCATAAGACTTAATGATAACCAACCATAAATTTTGATTTTATTTTGTTATTCATGTTAGTAGTTATATTATCCTAATGGTTATGTTTCTTTTATTGTTTTAGTTTTAATCCTATTATTATTATAGTTTTATCCTTATTTTAATATCTAAGAAGAACGTTTTGTTATTATTTTGACTTGGGTGATAACACTAAAGTGGTTTTGGGACCCCCAAAAAAAAATAAATAAAGAGAAATGAATCAAAAAAGTAATGGCCATTTAGTTTTTAGTTGGTAAAAAAACTGATTTGGAAAATATAAGAATCATGTCTGGAGAAATTTAAAAAGAACAAGTATTAATTACATATCAAGTTTTAATTTGAACAGAATAATAGTAGAGAAGAAAAGGGGAGTTAAACTTTAGTTGGTTCACATTAAATTATAATTGAAATTAATTTTTACAAAATTATTTTTCAGTATTCATTATTGTATCATTCATTATTATATTGTAGTAATTGCCTTGGAAATATTCTTAACTATATTTTTCTGCATTTCAGCTGTCCAAAGTAATGGTGGTCCAACAGCAGAGGAATTGCTCAAACTTTTAGATCAGTGTGATTTAAGTAATAGCCACTGTTCCACTCCTTGTATATCTCCATGTCCGTCATTAGTAGGTGCTGCTGCTAGGATAAAAGCTTCCAATGTTGCATTCCTAAATCAGTCTCAAGTTCAAGATCATGCAGGAACTCCATGCTGATTTACATTAGTGTTTTTTGTTATTTCAAAATAATCTAAACTATGACTTAAAAGTGTTTATCCAAAGATGTGTTAACTGAAGTGAAAGAATGTTTATAAGCCAGAATGATATAATCAGAGTTTACTAGCACAATGTGAAGCACATTAACTAAAAATAATTAATAGTAAATCTAAATATTTTTTACAGCTTAGTAAAAATAACATTAATTAATTGAACTGTTAATTTTTTTATTGATGTACGTAGCAATTAAGTGTTTAAGTGAATTTGTCAATTGAAACAGAATTGTAGTTTGTATTATTAAAAATGTTTTTAAATAATATATTTGAATGGATTGAAATTTACTGTTTGATATTAAAAATGTATTACTGCTAAAATGATTTCAGAAAAGATTTTAAATATGTATGTATGCTCATGTGTATGTGTGCTTGTTTGTTAACATTTGAACAAATTAGGTGGCTACACTATTCTGTGTTGAGTAGTGAACAGTAGTCTCATATTTTACATCAGTTTTTATTACTATTTTTATACTGTAACAATTTTTATAAAATTACCACTTTACAAAGTAAAAGCAATACTTATCAATTCTTAGTACTTTTGAAGTTTTATTTAATTTTCATAATTAAATATTAAAAATTAAACTTACTCTTACATAGCTTACTTATAAAAGATTTCTTCTTTTATAATAGTATTTGTTATAGTAGATGTACTTATTGGATAAATTTTATTGAATTAATGAGCAGTATGATTATTATGATGAATTGTAATTGTTGTTAAAAGAAAAAATGCGAAATTTTCCGCTAGTCTTAATTATGATAAATGAATAACTTAAAATGATCTCTATCCAAACAAATAAGGAAAAAATTAATAAATAAAAAAAAACTAATTTAACTGATTCATAAAAATACATTACTCCATAAAACTACAAACTACTTCATAGAATTACATATTTCAAGTATCTCTGACCATGAATAAAACCAGGATTCAGATAATTAGTCAAAAAAAGCAATCAATTTAGTGTAAAAAATTTAACCAGTCTGGTGCATAATTGATATATTGCACACAAGAATCATGATGTGAATCTCGATTATTGGAAAAACTATTAAAATCAAAAACTCATAGATTCTTCTCATTGCAGAATCGTAAGCAGTAATTAAAGTATAACTTGTGATCAGGACATTAATTTCAAGTTCAGTGTAAACTCAAAATAATTAGTTCATTCAGAGAGAGAATTCTAAAGTATTGTAATTGATAAATGGCAATTCATTTAAACAATAATAAAATTCATCAATACTAAGTTAAAAACAAATAAAAATAGCAGAAAAATATTCAAAAAGCCATTTTAGAAAAGTGCCTATAAAAATAATAAATTGTGTAAATTAATAAATAAATTGAATCTAAGGACAGTGCATTAGTCATTTGTTAGAATTGCTGATGTGAATTCATGTATCTCTAATTGATCATTTCATTCCATCTGATATTCAGAATGTGAGATTTTTTACACTGATGCATATTAAACCATCCATGATTACAGGATGTCAAGGATCATTTTAATTTACCATACTTAATTATTGTAGTGATGTCATGGAATGTCCTGTGAAATTTGAAAAACATATTACATTTTTAACTCTGTGACATCTAGTGTAAAAATTTGACATATATAATTGCTGAACAGTGCTGTGTAAGATTTGTTCGTAGTTCTGGCAAAACACAGTGTAAATTATTTGTTTTATTTTAAAATATTTTCATTTTGAATTATGTTTTATTGTTTATATTGCCAAATTGGTTAATTATTTATAACATTTCTTTTGCAATCAGTAAAAATGTGCTTAACGATATAAGGAATGAGGGTTATTTTATTTTATGTACCTTCTACATGTTACCCTTGATTTACATGCAGTGAAATCTGAGTATTTTTTATAGTTTTGCTTGTGTTTGGAGGGTGACTATCCCTATAACCTGTAAGTGATTGGTTGTATTTCTGCTGCATATGTTTATGTAATTAAGATTCTCTAGTTCTCCGTATAAAATTTAAATATAAAACTAGAATAATTTCATCCATTTTCTTGGAAAGAATTTAAACAGATATTTAATGATAAATTTATTTCTTAATGCATGAGTACATAATTATTATTGAGTCCTGTAGTCATAATAATAATAATAATAATAATAATAATAATAATAATAATTATTAAAACAAAAATAATTATAATTATAGAAACATTTACGTACCAATGATAAGTAATATAGGAATATAGATTCTTTTAAAAACGAGTCAGTGGGTTAAAACACGACACACAATTTAGATAAAAACATTAATGGGTTATTTACATTCCTTGGAAACTGTAAACATCAGTATATGTTCAATGATTCAATAGTTTAATTATATTTTAATGTTTAATCTAGACTTTCCAGTTACAGAAAAATAAACGTCATTTATTAAAGAAAAAACAAATAATAAATTGTCTGTATGACAAACAAATTGTATAAACTTAAGATTTTAAAGTTGAGCACATCATGCTCTGGTATAGAAAGGAGGGATTGGGTTTTACACCGTGATTTAATATGCTTAAGATGGGTACAGGTTAAATAGAAAGTATACCATAGTGTTATTCATAATTTTTAACAAAGTACTAAACTAAAAAAAATGATTTTAGAGAAATTACTTGCAGTGTTAATCATTGCCTTGTTAGCTGCATAAGGACACTAACTTTCCATTTTTGTGTAATTATATCTTCAATTCTACTTTGCTCAAAATTGCTAATCTTGCTCAGTAAGAACAATTACTATGTGTAAGGTAAATTAAGGGATTTTTTTTTAATATAAAATCACATTTACATTTTTACGAAAATGATCACGAAAAATTTCAGTTTTCAGATTTTAACGGAAATATCCATTTCCATTCCTGAATCCATTTTGACTAGTTTCAGCATGACACCTATTTGTACGTACATATGTATATAACACAAAAACGATTAGCCATCGGATTCTGAAATTGTGGATTTAGGAC
Organism: Lycorma delicatula; assembly: GCF_047948215.1. Classification (NCBI taxonomy): domain Eukaryota; kingdom Metazoa; phylum Arthropoda; class Insecta; order Hemiptera; family Fulgoridae; genus Lycorma; species Lycorma delicatula. Next base: position 75,322,136 of record NC_134459.1, on the reverse strand, counting down.
TAGTTGTGCACCTTCCCTTTTGATTGCAATTGACTGGATCAAAAGTGACCCACAAAGCCCAAAATCAAAAAAATTTTAATTTATACTTTTTCCTAACTGCAATAATAAGCCTTTATTGTGAGAGATTTTCAATAATATATCATAAGTGGTACTTATTTTCATTGGTTCCAGAGTTATAGCCAAATAAAATTTTAATTAATGATATATTTGGGTCAAGGGGAAGGCACATCGGTTTGATTCTCCTTTTTTTAACTATTTTTCATAATTTAAATATATTGTTTTATTAATAATTTATTAACCTCTCATTGTAAAATATTTTTATGATAAATAATAATTCAATAATCACAAAAAAAAGAAAAAAATATCAGGCGTTTTTAATGAAATAAAATTTTATGTACTTTTCATTTTAAAAAAATATGTAAATGTAATTTAATAGGTGTACAAGGAAGTCATGTAGTGCCCAATCAGATTTTTATACTGAAGACAAATATAATTTTAGATAAATTGTTTGTAAAAAGAAGTATAAATCGTTCAAGAAATATAAATTGTTTAAGCGATTGAATTGTTTGTATGCTGCGCGCATCTGCCTGGCGCACCACGTGATAATCTCTATGCCAGTATCAGCTAAAATAAAATTGTGAACACATACATTAAACAAACAAACCCATGCACCATCCTTTTTTATGAGAAAGATTGTATAATTTTTCTCATCTCATCGATCTGTTTAAAATGATGTGTCAAAATGATGATCATTGATCCTGTTTAACATTTTTTAACCCGAATATTAAAAAGAGTGAAATATATGTTCATTGAAGTAGCCCTTCGGTACAAGGAAGAATGTAACAAACCGCTTCCACTTATCTCCATTATAAAAAAATGTTTGTGGGAGTGTAAGTTTCTTTTCAGCTAATATGTGTCCCTATTTTACAGAAATTTGTATAATTGGGAAATAATATAGAAATATATGAAAAAAGAAGAGGAAAATTATGTGATCTTTTGATGATAAGATTCTCTGGACCAGAAATGATTATAGAAGTTTCATGAATAATAAATAAAATTATCTTTAATATTATGTTTTACCCGTAATACTCTTTATTCAGTATTTATTTATTTTAAATTCCCTAAAATGATTTTATTTAACAACATTGGTGTGTTTTTTCAAATATTTACCTACTGTCATTTGTGCACAATGGAAACGAAAGGAATCTTTTTCATGAAAAATCAGTGTAGCCCTTATTGAGTTTTATAATATTGTTTGTAGTATAGATATGTAGTGTTTCTAAATATGCCCATTATATATATATATATATTCAATGAAATATATTTATTTCATAATAAAATCAGATAAAAATGATTACCAAGCGTCTAAATTTTAGTAAATTCTTCACAACATTTTTGCATATACTTTTTATTTCAATATTAATATCTTCAGCAAGGTTTACTGCTTTCACAAGATCAATAATTAAATTCTGCAGGAATTTATACAATTGAAGACTTAAAGAAAACTATCACAAAACAGTGATATCACAAATTGACAATTAGTCAAAGCACATAAAATTGAATTTGCTTGTGAGGACGAGTCTCTGTCATTCCATTCTGATATGCTTGGAAGGATTACAATAATAGGGGGTCATAAAATTCCACCAATGCGGCCACGGAATTATACATTACCTACCAACGTGTTGTGCAAAGTTGAATGAGTTTTTCATGGCGTGAAGTTGTAGTTTCCATTTCACCTATCGCCAATTTTAAAACATGTTGCCTTTATGGGTGTTAAAAAATTCTCTATATTGTATCCATGCAGTTTCTAATGGCAATTACTTCACAAGTACTGGGTACAACTTAGTTGAGGCTATGTGCTGAGCAGTGGACATATAAAGTTGACGGGATTATTTTCTTTACATGTGGCTCGACTCCGTTTACTTTTCCTGACATAGACATAGCTCCGTCATACCCTTGACCACAAATTTTATTTATGTTTATATTTAATGAACACATCTTGTCTAATATCGCTGTAGTGATTCCTTTTCCAATCACATCATGTAATGGTACGAATTGTAGAAAGTTTTTCTTCACAGTGAAATTTTCTCTATCAACATAACAAACACACAGTGATAATTGTTCTAAGCCTGTTATGTCTGACGTCTCATTGGTGAGAATAGAGAAGCAACTGTAAGCATTAAGTTCTTTCACAAGATTTCAAACAATCAGGTTGGTTGCATACTTCAACAATTTTATTCTGAATTCTAGGACTAGTGTACTCCGCATTTCCAACACTACACGTCAACATATTTTTAATATAGTATCATTCTTACTTCGAAAGTGAAGAAGTGCTCTGAAATTGCCTTCATTTTCTTCTGATTCTTGGTCGACCTCGACTTCTATTCGTCCCGAATCCCTGTGGCCTTGCAGAGCAATACATTGCTTTCCGCAAAACAAATTACTGTCAATAATAGGAATAAGTTTTTCCTCTTCTCCATTTTCTTTTGAGTTGTTGCAGTATCTATTAGCACATCTATAGACTTTTTCTTCCCACATGAGATTTCAGTCAAAATACGGCTACCTCCAAACTTTCTTTGTGATAAAGACACTTCTCATGTTCTGAAATTCACTGAGACGGCTTCCTTCCAGTGTTATTATCAAATTTCTCATACAAAGTTGACCTAAGGGTTGCTTGCCAGATCCAAGACCATTTCTTGGAACAAAAAGTGCATAAAATTTACGAAAACTCCCTCTCATAAATTCGGAATATGCAAGTCAGTTCCAGCGGTAAAGCTATTTAAACTGAAATCACAAATTTCTCTTTACATTTGTTGGAAAACAAACCCTGGATTTGGTTCCCAGATATTGTCCAAGGCATTCAGTTTTTTTTCATTAGACAAGTTTTTATGTAAACACCAGTATCAATTTTAAGATTTGGCATTGATGATGGTGTAATCAGGGGCATATGTAAGGGGAGTAACCAGGTTTGAATTCCTCCCCTTGAAGGTTTAAGTACTTTTTAATATTAAGCCTTAACAAAATAAACATATTTTAAATTTACACATATATTTGAGTATCTTTTTAAAAATCCATTATAATCTCTCCACTAATTTCTCACTGTCAGAGTAACAAAAACTGTCATAATACGATCCACTCCACCGCCCTTCCTTCTTCAATAATTTAATCCCCGTACTCGGTGCTGTGACATGCACAGAACATCACTCAACATGCGACACAGTAGCCGTCATTCAGCATTCTGAGAAGGCGGCAGTGCTCTCATTGGCATGGTAGGTTGTATACCCCTCCCTCATTGTTTACTGAAAGAGAAGAAAGACCATCCAAGCTGTGCCGTTTGTTAACAAGGTATGATAATAATACTGACATTGCAATAAAATAGGCCGACATCATATAAACTTACTTGTGAAACATATTGTCGGAACAGCCCAGTGGCAGTAATGCATATATGAAATATTGTATATTGTCGAGTGGTATTTACTCGATAGTCTAAGTTCAGATTTTGTTGTGGAACATTTGTTTAACATTTTGTGCATTTCACAGTTCATATTTTTAAATAGAGAATTCACATAATTGTTCTGTATTCTTTAATATGTCTAAGCAACCTCAAAGTTCAATTTTACAATCTTTTAGCAAAACATTGCATCTGGTAGTGATTCTTGTAATGTTAGTGAAAATTTCACATTGCCAAATATTTGTTCGCTGCCGCAATGTGACGATGCTGATGCAAACATTCTTCCCAAAACTAGTTTCACATCCTCCTGTGAAAACTTGGCTGGTATTGAATGTACATCAACATCACTCAATAATGTTGACCTTCCCACTGAATCGTTTAGAAGTGATAACTGTATTGTTCTGGTTCTGGAAGCTGGAAGCTTTAACATCTTCAAGTTGAATGAACCACACGCTTATGATATTGGTTTTTATGTAGGAAAAGATTTGTCTAATGAAAAAAGTGAATATCTTGGACAATATCTGGGAACCAAATCCAGAGTTTGTTTTTCCAACAAAAGGAAGGATAAATCAGCAATTTCAGTTTAAATAGCTTTACCCCTGGAAGTGGGTTGAATATTCCAAATTTAAGAGAGGGAGTTTTTGTAAATTTTATCCACTTTTGGCTCCAAGAAATGGTGTTGAATCTGGCAAGCAACCCTTAGGTCAACTTTGTGTGAGAAATTTGACAGATTGAAAATGTATTACACTCTGACTGTTCAGAGTGTATTATTTATTTAGATTCTTGTTTAATAAGTTGTTTGACAAGGATAACTGATTAATTTCAGTGTGTCATTTAGATTTTCGCTGTATAGATCGCAAATTTGATATGCTCTGACACAATTCAGGGTGTATCATTCAGATATTAACTTTATAGGTAGAAAATTTGATACGCATTGACTCAATTCAGGGTGTATTAATCAGAATCTTGCTTAATAGGTATCAAAGTGGATATGCTCTAGCACAGTTCAGGATATTCATATTCTTGTTTAACAGATAGCAAATTTGATATGCTCTGATTTAAATCAGGGTATATTATTCAGAATCAAGCTTTCTAGGTAGCAAATTCTACATGCGGTGATGTATTTCCTAGTGTACTATTCACATACTTGCTAATCAGATATCAGATATGAAATAGTATCAGGTTTATGAAAAAGTTTATCATATCTGATATACTTTTTTTATAAATACATATTTTTTTATTTATTACTGTTATTGTATATATCTATGTTGTATGCAATAAATAGTTCTCTTGAGTACTAGGTATGCAAATTATTCGTACCGCGTCAACTGCGTCGTGTCCATCTTTCATCTTCCTGATATCGGTATCAGGTCGTGGTTGAGGGGTGAATATAAGTGCGATATATGCATGTTGATGCTTCAAATAATTGTTTTCATTTTATTTATATTTATATTGTCTTTAACTTTATATTCTATGTTTATATTTATTTGTCATTGTTTTTTCAGCTCATCACTTCACTACCATGGCTGAAGTCCTCCAGTTCTACACTAAATTTATTTCATTTATTTATTTTTTCATAGTTTTACTTATAATACTTAAAAATGTATTTTTTACTTAAAGTTTTTTTTTAAATTTTGTTTGAAATGATGATCATTGACCTTTTAAAATGACCACTCTTTAAAAACTATTTAAATTTTATTCACTTCATTAAGAAAACTATAAATTAGCCACTTATGGAAATATAATTTCAAGAAATTTAAAAAATAAGTAAAGATATAGTTTATTTCAGTTTCTTGATTAGATAGATGTGTTTAAAAAAAAGTAGAATCCAGACTTTTAAATCTCATTCAGACAGGATTTATATATTTATGAAAATATTTATTTTGCAGTTTTTATATTAAATTTCAGTGTTTTTTTTGTTATTTTTTTTTTACTTTGATATCATTTTTTTATTTTACTTACATTACACTTTTTCTTACATCTTTTTGATAGTTAGTTAATAATAAAAGGTATCGCAGAGCAATTCTGAATTTATCTAATTGTAATCTTAAAAAATTTGTTTTAAAATATTTTAAATTTTGAATGCCCCTTTGCTTTCCCTAGCCTGCATTCAACCATCTGGTATCTGCTTCAAAGCATGCCATGCTTGCATGTTAGTTTAGTTTTTCAAAACCAGGTTTAGCTGATAATAAATTATTTCATTTTATTCACTAATTTTTTTATTAAAGAAAACATTAACCTACTTGCAACATAGGTATATTTTACCATTATTTTATGACAAAAACTTAAGTAGAGTGATTATTTGAAAAAATACATTTAGTACAACAGAAATCCAAATTACTTCAAAATTTAATCATTTTTAATAGATTTGATTTTTTTTTTAATAAATGTAGTATTTTTTAGTAATAGATTTGCCTTGCATATTACAAAGGCATGAGCTGATCATGGTTTTTTATAATTCTATTTTGTTCGTATTTTAAAATTAGGCAGGAAATAAAGTGATTGATGTAAAAAAGTGTGATCAAGATCAAAGTGTGATATTAGCGTTATCTTCCTCACTATAAAAATATACAAACGATAAATAAAAATGTGCTATGTAAAACTGTACTGTTTACTCCTATACATTCAAGATATCTACAACTTTTCACTTGATGGCATCTTTTAACTTCAGAGTACCAGGTTGACTCATTCATTCAACTGCTTAATGGATTTGATTTTTGGATTAGCTGTGGTGATAAGAGTAAAGTTCCGCAGCCAAATATCATAAAATTAAGGTGCTACTAATGCTTTACTACATTTTATATATAAATGATGATAATATTTGTAGTCATTAAAATACTCCATCCATTCATGTAATGTCTCCATGACTTATGCTAACATGTTCTCCTTTATCAGAAAAAGCTTAAGGTTTCAAACAAAAGTTCAATGTTCAATAGCTTGTCTCCCACAACATTATTTTTACATACTTACTCAAATGATAATTGGTGCTGCCTTGAGAACAGTTGATATCTTTTAGGGTAGATCTATTCTGGGATTCATTATGGACCTTAGGTACAACCATCTCTACCACGCTGCAGACACTTGACACCAACCAACTCTTAGTGAAAGATTAGTTTCAATTAGAGCAACCAATTCATGGAGCCTCCTACTCTGTGGCTTCACCAACCAGTATTACCAATCTTGTAACAGGAGCCAGGGCCAGGGCACTAGAAGACCCCCAATGTACATCATTGGTAAGTAACTTTCCCTTTTGATAATGCAGTTACTTTTATTTCTAACTTTTCTTCTAAATTTTAGCCAGATCTGACATTAAATGTCATATAAGCCACAGAAATTTTATGTGGTAAATTACAATATCAATATAATAAAGGAAACAGTATAATAAGAAATTTAGTTGTGTAATATATCAGGAAATGCCAGTATTTGATCAATGCCTAATTTATCTCTGACATATATAAATTTTTATATATACTATTGTGGAAAGTAGAAAAGGATTTTTGTTTGTTGTGGATAAAAAAAACCTACTTGATCAGTCATAACCAAATTTTTATCCATGTTTTTTGGCACAAGTGAGAAGGTTTTTAGATATATTTCATCTCAAAAAAAAATATATATGTATTGTGCACTAGTGGAGATTTGCTGGTTGAAGCACAAACTTTAATGAATTGAATTAATGAACTGTGAACTGTGAATCTATAGCTGTGTGAGCTGGGTTTGGTCTGAATGATTCGAATCAATCAAATAATATTACAAAAATAATAGAATTAACTTTATGTTAAAATAATATTAAATAGATTTTAAAAAATTCTGTGTAACAATAATGGCTTCCCCTGGGCGCTGTGTGTGAGGCTAGAATGATAGATATGAGAGCACCTCGTAGGAGGCTAAAACAATCATCATCATAAACTGCTAACAAATGGGATGTTCTTGGGGCTTTTTTTTAATATCTCTACAAACAATCGTCCAATTTTCAAAATTCAATCAGGGTATTAGTAGGATGAAGATTCACTTTTTTGTATGCATCAGGTACACTTTCGATTTAACAGATCACGGTTATTCAGAAATATTGTCTTTGCAACCAATCTTCGAATTTTCAAAATTCAAATGTGGTATTTGCAGTCAACACAGCCACTGCTAATATGTGTGACTGGCTGCACCTCTTTCTCTTTTTCTGTTTAGTCTCTGGAACTACCATAAGATATTGCTTCAGAGTTTGAATGAGGATGATATGTATTAATATAAATGAAGTGTAGTCTTATAGAGTCTCAGGTCTATCATTCCTGAGATGTGAAGTTAATTGAAACCCAAACACCAAAAGAATAACTGTATCCACGCTCTAGTATTCAAATCCCTATAAGTAACTGCCTTTACTAGCATTTGAACTTAAGAACTTTCGTCTTCGAAATCAGCTGATTTGTGATAACGAGTTCACTACTAGACCAACCGCGTGGGTTGGTCTGCACTTGCCTCCGGATTACTTGATGAATAATCGTAAAAAAAATTATAGTGACGGTAAACGCAAGCAACCGAATAGTGCGGACAAAGCTGCGACGGGAAGCTTTCATAAAGTAAGGGCCGTCGACTTATATTTAAATATTAGCGGGTCTGAACGCAGTTTCACGTATGCAGAGCCACCTATCGGCTATTTACGAAGCCACTGCAGTTGTTTTGATTCGATAGTCGTTTTTCTGTCGGTGAATGCAGATCGCAAATTTCGCGACAATCGTTTCTCCCGCCAATTGTGAAGTGCGCGCTATGATTCGATTTTTGTGTGCAAAAGGATCTTCAACTGCTGTAGTTCATCGGGAGTTTAGCCTAGTGTATGGACCTATAGTAATGGTAAAGGAAAGATTAGAAAGTGGTGTCGAGACTAAACATGGCCGCACAAATGTGCATGACGTAGAGCGGAGTGGCAGGCCCAGTATTCAGACCGACGAAATCGTAGAACAAGTAAACCGAAAACTGCGATGTGATCGGCGATTGACAATTAGTTCTCTGGTTGATGAATCTCCGCATGTTGGTCGCACCTCTATCTACACGAAAATCACAGAAAAGCTCGGATATCACAAATTGTGGGTACCGAAAATGCTCACCGACCATCACAAAGAGCAAAGAATGTGCAGTGGACGATCGTTTTTGGACTGCTATCGACAAGATGAAGATGGTTTGTTTTCCCACATTGTAACGAGCGACGAGACGTGGATATCCTGCACCAAAGCAGAATCGAAAGAACAGCCAATGCAGTTGTGAAAAACCGAAAAAGTTTTAAGGGCGTCATTTTGGATGATTTCACGGAACGTGTATCAACAATTACAGCTGACGTGTACTGCGAACCGCTCACCAAACTGAGACGTGCGATCCAAAATCGACGACGCGGAAAACTGTCGTCGGGCGTAATCCTCCTTCACGACAACGCTCGTCCTCACACATCTGTCTTAACCAAGAAGAAGATTCAAGACTTTCCGTTGTAATCTTTTTGATCACCCTCCATATAGTCCCGACCTTGCCCCTACCGACTACTTCCTAGTCTTTTATTTGAAAAAGTGGCTTGGTGAACAACAGCTTGAAAATGACAAGCAACTCAATACTGTATGGTTCAATTCCCAGGCGGTTAACTTCTACACAGTTAAGGAATTTGGTGGAGCATTACAAAAAGTGTTTAGAACTGAATGGCAATTATGTGGAACAGTGAAGTAATATGTAGTAAACTAAAACTGTAAGTAAAAACTTCTTCTCATGAGTTAATTTTTTTTAGTGGCCAAACGGCTTTTATTTTATGAATATACCTTGTACATGTATGTTGTATGTATAGATTTTCAATAATTTTGTTAGTTACTACAATGAAACTTCATCAGTTATTTTGCACATTTCTACATTTATAATATTTCAAGAAGACTGTAAATATCCATATTTTAAATTGTTATTTTTAACCTTTAAAGTTTTGAGTACTTAACAGTACATCATTTGATTTTTTTCATCAAGTCTTTAATAAAACTGAAGTGTAATATATACTTATTTAACTACATTATTCTCTTTGGCAGCCAATAATTATTTATTTACAAAGTAAAGAATAACTATGAAAAGCTCCTGACTTGTGAGATTTCATCACATAACATAAAGGTGAAATAAGAATCAAATTATTGGTATGCCAGGATCTTTTCAAATTTTATATACTTACTTTTACTGCTAGAGAAAGGGTTTTGATAGATGAAACAAATCAATATCTCAATTTAACATATTTTTAATAGATGAAGTAAATACAATTTTAAAACGGGTTTCAGTTTTTTCTTTTTTGTAGATTGAAATTTTATTTAGACCACTGTTGTTTTGCTTGCTCTGGAAATAAGGTAAATGAATTTTTCAACTGGCATCAGTTTGAAAATATAATGAAACCATGCTCACAACTCTTTGTCTAAAATTGTTATAGAATATACTTACAAACTACATACTACATAAAAATGTCATTATTTTAAATACAAGAGCAAACAAAGCCACCAAAAGAATTATAAAATTGTAAAATTTTTAAAATGCCAGGATAATAAACAATGCAGTTTACAACATGAAAAATTTAAGTATGATGTAAAAAAAAAAAAATACAAAGAATATGGAAAAGTAGTAAGGGGAAGATCAGTTGCTGTACTGATATGGACTTTTGTTACCTTTCACCTGAGAATTTTTTAGCTCAACTGGGTACATTCATATATCACACATTCCTGGGGATAAGGAACAATTTTTTCTTTTGTCCCTCTTCTTTCTAAGGTCAGAAAAAGTTGATACTATTCTAAAGTGATTAGTATCTGGAAATAAAGCAATCTGTCACCATCCTTATCTGAAATGTTTAATCCAAAATAATTAATCAGTAATTTTCCCGCTACTGTTCTTGGTAATAAAAGCAGTCTCATCTCTCAAGAGTCTGTGAGCTAGGTGGATCTCCACTGCTTTAAAAGGAGCTTAGAAACATTTCTTTGAGCAACCTTGTCTTGTTTAGCAGTCCTTTTTGGATTACTCTTTTCTAGCTTCTACTTTTTCCTTCTACCTCAATCTATTCTGTGTTTTGGCTGAATTTTCATTGGATATGTGCTAAGGATGTTAGAAATTCAGTATCCTTAGTATTTGTCTAGTTTGGAAGAGGGATGGCATTTTTTTATGAATCTATCTAGACAGTGATTGTATTTCTGTAAAAAGTATCTGTATAAAAAGCTCTACCTCAGGCTGAATTAACAAATACTGATGAACCATCTAATCATTCCTAAGACAATAAGTAAATATTTTTGTAAGAAAAAGTTCATACTATCATAATTAAAATGAATTTCATAATTAAAAAAAAAAAAACAAAAAAAAAAAACTATTAATGCCAACAGCCACTAACAGAATTTGTCTTATTTTGTTTTGTTTCAGGTAACTCAATGGTTTATTTAATAATCTAAGAGAGAGCTCTTATGTAAGTGGCCCTCCTTACATCATGGTACTCTCTTTTACAATAGGATAATTTTATAATAAAGGTACTTACTTTTGTTATTATTGTTTAATATTATAAAATTGCATGTTACAATTAAGTTGAATAGTCTTAAGTTGATATTATGATTAATATTAAGATAAAATTGCAGGAGGTTCCTAGTACCAGTAGGGTCCACTGATAGGAATTTCCCTGTAGGGATGTTTAAATGTACTTTTGTGTATGTTTTTGTTTCAGGTTCAACATAAATTTTAAAATAATATTACTTATATAATAATGATAGAAGTGATATCTTCCCACTGTCTTGTTGGTAAATAATATTTACAGCCACTGATACTCTTGTACAGTATTTACAAAATTTTCATCTGATATAAATATCACTTATTATTATTAATGAATAAATGTAAGAGAATAAAGCTCACCAATATGAAAACATTATTTAGTCATTAAATAACTTTCAGGTTTGATTTTTTATTGGAACTTACACATAAATTATGGAAGTAAATAATCTGATCATTAAAAAATGTCTGTATCTATTTCAGTATATTCTCATAGTTTCTGTTTTAACTTAATTGTTTGAAATTATACTTTAATAAAATTCTTAACAATTAAGCCATAGAATATAATTTTAATAGAAATTATGAGGTGAACAGATAATAATGATTTAAAGTCATAACAGTGTAAAATTAACATGTTTATTATTGACTGCTAAAGAAAGGTCCTGTTTTAAATCAATCTTTTGGCACTTTGTATGCTTTTCTTTGGGTGATTGTAATGTAGTTCCAGGAGAGGTACAGTAATGGGAAAGTTTTTGTTATTAAGCCATAACTTCTGAAAAACCAAATTCATCTTCCAGCTCCTCATGATGCAACCTATCATCAGCATCACCTGTCACTAATCTGTTCTCAGGAACTTCACATAAAATACAGTTTCATGTTTTTTTTTTACACTTCTAAGCCTAACATTTATCTCTGAGTTTATTCTGTTATTGTATAGCATTATTTTGTTCTCAGTACTGTATTAAATTCTTAATCTTAAAAATCTATATTTTATCATTTTACCTTCAAATATCTTTTGTGTACAAAAAAAAAATACAAATAAAGTGGGGATACATTGGAAGTAACTTCTCTGTACTGCTTACAATATTGTTACTATAAATTATGTATGTAAATTACAGTACTATCACAACCAATTACAGTCAACAATTCCATTTTATACTACTTTATTTTGATTTTCACTTAATAAATTTCTTTTTCGAGCTGAATTTATTGTTAAATTCAATTCAAAATGAAGGTGTATTTGTCAGATCTAGTAGTTTTATCAGTGAATGTAGCAAATGTGTTGCATATTAGTAAGATACCACAAAACTACTCTTGAGAAATAAATTTAAAAAAAATTAAAAAGCAAGCAGACAGAAAATACAGATATAATGGTTCATTTTATTAACAGATTTTTTCTTATTTTTCATATACTGAATTGGTTCTTAAAGTATTTTCTGTACCTCCCTGATTACTCCTTGAACTGAGTACTAAGATGTGCACTCTAACCTACTTAATATACTCAAAAACACATGATAATTAAAAAAAAATGTGGGTATACGTATATTTATTTCATGTTTATTATATATTATGTTTATTCTGTGATAGACTTTATTGTGTAGGGTACTGATGGACAGCTTAACAGCAGATGTACTATCATATTGATAAAATACTCTATTTTTTTTTTTTTATCTGATAGTAAACACTTCTACAAGATGTATTATTCACCAAATTATTGACCATTCGTTATTTTCTGTAAGTTTTGGAAAAAACTAATGAAAAATTGACTAAATTTTTTTTAAAAAGTGCACCATATTAACAAACTTTCAGCATGGTTTTAGGAAAAAAGTCACTGACACACCCATTTCCCATTTTTGGAAAATATTTTAAATTCCTTAGGTAACAATAATATTCCATTTTCAATTTTTTGATATATCAGTAAAGCATTTGATTTTTTCTACCAGTATAAAAACATACTGATGGAATAACTTACTTAGCTGTGGTATCAGAGGAGCTACTTATAACTTAAGTCATCTTACAAACAATAACAAGCAGTTGAAATTTCATCATTTAATAAGATTACACTTACAAAATTAGGTCCTCTTCTCTGAGTCTTCCTCAGGGAAGTGTTTTTGCTCTTTTTATTGTTTATTAATGATCTGCCTCAAAATCTTGAACCATTCATTGTAACCCTTTTCACAGATGACACACCTGTATCTATTTCTGAAGATAATTATTTAAAAGGAATTGAAAATTGTAACAGTGCAGCTTTAAAAAATTATTCACTGGATGGATTGTAACCGTCTTAACTTAAAATATGGATAAAACTGTTGCATTGTGGTTCTGAGGTAAACATAAAATTGCTAATTCCAGTATAGAATTTCCATTAATGATAATGATAGTAATTCCCATAAACGCCCACAAAGCAAAATGCTCACAAACTCTATTGCTTACAAAGCAAAATTTCTGTGTTTTTTATTAGATGACAATTTCTTATGGGATGATCAGACTGATTTTTCTGAAACAAAATTAAGTGAATTGTTTAAGTGACGTGTCGTAACAAAACTCTAAGCTTGTAATCAGTATTTAATATTTATTATGCTCACACATATTCTCATAGAAATTATAATGTCATCTCTTGGGGCTCCTTCAAAAAAACAAATGTTTTTGAGATAAAAAAATGGGTTTTCATATCATTATCTGGTGCCCGTAAGTATGAATCATATAGACCACCTATATTTAGAAAATTAAATGTGTTAACTTACCCTTGTGTTTATATTTATGAAAGTGCAATCTTTACACATAAGAATGATCATTTATTCTTAAAAAGTAACAATATACAAATCAAATTTTCACCAAAACCAGACAACAGAACTGTTGAGAAATGTATGAGAATGGTCTTTGTTATGGTTTCATTGCCATTTTTAATAAATTGCTGAACCATTTGAAAAATCTTTCCATTAGTTTACTTAAAATAAAATTAAAAGATTTAGTTTTTTCAGAAACAATATTATTCTGCTATTGAATTAAAAAAAAAGAAAAAAAGACAAAACATGATTTATCTGCAACCAGTTCAAAATAATTTTCAATAACAATTTCTAAATTGTTAATTATTTTGTAGTAACATTTTATAATTAATGTACTTATCTTAATATCTTTATGTGTGTTTGTATTTAAATATTTAATAAAAACTCTAAATACGTACATCAATTTTTATTTTTTTATTTTATAATTTGGTTTTATATTTATAATTTATCTTGTATTGACATGATCTAAATATTGATTTTTTGTTCCAATCAGAATAATGTTTTATTTATTTATATACTAGCTAGTAAAGATTAAATAAATTTAGAAATTTAAATTATTAATTTATATAACATGTACACTATACAATAGGTTTTGTCATTTTATTCATTTTTTTAATGCAATTGTTTAAATGACTATTTTATACATCTTTGCAGATTTTATCAAATGTAAACTCACCAAGACAGGGAGTACAGCAGATATAATTCAAGATCTCATCATATGATCATCAGGTTCAGAAATTAGGAGCCAAATTGTCAAATAATGTCTGTTTATCTGAATAACAATCGTAAACTTCAAGTCATAATTATTTTCATTACCTTCATCGGAGACATATGATAAGAATATTGCTTTTTTTATTATTGCTGTCAATTTATTGAAAATAACTTCTTCAAATTAACTGATGGATGAATTGGCTTGAAAAATATTTATTCAGATCATGAAATTATTAAAAGCTCATTTACGTTTAACAAGCAATTCAAGTTTTTTCTCATATCCACCATTTATGAAATAAATCTATTTCTGATAATTTTACTTTCTCAAAAGAATTTTCAAAAACTGCTGATTTTTAATCTTGTTCCTATTGCCAAGTTCACACTTTATATTATAACCCTAGTTAAAGAAATTCACTTTATTAAGGGCAGTTCTGCTTTACAAAAAACCACGAAACAATTCTTCAACAAAATATTCCTTTTTTAGTAAAATGTATGAAATGCCTCTTGTAATGGAAGCAGCAAAAATCAATAGCAAATAACTTTTACAATTATTTTTCTTTTATAAATAAATTTTATTCTAAATATACAATTTAAGCCCTAATCTTTTAGTAAAATTAATTATGTCAAACAAAACTATAATGATTTCATGAAAAGTAATCATACTGCATTTACAAAACATGCTTATAATTTTAAATATTAAAATTATATGGTATTCATTTATGTCAATGGAAAAGGTAATCAATCAATCATTTTATGAACTGATGCTGTATTAAAAATAAATTAACTTGTAACATTTGTAAAAAAATTCCAATTAGCTAAGTTTATGTTATTTCATTAGTAAAAAAATAAAAAATAAAATAAAACACAAATGAATGGCATTTAATGTGCAGAAAATGTGTAGTTGAGAAAAATGATATTGGCATTACCCAGAATAATAGTGAACAAAAATTAACTGTAAGTATGAATAATTTCAAGAAGTTGCAGTTAAATCTGCTAATTCAAAATGTTAGATTTCAAAATTATATAGGCAAAAAATTCAAATCCTTGGGCATTGTTAATGTTACAGACTTTAAAATATTTTTATGCTTACCTTCTTTTAAGCTTACTTTAGTAAGCTTTTAGTTAACTTTTCTTCATTTGACAGTTGATGATAAATTTTATAAAATACAAATAATTTATACTCGCAGAAGAACTAATCTCATTAAAAGATTGTTTTCTGGGATTAAAGTTCTCCTAATAAGTTTCACAATTTATTGAAAAATTTGTACAAAATGGTCTTGCTCAGGTACAAGTGAAATGAACTGGATTAAATAAATTATAAAATTTATATAATCTTGTTTTAATGATATATTTTGAAAGTTTCTACGAATTCTTTATATTAAGCAAAATTTTTAGATAATTCTACAATCTTATTATAATTACTTAATAAGTTATTATGATAACATGGAATCTTTAAGACAGTAGATGTGAATTATGTTTTCAGAAAGTTAATAATAAAATATTAATTTTTTTTAATAATGCTGATTTTCTACCAGTATTATAATCTGATGGGAGTCCCTATGGATTATCTGCAGTGCTTTTACATTATTATCCATCCTAGCTAAATTTAATTAGTAATGCTACTACTTCCAGTTTATCAAAATTTCTATCATTTTACAATAAAAACTATTAAATTTATTAAATTATAGCTGCTAATAAGCCATCAACTAATGTACATGTATTGCCAAATAATGAAGAAAATCAACTTTAAACAAAGTTGAATGTTTTGTATTTGTAGAGGGATATATCTTTAAACCAATTTCATAATTGAACATCAACTGCCTAATTCTTTCATCGAGGAGATAGACTATAATTTAGGTATTATTAAAATTCTCGATTATGGAAGTTTTTGTTTGACTGTGTGGATGAGGTTGGATTAATTACATTAGAAATTATATTTGATGATGGTTATGTCATTGTATTAACCAATTACTACTGTGAAGTTAACTAACAAACTTCAAAAATGAAATACATCAACTTCCACAAAACATTTAATTTAAAATAAATCATCAATAAACTGAATAAAAAGTAATTTTGTTATTTCCATAACATGTCTTTAAGTTTAAATTTTATTATTTTTTTAACTAAGAAGGAAATATTGTATCTTACTTTTTAAAATTATTATTATTAAACAGTAACATAAAATGGGGAACACTGTTTTTACAATTGGCATCTTTATGATTGGCAACAGCACTCCTGCTATCTACATCCACATACTGTTATGGAAGAACTTGCACTTCAGTTACATAATTATATACAAATAATGTTATTTGTGGTTATGAAATTACCTGCATTAAAGTTATTATGTTCCTGTTCATTATTTAAATATATATAATTCTATTCTAATATAAAATTATTCTAAAAGAATCATCTGTCAGATCCTAATAAAAATTTAAATAAATAATAATAATGCTGTGTTATAGCTGTTTTTGAGGGGTCATCCTGAACTTACAAGTATTACTAAAAAACTGAAATAAATTTTTTTTTAAACAAAAAAGGAAGCAGACACAAACATATAAGATCAAGAAATAAATAAAGGAATCAGACTTTATAATTGGCATGTAAAGATTTCTAAACTAAATTTTAAACTGTAAAATATGTCCAGGAGCAAATATGGATTTCAGTCACAGGTGATTAAATTATCACAAAAGTATATGCTGTAGAAAATAAATGAATAAGTTTAAAGACATAAATAATAAAGGCAATAGAGTTGATGTATTAGAAGAAATGGATGAAAACAGGAACAAGGAAGACCAAGGATGCAATAAACTGTATCAAGTTAAATACATTTAGTAGAAAGGGAAAAGTGGCTAAGGAAAATCGATTAAAAGATGCAGTGATGTAGGAATGGCAATAATTAAAGGAAATTGAAATAATAAAAAGTAAGGAAAGTTTTAGAGAAAACAAAGCTGAAATGTAATAACAGAAGGGCAGATAGTACTGTTTAGGATGAAGGGAATCCTAATAAGTGGCAGAAACATTGTGATTGACTGCAAAAAGTGTAAAAATCTATATTTTTAGCACTATTGGTGGTAGAGGAAAGATAAACCAATAGATGTTTATCAAAATTTGACTATGCATTGAGCCTTAAAAACGAATAAGGGAGCAAGAACTGAAAACATCACAGTAAATATGTTGTGTAGACAAAGTAGATGATCCATGTTGGCTGTGCAAGATGAGTCTGGTGAAGTCCATAATTTCAATAAGTACTTTTTTTCTAAATACAAAGAAGCCAGGTTCTTTGTACAAGAAACCTGGAGCATTGGGATATAAAACATTTTTACAGATTAGATATTGTAAATATGTAATTAATATATAATTCTTAATTGTCTGTATTTTTTATATAAGATATTGTAATATTTTAAATCCTTATTTGGAAATATTGTGGGGAAATTTTTCATTAAGATTATAATTATTGTAATTTACAATAAGAAATATTTTATTATTGAAAAATGTTTCATTTATGTAATTAAGTTAATTGTTATTTCTTTACCACTAAAAGTAATATTTAAAATCTTAATTACAAACATTGTGAAGAATATTTTATGTTGCCGAACAAATAATACCTCTAGGGTAATGGTACTTAAATTCTAGTATATTAAAAAGAAGGTTTGTTCTTATACAAGGAATTTATCATTATATGAATTTATCAATATATGAATATGCAAAGGCAATAATAAAAGCTTGATATTAACTAATTTAGCACACCTTCCAATCACATTTGAGTTGAATATGTTCAAAAAATTATAATAATTATTGCTTAAATGTTTACTGTAGTATTCATATCATTATGCATTTTTCTTTCTTAATTGATTTTATTTTAAATTGTATTATAATTGAAAGAACTTATAATGGTACTTGTGTATTATAATGTTGTCACTATTGTTGGGAGGTTATAACCAGAGCAACTAGTGGCGAGTTAAATAAATATGTTCTATCAATAAGATGATAAAATAAAAATATTTGTTAAATTTAATGGTGAACTTATAAGTAAAATGTGTGTACTTAGAATTTGGGACTCCCATGTTGTGAAGAGGGAAGCTGTTAGATTTTTGTACATTGTTAAGTTAATTTGAATAAATAATTCAATTCCTAATTTTGTGTTTCTACTTTATTCCTAACAGATTCCAACAGCCATCATAAATTTACAGACCTATTATATATAACCTTCCAACCACAGTGGCACCGTTACAATACATAAGTACCCTTATAATTATTTCTGATTGTAACATTTATTTTTTGTAATACTGAATATTTAAAAATATTCTTGATCTTCTGACCAAGGTTTTATCATGGTCTCCCATGGTTGTAAGGCAAATGCCAAAACAGTTCATTTTGCTTCCATGGTTTGTGCTTAAATTTTTTTGTGATTGTACATTTTTATTTAATCAGAACAATCAAACAATACTTATTTTGTTTTAACACAAATTTGTCTAAAATATTTAATAATAATTAGCATGTTATAAAACTGTACAGCTAATTATTTAAGTATTTATTTATCTTCACCTTATATATCTTTATTTATTTAACTTTTTTTTCTACTTGAGTAGATACTTAAGTAAAATGTAACAGTGCATTTGATAAATCCTGTTTATCATACCAGAAAGCAGAATTTGTTTTATGTAACATAATAATAAAGAACCTAATTATTCTTCTTTCTTTTTTTAAAGGAAATTTTTGTAAATAATGAATATAAATTCTTTTTAAATATAGAAAATTTGCTTATAATTTGTTTACTTTTGCAGCTAATATATTGTAAAGCTGTACAAGCTGAATTGAACTGTGAAAGGAAAATGTATGCTAATCGGCTCAAATTTTGCATGTCTGGGTTTTTGCAGATCTTGGTGTTTTATGAGTATTTCTAGCCAAATTACACAATTTTAACATTGAAAAGTGCATTCAAATGCAGGACTTCCTCTAAGTAACATTTGGAACTAGCCTGTGTTTGTTAATTTAAAAAGTATTGAACTGGATGTAAGAGTTTAGAAAAAGGATTCAAAAACCCTAGATGTACTAGACTTCTTTAAATGCTTTTAATGCAATTTTTTTAATTGATTTTTTAATACTTTTATAAATGTAATTTCTGTTGAAGAAAATAGTTTTATCACTTTGGTCTTTCACGTTTTCCTTTTTCCATCTACAGCTGTAAAATATAGAAATTAGATCATTTATACCACTGTATGTTTGTACTATAATAATTCTAATGTCAGTATTAAAGTGGTCTTTTAAAATAAATATTTTTAATTTGAACCAATATCAATTGAAATATGTAAAATTTGAAAGCTAAATTTTCAAATTTTTGTCACAAAGCTACCAATAAATATAAAATAACACTCCAAGACAGCAGTTTTAGTATTTTTACAAGAAACAGAACGTCCAAATCTTATTAACTTAAACAAGATTCAAGGTTACACATGTGTTTAATCAAGATCACTTAAAAAAATCACATATGAAGATGACAATACTGATTGATGGATATATTTCCAAGTATATGTGTGCTCTGCTAATCCAATCACCCTGCTAACTATAAAGGGTGCAGGGTTTATAAAAAAATCTTGTAGACAAAGCAGAGGCAAAGGGTCCAGCATGTTACAAAGACTGCTAATCCATTACAGAATGGGAGAAATGAGCCACAATAGACTTGAGAAATGCCAACTTCCCTACATTAGGTAAAGAAACACTAGGAATCTGAACAACAATTCTAACACTCATCTGATAACAAATGCTGCAGCTGTTGAGTGCAATGTCTGCAATGCTGCTGAGGGAAAATTGGAGAAGCT
Source organism: Lycorma delicatula (assembly GCF_047948215.1). Classification (NCBI taxonomy): domain Eukaryota; kingdom Metazoa; phylum Arthropoda; class Insecta; order Hemiptera; family Fulgoridae; genus Lycorma; species Lycorma delicatula. Next base: position 75,301,854 of record NC_134459.1, on the reverse strand, counting down.
AACGTCTAATATAGAATTCCTTATTCAGCAAAGAAATAACCTGATAAGCCTACTCACCATAGTGATTACCAAAATCATTGGTGGCTAGATTCCTCAGTATTGCTGCCAGGATCATGAATAGCTTCATTTATCAACGTCAGGAACTAGAAACATTGGTGTTTACTGAATCACTGAATACTATATTAATCTCCAAAATGCACTTCACTAACTGTAATTATTTTTGTCTTTGGGGATACTAGCTTTACACGACTAACCACCCAGATGGTTGGGTCCATGAGGGTACTACAATACTCACCAAAAATGTTATAAAACATAAATATTGGAGTACAGTAGTATTCCAGTACTACTGGAGTACAGGACCAACTACATACAGACAACCTCAATTGAGATCCTTGACTGATTAGACCTCTAGATATCTGCAATCTACTGCCATGTGATCAAGGATGACTTGTTCTTTAAATTCATTTCGCTACTGGGTACCTGTTTTATAGCAGGAAGTAATTGGAATGCAAAGAATCTTCTCTGGAGTTCCTGGCTCATCACTAATTGGGGAGAGAGCTTTATGGAATTGTATTATCTGCATGTTCCTGAATATCATTTATGGGATGCAACACGCATACTGGCCATTGAATTTGATGAAGCTCCCAGACTTATTAGACTTTTTTGTCACCACAGGTATTTTGCCAACGTTCACTGATTTTAGGAATAGCTTTGATTATGAATGATGTCTGATCATTCAGCCCATGGGGTGGTCGTAGACTGCTCCATCGTTTCCACCTTTGAAAACATTGGATGGGTTAGGCTCAAAGTGACAGTGAAAAAGCTGACTATTCACAAGGCACCTTCAGAAGGTTTTTCAGCCTTTTGGCATACAAGGGGTTGGTAAGAAATAATCAAATTCCTGAGTAGCTGTGTTCCTATGAGTCTTCCTGTGAAACCTTTTTTGTCAAAAGAGGTTTTGCAAGTAATCAGGAGAGGAGAGAATTAAAAGAAAGCTGGGTACGATGATGAATAATAAAATGCTTTTTATTCATCTATTAAAGGCCACCGTCTGGTATATAAAACATCTTTTTAATATAATTTTTCGAAACACGACCTTCCCGATGGAATGTAAGGTAATGATCCTGAAATCACATAACCCGACTCATGATGTAGTTTCATGCAAGCGATAAGCCTGTTACCTGTTCTGTTGAAGGTATTTGAAAGATTACTCCATCTAAGGCTACTGCCGATTTTTGAGGAAGGGCGTGGTATTCCTGACATCAGTTTGGCTTCAGATGTGGTCACTCAACAATCAAACACAAATTTTGTCGATGATATCAGCAAATTCTTAGAAGAGAAGATATTGTTTGGCTTTTTTCTAAATATCTAGTAGACATTTGATAAGGTCTGGCTTCCTGACCTACTATGTAAAATGAAAGGGAGCCTTTCTTAATGTATTAGTTAATCATACACAGCTATCTGGAAGGACGTTTTCCCCAGGTGAAGTACAATAAACAGTTGTCTGAATTCTTTGACACTGGGTCCGGTGTTCCTGGGAGCTCAGTTCTGGTGCCGGTTCTATACTAAGTCTTCACTGTGGACCTTCCGACTCCGGAGGACATTACAGTTGCATCGTTTTCGGCTGACATGGCAATCCTTGCTGTGGATGCTGACCCTATCGTAGCTTCTACTAAACTGTAACCTATATTGGATCTAATTAACGAAAGGCTAGCTAAATAGAGTATGAAGATTAATCCAACTAAGTCTATGCATGTTATATTTGCGATAGGAGGGATGACTGCCCGCGAGTTAAGTTAATAACGTTTTAATTCCGCATGCTACTAGCGTGGGATACCTAGGACTGCATCTGTAACATCATCTGATGTGGAAGATTCATGTTGGGGAGAAAAGGACGGAGCTTGACATTAAGTTCAGGGAGATGTTCTGGTTGTTAGGTTGCTGTTTGCAACTATCATTATCTAACAAGCAATTGCTGTACTTAGTGGTTCTGAAACCGATTTGGACCTATAGAATTCTCATCAAGTGAGAGTATTATCGAAGTCGTATAGCAATTCTAGAAAAAAACTATAAAGAAATATAACAGAAGCGGCGTGGTTTCCAAAAAACAATAAGATACACAATTATCTGAGATTGGCAACCGTTTGAGAGGAGTTACGGCGATTAGGTACAAGATACATAATAAGACTGCTCAAATATGTGAACTGGTTTGAGGTTAACTACCAGGAAAACAGCAAGTACATTAGGCGCATAAGCGACTTCATATATTACATCTTTAAATTCTCCGAGATTTGAGTGAATCAGCTTTCTTGGAGTGTTGTGCAACGTCAACATTTTTCATTTCGTTTAACCACTTACTTTTATTGATTCTTTGATTTGTTTCACTGTTTTTTTGTGTAATTGATAAGACTGTTTAGTGTTTTCTTTGCTTTTTATTAACTGAACTTTGGACTTTGATCAATCTTCCTTGGAATCATATTGTATGTACTTATTTATGTTTATTACATATTTATGTAAACTGTATAAGATATGTAAACACACACACACACACACAATGCAGGCCAAAAAAAATTCTAAAAATTACAAATATCGAGTTGCAGTTCAGCAGGAATTTACATATCGATAGTTGTGCCTAACCTCAACTCCGTGAATGTGTTTATTTCCACGTGCATATGTGCCAGTAATAGATATTTAGATTTTAACTTGTGCAGTCTATTAGTGAACTATTATACTTTTTTCTGAATTTACTGGTTTGTGCGAATATTTTAATGGTACGTCGTTTTAATGAAACTTAGTTTATTAGAATAATGTCCAGCTTTTTTATTCGAGATAAGAAAGGTGGGTCTAAGCGAAAACTGGATCACAATAAGGGTCTGTATCAGAAAAATGCTAAAAACAGGCGCCTTTCAAGTTTAAGAAAAAACAAGGGAAACCCGGAACCGACTGTAAATTATGACGATGAAGAGATATTAAGTAGTGAAGAAGAATTATTTGAAAATGATTCAAGGAAAAATTTTAGTGAAGACGAAGAGCCAGTTACTGCTCAAGAAAAGAAAGTTCAGTTAACGAAAACATACTTAGAAGAAATTAAACGAGCAGAACAGGACAGATTAGAAAATGCTGAAGTTAGCAATGATGTTCTTGCTAATCGTTTAAAAGAAGAAGCTTTAGAGCAGATTGGAAAATTAAAGAAAAAAGTTGCAGATAAGTTGCTGACTGTTACTAGTGACGATGTTCATATTTTACGCAATAAAGATCATAAACTCTCTATTACTTGTTTAGTAATATCAAGTGACTCTAAATTTATATATTCTGCTTCTAAAGATTGTTTTATTGTTAAGTGGATCATGAATTATAAACGGAAAATAAAATCGATTAGTTCTGCTCATAAACAGAAAGATACATCAAAGGTTGGTCATAATGATGTTATAATTTCTCTGGCTATTTCTAATGATAATAGATTTTTAGCTTCTGGTGATGTTAAAAACGTAATACATATCTGGAACCCACGATCGTTAGACCATATTCACTGCTTTAAAGGTCATTCTGGCCCGGTTACTGGGTTGACCATTTGTCGTAAGAGTAACAATCTGTATAGTTCATCAGGTGATAGATCAATTAAAGTCTGGAGTTTAGAAGAAATGATGTACGTTGAAACATTATTTGGACATCAATGCACTGTATCCAGTATAGATATTTTATGTAAAGATAGAGCTGTGTCATCTGGTGGTGCTGATAATTCTGTTCGTGTGTGGAAAATTCCAGAAGAATCGCAACTTATTTTTAATGGTAGTGGCAGGACAATTGATATGGTCAGACGTTTAGATGACAATCATTTTGTTTCTTGTGGTGAAGATGGTTTAATATGTGTTTGGGGAATTTTTAAGAAAAAACCATTGCATGTCATAAACAATGCTCATGATTTAGATTTTTTTACAAAAGAACCAAATTGGGTAACTAGTGTTGCCAGTTTAGCGATGTCTGATGTTTTTGCATCAGGTTCTTGTAATGGCTGCGTTAAGTTGTGGAAGAATGAAGACAATTTTAGAAATGTGTCATTATTATTTACGGTTCCTGTAAAGGGATATGTAAATGCGATGGCATTTTCATCTGATGAAAATTACCTTGTATTGGGTGTAGGACAAGAACATAAATTGGGGCGGTGGGAAACAATAAAAGAAGCTAAAAATTCTGTGGTCGTAATTGAACTGAAAAAGAAAAATGGACTTTCTAGTAATGAACATAGTGGTAAGTTTATGTTTAAGTAATTTAAATTTTAAGGTTTATATTTATAAGGGAACATAACCATGTTGCGTGTATTATTTTATTGATATGCAAGTCACATAATTTGCACATTATTTAAATATGTAGCACTGTATTTAACTTAAATGTCAATGGGTAAATCTGAGCAATTGCTTGATCACCTACAATGTTTTTCATATTTAGATATACCGTAATAATCTGCTTAGGATCAGAAACACACTAGATCTAAATGTCAGAAAAGAGGTTTGGATACCAGATAACCTGTGCAAGATCAAAGTTTGCACCTTGTTATCAGTACTCTTGACAATTAGCAATCTACTTTTTGATTATGGTGACCTGTTTAGATGCTGATCCATTCTGTGGAGAGAGTTTTTAGGTTAAGGTTAGAGTTTTGTGGAGAGAGGAATAAACCATAAACTAACCTTAGTAGTCATTAGAGTTGGACTCTTTAGTCATCCGTAGAAGATACTAGATGATGCTCTTTGTAAGGTGATTACAGATTGTACACATGACTAACAGCACTGGACATGTAGTGTAGTCTTTCTGCGCAGTGACTGTTTCCTGTTTAAACATAAATTCAGACCAACTGTCTTCAAGATATTGTTATACCTTGGTAATTTATCTGTAACCTCCCTCTACAAAAGTCTAACCTTAACCTAACCTCTCTCTACAGGATGGATTAGCATCTGAACATTTCTCAGTACTTAAAAAAAAAAAACCATAGTATATTGACTAGAGTACTGATAATATGGTGCAGACTTTGACCTTGCATTTGTCACACCAGTTATCCAACCTGCTTTCTCACATTTAGAAATTGTGCTTTCGTGATTCTAACCATATCTTCTATATATAGTATACTAAAGTAAGAACAAAACTGAAGTTGTTCAAAATTACCAGTCAGTTTATCTGTGGATGTAGATTTATGTCAAGTGCTTATTATTAAATTATTTGGTACAATTTCAGTACATAGATATCATTTCAATTTTTTTTTTTTAATTTTAACCAAATTTTCAGGTGTCTTGAACTGTTTATAAATTTATATTGGCAATATTGTGAACAAAATAATATTTTACTTTGTTGAACCAGACTTTAAACAACTGAGTTATAAGGGAGCATTTTATTATGAATCTGCTAAAATTACAAAATAATCTTGTGGCAGTTTTTATCTCCTTCACTATTTGATGCTAATCAATCAATACCAATCAAATATTTGTTATTGCTCATATACCACTAAAATGATGATGGTATTGACAAAGTGAGTGGTATGTGTATGTAAGAGCTAAGTATGATCTATCATCAAATAATAATAGTGTATTTTTTTGGTGCATTGTTGGGCTGTATTTTGTAATGTTCTAGTTATGTTCAAGTGTACTTAATTTTTTCACTTTTTTCTTTTTATTTATATATGTGTAAGTGTTGATTGTTATATGCTTAAGTGCATTACATATTCTTTTTACTGATATTAAATAAGAATTCTTATTTTTCTTTATAAAAATTTGAATTTGAAGAAATAATTAAATGTTTATTAGTAATTTTTACCCTCCTTAACATGGAAGAAACCTTGTACATTTGTATGAAATCTGTACAGTTAAAACATGCAGTTGTGTTAGTGTGTAACTTAGTTCAAAGTAATATTTTTTTCAGATGCAGTTAGTTACACACCATTTTATAAATTTAAGAGTTTGATTTTTTTATTCTTACTGATATTAATTTATGTTATGAAAAGTTATTCGTATCTTGTTAAATAATGCTAATTACAGCAATATATTTTTTTTCAACTAATGTTTATTTTATTTGTTTTAGGTTTTTGATCACTGTTTTTTTACAGTGTAATATTGACTTTTGCAACTTCAGAAATTTTATTGCACTACCTAATAAATAAGAAGATATATTTGTTAAATTTGTATATATTCTATATATAAACCTCATTTACAGAAAAAAATTCACTGACTTTTATTAATGACTGGCATTACAGGGTCGTTTATTCATTTGACACAGAAAATCAGTTTTGTTACATACTGTATTGATTCATAGATTTATAACAGATTGCTAAATATTTAATTCTGAAGTAAGTATTCATAGAATTAAGTGTACAAAAGTATAAGGTAAAAATTAACATTTTCGTATTACAAATTCATTCCTTGAGATATAAACAATACTGGTTAAAAAAATTTCTGTTAGGTAGCAATTCATTTTATCCAGATATTTCTTAAGTACTTGTAAAAAACCTAAACAGTGATCTTATATTAGCAGGCAGTTTATTCAGAAATTTTAAGCCCAAGTGTAAAGGATTTTTTTAAATTAAATAATATTTTGAGGTATTACCAGAAAGAACTGCAGTGCAGTTTTATTACCCTATTTGTAAAGACACTTAATGAATCAAAAATGTAATGAGAAAACATTTAATATTTCAACTTTATTTTGTAAATGTCTAGGCACTAACATTACTTAATTATTTTTTTTTTTTTCAAGAATTATAAAAACATTTATATTATTAAACCAATCTAAAAACACATTCATATTAGAGATATTTTTGACTTATCTATAAGAAGTCAATTATTCTATACTACTTAAAAAAAATATTTCGACCAGTACACTACTTGTGTTTGCCTTTTATGTGCATTTACTTATTTTAAATTGTTGAGTTTTATAAATAAATGGATTGTACTTTATTAATTTTTTTACAGCTTATAAGAGTAAATTTATATATATGAAATTATTTAACTGAATTTGTAACATGTATTTTAACTTTTTTTATTATATTAAAATTATTATAATTTGTTTTATACTGTAAATGTTTGTTACAAATATGATTAATGTCAATAAAATCATTAAAATTTCCGATATGATAACTGATGTACTTTTATTTTGACAAAGTCTTGCTTTTATTTTCATTTAATGGAATCTGGGAGATGTTTTACAGCCGAGTACTTTTAGAGTTAGTGTTATCTGCCTGCTAGTGGGGATGGCAACCAGCAGTTTGTCAGTTAAATTGGTTGTACAAATATGTACACATAATATTGTATAAGTAACCCTGCAAGTTAATTTTCAAAGGTGCAAAATTGTTGATATGGTTGATGTTTTTGGTAAGGATTATTGGAAGATGATTTTATTGTTAATAGAATATGGTATTCCTTTCTGTGATTATCATCCTCGGGCTCCAGTGTTAACACAATCTTGTTATGCATTTTCTAAAATATGTTTTGACAGTTTCTCATTGCATATTGCGCCTTGATTTCTGTTTGTCTGTTACGTTTTGATTTTGAACTTAATGGCTACATCAAAAAAATTATAAAAACCCAAATCATAGAAAACCTATTAAATCCTTTGTTTTACTCTAACACTAATCAATCAGTTTGTGTTTGTGGAAGGAAAGTGGTTTGGAGAGAGTGAAGTTTTTGTCTGATTTTGCTGTGTTCTTACACTAGCTCTATTTTTTTGTTAATTTGCATAAATAATTCTAATAATGAAGTTAGCAAAAAAGGGAAATTATTTTTATTTGGTAATAATGAGGCTTTTTTGAGGTATCAAATTATAATATATGTTATAACTTCATTGTTTAACATTTAATGTTTGAAAAATAATGTTTATACTCATCATTTTTAAAGAATAAAATAAATTCTAGGGTTACATATTAATGGAAACTTGGAAACAACTGAACTTGTAAACAGTATCAAAAGAGCAAATAAAAATACGTCAGTGGAAAATATGGTTAACTGGACTTTGTTGTATGGTCATACAGTAGTAATTATATGAGTATTAAAATTAGTTATTAATTCCTTCTTAAATTAACTGTTAATTTCTTTATATTTTTGAACAGATTTAATATATTTCCAGTTTTGTAGAAACACTAGATTTAGCACGTATAGTACAGTATGAATTAATTTGTACACCTTAATTGCGTGAGAAAGAGTACTGAAATTTGCCTAAGAGCTATGGTGAATGAAATTGATTATTAATCATCAGTTATTTAAGTATGTTTGCATGTAACATTTCTTTAGAAGTGTTGAATAAAAATGCATATTTTCATCCATTGAATTTACTGATGAAATTAATGCTTTCCACAGGTAGACAGATTTTCATAACGGGGAGCTTTTCCTCTTTTCATTGTGATTTGTTGTGTAAATATTTCACTAGAATAATTGAGACATGCAGGATACATAAAATTAATAAAACATAAATTATTCACTCAAACAATTTTTCAATATTTTCTTCTCTAACATTTTTTTTTTCTTGAAATTGGTGGGATTTTTAATGCCCAAACCTCTTTCCGATGTCAGCTTATTAGAATTGGATATGGAAATTATTTGTTTAAAAAAAATATGTCAAGCTTATTAGGATTCAAGCATAGAAAATTTCAGATGAAATGGAGATGATTCATTCTGCTATGGAGGTTGGATAAAACAAATTCTCAGTGTTTATATCAAGAGATTCTGAATGATTTAAAGAGTTTAATGGAATAAATAATGATATTTTATTCAAGAAAAAGATTGTCTACTTCAATTGAAAAGAAGGTGGCTGTGGAACATTTTGTAGTTTATGATATTCTAAGCCATCTGGGATTTATGACAATTTTTGTTATTGCAATGTCTAAATTTGAGTAAAAACAATTTATTTTTTAAAGCTTTTTTTACAAACTTTCTTCTTTACTACTTCTTTCTTATTATGAAAAACTTTACAGGATCTTTTTATCAAAAAGTTTGTTAGAACTTTGCCAGTAAGAGTCCGCAGAATTAGATGGCACGGCGAAGTCAACGAACTATGTTTAAAGTTCTAAACATGACCTAACCTAAAAGTGAATTGAGAATTGGGAAAAAAATTCAAAAGTAAGCATGAAAACATTATTTTTCAGTTGAATTAGATTTGTAATAAAGAATACGTTCAAAAAATACCTTGAATTTGGTAGACAATTTTTTTTTCATGTGATGAACTGCAGGACTCGAATATGTCACTTTTCCTCAAAAAGGTGGGTTTACAACTTGCAGTGCTAGCTAGCAGTACTTATTCCTCAAAAAGTTGGGTTTATGAATCATGCTGTTAGGTAGCAGTACTTAACAGCACCTTTGAATTTACAAATGATCTTCTCATACAAAAACTTGATGATGTAACTTGAAATAATAACATTTAAAAGAAAATATTTTATAGCTTGTTTTAATAGTAAAAGCTCTTATGTAAATGAAAGTACTGAAGATGAAACAATTTTTTTAATTCCCATCAATTCATTAAAAAAAATAAAAATATTAGTTTACAAGAGATTATAGCTGATAATAAAATGAAAAACAAGAACAGTAGGAGAGTGTTGCAAATGTGACAACAAAGATTTGTTACATAAAACAGAAATAAATTCTATTGGTAAAATTTTTATTGTATACTTAGAACTATTTGAACTAACTGAAGGAGAAATAAAAAAAAGTTCATTTAATAATAATATAAAAAATGTGTCCACAGATACAATAAAAATCGAGGGTTACACTTACAAAGTAATAAGTGCAATAAGGAAAAATGAAGTGAATGATATGACTACAACAAGAAAAATTCGCCGAGAAATTAAAAAAAATGTATAATTTCTAAAATAAAATAATAATCTAACAAAATGCAGTGATTTCCAAAAAAATTGCAATGAAGTTGTAAACTGTACAGTAAGAGTCTCACAGATGTCATTTCTTATGCTCAAAAAACAAACATTTCTGTTATATAAATAAAACTTTTTAACAAAATGTTACTGATGTTAAAAATTGTGAGGCACTACAGTTCTCTTATCAAAATCTGTTATTAATTTAGAATTTTGTCTAAAAAAAAAATACTTGTTAAATATATGTAATATACAATAGATATACAATAATAGATAATAAACAATATAAGTGTTTCATATAATAAGCATAAAATAGAAAAATTTATTACAAAACTCCTACTGGCCCGATTTCATTTATTAAACAATGAATAATCATAAGAATTGTATTATTTCTGTAAATATGTAAACATTATATGTATACATATAAATGAAATTGGGCTGGTAAGAGTTTTGTAACAAATTTTTCTATTTTTTACTTATATGGAACACTTAAACATATTTTATTCTATTATTGTATATCTATTGTCTATTATATATATTTAACATGTATTTTTTTTTTAAAAACTAAATTATAACAGATTTTGAAAAGAGAATTGTAGTACCTCACCATTTTTTATATCTGTATCATTTTGTTAAAAACAGTTTTATTTATATAACTGAAATATTTGTTTTTTGAGCGGAAGAAATGAAATCTGAGAGACTTTTACCATACAGTTTACAATTTCATTGTAATCTTTTTGTGTTAGTTATGACTACATACTAAACAGGTTGGTCTAGTGGTGAACTCATCATAGTAAATCGGTTGATTTTTAAGGTTTAAATCAGAGTAAAGGAAGTTACATTTATATGGATTTGAGTACTTGATTGTGGATACTGGTGTTTTTTGGTCGTTGGGTTTCAATTAACTACATATTTCAGGAATGGTCAACCTGAGACTGTACAAGACTACACTTCATTCACACTCATCTTCTAAAGTAATACCTGATGGTGGTTGTGGAGGCTAAACAGACAAAAAAAGAGTTAAGATTTTACAGTTTTGGCCCAACAGTGATTCATGACATTGTACTAACCTAATCTATGAATGGGCATAATTACTTTTTTTAACTATTTGTACTTTAAAGTATTGCAATTTTGCATTTTACGTGAGGTGAACAATTTTGAAATTATTTAAAAAAAAGTTAAACAAACTAGTTTAGAAAGAATATATATTAAATTTTGTAAATACAGTATTCAGAAAAAAATACTAAAATAAAAATAATTTAAGATAAAGGAACCTAAAACGGAGTTATGAATCAAGCGGGTGACTGCAAAACTCTAGTAATCAGGAAAATGAAATTAAAAAAAAACCCATAAGAAAACCATCATAATAAAAACATGAGACTAGGAAAACTAAAATAATTTTGCATTTAGGTCATACATATATACTTGTACTTATTATTTCATTTATATAAGCCTTATTTTAGACTTACATAATTACAAACATAAATATAGAAAAGGAACAAAAACATATGTTTATTATGTATTGTTTAGTGTTTTAATATATAAAACACTGTGTATATAAACACACACACACACACACACAACTGTTTACATATGGATTTATATATTCATATTTTTGAAACTGGAAATAACTGAAAGAAAATTGTAAACATCTACCACCATTAAAGAGAATAATGATGAAAAAAGAGTTGATTAAAGTTGACAAAAGCAAAACAAATTTTAGGAATTTAAATGATTTATTTATTTACTTCAGCCATTTCATTGCACAAAATACCTGCAGCTCTCTGTGCTACTATAAATTTATGATGCAGTGCTGCACAAAGTACATAATCCAGAGAATTTTTTACTAAATTGTTTACAACAATCTCCCTCTATGAATCATAAAACCTTGCTGATGGTGAGCGGGCTTGAGTGCTCAGTGATACACAGTAGCTCCAAAGGTACAACCATATTGGAGAGGTATCTGTTGAGAGCCAGATTAAGGAATGGTTCCTGAAAGAGGGCAGCAGCTTTTCCTTTCAGTAGTTGTTAAGGGCGTAGGTCAGGACTTATCAACATTACTCAACGGCCATATCAACATTACTCAGTCTTCTGAGAACTGTGCAGCTGAAAGCAATGGAAAACTACACGGCTGTTTTTTTCCAAGAAAAAATAGCTCTCGTCATTTCCTTGTAACAAAGATGGAGGCACCTGCCTTGGTAAAATATTCCGTAAGTAAACTAGTCCCTCATTCGGATTTCTGGGTGGGGACTACTAAGGAAGGGGTCACCAGAAAATTAAAAAATAACATTCTACAAGTCAGAGCGTGGAATGTTAGAAGTCTAAAAAAGGTTGGTAGGTTAGAAAACTTAAAGAGGGAAATGGATTAGTTAAATGTAGATGTAGTAGGAATTAGCAAGGTTCAGTGGGAAGAAGAAAACGACTTTTGGTCAGGTGATTTTAGAATAATTAACAGCTTCAAATAAAGGGTAGGCAGGATTAGCTTTCATAATAAACAAGAAGGTAGGGAAAATAGTAGAGTATTTATTTCAAAATGCATAGCGATAGAATCATTCCAATAAGGATAAAATCAAAATCTAAGCCAACAATGATTGTTAACGTCTACATGTCTACAAGTGCCTGTGACGATGATGAGGTAGAGTGTGTATATAAAGAAATTGACAAAGCAATTAAACAGATAAAAGGGGATGAAAATTGAATAATAGTTGGAGATTGGAATGCAAGTATTGGGAATTGCAAGGAAGGAAATGTTGTTTGTGAATAAGGGCTGGGCAAAAGGAATGAAAGAGAGGACTGACTCATTGAGTTTTGCATGAAGTATAATTTAGTAATGGCCAACACCCAGTTTAAAAGTCATAGTAGAAGAATATAACATGGAAAAAGCCAGATAATAGTTCAAGGTAACAGATGGATTATATCATGACTAAACAAAGATTTAGAAATCAACTCGTCAACTGCAAAGCTTATGTTGGAGCAGACATTGATAGTGATCATAATTTAGTGATAATGAAATGTAGATTGGGGTGTAAAAACCTGAAGAAAAGGTGTCAGATGAATTGGTGGAATTTAGAGAAGCTTGAGGAAGAGGAGGTAAAAATGATTTTTGAGGAGACAATTCAAGAGGTTTGAGTTCTTAAATCAGCAGAAGTGAACTTAGGAAGAACAAAGAGAACTGGTAGGAAACCTTGGATATCAAAAGATGTATTGGAGCTGGTGGATGAACGTAGAAAGTATAAGAATGGAATGATGATGAAGGTAAAAGGAACTATCAACAATTAAGAAATACTATAAACAGGATGTGCGAATTAGCAAAAGAAGAATGGTTTAAAGAAAAGTCTTCAGAAGTGGGAAGAGAAATGATCATTGGTAAAGTATGTGGAGCATACAGGAAAGTTAGAATTTTGTGGTACATAAATTAAAATCTCATAATGTGTTAAACAAAGATGGTACACCGATATATAATATGAAAGAAAAGGTTGATAAGTGGGTGGAATTTATTGAAGAGTCTTACGGAGGAAATGAATTACAAACTGGTATTGCAGAGGAAGAAGAAGAGGAGGCAAAGGATGAAAAGGGAGATGCAGTACTGAGATCTGAATTAAGAGAGCATTAAAGATTTGAATGGCAGAAAGGCTCCTGGGATAGACAGGATACCTGCAGAATTACTATGCAGTGCAGGTGAGGAAGCAATAGATAGGTTATACAAACTGGTGTGTAATATTTATGAAAAAGGGGAAGTTCTCTGTCAGACTTCAAAAAAAGTGTTTAGTCATGACACTAAAGAAAGTAGGGGCAGATAAATGTGAAGAATAAAGAACAATCAGCTTAGCTACTTATGCATCAAAAATTTTAAATAGAATTCTGTACAGAAGAACTGAGAGGAGAGTGTTAGGAGAAGACCAGTTTGGTTTCAGGAAAAGTATAGGGACAAGGGAAGCAATTTTAGGCCTCAGATTAATAGTAGAAGGAAGATTAAAGAAAAGCAAACCAACATACTTGGCGTTTATAGACCTAGAAAAGGCATTCGATAACGTAGACTGGAATAAAATGTTCAGCATTTTAAAAAAATTAGAGTTCAAATACAGAGATAGAAGAACAATTGCTAACGTTTACAGGAACCAAACAGCAACAGTAATAATTGAAGAACATAAGAAAGAAGCCGTAATAAGAAAGGGAGTCCAACAAGGATGTTCCCTATCCCCGTTACTTTTTAATCTTTACATAGAACTAGTAGTTAATGATGTTAAAGAAAAATTTAGATCCAGAGTAATAATACACGGTGAAAAGATCAAGATACTATGATTTGCTGATGACATATTAATTCTAGCCGGGAGTAAAAAGGATTTAGAAAGAACAATGATCGGCATGGATGTAGTACTACGCAAGAAAATAAACAAGAACAAAACAAAAGTAATGAAATGTAGTAGAAACAATCTAGGTAGACCACGGAATATAAAAATAGGAAGAGAAAAAATGATGGAGGTAGAAGAATTCTGTTATTTGGGAAGTAGAATTACTAAAGATGGACGAAGCAGGAGCGATATAAAATGCCGAATAGCCCACACGAAACGAGCCTTCAGTCAGAAATATAATTTGTTTACATCAAAAATTAATTTAAATGTCAGGAAAAGATTTTTGAAAGTATATGTTAGGAGCGTCGCTTTGTATGGATGTTAAACTTGGATGCTCGGAGTACCTAAGAAGAAAAGATTAGAGGTTTTTGAAATGTGGTGCTATAGAAGAATGTTAAAAATCAGATGGGTGGATAAAGTGACAAATGAAGAGGTATTGCGGCAAATAGATGAAGAAAAACATAGCTAAAAGAAGAGACCGACTTATAGGCCACATATTAAGGCATCCTGGAATAGTAGCTTTAATATTGAAGGGACAGGTAGAAGGAAAAAATTGTGAAGGCAGGCAACGTTTAGAATATGTAAAACAAATTGTTAGGGATGTAGGATGTAGAGGGTATACCGAAATGAAACGACTAGCACTAGATAAGGAATCTTGGAGAGCTGCATCAAACCAGTCAAATGACTGAAGACAAAAAAAAAGCTAATATCAGCTGATATTTGTAAAATGAAACAAATCACTGGAAATACTTAATTAAAAAATCTGATGTGGACACCACATAACGTCCTTGTACACTTATTAAATTACATATACACATTTTTTTAAAATGAAAAGTACATCAAATTTTATTTTATTAATAATTTTTGTTGTTGTTTTTATTCAATTATTATTTGTTAATACTTTTTTTTTAAAAACCGGAGGTTAATAATTATCAATAAATCAATATATTTAAATTGAAAAAAAGGAGATGATATCCGATTCGAACCGATGTGCCTTCCCCTTGTAAAAACGAAATATTTCATTAATTAAAATTTTGTTTGACTAATTCTGGAAGCAACAAAAGAAGTGTTTTTCACTTTTTCTCAATTGCATTGGGTCTTTTCAACGATATATCATAAGTGGTACTTATTATCATCGGTTCCAGGGTTATAGCTCACAGTTTAAATATATTGATTTATTAATAATTATTAACCTCTGTAAAAAATATTACAATAAATAATAACAGTAAAAAAAAACAAAACTCGATAACGACTCGAACTACATCATGACGGGACGCACGTAACTGGCGCCTTTGACCAACCGGTTACAGAACTACGTAGATTCTCACGTGAAAAATGTTGTATATAAGTTGCGCAGGAAAAAAATAAAACGTATATTAGTATTTTTAACCATCTTGTGACGTATAAATTTGTGTGTGCGCGCGCGCGTGTGCGAATAAAAATTTAAACGTACTTCGAGGATGTTTAAATGTTTCATGTTGATGAATGCACCGGGAGGCACCACCCACCACTCCAGGACCCCGACGTGGCTCGTGCACCAGGAGGCGGCGTGTGCGCATGTGTTCGCGTGCGTGCGTTGATGGAGTGGCACAGAGATGTTTAGCATTCGAATGAAGAACCGACCGACCGTCGCGGGCGTACCTCGAGGATGACCCTGGTCGTCGTGGCGTTTGCACCGGAAGGCGACGATTGCGACATTTTTTTTTAAGATTCCCACCATTCTGTCAACCAGTCAGAGTGTGCGATAACTGCATGTGCGTTGCGCGGGTACCCTCATCCATTCTGTAAAAGAAAAAAAACGTTACATTTTACGCGCAATAACTACCACACCCAAATAAATGCATTTATGTGTTAAACACTCTCCTTACCATTCGCGACTGTAATTCGACAACAAATGGTGAATCTGACGTCGGATTACACCGCAAGCCTTGGAACCTTCATCCAATAATGCCGATCGACTAAATTTTATTTCTAAAAAAATAGTCTTACATTACTGTATGGGGGTTCAGTGTTGTTGCATTTCCACACCACCCAAGGGGTAGCAACCGCAACGGCGCGTAGAGATTTTTTATTAGAGTGAAATCTCTCCCCAGCAAGCCTACAAAACACTCTTACAAAAAGAAAAAGATTTAAAATATAAGCTAAAAATGAAGTATTTTAAGAATATTATTTATTGTCTACTTATACGGCTTCTTTCTTATGTTCTTTGATTATTACTGTTCCAGTTTGGTTCCTGTAAATGTCAGCAATTGCTTTTCTATCTCTACGGTTGAACCGTAAACTTTTTCAAATGCTGAACATAGCATTTATTCCTGGCGATTATGTTCAGTACTCTTTCGTTATATGCCACCCAAAAATTCTTGCCCAAATCACTCAAAAATAATTATGTAAAAAAAAACAATTTTAAGGCGAAAAAATAGAAAATTTTTTTTTCAATTTTTGAAAAAATTTTTTAAACAGTTTTTCATTTTTTCTGTTTTTTTTTATTTTTAAATTATCGGAACGTAAAATTATAATTTTGCATTTAGACCGTATATTGTAACAACCCCCCCCCTCCAAACCTCCCTGAAAAATCATTATATTTCCTTGATTTTGGGCATAAAAATAATTTTAAAATGAAAAAAAAAATGTTTCCTCGCTAATCACGTTTGTACATCTTAGGAACTAACTCAATATAACAATTTATATTTATTTATTTTATAAATATAATTTAATCAAACCTGAGCTCGCTTCGCTCGCTAACCTTGCCTGATTAACACAATAATGTTTTGAGTATTTAAATAATAAATTCAGTAATTATGGCAATTATTTATTATTTAAGTAATTAAAACATTATTGTTAATTAGTCGATGCCAGCAAGCGTAGGTAAGAAAATATTTTTTTTACCTTAATTCTCGCCTAAACGGTACACGGTTTTTAAGGAAGTTGTGGTTAAAACCTGTATTCGGTTTAACCGAATAAATAATAAAATGTCAATACAAATAATATTTTTTAGTATTATTAGATAATAACTTAATAAAATATCAGCTTAAAAATATCAACTTAATATCAGCTGTAGTCCATCGATGCTTAATTTAAATTTCTACGTACACAGAAACAAATACATAATTAGTTTTTACTAATTACCTTCTCTTTCACCCTTTCAGTGAGTTTTTGGACAGATTTGGCGATCGAAGAGCCACCTTCAGATCACTACTGAAAAAACAATTAAACCGCTTTCATATTCCTTCCATCGACTAAACTAGGGAACGAACAAGGAACGTTCCATACGCACGCGAAGTAAAAAAAAAGCTGTCTTACACCAGCACTTCAGGGTCGGTACCGCAAGAGAGACAATACTCTCTACGTCATAGCCTTGCGTGCTTAAATAATAATATATTATTATTAATAATAATATATAATGTTTCCTATTATTATTATTAATTCTACTAAACAATAACTGAAATAACTTTCATAAAACAATTTTGTCTATTATAATACTTTGATTGTTAAACATTCTCTATTAGTATATTATTTATATATATTTTACCTTGGTTAAGGAGAATTTGATTCATATTGGTTTTTATTCTTGAATATTCAAGATTTTTTTGTGTTTTTAGTAAATCCACTTTCTATAAATATGCTGTGACATACTTGTTAATTATGATCACTGATAGCCAGATTAGTCGTGCCCAGAGACATCTTCAATCTTCTCTCACAAATATGTTCAACATGCAGTAGGGATCTCTTTCAGTATGTTGGTAGGGACATTATATCCAGGTAGATTCTTCAAGGATCAAGATGCTCATATCACAGGCACACACTATCATTATTTCCCAACAGAGTTCAACATCATTTTCACTTTATGAAATCTCTAGTTTTATTATCACAATTAATACTATAAATGAATCTTTCCCTTGAAAGTTAATGTTATTTACTGTTTCATCAACAATGGAATCTACAGCTTAACAATTAACTGCTATTACGCAATGTTCACATAATACGTGCAAAGAAGAAAGGCATTCTAAGCTACTTAGCAATCTCGATAAAACTGTGAAATATCTACAGAAGAAAAGTGATGTGTTATATAGGATGTCCCACAAAGAAACTTTCAGGACATGTTCTGCTGGTGAAGATAATGAAAAAAGTTCATATAAACATAGATCTGGAAACGCTTGGTTTTCAAGTTACGGCTAGCAAAATATTTTGCCAGAATTTCAGCTATTCTAATAAATGAGAAGCTCTACTGTAATTTTTGGGACCCAAATTAAGGAGTAAAGTTGGTGGAGTATAAGCTGGCAAATAGGATAAAGCAGGTTTCAGAACTGTAACTCCACTAGTTTTAAAATTATCCAACATAAAACACAAAATGCAGGGTATAAAAACAAGTTTTTTTTTAGGTTTGAAGTACAACAGTTTTGTTAAATGAATAATAAATGCAAAAGATTTAGTAACAAAACTTGTACAGAATTTAATTCTGAGAAAATTAATTCAATACAGCCAATAAAAAGTATATAAAAACTTTAATCATGTTTGTTTTGAAGCAAAACAGATGAAAAAGAGAAGAAGATTGTATTATTCTTTCTGTACCTAATAAACATTCTTTTTAATATAACAAACAAAAAAATAAAATACATGAAATGATAAATGGTAACAGAATAACAAAAATGTTACAGCAATAGTTTAAAATTCCCTCCTTACAATGTACACAGCACTCTGCCAGATGTAAAATATTTCTGATGGCTATCTACATCATCTCAGGATTCTTTTGTATAAATTCAATAGCATTTCATATTTTAGTGAGAAACTCTTCTTTAGTATTAAGTTTTTGTTGATATACTATCATTTTCAAATGGCTCCAAATGAAGTGATCTAGTGGCCTTAAATCAGGTGATTGTGGTGGCCAATCAATTGGTCCGTGGTGGATGTGGTATCCAATCCAGTTTAAGAAATTAGCATTCAAGCTACTAAAGAAAAATGTGGCATTACATCATCGTGCTGGAAAATTATTTGCAATCTTGTTTCTAAAGGTACATCCTCCAAAAGAGCAGACAAATTATTTTTCAACAAATGAACGTATACATCTCCTGTAAGGTTTTCATTGAAAACAAATGGTCCTAGAATTTTGTCATAAATAATGCCACACCAAACATTAATGTGAAATCTATGATTGAAACTAGTTTCAACAGTACCATGTGGATTGTCTTCGCTCCATAAATGACTACTTTTAGAATTGAAGACTCCGTTTCTTATGAAAGCGGCTTCATAGGTGAACAAATTTGAATTTACCTTATCAACCTACTCTAGAAGCCAATGAAACAAGTTTAACTGCTGGGGGAAATCTGTTGCCCACAAATTTGGAAACTTCTGCAGGCAGAAAGGAAATACATTTTCTATAGGATCATAGGATTCACCACACTTTGTTTTTAATCATCATTAACATGATGATTTACTTGATGTTCAATAGAAAACGAACAAGTTGGAAATGATCCATTCATTTATAAATTCTGATATATGAATGTTTAAAAAGAATGTTTATTAAGTACTGAAAGAATAACACAATTTTCTGTGTATTTTTGTTGTTTTTCTTCAATAAAAAATCAATTTTTAAAAGTTTTTATATACTTTTTTTGGCTGTATTTACATTAATTTTCTCAGAATTAAATTCTCTACAAGTTTTGACACTAAATCTTCTTCATTTATTAGTCATTTAACAAAATTATTGTACTACAATTTTAT
This sequence comes from Lycorma delicatula, assembly GCF_047948215.1. Taxonomy (NCBI): domain Eukaryota; kingdom Metazoa; phylum Arthropoda; class Insecta; order Hemiptera; family Fulgoridae; genus Lycorma; species Lycorma delicatula. The sequence continues at coordinate 75,281,949 of NC_134459.1, read as the reverse complement.
ATGAATTTTATATTTTATGTCAGATATCTTAAAAACTACTGGAGTTACAAGTTCTGGGACCTGTTTTATTGTATTTCCCGGCTCAAATTACAAAAGAAACCATCAACTTTACTCTTAATTTGAGTCCTACAAATTACAGTAGATCTTTTTTTTTATTAGAAGAGCTGAAATCCTGGCAAAATATTTCGCTAGCTGTAACTTGAAAATAAAGCATTTCCAAACCTACGCTATGTTCATATTAACTTTTTTCATTATTTTCACCAGTAGAACATGTTCTGAAAATCTCTGTTTGTTTGTGGGACACCCTGTATAATTATTTTGTTTTGTTTTTTCTTATCTTGCACCTTTTTAATTGTGCTACAGATTCCCTGGGCATAATGCAGAATTCACATTGCTTAAGATCTATTCTAAATGTTTCTGTTAAAAATAGTTATGATTATGTATTTAAATTAAATTCTTTATATTTATATATTCCAATCAGGCATAGCATTTTTCATATGGTACAGTTTTCAAATCTCATGTTCCCATGCACAAGCTTTGAACTTTTTTTTTTTTAATGTTAATTTCATCCAAAATATATATATATATATATATATATATATATATATATATATATATATATATAAATATATATTATATGTGTGTGTATTTATAGCCAGGGTCTAGCGAAGAATTGGAAAGAATTTCAGGGCATCTTTTACAAGTGAAAAAATAGAAAGAAAGTTCATATAAATGTGAATTGGGAAATTTTTTTTACCATAATTTTTCCATCAATGGAATTCAGAAATGTATTCAATTGTAATTTTTACTGGTCCATGGTCATCAATTTATTTTTTCCTAGCTATGGTAGACGATAAAAATTAAATGAACAGATTTCTGGGCTTTGCAGATATAAAAATTTTACATTTAAAAAAAAAAATTATATGAACAAATTTAATTCAAACCATGCAATAATTTATGAAATTAACCATATGCAAGTCTACTGAATTGCTAAGAGTAGTAATCTGAACATGCATATCTGGTAATAGGTCCTTGCATGCCCGTCTCACCTACAATTTTCAATAAATTTCAGTGTTAAAAATAAACAATCTAGATCTTTAAAATATGCATGCTAGATATGCATGCACACAAATATACATGTGTACACATACACAAACTAGGATGTATGATACAGTAAAACTTAATATATTTTGAAATTGTACAACCATTATAATACCATTAAATTTGGAAATAAATATTTTATTTTATTTTATTTATTCAACATTTAGCAACACTGATTTTTATTATACAATGCATTATTTACATTGTAATATATAAAAAAAAGCCTACAAAAGCTATAAAAGTTATTCACTGATTGATATCGATAGTCAGAAAATCTTTGCAATAAATTAAAAAAAACCGTTTTCCATTATATTTAATGATGAAGTCATGTGTAATATTAATATAATTTATTATATATTTAGAAAAACATTGCTTTAAAATGTATAAACAATCCATCTATATAATTGGCTCAGCAGAATTAATTCAGTTTTATTTTAGTAGACATTCAGTTGAGCTTGTTTATGTCCAGCTGACCTTTGATAAAATGTGAAGACAAAAAGGGTTGTTTCTATTTAAGGTAGTATTTCAGCAGTATTACTAGAAGGCAATATTTATTTAATTGGCCTAGGAGATCAGCACCCACAATTTGTATTTTTTGTTAACAGAGGTGAACATATTGCAAGAGTTCCAGTTAGGATACCTTAAATAGGAGAAATTCCATTCTGAAAATAGGATAAAAAATGCCAGACCTCTGAAGAAAATTAAATCCTGAGCCTGATAAGAAAGCAACAAACAAAATGGCTTCTTAATGTATAAAAAAGTATATGCTATTTCTTACAAAAAGAGAAGAAAACTAAACTACAATAAAAGAGAAGTTTTATTTCAATTTTGTTGGTTCATATAAAATAAAATGTTGCTGCTTCAAATAAAATGTCATAATTGGAATGAAACATATGTGAGGGAAAAAACAGATTACTCAACAATACATAGATTATTATTTATAACCCCCCCAAATTAAGTAAACGGCTCCTCATACATCAAAACATAAAGAAAATTCATTTTCACCCCTCAATCCCACCAGTGACTGAAAGTAACATTGTACTTTTCTTTGAAAGTTAGTAAAAAAAAAAAATATATATATATATATCACCAAGTAAGCTCTGAACTGCGACTGACTAAATAATATTACACTTTACTTTATAAAGTTACTTCAGCTTAATTCAGAACTGGTCATGACTGAGAAGGCAAATTGTTTTAAAATTGCAATATGATATACTACCAAAAAATTAATTTTCAGATATAAGTATTATAGTAGTAAAGAATTGATTTAGAATACTATTATATGAAAATGCTCTTTTTAAAGTAAGTACTCTTAACTTAATGTTACTGTGCTTTATCAGTCTACTTAATACTATACTTATAATAAAAAAAGATTTTCAGAATACCTATAGCAGACAACGAAATGAGCATAAGCAACAACTATCCAATGATGATGAGCTTTAATTATCTGTACACGAAGGGAATCTGCCCAGCTATTTCCTGAAATTCAATTTTTTTAGAAAATTAATAACAAAAACAAATTTAAGTAATCCGAAATAATACATCATTATCATACTTCATGCAATCTATTTGCAAAAATGCGCCTTTAGAAGGAAAAAAAATAACAAATGAAAAATGATTTTAAGTAGAAAGAGATAGAGATATATGGTGAGTTTTAATTTAGGAAACCATAAAAAGAGATGGAGATGTATGGTAAATGTTTGGTGATAGTTTATGAAACCACACCCAGTAACAAAAATATATTCATGAAAATTCACATGTATTTTGTTGATTTGAAAACGATTTCAGCAATAAAAACATAAAATAAAGGATTCTATACCAGATGGATGATAAATTAAAAAAATTATCCAATTTATATACAACAGATGATGCACAAATTAATATCATACACAAATTATCCAGTATCTACTTTAATTGATACTGTCATCTTCATGGATACAATTATATAATGTAAAACTTAACGATCTAAAATCATTTATTCCCATGTCTGTATTAACAATGTAGTTTGTAAAATTTCTGTAAGTTAAGGTAGTTATATTTCCTATATACAATATAAAACAATATAATATTGTACCTACACATTACATATTGTACATACTGCATAGCAGAGTCATTCTAGCAAGGTGCTTTCCTCTCTACTTACAGCTGTACATCTACTCCCCTCTGCAAGTGCCTTGCTATAATAAAAATATTATCATATTTATCTAGTAAAGTAATTTCTCCAATCTCTTGTATTTACAAGCCACATGACAGAGTACTATCACGATGAGTTTCAATACCTTCATGAGATACACTTGTTTGTTATAAGAAATAACACATGAGGTTGCAGGAGTTATCTTGACTGCTTGAAATCAGCTGCTCTTTACTAGAAAATACTTTCTGCAGACTGTCTTTTTGAAAATATTGCTCTTACTTCTGATAAGAGAAGTAACAAAAAAAAAAATATATTCATGTTTTAAAGCAAATGAGCCATAAAAAAATATGACCAATTAATCAAACATGTTACACGATTCAGTCATTTTGCTATTATTATTTTTTTGTCTTCAGTCATTTGACTGGTTTGATGCAGCTCTCCAAGATTCCCTATCTAGTGCTAGTCATGTCATTTCAGTATATCCTCTACATCCTACATCCCTAACAATTTGTTTTACATATTCCAAACGTGGCCTGCCTACACAATTTTTCCCTTCTACCTGTCCTTCCAATATTAAAGTGACTATTCCAGGATGCCTTAGTATGTGGCCTATAAGTCTGTCTCTTCTTTTAACTATATTTTTCCAAATGCTTCTTTCTTCATCTATTTGCCGCAATACCTCTTCATTTGTCACTTTATCCACCCATCTGATTTTTAACATTCTCCTATAGCACCAAATTTCAAAAGCTTCTAATCTTTTCTTCTCAGATACTCCGATTGTCCAAGTTTCACTTCCATATAAAGCGACACTCCAAACATACACTTTCAAAAATCTTTTCCTGACATTTAAATTAATTTTTGATGTAAACAAATTATATTTCTTACTGAAGGCTCGTTTAGCTTGTGCTATTCGGCATTTTATATCGCTCCTGCTTCATCCATCTTTAGTAATTCTACTTCCCAAATAACAAAATTCTTCTAGATCCATAATCTTTTCTCCTCCTATTTTCACATTCAGTGGTCCATCTTTGTTATTTCTACTACATTTCATTACTTTCATTTTGTTCTTGTTTATTTTCCTGCGGTAGTTATTGCGTAGGACTTCATCCATGCCATTCATTGTTTTTTCTAAATCCTTTTTACTCTCAGCTAGAATTACTACATCGTCAGCAAATCGTAGCATCTTTAACTTTTCACCTTGTACTGTTACACCGAATCTAAATTGTTCTTTAACATTATTAACTGCTAGTTCCATGTAAAGATTAAAAAGTAACAGGGATAGGGAACATCTTTGTCAGACTCCCTTTCTTATTACGGCTTCTTTTTTATGTTCTTCAATTATTACTGTTGCTGTTTGGTTCCTGTAAATGTTAGCAATCGTTCTATCTCTGAATTTGAACCCAAATTTTTTTAAAATGCTGAACATTTTATTCCAGTCTACGTTATTGAATGCCTTTTCTAGGTCTATAAATGCCAAGTATGTTAGTTTGTTTTTCTTTAATCTTCCTTCTACTAATAATCTGAGGCCTAAAATTGCTTCCCTTGTCCCTATACTTTTCCTGAAACCAAATTGGTCTTCTCCTAACACTTCTTCCACTCTCCTCTGAATTCTTCTGTATAGAATTCTAGTTAAGATTTTTGATGCATGACTCGTTAAACCAATTGTTCTATATAAAAATATATATATATTTTTTTTTAAATCTGACGGAACTTCCCCTTTTTCATAAATATTACACACCAGTTTGTATAATCTATCAATCGCTTCCTCACCTGCGCTGCGCAGTAATTCTACAGGTATTCTGTCTATTCCAGGAGCCTTTCTGCCATTCAAATCTTTTAATGCTCTCTAAATTCAGATCTCAGTATTGTTTCTCCCATTTCATCCTCTTCAACTTCCTCTATAACACTATTTTCTAATTCATAACCTCCGTATAACTCTTCAATATATTCCACCCACCTATCGATTTTCCTTTTGTATTATAAATCAGTGTACCATCTTTGTTTAACATATTATTGGATTTTAATTTATGTACCCCAAAATTTTCCTTAACTTTCCTGTATACTCCGTCTATTTTACCAATGTTCATTTCTCTTTCCGCTTCTGAACACTTTTCTTTAATCCATTCTTCTTTCGCTAGTTTGCACTTCCTGTTTATAGTATTTCTTAATTGTCGATAGTTTCTTTTACTTTCTTCATCACTAGCATTCTTATATTTTCTACGTTCATCCATCAGCTGCAATATATCGTCTGAAACTCAAGGTTTTCTACCAGTTCTCTTTGCTATTATAATAATATAGTATTGCAGTCATGAGGATTTTCAGGCAACCTTATCAAAAAATTTTACAAATGAATGTATATATCCACTTAAGAATTCAGACTTAATTTTTAAAAAAAACTATTATATATAGTTAGAATACCACAGTTAAAATTATGTACCATCAGTAAAAGACCACATGTTTGTCAAGTAGAGAGGTCTTAATTCTTACGTTACAGAAATCTTATTTGCATGTACTATTACATACATAACCCTAGATGTAAAAATGTACAATATATCTTCATACGATAAGAATTATCTGAATGATATAGCAGGAGAAGAAGTCATAGTCTCTCACCACTCCTTAATTTATTGTTTATTAACAACCACTAATTTATTGCTTATTAACAACCACTATCTTGAACACACCAATACATTCACTATAGGTTGTGATGAACTTTATGTATTAAAAACCTAATTGGTTTATTTCATAATTCAGATTCACTTTGAAACTTCTGATATTTTTGCCACTTTACTACATGACTACATTGTAACAATATTTATTAATGAAACTAAAAATATCACTTGGTGACATTAAGCAACTGTGTATTCCTGGGCACAATTGTTACCGATTAAATTTACTACTTTGCGATGTATATGTATTCAGAAATCAGCACAAGGAACAGCTAACATAGAGGCGTGTTCTGTTCAATATATATACTTAGGAAGTGGGGTTAACTTACAATTGCTAATATTGATAATCAATAAAAATGATGAATACAAAATTAAAATTATTTTTAAAAAGTATACATGTCAAACCCCAAAAAACTATGTCTGAGTCCAACAGTCTGTCTCTTCTCGCCACACAATTTCAGAGGCAAGCAAGGCTTTGTTAAGGAAGACGAAGTCTGTTCTCAAGTTACTCCTTAGTACCTGAAGAAAAATCAATTTGTTGCAAGATATATTTAAGCTTGTCAATGTAAAATCAATCATCAGCAATGTGCTTCTCCCATTCTAAGTAATAATCTCTCCAAGAAACATGGATAGAATGGATGCGCATACATTGAAGATGCCTTGAAATGCTCCTTTGGCTGGAATTATTTGTTCCAGCCCCTTTGTGAGTAAATTGTTCTTCTTCACCCGAATCAGTACCACTCCTCTTATTTACTGTTCCCGCCACCTCTACTTCTGATATTCTTTGGGTTAGATACAGACTAAGCACACTGACTCTGTCAGTGTGCTTAGTCTGTATCCTTATTTGGTATAAAAAAGAGAAAAAGTAACAAAGAATGTGACACAAACGGACATAATTAGCAAAATATAAACTAACAGAGATTCAAACTAAAATATATCTACATAGTATAAATTATTCCTACGTTACCACTTACCTATGTAGTATATAGAACCATTATTTCACCCTAGTAGTAAAAAAGACCCAGCTGTATCAAATGGAGCAATAGGAACAACATCTTGTATCTGCCAGTGCCGTGTCATAGCATGCCAAACACCAATCTTTCCAGTAGGAGATAATGCTACTAACTTGCTTCCAATAAAAAAAAGGCACTCTACTCGGACATTCAGATTAAATGTACCTTAAAAAACCAAACAAAACAACTACATAAACACATACAAACAAATACAACACAATAGCTGTAAACCAAATATTGGATGATGTGCTCTAACATTGGCTGCTTTAAAAACCAATGGTTTTCAAAGATTTTCCTATTTTGACATCTTAATTTTCTAATGAACTGTATGCTTTACTCTCACATATATAATCAGTAGCTTATATTTATTTTATCCAAAATTGTATGCAGCAATTCTAATCCCAATTATGTCTGTAAAAATAATTTTCATGAATTAATAAACAATTTTTTATATGAAAAGTAATCTGATACAAATAACTGATATATATAAATATTCTTTTAATTTGAATTCAGTATTGTGCGAAAGTGAAACGTCATATAAACAAACAAAAAATTTAATTAGAGAAGTAAAATTAAATTATATAAAAACATATAACTTCTTTGCAGTCCTAATCAAATTTTGATGATCTTTATGTACTATATAAACAAGTCAGTATCATAGAATTCTGCACAATTACCATATATTTCTGCATATAAGACGATAGTTGAATCATAAAAAAAGCCCCCAAAATTCAGGGTCATCTTATAGGACAGATACAAAAAAATTAGATTGAAATTATATAAATTTAAACCATTATAAAATAAAACAAATCACTCACCAATGTATTTAAAATCCTGCATAATTCTCACATTCATCATCTAAGGCAAGTAGCTCCTCAAGTACATCCTCAATTTCACTGTTGAGAAGCATATGGGTCTCATTCTGTAACTTGCAAGTCGATTTCTGCATTGTCATCAGTACCCCATAACAAATCGTCCTGTCATCCATTACAATAGAAATCCCAAATTTTTTGAAGGATTCACTTTTTTCACTCACTGTTTCCACTTTCACTTTTTCCCATGAATGATCACGAAATCACACATTATATCAAGTGACATAACCAACATAGCTCCATCTTTTGTAAACAAATTTTCACCACTCATCATCCAGTTATTTCATTGTTGATGCATGTGATCTCTGAATGGTTTATTCAGAGGGATGTCTACAGGTTGTAGCATCAAAGTTAAACTACATGGTATAACAGCAATCTTAGTATTGTTCTGTGCTAAGCAATTTTTAGTGTTCTCAGTTATGTGACTGCGAAATATATCCCACACCAACAAACTATCTTGATTTCGTAGAGCATCTGATCGCCTCTGCCACACATTTTCCATCCACAATTTTACACCATTCTCGTCCATCCATCCCTTTTTCATGAAAATGTACGAAAATGCCTGGTGGAAATATTATTTTAGGAGTAGTTTTCCTCTTGAAAATGACCATGGGTTTTAATTTTGTTCCATCTGCCATGTATGTTAATATAACTGTAAACCTGGTCTTTTCATTGCCTTACGTCTTACTTTAACAGTTTTTATGTCATTTTTTTCCACAGTCCTACTGTTTATCATGTCGAAGTTAATCAGTGTTTCATCCACACATTTCCAACATTAGATAATGGAAAGTTGCATTTCTGCCTCATACCAATAACAAACTTGTGAAAACTCCTGACTCTATGGTGAAGATCTTGTGGTAACTTCTTTTGTTTTCTGTCATATTACCAGATTTTTTATGTTCATGAAACGATTGTACCAACCGACTGTTAGTTTAAATTCTTTGCCTTTTTCTGGATTGGCCTGTGCCCACTTCAATGCATAAGCCCTAATCATGTTTCTTGTAACAACATAACAATTCTGCCTTTCTTCTTGTACCTATTCTGTTATGTCATTATGTATTATGTAATGTCGATTCATTAGCCTGTTTTATGAGTTTTAACTTGAAGCTTGCTTCGTATTTTCTTCTTTTCATAGGTTCCATGATTAGGACAACACTTTACAAATTTTACGCTGATTACACTTATAGTACAAATTATTTGAACACACGATACAACCTACAAAATAACAATGCTAAAGGAAGCTATCCCTTTATATGTGCAATTACTGACCGCAACTGATGTTGAAAATTATTACAACTTATCAAAAAATCTATTATATTATTTAAATATGTTATATGACATTACATTCTAATAATAAAGCAATACTAAAGCAAAATATATATTAAAAGTTATGTTTACTGAGCTGCTGAGAAAAAAACGGACAAATCGTAACTCTTTACTAGTACAGAGTAGGGTACATCCACAAAATAGAATAGTCCATAAAACGCTTTTATGAATAGTCGAGGTCATTTCTGCTCGAATCAGTGTAAATAAGACATAATTCCACATACGCTATAGAGTATTATTATCCAGATGATGATTGCCGATCTAAACTAAATTCATAGGCCATTGATAGTTTGGGAGTGTTCTTATAGGACAGATATATGCTAAACTATAAAACTTTGATGAAAATTTATACCTTTCTTAAGATTGTCTTAACTGCAGAAATATGCAGTAGTAGTAGTATATTTTTATTTTTTTATTAATTTATCTATACAGAAAACCAAGCAGGCTGATCAAATATCAAATTATTAAATTAATTTTGTATTAATAATAATACTGAACATTTTTAATATATTAAATATTTAATTAATATTAGTAATTATTTATTACAACACATTATGCGACCAACACACATCCATAATGCAAAAATATCCTAAACTGCTTATTTGAATTTAATTATGAAAATTGTTTTTAATACTTAAAACATATAAAGAAACTTGAAGACAATCATTATTATTAAATGTGAAAATAAAAGTAACTGTTAACAAATACATTAATAATCTGCTTTTAAGTTAAATATACACACACCTATATTTGTCCGTCCTCCTTGCTCAGATATGCCCCATAAACGGATATGACTTGCATATGAAATAGTAACAATTTTAGATGCTTCACCTACTCCTCCTTGACCAAGTGTTTCATTAAGAGCTACCCTTTCTATACAACTTTCTATATGAGGAGATGTGAATACATGCTGCCAACCTGAAAAATCCTTCAACCTAGAAAAATTACAAAACACATGATAAGTCCTTCTTTCCTATTATTATTATTAATTCTACAAAACAGCAACATTAAACAATAACTGAAATAACTTTCATAAAACAATTTTGTCTATTATAATATTTCGATTGTTAAACATTCTCTATTAGTATATTATTTATATATATATATATATAATATTACCTTGGTTAAGGAGAAGTTGATTTCACTCATATTGGTTTTTGTTCTTGAATATTCAAGTTTTTTTTTGTGTTTTTAGTAAATCCACTTCCTATAAATTTGCTGTGACATACTTGTTAATTATGATCACTGATGACCAGATTAGTTGTACCCAGAGACATCTTCAATCTTCTCTCACAAGTACGTTCCAACATGTAGTAGGGATCTCTTTCAGTATGTTGGTAGGGACATTATATCCAGGTAGATTCTTCAAGGATCAAGATGTTCATATCACAGGCACACACTATTATTTACACCATTATTTCCCTACAAAGTTCAACATCATTTTCACTTATTATGAAATCTCTAGTTTTATTATCACAATTAATACTATAAATGAATCTTTCCCTCAAGTTAATGTTATTTACTGTTTCATCAACAATGGAATCTACAGCTTAACAATTAATTGCTATTACGCAATGTTCGCATAATACATGTAAAGAAGAAAGGCATTCTAAGCTACTTAGCAATCTCGATAAAACTGTGGAATATCTACAGAAGAAAAGTGATGTGTTATATAGGATGTCCCACAAAGAAACTTTCAGCAAAATCAATTCAGTTTTATTTTAGTAGACATTCAGTTGAGCTTGTTTTTGTTCAGCTGACCTTTGATAAAATGTGAAGACAAAAAGGGTTGTTTCTATTTAAGATGGTATTTCAGCAGTATTACTAGAAGGCAATATTTATTTAATATACCTAGGAGATCAGCACCCACAATTTGTGTTTTTTGTTAACAGAGGTGAACATATTGCAAGAGTTCCAGTTAGGATACCTTAAATAGGATAAAAAAAGCCAGACCTCTGAAGAAAATTAAAACCTGAGCCTAAGAAAGCAACAACAAAATGGCTTCTTAATGTATAAAAAAGTATATGCTATTTCTTACAAAAAGAGAAGAAAACTAAACTACAATAAAAGAGAAGTTTTATTTCAATTTTTTTGGTTCATATAAAATGTCATAATTGGAATGAAACATATGTGAGAGGGAAAAACAAACAGATTATTCAACAAAATACTTTACTAAGGCAAGGTAGGCCTTCCACTTCATAAACTAACGACAATTATTGAAGCGATTAACAAATGATTATGTGTGATTGACAAATTAAATTACAAGTGAGTTAGAAAATAAGCCATGGCCAGCATTTTCAATCATCCAAAATTCTTTAAACTTTAGAAAAGTCTGTGCTCACTGGGTTCACAAAGAGAATCATTGAAAATTTCCCAGAAGCTTTTGAAACATTATGAAGATGAAGAGGATTCATTTCTTAAGAGAATAATAACCGTTGATGAGACATGGGTCCATGACTTTGAACCTGACAGTAAGTGACAAAGTTTAGTGTGGAAATATCTTTCACCTTCACCAGCAAAAAAGTTCAAAACTCAGGTGTCTGCAGGAAAGGTGATGATGACAACATTCTGGATATGGAAAGTTCACTTTTGGTTTACTTCACACCTAAAGGTCAATCAGTAAACACTGACAACTGCTGTGAGCTACTGCGTTGCTGTATTGCATTTGTTGCTGTGTTGTGTTTTGCTGTGAAGTAAAAAATCAAATCCAAAAGACGTTTTAAACTTTCTAAAGACGTGATTTTGCTTCGGCTAATGCTCAACTTCATACAGCCTAAAAAATAGTCCTTTGCCTTCAAGATCTTGGTTTTGGGCTGATGGACCACACTCCATATAGTCCGGACCTGGCTCCAAGCGATTTTCTTTTTGACACATTAAAAGAATTGTTGCCAGGGAATCATTATCGATCTGATAAAGAGGTGAAAAATTCTCTGCACACCAGGCCAAAAACTTTCTTCCAGGAAGGAATTCAAAAGCTCGTTAAAAGATGGAGTAAGTACATAGAAGTAGGAGGGGATTACGTTGAAAAATAATGCATGTATCATTTCTGTAAGTACAAATAAATATATTGATTTTTTTGAATTTCACTTTACTTTTTGACTTGCCCTTGTGTATATATATATATATATTTTTTTTTTTTTTTGAAAATTCAATTAATTCATCAACATATTGATACTGTGCTAATTAAATTAAAAAAATTACAACTTAATCACCAAAATACAATAACAGAAAAACTTAAAAAAACTAATACCAATAGTCAACTTTCATGGGATCCCACATCATCAGTCAGTACACAATTCTATAATTTTATCAAACAAATAACAAAAAATAAATAAAAACTTAAAAATTTAGAAAACATAAAAACTCTAATAACTACAAAATTTATAATAACACAACTCCAATACCATTACCGGGAATGGCAGTGATTACTTGTGGTCATTAGTGTGTTTGTTTTCTAAATTTTTAAGTTACTATTTATTTGTTATTTTTTTTATGTAATTATAAAATTGCACCAAACGACTGTTTGGTGCATATTACGTAAACAATTAGACTTGAAGCCAGACAAACTAACCATGGTTCAGCACATTATAGATGATGACAAAGTTGCTCGTCTCAGTTTTGTGTGGAAATAATGGATAGAACTGCAGATGACACATCTTTTGATAATGTAATTTTTAGTGATGGGTCAACGTTTCATATCACTGGCAAGGTGAAAAATCATAATTGCCAAATATGGAGTAGCAAAAACCCTCATGAAACTTTCCAGCATATTCGTATATTTAAATGCTTGAAAGTATTCCTTAATTTGTTTAAATATTGTATTTGTCATACCTATACAGTCAAACCTCTATAATTCGAATCTCAAGGAACCAATTTTTTTCTGATTTAGGGAATTTTCTATTTAGAGAGGTAAATAATGAAACTCAAAAATTGCTCAGAAAAATTTCATAATTTAATAAAAATTTATGTTAATCTACAATAATGAACTACAGTACTAAATTACTGTTAGAGAAGACAAAATGTGTATAGTATTACCTATATCATTATGCACAGTACTGTTATTCATAAATAACAAAATGTTTTGCTTCTGTTTCACTATATCTTTGTCTAAATTAATTATTTGTTGTCAGCCATCACATCCATGCTTGAAACACCTAGGTTTGGCAGATTTTCCAATAAAAAAAAGTTTATGTTTTTCTGTACCTGTCATGTTGGCAATAAGTAACAAGATAATTAATTCTCTCTTTACTGTTGTTTCCACTGTGGCATTTTTCATTTTTAAAAGCCAGAGTATGATCTGGAAGACATTTATAAAATAGTCTGGGTTTCATCAGCATTAAAAACGTTTTGTGGTTCACAGTCTTTTAACAAAGCGATTAACTGTTGTTTTCACGATTTGCATACATTTTCACTAACACTAGCACTTTCACCACTAACTTTATAGAACACAATACCATGTCTTTTCTGGAATTTTTCTAACCATCTGTTACTCACTTTAAATTCTTTATGCCCCAATGCCTCTGCAAACACCCGTACTTTTTCTTTGATTGTACTTTCTATATTCAGTTTAGGACCTCCTAAACTGACAATATTATCTGTAAATTGTTTGAACCATTTTATCATGCATTCATCAGTATCAGCAAATTCTAACTCTCTTCTTTTGCAGTCCACATTTGAAGAATAGTGAAAGGATCAAACTTTCATTTTTTTAAAATTGTCATTAAAGTACTTGACGGAATTCCAAATTCGTGAGAAATTGTCCTTTCTTTTTGTTACCCTTTTATCTCTTATATAATCTTGATTTTATTACCAATAGATAATTCTTTATGTCTCCGCTGTACACTCATTATAAAACACGGCTGCTATTAAAAATATACAGTAGGCCTACATAACAAAGTTTAAACAAAAAGGAGTGCGAAGAAACAAAAATCAATATAATCAAATCGTAATTTTTAAAATGAAATAAAACTTGAAGTCAATGAGAAAAATTATTGCACTGTGTAAATGTAAAACACAGTTAGTAACAACAATTTTAATGTTAACTACATAAAATCAAAATGCATACTATAGTCAAATCTGACTAATTATATTATGCATAGCCTGCTGTAAGAAATAACTGGATATTACTCATCATAAAGTGGCACTGTGCACATAGTTTTGTTATCAACTACTCTGGCGACCAGTGACTTAAATAAACAAATCAGAAGTAGACTAACATTAGGCATACAATACTGGATAAAATTCACAGTCCACACTAATTATCACTATACACTGTTAAAACTGAATTTACTGCTATCTATGCTTCTTTGGAAATCGTGTACAGTATGTAAATTCTTTATTGAAAACAATTAAAAAGGTTTTCATCAAAGAAATAATATGTATATCAAGTCCTCAAAATTTTCACATAAAGGAAGTGATTTAATTCGATTTAAGAGGATTTTTCAAGGGGACAAAGTAAATATTCAATTTAGGGAGTTATTCGAATTAGGGAGGTTTGTTTGACTATATAAAATTTATTGCAATCCTTATTACCGCAATTAATTTCCTACACACACCTGGTTTACCATAAATGTATCTGATTCATTATTATTAATTAGTTTTTTAAATTCCTGTTATTATTTTTAGGATCTATTTGATAAAAGTTGGCGAGATTTTTTGTTTTTAAGAAGCGAAATTTGTTTTTCTCGTATGTTATGGGTAGAAAATTATTATTATCATTAACTGCAAGAGTAAATTTTTTTTTATTGCTGTATTTGTATATTAATTTATTTTTAAAATTATTTATGATTTTTTTTTGTACCCATTTTCAATTGCTATATGTTTAATTAGATTAAATTCAAATTTAATTAGATAAAATATTACTTAATGGGGGGATCCAATTTATAAACCTTCTTCCAGTAAGTAAAATTCATTATTAAATGTTCAATAATTATGGTTTAGGGTGAGTTGCAATAATGAAATTACTTGACTTATTACGGAAATGCTTATTTTATTTTTATATTGTAATTTTTTTACAGTATTTAAAGTTTTTTTTACAGGAATTTTTATATACATATTGTTTACAATATAAACTAATATGTCATTGTCATAACATTAAAAAAAAATGCTGTTAATATTACAAGGGTAAATCAAATATAAATAGGATTTTGCTTTTAAAAAAAATTTATTCATTGAAAAATAAAAGGCAAATATAATTTATTTTTCTACATAGTTTCCTGCTTTAGAAATACATTTTTCCCAGCAAGAAGGAAGGATTTTATTGCAGGATTGTAGAATGAAGCTGTCATTTTCAAATCGTTGCCCTCCTAGAGTTTCTTTAAGCAACCCAAACAACTGAAATTTGCATGGTGATAGATCCGGGCTTAGGGAGGATGATCAAGTTGAGTCTAGTGCATTTCTTCTAGTTTTGAGACCGTTAGAGCTGCAGTATGGGACCGGCATTGTCATGGAGAAGGATGGACTCTTAAATTGGTTGGCCTTGTCTTTTGCGGTGATATGCAGCCCTCACCTTGTTCAATAGCTCATGCAAAAAATCAATGAGCAGAGGTTGAAAAAAACAGTTGAAAGAACCTTGCCAGCTGACAGTCGAGTCTTGGCTTTCACTGGGGCTGCCTCCCCTTTCTTCCGCAACTCCATACTGGCTTGCTTCGACTGGGGAGTGTAGTAGTGGACCATGTTTTGTCGCAGGTGACGATCTGACTAAAAAATGCATCACCTTCTTTCGCAAACCTTGCTGTAAGCCTCTGACAGACCTCCAAATGTCTCAACTTCTGATCTGTGGTCAAAAGACGAGGGACCCATCTGGGATACACTTTACAAAACTTTAGGTTGTTTGTGATGATTGCTTGACAGCTCCCATAACTTATTCCAACCTGTTCAGCAATTTCAGATACTCCCACCTGTCAATCGTCTTCATGAATGTCTCGAATCGCACGAATGTTTTCATCTGCAATGCTGGTCCGAGGATGGCGATCATGTTCCTGATTTTCCACTCATTCTTGTCCTTCCTTGAACTCTTTATGCCGGGCAAACACACTCGTCCTTGACAATGTTTGGTACCCGAACTGTGCAGTCAATCTCTGGAAAATTTCCGTCGCTTGAACTCCTTCACGAGCAAGAAATTTTATAATTATGCATTGCACAGAGGAGGGGTGCACCGTTGCCCCCGCATCATGAGAATTACTAACGAATTGGTTGGGAGTGTGGAATGGGAGCTCTTACCACTCCTAATGACCCCACCCAAGTATACTAGAAGCATGGGCCCAGTCCTACCACCTTAAATGCTAAGAAACAAAACTCCTGTTGATATTTGATTTACCCTCATATAAATAAGAAAGAAAAAATGAATATGATGAATGGATTCAGCAAATAGTACAATTCATATAACTTTAAATTCATCCCAATAGACAGCAGTATGTATTATTATCAGAAAATATTTTCCTTCAAATTGCCATTTTTTTTAAGAAGGAACAACATCTTTTTATATTAAACAAAAATCAACACATCTGATGAAGCAGGATGCACTATGAAAGATTTAAAAAAAAATAAACAGTAAGTGAATTTTATTTATTATTGATAACTAATGTAATGTACATTTAACCCTTAAATAGTCATGCCATGGAAATTTTAATCCTCTCTTTTATTTTGTTTGAATGTGTTTCCTGGCAGCGTTCTTTCTAATCTCTTCTTACGTATTAATGTTTAACTTTTTAAATTTCCATTAGAGAAAAAATATATTAGTTGTATCAATCTCCACACACTTGTGGTAACTATATTATTCATTTGGTATAATAATCCATACTTTTGTAGTAAATAAAATTAATATTTCTTTGTAAGAATCGGTCATTTTTGTTCATTTAGTGAATGCTATTATATGTTAAATTTCTTACAAATATTACATTATTGTTCAAATTTTGACCACAAATACATAACATGTATTTGCATATCTGATTATTTTTTACATTTTTAAGTTCTAATTCCTTTGAAGATAAAACTTTCTTTCATACATTCTTTCACAAGATAATAACTATACTGTATTTAGCACCAAAAACGTGTTAAGTAAACAAACTGCTTGATATATACAACAAAAACTGCTCTGAATACAATCAAAATAATAATTTTCTAAAATCATTCAAAATTGTTCAGATAAAGACCTATAAATATCACAGAGCAGATCACACACTTAACAAAGTACAGGCTAAATTGATCTATTTTTATAAGAATAGCAGTAGATTCAAGGAAATCGCTTAATAATATTGAACAAATTTCAGACCTGATGTACAGACATCCAAGAAGAGAGTTAAACTGAATGATTCTGATATTTCAGATGGGAATTCTGCAGAATAAAGTAAGGAAAAGGTTAGCCCATAAATAAAATTTTTATTTTACTTATTAAATAATGACATTAGAAAAAAATTACTTTGAAAAATCTGATGTGGACAACACATGACTTCCCTGTACACCTATTAAATTACATTTACACATTATTTTAAAATGAAAAGTACATGAAATTTTATTTCACTAAAACTTCTATCTTTTTCTATATAAATATATATTTATTTTTTTTATTGATTGTAAAATTTTTTTATAAAGAGAGATTAATAAATCAATATTGATAAATTTAAAAAAAGTAGTTTAAAAAAAGGAGATGAAGTCTGATTCAGAGCAATGTGCCTTCCTCTAACATCCAAATACTTCATTAATTTAAATTTTGTTTGGCTATAACTCTGAAACCAATGAAAATAAGTATCACTTATGATATATCGTTGAAAAGCTCTCAATGAGGGCTGCTTATTACTGTAGTTGAGAAAAAGTTCAAAATCTAAATCTTTTGGATTTTGGACTTTTTTGGACAGTTTTGGTTCTTTTTTTTTTGTCTTCAGTCATTTGACTGGTTTGATGCAGCTCTCCAAGATTCCCTATCTAGTGCTAGTCGTTTCATTTCAGTATACCCTCTACATCATACATCCCTAACAATTTGTTTTACATATTCCAAATGTGGCCTACCTACACAATTTTTTCCTTCTACTTGTCCTTCCAATATTAAAGTGACTATTCCAGGATGCCTTAGTATGTGGCCTATAAGTCTGTCTCTTCTTTTAACTACATTTTTCCAAATGCTTCTTTCTTCATCTATTTGCCGCAATACCTCTTCATTTGTCACTTTATCCACCCATCTGATTTTTAACATTCTCCTATAGCACCACATTTCAAAAGCTTCTAATCTTTTTTTCTCAGATACTCCGATTGTCCAAGTTTCACTTCCATATAAAGCGACACTCCAAACATAAACTTTCAAAAATCTTTTCCTGACATTTAAATTAATTTTTGATGTAAACAAATTATATTTCTTACTGAAGGCTCGTTTCGCTTGTGCTATTTGGCATTTTATATCGCTCCTGCTTCGTCCATCTTTAGTAATTCTACTTCCCAAATAACAAAATTCTTCTACCTCCATTATCTTTTCTCCTCCTATTTTCACATTCAGTGGTCGATCTTTGTTATTTCTACTACATTTCATTACTTTTGTTTTGTTCTTGTTTATTTTCATGCGATAGTTCTTGCGCAGGACTTCATCTATGCCGTTCATTCTTTCTTCTAAATCCTTTTTACTCTCGGCTAGAATTACTATATCATCAGCAAATCGTAGCATCTTTATCTTTCCACCTTGTACTGTTACTCCGAATCTAAATTGTTCTTTAACATCATTAACTGCTAGTTCCATGTAAAGATTAAAAAGTAACGGAGATAGGGAACATCCTTGTCGGACTCCCTTTCTTATTACGGCTTCTTTCTTATGTTCTTCAATTATCACTGTTGTTGTTTGGTTTCTGTACATGTTAGCAATTGTTCTTCTATCTCTGTATTTGAACCCTAATTTTTTTAAAATGCTGAACATTTTATTCCAGTCTACGTTATCGAATGCCTTTTCTAGGTCTATAAACGCCAAGTATGTTGGTTTGCTTTTCTTTAATCTTCCTTCTACTATTAATCTGAGGCCTAAACTTGCTTCCGTTGTCGCTATACTTTTCCTGAAACCAAATTGGTCTTCTCCTAACACTTCTTCCACTCTCCTCTCAATTCTTTTGTTTAGAATTCTAGTTAAGATTTTTGATGCATGACTAGTTAAACTAATTGTTCTGTATTCCTCACATTTATCTGCCCCTGCTTTCTTTGGTATCATGAATATAACACTTTTTTTGAAGTCTGACGGAAATCCCCCTTTTTCATAAATATTACACACCAGTTTGTATAATCTATCAATCGCTTCCTCAGCTGCACTGCGCAGTAATTCTACAGGTATTCCGTCTATTCCAGGAGCCTTTCTGCCATTTAAATCTTTTAATGTTCTCTTAAATTTAGATCTCAGTATTGTTTCTCCCATTTCATCCTCCTCAACTTCCTCTTCTTCCTCTATAACACCATTTTCTAATTCATTTCCTTCGTATAACTCTTCAATATATTCCATCCATCTATCGACTTTACCTTTCGTATTATATATTGGTGTACCATCTTTGTTTCACACATTATTAGATTTTAATTTATGTACCCCAAAATTTTCCTTAACTTTCCTGTATGCTCCGTCTATTTTACCAATGTTCATTTCTCTTTCCACTTCTGAACACTTTTCTTTAATCCACTCTTCTTTCGCCAGTTTGCACTTCCCGTTCATAGCATTTCTTAATTGCCGATAGTTCCTTTTACTTTTTTCATCACTAGCATTCTTATATTTTCTACGTTCATCCATCAACTGCAATATATCGTCTGAAACCCAAGGTTTTCTACCAGTTCTCTTTATTCCGCCTAAGTTTGCTTCTGCTGATTTAAGAATTTCCTTTTTAACATTCTCCCATTCTTCTTCTACATTTTCTACCTTATCTTTTTTACTCAGACCTCTTGCGATGTCCTCCTCAAAAATCTTCTTTACCTCCTCTTCCTCAAGCTTCTCTAAATTCCACCGATTCATCTGACACCTTTTCGTCAGGTTTTTAAACCCCAATCTACATTTCATTATCACCAAATTATGGTCGCTATCAATGTCTGCTCCAGGGTATGTTTTGCAGTCCACGAGTTGATTTCTAAATCTTTGCTTAACCATGATATAATCTATCTGATACCTTGCAGTATCGCCTGGCTTTTTCCAAGTGTATATTCTTCTATTATGATTTTTAAATTGGGTGTTGGCAATTACTAAATTATACTTCGTGCAAAACTCTATAAGTCGGTCCCCTCTTTCATTCCTTTTGCCCAGCCCGTATTCACCCACTATATTTCCTTCCTTGCCTTTTCCAATTCTTGCATTCCAATCTCCAACTATTATTAAATTTTCATCTCCTTTTACGTGTTTAATTGCTTCATCAATCTCTTCGTATACACACTCTACCTCATCATCATCATGGGCGCTTGTAGGCATATAGACTTTAACAATCGTTGTCGGTTTAGGTTTTGATTCAGTCAATTGCAATTAAAACAA
Source organism: Lycorma delicatula (assembly GCF_047948215.1). NCBI lineage: Eukaryota > Metazoa > Arthropoda > Insecta > Hemiptera > Fulgoridae > Lycorma > Lycorma delicatula. The sequence goes on along the minus strand of NC_134459.1, from coordinate 75,261,361 downwards.
CTAAGATGAACAACTAGATGTTACAACAGTCCTAAATCCAAAATTTCAACATCCTATGGCTAATCATTTTTGAGTTATGCGAGATATGTACAGACGTCACACCAAAACTAATAAAAATGTTTTCAGGCATGGTCAAGATGGATATTTCCGTTGAATCCTGAAACTGAAATTTTTCACAATCACAATACTTGCTTTACTTCGTGCAAGGAAATAAAAATATACTAAGAACCTAAAACTAGTTATTTTTATAGTTCTGAAACAAGTTTATAATAAGATTATACAATAGGGTTTTAATTTTATATACATGATATGAATTTAAAAGGCAAATCAAGAAAATTCATAAGTATTAATAAATATTGCCATAAATATTAATGACAGGGAGGGAGGGGAATTAAATCCAATAATTTTCTTCATTTTTTTGTTTGAAAATCATAATGTACACAAAACTGAAATCCTGATGTACAATCTTATCAGAGCTGTAAACATAACTATTTTTAGGTTCTTAAAAAATTTTTCAAAGCAATTTTCATAGTAATTTTTTCTTACACCATTATTAATATATATATGTAAAGTTAAAATTTAGCAACTTGAGTAAAGTTTGCAGTAACAAATATGCAAATATACACGTAATGTTAAATTATATATACAAGATTAAGCAAAACTTAAATTATAATTAATTTAAGCCAGTAAACTCTAAATTATGTAAATTTAGAGTAATGGCTTGAACTATTTAATTACTTTTAATTGTGGACTAAATTTCAAAATTTATCAAAAAACCCTTATCAGTTAGTGAGCTAAGTACTGTTAGTAATATGGTTAAAGTTACATAAAGAATAATTATGGTAACAAGAAAAAATAAAAATTAAATACAAATTTGAAACATGGATTTTTTTCAATAAGGTATCACTAAAAAATCTATAATACAGCAGATAATTAAAAAATATTTAACAGGTTGCTGAAACATGAAATTAATTAACACTAGATGCCAGTTTCAAAATCTGACAAAATCCAAGCAATTTTTTTAATGCTAAAATAATTTTAATGTTGAGTAATAATATTTATCTTACTTTAGTTTAAAAAATTTAAAATATTGAACAAGATATATTTTATAACTAATACACAAACCAACAAATAGAAATTGGTATAAAAAACTAATTAAAAAAGTATATTTTAAACAACTGATGATAAAAATTATTCATAAAGAGTATTATTATTTACTCTGTATAAAAAGGACTATAAATACAACTACTGTAAAACATTTTTGTAACACTTAATGAGATATCATTTCAAATAACAACAGAACAATTACCAATTAATTAAAAAAGGAATAATCTAACAATTCTTCAATTATAAGCACAAACCAGGATTAACTTTAATTAAATTGAATACATTTCTACTCTATAAAAAACTTAAATACTATGGGAGGAGCCCAAGATTTTATTTACCTTTTTCCGTTAGATGCTAGTCTTACAAACAGTTCTGGTGTCTCAGGCACAACTTTCTGTACAAATACTTGTTCATCATCTTGTTCTCCAAAAGGCCCTACAAGGGGTTCCAATTTTTAACATAATTCTGCTTACTAAAGTAATATAAATACACAAAAACATATAATAATAAGATAGATAAAACTAAATTACAGCACTGAATTCAAATTATAAAAATGAAAAATATTAAGAAGCAATGGAACCTCTTTTAAATGTATTTAAAATAACATATCAAAAACAAACAATAAAATACCCCTTTTATCACCATCCATTACCACATGTATGGGTATATTAATTTGTAATATACTCATTGCACTATTAAATTATTAAAAATTATAACTATTTTGCATTAAGATGCTAATAAAGTAGCAACTATACTGTCATTTTAAATTTATTAACTTTAAAACAATAAATTTTTAATGTAGCTTCTTTTTAACAGTACCTAAAGCTTTATGTAACATGAGTCGAGGTTCAAATATAGAAATGATGGTGATGAAACAACAAACAGCCTGCAGATTCACAAATTAATTTAAATGTTTGTGAACTAAATGTGTTATGCTTACAAATTAAACAATAATTTCTGTCAACAATTTTATTCATTACTTAGGGGTATAGATACTTTGAATAAAGTTTAATTTTAATGTGGAAATACATTAAAAGAATACAAAAAAAAATTAATTGAAGGCAGATTGAAGGAACTGAACTACACAGGAGATAAACTCTGCAGCTCACAATGATTTTCATGATTTTTACTATAGAATGACCCATAGACTTCCTTATGACATTATATTAAACTATGCATGATGGAAACTCTAGAAAAAATAACTATTCCAAATGATAATCTATAAACAAAAATCTACTTTAGCAACGGAATCCTTAAACAGTTTATCCAAAATAAACCCATAAACATATTTCAACAATATGTTTATGTGACGTAATCAGAATCATATGACAGAATAAATTTACACATAGACCGAATAATATACACAAGCAATAATAGCAGCATTAAATACAATATTCAAATAACTGCAGTTCATGCCTTCTCAGTTCAGTATTAGTTGCTCACCCTGAACCTGATATGAAATTATTGTTCTTGAAAATAGCTTAGGAAGGTAATTTTATACTTCAATGTCAATAAATATTGCAATTATGGTACCTAGCAGATAGTAGATATAACAAATGAGACTACATATTTAGTGTTTTTAATTATTTATCTATTTTTATTTATTTTTTAATACTTATACTTATCCACAATAATAATTATTATTCACCATTTGCTTTTTGTAATACGATTCTTTCCAGAAACAACTGAAATTTAAGCATTTTGCTGTCATACTAAAAAATTATTATAACATTCATTATTTATCTATTCTGTAATGACAAATTAAAAGAAAACCATCTTCTGAATTCATATTTTACAGATAAATAAGTTAAGAAAATCTGAAACGGTGCATAAAAAAAACTTAAGAGGAAGAATCCTGCTGAAAAACTGATAGCAGTAAATGGTGAACAAACATACTAATTAAGAGATATAGTATGATGACCATACTAAATGTGGTTCAGATTATTGATATCATAAACTGTTATTAACTAACAAAAGTAATTTGTTTTATACAGTAAATAGTCTGTTTCTTTAAATTCTAGTTTCAGTGTTTCAAGTATCTATACACTTTACTATATTTGTAGAAAAAGATGAACACAGTTTTTTCTATTTGATAGTTATGTGTGTTATGAATGTATTTTTTTAAATGTAAAAGACTCGTTTAAAGACATAAAAGGACATTTTTCTTTGTTAAAAATGTCTATTTTCAATATAAAAACATTAAAATGTGTAAATAACAAAAAAATAAAACAATGCACCCTAAATGTTTTTGAAAACAACCACATACACAAAAGGTTAATATTTATGAAGAAAAAATAAAGAGTAATTAAACATATAAAAAGAAACGGAAATTTGAAAATCAAGTGTTCTGCAAACATCTCAATTGTCAGTACATCTTATTATATATTTGAAATAATTTATTCTTGTATAAATCTTACTCTTTATCCTACACAAACTTCATTAGCTAAGATTTTTTTATTGCATACATTCATTCAGGCATTCAAAACTGATGTAAAAAAAGAAATGAAATCTCCATGCAATGAAAACTGACGCTTTTAAAACAGTAATTGATTTACTTAACTGGAAGTAAAAACACAAAAATACCTAAAATCTAAATACTTATTATAGTACTAAATTCTTATTAGATACAAATAATATGGGACTTAATTATTTGATTATTTAAGAGAAAATTGAATAAAATTACATTTAAATAATATTGGTACTAATAACTAGCAGACATCAAACATAATCAAAAATTATGATTGCTGATCTGTATCCTATGCAATATATATGCTAAAAAACTACAATAGTTATTTAAATAATTTACTCTCACTGCCATAACAGCCCATAGAGCATTGATCTAAATCACACAAACAATAATACTAACACAAAAGAAACTGGCTTCAATAATTATCTTACAACTGACAGAAACTACAATAATGTGTCATATACAAAAAAAAAATTGTTGTAACAACTTCATACTGATAACATTACAGAGAAAAGAGATTCAAAAAAGAAAGCACGCTCTATTTTATTACTTACTGAATTACTTAACATATGTGTTATTTGGTTTAATTCTTGCACTTATAACTTCAACTCTTTTGCAGAATTGAAGTTACATTATTAGTTACCAATCTGGTAATTGATAAGGTAAAGTGATTCAGAATATTAAGGGAAGGGCTAGTGATTTATGAAGCATTTTATTATACATTAGCACTGTTCAAGTTTAATGTACAAAAAATAGTAATTGAACAAATGCTCATTAAAAACATGTAAGAATCCCTAATTTTTAACAAAACATTTGCTGAGATATAATAAAATTTAAAGTGAACACATTTAATAAAAATATAAGAACCTACATTAAAGAGATCTGAAATCTCAATTACACTTGAAGTTAAATACCACTTAAATAATATACAGCTGTATACTATTTAAATAACTAATTTTACTAAATACTATTTTAATTAATCTTTACTATACACTGTTTAATAAAATAGAAATAGCATTACTTTAAAAATGAATTATATTTACCACAGTCATTTCCAGCCGCATAACTAACATAAGGCTCAACTTCTTCTAAAGAAAGAATCTTAAAGGAAGCAACTGGAGTTGATCCTGGTTGAGTTGATATCATACCACGAAACCTGGAACACTCCATGTTCGGACATGATTGTATTCACAACAAACTGATATTAAACATTTTTCTGATAACATAACCTACAAATGTTGTTAAGATATATATAAGAATTAATTAATTTCAGTGAAATTTTTTATTACTTAGAAAGTCATTGCTATTTTAATTAAACTACTTCTTTTAAGTGGCAACTTGCTACAATTATTGGCCACTGCATTATGCCAACTGCATGCAATGAAACTGTACCAATTATTCTTTAACTTTGGTAATCTATGGGAACCACTTAGTAAAACTGACTTCAGCTGTTGGTATTTTATTCTTATTTCAAATCCTACTTTAATTTCCAGGATGTTACTCCAAAAAACAAACTTCAGAATTGTCATGTTGTAAGGGATGTATTTTACAAACTTAACCAGGATTCCAAAATTCTTAGCGATCTGAGAACCTTAAAGCTAAATGAAACCATTCATAGGACAGAAAGAGATAAAAAATATGACAGCTACCTGAACATAAATAAAAATTAGTTTAGATATAACAAAACGTTGGTGAGGTAACAGATACTAGGAGGCAATCAACTTTTGTTAAGTGCTTCTGGATTTTTTTTTTAACACGCCAGTCTGCTTTCAATAATTAACAAAAACATATTTTATTGTAATGCAGGAAGAAAATTCTTTACCTTCATTAAATACAAATGCATATCACTAATTAATTTATTTGTTCAACTTATATACCTCTTTCAACTTTTATACACACATGAAATTTTGCTTATGAACAAATTATAGTAAAAATTAATTAATTAAAAAGACTTTTTAAAAAATATAATCACAATGGAAAATGACACACCTTTTGTAATCTTAAGACATCCTAGCAGCAACTGCAAAACTGAATGGATATTTTCTGACACTTGAAAGTAGGAAGGCACAGAGTTTAGGAATTAAAATATAAAAAATTTTGAAAAAAGCTAAAAATGTTTGATGTTTTAATACCTAAACATAAATAAAATAACAAATGGTAACACAATGTAGGTCTTTTATCTTTTAATACCAGTTTTTTCCATTTTTATAGCCTAACAAAGCCAACATACAGAAGGAAGCGGTATACAAATTTGTAGCATGTGAAAAAATGCCCAGCCTGATCAGCATTTTAATCTGAAATTCAGATAATATACAATGAAACAATTACTAGTGTTTTTTATGCTAAAAATATACCTTAGTAACAGGACTCTGGTGCACTGTAAATGTTTGAAATAACTGAGATCCATGACCAACTGTTTCAGGATGCTGTACAATAACTCATACTGTTCCAGAGCTAGTTCCATAAGCAATCTCAATCCAGTTTCCCCATAAACCTGATACAACAATCAAAATAATAATTAATATGTAATTAATTAAATTAATTACACTACAGTTGATATTAATAAATCATTTAGTATTTTTTTAATAATGTAAAACAATATTTACAATAACAGTTAGATGTATATTAATAAAATTACCGCTTAAATAAGAAACCGAATAAAGTAGAAGTGTTAATTACTTATACAAAAGCTCTCTTTAAAACATAGGAAAAAATTGAGTAAAAATCTCCCAACATTCTGTCTATTCTATCACAGGTCAAACTGACAAAATTAAAGGCAATTTACACTTATCTTTCTTTTTCTTGTTTAGCCTCCGGTAACTACCGTATAGATAATTTTTCAGAGGATGAATGAGGATGATATGTATGAGTGTAAATGAAGTGTAGTCTTGTACATTCTCAGTTTGACCATTCCTGAGATGTGTGGTTAATTGAAACCCAACCACCAAAGAACACCGGTATCCACGATCTAGTATTCAAATCCGTGTAAAAATAACTGGCTTTACTAGGACTTGAACGCTAGAACTCTCGACTTCCAAATCAGCTGATTTGGGAAGACGCGTTAACCACTAGACCAATCCGGTGGGTTAATTTACACTTATTTACTTTTCCAAAAAATTAACAAAAAAATATATTTAGATTTTTGCCTAATGTCTGTAATTAACCTTCCTTAAATGTCCAAAATTAAATTCACAAAATTTCCTAGAATTAGCAGGAAATATTTAACAACATGTAATTTCAACATGAGTCATTCCAAAAAATTCCTCTTTGAATAACTTAACATTATTGTTTATGCAACAAGTTTGTGACAAACTGGATCTAATCAAATTATAAGATATTTTTCAGAGCTTTAACACTGCAGATAAGTAAAAATAAATAAATATATTAATATTAATATTTATTAATAAATAAATATATTTATTTTAAACATTATTTTTTTATCATTATTTAAAATGATTATTTCAAATAAAAAAAAAAATTCTTTTATTACTTATAAATACTATTTTTTATTATTCAGTCATAAGTACATCCCAATCATACGCAAAATGATTAAATAAATTTTCTTTGACTTTAAACTCTAGGTGGTATTTTTTCTCAAAAACTATTTAAATAAAACTTTTAATATGAAAAAATCCTAAACATATAGAAATAAACTTGAAAAATTAATATAATCTAGTTCCCATTACTATAACTGATTTGTAAAGTACAACACTACTTAAAACACCAAAAATATTGCAAAAATATAGTTTTTTTGCATTATTATTTGTTTAAAAATTAGAAAAAAAAATTGTTTAACAAAACTAGTCATTTGAGAACACTAAGTAGACTAAGTTTCTCATTGTCGCTTTAGTCCCTAAAGTCACAGTAATATCTTCAAACACAGAACATGATCTACCTTGTACATCAATCACAAAATACAAATAATACAAATATCTATCATTTTGATAAGTAAAATTAACAATGTACAGCCATAAAACGTTATATCAATCACATATAATGTATAGCTCAGAAGGAGGTGGGTGACAATCATTTCACATATTCTGGGAACAATGCATGGACAAGTATCTTTTTTTCACTGCTAATAAATATAGTGAGAATAACAAAAATTGTGTATTTCAAATATAAACAGGGTTATCATAAAAGAATGGTGCGGTTTCAGTAATTCATAGGAAGACTGTAGGGAAATTTCTAGGTATTTTATTGGTATCCCTGAAAGCCTCCAACCCAAAAGTTTGTTTATCAGCAGTTGTAACCACAATGTCAGTTCTTGTATTGTTGTGTGCGGTGAGTTTAGTGAGTTACTATGTTCTCGGATAAAGACAAAGCAAAGTGTGTTTTATTGATACCTGAATTAAAATCCGTAATTTTAGTTCAAGTGTGTTTCGACATGAATTCGGAAGAGATCCACCACACAAAAATAACATAACACATTGGTTCAAACAATTTGAAGAAACTGGATCAGTTAAGAAACAGAAATCAACCGGCAGACCAAGTGTACCAGACGAAACGGTTGAACTAATTAGACAATCGGCAATTAGAAGTCCTGGGAAGTCTATCTCCTGTTGAAGCGTCGAATTAGGTATTCCAAAATCAACAGTTCACAAAGTTTTACATAAAAAAACTGAAATTAACGAAAAATTTGGAGATCGATGGATAGGTCGGCAAGGACCCATACTTTGGCCTCCAAGGAGTCCAGACCTGACACCTTGCGACTTTTTCTTGTGGGGATACATCAAAAGCGACAAAAAGTTTATACACAAAAAATTTGCGACCTAAACCACTTAAAAAACAGGATTAATGAAGCAATGACAACCATTAATGAAGAAATGTTAACTAATGTTTGGAGAGAAGTTGAGTATTGTTTGGACATTTGTCGAGCGACTAAGGGCGCACATATTGAAATTTATTAATTATGTAAAAAAATGTTTGAGACGACAAATTTGAAAAATAAAAAAACATAAACTGTAAGTAATTCTGTTTTAATTTAAACCATGTTCAAAACCGCACCATTCTTTTATGATAACCTGTATTGTAACGCAAATGTTATCTTAATTTTATAAATATTGAATTGATAATTCAAACTTGGTTTTAAATTTAAACTATATTTATTAGAATTACCTTTAATTCTCTTTTTGCTACTTAAAATGGATGCAATATCACTGTTGGTATCACAAGAGGGTTATTTTCAAGTAAGTTGCCATCAATACTTCCAAGATCACTGCCACTGACAGGTAAATCTTTAGTTTGAAAATAAGTTATCAATTGATTATTACTTTAGGAATATAATTAAAATAATTTGTCAGTTGAATATTTTAAAATTGTAGACCAACTGCACCATTCTGTATTGTATGTGAAGATAATTATTGAAAAGGATTTGAAAACTCTACAGTAGAAGCTTAAAACATTATTTATTGAATGGATGAAACTTTAAATATGGATAAAACCATTCACTCTATTGTATTTTAAATGTAGATGTAAAGTTGGTAAATGCGTGGATAATATTCTCATTAATGACAATAATATTATTTGTATTGCCTATAATGTGAAATTTCTTGATGTTTTATTAGTGACAAACTTTCTTGGGACGATCAAAATTATTTAATTTGCAACAAAATCATATCATACTGTTTTGCTTTGAAGCATCTTGATAAAACGTTAAGCTTGTCATTATTATTTATTATGGTTATATTCCAGTCTGAAGTATAATATCATCCCTCTGAAAGGGATTTGAGATTCTTCCAAAAAGTCAGAATGGGTTTTCAGGATAAAAAAAATGAGCTGATGATGATTGTTGCTTAAAGACGAGTCATCCAATTTCTAGTAAATTACAAATATTACCTTAATTATTTATGAATGTGGCAACTTTTGCTAAAGGTTACACATTAACTTATTGTTAAAAAATAACAATATCCACTTCTATCAAACCAGACTAGAAACTTTTTTCTGACTCAATACAATATTTTGGCTTATGAAAAAGCTTTATTATGTTATTTTTACCATTTTAAAACATATCTTACAGAAACAATATTTATTTTTGTTGATGAAATTTTAAATAATAATGATTAAAAAAAAAATATCAGAATTTTCTGCGTTTCTATACGTAAATATGTATTCAAATAATTTTCATTGATTCCTTCTAAATGTTGTTTATTTTTTAAAATCTTCATTTATTTATTTATCTTAATATTATTTCATGTATTTTCATTTTAAATAGTTAATATGGAACTTTAATCAAATCTATTTTTAACTTTTAACTGATTGTATATTTTGTGATGCCACTGTGATCAAGAATTTACCATCAGTATTACCTTGATCCATGCAGGCAAATACTGGAGTATTTTTACCTGAAAGTAACATACTCATATTCATACTTTTTTCTAAAACTTTCCAGTAATAGAATATTTTTATTTACACAGGTATTATACTACAGAGTAAAATATTTCTATCAATAAAAAAATGACCACCTGGTGGAATTTTGTTTTAAGTTTAACTACTCTGATATGGTTTTAATGTAAAAAAAAAAACTTTTTTGTGTATACTGTTTAAACACATAATTAATTTTATTATTTTAATATTACTGTAAAATAGTTACTGGGAAACACGTAAATTTCAGTATTAACTGATTTCTTAACTAAGAATGACATCCCCAGATAAGCCAAGTTTGGATTTTATAATCTTTTTGGTTATAAATTTGAGTTACTTTTTAAATAAGATGTCTAGGCCCAGGAATTTTATTTATATCTCCTGTATGTCATTAATTTACTCATTGGATTTCATTTTTATTTATATCTCCTGGTATAAATGAGCTCTGTAAAATGGTTTAAAAAAAAGGTGATAGAATAAAATATAAAACTCACTTAGCTTTTGGCAAAACTTTTTTTTTTAATTTAAACTCGTAGGATGCATTTTATAAAAAAAAAATAAGAGAAAGAAAACAGAATTGTAAACTTCAAACAGTGTTCCTTTCTCCATCTTATAAAATATGAAAGATGTCTTCTTCATGAAATCATGAAGAAACTACCAAACTTCCAACCACTTTTTTGAAGTTATTTCATAAATATATCACTTCTGTGATTTACTTCTTTTATAACCTTGTGCAGTACAATGTTAAATAGCACAGACAATCATCCCAACCTCATAGGGAAAGACACCTGCCTTGTGATGCTTCTGGTTGCCACACCACCCTTCCACCACGCTCCAGCACAGACAATCAGCAATCACCATATTTAACACCACTAAATTCTTGATGGGGAGTCTTATTCTTTAAGACTTTGAGGATTGGCATCCCCACGGCCCTAGCCTCTGAAGCTCTTCTTCCAACTACACCCAGAGCTGCAGAACACTTTGTACTATGCACATACACTACACCTTTTCTTTTCTTTCTTGTTTAGCCTCCAGGAATTACTGTTCAGGTATTACTTCAGAGCATGAATGAGGATAATATTATGAGTGTAATTGAAGTTAGTCTTGTACAATTTCAGTTCAGCCATTCCTGAGATGTGTGGTTAATTGAAACCCAGCCACCAAAGAACACCAGTATCCATGAACTAGTATTCAAATCCATATAAACCATATACATACACTACACCAAGAACACTACACAAGTTACAACATATACCCGTACATAAAATCCTACACTGTTTCTTTTTACATTTACACTTTGTGGTGTTGCGATGTCTTACAAACTGTAACCCAAGGTGGAAAGTATCATGCTGATGGGTGATTGGCTGTATGTAGTTAGTCTAAAAAACGATGTCCTCTGGGCACCAGAGCGAACCCAGTTGTATTTAGTTCTAGCTCCAGTACGCATGTGATCTGCTGGAGTGGTCTGTTATATTGCCAGTACTCGTGGGACCAAAATTTCAAGTCCTCAAGTAAATCTATGATGATTGGTGGTCCATCTGAAAAAACCACCACATCTTGTCTAGTGAAAAGGCCTTGGTCAGCTTTGTCTGACGAGGATAATAATCCTGCAGAAGTGACTAATTCTAAAACATCAAATATAAAATATAAAAACATTCGTTTTGCTGTGCTTCGGAATAATCAGGAAGGTGGTTCCCTCCAAAACATCTTGCCTTTCCTTAATAACAAAATTGTAACCAGTTCATGTGGTTCTCTGAAGAACATAAAAAAATTACAAGACAGAACAATTCTAATAGAAATGTTTAATGATGAGCAGAGTTGCTCTCTGTTACGTCTCAGTAATATGGGAAACATAAACATAAGTGCAGTATGCCACAAGATTTTAAATACAAGCCGGGGAGTAATTTTTTTGCCGCGACTTTCTGGACATGGCTATAACTCAAATAGCTGATGAACTTCATAACCACAAAGTTGTGGAGGTGAAATGTATAAAGAAACGACAGAACGGAGTGGTAGAACCTACACCTTCCCTAATATTAACTTTTAATCTTCCAGTAGCATTAGAGAAGATGAAAGTGGGTTACCTGTCATTCAGGTGTGATCTTTCATCCCCAACCCATGACAATGTTTTCAGTGCCAAGGGTATGGCCATACCACAATATTGTTCAAAAACTGTAATCTGCGCTTGATGTTCCAAAAAAGGTCATAATAACACTAACTGCCAGGAGGAAGAAAAATGTGTTAACTGTGGAGGTACACATTCAGCTCAATCTCGAGATTGCCCAGCTTTTAAAGAAGAGAAGGCAATCCTAAAAAACTGTACTGACCAAAAGGTTCTTTCCCAGCCGTCCGAAGAGAATATAAAAAGATACTTAGCTTTTGAAACCTTGTTAAACTGGATGTCTCTTTTGCTACTGTGACATCAATTAAAGCTCCTATAAATGCAGGCAACCACCAGTACAGATCCTGCAGTTAACTGAAAAAGCTTGTTCAGATGTTATCTGATCAGGTTGCTTCACTTACTGCAACTAATTTTGAGTTAATGAAGATGAATAAGAAGATGGTAGTTGCAGCTAGTGAAACTAATACTAGTGGGATCCCCTGAAAGTTCCTATCCCTAAAGTTCTAGCTTTGTGAACGGGAGTAAATACAGCTGGTGGTAAGCCACCCAGTAAGCTCCCTGTTAAGGGGGTCCACACAACCACTTCCTCTGGGATGTCGTCTGCAATTTCCCATTTATCAAAATCTCGCACTCCAACACCATGTTTACTGCAGGATATGGTATAGGAACCGCCCAACCCCAGAGCATTGGAGTTTTTTAAAACAAAAAATTTAAAAAAGAAAAACGGAATAATAATTTTTTTCATATATATTTATCTGTATTTTGGATACCTTTATGAGCATTATTCAGTGGAATGTTAGAGATCTTCGGTCCCGCATTTAAGATGTTAGATTGTTGATGCGCGCACATGAACCATTAATAATGTGCTTCCAAGAAACGCATCTATTGCAACAAGATGAGGTAACACTCAGAGGCTATACCTGTGAGAGATATGACTGTCTTGTAGACAGTTGTGAGAGTAGTGGTGCTCTATTTTCATGGAGAATGAAGTGTCAGCTACAAGGCTACAACTAGCTACCCTCATTCCTGATGTTGCCATAAAAATCTTAGTCCCCTTTAAATTGCATATCTGCTACTTGTACCTCTCACAGAACTCTGTGTAATCTGGGGATCACCAAAACAATCCATTCTCAGACTCATTCATGAAGGAGAACTCCTTACATCACCTTCTGCAGTGGCAAGTAACTTGGCAGATTTTTTTCCATTTGGTGTCTCTTACCTCATCATACAGTAATAAATTTCAGAGGTATAAATTACAGATGGAATTATTACTGTTACATGTTGCCGATTCGGTTGGTGAATTAAACACTCCATTTTCATTCAATGAGTTGTCACATGTAGTTAAAAACTCATGTGACATCTCCTCTGATCTGACAACATTCATATCAGTATGCTCTTACACCGTCCTAATTCGGCGCTACAATACCTATAGTGTATTTATAATAGTTTATTCTCCTCTCAAGTTTTCCCTTTGATCTGGTTAGAAGTCATTGTCGTACCATTACTTAAACCTAGTAAAGACAAAGCAAACCCCTCAAGTTTCAGCACCTCATTTATATTCTATGAATGTAAGTGTCTTAGGGAGAACTTCTTCCCTAAGACACATTTACATTCCTAGAATTTTCTTTCTGTTAGTTTTTCATTTATTCTGATCACTTCATTAAAAATTGCTTTAATTGCTTTTGCATTAAAATTAAGGAAAAAGTTTTATTATTTTATTAAAATTTCTTTTGTGACAGCTAAACTCATAAAGAGTTAGTACAAACATACATCTTCAACTGATGAAGTTATTTTAAAATTTTTGAATTGAAATCATTATTTTGGATAATTAATTCACTAAATACAATTTGAGCTTGTACAAGGTAATATGGAATGGGAATTTTTTAGCTTATTAAAAATACTATGCCTGATTTTAATCCAGTACCTTCTTGATGAAGTTATAGAAGTATCTGCTATAGAAGTTGGCAATTGTTTAATATAACAAAATCTATTAATTTGTATGATTAAAATTATGTCCCTAACAACTAGATACTCCAAAAAGTACAAAGAATTTATTATCCATGTTTAGGTGGCTTTTTTGTGATGTACTAACAAAGTGATGTCAACTTTTATATATGCATATCTGTTTTTCAAAAGTCAGTTTTTATTTGAGAGGAAATGAAAATTGCTGAATAAATGTGTTAATTACAGATTCTGTTTTTAAATAACTGTTATAGATGGGCTGATATTGTGTTTTATTAAAGAGAATAAAATTATTTAGAAGTATGATCTCTACAAAAACCCTAGGGGAATTTTTTACCTTCAGTACAAGCAGTATCTTTTGCTACTTTTTCATGATTCTATCAATTTCCATTGCAGTATTTTAACTTTGATTACAATGAATCTCAAGAAGGCAAGGAGTACCGTATCTCAAACTTTTATCCAAAGAGGAGACAAGGTTTTTCATATTATTAAATGGCCTTAGATAGTGATAGTAAACCCCCATAAAGAAATGGGGGAAAAAACTTTTTTTTCTTTTTTGTCTTTTGGACTCAGTCATGTTTACATAACATTGGTACAAACTAATTAAATGATTTCATTATGTTACTACATCACTTTGGCTGTGTATTCTATCAATTTCATTCAAGGTGGGAAATAATAAACCAATTTTTTTTGTGTGTTATCATTTTGCTTGATATCTTTAAACTGGATTGTCAGTTTTTGTGAAATTTTGCACAATGACTTTTAAACATAGGTTATTAATGCAATTTAATTTAAGTTACAACAGTAAAGTATGGATGGAAAGGAATTTTATTGATGTTATTTATTCTGATGGGGTTTGATGATCCTGTTTCATATAAATATTAAGTGTATTATAATTATTGCTGTGTTAAATCTTTTGTTGCCATTTTTTGATGATTTGGTTGGAATTATTTTATATACTTTATTGTTCCACTTAATTTTCCTCCTATGTAGTAGAGCGATCAGGGTAAGTCCTCAGTTACCACATTCTTCTCAGTGATTTGCTTTATGTATTCTAATTATTGTCATTCTCTCCCTTTTTTTACGTTTTACACAAATTTACTTTACTGCCAAATTTACTAAACTTGATTGATTAGTCAACCTAGATCTTCTCTTTACAAAATTCTACCCCAAATCTCTCTCCTCATCTGTTTCTCTTCATCTCATATTTTTCAACTTGGCAAATTATTAACACCTTTTTTTCAAACACCTCTATTGTTTCCCTTTGCTTTTCCTATTGTCCATGTTTCACTACCAGGTTTCAAAGAGTACTAAGAGTGTATCTCTTAATGCTATTTAAATAGCAGCAGATGTTTTAACAAGAAAGCTCCCCTTCCTTGGTTGTGCAGTCTGCTTATGATCCCTACCTTACTTCATCTATTCTTTGTAATTTTAATAACTAGATAACAGAATTCTGCAACTTCTATTATCTTAAGTTCTGTTATTTTAATATTTAATTCCTCAATATTTTCCTTTCTGCCATACATCATGATCTTTGTTTATTTTTATTTATTTTCACTCCTAGTAATGAACTATCCATTTCATTCAGAATTTTTTCTAATTCATGTTTGATTTCTGTGTAAAAAAAACAATATCAAAAGTGAATTAGGCAGCAATAGAAGTAGTAGTGTGTGACAATGTCCAAAAATTTTTAAAATCACATAAAAAATGTTTCACTATTTAGAATTTATTAATAGTCTTTTTGGTAACCAAAAAGACTATGCTATGATGCTAACTACAAATCTGTATGAAGGTTAGAAGAGAGTATAATTATCTTTATTTTGTATTGAAAAATAAATTTATATAATGACCAGTTCATGAGATTATTTATAAAAATAAAAAAAATATATAAAAACCATTTCTCCAAGTTGGCAGTTGAAATACAACATATATATATATATATATATATTGACATATCTTACTTTTTTACTTCAAATCACATCTGTTAATAGAAACAGTCCTTTCAAAAGGTCTTGTTTAGATATTGGTGAAAACAAAATTAGAATTAACAATGAATAAATTCAAAAAAATTGTTTAATTTCCAGAAGTGACACTTAATTTACCAGTAACATGTATTAAAGTATGCCATATACAATATGCTGTATTAAAAAGCATTAATATAAAATGCTTCTTTGTTTTAAGTTAAATTATGTGATTTTCTCACAATGTCATTTTTGCTTTCTACAGCAGCTATAGCTATATAGAAGGGAAAGTATGGTGATAGGTCAAAATTGGGCATATCTGGTTTTTAACAATCTTGAAGAATTGACCCCTAAGGAGCCCAGGAAACTGAAAAATGGCTTTGATCAAAATTTGGCATATCCAGTTTTCACCAAATCTTGATGAGTTGATCACTAAGGATTCCAGAAAACTGAAAAATGGCATAGAAATTTCAGTGACAAAATATGCGTAAGTATGTTGGCCAAAATTCTGGTCAGGCATGGCATTTTTAATAAGCTAAAATATTTCCATTCCATATTCTCTTGTACAAGTTCAAATTCTATATGGTGAATTAATTATCGAAAATAATACTTTCAATTCAAAAGATAAGGTAACTTCATCAGTTGAAGATATACATTTGTATTGACTCTTTACGAGTTTAGCTGTTTCACAAAATAAATTGTAATAAAATAATAAAATTTTTTGTTAATTTTAACGCCGAAGCAGTTCAGATTTTAATTTTTTTAATGAAAGGTCAAAATAAATTAAAAACTAACAAAAAGAAGCAACAACAGAATATCATTGGAATATCATTGGATTTGAAATGATGTAGTTTGCTGTAGGTACATCAGTCTTGAGATTCTTGCAAGTCAGCATTATTGGGTTTCATTATACCTGGTATTTTGTTTCCATAGTGGGTATTATTTCTTGGTGAAAACTTTCTCCATGTTTGTCACTCACAGCTTCAAGATTGGTAGAGAAAAATCCAGATAAGAATCTAAGAAGTGGATCTTTACATACAGATAGTCTAAAAGTCATAGTAGACCCTATTATTTCAGAAGTTGTAAAGAAAATGAAACAGTTGAATACACCAACGTAAATTAGGAATGAGGGCCCCCTTTTGGGGCATGACACAACAATAGCCGCAATTTTGAATCACCGTTCATTTATTTAAATGGGAAGGGAAGTCATGTGAAGTATCAAAACAGATTGAAATTTTACCAGAAATTCATTTCTGCAATCAGATTTCACATTACTCTTATGGTGTAGGAGTTATTGGCATTCAAAAGTTTGAAAATCTTATTCCTTTGCAGGTAAGATATGATGGCTTTGACAAAGGAAGAGCGAATTGAAGTGATCCTGATGTCTAGTGAACAAAGCAGTCAAGTCATTGCAGCAGATTTCAACAGGCACCACCAAGAGAGAGACCACTGATTTTGCATAACACTGTTGCATGTCTCATATCCAAATTCAAGGAAACTGGAAATATGTCCAACAGTAGACTTAGTGGTCATCCCAAATCTTCCACTTATGAGACAACCTCGACAATGGTCTTGGCTGCCTTCGCAAGGAGCCCACAATGTAGCACTCAATGTCTTGCAAGTGAAATTGGTGTTAGTTGTTCCTCCATTCTGCGTATTCATCATAACAATAAATGGCACTCATTTAAGATGCAAATGCTACAAAAACTTTCTGATCCAAACAGATGTATAGAGTTCTGTATGTGGGCATTATGTTAATATCAGAACAACCCTACTTTCCCACAGAGTATCCTATTCAGTGCTGAGGCAGTGTTTTTTATCAGTGGCCAGGTGAACCGGCAGAATCACTGATATTGGTGTGATGAAAATCCCCACTGGATTGACCCATCCAATGTTGTTGGAGATGTTAAAATTATGGTGTGGTATGGGATATGAGGTACCCATGTGGTTGGACCAATCTTCTTCAATGGAGCCCTTAATTCCGACTGGTACTTGGATATACTACAGACATTGTCTTTCCTTCCATTTTAAATTAAGATGGAACATTCCCTTCGTGTTTTCAACAAGATGGTGCTTCACCACACCTTGAGCTAAACGTTTGTCAGTTGCTCGATGTCCAGTTGCCTGGGCAATGGATTGGTCAGTGTGGCCCAGTGGAATGGCCACCAAGATCACCTGATCTCACACCTATAAACTTTTATTTGTAGGGGCATTTGAAGCAGAAAAGATTCATGATGTTCACCATGTGTAACAAAGAATTACTGTACTGCATGGAAATTGCACCAGAAGTGCTTCTGTGAGTGTCTGCTGACTGGATTAAGTGACTGGAGTTATGCATTCAACAAAATGATCAACATATTGGACACATCATAATTGTTTAGCTGTTTCACAAAAGAAATTGTAATAAAATAATAACATTTTTTGTTAATTTTAATGCAGTAGCAGTTCAGAGTCTAAATTGTTTAATGAAATGTCAAAATAAATTAAAAACTAACAAAAAGAAGCAACAGAATATCATTGTGACAGTAGTATAACAACTTTTTTTTTTATACATGTAATTTAAAGAAGAGTGGATTAAAGAAAAGTGTTCAGAAGTGGAAAGAGAAATGAACATTGGTAAAATAGACGGAGCATACAGGAAAGTTAAGGAAAATTTTGGGGTACATAAATTAAAATCTAATAATGTGTTAAACAAAGATGGTACACCAATATATAATACAAAAGGTAAAGTCGATAGATGGATGGAATATATTGAAGAGTTATACGGAGGAAATGAATTAGAAAATGGTGTTATAGAGGAAGAAGAGGAAGTTGAGGAGGATGAAATGGGAGAAACAATACGGAGATCTGAATTTAAGAGAGCATTAAAAGATTTAAATGGCAGAAAGGCTCCTGGAATAGACGGAATACCTGTAGAATTACTGCGCAGTGCAGGTGAGGAAGCGATTGATAGATTATACAAACTGGTGTGTAATATTTATGAAAAAGGGGAATTTCCGTCAGACTTCAAAAAAAGTGTTATAGTCATGATACCAAAGAAAGCAGTGGCAGATAAATGTGAAGAATACAGAACAATTAGTTTAACTAGTCATGCATCAAAAATCTTAACTAGAATTCTAAACAAAAGAATTGAGAGGAGAGTGGAAGAAGTGTTAGGAGAAGACCAATTTGGTTTCAGGAAAAGTATAGGGACAAGGGAAGCAATTTTAGGCCTCAGATTAATAGTAGAAGGAAGATTAAAGAAAAGCAAACCAACATACTTGGCGTTTATAGACCTAGAAAAGGCATTCGATAACGTAGACTGGAATAAAATGTTCAGCATTTAAAAAAAATTAGAGTTCAAATACAGAGATAGAAGAACAATTGTTAACATGTACAGGAACCAAACAGCAACAGTAATAATTGAAGAATATAAGAAAGAAGCCGTAATAAGAAAGGGAGTCCGACAAGGATGTTCCCTATCTCCGATACTTTTTAATCTTTACATGGAACTAGCAGTTAATGATGTTAAAGAACAATTTAGATTCGGAGTAATAGTACAAGGTGAAAAGATAAAGATGCTACGATTTGCTGATGATATAGTAATTCTAGCCGAGAGTAAAAAGGATTTAGAAGAAAGAATGAACGGCATAGATGAAGTCCTGCGCAAGAACTATCGCATGAAAATAAACAAGAACAAAACAAAAGTAATGAAATGTAGTAGAAATAACAAAGATCGACCACTGAATGTGAAAATAGGAGGAGAAAAGATTATGGAGGTAGAAGAATTTTGTTATTTGGGAAGTAGAATTACTAAAGATGGACGAAGCAGGAGCGATATAAAATGCCAAATAGCACAAGCGAAACGAGTCTTCAGTAAGAAATATAATTTGTTTACATCAAAAATTAATTTAAATGTCAGGAAAAAATTTTTGAAAGTATATGTTTGGAGTGTCGCTTTATATGGAAGTGAAACTTGGACAATTGGAGTATCTGAGAAGAAAAGATTAGAAGCTTTTGAAATGTGGTGCTATAGGAGAATATTAAAAATCAGATGGGTGGAGAAAGTGACAAATGAAGAGGTATTGCGGCAAATAGATGAAGGAAAAAGCATTTGGAAAAATATAGTTAAAAGAAGAGACAGACTTACAGGCCACATACTAAGGCATCCTGGAATAGTCGCTTTAATATTGGAAGGACAAGTAGAAGGAAAAAATTGTGTAGGTAGACCACATTTGGAATATGTAAAACAAATTGTTAGGGATGTATGATGTAGAGGGTATACTGAAATGAAACGACTAGCACTAGATAGGGAATCTTGGAGAGCTGCATCAAACCAGTCAAATGATTGAAGACAAAAAAAAAAACACGTAATTTCTACATGCCTAAAATTGACCTTATCCTAAATTTAAATTGATTTATCCTACATCATAACAGTTATATGAAATGTGATTGCAGAAATGAATTCCTGGTAAAATTTCACTCTGTTTTGTTACTCCTCATGACCCCCTAACCATTTAAATAAATGGACGGCAATTCAAAATGGTGGCCATTGTTGTGTTATGCTCTAAAGGTGGGCCATCATACCTAATTTACGTTGGTGTATCCAAATGTTTCATTTTCTTTACAACTTCTATAATAATAGGCTGTACTGCGACTTTTGGAGCACTTTATATATTCCATTCAAGCGCTTTATAATTTTTAAGAAGCTCAGTTATAAGTTCTTTCTTGTTATCTGCCTTGCGATTCCAAGAAAGTTGTTTCCTTTTAAAACTAAACAACTTCCTTTATCATAGTATCACATATATTAGGGAACTTATTTTTTAGAAAGTGAAATCCAGTTGCATTACAATCCGTGCTATAACAAAATTTTAAACCTAGCTTAATGTGTAGTGGCGAAAGGTAAACTTTTTCTTATTTTATTGGTGCTGGACAAAAACGTTCTTTCTTAGAGTCAATGTTTATCTTTTTTGGCAGTCTTTTTTAATAAAATGATTCTTCCTATCTTTGCTGTACTACTCACACAAGAAGCAACAAAATTGAGTATCCCCAAGTTGTAAACATGTAGCAGTGGTATCACTCTCAGATCTCCAAAAATACGTCACAAATGTTTCCCATACTGAATCATATCCAATACAAGTTTCATGTTTTCATATGACTCCTTCATGTGAGCTGCATGAGCTGAAGGGATATTACTTCCAACATGAAGAAGAACTACTTTCAAATTACATTTTGAGGAGTCTATAGAAAGACACCATTCATCAGAATAGTGCTTATGGCCCAAAGCTTGTAGTAAAGATTCCACATCATTGCAGAAAACTAGGTCCTTGTACTGGAAAAAAATGTTCAAATTCAAACTGCCTGTCATGGAAAGCAATTAATATTGTGTTGTAAATGATTCCACCCTTTCAGTTGAGATGAAAGAACTTTTGCTTGATTCTTAAATAAATTTAGATCATAAACAAAATCATTTAATTCTGATTGCTTAAGTGTGGCTTTGTATTTATATTGCCTGAGTCTCGTTTTTGTTCACCTTCTGATAAATCTGCACAACCTTCAACAATAACAGCTTCATCTTGGTCAAATTCCTATGTTTTTAGTAATACTGGAATTGTAAGTTGTGAACTGTGAGGCACTGGTCTTACAGAAGAGGGAAATTCAGGATAACAGTCTGTCTATTCTTAGGTGTTATTCTTAATATTTTTGTTATAAAATAATAACAGTCTGTGAAGTAATGCTTCAGTTCTCTCCAAATCATTGAATTACAAATGTCATGTGGCAAGATCAATTCAACAAACCAGTCAACAGTGTTACTCTAGAAATACAAAAAAATTTGAGGAGCCCAGGACCTGTCCTGATCATTTATTTTACAACCAAAATATAGTTCATATGTTTTTTTTTATCATATAAATTCATATAAATTTTTTCTCATGTGAGACAAATGTTACCTCACTATAAATGTAGCAGAAACTGTCTGGATGATTAATGCAACTGCATTCAATTTCATTAAAAAGTTCACTGCAGTACACAAACATGTATTACAAAACTTTAAACACTTTATACACACATTAACATAGTATATACTAACAAGGAAAAGTAAAATTACAAATTTGTAGCTGCATCATAAAATGCTATACACAAGAGAGAGGTTCTACTTGACTGATGTAGGTAGTTGAGATTTTTCTTAGCAGTATAATACATTGTTTATTGTTTAGAGTTTACAATATTACATCCAGCATTGATTCACCAAAACAAAATTCATACATTCTGTGCAATAATGTGTGATATTACATTAAGAAAAAAAATGACATGAATCATATATGTATCATTTATAATTGTTTTAATTTCTGTTAAATAATGCATAAGATTCATGTAACAAAATCATTGTTGAGGAGTGTTATTTGTTATCTAACAGTTAAATAAATTGCATGTTACATAAATAAGAGTAACTGGACTAAAGGGGATTTAAAAATAATAGTATGTTATAATAAATTGAAATAAAAAGTAGTGTGGTAATCTATAAATAGGGTAAATATAGGAAGATGTTTAAAGTAGACAGAAGAGAACAATAACAAGAGATTGTCAGTTGCTATTCTACTTAAAATATTGCATTTGCAACATCCAACTGTACTCTCTTCAACTGACCATTGTTTGATTGTCACGGTTATAAGTCGTGTCAGTTTTATATAAACAGGTATAATACATATAGCAATACACATTTTGTTACATTGTTATAAAAGAGAAGTATGCAAATTAATTTATGACACCTATTAATTCTTGATTTTTATAAAATGTAAATTTGATTTACTTAAAATAGATTAAATGCAAGAAAATTTTAGTTCATAATTATGTTCTCATTTTTTCAGTGTGTTAGTGTAAAATTTATACAATTAAAAATATCTAAATATGTAAATTAAAAATCAGAAAACAATACACTAATTAATTGCATTTAGAGACACAGAATATCTCTTATTGTATCATAGTTGCGTGATTAAATAATATTATATTTTATTATCAGTAGGGTAATAAATTTTGAAGTGAACAAAATAGATAGTAATTATTTACCTAACTCAGTAATGAATTTAAACAATAAATAAATCTTTTACTCTGTTATATAATAATAGGTTATATTGATCAAACCAGAATGTGCAAAATTAATTATAAGATAAAAATAGATGTAATGAATACAAAATATTGTTAAATAAATACATAATAATGCTAAATATAAAAATAATATTAAGATAAATAGATTGGATACATGAACATATCAAACATAAAAAATAACTATAAAATAGTTCATGGTTCAGATAGTGTTATTGAAAATTATTTTAATAGCGTTATATGTTTGAGCATATATTTATGTATATATTGAGTCAGGCGCAATGAATATTCAGGGTATTTTAGACATTTTTAATTGGTGTTATTTAAAATTAATCGACAGAGTAATATTATTTCTCTAAAAGAAAGCCTTTTCATTGTATTATAAAAAAATTGGCGAAAAGATTTTTTAAATTGTTTGTAATTTATTAAAAATGGCTGAAAAGGATAATAAAGCCCTTTTTCGTAAGCTGAAGTATTGTGCTGAATTATACGAAAACAGTTCTGTGTCTGATTTGGTAGCAGTAGATATTACAATTATTTTTAGGAATAAGTGACTATTCTTTTTAATAAAAATAACACATTCATAAGTATAATCACTAGGATAAGTAAACATATTTCATTTTCTAATTATTAGTCTGCAAGATCTTAAATACTTATAGGCAAGAAACAAAATCTGGCAGCAATTTGGAAGAACATTATTATAAATTAAATGTGTGATATAAATTAATATGTGAGTATCAGTTATAAACAAAAAATATTAAAAATATTTTCTGCAACTAAATTTTGTTTAAAATATTAATTGAACAAAAAAAAAGATTATTAAATATTTATTATTTAGAACATTAGGTATCATGAAAACTTGCTTTGACTTTTTGAGGGAGCCCACAAGATACCATGGTTTAAATGGGAATATACATAAGTGCAATAAGTGTTTAATAATGATGACAAGCTTAGAATTTTATTAAGGTGCTTCAAAGTAAAACACTCTGACTTGATTTTGTTTACAACATAATCACAACAAAATCAATATAATCATCCCAAGAGAACTTCTCGTCTAATAAAACCAGAAATTTCACTTTGTGAACAACAGAAATGCTATTTTAATCATTAATGGAATTCTATCCATATGACCAGCAATATTAATTGATAAAACCAATTAATAAACCATTAATAGATAATAAAAAAAAGTAAGAGGCTGATGGCATTTGTTTGATGTGTTCTGAATAAATTGAGGACTTAAACAAGTGAATGAGGGAGGACAGAAGGAGTGGATGATCAACCAAACATAGAATGCATAGAAACTCACCACGATATGGCTCAAAGGACATCAGCGTCCATCAGGAATGCTTCACAGAAGATGATGGCAGATTGTAGAATAAGCCAAAAATTGGCAAATTAAGTGTTTTTAAATAAATAAATACTTCTATATGCGTTGATGTTAAACACTATAATTATAAAAGTCAGTTTATAAGACAATGAAAAATTTTACAATTGAGATTAATATTTATTACTGAGATATGCTTCTTTTTTTTATAAAATAGTTTAAAGTAATGTATATTTGAATCAGAATATACTTTTTTAAACCTCTTTTATGATAGTTTGATTTGTCTAAGAATTTATGTTTTATAATTAGAATGTTTTATAAGAATTTATCTGTTTTATAATTAGTGTAAAAGAATAAATTTCATAAAAAATTTAAGTAATTTA
Source organism: Lycorma delicatula (assembly GCF_047948215.1). Classification (NCBI taxonomy): domain Eukaryota; kingdom Metazoa; phylum Arthropoda; class Insecta; order Hemiptera; family Fulgoridae; genus Lycorma; species Lycorma delicatula. Next base: position 75,236,592 of record NC_134459.1, on the reverse strand, counting down.
ATCCATCTTAGAATTAAGTCTACAAAAAAAAAGCAAACAAAAGATTATTAAAAATAATTATCTAGAAAGGTAAAGTAAACTGAATTGAAGGGTTGCATTAAAATAGTAGTTAAGTAGATACCATGTTGTATTAATTGAAGGCTAAATTACATGCAAATTCCAATTTCTGTGTAACAGATATGGGTAGAAGGGCGAGGATTTATATATTCATTGAGATAACTGTAGGAGAAAGTTAAGTCATAGTCAATCAGCTGTGAACTTCTACTAGGCTGTTAGCGGTATAATTAGCAATGCATTTGTATTGAGGCGATAAAGTTGTAAGTTTAATCTACATATACGTTTGTATGAGAAACTGTATAATTTGTGATAAAGGAAAAGATAGAATTAGTACAATTTTGTATGCTGTTTAATAATCTTATTAATGAGTTACATAAGTTAAAAAATAAAATAATAAAGGACACTTTGACAATATCATAATGACCAGATTTTTCAATCAAAAGATCTGATTTGATATCTACAGTAGTACAATTTCTTCTCTTTATAAAGTTGTAGCAGATTCTTATATCTAAATCAATCTTTAGAGAAAAAAAACTTCATTTCTAAAAGATATGTATTATTATAATTTTTTTATTTTGTGATTTTAGGGGAATTGACTACTGTGGTTATTAGTCCCTTTCCATATATAAAAAAAAAAATTTCTTTCCCTTTCCCGATAAACTGCAGGCAACATAGTCAGCAGATTAGTTTTGTAACAACAGCTCATCTAATAATAGACTTGTAAAAGGTTATTAAAACCTCAAAAAGAAAACACACGATGACAAGGGTGTAAAGGGCCCTTGACACTTAAAAATACTAAATATGTTTATCAAACTGTTATCAATTCTATCAAAACAACTACAAAATCATACAGTTATTAGTAACTCTTCCTTTCATTAAACTCAACATAATATTGCAAAACTACACATTCTTATTTCTTATTGACTATGTTTGCCCTTAGGTCTTCCTTTCTTTCTTCTTTTTTCCATCTTCCTGAAGGCCTCAATGTCAAATTCCAAGGTAACTGAGCCCTTGAAGATGGAATTTTCTGATCCTTTGCAGTAAATTACGAAGAATATCTTGTTACTGGTAAGATTCAGATGGTGAGATCAGCTGTGCATCTGAGTCAAGACTCGATGCACTCCTCACTAATGTATGTTGGGTGAGTGAAGTGCTCGTCCTCTCATTTAATGGCCTCCACGCATTCAGAGATTCCATCATAGTTCTTTAAAAATTCTTTTCTTCTAGCATTTTTACATCAGTCTGTGGCGATTAAACCTTGGTGGTTTGCTTGCATGATTTTCCTTGCTTCAGAGTAGCTGACTTTGTATTGTTTTAACCTCTTGAATAGTTACTTCTTAAATACAGATGCAGATACAAATTACAGAGATAGAGCTCTGATTGAGATACAGATAGAGCAATTATAAGATTATGAAAGATGCCCATGGCAATTGACACATACAGGTGGATCCCTGCACTGGTCATCAGGATGTAATGGTTCTCTATACACGGAGATCTGTTTCTTTGTGTATCATGCTGCAGTGTGTTCAAATCTTGACATACAAAGCACTACAATGGAGTTGGGATAAATGGATGTGCGTCCAATGTTTGGAATCTAGCCTTTATTTTCTCTAGACACTTTGGTTTGTCAAATGTTAATACATGCAATGCGGAGGGTGTAACTTCTGCATTATGTTGAGTGTTCAGTAGCCGACATGCTACAGCTCCTTGATTATGTAGTCTTTCCTGCAATTTCTGTGATGCCTCGAGCCATCACGAAGGGACTAATCTTTGAAAAATCTCCTTCTTTTTTGTAATTACTAAATACTTCAGAATCGATCCACTGCTTTTCAGTCAAAGCTTAGTTTGTTCCGTCTTCTCAAATATCATAAACTCTTCGCTTCGCTTCCAAAGACAAAGGTTCTCCTAGATGAGGGATTTTACGTGGTCCTTCTGTCACGGACATTGTGAATGTTGTTGTTTCCATAACCTATAATTATACCAGTCAATATTTTACAAGGTGAGAGAGAGCGAGAGACAGTTGGGTGTACCCAGGATCTTGCTCATTGATCTTGCTTGGATTCCCCAGTCAGCCGCCTCCCACAAATTTAACCCGGGCCGAGGAGTCAGGTATTGTCTAACCCATGATACTGACATCACAGAGCTCGCACGTAGGAATTAGGGATGCCCTTACCCATGGAACAAACCCTGCCAAGGGCCGAAGTAACTTACTCACACTGGACGGGGGGGACAAAAACTTCGGCAGAGCAAGCTCACAGCAGCCCACCCTCAACATGGCTCCAAAACCGGGAAGAGGGATGAGAACTTTTCCTCCGCAATCCTCTCAGCATCGGCAAAATCCTCAGCATCAGATCACGGTCTTGCTTCCCGCCACCACCGCAAAAAGCTGCGACAGCTGGAGACCACCAATCCCATACTCCGCAGGGGAGCTCCTGAGCAAAACCATTGCCTCGTTGGCCGACATAAGTGTAGGTACCGCAGTACCTTCCCGCCTCAGATGTGTGCGTAGATGTCATTGCACGGACGTGGGGTTAAAATTTATCGGGGCATTATTATTATTTATTTTTTTGTTGAAGTTTTATGAGCATCGACTACTAATGGTCATTAACCACTTTCCACATAAAAAGAGAAAAAAACAAAATTTTCTTTCTCTCCCTGTTAAAAACAGTAGCTACATAGTCAGTAGACTAGTTTTATCTTAATAAAGTATCGAGTAATAGACTTGTCAAAAGGTTATTAAAACAACCCCAAAGAAAACACAAGATGAGAAGTAACGGTTGAGTAACGGATGAGGTGTAACGGGCCATTGACACTTAAAAATACTTAAAACTAACACATTAAAAAACAGTTCTAAGCACGATAGACATAAAACATTAAATATTTAAAAACAGTCAATAAACATTTAAAAACACTCAAACCATTTCTAAAGAAATGTCAAAAACTAATAAAATAAATTAAAATATTAAATCATAAGATTAAATCAAATCACATAAGAACTAACTTCTTAGTTTCTATTATCTAGGTTTTAGTACTTTTAGGGCATCCTTGCTTTCTTCTTTATTCGAATTTCCTGAAGGCCTCGATGTCAAATTCTAGTTTATCTGAGGCCTCAGAAATGGGTTCTTCTGATCTTCCGCAGTAAATCACGTAGAATTTCCTGTTGCCGGCTCCGACTGTGCGGTCAGCAATGCATCAACTCGAGACTCGATACACTTGAGTCTCCCCGCTCAAGCTTGGCTTGAGCGGGGAGCGGGTGAAGTGGCCGCCTTCTCATATAAAGGTCTCCGTGCCTTCGGAGGCTCCATCGTTGGACGTTCGAAGTCCTCTTTTTCTAGTAATTTAATTTCTGGCTTCGCTGTGGTCGAATGGTCATTTTCTCTATTTTGACTTAAGCCTGCTCTGATTTAGCTTCGTGCTTCTTCTCTGTTTTAACCTCATTTTCACTATTCTTATGACTAATTGGCTGCTCATTACTGGGTTGTACAGAACCCTTAGATTTGGAAGCATCTGCTTTCTTCTGCGTTGATTTTAAGCTGGTTTTTTGATGGTCGACTCTTTCATTTTTCATCGATGATATGTTCGAACATGCATGCTAAAACTGGTGCCAGTTCAAAAATTACGTTTTCTGATTTAATGGAAACTGCAGGAGCTGCAGCAACCTGTGCATATGACGCAGTCTGGCCTTTTGCCAAGCACAATTTTCCTGGCTTCAAAGTAGCTGACTTTCCGTGTAGTCTTGATCTGTTGTACAGCTACTTCTTGTTTGTTGATGGACAATTCCGAGATCTTGCCGAGCGATGTCCCTGACAGTTGTCACATAGAAGTGGATCCTTACACGCGTAATCAGGATGTAATGGATCACTACATATACAGTTTTGCTTCCTCGTACAACGTGCCGCTATGTCAGAATAGCTGACATCCAAAGCAGCGCAAAGGACTCGGAATAAACGGTCGACCATTTAACCTGTGGAATCCAGGTTTTATCTTTTCTGTCTTTTCTGGACACTTTGGCTTATTAAAGGTTAAAACGTGCGACACAGAGAAAACTTCTCCGTTGTGTCGTGTACTCGCAAGGGTCGATGACACGTAACAACAATTCCTTGCTCATGAAGTTCTTCAACGATCTTATTTTTTGTACAGCTTAATAAAACTCTGCACACGATTACACCCTTTGAGGAATTCAGCGTAATATGGGGTGTAACCTCAATGTCCAAGACTACGATCTTCTTAATTTGAGTAGCCGTGACGACTGTATATCGTTGACAGTTTCAACGAACAGTCCTGTAATAAGTTTCCTTGTTTCTTTTAAACGTTCTTCAGCAGCTTCCGTGATGCCTCGAGATATCACGAAAGAACTGACTTTAGAAAAATCTTCTTCTTTTCATTTCATCACCAAATATTTTGGAATCGTTCCACTTCTCTTCAGACGAAACTTTGTTCAGTCCTCTTCTCTATCTTCGTAACTTCTATATTCTTACTTCGCTTCGCTTCTGAAGCCAAAGGCTACCCAAGATGAGGGGTTTTTCGTGGGCCCTCTGCCACGGAAGCTGTGGAAATTGAAGTATCCATAACCTATTTTTTGCCAGTCAATATGTCCAAGATGCGGGCGGAGAGACGGTTGGGTGTGTCCCGAATCATTGATCCTGCTTGGGTTCCCCAGTCAGCTGCCTCCCATAAATTTAACCCAGGTCTGGGGGTCAATACTTGACTCCATGACCCTCACAACGGGGGGAGATCTGGGATATCACGATACCGAGATCCCAGGGCTCGCACTTAACAATAAGGGCTCGGATACTTTTATCCATGGGACAATCCCTGCCAAGGGCCGAAGTGACTGACTCACGCTGGATAGGGCAAGGCTTTAGTAAAACAAGCTTACAGCAGTCCATCTCCAAATCAGCTCCAAAACAAGAAGAGGGATGAGCACTCCCCGTCGACATTCCGCCACAACCAGCAGATCACCGCCGCAGATCATGGTCATGTTTCCCGCATGCGCCGTAAAGAGCGAAACCGTGAAGCACAACCGCAACCAGCTCGGACATCTCGTGATCGCCAATCCCAAACTACACAGAGAGCTTCTGAGCAAACCCATTTATGAATTTTAGCACTTTTATGAATTTTTTTAACATGTTTAGAAGGTCGTTTACTTTATGTATATTTTTGCAAAAATGGACCGCTGGGTGACGCAGAGACCGAGATATTTCGAAAAATTGTATTTATGGACCGATTTGGCTCATATTCGGAATATCTATTAGTTACGTAAAAAGAAAATATTTTGCAAAAAATGGACCCACTAGGTGGCACAGGGGTAGAGATATTTTGAAAGATTGCAGTTTTGGTCCGATTTGGATATTTACGAAACAAACAAATATACAAACAGATTTTCTTCTTCATATATATATATATATATATATATATATATATATAAGATAAAATATTGCCCTTGCGGACAATATATATTTTAAAAATTACAAATTTTTTACATTCGTTCGGAAAATTTCGCACGCAACAAAGTACCCAAGGAAAAACACCTGAAGATCTCGCAGGGAAAAGAGTATCTAATCGGGTGGCACTTTTCTTTAAGTGGTCAGAAAAAGGTCTGTAAAAGTACATTAGTGCATAAAGTAAAAAATAAAATAAAAATATAAAGTGTTTAACAAATTTGTATATTAAGTGGTCAGAAAAAGGACTGTGAAAAAGTGTCAAGATTCAGGTTTCATTCGCTCCTTTTTTATTAAAAGGAGGAACTTTAAATTTTATTAAAGGAGGACTTTTAAATATTAAAATAAAAGTTTTCACTTTTTTTGTTACTATTCATAAATTCTCACTTTTTTTATTACTCTTATCATTCAAATATGTCTAATGCCCTATTTTGGGTCAGTTTTGTTCCGTCCTTAAAAGACTCTACATGTGCTTATTAGGAATGTATTATTAATTAATGCAATAATGTTATATATATGAATTACAAGATCAAAGATACTAAAAAGTGAATAACGTATTTAGTATATAAGTGTAAAAAATAAAAAAATAAAAAATAAAAAGTGTTTAACAAATTTTTAAACGGTTGTAGTCGTCACAAATCATTATTTTCAATGTCAAATCATTTATGCCACCCAAACAACAAGCGATTGGTCAGTCTACACCATAAGCACGAAAGAAAAAAGCATTACGAGCTTCACAAACAGACGAGCAAGGGGAAGCAAGACTGGAAACCGTTCGAGTACGCACTACTCGATCCAAACGAACAATGCACGCTGATTTAAATCTTGGTACATTCCATTACGATGCTAATTATGATTACAGTCTTCTTCCAAGTGTAGTTATTGGAAAAATGGATAAATTATGCGTTATTGCAGTGCCCTCATATTTGGAGACTCCTCAGTCGGAGTGTCTCAAAAGCATGAGCAGCTCGGAACTCTACCTCGTTACGCGAATCCCCTTCAATCAGTAGCAGCGCGTCGTCAGCATAAGCGACCACACGACAACACATGGCAATCTTAAACGCAAAATTGAGTCGAATTCTATGATCCAAAGAAGGGGAATCAGAACACTGCCCTGAGGGCATCCTTTAGATAAGGTCTTACGAACCTCCAAGCAGCCATCACGCAGGGAAACGGTCCGATGGCTGAAATAACTTGAGAGCACTTCTCAAGTGCTTTCAAGTTACGTGTACACTTACGCTTCTACATCTGAAACAGGGCAGAGGGCCACCATAAGTTGTTAAATGCCCCGGATATGTCCAGAAAAATCCCTAACACATATTTACATGGACTAGAGGAAGCTATATCCATCACCTTTAGTATGGCATCCTGAGTGCTGTTGCCCGGTCGGAAATCATACTGATTGTTTATTAGCTAATGTTCATTGGCCAATCTAACATTAATACGCAAATATAAGGCCTTCTCAATTGCCAATCACAGGCAAGAACGTTAGTGGACGGTAAGAAGAACTAACAGTGGGATCTTCGTCGCCATCTTTGAACAACAACACCAAGTCTCCACGCTTTCAACACGCCGGGAAATAGCCGGCGAAGAGCAACCAATTATATATTCTAGTTAGAGGACCAAGAATTATTGGAAGCGCTTGAACAAGGAGCTGTGATACAATCATATCCAGGGACCTTGTGCCATACTACAGATCACCTGGCGCACCTCCGCCTCAGTAATCACAGAAGATTGTATGTCGGTCTCGAGAATCGCGACTTCCCGCCTGACACGCTGGTAGTATGAAACCTCACCCACCATAGTATCATCCGGGAGCAAATCATTCAGCAAAATATTAAGGACACGGTCCTTATCAATTACCACACCCTTGCGGGTTGACAAAGCTGTTAAGAGGACATCTTTCCGCGCTTATGTCCAAGGACTCTATACAATGCCCAAAGGGTCTCTATTCCCTTGCTCCTAAATGAAGGAGTGCTATGAAAGTACCTAACCCTCCTTCTGCGGTAATCCGCAGTTAGGGCCGCACGCCGATCGGGATCACCCTCTCGTTGCGCAGCCCTTCTGAGTTGATTCAAAGACTGCTTCATTGCTGTCAGATTCTGAGACCACCAACCAGATATAAGTTCCCGGTCAGTGCCTCTAGGAACGGCAGCTTTAGCCGCCGCCACCATTGCAGAAGTGAAATCTTCTACCAGGACACCTAATGGCAGGCCGTCAAGGTCTCAAAAAAAAGTCTCCAGTCTGGACTCTAACAAAGAGGAGATTTTCGGCCAGTCCGCCTTCCCATGCAGGAAGCGCCCCCGGTAAATAGGAAAGTGTCCCTCACGGCCATCGCGCAGCTCATCCGCTATTTCAAAAAGTGTCAACCGATGATCAACCGCTAGAACAGTCGTCGACCACAGACCAGTCAAGGACCCTGCCAGGGATGTCCCTACCAACGGTGATGTCAATATTTGTATCTGAAAGGGCCCTTCGTCCATTAACCGTACAAATGTACAGTGGCCAACTGGTCTGCGACATTAAAGACCTCAAAATTGTGCTGCGACCACAGAGAAATAAGCTGCACCCTGACCCAATTTCTACCTGGTCACGGAGGGTTCAGGGCCTACCTCTTAAGATTCGGGCTGGACAACAATAACCTTTGTTCCAGCTCCGTACAAATGGAAGAGACGGCACTGCACCGTGTTTTTTGAGTGTCCTCGCGTCATCTCTGAGAGGAATTCACTGAAAGCTAAACTTGGAGTAGCAAATGAACAAGCCGGTGTCATGGTAGCATGCACCAGGAATTGGCAGGCGGTTGCTGACTGGGTGACATGGTCATGACCATGGCCAAACTAGTCTAGAAGACGCTAAGAAAAGAGGAACGGCCTACTGATGTAATGGCGGGCTAGGGGATCGGCTGCTACGGGTGTACCGGCTAGGAGGATAGCGAGATAGAGTTCAGTCGCACAGCCAGTCATACATACGCTCTATGTAACATCTAGTGAAAGCTGTTGCGAGTCCGACACGTTTATTACTGATGTTCGTAAGTGGATTCCTCCACCCCAATTAAAAAATAAAAAATAAAGGTGGTTCTCCGTATATCCTTATATATTGCTCCGTATATGCCTTTAGGCATATTCTTTGCAATTTTAAGTTTGTGGTTTTTCTTGTGAAGATGAGCTTACGGGAAAATTTCCTTGCCTGCAATTCCTACAGCCCTACTTTCCTGAACCGGTGTAATTTTGTCATCTATAATTTATTTTAAAGATTTTAACCGGCATACATAAATTACACATACATGGAGTAATTTTTGTATATTTGTTTATTTTCTAAAAAAAATCAAATAAATTTACTTACTGTGATAATTTAATAAACAACCATATGCTAATAATCATAATTTAAAAAATATTTTAAAATATTTTTGCATTTCCAATTTCAATTTTTTTGGCCTTTTTTAGAACGGTTTATCGTCGATTTATGTTTTGTAACGTGATTGATAAGTTGAGTTTTACTATATCCTCCAGCAGAGCGTTTTCTGAATGGGGTATGTATTGTATCTATTGCTTGTAACATGTTTGGATTCATCACTCTAGTCATCATTAACTAAAGAAATTTTAATTTAATTACTACTTTATAATAACGGCCAAGAAACAGTATTGTTAAGTCACGAGGATAATTTTAATTCGTTTGATCGGGTTTCATACTGTTTATTTTTACTAAAAGGCAGCTAATAATTAATTACCTGCATAATTTTAACACAAAAATTATAGTAATATTTAAATTTCACTTCATTACGATGAATTTTGTTGGAAGACAATTAAGAATTGCATCAACAGATATTAGGTTTTATGTTAACTTGTACGTGATATTTTCCGATACGCAAATAAATGTAAATCTTATTCTTAACATTTTAATAAAGTTTAAACTGAAGGTATATACGAGTACGTATACTTTTTTGGTTTTGCATGAAACTATACTCCAAAATGTTTTGTAGATTAGAAGCTATTTATAATTTTAGATTACATACTACTCTTTAGTTTATAATATTTTTATCTTTTACTAAAATGTAAATTTTATACCATTAAAAGTTTCACAGGCTGATAAAAACAAGTAGGCTACTATAATACTTAAAACTTTTATCACTTTTTTTATATCCATAATGTCTACCAAAATTTAAGTATGCTTTTATCTGTACTTTTTAAGTATTTAAAAAGAAAGTAATTTCACAAAATTATGCAGTGTTGAAAATTGAGATACCGTCTGTCATTTGTCTGTACATTGTTATGTTTCTATATATTATTGATTTTTTTCATTTTATATATATATGTATTTATTACAATATGTATTCTGATGCTTTAATACAAAATATAATAACTTTGTATAAAAATAATAACTTGCTATCTGAGTAAGTTATAGAAAGTTAATTGACACCCTGAAGATCTGTTCAGGTTTGGTCCTAATAAAAAATAAAAACCAAACCTGAACAGATCTTCAGGGTGTATCATTCGGGGTAGTATAAAGCTTAGAAGGACTGGTGTTTCGCTAAGCGAAAAGCGCCGTATTCTTTGTTTAGCAACATCGTGAATCCCATTTGCAGCTCTCCTGGTATCAAACAAGTAAAATCTCCTCACAGAATATCTCTCCAGTCATCCCAGGATACATCTACTGAAAATCCTATATTTAGTTAAATTATCTAGAAAAATAAAAAAGAAAGTACGACCGGATGGTGGCAAGAGACACCTTGAATATAGTCTGAAAATGGCCTTTTAGCAAGTCGGCTGCTGGGGCAGTCAAGAGTGGCGGTTGAGGCAGGTTAGCGTCAACCTTAACATCTCTGCTCAAAAAAGAGCCGTTTGATTTAAGAATTGAACACCATGACGACTTGGTCTGTTGGGAGTTTAACCTCGAATTAGTTTTTAAAAGAAGCTTGTCATCAGACAGCCTTAGTCGAAAACTTGACCGGAATTTAAAATAATTCTGAAAAAAAATATTGCTTGCCTGGTGTACAGGTGGAAAGAACCATAGCAATAGTGAAGCGGCCGATCTAATCTGTTTTGAGATCTGATTTAGTATCTTCTTTCCGAAGATATTTGGATCTCTTTCAACTATTCACTTTGCTTAGCCGTGCAGTCGCTCTTTTTATGCAATTTGGCGAACTGGAGTGACTGGAGAGTCATCCAGTTGACTGAATCATCGACGTACTGTATCTGTTAGTAATGATCATTTTAACTGATTGCAGTGTCCCTTCATACGACTGGTCAAAACGACGAGTCTACGATTGGTTGGTTCGGCTAGCTGGCCGAGCGATACTTCAGTGATAAATGCAGCAATAGTAATTCTTCCCCCCCTTCCAGTAGTACTGAGCTAACGGTTTTGTTAAAAACCGATAGAAAAAAAATTTCGTGGATCCGCTAACTTACAGGCGGGCCTCCTGTTGGTGGTCGCTTACGGAATGACAAAGATCTTCTTGGGGAGACTTTGTTAAGCAGCCTTTGCTTTCTTCACTTGTAAAAAGGTATGTACGCTTCTGATGAGTCTGCCTCTTAATTTATGCGGTTGAAGTCTTCGGAGGGTGTGTTATTGTTCTGTTGGTTATTTATAAATTCTTTCTTTTCGATTTACGGGAGGCTCTTCTTGTACATTTTGAATGTATTTTAAAGACACTTGAGAGACTCTTTTCATTCGTGAGAGTGGTTCTCCCTCCGTCTGTTTAATAGCAAATCTACGAGTAATTGTTTTCAAGCAAAGAGCTCCTCGTAGAATTTGATACTTTGGAAAACTCGGAACCACCTGGCATACTTTCGTCGCTTGGCAAATCAAGATCAGCTCCATATTTTAAAGCGAAGTTATCATCTTCAAGAAAGGATACTTTTGGACAGCCCAACTAAATTTTTCTGACTCATAGTTTTCTTCATTACTGCCTTACTGATAAGACTACTCAATTTTTAACAAGCATCAATTTGAAGGCACACTGGTAAACGTTTTTTCAACTCCGTCTTATAATTTTACTAAAATATTATTTTTAAGTTTAAAATACAAATCTATAAAACATTAAATATTTTTTTTGCAACATACCCATTATATTAAAAAATTGATAAACAATTGTTTTTACTTTCTTGTACGAAGTAAAGGAAGTATTGTGATCGCAAAAAATTTCGGTTTTCAGATTTCAACAGAAATATCCATTTTTACCATCTTTGAATTCAATTTGACTAGTTTTTGCGTGACGTCTGTACGTATAAGTATCTCGCATAACTCAAAAACGATTAGCCGTAGGACGTTGAAATTTTGGATATAGGACCGCTGTAACATCCAGTTGTGCACCTCTCCTTTTGATTGCAATCTACTGAATCAAAAGTGTCAAAAAAGCCCAAAATTCCAAAAACTCTAAATTTTGGACTTTTTCTTAATTGCAGTAATAAGCCCTCATTGAGAGCTTTTCAACGATATATAATAAGTGTTACTTATTTTCATTGGTTCGACAGTTATAGCCAAATGAAATTTTAATTAATGAAATATTTGGATCTTAGAAGGCAGATCGGTTTAAATCAGACTTCATCTCTTTTTTTTAATTTTTTTTTTAATTTAAATAAATTGATTTATTGATTAACGTCTGATTGTAAAAAAGAAATATGATAAATAATAATTCAATATAATAAAAAAAAAATGTGAAAAAATATCAGAAGTTATTAATGAAATAATATGAAATGAAATGTACTTTTCATTTAAAAAAATTGTGTATATGTAATTTAATAGGAGTACAAGGAAGTCATGTGGTGTTCACATCAGATTTTTAATTTCTAGTAGCAGTTTAATGACCTAAGAATAACCGCTACGTATAGACTTAACAATTAATTAGGTTTTTCCAACATGTTATAATATTCTTCACGTTTTTCTGTTTGAATTTAATTTTGAATCCAACAAACTGTAAATTTTAATCATAAGAAGGCTAATAAAAAAATAACCAGCACCAGTATAATATAAAAATTAATTTTTTTTTGTAACAAAATTTTTCATTTTGTGGGTATACATTGTATGAAGTTTTTTATTTGTAACTAATTTTTATTTAGCTGTAGGAAATAATTACAATTGTGGTTGCTGCTACTTTTGTGTACATTTTTTCTCTTATTTACCTAAGCTGATATAATTTCATTATTAAAACACATACATCCACTCCAGTTATCCGAAGTACATATTAAAAACACAAACACAAATATAAATAAATTATTTTTTCAAGAATTAATTCAGTATATCAAATATATATATATATTTTGAAAACAAAAATAAATATTTGGTTTATTTTATACAAATTAAATAAAATAATATATAATGGTGGCATAGCCTGCAAAACTATGACAGGGATAGGTGCAAATAAATTCTTTTAAATACCAGAAATAAAAACAGGAGAAAATAGACAAATTCAGTGGGGAAATAGTACAGAAATAAATATGAGTATAGAAATTAAATCAAGTTAATTTCAAATTGTTGGACATGATTTGATCAAACAATAAAAAAAATGTAACGGACCTATTCTAAACCAGTCTCAAGAGAAAGATAAACTTTTTTAGCGATAATCCGTAAAATCATAAAAAACTAATAAATGATGTAGTGGAGAGGAGTAATGACGTATTATTCAAATACATATTTAAATAAAAACCGCTATGTTAAATTCATATGTAACTGTTAAGCTAATGTTGAGGATTTTGAAGGTGCAAATGTAAGGTAACTGTTTTGGTACACTCTCCTGACTATTTCATGGTTAAAAAAAAAAGTATATATATAATAAATTTGCCGATCTCTGAGGTGGAACGGTAGTATCTCAGACTTTCACCCACCGAAACCCTCCACACTGAAACCCACCGGGTTGGTCTAGTGCTGAACGCGTCTTCGCAAATCAGCTGATTTGGAAGTCGAGAGTTCCAGCGTTCAAGTCCTAGTAAAGGCAGACTTTTACACGGATTTGAGAATACAAGATGGTGGATACCGGTGTTCTTTGGTGGTTGGGTTTCAATTAATCACATCTCAGAAATGGTCGAGCTGAGACTGTACAAGATTACACTTCACTTACACTCATACATATCATCCTCATTCATCCTCTGAAGTAATACCTGACGGTGATTCCCGGATGCTAAACAGGAAAAAGGAAGGACTTCCATCTGGAGGTCCCGGGATCGAATCCCGGTCAGGCGTGAGATTTTTCATACGCTACAAAATCTACTTCATATTCATAATCCCAAGTATAAGCTTTTTATAAGCTTCTGTGATGAATTAATTCATAAGTCAAAAAAAAAATTGTACATTTATAATTTGCACGAGTAAAAATGTAAACTGAGATGGTATTAATGAACAATTGGATTACAATTTAACTTTGAATAATTTTCTTTAACTGTTGTATAAATAGTGTACAAGATTATATACTAGGCATATTACAAAAAATAAAATACTTACACAAATCTTATCATACAACTGAGAATAAATATATTCTGCTAACAGAATTTTTCAGAGATATAAAGTAATAACTTGAAATAAATAATAAAATTAACTTCATATATTTAATATAACATTAAATAACAATTTTCCTATACATAAAATAAAATAATTGAAAGTGTTTTGAACAACTAAAAAAACTGGTAAAATATTGCATTATTTTTCTTGCTACGCCAATGAAGTTCTATATTATCTTGCCCAGCTTTTATGATATATATTATTATATGTAATAATTATTAATTATTTCTATTATATATATATATATATATATATATATATATATATATATATATATATATATATATATATAACCTATTTATCAAAATATTCAAATATATAGGTTAAGCTTAACAAATTTGTTTAAGTAAAGTTTTCACTAAATCTAACACCCCATCAATAAAGGCTAAAATAAAAACTAAAATATACCTTTTCTGCATTTTAGGTTTGGGGTATATAATAAAAAAAATTTGTAGACACTTCTTGACAGTTCTATATATGAAGTATAAACGTTGAAAAAATTGTTGAAAAATGTTTTAACTGAAGGAAATAGAGCAAAGAACGAAAAACATATATTTCAAATTTAATAGGTAATTGTTGATTTTTGAAAAAAAAATTTGGATTATTAATGCATTGTAGGTAACAAATTTGCTTTAATAAAGTTCTCTCTAAAATATATCTTAAGAAAATCGAAATTGGTTTTCCGTGATATCTTCTCACCTCTTTAATGAATCTTTAAAAAAATAATTTGATCAGTGTAATGTAATTTGATCATATATAGAAATATTTGAACCAAATTTGAAGAAAATCGGTTTGGTCAGTCCTGAGATTTAACACCAAAAGCAATACGAAATACACATACGTACGCACATAAATATGCGTACGTCACTTTCTTGTACGAAGTAAAAGAAGTATTGCGATCGCGAAAAATTTTGGTTTTCAGATTTCAACGGAAATACCATCCCTGAATCCATTTTGACTAGTTTCGGCGTGACGTCTGTGCGTTTTTATCTTGCATAACTCAAAAACGATTAGTCGTAGGATGTTGAAATTTTTGATTTAGGGCTGTTGTAACATCTAGTTGTGCACCTCCTCTTTTGATTGCAATCGACTGAACCAAAAGTGTCTTAAAAACCCCAAAATCCAAAAACATTTGGAAGTAATAAGCTCTCATTCAGAACTTTTCGACGGTATATCATTAGTGGTACTTATTTTTATTGGTTCCAGAGTTATAACCAAATGAAATTTTAATTAGTGAAATATTTGGATCTTACAAGGGGAAGGCACGTCGGTTCGAATCCGACTTCATCTGAATTTTTTTAACTTCTTTTTTTTAATTTAAATATATTGATTTATTAATAATTATTAACCTCTGATTGTAAAAAAAAAAAACTTTACGATAAATAATAATGCAATAATAAAAAAAAAAAAATATGAAAAAAATACCAGAAGTTTTTAATGAAATTTAATTTTATGTACTTTTCATTATAAGTTAATGTTTTACAGAGGTTAATAATTCAATTTAAATAATATATTTAAACTGAAAAACATTAAAAAAAATATATGTATATGAAGTCGAACTCGAATCGATGTGTGTATGGTTACGGATCCAACACGTTCTAACTTACACCACATAACTACTTGAGCGACGTGAAACAAAATTAACGTATAAACTAAAATAAAATGCTGATACGGACACTACAAAAAAATGTGATGCAGTGTGGTGTCCATAATGCTATTATGTAATTGTGAAATTGTCCAATTTATTAAAGAATTGGAGGATCATATCTCACTTTCAAATGGAATAAGTTTAAATAAGTGCAGCAAAAAATGTATGTATGTAATTTAATAGGCGCACAAGGAAGTCATGTGGTGTGCATATCAGATTTTTTAGTCTAGATGAACTCGTTGGACCCTAAAACGTAAACATTTTCAAAAAAACACTATCCAATTTGTTATTCTTCACCATACTTTAACATTATATACCTATTCTAGCTATATTCGCCGGTTAGTAGAATTCTTAGTTCGTACTACTATTACTACGAAATTACTTCTTCATTTAGACTTGGGGTGAGAAAAAAAAAGTAATTTAAAATACATTTATTACGTTAGTAGCCAAGTACGGTAATTGACTGTAAATGTAAAAACAAGGTACATTTCTGGATAAGTGGCTTTACAGCTGAATTTAAACAGTTAAGGAAAGCTAAAACAGGAATTGTGTGCTTCCCTAACGATCGATTTAATTTAACAAAAGATAGAATGTACATCAGACACGTAAAGAGGTGGGACAATGTGCAATAAAATGCGTAACCTTCAGTAATTACTAGGTTGCCCCCATATTTTAACATTGATCGAATTATTATAGTACGGCCTACTCATCGATTGTTCATCGGGAATATATTATTATTATTATAGTACTTTAATGTAATGCTAGTAGTAGTAGTAGTATTCACCACGTTACCTAAGCTTTAAATTGTTATTTTTTCTTTATATTAATGCAAATTAATGTCGACGGTAATATATATGTGATATATTTTTTAAAATACAATAATAAAACTCTTCAATTTTACATTATAGACACAAAATAATTAGTAAGTTTTAACAGTAAATGTGAATTTTCATTCTGTAAAGTTCGTTAATTTTCAAACCTTTGTTTTCTTATTTTAATACGCTCTAATACAGGACTTCTAAATACTTTTGACTTGGGTACACGGAAGTATATATGATCATTTATAACTTCTACTCTAGTGTAAGAGGAAAATAAGGCCTTTCTTTGTAGATATATCAGTACATCTATTATCCCCCCACCCCCTTTCCACTGGGCCGGATATTTGCAATTAAGTATAACACAGCCCAGGGGAGTGTCCGTAAACTCAAACAGGCCTCCCTGCCTACCGGGTATATCCGGCATGACAGGTCGGCCCGCCGGTTGGATCTTTCTTCCGTGCCTGCCTCTAACTCCCAGAGTAAGGTAACCAGGGCCGACTATGTCGTTCCTGGCCCCACCCCAGAAGCCGGGACTCGCTCTTTACGCCAATGCCTTTAACGGGGACACCCCGGAAGGGGCAGCCCCGCCGGGACTCGGTCTTTTACAGCGAGGGGTGTTGGAGTCCCCGTGCCTCATTACTACCGCCCACCCGCGCATGCACGGACGAACGGTGGCTCTGCAGGAAGCTGTCCATCACTATCTCGCTCCCCCCTCTCACTCCTGACGACTCTCTGAGATCCTCTTCGTGACGTTACACACCCCTAAGTCCGGTGGCTCTCCATGCCACATATCGCGCACGCCGCAGACGCTATAAACCCGCCCGCTGGTGTCCCGGTCTCCCGCAGTTGTAACAGAGCTGTGACTTGTCGGTCCCCGTACAGGTCGCCGAAACGTGCTCCACGGTCCAACACCGATAACATCTACTTTCATCCTTCCGGATGACCACCCTACAGACTCATCCAATTTTGATCCTCCCTTCCGTCATACGTTTAGCCGCGCGGTACGTTGTAAAAAACGTAACGTTTTTTGTTTCTCCGTAAACGGGACGGATGACCGTCATCCAGAAACCGTCAGCCGCCCCAATAACAGCTGCTACAGCGTCTATATACAGCGTGTATATCTCGGTCAGTTGTATCCGCATCAACGTCCTTAATATGCATAACGGTCCGTTTAGTGCCCCGAGACTATATCAACGCAACAGTCCGGCGCTGTGAATCGTAGGGCAGCTGATAAGTCGAGTGGAAGCTTGTGTTGCGGTCGGACATATTGTTGTGCGCTCTGTCTTATACTGTTTTTTTTCGGATCAACGGTTTTATATCTGATTTTTGGAATTGGGAATTGACGGTGGAAAATTTTCGGAAGTGTTTTAATATAATTTGGTGATTTTTGGTTGCGGACTGACCTTTTTATTGAATTTTTTATCTGAGTAGCCTTATTGCTATTGGCAATAAGGTTCATAGTTGACTGCTGGTCGCAGTGGTTAGTGTGAGTTAGTAGTGGTGTACCTTGAGTTGTTTTCAATTCGGGTGTAGCTTATCTGTAGTGGATGGCATAGACAATTGTAACTGGCATCGACTGATAATATTGTTTATTATTATTCGAGTGATGAACTTTTGATATTGGAATTAATTTAATTAATTTCGGTTGTTCAGAGACAAATTTTGCAAGTCAAGCGACAAGCTCTGGCTTGTTCGTGACGTCAAAAAAATTTTTGACCCCGGATTTGGACACATACATTTTACTTCCCCCCCCAAACCCCTCCTCCTCAAACAATTTTTTGGGGGGCACCCGCCCGTGTGGGGTATCATAGGACTCGGAATCAACCCCTGATTTCGAATCCGAGTCATGAGAAGACGAAGCTCGCTTCCAATAGAAGATAAGGCCTCTCCAGAGGCTGGACCCTCGAGAGGAACTGCCGGAAGGAGGGGTGGTGTTTCTGAAGTCTCAGAAGACATGGACATTACAGGATTAAATCAAGGAAAAGCAAACTGGAAGACAGTAGAGGGGAGAACCGCCAAGCGGCCGAGAGCAGGCTCATCAGAAGAAGAGGAGGCCCCCCTTAATTTGAAGGAGGTTACGTACAGGCTGGGTAATGCACTATTACAGCTTAGGCAACTAACTGGCAAGGCCAGTGTAACGGCAATCAAGGCTCATGAGAGGGAGCTGACAGAAATTTATAAAGATTTACAACGAATAAATGATGAGACTCCAGACACAGTTGACCAAAGTACGCAAACCGAAAGTCATGGCAGGAACGAGATGTCAGATATTCTTGATGTAGAGCTGACAGATGAACAACTGATAGACAGATTACCCACACGATGGTCAACCTGGGTAATGAACAGCCGCATCCCACACGGTAAACATCTATCTCCACGTCGCTCCGCTGACGCACGCACGCACGAAAATACACACGCAGCAGACAGCGCCTCCCGGTGCACGATCTACGACGAGAACCTCTCGGACGGCGACGCATCCCGACGCCGTCACCTGGACGACCAGGATTATCCTCGAGGTACGTCTAAATTTTTTTTTCACAGACACCACCTCCCGATGCACGAGCCACAACGAAGACCTCAAGCGACCGCTTCCCGGTTCACGATCTACGACGAGAACCTCTCTCTCCTTCGCGGCACCCGCCGCCTGGACGACCAGCATCATCCTCGAGGTACATCTAAAATTTTTTTTACAGTCACCACCTTCCGGTGCACGAGCCACAACGAAGACCTCGAGCGGGGCGGGCGACTACTCCTGGTGCAACGGCTATCACGGCTCGGATCTTCCTCGAGGAACGTCCGCGTCGAGGCGATGGATAGTGCACCGGGAGGCGGCGCTCCACCTTACGGTGCACGATCTACGACGAGAACCTTGTCATCGTCGCCACGACGACAGGATCATCCTCGAGTAACGTCCTAAAAACAGGTTGGAAAGACTGCGGGCTACAGCGCCACCGACGTCACAATCCAAGATGGCGGTGGTAGGCCATCTTGGACGCCATATTGGCCGCCATCTTGTCCACCATCTTATCCGCCATTTTCCAAGATGGTGGCCGTCCGCCATCTTGGATGACGTCATCTCCGGTGGATGTACCACCATTTCCGTACTACTGTAAAACTACGGTTGGGATTGAAAAAACACGAAAAAGTAAACCAAATTAACAAAACCCCAATAAAAACTCCAAAAACAACCAACAAAACAGTACAACTAAACAACGAAACGAAAAAGAGAACAAGTAAAAATCTGTGTTTTATATATTCAAAAAATCTGATGTGGACACTACATGTTTTTCTTGTTCGCTTATTAAATTACATAATACACACATTTTTTTAAAATTAAATGTACATAAAATTTTATTTCATTAATAACGTCTTATATATTTTTTGTTATTATTGAATTATTGTTTATCGTAATACTTTTTTTTACAATCAGAGTTTAATAATTATTAATCTATCAATATATTTCAATTAAAAAAAAAGTTAAAAAAAAGGAGATGAAGTCTGATTCGAACCGATGTACCTTCTCCTTGTAAGATCCAAATATTTTATTAATTAAAATTTTATTTGGCTATAACTCTAGAACCAGTGAAAATAAGTACCACTTATTATATGTAGTTGAAAAGCTCTCAATGAGGGCTTACTACTGCAGTTAAGAAGAAGCCCAAAATTCAAGTGTTTTTGGAGTTTGGGGTTATTTGGACACTTTTGGTTCAGTCGATTACAGTCAGAAGGTGAGATGCATAACTAGATATTACTATAGTCCTAAATAAAAAATTTCAACGTCCTACGGCTAATCGTTTTTGAGTTATGCAAGATACATACGTACGTACGTACAGACGTCACGCCGAAACTAGTCAAAATTGATTCAGGGATGATCAAAATGGATATGTCTTGAAATCTGAAAACCGAAATTTTTCGCGATCACAATACTTCTTTTACTTCGTACATGGAAATAAAAATTGTACTGAAAATCTATTTCCAATACGCCTGGGCGTTCTGCTGGACGGATCGGACTGATATGTTTTTTCCTCAGAATGACCTACAGAGATGTCATCAAGGGTCATCCGACCCCATACTTGAGTCTCCTCTGAGAAACCTTCAAAAATTTCTCATGCATTCCTTAACTGAGAAAATTTCCGAGGTTACTACTCATAGGAAAATCACTTTGAAGGACTGTTGATGCTTGATGCAATATCTGTGGGCTATTCCGAGCAGAATAAAAAAAATCTGCCCATCCGTCTAGCAGAACGTCTATACGGACTGGAAGTAAGTTAAGAGCACGCATATAATCTGTGATAGGAAAGTAAAGAGAAAAAAAACAAGAGGGTTAGTGGTGAGACGAATTGTAAATTGAATAGGATTTTAGCCGATTTAAAAAAAAATATATAACATTAATTTCTTATAATAACGCTGCGGAGCAGCAAGAGGCCACTAGTAAACAATAAAATATTAAGGTTCGCTGACATTTTTGTTGTTTTGATCGTTATTTTTGTAATTTTATGAATTCATTACTAGGGTCGAAATTCAATTCAAAATTAGACTTGAAGAAAACAAAGAAAATAAAATTTGATAAAAAGAGGACAATGACGAATTAAATCTTAGGTACAACATAATATATTAGTTGAGGGATTACTAGTAAAAAAAAGGTAGTTTAACAGAACTCAAAATATAAAGATTTTATATGAATAGGAGAGGAAAAAGTTAAAGAAAGATTTTATAAAAAGGACGAGTTTGGTAGGATATAGATCAAGGAATTCAGGATTAATGACTGTGATTCTAGAACCTTAAGTCGAGACAAAAAAATTAGGCAGCAAAGAAGGGCATAAAAACTTAATCAAACCAGTCAAACGACAGATGAGAAAAAAATACGTTTTTAAGTCCATATCTGTTTTATTTAAAATAGAAAACAACAATAAATATACGACAGATAGATAAAGATAATGCCTTTTGGTTGATAAAATTTATATAATAAGCAATTTTTCTTTTAAATTAAGTATAAAAAAAAATTCAAACTATTTCTGTTAAAAAAAAATCATCGTTGTATACGAATCATGCTGAAATGATAATCGTTCTAAGGATCCTAGACTGCCTCGCTTACAGAAGAGTCACGAGAACGTTTCGCCCAACCAAAGATACGACAAACTTAAGTCTAATTAGGTTTAAAGAAATATATATTATAAGCTTTTATAAAGCTGTAAAAAAATTAGTTTTTCACAGTAATAAGGGATTGTTGTTCAGGCAGACTTTTTTTGCTGTTGTATTGTTTGAGTTGTATTTGCGTGGCCCAGGGCAAGCGGTGGTATATTGCTAAATTTAAATGTTTTACTAATTTTCTTAATTTAAAAAAAGTACGATCTTAGTGATTATGAAACTTGTAAATGTTAAAATTAATGCAGTAAGATATTGTAATTAAACGACTCATTAAAAAAAATAACGTAATTTCTTTATTTTCATAAATTACACACCTTTGAAAATTCTTATTAAAGAAAAACATTATGTTAATGACAAACGTAATAAAAATTGTTTAATGTTCACAGTGACTTTTATTTTAATGATTATTGTAAAATATTTGGTTTGGGATGGAATATACTTAATGAAATTCAGTACAACAAATTAACCGCAAATTCATTTTATATACAACAAGACAACCGATTAAACCACACAACCACGAACATAACCTCGGCTAAACAACCACTAATTATAACACAATACTTATTTAAAAATTTTATTCAAGTGTGTGTATGTGTATGTTCTTTAAAATGGGATTAATATTTTTAACTAGTCTCGAATTATTTTTGTTAACAATAGAAAATAACAGTAAATAAATTAATAAGCCTTAGTAAAATAAATAAAAATTTATTCGATTCTGTTTTGTCAACGCCGGAGGGTAAAATTAATTTACAGGGATTGTTAATATAAAAAAAGTATTCCAATGAAATTATTAAGTTAATTGAGCCTCAGACCTTCCAAATTCTATTATATTTGATGGTGCTAATATTTAACAATAACGAACAGTTCGTTTTTTATTTCGGATTCCGATTTTGTTTTCGGATTCGGATTAAGCAACTTTATAGAATTACAAAAATATAAAAATGGCCGTTATTGGAAGTGGGTTCAAAATGGCCGCCAAAATTAAAATTTTGTAATTATCATTAAGCAATAATAGCATAAGCTATAAGTTAGTTCAAACGTAATAACGTTTGCTAAAATGGATAAAACATTTAAATATTAATTTTTTAAATTAAGTGTAAGACCCCAAAATGGTAGAAAAACTAACTTTTTAATAATTGAAAAAAGCCATAAAAACGCCAAAACAAGGGATAAATAAATTATTTTAACGACGTAAGTAGAAATTAAAGGTAATAATTTTGTTATAAATGAGTGAGGGAAGAATAATTATATTGATAATGTTAATTTCGGAAGGTCTTACTAGTATTTTCATTGATAATTGGCTTTATTTAGAATTACAATATCATCA
The DNA here is from genome assembly GCF_047948215.1 of Lycorma delicatula. Lineage (NCBI taxonomy): Eukaryota > Metazoa > Arthropoda > Insecta > Hemiptera > Fulgoridae > Lycorma > Lycorma delicatula. Next base: position 75,213,663 of record NC_134459.1, on the reverse strand, counting down.
AGGTCAAATAAGTAAATTTTGTTAAAAAAAGGATACTAAAATTTTATTTGGCTATAACTCTGGAACCAATTAAAATAAGTACCACTAATGATATACCGTAGAAAAGCTCTCAGTGACGGCTTATTACTGCAGTTAAGAAAAAGCCCAAAATCCAAATTTTTTTTGGATTTTGGGCTTTTTTGGACACTTTTGTTACAGTTTATTGCAATAAAAAGAGGAGGTGCATAACTAGATGGTACAACAGTCCTAAATGCAAAATTTCAACATCTACGGTTAATCGTTTTTGAGTTATGCGAGATACACACGTACGTACAGACGTCACGCCGAAACTAGTCGATTGATGGTCAAAATCGATATTTCTATTGAAATCTGAAAACTAAAATTTTTCGTGATCACAATACTTCCTTTACTTCGTACTCCTCTTCACAAACGCCTTGCTATACTTATTTATGATTATTATATATTTATGTATACTGTATGAGAAATGTATACATATACATAAATATATATATATATATATATATATATATATATATATGAGGGTTATTTGTTTTTCAAAGTCCGATCGGTCACGAAATTAAAACCACAGTGAAAATAAAAAATTATTTGTAACAAGTACTTACATAGTTACGCTATTTCTATACATAGTCGCCACTCCGATTTAGACATTTGTCGCAGCGTGGTACCAACTTTCCAATACCTTTGTCATAGAACGAGCCAATTCCAATCCTCATACAGCCAATTCCGGGCTGTATGGTGGATGAATAAGAATAGGCGGAGAGGAATGTTGTCATCAGGCATTGTTCTTCTCCATGACAATCCTCGGCCGCGCACTGCAGCTGTAACAAATAAGCTCCCGCAGAGTTTTCGTTGGGAAGTGTTTGATCACCCATCATGCAGCCCGGACTTGGTTCCATCCGATTTTCATCTCTTTGATCACATGAAACGCTGGCTAGGAGGACAACATTTTGGCACAGACATCGAGTTGCAGACCGGCGTAGAAACATGGCTGAAAATACAGTCCGCTCCGTTCTATGTATATATATATATATATATACAGTTCTTTGAGGGATTTCAATCTGCATGTCATTTTTTTAATTTAAATTTACTGGTAAATTGGAACCGATTGCAAATTAAACGATGAGGAAAAAATATAATTATAAAGAATTTAAGGTAGAATGACATTTTGTATAGAAAATGCATAAATAAAAAATGAAAAAATCTAATACAAAGTATTGCTGTTTTAGGTGTAGAAATTATGCGGATAAAAAATAAAACTCAGTAAAAAAATGAATTGATTTGCTGATCTAGAATCTCTAGTATTTTGATAAGCTAATAACAATTCAAGAGTAAAGTTTTCATTAAGTACAACACTTTTTGAGAAGTGTAGATCACCCTCATTATACCTTCTCATGTGCCTTTTTTAATAGAATCAACATTCACAATAAAAAAGTTTCCACACAAAACTAAGTGATTGAATGTTAAACCCTTTCTAAGTATAAAAAGACAAATAAAAAGAGCTAACACATATTCACATATACAAATATATCATTTGGTGATCGTGACTTTACTACTTGGGGATTGTGGAATTTAAAAACGTTAAAAATACACATATTGGTGGACAATAATATGACAGAGCAATACATTCTCTCTTTCAACCGAAATTGTATTTCACCTTATTTTCGTGTTTTTCTTTATTATAAATTATCAGTCAGCATAAAAAAAAAATATTTTATGAATCGACTGTTATTAATCTAAAAACTATTAAAATCTTAATCTAAATTTAATATAATCATAAATAATAAATACTGGAACTATTTATTATATATAAAATATTCATATATGCTTTTATAAGGTTTAAAATAATACAATAATATTTTATTTTTGATGGATTTTTTCATATTTGTTTTTTTATTGAATAAAATCTAGGAAATAGTTGGGTACATTTTTTTTGTACGGATAGACTCATTTTCGAATATCGGATAAACTCATTTTCGAATATCGAAAAGTTTCAAGCGGAATAAACTAACGTAAGCAGCTTGCTCTAAATCATGTTTATAACTATTTATTTACTAAAGCGAATTCGGGTTATCTTGTTGTGGTTAGAACAATACCTAAAAGACCCGTAAAATTAACAAACGTTTTTATCTCAATCAGTTTTGCGTTCTCCAGTTATGCCTCCAAAACAAATTAATAGATTTACTGGATAAAATGAAACTTTGAAAGTTGGTTAAAAAAATATAAAAATTACTAGAAGTTTTCATCAGCGACAGTATTATGTAGATATATTTTGATGACAGTATTTATTTCTATAACTTTCTAATTGAATGAAGGAAAAAAAATAATAATGTTAATAACGGAAATATAAACTACGTAATTTACACAAAAAATTAAATAATTTATTTTTATGTTTTTGTGTGTGCTTTATTTTTTTATATTCAAACTAATTGATATTTAATTTACAAAGTATAAATAAAAAAGTGTGAGATTACTATATACTATAGACTATAGGTGGAGTTTGATATAAATTGAAATATTGCTGTTAAACCAACTACGCTTCGTTTTTTGCAATATTTATTTCCAAACAAAAGTCAAAGTCAGTTATTATTAACGGATAAAATTCTTATTATAATTAACTAGCACACTCTAAAATTGATTATAACGGTTTTCCTATTTCGATGAAGCAATTTCCGGGATAGTACCACAGGCCGCAGCTGGTCATCATAATCGAAGATACACCGCTATGTGTCACTCGGGTTATTCAAAGCCACCAAAACCAATATAACACTTCATCATAAACTCCGACGTTATCAATTTCGATAGTATTCAGAGTGGATAGTTCTATACAAAAACAAATTGTATGTGTACAACCTATCGACATTTTACATCGTTAATTAATTGTTTAAACATATTTTTTATCAACGTTTAATATATTTGCGTAAAGAACCTTAAAATAAATACATTAAATTTTCAACGAACGTACAGTTCGTTATTGTATTAAATATGCATGTTTGTACGTGTGCGAACAATTTTTGTCTTGAATTTTGATTTTGATTTACGATTTGGATACGGATTAAGAATCGTTACAGAATTACAAAAATATACGATTACCCGCAATTGGCCGTCAGGTTCATCTCAAAATGGCCGCCAAAAAAATATGTTGTCATAATCATTACGCAATAACGGTGTAAGTTATTATGTTGGTTCAAACACGCTAATATATCGTTTACTAAAATGCATAGAATATATAAATATCAATTTTATAAATAAAGTGCAAGATCCTCAGAATTACGGAAAAATTAACTTTGTAATAATTGAAAAAAAAAGTCATAAAACCGCCAAAACACGAGATGGATAAATTATATTAATATAGCGTAAGTAGAGGTTACAGATAATAACATTGTTATAAATGAATTAATAATTGAGAGAAGAGTAATAATAATAATAAGAATGTTCTTTCCGAAAAGTCTTACTAGATTTTTATTTGATAACTGGTTTAACTATAAAATTTTAAACAAAATTCAATTAAAAGTCAGTTAACAAGTAACGTACGGTTACACCGTTCCTTTTGAACTGATTTTCAAGTCAAATATTAACATATTTATAGTCTGAGTATATATTAAATTAAGAAAAAGATAAGCATCTGTAAATTTTTTTATTCGGTATACAAAGTAAAAAAATATGACCACAGGATTAATTTTAATTACAAATAATTATCAAAAACGAAAAACTAAATACTGACAAAAATTTACATATTAATTAACTTCAACTCTGACACAAAAAGTATACTTTGTTGAATGGTGTGGAAGGAATAAAATATGTATTTAAAGATGGAAGGAATAAAACGATAAAAAAAAAACATATTAACTGACACGAAAAATGATGACCTGTTTTTGAAGAATAACCTAGTAGAACAACTAAACAAAAAAAATTAAGCTGGCAAAAAAAAAAAAAAAAATAAGCCACCAAATTGAACAAAAATCGAACAAATTCTAAGAAATTTTTAAGTAACGGATGAAAGTGTATTATTAAAATAAATATACTTAAATATAAGAAAAAGAAATGGAGTACATTTGTATGAGTAATTAACGAAATTCTTAAAATTTTCGTCAAATAAATTGAAATTATTTTTACTTCCTTGTTCGAACAAAAGGAAGTATTGTGATCGCGAAAATATTAGGTTTTCAGATTTTAACGGAAATATCCATTTTGATCTCCCTAAAACCATTTTGACTAGTTTCGGCGTGACGTGTGTACGTACGTATCTACATTTGTATCTCGCATAACTCAAAAACGATTAGCCGTAGAATGTTGAAATTTTGGATTAAGGACTGTTGTAACATCTAGTTGTGCAACTCTTCTTTTGATTGCAATCAAATGGACCAAAAGTATCCAAAAAAAGCCCAAAATCAAAAAAAAAAAATTGAATTTTGGACTTTTTCTTAACTGTAGTAATAAGCCCTCATTAAGAGCGTTTCAACTATATATCATAAGTGGTAATTATTTTAATTGGTTCAAGAGTTATAGCTAACTGAAATTTTAATTAATGAAATATTTCGATCTAGCAAGGGTACATCGGTACGAATCCGAGTTCATATATATTTTTTTAACTCTTTTTTTTACATTTAAATATATTGATTTATTAATAATTATTAACCTACGGTGGTAAAAAATCTTTAACAATAAATAATAACAATAAAAAAAATTAATAAATCAATATATTTAAATTAAAAAAAATAAGTTAAAAATATATGTATGTACATGAATTCCGATTCAAACAGATGTGTCCAAGGTTACGGATCCGACACGTTCTCACTTACACCATATAACTACTTGAGCGACGTGAAACAAAATTAATATATAAAGTAAAATAAAATGCTGATATGAACACCACAAAAAAATGTGATGCAATGTGGTGTCCACCACAATGCAATTGTGTAACTGTCTACTTTATTACAGAATTCAGGATCGTATCTTACTTTCAAATGAGATAAATTTAAATGAAGTGCAGCAAAAAATGTCTATATGTAATTTAACAGGCGTACAAGGAAGTCATGTGTTGTCCACATCAGATTTTTTAATTCAAGAAAGGGACTAAGTTTAATATAGTATGCAACAAATATTTTCCATCAAGAGGTTTGTAGTCTGATCTCTTAACCTTGAAAAGACGAAAGCTTGTCTCTTGAACAAGCTTTATTTTTATTATTCTATTATCCCAATATGCTTATTGGGATAATAGAATAATAAAAATAAAAAAACCTGGAATAATAAAGAAGATAGTATGTCAGATTTATCACAGATGATTACGTCAACTGATTAGTGAAATTTTTGTAGGGGCACAATATTTTCTAGAATTTCTTCTCTCATAACAAATAATATAGTTTCGTAGAAATTACAAAAAATATGGTGATAAATTCTGGAATGATTTTTACAGAACAATAAAACAATATATACAATTTATAATAGATATTTTTATAATTTTTCGAATATTATGTTTCACCGCTAGTAGAGTTTATTATCTCTACAGATCTTCTCTTACAGGTAACTACAAACAAAAAGACAAACTTGTCAGAATTTCGACTCTCCTTTTTTCACTATTCTTTCTCTTATAAAATAATACACAATTAAGATTGTGTTAGATTAAATACAACTTATTACTCTTATAATAATACTTAATACTCTTATACTACTTAATTTTATTGCAAAACAATAAGTTTTTAAAATTAATTAATTATATTTTCGATGGGTATTACTTTTTCATTTCTATTTAACTGTAGCACATAATTAGCTTATAATTAAAGTGGTGAATCGTCTACTTATTTGACTATAGATTTGCTACAAAAAGCATTACGTTTTAAAAATGTAATAATAACTGCTAATATTGCATTCTACACGATGCTTAAAGGTTCAGAATACAATATTTGAATATCATAAGAAGATCAATAAATAATTATGCTAACGAATGGGTAGTTGTGTACTTTATATAACAAACGAAATGCTCTAATGCATGGAAGTTTCAAGACAAACACCAAATTACAAAATTTATAAATAAAAAAAGGAGAAGTAATCAAAATCGATATATTAAAAGAAAATAAAGATTTTACATTTTTGAAACGACTTCTAATAGCTGAGAATTATTTGAGTACTTACTTATTTAAGTGCACGTTAAAGGAGAATACAGAAAATTTAGGTTTATTTAATTAGTATTATTTAAAAACTCATTAATAGAATAATATGGTTTTTCTTCTTTTTTTATAAAATAAATTATTTTAATTTAACTTTAAAATAATTTATCGCAAGATCTTTTAGACGACTGGATAATTTATTTTAATTTATAACGAAAACGTAATAAGATCTTCTTTTGTTAAAGGTGTGGAAATTGATTTTTTCTTAAAGAAATTATTCTGATACATTAAAAAATGTTCCGTATATAAACGTACGAAAAAAATAAAATTTTTGGTTTATTAAATATCATGTGCATGTGATTCATATTATTGGCCCGTAACAAACAGTGATACAGAGAATTTTTTTTATTATATTTACACCCTGAAAATGCGGTCAGAATTTTTTAAGAAGCTAAAAAAATATGTTTTAGAGAAGGTTATATAGTTATAAAACATATTCCTATACTAAAGAAAGAAAAAAATGACTTTTTCAATTTCATAAATTATATTTTAATCTCCACTATGAAAGTATGATTTCTGCTATAATGTAAAAAACCAAGGATTATTATAAATCAGTTTTAAATAATTATCTTTTGGGGAAACTGAGAAGAATTACCTTCAATTTTCGGTTCTTTAAACAGCTTGATAAATTTCAACTCTTCTTTTTGGGTTCCGGTGCAACTCTTTCAGTAGAATATTTTTTTTTCTAAAGTTCATTCTTTAAACATAACAGAATATTAGATTTCATTAATTACGTTACTGTAACCTAAATAACTGTTGAGTTTCTGCAAGTTTAGTAATTACGCTAGTATAATTAATAATAATAGTCATCAGCTTAATTGTTACGAAACAATATTCATTATTTTAATAAATGATTTAAAACGGTAAACAATAGTAATAAAATTTATTGTATAATTAGTATTTTAATTGAAACATGTTTTGAATAATGAAACGACGAAGTTGTGCATTATTGTAAATAGAATAGGTATGTTTCTCAATGATTGTTGTTGGTAGTGAAAATGCGAGGAGTGAAAAGGGTATATACGTAAAGCTAGGAATGACTTTGAGTCGCCTTGGGGTAATACACTTAGAAGGTCTGTTAGTGAAGTCGACCATACATGGCTTTATAAACTTGTTTGTTGCTGCTTAGTTGTATTCGGCCACATTTTCACAAACTGTGTTGCGCGAGAGAATGCAATTCCCAGTATAGAAGGGCACGAGGGGCGCTAAACAGCCTCCCTATTTCAACCATACCTAAGGGTTACCTTCTGCTGTTTTCAACCCTTCAGCTCTCTGCAACGTCTATTAATGAAACTACTTTTTTCGTTTGTAATGAATATTTATTAAACTGTACGTAAAATAATTACTTCAAATAGAATGGTTATATTCTATTATATTTTCACAATAATCCACTTAACAAATAGAATGGCAGTTTATTCAACCGATTTAAATTATACTGGGTAAGAAACAAGTATTATAATAATTCGAGTCATAACATACTTTCGTAAGTATTTACTTTTTTTATTATATAAGTATCAGGTGACATAACCGTACGGTTGTGGGCGACCTTATACGAGACTATATACTAAAAAAGGCGCATCCATTCACAAGAATATTAACTTTCCATGCCTGACGTGGAATCTTATAAATACGGCATTCTAAGGAAGGTAAGCTATGAAGTGGTTTCCGTTGCCTTCTTCATCGATTATCAGCATATCTAGCATGCTAAAATGCAGATGATATTCAGCCCTACATGTGTTAGGGTTGCTAGATGAAGAATATCCATTGATTAAATTATGAGAATGACGTTTTGCTTAAGTTGGTAATATTATTAAAATGATTTGAAGAACATAATTTCAAACATGTCTCACGATTCATTTGGCTATTGAAAAACAGTTTTTAAATTATTATTATTGTTGCAAAGAAATGGGGTACATTTGTATGTGTAATTAACGAAATAATTAACATTTGCGTTAAATAAATTAAAACTATTTTTACTTCCTTGTTCGAAGTAAAGAAAGAATTGTGGTCGTGAAACATTTCGGTTTTCAGATCTCAACGGAAATATTCATTTTGACCATCCTTGAATCCATTTTGACTAGTTCTGGCGTAACGTTTGCACGTACGTATGTATTGTATGTACGTATTTCGCATAACTCAAAAACGATTCGCCGTAGGATCTTGAAATTTTGGATTTAGGAGTAGTGCTCTACCATCTAGTTGTGCCTATATCCTTTTGATTGCAATCGACTAAACCTAAAGTGTCCAACTAAGTCCAAAATCTAAATAAAATTGGATTTTGGACTTTTTCTTAACTTCAGTAATAAGCCCTCATTGAGAGCTTTTCAACGATGCATCATAAGTGGTACTTATTTTCATGGTTCCAGAGTTATAGCCAAATGAAATTTTAATTGATGAAATATTTGGATCTTCTCGTATAAGAGGAAGGAAATCGGTTCGAATCAGAAATCATTTCCTTTTTTATTTTTTCTAACTTTTTTTTAAATAATTTTTTTTTAACATTTAAAAAAAATGTTTTTATTCTTTCTATGTTTTCAACATTTTCATCCTTTTTTTTAGTTTACAACATTTTCTTCCTTTTTATTTTTTCTTTGGTTTAACATTTTCTTCCTCTTTATATTTATAATCTTCTCTTATTTTTCCCTTGTTCTTAATATTTTCTTCCTCTTCATATTCATCTTCTTGTCGTTTTTTTGAGATATACTTCTTCATGTTATCTTTTTTCTGTGTGATTGTTTATTATTAATTTTTAATTATTCACCAAGTAATCCAATAATAAAAACTGAATATTTTATACCGTAAGATCGAAATTAACATTTGTAACTAGTATACAGGAGTTCACTAAATGGAATAGTTTAATTATTAACTTTTATTTATACGACACACCAGAAATCTGAAACTTTTGTTAATCAGCAACTTACGAAGATACGAATAACACTTCTCTAGTAATACGAGTAATAAAGGGACTTTTACTCTACCCTAATATTTCATGTAAGATTGTTGAATTAATAATTGTATAAATATTTGATGTTAATAAGAACTAATATATCAGCAATTGTGTGTAACTGTACACTTTATTTAAGAATTGGAGGATCGTATCTCACTTTCAATGAAATAAGTTTAAATGAAGTGCAGCAAAAAATCTGTATATGTATTTTAATAGGCGTACTAGGAAGTCATGTGTGTCCACGTCAGATTTTTTCTTCTGTTAAATCCTGTAAATAAAACGGAAAATTAGATTTCATTAATTATATTAATATATCGTAAATAACTTAGATTAAGTAAAAAAAGGCAAGATTAAATTATATCGCAAAAATGGTTAAAATAGTCAATTTTAAAATTAACAAAAAATAAAAATAATAATAATAATTCGAAAGTAAAGAACATTTCCTAATTTATCAGTAAGATTGGTTTGCTCTGTTTAATGTGCTCATTTTCATTCTCTTTTGAAAAGCTCCTTAAAGGTGAAGTGCACAACAAATGCACTTTGGCCTAAATAACTAAAGCACTGGTCATGAAAGAAAAATCTTGATTTTAAAGAATTCTCTTTCGAACCACTTAATAGTAAACATTGAATTTTTTATCACATTAAAAAAATCTTTGATGTTCAGAACGACTAAATAAACAATAAACTCTTACTTACTGAAATAGAAAGAAAATTACCCGAGATTACTCTGAATTATAATGATGATATTAGTTTTTCTCTAGAACATCAATCCAGAAGTACTTAGATCCAATTGATTCGGAGAGGCGGGCAATATACAGCTTTTAATACCATTTTGACAAACGTACCACTTCTAAAACCAAACGTAACATTTAAAATCGGGTCATAAAACTTCTTACAAATGGCACAATCCTAATAAAAAAGAAAACTCTGAATCATTTTAGTTTAGCAAGGTTTTTAAGTAAACTTATACTAATGAGATAACTGAAATATGAAAATTGTTAACAGGAAGCGTTTTTCGAATACAATGTAAATTCTCGAAACGGTTAAGCGAATCCAAATTATTTTGTTTTATGAGAGTAATTCTTAATATCTCTCAGAAAAACAGATAAAATTAAAATTAAATTTTGAAATTTTACTGATAAACTATCAGTAACGTGGACGATTTTGAATGAAATCTGTAAAACTGAACGTGATATGAAAGTAGGCTAACGGAAAAATCTTCGATCATTAGATAAATCTATGTATACCCTGCAAATAAACATTTGCAGGATATACAGGATATTAAAGCACATAAACTACTTAACACTCCACCTTTTTTTCCTTTGTCCTTTATTTTCAGTTACATATAATATTTAAATTACTTACGTACAGGTTGACTTGTAAATTAAGTATGTGAGTATGGGGTGGGCTTATGCTAGATTGATTGCATTACCAATATAAATCACGTTCAGAATTAATTTTACGTAAAAATGAATAAATAAAGGAAAAGCCATATTATTTAAAATACATGAACGTATATTGTAGTGGAAAGCTTATAATGAAATAAATAGAAGAATAGATAAGGTATTATTACGCTGAAAACTAGAGCGAGATAAACTGTGTACATTTCTGTTTGTTCACCGATATAAATGCAGATTTTTTTTTTAACGGAAATGGAAATTTTTTATTGTGTAATTATATTTTCATGTTTCTTTGTACAGTGTCCTAAATTTTATTCCGATATTTTTAATTTTACTCGTATTCAATTCTATTCCTGTTATTCAAATGTATGCAAATAAATATGCGGTTGTTGTTCACGTAGTACGGAAAAGTAGATACATCTGAACAAATTAAAAATAAATTCTTGATCAAATTATATTAGATTAAGTAAAAAATGCGGGATTAAATTACATCGAAAAAATGGTTAAAATAATCAATATGAAAAATTAAAAAGAAATTAATTCGAAAGGAAAGAACATTTCCTAATGTATCAGTTTTGCTGTTTATCATTTTCATTCTCTTTTGAAAAGCTCCGTTAATGTTGAAGCGATTAACAAATGCAATTAAGCCTAAATAACTCAAGTATTAGTCACGAAAGAAAATCTTGTTTTTAAAGAGTTATCTTTCGAACCACTTGATGGTAAATATTGAACTTTTTATCACATTAAACCTTTGTAAATTTTTTTTATATATCAATGATGAGTGTTTCAATTCATTCGAAGAAAAATATACAAAATTACCGTAAATTGTTTATAAAATGATTTTCTGTTTTTCATGTGTTTTAGTAGTTACGCAATTTCAATATTCCATAACTGCGTTATAGAAAATTATACTAATCCAGTTTACGTTCCTCACGTGATAATGTAACATAAATATATGTATATGAGTTCAATCAGATTCGTTCGAATTCAAGTGTGATGATTTAGTAAGACTGACAGATTTTAACAATTATCTTAATATTTGTTAAGAATAAGAAATAATAATTAGAAAAAAAAAAATGACAATGAAAAAGGACTTTCAAATATCATTGCTAATATTTTAACGGGTGAAAACTAACGCTTAATTAAAGATTGTTTTTTAGGTTAAAAATTGAAATAGAAATAACATTATAGTTTGGATAAATAAAATGAATAAAAAAACATAATTACTCCGACAACAATGATGTGACAAGAGGGACTAGGAAGTTTAAATTTCTCTCTTTCTCTACCCTAAAATAAAAATATTCTATTTGTCTTTGAGCAGCTAACGGTATGAATTATTGACTATCTGCAATAAAATAATTATGTAATCTTACAGAACTGAAGCCACATACAGTATACTGTTGAATACTCTATCGAATAAAAATCTTAATTAGTAAATAATTTTCATTAACTTAAGAAATGGAGTTTCGGATTTGAACTGCAAACTTTAAATGCACAAAACAATGAATCGGAACTTTAAGAAAATAATTATACGCTACTGAATTATTAAATAATATATGTAAACATGTAATTTTTGTATAGATAGATAAGCAAGTATGATTATTATTATTATTATGTATTCATTTAAAATTGTTATTACAATATTCTCTACGTAAATCTCAATAAAATAAATAAATGAAAAAAATAATTACAGTAGTTTTATAACATATTTATTATTTATTAAGAACGGGAATTAGATTTTAAAAATAAATTCAAATATTTACTCAAAATGTTATGCATTTATACATTAGGGGTGAATAAAAGAGCTGGCGTATTTCCCAGGGGGTTACAGTTTGACTCCCATACACCAACCCCTCTTATACCTCACTAACAAACATCTATTATTTGTGTTGATTTGTTTTTGAGCAAAAAAATCTCTCTCAGTTACTCTGAATGAGTAACACTCTACACTCCACGTTAACCCTCTTGAACGTTTTACGACCCCACCTGACCCAGGGCTTAGCTGAAATGAATCGTTTTCCCTTTAGAGGTTTAAATGAAGCATTACGATTCTGTAATGTAAGGTACTGAATCCTCTCTCTTTTATATTTTTTACGGTTTATATTTTTGTCTCTGTCTTCGTGTTTATCGGAGAGATAATATCAAATGTTACTATCTAAAATAAAGAAACATTTAATATGACAAAGAAATTCAATTAGTATCACTTTCTTTCTCTTAGTTCTCCTCTCATTTCACTCTTGTACGCAAGTTTAACCTACATTTCGTAATATGCAGAGAAAATAAAAGCATTTTCATTAAAACTCGCTTCTTGAAAGCCTTCTTATATTAAATTCTACAAAAACTTTCTGTATTTTAATATGAACACATTTCTAAGTTAATGTAGCAAATTATAGTTCAGCATGTATCAAGTGTTACGTATAACAGTAACAATAAAAATTCAATATACATAAAATTAAACGTGTTCGAGAAGATGAATTTTTTAAAATATATTATGAAAAAAAAATTTAACTTTCAGCCGTCTCTTTTTATATCTTTGTCGGTCGTTTTTAATAAGTACATCATAATACAGTTTTATTTTTAGCCATAAAACATTAAATAAATTTAAAGGTTAATTACTTAAACAGTTAGTGACTAATAAAACATTCAGAAATATTATATGATTATAATTTGACATTAGATTATAAAACGTTTTAGCCTCTCGATCATACGCGGCGTCGTGATTTTTCGTAAAATCCTCGGTATTGTATTTAAACAAAATGTTTGATTTGTTTGTGTAGTAGAGTTTTACGTTATGTTTGTAGATTTCAGTTTTTTTATCTTTTTCAGTTTTGTATTGTTAATATTGAAATCGTCAAAAGAGAGAAGAAATAATGTTTTTTTTATGATTCATTATCATCAGTAAGAGAGCTTTCATTATGCTATCAATCGACCTTAAAAATAATAACGCAATAACAAGTCATATACTTAAATACTAAACGTATAAACATTGAGGATGGAAGAAAAAAGAGTTGTAGAGTGAACACGTACGTAACAAGAAATCCTGCAACATTTTTCCAAACTAGAGCAACCGTAATTGGTTACATTATATATAATATTCCCAAATTAAAAGTAATATTTTTTCCACGAAATATATTTCTGTAAACTGGTTCGTGTAATTTGTTTTAGTACGAAATAATAGTTCATGTTTTTTGATGATTTTTTGGAATATGTCTGTTATGTAATCAGAATAATTTAACGCTAAATGCAGCTAAACAAACACAAATATTAACAGTAATTATGTTCGTAAACTCACTTAAGTTTTTAATCATTATAGATTGGAAAAAATATCCAACTTTGTACATCAGTAGTGCTTGGGATGATAAACTGATTGCTTTATGTTCGGTCGGGTGTCAAAAAGTAGAGGAAAACTTTTTCCCCGTAAAATAACGCAAATAAAAATAATTTTCCTTCCAAAAAAACTGTTTTTATTTTATTTTTAAAGTAAAACTGGTAGAAATATTGAATAAGCATTTGAAATAAGAAACCAAAGAACATTTAGAGATTTAATCTTAGGTATCAATAAAATTCAAAAATATTACTTAGTCAGAAAACGGGTGAAATATTAATGATAAAATATAGGGTATCTCATTAAGAACAGATATTTGATTTAAGAAAAATTAAACACTTTTTGTGTCAACATTTAATAATTTAACGTAAAATACAACGTAGGAGGTTAAATATGGAATAATATCTCAGCCAAATGACCGCCATGGCCCAAGTCTACACTTTTAATTAAATTTAAATGTAACTCTTCAAATAATCCCACAACAAGTATTTGCAAGAAGTTAGTTCGCACAATCTTGCTGTCAGTTCTGATCTCCAAAAAGAGAAATTACACGACCTGGAAATTTTGTCTACAATAATTGGAAGATTTCACGTATGCTATGGCAGGTCGTACCGTTTTGTTAGAACCATACATCTTCCACGTCCATATCTTCAAATTCTGACAAAAAGAAATTCTCGAGCATCGCATGATAATGAACAGCATTCGCCGTAACAGTAACACCAGCGTCGTTACTCTTACGGTGCCAACCACTTCCCTGGCCCAATTTATGTACCATACCGTCACGTTTTGTGGATATATTGATTGCGTGTGAATTATCCCTAGGTTTTCGCTTCCACAAATTCGACAATTTTATTTATTCATGGAGCCGTTAAGATGAAAATGGCCTCATCAGTAAAAATTCTTTTCCGCTGAAATTCATCATCCATTTCCTTACCCAGCACTTTTCCAGTTCCAACACCCAGCTGACGAAGTCTCTTCGTTGTTGATGGTCTCTAGGAAGCAAATCTTGCGTCATCTGAATTTTTACATGAAGGAGAACATTTTTTATTTAATTGCTGTGCCCGATTCTATTGATGTTTTAGTATTAGTTGTTACGCTTTCACTCACTGCAGCGATGTTTTGTCGCAGATCGACCGGACCGTTGACGCAAACACGGTGTGTCATCTTTGAGGGAATATGAGAGCCCCACTCTTTTAATCAACTCTTCAACAGTTGACCAAGATTAGGTATTGTGTGTAACCCATCGGGTTGGTCTAGTGGTTAACGCGTCTTCCCAAATCAGCTGATTTGGAAATACGAGAGTTACAGCGTTCAAGTCCTAGTAAAGCCAGTTATTTTTACACGGATTTGAATACTAGATCGGGGATACCGGTGTTCTTTGGTGGTTGGGTTTCAATTAACCACACATCTCAGAAATGGTCGAACTGAGAATGCACAAGACTACACTTCATTTACACTCATACATATCATCCTCATTCATCCTCTGAAGAATTATCTAAACGGTAGTTACCGGAGGCTAAACAGGAAAAGAGAGAGATGTGTGTACCAAAATGAGTACATAATTTTCCCATTGTTTCCGCCAAACATTTGCCATTTTTGTAATGGGGTTTACAACAAATAATCGTTGCTCTACCATTTCAAATAATTTGTAAATCTCACTAGGGCAGATTTCAAATATGGTGGCTTAGAATTTTGTAGTTCGGAAATGATTTAAAAAACGGTTTCTATTCAGATATCTTTTATAATTTAATGAATAAATTAATGTTATTCTTATGATAAAAAATTGCTTAGATAATTGCATTCTGGCGAAATAATTTTTTAGGAATCCCGTTTAATGCTTCTGCAAAGATCTGTTTCATTAGAATGGGTTTTTAAAAAAATAAAAGAGTAATTAGAAACTGTAATGACGCATACTGACTGTCTCAACAACTAAAATAAATAACTATGTATTCTGCTTCAAATACAATGTTATATAATAAATAAAATTGTTCGTAGCGACTCGGCCTTTCATCGGGAGGTCCAGGGTTCGAATCCCGGTCAGGCGTGGCATTTTTCATACGCTACTAGCTTTCGCCTTCCCGCTTTACCATCGAGATCATAATTTCAGTTCTCTTTGGCGTCAGTGTCGGTCTCTATAGGGGTATTGGCCGCGTTGGGAAAGAACACATAGGCCAACGTATTTTCCGGTTCCTTCCTTTCGTACGTTTCTTCCGTACCTTCCGGTCGAGCCTTCTCAAACACTGTTCTTTGGCGTTTCTGGCGCAGATGTGGTTGCTGTCCTTGTCCAAAACGAGGATGTCATATCCTTAATAGTCGTGGGTAAACAGCAATGGCGTATCCTCCCCACTCTCCGAATGCTTTTCTTGTCATTCCCATTTTCCGGCAGCGGCTAGTCAGTAATGCCATTTAAGTTCTCGTTTTCTCCGTGAAGTCCGAGAGACCATGAACAGCATCTGATCTGGTACGCACCACCTCGGTGCGCGGATAGGGTTTCGGTCTAGTTCAATGTTCCAGCACGTCGAACCCGTTCGCGCCGTTAAATACCTCGGCTAGGTCCTTATAGTCTAATGCAGAAAGGACGCTTAAATCTAGAAATGAAAACGCGTTTCGTTCTTTTTACGATTCGCTTTATTGATGTATCAAAAAACACTAAGACTAGGTACAATGTGATAGACGTTTCGGTTCATGTTTTAAACAAGAAGTCTGTTGCGTGTTATCGGATAAGGCCCAAGATGGCGAAATGACGGGAATAAGTTTGTGGAGGGCGTGGACAAGATGGTGGAAGGAAGAAACAATATGGCGGAGGGGCGGGGCTAGATCACATGTCCAAAATACTGCGATCCTACTGGTTCGTGAAGGAGGAGGTGGGGTGACCTTGAGATATTTTGTTAAGGGGGTGTCGCGTCTCACGGTCAAAGGTCAAGTTTATGTTAGAATATACATTTCTACATTACTGGTTAATGTTATTTCTGAATACTGAAGGATTTAAAACGTTATAATTTCGTTCGCTTAAGTTATTATCGTATAACTTATTTAGGTACTATCGTAAGATAGTATCATATCGTTGATGTTAATTTTTACATTGTTTTAGTAATAATCTGGATAATCAAACGAGAGTAAAATTTTTAGTTGAGTATCTGTATTGTATAACATCCCTGGATTTCTAGGAGATTTTTTGTCAATTAGTAACAAATGGAAGGCCAGAAGATAATATGGAAGAACTAAAATATCTTCTCCAGCTTGGATTCAGATTATCGATTTTTCGCGCATAAAGACAAACCAAATGCCAACCCATTATTCCATCCCATTAATAGACTTCCTTTCTTTTTCTTGTTTAGCCTCCGGTAACTACCGTTTAGATAATTCTTCAGAGGATGAATGAGGATGATATGTATGAGTGTAAATGAAGTGTAGTCTTGTACATTCTCAGTTCGACCATTCCTGAGATGTGTGGTTAATTGAAACCCAACCACCAAAGAACACCGGTATCCACGATCTAGTATTCAAATCCGTGTAAAAATAACTGGCTTTACTAGGACTTGAACGCTGGAACTCTCGACTTCCAAATCAGCTGATTTGGGAAGACGCGTTCACCACTAGACCAACCCGGTGGGTTAAATAGACTGTACCCATTAATAGACTGTACGCCAATTTAAATACTGTACGTTATTTAAGATATATTGAAATAATGTTCTTTATAGCAATGTTTCCCTTATCATATGCTGTATTAAATGAAATTTAAAAATCTGATGTGGACACTACATGACTTCCTTGTAAGCCTATTAAAATACATATACACTTTTTTGCTGCACCTCATTTAAACTAATTTCATTTAAAAGTGAGATACGATCCTCAAATGCTTTAATAAAGTGGACAGCTACACAATTGCATTGTGGTGCAACACCACATTGCATCACATTTTTTTGTGGTGTCCGTATCAACATTTTATATTAGTTTATATATTAATTTTGTTTCACGTCTCTCAAGTAGTTATGTGGTGTAAGTGTGAACGTGTCGGATCCGTAACCATGCACACATCGGTTTGAATCCGACTTCATATACATATAATTCTTTTTTTAATTTAAATATACTGATTTATTAACAATTATTAACTACTGTAAAAATTTTTGAATTAAAATGAAAACAAGTAGAAGTTTTATTTCACTAAGAACTTCTGATTTTTTTTCATATTTTTTTATTTTAATGTTATTAGTGAATTATTATTTATTGTAAAACTATTTTTACAGTCAGGGACTAATAATTATTATAAAATAAATATATTTTAATTAAAGAAAAAAAAGTTAAAAAAAATATATGTATATGAAGTCGGATTCGAACCGATGTACCTTCCCCTTGTAAGCTCCAATTACCTTAATTAAAAATTTTATTTGGCTATAACTCTGGAACCAATGAAAATAAGTACTAATTACGATATATCATTGAAAAGCTCTTTATGCTCTTTAAGCTCTTTTATATTATTGCATTTGTTTGAGTTTTGGGCATTTTGGAGAGTTTTGGTCCAGTCGATTGAAATCAAAAGGGAAGGTGCACAACTAGATGTTACAACAGTCCTAAACCCAATATTTCAACATCCTACGGCTAATCGTTTTTGAGTTATGCGAGATACATACGTACGTACGTACAGACGTCACGCCGAATCTAATAAAAATGGATATTTCCGTTGAAATTTGAAAACCGAAATTTGTCGCGATCATAATACTTCCTTTACTTCGTACAAGGAAATAAAAATACTGTTCTCAACCAGGTGGGAGTATTTTTCTTTCTGATATGAGGAACATCTAGTGGGGTAAGAAGAAATTACTGAATTAAATAATGACATATTTTTGTCTTTTTTAAAGTAATAACTTCGTCATGACGCTACTATACTGTACATCAAAAACTCACTCTAATATTACTACATAAATATAACACTTCTTGACAGGTACTTTTTATACAAAGAAACAAAAGTAAAAGGAGGCGAAAACTGACATTTTATTAAAAAAAAATCAACGTCAACCTGTTCAGAGAATAATTTGAATATTCTTTAAAGTTCTTTTTAATGAACTCTATGCTAATGTGCAAAGTTCTGAATTTTTTCATGTTTCTTATCGTACGATAACCAACATAATTTAGTGAGTATTATTGCAATATGACATACTTTTTCAACATATTTTATAACTTTATAAAGATAAACATCATATTACTTTCCCGGCGAATATAGCAATAATAGTTATGTTTAAGGGGAAAATATGGTGATCATGTCAAAAATGGGCTATTGGGATTTTGCAAATCATTACTTTTTACCAACTAGTTCATCTAGAATAAAAACAATACATATCCATGCATGTATGTGCGTCCGTATCCGAATGTGTACATGCATGCATCTTACTGTTTTTGGCCTTATAACTCAGGATTTACTTATTTTTCTTCAAATATGGCTCAAATCTTTTTTACGTTTGAGCAGATCATATTAATTTTTTTTTTAATTCATTAAGGGGATAGCGGGATATAGAATATATTAAATTTTAAGATGGGGGAAAACAATTTCGATTTTCTTTAGAAAAAATTTTATTAAAACAAATTTGTTAGCTACAATCCATTTATAATTTGCTTATATAAATAATTCTTTTTTTTTTCAAAAAATCAACCCCATCTCTTAAAATTGAAATATATGTTTTTTTCTTTTGCTCTACTCTCTTCGGCTTAAATATTGAAGTTTTATACTAGATATATAAAGGTATCAAGAAATTTGTACAATTTTTAAAAATTTTAGACCCGGGATCTAAAATGCGAAAAGCTTTTCAAATTTGTTTCTTATTTTAGTCTATTCTTATCTTATTGAAGGGGTGTTAGTTTTAGGGAAAACTTTACTTAAGAAAATTTTTTAAAAGCAGAAAACTACGACGTTTCGTCCAAGATGTAGGACTTTATCAAGACAAACCACAAATGACCTGGTTTTTCTGTGTTTGTAATATAAAAAAGGTAATATACAAGTATTTCTAAGGTAATATGCAAGAATACCTACTTGTATATTCTTGCAGTGAGTTGTCTTTTGTTCATTATCTATATTTCCTACAACGAAAATCACTTTTATCTTTTTAATCAACTTATAGAGTTATATTTTGTTGAAAGAGTAGAAGTAATAATCTGAAAATCATAAAAAAAAATGTTTGTGGATGTCTTCGAATATAAATTGATTTTGCTCAAGAGCTCCATTGTGGAGTACGGGATTGGCGGTTTCGAGCTGTCCCAGCTGCGGTTGTGCTTCTTGGTTTCGCTGTTTGTAGTGGGGGCGGGAGGCATTATTGTGATCTGGTTTTGGCGATGCTAGGCGGAGTGCGGACAATAGTGCTAATTCCTCTTCATGATTGTGGATCCGGGTTGAGGGTAGCCTGATGTGAGCTTAGCTCTACCGAAGTCTAGCGTTGCTCATTGTGAGTCAGTCACTTCGGCCCTTGGCAGGGATTGTCCCATGGGTAAGGGTGTCGGAGCCCTTACTGCTACGTGCAAGCCCTGGGATGTCGGTATAGTGGATCAGGCAATAGTTGACTCTCCGGCCCGGGTTAAATCTGTGGGAGGGGGCTGACTGGGGAACTCAGGCAAAATCAATGATCCGCCCTCTGAGTGGAGAGAGGGTTGGGGCATGCGCAATCCTCACCTTGACTTATGAAACTTTATGAGTGGAAACTTCTGTTTTCATGCATGGTAGAGAGTGTACATAAAAATCCTAATCGTAAGAGCCTTTGTCTTTGGAAGCGAAGCAAAGGAAGAGTGAAGAGTTTATGAAAATAGAGAAAATGGATTTTGTCAAGATTAGTCTATTCGTGATAGTTCGAGGCATCACGGAAGCTGCTGGAGGACCAGTAAAGGAGATAGGAAGACCCCTGTTGGACTGTTTGTTGAAACCGTCACGATTTACAATCATCACGGTTACTCCAGGCGAAGAAAATTGTAGTCCTGGACATTAAGGTTACGCCACAAAGTACACTAAATACCTCAAAGGATGTGTGTAAGGACTTACTGAACTGCACTGAAGAGGAAATCGTCGAAGAGCTACATTTAGAAGCAGTTGTTGCGTGTCAACGATTAAATATACGATGCAACAAAGAGGTTGTACCTACTGCGTCGCATGTACTGATCTTCAATTAATCGAAGCGTCCGGACATAAAAAAAGCAGGATTCGATATATTGGATGTAGGTCATGAGATGACCTACATCCAATATATCACTCACTGACTCATTGACACAGATTTATTTCGACGAGATTTGGACACATAGCGGTGTGCTGTACAAGGAAATAAATCTGTGTTTGTGTAGAGCCTTTGCATCTTGATAACCCACGCAAGGATCCACCTGTCTGCATCAACTGTCATGTAAATTATTCTGCAAGATCAAAAAATTGTCCACTATAGAAGAAAGAAGTAGGAATCCAAGAAGTTAAGACCATTCAAAAGAAGAGGTACTTCGCAGCGAAGTACCTCGTTAGCGAAAAGGGCTAACTAGCACCAACTTTAGCCAGTATGGTTGAGTTTATTATTGATAAGAGATTTAACAAACGACCATCCAGTGAAGGCAGTCCAAAATCGGTAAAGAAGACGCCAAATATAAACAAATAAAACAGTATTTTTCCATCGAGAACTAAGTGAAAGAAAGCAAAAACAAAAAAGTTAAAGTACAGATAAAGAAAATCCCCTTCAGGGAACTGCAAAAAGTTCATTGTTGAACTTAAAAGATTTTTAAGTTCAACAATGAAACATACAAATGCTTGGAGGCCTTTGAATGAGAGGGCGAGCACTTCAACCTCCCCATACGGTTTAGCGGGGAGTGCATCGAGTCTCAACTCTGATGCATTACTGACCGCACCATCGAATCCGGTATCATCTAACGCCGGTAGCAAGACATTCTCTGTAATTTACGGAGGGAGGAAGTATTAGAAGAATCCATCTCAAAGGCCTTCAAAAAAATGGAAAAAATAACAAAGGATGGCCTAAGGGTAAACCTAGGTGATAGAATTTAAGAAGTCATGCATCATGCATTATGTTGTTTTTTGACGAATTTTAATAAAAGGATGTGTTTTTTCATTTTTGGATGACATTGACGTTGTTTTGATAATATTTCGTTGGAAACGGTTGGTGTGCTGTTAAACAGCATGGGGCCTTTACACTGTTGTCATCTGTGTGTCTTTTTCGAGTTTTAATATCTTTGACAAGCTTTTTTTTTAGAGGATCTATTTAATAAGACTAGTCTTTTGACTAAGTCTCAAGGGTTTTTATCAGGAAGGAAAGGATTTTCTTTTTCTTTTCTTTATTTATTTATTTTTTTTTTTAGAAAAGGGCTAATGACTATAGTAGTCGATACCCTAAACACTCAAAAAAAAAAAAAAATTCTAGAAATATTTTCAAAAGTCTTTGGTAAAAAGTTTAGTCACCTTCTTTTTTTTTAAGCAAGGCAATCTCGTGCATATAAAATCTTGATATTCATAATTCTTTTTTTCAGATAGGGTTAAAAATAAATTATACAGATATACAATTTGCTTTGAAAAAATTAAATTAAATTTTTATCTTAAGAGACGAATGAAGATTTTTTTCTATTTAATCACAATTTTTGTACTGTCATGATTCTTATGAATTCTGAAAACTCTATTTCATCGTGAAGATAAAATAAAGCAGTGCAATCAGAAAAAAGTTTAAAACAGAACGAATAAAAGGAGTCAGGACAAACACATATAAAAATTTAAAAAAACTAGAACGCGGGTAATACAAATGAAACATTACTTAACAAAATTGTATTAAATAATTGACACGCAACAGAATATACAAATATACGAACAACAATGCAACAGTATCCAGATTTCTCATGAGAGACTAGTCAGTGATATATGAGTTTGTGGTTTGTCAGAGAGTCAGGCGCAGATAGAACCGGTTGTAGTTGTGGTGTACAATTCTAATATAGTGTGCACAACAGTAATAACATGAATTATTTCAACGCTGGTGAAAGAATTACCTCACCGGATTGTTTGTAATCTGTTTCACATCGTGGTCCTGAACTATGCACATCGTACACACATACCATGAAGTACGGTAGGGACAAATTTTGTAGTGAAAATTTAGATCCGACTTGGTCGCAAGGGATTTTTTAATTAATACTACGTACATATATTTTTTGTTTCTTTCATCTTTTTTTACTTTTAATTCGGGATGTATATCCGTTACCTTTACTGTTATGAGAAAATATATGTATATTGTATAACATATAACCGCTTATGGGGTTCATTTACATTTTATACTGTTATGTAGGTTATAAAATATTGTTTACAAAGAAATAATGAATCACTTGTAGTACTAATTTTGCACATATACGGTCATATATGTATATACTTATGCATTTTATTACTTCACCTGTATGTATAGGCCGTACGACATACACGTTGTTACCATATTCAACAACGTACGGCGTGTAAGGGTAAAATGTTACTGTTGCTAAATGCGATATGAAATTGCTAACGAATTCGTGCCATATCTTTACTTTCACAGTTACGTAATATATTATAAACAATGTGTATGTACGATGGTATCACGAATTTGTATGAACAAAACTGTACTGGAAGTGTTTACTAAAAGTAATAACAATAAAGGGTTACACAATTTTTTTACCATTAAAAATTTATTTCCTTGGGATATTATGGCATTTAGATTATAATAATTTAAACTAGTACACACGTGTAAAAAATACAACGTATGCAGTATTTTTTCATTTGTATGTTTCTATAAATATAATAGTATTAAAGCCTATTTTTCTTTTTTTTAATAATACCTAAAAGTATAAAACCTTTAATAATAAATCCTTTTTTTGAAAATTACCAGAACAGGACAAAATTAAATATATTATACTTTAAAAAATTAACTAAGACATAAATCACACATTTCATTAGTTATTAATTTAATTTATGCTTTTTTTTCATGGGCGAATAACTACAAAGGTTATAGCCTCCCATCCCGAATACAAACAACGAATTCTGACAACTACTTTACTAAATACTTTAACTAAAAAATTATTTTATTTTTTAGAAATATCGAAAAAGAATAGCTAAATAAAAAATAGATAAATGTACAATATCGACAAATAAAATGATCTACAATGATATGTACAGTGTAGATAAATGTATAAATAAAAAAAGGTTAGTAAGCAAAGATATAAAATTGTAGAAAAGAAAAACGCTGAAGGATTAATAAAGGACCGTCCGGTTAAAAAATTTAAAAAAATCTAATCTGGACACCACATGACTTCCTTTTACGCCTATTAAATATTTTTTCATACTTTTTTTTTTACTGTTATTATTTATCGTAAAACATTTTTACAATCAGAGGTTAATAAATTATTAATACATCAATATATTTAAATTTAAAAAAAAGTTAAAAAAAGGACATGAAGTCTGATTCGAACCACTATGCCTTCCCCTTGTAAGATCCAAATATTTCATTAATTAAAATTTTAATTGGCTATAACTCTAGAACCAATGAAAATTAGTACTGTTTATGATATTTCGTTGCGAGGCTCTCAATGAGGACTTATTACTGCAGTTAAGAAAAGGTCCAAAATCCAAATGTTTTTGGATTGGGCTTTTTTGGACACTTTTTATTCACTCGATTGTAATCAAAAGCGGAGGTGCACAACTAAACTAGATGTTACAACAATCCTAAATCCAAAATTTCAATATCCTACGGCTAATCGTTTTTGACGTATATACGTACGTACATACAGACGTCACGCCGAAACTAATCAAAATAAATTCAGGGATGGTCAAAGTGCAATCCGTTGCAATCTGAAAACCGAAATTTTTCGCGATCACAATACTTCCTTTACTTCGTACAAGGAAGTAAAAATAAATCAACTTGGCCGTATAATATCCATATAAAAGAAAAAAAACGAATTATATGTATATATAGAGTTATCCCGGAGGATTCTGCTAAACCTCATAGGCGTATTCTCTTATTAAAATAATGATACACTTCCTATAAACATGGGTCCGAAAACGCCTTGTTAGCGAGTTATGGCTAGTGAAAGAAATTGACCCGATTTGTACTCCTCCGCAGAAATGAAGCCCTACTGAAATTATGGGATTGTAAATTAAGTGAAAAATTTAGAGGTTTATTTGATTTTGGAGTTGAAAAGTTTTTAAAAATGCGTCCCAAAACTGTATCTCATTATTTTCTACGAAATAGGGTATAATAAACATAAAAATCGATTGAAAAACATATTTTTTTATCTTTGGCGTAAAATAACTTTGTTAAATTAGTAATAAATAAATAAAACTTGGTTAAATTGATGGAGAATTTAATTCTGAGAAAATTGATATAAATTTTCTTTACCACCAACACCCCAAAACAGCAATTTAGTTGTACTTACATGTGAAACAATAATAGAAAAAGTATGCTAATACGTATTTGTCTGCCTGCAGAATTATGATGTTACTGTTTAATTTTAGTGTAATTCCCAAACAAAGGCGCTGAAATGCTGTACGATATTAGTAGTTTGTGTTTAATTTCCCAGAGAGCAAAGCGCTACAAAGAAAATTTTCAAAAATTGTTATGGTTATATGATTAGAATTTTGCTTCTGTGTGCTGTATTTGTTATTGAGAAGTTAATTTTCAGTATAAAATTTTTTTTAATTTGTGAAATGTGAATTTGTGATTTATGTGTATTTAGATAGTTCATTTGCCCTGATTATAAAGGCTATTGATAATAATTTGTAAGTTAGATTGTTTTGTAGTAAAAGAGAATTGCCATATAAGTTTGCAGATCAAAAGTTTTCCGACATTAATTTCATCTATAGATTTTGTAACGTCAATGATACACGAGCCGTTGAAGAATATCGTCGGAGATTTCCAAATCGAAAAATTCCTAACCGGCAAATATTTGCAGATACTCACGGCACCTAAGGGAAAGCGAAAAATTTAATGTAACACCTGAAGGGAAAACGAATGTGAATGAGCAGATTATACTTATGGAACTCCAACTACTATTACTCGTTGTTTATCTGCACGTTTGGGGATCACGCATCAATATATGGCGGACATTACACAATGAAGGTCCAATGTCTTGAAGAAGGTGATTACAATCCGCGGCAGAATTATTGTCAATGGTTACTAAAAAACAACGATTGTTCTATTGTTCTAAGCGCTTGGTTTGCCTTGTTCTTCAGTTCATTAATATCTCTGTCTTCTACTAACTATTGCGATATCATCCGCGTATCCTACTATCGATACCCCTTCGGGGTAGTTCAGCCTGAAGATTTTATCATAGAAAACATTCCATAAGGTTGGGCCAAGGACAGATCCCTGCGGCACCCCTCTAATACCTGAAATATGGCTTTCCTTTCTAGGGTTTTGACCTCTATGAACCTATTTTGCAGATATTGATCTACCTGATTTACTAAACCTCAAATCGATGAAAAAACAGCTGTCATCTCCTGGTCTTAGATCTTTCTCCTGGGTCAGCCTGTTCATTACCCAGGTTGACCATCGTGTGGGTAATCTGTCTATCAGTTGTTCATCTGTCAGCTCTACATCTAGAATATCTGACATCTCGTTCCTGCCATGACTTTCGGTTTGCGTACTTTGGTCAACTGTGTCTGGAGTCTCATCATTTATTCGTTGTAAATCTTTATAAATTTCTGTCAGCTCCCTCTCATGAGCCTTGATTACCGTTACACTGGCCTTGCCAGTTAGTTGCCTAAGCTGTAATAGTGCATTACCCAGCCTGTACATAACCTCCTTCAAATTAAGGGGGGCCTCCTCTTCTTCTGATGAGCCTGCTCTCGGCCGCTTGGCGGTTCTCCCCTCTACTGTCTTCCAGTTTGCTTTTCCTTGATTTAATCCTGTAATGTCCATGTCTTCTGAGACTTCAGAAACACCATCCCTCCTTCCGGCAGTTCCCCTCGAGGGCCCAGCCTCTGGAGAGGCCTTATCTTCTATTGGAAGCGAGCTTCGTCTTCTCATGACTCGGATTCGAAATCAGGGGTTGATTCCGAGTCCTATAATACCCCACACGGGCGGGTGCCCCCCAAAAAATTGTTTGGGGGGGAAGTAAAATGTATGTGTCCAAATCCGGGGTCAAAATTTTTTTTGGGGGGGGGGTCAAAATATGAGGGGGGTCAGAAGGTCAGAAATCTTTGGTTTCGGGTAGATATTTGGGAATTTTGGTTCTATGGTAAAAACTATAGGAGATATGGAGGATAGGAGTTTGCCCGTGTAAAGTATCGCAAACACTTAGAAAAATTTCTACTAGTACACAGTAAAACTTCTGAAAATTTTACAAGTCCTTGTTTACTTGTATTTCAATGACGTCACGAACAAGCCAGAGCTTGTCGCTTGACTTGCAAAATTTGTCTCTATATAAGTTAAATGTATATACTTCAACACTTAAAAAAAAAAAAAAAAAAAACCATATTCAAAGTACTTTTTAACTCACTCTGTCCGTGTAGTTGTATTTACTTACAATCCCACACCCCTTCGGTTCTTAACCGTTGTCCAAAAGGGCTGTAGCACTAAAAGTTCTCTACACTTTCCTCAAAATTTTGTACTTTAAAAAAAAAAACACCAAACCGAAACTCAAAAAACTTTGCACTTGTGTCCATTAACCATACCACTATAATTTCCGATGTGCGTATCCAGTAAAAAATCAAAAAAACCCAATCAAAAAGTAAAATATCGCGGAGCTAGGAAACACGTCTGCACTCGGTGCCGTCCACAACTCGACTCACCTCCTGTGACTGGCTGGCTTTACCCGGACGAAGGATGGGAAACCAGCTGAAACCACTATTTTTAAGATGGGAGCCGACTATTCTGAAACCCACAGACAGTTTCGAGTCCAGTAGTTATTTGTATATATATATATATATATATATATATATATATATATATATATATATATATACAATTACCAAAAACTAATAACCATGAAAAAGTATTTCCTTGTTTATTCATGTGTGTGCGATCGCGCGCGCGCGCGCGCGCGTGTGTAAGAGAGAGATAAAGAGTGCGCCTATATATATTTTTGAATGGTCTCTGAAATTTTGTACTAATTTGTCCCTTGTAATTTTTGTAATGGTCCATATTTTGTTAAAAAAATATCTCTTTTTCGATATCTCTATTGATTATCGATAAAAGTAACTTTAAATTTGTGACAGTGTTCGGTGTAGAAGCTCAACTAACACAGCCATTATCATTGTTACTGGATGTGCGACGTAATTGGCTGCACCTGCCTTCGGTTAGGTGACTAAAAACAAAAAAACAATAAAAAGATCGCAAAAAGAAAAAAAAGAAAAACGAAGTACGGTCACCTCCTCGTGGAATTTGTTGGGTAATGATAAGAACCGTGCAAAATATTTGTTTACCTGTACAAATCACGGGTAACCAGTTATAGCTATTAATTTAAGATCGGGCCAACTATTCAAATCATTCAAATTTTCGAATCGTTGTTGGAAGAAATTACAATACACTGATAATTTTTTTAAACTGAACGGACTTTAATTGCTATTTACCTTGCTATTTACCGTCATTCTACTTACTAGTTTTAATTTTCAGTCTTAATGTTGCTTGACGATTGCGATCACAGAGACCTGGTAGATGATAACAGGACAGTTATCGGGAGTACGTATTCGAAAATTTATAGCTGATGTAAGTAAATGTGCGTTACCATGGAAAATATTCATAGTTAACTAGAAAGGAGAACTTGACTGCGGTGGTTGTTACATAATGATCCGGATTACAATTTCTTTAATTTTTGATCACTCTTACTATGAGGTCAATCACTCTCTCTATCTACACGACTTTAGCCGACATATTACCAACGGGGTATAATCGGAATTAGGGTCACAAGCTTTACGTAGACAGGACGAGTACAGACTTCATTAACTACATCAGCTTGTTTATTGCCTGGAACATATGTGGCTAGTCAGCAGAATTTGACATGTGACAATTGATAATTACTATATACATATCTGTACCGGATCACCGAGAAAATAATCAGACATGTATTTACTAAATTACTGAGTGGGTAATAAACATGTCTTAACAGTGACTGAAGTGGACTAGAATCATATCATATAGGTCACCCGGTGCAGGTTATTTAAATGAAATCATTTTTTGTAGATTTATGTTTGGACGAGTTTAAAGAAATGCAAAACGAGACCTTTTTTAAACTATCAACATCTCTTAATTCATTACAGTTAAATGTTATACAATCTCTTTTAATAAAAAATGTTGTACTTAAAATCTTTCTGCTAAAAGATTAAAAAATATTAATTACAAGGAATAAAATTAAGTCCAACATTTAATAATTCTGATTAAAGAAATTTTTAATAATGGTCCTAGTGTTTACCTAAAAAAGGAAATAAAAAAAAAAATAGAGTGATTAAAATATGTAAACTAATATCTCGCATATATAAATAATCTCATCGTTCATTTACATCTTGTACTGCTCACTTCTTATGATTGGCATCAAAAATTAAATACGTCTGTAAAATTTCCACGCAATACAGAATAATATGTAATGTAATACAGAAATCTCGAATTTACCATCATATCTATTGTAGTTGTAAAAGCAAAAATAGGTCAAAAAATGATTATTAAAAGGTAAAATAAAGTAGTTGCATTCATCTATATTTAACTTAAACAAAATATATACGCTTTTATATATTCTGGTCTTGAAGTACTACCCATGATATTGCAAAATCAAATGCTGTCATCGATATAGCTCTGGGATAACGAAGAAAATATATTCTACAATAATAGAGTTGAGCTTAACTATACTTTAAGACATAAACAAATTAATTAATTAAAGACATTAACCAAATTCGCTTAATATTCTAAACTATCAAGATAATGATAAGTTAAAATTTTTATTATGATCAACTGGGACTTTCAGGAATTAAGGTTGACCCATATATCGGCCTTTCACCCGGAGATCCCTATCTCTTTTTCCTGTTTAGCCTTCGGGAATTACCGTCAGAGATAGAATGAGGATAATATGTACGAGTGTGAAATGTAGTCTTGTACAGTCTCAGTTCGACCAATCCTGAGATGTGTGGTTAATTGAAACCCAACACCGAAGAACTCCGGTATCCACGATCCACGATCTAGTTTCAAATCCGTATAAAAGTAACTGCCTTTGCTAGGACTTGAACACTGGAACTCTCGACTTCCAATCACCTGATTTGGGAAGACGCGTTCACCACAAGACCAACTCGGTGATACACGGGTTCGAATTCCAGTTAGACATGGCATTTTTACACACGCTACAAATCATTCATCTCATCCTCTGAAGCAATACCTAGAGGTGGACCCAGAGGTTAAAAAAAAAAACAAAAGCAAAAAAAGGTTGACTCATATATAAAATATGATACAAAACATGATAAAATTTTGTTTGGTTCACTCATATAGTGATAACAAGTGCTAACCTTGTTTTTTTACTTAAATTATATGAACAATTTTCTTCGAAAAACCAAAGATTTTATGTAGTTTTATTGTTAGATGAAGCTAATAAACGAAAAAGAAGTGAAAAAGAGTTCATTATGACTATGTTAAAGAAAATTTGAGGTATAGTTTGTAACTGTGAATTCCAAATTAATAGTTGAAAAATTCAATCTCTTTAATTTAGATAATAATTTATTAAGAAGTTTAGTTATTAATATTTGAAAATACAGTTTGACAACGAAAAAACTAGAAGCTTCATTTCACCTATTAGACCGAAAGAAAATCTCTCTAATTGTTTCAAGTATACGGGTATATTTAATATATTATTTGTATATACAAAAAAAAAGAAAAAGTATATATATATACTTAAGTATATAAAGTAAGTAAGTATATATATATATATATATATATAAGCGCACTTTCTCTCACTCTCTCTCTGTCTCTTACTCGCGCGCGTGCGCGCACACACACACATGCATAAACTGTGTAATAATTTTACACAGTTATTAGTCTTTGGTAATAATTTGTTTATATATATACCTATATACAAATACAAATAACGTTTTTTTGTTTCAGGTTTTTTTTAAATATTGTGTCTTTCTTTCACATTGTATAGTCAGTCTAGCCAGCGGGCTCCGCCCCCAAAGACTCGCACTGTATTCTTTATTTTCATGCTTGAGAGAATAATACTGATAAATAACAGTTAAATCTTCTGTCCAATTTATAAAAATTGTCTATTTGAAAATGTGCTCTGTCTGCTCTCTGATTTCTTCAGAGCAAGAAATCGGTTAGCACAGCACTCGGAATTTTGAGGGTATGTATGAAGTATATGGGTTTCAGAATAGTCGGCTCCCATCTTGAAAATAGAGGTTTCAGTCGGTTTCCCATGCTTCGTTCGGGTAAAGCCATCCAGTCGCAGGAGGTGCAGCCTGTCGCGGCGCATTTTGCCGCACACACTATAACAGTGGCAGTGGCTGTATTGGATGAACCGCCGCGCCGTATATCATCGTACCTTTCAAGTTACATTGATCGGGAACAGAGATATTGGAAAAGATTAAGACCTTTTTTGCACTAAATGTGTTAATGTCCTTTTGTAAAATAATTGATAATTGACGCAGGTATGATGCAGATATTCGTATCCAGTGATTTGAAGACCTGCATTTTAAGTATGTAGCTTGATATTTGAGATTGAATTACAAGAAATTTTTCAAAAATGTAAACCTGAGATAAAACAAAATCAGGTGTCAAAATGTAACTGATTTACAAACTTTTATGAGGAAGATTAATCTAAAACAATAATAATATTAAAGTAAAAGGAACCTTATTCCAACGCTTTAAAATGATCTATATATATTTTTTTATTTTCTATCCTTAATGTGTAAGTTGCAACCTGTTCAATTTGACTACAATAAGTAACTCCTTGGGCCAATCAGATGAGGATAATATATGTGATATGTAAATGAGATATAGTTTTGTTCAGACTCAGGCCGACCATTCTTGAGATGTGTGGTTAATTGAACCCTGACAACCAAAGTGCAACGGTATGCACTGTCAAGCATTCAAATCCGCATAAAAATAACTTAAATTTGAACCTCAGAACCTTCAACTTTGAAAATCAGCTGTTAAACAGTTGATTTTTTAAACAACGATTTTACTTAAGATCAATTCGAAGGGTTTTTTATATATATATTTTTTTATTTTTTGGAAAGTAAATTTTTTTTTATTTATTAATTTTTAGTAGTTTTTTATTGTATCACAAAGCCACAAAAATTTCAAATCCAATTCGTATCAGTACTTTTGAGACTATTAAATTTTTTTTTATAGGATAAAAAGTTATAAAATACTGTAAAGAATTATACCCGCATTCTGAAATTTATTAACTCAGTAAAATTGCAGACGACATTTTCATTATTTTATAGTTAAATTTTTAAATAATATTGATATAATATGACTAGGTTAAAATGGCAATTGGTAGAAACAGTTTTTTCTCGAATTATTTTGAAAAAATAAATAACATCTTTATATTCTCTCTAATAAAAATCGAAGATCTGCTTTAGAAGTCATTAGTTTTTGTTTTTTTTTCCTTAGAAAGCTATTTTTTTGGACCGTAGATGAAACGTTTAAAAAAATTTGAAAAATAAAGTTTTCTAGTTAACAATCTAGATTAAATTAGTTATAATACAAAAACAAAATGTAATAAAAAATAGTAATATATAAAACTTTATATTTTCAATGAAGGCGTACTTACTTCTAAATTAGAAAAAGTAAATTATATTCATGTATTTATATATTTATATTAAATTTAGCAAAATACAGAGATGTGATATAAGTATATTAGAATACTATATTAATATTGTGTTCTCAATTTCTTCCTGCAACTTTAATTAAGCGGAATATACAAAGGAAATTAACCTTAAATTTTATTTAGTTATTTTTCTAGTTTAGTACTTTTAATAATATATCCAAGTATATTTTTCATAAGAGTATAGATTTCTTTCTATATGTGCTACACTCGGTTGAATTTACGAGGAAATCACCTCCATTACGTAGACCGCTTACTTCCATGATTATTATGTAGATTTACTTGTGCATTTTTTAAACAAAAACGGAACACCAATAAACTTTTCTGTACTTATTAATTTTTTTTTATATTTTACAAATCTAAATATACATTCATTTTATATAACAGATTTATCAAAAATTTTGGTATCAGATGATTGTATTCCTTAAATAAAATAATTATGTAATAAAAAAATGTTCTCATTTTTCCAATATTGTTTTGTTTTAATAATTAAACATATATGGGTATATATATATATATATATATATATATATATATATATATGCATAAAGAATTAGCATGGCTTAGTTATTAAGATTGAATTTTCCTTCCCGTTTCATGCAATGAATAATATATATGTTTTTCTTCTCTTCTTCATTCTCTTCAGAATTACCTTTCCGTATCATGATAATTATGGCCTGTTACCCAGACTATATTTTATCGTCTTTAGGTCATCTGTATATCATCTTAAATTTATAAAATCACCTAATTAATCTCAAAGCCTGGTTAAAACAAACTATAAATAAATCAACCCTAACAAATTATACACTCGACATCAAAGTTGGCACCTGTTTATCTATATAGAACACTTTTATATCAAACTTTGTTTACAGCAAAGTATTTTACACTCTAAATCAACGAAATACTGACTAGTACATTCTATTCCAATACATAAAACTAACCTTGAATGTTCTATTCAATATTACTTAAGCGGCTCTATTTTTCATTTTCAGGTATCATAAACTTCCACTTTATTTAAAACTCCGGGTTTATAAAACCTTCTTTCAATCTATATAGGTATGGGGCAGCCAGATTTATTGTTCAAAAATATCGGTCATATCTAGAATAGAAAATTTTCAATGACAATTATTTAGGCAAGTTTATAAATTCAGTTTACCTAGTTTATTTATAAATTAAACGACAACTGGGAATTCTTATCTTAATATGCAGTAACCTAAATACAAGATGCAGAACACTTTGGTTAAATACAAATTTAGCAAAAAGTATAGATATATCTTCCGCAAAGTGAGATCACAATAACTTATGTTCTTCAAATTACCGGGTTAGTCTAGTGGTGAACGTCACTAAATCAGTTCTTTCCAAATCAGTTGATTTTGGAAGTCGAGAGTTCGATTACTTTTGTACGGATTTGAATACTAGATGGTGGATACCGGTGTTCTTTTGTGGTTCGGTTTCAATTAACCATACATCTCAGGAATGATCAAACTGAGACTGTACAAGACTACACTTCATTTACACTCATACATATCATCTTCATTCATCCTCTGAAGTATTATCTGAAAGGTAATTACCGGAGGTTAAACAGGTAAAAGAAAGAAATTTATGTTCTTCAATTTCATTACTTAATATTTTCAAAAGTATCAAAATTAGAAAATAGCATCATGTATTGATTACGTGACTTAATGTAATTACACTGTAGGCGACCTAACACGAGTGATAAACCGCTTCTGAAATCAGCACAGACATTCTCATGGAAACCGACATTACATACTATTAATGTAAGTTTCATAAGTTTCATATGTATCATAATATGTCGGTAAGAAGTGAAATGGCTTATTGTGTTCCTTTCCTCATTGAACCGAATGTATATCAATATTCCAAACCCATCGAAATGCAGTAAATATTCAGCCCTTCATTTCGTTTTCCACAGATATAATTAGTCTTCGATAAAAATTCTGAGTAATGCTTCTTGTACCTCAATAAATTTAGCTTCACTTCCATAAAAAAGATTGGAAAAAAATATCAAAATACAACCAAATTAATCTATCCCTTTATGCTAATAATACGATTAAATGCACAGCCTAATTCAATAAAAATTAATAATAATATTTTTATGCGGCTATTTATGAATTTTAAAAAATTACAGGAATTTACTTAATAATATAATAACACTATTAAATTTATTTTAAAAATCCTCAATATCTTCTACCGACAATGAATAGTTGATAGGAAAGCTACTTTTAAATTTTATTCTAAGGTTTCAATACAAATGAAAAAAATACATCTAGGTAATATAAATTTACATAAGAAATATAAATAGAACATATATGTAAATAGATAAATGTAAATATAACAAATGCAATCTAGGTTCATTGATATATATTATTGTTTTAATATTTGAAGATGTTAGGAAAATAAAAGTTTATTTGCGGTATAGTGTTCAATAACTATAAATAGGTTTGACTCTACGGCACAGTGGTGCAATTCTGACGACAATATCATAGTATATAAACATTTACAAGAAAATATCTATTCTTTATTACTATATAATATAGGTGAAAAATATACACTCGACTGTAAGTATATAAAATGAAAAAAAAAAAAAAATGAAACGATACAGTTTCTCATGTTCCATCTTTCTTTCGTCACAGTCTCGTATCCGTTTGGTTGATATTATAATACATTTAGAACGTTCTATCTGGAATTGAACATAGGCATCCGCAGCAGTAATCATTATAATAATAGTAATAGTACTACGGTTTTATTAAAATATCAGTATCGCTTAAAATAAATTATATGTAGTTCCATTTAAGTTCGACTGTCTAACCTACTCTAAAAGAAGCTAGGAAACAAGCGACTATTGTCAGGACAAGTGTTCAATATATTTAAAATTACCCTTATAATTTTATTTCATATAAATCACGTCTTAAGTAATTAATTTATCACATATTTTGTTTTTATCGTGTTTTTCATTACGTAATTAAATGTATAAATAAGTATTAATTCCTTTGAAATAATTTCGAAATAATCTTCTTATGCATAGCTTTTTCTAGGCCGAGAATAGCTTATAGACCCCCATCTCGTTGATCCTCCACCAAAAGCTTTTTTATTTTTATATCGTAAGTTATAATATCATCCTTAACCTTAGCTAGTCTCTTTTTTTAGTCTTAGTTCACCCATTTTTGAATGGGCGAATGTGATTTGTCACATTATTCTTGTTTTCCCTACCCTATCCTACGCACTTATATTTACGATAATCCTTACGTTTTCATTCTCATATCTTCTTTCTTATTTTTGTCTAGAAGATTTAATTTCTGTTACATTTTGTTTAATGTTCTGTTTTTTTTTCTTTTTGTAATCCGAACTTGCATAGAATTTAATATTCTTCAGCTATCTTTATTTTTAAATTAATAACGGTACTCGTTACTATTTAAAAAAAAAACAAATTTACAAGTAAAAAAAACTATTTCTACATGTAATATTGAAATGTAAAATTTCATTATATTTAGCTAATTGGCTTTATTACACTGCTTTAAAATTTTTATTTTTCATAGTCATACTGACCTCGATTTGAGAATTAAACAGTAGATAACGGTTTACTTTGGCGATTTGGGTTTAATTAATCTCACGTCTCAGGAATGGTCGGCCTAAGTCTGTACAAGATTACACCATATTTATATGTCAAACACATGTCAATATTAACATATGTCAAAAAAACATTAGACATTTAGATTTCTGAGAAGTAAATTGATTCCACCTTTTGTATAAATTTAATATCTAAAATGATTCAAATTTACTTCTAGCCTTTAATCAAATAGAAAAATCTAACAGAATAAAATTATACAGACCTAAATATTAAGTGGATTTAAAAAAATCTACCTGATTTATATAAATCAATAATTTAATTTTAAATAATTCCTTTCGGCACGCCGGAAGGCAGAGGTATATTTCACCGGCGCAAAATTGGGGTAGGCGAACTCGGATTGTACCAGGTCGTATCAAACATTACTTTCCATGTTTTACGAAAACTAAGGTTTCTCATTAGACTACAAGCTATTACTAAATTTATCAAGACTTCCTAATGGTTTTTCCTGAACTTCTTGATAACACACCTATTTGAGGATTAGTGGGAGATTCTAGGATTGTCTCTTTGTATTGATAAAAAAACAATGTTTTCAGAAATTTTTATTTAAAAACATATATAAATGTGACAGCAGTAATGTTTAGAAGGTGATTTGAAAGTACAATAGGCCTACATTATCCACATTAAGTATAACAACATACGTTAGATACCCTACCTTGTTTGAATATACGAACTTTTCTTCTTAAGTCTAGGCACATTTACACACTTTCACATTTGCAAAAATATAATATACCTGGTGAGTTGCCCACCGAAGCAGGTATGGTGACGGGCGTCGGATTTTTGTTTGGTTGAACGAATAAATGGTCAGCAATGAGTTGAAGAAGATACTCTCTAAAAGGGTTGTCAGCAGGGCATTGTTTTGGTTAGATCGATGTATCGAACACGATATATATTCCAAGTCCTCACGGAGACAATTATAAGGGGGATCACTTTTTCTAATTTTTCTGAATTCTTGTTCAGACCAAAACCCTTCTGGATCTCCACCGAATCGGGCATTCGCTATCTCCTGACCCCAAATCCAAAAAAAACCCAAAAAATTAGGTGCCAGTCGATTTTTTGTTTTACGGATGTGAACGCTAAGTCACTTTTGTGGCATAGCGGCTTCACCGACGATGGCGGTGAATTAATTAATGGTTTTATGGACAACATAATTTGCAGGTATATAATATACCTGGTGAGTTGCCCACCAAAGCAGGTATGATGACGGGCGTCTGATATTTGTTTGGTTGAACGAATACATGGGCAGCCATGAGTTGGGGAAGATAACGTAAAAGGATTGTCCGAAGGGCAGTGTGTTGGTCAGTTACTGTGAGTGGTGGAGTTTGATTGATTCCTGAGGATGAGGTTGCTCAGCGGGTGTCGTCTGGTGGCTTATGCTGACGATGGTCTTCTGCTGGACGAGTCAGCCTCGTGGAAGGAGGTTGAAATCCTAGCTGCTCAAACATGTAGCATATACGAGCTGATGGGACATCAACATAAGTTTTCCTTTACCTTGGTGAAATCCAAGATGATGCTCCAAAACGTACGTTTGGCTGTGAGGCGGCTAGCCGGCCTATCGATGTTTCGAACACGAAATACATTTTTAGTACTCACAGAGACAATTAAGCAAGGATAACATAGAAAAATCACAGTTCTTGAAAATGAAATATTT
Source organism: Lycorma delicatula (assembly GCF_047948215.1). Lineage (NCBI taxonomy): Eukaryota > Metazoa > Arthropoda > Insecta > Hemiptera > Fulgoridae > Lycorma > Lycorma delicatula. The sequence goes on along the minus strand of NC_134459.1, from coordinate 75,175,735 downwards.
TCACTTTCAAAAATTAAAATATACATAATATTAAATCACAGCAGCTTAAATGCGTTCACTTCAAACTCACTCAATACGGCAATGGTTTCATATGTAAACAAGTTCCTCATGTTTAGGATGTGGGAAGCATCTTACAATTCCAACAATATTCTGGTCATCCCTTGCCGTAAGGATTAGCCATATCAAAGATCGTTTCAGATAAAAGTTTTAGGTAATATTTAGAGGACTAACGCCCACTTTAAACGGATTCGATCCTGTGCTTATTAACGGAGCTATGATTTTTTTCCCCTTGAATCTCCATTTTTTCCATCTCTTGGCCCTTATCCAAAGTAGATAAGTTCCAATAGTAGGAACTCTAAACGAATTCGATACTTTACTTAGTTAAAAAGTTACAGCGATATTTTTTTTTACCTTTTTCCTTTTTTTTTGGTCATCCCTTGCCGTAAGGGTTGGTTATATCAAAAATTGTTACAGATAAAATTTTTAGGTAATGTTTACAGGACTAACGGCCACTTTAAACTTATTCGATACTGTGCCTATTAAGGGAGGTATGATGTTCCTGGGCCAATGGTTGGTGATATCAAAACTTTACTTAGATAAGTTTTAGGGTCTTATCCAAAAAATAATAGAAACTTTAAACCAATTCGATATTTTACTTAATAAGAAATTTATTGTAATATTTTTTTTTTCCAAAAAGCACCTCCATTTCCACCCGCATGGTCCGATCTTTTCCATTAATGAACTCGACCGAGATTTTTGGTCGTTGTATTTTATGTGTCAATTTGAAAGTGACTGGCGGAAAATTACGGCAGTTATCGTGTCCACAATAAGTGAAATATGTAGATGTATATATAAACTTTTGGAGTGACGGTGGTTTTGGGGTCTGGGGGATGTGAATCGCAAAGATATGTCGAAATTTTCCGGAAGTTGAATTGTGGTACCCATTACAATAGGTAGCTTTTTTTATGAAATCTACCTAAAAAGCTGAGGATAAATAAAAAAAATATTCTAATCTTACTATTAAATAATAAGTAATCTTACTTATTAACTTTCGTTAATAAAACAATTTAAACTTTCATTATCACCTTTTTAACACACATATTAAACAAAACTACGGCAAAAAAGTGACAAAATAGTGAAGAAGTTATAGAAATAAAAATTTCCTCGATTGATTTTAATAAGTCTTAACAAGTAAATAAATGTATTCAATATTAAAATATTACGTTTTTTCGATATCATTGGTTTGATGTAAATAAGACACCTTCAAAGATTATTTAAACTAAAAATATCTGATCACAATCCTTAAATAAACGTTCACAAAAAATACAATTTTTAAAAAATTTAAGAAATACATTAACAACACAGGACCATACAAAAATATTTAATAATTTATGACAGCCTTATTAGGAAAAAAAGCATAGAAAAATTCTATAATATTAAAAATACACAAAATTTAGATTAATAACTTTAAATAAGTAACTGAATGTCAAGTAATTAAAAATGTACATGTATTCTATATCATTCTAGTGCTGAATTAGCGAATAACGTAGCAGTTACCTACACTCCTTGTAGTTATTTACACATTCTTTACACATACTAAAATTATGAAATCGAAGGTTTAAAAGGAAATTTATTTAAAGGAAATACGTTTAGTTTTAAGGAAATAGGTTTAGGAAATCTTTCACTTTAAAAGTGGTAAGATAATCAGTTGGGCAAAAGGTAATTTAAGTTCGTCTTCAGTAACTAAATGCTATAGAAGAAATGATAAAAGTTATTATTTTCAATGTAACAAAAGATGATACATTTTTGAAAATTATTTATGAAGTTGTAGATTTACATTCAATTCTTAAGCTAATAAGGAAATATCTTTGAACAAACATTAAGAAATAGAATGTTTTGTACGTACGCGACATAAGCTAACACTGAATCCGTAGGATAAAAGTAAATCAATCGGGATATGTTTACGTCAATACACGACATTGTTAAATTATGCAATATAAAAATAAAACCTTGTTATCAAGAGTACGTTACGCATAAAAGCCGATACATTTGTTGTAATGGATTACGCAGATTGTTTGAGTGCGTTTAAAACAAACATAGATTATGAATGGAGTTCAATTAGGTTTAGAATAATTTTGACGTTAATAGAGAATTGAGAGGATAAATGCGGGAGGGGGATTAATAGCTGAGAAAGAGGTGTAGTAGTGATATTGTTAACGTATGGGGAAGAGAGGAATATTGTAGAGAGATAGATGGGGGTAGAGGTTAGGTTATCGAAAAAGCGGAAGGTAATAGCATGTTAATGTAGCACAAATGTTACTGATGAAAAATACATGAGTGCAAGTAGAAATGATGAGGCCAATAGGTGTAAGCAATAATTCATTTGTACACACATACATGTATACACAACGTACAGGACGTTACTGTTAAAACAAAGTACAACAAAATTACCAATAGAGGCAGCACTAACGATACAGCAACTACAGCCGGTGTAACATATCCGCGACACTAGTGTACTTGCTGCAGCACATATACACACACCCCCCCGTCAACAAACAGGTCTACCCCTTTCTAATTCACCACTCTGCGGATAACGGCGCTGCTGCTGCTGCTATGCTATCCTGGGACAACACAAAAATGATCTCTCCCATTAATGTCACTCTTTGTTCCTATTATCGAAAGCACTATTTCATTTCTATCAATTTATGTGTCAATACTTCGTTTTCGCGGTCACCATAACGTGCTCTTCGTACAAACACAGGGTACATATACACACTCAACCCCCTTACCAACACGACAAACACACATATACAACGAAGCAATATAACGAATAATGTACAAACAATTACCAGATCGAGCCGAGAATGAGGGTGAGTAAAGAGCAGAAAAGGGAAAACGAGTGACAAAGATACATAGGGAGGAAGGGTGAAACAGAAATGATAACTTACATGTATATGCAAGCATTTGTTTCATTCTTCCCTTACTCTTTCACTCTCTCACAGACTCCTAAAGATAAATACTTACACACACTCAATACAAAATTTCCTAACATTATCAATTGAAATTTTTATTAAACTGTCTACGAAAAGAGAACAAAAAGCAGACACAATCTATTTTCCTTTTGTAAAGAAAATTATATAATTTAAACTTTTTTAGTTAAATATTACTTAATTTAGTTTGTTTCGAAAATAAATTATGAACATGTTTTACAGGTAAATTTAATGTATTTTGTCAAATTTTAGTGATGTATATTTGAGAAATAAATCGATTACTTTAAAAATCAGTATTCGAATTTTTCGTTTTTAAATAATACTATATTTCTATCTTATCCGAGTATATTTTTAGACTTGTTTGTTTGATGAAACAAAAGAGGTGGGAATTAGGTAGTAGGGAAACCCTTGATCCGGTCACAAACTCAGCCGAAGTCGGTAGGCACATGAAATGTTACCCAACTCATTCAGTAAGAACAATATAAGGTACAATTTCTGATTAGGTAGTGAGGCGGTCGCCATTTCATATAGAATAAATTTATTATTCATCTAATTTAGGGTAATAAGTAGAAAATTTTTGTTTACCAATACGATTCTAATTTGAAATATAAGCGGAATTACATTTTTTACTAAATTGAACGCATAAAAATTATAGTTATTCAAACTTTATACTCGTAATTTCAATGAGATTTGTAATTTTGACAAATAAGAAATGTACATTAGATCCAGATTTAATTATTAAGCGATTTTAATGTTATTTATTATATTTATCAGAATGGGAAAAATACATTTTATATTAAGCAAAAAACTCTGTTAATTAATACTTATCTATTTTAACTCTACTTCAACGAAATTAGTTTGAATTGTATACAGGAAAGATAATATCTTTACAACCTTATCGACCCAGAAAATGAATTCTTAATTTTTAGTCCTTTAATAATAAATAGTATTATTTGTCATCCATCTATGTAACATAATTAGCGATAATATTCGGCTGCGAAAATAAACATCCAAATCTGAATGTGTAAATATGTGCATGTTAATTAACTACACCTGCGTAGGAAGATTTGCTTAAAATATAAGAACCGGTAGGCCGATTTAAATGATTTTTTTAACCGATGTTTTTATTGAAATTCTATGAATTTTGTAGCTGTAAACTTTTCCAGATTACTGCGTTATTTTTTGAGCAGTAAACTTAAACTGAAAGCAAGCTTTATTTTACAATATCTTTCATGTATAGTAATATTTTCTTCTCGGTGAATAAATCAAGCTAGATCAAAGATAATCGTATAGTTTGCGCAAGTGAATTTTTACAAAAAGGTTGAACTGATTTATTTAAATCGCGTTCACTGTATTCGTTTTATAACCTTTTAAATAGACAATTTACAGTATAAAATGGTATGTAAATTACAGTCCCCAAATAAAATAAAAAATACTGGATATATATATATATATATATAATTAACAATACTTCCGTAAAATAATCGCTAAGATTGATCTTTAGAAATATTATCTTCTGGTTCCGTAAAATTTATTATAAAAAATCTTTTGGTTGAAAGATTTTATTTGTTGCAATTTGAACCCATCATCGACTTGTCCGTTGTAGTACTTCTATTAGATTACGCAATAACGGACTTAACATATTAACAAAAAAAAAGAAAAAAAAAAAGAAATTGAATCTATTCACCTAAACAGATTGGTACGTCAAATATCAAGTGTATTTGACATTTGTATAGTTGTAAATTTGATATAAACAAATGTAACAAAATCTAACAAAATAAAATTTAGATTCATTTATCATCTTTGAGTAACTTACTATAGTTGTAACAGCTACAAAAAAAATTACTACTTGATCCAGTCACAAATCGATAACTAGATTAAATAATTAAATAAAGATTATTATGAAAAAGAATCCAATAATTTCGAACATAACAGAAACAAAAACAGTGAAATATGTACGCAGAAATTACTTTTTACCTGCTTTATCTTCAATTAAATAATCTACCAATTTAGAGCTCTCGTGATATTTAATGCTGTAAAACTTTTTAAAAATTGTTTATAATTTTCAAAAATTTAAATTTGTAATTTTACATTTGTAAATATCTAATACTTATTTGTTTAACGGTAAAAATTAATTTTTTTTTGTGGTAAATGTGTACGATTTCTTATACAATAATCTGCCTATTTTCATTTTTGCATTATCCACTCACTTATCGAAATATTTGATAATTACTGTTTTCAAAGAAAAAAGATAGGAGATTATTTTTGAAAACTAAATACAAAATTAAACTATATTTGATAGGCTAGTGGTTGATTAACGTGCTTCAAATATGTTGAACATCATAACGTCTCTTGGAAAAATGATTTTTACTTAAAAACATATATAAATCCGATAAACTCAAATAGAAATGCCTGAAAATACTGCATCAATTATTCTTCACTTACGATCGTTTTGAAGACTTTCTCGAAGTTTAGTCGATTGTGTTGTTATACGGTACTCGTATTAGCATACTAGGATACTTTAAAATATTTACTGCAAGTGAGAAAGACGGTCTAATTTCTTAGCGTACGAATATATTACAATTATTTTTTATAATTCTACCGTAATGATTTCTGATAAATACTTAACGTCATTCTGGCGTTTTACCGAACGGACTTTACAACGGATAAGTCGAGATGATCTTTACAAATCTAAATAACATAATCCTTTAAATGTAGGGCGCTTTGGATCAGGTTTGTTCAAAACAACCACCGAGTTAGTCTAGTGGGGAACGAGTCTTCGCAAATCAGCTGATTTCGAAGTCGAGAGTTCCAACGTTCAAATCCTAGTAAAGGCAGTTACTTTATGCGAATTTGAATACTAGATCGTGGATACCGGTTTTCTTTGGTGATTGGGTTTCAATTAACCACACATCTCAGAAATGGTCCACCTGAGACTGTACAAGACTACACTTCACTTACACTCATTTATATCATCTTCATTTATCCTCTGAAGTAATTATTGACTGCGATTCCCGGAGGCTAAACAGAAAAAAAAGGTTTGTTTAAAACAACAAGTAGCAAGAAAATAAAACCAATTTTATCAATAATTTACAGAAATAATAATTATTATATATAAATATCGCTCGCTACAAAAATTGGGCACTTGCCTACTTACTTAGAAAATAGTGGTAACATTAAATCTTTCTATTTAACAGCTGATACATCGAGTACAGTGAACCTATTTAAATAAATTAAACACTAACTCAGTTAAGTATTTATCCTTAAACTACAACTGGATTTCTCGCATTGAGCTTAATTTATTTACTACACAAGAAATTAATACACTAAGTTATTTCTATGAAATTACTACACGAGAAATATGCTAACATTTCATTCGCTCTCAGTCTAAGCTTCATTCTACAAAAATTAATAACTTAGAAATTTGGACATACATTTTTAAGAAAATTCCATTAAGAACTTGGTTAAAGAATCAGTCAGATCAGCGCAGTATTTTAAGCAAACATCGTTGTTTACAAACTTACAAAAAAACACACACGCGGACATTCAGGTTGATTTTAATTATGCGAGTACATTATTACATACGAATATATTTAACTGATCAACACATAGAGAAAACCTTGTAACAACAGACTAGTTATTTCGTGTACTTCTGTTTTTAAACAATCAGTCAAAATATAAATATTTTGGTATTTGTATCCAATACATAACGTGCAGTCAAATTGAATGACATATCCTGATGGTCATAAACTGTAGTGTTCAAAGGTAATATAATAAAAAAAATATTGTTAAAGCTTAAAGCTGGCTTTTAGGATCATAGACAATTTTTTTTTGTTTACATACAACTGTTTGAAGTTTCAAATCTCTGTTTATTATGGTACGGTAACATTTTTAATAAAAATATTACAATTACGTGAAATTTTAATTCCTATCTAGACTTGTTCTTTTTTAAATTATCATCAAGTTAATTTTTTACTTTATGTCATTTTATTATTTTTATAAAGATACAGTTGCACCGGAGAAGTTAATTTTGCATAGGTAAAAAAACATAAAAATCTGTATAGATGAACATTTATTATGGCTGTGAGTAACAAATATCGATAAATAAGTAAAATATTAAGACACCAACAATCACTACTAACAAAACCCTGCAGATTTTGTTGCAAAATGTATTGAAATTTTCTTTCTTTATAATACCGAATTTACTTGCCTAAATATAATGAACTACGAGTCAACGTTACGAATCAATCACAAAACCTTGTTATTATCGGTGGTAAGGACATATACATTCCGAAAGCAGGAAAGTTTTGAGTATCACAATAAGAAATTATCTTGACCATAATCACGTTATAGTTTCTGACAAGGACAAATAAACATTTTAAAGGTAAATTTATTAATTGAAAACTGATAACAATTTCTTACATCTAGTATCATTTGATTTAATATATGAAAGGTTGAAACTATATAGATTTAAAACTTTTTGATAGTTACAAGCAGTAAGAAGGAACTTTATTTCAGATTATAAGTTAATTTATTAGCCGTTTGATTTTTTTGCGGTTTTATATATAGTTTGTGGTTATATGTATAGTTTATATATTAGTTTATATTATAGTTTGATTTTTTTGCGGTTTTATAGCTAATAAAAGAAGTTTTATTTAATTACATTGGCTTTTTGTTTGGTATTTCCAGCTGTTTTTTTAATTAAAGGCCAAGTCCCGGCTGTCTGGGAGGGAATGTCAGTTCTCGACTAGTTGTTTGAGGCGGTGGCACCCCCTGGAGCTGTATTAATGTTTGGTTTCGGGTCTGGCTCCAGAGAGAAGGGATAAAAACTGATGAACTTAAAAAAACTGTTTTTTTTTTTCAGCCGTCTGGAATAATTATCTATAAATAATTTTTTTTTAAATTTTGAGTATGTTTTACGAATTTATCGCTTACAAAATTAATTTCAGCCTTTTTTTCAATTCATTACTCTCAAAAACATATAGGCATATGGATTTATTCAATTTAAGTTTGTCATTAACGGATGTCGAAGATAGAAATTTCCTTATTTTTAAGGATGTTACTTCGCTGTACAATATACTCGCATATCAAAACTATTTTGATACATATTGTAAAACAATTCTATGTGACTTTAAAAGACAGGATTATTGATCTCAATACACATAAATATATAGTTCAGTACGATAGATCCCGATATTTATTTCTAAATATAAATTCCAGATTTTAATGTAAGTACCTAGGCCGGTTGGTTTTCATTTGCATAGTTTACCTCCTCCAGCGACTCAGAAAAACGTTTAATTAGTGTCTAAAAGGAACACTGTATGTTTCAAAAATCATCGTTCGGAAAACATAATTGTAGGACGTTTTTATTTTCCTTCCAAAAATAACCAACAGAATTTGCACATTTAAATTTGTTTCAAATTTAAAATTTGAATCTGAAGATTAATGGATTGCGGTATTTCGAGGGTTCAATACATATACTAAACAGATAAATTCAGATTAAAATGAAAATTAAAAATTCTATTGAACTAAAAGTCTATTTGTATTATTATTTTCAGTCAACAAGAATGAACACACTTTACAGATCGGAAACAACCAAAATTAGGCTAATCAAAACGCTGATTATGTTTCTATCCAGCTAGAATTCACAATTCCAACCAATCACAACACCTAATTTTTAACCAACCACACGAATAATTGCCAGTCGAAATATGATAAATTTATATCAATCGTAACACGTGATAGATTTGGCCAATAAAAACGAAACGGAGGTTCGTCGCTGTAAGTGAAGGTGGAAGTAGAAGAGAACTTTCAATTTGTAGATTTTATTTTCAAGGTATTTATGATATTATAATAATCTGAGTTCAAAGTTATCAGAAAATAATGGAAAAGCAAAATTTATTTAAATTTTGTAAACATGTAATATGTAATTTCCATTTTATATAGTAACTTACATTAACTTCTGTGGTCATTCAAACGCAAATTCACACACACACACACACAACACACTTAAGAAAACAAAAACTTACCAATTATAAGTTATAACTTACTGTTTAGAAAAAAAAGTAATTTTGTTCATCCATTACAAAATTAAAAGGTTACTTTTTTTTGAGTACAGAAGATTCTATGTATACAAACTATATAAATTTAATAATTTTTATCATTACTATGAAAATGTGATACTGTTTTATAAATATTTACTTAGTCGTTCAGCAGTATAATTGCAGTATTGGTAAAAGAATATGTTATATAATAAGCTATATTGGTAGGCCTCTGTTTGCATTTGGAATATTCCCAACTATTATCTCAAGTACAGAGAATTAGATTTATAAATTAAACAAGGATAACAATTCAACCTTTGTTGTAAACACTTGAACGCGGTAATCACATGACTGATTCTTATCCTCATAAAAAAGAAAGTAACTGGGAAAACTTTATGCGTAAAACTATTCCTCAAATTTTATTAAAATTATGGATGAAAGAAATCATTCAAATCGGCCCAGCAATTCCTGGCTTTTAAGTAAACGTCTGTACATTTACACAAATACTTCATAAAAGGACGTGCTTTATCAATGTTATTATATTAATCATAGTTAATATACATATAGTCTATCTTAATTAACCCAAATAGAATTGTTTGTTTCATAAAAAAGAAAAATAGTTAAAATGCTTCTGAAAGCTTAAAATTTATAATAATTTTCTAAATATAAATCTCACGTTTGGTTAGAACTGAAATGCAGCGCAATTTTGTTTTGGCTGGGTACTCAAGTGGGTGCACACACACACACACACACACACACACACACACACACACACACACACACACACACACACATACACATACACACATTCTCTCTCTCTCTCTCTCTCTCAAACACACATACAACAACAACGTTTTCCATAAAACGTTTTAACGGCAGATGGATATTGCATCTCTTTTTTCATCAATTTTAATACTACATATACAGATCACAACAAAAGAATTCAACCGGGAAAAAAGGGTAATGAAATGTTTTTCTGAGAATTTAATTATTTTCAACTACGGATTGAAAGTAATACTCTTAAATGTAATTTTGTAAGATTTTAATTACTTACGAGTAATTAAAACTCTAATTAATTAGGCACTCTACTGTCAATTAGATTCGGATAGTAGAGTGTCTGGGTGATCATGCAGGTGCTGTGTACATACCATATGGTTTAGATCCGGCCCCTGCATGATAAGAGGGGGAGAGGTTTTGTAGCGGATGGGAGCCCCGCACTGCCATCAGTGCGGGCCTGACGGCGGCTGGCAGAGCTTTTCCCTCCCCCTGCGGAAAAAAAATTACGAAACTACAACTGCATTATTACGATTATAAATCGCTAAAATTGTGGTAGTCGTAGACTTGACACATCTGATAACTTGCTGTGCATTGCAATAAAGCTAAGTTTTTAAAATAAGTTTTTCATTTACGCGTACGTTGAGGGAATTAAACAAAAATTCGTATTTCAAAACAAGTAGTAAAAATTTTGAATTTTTAAAGTTCTTTGATTCTTAATATTTTTAATTTTCACCCGATTACTCCAAGAGAAGGGGAATATATTTAAAATCGTACATGTTCAGTGACTTACGTTCCTGAAAAAGGCTTCACCGGTTATCGTAGAATAAGTATCGTGTAGTAAACAAACTTTTTTCCAATCCGAAAAACATTAAATTACTATTCAAACAGTTAACGTCTTACCAGATTTTTGTCTTAGAGGTTAAATTTAACCTCTGTACTTATTCGATTATAAAATAAAGCGCTTACAAAGGGGCATAAAATATGCAGTAACATGTTACCGTTATACTATGCTGAAAGAATAATTAAAAGTTGATAAATGAGCATCATTTGGTAAAAGCAAATCATGAAAATGTAAAAAATATAATTAAAATTAATTTATCATGTAGGCTACGAACGGTTATATGAATTAATAAATTAAATTAAGTTTAAATAGGAAATTCTTTTGAAAAATAAATTGGAATTTGTGTTTAGAACAAAAAATGTTATGAACAAGATTAATAATGTGGTTTGAATATTGGATATATTAAAACAATTCCTTTAAAAAAATGAATACACATTAAAAAAAAAGTGAATAAGAATGGTTAGATGCGAAATTGAAAAAAAAACTTTGTAATTGACTATCGGATTTAATATTACGTGGTTTTTTGGTCCGTAAATATCTTAGAAATGGTCAATCATATTCTAATACGTATACAAATGCAGCATTTTACGTCTTGCTTTTGTTGATTGCCTGTAAAAATTTTGAGACTATTTAAAATGATTTTTTTGATGACTCCGAAAAAAATCAAATTAAACCGTGACTTCCTTTTGGGTAGCTAAATACTATATCTCCAAAGAATTTATCTAACTTTATACCTGAAAGGAACCTGCCATCGTTGAATACTTCCAGTCCAACCATATAATAATAAATAAATAAAAAATTGTAATAAAAAGAATCTCCCCATCATAACTTAAATCTGTTATTTGATTTAGAAACACTGATTTCATAACGAAGTCAATAGAATGTATTTCATACCCCTACGGGTTGAAATTGTGAATCACTATTTCATAAAGTACATTATAAATAGAACCGTACAAAATTTAGCTATTTGAGATTTGGAAGATCTATTTGAAAAATTTCTATATCGAACAAACTATCAAAATTTGAGGTAGACTGGTCATGAATTTTTCTTGATTTATAATGATCAAACCCTTAGAGATAAAAGATTATATAACAGACTCTGCACATAATATTTAATCCGATAATACCGTTTTCAAATCTCCTGTAACCATTTTTGGATAGAGTATTCAAAGCAATCTACATATAATTTATTTTTCCTATTTTTCCAAGATGAATATAATTTATATACTGTTCAAATAGATGTTTTATGGTAATTCAGTACTAAATTATCATAATTAATACTTCAGGATTTCAATAAAATCCTGAAATAGCAACCTATTTCAGAATTTTATTTTTGGCATTTTTGCTTCTTTTAAACTATTACAGATTGCTTGTTAAACAATAAATATCGTCAACTTCAATAAAGTGTCACAACTGGGAAAAAATTTACAATTACTACCTCATTCACCCACCATTGGAATATATGTTAAAACTATATTATTAAGTGACACGTAGGTAACTTAAAATATATTTTACAGCTTTATTGAAATTTGAATGATAACTAAGTAGGTCTTAATCCTAATTAAAACTTAATAAACATAGGTTTTTGAAAATGTAGTGAGGTTTGGTCCTAATTTTGAAGAAAGCAATTTTTTGAAATTTTTCTGATTGATTGTTATTTTAATGATTAATTGAGTAAAATTTTAAGAATATTTGTCTAAACAATTTTCTTATCATCTAGCAGTCAAATTACGTTTCCGTTCCTTAAAACAAATTTATTAAATATAAGTTTTTAGTTGCAAATGTAACTTGGAAACGTTTATTAATGACACTGATTTAAATTGTGGTCATTCTGTATTTGATAAAATTATTCCTTACTTGACAGATGTGTTCCATTTTGGTAGAAGAGAATGGAGACCCAGTGAAAGCCGCATATACAATTAGTATAAAAATTAAAATCTCCATTGCTAAGAAAGAATCCGGTAAAAGAATTGAGCGTTGCATTGAAAAAAGGTTAATGGTAGAGTTTGATGTGATATACAGTGACGAGAAGAGCAGACAATGAAAAGAGAAATTTAAGTTGGAGAAGAGGATGGAAAAAGTAATCGACGGGGAAAGAGCGATAGAAACAAATTGCAGTTGGAAAGAGCTGATAAAAGAAAAGGTATTCAACTGTATAAGAAAAAGGAAGAGAAATGGATAGTACTAGATAATAGGAGAGTGGCATTATTAACAAGAGATCGAGTATTTGCCTGTTGTCAGACAATATACGAGGAAGGAAAGGAAGAAGACGTATAAAGTATAATATAATACTTGGTACTTAGTAATAATTTTAAAGAATAATTGGACGTCTGCCATAGAATAGAACATATTTGTCACAGGCCAGAGCATTTATTAATAAAATAAATTAAATTACCTAAATAATAAATAAAAAAATAAGTTGTTTTTATTTATAAATGTTAAAAATGACATATATATGTAGTTTAAATCAGTATATCTAAATTACATTATCTTCATTTATCCTTCCCACAGTAAAAATTGTTAACTGATATAGAACAACGCTTTCCAGAATAGAAGTTAATTCTACCCTAGATATCTATGTTTCACGTCAGAATACTCCAAACCCAGTTTTATCATCTCATTGTCACTTAACAAACGTATTGCGAAAAAAAATTATAAATACTGAAAAAAATAATTTCCTTTTTTGTATAGATCTAAATCTATGTCATATCTAAATCATATTTCATATGCACCTAAGTGCATATGAAATATTTATAATTCTTTGAGTACTTCACACGAAAAATAAACGATTGAACAGTCTCTAATTTAACTGAAGACAGTAAACACAATGCAATTTGTGTGTAAACACAATACAATTTAAGAAATGAACGCGACTTTTCCTACATAATGAAATTATTCTTGACCTATTCTTAAACCTGTTCTTCTCGAAAGGGAAACGGAAACTGTTACATTTATAAGAGATCTGTACCTTTTTTCAGGTGGTTCTTCAATTTCTTGAAAAAATACTTTTTTTTTCTGTATTATTTATGCAGCTAAGTGGTTAAATAGTAATAGCTATTCCTATTTTCATAAAAATTTTCCCATCTCTCTCAGGATGCAAATTATTCGGGGGAGTGTCTTGAGCTATTTATTTTCTGGGCGGTCTAATGTCGCAGTTTTTTTCTTAGATCTACTTTTCATAGGGGTAATCCAGTTTTCTTCTTCTTAATCCGTCCAACCGCATTTTAAAAATAAGGTTTCCTACTTGGGTTAGGGAAGTTCCCTTTAAGTTCATAATGAGGATGTCGGTACTCGTATTGGATCTAAAGTGTAATTTAGAGGAGAACTGTTGTGAATCAAACTGGAAAACTGGGAATTTAATATCCTTTTCTAAGCCTAATGGTCGAAGCTCCTATTGTGTTAGACCGGGACTCATAATAAATTCTAAAACTCAAATACAAATTGATTTGTACGAATTTTTTTTTTAATTATAAAAATCGAGAACAAAAAGGAAAATTGAAACAAGCTGAACCGACAGCGTATTCTCTTGACTGGATGTACATATTGTTACTCGAAATATCAATATTAATTTATATACCGCAGTATAACTTTTAAATACAACACAAAATGGCCTATGGCAGAGAATAGTTCCCTTGTTTAAACAAACTCATTCTCTCTACATAAACACATCAAATATAATTTAGTTATTTACTTATTTTTTTTTAAACACCTCATTCACTGAAAGGGCTCTATTATATTTTTTTATTATTACTTTCCTGTTGTTAAAAAGTGTTTTTTGATTGCTTTTTCCTGTATTTAACAGATTATTGAAATGTGCTAAAATGAGCGTTAATTTTATGTAGGGTAGTAATCTATAATGTTTTACTTGAAATTTCATGTTTTCCGGAAACAAGTGATAATGAATTATCGATAAATAACGATTTTTATTTCATACCTAAAATGTTTATTTTTACTTTATATGTTGAAAATTAGCTAATTTTCAGCTTAAATGACCTTATTTTCACCTTAATAACATATTATAAAATATGTTATTAAGGTTTTTAAAATTAAAAATATTTTTAATTTTTTTTTTGTACGAATTAAATTACTGAATGGTAAAATGACATAATTTAACTTTATCATTTTAGGTTGGAGAATATTGTAAAGCAAAAGGTGAAACTATATTAAATGTAACTTTTTTATACCACGACAAGAAGAAAAATAGTGAACGGGGTGAAATGATAGAAAAAGACAAAACATGGAAATTAAATTCAAAGAATAATAAAAGGAAAATGGGAATAATATATAAAGAAATGACTGGTTTTAAAACGAATTTGAGACATGAAAAAAAAGATGATTTTGGCACAAAAAATGAAAAATACTTGTATTTTTGTGATTTTTCCAAAAATATAATAAGTAGGAATTCAACGATGTAAATGGGAAAGATGGAAGAGAAGTGGTGGAAAAATTGGAACATGTGGATTATTATTCATCCAGCCAAAGAAGATTGAAATAGGTAAAAATTTGAATTTTTTTTTCAGGAATCATTAAAAATTTTTAATTTCTGTAATTTTAACGTCTCAATACTGCGACACGTAGAAACGAAATATAAAATTTCTATACCGTAATCCCACGTTATTTTTTACTTTTAAAATTCTTGAATATCGGTCAAACAAATTGACATATAATTCATAAAACCACGTAAAATATAAAAATTAACCAAGTAATAACCGGACTTTAGGTTATTACTTAAAAATTTCGTTCACACTTTATTTTTTCCCCACACTTCTATTTTTACTTAATCAGTTGTATCAACATCTGGACTATTAACATCCTTCAGAATTAATAATTCTCATAAACAGTGCAAAGCAAAATGAAAAGATATCAAGATTGCACTATATCATCATTGAAAGTAAATTCCGTAGTTTCTGGGAGTTATTTAAAGCAAAAATTTCATATAAACATGTTTGGTAACGGTTTACGCGTAGTGACCCGTCCGATTTAGGGATGGGTATGTAAAGGTAAGATAATGGGACGAATCAGGGATAGATAAACTCATTACGCTAATACCTCATGCAAGCTGTCTGCTATCAAGAAAACTTTGTCGATATTTGAAGATGTTCAGAATATAATTCAATCATTCAATGGCTTTTTATGATTTTTTTTCTGATACGTAAGTTGCAGTCTGTTCGTGGACAATAAGCAACCTTCCCAAGGCTCAATGAGATGAGAATGATATGTATGACATGTAAATGAGGTGTAGTCTTGTATAAATTCAGGTGATCTTATTCAGATCTTGTACAGGAGTAATCTTTTACAGACTCAAGCCGACCATTCCTAAGACGTGAAGTTAATTGAATCCCAACCACCAAAGTACACCGGTATCCATTGTTCTTTCAAATCCGTGTAAAAGCAACTAACTTTATTAGGATTTGAACCTCAGAACCTTCGACCTCGAAAATCAGCTATTAACTGATTTGCGATGAGTTAGATGGGCTAGACCAGCCCAGTGGCCAATTTCTGATATTTGAATTCGAAAATTAAATAAATAAATGGATTCCCTAACATTTTTTAAAGAACTTTAAATGTTACACTGCAGTTTTAAAAAATATCTTTAAAGAAAAGTATTTTTAGCTGGATAAAAGTAAGTGGCACTGATTTTGACAAAGCATATTTTTCATCTTTTACTTTAATTAAAATTCGAAGTCTTAAACCTTTGGTTTTTTTTAATGACTATTTACATCAATTTTCTCATAATTAATATTCTGTAACTTTTCCGCGGTCTTATTTGTACATTCGGACTTTAATACAGTAAATTTATATTTAAAACCTGAAATAAGATAAAATCAAAAACATTCTGTCAAAAATCGCTACAACAGTTTTATCGAAAACTACAAGAGACATAATACTGGGATCCAGTTAACATAAAATTTAAAAAAAATATAATTTAAACTTCTAATTTTTCTTATAATTAGTGTCCCAGTAATATTTTTATAATAGCATATTATTTTATCTTTGGAAGAGAAATTTGATGATGAAATTATTTACTAGTAACTTGAAAACGAAGAAATAACGGAAAAATATTTATATGAATGTTTCACGTTTTGCTTTACAGTCCAAAAAAGTGCCTCACAGTGGAAAAAAATTTTCGTGAATCACTCTGAATTTTTAACAGCCTCTCCACAAAATAAAATAATCTAAAACCTTACATAAGATACAGTAAATGAAAAAAAAATACTTCCTTTATTAGGTCATTTTAATGTTGCTATGTTACGATGAAACGGTGATTATGTTGAAAACTACAATACCGATTTCAAGAATGATAACTAATATTGTTTTCTTACAAAATCAAATGTATTGTTTTACAAATAAATTATAATCCAACATAATGTTACAAAAGATATCTACGAGTAGTATTGCCAAAGGAACGTCGACCTAGCTTTTATTAAATTTAATACATGACTTATTTTGGAAGAAAAATAAAAAAGAAAAATGTTAAAAGGAAGGTAATAGTTATTGAAATGTACAAAAAAGTTGAATATGGAACAATCACTAGTTTTTACGTAAAAATAAAGTTCATTGGCATTTATACTTTATTTTTTATCATATCATTATAGCAAAGACATCCATAAATATTTATTCTATTAGGACTTGGTTTTTCATTTGAAAATATACAAAGACTATATTATATTAAAAATGTTAATAATGTATAAGCTTAATTAAACAAACAGATTTTATTGAACCCGGTTTTTAGGATCATATAATTTTTTGAAGTCTCCTTCTTTGAATATTACAGAAAAAGTATAATTTACTTAAGATCTGCATTTTAAAACTTAAAACATCAAATAAAGGTAATTTTAAAGGTTTTTGTATAACAGAAAATCACTTTTATTGTAATTGAAAATACGGCTAAAATAGATGGAATATAAAGAGGGAAAATTAAGTTCTAAATTTACCATCCAAATGATCTCAGCAATTAGGAGAGTAATACAATTTAAAAAAGGAAAGGTTTTTCCTTCGAAAACAACAGTAAAGATCAGCCTGTAATTGAATAAGGGTATTAAAAGAAAATGAAGTCTACATGATAGAATATGTTTAGGAGACAAATTTATTTATAAATCATTTTAAACAGTGGATTTTCAACTACAAAGAAGGAAGTCTAAGAAAAACTAAACTAAGAAAAGAATTTAATACTAAGAAAGCAAAAGTGTACGTTTTGTGTGTCTCTTAACGGATGTTCTTGTCTGTGTGCGTAAGAGAGGAGTTGAGAAAGGTATGGGAATTCTTGTAGTATAATGAAGGAATAGAGTTGGAAGGAGTAAGGTAATGAAATATATAAATAAGGGATTCTAATTAAATGGAATAAGGTTAATTTGTGAATCTGTTATGAATATTGAGAAGAAAGACGGGGGTGCGAGGGATTGTAGATGAAAACGAGGGAAAAGAGGTATGACGAGGTGAACGGAAGGGTGAGAGCTTCACTTGGAAGCGGAGTACTGTGAAGATCATGGATCGGAGTATTGTAGGCAAGTATGAGAGTATAAGCCGCGCGGGACACTTCACAGGCGATGACAAATAGCGTCCCATAGCCGGTGTTCCTGACCCTAACTTTAATTAAGTCAATGTTACAGCCCTCCGAAAAGTGATACGATGGTGCCTTCGCTAACCCGGCGACCCGATTTTCACAGCACTCCTTCAACATACTGAACAGTACTATATATATATATATATATATATATATATATATATATACACTAACTTGTGTAGAAATTTATATATATATATTATTTATAACAAATTACAACAAATATAATTAATT
The DNA here is from genome assembly GCF_047948215.1 of Lycorma delicatula. NCBI lineage: Eukaryota > Metazoa > Arthropoda > Insecta > Hemiptera > Fulgoridae > Lycorma > Lycorma delicatula. The sequence goes on along the minus strand of NC_134459.1, from coordinate 75,157,288 downwards.
ACTACCTATTATACAAATAATTTTCTCTGATAAAATTCCTATATTTAATAAATAAACATCTGTTCCAGAATATGTTTGCATTGTACACGTATTTAATTAATAATGCATTTAAATTTTAATAATAAGAAACGTATTCTGATTAGACTATAGTGTCATATTTTATATAAATTTATTTACCTCATATAATAAGCATAAATAAATTGTTTTAAATAATTTATTTGGTAATACTCCTCTGTGAAGTAATAATTTATTAATTATAAAAGCCACTTATCACAAAATCTTTTGAGTAATTTTAAATTTACTTTTAGTAAAATTTTATGTAACTTATTTCAGTTCTATTCTTTGAAAGTGAAAAAAAAAAATATTCAAAGAAATTTATAATTCTTTCAAAAGAAAATACTAACTTCATATGAATATTAAATTATGAAAAAATAAATAGCTTGTTCATAATGAATAAACAAAAAAATTCAAAAATTGTTACACAATTTTTTCGTCGTTTGATATAATTAATACCAAACGTTTCTTTAAGAATTAATATGGATTATGGTTAAGTATTATCATCTAACACTGGTCGAAAAATAATTTCTCCCAAAATTACCTTCATTACAAATTGTAAATTCTCACAATATTTCACCTTGCTGCTGTTTCCCCTCACTCTCTCTATGGTCTCCTTGGAAAAGCGGTTTGTTGCTTTCACGATCATATTATACATTAGAGATACATCTCATGGGAATCAGTTGAATATTAAACTAATACTTTAGATTTACTACGGTCTATAACCGTGTTGATCAACTATAATCTGTTGTTTCATACATCATTATCACAATTATTAATATTCAGATAAAAAAATTATAAGTTCACAGTATTATAGGTTCAAACAACAGGATGCAAGCCAGCAGGTTTACTTTGCGAGAACTTTTATAGATAATATTTCTATTTAGTTTCATTGCTTTCTTTTTGTTTCTAAATATCATATTTGTGATTTATATTACAAATTTTATACTATATTATATTCTTTCCTGGAAACTGATGAAGTGCTAAAAATAAGCAACAATTTTCATGACTTTATTCGGTAATTTAATGTAGTTTTTTTTCTTTTTTTTACTTTTAAGACCATAATAGATCATTTTAGTTCATTTTTTTTTTTTGGCAAGTTCTTTCTTTTCTTGCTGATTTGTTGTTTTTCAACTTTTCTTTTTTGCCACTAATTTCTAAGGGTTTCAGATCTTCTTGCACTTTCTTGTTCACAGTACACCCGGCTTACTGTTTTCTTGGGTTTTGATAGGAATCTTGTTTCTTTATTTTTTAATTTCTCATAGTTTCCGGTTTTCGTTTTTAGGTTTTCACGGGTTATGTCTAATTCCTCCATGTCTTTCTGTACTTCGTATAACCAGTTCGGTCTGCTTTTCTTGTTCTAGAAAAGTTCGATTATCCGTCTGATAAGTCTGGTCTCTTCCATTCTGAAAATATGTCCTAGAAAGGAAATTCTCTTCTTTCTAAATTTATTAGTTATCGGGATGATCGTTTTGTAAATCTCTTAGTTTGGAATAATTCTCCAAATCCCGTCTTTTTTAATGTTTTTTTCCGATGAATCGTCGTAGAATCTGTCTTTCAATCTTTTCCAGTTTGTCGGTAAACCTTATCTGGTACGGTCCAAATATGGTTTCGCATCCGTAAAGTAGTTTTACATACTATTAGTTTTCTTTCAGTTTCATTCTAGTTGAGAAAAAATTATATTTTATCATGATTTTTATGCAAACTGATGGAATGAAGAAACATAACAGCATAAAATTCCATTAATTCAAATTTTTCGAAAGCATAACTGCTTCCTTTACCACACAAACTTTTAAAGATATAACTGCATTTTTTTAATACAAAAATTAAACCAGGTAAACTTATCAGGAAAATTATTAATTTAGTTTATTAGTTATTAATCTAATTGAGTGAATGGATTTATCGTCTCATCAACTGTAGATTTAGTAACGAACATATTACATTTTTACAAATAGTCCTTGAAAACATTTTCCCGACGTTATAAAAGGTTTGTGATAAATTATCTATCAAGAAAAAGTCTGGTATTTTTGAGCTCATTTTATAATAATATAAACCTAATTCATGGTCGTATACGATATAATGTTAACAGAACTGCGGGGCGGTACGTATTTTATTGGGAAAAAGTTTTTTATTCCAATTTGTAAATTTTATACACACCTTATAAGAGAATAAAAAACCGGGATTATATTTATTTTATATTTACTGCTTAATTCAATTCCTGGTCAATTCCTTTTGCAAATGAGGTTGGTGTGACGTAGTGACTTTTTATTGGTCAGCCGTATTCGTCCTTATGATAAGATTGGAAAATACGGGATACTGATTGGTTTGTTATTGATGTTAATCTGTGGGGGCCGTGAGAATTTAGTATAATCTATGACACGCGCGGGTGAATGTGTATTGTCATTGGTTTAATTTTTTATCGGCTGTGATTTGGGAGGATTAGAATCGTGTGTGGGTCAAATTTATTTCTTTTCACGCACGGTAAGCAACTGTTATGAAGGGGCAAAAGTTAAATAAATTTTCATCAAATAGCACTCATATTAAAACGTAATAAATACCGGTGTTCTAAAAAATAAGAAATTGGTACTTACGTATTAACGCCACCGCAGCTACATCTTTATTTAAAAACAAAGTAGTCAATCGGATTTCGGTGGAAAATGGGCCGATATAAAGTTTAACATAGATTCAAAACAGTCTCTTTATTAATTTTAATAAATGGTTATTTATTTATTTTATAAATATAATTTAACCAAACTTAACCAACTCTCGCTTCGCTCGCTAACCTTGACTAATTAACAGGAGTGTTTTGATTATTTAAATAATAAATAATTGCAATAATTACTGAATTTATTAAATAAATACTCAAAAAATTACGGTGTTAATTAGTCAAGGTTAGCGAGCGAAGCGAGCGTAGGTTAAGTTTGGTTAAATTATATTTATAAAATAAATAAATAACCATTTATTAAAATTAATAAAGAGACTGTTCATTTTCGACCGAAATCCGATTGACTACTTTGTTTTTAAATAAAGCTATAGCTGCGGTGGCGTTAATACGTAAGTACCAAGACATTTTATAGAAAAGTTGTTACCTTTGTACGAAAGTACTTTTACTATTACAAGTTAAAATATACTTGCGTTTAAAAGCAAAATGATAGAACTTGCATATGATATAGTGGTAAAGAAAATAAATTAAAAATATATTTCCATAAAGAATTTCTAATATTTAATTTAAAAAAAAAAATTATTAATTACATTATAATATCGATTTTTTCCAAGAGAATGCATTTATGTATGATACTTTGTTGTACTAAGTGTGTATCTGTATGATTATTTTAAACCAGTTGCTTCTTCCGGTTGAGAAATTAATCAAATTAAAATTGTTTATTGGAAATTTTCGGGGACGGAGGTAAATTTTCATGTTTTTTTATGAAATTTCATGCAATACTTAAGTGCTGCTTTTTTTTTTAACAAAATGTTTTGTAAAGCACACAAATAAAAAGCCTTAAATTAAAAATTTCCGTTTTGTTGCCCCAAAATTAGATACCTGCTAACCAAGGTTGAATAAAATTGGTTCATTCAGTGTGAAGACATTTAGTAATTTTTCACTTACCAGAAAAAATGACTGTGTTTTTTGGTCTTACGTGAATTTTTTAGGACGTGAAATGTCGAAAACAGTCATATACTGGGTAGATGAGTTTTTCACTGACCAGCATTCTTTCCTTTAAATACATAGCCGAGAAAATAAAATAAAACTGATTCCATTGCTAGCTGGCAATGTTAATGAAAGAAACTTGTAAGTACATGATTTGTACTTCAAATCTTCCAGGTATGCGTTCCACGACTGTAGGTAAAAAATTTGTGAATCAGTTTTTTAATCGGTTAACAATTTATTACAATGAGTTTTTTATTATAATGATCTGTTGAATTTTAGCAATTAAAAACAACTAATTTCTTAAGATTTAACTTCAGGATAAAATTATTGGATAGAAATCTGCATTTATAGAATTACCTTTAGAAATTAATGATTGCATGGAAATTATTTCATTAACTTCATCACGGTCAATATGAACTTATTTAAGGGTAACTGTCTGCCATTCCAGGATGTTTTTTTCATTTACTATAGATATTGTTTATTTTAGAAGATATACTCGTATTACATTTTAACAAATAAAATTAAATAGAAAATTCTATCTAGGTAATTTTTTCGGCCACAACTTTGTATATAATGTATTAATTAATTTTTTGTAAAAGTTAAATTAATGAAAAGAAACTTCAATATTCTTTTTTTACTTTAGGCATTTCAACAATTTTCATAAAAAACAGTTAGTTCATATCCATCTTGTGTTAAATAACGAAGCAAAATTTATATCTGTAGTTATCACAGTCTTGGTTATGATCACCGATTTTTTGAAGTGTGTAATTTCTTATAATTTCAATGTCAGCTCATTTTAATTTATTTATTCAATATGTACTGGTTCAATAGATAATAAATAATTGGTTGCATGAGTATGCAACATTTTTTATTTTCTACAGCATTTTATATGCAGATGTTATAGTGTAAATAACAGATTTACACACAATTTGTTCTTTCCTTGTAATCAAAAGGTAACAACATCAAATTTATTACAGTTTAATGGATTTGATTAATTATCATATAGATTTAAATTACCGCATAAAAGTCTTACTGGTTACTGAATTAAATTAGTTTTCATATAAAAATAAGGACTTCAAGTTTATTCTACATTTTTACGATAAATAACAAAGAACAATGTAAATAAAATTTACATTTTATTTTATGGTACGATCTCAAGTGCCAATTTATCTGGAATCTTATACAAAGTTATCATGAATAACCTTCATATTCATCTCGTATACGTTTTGTTTGGTACACTTTACATTTCAACAAATATCCTAAGATAAAATTTTAGTTAATGGATCACACACAATATCGTTCAGGGTTGTCATAGATTAATCAATTTCTAATTAGATTAATATTAGCCTAAAAATCTCTCGTTTGTTTACTGCATAGGTTTTTATAAAAAAACCATGTCAGCCTATTTCAAATAATCCTGTTTGAAATTGTAGTTCTACAGCATTTCTCACTTGATTTCGATCGCTGTGTGGTTGAAATGTGTTATTTATTACTAGCCTATCGCTCTCAATATTAATACTATCAGTAAAAGTTAATTTTTTACGTATTATCAGATTCATTTTTTTAGATAAAATTTGTTTCATATATTTTGAATTTTAAAAATATGATAAAATTTAATTGAAGTAATTTAATTCAGTCATTAATCACATCTTCATGTATTTTAATATAATTAATTTTTAATTAGACCCAAATCTCTTGAAATTAAATAAAATTTTCTCATACATTTTGCAATCTAATAGTTTTCATTAAAAAAAATAATGATTTTAAACGAATAAAGAAATAATTAGAAAGACTGTTACGGTATTCGTCTTGAATGCCGTCCAATTGTGTTATATTACATTACGTCATCTCAGATATAGATGTTATTGGTCACCTACATATTATCATGCTCATTAAAATTTTGTACATAATATTTCATCCACATTTCATTTTAATAAACAAATGACGTTTTCGAAGTCGATTAGTTACGTAATATTTAACAAATAAATTTATTTTGAAACGGAATAAAATTTCAGTAAAAATTTCAAATTTTTTGAATTATATCAGTTTTCATTTGAAAAAATTATGACATCCTAAATCACCATATAAAATAATAGAATAATGTAAATCCACATTGTTAGTGTCTTTAGTCTATTACCGACTGGTTAGAATATACTGTACTATGTAGTTATGAGCAGTTTTATACCACAAAATGCAATTCTTTGTTTCAAACCATCAGTCTTCGGGTTTTCTGTACATTTTATTACTTATGTTACATTTTCGAAATAAGACTTCAACATACTTTATAATTCACGAGTCTTAAATATAGATGTTATGTCTGACCGCCTATTAAATATCAAAGGATTATAAATAAATATATATATATATATTTATAGTGAGTGAAAGAGAGGGGAGAGAGAGAGAGAGAGATAGTATAAGAGGGGGGAGGGAGAGAAAGAAACAAAAAAAAAAATTGTAACTAAATCTATTTTTAAAAAATTAACATGCAAATATTTATAGTTCACAAAATCCAGCAGGTATTGATTTGAAAGTGTTTTGTCAACTATACAGTTATAAAAATCTAAAGAGTATGGAATAAAATTTTTATCAGAACATGGTGATGTCTGAAAAAACATGCGTTTAATATGATTCTAAGAAAAACATTCACTCTGCTTAATTATAAAAATAATAATAATTATAAAATAATGTATTCCAATTAATTAGCATTGAAATAAAGATATTAATTTTCTGTTTCTAAATTTCTCATCGTAATTTTAAAAATTGTTATAAAAATTACATACGCCTTTGTATTTCTATTTTTAAAAATACTAAAATAATACTGTTAATTAATATAAGTCCATTTTTAAGCAATAAAAACTAAACTCATATATTCAGTTGGAATCTCTGAAGTAAAATATCAAAAGAAATTTGATATTGATGGTAGATCATTGTTTATTACTCTTAGTGAATCTATTAATGGATCTTTAATATTGAAATTTTGAGTCTCCATAAAAAATCAGGTTTCTTACAAATGTACAATAGTTTGCCAGTTAAATTAATAAAGGTGAAATTTTACTTTGGGTTATGATTTATGATAATGTAAATTTTCATTTTTCAAATAGTAATTATTTAATGAAATATGTTGTTTCATCATTTATTCATTTTGAGTAGTACAATTTTAAATATGTAATATGTATTCATGCTGGAGGTCTGTGAAAAGAATTCATGTTGTTGTAAAATGGCGGACTTGTATGTGACAAAAGCTTCCGTTTGAGTCAGTGAATATAATACAAGTGTAGAAATCCTACAATTTAATGATGACGACTTTTATACTGGTGTTTTATTTTTAAGGAATTTAAATCTAACTATAATAATACACATTAAAACAGTGTAATTATATAAAATGTAAAGTATATGAAGCTGCCGTGTAAGAAGTATGATGTAAGAAGTATTTGATTATACTGTGAACGAAAGCGATCTACGAAGGTCAGCATGTTAGAGAATATCATGTGTAAAGGTAAACGGGTATATGCATGCAACCTGCACGGTCCATGTGTTAGTCAAATCTGCTGACTGTGGTGTGCCAGACTTATGACTCTATCAGTCAGCTCCCGACCGTGAAACCGTTCATTCCCTGATGCCCAAACGGGTATACCGCATTATACTACAACCTACTCAACAGACTGCAATCAGCACATCCCTCTCCAGTTGTAATTAATTTAATGTATTAAATAATGGCGTTTCACAATCTGTTGTAACCGCTAATGTATAGCCTTAACATCAGTGCCACTCAATGCATTTGGGTACAGAGGACAGAACATATAGCTCGTAACGATAAATTTTGTTTTGAGAATCTTGGGCAAATTTCATCATCGACTTTTGCGCGTTCACACAGTTACAAACACACACACACACACACACACACACACACACACACACACACACACACACACACACACACACACACACACACACACACACACACACACAAAGACAAATATTTAAAAAAAATATATAAATAGTAAGTGTAGGATGTTATAAAAGTTTGGATGTAGCAAGGAGAAAACGTACGCGAGGTACTTTTAAATTAGAGTACTGAATCAATGTTGAACTCAAACTTTAATATTAAAAGACGATTTATAAAAAATAGTGTGTCATGAATAGCAGTTAATGGTAACAGCAGATGGACAACATAAAAAAAAAATGACAAGAATCTAAGGTAAAAGAAAAAAAGAAAAATACTACGTGTGATTGATTAATTTGAAGTTAGGACAGTATATCGAAACAAATAAAGACCAGTTTAGACCGGTTAAATGATACCTGATAAATTAGCTTACGAAATTCATGAGCTAATTGAATATATCCTTGAACAGAGTGCTGCCTCAATTATACCGGACTCTAATTTTTCTTGACAAATGCTAATCGAACGCTGGATCTTTTTTTTAGTCCCACTATTGATATTAGGGCTTAAATTAAAAGCAATCTAATAATCATTCACTCCTGAACTTTGGTATTAATTAAATTTGTAAAGCTTCAGTTCAGACAAAAGATTCAGATAATAGCAAGAACAAACCTGAACAAATAGACAAGAACCTGGATTTGAAGCTGGGTATTTTATTCAATAGTTTTAAAATGGTAAATAAATGTTTTTAATAAATAATTTACTAATGTACTTCATAGAAACTCTCAAGCGATCCCGTTTCTTAGTTCGGTTTTCTAGAAAAAAAAGTCACTAAAAACTGTGAATTTTTTATACAAAAAAGTCACGTAATCTAATGGGGCAGCCCTGCTCATAAAACATAAATTATAACGATATAATGAAATCTAGTTAATATTAAAAAAAAAAATAAAAAAAATACCACGATTAAATCTCATAAAATTACGTATTTAATTATAAAATATTACAATGAACAAATTTCAATCCTAAATTAATGGAAATTACGTTAGATTTAATGTCTTGTTAGAACTTACGTATATAATACAAAAAATTATTATTAATTACGAAATAATAGATTAATTACAAAGCTATTTGATTAAATGTTTACTTATATAAAATGGTAGATTTTGATTAGGATATTGTCTTCCATATAATTATCCCCAGGTTTAAATTAAAGAAACATCTGATTTTAATTTCTTTAGAATATGTATTTTTTTAATAGGGTTTTGTAATCAAAATTAAAAAAATAACCTTGAAAATAAAAGTAATAATTAATCGGAACTCTATCAAGATTTTAGTTAAAGATAGGTAATTTCCCATTTTTATATAAATTATTATTTTTTTTGTTTAGATATGTGAAAGCACTTTATCACTATAAAATTGAACATTATTTCAACGCAGGATAAAATTGTATTAAAAATAAATAATAATAAAATAAAACTTACTCTGTATTAAAACCGAAAATAGAATGAATAATTTTTTTATATAGCGTATAAAGTAGGGAAGTTCAGGTTCAGTTTATGTATTTTTAGAAAGGAGACTGATTCAAGTCGGTTTGAGAGTTTGTTGCCGGTGGGGAATGGCCACCTGGTGTGTTTTCATCTGAGAGAACACAACAAGGGTTACGTTAACGATGTGTACATGTGTACCTGTGCGGATATTCCTGTTCCGCGCGACTGAGTGAGTACTTTGGGGGCGGCAAGGCTCGCGGCTGTATCACCAACAAACACCATCAGCCCTTTTACTACATGGTATGTACAATAAACACTGCGAACTCAAAATTCTGAATTCTTTGTATCGATCGATAAGCCTACTGTTAAAAAAATACAATGTTAGGTAAAATGAAATAACTGTGCTGTGTAAAGTTATTATTTTTTTTACTATATTCTGTAAAGATATTCCCTAAATACAGGAATGTATGAAGAAAAAAAATTTCCATGAAAAATTTTACTAATTAAACATTTTGATTTATAAAATATTATGGATTAATTTCATTTATGTAAATATAATATTGTTATTTTGTATTTATATCATTAGCGAGTTAATAAATTTGCAGAACAGATGTAAGTTTATTTACCTAAAGTAGAATAGGTGTTATGGTTCTGAATTAGAATTTTCAGTTTATCTGAAAATCTTTAATAGGTTTGCGAGGAGTAAACTTTAAGTAAATTCTATCAAATATAAATTAAAAAATTAATATTTTAATATAAAAAAATATTACACGTTCAGTAAAAAAAAAATCTAGGGGAATATTTTTATTTTCGATATCAGTTTAAGAAACCATAATTTACATAATTCTTATAAAAAACAAAAGACACTAGGAATACTTTATATAAATATTTTATCCCTAAAATAAAGTCTATCAAACCATTCAAAGCATTAAAAAAGTAATTCTTGTAAAATTGTAAACAACTACTTAAACGTATCTTAACTTTTTACTCCCTAAGTACAAGTAAATATTATAATCGTAAAAAGTTTCGGTTTCAGATTTCAATGGAAATATCCATTTTGACCATCCCTGAATCCATTTTGACTACTTTCGGCGTGACGTCTGTACGTACCGTACGTATGTTTCTCGCATAACTAAAAAACTATTAGCCGTACAATATTGAAATTTTGGATTTAGGAGTGTTGTAATATCTAGTTGTGCACCTCTCCTTTTGATTGCAATAGACTTGAATAAAAATGTCCAAAAAGGCTCAAAATCCAAAAATTTTGCATTTTGGGCTTTTTCATAACTGCTGTAATAAGCTCTTATTGAGAGATTTCAACGATATATCACAAGTGGTACTTATTTTCATTGGTTCCAGAGTTATAGCCAAATAAATATTTAATTAATGAAATATTTTGATCTTACAAGGGGAAGACACATCGGCTCAAATCCGACTTGATTTCCTTTTTTTTTAAATTCAAATTATTGATTTATTAATAATTATTAACTTCTGGTTGTAAAACAAAAATTACAATAAATAATAATTCAATAATAACAATAAAAAAATATGGAAAGATTTTCAATTTTTTTTTTTTACTGATAATTTTGTTGTTTCAGTAATTTTTTAAATTAATATAGACGTTTATATATTATTATATAATCTTAGAATCCTTATAGTGCGTACAAATTATACTAATATTATTCAAAGGTAAACGTTGTAAAGAAACGTAAACGAAAGATAGGTACAAAAAAATTGAAAGGAAAGATGTAAAGGGAGAATGGTGTAGATTTACTTAAATGCCGATCTATTCGGTATTACTTATGTTACTAGCAGTCTTTCCTAAATAACATTTGATTATGCAAAGCTGGTGAAATTTTCTTAAATGTTCTGAATAATAAGGCAACTGAATAAGCTTATTTGAAGATAATTTGTAACCGTGACTAAAGAATGTCTACACAAACGTGTAGGAGATTTTTTTTATGGCTACAGCCAGTACCGAGAGAACTGACGCAGGCAAGTCTACCCCCACATTATATTTAGAGTTTTACGCGAATGTTTCTCCAGTATTTTCATTTGCGAAAGTTCAAGTGTTTTAGGGAGATTTCATAAGAAAGCTACCTATTGTAATGACTACCATGATTCGATTTCCGGAAAATTTCGACATATCTTCGCGTTTCACATCCCCCAGACCCAAAAGCCACCGTCAATTCAATCATTTTCAGATTTATACGTAAAATACAACGACCCAAAAACTGGGTCGAGTTTTTTAATGGGAAAAATTGGACCATGGGGTTGGAAATGGGGGCTTTTTCGAAAAAACAAAATATTGCTATAACCTTCTTATTAAGTAAAAAATCGAATTCGTTTAAAGTTCTTACTATTTTTTGGATAAGAGCCTAAAACTTATCTAAGTAAAGTCTTTTGATATCACCAATCATTGGTCCGGGAGGTGGAAAAAATGGAGTTTCGAAGACAAAAAAAATCATACCTCCCTTAAGAGGCACAGTATCGAATCAGTTTAAAGTGGTCGTTAGTCCTCTAAATATTACCTAAAACTATTGTCTGAAACAATTTTTGATATGACCAATCCTTACAGCAAGGGATGGCCAAAATGTTGCTGGAATTGTGAGAAAATGGGGCTTGGCTAAACATGTGAACATTTTTTTTCACGTGCAATCATTGTCGTATTGAGTAAATGTGAAGTTTGTGTTAACTTTAAGGTGGAAATCTATTTCTTTCCCTACTTAGCACCGGTGAAATCTACCTCCGCCTTCCGGCGTGCCAAAAAGGATGTTTAAATCATCAATCATTTGACTGGTTTCATGAACTTTCGTTTTACTAATCTTTTATTTAAACATATTTCCTACCTTCTGTGTAAAATAAATAATAAACGAAATCTATAAATAAAAGTTGCTTCTTTAAAATGTTCTGCTTTAACAGAAAAATTAAAAAATCTTTGATAAAGAAAATTGACAAGTATATGATTTATACTCCGCTTCTTTGAATTGAAATAAAAATATTTTTAAAATTTCTTTTTAATTCCTGAACTTATGTTGATGTTGACATATTTATTTTTTGCAAGAAAAACCCTCCTGGCTTTTTCTAGTTTTCTTTTGATATGTTACTTCAAAGGAAAGAAGAAATTTGTAAATTTACTACCATAATATAAAATTCTACATTCTCTGGTACATAATATTTCCCTATATTAATATTTTATTCCTCGTTAGACTTCTTTCTAAATTCATTACTTACATTATTACTTTTGTTTATTTTCAAATTGAATTTTTCTCCATGCAATGAACTCAGATTTATTGCTACTTTTAACTCATGTATATTTTCAGCAAAAATAAAAAAACCAACCGTAAATTCTAAGAATTCTAACCTTTTGCTTGAAACTGTTATTTTCGTCTGAATTTTTCTTTCAATTCTTTATTATTTTTTTCCATGTATAAATTAAAAAACCTTTTTCGCTCTTCTTCCATTCAGAACTACAGTTTTCCTTTCTGTATTTTCTACTCTTATAAAAGTAATATAATAATCTCACCTAAAAATTATATAAATAACTTTTCTTACTATAAATCCTAGTTTTCTTCTTAGAGTTAAACATTCTGTTCAATTCTAAAAATCAGTTTTTTGACGTTAACGAATGGCATTGTTTTTTTCAAGTTGACTTTTAAAGTTAATCTGTAGTCTAAAATTACTCATGTAAGCGGGGTTTTTCCTCAAATTAATCGATTTCTTTTTCATTTTCTGATGACATTTAGCGAAGCTGAATTAGGTAATTATATTGTATATAAAAAAATAAGTATATCTGATAGCTTCGCTAGCATGGTATTCAACTACCTATATATCATTAGAAATAGAAGGAGTAGCGGGAAGTACTTGCAGCAAGGAGCTAAAACATTTATACGGGAAAATCGTTCTTGTCAACTTTGTCAATCTATTCTCCCGTTAAAAATATTGCAGTGATGCAGCAGAATTAATGGTATAAGAATTTCAAGTTAAATAAATTATTTATATTGATTATATTTGGTCCATTTATGTATATATATATATATATAAATGTAAAAAATAAATAGATAAAAGAATATTATTTCTCTTTCTATAGTGATTTATTTCATAATTTAAAATCATTAATGAAGTTGAAGTAAGAGAGATAAAAAACTACTATTTAATAAATAAACGCAGATCTTCCCTAATCTCCTTCTCTTCTGAATTCATTCGTTGCCGTAATTAAGGGATAGCGGAGAAAATGTAACTGTCTACATATTAATGTCGGAAAATACATAAAAATATAATAATGTGAATGTTGATGTTGAATTACATTGTTGTAATGTGACACTACTGAAAGAAAAGTAATTTTTCTCTAAGAAGGGAGTGTGTGTGAATGCATAGATATTTATCTCAGCTCAAGTTATTTATTTGACTTAATAAAAATACATGCGATAAAGTTTTTGTACTTTGTAATTAAAGTAACTTTTAAATGGATGCAATAAAATAATTTTTTTCTTTAAATGTTACTTCTATAAATTGTTATTTATTGAAAAAAAAGTATCGGTAAATACACTACAATATAAAGAAATAAAATGAAGTTCTTTACTGTCCGCTACAATACAGAGAAGTATATGGTATGGATAAAGCAGCCATTGATAACTAGGAAGAGGGTTAGGGGTAACATGATTTTTGGAAGGGTTTTTTTTAGGAGGGGATCGAACGGTTTGTAGGGGATATGAGAAATTTGTTGATCGGTTGCCACTTGACTGACTCCTTCAAAACATTCTTTCCTCTACTACTGTATCAGCCACATACATAAACGACTCTTCGCGGTCTTTTCACTGTTATACCCGATCACAAAACTTCCTTTTCTATTCTTTACAATCTTAAGAATAGTTTCCTTTATTTCAATGACCCAAATTTCTTTTTAAAAGATATTGTTTTCACATAATTTTTTCATCTAACCGTTCGAAATAAAAATATCCGAACTGTATTCTACGCTACGTAAAAGTAGGCCGAAGTAAGAATTTAGTTCACCTAACTATATATTAAGAGGTTTCGTTTGTAGTAAAACACCATTAATAATCTGAGGGCAATGTCACGAACAACTTTAAATTAACCAGACAACATTATTTACTTTCATTTTCCTAATGTGTACGTTGCAATCTGTTTAACTAGTGAACACTAAGTAACCCCCCCACGGCCCAATGAGATGAGGATGATATGTATGACGTATATTGTACAGATTCAGGCCGACCATTCCTGATATGTATGATTAATTGAATCCCAACCACCAAAGTACACCGGTATCCACTGTCTAGTATACAAATCTTAGTAAAAATAACTAGATTTTTTTAGAATTCAAACATCAGAACCTTCATTAACATTAGGATCTCAGACAGTATTATAGAATTTATATTCACTAAATCCATACTTTTATTGTATAACATCTGTTTCGAATAATAATTATTCTAAATATAATTATTTTATTTTTAATCAATTAATACAGCGTAGCTTGGAAATAACGTACAATAATAAGTGTAATACCAATATAATGCTGTATATGAAATATGTCCATTAACAGAGGCAAATCATTATTTTTTTTTTAGCACGCGGCAGACAACTCATATAGATATCTAAATGAATAAATTTTCCGTAATGCATTACAAAATTCGAAAAGTCATTTGTACGGTCCATTTGTAAATATATATATATATATATATATATATATATATATATGTATATATATATATACACTTTACATTATTATTTATCTACTCAAATCTAGATAAATAATTCTCGATTTGATTGTTTTTAAAATTTCTTCGAACAATTTACAAGTTCAGTACCGAAGATATCCCAAGTTATTTAAATTTTATTTTATTTATCTATGTCGTGATCAACACTAATTTTAATCGCAATACCGATAATTGAGATTTTTACACTTATTTAGTAGACATAATTAATTCACAGACATTCTGATCAATGGTCGTGATCTGATTAAAAACAATGACCTGATGCAAAGCAATTAGTTTAATGATCAAGATAATAACCTGCTAGACTGTTACCATAAACAAACCACAGGAATAATGCTCGTAGATGTGTTTTATTATTCGTTTTTTTTTATTTTATTTTTTTTTTGTATGTTACGTTTTTGGTTCAAATGTTGCTTTTAGGTTGTTATTTTGGTAGGCTTAATGGCTTTGTTTTTCATCTGTAAATAGAATTATTTTATTTTATGTTTCAGTTAATGATTGCTAGGCATCGATTTATGTCCATTTATATTAAAAAATGTGAAGTTCTAATCCGTACATAGTCTACCAAATATAGACCAGCCTATACCTACATTCTATTAAATACATTATAAATAATATAATTATTTTAATAAGACTATAAAAAAAAAGTTCTAATATATTTTAATTCTAATTTATGTACCTGAATCTTAATTAATGACACTTAATTCTCAATATTTTTAGTAAATTTTCATTAAAACCTCATAACTGAAATTACTAGTGCGTCGTTGCGTCAACGAGCGACAAAAGAAAAGCTTCTTACGCAATATTATATGAATTATTAATTGTGTATAATAACGTCTACGCAGTACACACAAATGATACAATTTTTTATTAATAAGAAACATGAACTAACAGTGAAATACACATATAAAAATATTTAATTACGTAAACCATAGAAAGATTTAAACATAACATTGAAGTGTAATCATTATTATAAGTTGAAGCAGTTTTCTATACTATATGGTCAGCTAAACTGCATCACACGCGGTAGGCATAGTGGGAAGAATCAAAGCGCGTGACGATTTTTCGTGACGATAATTTTTTCTCACTTGACTCCCCATCACGAAGCTCCGTTAAGAAGTTTCACTTCAGCAGTTTTTTGTTAAACTATAAAAAAATAGTTTTTCTAATATATTTTAATCTTAATTTATGTACCTAAATCTTAATTAATGACACTTACAATTCAAATTTTCTAATAAATTTTTATAAAAACCACATAATTGAAATTACAGACTAGCAGAGTTTTAAAAAAGCATATAAATCGATCGGTTTTCCGAATTAATAATTTCAAATATTTTTATTCAATTGTTCTGTTACTTGTACAATGTATACATACAGGCAACTGTCGATAAAGTAATGAAAAAACTACAATGCGAATAAGAATACTAGAGAAAAAGATAAATACGCTTCGCTGAAAATATTATTGTACTAGCGAAAGTGCACAGGACGTTAATAGTTGATTGGAGAAAATCGAGGAAATAATATAATAATGTATATAAATTAAGGGATAAGTAAAGGAGAAGTGAAGTAATGATATTTTTATAGGAGAGAAGGTTGGAATTCCATAATCTACTCAAAAGAGAAGAATAAGTTGAAGAAGTAAACCAAGAGGTACTAAGAAAACCTAAGTGTTAATCAGGTTCATTATCCCATCAACCTGTGCACATCAATTAAAATCCGACTATAATTTTGGAAATTTAAATTGCTATAAAATCATTATTGTAAAAAATGGAATATTCATTTTATCATATATTATTTTAAAGAATTTCAAGTATTATTAACTAACTACAAAACATAAATAAAATTCACTCATTTATGATATTTCTTCGTATTCACCACTCAATCCAAAGAATGATTGGCAGAATCTTTCTTAGTCGGTCTTTGTTATGATTTTCCTTCAATTCCTTTTAGAAATTGAAGGAAAATCCCCCCTTATCTTTCGTAACTTGTATATTTTTTAATCTCAATCTCCCCTGGATCTCCTCCTTTCAACAGCTTTCTATTATTAATAGTCTTTAATGTATGACCAGTTAATTAATTTCTTCTTTTTGTAAAAATCTTCAAACATTTATCTTCTCTCCGACTCCTCATAGAACTTCCTCTTTAATAATCTCATCACACCACTTAATCTTTAGCAATCTTTGATAGCAATATATGCCAAATAATTAAAGATTTCGCGTTTATTCTTCTCCTATTACCCAATTCTCGCTAGCATGCACAGCCGTATTTCAGACGTAAGTTCGTAATTAATGATCTTTTCCAAATCTACTAAGATTGTTGTGAACAATTTCCTTCACAAAAATATGCCTGTTTTTCCAAGACTTAATGAAAAAATTATGTATTTTTTCCTCCAGAATGGAGGAAAAATGTAATTTTAATACCAGAATAATTAATTCAATTTCTTTACTTCTTCTGTTCTGTTTCTTGTACATTATACAAGAAACAGAACAATTGAATTTAAAACTTTAAAAACAGAACAACTGAAGGTAAAAGAGGATTTAGCCGGAAACGGATCTCTCGTTGGTTACAGAATTTAGCGAAATGGACCGGAATATCATCGATCTCTTTATTTGTCGATAACAAGATTATATATAGCATAACAGAAATATATCCTGGGCTAGGAGGAACGCCAAAGTACACTGGGGATAAGATATGCAAAGAAAACGAAGGTTTAGACTAATTGCGATTTTTTTCATAGGTGGGTGGTGTTGTGAATGGAAAACGTTTATAGTTCTTTATGGATTGTAATAATTCCTGCATCTTTGCAGAGAGCAAAATTTAATGTCTTATATTGTAAATATTGCCTTCACGTAAAATTACATTATAATATTTTATAAAAATTTTCCTAAAGCAGTACAACTTTGAAACATAATTTTTTTTTCAACGCTATGTAATTTTATGGCCTTGAATATTTTATTTATTATTTTTAATTTAGAACAGTTCGGGAAAATGTGACAATATCTTGAATCATCTAAACAGTTGATGAACCTTTACTTTAAATTACTTTGATAAAAAGACTACTTGAAAAAAACTCGTTTGTTTATATTTTTCTTTAAAAATTCTGTCTAAATTGCATTCTAAGTAAGAAAAAATTTTCACCTAGAAAGGAACGAAATTGTAAAGAAACAATTTAGTATTTATATAGCGTAGTACTTGACGTAGTACTTTTCAAGTAAACTTGAAAAAGCCATGTGAAGTGTTTGGAGTATATTCCTCTATGAATGTGAAAAATGGACGCTAAGTAAAATTAAAAAAAAAAGGCTGGAATCATATGAAATGTGATGATGGTGGAGAAAGTGAGGATAAAATGGGACGTAATCAGAAACGTGAACGGAAATTGAAGCTAAATTCAAACTATTCAAAATAGGAAACTAGGCTATGAATAGGGAGCTAGGCTGTGTTATCAACACAGAAGCCATCTCTGGTGACTAAAGCTGTATTGAAAGGATGAGAAGAAGGTGCTAAAAGAGGCTGGAAAAAAAAAAAATTTAAGACAATTTAAAAGGAAATGGGAACTGTTAAAAACTTAAAAATTTAGTTGATATTAGAAGGGAATGGAAACGGATAAGTTGCAAGGAATCTGTCAAGGGACAGACAACCAAATAATGATAGTATTTGCAAATCTAAAAAAAATGTTCAAGTTTTCCAGCTCTATGAAAAGATTTATGATTTTATTTATTTATGAATTATTCTTGTGGCACGTATGCAGAAATGTGTGAGAATATATATGTATATATACGTGTGTGTCTATGTGCATTTCTCATTAAATTTATTTATTAAGTAATAGTAATAGGAATGTAGTAGATGGTAAAGTGAGAAGGAAATGAGCAGTTAGTAACATTTAGCGATAGTATTTCTTGTCACTACTGAGGTGTGACCTGATGAATGGTTGGTTGTACTGAATCGCTAATTGGTAGTCACAAGAGGGTGGAAACCGAGTAGATGGGTTGGAGGAGGAGTGAACTTTGTCTGGTGTGGCATATTGTAGATAGAGCACGCATATAAACCCATCATGATCTGTATAACAGAGTTATACTATACACATACATACATATGTATTCTGCTGTAAACATACACATACAACACAAAAAAGTATCAGAATTATAACATCTCTTATAACTTTATATGTAAATAATATTTTTTCTAGGGTAACAAAAACTGAGGTAAAAAGGAAAATCATAGGAATTTTTTATGTTCATGTTGTACACCATTTACGTTTATTTTCACTTTATCTATCTCTACAAAAGTATATTTACGAAACGGTGTCTTATAAACTGCTCAATCGATTTTAATGAAATAGCGAGATGCTTTTATCTTAACCATGTTTAAGTACTACGCTATATAAATACTAAATTGTTTCTTTACAATTTCGTTCCTTTCTAGGTGAAAATTTTTTCTTACTTAGAATGCAATTTAGATAGAATTTTTTTAAAGAAAAATATAAACTAACGAGTTTTTTTCAAGTAGTCTTTTTATCAAAGTAATTTAAAGTAAAGGTTCATCAACTGTTTAGATGATTCAAGATATTGTCACATTTTCCCGAACTGTTCTAAATTAAAAATAATAAATAAAATATTCAAGGCCATAAAATTACATAGCGTTGAAAAAAAAAATTATGTTTCAAAGTTGTACTGCTTTAGGAAAATTTTTATAAAATATTATAATGTAATTTTACGTGAAGGCAATATTTACAATATAAGACATTAAATTTTGCTCTCTGCAAAGATGCACGTATTATTACAATACATAAAGAACTATAAACGTTTTCCATTCACACCACCACCCACCAATGAAAAAAAAACCGTAGTTAATCTAAACCTTCGTTTTCTTTGCATATCTTATCCTAAGTGTACTTTGGCGTCCTCCTAGCCCAGGATATAATTCTGTTGTACTATATATAATCTTGTTTTCGACAAATAAAGGGATCGATGATATTCCGGTACATTTCGCTAAATTCTGTAACCAACGAGCCGTTTAACCGTTTCCGGCTAAATCCTCTTTTACCTTCTAGTCTATGCTTTTATATTACTTGAAACAGTTCATATTTTCCTTTTTCGTAATATGTCCGAAATCATCTAATTTGTTGTTAGACCTGACTTCTTTCTCTTTATTCATTTATTCAAAATTTATTCTCTTTATTCCAAAACTGGAAAGTTTCTACACGTTCCGTGGTATTTCCGGATGCCTCTTCTGCACAATATAACAATAAAAAAAAACGTAACAGCTAAAGAGTCTAATTTTGGTCTTGATGGTTAAACGTATCTTTTGCTTTTTTTATTCAGACCTTTCTGTCCTTTCTGTGACCTCAACATAACGTACTAGCCTAAAAAGCGATCGAAGCGGTTTCCCTCATTCAATTGTTAATTGTGTACCCTTCAAATTGTCTTAAAGAACATTTTGATTTAATGCAGTTGATATTATCTGTTCAAGAATATTTTAGTGACAGAATTTTAAACTGTAGTTTTTAAAATTATTTATTATATGCTTCAAAAACAGATGTAAAATGTTTGGTGTGATATTATGAATTTCAATTAAGTTGTTCTCTATTCCATTTTGTTGTTTTACAATCTTACTACTAAAAACGAATATAGTTATATATATAAAAATTATCTATATATAAAATAGATTAATATATCAGGAGACCATCCAAATATAGCCCATCTTAAATGCAATATTAATATGGAACATCTCTCATGACACAAACGAAAAAATTTGTTAAAAAAAACAAGATAACAGATAATAAAGAAACCAGATAATAAATATAAAAGGCAGATAAAGCAACAGCCACAAAACAGTAAATTCACGGAACTCAACGGAGAATCAAACCGCCGACTCAGATTCAACCTCCAGCTTCAAAATATGTCATATTCTATTATATATATCGTTAAAGTTTAAACTATCTTTAACAACCACTCTATCATCCCACGAATCATGCGCTCTAACGATCATCCATGCTCTCAAAAGTGAGCGAGGTCCAGTATATGTAGCCTCCTAAACGTTTCTTTCCTCATCATTGTCAAGTAGATTCAGCGCCAGATGATTCATATGCTTGTTCAACTTAAATATGTAGTCACTACTGCTCCTCCGTACAGCCTCACGAATACGTGGCATCCCAAGATACCCGTGTACCTCATCGTTCCTAGCGAATCATGGGACCACTGATACCATCCTGAGCATTTTGTTTTCAACGTTATTACAAGTAATTACCCACATTTGAGCACCATATCTCCAAATTGGTTTCAGAAAAACCTTATACAGCAAAAATGTATTCTTGAAGAAGATATGAGACCGTCTACCAAGGAGTCGGTACGTTCGTGCAAGTTTAGTATTCACTTGTCTCCTCTTTTCTCTCCATTTAGGTATAATCGTAAGTAGCGTACAGTGTAAGAGATTAGAATATTGCCCAATTGAATCGGAGGGTAATTACGCCTTCTCATGGCAAATATCAATTAACTCGATTTTGCAGGGTTGACTTTCACCCTCCATCTAATTCAAATATTGTATCGTAATTATTTCTTGTAATACAAATAATAATAATTGATATTAAAAACTGTGTTTTTGATTATGACCTTTATAATCGATTGTTTTCACTCTTAATAAAAGATGTTCTAACTGATTACATCAAAATTCTTATTACCAGGTAAGAGATTCCTAAATATATTGTTTTCTCCATTCTTGTAAACTTTACTAGTGCACTTCACTGATTAAGATAATGGAACTATTTCGTATAAATACGAGTTCGAAAATCCTTCGTTTTCGAATTTCGGCTTACGAAAGATTTTACCATGATTTTTGTTCTAGCGGTTAAATGATTTGTAATTATTGGGGTACAAATAGAGAAAAATTGCTATTATATGTTTTTTGTTCTGAAAAATCAAAATAAATAAAAACGACCTAAAATTATGTCCAGTAGTTTCTCAGAATTTATTGATTCAAGGCAAAAACAAAGAACAAGTTTATTTGTTTATTAACGTTGAAAAGAAACATTTGTAGAGAATATAAAAGTATATGTATGCATGGTCGGCATCTATTTTGGTTTAATTCAAAATTATAACATTTTCCATCTCAAGTTTTGATCTGTTTTATTTTTAATAAAAATCGAATTTTTTGAACTTTTACTCGTATTCCGCTCTTAATTATAAAAATTACATTCTTCCAAAACTTTTTTACAACATTTTATTTGTTTATTAGTTATTTGTTTATTTATCTTTTTATTTTGTTTGTTAAAAGAAAATTAAATTTTCTTTTTAATTGGAACAATTTTATTTTTTGTTGGAACAGTTGCTTTGTAACAATAAATCCTAGGTAAAAATTAAAAATGTAGTAGCTTTGTGATATTTTTTCTTTTCCTTTTTTTTGTAGATATTCAAATCAAAAAGTATATATATATATATAAATTACTAATAATTTTGCTCTACAATTTGTATTCTAAGTATTTTAGTACAGCCTCATTTACTAGAGTAAAAATCATGGCGAAATTTCCTAATTTTCGAATGTATATATTTAATTATTTCAATTAATTTCAAAGAAATATTATAACATAACCTTTGATATAAATTATATAATGCATAATACAATTCTAAAACATGGACTCGGCGACTAACTGTTTTTTAAAATGATTATGACACTAAATATAAGATGATTTTATTATGCTGGTGAGTATATAAATGAAGTATACCTATATAGGTAGCATATAGCGGTGTACAGATGTAGTATTTATATGTTGGGGTCAACATGAAGCCTTGCTTGAGGCCTAACTTTGAAGTCAACAACAGATGAGTTGTACCTCACTGTGCATCATTTTAGCCTCAAGGTATACTTTGTAACCATTACTGAATTGTATTTCAGTCAAAAAACATGTATCATCTCATATGAAGCCTGTCATTTCAGCCCCTAACTAGAAAAAAGAATGTTCGCAGCTTTATAATAATAACATTAATAATATGTAATAAGACAAATCCTTTGATGTATTTTATTTTTTTAACTAAATTAACAAAATATATTAACCTGCCGTTGTTAAAACAGGGATGACAAAGAAATGTATGTTTTTATTTTATTATAAAATTACCTGAATGTAGTTTGAAATGACATTAACACGATACTCCTTACAAATTATTTTGTTACATCGTGCATGTTGTCCGCTTATACATCCCGCGGCAATACAGAGCAAATATATATTTTTTAAATCATTCAGAATAAATATAAACAACCAAAACACGAACTAACAGCTAGAGTTTATTAGAATAAAAATATACCTTTTGTAGAAATTAAATGTATTTATATCAGTATCACATTAAACATTATTTTTAATGATTAAACATACACTACACAGTTATACAAATTTTACTGATAAAAACAGAAATCCGTTATTTCATGGGAAAACAACCGTTTTCATGATTACTCATAGAATGTTTTATTCATTTGTTAAACGTGCAATAAGAATGAATTATACACCATTAATTAGGTAATTTATAGGATCTCTGAAAATAATGAAACAGCAAACTAAGTTCGATTATTTTATATCTGCCACAGAGAAAATGTTTTGCTTCCTTTTGAAATGAAAGGAATGAATAAGGAAAATTTTAATATAAGTTACATCGTAAAATATCTTTCAAAAAATGATTAAAACAAAAATAAAAACCACATTGAAATGTTTCTTTTAAGTTGTAAAAGATAGATACACAAAAATCCTCTTTATTTTTACAAAAAAATTATGAAATATATACGATAGATTTAAAAAATTTCAACTATCCAGAAGAATAGATCCAAAATTTTACATCACATTAAAAAAAATCATCAAACATTTAGAGGAACACTGCTGAATAATTATAATAATAATTTTTTTCTGTACTTTCAATGAAGAAAATGTTAAAGTTTGTTTTAATTGAACATTTCAAGAATCAAAGCTTACCTTATCTGTATAATTTTGTAATTGTTAGAATAGGTTTTGTTCTATACAAAATAATAAATCTATGTTTGGTAATTAAATGTTGTTTTTAGTAAGATTTATATAAATATTACAAAAATTATTTTTACATAGCCATTTGTCTTTTAAATGCCCAGTTTTGCTTTGCCTGGAGTTAAACGGGTGCAATTTGGCGGGATTTTTACTATCGGATGCTCGTAAAAAAACGGGTAATATTTCACGGCAATTAGACGGATGTATTTTTATCGTTATAAAAAAATAAACCCCCTCCGGTCTTTTTGGATTTCTCGTTGTTTTGAGTTTATTAAGGAATTTTTCAACAGCTTTTTTAATGGAACTAAACTCATCGTGAAAAATAATCTTAATTTATGCTTGTAATTGCTCTTTGAAAGTAAAATAAACAAATATTATTAATAACGACATTCAAATTTAGTTTATAAGTTCAGATAGTTACCGTAGATGTGTGGAATTGCATATTATTATGTAAATGACTGTTTCGTAATTAACCAGTGAATAAATAATATCAAACAGTTATTAGAATTAAATTTATTATAATTAATACTCAGTTCGTCTATTTATTATTAAGCTATTATTCTAATAGCATACTATCTCTAATATGAGATATAGAGATTAATGTTAATATTTTATAGCTGACGTACTGTATTAGTTTCAATACATTTCTTTTTTGTTTTCCATTTCCTTTTTTAGCAAAATATTTTTTAATCAGCTTTTTTTATTGAATTCTTTCATAAATATATATATGATTTCAGATATTAATGGGAGGATTCGGTTAGATGTAATGATATCGTTCTACATTTAAAATAAAATATGTTACTGAAAATTGAGATCAAAAATATCCCTGAAACCTCATAATAACTATAAACCTTTATATATTTTGTTTATGTAGAATATTTGTATATTATTTATTTAAATTAGTTTTACTTACATTTTGTAATTCACTAATTTAATTAACATTAAATACGTAGAAATATTAGTTAAATTAAAAATAAGTTAAAATCAAATATTAATTAAAATGATATCAAAATAAATAAAATGTTTAACATAGTTACACTCATAATAAAAAAGCTGGCAAAGTCATAATTACCAAAATAAGATTTAAGCATCAAATCTTATTTGATAAAGTGAAAAATAAGAGGTATGGATAAAGTGACAAATGAAAAGATGTTCCGACAAATTGGTGAAGAAAGAAGCATTTGGAAAAATATAGCTAAAAGAAGAGGTCACATCTTAAGGTATGATTAAAGATAAAAAAAAGTATCAAAATTCCGAAAATTTCGAATAAAAATATTTTTTATTTTAGGAGCTTTTTTTACTTGTAGGAAAAATTTAGGAAATATTTATTTATTAAGAAATAATTCGTGACAAAAAAAAATAATTTTAAAGAAGATTGTTTAAAAATATTGAAAAAATTAAGTATAATTTTCACGAAAGAAATGCAAAAAATTGCTTCTCAATTTGGGTCTGGAAGACAATACTGGTGCCAAAGCTATTTTAATTTTTATAGCTCCTAAATGATGAAAAGAAATACAAAAGAAACATTTTTAATAAAAAAAATTAAAAAAGTTTGATCCAAGAAAAGAAGAAATATTCATATGTAGGTTAAGTTTAACAGATTTGCTTAAGTAAAATATTCTTGAAGTATAACACCCCCTTCAATAACGATTAAAATAAGAAAAAAATATATATCCTAGAAAGTAACAATGGTTACGAAATATTCTCACCTTGATAAACTTCGTTTATAGAAAAATTATACTCAAAAGAAGTTTCTTTACAGTAAAAATTCATATAAACTCATTAATTTTTGGTGAACCTCACTCCTGCTGTACAATATCGTGCAGATTCTCAAGTTCCCATATACGAACATTCTGACGTAAAACTTTACCTCTTAAATGAAATGTTGCTTCATCACTAGAAATCGTCTGTAAGAACCTAACATCTTCCAAATAAATTAAGAGCATATCACCGAAAGCTTTACGTTTTCTTTTGTCAGACGAAGAGCTTGTAGCATTTGTAATCGGTACGGCCTGAATGGCAAGAGTCGTCTTAATACACCCAAACAGACATATCTGGGATCGGAAGTTGTCGGCTAGCCAGATATAAGATAAAAGAGATTACCCCGGAAATTACAACAAAGTATATGTTGAGAGGTAAAGAGAATGGCTGACAACCATCCAGAGGTAAAGAGATTCGTGGCTGAGGTTATAAGAGCAAAGGAAATTGATTACATTAAGCGGGAGGAGTTACATTAGGAAAAGTAACTCGGGAAAGTAGCTTCTTGGAACACCGAGATCCTAAGACAGGCCCGGGAACGGCTTAGCCGGGCCCGGTGTCCCTGACCTTAGCGGTTAGAGGCAGAGGCAAGATGAGAATAAGGAAAAAACCGGAACCGGTGAGCCGACTTGCCAAGCCGAACGTACTACTGGTAGGGGGGGAAGCTCATTAGAGTCGCAACAAGGGCACTCCTCTGAGCTGAGTAATACTTGATTGTTGAGCCGGCCCAGGGGAGCAGGAGATCAAACAAATACAAAAAAAAGTTGTCGGCTAGCGCGATGACTTTTTCGAGCATAATGAAAAGTCTCTTGAATTTGTTGTACATCTTCCTCTGAAGTGCGTGGTTGTTCTGGACTCATCCCGTTACAGAAACACCCCTATTCTTCAACTTGTTTATACCAGCATAGAATTTTCTTAGCCGATTGTGGACCAATCCAGAAACGCTTGGCAAAACGTTGGCTAAACCGTTATTACGGACTCTTTTTAGCTAAACTGTAGAACACAAAATTGTTTCTGTTGCATAGCTCCATGTTGTTTATGAGTGAGGTTAGCGTACCTTTGAGCGCTAATATTGTAGTCTGGCGGCCGGTATTTAAAACTCTAGTACGCGCACTTTCAAATGGTGCAAATCTCATTACTAACCATGCGTGGTGGCACAGATGTATGATTTTGAAATTGGGCCATTCTTTTTGATACAGCTGCATATTGTGTATATATCTGTATATGTCGTAAGATTAATAACTTTAGAAAAGTGAGAATTTATCAAATAACACAGGTTCACATTTCTTCTGAACAACAATAAAATATAAGTTTTCGTACGGTTTCCTTTTCCATTGAAATTTTTTTTTTTAGAAACAAATTTGACCTTCCGCTACTCACAACTTTTCATGAAATGCATCTCGAGAAGATAAAGACCACTCGTCTACGAGAGCTTGGTCCTCCATCCACCTCAAAGCCGTATTCAATTAAAAAAAAAAAAAAAAAAAACAATAAAAAAGAATAGGGGATTATGTTTTCTATTATGTTGCATTAGTCACATATTTTTCATGAATAAGAATTATAAAGGCCAAGTAATAATAATAAATATTTTCATAATTAGAAATATCATATATATTTATTTAATTTAGTACGTTGTAAATTAATTATTTAGTGGATGAATAAATTTATATTTATTTCTTCTTAAAACTACCGGAAAAAATGTAGTAGTTTATAAGTCGTAAAGAACCGATCCAGGGTAGTGATGAGGTGCTTGCTTTGGATATAACTGACAAGATGAACATACTGAAGACGAGTTTTAGGTTTAAAGGTTTGGGTAGGTTAGGGTATTATATTAATATCAAGAAAATATGCATGGAAATGAAAGAGAGAGAGAGAGAGAGAGAGAGAGACCGCTCGAGTAAAGTATTAAAGCTGATGTATATAGTTGCCTTGATCTTGAGCTATTGTGATCTGCTACATAAGATGCAGGGGATAATAAATGTGTGAGGAATGTCGGCCTCACACCACTATCTCCTATTACCCTTCCACAAATATCCAATACTTTCTCATTCTGTATAAGAGGTTTTTATCAACCATCAATCTATATACATTTCATTTACCAAAAAAAGACTTCCAACTTCAAAATCTACACATTTATCTTTCGGTTTTCCTTTTATTTTATTTTTATTTACTTTTGTGAGTTACTTTATTTGTTGCTGGATAAAAATAACGTACGAAAGTTTTGTTTATATTATTTTTAAGTAATGTTTTAAATTGTACATATGACATATATAATTTTTCTTTACATCAGTACAAAGCATTTTGGGTTTATTAAAATTACAAAACACTTTCTTTATAGTTATCTTTAATATCTAATTTATGTTTTCAGAACTTCTTCTGAATAATTTATTCTGTATTAATTTACACATAAAATATTAAAAAAGACGAAATATTTTTCTTAGAAATTCTGGGAAAGATCTCGGAAATAGATCTTAGATTTTCATAAAGTATCCAAGAAAACCCTTTTAAACTTTTCGTTTGTTGATTGTAATAAAAAGATTAGATATTTAATTTGAGAAATTGTTTTTATACGTGAATCCAAAAAAATAACTTTTTTTTTAAAAAAAAGGGAGCTTTGATTTTACTTGTTTTAATTCATCATAACCAAAAAAAAATCCATAACAAAATCTTCTCAAATATTATTGTTAATAATAGTGCTTTATTAAATGGTGCTTCCAAATCACAAATACGAATTTTCGTTTTTTTTTTCTATTTTATAATGCAGAAATAAATTCATAAAGGTACGGGCACATTATATTGGCTTTTTAACGAGTTCAATGTTATAAATTAAAAATTTAAATAGACTTCGATAAGCAAATTTAAATACTGTTATTTTTATTTGTTATTTTACAGCAAATAACTGGTGGAAAGGTTCAACGTTTCCAGAATCCTTTCAGGTATAAATGAATAAACAGATTCCTCGCAGGGATAATAATTTCTGTCTAAAAGTACAGTCCATTATCAATTTATTATTATATTCATGCTCGACTGCAGATAGATTTTAATAAGACAGTAATTCACATTCATTTTTTTTCTAATTACCTTAAAATGGAAGAATCGATAGATTATGTTCATGTAGAAAACATGATGTGCATATTGAATGTTTTTATGATTTTTAATTTATCTTATTTTCGTAATTTTTATAGGACTAAATCGTTCTATTTTTCATGAATGTATTTAAAACAGATATTATTTGCCTTTTTATGTATATAATTTATTCATCCCAAAAATAATTTAGGAAAATAAACTTGTTATTTATTACATTTAATAAGGTAAATTAATTTTGCAATTCATATTCATAAATTAAATTAACATAAAACAAGTTTATTAAAATATATTTGTAATAGAAAAAAATTATTCATTAAATTAACAATTATGTAGAAACTAATAACATATAATGTACGTCGCGAAACCCAATAATATTATTACAAAAAGTAATTGATCAACTCTTCTGAATAAGCCGTTCCTTTTTCTTTTGAAGTTCAGAAATCTCCTTTATCTAAGCAAAGAGGCCATTATTTACTCTTCTGTTGATTTAATAAGACCCGCTTAAAAAATCTAGTCCGTTGGAAACTGTTTGAACCAAATCTCTGCCTCGGGTGTTATATCAATATGCAGTCAACCCTTTATCCTTGTTCCCTTGCTTTCAAAGACAAATTCCCTGTTCCCCTCCAATCATCTGTAGATTTTATTTAACTATTCAGGTCAATAACAGTACAATATGTTGGGGTTAATCTTACGTTTAAGTTACGTTGGGGTTACATTTCCAGTTTCATCAGTAATTATATTCAGTTAATAGTTTCCTTCATAAATAATTTTCTTTTAAATTAAAAAAATATTAAATTTATGTTTAAATTTGTGTTTTCAATCTTATACTTACGGAAGAATAGTGTGGTTTCAGAATCGATAGGAAGTGTTGACCGTTTTTATTCTAACACAAATTATTGAAAAACCCAAGAAATACAATATCTAAACACTCACTGCTTTACTAGATATAGAGGCCTTCGATAGAGTTGAAAGAGAGATTATGTAGTGAATTCTGGAGAGAAGAACCTTCCCAATTAATAAGTGTGATAGGGATAGATTATACATTATACAAACTGGTGTGTAATATTTATGAAAAAGGGGAATTTCCGTCAGATTTAAAAAAAAAGTGTTATAGTCATGATACCAAAGAAGGCAGGGGCAGATAAATGTGAAGAATACAGAACAATTAGTTTAACTAGTCATGCATCAAAAATCATAACTAGAATTCTATACAGAAGAATTGAGAGGAGAGTGGAAGAAGTGTTAGGAGAAGACCAATTTGGTTTCAGGAAAAGTATAGGAACAAGGGAAGCAAGTTTAGGCCTCAGATTAATAGTAGAAGGAAGATTAAAGAAAAGCAAACCAACATACTTGGCGTTTATAGACCTAGAAAAGGCATTCGATAACGTAGACTGGAATAAAATGTTCAGCATTTAAAAAAAATTAGGGTTCAAATACAGAGATAGAAGAACAATTGCTAACATGTACAGGAACCAAACAGCAACAGTAAAAATTGAAGAACATAAGAAAGAAGCCGTAATAAGAAAGGGAGTCCGAAAGGATGTTCCCTGTCTCCGTTACTTTTTAATATTTACATGGAACTAGCAGTTAATGATGTTAAAGAACAATTTAGATTCGGAGTAACAGTACAAGGCGAAAAGATAAAGATGCTACGATTTGCTGATGATATAGTAATTCTAGCCAAGAGTAAAAAGGATTTAGAAGAAACAATGAACGGCATAGATGAAGTCCTACGCAAGAACTATCGCATGAAAATAAACAAGAACAAAACAAAAGTAATGAAATGTAGTAGAAATAACAAAGATGGACCACTGAATGTGAAAATTGGAGGAGAAAAGATTATGGAGGTAGAAGAATTTTGTTATTTGGGAAGTAGAATTACTAAAGATGGACGAAGCAGGAGCGATATAAAATGCCGAATAGCACAAGCTAAACGAGCCTTCAGTAAGAAATATAATTTGTTTACATCAAAAATTAATTTAAATGTCAGGAAACGATTTTTGAAAGTGTTTGTTTGGAGTGTCGCTTTATATGGAAGTGAAACTTGAACAATCGGAGTATCTGAGAAGAAAAGATTAGAAGCTTTTGAAATGTGGTGCTATAGGAGAATGTTAAAAATCAGATGGGTGGATAAAGTGACAAATGAAGAGGTATTGCGGCAAATAGATGAAGAAAGAAGCATTTGGAAAAATATAGTTAAAAGAAGAGACAGACTTATAGGCCACATACTAAGGCATCCTGGAATAGTCGCTTTGATATTGCAAGGACAGGTAGAAGGAAAAAATTGTGTAGGCAGGCCACGTTTGGAATATGTAAAACAAATTGTTAGGGATGTAGGATGTAGAAGGTATATTGAAATGAAACGACTAGCACTAAATAGGGAATCTTGGAGAGCTGCATCAAACCAGTCAAATGACTGAAGACAATAAAAAAAGGGATAGATACATGGCGGAAATTATTAAATAGTTTAAGCATAAATCAGGAGTTAGACAAAGATGCAGCTTATCTAACATCCATTTTATAATTTTATTATGTTTTTTTATCACCAGTTTTATTTAATTGGTGTCTCTGGACGTCATTCAACGAGAATAAAAACATTTAATTTTTAAGGGTATATAAACTTAAGGAAATAGCCTATCCTTCAATGCTATAGCATATGCTGATGACTTTCTTATCATTTAAAATTTAGAAGATGAATTGGAGAGATCGTTATATCAATTCCACAATATTTTTAATAAATACAATTTAAAAATTTCGGTCAGAAAGACAATAGTTACTACAGCTTTAACCGAAAGCATCTAAATCCAAGATTCTAGTTAATAAAGCACTTTAAGAGAAGGAAATGAATATTTGTACTAAGAAATTAGCTTAGTCGAGGAAGCGGATTAACTAAAACCATAAGTAAGTTCAATAATATAATAAGACTCTACGAGGTAAACACCAAGACAGACCCACTTAAAATTATATAAGATGATAGTTGTACCTACGCTTCTATAAGGGAGTGAGACACGGGTTGTAAACAGAAAATAGTAGCAACGAATATAAGTTGCAGAAAGTGGTTAATATAAGTTGTTCATGAGAGCAGTTAAAGGATGTTCCAGAATGGACAGGCTTAAATATGAGAATATTCGGAATGGGCTGCAGATTACAAGGATCAGTAAGGTTCGAATTCGTTATCAGGTCATTTCCTCGTTAGAATACGTACAAAAAATGGACGATTACCAATGAACACATGGAAATACTGATCCAATGCCGGGCCTCCGTGATGCGAGTGGTAGGGTCTCGGCTTTTTATCCGGAGGTCCCGAGTTCGAATCCCGGTCAGGCATGGCATTTTCATATCCCACGCACAAGCTTCAAGCTTATGTGGCGATACCATCAAACAAAAAGATGAAAGGAAAGACCCAGGATGACCACGAAACAGATGAAACTAGGTTTCGTGATGTCGGAACAGGTTTTATCAGGACTAATTTATGAACCGAAGAAGTTTGTAAAAAACTAAAAATTTAGAGATTTTAAATGTCATTAAAACTAAATATGGTTCAGCTATTTTAGGCTAAAGGAAACATGATCCACGTCGCAGGCTATTTAACTAAGGTTCCTTAATATTATTTCTGGAGACCAACCAGAACAACAAATCCGGTTGGAAAATATTTTTGTTCTTGTTACTAAAGACGCAGTCAAACTTTCTTACAGGTAAAAGGCACCGAGGAAAAATAACGTGTATTGTAATGCTGCAGTAGAAGGTTAATAAAACACCGTAGAATAAATTTGAAATAACTACCTCTAAAACAGAGGAAGGAGATTCCCATCGTACAAGTGGGTGTTTGGAGTAAACTCCAGTAGTTCTCCAAATACCTCTCGCATCAAGCCTACTCGTTTTAACGGTAGTCGTTTTTCTTTTTGGAAACATTCCATTTTTCCTTGAAGTGTTAAGCTGCCTACTTTGTTATAGTTAAATCTCCTAACTAATAATCACCTAAAGTTCATTGTCGTAAAGTAAAAAGAGGAAGAAAAAATTAGGGTTTCCGATTTGAAAATGGGATTTTCAACCCATATCAGAAACAGTAGAAACAAAAAAGCAAATCCGTTACCAGAAAGATGAAGATCACAAAAGAAAGATGATTAATCCCACGACGAATCTTAAGTTTTGAAGAAAATATCCCAAAGTCTTATCTTTTAGCTCAAACAGGTCCCACTTATAATTATATTACAAAAGAAATATTCTTGAAAAGAAAATCTTTCTTTAATAAAAATATTATCTTGGAGTTCATTTAGTATTACTTTCGTCTCATTTTTCTCATAAAGAACCTGAAACAACATTAAATATACGCAAGAGTGAACCAGCTTATACAGTTTCTACGGATTCCAAACGATATCTAAATTGAAATCTATACATTGTTTTATTGATTGAAGTATTATGATAAAAAATTCATATTTCAAAATTCAGTGATTAGAATTTAAAATTCAACTAACCAGAAGTTGATTAAAATATCTTACAGATTTAGTTGGTCCCTACAGTTTAATGGTATAATTCATCTTTAATGGCGAGGAAGTCGCAAAGGGAAGAGAAACAAACATTCCCTTGGTTTGATCGTTTACAAAAAACCTGAATGATAATAGTAGGTTATTTACTAATGACAAAAGAAATGATAGAAAGAACACAAATGGATTTTAATGGATACTTTAGGATTTTTAAAATTATTATTTACATTCTATTTTAAATTGAATTTTTCGAAATGTATGCTTTTTGAACTAATCTTTAGATTGATCATAATTTATTATTATTATTTAAATAATTAAATTGTTATTATTTGTTTCCTTTTCTTCTTCATCTTCTGCTGCTTTACTCTTCATTTTGTGTCACTCATTGAATAATGTCAGTCTCTCCATTCTATTTTTTATATATTTCCCCTTTAGTGATTGCAGTTTTTTCAAAATCCTTTCTCATTCAATCTTGCCATCTTTTTCGCCCATTTCCTTCGTCCCTATAACTTCATATCCATCACTCTTTACCAAATGTAGTCTTCTCTCAATATGAAATAAAACCACTTCAACGGTCTTTCTTTTCGCACATTTTTTTATATGCCCCTACTTTTGTTTTACCTCTATCTCATTACGATTTTTTTTTAATAGTTCTAAACATCCACTTATTTCTATCATATTTAATTTTTTTTCATATTCCTTTTTTATCTGTCAACTTTCTGCTGACTATATTAAAGCTGACTAATTTATATTTTCTAGAACATTTTACTTAATGGAATAACATCCATTTATTCCTTGACCTTCATTTTTCCACAAATGCTTTTTTCACGTAATATCTTGGTTACAATTCTCCATTTATTTCAAGCTGATGGTATCCACATCATTCATATTTGTTTCAAATTTCCATCTACATTCATCGCTGATCCAAGGTGTCTAAATCTTTCAACTTACATTTTTCCCTTCTGAAAAGTAATCCAAAACTCTCCGTCCAGTTCTACCGCCATAGTTGACTCGAAGATCCTTACCTTACAAGACTCCCTTCCATTCCTCCAATTCCCTTTACAGTTCTTCCCACCAAGTAACAAAAAACGTCGTAAGCAAAAAACAATGTGGTAGCAAAAAACCAAGCACTATATTTTATTATAGATTATGATCTACAGCTATATTTGTAACTGCATTTATCACAATATTTAAAATGCAAGGGATTAGCTAGAATTTTTCTTGTACAACCTTCTTGGATCAACAGCTTATGATCATCATTTGTATATGCTTTCCCTCATAGTTGTTATTCTAATATATTCTAATAACATCTATCTTATTAGACAATAAGATAATAATATATTAGACAATATTCTAATATATTTTTTACATTACTTTCTTTCTTATGTATCTCCATATCTCTTGCCAGGCCATTTTTTGAATTATTTATTTTATTATTATTTCAACTAGAATAATTTGACTAGTCCGATGTGAGAGAATATTACATTAATTTAACCAGATGACTATAAATACATATAAAGATTTACACGAAATAACGAATAAATAAATTAATAATGTAATGTTTCTCTTATAATTATATAACCATAAAATACATTTTCTAATTAACTAGGGGACTGCGACTATTGGCCGCTTCGTGGCCAGCATTTAAGCATCTATCTTACCATGTTATAATATAGGGAGAACGAATGTGTTCACTCATATCTCGACACAGAGTTGAGGAAAACTTTTTGGATGAGGTCTCATTAGTTTGTCTTAATTCTCCGAGGGTTTTACGCAATTGTCCGTCTGAGTAGACCACTTAGGTCTAGATTTACTGCAATTTTCGTGTTTTCAGCATTTTTCTTACCATTTTATAACAGGAAAAAAGTATAATGATTTTAATAAATAATAAATTAATATATTGTTATATTACACGTGTTCTGTGATAATTTAATGAAGTTAAGTTATTATTTCAGTTGTCATAATAAAATATTGCTAATAATTCTAACTTAATTTAACGGTTAATGATGAAGGTATTTTAAAAATTATTCAATTAATATTTATTAGTTATTAATATCAGTAATTATCAGTTATTCGTTTCATGATGCACAATTAATTAGAAATTTAATGACTGATTAATTACGTTTTATTTTAAATAAATTTAATAAAATTAATTGTTTGATTAATATTTATAACATTTGAATTAAATATTAATAAAGATCGAAACGTTATTGTTAAAACGTTAATACATATTTTTATTTTTAAAGTTTATAATAACATAATTTAAGTAATTAATTAAATTGTTAATTTAACAATAATGTATTTATATAAATATTTTTGTAGTATAGGGCGTATAAATCGTATGTGTAAAGAGAAATTATAAATACTACTTATCTAACAATAAATAATCATAAACAATATTGTTATTTGTGGTATGGTTTTTAATGAATATTCAATTGTTTTATTTTGGTTTACAGTTGTATTCAATATACGATGAAATAACATTAAAATTTCGTTCTACAGGAGAGCACCGTATAATCGGAATAAGGCTACCTGATCCGTTACCGAAATTGAAAAAGAAATTTAATATGCGTTTGATATAAAATACATATTAACTGAAAAAGTTATAATAATAATAATTTATTTTATTTTAATGAACAAAACAGGACAGTTAAAATAAACCTTTGCATATTGTGTGCGGAACATATATAATGGAATATAAAGAAGAAAATTAAAATTGGTGAAATAAATTATATTTAAAAAAAAACTTAATTGTTTTCTTTTTCTCGATCAGCGAATGTAACAATGAGGTTCATTTCCTTATCATCTCACAAAGGATCCTCTTGATACTATTTTCATTGAAACCAAAAAGTTAGTATTATTTTCGAGTTGATTAGCTACCGTTATACTCCTTTCATTAGGTAAATCAGTTTTTAGACAGGACTGAAAATTGTATAATTCCTTCTGGAGGACTGAGGTACTCGTAGCAAAATACCTGTTTCTTGTTCTACTTTGCCGTGGAGCAAACGATTAAAATGCAGCGCATCCCAGAAACGTCTTCTATCACCAAGAAGAGAAAGCTGAATTGTGACGTGATGCATTCTTTTGTGACAGACCGGTAGGAAATTAAACTTCCTCTCAAACCACGTGAGAAATCCTTCCTAAATTCTTTCAATCATAATAGAGGTGTATTCTCGGTTTTAATTTCAGATGACTGTATATTATTCAAAATGAGAACTCAGAATTGATTTGTATAGACGAATACAGATGTCTACGCTACTAAAGTTACGTGCCATACATTGTAAGAGACCAAGGTTTCTCATAGCTTTACTATCCTCTCCACGCGTTTTACTAAGAGACAAGTAACCTTGCTACTATCTACTTCTGGAGCAGTAGACAGCAGCATGTCACCTAAGTTAATCGTCGTAGATTTACCTACACGGAATCCGTGCTGAATCGGACGGATTGTCTTCTCTAGCGAAACATTAAGATGTCTGACATCTTAATTCTCGGATACTTTGGCAACGACATTGATAAAAGAAATCCGACGATAATTATCACCCTTTTATTGGTACTGGCAAAACAAGCTCACTTCCAGTCAACTGGGAAAATACCAAACCGCAGACTGGAATTGTATATCAAGCATAGAATAGGATCAATTAATTTAAAAATTCCTTTAACAATAAGAGGTGGCTCTTGTCAATACCTGAAGTATGATTATGGAGTATGAGTGTGAGAATGGAGTTAATGATGCATTGAAAATACTTCACATTGATCTTCTGTGTCAACGATAGTCCAATTATCGGCTTAAAGCGGGCGAACTCCACCAGAGTCCTTCAGCGCAGATTTTACGTAACGAGATAAGTTTTCCAGCTTTCTCATGAGGTTACCCTCAGCCAAACTGACCCTATTTAAGAGATATTTTTATATAGAAAAGCTTTTGCGCAATTCCAAAAATTTACGATAATAGACCAGACGACCTGTTTTTTTATATATCTAATTAGCATAAACGAAAACCGAACAGGAGACCTTGTAGGTTTGGAGGTTTCATGGTTGGTCATTGTTTTCATTTTATTATTGGATTGATTAAAAATTTTAAACAAATATTAATTTTTTTAAATCCATCAAATCTGATACTGAAGGAATCCGACTAATTAAATCAGAAGCCATTTTTTGTTTTAAAGTCACTATTGTTTATTTATCTGACAGATTTTTTTTTACTTGAAATAATGATTTATTTTTGTTTTTTTTTGGCCTTAATTTCAGTTTTATTACAAACCATGAATTAAAGTAGCTAGTCAATAATATACAAAATAAAAAAATGTCCGTAATAAAAAGTTTTTACGAATAAATATAAGCTATAAAATTTAGGAATTATTATATTCGCTAATCTCAATTGAATTGGGATGCCAATCAGTTGATAACTAAAATGAGACACTTCAAAAAATGAAAGCAATTATTGTATATACAATAAATAACATGTAATTAAATTGTATAATGCTGTACCTTAAAAAATGACGAATGCAGCCAACAAACCAATAATCCGATGTTCAAGAAATAAAATGTAATAATTAATTTTAAGAAAACTTTTACGCATTAAGGATAAAAAGAAACAAATTACAGTAGTGAGTACAGTTTTTTATTTTGCTAAATAATTAATTTTTTAAATTTATTAAAAATAAAACAAAGCTAAAACTGAATTTAAATGCTTTGATCCTTTTTCCGGTCAACCTGAACGTCGGTTAAGTGGGGTCGTTTAAGCGGACTTCTATTGTATAAATATTTGTATGTGTTCGCGCGCGAGCACGTGTAAATGCGTGTGTACACTCTGGCGTCGGTGTCCGAGGAAGACGTGCACTTACTCTCTACTGACAAAATGGAAAAACAATAGGTATTGTCTACTGACTTAAGTGAATTCTTACTGGCAACAAAACTAAATTTAAGTTTCCAAGCTTACGAACTCACGTTCAGTTTTCCAAATTGATTTCTTATCATAATGAATAAAAGAATTATCCAATAATACCTTAGTTTTTTTTTGTTTTTTTTTAATAAATACCAACCGCATGTAATTCATATTAAAATAATATTGTTAGATTTCAGAGGTTATGAGAATTGTTTGTTATATATTAATCACGGAATCGATATCAGAGATTTCATCTTTATTTATATATTTTTTTTCAAACAATTTAAACCAGACAGAATTTTTCTAGTTCTATGAAATCAATTTGTAAGAGACTTAGTGTATTACGGCAAATTGTTGAGATTAATTCATATTTAAGTTCAGAAGAGAGTATTGTTTTCTCTACTGGCTTAATTTAATAAATATTTGTTAATAGTACTTTTAAATTAAAAAAACCAGTTATGTATATTCTGGTATATTCATTAAAATTCTACATTGAAAGCCTAAAATTATTTGAAAAAAAAGAATAAAAATGATATAATTTATTTCAGTTTTCTAAACATAATATCGTTTTGTATAGCAGACAGATATATATTATTAGAAAACACAGAATGCAGCGAAGTTTCAAATACTGGTACGCGTCATAATATCCATTAACATTTTTTTACTAAGAATAAAATGAAATTAATTAAAAATGATACATACATGAACACTAAAACAAAAAATTAATATATATATATATATATATATCACTTTTTTCAATAAAACATATATTTTGAAATAATATATCTGTAATAAAAAAAAAAAAAAACATTTCAATGAACTGCAACGAGATGTGGATTGCATAAAAGTGTAATGTGATATATGTTATATAAAAATATGTTTACCTTTTGTTTTAAAAACAAGAGATAAAATGTATAGTACTGACAAAAATTAAAATAGATGAATACTATTAAAAATGAAATAAACTTTTTTAATAAATATATATTTCAAACTGAAGTCAGGCGTACTACAGCAATCGTCCTATCTTGTATTACGTAGTAGTCAAATATAACTAAGAATTGTCTGTCTGCATAGACCATATATCCGAAGTGCTGCATAGTTCTGTTTTAGGTCCGATTCTGTATTTCATATACGTTACAGACCTTTCCAGTACAGATGTCACAGTTGCGTCCTTAGCAGACGACACGGAAATTTTGGCGGTAGATGGTAAAACGATCTTACCTCGGGCAAACTGCAAGCTGCATACCACCTTATCAACGAATAGCTGAGTAGATAGAGGGTGAAACTCAATCCTGCCAAATCGAGTCACGTGATATTTACCATGAGAAGAAGTAATTGCCCTCCGATTTAACCAGACAATACTCTGATCCCTGACGCGGACACAGTACGGTATTTAAGGTTATATCTAGATGGAAGATTGACCTGAAAGGATCACGTCAGAGAGAAGAGGAGACAAGAGAATTCTGAACTTGCACGAACGTTCTGACTCCTTGGTAGCCGGTTTCATATCTTCTTGACAAACAAATTGCTGCTGTTTAAGATTTTCCTGAAATTAATATGGAGGTACGGTGGTGCACAAGTACGGGGAACTACTTGTAATAACGTTGAAATCATCCAATCAAAGCAAGGTGCTCAGGGGCTAGAAACGATGAGGTGCACGGGTATCTTGGGATACCACATATTCATGTGGATATACGGAGGAACAGTAGGGACCACATACCTAAGTTCAACAAGGATGTGAATCATCTGCCGCTGAATCTACTTGACAATGATGAGGATATAAGACGTTTGGGAGACTGCATATGCTGGACCTCGCTCACATTTGAGGGCACGGATGATTAGAGCGCATGATAGAGCGGTTATTATGTTAAAGATAGTTAAAAATTTAACAATATATATTGGAATTTGACAAATTTTGAAACTGGTGGTTGACTATGAGTCGGCGGTCTGATTCTCAGTCGAGAATTCGGTATCTTTATCGTTTTGTGGCTATTGTTTTTATCTGAATTTTATATTTGTGACTTTACTTGGATAACTTCAGTGTTTTGTGGCTCTTGCTTTTATCTGTCTTTATTATTTGTTATATGTGTTATTTATTATCTGTTATCTTTGTTTCTGTTAAATAACTGTATCATTTGTGTCATGAGAGATGATCCATATTAATATTGCATTTAAGATCGGTTCTGCTTGGATGGTCTTCTGATACGTTACTCTTAACCAAAGCTTTTACTTATAATCGTAATCCTTTTGGTGACTACTGTAAAAATAAATAAATAATATATATATATATATAAACTTTTTTAACAGTAAAATTCTAAAAACTAAAAAATGGAATTTAGAACTACAACATATTTAAAATTCATAACATCGAACCAAATATTTTATATCTGTTTCTGAAGCAATAATGATTTTAAAAACTACTGTTTAAAATTCTGATGTAAAATATTCTTGAACTGAACAATATATAAACTGCATTAAATTAAAATTTATGCTGAGATCGCAAAAAGGACAGAAACTTCAGAATAGAAAAAGAAAGGGATTCGTTTAACCATTTCAAAAGTTTTCCGAATTTTGCATACCTGAATATAAGACCAAAATCAGACTTCACCGCTGTTATGATTTTTTTTTTTTTCATTGTTGTATTGTGTAGAAGGACCATCCGGAAATACCATGGAACGTATAAAAACTTTCGAGTTTTGGAATAAAGAGAATAAAGTTTGAATAAATGAATAAAGACAAAGAAGTCAGGTCTAACAACAAAAAAGACGATTTAGGACATATTACAAAAAGGGAAAAATATGAACTGTTGATATTAAAGCATAGACTAGATATTAAAGCATAGTGATATTAAAGCATAGACTAGAAGGTAAAAGAGGATTTAGCCGGAAACGGATATCTCGTTGGTTAAAGAATTTAGCGAAATAACATTGATCTCTTTATTTGCTGAAAACAAGATTATGTATAGCATAACAGAATTATATCCTGGGCTAGGAGGATCACCAGAGTACACTGAGGATAAGGCATGCAAAGAAACCGAAGATTTAGACTAACTACGGTTTCTTTTTCATAGGTGGGTGGTGTTGTGATTGGAAAACGTTTATGTATTGTAATAATACGTACATCTTTGCAGAGAGGAAAATTTAATGTCTTACATTGCGAGTTTTTATTATATTATATTGTAAATATTGCCTTCAAGTAAAATTACATTATAATATTTTATATAAATTTTCCTAACGCAGTAGAACTTTGAAACATAAATGTTTTTTTCAACGCTATGTAATTTTACAAATAAAAACATAAATCTTTTCATAGAACTGGGAAAACTGAAATTTCTTTTAGATTTGCAAATACTATCATTATTTGTTTTTCTATCACTTGACAGGTTCCTTGCAACATGTTCGTCTCCATTCCCTTCCAATATTAACTAAATCTTTAACTTCTTGACAGTTCTTGTTTGCGTTTAGTTTGTCTGAAATCCATTTTTCTTATGTCCATTTTTCACATTCATAGTGGAATATATTTCATACATTGGAATAACACTTCACAAATGTTTTTCAATTTTAACCTCACTTTATAACATAATTTCAGCTTTTATTAAATATTTTTTAATAAAAATATTTTTTCATCTATTTCTTGTTTTTATTTCCGTTTTCGCTTATATAATTTTTTTTTAGCACGGTATCTTACAACTAGCTGAAATATTATACGTGTTCAATTATTCTTCATTTTCTTTCCTTTCCTAATTACTTCATTTTCTAATACATGCTATTTTCTGCTGCATACCTCATAGCTTCAAAATCATCCATTTATTATATGTCCTTAATCTCGCAAATATAAAACCATGTAGCTTGCGATTATATACAATGTAATGCATAATTCTGTATCTTTCACTGAGCCATCATATTTGATGGCTCTTCTTCTTTTGATCATATTTTCAACGTACATATCATAAGCTAAAAGTTGAAAGGAACAAGGTTAGTTTGTTCAACATATTAAACGAACACTGTATCCTTTGAAAAATATAAAGGTTTTAATATTGTACATAAAAATATTTATCATGAAAAAAAATAATGTTCGATAAAAAAAATACAGGCAATGATGTTGTTAACCTTTTCTGATAAACATAAACTACTAAAAATGTAGTTTTCTCAAAAAAAATAAAAATAAATAAATAAATAAAAATAAAATCGTATGAGAATTTTTAAATTATTATATTTTTCACATCTTAATAAATATAATAATAAAGTTATCTCTGTTAAACGGGTAAGAAGTAACTAATTAATCCCAAATTCAGTCTTGTTCAAAGGCATTCTATTTTAAAGAATTAGAAACGTTGGAAAGACTCAAAAGTCAACAGTTTGGGCTTTTTAACATTTTTTTTAATCCATATCGTACTCGGTGGTAAGTGTGGTAAAGTTATTTTTACCTCGATATTTTTTAATCTATAAAAAAAAGAATTACGCATGTTTTGTTGTTATTTAATTGAAATATATAGTCGAAATGCTTGATATTATTTTTTAATAATGTAGCATGATACAAATAAATAAAATTTTCATAATTCAATCTCTTTAAGATATAGAATTCTTTATATCTCCCAGACATCCTTACCTGATTTTCTTTAAAAATTTAATATTTT
This sequence comes from Lycorma delicatula, assembly GCF_047948215.1. Taxonomy (NCBI): domain Eukaryota; kingdom Metazoa; phylum Arthropoda; class Insecta; order Hemiptera; family Fulgoridae; genus Lycorma; species Lycorma delicatula. The sequence continues at coordinate 75,114,638 of NC_134459.1, read as the reverse complement.
TTTATCTATAACTCGGAGTAAGAAAATACGTAGTCGAGGATAATTCTAGTCGGCCTATCCCAACCTATCCCGGCCTATCTTATCTAACTCACTGGACGTAACGGTAATAGCTTTCTTCATTGGAAAATCTTTTATCCTTGTAATAAAAAGCCATCTAAACTGATTATAAATAAATCCATAGTGTCGTAACCAAAAACACAATTAACATTTATTATCTTAATGCTGACAAATCATGAAGGGATTAAGTGAACAGGTCAACAGTACTTCTAATAATCGCTGCAACAATGAAAAGGAAAATCTAAACAAGTATATTGTTCTTAATATTTTTAATTACTCGTATATCGACTTATTATTTATCTGTCTTTATTATTTGTTCCCTGTGTCCTTTATTATCTGTTATATTTGTTTTTGTTAAATAATTGTTTCGTTTGTGTCATGAGATATGATACGAATAAATATGCTATTTAAGATTGGCTATATTTGGATGGTATTTTGACTTGGAAATCATTTAAAAATGGATCCGAAAACTATATCACTATTAATTTCTGTGAATTAAGGTATAATAAATAAAAAAGTTGATTTAAAAAACACAAGTTTTTAGCTTTGCAATAAAATAACTTGGTTAAATTGTAAATAAACAAATATAACTTGTTGGTTAAATTGATAGAGAATTTAATTCTGAGAAAATTTATGTGAATAAAATTAATAATAAGTAAAAATAATAGTGCAAGAAAGTAATGAATTCTTTAATGTAGAACAAGACGTACCAATGTGGAAAATACTCACTTGCAATTTTAGACTAAAACGAACAGCTTTCTATTATTATCGGATAAAACTGTAAAAACAACCTAAACTTCTAAAAATTAATAAAATAGCCTAAGTTATTCTTGCATATCATCAACTGTTCAATATATCCGCTATCAACCTCAAAACATATTTTAGCATGGCGGATGAGATATGATATTTTTACATTCTTGGGATGTTTTTTTGTTTTCTTCAATGGCTCATGCGATTGTAAAAGTTCGTTTATATTTTTTCACCTTTTTGCATACACTTTCATTATCCCCACAAAACAAATCCAAGGGATTCATATCAGGTGATCTAGCTAGCAGTAGTTGAGATCTACCACGACCAATCTAGCGGTTAGAAAATGTTTCATTCAGATAATGAATAACTGGGCCATAAAAATGGGTTGGTTCGCCATCGTGTTGGAATACATATTAATTCTTAAACTAAGTGGAACATCGACTAAAATGTATGACTGCTCATTTTGAAGAAAGTTCAGGTAAGCATTATCTGAGAGTCTACCGTTGAAAATGTGAGGTTCGATATGAATATTACCTATTATCCCACACCAGACATTTAATGAAAAAACCTGTTGGAAATTAGTTTCAATGATTTTACGAGGATTATCACATTTCCAAAAATGTTCGTTTCGTGTATTGTTTATCCCATCTTGCGTAAATGTTGCTTAATCTGTAAATAATATAAGCGATGGAAGCACGTTGTTTTGTAATAACCAATGATAATAATTCAGCCGTAGATTGTAATCACGTTCGACACTGAACCAGTTTAAGATGATATGATAGATTTTTTCCTGGGCGCCCAACAAAGTGACATTATCAGCGTCCGGACACAACATTACTGTCGTTAGAAATTAAAAATCAACTTATAAATTAAACTAATGTAAAACGCCTATTCCGTATTCTAAAAGCTAAATAAATGTTATAAATAGCTTAACCATACTACAGTAGAAGTGAAATATTTGAATGTAAACGGACTGCCCTAAGAAATCATAAAGCATTCGATAACGTCATCTCATTGTTTCCTAACATATTTCGGAAGTTAGGCTCTAGTTTAAACTTCTGACACAACAACGCATAAGAGGCATCCACAAGGATATAGTATACAGACAGTTGGCAGTCGTAGCGAATACAAAAGGGTGCATCGGTCTTATTCATGAGATATTCATGAGTAACTCTAGTGTGCCCTACACGCAAACGGAAAATAATAACCTCATCTAGATGGTTATTCCTGCATGAGGAGCTCCATTATTCTTAATAGGACGAAGTTTTTTGTTGACGGTAGCATTCCATTTCCTTTACCACTCATCACGGATTGCCCTCTTCAGAAAACAGAAAGATTATCAGAAATAATACGATTATCGAAAGAAAGCTGGGAACAAGCCTGTTTTGACGCACTATCAGCGCGCTCATTGCCTGAAATTCCAATATGGCTGGGGATCCAGCAGAAGCTCATAGTTGCATTACGTTGAGTAATTTCGAAGATAATAGAATGTATGTCTCGGACGACAGGGTATGTGGCGTACACGTCTCTAATCGCCTGTAAGGCACTCATTGAATCTGAACGTATCGAAATGTTGAGATAATTATATTTAAGGGCTTATTAATACAGCTCCGCAACGAAAACACTGATGGTACTGGAAAGGCCAAACATGTATATTCGTTCACCTGCCAACTATAAAATATAACCAACAGAATTAACGTTTTTAGAGCCGTCCGTATCAATTATAGACTCAGGATTCGCGCTATTTTTAATATTATACAGTTTTTTCGTAGTATAACCGTATTTGTGATCGTTTTATGATACTGACAAAGACTAAACCAGTAACTAATGGGAGAAAGCCGCCAAGGAGTGTAATAACATGGAGCAACAGTAAGAACTGGAGGTAATTGTATATTTAGAAGTAGGAAAAGGCGCTGAGTTCTGATGACTAGCGGAGCAGTAGATCTCAACTGTTCCTGGTATCGATTCAGATGTGGATTAGAGAATACCGCAACAAATCTTTCATTGTTGCGCTTTAATACGAGCTACGTTAGAGCAGATTATTTTGTTTTGTCTATTCCAAAAGGATGGCTCACTAATTTCCATCAGTAAACTTGCCACAGGGCTCTGAACGAAATGCACCTGTAGCAAGACGGATAAATGAATGATGGACTGCATCGACTGTATCGATGAATTAACTTACACCGCTATCTATTAGGAATTGATAGAACTAACCAATAAATACACACTATACTCTCAATAATTGAGATAAAAACTATCCTAACCTGTAAGTTGGACCAAATTACAGATAGTTACGAAATTTGATCAAAATCGGTTCAGTAGTTTCGGAGTTTATCCCCAACATACATCGTGACACGAGATTTTTATATATATAAGATATATACTGTTTAAATTATATATAAATACTCGTAACGCGTGTGTGTTATGCTACGTATGAGCGATATCTCTAAAGTAAAGACCGCTGGGAAATTTCTCTCTTTAAGGTTGGCGAACCTATGTCGTTCATGGCCACGCTAGTAATGTACACATTGCATTGTTGTCTGTAAGTTGTCGCGTTGTAGTATGTTTGATTAGGTGTATGTTATTACGTTATAAAATGAATAGGAATAGCGATGTTGCCGCCGACTGTGAAGTACGTGGTCATATGTTTTTTAAACCATCAAAACGTTAAGCCGGCTGAAATTCATAGGCAGCTGGTTGCTGTGTTCGGTGATAATGTAATGAATTAAAGAATCGGGGAGGCCCTTGATAACAACCGAGGACTTGTTGAAACGCGCCTATGATGAAATCAGAAAAGATCGTCGCTCAACGACAAGGGCCGACCTGGCCCTTCTTTTTCTTGATGTTTTTAGAGCTGTTGTTGGTCGCATTGTTCATGTTCATTTAGACTTCAGAAAGGTTTGTGCACGTCGGGTGCCGCACGTCTTGACGGAACATCACAAAAAAATTCGAATGGAATTTTTGATGCACTACACAGAAAAAGGTGATGAGTTCCTTAATTCAATTGTTACCGGTGATGAAACATGGATTTCATATTACACGCTACAGAGAAAACAATAGTCAAGTGAATGACGTCATTCTCAATCACCAACCAGACCGACAAAGGTTAAACCATAGCCATTTGGTTGCAAACTGATGGTCACAATCTTTTGGGATCGGTTTGGTATACTGCGTGTTATTTTATGCCACGTGGAACGACTATAAATGCAGAAGCTTACTGCAAAACTCTACGTAAGTTACGATTTGTTTGAGAAATTGAAAGAATTTTTGATAAATGGACTGACGGCAGAAGAATACGACGAGGATATATTGAAGCTAGTGTATCGCTACGATAAAGGATTTAATTCATATGGCGATAATATAGAGAAGTAGTATAAGGTATGTAGTTTAAGAGAAATAAAAAAATATTTATATAGTTTTCAGAATAAATCTTTTTACAATGAAACGGTCTTTACTTCAGAGATTACCTCTCGTAATTTTATTCAAAATTTGTATTGAGCTAATTAAGATAAAAATTTACCTTTACGGCAAAAGCTTTATATTTCACGAGTGTTATTTTAAAGCTAATGAAAATAAAAAATATCAAAGGTGAGATGTGAGTAGTAAATCCTTCGATAATATTAAAGGTCAGAAGTTAAATTACCTCTACATGACGTTGAAAAAGGTAAACAAAAGGAAATGCGGTATGCCGAACGTCTAAGTGATGGAAGTAAGAAAAATATTACTTACATGAAGACCAAAAAGAAGATTAGAAACGCATTATAAAATTTATCGTAAATATGATCCAGTTTATTACTGAATGTTTAGATGTATCTTTTAGATTTTTAAAAATTGGTGTTTCGTCTAATACGAAAAAGGTCAATAATAAAGAATTTATATTTTTATAACTAAGGAAAAATAAGATCGAAATTTTATTTGGTAATATTAAAAAAAAAAATTATGAAACACAAAAATAATCAAAAAATTCGTTTAACTAAGAAAATGAATGGGTTTCAAACCTATTTGTCGGAACTACTACTAAAAGCCGAAGAAAATCGGAATAACAAAAATGTCATAGTAATAGAATTAAAATCTTTTTTTATTCTAAAAATAAGTTTCTTGAAAAATATAAAAATTACAATAATAATTCTATTTTATGTTACACATAGAAACATTGTAGATGTCATAACATGAGACATTTATTCTCGAAAAAGTGGGAAAACTATTCTCAAAAATAACAAGAGTCTGATACTATGCTGATTTCCAATAAGCGACATTTTCCGTCTAATTTTCACGGGTATTGAGTATACAATGAGCATCATTACCGCCAAAGAAAGCAATTTAGCGTTGACTTTGGTAAATGATGTGTTTTACATGCATCAGTCGTAAGAAAAATTTGTGTAGATTGGGTAAATCAATAAATTAATGAATTCACTCTATTTTTAAGTAATGTTTTATACATACTGTTTATACACAGCAGAGAAAATATATTAAAAGTAAATTTTTCACTAAAGAATCTGTCCTATGTATTCATGTTGTTTATTTCTACGAATATTTATTTGTATTCGGTGAAAATGGAATGTACTGTACTTCGTGACATTAATAATTCATATTAAACAAGATTAGATTAATTTTCATCGTCTCATTTTAGATATATTTTGTTACTATTAGCTAAACATGATTTATTAAGTTTACAAAGGGGTTTCATTGTAAAATGTTAATATTTGCAAATATAAATCAGAAAATATGGATGGAAAAACGGTTGTTTGAAACGCTGTTGTTTTACAGATGTTGAATTAGGTAATAGGCTAGGTAAGCACCAGGAGAAGGTAACAGAATTGCAGTATAGCAGTTGTTTGGTTGTCTCTAGTGTTTAATGTAATTAGTCTGTCTCGATTTGGTAGTTTTGTCCAAACAATGGAGTTACCGACAGAAGCGTCCTTCTCAGGAAGCAAATTCTCTCTGTCTTTATGACTCTAAAACACGTAACAGACAAAAGCAACCTTTTGTCTTGAATTTCTCTCTTTGTAGGCCAAAACCCCGCCTCAGCCCCCTTTCTTTAACTCTTACAACCTCTCTTAGTTACGCCCTCTGATTTTCACGACGGGATGAATGTGTCAAGATTTCCATCTGAAACGTTTACATAACTCGGTTTTCCCTAGTGTTTCAACCCTCTTATTCGTATATAGTCCTTTCTCGCATATACTATATATATGTATACATATATATATATATTTCAACTCAACAAAAACCACCATACACTTAGCTTATATAAACGTAGTGTTTATAAAACAAAGAGATACAGAATAGCTTATTCTTCTTAAATACGTAAATACTTTTTTATTTTACTTAACCAAAGACAAAACTTTAGCGCTTTAACTTTAATTACAAAGTTTTTTCCGTAAATTTAATTAATGTTTCATTATTTCACAATAAAGAACTTAGTAAATTTATTTTCTAAATATAAAGATTTTTCTCAAATTTATTGTGAGCATTATACAGTTGACACCTTTTAGTAAAAATGAAGAGCAAATTTGCACAAGTACTCCCAATTCAAACTATATTTCGTAGCATAATTTACATAATGAATTCTGGTTATTTTATTACAAAACTTAATTTAAACAAAATTATTAAGAGTAATTGTTGGAATAGGGGGGGGGGGGATTTTTAAAAATACTATTTCTAATATTACTATAGAATTTTACAACTTTATTTCACTTCTCTTAAAATAGCTTAGGAAATTTATTCTGCATATTCAAATTAAAAATAGACTCGAATAAACCTTTGTTCGGTGTAATTGTTGAAGTAAAATCTAATTTCAATAAAAGGAAATGCGTAAAGATTAAGTGCGAATAATAATTATAATAATAAAAAGATTAGTATAACTAGATTACATTTAATCGTAAAAAAACAAAGTTAAAATAAATCTTTATTTACAAGTTTTAAAACGTTTACCTGATTTGCTTAAAAATAGATACAAAAGGTAAAAAATTATTACAATATTATTTTTTGTGATTTACTTTTTTAGAGATTTAAAAAATTAAAAAAAAAAAAAATCAGTATATTTGACGTAATAAAAATCTAATTACTATTTTTTAGTAATTAAAAAAATTTGGATTTAAAAAAAAAAAATAGTATGGACGATTTTTAACAACAGCTGTTTTATGTAAACAAACTATTTTCAGATCTTTATATATACTCGTATATATAAAAGGCTTATTAAGTAGGTTATATATATATATATATATATATATATATAATATATATGCCTCGCCGTCGCGGCTTCGCTCACGCTACATGGTTACTTGCGTTACCCGTCTCGGTCAGGGGATGTTTCCCGTCTAGCCAAGGGATAGAGCCCCTTGGACATCTCTGAGTTCCTTAAACTCATGCTTGTAAGAATAATAATGGTAAATAAGAATTAAAGCCAGTTCAGTTCATAAAAAATGACAGTACTGTATTTTCTTCAGAGCAAAGTTTGTTCAGTACAGAACCCACTAATTTATTTTTGGATTTCTCGTCGCGGCTTCGTTCGGGATGGGCGAATTTATGTTTTACAAACATAAATTACCATCACAATGTTACGAAATGTCATAAAAATTGATTCAATAGCGGTAGCCTAAAACGGCAAAAATGTAAAGAACAGTTTATGTTTTTTTTTACCCGTTAAAATAATACAATTAATAACCGCAAAATGGTTTCAGGATATTTTTAACTGAAAAATATTTACAAGCCCAAATCGATATGTGAAAGTATAAACTGAAATGGGAAAGAAAATGTAATCATTGTTAAAAAGTTTTTTACTTTTCTTCACCCCTTTCAAGGATGAGATTCAAAACATCTATAAATTGATTTTTAAATATTTATACGAAGATTAAAAAAAAAAAATAGTAAAATTTAATGTTACCCCGTTTTACCGTATGTTTATGAAGTAATATAGCGATTCGGTACAAAATATTAACTGCGGCTAAACAACAACGTGAATTTTTTAGCTATTAACCTTCTAGACAATAGTCTAGAAATCCTTGATAATTTTATGTGATTTAAGTTTGAGCTGCATCAACTGAATCAGGTCATTTCACCGATCAATTTATTATTTCACTTCTTTCAATTTTTGTTATCATTCTTTCGTTATTAATTTTAGTTTTCTTTTTAGTTTTTTTTCAGTGTTTCATCTTTTTTTTTGTTTTTTGTTACTTAATTCTTTTTGTTTTGTACTGACTACCAATGGTACTGTTTTCTGACTTCATGTAGGTACTTACACTGAATGTTCTTTAAATGAATATTAGTACGCAATTTTTAAAAATCTTCAATGTTATCCTCTCTGCATTATGAAATCATATTTACTTATGGTTTCTTAAATTTTTATCCGATAATACATTTTATATTGAAACAAAAAAACAAAAGAAAAAGGGAATAGCTTATTAATGCTGTTTTTAGTGAGACGAATATACCGATGTGTATCGGCATGTCAAATCCTTCAAAACACACGTTATATTCTCAAATATAATTTTTCTGCCTAATATCGTAGATATTTTACATCTAACCAAAAACAAAATAAAACATCTGAGGAAGAAACAAACATCGCAGTTATAGCAGTCACTGTCATAACCGCAATCTTACTCGAATTGATTTAATTTCAGAAACCTGTTAAAAGGTTTTAGGGCTTTTATATTTTATCTAAAATGAAAAAATGTAAAAAAATATTTTAACTTTAAAACAACCGGTTTTTTTTATGTGTACACGTTTACGTTATGTGTAAAATGTGTACATAAACGTTATGGTAAAACGTTTTTCTTTTTTTATAATCATAATTGTATTTTTGTATTATTACTATTATATTTGTTTTTTACTTTATTATTGGTAAATTATTAATATTATACTTCAATAAATTTTTCTCAGTTGAATTTTAAAATTAAAACTGTAATAATTAAGGCCAGATTAAATAATTTCAAGTGCATTTTTTAAAAATACGAATAAATATAGTTTTTCAGCTTTTTATTATTATAAAACATAAAGCTTAAACTTAATTATTACTAAGTTAATATTATTATTAACTTAATTATTAAACACTGTAAAACTACTTTCCATTTAAAATAATATTCATATTTTGATATATGATAATCATAATATTGACAGAAACTTTCTAAGTAACTAGTATAACTTCTAAAGAACTGTTCAATAATGAAATAAATTAACTATCACCTACATCTGAGGAAAGAAATTAGTATTTTAGTTAAATAATAGCGATTGCAATATTTATATAATAATCAGTTTTTGGTGTTCAATTAACTGAACTGAATTAGAACTAATTAACATGACAAAACCAATTAACCAATAACGACTAATTAACAAAACCAATTTAATTATTGAACTCTCTTTGGAGTTACAACTTGTGAACGTACAATCTCCCATAAAAAAACAATATATATATATGTGTACATTAGCATTTTTATTTACGTAATTTCTACATTTATTATGTAGATAAATTTTTATGTAATTTTAATATTTATAATAAATTATTATTTATACGTAAGTAGAAAATGGAACTATATATATACTCACCTTTAAAGAGAAATATTTGATTTTTAATAGAAATATGAAAGTTAAAATAATAACTAAAAAAAAAATTAAAGCAAAAGATTAAAGAAAGTAAGATAAGTAATAAATATATATCAAAATATTACAGTCTACTCAATATTTATTATGTATTAAAAATCAAAATATGATATTTACATGTTTTTTATACAACTCTTATTTTTGTTTGATATGCTGATTTTACTTTTTAAATAATGCATATTAAAATATAGTGTTTAAGAAGATATAGAAATAACTATAAGAAAATAAGTAGCAAATAGAAGAAAGAAAGGTAAATAGATGTAAAATAAATTCTAAATTAATGTTTAAAAAGTAAAAAGAATTTCTTCTATTTATATGTAACTTACATTTTTGAAAGTTCAGTTTTTACTTATTAAAAAACTGAATCGATTTATGTTGATCATTAAAATAATTAAAACATTTAAATGAAAATAAATTAATTGCTTTAATTTAAAAAACGTTCGTTTTTAAACGTTAAAATGATTAAAATCATTTTAATGTTTTTATTTAAAAAGATTCTTAAAACTTTTAAAGTAATTGTAAAACATTTAATTTAAAAGTAAGTTTCAACACATTAAGAGAAGATATGACAAATTCAAATGGAAAGGTAATGTCGATGTAATAATTTTTTCATTTTAATATTTTCGACTTAATAAAGGAAAAACGTATCGCTTTACTTAAAAAAACTAAAAAAATACAACGTGGAATCGATTATTGTCACAGTTCACCAGTTGATAAGGCTTTAATTGAAGCTAGTTTCCACAATAACCAAAACTTTTATGCATTATATCGATATCTCCGTCAGTTTCAAAAAAGAGAAAAATTCGCGCAGAAATAATTGTGTTAACATATCCTGATTGTTTACGGTGGATTACTGTACAAATTACTTTTTCATGAGGATTTTAGTAGTAGTTAATAATGGAAAATACATGTTTAATAGTAAAGATCTTTCAAATATACTGAGGATATTCAAAGAAACAGCAAATATTCAAACAGCAAAAAATTTCTGTATGTAAAAAAAGAAATAAATTTTCCATATGATAAGAAAAGTAGAATAGATTAATAAAAAAAAAGAAAGTTTTTTTCTAAATAAATTACTTATAATAGATCATCATTATTCTTTTCATGATACCATCTCCAGACGGTATCATCTGGAAATGTTATTCTTCATCTCCGACGATTGACGTCGGCAAATCTTGCGCGGTCCTTTGAAGAAGGAAACCTTTTGTAGTAATCCTTTTTCTTTAAAATCATAAATTTCCGGTCTGTGTTAGTAGCTGTATTCATTCGTGCTACATGGAACCGACGTGGTCCGGATGAATCCAGAGCTTTCGGATAAGCCAGATATTTTATATAGCCTTTGGGAATAAAAAAAATGCGAAGTGTAAAATACAGAAAATTATTTAATAGTATTTAATGCATGTATTATCAATAAATCCAAATTTAATTCACATTAAGATTCATTTTGAAGAAAGTAAAACAACAAAATAGAGAACTGGCTTACATTGCTCACAATTTTTCCGATTGAGGTATAAATATGGTCAAGGTGCAATGCTTATGTATTTAAACAAGTAATGGATAGCATGAGTAAATATTAAAAATTTTAATTCTTCGATTTGAAAAAAACATTCTTAATTTATTCTTTTATGTCTACTTCGTAATACTTTACTATCTTAAAATTTAAAGATGGACCAGATTTACGAAAGAAACGGATTCTGAGGTTTTTGTAAAAAGTAGTATTTATATTTAAAATTTCTCCAAGCTGAATAAGTCCGGTTTATCCAGTTTTCTGAAATTTTGATAAATGTGGTTGGTTATACTGCGCTATTAAGGATTCAACCAGGGGCGTTCTACATTTTAATTAGCAAATTAATATAAAAATTCGTGAATAATTTGCTTCGCTGCTGACTTACTTCGGTGATGATACTCCGGTGGAGTATCAACCTTTTTACAGATCCTAGATTTTAAAGATCATCCTAAAGATCCTGAGTTCGAATTCCGGTGGCGTTAGCAATACATTTACCAAATAAAGAACATTATATTCCCAAGCACAAGCCCCAAAGCCTATGAAGAGAATTGATCATAATGTCCATGCAATTTTATTTATGGATATTTAACTTAATTTATACTTATTTATAATACATAATCTTTATATTTATCTTATGGATACCGTAGAATGAAATAGACTTCAGTAAGATAGCTAATATATATATATATATATATTTTAAATATTGAGCATTTAGGCATGTATAGTTATGTATTTTATAACTTCACAGAAAGACAATAAATTCAATCTTAATTGTTCGAATTTAAGTAATAACAGTCAATAGGCTGACGAATGCATAACACTAATATTTCAACGTCTCATAAAAAGCTATATTTAGTGATTTATTCTAGCTCTAATATAACGGTCTATTTCGTTATGCATTTCGTCAAAGGAAATTAAGATGTTTTTTTAAACAACGAATCCACGGAATTAGAAGGCTGAAAAATTATGTTGGTTTATTTCCTTGGAACGTGAATTTTTGTAATTTATTGAATATTAATGTGATAGGAAATATCAGAGGTAAACGGAAGTGAAAAGTAAACACTTAATGAAAAAGAATACTGGACTGAAAAGCGATAATGTTTTCCTTTACTAACAGAAAAAAAAATTATTTATTTTCATATTGTGGATCAATAAATTTATCTTTGGACAACCATGTCATATAGAAAATTTTTATTAATTGCATTTATGTGGTATCTGTTTCTAAATCGAAGTTTTCTTTTTCTTTTAAAAAAGCTTAATAAAAAATGAGCCCTATGTGGTCACCTAATGTATCAAAATATGTTTCGTAAGTAATCAATATGTAAAGGTGTCACTTTGAAACAATTTTTCTGCATAAAACTAATGAACGAAAGCGCATATATATATATATAGTAGCATTCCCGTCGCGGCTTCGCCCGTTCTATATGGTTACTTGTGTTTCTCTTCACGGTCAACTTTTACTTATTCTGTGTTTTTAGTCAAGGAACCAGTAGATGCAGTCAGTCACGTCGCACATACAGTAACAGGAGCAGACGCAGTGTTGGTTGAGCCGTCATGTTTAACACCGTTGCATTCCTTAAAAGATGAAAATTCAAAGAAAAAACCGAAGATGGTTTTTAGATATTTATTTGAAGAGTATTTCAAAGCCCAAATCTACAGAAAATCTGGTTTAGTACAGTCGGAAATGGGGAATCTTCATCTGTTACCGATAAATTAAAAAAGTAGCCGGGTTTCAAACAAAATTCAAAAGCCCATTTTTAGCCTTTTAAATTCGGAATTTTTTAGCCTTTGAATTCCTTTTTTTTAATGGCCATATATACAAATTTTCATTAATTTATCTTCCGTAATTTTTGCTGGGCGTTGATTATTAATGACTTACGACATGTTATTTTACATGCAGAGTCTCCGGGCTAAAGGTATCCAAAAGTAATAGCTTATATCCTGAAAACCAATCGTTGTAATCTCTTAAACATAGGCTCAATCGACAGAAAAATCTGAAAAATTTGATCCGTATACTCACAAGGTCAGCAGAAAAAGCATTCAAGGCAAGTCGACTCACAATGCAGTTGTAAGCAGTTGAAATGTGGACCCCACAACAGAAGGTTCAGTGTGTGTTTTTGATTAATGGAGTTTCAATCAATTACACGAGTTCAACGGAGTGTATGAACCGAATGGAATATTGATTCTCCAACATTCAAGTCTATTAATCAGTGGAATACGACTTTATTAGACATTGGAAGCTTGGTTTCACAAAACTGGAAATTATCCAAAAGTTTCAATTAGTGACAAGACGGTGGATCGTGTTCGCGATGCATTCACTGCCAATCCTGGAAATTCAATTAAGCGGACTAATTGTAAATTCCTCGTTCGACTAATCTGGACATTGTTCATAAGCGGCTCCGTTTACGAACGTACGAATTATAACTCCTTCATCGCATTAAACCAAATGATCACCCTCATACGATATTAGGTTGCTGCAGAGATAATGCACCGTATAGAAAACAATCCTAATTATTTTGATAAGTTGTTATTTAGTAATAAGGAAATCTTTTAAATGTATGGGAAAGTTAACATATGTATTTCATATGTATGGGAAAGTCGAATTTGGGGTACTGAAAATCCTTGAGTAGTATTCAAACAAATGAAAGGAACTACAACTGTATTGTGAATCGGCTTGTTGCGCATCCGTCATTCCGTTGACCTTGAGAATACACAGAACAAATCTTGGAGAAATGTCCTGTTGATTGAGTCTACGCTTAAGAGATTACGATGACTGATTTTCTAAATATAGGCCATACTTTTGAATACCTTTAGCCCCTTACACTCTGTGTGTGTGTGTATATATATATATATATATATATATATATATATATATATATACATTATACATACAAACAGGTAAGAGTTTGTTAGCTTTATTTACTGAGGAACAAAACTGATTGAAGGCATATGTGCAAAATAGCAGCTGTGTTAGAAAAATAACCGTAAATTACTCTCTGCAAATCAATAACACAATGTTATAGAGAATTTAAAATAAGCAGTAACCAAAAAAATCTAATATTATTTATCGTTAAATTTATTTAAAAATCGTAAACGTTATCTTACTTATTCGATATTATAGTATGTGATGTTAAAGAACCAACACTGAACCCGATTGAACTACTTCGTCTGTTAATGTCCACCAGCTGATCATCTCAAAAATGTGTTTGGCAACGTCATAACTACCCCCCAATCCATTCACTGATCCCATCTACTTCTTTTCCATCGTATTTCATGATAGTATCAGTTATACTGTACAGTGTAAGTAAGCGTTTGATGAATTCACAACGGTTAATAATACAAGAAGGACAATACTGGTGGATGAAGAATGGGAGAGAAGTCCAAAGAACTACGCATGCGTAATAGTTAAAAAAAATTAGCGCAAAGCTCAATGAGAGAACAGTAAATGAGAAATAGGCTTGATTCTCATTTGGTCTTTAGCGTAACCTGTTGTACGCATTATCTCGTTTATTTTAGGTATCTCGTATAGACAAGAACACTTAAATTTTGAGTCTCTTTAAAGTATTATTAATGGTTATAAAGAAGTAGTTATTATTAGACTACCAAGAATAAATAACTAAATATTAATCTCCAAAATAACCAAAACAAACAGTTTAAATAGCTGCTTTGAAATACTGATAATATATTTTCAAACAGTCGAATTAATATTGTCGGTTTTCATTCGTTTAGTTTTCGCTAATTTTAGAATTAAAAGGACTAGTAATAGTAAATAATGAAATGTAAAATACATAACAAATATTTTCTAAGAGTTATGCTTCTCAGTAGAAAAAATTTCAGGTGATGCGCTAACTAGGTTTTAACAAAACTAAAAATCGTACTTAAAACTGCTTTTGACATTTTTTAAAATATTTTATTTACTAGAATTAGATTTAAATCAAAATATTAAAGAAAATTTCAGATCGATTCATGAAAATAATCTTTCTAAGCAGTAACTAACTAATGTAATTAATTTTAATTAATTAAAATCTCAGTGAAATCGGAAAATAAATATGACGACGTTTAAGTATTCTACTTTTGAAACTATCTCCTTTTATATATATATATTTATATAGTGAATTTCTTCATTTAAAAAGCCTTGTAGAAGGGGTCAGAAGTAGACTCCCCAAGGTATAAGGTCAGTTTTGATTCTCATGGGCATTATAAATAATGAAGACCGATGATAGGGTTGAGGACGAAGTAGAAAGTAGAAGTTACCCATGTTGCTTACCTCACCCGTGTTCAATTTCATTAGAGCCACTCTGGTCTGTCCCACAAAGATCACTGTGTTCTAACTTAGTAGTAGTTTTAACTCCCTTTCTTTATAAGATTTCAATAAGTACTTATCCTACACGGAAACATACACATGTAACCTATGTCTTTTTAGCATGTGTGCTTGTGAGCATTTACACTTGAACGACATCGATATTTTCTTCTCTAATAAAATAATACATTTTTATTAAAATTATATAATTATTTAATTTAAAAAATAATGTGGACACCACATGACTTCCTTTTACGCCTATTAAATTACATATACACATTTTGAAAGTACATAACATTTTATTTCACTAATAACTTCTGATTTTTTTCATATTTTTTTTTATTGTTCTTATTGAATTTTTATTTATATCAATTTTTTTTTTACAACCAGAGGTTAATAATTATTAATAAATCAATACGTTTAAATTAAAAAACAGGTGGAGATGAAGTCTGATTCGAACCGATGTGCCTTCCCCTTGTAAGATCCAAATATTTCATTAATTAAAATTTTATTTAGCTATAACTCTGGAACCAATGAAAGTACCACTTATGATATATCGTTAAAAATCTCGCAGTGAGGGCTTATTAATGTAGTTAAGAAAAAGTCCAAAATCCAAATTTCTTGGATTTTGGGCTTTTTTTGTACATTTTTGGTCAAGTCGATTGCAATCAAAAGGGGAGGTGCAAAACTAGATGTTACAATACTCTTAAATCCAAAATTTCAACATCCTACGGCTAATTGTTTTTGAGTTAAGCGAGATAGATACGTACAGATGTCACGCCGAAACTAGTCAAAATGGATTCAGGGATGGTCAAAATGGATATTTCCGTTGAAGCGTGAAAACCAAAATTTCAGATTTCGGATCTGGGTTTTTCAGTTCCTTACTTCGTACAAGGAAGTAAAAATTAATAAATTAGAAGTGAAAGAGGCATAGAAATATAATTTTGTTTATTTTAAATATTTTAATTTTTAGGGGAAAAATAATGGTACTAGTTTAACGAAAAAAGCACTGATACTAATAAAAAAAATACTCATTCTGGATTTTTCCGTTTCTGGATGATTTTCAGATTCTGAGTTCAAAGAGCTAAGCCCTGATTAGTAGATTTTATATGTTGTGCTTGAATATAAGTGTTGTGATCCCCATTAAGGTTCATACCTCAAAAACTATTTATCGTTAAATTAAATTAGTAATTATTCAGTAATTATTAATTCAGTTTTTTTCTTAATTAACCAAGTAGATGGGAGACATTAAAGAGAAGCTATAATATAAATCTTGGAACGGACTCGCAATTTATTCCAAAAATTGGTAATAGGGTATTTAATCTGTAAATTGACAATTCTGTAATCGGTGTGTTGTATATCTACGATTTTTTTACAGTTCGAGGATATACATTTGTAAAATTGAAACTCGCTAATAAGAAGTATGTAACACACAATCGACTATAAATTGCAAATGAAAATAATCAAATATGTCATAACAATAAATTTATTTGCCACAAAAACTTACATTTATTTTTTCATGTAGACATCATTTACAGAAACA
Organism: Lycorma delicatula; assembly: GCF_047948215.1. Lineage (NCBI taxonomy): Eukaryota > Metazoa > Arthropoda > Insecta > Hemiptera > Fulgoridae > Lycorma > Lycorma delicatula. The sequence goes on along the minus strand of NC_134459.1, from coordinate 75,097,883 downwards.
CATTTACCGAGTGGTGAACCAGTTTTCTCATTCTGTCAGTCTTTCCTAAACCCAAAACTCACTGCATCTTTCAGTTCATCCCCCGCGGTGAAATGAATATCTCTAATAACCCTCTTTAATTGCAGAAAGAAGTGCAATGCGTCAAATCTGAATAATATGGGGGTATGAAATAGGTTCAAATTTTTACTTCACAAGAGTCTTAGCAGTTATATAGGATATGTGTGAACAAGGATTATTACATTGCAGAATTAATCCGTTCCGTGGATCGACGCTCTATTTCTGGGACATTTTAGCTGAATTTCAATTACAAACAATATCTAAGAAGAGAGTAGTTTAAAGTGGAATTATAATGATTATAACACACCAGTTATTAATATATTATTGTAATTTTATTGTAAAAGTAAACAAATAGATGACATTTTTTATAATCTCTTTTTTGAAATTCACCTGAACTTTCTACTAATACTGAATTTTAAGTAAGCTATAATAAATATTACGGTGTGACAAGAAACTAAAATAGATAAAAGAAAAGAATAAGACACTTTCAGTAACTTAGCGTAGTAAACAATCTCATTTTACGGAAGTATAAAAACAGGTTAATTTAATTTACGTACAAAATAAAATGAAAGGGAAGAAAAAAATTAATCTTGGCTGCTGTTGAAAAATAAATAGTACTCTCTCTTCAATATAACTCTCCTGCAAGCCAACATTTTAAATACACTTAATATTTAATTAGAAACAAAAGTCAACCTTATGATTGTTTGTTTTTTCGTTTCTTAAAATTGCTTTTAACAAAAATTTCAAATAAAAATCGTAACAATCCTCTTACTAAAAAAAAAGAAAAAAAAATTAAATAAATTCTTCTAGACAACTTATTAGCTTACATAGAAATAGAAATACAGATTGAATGAAGTTTGTGAGTCTAAATATTTGAATGAAATTGGTAGAAAAGAGATATATATTAAGTTTTGTTAACATTATTAATAACTGAAAACGAAACAGAATTCTACAAAATAACAATATTATTTGTTTAACGTTTTCCAATCAATTACGATATACATTAATGAAATAATCGTTCATGAATTAATGAATCGTTAGTGAAATAATTTTCAGAGAGAAAATGCTCAAAAATAATTTACAAAGACAAAAATCTAAAACTAGATGCGCATTTCGATTGTTTAACAGTCATCATTCGTGGTTATATAGAGTTGATAAAAGAAAAAAAACGAGAGATTACAACTAATAGTTATTACCTGCATTTATTAAAAAAAATCAAAGAATTGATACAATATCAATTTCGACAAAAAAAGTCGAAAGTGAAAGAATATCTATTAGTCAAACTCCCCCCCCCCTCCAGAACAGGGCTGGATTGAAAAGATCATCCGGACATACCCAGTTAGGGTACGGATTAGAATACAATTTAGGTAACGTTTCACTCTGGACTTGGGTTGTCTAAAACGATATTATATAGTTATTTTTTTAGCAATTGCATTCATTTGCTTACAGACATAAATAAAAGTAATTCAGTAAGTTTTTTTTTCATTTATTTCGAATTTTTTTTAATAGTTGATATTTCTTTTATGTACATTTATTTATATATCCTGATTTACGTTTACTAGGCCCTCTGTAACAATTGAGGATAACTATGTAGTAATAGAAATGAGCATTTAATTTAATAGCTTATTTTGTTTCTTAATTGTCTTTCTCTTCGATTTTATTTTACGAGTATTTTTTTAAAAGGAACTTTTTATTAGTATAAAAACTCAGCTTTCCTATCAAAGCAACGCAATTAAAATTCAATTAGAACATATTAGTTCTGTTACCTGCAAAATAGATCTCTTATTTTTTTATTAATATTTTCTAGCTGAAATGAAAACGTTACGACTTTTGAGCTAAAATGGAACTAGAATTTACTTGTTTAAATGAAAACTACGTTATGTTTCATGATTTGATTGGCAGTTTGAAATCAATTTAGTTTAAAGTAATAAACATCCTGAAATGTTATTCTGTATATGATTTCGTATATTAATTGTTAGTGAAAGTATTGTAACTGGTAAAAGTGATTACCAGTAGTTTTCCGTCTCTACAATACGAGGTCTCTCTGGTAAAAGCGAAAATCTGATGTGGACACAATTTGACTTTCCTTGTACGCTTATTAAATTACATATACACATTTTTTTAAAATGAAAAGTACATTAAATTTTATTTCATTAATAACTTCTGATATTTTTTCATATTTTTTTAATTGTTATTATTGAATTATTATTTATCGTAATTTTTTTTGCAATCAGAGGTTAATATTAATAAATCAATAAATTTAAAATAAAGAAAAAAAAGTTAAAAAAAAGGAGATGAAGTCTGATTCAAAACGATGTGCCTTCCCCTTATGAAATCCAAATAATTCATTAATTAAAAATAATAGCGTGATCAACTGAGACAGGCAGGGACAAGTTGTAACACGCTCGAGCTTGCCAGTCAGCTGCCAGAACCGCTAGAGTGAGGTTGTGTTTATCGTGTCTGTCGCGCAACATGGATTTTGAACAACGCATTAACATTAAATTTTGTTTTAAGTTGCAAAAAAGTGCCAAAGAAGCTCACGAAATGTTAGAATCGGTGTACGGCGATAATGTGGTAACTTTGAAGACTGTGTACAAGTGGTATGACCGATTTAAAAACGGAAATGAGTCTGTTGAAGACGAGCAGCGTGCGGGACGTTCAGTAACCTCAAAAACAGTTGAAAATGTGCAAAAAGTGGAAACAATGGTTCGTTCAAACAGGCGAATGACTATTCGAGAGCTATCGGAAGACCTTAACATCTCGTACGGATCCGTTCAAACCATTTTAACTTTTAACGACGTACGAAGAAAGCGACCAGAAAAAATGGACCAATGGCTTCCTTCTTCACTACGACAAAGCGCCGTGTCACACCTCGCTTCTCATTCGGGAGTTTTTGGCCGAAAAAAGTGTTCCTGTCTGTCCACATCCGCCATACTCACCGGATTTAGCACCATGCGACTTTTGGCTCTTCCCAAAAATTAAAACTGTGCTTAAAGGAAAACGTTTTGACACCATTGCTGACATTCAGAGGGCCACGACCGAGCAGCTGAAAGCCCTTCCGAAAGACGCCTTCCAGAAATGCCTCCAGTATTAGAGTCAACGTTGGGATAAGTACATTGCTAGCCAAGGACAGTACTTTGAAGGAGATTAAATCGAATTCTATGTAACCTTATTACTTTTTTTAATAAAGAATTATTCACGGTATTTTTTTATCACACCTCGTATATGTATGTACTCCTGAGGTGAAGCAGTGTATATACATAACGGATTGTTCCATAACACAAAGAAAATTAATTTGTTGTTTTTTCCCTATGTCCACCAGTCTTTCTTATTCATATGTCTAATATAAAGCTCATAATGTACAAGAGTTATTAGTCGGTTACTTTCATATAAGAAAACAAGTTCGTTATACGAACAATTCTGTAGTAAATAAAGATATAATTTTTTGGGCAGAATACCATCTGCAATTCAGCGAGCTTGGGACGATAAGCAATAGTATATTCACTTCGATCAGCAAAGAAACGGGTAAACTACTTTTTCACTTCTCTCTTTTCTTTGTAATCCTGTTATTCATTTTTATCATTTAAAAAATAAATAATTTATCTTTCATATCTTTATTTATCTTTTCTTTGTAATACTTGTTATAATTAAGAATGGGTACATCATTTTTAATTTATGATTTATGCCACTTCGCCTACTACAATTATGGTTATTGCAGTAAACTGTCACAATATATATATATATATATATATATATATACACAACATGTGTATATATATATATATATATATATATATATATATATATACACATGTTGTGGCATCTACTTCACTTATTACCTCAAGATTTTAATTTCATGGTGAAGTATTTTAATGCATCTAACGCAGTTAGATCCAACTAAACTTTTGAAGAAAATGGATAATGGAGTAAAGAGTTATTGAAAGGGTCCTATAAACTGAAAGGTGATTATAAAGGAAAACATTTTACATATTATTTTAATCACTGATTGACATGATTTTGTAATATTAATGTAAACGCACTTTTTGTGATTCATTTTACTAGTTATTAAACTATCCTACCACGTCCCTATCACAATATCTGTTAAACCGTTTTGATTTACCTACAATTGTTTACACCTGGTTTTACTGGGTATTCCCACGACATTGTACAAAACATTAAAGATTCTGTTATGTTTCTTTAAATTTTAGTTTGATTCTGTCTTGCGTACAGTCAAGCGTCTTTTAGTGATTTTGTTATATTTTATCGCAAGTTCTAATCGTCAATGTTGCAAAAATCAAGCGGATAAATTTTATTATTATGCGGGAAATTTACTTTAAAGTCGAAGACTAGATATTTATCTCAGGAAGTCAAAAAAGTCTACTTTTTATTTTTAAAGTGCCAAATTGGAGATCAAGATAAACGTTGGGCTCCTAATGTTTGTTGTGCGAGATGTCACGTAAATCTAGTGCAATGGATGCATGGCGAGAAAAATTCTACATCATTTGCTGTTCCGTGGTGTGGAAAAAACTTCTGCCATGTAAGTGATCAGCATTACTAAAATAGAGGGGTGCTCAAAAAAGAAAAAGGGCAGAATTGAGTATCTAAATTTACCTTCAGCACTAAGGTCCGTACCTCACAGCCAGAAATTATCGGTGCCGATCGCGTCTTTAAACTTGGACAACGGTACGTTTCATGATGATATTTATTCTTCATCAGGATCTGATTCACAACTTTCTGAGACCACTAATAATGACCGTACGTATTTACCAACCACTAGTGAGCCTCATGTAATACCTCAAAACGAAAAGCTGAATAATTTTGTCAATATAAAAGCTGAACTTCTTGGTTCCAAACTTCAACAGTGAAACCCGTTAGGTAAATTAACATAAGGTAAAGTAATATAACATTTTAAAGATATATAAAATGGAAGGATCACTATGCGTTTGTAATGATATTGATGATTTAATGAATGAACTTAATCTGGAACATATATACCTTCCGAATGGCGATTTTCATAGATTCATCTAAATTCAGCCTAAAAGCAGTCTTGCTTCATAACGAAAACGAAAAACCATCAATTTCTTTAGCTCTTTACTGACAATGAAAAAAACCTATGATTAGTCGGCTACCATAGCAAATGGAGTTAAATATGAACAGTATCAGCGAGATAATTGTGGAAATTTAGAAGTAATAGGTATTTATTGCTACGGCTTCAAGGAGGTTTTTACAAAGTATTGTTTTATATGCCTATGGAATAGTCGGGCAACACAAGAAGATTTCATCAAGAACGACTGGCCTCGTAAAACTTTTTTTGAACCAGGTACCTCAAATATAAGGGAGCAGGGGTATGCTCCCTTCGTTAATCCAAAAATGGTGCTTCTTTCGCTCTTCCATAAATGAAAAACATTTCATTACTCGCTTGTACTAATGAAACACTTTGTTAAAGCTATGGTCAAAGAAGATAATGGGTTTCAACTACTTAGAAGAACTATTTTCCCAGTTAAGTGATGCAGTTAAATGAAAAGAAGACATCTTTATTAGACCTAAAATAAGTTAACTTTTAAGTGATCCCTTTTTAAAGAAAATTTAAATCGCAAAGAATTGGCAGCTTAGAACTGTTTTGTAAGTGTAATGAAGGAATTTCTGGTTAATAAGAAAGATGAGAATTATAAAACCCTCATAGATGAACTATTAATAGCCTTTAAATTAGAAGGATGTCGAATGTCCTTAAGAATGCAATTTTTGGATTTTCCGCGAAATTTGGGTTCAGTAAATGATGAACAAGGAGAGAAATTTCATTAGGACAGTAGGACAATAAAAACACGAAACCAAGGACGCTAGGCCCCATCTATGACGGGCGTATACTGCTGGTTTTTAAAAAGAGAATATTTTACTGAACACGAGAAAAAATGAAACATTATGTCACTGTGTGGGTTCCATTATGTAACAGTTTATATTTTTTATAATATATGGTCCTTAATAAAACAAAATATGACGTCTTCTGTTTTTCTGTCAAACCTTCAAATCCCTGTAACGAACAAAACTTTGTGTTACAGTATTTTGGATATCATTTTTGAATTTAGAGCCACAAAATACTCTAAATATAGGTATTTTCATCAATGTTACTTAAACAAGATTTTAATTTATCTAATGCAATTAAACAATGATGGGTTTCATTAGAAAATTGAAAATGAAATTATTTGTTTATAAATTTATTTATAAATTAGATATTCCTCCGACATATAGTTTCTGATTAAGACTCTTGGTGTGATATTTACAATTATTGTTGTTAAGGCAACACGAAATAATTTTATTTGTAGATTTAGCTTTCACGAAGAAACTCGAGAAGGAAAGTAGTGTTTTACATGTTTCTATATCTTTTAGAGAATAAATTAATTAATATTACTACATAATGAGAATTATGATCGTTATGAGTGTTGATAATTTACAAAAATAGAATTCTTTATGAAAAGTAGCATTTTACCATATGGATATTTGCCAAATGAATATTTATACTTGCTAGCAAAATTAATAATTTCGCAGTGAAGTTTACCAGATGCAGTTTTGAAAGAAATGTTTAAAAGTAACAAAATAATTTTAATATTCGTTAGAAGTATGTATAAAAAATGTATAATTCCTAATAAAATATAAATATTTTTAATTAAAAGAAAAATTAAAGTGATACGCTTATATTACTCGCAGTAAGTTAATTACATCTAAATTATGTTCTTTGGATTTAAAATATTGAACAATAGTTTAGTACCGATGGTTGGTCTAAAACATAAAGTTATCTAATATAACAAATGATTATAATTTACTTGCTGAATGCCATTTAATTTTGGATGAAATCCAGCAACGAAAACTTTTTTAACTTATTGTTATTTTATAATTTAATAGTTTACCAACCAACCGATTCTGTTTTCAGTCATATCCATACAGTTAAATCGTACATATTCATATATATATATTCTTAAAATACTACAATAGTTTATCGAAAAGTTTTATCTTACAAATTTTCATTAATAAAAATGACTTCAGATTAATGATAATTTGAAAAATGTGAAATGTAATTTTTTTAATTTTCATTAAAGGTTTGCACAAAGAGATTCTATAATGTAAAAGTTCACGTAATTAAACATATTCCTGGTCGGTTTTAACAATTCTGTGAGAGAAAACATGTAATCACGAAGCTAATATTCTAGTATAAGTCAATAAAAAAATAAAATTTCTGTTTTATGAGAAAATGCCTGTTATTTCTATAAACAATAACTGCATATGATTAATAATATTGAGTTTGTAAATCTATATAAATAAATGTAAATGTTCGTTTATTCAAAATCTTAAATCTCCGGAAATTCTTCACAGATTGCTTTGAAATTTTGTCACAACGCTGCATTCGAATACGCGCGTGTTTTTATATACCTACTATTTATATACCTAAGATGTCACACCTGTAACAGGTAAAAACATGCTTTTTTTGAAAAACATCGCTATCTGTTGGACGTAAAAGCAACACACGCTATACTAAATATTTCACGATTCCATTTCAATGTTTCCGATATGTGTGTCCAATATAGACTAAACTACTGGGCCGATATACGCGCGGGGAAAAAGGGAAAAATCGGAAAAGAAAAATAGGGAAAAATGGGAAAAGGAAAACATCAAAAAAGGTAAAAAGGCAAGAATGTAAAAAGGGAAGAAGAGGAAAATGAAAAAAGGGGAAAACGGGGGGAATAAAAACGGGATAAGGAAATGGAAAGGGGAAACGAGAAAAAAGGGAGAGGGGGAAAGAGGACGGAGAAATAAGGGAAAGAAAAGTGGGTGATGGAAAGGGAAAGAGGAAGGAAAAGGCGAAAATGGGGGAAAGGGAATATGGTAAAACTGAAAATGGGGAAAAGGAAAGGGAAAAGGGTAAAAGTTAAATTTTGTTCCGTAAAAAATGTTAAAGTTCCATAATGTTTACTATTTTTCCTCCTCTCCATCGGGCCGGATCCACGTAAAGCATAAACACAGCCCGGGGGAGTGTTTATACCCGGAATACACTAACGAGCATACCCGCCTACCAGCTGTAAGTACGGCATGTCAGGAAGTCCGCAGGTAGGATCTTAATTTCCTTTCCCTGCCTCTAACCCGCAGTGCAAAGCCACCAGGTCCGACCAAGTCGTGCCCACCCTGGGAGACGGGACTCAGTCTTGTTTTGCCAGCCTCAAACGAAGGCAACCCCAAGATCACCTCCGCCGGGCTCGGTTTTTCAAGCGCCTGCCTCTAACAAGCGCGACCCACAGGTCGCACCTGCCGGAACTCGGTCTTTTCAGCTCCGGGGCACCATAGTCCCCGTGTTTCATCATCGACGGCCACCCACCTAAGCGTGGATAGACGCCGATTCCACAAGGGGCAATCCAGTACCTCATAATGTACATTTTGTTAATGTTTTATCTAACATTCAATTGTGTTCATTTAATCATATATATATATATATATATATATATATATATATATACTCAAATCTAGTAATAGCGAAGCATTGCCGGGTCTCCTAGTTAAATAATAATTTATTTATATGTGTTCTAGCAATTATAGGCTAAACGCCCAGTTATAGTTACGTATGAATTTTTTAGCGTATGAAAAATGCTAAGTTTAGCCGGGATTCGAACCCAGAAAATCTTGCATGAAAGGTGGAGATTCTACCACAGTTAGGAAAATCGGCATCTAATTACGTCCTTAGTACCCTACTTTACTCTTACTACTTCGGTACTACTTCAGTCCCTGAGTACGGTCAAAATAGAGAGGTTTTCGTTACAAAACTGAAAAGCATACACATAAAATAATCAATTGCTAGCAGCTACCAAAACACACACATATACTCCATGCGTAAGCTAAGTAGAAGCATAAAAGATACTTCAGATAAAGTCTTTAAATTAATCCTTACATAATCGCTTTAATTTATCTTATTTTGTAATTTATTTTTTTAATGTAGTGACAATAAATAACGAAACAAGTGAAACGATTGGTTACGGTATAACATGATCTTAGGAAATCTGACAGAGGAAGGACCAAAACAATGATACAATAAATAGAACCAAAATTTGTTAAATTATTGTCGATCACCATCTCGCACCTGTATCTAAAAAAACTTTTTTTTTTGTTTCTGTTAGCAGTGCTAAAATATATCGTGTGTGTGTGTGTGTGTGTGTGTGTGTGTGTGTGTGTGTATATATATATATATATATATATATATATATAAAAGGATAAACTATTTTGTAACAAATTATTTTTTAAAGGATAACTATTTTGTAACAAAATAGTTTCCCAGTATAGACTTGGGTAATTTACGAAATAATCTGAAATAAAAATCCTCTTACAAAATTTTATTTAAGTACAAAACAGGAAAAAGTATTCATTAATTCTAACTGAAAGAATAAAAAGCAACTTATTAATTTTTCAATCTAGAGAAGCACAATCCACCTTTTAATCTCTGTAATCTGTGCTGAATGTATAAGATTCTCTCATAATTTAAAAAAAAAACTATAGAAAATACTCATAATTAATAACAAATTCATTCACTCGAAATTAAAATAATTGGGTAATGCGACCACATTCATATCAACTTGCATAATCATTAACATTTTTTTTTACTGCTGGGTATCTTAACTAGTCAAAAGTACAGTCACTTCACGTTAAATCTTTCAGAAATGTAGCTATTGTAAATATTATTTCATTTGTTTCACTGTGTATAAATGTGAAATGACGGTACTGTTTTTTATCATTCGGCAGAAATTGTAATCCATCTCAATCGAAATTCTCTTTTAATTCACGAACACTTTTTTACCCCGTTATTAATTTAAATTACGAAACTACATTACGTGTCATAACAATTATGTTGTTAAAACATGTAATTCGGTACAAAAAATGTCTTATACTTAATGAGAGGTGAAACAATAATGTTATTTTAAATGGTCGTCATACTTAAATCTTCTCTCGAATAATTTTTTTTAAAATTAATTTAACAAAAGATGAAACTCTGCTCTTAAATACAGCTTACTTAAAGAACATTAAAAATAAATAAATATTATTTTAAATAAGTTATGGAATTTTGAAAATATAAAACCGAAATAACAAAAAAAATGGATCCTTTTTTTATTTATTTGATGTAATTTCTATAAGTTTTCCTTAAATAAATCTCTTTTCATAAATAACGTAAAAGAGAACAAAGCTTTTATACGGTATAAAACTTAATTAATTTTTTTCTAAACAACGGTTTGTAAGATATACCTCTTAAAAGATTAGTTATATTTTAATATTGTACCGATATTTCATTGGTAATGAAAAAAAAACGCCTCCTACGAGATCTGCACATTTGTCTTCATATTTACATTGCATGTGTGTGTAGGAATATTATTATAAAAAAGTTACATTTTTAAAAATGTTGTATTAGTGTTAATTTTATTTTTAATTAACTGAGAAATAATATTCCAACTTGAATTTTGACAAATTAAATTACAATGAAAAGGGCAGGATAATTCGTCAATGAAAGTATGTTTAATTAAAATTCAGTCATTGAAGATGAAGAGCAATTACAAATAAAATACAATTGGTATTGTTAAAATCTAAATTGGTTTTATATTCAATCACTTATTAAACTACGTACAATAGGAAATATAATTATATTACTTGAAGTAATGAGGTTATTTATATATAAATGGAAATAATAAAACTGTAATTGGTGAAATTGTATATTCGATAGCCTATTATAAAAAAATAATCTACTTAACTAATAATTTAAATTATCCCATTCCACATCGAATTTTATTCATTATTTTTTACGACCTGTTTTTATAACTTTTCAAATCCATTTGCCTCTATTATCTAAAATTTATTTATAAATATTAATGAAAACTATAATTCTATGATAAAAATTATATTGCCTTACCATAGCTAGACGCTGTGGTAAATTTTAAAGTAATATTTATCGATAAATACTTACTGGTGTATAATTCTCATTGTTATACAGTACTTTATTGTTAATAAAGTAGGTTTTTTTTACAGTAATTGGGTTAAAAATAAAATATTAAATAAATATTTGTAATTTTGGTAATTCTAAGCAATTACTTGATCAATTTCAGTTTTGTTCATACTTTAATATACCATTGTAGAAATGTTGAGGATCAGGAAAATATAAGATTTATATGTCGGAGAGCAGATTTGGTCAGCGAGCAAGGTTTGGGTGACTAGTGCAAAGTCAAAGTCCGCGCCGCGTTATCAGTACTCTAGTCAATTAGTTATCAGTTTTGAGAGTTATCAAATACCTGTTCAGATCCTTATCCGTTCTGTGGGAGAGGTTAGACTTTCGTGGTTTGTGGTTAGGAATAAATTACTAAGTTATAGCAGTATTCAACACCATCTCATAGGATACTTGGAATTTATATTTAAATGAAATATAATCACTACAGAGAGAGACTACACAACATATTCGGTGCTGTCAGTCCTGTGCACGGCAGATAAGTAATCACCTTAAGAAGAGCCATCAGTCATCTTCAAAGACTGACTCCAAGTCCTAATGTGACGACTGTTAAGGTTAATAGTTAATAGGTTAACAGTTTTATTATTATAAAGGTTTATTCCTTTCTTCACAAAACTCAAACCTTAATTCTAACTCTAACTTCTCTCCACAAAACGGATTAGACAGGAACAGGATTAGCATTGCCTAATTGTGTACAGTACTGATACCGCGGTGCGGACTTTGATCTAGCACGGGTCACCCGCTGTCCAAACCAGCTTACAGACATTAAATCTTGTGTTTTTCTGATGCTAAGCATATGTACTACGGTATATTAAATTATTAATAAAATTGAATCTGATCCAGTAATTGCTCAGAATTTCCATAATTTTATACGAGTTTTTTCCTATTTCACCACAGGCTGCAACCCAAAATAGTTTAAATATTTTTATCGTATAGTATCAGATCAGTAAAATATATTTCCGTTAATTGAACCCCAAACATTAAATAACACGGATTACAAAAACATTTAAATACAGTTTATTTGAATAGATTTTAATAGAATTTTGCATTTATTGTAGTTAATTTTTTTTCTTAGCATTTTTTCTATCTGTTCGCATTTGTTTGCGGTTTGTTAATCTTTTTTCGCAACTGTGCGTAAAAAATGGCCAAATCAATAATAATTATTAATTTTCTTTTAATTAAATTGGATAATTATAATAACTTTTTTAACGTATTTAATTATATTTATATACTATAAACTAAACCTCCCATTTACATTAATCAAATACCTGAATATTTGGAAAATCAAAAAATTCAGCAGTTTGTTTACGAATGGATATTTTGTGACAAATGTTTATCACCGAAATGAGAGAATGTATAATAGGTATATATTGAACGGCTGGGCTATATCCTGGCTTATTGAAATGGTGAATGTATTTGTAGTGTGGGTAGTAGACTATTTGAGGCCTGGTTTAATTGGTTAGCATTAAAGGCTCTTCTAAACTGCCTGTGACCCTCCGTTCTGTTTACTTCTATTTAAAAATATATTCTTGCCAATCATTCCAGAGAGTTCAGAAAAATAATTACGCGAACAATGAATACAACTTTCTATAAACTCCGAATCGACAAAACTGCTTTAACTTGAATTGAGACAAACACACGATAAATTCTGTTGCTTAGAACTGTAGGGTTGATTTTACAGATGCTATTAAAACGTCGTTAGGAAGCGCTCCTTCAGAATTTTTGCTATCAAAAGGAAAATAAAATTTCGTTCTCCATAGGAATTGCATCGCAACCTTTGTGGCTTTGGAAACAGTTTATTGGTAGTAGGCGTTGCCGCAACCAGCGGTACAAATCAATCTACCCAAGTCGATAACAGTCAGTTTACCGAAACTACATTACAAGTTAGTTTACGTTATTTGTCAAGAAGAAAGAATACTGTTTTATTAATAAATTTGTTAAAATTAGTGGTCGTTTAATTTTTAATTACTTTAAAATATATTTAAAAATGAAAAATTCACTTCTGAAGTAGACTAACGACGACCCTGTGTACGACATTTTTCTTGTAAAGGTTGCAATATAAAGTATTAAATAAAAATGTTCAGTAGAGATTACAGGTGTCATTAAAGGTATGAAGATGTAGGATTTTTTCTGTATAAATTAAATTTAAATTGGGACAGAACATCAATGTCCAGGCTGATTGTTAGAATAGTTTCTAATTAAAACTACCACGCCTATGGCTAAATTTTATGTTTACTTTCATTTTGTTTGAAATTTACCTAAATTTTTTTCTATGATTTTATACATATAATCTAATTAGTCGTTATAAAATTTGGTAAAAAATATGACGAGATATTTTTATAAAAACTCTACTAATAAAATAAATTGCGCAATATACCCGACCTACACATTATCCAGTTTCATTATACATCGAAAACTCTCAAACCAGAGTCCTAACTGTATGTACTACCGTACGTGTTGGCGTATCAAAGCTTTCCAACGTTAAACAGCACCATTGTACACAGAATCAGTCTAGGGACCACTGCTGGCAAGAAACAAAGGTATTTAAACAGCACGAGTAGAATCAGGATTAGAGTTGTATATTTTTATACATACACCGGCTTAATGGCTATAGACAGAAAAAATTATATTAATTACTATAATACAAATAAAAATCTATTATGCTTAGGATAAACAGATTCAAAGTAAAATTCCCCATTAAATTTAGCGATTTTTTTATTTATCTCTCACATCAGTTGACCTCTATGCGTAGTGGTAAAGTCTCTTTTTTTATTCAGAAAGTTCTGGGTTTGAATCGTGGTCATACTTGGGATTTTTTAAAAAAATTGTATCTTACTGATAAAAAAAATTATGATGTTTATGGAATTTGTAATGAGGTATGGTAGGGCTATAGTAACCGGAAGGAGAATAAATAAATGTCAAATAATAACATATAATAATAAAATAATATACTTTAATACTTAGCAGTACGTATACGTAAATTAAATAAATTAAAAAAAAAAACAAGGGCTTCAAAATGTTATCTTCATTAGCTCAATTCATACTTTATTACACAGTACCATAAAAGTTAATATAAATAACATTATAAATAAAGTATTACGCACCTGTATTATTCAGTTATTTTACTGAAAAATATTTCAGGCGATAAAATTTTAAGAATTAATATTTACAGTAAAATTATTCATTAAACAATATACTAATCAATGTGGATAAAGTATTCGCTACTGCAGCAGTCACATGACGCAGTCACCTGCGCACAGACGATGCAATTATTAACGGACAGCGCAACAGCTATCACAGCGATACTGGCATAAACTTACGGAGCTCTCAGACTGGAATAGCAGGCAACACGAAACCACCTATGAGCAATAAGCAACATGCAATATCGTTTCGAGCCTGTTCTCATACTTCAACGTTAAGCATCGCCAACGACCTATGGTTAGCAACAAAAGTAAACTTGTGTGAATATTATTCTGTTATTGAAATTTTGTCAGCTATAGGTTCCGAAGACTATAATCCTATAGGTTCTACTACTATGAAAGATACAATTATGTTATCTGACGATGATGAGGAGTTGATGTTATGTACCATACATCATACCATGTACCATAACATCAACTATGGGAAAAAGAAAGAAACTTCGGAATATGTGGGTACATCCTTCACGAAAACTTCTAATTGATCGTAGTGTTACATTCTGTACAAAATAATTATAGAATCGTCACATGCATTTTAAAAACTACTGCTGAATGGGCTCTAAGAATATTTTTTTAAAAATATAAACTTCCAAATAGTATTCGTACACACGCAAACACTTCGCCTAATATTTATCTCCTCGCAATCAGCTGTTTGTGTTGCTGTCAAATGACAACTTTTTCAGTATAGCGTTATCGCATCGCTCTAATGTGAGACTCCGGACCTATTGTAACGTAAATATGCTTATAGCAACATTATCATATATTGCTCGTTGCCTGTTGCTTCAGTCTGAAAGTATTTAATAAGTTTATTAAGTGAATCCGTATAAATAGGAGTCTAATGTAAATCTCGATATATCATACTCCTTGTGATTCCGTCTTTTCGCTGCTGCCCATAAACTCTGCATTACATTTGGATTTCGGATGTTAATCGAGTGATTAACAGTTTCATGTGTAAAATTGTTACCTTTTAGATTAGATATATTATGTATAAATCAGAAAAAATCAGACTTTTTTTCTAAAAAATCCTTTATAACGTTGAGAAATATGTCTTTTGATCAGACACAGCATCCCCAGGGACACAGGGCTCGCCATTCCCGTCTACTCAGAGGGCTCCGCCCACTGGTCCCCGCATGTTCATTATCCTCATGATTGAGAGAACAATACTGATAAATAACAATTAAAGTATTCAGGCTTTATAAAAACCTTTAAAAAAAATGACAAAAGACAACAGTAGTAACTATGGTAACTGATATACAAACACCTTCAACAACGAAAAATTCATAACCTATTTCTTTGTTATGAAGGCAGAAATGTAATAACGAAAAATAATAATAATAATAATAAAAATATAATAATGAAAAGTATAATTAAATTATATAATAAAGTAAAAGGATTAGTTTTTTCCTTAATGAATATCTTTTTTCACAACTTCACCCTCCTTGGGGTTGAAGAAATAATAAATAATTTTTAATTTCTTAATATTCAAGGGAGCTAGGCTCTCGATTTACAGCTTAAAACCTTCCCTGGGATAACACAAATGTATCCTGCAGATTTGAAAGCAATCGGCCAGTCGGTTCTCGCGTGATGCGAGAACAAACAAACAAGCAAACAGAAAAACTTTGTATGTACACAAACAAATAACATTTGAATTCTGAAACTCGGAAGATTGGTTGCGAAAATATAACAAAATTCTCGAATAATCGTGATCTGTTAGATCGAGAGTGTACCTCATGCAAAAGTTAGCCTTCTAACATTTGCCCTACTAACTTACTAACAAATACCCCGTCTGAATTTTGAAAATCGGACGATTGTTGCAGAGATATTATAAGAACACCTCATGGCAGCTCCCAAAACAGCGTCTCAGGGGCACACCGTTTGTTACCAGTTTGATGATTGGTCTAACCTTCCATGAGATGTTCGCATACCTCACCACTCTAGCCTCACGCGCAGTCCCCGCCACGGGAAACCCATTATTGATAACAGAATTTTTTTTACAATTATTTAATATTATTTTATTTTACGTAAATTTAATTCTATTATTTTTATAATATAATTCATTCGACTGATTAGAATCATTCAATTTATACATATTCACCACTACTAGGTATACTTACTACTACATACATATATTTTTTTTCCTAGATGAAATATATCAAAAAACCTTTTCAGTTATGCCAAGAAACATGGTTAAAAATTTAGTTGCGATAGTTTTTTTTTTTATCCCGAACAATCAAAAATCCTTTTCCTTTATATATATAGTAGTATAGATCAGTATTTCCTAAACTTTTCCGAGTCGCGGCGCTCTTTTTCAATTAAAATTTTTCCATGGCGCTCTACCCTAAGTAAAAGTATGACTACTCGTAAATAAGAGATAAAAATAAATAAAACTCGTGTATCTTCATTTTTTTTTTACTGTATTAACATTAAATTAATAATTAAAATGTCTTGGTTCAATTAATTATGAAGCTTTTACAATTAATTTCGCGGCTCCCCGGGGCGCCGCAACGTACAGTTTGGGAATCACTAGTATAGATTCTACTGTCAAGAATTATCTTGGAAATGTTTAGATAAAGCATGTGTTCCCAAAATAAAATTTTTAATGACATAAGGAGCATATTGAAGTTGTTAAAGAATTACTTAGTCCTCGGAGTAGCAAAGTTAAGGAGTTTCATCACTCCATTTTTTGACACTACAATGGTTAAATATTTTAATCATGTTCTCTTTGAATATCTTTCAAATCAAATATTTCAGGGTAATAATTAAAAGCTGATTTGAGATTTAACTTATTTCTTGAAGGTTGAACTCGATTTTGAGCCAAGCGTGTACGTTGTTCTTCTAGTCTTGAGAACGTTCTGGCGTAGATTCAAATCCTCTACGAAAGTAAATAAATTCTAGTAGCCCTAGAAGTTCCTCCTACCTGTGACTTCACCGACTTAGATATTATGAAAATATTAAAATCAAATGGACAGTCGAATCTATGCTAGTAATTTATATGGATTATTCTGATGGAACGTTTTAATTCAGTATAATAACAATGAGTTCTCTTCTTCAATGAGGCCATACTTGTGGATATACAATATTTTTTTGTTTTTCCACTGTCTGCGTAGATATAAAGGCTATCTGGTTTGCCGACTCGGGAACACGCACATACAGTTGTCCATGTGAGAAGCAATCCGCATCTAAATCTAAACCACACAATTCTAAAGATTGACCTTGAACTTTATTGATTGTGATTGCAAATGCCAATCGAATTGGGAATTGCAATATTTTAAATTAAAATGGTGTATCGGTCGGGATAATGGGTATTCGAGGAATAAGGATATCTTCACCTTTGAAAGGCCCCGTTAAAGTCGTTGCTTCCACTACGTTATTCATCAATTTCTTAACTGCAAGTCGCGTGCCGTCGCAGAGTTTTGGCTGATTAATATTCTGCAACAGGATAATTGTCATTTTTTTATCGAACCGTTGCTAGAATCAAACTAATGAGGAATGTTTTTCCAGTTCCTCCTGGCGCCTCCATGAAGAAGGTTCCCCCAATTCCATCATTTATCATTTGCATTATGCGATCATAAATGCCTTTCTATTCACGCGTTAATTTGGAAATGTTTGATTGGACATATGAAGATCACCAATGTTGTAACTCTGTTCACAGCGTAAATCCACATCAAATGAAGCAATCACAGTTCGGGTGGGTGTAATTGGGAACAGGTATTGTTTCATATGTGATTGCGGTTGTCGTTAGCTAGTACGGCGAGTGTTCCCCTCGCTTCCGGCAGATGGCGCGGTCACTGGTACACAGCTGACCGTTAAAAAACCTGTTTTCTCGCGGTCGCGGGTATGTGACTGATGCGAAAAATAGATAAAAACAATCTTTGATGCGGGTTATATATCGTGCTAACATTTGAGCTCAATCGGTGCAGAACATTTTGAGTTTTTGAATCGTACACGAACGAACTTAACATTTTTATATATAAAGATTTGTGGGCTGCGAAAAAAAAAGCCCTTAAGTCGTGCGAAAAAACAGATCATTTTAAATGCTTACAAATTACAGAATAATCAAACGGCGTTGATTTCAGATGTTAATAAACTGCTTACGTAAGTAGAAGATGTGCTGCTTCAGTGTACAACGTGATTCTCGAGTATGAATCTACTAATGAATTACGGTCTCCAAAGAAAACTAAACCCCGCAGGTCAATTGAGAAAAAGGTGAGATTTTGATAAAAACGCGATTCTTAAAAAAATTACAGGAATTGAATTATTTAGAAATAGTTTAGCGGTGTATTATGTTTTTTGGAAGAGAATTCGGTTATTGTCTTCGACAACGCTTCTTATCATTAAACGAAAAGAATTCCAGCCGTGTTATAGAAAAACAATGATATCAAAATGTGGCTTAGTTCAAAAGGAATAATTTTTGAAGAGGTTTAAGTTAATATTCAATCATTGCAAAGGATTTCGCGTATTAAATGTAATTATAGTCCGTATAAAATTGGTTTGACACACAACGCCATATTGGTAAGTCGTGTTTTTATTCGGCTCCTAACGAATATGTTTGCCGGCCTCCGTGGCAACGTCTCGGACTTTAATCCGGTGATTCCGGGTTGGAATCCCGGTCAGGTATGGCATTTTCATACGCTATAAATCATTCATATCATCATCTGAAGCAATGCATAACGGTGGTTTCGGAGGTTAGAAAAAACAAAAAAAAAACGAATACTTAGTTGTGTGGTTTCAGTGTTACTATTTGTGAATTTTGTTCTCTGCATTTACATAGCAAAGAACGCTAAATGACCAAAAAACGATTGTTTGGTCATATATATGTAAAAAATAACCTAACAAAGGATTTTTTGGTCATTATGTAGAGATATTATTTTCTGTGTATTTGGTTATTTCGACTTTTTTTGTTTGCATAGTCTTAAGTCTATCTGGGCTATAAGAAAGTTGGGTGTTTTAAGTTATTTACTGTAAGTCATCCTTCTTGGTGGCTTTTCTTTCTGTTTTGGTGTTTTTTTTTTGTTTTTTTTTAATAAAATACAGATGTTTTAGCTGTTAAATATAATTCAAAGAAATTTGTTACTTAATCAGTTGTGATTTTGTTTACATTGGCAACGGCCATACGGGCTCTTTGTGATTGGTCGTTGTGTTTGACAGCGGCCATCTTGCATTGATCTGATTGCTTTTCCTTTGTTTACATTTCCATCTGATTTATTAGCCTCTTATTTTTTAAAAACTGTACAAATTAAAAATAGATGAAAACAATCTTTGAGGCGGGTTATATATCGTGCTAAAATTTTTTTATCGTGTTTTTAAAAAAAAAAAAAATACAAATGTTTTAGTTGTTAAATATAATTCAAAGAAATTTGGTCGTTGTATTTGACAGCGGCCATCTTGCATTGATCTGATTTCTTTTCCTTTGTTTACATTTCCAAATTAAAAATAGATAGATAGATTTATTAAAAAAACATGAAAACAATCTTTGATGCGGGGGTTATATATCGTGCTAAAATTCAATCGGTGCAGAGCATTTTGAGTTTTTGAAGCGTACACAAACGAACTTAACATTTTTATATATATAGATTAATTTGTGTTTATGAATATCACGATAATAATACAAATTAATCTTTTATAGAAAATTACATTAAATTTATTAATGAATGTGCCTTTAAAAAATTTATTTTTTTATTATTACTGAATTTAATAAATAACATTATAACTATCTAAAAAAATTTATATTGATATAGACAATGATCGATATGGACTACGACAATCGATATAAACAATGACAATAAATTTTGTAAAAGAAGTTTTTTCAATTAATCATTTACGCTATACATCATAAAAATTTGTAAAGTAAAATTTTCATCAGAACTTTTCACAAAGAGAGAGATTCATTAATAAAGGTATACTCTACTCATAGAGCATGTTCTGTGTAACGAAAACATAATTGTAAACGGTAGAGTAGTCTATGGCTCTCTGCATTGGTTGCATTTTGTGTTAAATGAAATTACAAACATTTCTCACATGCGCGTGTGAGAGGAAGGACACAAACTCACAGAGAGAGAGAGAATGAGGAAGAAATATTACTGGAATTATCCATTATATAATTTATTGCCCGAGACAAGTTGACAACAAATTTTCTCTACTGATGGAAACAATTTAAACATAAATCTGCTACATTATGCTACCAGGAAATAAATTCTATTTGAAATGTAATGTTTCTTTTCTTACTGTAGTTTTGCTTTTGCTGAAATTTAATTGTTTTTTGTAAGAATTTTATTAATACTTGAAAAAACAATCTTCTTTTTCATTTTTTTTTATTAAAAATATACAGTGTATCCTGAACAGCGTTCACAACACTGCTCCTTGGCCTTTGTTTCCGTATCCTTCTATATTTAGGGGTATATATTTATATAATCACATCAATTTAATGGTTAAAGCTGGAAAATGCATACATACATGTACCATAAACTAAATAAACTTATACAAATTTTGAACATTTTTGGTTCCAGTTTCGGATTAATTATGAAATGGACTAACAGCTTTATTGATTATTAATTTAGATTTTTAAATTTAGAGGAAAATAGCATTTGAAAAGGATTCTAAAACATAAAGTAATAAAACGTTTAGTGAATTTTATATATTCTTTGTTGAGAAACTGTTTAAATAAATCTTATCTATAACTTCCTAAATGATTATTCTCAGTTTCATGTCAATTTAAAAAACTTTGTAAAAAATGTACTGTCATTTATTTATAAAAGTAAAAGTTAAATTTTTATTCTATTAAAATATTATAATTCAAACCATTAGTGGTTAATTCTGTACTGTTTAAAAAAGTACGAGTACTTTAAAATTACATGTATTTATCACTTATATTATAATTATAAGAAAATTGACATAAGTGTTTAATATCAACATCCATAATTTTAATTCTGTAGATAAATTTAAACGATTTCTATGTATATATGTTAATTTGTCACAAGATTAGGATCTAATTAACTTATATTAATTATATGTTACTTTTTTTATCTCATTTATTGATGTAATTTTGTTTTGCTTTTATTTATGATATTATTTAATTCAACGTTTTATGCTACAAATTTAATTTTTAAGATTTGTTGGTTTCTGTACAAGATTTTTATTTTGTAGATATATTTATATACTGTACCAGTATACAGTCTAAATTTTCTGCACTGCAATTAGTATAAAAATGATAAGTGAATAAATTAATAAAGACAAAAAAAAAAAAATACTACAGTCTTTTCTGTCTGTCACAAGCACACTGTTATTTCTTGGCATTGGAACAATTCTTTCAATGTTTCTGTCGTTCTTAAAACATGGAGTAATAATGTAATAAAGAATATCAAAATGTTTCTTTTTAAATGAAACAAAAAATAATTCTTTAAAATTAATTTCTTTATCCAAGAATATTTGTGACAATTCTTTTTCCTATTTTAGTAACTGCTTAAAATAAATTGATAAGTATGTGTATGTTTCTTCTTAATTCATTTATAAACAATAGCAACTCAGAAATATATGATTCTGGGTTTTTTCAACACACACACACACACACCATACATGAATACATACATAATTTATAAAATAATGTATGAATGAAGTCCTTACTTGATTAAAATCCATCATAACAAAAATACATTGAAAAGCAAATATGGTTTTTTGATTTTACAAAATTAATTTAAAAATGATCCCTATTTCAGTACAGAGTACCTTCTTCAGATGTTATGAACAGAATAAATTATAGGTGTAGTGTATATATAATATTAAACATAATAGGTGTAGATGAAATTATATAGAAACTGTATAGATTACTGGTTAAGATCCGTGAAGTATCCTTTTTTAATGAAAAATAATGAGATCTATTTTTACTATTCCAAAAATGCAGCTTAATAGAGTTTTAAAAACAACAAAGGGAATGAATGTACTCTTGAATCATAATCAAATAAAGTATTTAAAAGTTACAACTGAGTAAGACAGAAATTAAATGTAGCATTCACACAACATTTTTCTTACAATTATGTTCTATATATTAAAAAATATACTGGAAAATTATTTCCTATAAATAAATATAGTACTAGACTCTAGTATTTGTTTTTATTTTAAAATGTCTTCTTTTTTTTAAATGTGTTTTTAAGGTTGGCTATGCCTTAAAAACACTATTCCTGCATTTAATGATGTAAAATTTTTTTTTCTGGTAAATTTATTACCTTATACTTTTATCCCGTTTAGCCTCCGGTAATTACCGTTCAGGTATTACTTCAGAGGATGAATGAGGATGACATGTATGAGTGTAGTCTTGTACAGTCTCAGTTCGACCATTCCTGAGATGTGTGGTTAATTGAAACCCAACCACCAAAGAACACCGGTATCCATGTCCACGTTCTAGTATTCAAATCCATATAAAAGTAATTGCCTTTACTAGGACTTGAACGCTGGAACTCCCGATTTCCAAATCAGCTGATTTCAGAATACGCGTTCACTACTAGACCAACTCGGTAGGTTGATTACATTATACTAAGCCCAGCCAGTGCACGAGCTTGTGACGCAACGAGCAGACTGTGTATTACTACTCGGCCTGAAAACATCAATTTCGCGTATCAAATTGAAGTATTACTTATTACCATATTGTACGGGGGTAATAACTCTCATATTTACATTTACTAATTATAAGCAATACGTAATTAATTCTTTTATAATCTTTCTTTGTATTAAATTATTAATTTTTAATAATGTAAAAAAGCTTACTTGAATTTTTTTCATGCTCAAACTTCTAGCAAGTTCACCACCCTCGCTAAACGAATCACTATCACTTTCACCATCAGAGTCTACACATACAATATAACGTTCTGTCATTTCATCTATCAGTGGTTTCAGTTTTTCATATTCTTTTTCAGTATTTTATTTTACTTTTTCATAATAGGGTTTTCAGTCATCTTCATTCATGGAATTAATTTTCTCCGTAGTTAATTTTTCAACATTTGTGAAAAAAAATGTCGTGTTATGACTCGCCACATGTCTTTTTACGGCTGACCGTACCATCTCGATCGGATTCAAATCAGGATGGTACGATGGGAGTCTAAGAACACGATGCCCATGTTTTTTCAAAAGTTCATCCAAGTGATATTTTTGTATTTTAGTTTTATGTAACTTTACCAATTCATATAACTGTGGTTTCAGCATTTTTGAACTAGGCGGAAGATGGGTTTTCTCCAACCAATCGCTCATATCTTTTCTTCTGGATTTAGAACTTGGCGCTTTATCAATACCTTTATTGTGATAACGGGCGTTACCAACAACTACTACTGACATTGGTGGAAGATTTGGAATCAATTATTCACGCGCCCATTTCATGAAATTGTCTGTATTCATGTTTTCATCGTAGTTGCCACTTTTCGAAATGGCTTTTCAAGTTAGTAATGCGTTCGGAATAAAACCAATTTCTTCTCAAGCATGAATTACTATTAAACAGTCACTTTTATTATTCGCCACATGAAGTCCCTCAACAATACCATCAGACCACAACTCTGTCGAACTTAAAACGTACGTTTCATCCAAGTAAACAATTGTAGTATTGCTTTGTCTTTACTTAGTCATTACCTGAAAATATTCAATTCTCTTCCACCTGGTATCGAATTTCTCAATTAAAGTTTTCTGTTATTTTCAGTTTTACGCCATTTGAAACCTAACTCTTTCAGAATAACAGCTGACTGAAATTCATGACTTATTTTTTCTAAAGTAGATAATTCATTCTTCTTTGATTGAAATTCATTAATTGTTCTTTTAATTATACCTAAATCAAAACTGTTCAGTTCACTGACAGGTTTCGAACGTCGTTTATACTTTTTTGGCGAGCTGAAAGAACACGATTGGGATGTTGACTGAAGAATCATGTCTTCTTTTCTCTTATGAGTTTTTGAACCTGAGTTCTTGATATCCCAAAAGCAGCAGCAGTTCTTCCTTCGCATTTTTGAATGCCAATTATATGTTTTTCGTCAGTTAATTTACCAAATTTTAGAGTCTCTTTTTTCATAAAATCATACTCATTGGTCACAATTTCACGTGCTTGACTCCTAAGTTTCTTTTCCGAAGTACGGATTTAAATTCTGCTATAACAAACCGCACTAATAACATACGAACAAAAATTAAACAAAAAATAATATATTATAAAAAAATTGTGAAAAATAATGAGTAATTATAAAATAATATGACCGCACAAAAACGCTATCCGAATACCTTAACTGAATCGATATAAAATGGACTAAAATTTATTTCTTTATACACACATTGTGTACTACGAATGACGGATCTAAATATGATTGTGACGAAAGACACCATTTCTAACTGCATTCATAAATTTTTAAAAGTCTGTAGAAAATACCAATCAAGCATTATTCATTGGTTATAGAATTTCTATTGTTTAAAAGATTTAGTCATTAAGCATTTTTATACATACAATCAACTCAAGCGGAAAGAATTGAACACACAACGACATAAATTTATTGTTTGGGCGCCCATATTGTTTGTAAGTCGAAAAATGAAACAAAAATAATAATTACGTGCAAAAATAATGTTTAGGAAAACAATAATATAATGAGATGTTAGCACGTGATTTCGCAAGCTCTAGATTCTCTGGGGCAACTATACTTGATACAATTAATACAGTAAATTAATGTATAATGAACATTATGTCCTGAAAAGAGTTCAATTATCTATAAAACATAAAATTTTTGCAACAAAAAATTTATAACTTCATGGAGAAAATGTAATACAAATCAATTACTAAAAAAAAAAAAATATTTTTTAATACAGAAGAATATTAAAAATTCTACAACCGTTTAATTTATTTTTAATTAATTATCAAATTCGTTCTCGAAGTAAGGCAAACAAAACACTTTCATTTTTGCCATAATCAATTTTTTTTTATAAAAACCTGTACAGTTTTCATTCATGTTAATGTTCTTGAATCATTAAATTAAATTATGTAGCTGATCATGAATTGCTGTAAGTAGTACTTCTGTTTATCTCCTAAAATCAATTGCTTTTAGGCTATTGTGATGTTCATTCTCTCAGAATGATTCTACCAGATTCCTCTTTACCTTTTAATTTGATTTAAAGCATCTATTGACATAAATTTGCATCTATTTATACTTTTATTTATATTTATACTTTTATGATCTGTCAAAATATATACAATATTTTACATTCTAACTTTATGAAATCCAAGAAAGACTGTTAAAATGTAGAAGTATGGACTAAAATTAATTCTAAAATTTTACGACGTAATACAAAGCATTGGTATACATTGTACATAATTAGTCATAATTTGAATTTTTTATTTTTTATTTTTAGCTGTTATAAAAATCCTAGAAGATAGAAAAACTAGTTTTCTTACCAGTAACTGTATCAGGTAGTAGCCACAACTTTTAACCTCAGGACCCTCAAAACATTAGTAATATATTACTAATGATTGGTTCATTAACTGGATAAAAACAAAAGAATTATTGCAGTCATAACCTTGGGACTGTGAGCAGCTTGATAAAAATAAATTTATTTCTTTAGTTAAAAATCAACACACAGAAGTAAATAAGCAATACAAAGCGATTGAGTTAAAAGAAAAATAATTGAAATCTATCCTAAAGAATCTAAACATAAATATGAAAAGAATGATAAATTAATTGAAAAATAAATTTTAGCTATGAGAGAACAGTTTTAAATTAATAAGGAAATGACAATGATAACTAAATGTTACAAAATAAGAAATAATAATAAATTTGAATCTTAAAAGATACAATATAAAACAGAAGTTATAAAAGTTAAAAATGCTGTTTAGGAAGTAAAATATACAAAGGGTCTAGACAAGGTATACAAAGGTATACAAAGGGAAGAAAGTATAAAAAATGGCTAGCACGATCGAGGAGAGATATCATGCAGAACAGAAGTCTGTCTCAAACATTGATTTGGGAGTAAGAAAGATATTTTTATACATATTTCTATAAAGAGGAACTGCATACAATGGCAGGAAAAATATGATCAGAAGAATGAGTAAAATAAAAAGTTTTAAAATATGATGTTAGTAGAAAATTATTTAAATTGTATAGATAGATCAATTTTATTTTTATTTTCACACGGGTGAATATCCATGCAAATTATTGTCAGAACATGTAAAATGTAAGCTGTGGGCTAGTACAATAAAATGTCAAAAAGGAAGAAAAAATAACTAGTTTTTTTAACAAAATACAAAGTAACAATTTAAAGAGAGTAAAAAAAATACAATAATGTTGCAAAAGGCTATTGCTCACAATCTGCTCCAAATTTATGAGCATACAACAAAACAACGAACTGTATCACCCACTATTAAAAATGCTTAAAAAAAATATCATATGCATCTTATATACACAAGTATGCATGTAAAAAAATGAATGTATTTCTCAATTTGATCCTTGAAATAAAACTCATAGGTTGATTTATTCTTACAACTATTGATAAGTTAGTATGAAATAAAAGGAAAATCAGTATCTACTTACTGAATGAGTTCGGTGGATAAAATGATTTGAGACAGTACACTGGTACTGTCTCAAAACATTCTGTTCTGAAGTTGCTATAACTGTATAGCGGCTTTTTTTTTTAAAGAATTTCAAACACTTAAAGAGTTTCAAATAATACCTGAAACATTGTTTTGAAAAAAAGTAGGACTTCCAGACTTCCATTCGCCACATAGTTCCTTCAATTTGACAAATATCTAATAACGATAAGACAATGGAAATGGATTATATAAAACATTCTTGGAAAACTAGGATAGTAAAACATTCATTAAAAATATTACTGATATAAACCTTTGGTTGAACATGTACACCATCCTGTTCACCTGGCTAATCTATCCAACAATTCCACATACCAAAACTTATGCAGCTAACACATCAGTGAACTATCATTATACCCATGTAATACATCCCCTAGATCATGCAACCAACATACCTGAATATCCATCACATCTACACTACACAAATTCCCGCTCATATACAATTAAGACATTACACCATAGATTTCAACCAATTATGTAACACATCACCACATTAATTCAACTCATCTATTCACAAATTTTTACAACACATAATACAACAAAGCTGCACATCATGTTTAGCAACAAAACCACCAATCATATTTATCCAGCTCGCTCTCCAATTCATCCATCCACACAACCATCCAACTCATTCACTCAAATCATCCATCCACACTGCTCCCCAACACATCCAAACAAAATCAAATTCATCCATTCTCATTTCATTCCCCCAAAACTTCACTCATTTGCTCACACACTCACTAAATAATCATATAATATATCTATATCATACAACAATCTATTCAACCATAACTTCTATATAATCAGTTACAAACAGCTTACCTAATTTTTACTACATTTGATGGAATAAGTTACAAATACCTTAAGCTGGTTCAACAGAAACATTCAGCAATTTGATTTTGTTTTTGATCTTAGGGATATAAGAAAAGCACTAAAAAGGATTATAATGATTGAAAACCAACACACAGTGCTTCCAAAGTACAATATAATCAAGTGACACTACTAATACTACTACTAACATCAACACCTAATGATACATTTTAATTTTTTATACAAATATCTAGTTTTACAAAAAAAGGGGTGATCAGTTGACTAGAATATATTATTGATTAAAAATATTTTTAATAATCTCTTTTTTAATTTTTCCTCTCTGCAATGATTTATTCTTTTTGCATAATAACTTTGCATGTTAACTTTGCATAATATCTAATTCTAATGTCTTTAGAAATAAATTAAAATTATTTAGTTTGAAGGAAATATTTTTCTTTAGCTTGCACTACTATCATGGTCACTTTCAATCTTTTATACTTACATTTCATTAATTTAGCAGCCTCACACACATAAAAAATTCAAGTATCACTATACCTAGCCATATAAAAAACCTGTGCCATATAAAAAGTGACTATTTGTTATTATGGATGTATTGACAGTTTTGGGATGTGGTAGTTTAAAATTTAGTAATAAGTTAGAACAATTTTTTTTCTTTATGAAGCAAGACATTAAAACATTTCTTCTTTAAAAGAACTAAGTAAAATTTTTATTGGAATTTTATACAATAAGAGAGACCAGGCATCTTGACTGTGCAATAGTGTGCACATATTTATTTGAATTGATATTCTGCAAAGCTGAACTGCTATTCTAAAACTGTATGGGTAGTTTGTACGTTCATAGAATGTTTAAACTTTAAAGCTATTGTATAAGGAATGAAGGATTTAGTAGCTATGTATTGAAATAACAATATTAACATAAAACAGAACTAAACTGCATTAAATTAGTAAAATGACAAATGATCAGTAATGTCAATAATCAGTAATAATTAACATCCTGTTGATTATAAAAATATTGGTTTTTACTGAAAATGCTATGAGAAACTAATGAATTTTTGAACAATATTAATTTCTATGGTGGATACATGCTAGATTAAACCAATAACAGTAAGAAATCAAATAAATATTTTTTATCTGGTAAAGTATCCTCTAAAGTTAAAAACCAACAGCAAATATTTCCAGGGTTAGTGGCAAAATAAATTCACAACATTTCAAATTTTTTTTAGTCTTACTAGATTTCTGTTTTTATGAAATGTATATCTGGTATATGAATATCATCTATTTGGATTTCGGACTCGTATCTATATATTATCTTCCTCACCTATGACCTGATCATGATCTGTTAATCTGGTTTTATATGAAGTAATAAACTACTCTAATTAATGTAGTAAGAAATTCTTAGCAATGATAAAAACAAATTTGAAATATCTAATAATTCAGAAATTATTTTACTTTTAAAAAATCTTAAATAAAATCTATTCCTCTTCCTGCAGTTCAGTTATAAAAATGGAAATTTAGTAATTATATTCTTATAACCCACCAGGTTAGCCTAGTGGTAAAATTGTTGTCACCTATTAGCTGTGAATAACAGCTGATTTTTGAAGTCTAGAGTTCTGAGATTGAAATCCTACTCTTTTGTATGGACTTGAGTATTAGATAGTGGATACTACAAGGGTTATTTTTTTTCCGATCTGTCCGAAATTAAAACCACAGTGAAAAAAAAAAATTTAATTGTAACAAGTACTTACATAGTTACGCTATTTCTCTACATAGTCAGTCGCCACTCCGATTTAGACATTTGTAGTCGCGTGGTACCAACTTTCCAATACCCTCGTCATAAAACGGAGACGCCTGTGTTTTCAGCCATGTTTCTATGCTGGTCTGCAGCTCGATGTCTGTGCCAAAATGTTGCCCTCCTAGCCAGCGTTTCATGTGAGCAAAGAGGTGAAAATCGGATGGAGCCAAGTCCGGGCTGTATGGTGGGTGATCAAACACTTCCCAACGAAAACGCCGCAGGAGCTTCTTTGTTACAGCCCGGCCGAGCATTGTCATGGAGAAAGACAATGCCTGATGATAACATTTCTCTCCGCTTATTCTGAATTGCCGTTCGTAGACGTTGAAGAGTCACGCGGTATGAGGCTGCAGTGATGGTCGTGCCACGTTCCATGAATTCCACCAAGAGAACTCCATTCCGGCCCAGAACACAGTAGCTATACACTTTCTGTTGGAGAAGGTTCGCTCGAACTTCTTTGGTTTACTGGGAGAATGAGAATGCATCTACTGTTTGGATTGTTCTTTTGTTTTTTCAGTTTCGAAATGGACCCATGTCTCGTCCTCTGTGACAATTTTGTTAAAAAACCTTCTCCTTCGTTATGGTAGCGCTGGAGAAACGTTAGGGAGGCGTCCATTCTCATTGTTTTGTGATGGTCGGACAGCATCTTGGGAACCCATCTCGCACACAGTTTGCGGTACTGAAGTCTCTTACTCACAATGGTGTAGAGAGCTGACCTTGAAATTTCAGGAAACGAATCACTCAATACAGAAATTGTGACCTGACGATTTTCTCGAATTGCCTCATCCACTCGCTCAACGAGATCATCGGTTGACACTCGCTTCATTCCTTGACGGCCTGAATCATGAACATCTGTACGTCCTGCTTTAAAGTTCCTGCACCATTGTCTCATTTTGCTGTCACTCATTGAAGTTTCACCGTATTACTTATTCGTCGATGAATTTCAGCTGCATTACACCCCTCAGCCTGAAGAAATCGAATTACCACAAGCACTTCACACTTGGCGGGAGATGCTATTGTTGTAGACATGTTTACGTGCTAGCTGCGTGTTCTGAACTAAACGAAGTGACGCGGCGTGATTGAAGGCCATACTAGAGACGGTGCGCAACACATATGCGCAAATGTTCATCCGATTTATGCGCGGGTTTTTATTTCGCGACCGATCTGACCTCGAAAAAAAATAACCCTCGTATAATACTTTAGGTTGGGGTTCAATTAACCACAAATTTAAAAAAATGGTTGCCCAAAATCTGTACAATGTACAGACTGATACATACCTTTATTTATTATATTTTCACCTGAAATAGATAAATAAACAATTATTAAAATGAATCATGATTTATAAAAAATAAATTAATAAAAATTATGTATAGATAAAGGAATAAATTTGTTTTACACAAAAGGACTGTTTTAGAAATATATAAATTTATTACTCTAAATGTAAATATACTGAACCAAATCACTTCATTCCAGAATGCATCATTCTGAATACATTTATTTTAGAGGAAATGAATGAACATTTGTTACTTATATATTTAAAAAAAAATCTTTGCCAAAATGTCATTTACAAGGTCACATTGCCAATGATTTTAATTAGCAGCAATATTTGACGAAGTTATTTTGATGTTTGATTCCAGTAAAACAACAAATTTTTGTAACAGAATACTTTTTTTGTTACTGGTTTATATATCAGATGTTCACTGTTTAATTTCAATTTTAAAACCTGACACAAAAAAAATTGTTTTAAATAAAATCAAGTGTTAATTAAAATGACAAATTATTAACAGTAGAATAATGTCAAACTTTTAAAAAAGATTCTGTTACTCAAGATCTTTACATATGGACAAAAAATAAATTATGTACAAATCTTTAATAAAAAAAAAAAAAGAAGATAAATTGGTGTCTCATGAGGAAATGTATAACATACTCAAATTGTTGTAAGTGAAATGCTGAACATGATACATGAAGATACCTACCTCCTTGTTGAAGACTATTAAAGTTATTTCATCACATAATTTAAAATAGTAAATAATAAATGGGAAAAAATAAGTTCTTATATAATTTGAATGAAATCGAACCAAACCAGTAATAATGAAAATATTAAAAATTTCCATCTGTTTGTTTAAGATCTGGTGAAAATTCTTAAAATCATTATTGGTAGCTAGATAATAAACTTAAAATTAATGATTGTAAATACGTAGTTAACTGATTAGGTAAGATATTGAAAAAAAAGAGGCATTTTTATATGGAAAACAGATATTTGGCAGGATATAATGATGAAAGATGCGTAGTAATACTTCAGAAAACAGTTTGAACAGGTTAATAAGATATTGCAATACAGTTCTAGTATAGTAAATGTAACTAAAATTGAGCCAATGTTTTTTTAAAGTAAATAATGTTGGAGACACCAAGCAGATGAGTCGACGATCGTTGACAACTATGTAACCTTATAGGATCTAGAAAAGCAGTGAGCTGATTGGTATCAGTAGCAAAGGCCAGCAGTAGTTGAAAATACTTTTCCTCTTTCATACCACACATGTGTTTTGACAAAAATCCCAGATCTTTTCGATTCTTTTGGAATTATTATGACCTGTGCCGTTGGTAAAATACATCAATAAATATAAACCAAGGCAAAATTTTAGAACACAACTTTCTCCTGAATAAAATAATAATAAAAAAAATTAATTAAAAATCAGATATGTTAATTCTAATTTGTTTTCCTGGTATATTATTCTTTTTATGAAAAATACACAGAATTGGATGACTTCTCAAATAGATACAACCACAGATTCACTCTTTTTTTTTATATTAAACAATAAAATTCTGAATTTTTTACTGAAATTCTGAATATTAAATTGAAAAATACAAAAACAAACACTTTACTCTTAATTTGTGTAAACTTTCAACAGATAAAGTTCATCTATTTTAGTTTTTATCCCATATTTTGGCTTTTAGTTTTCTTTTTTGTTGATATTGTAAGGTATTATTTTATATTAATTCTACTTAATTTGAGTGATAATTACTTTTACTGCAGTTGATATACTACTTTCATGTTTTATTAAATACAGCTGAGAAATAGTTAAATATTAATTTTTCAAGTCGACTATATTTGCATTACATAAAAATGTCTTACCTTAACGCTTAATCTTAATATGCTTATCCCATGTACCATGTCTTTTTTTAATTTACTTTCTCAATGATGCCTTTCTCAAAACCCTATCAATAAATTCTTTTTAATCTTGAGTAATTTTTAATTGTAAAAAACAGCGTCTGCATTTCTGTAAAGAATAAACAAGCTTTTACTATTAATTCTTAAATATTTCTTGCAACAAAGTAGACATCCTTTATACAAAGAATAGGTGAGTTGAAATTATTCTAAAGTTAAATCTACAAAATATATAGATTTATTAAAAAAGAAAAAAAAAACAATAAAATTTTTAATTAAAAAGATTTACCTTTCTCTTTTATTTTTTTTGTGTTTTTACAGGTTTCAGTGTTATATTCAACATATTCCATGAGTTCTATGTAAAACCTTTATATTCAAAAACAGCTTTTTTATTGATTTCCATATAGTACACTTTTTGCAATTTAGACTTTAACCTTATTTTCTAGTTGTTTATATTTAACTGTAAACAAATAATAAAAGAAGCAGCCTTAAATATGAGAATGCAAATTTTAAAACATTTCTTTAAGTTTAAAAAACCATTTTCTTACTCCTACTAGTATATTAAATGACTCATTCTGAAACAATAAAATTCTTCTAAACTTTGTTTAGACTGATTCCCTATAAGTTATTGAGTACTTTTCAGTTATTACCTATCGTACAGTTATCTGCACTGAATCAAGATTCATGCATCGTGACCATCTGCATTCCCTTCTATTATCAGCTTAAGTTTTTAAATTTTGATATCTCCTATTCCTTCTAGATCATCTATAATTTTACATTTTTCTGACATTTATTTTTTTTGCACCTTTTACTGAATCTTCTACTATTGTTTTAAGTCAGAATTAGAAGACTTGGCTTTAGTTTTCCTATTCTGAATTGTTCAGGTTAAGCTTTTATTCCCCTCGTTTCTTCATTTACCAATTTGTTCATTTAATTTTCAATATATCCTTCACACCCATATTTAAAAAAATGCATTAGCCTTTTTTTTCTCCTCTTAGTATCCACACTTCACATCCATGTAGAAGTAAACTCTAAGCATAACAATTCACAAGATGCATCTTCAACTCTAACTCTATCTTATTACACAATAATTGCTTTTATTAAATATTTCCTTACCTTTGCTATTCTTGTTTTAATTTCATTTTCGTTTATGCAATAATGAGGTTATTACGCGTTTGCGTTAACTTGTTCACTTATGCATTAACATGTTCCCAAGTATCTGTACTGTTTTAATTTTTTAATTCTTCTTTCTATGGGACAGATATACAATGCATTACTGTTTTTTACTCACATTATTACTGTAATAATAGTTATCATTGGTTTTCACCAGTTTTTAAACAACTGAAAATCAAAATTAATTAAAAGCTTTAATTAGAGCTCAAAGGACTGATGTAGATAGAATTAAAAAACAAATTCTATCTATTTGTGTTTGATCTTTCTCTACTTTTTCATTTCTGTAGGTTTACCTTTCTTTGAATCCAAGTTGTTCTGCAAATTATAAATATTATAAAAGTTTATTATTATTTAAGAAATGAAATTCTAACCTGTGATGAGCTTATGAGTGTACTGAACATCTTGAATTAGTTATCTACTCATCTACGGAACAAAGCATCAAAACCTCAACAGGTGAGTTTAAGTGTGTGAGAATAGAAAACTCTCAAACTGAAAATTTATAGTCACATAAAATGTGTTAATAACAAGAATAATAATTCATAATGATTAGATTAAAAAATCTATTAAATCCCTGATTAAAATTTCAGACATATTCATACCTTGTTTAGTCTCAAATTTTCTTTTACAGGCTAGAGATATAATACTATCAATAATTAATTATAATCACAGAATGAGGAAAGTATCTTAACGGTTATTAACTTAAGCATATTTAGATTTTCTAATAGTCGACACTAGATAACATACAAAATATTTCAATAAATATAATAATGAAGTGGATTATTTAATTAAAGAAAAGGTTATCAAGACTTTAATTCTCTGAAACGTTTTAAGTTTTTACATTCCCGTCTAGTGCTATAGCAGAGCTATAAATTTAGAAGGGAAAGTATTATAATCATTCCAATTTGGGTATATTCGGTTTTCACTGGATCTTGAATAATACTGATACCTAAGGAACTCAAAAAACCAGATGTTCATATGTACGTGTGTGTGTGTGTTCTTGTACTTCTTATATCTCCAGAACTACTAAACCAAATTGACCAAACATGGTCAGATTACTTCTATTTATGGGGCACTGATGCCATTCAATTTTCACATAAAAAAGTAAATGAGCTGTATGGTAAGGTTACACCCTCAGTATCTTGAGATTTCGCCTAATTAAGGTGTTATTTTTCTTAGATACATTTGTTAACAATTAAAAAATAATAATATTTGCAAAATAAAATTTTTGCAAAATCGCACCCCAACCTAAAAAAATAATCTAAATAAACTAGCGGCTAAGTGAAATGGGTATATTGCCTCAATAGTACCCCCTTACCATCACAAGAAGTGCTAGTGCAGCACTGGCGTACAGCTGTCGTAGTTGTCTGCTATGTTGCAATGTCACAGGTGAGCGGTAGAATTAAATAAATGAATAATATTTAAAGTGTAAAAAAGTATTTAAAGTAGCCGCTAGTACCGCCACTCCCGCGCGAATGAATACGGTATGCGCGCGCGTTTTAGTTAGGATCACTGAAATAAATATACAAAAAATATTATATTTAAATAAAATATTAATAATTTAAATTAAGTCGTGTGTGAAAGCCGTGCATCAGAAAAAAGCCGCGTGACGGGAAAGTCCAACAAGTGCGTTGTAAACCAGTGTTGGTTGATCTTTTGTATTTGCTAATATTTGTTTAGATTATCGGATCTAATCTTTCTTAGCTCGTTTGAAACTATTGTATTTTGGGTTGTTTTGTCTGTAGAAAAATATTTTGTTTTAGAATTTGTTTGGTTTTTGGTTTATCATTTGCGACTTCAATTTTTAGTCTAATCTCTTCGAGGACTTTCTTCACCTCTGTTACGTATTTCCCATTATTTTTCAAGCTCAGGCTTTTGATTACCAGTTGTTTAGTAATCTATTTTCTGGAATTCTTATGATATGGAAAAGTTGGGATAACCTTCATTTCCTTGTACTGGTACTGTAATATTTTTGTAAACGGTTTCGTTGTTTGCGATTCGTCACACCATCTTTTTTATAATTTCTATTTATGTATGTTCTGATTACTCTTTATTCGATTTTGACCGTTTGATCATTTTTATTATCGTTTTTTATTTGAAACAATGTTTCGCAAACGTAAAATGCTTCTGGTATCTGTAGTGTCGCATTTTTCCTTTTGTTGACAAACATTTTTTATTGTATTTTGATTTTATTAACATTTGAGGGTTTCTCACTTTTGTCGCTCTGTTGTTCCAAGTTGAATTTTCTTTTAATCTGTTATCTATAATTTTGCCCAAATATTTTAATTTCTGTATTAATTTAATTTCTTTGTTATATTATTATTAAAATGAAATCGATGTAACATCATTCTTCTTAATAATTCTTATATAAATTTGTAAAATTCTTATTAATTTTTATAGTTCATTAAATTAACTGTAAGATATTAGCTGAATACTGGAATATGAAAAATTAATAAAATAATAATGAAAAAAAAATAATCAAAGTTGCAATGGATGGACTATTTAAATAATGATGAAAGATTAGACATTGATAGTGACCATAATTTGGTGATAATGAAATGTAGATTGGGGTTTAAAAACCTGAAGAAAAGGAGTCAGATGAATCGGTGGAATTTAGAGAAGCTTGAGGAAGAGGAGGTAAAGAAGTTTTTTGAGGAGGACATCGCAAGAGGTCTGAGTAAAAAAGATAAGGTAGAAAATGTAGAAGAAGAATGGGAGAATGTTAAAAAGGAAATTCTTAAATCAGCAGAAGCAAACTTAGGCGGAATAAAGAGAACTGGTAGAAAACCTTGAGTTTCAGACGATATATTGCATCTGATGGATGAACGTAGAAAATATAAGAATGCTAGTGATGAAAAAAGTAAAAGGAACTATCGGCAATTAAGAAATGCTATGAACGGGAAGTGCAAACTGGCGAAAGAAGAGTGGATTAAAGAAAAGTGTTCAGAAGTGGAAAGAGAAATGAACATTGGTAAAATAGACGGAGCATACAGGAAAGTTAAGGAAAATTTTGGGGTACATAAATTAAAATCTAATAATGTGTTAAACAAAGATGGTACACCAATATATAATATGAAAGGTAAAGTCGATAGATGGGTGGAATATATTGAAGAGTTATACGGAGGAAATGAATTACAAAATGGTGTTATAGAGGAAGAAGAGGAAGTTGAGGAGGATGAAATGGGAGAAACAATACTGAGATCTAAATTTAAGAGAACATTAAAAGATTTAAATGGCAGAAAGGCTCCTGGAATAGACGGAATACCTGTAGAATTACTGCGCAGTGCAGCTGAGGAAGCGATTGATAGATTATACAAACTGGTGTGTAATATTTATGAAAAAGGGGGATTTCCGTCAGACTTCAAAAAAAGTGTTATATTCATGATACCAAAGAAAGCAGGGGCAGATAAATGTGAAGAATACAGAACAATTAGTTTAACTAGTCATGCATCAAAAATCTTAACTAGAATTCTATACAGAAGAATTGAGAGGAGAGTGGAAGAAGTGTTAGGAGAAGACCAATTTGGTTTCAGGAAAAGTATAGGGACAAGGGAAGCAATTTTAGGCCTCAGATTAATAGTAGAAGGAAGATTAAAGAAAAACAAACCAACATACTTGGCGTTTATAGACCTAGAAAAGGCATTCGATAACGTAGACTGGAATAAAATGTTCAGCATTTTAAAACAATTAGGGTTCAAATACAGAGATAGAAGAACAATTGCTAACATGTACAGGAAGCAAACAGCAACACTAATAATTGAAGAACATAAGAAAGAAGCCGTAATAAGAAAGGGAGTCCAACAAGGACGTTCCCTATCTCCGTTACTATTTAATCTTTACATGGAACTAGCAGTTAATGATGTTAAAGAACAATTTAGATTCGGAGTAACAGTACAAGGTGAAAAGATAAAGATGCTACGATTTGCTGATGATATAGTAATTCTAGCCGAGAGTAAAAAGGATTTAGAAGAAACAATGAACGGCATAGATGAAGTCCTACGCAAGAACTATCGCATGAAAACAAACAAGAACAAAACAAAAGTAATGAAATGTAGTAGAAATAATAAAGATGGACCACTGAATGTGAAAATAGGAGGAGAAAAGATTATGGAGGTAGAAGAATTTTGTTATTTGGGAAGTAGAATTACTAAAGATGGACGAAGCAGGAGCGATATAAAATGCCGAATAGCACAAGCGAAACGAGCCTTCAGTAAGAAATATAATTTGTTTACATCAAAAATTAATTTAAATGTCAGGAAAAGATTTTTGAAAGTTTATGTTTGGAGTGCCGCTTTATATGGAAGTGAAACTTGGACAATCGGAGTATCTGAGAAAAAAAGATTAGAAGCTTTTGAAATGTGGTGCTATAGGAGAATGTTAAAAATCAGATGGGTGGATAAAGTGACAAATGAAGAGGTATTGCGGCAAATAGATGAAGAAAGAAGCATTTGGAAAAATGTAGTTAAAAGAAGAGACAGACTTATAGGCCACATACTAAGGCATCCTGGAATAGTCGCTTTAATATTGGAAGGACAGGTAGAAGGGAAAAATTGTGTAGGCAGGCCACGTTTGGAATATGTAAAACAAATTGTTAGGGATGTAGGATGTAGAGGGTATACTGAAATGAAACGATTAGCACTAGTTAGGGAATCTTGGAGGGCTGCATCAAACTAGTCAAATGACTGAAGACAAAGAAAAAAATAAAAAGAAGGATTAGTATAAGAAAGTTTAGGAAGAGCTTTTTATGATTTCTAAGATCAAAGCAGTTAATGAAAAAATAAATGTAATGCTAAGTGATGACAAGAAGGATGTAAATATTGATTCGCTAAACAATATTATTACATGAAAAATGAAAAGAAAATATGTAAAATTTCTTAACTTATATAAATCTTATATTAAGTTTTAATTTAAATTCTACTTTTCTGATAATGTAATGTTAAACAGCTGTTAAAATTGGATAAAACAAATTAATAATTAGTCATAACCATGACTAATTATCTAACAGTTCTAATCATTATATATTTTTAATCATTTTTACCAGATATTTTGTAATGAATAAAAAATGTCGTTACCTGAAAATTTGAAAGCCGCCATTTTGTTTTTATACATCCTATGAAATTTTCATAGAAAATTTTTGGAACCTTCCTTAAAAGGCCTGTAAAGTTTCAATAAAATCGGTGGGGGAGTGAGAGAGTGATACTGAATCACAAGCGTATACTACTCAGATACGCTATATTTCCTTCAGGGAAATCAATGCATTGGAAAACCATTAGATGTACCTCCAGAAAATACTAGTAGAGGTAGACAAGAACTTTAGTTTATCCATGAAATGTTAAGAACGATAACTATGGAAAAAATTCTATTTTAAGGGTGTAAAAATAATTTTTTTTGAACATTCCAGTTGCAAGAGAAACGAATTACTTTTCCGTTCCGTTAAAGATTTATGGACCTAAAATCTTCTTTTTTTTAAAAAAGAAAAAAAAAGATCTAAAATCTGAAAATATGGTCAGATTCTTAAGTGTAATCTATCAGCTATCACCGGCCTCCGTGGCGCGAATGTTAGCGTCTCAGCCTTTCATCCGGAGGTCCCGGGTTTGAATCCCGGTCAGGCATGGCATTTTCACATACTACAAAATTTGTCATTCATATCATCCTCTGACGCAATATCTAATGGTGGTTCCGTAGTTTAAAAAAAAAAATACTTTTAGCATATTTTTTACGTTAAAAGAAATTACACGAAGTCAAAAATTAACTTAAATAAAATCGCAACTTATTATTAAAAATATCATGGAGAAATTACTTGCCCGATTTTATTTATTATTACAATATCTGCTGATGAGATAAAAAATATATAAATACATTTTTATATTGTATTGTGGTGAAAAAGATTACTCTGGTTGTGTTTAATGAGCGAGTGATACTAAATCAAAAGCTTATACTTCTGACATGCGTTATACTTCCTTCAGGGAAATATATTTTTGGGATATGTATAAAAATACAAGTAGACTAAAATGACTTGTCTATGTACTTAATATAAACGTTACGTTAATATGTTACTTTACCTTTATAAAAACAAAACCGCTTTAAAACTCCTAAACATACATTCCAAAAACTGATTGAAAACACTAGATTAGACATCGCATCCTAACTGTAAGGCTAAATTAACAAAATTTATCAACCGTTTTTGGTTTCAGTGGATATTAAATTTTCACTTTTTACTATCAGTATGAATTTTTTATCATGTTTAATAGCCAGTGTAATTTAAAAAGCCAAAAAAATTACACACAATCCGATTAAAGAAATATAGAAATGATTAATTCCATACATGTGTGCTCGTAAGTGTGCAAGTGTGTGTTCATATGCTAACTTTTGATGTGAACAAAGTAAACTTTGAGAGAAAAGTTCGTTAGACAAGAATCGTCTAAACGATTATTTCACGTCTCGAACGTGAAAAAAAAATACTCATGTGTATATATATATATATATATATATATATATATATATATAAACCTTTCAGCTGACGGTGGTTTTGGGGGGTTCTGTGGTCGTGAGGCCATTCTTTTTTTTCTTAAATAAGGCAATATTATGCCCTACAGAAAAACAGTACAGCATACAGTAACCTTGTTTCTATGTAGCTGGGGCCGGTATATAGCTCTGTAGTATTCTCTTATACCCAATAACAAAAATTTTGTTTATTAACAAATACGTTAAAATTTGAAATGACATTCGTGTGACAGTCACAGTTTATTAACAAAGTTATTGTCCTCGTTTAATTTTACAACCGTTCATTCACAGAATTGACGGCGCATTATGTCATCGTTTGGTTTCTATTCTTAGACGATCTGCAACTTTTACGGATGGTAAAGGAAGTCCTGTATTCTTCGAATACTTGAACTATGCAATTTTAAGGACATTGTGTGGGCTTTTTATGATAGCAGCTGGAACAGTTTCGATAATGTCTGGCGTACGAACAGTTTGCACACCGTCTGGAATTTCCCTTTAATTTCTGAGCCTGTTTTCTCAAAATTGAGTACCCATATGTTAATTGCACGTGCTGACAGTTCACGAACGTGGTGTTGTAAATTAAACTGGCGAAAATCTCTACGCACAGCCTCCCGACTCTCATTATTATTATAAAAATGGCAAAAGCACGTTGCGCACCAGTTCAAGTATCTATGATAATTAAATAGGAAGATCGTATGCCAATTAGGTTTCTATAAGGTATTCAGCGTTGGTACTCACTCGCCCAGCGATACCAACACAAATTTCATAATTTCCCATTCTCCTGAATCATTCAGTATGTTTGTTTGTTCCCTCCAACTAGTTTTCCAGCTACTGTCAGGTGTGGGTGTGTGGTTAGGCAATGCGATTACCGCTACCGGCTTGCCAGGTCTAATATACCTGTA
Source organism: Lycorma delicatula (assembly GCF_047948215.1). NCBI lineage: Eukaryota > Metazoa > Arthropoda > Insecta > Hemiptera > Fulgoridae > Lycorma > Lycorma delicatula. The sequence continues at coordinate 75,056,656 of NC_134459.1, read as the reverse complement.
GATGTACATCCTAAACCCGTAGGAGAAGACACCCACCATATGATAGTTGCGGTCGCCACGCCACCCCCTCGTACCTAGCCCTAATGGGCTTTACCGGAGGTCATCTTGAAAACCTCGGAAAAAAACATCTCCGCCTTGTCCTTGCGTCAGTCAGGATGTCACCGATGAGAATGCCACATGTGACATTCCCAGCGGTGAACTAATGTTAGTATCCCTAAGAAACAACAAAACTCAAAGCAAAACACATTTTACTTTAGTCTCAAACAAGACTGAGTAAACGAAATAAGAAAGGAACTGAAATACACTACCTGCTCGAAGATAAAGGAAGTGAGTTCAACACGCAATTACAATAAAACAAACCAACAACAAAAACTTAGCAATTACAAAACAAACAAAAGAAGAGAACGCGGGAAAGCCCAGGCGGCACCTTAAATCCCGTCGGCAATCCTTTCTTTTGCCAAACGGTGCATGAAATTCTCAACTAATATCCATTCGGCCTGGCTTTGCCAATAATGGCACGGAGATCGCTGGATCTCCGTGTCATCGCTGGCCAACCCGATAATATCGAGCCGACAGATGGTCTCCGTGCGTATCAACTCATACTTTGAACAAACGTACAGCACATGATATACATCGTCCAACTGTCCGCATTGCGGAGACATTCCTGAGTACACCAGGCGGAACCTCTGCAGCTTGTCCCGGAAACCGCCATGCCCAGAAAGATACTGCGTCACGTACTTATTCGGGTGTACCCAAGAGGCGCCCTGCAAACTAAGAACATCAGAAAACAGACTATGCGCATAACGTCCGCCCTCTGCCTCATTCCATCTGACCTGCCACAAAGCATTACCATGTTGTCCAATTTCTCGAACTTTGTCAGAAGTTAACTTACCAAAATTCTTTGCGACATAACGCTGTAGTCGCTCTGACGCAATCAAGTATATCAATTTCACGCCCGCAATCATCAAGATATCCTTCTGTGTAACCTTCCCCTTCCCTGAGGAGGCAGAGGAGTCATCAAGTGTAGCTTTAGTAATAGCCTGTGGAGTCTTACCTCGCCTGGACCTGCCCACCTCTTCTCTTCAGCGTCTGACGTTATTTTTCAGAGATACCAACTAATACCGACACCGCTGACAAAGCGATTGACCAACAGCAAGCCACCCAGTATAAACAAGATGGTTGCCGATGGTAACACCAACTAAAATAAACTCAAAATATAATAAAAATAATAATAATAAATGTCAGAGACTGAACAACTACAGAATAATATAACTAACAACAAAAATAATAAAGAAATAGCAGTCCACTCCTTGAAAACAGCATAAATAAATAAGACCGCTACCAAGCTAGACTAGATTAGACTAGAAGTAGCCAGTTAGACTACTTCGCAACTAAATATATTAATATTACTAATAATATTCAAACAAAAGCCCTTATTCACACAACAAGAACAAATAAATCAAAACCGTAATGATCACTGATCAAAGAAAAACTATAAATAACTAAAAATAACACAGTTTATGAATAAATTAACGGAGCCTATATAGACTCAACTACTCGCGTTGCGTATTGAACTACTTTAGATGTACAGCAATGAAGTGTAAATGTACTGGTAAACATGTAGTCTTGAAAGGGCACAGGTCGAAGATTCCTGTGAAAATGCCATCCCGGTCAGGCATGGCATTTTCACAAATCATTCATCTCATCCTCTGAAGCAATACCTAACAGCGAACCCGGAGGTTAAAAAAAAAAGAGGTCGAACACTCTTGTGACGTATGGTTAACCCAACCATTAAAGAACACCGACTATACAAAACAAAAATACATTCTAGTGAGGAATTAATTGTCCGCATTATGGATGCAGCTAAGCAACTTATGGACAGCCCTGAAGAACGAAAAAGAGAAAAAAAAGCAGTACAGAAGTGTAGCAAGACATTTTTCAAAATGGCGGATTCACTTTTTGAATATTTATTAAAGCTGGTACGTATAATCCACTTTGGTCTAGTGTACTGTTTCTAATTGAATTCGAATTTTTATAACTTTTCTTTGTTTTATTCTACCTATCTTACACCAATTTGTTCAGAATTAATTCTCTACAAGTATTTCTTTAAAGTCTTATGTGTTTCTTACGCATTTAACAAAGTTATTGTACGTCAACCATAAAAACAGGGGTTTTACCCGATTTATTGGTTTTCACTCCAGATTTCTCAAGAATTATTGCAGTTACAGTTCTGGGACCTATTTTATTACGTTTTTCAGAAAAAAGCACAAGAAATCAGTACTAATTCTGCCCCTAAATTTACGTCTTGAAAATTTCAATACGACCTCATTTCACCGGGGTAGCTAAAATCCTAACAAAATATTTCACTGGCTGTAACTCGGAATTAAAGCATTTTAGGATATATGTTATATAAATTTTTTTCATTATTTTCACAAGTAGAATAGATTATGAAAGTTCCGGGAGGACTTCATGATACATTATATATATACATTTCAAGATACGTTATTGCCTTTCACTAGCGCAGCAGGATACAAATCAGTTGACAAGATATACGTAACGTAGAAGTTACAGAACTTTCCTTACTTCAGCAGGTATTTAAATTACAAATATTTCCCAAATAATAATACTTTCCATTAATATAAATAATAATAAAAAGTTTCTGTCTTAATAATTACCTTTTCAAAATTCTGTATGTTTACTAATGAATTTATAAAATTCAATACAATGGTTTTTGTTTTTTTTAATTTAGTAAAATCTAATTTTATTAATTTGAATTTTAATAATTTTTTCATTTATTTTTTTTTAGAATACTTTTTTTATAGACGCATCAATAATTAAAGTCATTAGCGACTATTCAATATACTTATGAATGTACCGGTAAAAGTATAGTCTTGAATAGATTCAGGCCGACCATTCCTGAGACGTGTGGTTAATTGAAACCCAACCACCGGAGAACAACGGTATTTACGATCTAGTATGCAAATCTGACGCAACTTATTAGGATTTGAACCTTAGAGTTCTCGACTTCGAAATCAGCTGATTTATGACGATGAGTTTTACCATTAGACCAACCAGGCGGGTTTCTTTATTTTAAAATAACCATTTCTAACAGAGACAGGCATTACTTGAAGAAAACGTCCGGTAGTCGGAATGCTCAAATTGGATAAGGACAACGAGAAAAAATTAGTTGTAGAGGAAGGAATATTTAAAAAATTATATTTTTACGCGTTTCACATAATCGTAAATATTTTGTTAAGATTTATAAAAGTAAAAAGGGGTACTTTCATAATTCTTCACTTCTTTTTTTAGAAACAGATTCTAATAAAGAAATGAAATTGCGTGGTAACAGAAAAACAAATGAAGGAAAAAGAAAGACCTCCATTATTATTATTATTATTATTATTATTTTTTTAGCTATTATGAATGAGTTCTTTAAGTATAAACTAGAAATACATACATATATATATATATATATATATATCGTGATTAGAATAGTATTTCTCAACTAAGATAATTAACGCAAGTATGGCATTCATTGAAAACGGGATATTACTTCGTCTACATACATTGGCGTCACGAATTATTATGCCGCAACGTCCACTGCAGTTAATTTTACTGCAGTACTACTGAATTTTATTACAGGCAGATAAATTCCGAGTGAACTTGAGTAACGTAGAAGCTAGGTAGCAAATTTGAACATTACTTATCAGATGTCATCCTTAAATTACTTGATTCCTCCGTACGAGTAAATATCAACTAGAAAAAAATTCTTACATTCTCATATGAAAAGAAAGAAAATATGAATATACATCACGCAGTAGGAGGAGGGGTCATATATGTGTGAGAGGGAGACACACTAGATGCTTCCACGGAGTAGGGATACCTAAAACTCGTATCTAGCTATCCATTTAATTAGCCTGGAGACCACATGAGAAAACCTTGAGAAATGCATCATATATTTGCTTACTAGTATGATTATACGATAATTTTCAGAACAACGGGCATCAAAGTATTTTATTTATGTATTTAATAATTTTATTCATTAACAATCCTTTTCAGTATTTTCATATTCGTATTGTGAAAATACAATTATCGTAACATATTAATGTTTATATAATATCGTAGTTTGATGATAGGTTGTACAATTACAATACTATTTACGTTTGTAAATTTTTTTAAAACAAATATTTTCAACAGTTGAGTTCTCAATCAAGACGAAAACGATACTGCTATATTTTATCTAAGTGTATCGATTTGGTCTACCGCAACCCAATAGTTATTATATAAACACTAACACGTTAATTGAAATTTATTATAATGCACTCAAAACTCGTAAACATGAATATTTAATGTATAGGTTGAACATCTATTAACCTTCTAGGGCAGCGTATCTCAACCTGGGGGTCGCGGTTATATTAAAGAAGGTCACAAAATTAGCCTACAACTTTACACGTAAACAATAATGAAATCATTTTATGAGAAAAAAATAATTTATTATAAACGTTTTCTTTACATATGTGTAAAGAAAATAAATTAGAGATTGTAGTGTTTGTTTTTAATGTAATAGTTTTTCTTTACTTGTATCTTCGTTAGAAACACACAAAAGCAAATTCTTTTCAAGTGATAAAAGACATTCCTATATTTAGCTTACAGCGCAACCGTAGACGAAAAACCCTTTTCACCGGGGTAAGACGTGACGAAAAGGATTAATATTTTCAATGCTTCCGTGACTAAATTTCCATGTTCACTTTGAAAAGCAAGCCAAAACGTATCTAATTATTCAGATGTGAATTGTAGTTATAACGTTATTTCGGCAGACATTTCGATGAGCTGGTCGTGAATTTTAATTGGTAACATAGCAGCTGCCCAACGTTTTCACTAAATGGATTCAGTACCCATCTCTTCGAGAAATCATTTATCTCTTCCCAGAGATACTCCGCCAACTGAATTTTTAGCTCACGCAAATCCATTTTCATGTTAACCAAACTGTGGTAAATTCTTCTTCTGTGGTGTCTTCTTCCAGATTTCTCAATACAATCGGAACTGAGTGGAAACATATCAAAATTTTTGTTCAGAACAGAGAGTGAATAATTCAGATATCAAGCTTCTTAACGAAAGTATGAACTTCGTCTGTCATTGATAAAATATTTTATCATTTCCTTGTGAATTCACATTCAAGTCATTTAAATGCGAAAATACATCAGCAAAGTAAGTCATCAGAAAATACTCATTATTTCGTAACAACATTAAGAATGGCGTTTGTTCATCGTGGAAAAATATGAATTCATCTCGCAATTCCAATAACCGGATTAAAACTTTCCCCTGCCATAACCATGTGACTTCTGTATGGAAAATATTTTTTCTTTTCGCTCATTTCATCGCAGTTTTTAGTAAACAGCTTATTCTGCAATGGTCGACGTTTAGTAAAATTAACCATTTTTACAGCTTTACCAAGAATTTGTTTGAGACTTTCCGGCATATTTTTTGTGGCAAGAGCATGTCTGTGAATGAAGCAGCAGTCCGTTCATTCCTACCTTGGTATAAGATGAGCTTTTGATTCTTTCAGAAATCCACTGTTCTGTTATTACCTTGCACCATTACTACACACTGCAATATATTCTGTCCAGTCTATGTTATGGTTTTTAGTAGCCTCATAAAAAAAATCAAAAAGACACTATTCTGTTAAATGACCAGATATTGATATGCAAACAACTTTTTTTTTTATTAATCTGTCCCTATCACATTTATACTTTACAAAACAAAAGAACTGAGAAATTTTTCCACATCTGTTGATTCATCAAATTAAATACTAAAAAATTCATTTGAACTCACTTGTTGAATTATCTGACCGCATACATTGCCAGCTTTGTCATCGATTCGCCTTGTACTGTGTCGTTAGAAGCGGTATTTGTTTTTGCTTCCACGCCTATTAAAACACTGACCATATAACTCGCAACAGGCAATATGAGGTTTTCTGCGATTGTATGGCGTTTGGATATATTAGCTACTCTTAATGATACGGGGTAAGATGATTCAAGTGTACTTTTTCAGTATGACTTAATTTACAAATAGAAGCTTGTTGATTTCTCAAAGTACGTAATTTTCTTTCGAAAAATTCCAAGGGTTTGTTTTTATGATCCGAATGTTTAGTTTCCAAGTATCGAATTAATTTTGATGTCTTCATACTTTCATCGGAGAGGACTTGGAAGAAAAAAACCAACTGTGGCTTTTCATCCAATGCAGTAAGACTATAATTTAAATAACTGTCATTGTACAATATTGTCTTTTTACCAATTGATTCACTGGGTGTAGATGGTTCACTTCATTTTTTCACAAATTTATCCAGTTTGCATAAGAATTTAAAACAAAATCAGTTACAAGTTGGACCGTACATTAAAAAATCGAAACCTAAACTGTTATTATTTTCAATGAAACTACGCTTTTAAAAATTTATATAAAGGCACCAGACCCACGATTCGCATTCGAAACTAAACTAACGTTCTACAATACCTTACGCCTCTTTTATACTGCTGAAAGCACGACTTTTCAAACGTATCATATGTACGTTCAAACATGACGCTCTCACATCGAGTATTATGCAAGCAGACCAAATTACAAGGTGCATGTACACATCAAGATGGATCCTGTAAATTGCTCATGTTTGTACACTTCATACATGTAATATATATTCATAGTCGTCGCAATCAACACAGTTTTTTTTTAACCTCCGGGTCCGCAGTTAAGAGACAGCTTAGGATGAGATGAATGCTTGGTAGCGTGTGAAAAATGTCATGCCTGACCGGGATTCGAACCCAGGATTTCCGGGTGAAAGGCCGAGACGCTACTACTCGCGTCACGGAGGCCGGCTGTTATCAACACAGCTAAATAGTTTTAACTAGGTTTCACTGGGTTGAGGGGTCACGAAATATTCTTTATATATTTTTTTTTTACTTTTTGTAGGTATGGAGCTAAAAAGGTTGAGAATCACTGTTCTAAGGTCTATTACTCAAAAGTATACCAGCTAGATAATATTTTTAAATTAAAAAAGAAATCCCAATTTTTTTTATGTAGGTGTTTGGAAATTTAGAGTATTTGAATAAATCGGTTAGTCATACCAACTTTTACTTTAACCATTTGGACTTTGTTAAATACTGTAATTATTTCACGTTTACAGACTATAAAAATTATAATAAAATGCCTGCACATACTTATATAAACATACACGAGTATTCATAAATGTAAACCAGACTCATATAATTTTTAATCATTTTTTACTTTCAAGTCGATTATTGAATAACAGTTTGCTGAGGTATCATTCAAAAGTTAACGATTTTATATACCCAGCATAAAAATTACGATAATGATGAAACATTGTTTTAGAACATTCTCTTTTAGAATTTTGTGTGTTAGTTACATTGTAAATTGTCAAATGATTATATATATATATATATATATATATATATATATATATATTGAAATGTGATAGAATACTATGAGTAAAATGAAATGCGGCTATGGAAGAGAGAATATTGGTCAGAATGGTTGTCGGATAACTAATATCGAATAGTAGGTTTGTTGATTTGACGATGTCATCAGAATGTCACTAGCTGAGAGATGATATCAAGGGTGGATTACCGCACACCACCCTGTACTGCTACACCTCAATCCTTCAACCCTTTGCTGTTTCCATTTATTTTTTTTTAAATTAACAATTAAACCTTCTCTGTTAGTATCTATGTATCGAACTAAAAGTTGAGTATAGTGTTTTGTGTGTTTGTGTGTATATATATATATATATATATATATATATATATAAAATGTACGTGTATGTACATCTACATACTTTAATCGGTGTATAATGCCACTCTATCCCCTTCTTCATCCAAACTCTATCCTTCCATTAAAAATATCAGTAGATTGTCAACAGCTAAAAACAGAGATTAATAAGACCTCAGTATCGTGCATATGTGTATGACTCTATATTCACTCATACGTATGTTCTGTTCGTACGCAAACGTTTGAATATATTACACTGTCCTTTGTACGTTAAAATGACATAACCTTAGTCTGAATATTAAGTATTAAAATTTAATCAATTTTTTCCTTTGTGTGCTTTTTAACAAATTTTGCAGAAGGTTTAACTTATGTACGATATTTTCCGTTATTTAAAATATGTTCAATAATAGTTTTTTTTAGTTATTTGACGCAAAATTTCAAACAAATTTCCAATTAATTAATTATTGCTAATTGTTATAATTTAATTTCGTTTTTTTTATTAACGAAATTTTTATTGTAAAAATAATAATTAAATCATTACATACTTCAGCTAGACTAAGTTTCATGCTACAATAAACCTACCAATGTTTTATGTTTCAGTAGTTTATTAAGTAGGTTTGTATAAATTGCAATCTAATTTTTTTACAAATTAATTCTTAAAATAAGCTATTATTTCGTTAGTACAAAGTGGTAGAAAGAAAAAATTGGAATAAATGGCACATTACTGAAAGATGTGTGTATGAATAAATACTTTATAGGGAAGGAATAAGAAATTACTAATTAAATTAGGAAGTTTATTTACAAAAGATGAATTGATAAAGAAGATAGCTGAAAAAGGATTTATATAAAACAAATGAGAAAAATGAAAAGAGATGAAAGGAATAAGAACGTATAAAAGAATTACAAATTTGGAACTGAAAAGTAAAGTTCATAATGATGTGAAGAATCTGCTCAGGGTAGAAAACAGATAGGCATAATTCTATAAAGGAAAAAACAATTAAGAAGTAGTTTGTTGCAGCAATAAGCTTGGGTAGCTAAAGGTTAGACTAATAGGTAGGACAGAGGTACAGAACAATTAGTACGTTTGAAACTGTTTGAAACAAAAAAACCCACGTGCTAGTCAAATAAACTTGATAAATCATGACATTAAACTTTCAAGTTTCATGTTACAATGCTTTATGTTACAGTGGTTTATTAAGTAGGTTTGAATAAAAATTCTTCAGCTGGTACGTTACTGAAGATATGTGGAAAACAAATGTGTATAGATAATAATAATCTATTATTATTAAAACTTTCGTAATCTTTTTCCCATCAGTTATTAGAACTTGAAAGCAGTATTTATAAAAGATAATCCAACCCTTAAAACTAATTTCTATATAAAAATAGTTGTCTATAGTACAGTCAGAGAACAATACATGATTATTTTTAACACGATCCAAAGAGGTTTTATATAAATAAGGTAGAGATTTTCAGTCACATGTTTATTTTAGGTTAATTTTTATGCCGATATAAAATTTAAATTATTAAACATGATTTAATAGATTAAACTTTTTGTCTTCCTTATTAATTTAAATACATATTCTTTGCATAATCCTAGTAAAAGTTGGTTGCTTTCATACGGATTTGAATACTACAGAGTAGATACCGATATAATTTGGTGGTTGAGGCTCATTTAACCGCATATCTCAAGAATGGTCTGTCTATCTATACAAGACTACATTTATATGTCACACATATTATTCTCATCTCATTAGGGCTAGGGAAGGTTGCTTATTGTTCACTAGTTGAACAGATTGCAACGTACATAGTAAAATAAAATAAATATTATTTGCATAATTTATATACGTAATTTTGTTTTTTCTGTTAAATTATGTTATCAATATTTTTCTAAAACTCTTTTCTTACTTCGCTCTTTCTCAAAAATAGATGCTGTTTACGTATTTAAAAACTCCAATTCCTCAATTCATTCTGAAATTAAGTCTTTACCCCCTTCCTTTGTATTATTTTCATTAGTGTTATTATTCACACCATCTAGAATTATTTTTTTTCATACATAAATAATACTGAATTTTTTCTTGATCAATTTAATTCGTAAAGTTGTGATCTAAATAACATAATAGAGGCTACCGAAACCTGCAGTTGAAAACAAACTTCATTAATTGAGAAAAACAAACACCAATTTTTTATTATTATTATATGCGAATTTGTAAACAGAAAGGCAATTAAACTATTGAGAATTACGTGATGTAATTATTAAAAATGAACTTAAAAAAAACCTAAGCAATAGTTTTAAATTTCCCTTTTTTAAGAAGCGTCAAATTGTAAACGAAAATTTACTAATTTATTTTTAATCTTTAACTTGGCGCAAACTTTAAATAGTTGAAATTTAAAGAATAATTTAATAGTTTTTTTAAAAATTATTTTTCATATATTTAAGTCGTTTGTTTTAAATTATTTTAGATTACAGGTAATCTCTTGTAAATCTAGTTAATTGTCAAATAATTTGAAAGTACTATTTGAATAAAATTTTCCCGAATATTCATTAATAATGAACCTATTCCAAAATCTTCCAGTTTTAAGTACAGAAAATAGAAATTATTCTTAATTAACGATTTACTGGTCACAGTTTATTGAATCATAATGTCAAACAATTTTTCAAAGAATAGAAAAGTACCTCTATTATCGGACGATATTATTTTTTCTGCTCCTCTTGAAAAAAAATTGATTATGTACTGTCTTTACCACTCTGGTTGTATGATGTCATCTTACTCGCTTCGCCTGTGATCTTAACATTACTGCTTATAAGCACTTAGTCTAAAGTCAATTAAATAACTTTTACTCAGTAATATATACAAAGCGAAACTATACTTACGGATTTTACAGTGTTTTACATGCGAAATATTGACGGGATTACAATGGAGTCCACAGGAAATTAGGTGAACATAAAACAACTCCTTCGTTAAATTTATTATTTTTATAATTTTAACAATTCGCCATGTTCACTAAGAATATCGTGGAATGAAAAAAAATTTAATTACTAATGAATGATACTTATAAAACAATCATAGTCAGTAGTATAACATATTTATACAGAAATAAATAAAATATAAAGTCAAAAAAATTACATTGTAAAAGTTAAAATGTATTTTATATTTTAAAAAATATAGTTTCATAAAAACTTCACCACAACAAATTAAAAAAAAAAAAACGTAGAAAAGCAGAAACAAAACAGCAACAAACAGTAATATATCGTATTTAAAACGACGTCTGCTGAAAGTTTGTTAAAACATGAGGGTAATACGTAAAACAATAAACATTAAAATAACCCATTAAAATAACAAGCAACTGCCATGGCCTGACCTGCCTCAGTACGACGGCTTTCAGCTGCTTGCTGCAACTAATTATAAGTTAAAGTTATTTACCTCTTTGTTTACTACCCTTTCTTCACTCCTCCCGTAGGAATCTCTTTGCTTTAAACTGAAAACATGTATATTCAATTTGCTTTTACACTATTCATCTTAACAATTATTTATGTTCTTTTTCTTACAGTTTTGTTTTTACTATTTCTCTACAAAAGAATTCAGTACTGGAGCTTTTAAAACCGTAATGAAAAAATAGAAATAAGTACGACAATAAACAAAGTAGAAATTAATTCGTATAAAAATATGGGTAATTAATATTTATAATCCTTAAATCAGTATTTTCCTTTTCCTTTTTTATTCCAAACTAAAAAGAAATATTCTGTAAGCATCTATAAATTGAAACGGCATTAGAATCATGATCTACAATCATTAAGTTATGAGTAATTTATTGGTTTTCAATTTGATGACTATGATTCTCATAGTACATCTGCAAAACTTGGATCAAAAATTAATAATCTGGATTTTGAAATACGTTATATGATTGGAGGATGCCATATATATATATATATATATATATATATATATATATATATGTGTGTGTGTGTATGAAATAATGGACGATTATTAAAATTAATTATAGAACAGAAAATTATGGATTCCCCATTCCTCGCTTTTGAAATAAGCACAATTATAACTTATGAATTATCAATAATGTACTAAACATAAGTAATTTTATTAATATATCTTGTATAATAAAATGATACTAATCTACTCTGAAGTAGTAGTCAATGGAATATAATTTCCATCTACGATAATTCATTGCAAACGTATTATACGTGATTAAATTACATAAACTGTGAGCGAAGACGCAGTGTCCGGAGTCAGTCAGTTTCAATTTTTTTCTTTTTTTATTTATTTATTTTTTTTTATTGAAAGTGTAATGGATTATTGTTAACAATATTGTCTTTCTTATATATGAAATATGCAGTCTTAGTAAAAATCGAAAATCAGCAGTGAAGAAGACTCAGATATTATAGAAGTAATTTATGCAGAAATATTCGACTTTGCAGTATATATACATATATTCATCAACAAAAAATAAAGATTATTTATTGTTCTAACTTTAGAATTGAAAAAGAAACACATCGTAAAATATAGGAAATATTTGAAATTGTTACCAGAGTTGCTGAAATAAACTACGCTTGCCTATACAATCAACGAACATCGACAAAGTATTCTAAAAATAGGTGTAGAAGGAAAAATATTTTACGTGTTTTCAATTGTATGAAAAATGTCATAAGTAATTGCTTGTAAACACCCTGATATGACAAACCAGTCGTTCACAAAAATTGATTGTGATTACCAACAGCAAGCACTAAATCCCAGAGTTACTAGAGTGAGAAATGTAGTTGGTTTTCCGTTGCTTTCTTTTATGAGATGAATGTACAGTTTTTCACATTATACAAAGCGGATGATGTTCAATTCTACCGGGTGATTTCATTATATTCAGTTTCATGTCCTTCTTATTAATGTAAACTATGTAACTCTTTTCTTCATACTTATGTAAACCATATAAATTTGTAAACGTAATTGAGTTCAACAGCTGTTTTATATTATTTTTTTTTTTTCTAATAATACTGTTAATCTAAATCAAACAGCAAAAGATGCCGACCTCCGTGGCGCGAGTGGTAGCGTCTCGGCCTTTCATTCAGAGGTCCCAGGTTCGAATCCCGATCAGGAATGGCATTTTCACACACGCTTAAATCATTGATCTCATCCTCTGAAAAATGCCTAACGGTGGATCCGGAGGTTAAAAAAAAATATGCAACTTAAAATGTGAAACTAAATATGAATACATTAATTATAATACTCTTTAAACATAAATATTGTACATGTACACCATTTTTAAACTCAACAATGTGAGATTAGTTACTAATAATATACTATTTAAATAAGTGAAAACGTATCTAAATGTGTTATAAATTAAATATAAGTAAAATATATATTGGTCACACTAACAATGACTTTACTTAAATATATTCATGATCCAGCGGCATAAGTTCTGAATAATGGAAAGTGCACTTACGCACATTTATTCGAACCACGTTACACACTTTAATAAACACAATTTCTCTCCGGAAAAACATATTTGATTGGTTCAACAGCTACTTCAGGCGGGTTATATATGTGTCATTGCCATAAGAACAACAGTAACACAATAACAACAGAGTGACTAAGATAGAAATTAAAAAATAACAAACTAACATACCCTTTTCTGTGGGAAATGTGCATTATATGTACTATTTTCCATTTAATAGGAGAAATTAGCGTACGGTTAAATAAATATAAATGTTTGTGATAAATATATCTTAGCCCTATGCACCCGACTAAGAATTGCACGGACTCTCCTCCTCTCCAGCGCGATGGACCAGACTGGGCTCCATACAGTACTTTCGAGAGCACTACCTGAGACAAGACCCTCCGCTTTGATGTGCAAGAACCCCCGATGTTGGCCATTATTCAACCGATCGTGGCAGCCTTTTTTTTCGGCTTTGATCGACAATTCTTCTACGCGCCTCTGAAACGAGACGTTCTTGTCTATCCACAGCCTCAGATATTTCATTGTAGGAGTAGAGTGGACTACCATGATAGTCCCTAAATGAAATAAGGGTTAGCTTACTCCTATCCGAGGCTACATCCTTGGGTCTTCAACGGCGAAAACTGAAAAGTGATGTCCTGCAGGCGCGAAACAATGTTTGTTGCCTCGTTTCCTCTGTCCATTACCCCCTGTTCTAACTTCGCTGTCATCACAAGTGCCAAGTCGTCGAAGAATCCGGTAAGGGCTGCCCAACGGAAAGCGCGACGGACAGGAAATCATCATACACGATATTCTCCAGTGTTGGCCTCAACACTGAATCTGTGGAACACTACAATACCGCAGAGTCTCCCAGGGCCCGTGAGGTCGATATCTCCGAGACGCGCCAGTCCCCTTCCGAAAGGATTGATAGCACAGAATTCATGACTGATGATCACAGAATCGCGTTGTGATCTGATAACGTCTCGACCTCCAGGACTTCCCACTTGACGTAATAACATTCTTGAGGTCTCAAGAATGTTATATCAATGTAGGAGGCGGACTCACCTCTGTTAAAAGTAGGGGCATCACCTTAATTAAGGCAGGTGAATCTTTCCCCGTTCAACGCGTTGTACAGAGCGCAACCGCAGCGGTCACTCACTATTCCGTCTCCCAGCGGATTTTTAACATTGAAATCGCCTTCGACAAAGACGGTTTTTACTGACTGTCTGCGTACCTCCACCATTAATCCGTTCAGGCAATGCTCGAAAGCATTAAATTAATAGTTCGGCGAGATATAACAACGACATAACAGAGCTGTCTAGCCAAGCAAAGCCTGGGTTGCTGCTGAAGCGAATTACCGGCAAGGCACCAGAGGCCGCGATTACGGTGGCGCGGCTGTCAGCATTGCAGACCCTCAATACCAAATACATTTAATAGCCAAATATAGTTCTGATGCTATAATTGGCTTGCTGCACAGCATGAAGACGGCTTTATCCTTTGAGGCCGGCCTGGCCACAGTTAAAAAAAGCGCCGTTCAGTGAATGCCCTTGCACATAACGAGGCAAGCTGACTCTTATCCCAGCTCTAAAACACTTAGATTATTCCTCCCGTCTGGCGACACGGACACTGACCCACCCATTTGGATCATGCTCATAGTGTGGAGCTTACGAGCAGCATCCATAGACAGCGTCGTAATCGCCTTCTTGATATTGCCAAAAGCCGGCCTGAGGGATGTAACTGACACCGAGGTTTTGTCCACAAGGGCACGCGAGGCGCTCTTTGCACATCTTGGGATGTAATTTCGGCATCTAAGCCCTTCATGTCAACGAAAGACTTCTTATCGGCCTTCCCTCTGAAGGTCACATCAGCTCCCGCAACCTTTTTCTTCATCGTCTCGCGCAGCGTCTCGGCTGCCTGCACTTCTGTTGCGGATCTGTACTTCGTCGTTCCTGCCCTTCCTTATAGAAAGGATATCTTTCGCTTCCTTATCAGGGACCTGCGGCTTAACTGTCCTCAGGAGGTCGGCGTAGGATTTCTGGCTAGACTTGATAATAACAGTCTTAGCGGCGTCTTGAACGGCGGACACTCTTAACTTTTTTTTTGAACCTGTCTGTATTTAGTCCCCCGACAAAAAGCCCATTCCTGTCCAAACCTCTTTCCAGATATTTTACGAGACGATGGATAGAAAGTCTGATCTTGTCGGATGGGACTCCGAGACCTATCCTGGCCGTGTCCAACGTCTCCATGATTTTGGAGAGCTGCTCAGCACCTCGCTGACGGCCAGTTCCTCGTCCCTTTTGGACTCTATAAAGACCGCAAAGATCTGACACAGTGTAACTTCCACTGCATCGCCTACGAGGAACCCAGCGGCGGGTCTGTCTACAAGGACCTGACCCGGTTTCATCTGACCCCTCTCAACGCGTAGCCGAATGAAGTTAAGGGATCCTGTTGAAGGCCTTGTGCACGTAGATATTCTTTGGGCTGCTGGCCAGGTCTATGGCAACAACTATGTCTGCCTCATGAAAGTTGCAAACATGTACTTCCCTAGCTCCGACTTCTCGAAGCAATCCGCCGGCCAGCTCCTACAGATAAGGCTCATAACTTCGACATCTGCCACCCCTGTGAAATAAGCGAACGTTGCTCGTTGGAATTATAAAATACTTAGATTAGTATATAAAACGTTGAATGTAACATGTAATTTTGCTTAGTCATAAAGTATCTACACTGTGATCAAATAATATTATTTGTTGTACGGAAATCAATATCAGGCGTTGTTTAAGCCTATAGTGCATATTTTGACGAAAAATTCATAAAAAATGAATACATACATCTGCTATCACCATTTAGATTAAAAATTAAAACCAAAAGAGATAATGGTTTAGTGAATCATAAACCAAGAGAATTTTAATTAAAACCATTAGTATATATTGTATATAAATCAGTTTGGATTATAGCTTTATTTAATTCGGGTTCTGAAAATTCAAGTTTAACTTAAAACAGAGAATCGAAGTTTCATCAAATAGTTTGAACTAAAAGCAACGTAAATTGATAAACACACAAGCGTAATGTTATTCAACTACATCATAATTCTGTACTACTGCATTATCGATACGAAATCGAATTATTAATCGTTAACAACCACAACAGTAATTGGAATTCACTGCAAAGTTAACTCAAATGCATCACTTACAAAAAAAGCGAATTTAAAATACGGCTTACTTTTTTAGTACTGGCAAACTGAGGGATCTGATGATTATCTAACATTCAAATAGTACTTTCACAGTGTTAATGGAATCCCAAGATAATTTACTGAATTGTTTACATAGGTATTGTATTTTTCCAGACAGCCAGAAATATCAATACGTAAATTACTGATAGTTAAATTAAAAAAAATTCAATTTTCAAGGTTTAAAACAAGAGAAGAATATTTATACTACAATTAAAAGTAAGTGTTCAAAATAACAAATTGTATTTCAGTTTTTCTATACGAAAAATTGAATTGTACTTACTTTCCAAGTCTACGTCAACCTGGTTCTTGAAAAAAATTTGCAGTTGCAGTTATCAATCGTTAAAGTAGTAGATCTAATCCAGTGAAAGGGATTTTTAATTTTTTACATGAAATAGGTATGTTATGTTGGTTATTGGATGTGACACATTCCACACTACTATGGATTCTGCAACCAACAGTTCTCATATTTGAAAACTACTCTTTAATTTTTGGACACATCTGTTGTCTTCCACGCAACGTATAAAGGAGGAAGTTAGTTCCTCCTTCATATATAATTGCAGGCCCCTATCTCATTCTTCCATTCTTTTTTTGACACTACCTATTTTTGGAACCACACAGTTCTCGGGTTTATTTTTAAATATAAAGACATTGAGGTCTTTAAATGTAGACTGTGATTACACAGAGAAATAGTGACCACAGATTTAATGGAAAGGTCTTTTTGTTGTATCTACTGTTCAGCATCTGCGAACACTTTCCTTTGGATGTTTGGTGGTGAAAAACCAAAGATATATAGTTTTTGATTAGGCGTTGCTTTGAATTACAATGATATATTAAATACGTTTTCATTGACAGCGACATTTGGATATTATGCACGAATTGAAGTTTTCAAAACGATTACGATATAATTTGTAGCTGATGTATAAAGCGAGAGCTAATAATTACAAAAAAGCTGTTTTTGTTAAAAAAATATGTAACTTATTAATTCATAAAAATATTATTGCTTACAGAGATTTTATCCTTTTTGTCTAAGCAAGAATCTTAAAAGAATAGTTAAATTTTTTTAATATATTCTGAATAAAAATTACATTATCTACTTAGTTTTGGTTTAAGGTATAAAGGCAATTAAGTCTACTCTAAAAATAATACTACAAAGACAACGTTTTTAGTTACACAAAAATTTTAAGACTTAATTTGAAAGTAAATTGGGATTTTAGAAAATCTATTTGAAAAAATTCCTTTAAAAAATCAATGATTTTGTATAATTTAGGTAAGAAAATTTTTAAAACCCATTTAGATTAATATAAAGCAAACGTAAAAAGCTAATTCATTCTGGTGAAACATTATTACAGTAAACATAATCAAATGAATTTACTACATAATTATGTTTAATTAGGAAAACTAAATGCCAAATGCTGGGCAAAGTATTTAGGGATAAAATGAGCTGCTAGCAGAAAAAGAAAAAAAATGAAAATCATATACTTTTTCAAAAGAAGTTTTTATTTATTTGATGATTAATTCACCCTACAAGCTAAAAGCTTGCGCATGAGATTAGGACATGAAATGTTTGCAATGTATGAAAAACCCAAAAAATATGTAAATTTGACCGGTATTTGTATTTACAGCCTTCCGCAAAAAATATGAAGATTCAACTAATCCATTACTGGAATCGGCAATTTAAATAATATAATTTCTGCATGGAATATTGAACATTGTAAATGTACACTCATAACAGTAAACATACTGGAATAGTAATTTATTATTTAATTATTGCGTTAAACTAACAGAAAGTTACAGGTTATACTAAACAACAAAAATACAGAACATTTCTTAATCTTTTAGTCTTCGTTTTAAATCTATTTGAGAGATGCGTGAATAAGATTAAATAAATTCCAAGTTAATTTGAATATTAAAAGGAATAGACCGTTTTATAAATTTTCTCTCTCTTTCTTTTTAATCTGACCATAAAAGTGAACTGTTCTTGCATTTTGTAGCGTAACGGTTCTTCTACTTGTATTTCTACAATCACTACCCCTACCATTTTATCTCCACTTCAATGAACATCACTAAATACCGACGGCTTATGCATTTAATCTGTATTACCCAACTTTTGCTTGCTTCGAGAATTGTATTGAGTTTTGCACCAGATTTATGGCCAGATTAAAGTCAGCCTTAATCAAATAGATAGGCAATTTACGTAAAGAACAAACACACTGTAGTTGAACTTCCAAAGAATTTGATTGGAAAACAGTAATTATAATAATTATTATTTATTTATTTACTTTATCTATTTACATATTTAGTGCAATAGAACAGCTACTTAATTAAGCCTTGTTATATTGTACATTGAACACAAAACACTTATGTACACGTAACATTAACATATACAAACAATAACAATTTAACATATACACAAGTAACAATAAACGTAAACAACACGAATCTATGCATAACGTGATAATGATAATAATCAAAATTATAATAAATATAATTTTTCCATATTTATTATATGATGTTAAAAAATAAATAACATATAGTAAAACAATTTCAGATTATACTTTGGTAAAAGAAAACAAACACAATCATTAAGTAAACACAATCAATCAGAAAAAGCAGGGCACAATGTTATTATAATAAATAACCGTTACTTATATCACATGATGATTGTTTAACAGCAAAAATGTAATTAGAGCACTGAAATTAAGCAAAAGATTTAATGTTTTTCATATATATATATATATATAATATATATTTTATATATATATATATATTTTTTTTTTTTTTAAAAACAATCTGTGTATTAATAACACTAAATTATTTATAATAAACAACAGAAAATATATTTATATAAATTTACTTTTTCACATGTACCTTATATATTAATTACAGTCTGCGTCCATAACAAATGTAAATTACATTTTCTTCGTGAAAAGTGAAGGCGAGATAGTTTTTAAGTACACTCTAATAGTCCATAAAATTGTCAGAACTGCAGTTATTATTTTAACAGTTCAAAAATATTCTGTCTCAATGTCCCATGTGATTTTATAAAGATACTTAAAAAAACTATTCTAAATTAAATTAAAACAAAACGCTTTTGAACAAATAACTTTAACATGTATACACAAATAAATAAGCATATACACGAGTAACAATAAACGTAAATAACATTCATCTATGCATAACATAATAATAATCCAAGACAAAACAGATATAATTTTTTCATATTATTACACGATGTCCAAAAATGTAACAATGGTAATGATTTTAATAATGGTACATTTTTATTAATAACAATAATGATTTTTGATCTCGTCGATCGCGGATAGCACATCTCGAACTGTGATAAATGGAAATCAAAGCTCTGCAAAAGAGAACGAAGATTGTGAACGCTTAGGTTTGTCGCCCGCAACATCAAACCTCTGATAAACAGACTCGAAATATTGTTCAAAAGCATTACAGGTCAATTCTGGATCACAACCATCAACTGTTGGAGCCAATATATTATTGCCAAAAGATTTATTTTTCGCTACGAAATACCAGAACTTTGACGGACAATCATACAGATTACCTTCATACTTTAAGGCATTATTCTGTTTATACCTTCACAAGATTTGCTTCACCAAACATCTCAATTCGGAAAGATTCTGATACTCAACAGGTGAACCGGAAATTTTTTAGCGGCTGTGTGCTCTTTTTTCTACTTTATGAACTTGATCAGATCTCGGGAAATCCAGGCCGGAAACTTAGAAGATCTATTTTTATTTTTATAAAGAAGAACAGTCTTCAATATAGCTTGAAGAATAACCAGTAGGACTTCGACAACAACAGTATCAACAACCAAATTAAGCAGTATATTACTCCATGGAACAGCAGAAAAATCATTATACAGATTAAGGTAATCGCCTTTCTTAAAATTTCTTTCTTGGGTAGATGGTTCATACTGCATTATAAAAATTTTCTATTGTAATACAAGTAGGTGAATAGAAACGATCAGGATGAATTAAAGGATCAACGTGAAAGACAAGTATTACTGTGCAATTTTACAGTATCAGGTCAAGGACAGATCGTCCAACTATAAATTATTTATCGTTGTATGATAAAATATTTACATGTGCTAAATCCAAAAATAAATCTTGCTCTCAATTTTGAATAGTAATTGGTACTGTGGCTCACGATTCGGCTATTCCAGGATAGAACTGGGGAATAAAAGTCACCCAAAACTACAATAGCATAGTCTAAGAAATTCAATTAATGCAGTATTAACTTGAAATAGTAATGAATACTGTGTCATAAAAGAAGCAAAGTAATGATTGGTGATAAGAAAACGTTTTCTTCCTGGTCGAAAAATTTCCACCCACACAACCTATTCCAATAATTCATTTCCATCCACACAACCTATTCCAATAATTCTAAGTCAGTGCACCGAAAATATTTAATGTTTTTATCAATTCTATCAATATTCCACTGCCTCTCATTTTTGATCAAAGTGTTTTATTATCGGTTCGAAAAATAGTATAAGATTCGGTAAAAAATCAGAACTTCTATGCTAATCATTTAATCATGTTTCGATGAGCGCAATTACGGAATGACCACAGAGGAGAAAAGCTCGTCGTATTCGATACGAAGTCCTCTCACGTTTTGATAATAGACGGTGTGCTTCATTAGGCTTCCTTCAATATTTCGTTCTTCGTTGGAAATATCTCATTCTCAACGTATTTAGAGTCCTCTCTCAGTTTGCCAAAAAATGGCGGAATCAAAACTCCTTGTGATCAGGTACTTGGGACGTCGGTTTTGGAAAACATAGAGTCGTAGACCTCAACATGAAAAGAGTAGTATCCGTCAAATTTGGTCTTCAACTTTACACATTTAGTGAAGTATAGACTTAAAGGCTGCAAAATTTCTTCAAAATCACTTGTCATAACTGAAGGCGTAAATCTTATCAGAAATATAGACCTCTTCTTGGGGTAAGTAAGTTTTGCAATTTTCTTATTCTACCCAACATACACAGGTTTTGAGGTCTCAATAATTATCTCGCTCATTTTATGACTGGATTTGTTTTTATTTTTCTTTCCAGTTACCACAGACCAACTAGCATAATTTTTGTGATTATCACGGGATGTGATAACTTGATCTTCCAGAGGTACGCTGGGACTGAAATACATAGTGATATGTTAACTTACTTTTAGCAGAAGCACCTTCGTTTGAATCTTCTAGATCAAAAAAGCATTTACTATTGTACTATTTCCATTTTCTTCAAATTTTGATTCAGTTCTTTATTATTATTTTTCTTATTATTATTTGCAATTATTTTGGATATTATCCTACCCTTGAACTCAATAATTTCGCTCGTTTTTGTGTTTTTGTGATTTCCGGATGATATATATTCACATATATTGATATATATGCAAAATATATCTTAATAATACCTTTTTTTATTTACGTGATTGTTTTTCTTCATAAAATAATGAACTATAACCAAAAATTAGGCACCGGAATGCACCGATCATTAGCGGAAAATCCCAATTCGTTAGTTCAATTTATAGAATAAAATTTTTGATTTAATTTTTGTTATCAATTTTCATCATTCAAAAAAAAAAACAATTTTTTCACAAGAGGTAATGAATTTTGGACACCTAATTTGCAAGACGCCGCCCGCCCGGAGTCGTGCCGTAGGCACGACTCCGGGCGGGCGCAGCTAGTAACAATAAAATCAATAATAATAATAATGAAAGAAGAATAATAAAGAACATATATAAATAAATGACTAAACTAATAGACACTGCAGGAGTAGGTGGGAGGAGCAGGGACCCTGTTAGATGACGGTCTAGCGAAGGGAATTCTAAATGTTGGAGAACTTAACCTATAAATTCTAGATGTTGAAGAACTTAACATATAAACACGTGGTTGATTTCTAAGTTAGAGACGAGTACACTATAGAATAAGGAAACTGAGAAAAAGTAAGCACTTCCGAGGGAAGGCTGGTTCTGCCTAACCTATAACAATCACGTGGTGATTCTAGTTAGACAGATAAAAATACAGCAAAAGAATAAATGAATGAAACAAGTGAAATTACTGTTAAAGATAGTAAAATGGGGAGAAGGAGTAGGAAATGGATAAACATATTAAAAAAAGAAAAATATATTAAAATAAAAAAAAAACATATTAAAAGAAGAAAATAGGAAGACAAAGAAGTGATGCCATGTGGCACAATTAAAACACATAAATCACAAAAAAACATGTACAAGCGCGAATTATTACTTAATACACAAAAGCACGCATTAAGCAGTAAAAGAGTTACCAAGCTCCGGAAAATAATAATAATAATAAAAATATTAATATTAGTAAAAATTTACAAAAAATTTTAGAAGGTTGCTTATTTATTTTCACCTTCAATTTAAAAGGTTGTTTAGGCAGACTTTTATCAGATATCTTATTGCATCAGGTACACTTATACCTATTGCGTCTCTTACACCTATTGCATCAGGTATACTTATTGCAAACTGAGATGTTTTTTGACCGTTTTTCGTTCAGGCTGTTTTAAATCCACATTGCTATTCACTGGTTTTATTTTGTAGGCTGGTTAGCCAGTGTCTAGAAGGCACGGAGAGAGGATTTTCTAAACTCATGATGGACAGTATCACTAAAACTGACGTTTCTTATTTTCATTTTTAAAGTAGGACAGATTGCTACTGCTTTTCATAATTTTATAATATGTTTTATTCGTAAGATTTTTAACAAATTTAAAAAAAATTTAGATATCGCTATACTACGCCCCGATCTGATTTTCTAAAAAGTGTCAAATTTGTGGTAGGTTTTGGTGTCTCCTACATGATTCTACAATATATATTTACGTCCGTTCTGCCGGACGAAAACCTTTACAATTTTTAACAAAACTTGGTGAAGTTATTGAAACTGGTTGGGAATAGAGCCCTACTGATTAAAGCCGTTTGGTTAACAGGAAATGGAGTTAAGAGCGGGGTTTTTGGGTCCTTTTTTTCGTTCTACTTGGAGCAATTTTTGGCCGATTTTGATGAAAATTAATAGGATGATGTGAATCTAGTAGACATAAAACCCTATTGATTTTCTAGGAATCGGTTCACAGGAACTGGAGTTACAGGTAAAAAAACTGGGGTTTTGGGTAAATTTTCAAGGTTTCTATG
This sequence comes from Lycorma delicatula, assembly GCF_047948215.1. Lineage (NCBI taxonomy): Eukaryota > Metazoa > Arthropoda > Insecta > Hemiptera > Fulgoridae > Lycorma > Lycorma delicatula. The sequence continues at coordinate 75,033,055 of NC_134459.1, read as the reverse complement.
TTGTAACTTGAAGGGTGACATGAAAGCGAAAATTAGATTTTCTCAAGCATCACCAGGTGTTTGCAAACTATACATAGTTTTGCAATAATCCAAAATGTGATCTGGCTTGAAGAAAAGGGGAGGCGTCCAAAAAATTAATTTTGAAATTTTAATCGTTTTGATTTTGTTTTGAGTCAATTTCATCCTTCTATTTTTTATGAGCACGGCTCTCAAACTAAACAAATTATGGGAAATATTATCAAAGTGGGTTGTTGGCAAGTTGCAGTGTTAAAAAAATTATGTATTATTACCCAATAATTATGAGGAAAGGAGGAAGAGAAATATTCAAGTTTAAGGTATTTATTGGAACAGTAACTCGTTGCATTACAAAGGCACACATGATTCTAACATAATATGAAATACAAAAAAATCGAACGCTAACTAAAACACCAAAAGCAGCATAATTTAAAAAAATCATTACAGATTGTAAAATCCTTTCTTTCTTAATTAAAACGGAAATTCACCCTTTTTACGCGCTTACTGCGAGAGAGAGTTTTTAAAATTAATTTCAGAATTTCTCATCTGCCACTAAATTTTAACGTTCTAGTTTTATGGGATCTTGTTCTGTGAGTTTCTCTTGTATAATTTAATTTTTTGAAGTATTTTTTAATTGCTTTTAAAATTGGTTAATGTTTTTTAATAATAATTCTGTTACCTAGTTTACTGAATATTTCATTTAACGGTTGAGAGTAGAAAGGTCTGGAGAAGAATACGTTCATCGTTTTGTATTTTTCTTTTATCTACAAGCAATTTTTCAGTACTTTATCAAGTGCGTAATATTTCTCCCAAAAAGCTGCTCCATTTTTAAAACTGCAAGGCTTTACTTGTTCTTCTGTTTCTTTAATACCATTCTTCAAATAAATTCACTTCTGTTACTTTATCATTTTCATTGGTTTGCTTCTTCATGATACTGTCCGATATCATCTTTGTTTTTCTACGTTGCCAGTTTGGTATTTTGGCTTTCTAATGCTCAATTGTTGGGAGGCAGATACTATTGAACCAAATTATGATTGTTTTTTTTTAAATTTATTTTTGTTTTTATTCATGCATTTTGGATTAAAACTGTTAAGATCTTTTCAAATCTCGTAAAATCTTTAAAGGTCTTTGAGAATTTGGGTTTACATATATTTAAGGCTCATTTGATAAGATAATTTTCATGATCCGTCTTTTAAGACTGACTATTTTTATATCCTTTAATAATGATTTATATTCCCTGTGGATAAGAATATCAATTGGTAATTTTTTCAGAAAAGAGTGACCCATGCTCCTTTACAGATATATTTGTATGGAATCCTTTTTCTTGAATTTCCATTTCTTCGGAAAGAGAAAAATTTAATCGTAAGTCGTTATCGCCTGTTTTTTTTTTCTTGTAGAGGATATCTTCAGCTCTCATAACCGAGATTAAACTCATATTATAATGAGGACAGGTCAAATTTTATTCTTTTTTTGTTTTGGCATTAAAAATATAATTACGATTTCTTCGTTGTTAATTATGGATAAAGTACTTTTCAGAAGCTCATAAAATTGATATTTACCATCTTCCTTCCTTTAACTATGCTGGTTTAACTATGAAAGTTTACAAAAGGTTTATTGTTACGGTTCATTCTCGTAATTATGAAGATTCTTAGGCGACACATCTTCAAAGTTTTCAATTAAACCTATAAATCTTTAAAAATTGTAAAAAACCTGTTCGAAAATGGTCCTGTTCCAAACGTCCGTTCAAAATTCTCGTCCCAAACAAAGCCGAAAAAGTTCATATAATCGTCAATCATTACTCTTCCATTATCTAGCCATCAAATTTCTAGTGTAGCTAAAGCTTTTGTTTTTAAAGTTCATGTGCAATGATTTTATAGAAATATTAGTCTAACAGTGATTTAGTATAATATTTTCCAAAATTTAAAATTCAGGTTTTTTTTTTCCATATTCTATTTCTCGGTCAGATTTGGAGATAAGCTTTGTTACAACTTTAAGAAGATCGAGTTGTAAAGTTATTGGTTAGCCCCACAACTCGAAGGAGATGGTAATTTTTCATCGAAGTTTTTTTGTTTTCTAGCCTTTGAAGAAACAACTTTCACAAGGCAGAAATCGCATAACTTGGTCCACCTTGGGTATTTTATTTCCCCAGTGGTATCTATAATTAAAAAGTTGCTTTTTACTCGTAATCAAAGTAATAAGCAAAATATAAAATTCCGTTTCTACAGTAATTTTTAATATTTATTACCTTAATTCCACATTAAAATTGACTTCGCTGTTACTCTTGTCTTTTATCGTTTTCATATCCGGTAGTGTAAATGCTTTTGGATTCATTTATATTTTTAATTTTTTAGGAAAATGATCAAAATAAAACTCTCCTAAACTTATAGTTAAGAAGTATTAAGAAATAAAACATAATTTTTGTTAATTTGTACATAGAAGAATCAGAAATCATAAGATTATAATCGTAAAAATAAATTGCATACATTATTTTGTTATCTAAATTATTTAAGCCTGCACGTAATACTTTAACCATAACAGTGACTTACAAAGTGGAAAATTATTCCATAAGCTTATTTACCTAAAAAAATGAATGTAATATGTACGGATAACATAGGTGTTTCATTTAAATTCATACGAGGTAATAAATATGTTTTGAAAACGATAGAATAAACAATTAGTTTGAAATCATTGATTTTGGTTACATGGATAAAAAAATTGGCGAAGTATTGTATGATTTTCCCGGCTATTATTAATAAAAATTAAAATAGAGTCAAAAAATATATATTTTTTAGAGGAGGGGAATAAATTTCAAGAAAAGATTTCTAAAAATATTTATTTATATGTTATACTTAACAAATTTTTTTGTTAAAAAATCAGGATCACCTAAAGTGATCCTGGACCACTTTAGGTCCAGGATCTACAATTTTAAAAAACTGTAGACATAGCTTTATATGTATATGAAGTACAAACTTTCCAAGAAAAAAATAATTATACATTTAAACTACAAGGAGAAAATATTTTTGGATTATTTTTATATGCACTGTAGGTAACAAATTTGCTTTAATAAAGTTTCTTCTGAAATACCTCTGAAGAAAATCAAGATGTTCTCCCAAACCCATTAATGGATCTTGAAAAAGTTAATATGATCAATGCCCTATATATAAAAATATTTGATTTTTTTTTTGAAGAAAATCGGTTTGGTCAAACCTGAGATAAAAGGTCAAAAGCAGTGCGACGACACATACGTACATATATAAATACATACATATGTTTTTTTGGTCTAGATGATCTACAGGGTGTCCCATATAAAACGCAACCCATCAATCACTCATCCATGAAATTTCAAAAGTCAAGCTTTCTCCTCTACTCGTTACTGAAATGGACTCGTCCAACATCTGGACATCGCGACGACGCAGTAGAACACTACCGATAGTAATAACAATGCCATCATAACGTTCAGTGTATTGCTAGAGACAAGATGGTCCCTCTTCGCTAGATGAACGTGTTTTCATTGTCGAGTCGTACTTCAGTACGAAATCAGTGGTTGCAGTGCAAGATTTGTTTCGTCATAAGTACCCAGATAAACCAGCTTCTAACAAAACATCAGTATTAAGAGGTTAGTCGCAAAATTTAGAGAGACCGGTTCTATTAATAACAAGGAACACAAAAGATCTGCGCCAGTGTTGAATACAGATACAGTCACTGAAATCAAAGACCGATTACTCGCCTCGCCAAATAAGTCGATCAGACGTTTGTCTGCTGAAATTAATTTGTCTAAATCAACTGTTCATCGGGCGACCAAACAATTACAATTACGACCTTATCGCAGTCAAACGGTTCATCAACTTCTTGAGCCCGACAAAGAAAAACGGCTACAATATTTTCAACGGTTCCGTCGATTTCTGCGTGAGGGAATTAATGTTATGGATTCGTTATTTTTCACAGATGAAGCACGGTTTCATTTAGACGGCTACGTAAACAGCCAAAACAGTAGAATTTGGAGTGCTGAAAATCCCCACGTTTATCACGAAAAACAATTACACCCGCAAAAGTTGGGCGTGTGGTGCGCGATATCGCGGAAGCAAAATAATCGGTCCTATTTTTTTCGAGTACACCATTAATGCAGAACGATATCAGGATATTTTATTTCAGTTCATCGCACTCTTGGAAGAGGAAGACAGACACTGCCGGCTACAACATGCCGGTGCGACATCGCACTACGCAGGTTCAACTTCTGATTTCGTTGAGGAATTCTTTGGTAATCCTGTTATCGGTCGAGGCTTGTGGCCACCAAGATCTCCAGATTTGACTGCGGCGGATTTTTTTCTATGGGGTTACCTCAAAGAAAATGCCTACAGCAACAAACCACGAACACTTGAACAATGGAAATCAATATTGAACAAGCTGTATTAAATATCCAGCCACAAACTTTGGAAAAAGTTGCAAGAAACGCTGTAAAAAGAATTGAAGCTTGTATTCAAGAAGATGGCGGCCACTTCCAACATTTACTCTAAATGTAAGGTAATGGATGGTAATAATAAAAATTACATTTACACATGCCTTTTTATTATTTCAATACCTACCAATATAAGGTTGGGTTGTGTTTTATATGGGACACCCTGTAGTTGGATCCTAAAACGTAAAGATTTTCAAATACGGATACCCCATTTTTGACATCATCACCCTATTTTCCCTTTAACATAGCTGTTCTAGCCATATTCGCCAGGAAAGTAAAATTAATAAAAAAATGATACTTTTGTACTATTAACCTATAATGTACAAGATCCGTACTAGTAGATGATTTCAGAAAATTAATAATTAAAAAACCCACTTACCAACAATTCTTTTATACACGTGTTCAAGCGCTTTCCGTTATATAAGTCTGATAACGGTGGAGACATTCACAATGACAGGATTAACGTCCTGTCAATACAATTTTAAACTATGACGACCACTGTTATTTTTTATTACTTTACATAAACAAATTCACATGACAACTAGGTTTTAGTTTTAAAAAAATTATAACATAAAAAAACTTTTTAGTTCCTGGTGATAATTTTATTCTGAAATCGCTTGAACACATATATAAAAGAAATTGTTGGCAAGTGAGTTTTTTAATTATTAATTATATAATCATACCAACGGGCCATGCTTGATAAAATTATTACAGAAAATTGCTTGTGAAATTTTCAGTAATATTTTAAAATCGACATTATTCTTTATGAATTTTTTGCAACAAGAATAATAAGTATTAGGAATTGTAAACTAAAGCGAAACGTAAAACTAGTTAAATGAATTTTTTTCACTCTGTTAACTAGTACGCCCTACCTAGTTCAGCTTACCCTGCTTATGAAACTTAATTTATTTACCTTACTTAATTTATAGGATCTTCATAAAAATATGTGTAAATTAGGCACAGATAAGCGGGTAGGCATCAGAGTAGATAGGTAATATGTAAAAATATAACTCTTTGTAAGATTAAATAAATATTTATATATATATTTATATATATATATATATATATATATATATATATATATATATATTTATATATATATGCTAAGAGCATAAATTTAATTTTCCTTCAGCAAGAATATTCATTCTAATAATGTTAATGTTCTTATTTGTATGGACTCCAGGGCATGCTGGTATTACAGGTAATGAAATCGCAGACGAAGCTGCCAGAAAGGCAACAGTCTGCGATGATTTGGATACATTTCCTGTAAGAGTGGCAGATATTAAAAACCGTCTAACAAACATAGTAAAAAACAAGTGGAACGCTGAATGGAGGAGTTTAAATACAAAATTAAACTCGGTTAAAACTTCTCCTTATAAATGGAAAAGCGACTTTAAGTTGACTCGCCGTGAACAAGTAGCGGTGACCAGACTTAGAATCGGTCACACGCGATTAACAAATTTATATATGTTAACCGGCGAAGTGAGACCAATGTGCGGTGTTTGTAATAAAACACTGACAATCAAGCATCTAATAGAAGAGTGTACGTCTTACAAATAATATTAGTGCTGATCTGGATAATGGAAATGAAGAAAATATAGTTGCATTTTTACACGCCAGTGGACTTCTTAAAAGTCTATAAAATGGAAGTTTAAAGCTGTGGTAAAAGATACTCTAAGCGGTAGTTTTATATATACATATAAGGGAGTCTCGAAGCGTGGCACGTATAGTGACGGGAGGTAGCCCTCTTGCCTAGGCCATTTTGGCTCACCTGCATTCAAGAGCAGTGAGTCCGGGTGTGTCCGATGATGGCATGGGGGACCCTCAAGGGTGGATTGAGGGCGCGAGGCTATGGGTGTACGCCGTGCATGCCTATGGCCTGATATAAGAAGGATTCAACTGCCACAGCACCCTGGCACGACTGATATACTGCTCAACGGCGGTTCTGGTCGCCCCGAGGGTGCTTAAACAAACTATAAATGAGACTTCGTAGAAGAAAGAAAGAAAGATATGGTATTGATAAGTTTAATTTTAATTTTAATTTCATGGTCTTTTGAGAACCTATCTCAAATTTTAATATTGGGGCCCTTTACACTCCGTAAGTGTTTGTGATTGTCCTTGTCTTTCATGTTTTAATGTTTATTGTGAAGTTTGTGTTTTTAAATAAAATGTAAGGGCCCTTTACACCCTTACATATGACGATCTTGATGGAGATAATAATTTCTTTTAAAGAATGCGACGAGGGCTAATGACCTTAGCAGTCGATGCCCGTAAAAATTCAGTTAAAAAAAAAAAAAAAAAAAAATATATATTCTTAATGTTTAAAATTAATCTAATAAAAGATTCTTTAAATTTCATACATTTAAATTTATTTATAAGTACTCACCATTATAATGAAAATTTTTCTTAGCAGGATTTTCTTAACTCAGCTCTAGTATCGTTTCCTGGTGTCTTATCATCCTCATTAATTTTGATTAACTAATGACAACTGATGATAACTGTTAATTAATAATGTATAATTATAATAAAATCTTAATTCATAAATGTAAATATCATATTATTTTAAAATATTATTAAACTAAGATTGTAATGTATTAAAATACATTATATGAGAATGAAAATAAAATTATAAATTATAATTATTTTCGTTTATAAGTGGTGTATAAACAAAAAAATAAAATAAGTGAAGATTGTTTTGCAACATACCTAAGAATAATATTTTATTCGGTGGAGGAATTTTTGGATTTACGCTTGTTTCACTTTTATTTCCGCAGTCGTACTCGTAAGATTAGACTCAAGTTATTATCCGAGTAAAATAGCCTACATTTGATAATTTTGTGCAACTATAATAATATATTTCTATATTTTAAAATGTAAATGCTTCTAATCTAATAACAAGTAGATTCTCAACTAGCATCCCCTGCCTCGTGGCGTTATAGAAGTATAGAACTTCAAAAATTGGAAATAATATTTTGTAATTATGTATGGACTCTTGCTATAAGAGTTATCGCTACTCACAACTTACAAGATATTTCTCGAAGGTTGAACTGGATTTTGAACCGAGCGCATACCTTGAAATTTTTGAGAACGCTCTAACGTAGATTTACGCATCGTCTACAATAAAAATTCCTAGTAACCCAAGAAGTTCTTCTTCTTATCCATTATCTCGCTGACTTAGGCATTATGACAATATCAATATTAAATTAAACGTAGATTTTATGCCGGTTATGTGTAGGGCTATTCTAATGGAACTTCTTAGTTTAGAATATAAAAATCTATAGTGCTACTTTACTCGCGTAAGCATGAGTTCTCTTGGTACGCCACCAGATTAGACAATGACATTAGATTTAGTAAAATATATAACTTTCTGAAGAAGTCTATTTGAATTCGATATTCCTCAAACCATCAAAACCTAGTTGAATATGTAAATTCGTTATTCCTTTTAATTTTATTATCAAACTAATTTGTTTTTACGTATTTATTTTGATAATAATACAAACTTACTTTTTTAGTAGAAAATGACGTTAAAGTTAGTAAATCACATAATAACTGTCTGAAAAATTCGATATTGATATATACAATGATCGATATAGACAATCTCATTAAATCTAATAAAAAAGGTTCTAGGTTACTTTTCGTACTTTTTTTTAATGATTTATAGTAACGAGATTGGTGAGGTTAAAACTGTATTTAACATTCAAAGGGTCATAAGAAAGCTACAATTAAATTTCCTAATGAACGGTCCTGTATTTTTCTCGGTTATCGGGGGAAAAAAGAGGTCTATATAATAGTGAGATGAAATGGTCATTATTAATTAAATAAATGTTATTTATTCTAAATGTAAATAAATAACATCTCGTAGCTATTCTTGGAATTCAGTCACTATTTATGATAATTTAGGGTACTTAAATACAGATTAGAACTTTATAATATTTTTTTTAAATGTTTGTAGCCGTTATACTTGAATAATCAATTAAATGTTCAATATTTTTATTAACGGTTCCTCAGTTAAAATAAGACGTCAAATAGAATTTTATTAATAATTTAAACTAGGAATAATTTATTTAGGGAAATAAAAATGATTTTAAACATTTCTAAAATACGTAAACATCATATATTCTTTATGGTAAACTCGATTTCTAATTCTGGTACATTTTTTGAGATCAGAATTAATCTATTTACAATGTACGTATTCTTAAGCGACAGTTTTGGTATAAAAAGAAGATTAACGTTAGAAATTATTTTTACATTACGTTAAGAGTATTTCACAGTGTTATTCGAAGTTTATATAACTTATGGGAAATTCTATGTCAATTTATTATTTCTTGGAGATCATTATTTTTAATTTAAAATTAACAAAATGATATAATTTAAAAAACTCGCCTAAAGTAATGAACAATAAAAATATTGGTTGTTATATAAATACAAAAAAAAACAATAAAATATACTTATCCCTAAAAATATTTAAGCATAAAACGAATAAATCGATTCAACCAGATATTTTAAATTGATGGTAGGATGAATATGAAGGAAGGTCATAAGAAAAATAATAGAAAGTCGCATCTGCAAAGCATTCAATAAACTTTCGAAAGTAGAATAGATTTATATAAGTATGATAAATTCAAAACGTGAGTTTCCTTTTCTGTTTTTTCTTAAATATCCCATCACTTATTATTATTATTCTTAAAGTATGTAATTTAGAGTTAGATGTTTCGTTATTTTTTACTTAAATTTAATTAAATAAATAAAGACAAACTATCTAAGATACAACGTTTTTTAAATTTTATTCTATATTTGTACATTTAAATAGGAAAAATAAATTCTACAGCGTGACAATCGAAAATAAAAAAAAAATAGTAGAATTGTCTGAGTCAATAAAAATTAATTTGTTAACTAAATTATGAAAAAATTGCATATTTTATTTGGATGATATCTACAGATCTGAATAAATAGATACGGGGAAACCATTCAATACAAAAAGTATTCCTGCTAATAAAAAGGGTGCCTAAATAGATCAAATCCGCTTACTGAATCCATTCAGATCGGTAATTTTTTCTATAAGCAAAATCAATACACACCAATATCTTTTGCACAAAATAAAACAATTACTATAATACATTGTCATTTCATCGTGTGTGATTAATAAGATTAAATAATTTTTTTTATTTTCGGCACTAATTGGATTATATGATGTTTAAAAATAATTCTAAGCTAGCAGTAAAGAGTTTTAAAATTTTTGTACGAGTAATTTCCCAGCTACCGATTTATTATTTAATATATAAATGTGCAAGTTTGTGGCGGTTCTGTCCTTTGAAACAGCATCACGCGAGAACCAACCAACCGATTGTTTTCAAATTTTCAGGACACATTTGTGTTATTCCAGAGAAGTAGTAAAATGAAGCCCTAGTCTCCCTGGGGGTACAATTGTGAATTATTCCAATTGGTCGACAACTTAATACAGTTTTAGGATTACATTTTTCAACGTAAAAATAATAGATTATAAGTTTTATAACATCCGATTTTCAGATCTCTCCCTTCCCGAGATACAAGGTATTCTAGGGCAACGGAAAGGAGGGGAACCAAAAGGGATATGTCGGCCTGCAGGAGGAGAGTATTAGAACTTCTCTGTCAAGAACGAGGGAAACGATGAAGGAAAGAGCTTTTCAAGCTTTATTTGTTATTTATCAGTATTATTCTCACAAACATGAAGATACGAACACAGTGGGTGTCCATCTGATTAGATAGAATGAGCGAGCGAATGGAAACCTGACACAGGCTAGTAAACTTACATTGTTGAAACAAACACTGATCTAATTAACTTCATTTGTCAGTATAAACACAATATTCTATCTTTATAAAATTAGAAGCTCTTAAATAAAACAAGTTCAAATATTGTTGAAAACAATTTACATTTGTAAATTCTGAAAGTTGTTTTATTAGAGCGTATTTCGAAACGTTTGACAAAGTTTAAATAAATAAATTCTTATAATTACTCAAAAAAAACTGAATTACATAGAACATAATATAAATATTATTAAACATTTTTTTTTTTAGGCAATATGCCAACTATTTGTTCGATTTTTTTTTCATCTATACTTTGCTACAAATGTATGGGAGGAGGTGCATGGATGTACGGTTGTCTGAAAAAAGATAGTAATACCTAACAGGATTTATTATTTTTAGTATAGTGTTTTAATTAACGGGGAAAATATATTAATTTTGGTTTTCTAAGATTTTTTCGTGGCGATCAAATCTGCATTGATCCTGAAGGGCTACCAATATTATGTAGTGTATGAAACTTCAAGTTGTTGGTAAGAGGTCCTGAATTATCTTTATCTAATAACCTGCTGGTATACTCAACAACTCTAAAACCGATCTGGACCTACGGGATCCAACTTTGGAGTACTGAGAGTAAGTCCAATGTCGAAATCTTACAGCGATTTCAAAATAAACTAGCGAGGTGTGTAACGGAAGCACCTTGGTTTGCAAAATATAGTGAAATACACAATATGTAGGTTTACGGTACGTTCAGGAAGAAATACAACGTTTCATTTCAAAGAACGAACTACCACTTAACAACAAAGTGAATCGCTTAGCCGTGAACCTCCAAGACAACGGGGATGACGTTAAAGGATTAAAACGGCTATACGTTCTGGACCTTAGTGACTTTTAGTGCAACTTCAGCTCTGAGTGGTGTGTATTCTCTTCAATTTTTTTTTTTTTTAATTTATTGCATATTCTTTCTTTTATCATTGTTTCATGTTTTTCTAGGTATTTATGACTTATCTTATTTTGATTTCTCTTGTTCTACTGTTAGGTGTTATAATTATTTACTGTATAAAATTCATTGTAATACTATTGCATAATATTTTAGGAGATTCACTGGGAATTCTTTATCATGTGATTGCGTGTGATCCAAGTTTTATATATATGTAACGGATTGTAAATAAACTTTAAAACTAAAGAAAAAAATTGTTGTGTAAAATATTTCTTGCTGTCCAGAACTCAGATTGACATTTTCAATTTTAAAATATATACTGATTACTTACCAACTGAATAACTAAAAAAAAATTTAAATAAATAAGTTCTAACAAAAATTTTTATATGATGATGAATGGCGAAATAAAATAATATTGAATACTTGAATAATAGTATCGTATAAAGGAAAGTCATAAGGGCAGGCAACTTCGTTAGTGCACAGTTAATTAAGTCATTAAAAATATCTTAGTTCAGTCAAAAAACTATTTAGAAACTAATTAATTTTATTTCTAAAGAGCATTTGATTAAAACTGCTAATTTTTTATAATTCATCGACCTAAAAGCTTGCCTTTTAAGCTACGAATTTTAAATGTTAAAGTACGCTTCGTCGTAATCAAAATTATATTATTCCCAGCAATTTAAAATTTGCAAAAAATAGTGAAAGAAACTTTTCTTGATGTTTTCTATTTCCGATGAAATCTTGTTATTAAACTTTTATCGGATGGTAATTTTATATTATTTGACTTCAATTTACCATCTTAATATGCTTATAATAAACTTACTGTTCAGCCCTCTGTGCTTTTTAAAGTCAAATTTATTTTATAAACATTATCAGTTTTGAAAATGTTGGGGTTTAAAGGATAAAATCCAGCAGTAACTGATTTATATAAAAATTTGACGATCGTAGCATAAAATTTATATAAAATGTTATGTCGATGTAAATCATTAAAATAATTTGGATAAAAGGTTAAAAAGAGTATAAATAATAAATATATCTAAATTTATAATATTTACACATTGTGTTTTATTAAACTTCATCATCCTCAGAACACTTCATCCTTAATTATCATTGTTACTAACAATCAATCATTCACTCAAACTTTCATTCGTTCAATCGTCAAATATATATTCATCGTACATTATAATATAATATTATATATAATATATATATATGTTTATAACACACCATTATTAGGTACACAACATTCGATAGTTAACACCTTCATATTTTAGAAATACGATACAAAAGTTTTTTACTTTTAATTTTTTGTTTAAATAATTCTTTTTTTTCACTTAATAATTAAAAACATAAAGGTATTTTTGTTTTATTCTGGCTAATAAATAGGCCATCTTGTTTGTTAATAAAAAATAAAAATAAAATTAAGTAAAATCTGGACAAAATAAATTTTCTTTATAAAATTTTTTATTACTGATTATTTTTTTTTTTTTTTTAATTATAGACTACAATGACAGTCTGTACTACGAAAGAAATAATCTGTTTGAAAGTACACATTTAACAAATCACTTTAAATAAAAGTTGTACATTGAATTAGAATTGAAGTACAGCTGCAAAAATTAATCACGGATTTCAAGAGAACAGCTTCAAATCAGTTTATGAAGATTCAAATAATAATAAATTTTTTCGGCTAATGAATATTTATAAAAAAAATGAATATTTATGTAGGCTTATAAACAGAATTTTCTGTATCATTTAAGTAATTTTAAAAACTTTCCGTTGGAGGATTTCAATATATTAGTCATCAAAAAAATAAAATTCTTTTACGAATATCATTTATACATTTAGTTTCTAGAATTTAACATGCTATTTTCAATTCATTGCAAAACATACAAAGATTTACAATCTTAACAAAACAAATGTTGAAATTGGAGGACGATATGAAAAAAACGCTTAATTAATTTCTAACGAACAATAACAGTTTCTATAAAGATATGGTTCTAAACGTAGTTCTTGGAATCTCCCACTCAATAGGTTCCGGGTTTGAATTTCGGTATGTTATTTTTTAAACATAAAAAATTGTGTTAGTGTATGCCCTCAAATAAGTTGATGTCAGAGAGGCATTTTACCACAAAAATCTAACTATTTCTTAATGCTTAAAGAGAGAAACGTGGTGTAAAATACAAAAAATAAACAGTAAAAAAAAATATATATATATATATAAGAATGGCTTTCTCACAAAATCCCATTATCCTCTAATCGTTATTAAAATTAAAAATAAAATAATAATTGAATACTAATAATAAAAAAATAATTGAATAACTTTTAAAATAAATTAAATTGAGAAATTTCATGAATTATGCCCAAAGAAAAATGTTTCATATGTTTACAAAGATCTGAAACGGTATCTTTAATTGGCAACAATGATAAAATCGGTTATTAGAAAACTTATTTTAAAATACTTAAATAATGCATAAAAAACTATGAAAGAAAAAACACTAATTTATATATAATTTTAATAAAGTTATAGATTAACGAATTTGTAAAAATGCTTAATAAAGTATAGTAGGAGTTCTGTTTACGGATGATCTTTTGATAAACCAATAGTTCTACCTTAACTTCATCTCTATATGAATGAAAACAAAAAGGGTAGGAAAATTAAATCTCATGAAAAGGTAATTCGTAATGTAAATTTTCAAACAAGTTATTTTAATATGCAGCACGATCTGTAACTCTTTTATAAAATATTTGTATTCTAATTTCCAAAATATTAACGTTTTGCAGGAATTCAATACTTATTAAAATTCTGAAAAAACAAATATACTATTTCTTAACAATGCTTTATAGATTAATTAGTGTAAAATAAACAAATAAAAAAAATTGTTATCAAACCAATAAATATTCATATGTTTCTTAATAACAGGAAGAAATTTAAGTTTTAATAACAGTGTGATTTGATTGTTTTTTTTTTTTAAAGAACAAAATTTATGAAAATAAATAAGCTAATCTAATATCAATTAAAAAATTATTATTTTTTTGTTTTGTTTTATTTCAACAACGTAATTATTAAGCAATTCATTGATGAATTAAATTTTAAAGCAAAAAATATAACCTTTGGTTTACAAAAAAAAAATGTGTTTGTATATTTTATTATTTGGAATACATTTTATAAAAAAGTCATATAAAAATTTATTTTCTTCTTAAATATAAATATGTCATAAAATATAGATATATATAATTTAAATAAATTTTTATTAATAAACTGCAGTAATTTATCATTAAAATTGTAATTATATTATCAATATAATGTTTATTAAGAAATAAAATTTACGATTTTTTTCTTGTATAATAAATGTTATGGTATCCAAAAATATAAATACAAAATATTAATATATTAATTTACATTATATTTTATATTTTATTTATTTACGTCAATAAATTAACCATTCGTATTAAAATATAAAATTGAAAATTATAAAAATAATTTTTTTTGTGTTTAAGATACCTTCATATCGTAATTATAACCGATAAAAAATTAAATTTAAATCACATGAAACAAAGAAAATATATATTTAACATCCAATATGTACGTAACATGGAAATTTAAACAAAAATTAATTCGTTGTTAATATTAGCAGTTTTAACATATTTATAATAATTTATTATTACACTAATGTTTAATTATAATTATAATAATTTATAACTACAAAGAACAGTTATAATTAAACTGGTGTATGGTGTTCAGTTACGGTAACAACAATGATAAAATCAATTATAATTTAATTACAATTTATATAATCGTAATACAATTTCATTTTCAAACATTAAAATTCGATATAAATAACAAATAAATGAGTAGTTGAAGATAACAGTGGTATGAATTTACGATTAGAAAATTTCAACGTTGAGAAGAATAAATGAAGAAGTAAAACTTATTTTTAAAATAATTCACATTAGTAATAAATTTTTATAATTATTTACACTCAATATTTATTTAAGCGAAGGAAAATTCTTTTTCAGCTCATGAAATCGACTTCCATTTTATTTTTATTTTTTTAATCAATTATCAGGAACAAACTCAAGAAGTTATTTTTTGGTGAAGCTTGGGGCTGTCGCTACATCTACTTTTCACTAGAGCCATTATGAAGTCGCTTACTGTAGTGTGGTAATGTAAGAATTGTCATGTGCAGATCATAAATATAATGTTCGTTTGCGCAGACAAGAATAGTAAAGCACGCTTTGTAATGTGGAATAAATAAAATTGTGTTACTCAATGTTCTTCTAACGTTCAGATATCGAACAAAATCAAGTAATCATGTCAACAAGTACAGCAGTGTTATTTATTGAAGTATTATCTTTATGAGAAAAGGTTTTTACTTTTCAGGTGAGCGTTCTCAATTAAGACACTTTTTTCTAAATGTAATAAAACGGTAACAACAATTATTGTACATAAATTATTGTTACATATTTAGGAAGAATTTTTGGGTCAGAACCATCCGTTTGTAAAGGAGCCTAAGATTTGAATATTTCTTTAGAAATTTCCATTATGATAAAATCTGATGATTACACGGTACTCTATTGGTACAATAAATTAAGAACTTAACAGGAAAAGAATCTACAAAAATATTAACCTTAGTTCATTGTTGTAGCATAATTTATCACTAATTATGCGATTATATTAATTGTATAGCATAATTTATCATTGAAGATTTTTTCAGCATGATATATTTATATCATTGCACTTAATGTGAATTACCAAGGGTTCAGGCTGTACAATAAAAGAAAAATGGATTGATGCATGATTTTAACTGGAGACAAATAATTTTATATAAATTTTAAGACAATTTTACGTCGTAGCCGATAAACGTATTATTTGTACGATTAATTTGTGTGTATTTTTTTTTCTATAATTAACTTAAAGTTTTCTAAGAAGAAATAAATGTCAGAAAATTTGTAATTTTCACAGAAAAAAAATAATCAAATTTAAAACTTTTTTCTAATTATAAACGAAATCTATGTAAAGTTGAATTACCTTTTGTAAATTTCTAGTATAAAATCAAAATTGTACAATTTTCTTTTTAAATGGATAAATAATAATTATGTTATTCATGAGTTGTAGTTACAAACTAATGTATATACTTTTTTTTTTTTAAGAATTACTTCTTCATTTTAATTCTATGAATGTAAAGTTACAAACAATTAAATTGTACCTTAATTAATAAACAATTATTATTTTTAAAAACATTTATTTCGATTATAACAAATAATCAATAATAAATTGGAACACCTTGTTGGATTAACATCAAGAAACATACAAAACAAATAACATAATTTTAACAAGTTTCATTTCAAATTTTTATAATGTATCCAATTTTTGTAATTTTTTTATTATTTATTTATTTATTTCTACATTCATAAAAAATTTCACAAACATACAAAACACATTCACACTTTCTCACTATTTATTTATATATTTATATTTATTAATATATATATTTATTTATAATCATATTAAATATATATACTCAATATTCATTCTTTCGTAACATCATATCATAACAAACAAGCAAATAATTTACGTAATTACACGCACGCTCGCATGCACATATTTAATACAACTAAGAAGGGAGGGCATTCTTGTGCTCATTTGGAACCTATAGTTTATATATATATGTGCATCACTATATATGTATAATTAGTCATATATTTTTAAAATTATCAGTTTACAATTATAATAATAAAATTATATTAAATAATAATTATATTTTTTTATTATTATAATTAAAACTGAATATTTTTTAAAATTATTTATTAACAGACAGCCTACAAACTCATCGGGTAAATGTTGTTACCATTTTCGCTTGTTTTTTTTTTTATTAATTTTAGCAACATACAATTTTTTAATCATTGTTACCAACACTTACACATCTTATACAATTCATTTCATTATGTAGTTTTCATTTATGTATAATAATTTCAAGTTATTCTTATTACATTAATAATAATAATCATGTTGTGAATGTATCAAAATTCCTACTACAGCATAATATTACATTATACATAAACATTATACAATAATGTTATACATAACTGATAATGTACTATTTTATATAAAAAATGTTCATGACGCTTCGATAATGTATTATGAATATGTATACAAATATATATATATATATACGCATATATATGTATTTTATTTATATTGTGTGTATGTAAATAAGACATGTAATATTTTTATATATTTTACTTTTATTTACACACAATGTTACAACGTAAATTAATTTATAAATAAAACGTAAAAAATGTTTTAGACTGTGTAAGATACAGCATAAAATAGCATGAAATGTATGACCTTGGATTTTTTAACTAATCCGACCATGGTGGGAGGAAAACCTTTTCTTACCTTACAAAAACTGTTTGTACAAGTTTACTAGTTCAAGGACATACTTAATGCAGTATCTTATAAACCGTACTCTTAATATTATATTTTTAATGTTTAATACGGATCTCTCTATTTTGTAATTAATTCGTTTCTTTTTGAACGGTAGTATCAATTTACAACGAAATTTCATTGGTAGTAGTTATATACGTGTCTTATTATCATCGTCTTATTATCGTATCATGATTTTTCTTAGTACATTATTTCTAAAATATTTTCTTTTTACATCTGCTAAATATTTTACATGTTTATTTCATAAATTATATAAAAAATAATATAAACTACATATAATGAAAACAATGGAGAGAAATCTTCAAATAAGTAGGCCTTCTTTATACTAAATAAATATAATTAAATTACAGTTTAAATCCGGGGAGCAAATCTTTCAATTTGATGTCCCAAATAAAGGTTCGTTGAATTTTTCTAACTATTCTATTATACTACTATATGTTTACTAAATAACTACAAGCCTAGTTATTTCTTTAAATGATTTGTATGAAAATTTATCAGTAAGTACCAAATATATAAGTACATCGGATGTAATTTATTTTAACGTAAGTTTATTATGTTAATAAAATTGTATTTGGTTAAAAAGAGGTTGTTTTAAATTTATTTTAACTAAAAGAAAAGTTTATAAAAATAAAAACACAACAAAAGACAAAAAACTATTTAAAAAAAATATATTTAAGTTACTAAAATTAACAAGACTGATATTATTGAAGTAAAAAAAATAAATTAACTAGACAATCACAAAGTCCCGAATTTTTTTTTTAATGTTTACTTTCTTTGGAAGCGTAAAAATGTTTACAGATTCGAGTAAATGAAAAGAGAATACAACTATAACTAGAATAATAAAAAACAATTTCAATATTTTTATATAAAATTCAGCTTAGTAATATTGTATTTATCCAGGCTATAATCTTAAAATTAATTTACATATTATTGGTTCAATTAGCTATTTTTAGTAGCAAATCCCTGATGAAATATAAAAAAATACCTTACTGGATTTTTTTTAATTAGCATCATCATACAATTAAAAAATATAGTTACTAATATAATAAAAAAAAAAACTTTAGTTAATAGTGAAATTAAACAAATTCATTACGTACAGTATATACTGATCTGAAATAAAATTCAAGGACTCTTAGAGATTTCTGAATGAAGTTTCTTGACATTTAACAGGATAATTATATTTTATCAAACATCTGACTCACAATAATTTTGTAAGAGAAGGCAATATTTTTTAATAAGAAGGATTTTAGTTAGGTGTATTAATATTATTTTTTTTTTTGTAAAAAAGAAATGAAGAACAACAAAAAATAAATCTTTTTACGATAAGTATTATTTTTTTTTAAAGAGTATCAAATTATTATTACTCATTTTGCCCTAATTTATAAAATATTACCATGTATTAATATTTTATAGCTTATAAACAAAATATAATTTTATAAAAATAAATCACGTAGAAATATCTTATAAAATAAGCTAAATTAAATTTACCATGTCCATGTATTCTTAAAAATTTATTAACTGTTTTTTTTTAATTTTTTTTTTACTTCTGGCTATCTAATTCCTAATATTAGAGCTATATTTAAACTCCGATCTATTTTAATTTTTAATTAATTAGGTTACTTTCTAACTTACTTCGACCATTCCAATGAATTTATTATAAAATTTATAGATTAACTAAAAAATTAAATAAGGTATTGTTTATTTATTTATTTTTTGTATTATAACTGAAACTCTGAAAAGTTCTAAATCTGCTATTGGCCACTTAATTAATTAGTGTTTTAAATAACAATTAATTAATGATTCTTATGTCGCTGGAACAATGTATTAATATAATTGATGTTAAAATTACAGTTACAAAATAATAGAGTAAACTGAATATAGATTGGTGCTTTTGACTTTCGATTTGTAACTATAGCAACTATATCCGTATTGGCGAATGACAACTGAACAACAATGCTTTCCCCCACCATGCAATATATGTAGTTGCCATGGTTACTAATCTAAGGTTAAGAACCAGACAACATTTTAGTACTCCATAATTATTTTTCATTATATTCTACCAACTAATCTTCTATAATCTAACGTGTTTTATTCTTTTCAGATATTTAAAAAAAGAAAAAAAATTATTCAACTTAAAGCATATTCATAATAATATATTATACTGTAATTGATTAATTGATTTAATCTCTATTTATTATAATTTTAAAATAATATTTATATGTTATGTATTTTTTAAAAATACATTATTCTTCTGACTTCCCTGAATTATATTAGTAGTACATGTTTAGTTAACTTATTATTTTTTAAAAATTATTAACAACCCATATTGTATTAATATATATATATATATATATATATATATATATATATAATTATATTGTGCAGTGTTTATTTAAAGCAATTTAGTTTTATTTATCATTATTATTACATAACTAATTTCATTCAGTTATTTTATATTATATACAAAATAATACATTATTTTATTATTATTAATATTAACCTTTTTTTTTAAATTGACCAAAAAAATAATGGGCTATTACTTAAATGTATTACATGCTATCTATTTATAAGTATATACTGCATTAATTTATACATAACATACAAATATAAATGTATTACTGTATGTTTTAATTTTTACTTTGCAAATTATTTATTTGATGATTGCCTATATGGATGATGATAATCTATTATCCCTTTTCTCGTCCATATTTTTTTCTTTACATCTGATTTTTATGTTTTGGGAAGGTTTTATTTTACGTGAAATGTAGAAACATTTTTGTTTCGAAATTTTTATTCTATAAAAAAAATGTGGGTTTTAATGGAAATTTAAAATTAAATTAGGAATATGGCCCACTAAGCGAATCAGTATAAAAATAAAATGTTATTAGAGGATATTTATGACAAATGAACATATTACGATTAGTTTACAGCGTTCTCAGCTATTTAATTTTTGTTTTTCCTATAACAAATATTAATTTTTAAGACTACAACTTGAAAGGAATATTTTCATTAAAAATTTAGGAAAAACCCGAGGAAAGTAATATATTGTGGTAATTTTTTTTAGTAGCATAACGTTTCCAAGATAAGATAATTTTATAAATGTATTTGATTAACTAAGCAGTTTAATCTTACCTGTAAGATACAAAATACAATTTTTTTTTTAAATAACAATATTTAATTTTTGAAATTGTGTTTTTTAATTTCAAATATCGTCTAATTAATCTAATATGAGTAACTGCAGAACTTCATATTTGAATTATGCATGAAACTTACTGGAGAGGATACGTACCCCACAGAAGCAAATTAAGTAACATAAAGATAAAAAAACAAACAAAATGATTTAAATAGTTTTATCATTTTATGAATTACCTAAGTAAATCAGTTGATTGTCCTATACCTTAGGTAACCAGGCAACTTAACAATATAATTAGGTTCTTACTGATCTTAATTTACGTGTAATTTATTTTAGTAGCCTTGGATATTTCACTTGATACAGAGATTTCTTCTATCTGTTGCCTATTCCATTCAAACTAAAAAAATAAATATAATACGGCTTTTTTATCTAATACTATTCAATTTTTGGTAAAAAAAATGGATTAATTTATCAAGATTACGAAGTGTTTTCATCATGAAGAAATATTTTTGTTCTGCGTGTGCATTAATGTTTTACAGAAATGTTTTTGCAGTTACCACAACCTATATCTATCTCACAAGTTTTCCATTGCTCAGTTAAAAAAATATATCTCTGATTTTTAAAATATATTAATTAGAAATATTACTTTATAATTGGCGGCAACATCTTCCATATTACGTCTCTGCTTACTAATATTTTACCAAAATATTTTCAAAATTTTATTTATTTAATGGGAAGGTTTACAATTTAAATCATTAAATAAAAACAAGATAGATCATTATTATTATTATTGTATAATTTAATATAAACAGCATATCAATAGTTGACATGAAAGAAGAAATTAAATATTATTCTTTATAAGTAGTTTCGTAATTTTTCCTACAAGATTCCTCTATTTCAGATTATAGGTTATTTAAATTTAAAAAAAATAAAAATATAAAGGAAATCAAAGATAACAATTACTGGAAACCTTCCAAAACATTAACATCAAAATGTACTAGACTAATTTACCATACTACCTCATCAGAATAAAATAATAATAATAATCATTAATTATGTTTCTTATTATTATTATATACGTATGTCAACATGTGTAATGTGTAAAATTTATTATTAATAATTATAGTAGTTATTTATATAATAAATACCTTAACTGTATAATCATTTGATATAATTATGCATATTTATTTATATATATTTTTAGCATTTATATATATAAATATATATCATATACTTTAACACTACATTATGTATTTCTAATCTAAAAGAACACTATTATATCAGATAACCTGCTCACTACATTTTGTTTAATTTCCTTATAATTCACTACATTTTCATTATATCACCATTATTATTTTTATTACAATATATTTATACATATTTATGATGATTTATATTACATAAAATCATCAACATTATCATAATACAGTATTTCTTTAATGCATATATATCAATAATTGTTTTTTTCTTTAAATTTAATTTTAATATTTCAGCAGAAATATCTAGGCCTAATAACAATTATAATAATATTAAAAAAAAAAAAAAAAAACAATTACTGTTAGTAATATTAGATAAAATAATATCTGATGTTCTTGCGGCCTGTATTATTCATTTATAATAATAATAATTGTTATTATTATTTATAACTCTACTAATAACTACTTTTCATTTTTATATTTAAGTAATTTTGTTATATTCAGGTTTTTTTATATTCTGGTAATATACATTTACTTATATTTTTCCTTTTATAATTAATCTGTTTACAAATAGTAATATACACAGTTAAATCTGTAGTGCATTTAGTAAGTTTATTATTTTTTTTTTGTTTTTTTTTTTTTAATTATACTTTTTAAATCAAGAAAATATTATAGGCAATATAAACTTATCTTTTATTTATGAATTTATTTTATTTTTATTTTTGTATTGCGATCTTTTCAATAAATTCCAAAAAATAAAACTGAAGGCGATCTTATTTACTTATATTTGTTACTATTATTATAATTAAAATATAATAATAATAGTAACATTAAACATCATTATCAACGTCATCATTATTGTTGATAAATATATAATATTAATATAATAAATATAATTATATTTTATTATATAATTTTTGTACAATAATTTTAAAGATTCATTTATGTATTACAAATCTATGTTAGGTTTTTATTATTGATTTTCTTTTTTATACAAGTATTAATAATATTTACTTTGTTATAATAATATGCATTCAATCTGCCAAATACAAACATTCTTCATTTGTTCTATATATATATGTATATTTTTTTTTTAACTGTTATTTATTTATCTATGTTATAATAATGCAATTGATTACATTATGATTTATATTTATATATATGTATATATTTTTAGTTGTTAGTGAGAAAAGATGGACTGGGCGTTTGTGAAAGGAAACGGCAGGGATGTACAGTAACCGAAACGTATTTGGATCGCTTTTACATTATTAGCTCCATTTTTTTTGTTAGTTTAATACTCTATTATACATCCTCTTTTTGAAAAACACTTAATAAAGGTAAGTTTTCTATTTATTTAAAAAATTACATTATTCTTTAAATATAATCAATGTCATGCGTGTTTGTTTAAAGGATGATGTTTTTAAATATAATAATATAGTAGAATTTAAGTCTTGAGTTCCTCTCTAGTTGATGATCAAGCTACCATAATGCGTCTCGGTAACCGTAGAAAAATGCTCAAGTTGTGCACACACATGCACACTGATAAGTTTTTATCTTTACAATTGTATTAACTTTACATTTAATTTACATACAACAGTAGTAAATAATAATAATAATAATTAGTATATATTATTATTATTATTATCATCATCGTTATAATATAGGCTATTTTATTCTAGGCTAGCCGAGTCTTGGTTGTACTTGGGTTGCCACTGGTGTACTGAGTGGAGTGTGTGCTCCGGCGAGTGAGAGAATGATGGCTCCATCATGTAAACGTGACGTCATCACTAGCCTGACCCCATCATCAGAGTCTTTGATTTCCATGAGAACAAAATAATAAAACAAATAAAATAACATAACGCCTTCTTTTTTTTTATACAACGGGTAGCGGAACCTACTAACCATACAATAATAAACTCCGTTAGTCCTTCTAGTAAATCTAATACTTAAATAAAAAAAAAAAAAAAATACGTCGTTCTAAAAATAATAATTCTATTTTAAATTTAATATATTTTATAATTAAGTAAAGGAAAAGAAGTGTTTATTTTAAGGTAGTTTTTCTTAGTAAAACCTTCAGGCCTTAGGTCCATAATTCATAATCATTTATTTCATAATTCATTTCATTTTTTTCATTTCATAATTTTAATTCTGTGTAAACATGATAAATTAACATTTTTTATAATAGTATTTTCAAAGATATATTTTGTTGTACTTTAAAAAACATAAACATACCTCTGAATATATTTATAAAATATCATAGGTGATTTAAAATTTTCAGAATATTTTTAGCAAAAAGTGATTTAAACGAACAGTAATTTAAAAGTGTACAATTTTTTAAAGTTAGTTTTGTGATACCTAGTACTTAGAAATTTATTATTATTGATCTGATTTTTGCTTTACTATAAAAGAAGAAGTTTACGTAAGAAAAAATGTTTTTTTTTTTTTTAAAGTAAAGTGACATAACCTTACTTAAAAAACTTTTTAAACTAGGAAATAAAATAGATAAAATTCAGATTATTAGAATAATTCAAAATAAATCGTATAAATTATCGTTAAGAAAACATATATATTTTTATTCTATAAAAATTGAAAAAGGCCAAATTTCGTTTAAATCTTTTGGAAATTTTGTTTTTGAAGTTATTTTTTTTAAGGTATATGCTAATAAAAAAATTATATTATATAGTTTGGATTTGTAAAATTACGTAGTTTATTTTTTATTATTTAACTTAACTATCAAGAAGGCATATTTATGCAGCTATGAAAATTTATTTATGTATATATTTTTTTTGGTAGCAAAACATTAATAAAAAAAATCCTTAGATAAAATTGCCGCATTGGTTCTTTTTTTATTTAATAAATAATCACAAAGTAAAATAAAAATAAATATTTCTGTCACAGAATTATTATTTCTGTAACGGAACGTATTCAAACTTTATAAAAAGGAAACTTATTGATAAAAATATATCGCTATAGCTAATTGAAATTATGAATTATACAAAAATATTAGAATACGAACAGAAGACAAATAGAAATTTAAATCCCAGTGATTATGTTTCGTTAAAATTCTGACACACGTTTTAGTGAAAATAAATTAAAAATTTGTAACAAAATTTCATTTAACTAAACCCATGTTAAACATATATTCTTAGCGTTTTAAAAGGTTCTTTTTTTAAATTAATTTTTAAAACTTGTTAGCTACTTTAATAAAATTTTTTCAGTTAGAGTATAAAAACAAAATAATTTTGAAAAACGTTTTAAAATAAAACATCAACCGTTGAATTCTTATTATTAGAAGGACTAATGAGTAAAACAAAAACCAAGAAAAAATTAAAAAAAAAACTAATAAATAAAAAATAAAATAATAGTAAACTCTATATAAACATAATAAAAATTTGCTTCATTCTACATCACGAAGCAATTAATTTAATTCTGATTGTTTGACAGGGTCTTGAAAGACTTTCGAGTTTAAAAATTACAATAATTTTGAAAAAACTTTTTTTTTATCGATATTTAATTTTTTTTAACATTTTTTTTTTTTTTATATAATTATAAAATAATTTAAATAAAAATGCAACATAACAATAATTTTGTATTTTTTTAATAATAATAATAGTAATAATAATATAAATAAACTGATATAAATAGATACATAATAAAATAAGTGGGAGAAACAGGGCTGATTGCGATTGTTGTTTGTTGTAGGTACTCGATGTTACCATCAGACAAGTAGGCTGGGTGGTGCCAGCCAGTCTTCATCAGCCAGCTGTGACAAACAAATGACGTAATAACGGTACCGTCATTAACCACACTGACTAAAATGGTAAAGGAACAGTAAAGTATGATAATATGTCTCATTTCAGTACATCTTTACTATTCCCTACCATGTAATAACAACATAATCATGCACAGCAACATTGATTTTATTGATCTTGATAAATAAATTTATGTAATAATATATAAACTGCGTGTATTATAAATAATTATATGTGATCTATTTAATAATTAATTTCATTACTACCATAATATAATGATTAAAACAAAAGAAATAAATAAAAATAAGATGAAAAAATACAAATTACATGGTGAATGTGCTATTTCATAAACAAAATAAACAGATAAATAAATAAAATGAATGAAAAACTCATTAATAAATGTGCTTATCACTCTAAGCCATTCAATGAGCTCCTGTCAACATTTAGGCTTACATACAATATAATCAATAAATCTGGATTTGATTAAAGTATTAGAATGTGTTTCATAAAATTACATTTTTAATAAATAAAAATTTTGATTTAGAATTTATTTACAAAAGAATTTGGGAAGGAAAGATTAAATTATCAAGTAAAAGAAAACTATGAAAGGAAGGACTACTGCATCTGGAAATACTAACAAATGAACTATCGTAAAATAAGATATACGATTATTATTTGTATATGTACGAATTAACAAGCGTTAGTGTGATCAATTACTGTACACTACCAAAGATGGGGGTAATACTGTAATTTAAAGATAAAGAACAAAACCTATAAACCTTATGCTGAAAAAAAAAAAACTAGCATCGGCAGAATTGATGTGTGATATACGTAAAATATACATTGCGCAGATGTAGTCGGCGGAGATTTCCAGCTTCATTGTACTAGAATTTGCTCTTATTACGCTCGCTACTACACGAGATGAAAACGTGATAAATTATGTACTAAATATTTCTAGTAATGAACACATTTTCTCTTTCATGAGTACAATTATAGTCGTTTTTCCGTTTAGTCAGTTCATTTAGTAAAAATGTAACTATTTTGAAAAAAAATTATAAAATTGAAATTATAGTGACATTGTTTATTTTACGATGAGTCATTTTTCTTCATTTATTTATTTATTTTCTGATGATGAAATTACACAGAAGTTTTAAAGTTTGTACGAAAAATATGGAAATGGAATTTTGTAGCATATGAAAAATGCTATTCCTGACAGGGATTTGAACCCGGGACCTCTGGATGAACGGCCGAGACGCTACCACTCGACAACAAAGATCGGAATTTATGATATTATGTTTGGAAAAAAGAACGTAAGTAAATGGGTAGAGAAATTCCTTGATAATTAGAAATGGAATCTTGTAATAAAATATTTTCAACAGGATATTTTGAAATATTTTCCTGTTATTAATATCATACAATATTATAATTACTTTTATGACGTTATAAAAATCTTTTACTTAAAATTAGTAATAAAATTTTATATTAAAGCGGTTAAATAATAGACAAATTTTTATTTTATGTCTATTCTTCGCCTAACTTTCACCACATAGTAAAGGATTCTAATCAGATTTATTTTCAGTAAAATACAGTTTAGGCTTTTACAGCGTCTAATTTTTCACTTCGAAAATTAAAATACACGAAATTAGTCACTTCGTATCTACTCAAAAACTGCGGCGTACAATAACGAAATATATTATGGCTACCATGTGAACATCATAGAAAATTCTTATAGAAACGAGATAAATCCCACATATCAAAGAAATTTACCTGGCATATACTTTTAAGAATTTCAGCTCATTTTATCTATGAATTCTAGTCACCAACAAACGAGACAGATTTTATCATTTTTTAACTCAAGTCGGTGAAAGTCAATAAAAAAAAAACTACGAATCTACTATCAGACAGAATTTGAATTAAAAAGACAAGTAATAATATATAAAAAATAATAAACAATAATTTATAATAATTTATAATAAAATATTACAAAAGATCAGTGTTTTGTATTTTATACCCGTATTATAACTTTTTATTTTGTTATAAAAGGCATCTTGAGATATACTCTCTCTCTCTCTCTCTCTATATATATATATATATATATATATATATATATAATTTAGAAAACTGTGATTTAAATAAATTATAGTTTTGTAGTAAAGAAAAATTTTATTTTTCAGTATTATGGGTTTAATATATTCTTTTTGTTTTAAGTGTAACATACGCAAAATGCTAATATGTGGCAGGGAAAATCTCCCTAAATTAAAGTGCGAATATTTGATATATATATATATATATATATATCTCACATAATTTTTTTACTATTTACACGAAAAAATTACAAGAAGTAGAAGCTTAATGATTTTCTAGGTAAAATTACTATAAAGAATCATTGATGTAATACCACGTATTTGGTTTAGTTATATTTCATCTTTTCTGTATATTTAGATCTATATATATATTTTAGTTTTCTAAATTAAAAATTCTTAAGTAAGTAAAAATTATGGATCACGAAGATAAAGTTGATTTAGTGGTATTTTTATCATTTATAGTATCTTTATGTAAGATTTTAGGTAATGAAATTATTAAGATAAATAATAACTGATAAAAAGTGTCAAGCATAAGTTGGGAATTCAACCAATTTCTTATTTTACACTTTTTAACATTAGAACTTACTGGCAATATCTTATGAATTTTACTAAATTTATCCCACTTTTATTGTGTTTGTTTATTTTTATAAATAAAAAATATATTTATCATTTTTAAATTATTACATTATTTAACTTCCGCAAAATTAACGTAATTTTTAAATTATGTAAACATGATGTTACGTATGTTTTCTAAGGGAATAATAGAATAATTTATCAACCAATAAATTTACAAAAAGAAAAAAAAAATTATATAAACAGAAATTTAAAATCATTGTTAATGGATAAGTAACAATTTTTTAAAAAATATAAAAACAGTTTTCTACAATTTCTGTGGATGTGGGTGATTCAGTTTTTTTTTAACTTCATTTTTTAATATATATATTTAAAATATCAAAGAGCTTATAAATGATAAATTTACCTTTTTAAAATTATTTATTTATAAATACGAGTAAATTATAAAAACAATGCAAAGAGAAAAAAAGAGTGTAAAACAATATAATTATAATATTGGTTACCGAAAGCGGGATTAAGTTTAATGATTAAGCAAATGGTAGGCTACAATATACTACTATTTGTCGAAACAAGAGTTCTTTGATGTAATATTTATATGTAGTATAATAATTCATGATCAGTAATATACTGAATTACTCAACGTAATTCTGAATGTATTCAGAGATTAAAATATATAAAATTACTAATGTAATGTCACATCTATCGATAAAACTGTTCTTTTTTTATAACATTTGCATCCAATTTGTTTAATAGAGGTAAATTGTTATTAAATTTAAGCTTAATTAAGTACTGTTATATTAGTTAATCACAAACTTTACAATTCTGTTGCAAACTTTGAATGGGAGTTATTAGTAAATATAATTACGCAAAAAATATTTTATAATCCTACCGACTAGTTCATTAAAGTAACAAACGTTTTCAAAATGATCGCTTCATCCTTAAGTTGTTTATCAAATCTCTTTACATTAAATGTAAAATTCAATCATCAACGCGTTAAACGATCCAATATTACATACAAAAGAACAAAGAACTAGAAAAATAATTTTCTTCTCAAATCTTCGTAATTTTTACATAATATTAGCACTTAATTTCATTTTATTGTTTTTTTCATGTAAGGAAATGAAAAAATAGACCTAATGATGGTTGATATTGTGTATTCAGACTACTGGTTGAATCTGAAAATCTTGTTATTATCTAATCTTTCAAATTATCTAAAAATCTTTTTTTTTAGGAAACACGCATTGCTGAAATTTTATTTTCAAGTTTTATATATGGGATAAAATATACCAGGGAACTTTTTTAAATTTAGAAATTAGTTTGGCATTTATAAAAAAACTGAAATTAAATCTTCCACGAATGATAAAGTAAACATTTTGTTAGTCCAACGACCTTAATTTCATCTTTTTCTTATCTCCTTATATTTTTATCAAGAGAAAAGTGTTCTAGAATGATTTACTGAACAACTAAAAGTTAAAAACAGTTCAACCCTATGCTAAACTCTTTCCTAAGGTATAAAGCAATGATGGTACCTCACATTATTGTGAGCTATTTGGGCAAATAAAATTACAAGTAAAACATTTACATTCTATATTTCTATCCAATATTCAAATTAAGGTTGAAAATTATTCCTAGTACGAGTATGACAACGATTTATTCAGATAAAAAAAATATATATATATATTTTTATTTTTATTTAATTTAATTTCAACACCAATTAAAATGTTGAAGTAAATTAAATAGGAAATGTTGACGAAACTCAAATTTTTACGAGTTACAGAGTTTTTAAATTTAATAACATTTCCTTTGATTATTTTTTGTTAAGCTAAAAGTCTCACTAATAACCTCTTTGAGATAAACGTGGCTTTAAATATACTCAGTGATAGCATAATTAATTTTCCTAATAATAACAAAACCATTGGCAGTTTAAAAACCCATATAACTAACCATATACCCATATAATTCTGTAACCAACATTTTATTATTTTGGAATTGGTGGACTCAATATATCAAGAAATATCAAATTCAAGATGGGTACATTTTAGGCAGCAGTAATACTTTCCTGTTGTATATTATAACAATTTATCAAATTACCATAACTCCCCACTTATTTTTCAGCAAGAACAGATAAAATACTCTATTATACAGATATAATATTCTGCTACCGCAGAATGTAGAAAATTACAAAATAAAAAACTACGATTTAAAAAACAAACTGTATACAAAAGATATTTCATGAATCAAAACTGAATTATATGAAATATGTTAAAATGGGAAAAAAATCAGCACTGGAATTTCACGGAATGATATAAATAACCTTGAAATAATGACACAATCTACAAAAATAAATAAAAACAAAAACTAAATCTTTATCTACAACATACACGCTAACGAAAGTTCAATGAAAAATTAAACTCGTAGAAAATATGAAAAATTAAATTAAATTATTCTGAACATTAATTATATTGTTCCGTTATTTTTATTAACAAACATGGATACGAATCTATGAAAAAGAAAATTAAAGTAAATAAAAAAATTATCATCCAGATTTATTGATTATTGAGAAAACTAATGACTAATAATTAAACTATCATAATAATAATTTTATTAATAGTTATAATAACAATAATACAACAAGCAAAAACACAATAAATAGCTGCTACAATTCTTGCAATTGCAGAACAAAGCAAAGATGAATGAATAACAACAAAGTACATAATTAAATACAATAGCATGAACAACAAGCAAAATTGTGTACTACAAAGGTTGTAATAATAAGGAAAAATACATACAAATTCAAAAATCATACAAATGCAATTTAACTATCCACAATAAGCATGCAATAAAACTAATTAATGATAATTTACAAAAACACAACAAATCCGAAAAAATAAAATCTGTTATTTTTCAGAAGTGACATGCAATAAGATAAAAGTTTTCGATAAATAAAAATTCGTTTTTTAATATATAACTTAACTTTTATATATATATATATATATATATATATATATATATATATATATATATATATATATTTATTTGTAACTTACAACAGGCTTTAGCTTTTAGTAAAAATTAATCTAAGTTTTAGAAATATTAAGACCTTATTATCTGTGTCAATAATAAACGATTTTTACTTCCTTGTACGAAGTATTACGATCGCGAAAAATTTTGGTTTTCAGATTTCAACGGAAATATCCATTTTTACCATCCCTGAATCTATTCTGACTAGTTAGGCGTGATGTCTGTACGTACGTACGTATATATATCGCATAACTAAAAAATGATTAGCCGTAGGATGTTGACATTTTGGATTTAGGATTGCTGTAACATCTAGTTGTGCACATCCCCTTTTTATTGCAATCGACTAGACCAAAAATGTCCAAAAAAGTTTAAATCTAAAAAAAAAATGGATTTTTGACTTTTTCTTAACTGTAGTAATAAGCCCTCATTGAGAGCTTTTCAACAATATCTCATAAGTGGTACTTATTTTCATTGGTTCAGGGTTATAGCCAAATAAAATTGTAATTAATGTAGTATTTGGATCTTACACGGGGAAAGCACATCGGTTCGAATCAAATTTCATTTCATTTTTCTTTAACTTTTTCTTAAATTTAAATATATTGATTTATCAATAAAAAAAATATTCGAAGTTATTAATGAAATAAAATTTTGCCTACTTTTCATTTAAAAAAAAGTGTATATGTAATTTAATAGGCGTACAAGGAAGTCATATGGTATCCACATAAGATTTTTAATATTAAAATATAAGAAAATATTTTAGCTAGATTTTTTTTTAGTGTTAAAAATGTTTTTTATAAATTTTGGCTATTAAAATTTGCCATACTTCTATTTTCTATTGAAAATATTTAGCAATATTGTTTCTATAGTAAATGTAGTAGTCTCCTGTAGTAAATTGGAACTAAAAATTGTCCAATAAGGCCCGGTGTTTTAATTAGGAAAAAACAGTTTTCTGTCAACAAAATTTAGTAATTTTTTTGTAATATAAAGTACAATGTAGAGGGTTAAATTTGAAATAATATGTCAGTCAAATTACTGCATAGCTTCAAGGTATTGTTCACTCTTTTAAATAAATTTTCACGTACATATTCAAACGACTGCAAGTCAGTTTCTTCAATACAACGGCGAATTTGTTCTTTAACTGTAGGAATGTTTATGGCTTATTCGCAAACATTTTACTTTTCATAAAACTTCACATAAGCATTTCCAAGATGTCAGATCGCACTACCTTGCTGGCCAGCTCTTGATTTTCAAAAACGAGAGATTATACGACCTAAAAATCTGATCAGCAAAAATTCGATGTTTTCACGTACTATGTGGTAAGTCGCACAATACTATTGTATGGTCTGACCATACGCATATCTTCCATGTCTTTGGAACCATATATCTTCTACGTCCATATTTTCAAAAATTAACAGAAGATTCTCGAATATCGTACGATAACGAATAGCAATCATCATAACAGTAACATCATCGTCGTTCTAAAAAAAAAAGAGGCCCAATCTCTCCCGTAGCCCAATTTGCGCAACATACAGTAACTTTTTGTGAATGCAGGAATGCTTGTAAACTAGTATAACAATGTAATTATTTTGTTTAATATAAATTTGAAACATCTGTTTACGCTTACATATTTAAACTTTATTGGATTCTAATCCAACAAATTTTTCCAAGTTTTCTTGTTGTAATTGTTCTTACAACATCAAATCCTTTTCAAAGAAACTTAATTCTCCACCGAATAAGAAATCGGCGAGGTTACTGTTATTACTTAATCAGAAATGAAATGTATTTTTTAAAGTCTAATAATAACTTTTATTGGAATACAGTTTTTTTTAAAGATTTACAGGTTTTTACAGTTTTTAAGAAAACATTTACAAACAAAAACTTCCGCAGTTTTACGTAAGACAGACCTTTCTTTAATATAAATTGGATTTAACATATATATATATATATATATATATATATATATATATATATATATATATTAATTTGGTTTAATATTGTTAACAATAAATATCACAGATAAAGAGATATCAACGTTCCAACTTGTAGCATCATAACGAATCAAGCTTCTAACTTGTACCGATCAAATTTTTTCGACGTTAAATTGAACGTAACTCAAGAACGACTCGAATAAGCTTCATCAAATTTTCACATGCACAACTTCAAATACACTACTACAGGATATCTAAATTTTAATTAAATTGATGCAGATTTATTTTATGAGCCGCAAAATTTTATACGTAGGCTTATAAATATATAAGAAAATCCCAAATTAAATGAATGGTATTTTCGTACTACTCATACCTCAAAACATAAAGAAAATCTATTTACACCCTCCCCCTTTCTCACTCTGTTGCCGAATGTAATACCATAATTTTATTCGAAAAGTTGATAAACATTTTAAAAAGAAATTTTAAATATTTAAATAGCAGCACTCTTGAGAATTTATATTTTTAATTAATGCCTGGTACATATTCAAATAGTATATAAAAATTGTCATACAGTTCATTAAAAATTAATAAAAAAACGGGAATTTTTAAGTAATGGATACACTAAAACATTGTATGTTTGAGAGTAGAATAAGTAATTCTAAAAACTTCATCCGGGCGAAGATATAAAGTTACTTTTATACAACTTAATTTAAAATTATTTAATAATTCAAAGAACACTCTTCAATATAAATTTTTATACAGTTTCAATTAGTTTTAAGTATAAAAAATAATTGTAATAACAAATTATTAAATACATTTATTAAAATGCAATATTTTTTCATGAATTAATATTTTCTTTTACATATAAAAAATAAGTTGGCTTAAAAGCTAAACAATGTAAAATGTAAGTTTTACATAGTAAATTTTAAGAACATATTTAGTAATAAAAAAAAAACCGAAAAAATACTTATTAGAGTTGTTTCAAAATAATTCATATTTATTATATAAAGAGAAGAAAAGAAAAGATATAATATAATCTTATGGTTGCGCATTAACATAAATAATTTAAAAAACCATATTATAAATTTTTTTTCCAAAGGAATATTATGTTAAAAGTATAATGATGTTGCCTTTATTGTAGTTACTTAAAAAAAAAGTGAATTTATTTTTAGTTACATAAATATATAACTTATAATGTTAATGGTATAATGTTACTGCTGATAAAAATACGAGTTTTTATGAGATTTCTGATTATACGTAAAGATAAATTTTTCATTTCGTTTTAAATAAATTCATTTTTTAAAATCTCATTTAAGTATTATATTTTGGCCGTTTTCAAATTTTTAAAATTCATAAAACATTTAGGTACTTTATTTTAATTGAAGTATAATTACTTATTTATAATTTTTTTTTCATTAATTAAAAGTATATCTTTATGTTTTTAAATAATAACAAATTTAATAACTAATATGGATTATTTTTTATTTTATTTTTTGTTAGTTTTATTTATTCTGTTACAATAATTCAATATAAAATAAATTTATATTTAAGGTGATCTTAGAGATCAATGTGGCTCTGGATATGAAAAAATGTTTCGGTTGGTCAGGCTAAAAACGAAGGAAAAATGTCAGTTAATATTATATTAACTAAAACCGAGTTCTGTGTATTTAAAAGGAGTTTGGTTTTTTTATACGGCAAAAACGATAAAATATTTATATTAATCTAACTAAAAACATCAGTTTTCACGAAGTTTCATATATATAAAATTATACTGTGTTGTAGTAATATTTTTATTAGTGCGAAGGATAAATAGTATTACATTTTAGTTTTCATTTACAAATAAAATATAAGTAAGATTAATAATAATTTTACTATTATGTAAATGAATATGTATAATTTCTTGAATGCATTTAATAAGCGAATATAAGTCATTTTTATATTTTTAGAATTAAATTATTATTAGAAATATCATAAAAAATGTTTGTTGTGATGAAAATGTTCCTTGTATTTCAACGTTGGGCTTGAAATTATACTGCATGAACCAGAAAGCAGTTGGTTATTTAGTATGAGACCTAATTACCGATAATTCAAGTGAATTAGCATGTGTAATAATAAAATATATTTTCAAAAATATACAATTATACGTTATTTATGAAATGCACTTTAAAATTCTTTAAAAAAAATCTTTTAATAATTATTATTTAATTATCATGTAAATCGTGATAAAAATACATTTTTCACTTAAATGAATTCTATTTATTGCATGAAATGTACAAAAGAATAATGAACAGCCGTAATTGTTACCCTGCAATTTTTGAAAATCCTCGGAAGAAAAATAATTGTATAATATTATACATTATGTCTGTAATCAAAGTATTAAGAAAGTTTTTATCTGAATAATATAAATATTAACATCTTTTTAAGTTACTTTTTGAAGATAATATTTAAATTTATTTTTTCTAACATAAGCAGAATATAATGCTAATGAAAATGACCAATTCGTACAATCAAGGATTTTTGTATAAAGGACTTTGATATTCATATTTTTGTATCGTGTCATACACGACTGTTTGCATATATATAAAACAATGAAAAAAAAAATCCATTTTCATCCATGATTATTTCAAAACTGTGAATTAAGAAATGGTAATTACCTAGGAATGAAATTTATACAACTATGTATTGCAGTCATTTTATTATTAATCGCAGATTAAAACGGCTGTTCAGGCTTATTAAAAATGAGATATTTAGAAATCCTTAAGAATCTCCCCCCTTTGCAAAAGGATGATTATTCACTATGGAAGGCCATGAAGAAATACAATAGATCACCACCATCGTTACCATCTTTGAAAACATTGGATAGGGCTTGAAGCCTCAGTGAGAAAGCTGACGTATTCGCAAGGAATCTTGAAAAGGTGTTTTAGCCTTTTGACTTGCGAGGGTATGGTGAGGAAGAAACGATCGAATTCCTTAGCAACCCAATTCCTATGAGTGTACTTGAGAAACCTCTGTTTCCTGTGAACGAGGGGTTACGACCTCATTCCTCTATCCTCTTTGAAACCTTCTGCGAGTAATCAGGAGAGGAAGTAATTGAAAGAAAGCTCCCGGTTGTGATTTGATAACTAAAAAAATGCTTTATGTGCTTCTATTCAAGGTTATCAGCAGATAACACATCTCTGTAATGGTATTCTTTGAACTACGAGCTTCCGAACGGAATGGAAGGTGTCGCAGATGGTAGCGGTTCTGAAACCTGGTAAACCGGCTCATGATGTAGCTTCATACAGGACGGTAAACCTCTAACTTATTCAATCGAAGGAACTGGAAAGATTACTTCTTCTGAGTGTATGGGCGATTTCGGAGGAAGGGCGTGTTATTCCTGTCCATCAATTCGACTTATATTATTTGATACTGGGTCGAGTGTTTCTCAGGGCTCTGTTCTGGGGCGGTTCTATACTCAGTCTTTATTGCGGACCTCCGGACTCTAGAGGACATCAAATTGCGAATGAAACGGCAATTCTGGCTATGGATGCTGATCGCATCGCAGCTTCAGCTAAACTAAGAACTGTGTTGGATCTAATTAACAAATGACTTGCTAGACAAAAGATGAAGGTTAATCCAGCTAAGTCTACGATTGCGATGAGGAGGAGGTAACTGCCCGTAAGTTCAACTTAATGGTGTTAACATCCCGCATGTTAATAGCGTGCGATACCAACGAATGCATCTGGATCGCCGTCTGATAATGAGGATTCAGCTTGGCAAGGGGTTGCAACTATGATTGTAAAACAAGCAACTGTTATACTAAGCGGTCTTGAAACCGATTTAGATTTACGGAATTCAACTGTGGGGTACGCAAACGAGAATAATATAATATAATTTAATTTCAAAAAATTACTACTTTGGTGAGAAATGACCCCTACTGAAAATATCAATTAACCAATGGTACAAAATTTGCTGGCGCAAGTAAAATAATTTACAAAGTTTTTATTAAAAATTGATAAAAATCAACAAAATGAATATTATTTTGATATTTTCTATATTTTTTAAACAAAATTACAGGCCAGAATTTTCTTATTGTTCTTAAATTTCAAATTCTTCTGAAATATCGATGAAGTTTGTCGATTAAAATTACTTAAATAATTTTATAATGGTCAAAGTAATCTAAAAATAATAAGAGATGAGGTAAATAACTTATAAAAAAAATTCGATTGAAAATCTTTTATTTTTGTAAAACGTTTATATGCATGTGGCCAACTACATCTAAGTTATATTAAAACATTATACATAGCCCTTGACTTAATTTTTCACAGAAATAAAATTATTTTATTATTTACCAATTTACAACTTATGTAATAAATGTGGAAACATATATTTCTAAGGCGAGTTCAGTCTATCGAACTAGTGAATGAGATACGGTACTATGAGTAAAAATTAAATTAAAAAAAAAAATGTTTTTATTTATCCAAGCATAAGATAAACTTTCTACGTAACGAAACTTAAGAGAGTTAATGAGAGTTAAAAATGTTTCATTTTTAATATTGCAGAAAAACTTGGAAACGTAACACAAATTAAAATGAATAAAATATGTAAATATGTGCTTGCATAGGGAAAGTATTTTTAGTCTAACATTTCAGTTGGGAAACGGAGCGTAGGGAAAGTGTAGTAAGAAGTTAAGATAAGGTGGATAATGTCAACTGTATAAGTAAGACCCACAGAGGAGTTTAATTTTTTTTAACGATCCATACTTTGACAAATCATTCCTCTTATCTATTTTTTGAAACGGGTTTAAAGTAGCGCACATCAGTGGTAGTGAGTTGTGTAATCTAGAAAACGACATAATATTAAAAAGTATTCTGTAACTTAAAAGAATGCTAATCATAGAGGGTTTAGTGTTAATCAACATTCTAAAAGTATACATAAAACAAATGAAATTCTACGAGTAAACTACCAGTAGCGATATCTTTATTTGGGATGTTTTCGGTGATTACGGATAAGATTCAAGCGTGGACCTTTTAATGTATATGTCTAATACCCTTTCATAAGTGTACTGTTTGCAATACTGTTTGAATTTTGTTTGCAAAGTTCAAAAACACAGCTTTCTCAGAGCCTTGTATAGTGTACAAGTCGTGTTAATTCTCTGTTGGAGTGGTTATAGCTTAATATTTTACTTTAGAATAGCTAAACAAATATAGAGTTATATTATTTTGTTACCCGATTACTCTTTTAAATCTACGCAATTTCATTTATGATATTCATCTCAAAATGCTGAAGATAATTATAGAATAAAATTTAAAAAAGTAGTTTTTGATTACTTTTCAAATTCTATAAAAACGAAAAAATTCTGAAATTCTTTAACTGCTTAGTAATTATTAATCGTTTATCATTATCCTGACCCAGTTTGAATGTTTTTTGATCCTCACAGATTTTCAGTAACAGAAAATCTTTCAAATAATACACATTTTATCACAAATAAATATTTTACGTAACTATACATCAGAGACAATAATTAAAAATAATTATTATTACAAAGGAGACGAAGTAACACTTAAAAAGAATCTTCTCGGGGGTAATTTTAATTTAGTATTAAAAAATAAATACAGCAACGAAAATCTAAACCCTAACTAGCGAATTATTTTTACACAAAATTAAAAACAAAATCATTCTTCTTAACACGAAATATTTAACATTATTATTATTTCTTCTTTTAGGTGAGTGTTTACAGCTGTAAACACTGTAAACAGCTGTAAAGGCCATCTCCCACATCCCAACCTCAAAACTCTTCTATCCCGTAAACTTTCCTCCTCCAAATTCCTTCTCTCAATCGCCTTCATCATTCCAGATATCTACTGCCTTGGAGGTAGTTCCTTCATCATTCCAGAATCCATTGCTTTGGAGGTCGTCCACGTCTCCTCCACTCTCCTACGGTCCATTCCAACATTCTCCTATGCCAACTATACTCCTCCATTCTCCAAACATGCTTAATGTATATTTTTATATTTTGATTTTGAACTGAAAAATTATCTTCATTTTGGAAAATAAACTAAAATTATATTATAAAAATCAAATTTTACAATAATTATGAAGCATGTTTATTAAATTTTAAATTCATTACATAAGATAAACAACCGGCTAATGTACTGATAAATACGAAGAATTTTCAATTTTCCCTTGTTTCAAAAATAAATAATCGTTTGAAATTGAACTGTTGAAATAAAAAAGCATCTCACTTCATTCCCTACTTAGTAAAATAGCAGCTATTTTGCTTTTTCATGAAAAAGCAACTTTTCAATGAAAAGTTGTAGATTAAAATATTTATTATAGGCTAAACTGGTTAGAAAATTTTGTAAAAACCGGTATTAGTTTGATGTAACTTGTTTACATTTCTGTAGTACTGAATATTAATACGTAACAAAATACCACGAAATCCACAACTATTCTAAAAAAATTAATATTTATAAAATCAAACTTTTAAAATAACAAATGAAATAACTTCAATTATTTAATTAAAAAAAACTGATTAATAAAATCAACTTTAAATTTTTATATTTAAACAATTAAAAATAAAATAATGTTCTAGCAAGAGGAAAAATTTCATTTTATTAACAAGTTTTACACGAAAAATTAAATCTTTTAACAGCTAATCCACCTGTATTTATAAATAAAAAAAGAACCTATGCATGCGTACTAAAATAAAAAGTAATTTGATCAAAATTTACAATAAAAATGAACAAACATTTATGCAAAACACAATTTATCTAACAATACTTAATACGTGCATAATGTAATAATAATTACAAACCTATGCAAACATTTACATAACATGACATGCACATTACTCAATAAATCTATACATAATTAATTAACATAGTACAACACTGTTCAGATTCTTAGGTAAAATATCTACTGATCACTGATCCAAAATATAAAACTAAAAGCAGAATTATATTTTAATTTCTATTGATATTAAAGATTAATTAATTTCTTAAGCGTGGGAAAAGAATGTAAGAAATGTCTATTTGATATCTTGTATTATTCATATAATTGTTGCATTGTAACTTAACAATGGTCCCAGAAATTTTCATAAATAGACATCAAACGTTTTGAAATTGTTAATACACAATCCAAATTGAAGAAAAAATTTGTATATTAAAAATTTTTATTAATACTCAACAAGCCGTAGATGTATTTTCCTAACCTGCTTAAATGTAAATTTTATAAAATGTACACACATGAAATTTTCTATGTATATTCTATAAATCACAAAAAAAAATTATTACGAGTTAGTAAATATGGTTTGATGGTAGAGATAAACGTTCTTATAATATTAAAAATAAATTCTAAATTTTCAAGAAAAATTTATCAAATCTTGGTCTAATAATCCTATGCTGACATTAGCTATACGCTGACTGTAAAAAATAATTAATTACATTTATTGTCTATAAGTGAAGCAATTGCAACGGCCAAAAGAATCTACCAGCACAAATCATAAAATTTTCTTTTCTTTTTTTCTTGTAGTACATTCTTGCATAATTTGCATAAGGTACATTCTTTGCATAATAATTGTAACATAATTCTCTTGCATCAGAATGATAGAGAATTCTGTGTGATGTGTGTATGTATGTGTATTGTCACCTGAGGAAGCTTAGAGAATTCTAAGTGAAACGTAGTGAATTTAATTTATAAGTTTGTATAAAGAGATTAATAAAGCTAATATTTGTATAAAATATGTCTTGTTATTATATTTAATTCTATCCAATCAAGAGGAAAATAAACTTAAATAAATTACATAAGTTAATATTCATATATATATATATATATATATATATATATATATATATATATATATATATATATACACAGATACACACACACACACACACACACACACACACATACATATCTCGTAATTAATTTACTATAAGGGGAACAAATTTAAAGAAAGGAAACCAAATAGTTCCCAAAAGTAAACGAAAATCAGTAGTTGAAAATTATTGCATTCCAAAAGACCAAAACTACTAATTTCTAGGTCCAGAAGATTTAATTCCATTAATATAATGCATTTTTTTCTAGAAAAAATGGTATAATTAATTGTATTCTTTTGTACTACAAACCTTTATTAATTTGTTAAAGAATGATTAGTTTCTAATGTACAAATTAGACCTGTCAAAATTAAATTATAAAAAATAAAGGGTACTTTGTAAAATTTTTTAAACAGACATTTTTGAGCATCCTTTGAAATAGAAAAGATAACATTAAAAAAAACAGCTGCTAGATCGCTACTGGAATAAAATTTGAGATCACTGAAGATTCGTGAACCGATTATGAAACGGATAAATAAAAATGTTATAAATTTGGGGAAAGTTATTGATTACATGAACTGCTTTCATTTTATAAAAAAATTCAAATAACAGTTGTACTTAAATACTAATATTTCATTTACGGATAACGAAATTCATTTAACTGGGTGTACCATCTACTCAAATAGACGCTAATTATCAATTTAAAAATGAATGTTATTGTAAATTGTTAAAAAAATTGTAATATGTCCTAGGGGATAGTGCATCATAATCAATGCATTGATTGCATTTGAAAATAATAAATGTTCAGAACAGCTTTGTGTCTGAGAAGGGAACATTGCAAATGGTACCATCTTAAACATAGATAATATTATCTCGTTTAACAAAGAATATAATAATTATATATATATATATATATATATATATATATATATATATATACACACGCACACACATAATATAATAATACATAATTAATGGCTATGTGTAATAACTAGATGCAATATTAAATAAATTAATGCTGGAGAATAATTGCATTAATTTTTTTTTCGGCATGGTCTCGTTTTTGTTCATCTTTCCATTTTCTTCCTATGCTTCTTTTTTGTGCCACAAGAACTTTTATATTGTGAATTATCCTTCGAAAGTTATCTTTATTGTAACAGCTTTTTTTCAAGCTTATCGTTTGAAGGTCTTATTCCATCGGTCTCAGGTAATTTGATTTGCTTTTCATGTTCCACAACTTGTCACAGATTTGTTTATTTAATTTGTTCAATCCATCCTGATTATATGTCTCAAAAAATTTAACCTTCTTTTCCTTATCGCTATTTCTAGGTCTTGAATTTAATTAAATTACATTAATTTTGACAAAATAATTAATTTAAATTTATTTTTTAATTTCGGAATTGTACATATTAAATCAGAAAATAAATTGAAATAAACTAGTCTGTGTTAGGTTCATCAGAACTAAAAATAATTCTGTTAACTGAATCCCAGCAATCAAAATACAACGTTTGTTAAAATCCAGTTTAAAACAGGTGTAATTTTTCTTGGCTTAATAAAATTACCTGACAGCTCTTCACAACGATCAAGTTTAGTCATGAAACTAGAAATCTATTAAACTAACTCATATTAGTAGTAAAATTAAATATTTAAAAAAATATCTGAACAGTGTTGATATTCGTAATATAAAAAATAAAAAGAATAGGTATTATTTAAAATACAATATTTTAAATAATATATATATTTTTTATATTTATAACCTTACCTGGAACTGTTGCATGGCGGGGTAAGCAGCAGCGGCTGCCATCATGCCAGCTGGGGTAGGTTGTTGTAATGCTGCCCCTTGCGCAACGGCGGCTGACATACCTTGACCAGGTAATTGAGGCTGCGCTGCTGGCCACGCACCCGGCAAACTCATGCCCATTCTCCTATAATTATTAAAGTATGAAACGGTAAATTTATGTTAAAAATATAAGTGAATTGAAAAAGATTTTTTATTTAATATACATTTTTTACGTCATGATGATGTATATATATATGTGAAATTATTAAGTATAACAAAGCTTTGATAAATCAATTTGAACAAATTTATTTTTAAGGCAATATATCCTAACAATTAAAAAAAATATTTTAAGTTACGTTGGGTACATATGACGTTACAACACTGCCTGAAACATATTTTGGGATCCAATAAAATTGATTCTTCTCTTCTCTATCAGATAAACAGAAAATTCCATTATTTATTACTGAAATTTTATTGTAAAGAATGAAATAATATATAAATTAACACAATCAACCAACAAAAAACTTCTTAGGGAAATTAAACATTAATCTTACTGTTTTTAAAGTAAAGTAAAGTAAACCAGTCATTAATAAAAAAAAGGACAGATTTTACTACGTTTGATTTAGAATAATTAATGTACTTATTCTAAGACAAATTAGAAAGAACATCCGGGATACTTACATTTCACATAATTTACGTCTACTATCAGGCAAGAAATGAGAGAATTCGATTGTTTTGGTAATAATATTGACAGGCTGTTTATTTTGTTATAAAATATTTCAAACTGTTAATTACAAAAAAAATAAAAATAAATAAAAAATGAAGCACCTTATCCATCTGCCGTTTACATAATCATAGTAAAAATTACTGCCTCCAATCTTTACCATAAAAATTTGCGAAAGTAGTTTCATAGCGTAATTATAAAATAAAATTAACATCTCAAATATGTGAAAACAACAATATTCTATAAGATGATTCTCCAAGAATGTAAAACCCTTTCAGGATATGTTCTATTGCTGAAAATAAAGAAGAAAGTTTAATAAACATAGATTGGGACACCCTCCGTTAGTGGGTGTTGACTGCCGAAAGAGTTTTGCGCCTTTGATAATATTAAGCCTGACTATAATTCTTGGAACCAAAATTAAGGGCAATATTTTGTGGTTTTATATCAAATCTGAGCTCAGAAATTAAAATAAAGTCCCAG
The DNA here is from genome assembly GCF_047948215.1 of Lycorma delicatula. Lineage (NCBI taxonomy): Eukaryota > Metazoa > Arthropoda > Insecta > Hemiptera > Fulgoridae > Lycorma > Lycorma delicatula. Next base: position 74,988,951 of record NC_134459.1, on the reverse strand, counting down.
AACTTTTTGATAGGTTTTGAGAAATTTGAGGTAAAAGATAAAAGACTGGAGTCGAAAAGCACATTTATTTGCTTTTGGCGTAATATAACTTTATTACCCATTTAATAAAGTTATATTAAAATTATACCTATTTAATAAAGTTAATGGGTGATAAACAATAAAATAACTTTATTAAATGGTAATAAACACATAAAAGTTAAAAAAAAACTTGTACAGAATTTGATTCTGAGTAAAGATTATGAATAAAGGTCATAGAGACTAAATACAAAAGTAAGAAATTTGAAGTTTATTAAAGATAAAACTTATCAAATGTTTTAACTAAAATGTTGGAGATTTGACGAAGTTAAAATCCAAACCTAAGTTTGCATGAACGTCCTTTATTTCAGCAGTAAAAAATGTACTGAAAGTTTGTTAAATTTTTGTGAATTATTTTGTACTGTGAATCTAATTATTACAAGACTGCATGGGAAAAATTACGTTAAATAAAACGAAAGTTTTGTTTAATACTTAAAACATTATTTTTAACTATTCGAAATCATATTGTCTCAACTTTAGCCTATATTTATTTCCGATTGATTCCTACCGTTAATGTGGTGCCTCAGTCTAATCATATCGGAACTCTTACGTGCTAACTACATATTTACGATTGTTTAATGACGTATTACGTTTGCAGTGGCAGTTATCTTATTCATAAATTTTACTTTAAAAATGTTTAACTTAATAATATGAATTTAAACTTACTCAACTTATTAAACTTAATACGTAGGTTAGATGAGAACTGGAATATATTAGTACTCGAATGAGATTGTCTAATAGATTAGAAGGATATGAAAGAAATCTTATATAACTGAAAAAAGAAGAGTGACATATAAAACATTTACTTGCTGGAACCAAAACGTGTAATAAAAATAACATATAAATTTGAAATTTGAGGGAAATATCCGTAGAAAAGATTCTTTTTAACAGAAATAAAATAATTATAATTTAAAGTACACTTTGACGCTCTCTATAAATCTTAAGTCTTATTTTATGATTCATTTAATAATAATAAATATTCTACCTATTAAGATGGAAAAAGAGAAACTGAGGTTCAGGAGGAGAAAATGCAATAGGTTACAGAAAAATTATGATTAAATAATATTAATTATAAATTTGATACATTATAATAAAGAATTTTTTCTTTTAAAGAAGAATCAAAATAAAGGAAATAAAAACCCAAGAGTTAATATTAATTGTGGTAACGCGTCTTTATAGCTGAACTATATATTTTTACCACCTTTTGCACTAATTTAATAATATACACTGTACAAAAGTGTGCGTTGTGGTCAAGCGGTTGTGAAGAGAAACTGTACACTAATGCATAAACGTGTAGCGTTTATTACTTAGTTTAATACATATAACTTGGTGTATTACTAATTAATATATTCTAGTATATATTACACAACGTGTAATTCTACGTCGTACAGAAGAGAATGTGTACAGAATAAAATAACCTAGAAGACAATTAGGATAAAATAGACAAAAGGTAGTATTATTCTAAGTTAAAGATGCCTGCAATGCGGTTGTGCTTCTACTAACTGATAACTGAGAGGGGGGCTATAATATCAATATTAACAAACTTAATAATACACTATTATAAAATAACTAATGATGCTATAAGGTATGGCTGTGTACTTCATTTCCGTCATAAAGTTAGTAAACTATCTATTTACATACTTTACAAACGTAAAGTTCTCAGTTTTATCGGCTAATATCTGTGTGGCCTATACTTTTTATTTGATGTATTACGATACCAATCTTGTTAAAACTTCAAACAAATTAATATAAATATTTGGAAGAAAATTATAAGCATAAATATTTTTCAGTTTGGACAATTTTTTAAATAAATTAATTTGAAGTTTAAAAGGCTAGAAATGATAATATACTCGTAATTAAAAAAAAAAAAAACTGAAATTTATTGAAATATTTCAATTTATTACAAATAGTAATTTAATTTAACAAAGAACAAGTCGTAGGTTAATTAATGATAAAAAATTAGCATTTCAAAAATAGCTTACTTATTTTACTTCACGAAATATTTCCACTTTTTTTTTAAAGTACAATTACCTAATTTCAAATCAAAATATTTTATTCCGTTACATATTGAATACTAACTAAATTTTCGTTTTTTTTTCTTTTATTGTTAAAAAGTAGTGGGTTTACGATTTTAAATTTTCAGAGATTACAAACATCTAAACATATAACTTTCTTGTGTATGCGAAAAAAGTAAAAAAAAACAACAGTTTTCTCGTTCACTAATCTGTTCTTTTGAAGTAATCATTTCTAAGTCTTACGGATCTTTTTCAAGTTTTCGGAGTCATCATGATTATTTGTTTCCTTTAACTGGTTACCATACAATCTAACTGGTCTACTGAACTATATGAAATACTTTGCAATATTTCAATTTCATAAAATTAAAAACTAATAATAAATACGGTGGTAAATTAATATAATATTACAGCCATATTGAAGATAAATTTTTTCTAATATTTTGTTATAAAATTTACCTTATTATAATATTTATCATTATTACACGTAAAAATAGGTGCTATAAGGATTAAAAATAGAGTTATGGTTACAAAATCATTATCACAACTCATTAAATATGAGGCCTGAAATCGAATTAACGATTTCTATTAACAACTGAACAAATACTCATGCTAAAAAATTACCTGTCTTTTAGCTGCTACAACTGTATAGAAATTAACCTGACATTAGATGATCTACGCTTACAGATTACATAGCGGTCCATAGAAGAGAAGTCGTTCCATGCATGAAATAGAGGACAAAAATGGTAATATATAATAAAACTTAAGTAAATATAATAAAGTTAAATACTACTAACCCCATATAACCCTGCTGATAACCAAATTGGCCATACGTATATCCCTGCATACCCTGGAATAGTTGACCTTGCATTTGGGCCGCAGCGGTTGCAGGATAGCCCTGAGGATACCAGTATCCTAACTGCTGACCATATGCGTAAGGAAACTGAGCACCTGTCAGCGGCTAAAAACAAAACAGAATTAAACATGAGTTAATCTATTTTATATAATAAATAAATAAAAAGAAGTTATTAGCTAAAGTATAGAAATCAAGATATATTCTATATTGTACGATTTATTTATGTGTGTTAATTTATATTGTTAATTATAACTAACAAGGAATTGCGGCTGGATAAAAGAACTAACAAACAAAAGTTAAAAATAATTAGTACGTCTAAGCCTCGATCTGTTAATATCCTACGCAGTCAGATAATAACTATTTCAACCAGATAAAATTGACGGGTGTACCCCTTGATGGATGTAACTGTATTTCAACCCATTACGAATTAAAATAAGTATTTGAATGAATTGTTTGAACCCATGAATTTTATTTATGTGAAACGCAAAGGCAATAGAGTTTTATTAATTGGTATAAAAAGGAAAGAGAAACATATTATTTAAATAGACTTTCATAAAACTCAATAATAATGAGAATATTCATAACACTGAAAATATCTATGCAGCTACTATTTGTGTTATCGAATACATGTATCCTAATTTAAATCTATTTAGCCATTTCTAAAACAGTTGCAACTATAATTTTTATTTTAATGTACATTTACTGCGACCGGTAATAATTATTTAATTTCATTCAAATATTTTAAAATTTCTGAAATATATCAATCAGTTGAAAAATGTTAAATTTTTTTTTTTAAATCTAGTAATGTACTACAGAGAAAAACAAGGTGTTATAAAGAAATATTTTTAGACATAAATATAAAGCGGCATAACAATAAAACATACATACATTCAATAATATTATTTTAATGAAAAGATTTAAAAATAAATGGAATAAAACATCACAATGAAATAAGTTATTAAAAATAAATGACTTTATTTAACCTTACTGGATATCTCTTTTCAATCTTCAAATAAAATTCGGTGAATATACCGGACCATCTAACTGATTGATTTTGGATAAATTCTTGAGCGTAAATCTTGTATAGCATTTTCTATGAAAGAAACTTCTAAATCAGATTGCAATCTACGATTCGAAACATAATACTAGGAATTTGAACAAGGAGAAACTTTGATTTGGAAGGCCTAGATCTTGAATCGATTTTAAATTATTTTTTTTAGCAAAACCTAACATCTCAACACTATACATTCAGATGGATATAAGAGATTTTTACAACGAAAACTTTTGTTTTAAATTAATGGGTGACCAATAATGAATAGATCTTTAGATTTTATTCATGCGTGCATTCACGAGATGACTTTTTATTTGAATATTAAAATACTAAACAAATTAAAAAAAAAAAATCATATTTTTTTACTAAAACGTCTTTCTAAAACCAGCAATTCTTACATTGAACGTTATTCAAACAGGATACTACGGCTTATGCGGAGGGGAGGGGTTAGTTCAAGTTGTAATATTTAAATTATTAAACCGTGTTTATTACAACTTAGTAATAATGTGGTTAGATTCACAAGCCACAATCTTTGTATCGGGCTTATAAAATAAATTATGGATACTAAAGAAATGACCATTACGGATATAATTAGTAATAAAATATAAATGTTATTTGTAAGTTATAAAAGTGTTTGGTTAAGCATTACGTCGTTAGATAGCAAAACACTAACAGTATATAACAGCATAAGAGTATTGGCGCCTGTCAGTGTGTAATTAGTCTTGCGAGGCTCATTTCGTGTAAGTGGCACTTTAAAAACCGGAGACGAGACACCCGCTCAACTATCATCGGACTTCTCTCTAGCCCTCTCACCCTCTTTCGTAATTATTTGGAGGTAATAAAGAGGGAAAATTGTGAAGAAAATATAGACTGATAGCGCAGCTCTGCTGTTAATATACCACTCTTGAAACAGTAATGAATACACCAACATATTATAAACCTCTGCTTTCGATGTTAAGTCTGTAATTATAATACGTTTTAAATTTAATTGTTTTAAATGTATGATACTTTTTTAAATATAACAATAAAATCATTTTCAATATTAAAAACATAAATAAAGGTAAATAATTTTACCTTACACGTGAAAATAAAAACTGTTTAAAAAATCCCTCACAATAGGTTTTAAAAATGTTCTATATATTATCTATAAATAAGAAGTATTTCCTGTATATTATCTTTCTTGCTTTATTTTTAATGATTTTTCTGAACTTAGGAGATAGAGATGTTGTGGGAGTTATAAAATCCCCGCTTTTCCTGATGCCAATCCATACAATTATTTTACAAGGTTGTTAGCCGTATGTTTTAAAACGCATGGAATAAAAGATAAGAGATAAATTATTTATTGTTAGAAATGAATTTTAAAAGAAAAGCAAAACTCATTTTTAGACAATTTAATTTGGATATAACCTACTTCAGTTTAAAGAGATTTTTTTCATAATAAAAATAAAAAAAAATAATAGAAGTTAAATAAAAATCAATATTCACACTATTCTTTTACTCCGTTTTTATTCTTTTTTAAATTTCTAAAGAAATAAAGATTTTACGGGTATCTTTTGAAAATACTGATGATAATAAAGTTTTCCTTAAGATGATCGTTGTAGTAGTTTTCTTTTACCCAATTTGTCGAAACTGCCGTAGATCATGTCATGATCAGATATGGTTACATATTTAAAAATTCCTAAATCTCATCTACTGAATGAATTGAGAATGAATTAATCATATTCTTATTGTTTTTCGTTTAAAGAATACTGAATTTCATTGATACTCTTCATTTGTAATCACAGGCACTGTCCTACATCTTCATGGTGACATGACGTAAAATGATATTGTGAATTAACACTCCAGTTGTGTCCACAACTATAGTAGTTGGATCCACATCTCAGTTGCTGTATACATCTATCGTATGTATGAGTACATATACATAGAATTAAAGTAATTCCGTTCCACAATTTTATATTAAATTACTTTTTCTATCTTGATTGTAAGAGTAAAAACTTAAAATATTCTATTAAGAAGGACCCCATTTTAATAATTCTAAAATGGCAGCCGGTAATGTGAAATTATTTGTAATAAAAATCTGATGTGGATACCATATGACTTCCTTGTACGCCTACTAAATTACATATACACATTTTTTTTAAAATGAAAAGTACAACAATTTTTTTTTTTATCAATAACTTATTGAATTCTAATTTATCGTAAAAAGTTTTTTTACAATCGGAGGTTAATAATTTTTAATACATCAATATATTTAAATTAAAAAAAGTTAAAAAAAAGGAGATGAAGTCGGATTCAAACCGATGTGCCTTCTCCTTGTAAGATCCGAATATTTCATTAAAAAAAATTTCATTTATAACTCTGGAACCAATGAAATTAAATACCACTTATGATATATCGTTGTAAAGGTCTCAATGAGGGCTTATTACTGCAGTTAGAAAAAGTCCAAAATCCAATCTTGTTTTAGATTTTGGGGTTTTTTTGGACACTTTTCGTTCATTCGATTGCAATCAAAAGGGGAGGTGCACAACTAGATGTTACACAGTCCAAAATCCAAAATTTCAACATCCTACGGCTAATAGTTTTTAATTTATATGTACGGACGTACAGACGTCACACCGAAACTTGTCAAAATGGATATTTCCGGTGAAATCTGAAAACCGAAATTTTTCGAGATCACAATACTTCCTTTATTTAATAAGCGGAAGTAAAAATGGTAATTTTTAAAAGAAATTTAACTTTATGAAAATTATTTAAGTTTAGGTATATAAAATATATGAAATAATTGAAATTCTACAAAATTTACATTGAATTATGTATTTATATTATGCAAATGATATGAAATTCATATCATTCTACAAAGCCATAAACGTTTAATTCTTTTTTTTTTTATAAATTGATTTAAACTATTTTTGAGAAAGTAAATTTTAGTATTTTTATAAAATATAACACAAATAAGCAATTAAAAAATTAATATATTAATAAATTTACTTATAAAATTATAAGCTATTTTTTCCATACCTATATTTTTTTTAAAATCAACAGTTTTTTTTTAATAAAAATATAATTTTTTAATATAAATTTTTGAGAGTAGTGGCTATAAATGTCATTAAAAGTATTGGATATTGCATTCAGCTTTTCTTAAATTAGGTACCATTATTAATTACATTTTCCTTTATGATAAATAAATGTAAATTAATATATCAGAGTATTTATCAGAGCAAAATATGGTAAAATAAAAAAAATATTATTTTTTAATTACCCTATATTATTTTCCAGGATTTTTAAATCTTTTTAAAATATGAGTATGAAAAATTTTTTAATCAGCAAGAAAAAATGTGATTAAACTAAAAAAAAGAAAAAATTAAATAAATAAAAAACGACTCACTAAATTTGAGGAATTGTGCTTCCAGAGGATCTTTTCGGAGCTACTATACGGCTCCTTCGTTAGTGGTGTTATAGGTGGCGCTGTTGTCAATGGTATTGCCCCATCCGCAATACAGTTCTGGAAATACAGTTTTATGTATTTTATGTACCAGTTGTAATTTATTTTTGAATAGGAAATGTATTAAAAAAGTTAATAAAAAATTTATTTATAAGTTTATAACTACTTTCGGACAAGATTTAAAGCATTTGGAATAAAAAAATGAGATAAAAATAATATAAAAGCTACTTAATTTTTTCTTTTTAAAACTATTTATTTTTGGGTTTCGTATAAAAGGGTTTCTGTTTTATTTCTAATATCTGCATCTATTTTGTGCTTTTCGTGTTTCAATTTTTATCCTGGTTACTGGAAATTGTTCTTTTCGATGAGGATCATAATCATCGCCTTTACATAACATTGTTTTGAATATAGTTATAATGTATATTTAATTAAATTAGGAGTATCAAAATTATGAATATAACAAAAAATCTGCCAGATAATTATATTAAAAATAAAACTTTTCGGGAAAAATCCATGGATATTTTAGAGAATATTTTGTTTCAACGTCTTTTGTGTAAGTTAGTGAATGGTTGAACTGTGGGGTACGGTAGATATTTCTATCTGAAATTAAATTAAACGGAATTTACTACTATATGGTTACACATTTATAAAACGAACTGAATTTAAGTTTAAAGTAAAACTTAATAAAGTTTACTAAACAACTTCAATTTCTACATATAAAGTGTTATAGGTATAGAATCCTGCATAGTAGAATACAGTACATATACAAGAACGGTAAATTAATTGCTGCTGCTACCATTATTGCTTAAATTCATTTGAATATTTAAACGAGCATGTGTCGAATACACATTATATATTGTGTCTTTATATCTGTCTACCATACCCTGGATTGCATTCATATGTAAATTATAGAAGTCTACGAAATATTTTATTCCTGAAGTAAAAGTTTACGTATTTATGAATGGTACAAATAATAATAATAGACATAATACATGAAGAATTATCACAAGAAAGAAAACTAAACACAAGGAAAACAATTGTACAATAATACGAATTTATTACAGATATTTCTGTATGTTCATACAATTTAATAATTAAGCGATTGTTATATCGATTTGAATAAAGGTTCAAATGTAAGTAAAGATTTTTTACAAATTTAATTATATTCCCTATACTTAAGTCTTTTGAGTTTAACTATAACGGCATACTTTAAGAATTGGTTAACTTGAGATAAATCAAGAGAGACAATTTCTGAAACGCAATTTACATTACAGATAATTTTTTTTATAGCGTAAAACCGTACACCTTATAAATAGTAAGTAAATTGTAATGGATTTTCTAATGAAATAACTTTAACATTTGGTAAGAGATGAAGACATTTCGAACTAAAAGAGTCTATCATTTTATTCGATCACTTTAATATAATAAATTAGAAAAACAAAATATATAAAAAAAAATTAAATAATAATATTAAAAACTGAAATATTAAAGTAAATCTCTTAGATGCATGTGAATACTTCAGTGAATCCTATTTAATTGGATTTGAAATCGAAATAATTCTATGGATTGTTTGCTTCGCATAACACAGTGGATTGTTATTTGAAGTTTTACTGATTTTTATGATGTCTTTCTTGAGGGTCTGCTTATATTAAGTTTATTTACACCCTAGTGAATAGGTCTATTCTCAACTGAACATCGATAATTTGAAATATTTGTATAACAAAAATGTATTATTATTTCTTATAAATATAAAAATTAGTTAACATTTTTTCTCCAATCATTTATATAAGTAGTTAAGTATTCTAACAATTCAGATATTTTTTCTGAGTGTGGTTAAATCAGTATTGTTAAGAAAAAATACTTACTAGTAAAAGAACTATTGCTATTGTTATATTGATTGGTAAGATGGTTAATAAAGATTTCCTGAAATTTTATTCTATAGATGTATTTATAATTAAAGGATTTGTAAATTTATTGTTAATTTACTATTATTTTTATCCTTATTATTACCTTTCTGTACTGTAGACATTATCTTATTCAGCATTTTTATGCTGCTCTCTACACAAGATCTTTCGTTTAAGATCAAACTTCGAATGCATTTATATACTATGAAATATAAATTTCTCTATTGAATTATGTAAGGAAATGATAAAAAATAAACGTATACCACAGTAAACCATTTACTAACTTACATAAAAAAAAGTTATTAAAAATATTCATGGATTTGCTCAAAAAATTAAGTTTTTTCATACAATTTTTTTAACAGATTTTTTTTTTTTTTTAATTATAATTATTTAAATAAAACTGTTTTTTTTTTGGCTTAATAAGCTAAATAAAAAGAAAACTTTCATTAGGAAATGGAAAGAGCCGCCTTTAGATAATATTTCAAAAACAAATTTTTTAATATTTTTTGAGCTAAGCTCAAATGAAAGCTTTAGGTAGGTAGCTTTGGTTCTGCTGATTTTGTAAGCTCAACATAGAACTGAAAAAGGAAAGATTTTTAATGATGTCAGTTGTTTACATAATGCGACAAAAAAGAAAATTATAAAATAAACAATTTTCATCAGGGAACCAACTGGTTATGCAATGTGGAAATTTCAGAAAAAAATTAACAACCAACTATTTTTCGAAATTTACAGAGCAGCTTATTCGGGTAATATTAAAAAAAATTCCTCATGAGAGAAATATTTTGTAAATTTAATGAATTCTAAATGTGAGTAGTAGTCATATTTTATTTTAACATTCATCTTCAATAAAAAGAAAACTAGGTTATTTTAAAACTTAACAAAAAGCCTGTATGATTAATTAATTATTTACTAGATTAACCATCCATAATTAATTATGCCTTGTTATCAGAATAAACAGCCTTTTTATTATGAAAGAAAAAGAAAAAGAAAGTCAGATGATTTCTAGCTTCTGGATTCTCTACCCCAGACAAGGCGTAAGGTTATTAACCTAATATAAAAAAATGTGATCTTTTTGTTTATATCTGTTATTTTACAAGAATAATTTCAAGTAGTATCTCTAAAGGATTTCCATCGATTTATTTTAAATTATCTGATTTATATTTTAAAATGAATTTAGAAAAAAATTTTCTAATTAAATGATTTTCAAATTTACTTGAATGAGCAAATTTAAAAGTAATTTGCAACACCCGCACACTACGGGAAGTGCAAATTTACCGCGCATAAACAGTCTATATTTTCTGTTATATTTAGACGGAGAATCAATGATCAACTTCAACATACATTTAAAAAAAAAAGATTCCATAGTACGATATTTAAGTAACAGATTTAACTGGATATCAAGATTTAATAATAATTAAAATTGCTAAAAAAAATCGTTTCAAGATTTTACAGTTACGTAAAAAGATTTAGTATCCACGCAAATTACCTAGTTGTCAATGCGTAGGTAATATTTACTTGGACTATCAAACGATAAACCACCGAGCCTAGTGGACCACCGGGTCTAGTGGTGAACGCGTCTTCCCAAATCAGTTGATTTAGAAGTCGAGAGTTTCAGCGTTCAAGTCGTAGTAAAGTCAGTTATTTTTACAAGGATTTGAATACTAGATCGTGGATACCGGTGTTTCTTGGTGGTTGGGTTTCAATTAACTACACATCTCAGGAATGGTGGAACTGAGACTGTACAAAGAATACACTTCATTTACACTCATACATATTATCCTCTAAGGTAATTAACGGAGGCTAAACAGGAAAAAGAAAGAAGTCTATCAACGATAAACGGTCATAGACTTTTATAAGTTTAGTGGTTAAATTTAGAGATTAATATCACTTTGAAATTTACTGAAGGAAATAAGTTTTATTGAAATGATTATGGGAAATTAAACCTCCTTTTCTTAAAGTTGTTAAATTTTAATCGTATTTCACTATTACTAATATTTGTTTGCCTATGTAGATTAGATTGTAATTTTGCTCTTCAGGGAGATAGGATCGAAGAAAAATATGATTAAATTATTAGGATATTCCATAGGATCTGAACTGCGTCACATTTTGAGAAGTGATCAAGATTTATGATAAATTAATTTGTCTGGTAGGTTTCACCAAGAAGAAGGAAATAGCGCTGGTAAATTAAATTGGTAAAACTGATTAAATTAGGTCTTAAATCAGCAACAATGAATTTTATCAGGTATAAAAAATTGATTATACATATTTAATTGATTCTAGTGTTATTTTTGTTCAACGTAGTATAGAAATTACCACCGTGTGAAATTTTTCAAGAACATCGAAAAAAAAATTATATATTACACATCACATGTACGACTTTTTCATAAAAGTATAGCATTATTTAGTATTCTTGTACATTAATAAATATTTGCGCATGAAATGTGGATATGGAAGGGTCGGTTACTATTTGAGGAGAGTGTCGGTTTGAACCAGAGGCGGAAACCGGCAGAGTGGACCCCTGTTTGATATTATTAGGTTTTGTTATTTCACTGGGTCTGCTCACAACTAGTATTCGCTTGATCGCTATCTGCCTTTGAAGTATGGCTGGCCGTGCATTACCCCTAACCCCTAGCCACCCGTGACCACCCTTAGTGTGTACAACACAACTGCAAACCGAGCCTAATTTGAATGCAAATATCATCCACCAGTTCTGCTGCTCGCTACCCATACCATTCCGTCGTATCATCCCCACAGTTCACATTTTCGCTGTTATGTTTATGTATGCGGGACTCCGTTGTTTTCTCCACAGCGGCTGGAATTCCAGCAATATTTTTATGACACTTCCTTTTTTTTGACAAGCGCTCTACTGAATCCCCTTAATGGGAAACAGATTTCCATTCTAAATTAAAGTTTGTGTTTTATAAAAACAACCTCGGGCTGAGCATTCTCTCATTCCAGGTCGTGATGATCGAATGAAATCGAATGGGAAACAAATACTAATATTTGTGTCATTAACGTCTCTTATATTGAAATGTAAGAGAATATATAAAATGAATCCTCTCTCTCTCTCTCTCTCTATATATATATATATGCATGGATACCGCTGAAAATTTTTATTAACGATTACTTTCACCCGCAAATTATAATTTAAAATTGAAAAATGTTTTACAAAAAACAAAAACATATAATTGTCTGAATATAATAATGTACAATTGCTAGCTTAAAAACAATAAATATTTATAAACAATTACACAACAAATATTTTTCCTTTGTACTAAAAAATTTCTGACGTATAAATATTCTAATGTAAATGAATTTTCTATTCTATTCATACGCACAGAGCACAATTATTTTTTTTTTTTTTAAATAAACAATTTCACTGAATAAAATATATTTTCTAAACGTAAAAAAACATTCCACATTCTATGTTAACAAATTGATTATTTTTATTCATATGTTTATTTTATTTTTTACTGAAATTAAAATTTTTTTTTTACTTAATTTATGCTACATTTCTTTTGTAGAGTTATCAATTTTATTATTTATATTCAGTTTATAATATTCTTTCATAACCTTATTGCTACTTCTATTTATATCTAATATTTAGTTGCAGAGTACTTGAATTTAGTTCATAGTAGAAAAACCACTCAATATGGAAACGATAACCTTCTCTATGAACCTAGCTGACTATAATTAGCAATTACAATGAAAGTAAGAGAAATACTCAGGAAATACTTTTATCTGACTTAAATTCCTATTATTTTATTAATCTATGAATTCCTTAACGAGAACATTCGATTCACATAAAAAAGAAGAAACATAGTTATAACTCCTTGACTGTTAACTTTTGACTTAATAACATTAATTTTTGTCGCTTATATTCTACAATAAAAATCTAATTTGAAGATATTTAAACCAAAATTTGTTTTGTAACTGAATATGAACATAATTATGTAAATATTTAGTACTGAATGAATACTTATGTAGCATCTGATTGTAAAAAGAAATATATCTTTTATTTTCTTACCAAAAAATATATTTTACTTCCAGAAGCTGAATGGTGCTGACACAACCATCAAGCTCAATAAATTAATTTTTATAAAATTTCTCGTTATCCATCGTTTACTGATCTGAGTTGGGTTGATATTCTGTACTACCCCTACCTTTATCTACTTCAGAAGAAAATGTATCCTATTTAATAGATAAATTAATATAATAGTTATATTTAAAATTCAGAAAGCCAAGACCAAGAAGAGCTGTGGAGTCGACTAAATTAAACTAAGAACTTATATTTATGAATCGGAATATTTAAATATGTGGTTCACATATAAAAGCGAGAACAGTCTTGAACATAAATTAACTATATTTATAATTTGTAGTTAGTACTAGATAAAAATATCTGGAAAACTGATTTGAACATGATATATTTGACTTTAGTAGTAAATTTGGTATGAGAGGTTTTTTTTGGCAACAGTGCTCTTCAACTTTTAGTCAGTTCATATTCATTTCACTTCTCCAATGTAGGAGAAATATCGCCGTCAACTTGATATCCCATGCAATGTTTGATATTGTTCATAATATCATTTAACAATCCTTAAAAAAAAAAAAATCAGTCACATCTACATAAAAAAGAATAACAAAAAAAAGTCAAATTATTGAACATACTGGAACAAATTAATAAAATTTAGGATCTAATTAAACATTACTGCTTCACAAAGGAAACTGCAGTTATATGTTGATGTGATCATTAATTTTGATGAATTTATTAAGCTAAAACCACTTGTAGTGACATTAAAGTTAAAATCTAGACGGATGAATAGACACGATTTTACTCATGAAAATTCATTACAATTTGTCGTGGCCCAATGCAAATCTCAATGATACAAAGTTAATGGAAATTATTTATGGATGAATAAATGAATGAATAAATAAATTAATTATACATAACCTCAAAAACGGTTAAGATAGTCATTTTAATGTCAGCCAAGTTATGGTGCGTTTGCCTTTTAACAGTGGTCTTATATTAAGTACTCCCTAAGATTAGTATCAACGTATTCAAGCAAAAATTCATACATAAAATTCGGTATTAGTTTAGGAGTGTATTTATTGATAATCCCACTGGGTTTTCTTTATTTCTTTTTGTTAAAGAATGGATAACCACTATTCGCTAGTACCTATTAAGTCTTAAGAAAAAACCAATAAAGTATGTGTTCTTAAATCATTAACATTAATAAACGAAAATACTGGAGAATAATAATTTTAAATCAGATAATTATTATATCAAAGATACATAAAGCGAAAAAAAAATTAGACATAGATGGGGGAAGATAGATAGTATAAAGAAAAAAGAATATATGAGAAAGTGGGAAAATTTAGTTTTTTAACGAAGTTGACTAACACTTAATAGAAAAGTTGTACATTTATTTTAAATAAGGAACAATAATAGTAATTTATATAAAATAATGAAAAGAAATGGCAAAGAAGGTGAGTGGAGAAAAAAAAATTATAAAGAAAGTGGGTCATTTGCGTAAGATAGAAAATGAAACTAACATTTACTTATATATTTTATATATTTTTCTATTTACTTGTAGTTGGAAAAAAAACTGTTAATAACCGTCTAATTATTAATTTTATAGTTGTAATAAAAATATATTCTTTTAGAATTTTTCATTCTTCATTGGTTAGTGAACTCTTGTTGACCTGCTACTACTACTACTTTATCAATCAGATTTTTACTCCAGAAGAAGGCATATCTACTCATGTTAATAACTATCTAAAAACTAACAAAGAAGTGATTTTGATACATTTAGCAAAGTAAGAGTAGAAATATATATATTTAAATATGAGATCGGTATAAAAATAAAAAAAAATATCTCCAGCACAACGTGAACAATATTTATCTACTAAATTAGATTAATAAGTCTGAAGAGATTCTTCTGGTTAGGGTAGGTGAAAAATTTATTTACCCTAAACAAATGCATTCATTAATTAAATTGAATCAATTTAATGAAATAGCTTACGGCTAATTATATGCTAGTAAATATTCTAATGCGTATAAAATTATACTGTTTTTATTTCTATTAAAGTATAAATAAATAAGATACAGAGATATTAATGTTTGTTTTTGTTATAAAAGAGTGGGTGGCATCAACAGATGTTGTCATTAGACCGGTGGAAATTGGTAGCGTATGAAAAAATGCCATGCCGGCCGGGATTCGAACCCAAAACCTCCTCCGCAAGAAATACCGAGACATTACCTATTCAGCCATGGAGGTCGGAAATTAGTATTATATTACTTTACTTTATTTACTTTATTAAATTAGAGGAATTAATTCATGAAGCTAGAAACATCTATTTTACTTTATACACTTATCCTTTTAAATTAATGAGAATAAAGCAAAAAAAATGACTACGATATAATATTAATTTTTTTACGGCTATGAATGGCTTTCTGTAAAACATGACAGTAACAAATACTAAAATTTTAAATAAAAGCATTTCAATATATTATAAAAATTGCTATGTGCAAGACAAATATTTTTATACCCTGTACATATACCCAAAATACAGGATGGAAAAGATCACTTATATTTTAATATGTGTAAAATTTATTAAACCAAAATAAATAAAGAAAATAAAATCAAAACAAAAATACAACACATTCAACAATTAACCAATTGGTGTGAAAATTCTTATAATATATAGAAAAAAATTAGCCGAAATTATATCTGCCAAGAGTTAATTACACGACGATACTATTGGGAAATTGCATTAAAAAAAAGATAAACATTACTAATGGAAGTTTTTCTATAACATTAGCTCTTCCTGTCCCACTTCTGTTTCTTCACAGTACGAACCCCTTCTTTCAGGTAATAATACACAGAGACGGTAGGTAACATACGAATGACTGTATATGTAAGAATGACTATATAAATTAGAACAATTGTAGTTATAAGTTTGGAAAAATCATGTTGTTTAATATTATCTACTTACAAGCGTGAGTAGAGATTATTAGGAAAATGAAGAATACAAAAAAGAAAAAGGCTTTTGCATTATTTTGTTAGAACATATCTACTGATAAAGAAATACGAACTAACCTTGATTTTACATATTTCTAGAATTTTATGGGTTTTACATTGGCGTAAAATCGAGTTGGGTGTTAAGAATAATTTAAAAATGAATTTTTTTAACAGTTGTGAAATGACTTATGAAGTTGGATATTCATAAATTATTTCATGGATAAAGAATAACGAAACTACCATAAGTCATTCGATAATGCTTAATTACACGTCGAATCAATCAGGTCAAGATTGAGGCAGTCCACTTTATGTGGTTGTTTATTATAAGTTATAAGAATAAAAGTAGAAGAATATATGTTATATTGCATACAGTTCATGAACTTTATGTTGTTTTAATGATGTCAAAAAATGTTCATTATTTAACTGAATTTTTCAGAGGTTTACTATTAAGATTTTTTTTTAAATTTATTCCTGCACCTATTAGGAGAATCACAGGTTAAAGATTACTAAGTGATTTTAAGTAATATTAAGCGTTACTTGTTTTATCTGCTGTATATTAAGATTATAAAAAAATTCCAATAAAATTACAAGAACAGTAACGAAATTAGATACATTGATAATGAATAACGAGTATCAAACATGAAAACAATGCCACAACTAAGTATATTTTTTTATTGTTAGAGGTTTAATGCTTATTGCCGATTTGAACATATTTAAATGAAAACTATTTACGTAAATTAATAGCACTGTTTTCTCATGTCAGATAAACTGAAAGCTTAATTATATGCAAGAAATAATATTCATTAGTTTTGTAGAAGCTTTCATTCAATTCCGGTGGAAGAATAATGTTTTCCCTTACAGTACAACTTGAAACAAGGTGATATAAACAGTGTTAATGTTTAATGCGATATAACGTAATACTAGATTGTTGAATATCGTAATGCAGGTAGTCTAGTGTAATTGCAATCGATGTAATTCTGTAATGCAATATTTACATTACCGAACCACCTGTGGTTTAGTTGAGGTATACCGACTGACACTCATGAAATACTCTTACCGTTAATCTATATAGAGGTAATCGAGCGTTAAAGCGGATTACAAAACACTTCTGTAAAATTTGAAGTTAATTAATTTTTTTATTTATTAAAAGAACGAGCATAACAGGCACGGTCATTAGCACGATGGTAATTGGTAGCGTATGAAAAAAAAAACAATGTGTGATCGGAATTCGAACCCGGGACCTCCGCGCGAAATGTCGAGACGTTACATCCAAGGAGGTCGGCTGAGTTAGTCACTCGTAAACAAAAAAAAAAATTATACTTTAAGTCATTTATAAAAATAATAAATACAATAAGGGATATACAAATACCTGTGTAGTCCTAGAATAAACACGTATTAAAAGCCTACAGGTATAACAAGTATAAATAAGCATTGAAATTAATTTTATTCCGATTTAAATCACACTTCTTTATAACTTTTAAATAGGAAGTTAAAGTAGAGCATATCAATTATTTAAAAATTAAATGACGGTTTGTACCGCTTTAACTACCTCTTCAATTTATCATTGTTATCGTTTGATATGAAATAAATTGTTTTACAGCTTTTCACTCATTTTAAAATAATGCGTTTATCAACATGCAAACATCAGTTAATGTCAATATTTTTGATATCGCCGCCACATAAACTTGAAGCTTGTGCGTGGGACTATAGCGTATGAAAAATGCCGTGCCTGACCAGGATTCGAATTCAGAACCTCCGGATGAAAGATTGAGATGTTAACACTCCCGCCATGGAGGCCGGCAACATATTGTGTTTTACAGCGCAATATATTTAATTTCCAAGAAGTGAAATGTGAAGTATATATGAATTTATTTTCTTATACAGTGTTCAAATTAAAATAGGCTCCAAATTCAATAACTTATATATTAAATGCATATTTCTGTTCAAATGTATATATTAGTGTAAGATGTATAAAATAATGTGAAAGATGGTAAAGCTGAAGCTGGAATGGGGAGGACTATTTATTATTGCCTGCACATTTGAGTACTTAGTCTATGACGGGCATCGGCTTTTGAACAAGATTGCGTAATCGTATGTTTGTTAAAATGCAGTTAACTGTTGAAGAACGAGATTCGTGAAGGAAATTTATTTAGAGACGAAATCTCATGTTGTGTGTTGGGAAAAGTTCAGGGAGAAATTAGAAAAGGAAACATCAGAGATAAATATTAGTTAAAAATTTCGTGAAACAGATTCGGTGTTAGACCAGAAACGTGCTCGACTCAGATCAGCTTTAACGACTCAAGTAATAAAGGACATTAAAGCGGCAGTAACAAGAGCTTCTCATAAATATTTGAGGCGACTAAGCGGAAAATGACATTTCAGTAGGTTTAGCCCACACTGCAGTGAGGAGAATAATGAAATGTTATCCGTAACGAATGCAGGTTTTCCATGAGCTAACTAATGCTGATTATGCTAAAAGGGTTCACGGATTATGCTAAGGGTTACTTTAATGCTTCAAGAACTTCATTAGAGGCAACATTGGCATTTTAGATCAAGTATTTTTCACAGAGGAAGCGTAATTTTACCTTGGAGGATATGTTAATAGTAAAAACTACTGGACTCTTTTCCTGTTTAGCCTTCGGGAACCACCGTCAGGTATTACTTCAGAGGAGAATCAATGTAAGTGAAGTGTAGTCTTGTACAGTCTAAGGTCGACCATTTCTGAGGTGTGTGGTTAATTGAAACCCAACCACTAAAAAACACCGGTATCCACGATCTAGTATTCAAATCCGTATAAAAGTAACTGTCTTTACTAGGATTTGAACGTTGGACTCTCGGACCTGGGGTACAGAAAACCGCACATTTTCTTTGAATCTCCCCTACATCCTCAAAAATAGGCGTACAATGTGCGATTTCAAAGCGACGAACAATAGGACTCTTTGGATTTTGCTATCTACCAAGAAAATTAACCAACAGTTAATCCCTTACTTCAAGAGGATGAGCGCGAGTGCTGGTTGCTTGAGGACAGCGCAACTTGACATACACCTTCCTCTATTATGGAGATGCTACAGGATTTTTTCGGTGGAAGAATCATTTCTAAAGGATTCGGCTCATCAAGATCCCTGATCTGTTAATCCAGACTTCTTTCTGAGGAGTTACATAAAAGAGTTTGTTTATAATAGGAATCCACACACCCTGCAGGAATCGAAGACAAACATTACAAAAGCCATCCAGGAAATAGACTGGATGCAACTAACAAGAGTAGCCAGTAACACGGTCAAACGTGTTGACAAGTGCATAGAAGTGGATGGAAATACTTTTTAGCACATGTAAATTATTATGCAAGTGTTTTCCAATAAACGGTTGTTTATAGACTAAACTAAGTGATCTTTTAAGTTAAACATTCTGTATTTTAGAAGGTTAGATAAAAAAATGTTAATTTTTTTAAAAAATCGATCTGTCTTGCCAATTTGGCTATATCGTTTCAAGAAGTTAAAGTTTTGGAGATTGTTTGGACGGGGAATTATGGGCTCGAATAAATCCACCTTGAAGTTTTTTTACTCGTTGAATTAGTAAGTAGTAACAATGATTTATCGAACATTTTGTTTTATATATTTAAATCAGAGAATCGTTGTACAAATAGTTTATTATAATTATTATTTTAATTAATTAAAATAAATTATTAATTTATTATACGGAATATTTACTTGTAATAATGGAATTTACTTACCTGACCCGCAGTTTGTGCATTATTTGGATCTCCCGATTCCTTACCCCAAGAACACTTAACAGGTTGACCGTTTATATCAGTGTTATGCACTGCAACAATAGCGTGTGTCGCTGATTCTTTTGTCGAAAATCTGAAAATCAATTCGAAAATATTACTAAAAAAATATATATATATATTTATATAAATAAAATAATATTATTATTTTTATTTTATTCTAATAAATCTCACTATTATATAATATTAACTATCCAAGGCAGTAGAATCATCTATAATTAATGGTTATTAAAAAATAAAATAATCATTTTAATATTAAAATAATGTGATGTGGACATCACATGACTTCCTTGTACGCCTATTACATTTTTACATATATACATTTTTTTTTAAATGACAAATATACAAAATTTTATTTCTTTAATAACTTCTGTTTTTTTTCATATTTTTTTATTTTATTTATTATTATTGAATTGTTATTTATCGTAATTTTTTTTACAATCAGAGGTTAATAATTAATATTAAATCAACATATTTAAATTAAAAAAAAAAAAGTTAAAAAAAGGAGGTGAAGTCTAATTCGAACTGATCTACCTTCGCTTCCCCTTGATCCAAATATTTCATCAATTAAAATTTTATTTGTCACAAATAAAAAATTTGTTGTCTTGGTTCCAGAGCCTAACTATGGAACTAATAAAATTAAGTACCACTTATGATATATCGTTGAAAAGCTCTGAATGAAAGCTTATTACTGCAGTTAAAAAAAGTCCAAAATTCAATTTTGATTTAGATTTTGGGTTTTTTTGGACACTTTTGGTTCAGACGACTGCAATCAAAAGGGGAGATGCACAACTAGATGTTACACAGTCCAAAATCCAAAATTTCAACATCCTACGACTAATCGTTTTTGAGTTATGAGAGATACATACATACATACGTACGTACAGACGTCATGCCGAAACTAGTCAAAATGGATTCAGGGATAGTCAAAATGAATATTTCTTTGAAATCTGAAAACCGAAATATTTCGCGATCACAATACTTCCTTTACAAGGAAGTAAAAAAAAGATTTCAGTTTAACATAAGCAGCGCATATATTTCCTTTTATTACTTCTCGGCACGAAAAAGAAAAAGGACTGATAAAATGAGGCTAATAAGTAAAGAGAAAAAACAAAAAGTAAGAGAACGTAACATGAGTGGAAGAAAGTGGTGAGAATAATGAAAGAGGGTCGAAAAATGAAGAACATTCTGAAGTTATGGAGAACAAAATAAGAAAATAAACATATGACGTGAAACTATGAAAAGGATGGGAAAATGGGAAAGGGTAAAAGGGGAAAAAAGAAAGAAAATTTATCACAGGAAATAGAAGCATAATATTAACTAATAAAAATGCTAAATAAGAACCACATATTTATTCGTAATTACGATTTAGGAATGATGTTATTATGAAAAGCATATGCTACAGTATATTTTAATATGTATATTATTTTTACGATGAACAATATACTTCTGAATGTTTCGTGTATATTACAAAAGAAACCTCAGCCATAATAAAATCTTTAAAAAACATTATTTCATAAATATTATCAGATAATAGATTATTTTAAAAACAAAGGAATAAACATGAAAAAAACGAAATTGTAAGCTATATACGTAACATATTTCACCAAAACTAAAATTAAAAGACTAATGAAATAATATCAAAAAATAAGAGGAAAGGAAATAAGAAAATACTGAACTAACTCACGACATTCATACATTAGCCAAGAATTATAGGCTAATTTTTCATACATCTATATTAAAACAACCAAGTTAAATTGTTAGAATATATTGAAGAAAAAATACTTAGTTCAACATGAATTTACGATAAAAAGAATGCATACATTTCAATTATTTGTTATTTTCTATTAAGATTTATGTGATGGTATTTTTGCGATAATTATTATTACCGTGATTAACCTAATACAAATCGTTGACATTCACAAAATTTTAAATTAAGGATATATTTTATTTACTTACTAAAAGATTTACCACTCACTATAAATATCTTCAGAATGTTACCTTAGCGTTACGCAAAGTTAATTTGCCCTCTCTTACGATTAAAAAATATTATATATTTTTGTTTTTGTTAATTACAATTTTTACTATTCATTCTTATTAGTTAATTTTTATTTTTTACCTTCAACCTCATAAAATATTAAGAATTTTTTTTGTTCACTTATCAAAAAAGAATGAAAACTATTAGGTGATCAATGTAGCATATTTGACGTACGGATGAGTTTTTGAGTTATAATGATGTATACATCGACATAAAAACCGTTTAATTGTAAAGTCTATTTTTTAATATCGTAACAAAAAATTTTTATTGAAGTATATAATTATCAGTTTTCAGAATTTAGAATTTTCTTTGTTTTTTTTTTATATACTAAATAGTTTTGCATTGAGAAGAGAAGACTGTCCCGATGTTCACCTGGACGGGCATACATGGTAACGTAATGACGTTGAGATTATACAAAGTTTTTACAAAAAGTTGACAAGATCCAGTGTAGAGTCACCGTGATTCGCTCGGAATAAGAATATTCACGACTAACTTGGATAGCCTTACGTTTGTGATGAGATTAAACGATTCGAATTTGTTGTATGTCCTGTGATCTCTTAAATCGTTGTGATCCCAGTTAATATAACTGTGTACGAGGTGTGATCAAAAAATACGGTGAATAATTTTTTATTAAAAAAAGTAATAAGGTTACATAGAATTCTATTTAATCTCCTTCAAAGTACTGTCCTTGGCTAGCAATGCACTTCTCCCAAAATTGACTCCATGACTGGAGGCATTTCTGGAAGGCGTCTTTCGGAAGGGCTTTCAGCTGCTTGGTCATGGCCCTCTCAATATCAGCAATGGTGTCAAAACGTTTTCCTTTAAGCACAGTTTTAATTTTTAGGAAGAGCCAAAAGTCGCATGGTGCTAAATCCGGTGAGTATGACGGATGTGGACAGACAGGAACACTTTTTTCGGCCAAAAACTCGCGAATGAGAAGCGAGGTGTGACACGGCGCGTTGTCGCGGTGAAGAAGGGAGCCATTGGTCCATTTTTCTGGTCGCTTTCTTCGTACGTCGTTTCGCAAACGTTGCAGTACACCCTTATAAAATTCAGAGTTTACAGTTGTTCCCTTTGGAACGAACTCTGATCGCACTATGCCCTCACTATCGAAAAAACAACGAGCATGACCTTGATGTTGGATTTTGACTGACGTGCCTTTTTAGGGCGAGGAGATGAATTGGTTTTCCATTGGGAACTCTGCATTTTGGTCTCAGGGTCATAGCCATAGACCCAACTTTCATCTCCAGTTACAATTTTGGCCATGAAGTCCGGATCTACATGAAGACGACCCTTCAACTCCGCGCAAATTGGCACACGATTTTCAAAATCCATGTTGCGCGACAGAAGCGATAAACACAACCTCACTCTAGCGGCTCTGGCAGCTGACTGACAAACTCGAACGTGTTACAACTTGTCCCTGCCTGCCTCTGTTGATCACGCTATTGGACAAATTACAGCATATGGATGTAGCGTCGGCAGTTGCCGCTATAAAAATTCATTCACCGTATTTTTTGATCACACCTCGTATATCTATTCAGACTTTTAAAGTATAGGTAGTTTACTTAAAAACACAGAAAAAAAAAAATTATTTAGGAATTAATTGACTAGCAGTTAAGAAAAAAGTCATTTCACAATAATTCAGCAAATCCCATGTTATTTTGAAAATAAAATATATTCTATTACGGAATATTTAATGAAACAGTAATTTAACTGACATAAATATATATTTTTTATCACATGCACTTGCGCGCAGGCGCGTGTGTGTGTGTGCATATATTGTATGTGTGTATGCACGCACATGCACACATAACACAAGATATCAGAATATCCGTATGTAAATGATTGATATGTTATGCATATATACACACATGCACGCCCACACTCCCACACACACACACACACACACACACACACACACACACACACAGGAGTGATTCACGAAGTTCTCCCGGGACTTTCATAACCTATTCTACTCGTAAAAATAATGGAAAGAGTACATAAAAAAACATATGTTCTGAAATGCTTTGTTTCGGGCTACGGTTAGTGAATGATTTCGCTCGTATACCAGCTACCCCGGTTAAATGAGGTCGTACTGAAATTTTTGGGACATTAACTAAGGGGCAAAATTAGTGATTTATATTGATGTTTGGTCTGAAAAATCGAAGAAAATAGTTCTCATAACCGTATCTGTAATAGTTTTTCAGAAATCTGAGGTGAAAATCAATAAACTGGCATAAAAACCCATGTTAGGTAGATTTCATAAGAAAGACTTCCGAAAAATTTCGACATATCTTCACGTTTCACATGCCCCAGATTCCAAAACCACCGTTAGTTCAAAAGTTTATATATATATATATAACATAATAACTAAACTCGACTCTTTGATATAATAAATATGAAATATTTGTGGTTTGTCTTGATAAAGTCCTACATCTTGGAAGAAACGTTGAGGTTTTCTGCTTTTGTTTTGATTAATTTGTTTGTTTGGTTGTTGATCTAATGAATTGCATTAGAAAGTTTTCTATTAATTTGGATAATTTTCTAACTTATTTAGTTTATATATATATATTTAACTTTCTTGCGGACACGATAACTGCCGTAATCTTGTGCCAATCCTTTCAAACTGATAGATAAAATATAACGACGCAAAATCTCGTTCGAGTTCGTTAATGGACAAAATCGGACGATGGTGGTGGAAATGGGAGGGCTTTTTCGAAAAAACAAAATATCGCTTCTTAGTAAATAAAATATCGAATTCGTTTAAAGTTCCTGCTATTTTTTGGATAAAAGAATAAAACTTATGTAAGTAAAGTTTTTGATATCACCAACCATTGACCCAGGGTGTGGAAAAAATGGGGTTTCGAAGACAAACAAAATCATACCTCCCTTAATAGGCACAGTATCGAATCGGTTTTAAGTGGTGGGCCATATCAAAACAATTTTTGATATGGCCCACCCTTATGAGAAGGGATGACCAAAACAAAGAAAATAGAAAAATCAAAATATCACTATAACTTTCTTATTAAGTAAAATATCGAATTCGTTTAAAGTTCCTACTATTGTTTGGATAAGGGCCTAAAATTTATCCAGTAAAGCTTTTTGATATTACCAACCATTAACCCAGAGGGTAGGGAAAAATAGGGTTTTGAAGACAAAAAAATCGTACCTCCCTTTATAGACACAGTATCGAATCGATTTAAAGTGACCATTTTAAGCCGATTACTTTAGTCCTCTAAACATTACCGAAAACTTTTATCTGAAACAATTTTTGATATGAACAACCCTTACTGCAAAGGATGACCAAATGTTGCTGTAATTGTAAGAAGATGGAGCTTGTCGTATTCTAAACATCTGAAACTTTTTTCACATACAACCATTGTCTTATTGAGTAAATTTGAAGTTTTTCTTAACTTTAAGGTGGAAATCTTTTTTATCCCCCATTTAGCACCGGTGAAATCTACCTCCGTGATCCGGCGTGCCGAAAGGTTTTTTTTTATGTTTGCCGTACAACTTTGTTTATGGGTAATAAACACATAAATTCTTTAAACAAAACTTGAGGAGAATTTAATTATGAAGAAAATGATGTAAAATAATTTGAATGAAACTTTTTGAATGTTAGAAAAATTGAATTATTTATTATTAATACAACTTTTCAGGTCAAAACCATAAGAAATCAATAATTTTCCCCCTTAATTAACGTTCTAACAATTTCTGTAGGATCTCATTTCACCAGGGTAGCTGAAATTTGAGCGAAATCCTTCACTAGTGTAACTCGCAAACAAAGCAGCATTTTAGGACATAAGTTTGTATAAACTTTTTAATTTATTATTTTCACGAGTAGTGAAAGTAATAGAAAATTGCGTAGTGGAATCCCGGTTATGAAATTTCCGGGAGATCTCGTAATAATCCTGTATATGATTGTTTTCACTGATGTCTTGTTAAAATTCAGAAACTGTCTGAATGATTGTTATATAACTTATTGAAAATTAAAAACTGAGATTGCTTAATTCGTAGATTTATCAAGATAACTCCATTATTAGGTAAATAGTAAAATTTAAACTATGAAACGTATTTTATTCTACTTTGTCAGTATTTTTCGAGAATTATTTTTAATTGCTGACCAATTAACGTTCTTTAGGCGAATTGTGTAAGGTTTCCACGAGTAAAGATTAAATTTTATTTCGAGATATCAGCAATTAAATTTAAACATTGTATCCACGATTTTAAAGTTATTCAAATAGAGTAATCCTTCATAACGAACGGTGTCTGTGTACTGTATCTACGAGATAAATACATCAATACAAACTGGATAAGATCATGCAGGTTAGTTGTATGTTCTCCTATATAAAAATTAAAGCAAAAGAATTTTGGGTCAGTGAATTTCAATTTTTATTTCTTTTATTATTCATGTACGAAATTACGCATGAACTGTAAAATCTATTTCATTAAAAGTATAAATTTACTTTAAACTAGACAAAGAAATGTAAACTTTAGGAATGATTGCTACATGAAACAATTATCAAACGACCGTTTTTTGACGAAACGTATAAGTTTGGCATTTACTAAACATCAGTATATATTTCAGAATAAATTCAAGAAATTAATATTAAACAAAATGGGAATCAGACATCATTATCACATACACTGTATTTACATCAGGGTTTCTTACCTCATCTTAGGGTGACAGGTTTTTGTGATCGCTGTAGATGAATTTCATGATAAAAATTATAAGAAATTTCGTACAAAATGTTTTTCTGAAGATTTTGATTAAGGATTTCATTCGTAATGGGTTGTTATTAAGGGTAATAAATAATATCTGTTAAGTAAAGGTACGTCGAATAGTTCATACTGTGAACTTTAAAATATAAATATATACATATTTATATTTGACAAATGTAATTATTTATGCATACTACATAAATATTTATCAAATATTTAACTTACGCATAAACCTACAACCTATGCTGGAACCTACTCATTTAGGTTTTATAATTTTGAATTAAGGGAGAATAAATTGTAAAAATTTATTACAACGGTTGAGTAATCTAGAAAAATATTCAACCACATTAATATGTATAAAAACTGAAGTAACCCGTAGTGATTTTACAAAATATTATTTATATCTATTCAGCCGTTTTTCAGAATATATGATTAAATGTTACGTTTTAGAGTTATAAAAAACGTGGCCAAAATAATAATTTTAATATCTAAAGGATAGTGGGTTAATGTGGGTTAATAGCAATGTAATGTGCAATATTATTACGTAATACTCATATGTTTAAGAAGATAAATAATAAACATAATACATGGAGTATACTATAATAGCTGTATCATGTTTATTATCGTATGTGTGCATAAAACTAATGAATGTTAATAGTATATATATATATATATATATATATATATATATATATATATATATATATATATATTTTAACAATATTCATTTATACTATTACACTATTTATTCATATAAACTAACTAAGCTGTAAAATCTACATTAAAATGTAGATGATTATTTCAAAATAGGCATAGATGTGTGCTTAAGGAGAGTGGTATTTCAAATTGTAATTTTGTATGTGTGTATGTGCGCGCGCACGCATTATATGTTTAATGAATTTGAAACGCGTATAATGTAGTTTCATAGTTGTATATTTTTTACCCAGAAAGATACACATTACCCAAAATAAAAATGTTACTCTATAAAATTGTAACTTAAGTTAGAATGAAACAAATTATCCATCATAATTTTTATTTTAATAGTTTGTAAGCAGGTTTGTCTCACGAGTGAATAGTAGAGGTTTACAACAGTGGAAATAAAAAAACGTCTGATGTGGACACCACATGATTTTCCTTCTACGTCTATTAAATTACATATACACATTTTTAAAAGGAAAAGTATATAAAATTTTATTTCATTAATAACTTCTGATATATTTTTTTTATTGTTACTGAATTATTATTTATCGTAATTTTTTTTACAACCAGAAGTTAATAATTATTAATAAATCAATATATTTAAATTAAAAAAAAGTTAAACAAAAAAAAGGGGATGAAGTCTGATTCGAACCGATGTGCTTTCCCCTTGATCCAAATATTTCATAAATTAAAATTTTATTTGAGTATAACTCTGAAACCAATGAAAATAAGTACCACTCATGATATATCTTTGAAGAGCTCTCAATTAGGGCTTATTACTGAAGTTATGAAAAATCCATTTTTTTATTTTATTTTGGGCTTTTCTGGACACTTTTATTTCATTCGATTGCAATCAAAAGGAGGTGCACAACTAAATGTTACAACAGTCCTAAATCCAAAATGTCAACATACTACGGCTGATTGTTTTTGAGTTATGCGAGATACATATGTACGTACAGACGTCACGCCGAAACTAGTCAAAATGGATTCAGGGATTGTCAAAATGGATATTCGAAATTTTTCGCGATCATAATACTTCCTTTACTTAGTACAAGGAAGTAATAGAAAAATTAATCTGCTTACATTACGTTAATATGTACTTCAAAGATAAAAAACCTATATCATATATACATACTTAATGCAAATTTCCAATTCATGGCAAGTTAGGTACACTAGACGTTAAGATTTATTTTGAAATCTGTTGAAAATTGTTACTTTGGAATGAGGAGAATACTTAGAAGATCACAAAAGAAATGTAAAATTAATGTAAGAAAAGAAAGGTTTTTACACTCAAAATAAATAACTCCATCTAATTTGGAGTATTCAAAAGAGTATTTGTACGGTAGAAGTAAACGTTTATAACCGCAATTCATCGCACTGTTAAAACATTTCATTAGCCACTCAAATGAAAACTGTATGATTTCAATTAACATTACATTACATTATACAATCAATAAAGAACGGTTTTTAATGTTATATCAGAAAGTAAAATATAATTTAAAATAACATCTATATTAAAACTCGGTTAGTCGATCGTTTCAAATAGGCCACAAAATATAAAATTTTATTACGTAATAATGTAAAAATACATTTATTCTTATCTAAAAATTTATTTATTTTTTTTACATATAAAATCAATATTAATATTTATATTAGCATTTTAAATGAAGAGAATATCGTCTAAAATAAATGATATAACCTGTATATTACAAGTTTAAAAGTAGAAAAAAAATAATAACATTAATAAATATAAAATAAAATAAATTTCATTGAAAAAACTAAATAACCGGAAGGTAAATAAACTAAACTGAATGGATATAAACTTATAGTTTGTTATTTAAATTTCTAAAAAAAGTAAAGCCTTTTAGAAAAAAGGTGTGTTGTGGGAAATTTAAATTTGGTTCTCTCTTCATCAAAATGTTTTTATTGTTTAACTTAAATATTCAAGACTGTTGTATTATTAAATACTTAAAAATAACTGTTATGTTTAAAATGAGGATTGCCATTTAATAAAAGGTAAACCCTTATTCTTTTGGTTTTTGATTAAAAATATTGTACGTAAAATTTTGACCTAGCTCAATGGTGGGAACAAATTTTACAGAAATCCATACAAAAATGAAATGAAATGATAAAATATTAAATATGAGTCTGTTAATAATTCTGATACCACTGAAATCTCTAAAACACCAGAAAACTATTTCAGAAAAATATAAAATTTACAAAATATTTTCTATTTTTTAACCGGGTGCATTAAATAATTTTAAACTCTAATCGGGTCCAGGACAAAATGAAATAAAAAATAATGAATATAAATACACCTAATGATAATATTTAAGTTTTATAATCAATTATTAAAAATATATACACAAGAAAGAAAATAAAGAAAACGTTTGCGCATAAGTTAATTGAAAAAGTATTCAGAACTTCTGACAATAGAATTTAGCTATCGATGTATGAAGTAGAATTAAAAAGATTGAGAGATACACTTGATAATACATTATGCAACGAGCCTATAATGATAAGTCATTACTGCACGAGTGTGAAGTAAGTTACGACACGAGCCGTAAAATTCGCTTGAGTGCATTAATAGCCTTTATAGAGAGTTGCATGCCGTATTTTATCTACGACTGAGAAGATACTGATTATTGATTTAAATCAATGATAGATTACATTGTTTACGGATTTAAAGAATACATTTCTGTTGCAATACGTTATTATAAGTTATAAGTTCTGCTTTTTCCTTAATATCGATCGTTTTTTAAAGATACTTCTTCCTCAGAATCCTACATAATTAAAAAAAGAATAAAAAATTTTTTTTCGTTTATCTTAATCTTCTTTCGTTTAAATTATCAATGATTTTAACGGAAAAAAATCAAGAGATAATTTGTTTATTCATTGCTTTTACAAAGGTTCATAAAACTGTATTTCTTTCCTATCAATTAACCGTATAAACTGCAGGACAAGGTTTTTCCACCAAATCTCTATAAAGTAAGGAGTTTTTTAAAATAAAAATCAATACTACTTACCTTGGAGTAAGTGAAGGTTAACAAAACTGTATAACTAGATTTAACAATTATGATTAAAAAATAATTTAAATAAATAATAAATTATTATTTAAATATAAATAATAAAATAATTTTTATCATTTATAATTTATTTTGTAAAAAGGGAAATTATTATCAAACATTAAGATATAATCAGAAGTTCCTGGAAGAGTACTCATCGTTCTGGACAATAACAATATGAACTTTAAATACGATTCATTAGAAGTAACATGAAATAAAAGATAAGCTGATCAATCTACCGTTCCTTTTTTCTTTTTCTGTTTAGCCTCCCGAACCACCGAAAGGTGGTTCAGAGGATGAATGGGGATGATATGTATGAAATGTAAATGAAGTATAGTCTCAGGTCGACCATTCCTGAAAAGTACGGCTAATTAAGACCGAACCACCAAAGAACATCAATATCCACGATCTAGTATTCAAACTCGTATAAAAGTCGTCTTTACTAGGATTTGAACCTTAGAACTCTCGACTTAAGAGAGTTCTAAAGTTCTAAGGTACTCTTGATTCCTCAAGAGTACTGTTTTTATTTTTAGGATTTATTTTTATATAGTTATATAGTTTGTCATGACGGCTATGTAATACATTTGTATGTACTGATTTTTATTCGCAAATCATCTGATTTGCGATGAAGAGTTTACCACTAGACCAACCCGGTGGTCTAGTATCTACCGTTTCTGGAAGTAATCAAAGATAAGATTTATTTTTTTAAATTATAAGAGACTATCTCACTAAAGAGTTATTATGAAAGTTTTTCATTATTTAATAATTACAAAATCGAGGGATGATTAAAACAGTTTTTTTTTTGAGGGTACAAGGAATTGATATAAGATATAGTGGCCCCTTGCTGCTCTGCAGCGTTATTATTAAGTAATGATATATATTTTTTTAAATCTACTAAAATCATATTCCATTTACAATAAGACCCACCCCTAACCCGCTTATTTTTCTCTTTCTTTTCTATCACAGGTAAAATATGTGCTCAAAACCTATTTCTATATTTCCAGTACGTCCAGACGTTCTCCTGGACGGATCGGGCTGATTATTTTTTATTGTTTGGAGTGGCTCAAAATATGTCATCAAGCATTGACGGACCTTCAAAGTAATTTTCCTGAACGTAATAATCTCTGATGGTTTGTTAATTAAGTAATAAATGAGGTCTTTTTGAGAAATTTCCACAGAAGACTTAAGTTTGGGGCCCGATTACGCTTGACTGCATATCTGTGCGTCATTCGGACCAGGATAAATAAAAGTCAGCCAGATCCGTCCAGTAGAACGCCAAGACGAACTGTACATATTTTCACGAAATTATTTTTAAAATATAAGATTTTTTCTCGAACGCTTCGTATTAATGATGATATTTTGAACGATTATAATTGTAATTGGATTCTGAAAAAAATTATTAAATCTTTAATAAATAATACTTCACTGAACAAACAGAAGTTTTGAGCAAAAAAACGCATAGTTGTCCAAAATTATAGAAAAACTCATTTTAATGAATTAAATGTATTACGAAGGACATAACTGAGACAATTATCACTGGTGTCTGAAATGATGAAAATATTATTTAAAATAATTAGTGAATAAATTTTATCGAAATAACAATGATATTAAATAAATCGATTAACCATAAAAAAAATTTAAAAATTTGTTTACAGTTTTGAAACCCACGACCAAAATATTCATGCGTTTTTAATTCAGTAGAGATACAGACATTTTAAACTTTTAGATATACTCAGCTTTAAAATATTCTACAAATTACCTCATTTTATGAAACAAAATCCTCCACAGCACTATTCTTCTATTATCAGTACGTCTGATACAAAAACTCTAAGTTTTTATTGCAATGTGGTGCTTGTTGACGGTAAGGGTTGTCGTAGTGGGGAGAAAGAAATGGTACACTCATGTCAAAACTATATAGCTCGACTGGAGTACACACAACCTATCCCCAGCACTCACCCACCAGGCCTTTGAATAATTCATAATGCATTTCATGAATAGGAGTAAACCCCCTGCACTTCTTAACCCTTACTCCGGCACAACGGGTACTTCTCTTCTTAGTGTTAAGACTGTACAACAGTTAGCGGTAACTCCGACAATTTCTATGTTATCATTTTCCCTCATTCTTTTTATGTTAAAAATATATATTTTTAAAACGTACACGAAACACTGGCATCACAAAAACTACAATAACGCACGCGTTCACGAAGTTTATACATTTATAACCATATAAACGTTCGGAATATTTTTATTTAAAACTAAAATTAGTGATACAAGTTTACATTGATTTAATTTAAGTAAATTTATTCATAAGCCTTGCTCGACTCAATGTCTATGCAGTGAAATTTCTGTAGTAAAATAATCTATATAAAATAAAAATGTTTTACAGATTAATACATTAATTTACTTCGTTTTAATTGCGCTCACATGAAAATTTTTTAAGAAAAATCATGATTGAAGAGATTAAATAATTTTACATAATCATATAATATTTAGTTAAATTATTTATACTGTTGTAAATATTAGATAAAATTTAATCATGAATTGTCGCCATTTTACTCAAATATATATAAAAAAATCTGATGTGGGCATCACGTGACTTCCTTGTACGCCTATTAACTTACATAAAAAATTAAAAATTCATAAAATTTTATTTCATTAATAACTTTTGATTTTTTATATTATTATTGAATTATTATTTATCATAATTTTTTTACAATCAGAGGTTAATAATTATTAATAAATCAATATATTTAAATTAAAAAAGGGAATGAAGTCTGATTCGAACCGATGTGCCTTCCTATTGATCCAAATATTTCATTAATTGAAGTTTCATTTCGCTATAGCTCTGGAACCAATGAAAATAAGTACCACTTATGATAAAAAAAGCTATCAATGAAAAAGCTCAAGTTGAAAAGTTCTCAATGAGGGCTTATTACTGCAATTAAGAAAAAGTCCGAAATCCAAATTTGTTTATATTTTGGGCTTTTTTTGGACGCTTTTGGTTCATTGATTGCAATCAAAAAAGGAGGTGACAACTAGATGTTACAACAGTCCTAAATTCAAAATTTCAACATCCTACCGCTAATCGTTTTTGCGAGATACATATGTACATTCAGAAGTCACGCCTAAACTAGTTAAATGGATTTAAGGATGGTGAAAAAGGATTCCGTTGAAATCTGAAAACTGAAATGTTCTTGCGATCACAATACTTACTTTATTTCGTACAAGGATGCAAAAATATTAATTAAGTAAATATACTGTAAGAAGGTTAACAAACGGCTTGGTTCAGCAATCATGCAAGAACTGCAGTGATTGGTGAAAACATCTAAACTATTTTTTCCCTAATGTATACGTTACCCTAGTAAGCAATAAGCAACCTCCTCAAGCCCCAAATGACATGTAAATGAAGTGTCTTCTACAAATTCAGGCCATTCCTGAGACTTGTGGTTAATTGAACCCTAATCACCAAAGTACACTGGTACCCCACTGTCTATTATTCAAATTCGTATAAAAGCAACTATCTACCTTTTACTAAGATTTGAACCTCAAAACCTTCAACTTTGAAAATCAACTGTTAAACAACTTATTTATGACGACGAGCTTTAACCGGGCTGGTCTAAGTCTGGTGATCTTTATAACTATTTAATCAAATATTTATGTTGTCATTATGGAGATGAGATAGTCAGTATGTATAACCTTCTTCTAGGCAATTGTAAAAAAAAAAATCGTATTAAATTAATAAAGTATTATTTTGCCTGTAATTTTCAAAGAGTAAATATGCTTTAAACAGAAAAAATAACTTCTGTAAATTCAAAAACATAAACTTATTTTCAAATATAAAACCTACAATATTAATTTATAATATATGACATACACAGTTTCTCTTTTTCTTCAATAAAATTACAAGAGATGACAGTTTCTTAGGGATTTTAAGTTAGATATAAAAAGTTATGTAAATTGTTCATATTTCACTAATATTGTTTGACCTAACTGTTAAACATAACGGAAGATGATTTATGATTAACTTACACACGGGAGATGATCTATGATTTTACATAACAGACCTGATAAATGATTCCCGGTTACCATCTTGAGTATTTTTATTTTTTTTACGTTGCAGGAATTGGAACGGATCAATCTTCATTTAATTTCTGCTTTAATAGTATTAAAATTCATCCAAATAATGCGGTTTTCCTTGAAATGATATTTGTTTAAAATTGCAGCTTCACAGAAGAATTTTATTTTATCAAGTAAAATTAATAATTTCCAATAAGTAAGAAATTATTTCGATTTATTTTAATCAAAAATTTTACAGGACTATATCTGATTCGTTTATTTCATTTATTATTATAGATTTCAGTAATTATTTTCACAGAAGGTTTTTCAAATAATATCGTAAGTTATACATATATATATATATCTCAATTATCTTGTATTTTCACCATTTTACTCCATATATATATATACATACGTATCACTAATATATAATATTTGAATTATATGACAGAATTACATCGTTACTCATCCGTATCGGTAGATTTTCAAATAAAAAAATTCTGTTAATTTTTTAAAATTGGGGTAAATGTTATGGTTTCAATTTTTTTTTTCTTTTTAATACATAAAATTATTGAATGACGTAATATTAAACCGAAATTTGTATAACTGTAGACTTAAAATAGATAATATGAAAGATTAACGGAATCAATCGTAGGTTACAACAGTACTTCCATAAATTTAATGGTTTAAATACATAGTTTTTAATCTCGTTTTTTTTCTTATTTAAATTTATGCATTATAAAAATTTTTCTGTAATATCATATTTAATATATATTTTTTTAAATTTAGACATTTAGGTTTCTATATCAGTACCTGTCAGATTTCGATTGCGGGTTTTCAGGTATCAGACAACAAAGTTAAATTTCTTTTCATTATACAAATCTTTTAAGTTTTATCGATCTACCTAATGAGCTATCTTTCAAATAAATAATATAAAATATACAGATAAAACAGTTTTATTGTTATAACTTTAGGAGTATTTTTTATAGATTTATAAAAAAATAAAAATAAAATAATAATAGATTTATATAAACCAAAAGAAAGGAGATGAAATTCTTCGAAATTAATTTTTTTTTTCAAATCTAACAAGCATTGTAGTATTTATTTTTTTAAATTAGCTCAAATTA
Organism: Lycorma delicatula; assembly: GCF_047948215.1. Lineage (NCBI taxonomy): Eukaryota > Metazoa > Arthropoda > Insecta > Hemiptera > Fulgoridae > Lycorma > Lycorma delicatula. The sequence goes on along the minus strand of NC_134459.1, from coordinate 74,953,098 downwards.
TATTTAAATTCTATTGTTTTTATGTTATGTATCTTTGTAGTATGAAGTAATATTTTTGTTTAAATTGATTAATTTAAATTAATATTTTTAGTTTAAATATTTTAGGAGAAATATTAATTGAACACTTTTATAATTTAATTTCTTCTAATTCGATCATTTGATTGCAAACCATTTCAATTCTATATTAAATGAATGTATGAACATTCACAACAGGTTATTTTACACAACGACGTAGTAAGTTTTGATAGAATTTATCTACGTATTTGTTGATTTCTGTAAAAAAAATTGTTATACTTTCCTGGGATTGGTTTTTTTTAATATAAGTGGAAAAATAATGATAACGTGAAAAAAAGTTTAAAATATTCAAAAAAACGATATTTTTAAACTTTGATCGGTTCTCCCACCACCCAATATTGCCTACAAAGTATTTATTTAGGTCACTTGTACTACTACTATGCTTAGGAAGACTGTAAAAAAATATCTCGAAACAATATGCAATAATAAAATCATAGCTTTTTCGATTTTTGTGAAAGGGAAAAAATATGGGGGAATTTTTTTTTTAATGATAAGATAAGCACGTATGCATGTACCGAGCTTAATATAGATTGGGGTTATGTTTGCAAAATGTTGAAAAAATTGACTCCAAAGAAACTGTCTACCCCGTCCTATGGAGATATTGACCACAAACTTTATCTAAATATTGCTCCATACTCACTACTTTCTGTGCAAAATTTAATCAAAATCGGTTTATCTAGACAAATTTACTAAGCTTCAAACACCTCAACACACATATGTATGTACGTAAATACGAACATTACCCCCCATTTTTTTTTGAGGAGGTCCCAGAGTCATGAAACGTCGAGAAATGCAAAAACCACACATACCTCATTTTGGTCTGATTACCATACTTTCCTTCATGCTGCAAAGGTCTAGAGCTATGATGCCAGGAAAGTAATATGGGTTATAAAGAAAACTTTTTTGTTACAGAAATTTGACTTACATTATTTATAAAATACTAACATATCATTAAGCAAAAACAAACTTTTAATAAAACGTTATTGTAGTATTGAAAGTTATAGAAATAGATTTTTAAAAAACAAAAGAAAGTGGAAATAGATAACATCAGTTCAATATCACATAATTTCTATTAATTTTTAATTAATAATACAATAATAGTACTATATTTCCAGTAAATCCGACAGCTTCTACAAACTATTTGTGTAACATATAAATGTTTAATTATTTAATTTTATAAAGAAGAAAAACACAAAATCACTCCGCACAAATAGAATTAATACTTAGCTAATGACTTTTTTCTATTTGTTATATTACAGTTACTCTCAATTTAAAATAGGATCAATGGAATAACATTAGTTGCTACAATAACAATTCTAATGTACATTAAACATCTAACTATTGCGTTGTGTATTCGCTGTTATATATTACCGATCGGGTGTAATGTAGTTGGAATAGTACATACATAACAGAACCAAGAAGGAACAAGAATGAGAATAAAGATGGGACATGGAAAGGAGGGTAGAAATGTGCAGCCTACTGTACAGTAAAAGTGATATTAAGTCAAGACACGTTTCATCCACACATATACACGCACAGTCAAATGTACACAAATATACATTTATAGAGACTGTACATACATATATATATATGTACACAAACGCAGAAGTGCACACAAACACCTTCTATTACACTTTTCTAACCACAACTTACAACTTGTAGTGGTTTTATTGTTCGGACCTTATTCGTATTCAGTAGACAGCACTGCAACTTAGTACATCAACCGTGCAGTATGATAAACACCATTCACACGTTCGTGCACACATATAAGCTACACAATATAAAAGAATACAATGGTATATCTTTTAACTTTTTGTAAGTAAGAAAAAAAAGTTTAGAAAGAAATATTATATATATATATATATATACGTATATATATATATATATAGAGTAGGTCGGTCGGTTAGATGGACAAGAAAGAAGTAAAGGGCTGAAAGCAAGAGTTAAAAGTAAAGATCTTAAAGGTCCGCATACTTAGTTCTAAACATTACTTTCTCCTTTACCCCTCTTACGTAATAAGAACCACTAAGTTAAAATACTAGCAAGTAAGCCAACAACAAGTACACAAAAAGGAAGTATACAATACCACAACAACAACGATGCTACCAACATCACCCGCTTATACACATCACATCAAACTTAATCCTATAAAACAAACAATTCGCGTTACTCGTAAAGAATGGGGGTTTGCTTAGAGGTAGGATTCCGGTAAAATGAGGTAAACGGAATGGAGTTCTCATGTAACGTTTCATTAATATGATACATTCATTAGGTTTGCGTATAAAAACATGTGATACCGCAGTATTACCCACTGGTGAGGTGAGATGAACTATAAAAAAAGAGAAGAAAAAAAACTACCATACCGCAATATTATATTACAAAGCAGGATTTATACACTATTTCATTCCATCAGTTTAATCTCTTTATACATTTATTTTTTTTTATAATGCATTTCTATCCTATAACTGAGAGCGGATTTATTCCATTCAACGTTAGGAAATACACACAAACTCGAACAAAAATGAAATATATCAGTTAATACGTAAAGTATCTTTCAATTATAGTGCATATACGGGATTTTTTATTAAAGAAAAGCTTTAAAACAATCCACAATTGGTATAATTAAATCATTTTGGTTCGAAACTTAATTTTATAGATTCATATAAATAAACAAGATATTTAATAATAATTCATGTCATCAATTACTCCGACAATTATTATAACTATATTTTTAAAAGATTGAAAAAATTGGTGGAAGTTATAAATTCAACAATATATATGTATATATTTATGCAAGTGATTTTGATTCATCATATATTTTGTTTATTTTATTAAAAATTATCTTCTGACGGTAGAGTATTATGGATAAAATCAGTGGTATCACCATTTTTATGGGATTAAAATAACACAAAAATATGTAGCTTGAAGAAATTTATGTATTCAAAGAAATTTTAATCGAAAAATAACAAGAAAAACGATCGATATATTTGAGGAAAAGATATACTTTACATAATACCGTATTCAGACAGCTTGGTTAATGATCAATAGTAGGTAAAGTCATTTCGTTAGAATAATTGTCTTATTTTTAACAAAAGACGCCAACTTTCTTGCCACTTTTGAGTTTATATAATGATCATATATCATGATCTTAAGTTGCGATCCGTTCGGCAGGAAATCGTTCGGTATCAAAATCGTTTGGATCGGTACCCGAATTATTTGGCGGTCAATTTATTGGATAACATGATCAGTGATTTTTCAAGGTTGCTAAGGAAATATGTTCTCGGTTTGCCTTATCGTTTCAATTACGTGACTTTATGGTCTGGTTGTACGGAGTGCTCTTCTATTTGATTTCATTCATTTCGTTGTTATCGTTACGTCACCAGCCGCTGCGTCTGTGACTACATTATGTTACTTCAAATATTGATCTTATTTACTAATTTTTCAATTATCTTGCTGAACAGATTGTAAAGTTGCTGTGTCGTTATAATAAAAAAAAACTTTTGAATTTCTTAAAAACGGATTCCATTTAACGCTGTTTAGTTATTATAATTTCAACTTAATATTGAAATCGATATCAAACTGAGGATTGGTAAGTTGGTAGTTATCAGTTTTTTCCCAGCACCGACTTCAAAAATTTAAAACAATTAAGGAAGCTCGTAATAAAATAATCGTACTATTAAAAATTTTTTGTATCTTAATTTTTTTTTTAAAGAGCAGTTTAATATTTTATTGTATTAAGATTAATTTTCTGAAAAATTCATTACAGGTTTACAGCATAATGTATGAAAAAAAAAATCATAACATTTTAGGGATTCATAGCAAAATACAGTTTATTAATTTTTGTATTTTTATTGTTCTGTAAACTATTTAAGTTGAAATTAAAAGAAAACGCCAAAAATCAATAATGATTTCGTCTGCTACGCCAGTAATAATTAACAGTTTTCTTTCTTTAGATGAGAAAGAATTCAAAACCAAACAATTTAACTTTTTAGTTTGCTAGTTTGCATGTAAGTTCGACACTTAAAAATCCATCCAAACTTCATTCACAAACTCAAAAATCCTACAAATAGCTAAGTTATTTATAAAAAAAATATTTACCCTATACGTTAAAACGGTTTCAACATAATTATGTAGTTACAATTATTTCCGTGCATATTAATGTTTTTGTAGTCTATGCGTAAAATTCATAAAACTATAGAGGAATTTTTTTCTTTAGAAAAAAAAAAATTACATCGGTTTCTCCTGTCGAAAACATAAGTAAATATGTTAAAATATCACAAGAGAAGAGCCATCCAATGATGACGATACCCTCCCCCTACCCCCGGCCGACGAAAACAAACAGTAAAAGATTATAATAAAAGTAACCTCCATGTTAATAAACGTAATTACAATAACAACTAAGCTCCAATAAACACTCATAATGTCATAAGCACTATTATTATTGGGTTCTAAAACTTGTCCAATCTACGTTGGATCATATATGTACAATAGATTCAGTTCGCACGCGATGTTGTTTATCAAATGGAAGATAAACAGAGGTACATGAACGAACGAATGAAAACAGCATTAAACAGCAATAGCGTTAAAACAATAAAAATAAGCCTTAAAACAAAACTAAACAAAAATAATTACTAGAAATAGTAAAAAAGAAAAATAGAATATCTTCAACGACAATCACAAAGATCTAACACATGAACCCTTTTTCAATTGTTCAATATCATCACCGTCGTCTAATAGCTTTGACGTAAGAGTATTTACGTATCTACTTAGCCTAACCGTGTGTTTAGAACTGAAACGGTCAATCTTTTGCCAAACATACGAAATCCCCAGCATGTATTTTACAATTCCTGACAAACCAAGGCGGTTGGGTCCACTTTCCTCAATATCTGTGACCTTTAGATCACCTTAAATATTTTTATCACTAGTGTTAATAATCACTAAGAAATAATAAAAAAAAAAATTATTTTAGTTTCTAATTTAAATTTCTAACATCTAATTTTATTTTTCAATAAAACTCATTTAACATATTTTTTAAAACAACTTTATTACATTATCAGACGTTATGTAAAACCTCGAAATAGTTTTAAATTCTCACTGTATAAATCTGAAACTATATCTTTGAGTGGATTTATTTTCTAGTACAACAACTTCATGATTTAACGATGTGACAGTATTAAAATATGAAAAAAAAAATACTAATATGGTTTTTTATTCACGTAGAAGTATCTATGTGTATTTTAAGTTCTCAATATGAGTTTAATGACAGATGTACGTAGAATTTACATAAATTATTTTTAAAAGCGGAAACATAAAAAAAAAGTTACAAAGCTTTTAAATTTTAACGATAAATCTCTTAAATACTGTGGATGTCCATCTAACTGCGTGTGTATTAAAGTCCAGCTGAATTGCATACTTCCTTTATATGTGTTTGTATACACGGGTGTGTTCGCATATAGGTGAATGAGAGGGCATTTTTAGATGATTACAGTGCAGTGCATTTATCCTTCATAGCCCTGTTGAAGCACCGGACCAGTCAGTGAGGTAGGGTTACCGTACACTTTACTAAAGTTAAATGTATTCACGGTATTTTTGAACAAGCCGATAATAAGATTAAATATAGATTAAATTTTAATCTTTTTTTTTTATTCTATCCATATTGATTTTTAGACTTAATTTAAGGCTTGCATAACTCTCTAAATATTCTATTTGTTTTAAGTTTGTATATGAAGTGAATTTCAGTTTGCTGGCTTAACACATTGTTCAAATATTAAATTGAAAATACGCCAATCAACATTAAAAACGGCTTTTTTTTTCTGTACGTAAATTTTAATTAATAATTCCTTTACGGCTGATGTAAAACATCGGTTAATAATTTAAAAAAAAATATAATATAAAGTTTGACGTTTTAATGACCCCTTTTTTTGCAAACCCGGATTGATTTTATTCTGTCGATTTTAGAAACTAATTTGGAATCTTGCTATACAGAAAAATACAGAGCATTAACTCGACTAAGTTATCCAGAATTTAATAATGGCGGTTTTAAAGAAAAAGTGACGTGATATCCGAATTTAACTGAATGCAAAACACGATTCGTATTCATGAACAAGTCTAAAAATTGACCTGTTTCTCTAATATTTTTACAAACACACAACACTCTTTATATAATAACGATTGGTAAATTGTATTATTTAGGTTTTTTTATTTCAATCTTCTATTATATTGTCGCGTGTTCCCAGCTCGATCAGGATATTGAGAGATTGACAATTGAAAATTTTAATTCAATTACAATTTATTAGTTTAAAAACATAAGTAAAATAGGACAAATCAATATTAATAATGACAATAAGAATAATAAACGACAATAAAAAACAACTCCCAATAATAATCAAAATAATAACAATAGTGACAACAGTAATAATAATAATAATAATAATAATAATAATAATAATAATAATAATAATAATAATAAAAAACAGTGATTACATACATTACAAAATTTAAAGTAACGGTTAGGATTTATTTGATTTATTTACAACTAATTAAATATTATTCCGTTCCATTGGTAAAAGACATTAGAATGAACGCTAATCTTAATACTTTTAACAACTAGTTAAACAACAACAGTATACCTATTAATACAACAATAATACAATAGATGAGACAAGTATAAAGTTCTTTCACTGCAAATGCTTTTACTGCAGTTCACAAATAAAACTACCCTAACAATTTACGAATGAATTTAGTACATTATCTCTTTCACTAATAGTCTTTTTTTCCTATTTAGCATCCGATAATTACCTTTAAGATAATACTTCCGATGATATGTATGAGTATAAATGAAGTGTAGTCTCAGTTCGACCATACCTGAGAAGTGTGGTTAATTGAAACCCAACCAACAAAGAACATCGGTATCCACGCTCTAGTATTCAAATCCGTGTAAATATAACTGACTTTAATAGAACTTGAACGATGGAACTCTCGGCTTCCAAATCAGCTGATTTGGCAAAACGCGTTCACCACTAGACCAAGCCGGTGGGTTTCATTAATAATCTAACAGTACCGAATCGAATGACTTTTTGTTGTCATGTACTGGGATTACTTGTGTTACCTTATCGCATCGAACTTGTACAAACTAGGAAATTGTGAAGGAAATTCGTTCCTTCACTGACCTCCTCGCAGAACGCTCTAACTTCAAACTCGCATAATAACTCCTCACTTATGACCCTGTCGCCAACTCTATCGTAGCACTCTCTAGCAGACTGATTTCAACTCGTCTTCCCTGGAATATTTACACTCATATCCTCTTGATCTGCAGGATCAGATCCCAGTTGAGCGTGAGAGCAATCGACCTTTCAGTTTCCCATGCATTCCTAACCTGGATCCGGTAACTCTTCTCACGGAACAACATCTGTTTAGATGTATTGGCGGACAATATTACAAAGGATGATTGTTAAACGGACCTGTTAGCTTTACTAAAAGAGTTTCTTTTAGTCCTTTTCTGGATTCCTCCCACTATTATATTTTCTACTAATTAATTGGCAGGAATCCGTTACTCACATCCATTATACCAGTTACAATATTTGGAGAAGTAAAGATTGCATTTTTTTGCTGTTAGTTTGTTGTTATGCATAGTTTTTTTAAATTTTACTTTTTTCATCTATATTTGATATCGTTTTTATAGATATTCTGACAGGTTTTGTGTAAGTCTACGTTCATTTTGGTAATGAAAATTTATGAATAAAGTCGCTAACTTCGAAAATATATTCCACATTGGTCTTCCTACCAGTTGTAGATGAGCTAACAAATATTACTTATTCTTATCTATTAAAACCCGTTTTTCATCAATAAAAGTGAGTACATATATTAATACAATTAAAATTTTTGTGGATAACTAAGGAAACGTAATAAGAAATGTATTTGTCTTATAAAGCTTATAAACGTCTACACACACATACAGCAAAAAATGAAGAATTTATTTATGTATTTATTTTTTATTTTTGAGTTCAGACTCGGAATGCTCAAGTCATTTCAATGCATTTAGCCAAAATGCTTGAATTATGAACCCTCCTTTTTTATGGGTGGAAATAGCTGCTGCCCATACTCTCACTCAAAAAATTATGCTAATACACCTTAAAATCAAAACCAAAAAGAATTTCAGCCACATGTCTTTTTTTACATTTTTCAAAATTAAATATCAAAGCAATTGGGATAAATTTCGTCTATCGAGTGCAACATAAAACTTGAGTTGATAAATAAAAATACAGAGAATATAACTACGACCTTTCAGTGTATAACATGAAATGTAAAATTCAATTAAAAATTCAGCTGAATGGGCAAATTCATATTCAACCATAAAAACAGAATACAAATATAAATCAAACATTTTAAAAAGTGACACCTGATACAAAAAAAAAAAAATTATTCATCGAGTTCCAACAGCAGGTTTTTCATTCCAATGTACACTTCAAATTTTATACAGTATTTTAAAACAGCAAAGTACTTCATCAAACATGCGAAACGGCAAGTAAAATCCACAAAATATGGTTCGCCGTAAATCTCGCTCAAAAATAAGTATTTATGGATTTATTTTGATAATTCGATTTTATAGCAGTGTTCAATACTCAGCCTGGTAAACAAGATTTCTTTCTTTTTTCGCATTAGAAGATTCTATAATATTTCAAAAGGGTGTTTTTGTCGCTGAGTGAATGGATTTCCTTAAGAAAACTGAATTGTTTGGGTGTTCGCGAGTACGACTTATTAGTGTTTGTTAAGCTTTATGGTTTGTTACATTTTTTAATAACAATACTTTTTATATCTTATTCAGACAGATCAATAAAACTGACTCATAACAGTACCGTGTTTTGAAATATTTACTAGAGGAGACGAAGAAATATAATATAATTTTGACTTTTTCCTTATAAAAAATAAACTTTATGGCAAAAAATTATTGGCATTTTATCATTTAAAACACGGAGTAAACGGTTATTAAGATTTTTCAGTATGTTATAAAGATTTCAGTACGAAATGAAATAAAAACTTCAATTTAATTACTTAAAACAGAATTTATTTGTAAACAGTCAGTACGATAGCTTCGAGAAAGATCTATAAAGTAAATCTGATTTTGTTTTATTTATTTATTTTTGTTTGGGCATTACACAAATGCTACTGCACGTGCAGTACACACATACACGCACTCACCCACAGGAAGAGAAGGAGTGATGAATTTATTTTCCAATTTCATAAAAAATAATTTAGTTTTATTGAGTAACTAGCACCCACCGTCGTGGCTTCGCCCGCGCTAAATGCGTATAGGACTTCAAAAATTGGGAATAGATTTTTAGTAATTATGTGTGGGTGGTTGCTTTCAGAGTTATTGCTATTCACAACTTGATAAAATAGATCAATTTGGATTAATCTTTAGAAGATTGATTAATTTATATACAGATTAACTAATTGTTAATCTAATGACATTAGATTTAATAAATCACATAATAAATATCTGAAGAGGTCGATATTGACAATTTCAATCAATATAGACAATGATATTAAATTTACTAAATGAAGTTCTAGATTATTTATTTATATATATTTTTATATTTGATTTATATAGTAGTGAGAATGGTGAGGTTTGATTTGTAGAAAACATTTCAGAAATTATAAAAAAAGGTACAGTTAAATTTTCATAATGATTGGTTCAGTAACTTCGTGATTATTGAGAATTAACGAAAAAGACACTGTCTCTTTAAAATAGTGAGATTTACTCCAATAACAATTTTATGGTACGGTACTGAGGCAAACTGAAATCATTAAAAAACGTAAATGGTCTATTTATCAAATATTTCCTTTTAAACTTTTCAACGTATTACGTCATCATCAGAGAATCAACATTAAAAAACAAACAAAAAATAAATAAAAATTTATTTTGTATGAATTCATCGTTTTTATTTAAAACAATCGTTATATAAAAATATTTTTTTTTTTTAATTTCAGTGAATTAATTTTTTTTTTGTTTAATTATAATTTTCATCAATTCTCTGATGAGGTAATTTGTCGAAAAACGTAATAAGTAGTAAACCATTTTATACATACCATTTTGGTGGTTTTATTATTTTCCACATATTCAAATATAAAATCTCAAAAACATATTTTTAAGGTGTGTGTTTTTCTATTAAAAGTTAAATTATTCATTTTGTGAACTATTAATGCATGAAAACCAATTCGTAATTTAAAACAATTTTTCTACGCAAATTGAAAAGTGGTTTATACTTTACGTGTAAAAATATTTTCTTGTTTTTCAGACCAATATCGCTTTTTTAACTATAAAAGAAGCATATGAGTCTCAGTAAAGTTAGTAAGGGATTGGTGAGTAAACGTTCTGTTAAAGAAAACTTGCAAACGATTCGGAAAGAAATTGAGCGATCGTCGGTTTCCGTATGTTTTCTATCCATTTAATTCTGAAACAGTGAATATTTTTGTAACTTCATTTCAACTTTGACAGATTTATTATTGAAAATATAAGATTTATTTGACACATAGCTAGTACGGAAGTTTAGGACTGTATGCGAGTAGTTGTGTGAGTTTAGTCGAGTTTGCGAGAGTTAAGTCTATTTCGGTAGCAAATAACGGTCGGGATTGCGGGTCAGCGCCTCGCCTTACCGAGCTTCTCGCCTCTACATAGAGAGAACGAACAGTCTTCCAAAAGGCGAAGGGTGGCAAGGAATGGTGGTAGCCGGGTGTGAGAGACGATATCGACCCTACTAGCGGCGGCCTATGATAAACGGCTTCACTAAACTGAAATTAACTCCCTTTATATCACTTATATTAAGTAACAGTCGGATAGTCGTTGCACAACTGAACTGGTCCGTGGCGCCGCCTCATGTCTGCTAAACTCACACAACTCAAACAAAAATCATTTTCGTTATAAGTTGATTGCAAAAATGTTTTCTCGTCGACAAGAATATTTTAATTTCACGTAAATTAAAATTAATGAAAAAACGAAAAAATAGACAAATTAAAGTTTTTCAAAACAATAAATTAATTATTTATGAGATGTCTTTCTGTAGGTTACACTTTCGTTTAATCGTGTAGCAAACCCCACACAGATAATAATAATAATATCGTAATCTATACATTAAAAAAAGTATTAATAAATAAATAAACAATAAAATGTAATTATATAATTTTAAAATATACTTACTATTATACTAATTTTAATTATTATAAAATATTATAAAGAACAATTTAGATCCGGAGTAACAGTACAAGGTGAAAAGATAAAGATGCTACAATTTGCTGATTATATAGTAATTCTAGCCGAGAGGATTCAGAAGAAACAATGAACGGCATGGATGAAGTCTTACACAAGAACTACCGCATGAAAATAAACAAAAACAAATCGAAAGTAATGAAACGTAGTAGAATTAACGAAGATGGACCACTGAATGTGAAAATAGGAAAATATTATGGAGGTAGAATAATTTTGTTATTAGGAAGTAGAATTATTAAAGATGGACAAAGCAGAAGCGATATAAAATGCCGAATAGCACAGGCGAAACGAGCATTCAGTCAGAAATATAATTTGTTTACATCAAAAATTAATTTAAACGTCAGGAAAAGATTTTTGAAAGTATACGTTTGGAGCGTCGCTTTATATAGAAGTGAAACTTGGACGATCGGAGTACCTGAGAAGAAAAGATTAGAAGCTATTGAAATGTATAGGAGAATGTTAAAAATCAGATGGGTGGATAAAGTTAAAAATGAAGAGGTGTTGCGGCAAATCGATGAAGAAAGAAGCATTTGGAAAAATATAGTTAAAAGAAGAGACAGACTTATAGGCCACTTATTAAGGCATCCTGGAATAGTCGATTTAATATTAAGAGGATCAGGTAGAAGGAAAAAATCGAGCAGGCAGGCAACGTTTGGAATTTGTAAAACAAATTGTTACGGATGTAGGATGTAGGGGATACCGAAGTGAAACGACTATCAAGAGATAGGGAATCTTGGAGAGCTGCATCAAACCAGTCAAATGACTGAAAAAAAAAAAATATGACTGAAATTTTATTATATAATTATATATTACGAAAGATAAAAAAGTTTATTAAATAAAAAATAATAAATATTTACAAAAAAATTCTTTCTCGTTTTTCACGTTGACAAAACCGTAAAAACAGTTTATTTACAAGTACAAAGTAACAGAAGGTGTGCCAGTAGTCTCTCTGTGTGATAAATACAGATAATGATAAATAGAAATAAAATACTAGATTTGACTATTTAAGTAATACCAGTAATTAATCTGACTCATCACCAGTACAGAAAATTTTCATTAGAGATCTCATGAAAAATAATTTAGAGAAACTAGTTAAATACCTTACATTATCGAAAGAAGAAAGATCTTAAATGTGATAACTAATACCAGACTAAACAAGTTAGTAGTAATAAATAGACAATATAACGTAGTAAAGTAAGTAGTGTAAGAGACCCTAATGTACTTAAATATACTTTTTAAACAGATAGACTTAAATCTAATTTCATACATTCTGCTAACAGGAAAATTCTAGTAACAGCAGGCAGGAGTTTATCCATAAATGTAAGCTTAGAAAAATGGGAAAAAAAACCACTTGTACACTGAATTGAACACATACTAAATTAAACACAGATTTATAAAGTTAATTTTAGCTTTATTTTTCTTTAATTTTTTTTTTTAGCTTTTAAACGCCAATTTTAAACCAATTTAAAATGTGTTAGTAACACGGACCTTTTATATTCTGTTAAATGATGTTCAATTCAATACACATTTATATGAATACATACGAGTGAGTAGAACAACGGGTAAATCATCAATGTGGAAAGTTCTCGTTAAAAAGCGGTTTTTTTCATTGTTTTATTGTAAAACGGTATTGTTAGTCAGTGATGTGGCTACTGTGGGCCCGAAGGCATTACGAACAGCGGCCGCCGATCTTTACAAAGTCCGATCGATAAAAAAAAAAAAAAAATATTGTAAACCGTTTCCGCTGTTTAACAACGAACAATATAATTGTAAAGATTAAAAAAAAAACATAAAAAAATACTAAAAACAGATTCTCTTCAATCGAAGAGTTGCACAAAATTCCGCCCTTTATAACTAACTAGTATGCTCTTAAAGTTTGATTATAATGGTACAAAAGATTTGATTAAATTGAATTTCTTTTTTGTTTAAATAAATTAGAAACTTTTTAATTGTTATTAAAATCACTCTTAATTTTTTATTCGTTCATAGTATGCAGTACTGATTACAGTTTTCATTTCCTCCACGAAAAAACTACGTATTCTTTTAAAAGATTTTAAAATACAAGAAATTTAGAATTTCTACAAAATTAGTTACAAATTTATACTAAGATTAGTATTACCTAATTTATCGAAATTTTCCTAAATTTTCGAGGGTAAACATACTAAGATTTACATTATCCAGAATTTTATCTGTTAGAAAAAAAGGAACAAAATGTATTCAATGATTTTTAAACTTCAAAAATTATTCGGACAAGATAGTAATAGAATAAGTCTAAAATATTCTGTCAAGGTAATACTCATCTCTATTCTACGGTAATAAAATTTCTTTACATTTATTTTAACCAAAAGTAGATAATATCTTTCTATAAGTTAATAAATCAATGCGATAGTATTGTGGGAAAGTTTACGAAAAATTACATTTTTTTCTTCTTTCTTTATGATGGTCGACTATTAAGTGTGAATAATTACATGATATAAATACATGAAAATACTTTTTAAATTAAACTTTACAGCCAATTGCAAAGACGATAAACAAATTCAATTTTTTTTTTGACTTCATTGTCCTACTACTATATACTATTAAAATATACAGAAAATTATTAATGATGGACATACTTATTCGTAACATAAACCGCTTAACCTTTCATAAACTACATGCTTTTTGAAATACAATCTATAGACAGCACAACACATCCATGCCATCTGAACACTACGTAAAACTCAACGTAATAAATACTAAGCCAATAAAAATGTACATAACAGACCACAATAACTTACTCTAATATAAAAAAGAAAATAATAAAAGATAAATTAAAATATATTGAAGAAAAATTTCTGTATAACGTGCTAGAAAGATCATACTCTTAAATGACCATGAATAAGACCATAATAATACTTTAAACAAATTGATGCATAGCCGGTACATTGTTTCTCGACTAAGAACTATTGTTTGGGAATTATTCGCTTCATGTTTTCTAAAACAATTACCCTCTACTGTACTTCTTATCTAATATCAAAACTAATATTTTACTGAAATATCACGTTAGTAATTCGTCAATTACATTTTACATAAAAACAATATAATTTTTTTATGAAATATGAAAAAAAAACCGTTGTAGATATAAACACATTTTACAAGACAAGTAACAGATAAAATATTTGCAAGTAATCATTAGTAATAATACGTTTAATATGAAAATAATGAGTAAATAAAATAAAACTGTCAACATACCTGACAAAAGCGTATCCTTTATCTTTGAAGACTCTAATCTCCTGAATATTACCGAATGGTGAGAAAGTCTTTTGTATGAGCTCTTCCGTGAGTCCATTTGTTAGGCCCCCGCAGTAGACCGTACAGTTGGTGGGACTGGATTGATTATAAACCTCATCGAACGTTAACGGTTTTGAATTCACTGCACAGAAAAAATGTATGAATTTAAGTTAGAAAATAAAAAAAAGTTAAATATACATAACTGTAAAAATGAATTTATAAATGCAATATTTTTTACATATAATTTTTATCGATTACATATATATTTTATTTTAATAAATGTGTAGCACATGTCTATTAAAATATAATAGTACAGGGTACAAAAGATGTGAGTTTTCTCTTAAGTCTGAATTTTAGTGACGCGACGGTTGATTGATTTTTTTTTTCTTTTAATATGTTTTGATATAAAAGAAGTTCAATTACCTTGGAGTAATTTAGTAATCTTATTTTATTAACATGAAATAATAATAATAATATTGTTATTAACAAAAAAGAAAATGAAATAATTTAATACAGGAATTTTCATTACAACAGGAATTTTTTTAATAAAGGATACATTTTTACTACGAAAATTTAATATATAAAGTAAAAACTTACTAGAAAACCCATAAAAATTTTTTTCTTTCTTTTTTGTTATTTTTAGAATAAATTAAAAATAAATTTGAATCAACGATATCATTTAGGTCTATAACCGTTTTATTTCGCTTATAGAACGTTCACCTGACTTAATAAAAATAGTAATAAATTTTTCCTACACAATTAATTCTTAACGCATGAAATAATATCTAAGTGGATAGCTTTGCTGAAAAATCCTGTAATTGGGTGCACAATTTAAACTACCGATTTAATAATATTATTCATAGAAAGAATTAGAAAAAAACGGGAGCAAGACTGGTGTTTAAAATTAGCGTAAATGCAACAATTACAAGACAAAATCGTGTACGTAAAAAACAGAGAATGTAATCAAACATGATAAAAGCGAAAAAAAATCCAATAAAAACCTTCTCTAGCATCATTTATTACTATTAGCGATTACTAGTCATGTGATCGTTAGCGATTGGGTTGTCGTTGATTGTTAAAATATTTATCCGGACTTGGTCGGGAATTAAACATCGGGATCTTCGATACCACAGACATGCGCTCTACCCTCTATCAACCAGACAATCATTTTTTGTTTTTATTTTTGAATTTGATTCATATAAAATTGATTTTATATGAATTTTTTTTTGTTTTTTTAATTAACTAAAAATAAAAATAAATGAGTGTAGAACAAATTAAGTATAAAATCCCAAGTTTAAATCCCAGTCAGGCTAAAAAATTTTCATTCGCAAAGATATTTCTATTATATATTCCCCTATAGAATACACATAGCTATAGTTGAATTAGTCATTAATATATAAGTGAATCAATCAAAAATAAAAAAAAGTAGAAATAAAATTCAAGAAAGACTGTGTTAAGAATAGTATTTAATGATGACTTTTGATTTCCTAGAAGCCAGATAAAATAACTGTAAAAAACATATATTTTGTACAACTGTACGTGAATTCCAGTAGCAAAAAATTAATTTAAAAAAGAAATTCAGTTTTAATTATTTTTAAAAGTTATTTTTTGATCTAATTATGCATTATTATTGGATGAAAAAATGTTTTATATATGCAGCAATAATTCCAAATTTAATTTGAGAATAATGGATGAATATAAATTGAAAATGTGAAAATGATTTATTAATTTATCAACTTTAAAAAAAAGAAAATCACTTGTAGCTAATTTTAGAAACCTAAACCTGAATCATAAATGTAAATACTACAGTGCCTTTAATCCGAATTCTGCTATTCCAAATATTTTAATAATCCCAGACTTTATTATTATTTTTTTTTTTTAGTTTATCTTTAGATTTTTTGATATTCTATTTAAAAAAAAAAAAATATTTTTAAAAATCTTGTATAAATGATTATATTATATAAAAAATTAAAAATCAAAAGTAATTACGAAAATGATAACAAATTTAGTGAAATTATATTGAGAGGGCGTTAAGAGATAATAAACCTGATGAGGAAGTGGATAACATACAAAAATTTGTGAAACAAGTTGGTGAAATTTCTGGTTCCACATACCCATTGACGACTGACCTTCAGAAAAAAAATTAAATAAACGAGATTTAAAATATTTATCGTTCTAAAAAATAATTTATTCTATTTTCAAAATAAGCACATTTATCGTGTTTTCTACATTTTATATTTTAATTATATTTTTTAAAAATTAAGAAAAAAAACAAAAAGTTTTACAATTTATTTTTTATTTAAATTTCAGTCTTATTATACTTTCAAGTTTTATTTCAATACTTTTTAATACAAGTATCATAATATATATATTTTCAAATGTTTTACATTTATACTTTTTTTAAATGTTTCAGTGTAATATTGCAAAATACACTTCCTTAACAGTTATACTTGTAAGTAAAACGCAAAAAGAAAGCGTATAAAATTATACGCTTTATAATACAAATATTATATTATATATTAATTATATAATTATTATTATTCTGGGTATCATTTCTTAGATACTGTAAGCAGACAACAGCATGTTATATTCATTCATGTTATGGATAATCATTAAGTATTTAATACTTAATATATTAATTTAACTTAACGTAAAAAGAATATTGCGGTTTTACGTGTACGTCACAGTAATTTGAAAAACCTGCTAATGCAATACGGTTGAACATTTTTTATTTAAAATTACAACCACTGTTGATATTTTATAAAGTGCAAAAAATATTTGCAATTTATAGATAACAAATCGTAAACACGTATTAAAATATAATGAACATACTGGTCAGTTGATAAAAAAGAAAATAGGAAGACAATATTAACCTTTTATAAAAATACGAATAATATTACATTGGATTTGATTTAATTTTAATTTATTTTAGTGTTACATCATATAATTTGACATTTATATGCGTCAATGCAAGTATTTGTGCTCCCACTCGCTAGTATGTGAGAATGTACATATCCAACAACAAGGTACGCTAATTGCAGAGCGTGCTAAGAGGTCATAACTATCGATAACATAATACAACGCAACGCAAGGTTGTAACGCAGTAACGTTGAATAACAATGTAATGGACGAGTACAACTGGGGAGTACAGGGGATTGTAACAAGTACAATATTGTGCGCGCACACGGAAACACAATACGTACGTAAATGCATAAAGGAACACGAGTATACACGGTACAGGTTAATAATTTTCTTCCAAATTGTTTGTAATTGAAACGAAACGTTTCTTCTTTAAAACACGAATGATCAAATCTATATAATAGTCAGAACCTTAGAAGTTATTTAAGGCAGTTAAACATTTAACTTTTTTTATTAGGCAGCGGAATACGATAGTTGAATTTTTATTATTTTTCTTCTAAATTATACTCTTCATTATTTTTTACCGGAAAACTGCTGCAGTTTACTGCTTCACATACTTTTCCGTAAAAATATCTGGAATCTTCCACTTAATATAGGAAAGAAGAAATGCTTTCAAATGGTTATAAAATACAAACAATTTAATATTAATTAATATAAATAAATGAAATACCAACTGTGTCATGTTTAAAAAACTTAATATTACTGATATTAATTTGACCTAAATTTAATTAAAAATTTACAATAAGATGCAATTTCAATATTCATACACTGGTTAGTATAAAGATATGAAATTAATAATTAAACTGTTTGGGAAATAAATACTATTTTATTAAAAATACCTTCATTGCAGTCTCTGAAGAGAAATAGGAAAACCGTTGTATATCAGTTAATTTAAACAATTTTTTTTTTATTACTAATTGACTACATCTTTGAATATTACATCCAGCTCAGTCAGATAAGCTATCAGGTATTCTTAGATATTTCTATTATTCATAAGAAATCCTGACACCGAAGATCTTATTTCCGTCCTATTTTCAGATCTAATAATTTTCTAACTGATTCCTTATCAAAGCCAGGTAAGGAAAAAAAAGTTCATCTAGTAAAATAAGATTTTAGCAGTCAGAGAATAGTCAGGTAAATCCCACCGGTATTTCCAGTGATTTTATGTAATTATTTGTATTTTGGTATAGTACTGATCCAAAATAATAAAAAAAAACATAATTAATTTTTGGAAGTATTATTAATTGTTTCAATAGACAATTTAAAAAAAATTAATAAACAAATTTAAGTATAATGGGAATTTTGAACAAGTTGATTTTTTATTTCAGTGAAATATAAGGAATGTTTTTACTAAATTACTGCATGTAGTATTTGTTTAATATTCTTTATCAGATTTCTTTTTCACTGAATAAAAAAATAACGAATAAAACGAAAATTAAAATAATATAAGTTAAAAATAAATTTGGAATTATCTCAAATATTTACAGAGTTTGAACAAAAAACATTCTTTATTAAGTTTAAAATAATGATTAAAAACACTTAATAAAATATTGAACTGTGAAAAATTGAAGTAATTTGTTTCCAGGAAATCAGACTTTGTTTATATAATATATTCCAATGTATAAATATTTATATAATTTTTTGCAATATCAAACGACAAATTAAAATTGTTGAACTAGATTTTACTGAACTGTTTTGTTTACTCCCGTCCTCTGAAAACCAATTTCTAGTAAAATAATAAGTAAAAGCATTGTGTATAAGTAAGAGACACTAACTAATTTTTTTATATTAGACGAAGAATATTTCTTGTACACTATGATTTAGGCAAGAATAAAAATATATCAGATTAGTGCTTATGGTTGTAAATGTTTATAAGAATAAGACACAATAAATGACAAATATTTGAAATAATTATATAATTACTACTAATGCACAGATTATAGAGTGGTTCACGAAGAATGTAACAAATTTTCAGGACATTCCGGTGAAAATGAAGAAGAAAGATCTTTTTTTTATTTTTTAAATTTGTTATTTTTTTAAAATACTTAATTTTTTTTTGTTTTAAAATACTGAAAGTTTTGTTTTATTTAATACATAGTTACAATCTGCCACATTTTGTTATGTTTTCTTTTTATTAAACTTCGAAATTCTTTCGTTTGTATTTAGTTTCTGTGTACTTTTATTCATAAGTGTTATTCAGAATCAAATTATCTAAAAGTTTTGTTTAAAACTTTTATGTGTTTGTTAACCATTCAACAACGTAATTTTACGCCAAACACAAATAATATATTTTTCGACTCCAGTCTTTTGTCTTTTATCCCAGATTTTTCGAAAAGTACTAATATACAATAGTTTTGGAACCTTTTTTTTTTTTTTAAGAACAGATTTAATATAAAAACACTAAATTTATCTTATAATTTGGATGGGTCCTAAGAATTACAGTCTGACTTAATTTTACTGAAAACGCAGAAATCATGGGAAAAGTTTTCGCCAACGAAGCGTTTCCGAATCTATGTTAATAATAAATTTTATTCTTCATTTAAAAATTCTTTGTGAATTATGCTTTATATTTCAACCAAACGGCAGAAAAATCTTTCTATAATATAATCTTAGAATTGTCAATTATGATGAAATTTATATTTTGGATTATCAAAGATATATCTTTAAACAACTGTCGAAATTAACGATAGAAGTGCATAGGTAAATAATTTGATCAGATAAATAAATAAATTAAGATAACATGGAAGTGTTGTACTATAATTAGTGTTCTCTCCCTAATAAGATAACTACTATGTGCTTGGAATATTAAAATAAATAAAATATAAGAAGTATCTATAGTATTATAAAAATAAATACTTTAGCCAAACAAGTTTAAAACTTTCATACTGTGTTTGAATGCAATTGGTAAAAGCGGAAGGGCAATTGCCACTAATCGGTAAAAGCGGGAGATGCCACTATTTATCTATTGAATTGCCACTATTTGGATTATCCCGCTAATGTTTGTAGATATTATTTTAAGTTATTAAAAATCAGCCTTTTCAACGTCTAGTAAAAAGAGTAAATTTGCTAACTTCTCTAATTTAACAATTTATATTAATTTTTAATTAAAAATTTCATAACATCAAAATTCGGGGATAAAATTAAAAGAATAAATTTAATGCTGTTAATTGTTAAAATAATAAAAATGAACAATAATAGTTTTAATTAATTTTTTACGATAAGAAAAATTAAACAGCATATGTTAGTTTACGAATTACTCTAATTTATGAGGATAATGTATACGTATTAATATGCGTGTATTATGACATGTAAATAAAAAAAATTCCTTTCGGCACGCCGGAAGGAGGAGGTAGATTTCAACGGGGTAAAATAGGGGTAGGCGAACTCGGATTGCACGAACTCGTATCAAACATTACTTTCCATGTTTTACGGACACAACGTTTTCTCAGACTATAAGTAATAGCTAAATTGATACCTGTGCCTATTAAGGGAGCTCTGATGTTTTTGTCCTTGAAACTCCATTTTTTCCACCCCTTGGCCCAAATCCAAAGAATAGTAGGAACACTAAACGAATTCAATATTTTACTTAAAGAAAGTTATAGCGATTTTTTTTTTTTTTTTGGTTTTGGGGGGTCCCGTAAGGGTTGGTCATATCAAAAATTGTTACACATAAAATTTTTAGGTAATGTTTACAGGACTAACGACCACTTTAAACCGATTCAATACTGTGCCTATTAAGGGAGGTTTGATGTTTTTTGTCTTCGAAACCCCATTTTTTCCACTCTTTGGGCCAATAGTTGGAGATATCAAAAGATTTTACTTGGATAAGTTTTAGGCCCTTATCCAAAGAGTAGTAGAAATATTAATCGAATTCGATATTTTACTTAATAAGAAAGTTATAGCGATATTTTGTTTTCGAAAAAGCATCCCCATTTCCACCCGCATAGCCCGATCTTTCTCATTAACGAACTCAACCGAGATTTTTGGTCGTTATATTTTATGTATCCATTCGCAAGTGATTGGCGCTAAATTACGGCAGTTATCGTGTCAAGAAGAAAGTGAAATATATATATGTATATATAAACTTTTGGACTGACAGTGGTTTTGCGGTCTGGGGATGTGAAACGCGAAGATAAATCGAAATTTTCCGGAAGTCGAATCATAGTACCCAATACAATAAGTAGCTTTCTTATGAAATCTACCTAAAATAATAATTTAAACGTTAAGGAATAGTTGTTAATTAAATATAACAAGAAGAAAAATACACTGTGAAATTCTATGCTCTTCAATTGTTTCCCATCCGCAATCTAGAAATTCTCAATGTACTAATTTCTTAATCACGCTTAAACACCAAAGAGTATAGAGAAATCTTTTTCAGTGCACGTCTTTCAAATACGTATGTAAAGCTAGATATATACTCGTATTTATGTATGTAAATATATACGCTAGATATTCAGGTATTTACTTAAAATCATTAATCTGTTGTTTCATTTATTTATTTCCAGGGTTGCGAATATTTACTTATTTGTACTTAGAAAAACTTATTTGCATTTCCCTTGGCGGTTAGCTTTTTTTTTTTTAATCAACTAATTGGAAGTAGGTGTAGCCACTCCCGTCGCACGAACAATAACACTGGTAGTGGCTGTGTTGATTGAGCCCTCATCTCCGTACACCGCTACACCTCTTAAAAATTCATAATTCAAAAAATCTCAATAATTGTTTTTACATTTTTATCTGAAGGTATTTGTAAGCTAAATCTACTGAATATTTCGTTTGGTATAGTCGGAAATTGGAAAAACTTGAAATTACTTTTCAAATTTTTTTTACGTTCTTTCATCCTCTTTTAAGGTCGAATATCGAAAACCTAGAAACTGGTTTTTATATATTGACATGAAAATTACACACATCAAAAATAAGGTAAATATCTTATTTTTTACCGAGAAATTAGAAAAATAATAAATTTCTTTGTTACACCATTTTAACCCTTTAAACTCAAAATTTCAAGAAATCCTTTCTTGAACCCTAAAATAATATACATACAAATTTTCGTCAATTTATCTCCAGTAGGTTTTGCTAGGCGTTGATTATGAATCACTTCTTTTTTTTAATATAGATAACAACTTAGTTTTGTTACTATATCTTATCACTGTCTTTGAATTCAACTTTCGAAATTCTTGAAATATTTTTAAATTCATATGTTGAAAATTTTACAATACAAACGATTCAACTACTATGAGGCAACATAAAAATGTAACATAACTATAGAGGTTTATAGACCAATATTATGAAGTAATGCTCCTTTCTCTCCTCAGCAGCATATATTACAAATTAATATTTGAATTACCTAGCTGTAAATTTCATCTATTGAATTTATACGATCCAACAGTGATCTGACAACCGTTATTACAACAACAGTTATTACTCAATTAGTATTATAAATGAAGGGGTCTTTTATAGTTGTAATACAATTACTCTACAAGTTAACCTTATATTACATCTCGGTAAAGGAGATCGCTTTAATTGATGTTTTATACAGATTCATAAAGACCAAGTAGTTAAAATAATTTGGAATATAGATCTAGAAGATAAGTTCAGTAAGCTTATTTTAAATGATCATAAACTGATTTTCTTATTGAAAATCTACAAAGTACATCGTTTAAACTGTATTTATTGCGTGTTAAATTTACGCTTTTTAATTAGGGATAGAGTATATTTCATCGGCGGCGACTAACGATTCGAAAGAGAATGAAAACCTATTAACATTTCCTCAAGTCAGTTGACGTCACCTTTCTTTCTCTCTCTCTCTCTCTCTCTCTATATATATATATATATATGTATAAATAATAAATACACACGCGCGCGCACACACACACACACACACACACACACATTCATGACACCATAGATACTGCTTTCGTAGATTCATTTGTATGTCTCCATAACGCATGCGTTTTAAGGCCCTTACTCGCGTTTTTAGAACGTTATGTGTAAAATAAAATTACCTGACCTAATATTATTGATAAATAAAGTAGATTTTAAAATGAAATAATAAAACAGTAACAAGCAAATAACTGATTGTACACAAAGATATATCGCCAATGAAATCATGATATTATAAAAATAAAATAGAGTATAAACATGTAAGTCAATTAACAATAATCTGGAATGGTGGTAAAGAGAAGTGGGCGTATCATTATTTAGAATAAAATTATGTTTTTATGATTGTTATTCACCTAATCTATTTATCTAATCATAATTAACCGTAACTCCCACCCAAACGAACAATAATTTAAGCTTCAACGTGTAATCTACGCGTGGGTAAAAATAATGACTAGTATATATTCAAAAGTTATGGAACAAAAACAGTTTAATGTATAAAATACTAATATACTCGTTTCACTGTATAAATCTGTGTTGTATAATATGATAATTAAATAAATGTAATGCAAATTATAATAAAAATACAAAACATCTGTTCATAACACATTTATAGAAGAAATTCAAAAAAAGTTAAATTAATACACGGAGATAACTAATTCAAAAGTTTTAAGTTAATTTAAACGTGAAAATATTTAATTTAAATTAGCCTGGAGTCGTTTTCTGTAAATTTTTTTGTTTGTCTTGGAATTTCATGTTCTGGAAACTTTTTTTCTATTTATGTCAATGTACAAATTATATTTCTAATGGGGGTGTACAACATTTTTTTTATGAAACAGAACATCACTTTTTTATCAACAGCTATGGTCATTAGCCCGATCGAAATTGGTAGTGAATGAAAAGATGCCAGGGATTCGAACCTGGGACCTCCGCAAGAGATGACGAGACACTACCTACTCAGCGACGGAGGTTGACCACATATCGGTTGTAAAAGGAACGTAGACAATGATTTCGATTCACTACAATACCAAAGAAATATGATGAAGAACTACCCATAAGAGCATACTTATGAGTCGCACATCCACACGTACTCACTCACTAACTCATAGACCATGTGTTATTCTTTATTTGAATATTACGTTTTATCTTTTTAACATAATTTATCATTTAAAACATGTAATATTTATTCTTTTAATTGATAATAGTAAAAAGAAAATATCGGTGTTGAAAATATCAGTAACTGACTTGAATTATAATAGTAGGAATACTAAAGTACGTAATAACAATAAGATAGTTTAGAACCGATAACTTTCATCTTCAAAAGAGGCGACGTGTAGAAACATTTACAAAAGACCCGAAGCTTGAATTTAATTGAAAATACCGTGTAAAGAATGAAGTCCAAAAGATTTTAGATATAATTTACACCTGAAAAGTGTGAGAAAACTAGAATTATTTCCTAAGAGTCTGTCTAACTGATAAATAATCAAATAATTTAGTTGATACTGAATGCATAAAATTTACAAGGAAAATCAAACTTTTTTTTCTATTTAACAATTTTTCCTATTATATAAAGTTTTTTATTACCCACAAATTATGGTATTTAGTAATACTATTAGTAATTGAGAAATTTAGTATTTATGGTAAATAACTAAGTAATTTAATTTTTTATTTTTTGAAGTTTAATATTTGAACCAAACTATCCGGACGAACCAAATAAATAAAATTAGAGAGAAAACTCAAATGAAGAGAACTTCATGCCATAAGAGTCCTTAGAAACGATTACAAACTGATATTTTCATCAAATACTAATAGATAAATTATATGAACAAATCTGTTAATAGTTTTAATATTTAAGCGTTTTCTTCACTGAAATTTGTCGGTGTCACAAAAAAATTCAGATAACACTTGTTACCAAGACTTTAGATATGTAGCCAAAAAGTCACTAAATTGGCTTAATAACCTAAGTTATGGAATATTAAGTTTATAACAGTTTACATAATAATATAGGCTATACCCTTTATTGAACACCTGAACTATATTATAAAACCTAACATAATTTTAAGGAAAAATTAATATAAGAATACTTAATAATCACTATTTTATAACATTTATTTTCAACAAAATAGACGTTTCAAATTAAAGAAATAGCAGAGTATTCAAATACACGAAGTTCATACGTAAGTAAAATAAAACAAAAAGAAAACAATTTTTTGAATTTAATTAGGCAGAATAACGAAACAAAAAAAGCCACAGAATGCAATTTCTCCTGAAAATATATAATTCGTAGAAAAAATATTTACACAGGTAGGCCAAATCCATAATCCATCAAAAATAATTAATTTAAAAGAACAAAACTAATAAAATAAAACTAATTTATCAAAATTATTTACATAACCACAAATAAAATATTGTTTTATAACTTTATTCAGGATTTAAAATCTTTTTAAAAATCTAATTGAAAAAAAAAATTAATTTTATTACACATAAACATGCATAAAATAAAATGCAAGCATTTTAATCATTAAACATGCAATTATTACAATCAGAATATATGAAATAGTAAATTAATAAATAGATATATATATGTACAAAACAAAATGCATCTGAAGTATATTTTCATGAAAATTTAACAAGAAAAAAAATAAAAGTTTATATAAAAAGAAAAACAGAATTTATGAAATAAAGTACGGGTAACACATAATATAGTAATGTAATATTTACTTATTTCGAAATAAATAGTAATATACCCATACTTGTATTTATTTTTGGAAGTATACTATTTTATGTCTAACCGTGAAAAATAAATAACAACAAAAATTTACCATGTGATAAAGAAAATGAAATGAGAAAACGGACGCTAATCGAATTTTTACTGATGACACAGATTTAATTATATATCTACGGTAAGCTATATTATGTTTGCTGAGTATTGAAAGTAATATTTGAAGTTAAGTAACATTATGCTGTTGTTCCTTTTACTATATTCATGCCAAAAATTAAAATATCTTTAGACAATATAATTCGAAATAAATGAATGAAGAATTTACGTGTATAAAAAAAAAACAAAAAATAGTTTATCTGTATACTGTTGCTGTTTGGTACAACCTGCATTATAATAATGTATTAAAGTGGTGTTCCAGTAATGCTTCGGTGATAGATCTACTCGAACTCAAAAAAGTCTTCAAGGAACGTTTTCTAATAAAGAATTCAAATGTGTTTTTTTTGTAAAAAGTGAGAGGTGGGGGATTATAAATACTATAACGTAGTTTTATTATAAGCCTCTTACGTCATAACTGTAGGTATATTCTTCAAAAAAATGTAAACCTTAAAATTAGTTTCGTAATTATTGTTAATACAGTAAATTCAATTAGAATGAATAATACTGAAACAATTAACAACTAACAGCATTGATAAAGCAAACGGACTTTAAGGTATTTACATTCACAATTAATTCTTGATAAAAAGGGAATGATATAGTACTGTTAAGACTAAAACTAAATATATAAAATTAGTAGGAAAATTAGAATACTATCCATCAAACCACTAAGGTATAGTACTACATTTCTGTACGGTAAAAAAAAAAAATAATATTACTAAATACATAATTGTAATCTAGCATCAACGATAAATAGTTAAAAATGATTAATTCTGTTGTCAACAGATCTGTTCATCAATAACTTTAAGTTATGAAGAACAAGAAATAAACTTCTAAAGAGGCGAGCTTTATAATAATTAGAAGAGTAAACTTGAATAGACTAACTTAGTAATATTTTATTATTGAATAATAACCTGCACACTACTTTTTTAAATTTAGTTTAATAATTGAAATAAAATAATATATTTAAAAAAAAATAATAGGGCTATTATTTATATACGTTATTATTTGATACAGTTATTTAAAAAAAACACATGTATTATTAAATTAAGAATACAGGAATGCAATTAACCATTACAGTGTTTAAAAATTTTCATGGAAATATTAGGAAAATTTCTTTTAGAAAAAGGATGTTTGATTTGCTTTGTAAGATTTATGAATAAAATAAATAATAATAGTTTTGAAATAATTATTAATTATAAAAGTTTAAATCGTGTACTCTCAAGAAATATACTTAATTAGAAATTAACTGTAAAAAAAAAATAAATAAATAGATTTGACCAAGGAATCACCAGTAAGATGATGTTTGTCTCCAGCTTTGTTTATTTTGTGTACTGAAGATTATAATGTGACAGTAAAGAAGAAAAAAAAAATTATATAAGGTTCTCAGATTTCACGGTACTAATTTTTTATGAGTGATGGACAGGTATTCAAAAGATGATTATAGAAAAAAGACATTACGTCAGAATATGGTATGAGAATAAATGTTAAGAAAACATAATTAATGAGGAGAGGAGATAATAAAGTTATCATCTACATAAAAGAATGATAAAATGAGGAAGCAAAACAGTAAAAATAAGATTTAAGTTATCAGAATATTGCAAGAGTGAGAAGGAAATAATTACCAGAATAACAATGAGCCCGATCGAAAGCTTACTTGTAGACATTGGCGAGCCATCACTTTGGGATAGACGAGACCAGCTTTTGTTATCTAATTTTGCCCGTCTCAGCGGACAGCCGAATTACCCAGCTTTTGACCCAGTTCTTAGGAATCCTAATTTGAGGAAGTACTGCGTCCACGTTGTACTGCGCCTGTGGGTGTCCATACACGACGTCTGCTGCAGCGTATGAATGTTGGCACTCCCTCGTTCTTTCCATCATGTCCGTGCTCGAATCCCCCGTGGATAATAAACCATGTAAATTTTACGTTTGATCTTACAACGTATGATAAACAATCAACGTCACCTATTGTTTACCAGCAGGTGTTCCAGTTTCTCCTCACCAAGTCTAACCCAGATGTGGTGGTATACACTGATGTGTCGAAGCATGACGGTAACGTTGGTTGTGCTTTTGTTTCCAATGAACAGACTTATAAAAAAGTCTGTTCATTGGAACAGACTTTTAAAGACTTTTTTTTTGTGGACTCGAGTGTTACGAGTCCACACTCGTAACACCTACTTGGTGTTACGAGTGTGTTCACCGCGGAACTACTCGCTGTGGATAGGGCTCTAAGTATCGTTGGCTCTAAATATAGGAGGAACATTCTTATTTGCAGTGACTCGTACAGTGCTCTTCAGGCGTTGGAAAACCTTTATTCCGGACATCCTGTCGTCGTTGGCATTTATGATAAAATCGCTGAGTTAGAAAAACGAAACAAGGGGGTAGGTTTTTGCTGGATCCCTAGCCACGTTGGGATTCTTGGTAATGAGAGAGCAGATTCTGCTGCGAAAGATGCGTGTATTCAGCCTCCTTTCACCACCCGGGTTACTACCTTTGATTTTATTAATCATATAAAACAATCACTGCGAGCAAGGTGGCAAAGTGGCTGGACGGCTGCCGTCGATAGTAAACTTCGACGGATTAAAGACTCAGTGTTGTCATGGGGCTCCTCTTGCAGGAACTCTCGTCGTGAGGAAGTGGTCCTCTGACGGTTACGGTTGGGGCATACGAGGATCACACACGAATATCTAATGTCAGGAGGAGACCCACCCCTGTGCACACGATGCAACTGCCGCATGACTGTGCACCACATTCTCGTGGACTGCGTATGTTATGCGGCGTTGCGTCGTCAGTTTAATATACCCAGCAGCATTCGGGATGTCTTGGGCAATGATGGCAGGGTTTTGGAGCGAATGTGTTTCTCTTTTTGCATAGTACTGGGTTACTGCAAAGGATTTAATATACTTAATATGTTTTTCTGTAAGGAGAGTTTTTTAATAATTTTAACCTTTATTTTCGATTTGATTTTTTAGTTTAATTTTACTATCCGGGGTGGGGATTTTTGCACAACCCATCAGAGTTAGGTAAGTTTTTATACTTTCTTTATTCTATTATTTTATCTTTAATATTTTATCAACTTTGTCTGTGATATTAGTTTTGGGTTTTATTTTACCTTCTGGGCTTGTTTTAGTAAATTTTTATTATATGATTAATATTACGTTTACACCTTGTATAGCTTATTATTTTGGAGTTATAATACTTTTTAATAATAACTACCGGGCGATGATAACGCCCAAGCGTTTTTCACCCACAAACAACCAAAAAAAAAAAGAAAAAAAAAGAAGAATAACAATGAATAAAAAAGAATTCAATACAAATAAACGGTTAAGTATTAAGATGGTGTTAGATTTGAAGAATAATCTTGTGAAATGTTATGTTTGGCATATTTCAGTAAAGGTATGAAAAGTTGAATCTTTTATCAATGATAAAGAAAGACTGGAGACGTTTGAAATGTGAACATGTAGAAAAATTAAGCGGAAAGACAAAGTAAAATAAAGAAATATTAATGAAAGTATATGAGAACAAGAGGCACCATCTGAACGGTGCAGAAATGAAAGCCTATCTACTGGAACATATCATGAGACCAAGGGTTGATTGAAGTAGTACAAGATATATTAGTAGAGGAGACAATGATAAGAAGATGGAAAGGAATGAAAATTACAGACGATCTGAAAGTAAACGGGTAAAAAAAAAAAATCAAAAATTTAGCTTCGAAATAGAAGAAAACTGAAACGAACGTAGTGCAAAGGAACTAACTCAGGATAGATACAGAATCATATTATGAGGAATAAATTAAGTTATATTTAATAATTAATATTGTTAATTATTTTTTAAGGTTTTTTGTTAACATCACAGAAAATGTCATTACCAAATAACATTTGAAATGATTTTTTTTTTCAACAAAATAATTATTTAAACCAAACTATCTTAAAAAAAATAAATGAAATATGAACATTTTATGACAGTAGGTAATAATTAAATTTAACTAAAATGTTTGAATAATATTTACTTAAAACCATCATCTTTGTAATCTGTTACATGGGTGTTTTAATTTTATTACAAAATCTATGAAGTAGTAAATGATGTCTTTGAATTGTTTTTTAATGATTGCATCTATGACAGCTGCTGAGATTTCCATATTATTAAATCGGCAAACAAAGCCTTAATGAATAAATAGGTTTTTTTGTATCATCATTCAAACATTCTAATCAAAATTGATGCACACTAAACATTATCAAACCTTATAATCCTAAGGAGGTTATTAAATAAAGTTAAATAATTTTAGTTTAAAACTTGACAATCAATTATTTTTTAGTTTCATCAAAACTAAGGAGTTATTAAAGTATGACATTGATAATATCAAAAGATTTTTAACACATTTATTAAAAATCGATATTGAAAAACATTAATTTAGCGACATGAAAGTTATTAACGAATATGTAATAATATTGAATGAATAAGTAAAAATCGGACTGTTTTACATAATGCACAAGTATATGAGAAATATTTTTGAGGTAGATAGTATATAAAGTAATCTATACGAGTTTAGTGTTGTACTAATCGTTAACTTTCCTTTGTATGATATGAAAAAAGTTTCTTAGAATATTGACTACTGAAGTAACTTACTGTGTAATATTTTATAGTAAATCCTAATCATATGAGAGGCCATTTAATTACACTTCGTGATTAAATTAATATTTTAATTTGATTATCAAAGCCTTATTTATTATCAAATGATAAATGATATCAATCATTTATCAATTTTTACACTAAATACTTTAATTTATAAAAAAAAGAAATAATAAAACTATTAACCTATTAGACTTGCAAGCATTTACATTTTAAGCCTTTCCTAATACTCATAAAATGAATGTTAAGTGTATGAGTGAAATTGAGGGTTGTGTAAATTAACTGTGCTTTATCACAAACGGGACCTAGTTGATTGTGTAACAAGATGTAATATATATTTTTTCAATGTGTAAGAAATAAATTTAAAATTAAGTTTAATTCATTAACAGTGCTTTGTTAATTATATTCTCCACAATTAAAGTTGCACAATAACCACACAGTTTTACTTACGGGAGTTTACAACGGTAGGTTATTATGAGGATCAGTTAGGACGATTATAAAGCAAAATAACAGTATTAAAGCTACTTCCCGTTACTTAATTCGATAAAATTAGAAAAAAACATATTCTTTATCATTAAACAATAAATTTCTAAACAACGTAATATCTTCCTTCTACAATCAGCAATACGGCTCGTTTAATCCACACGTATTATTGCCACTAAATCAATAGGAGTGCATCGATTTACGTAACACCTCATATCCTTATGATTTATTACAGATTGCATGGATGAAGACACATTAGACTTACTTCAATGTTAAAAACAAAAAAATTGTCTATAACGATTAACAAAAAAGGATGCACATTTACTTAAATTACCGTATACTTAATTACGATGAATAAAGTTTACCAAGTGCATAATTGCATTTAGATTAACTATAACAATTACTTCGGTGAAAAACCTCAATATCATTATATTCGTGTAAAATAGCAAGATTTCTATTCATGAGGAAATATATATATATATATTTTTAGTAATTTATAAACAAAAAACGTAATAATATAATTAAACTGTGCACAATAACGATTATTTAACATAAATTGTTGAAAAAAATTAATTATTTTTCAGTAGAAAAGATTATTTAGTTTCCCCTAAATCAGAAAGTACAATTATTTTAAAATGTATCATTACTTTCACTAAACAAATACTGAACAATTTACTTCAATAATTAACTTTAATGTAGATATTATTAGATACATTTTTTGTCAAATTGTAATAGGTTTTTTTTAGCAAACAAATTATTAATTAAAATTAGATTAATTATTTTGCACTACTTTAATTGTATTATTTAAGCTTTTATAATAATAATAAATAAAAATAAAAAAAAGATAACTTAAGTGTAACTGTAACTTTATGAGTATAATTGTTCAAGTCGATGTTTGCATTTCCTTTGTATTACAATAATTGATATAAGCTATATTGACAAAAAATCAAGAGTTATAAAACCAAAATTAATGAAAATATGGAAAGATATTGTTTTAAGTAATGAGTAAAAAAATATTTTGTTTATTAAACAGATGTATAAATTATTTCGTTTTTGTATAAGTACTGTTTTTTATTTAATTTATATACGTATTTACATTTGAGTTTAACTTGCAACCTTGCAAACGTTAATGTATCTCTACAAGTGTACTTTGTTGTAATGGAGTGTTTTAAAACGTTTACAATATTTTTAGTATTTGTCAATTATAATAAAAAAGTTTTTTATAACTCCAAAATTAAGTATTAAAAAAGAAAATTAACATATATTTAACGTACGAAAGTTTACTGTATTCACAATATGTTAAATTACCTGATAAGAAAAATGTACACAATAATAATTATGATGTTAAGAATCAGTCGAATTTTATTAAAGAGAAAAAGATTCAAAACACACAAATATTTAAGAATCAATTACTAAAAATAAAAACTCTTACCTTCATGGTGAAGAACGTGGACTAAACTCTAATAAAACGATACCGATTTGATTAAACTACAAAATATCATAAAAAAAATATTACAAAATGAATAAATCAGTAAGTAAATGTAATATACATATAATATATAAATATAACTGAATGGATGATGTTCCTATCACGATAAACGTTGAACTGTTTTAGAAAATAAGTCCCCTATGTACAAATACATAATATTTTATTGTAATTTAAAAAAAAAATGGAAGGTATGTTTTTTATGAATAAATATAATAAAAAGGTGTACAGTGATATATCCGATATATACTATTAAAAATATTAAATAAAAATAAAACTTGAAAAAGATAACTGTTAGAAAAAAAAAAGTAAATAAGAATTCAAAGGAAGATCACGTTATATGAATGCAAAAAAAGTAGTTGTAATAAATTTAGTAAAATTAAAAATTACTAATATAAACAAAATAAATATAAGAGACGCTCAGTGACAAACTGGTAAGACTACTACGCAAGTCAAAATATCTGTGATATATAAAAAAATAATAAATATATATATGTATATAACTAAACATTATGATGTAGCAATACATATGTATATTTATATCAAATTTCATGTCATTATAACTGAATATTATAAAAACACAATAATCTAAAAAGTAACTAAAAAAAAAGTATTATTTAATTAAAAATACCACCAATATATATTAAGAATGTAATAATATAATTATAAATAAATAAAATATATATATTTACTAGCAAAATTATTATAAAGAATCGATATAAATATGATAAAAATAATATATATATATATAGTAATATAAATAATAGTGATATTTGGAAAATTAAGGAAAATATGGAAAGAAATAAAAAATCAAACGTTAGTGACTTACAACAACGATTGGCAACATTGATCAATGTTTGTATCATAAATAGGTATGCGTTTGAGATCTGAAAACAAATGGGAGATATTTGTTATTAATTTTTTATATTTTTTCGGTTAAAAAAATAAAAATAATAAAAGTAATAATAATATATAATGGTAAATATAAGAATAGTTGTAAACAAAATTTGAAGTTAACATTTCAATTATTTCAATTTTATCTGTTAAATAAATACATTTTGATACAACTATTTTTTAAATTTTACGAAAAATTCGATTAGTAAGGTAAATAAAAATAAATTAGAAAAAAATAAAATAAAATTTCGATTTCTTTTTTTTATTTAATACAATACTTTGATAACAAATATTCTTCCTTTGATATACAATAACATTATTCACTTTTAAAAAAATAATCAAAATTAATAAACAATTGAGCTTTGCAATAAAAAATATACATTTAAACAAAAATGTGATAAAATGTCAAATCATAATTCTCAAAATGAGATTAATTATATAGACTTTATTAAAAATATATATATATATTTAAAAGAAAAAAATAGTTTGCCAATATAGCTTATCTTAATTAATGCTTAGTAAAAATAAATACAATTTCATCCAGCATAACTTACGAAAACCCTAGTAGTTTAATTACTTACTCAAAATAAAAGCCTAAAATAAAAAGCTGCTTCTTATAAATAAATAGAATTAATAAAAAAAAAAAAAAACATTTTTCTTGTGAATTTTATTTGATCAATGCCACACATTATTATCAATCTCTAACATGATATAACATTAAATCGTATAAAAAAAACTAAATAACAGACCAACTAATAATATTTATTTTTCAGTAGAAAATTACATAGCTAATTATTTATTTTTAATTAACTGTTTGCTAATTAATGAGTTCCTTTATCTTTTTAGTGAATCCCTAACTAATTTAGATGCGTTTAATAATTTTTATTTGAAATTTTAAAGCATCTTCTGGAATTACTAGTTAGAAAAAGGGTTTAAAAAAATATTACTCCCAACTTTTTTTATTTCATCTACAAGTACAGATTATCCTAAAATCTGTAGAAAGATAGTGGTATAATGGTTCTGCAAATATAAATATAAATAAAAATTTTCTTCAAATATACTTTTGATCTAGAAAGTACGATAAGCAGATAATACACATATGTAACTTATAAATAAAAAGAAAAATTAAACTAAATTAAATTTTTTCAATATAATTACGCCGAAATTATGATATTAAGCAGAATATTCTTTTAATGTAAATAACCATATAAATAATAGAAATAATAAATGAAAAACGCTGATTCCTCTTTAAATATTTTAAGACTTAAAAAAGGGAACAAGTTGCCGGTAAAACAAATAAATCAGTTATATTATTAAAAATTTATTTAATTAACAAGGTTTAAATTGCAAACACAAATTTGCTGTATAAACAGATAGTAATAGTGATAGTACTAATATTAATACTAATAATAATAATAACAATAAGAGTAGAAAGGCACTGAGTTATGTGGAACAAATTTATTATCAATGAACAGTAGAACAATTAAGATAGGTCCGGTTGTGTGGTCGGTGTATTCGTAGTGAGAGGACGAAGAAGGGTACAAAGTGGAAGGGGTTCTGTCCCTACTTCATGTAGTAGACAGCCACGCTACTAGGGACACAAGGAGAGTAGAGGATAGCTTGCAATTAAGATGACCAACAGAGATTGGGTAATGTTTTCCAGGCAGTGTTCATCCTCTCTACGCTATTCCAATCTTCATGTAGTATACGCGTTCACCCAAATGGATGTGTATTTGTGAGCGTTTGCTTAGTTTTAAAAGACAACCTAACGACAAATTGTATCCAAATGACTGAAATATAAACCAACGCTAATGTATCCTCCACGTTCCGTCCGATGCGTACTAGAGAAATCACACAACACAAACACACACACACACACACACACACACACACACACACACACACACACACACACACATTCTAAAAAATATATTTACAAATGAAATAATGTCATAAATATTTGTTATAAGATAGCATTTTACGTAAGAGTTAACTTAACGAGGGATCTTGTATAAATGATCTGATAGCCAAAGTAAGACGAGAAACGCTGAACTATCTGAAGTTAAAAATTGTTTTCCGAGCATAATTGTTTGTTAGCTTAGAATAATAAACTAAAGAAAAATTTTATAACACGTTTTAAATATATATAAAGTTATAATAAATATAAATGGTACAATGACTATACAACTGAACTAACGTAAGCATTTATTTGTAACGTTTACAATACAGTAGTTTATTTTTAATTAAGATATTCATTTCGGGTTTACCCATATGGGAAAATTAACTTTTTTGATGTTTGTGATAAATTTATTTTAAACACACAAAAGAAAAATTCCAAAAAAACTTCGTCACTAGGAAACGACCACATTAAAAGAAATGTTCTTTAAGAATCCTGATATATTAAGCAGTGAATCTACGTATGTTTAGATTACCAAGGTGTAATATTAATAAGTAAAAGTCGAAGTCATTGACTATCATCATCATCATCATCATTCGTGAATTAGTTAATGAATGTTGAACACAGTTTTATTAAACGGAATTTGGAATGTTTCCTAACACAAGAATGGAAGGCAAAAGATATTTACCAGAGGTATGCGTCATTTAATCGTTAAACAATCCAATTAAAACTGATGTCAGAAAAAAATCCGAGATTAGCAAAACGTTCTTATCACGCAGAAAGTATCATTTCGGCCTGATGGTGCCAAACAATGAGTTTCTGTCAGCATCTGCGGGGAAGACAAACACTATTTTTTGTACGCTGTTTCCGACAGATCAGCTAGAACACTAAGAGAACAATAAAAGCACCCAATTTGCTTGGTATTATGTCAAATAAATGGAAAGCATATGTCGGCAGTGAGTCTTTCATATAGGTTACTGATAGACCTCAGTTCCATATTCTTATGAACGATAAATCCCATTACCATATAACGGTACTGACTACCGAATATGAAATATTATAGCTTCCCAGAAACGTATAGCTGTTCCCAGAAATTGTTTGATCCGCAAACAGGCGCCGACACAAATTGCTTGGAATCGCTGTGGGCATACTTGAATCGGAACCAGATCTTATAGATTCCTATTGGTAGAATATTTTTGCTGCCACCGACATAGTAATGAAAATTTATTTTAACGCTTTTGGCGAGTGATATATGCTTCCCGAGCAGAAGAATAATTAATTACTTCACATACGTTAAGATTAAGGTTGAAGGTTAGGTTAGTTTAATTCAAAATAAACCAGAATTTAACTTAAGGATGCTCCAAATTTAGTTGAGAAAAGTGAATTTGCCATTACAATTATGTATTGTTTTAAGAAAAGTTTTTTTAATGTGATGTTTTTCTATGCGAGACCCAAAACCTTTTTAGAAAAAAATCTGCAATTTTTTTTTACATTTTAAAATGTACCTTTGATTTACTAAACCAATATAAAAAAATTAGACGTTTCTTTTTTTGATATTACTGTTGAGGTTTATCAAAGAAAGTTTTAAGTTCAGTTCGAATATTATGCGTACGTTTTCCAAGTATTTCAAGATAGTATTTTTTTCAAGGACCGGTTATAAGCAATAGGCGTTTCCACCGTAGAGATATTGTGCAGCCAACGGCCTGGAAACGGAGGTTGAAGATCGATCCACAGGCAGCTTCCCGAACCAGATGTCACCAATGATGGTGGCTCTACAGGACCCAAGGACCCAGCATTCTTAAGATGGATATAAGAGAATCAGACCGACACAAAAAGAAAAATGGGAAATAGCAGATGAAAGGAAAGAAAAACCAATTTGAAGTAAAAAAAACGATCTAACTCGGAGGTAATCGCAGCAATAGTGAGTGATGGTTGTTGCATGTTATGGTTGATTGTATCTGCTGAAAGTTCCTTCCAACTACCACGAACCAATCTTTCCACCTGCAACCCCGCATGAGACCGGGTCGTTTTTACTCATTTGGGACTTCGAACATATGGATATGGATCAACTATGAATAAAATTTAACGAAATAATTTTAAAACACTTTAGTATTTTTTTCATTACTGTTTAAAAATTTCGAAAATTTATAATTACTATCAATCTATAATAATATAAAATCAGTGAATTCCTGAAACGAATTGCAAAAATGTATACAATGAGTAAAAAAAAAGATAGGCAAACATTTGCTGCCAATTTCAATGTTTCATTAGATTCTATATTATTCTTCTTCTACATAAGTCACATAACTACGCATTGGTAATAAAATAGACAAACAAAATTATAATTAGAAAAAGAGCGAGATTGACCACTCTAGAGACGTGTAATTAATTGAAACCCAACAACCTACCGATATCTATTGTTAGTTGCTTTTACTAAGATTTGAATCTCAGAACCTTCGTTTTCAAAAATCAACTGATAACAAAAACAAGATATAGAAAAACTTTTATGTATCATAATTCAGGGCAGAAATTTAAGGGAGGAAGAACAGAAAATAATATCCTGTAATTAGTGGAGTTAATTCTGCTTTTGTGGTTTAGAATACATTACTATACATTAACACATTACGTCTAATACATCTATCATTACGTCTAATGCATTACTATTATAGACGATGTTAAAGTGAAATAATTAAAAAAAAGAAAAAAGTAACTCTGTTCTTGATATATACTCGTAGTTGATAAGATACCGTTTAGATAACACTGTATAATATACATGATGTCCCGATCGATGAGGAGGGATTTTTTCTCGTTACGGGTCGGAGATCCTGCAGGCGAGGAGGATCTAGGGTCACCGTGCAGGAGATTATGTCTGACAGCAGTGGAGATGAGAGAATTGAAGAGATGGTTAAAGCGGAGATTCGGCGTGTCGATCGCTTGCTTTGAAGAAGTAAGTCAAAGAAGACTGGAGTGGCTTTGACTTGACGCCAGAAGAGAGTTGTTGGCTCGTCTGTTTCGTCCTCTAGGGACTACGAAGTAAGACTTTTTGTCTCTTCCCGACAGGATCGGGTGACGATCAGGATGATTGACAGAGATCGATTAAGCATGAAACGAAGCGTCAACAATGTGGTTCTCCTCCGGCCTCTGTGGGGAAGAAGTCTCGGGCCAATTGGAGTTCCCTATATTCGGCGGAGGAGGCCTCTGACTTTGAGAAATAAGAGTTGTCAGTGATTGTTTCCGGTATGGGGAAGAAGGATCTGCTTAACAGAGGAGTGCAGTAAGTACAGAGTAGGCTGTTGTGAAAGAGAAGGAGTGTTTTTCCCACAATATGAGGCTTCGCTTTCATAGTGTGAGAGAGGTGAATGTGTTGGTTTGAAAGACTCGACAACTAAGATCGAGAGTAGGGAGTGCTCCGGAGACATGGACAGAAGCGTTCGTATGTTGGAGTCTTTTGAGGAAGTTTTAGACCATCTAGAAGAGCGGACTTCAAGGGCGAGAACATGTTCGGCCAAGTGTGAAGGACAAAGCCATACAGACGTACCAAAGTGTCTCTGATAGGGCAACTCAAACACCGGGTGAGGAAGGACGAGCTAAGACTTGGTCGCTTGAGCAGCTGCGGCGGGCGGTCGAAGATGGGGTTTCTGATGCCTATCTTGAACGGCTGGTACTTATGGGCTGGCTCAAGGTTATCTACCGCTCCTCCACCCTTGTTGAGATTACTGACAGTTTGGACGAAGGACTTGGCTCTACCTGGATTGTTGGTTGGGATTGAGCATTTTCACCATATGACAGTACTTCGGAAAGCTCCGTGGCCTTAGAGACTTGGCCACTGCTGGCAGACTGAAGCCTGGCCAAGTCCTTTACTTTTGCAGTTGACTACTTGGAACCTCTGCGAAGAGGATAGCAACTGTAAGGTCGCACTTGAGCAGACCGAGTACGCTCTGATCATCGATTCTGCGGAGGGTGATCGTGAGGTGGCCTCTGCTATTTATAGAAAGGGGTAGTTTAATCATGGGAAATCGGAGTCCTCTCCGTCCGGCAGGGCAAGGGGAGGACCTCCACTTCCAGACTCGGGCGGACAGTGGCGTAGCGGGCCAATTCAGCAAAGATATTGCCGAAAAGGTGGTACTACGGTCCTAGCTGGTAGGGACAGCAGAAGACCTCAAGTCCTGGTTAAGGATGTGGATGCCTTCTCGTCACAGGACGAGTTTCTTTGGAAGCTACGCAAGAAGTCTGTCATTATTTACGTCAAATCAATGTGGCCGGCTTACGGCTCCACTCAGGTGGTTACATTGGTAGTGCCCTCCATCCTGACGGACAAACTACTTGTCTGATGGGTGAGTTTGAATTGGGTGGGTGGCCTGTCGAGTGGTGCGGCGTACATCCGACGACCTTTGCTTCAGATGTTGGAATTCAGGCCATAGGCTCAAGTTCTGTTCTGGCGCAGACAGAAGCGGCCATTGTTTTATGTGTGGTAAAGCTGGCCATTTACGCAAGGACTGCAAGGACTGGCCTAGATGCTTATCCTGCAAGTTACATTATCATGAACCCGGGAGTCGGGGATGTAAGATGACTTCATCGGGATCTGGTACTGCTTCTTCATAGGAATATCATGGTATCTCTGAGACACAATCCAGCCGGGAGGGGATGAGAGGCCTTTGCCTCCCAGTACGATGATCGGGTGGGGATTCCTTTGCAGTACTGTTTGAAAAGTAATGCCTAGTCACGGTAGGGGATCCTTTGAAGGTCCCCTCATTAGAGGCATAGCGCGTA
The DNA here is from genome assembly GCF_047948215.1 of Lycorma delicatula. Classification (NCBI taxonomy): domain Eukaryota; kingdom Metazoa; phylum Arthropoda; class Insecta; order Hemiptera; family Fulgoridae; genus Lycorma; species Lycorma delicatula. The sequence continues at coordinate 74,912,657 of NC_134459.1, read as the reverse complement.
AAAGGCCGAGTCCCGACTATCTGGCGGGAACTTTGTTTCCGACGAGGTAGTTAGAGGCAAGTGCACCCCTCGGAGCTGAGTATATGATATGCTTAGTTGCATGTCCGGATCCGGGTAGCGCAGCCTAATTTTTTTTTAAATTCTAGCAATACGCAAATAGCGTAATAGTAATATGTGTATTATAAGAAAATTCCATCAGTAGAACCCATGTGAATGTGAATAAATTAATTTATTGCCACTAAAGCATTTTAATTTATTAGAGAGGCTGTATTGTCTTTAATGACAATGAAACTGAAAATTTAATACTAAATAATTCTCTTTGACCAATCTTTTTAATTGAGAACAAAGTCCTACTTTGAACCGCTAAGTTAAAGACTAATAATAAGCTGATTGAAAATTATTTAAATATACCAATCAATATTGATATTCGGTCCTAGCTAAGATGACAGTAAGTAAAGAAGATCTCTTCTTGTAACACGACGATTCTGAAAAACCTGGAAAAGTTGAGAAAGTAACTTTTTAGAAGCTGAAGAGTTAGAAATAATAGAGAAGGATAACATAAAGTAGCAACAAATTTCTGTAAAATTTCGTTTTGTAAATCACCGAAATTATACAGTGGTGATTGCTGCAGTTTTTGCTGAGGAATTTGCTAATAACTGATTTAAAAAAATCGTTATTCCAGAGATTTTTAGTTCCTTATTTACATTTAAAATTAATATCACTATACGTATTTATGGTGCAACAACAAAAATAAAAAAAAAAGATTAATGATGTTTTTATTAAATTCACTAAGAAAAAACTGAAACAAAAATTTTATTATAATTACAGTAATGATGATAATTTGATATTTAATAACAAAGAAAAAAAAAATGTATCTAAAATCAAAATTAATCATATATAACGAAAATCATGCACTATTAAATAAAAAATTAATACGCCGAGTACATTTCATCAGTAATTAAATAATAATTTAATACAAAATGAAGCCGTTTATTATTAAACTGTTTTTATTAGATACGGTTTGTTACGAAGCAGAGGAAAATTTTTCTGAGACTGGATGCTTGCCAAAAACTCATAGACGCTTCTAGCCGTACCATGAATGAAAGATCCCAAGTAAATGAGTGAGATAGAGTGGGGTGAAAAACGAATCAATTTAAATAAACCATTTAATTCATATTAAAACTTAATTAAATAATTTAGACACATTAAGTTAAATATGTGCTAAAAGATTTTTTTAAGAAAATAATATTTACATTAATAACGATAGAGGTAGTAATTATGACAATAAAATAGATACTCATAAAGTAAATCCCTTAAAATTTATTAAACATTTTTTATTAAAAAAAATTCTAATTTTTTGACGATAAGAACTTTCTATATTATTTTTGTAAAAAAAAAGGTTTGTAAATAAAATAAAATTTTGTAAAATTTGTAAATAATAAATAAATAAAATAAAAAATGTTTCTTTTGATCCCTGAAATGCGGTTGGTTTTGTTGATCTTAAATTTAAAGTTTTGACAGAAAAACAAGGCGAGATCACTTTAAAAATTAGTATATTAAACTGTTGAATAATTAATTTTTAATTTAACTAAAATAAAAAATGGTATTGTTCAATTTTTAAAAATATATTAGAACTATTTGCATTAAATAATTAACTTGACATCAAGCTTTTTGCATCAACAATTACAATATAGGTATCGAAAATTAACTTGAGAGAATCGGACAATTTTTAACCGTAAATGAATCTGCTATTAGTTTATCAGAGCGTTATTTTTATTATTTAAAAATTTTAGAATTTAAAATTTGTTATAAAGATAAAAAAAAAAATCTCTTAGAATAGCTTGAGTTAGAATACGAGCATTGAGAACTAACCAATATAAAAAAAACTATTTTAGTAACAAGCTGTGCTATTTTTGCTTATATGCAACTTTATTTTTCAACAACTCGAGGGATCGCTTATCATCCTAATTTTTTAAACAACATGTAAAATAAAAAAGTAAAGCTATAAAACAAACCGAAAATCTATTAATGAATACAAAGAATTACGTACGAGTTAGATCTCAATAAATTTTGTTGAATTTAGGTTTTTTAAGCATCATAATAGTACACTCTCAATTTATTAAAGTTACGTTAACAAAACAAATTGCAAGCTTCATTTAATGTTAAAAGTTAAAAAAGGTATAGTTTTCACATAAGTTATATTGTGATAAATATATTCTAACTCTAATTATTTTAACTGATCCACCAAACTTAAATCATGACACCGGATCCATAAATTTATTTAAAAAGTTAATACATTAAATTTGATTCTGTTTAACCAACTTTTGTGAGGGATCATCTAGGTATCCTTTCTACAATTTTATTTGACGTGTATTTTTTACTTTTACACTATAATGAAAAAAACATAAACGTAAAATAATTATGTAATATTTTGAAAATTAGAGTAACGAATTTTCTCAAACTGGAAACCGAAAATAACGATACAGTCAAACATAACGATTACCAACAAACATCAGTAATAAATATAATACAAATTTTTTATTAAACTTTCTATTAAATATACCTGTTATTAAGATTTGACTGAACCTAAGTTCACCTAGAGGAGAAGGTGAAAAAAAAAGTTTGAACTGTATAGCCAAAAAGACCTACCTTTTCCAGACCTGCTGGAAATTTGCGGGAACTGATTTACCAGGAGTCCGGTCAGTTTCCAAAAGAGAAGCCGACAATGGTTAATGCCAACGATGGTAGACCGTATCGACTTAAAAAAAAAACTAGAAAATAAAACAGGGAAAGATAAATCAGAAGAATAAACAGAAAATACCGGAAGCTTATATTCAAAATACTTTTCGACGATTGATATACCAATATAAAAACTACACCCATATATTCACAGATGGGTCGAAGACCGAGCTCGGCGTCGGAAGCTTTATAAACGTACATGACAAATCTCACTTTTGGGACAATCTAAAATAGCCTGACTATTTTAGATAAGTTATTCAGCATGCTTTTCGCAATTTTTACATTATAGCGAAGAAAGAAAGAGCTCCTTTGTTCTGATTTTAATGCGGTAAAATCACTCTTAATAAATCAATCACTACTTAATAAAGTAATAGGTTGAGATATGATGCATTTGTTCAATATGTCTTAACAGCAATTAAGTCAACGGGAAACAATGCATCTTCATATGGACACCTGGCTACGCTGATATTCCTGAGAATGAAACAGTTTATAGAGTAGCCAAACACGGGCGGCAAACAGCGATAAAGTCGATATTATTTTACTTAGACTAGATGATTTTAAAAATTACGTCACGCAAGACTTCAAGGAAGGAATGGATAAGGAAATTGGATATGCTTACAACAAAGATTAACTCCATTAAGAATATACCATTTTGCATTAAAACAAGAAATGCCGTGACGCATCGAAAAAAAGTTGTCATTACAAGACTTTGAGTTGGTCACGCTAGACTCACTTCGTCTTACATTTTAGCAAGAGAACAGACACCGATATGTGAAAGCTGTTACTCATACTCACTGTGAAAATAGAATAGAAGAGTACACATTATACAGCGATCTAAGAATGAGGCTAAAATTAACCGATAATTTGGCTATCGATTTACCTTATAATGATAAAAGAAAGAAGAGAATTATCAAGTTTCTAAGAAATAGTGGTCTGTAACACGACTACGACTTTAGTGACTACGACTTTAACATACGAATAGTGACTACGACTTTAACATACGATAAGTCATGTCAGGTTAACTATTGATTGTTGTTCTTTTTTATCTGTGATTGTGTTTCTTTTCAGCTAACGACGAATTTCTTTTAAGAATATTTTCTTAATAAAAGCGGCCAATCTACATCTGTTTTTGATAGTTTTGATGGTATTTCTTCAGGAATGGATTGTTTGTTTTTAAGTGGCAAGGGCTCTCTGTATATCGTTGTCATCTTGGTTTGTATGATCTTGGGTTTTATTGATTTATGACAAGTTTGTTTTCCCAATGATCTGCTTGACGAGACTGTTCTTTTGACTTCGTCGCTTATTTTAATGAGAATAGAAAAGTTTTAGGTTCTGAAAGGGATAATGACCACAGTAGTCGATGTCACTATAAAAAAAAAGGAACAAAAATACATTGCTTTAATCTCACTTGTTTGGATTCGTTAATCTCATTTATTGTTTATCATGAGAACAGTTGTTTAAAGCGTTGATTAAATAAGTCTAAGAAAAAAATTTTTTAAAGGTTTTTTGTACTTACGTTTACACAAGGACGTATAGTATTTATCTCAAAATTATTTTTTCTAAATTACAATTCTGTAAGAATCATCATTTAATAGTTGATCTTTTCTGGCAGATTTCAAGTCTATCAGTTTTGCGGCACTACAAAATTTAACTGCTTTACACAAAAGTATATACTGTATGTATGTATGTATATTTTAAATGTATATATTTTTGTATGTATGTTCTAAATATATATATATATATATATATATATATATATATATATATATATATGTTGCATAAAAAACTTAACCAGCTGTATAATATAAGATATAACAAAACCAATATTTTTGAGATTTGAATGTTATTTAAAATACCGTAGCCTGTCAAATCACATTTTTTTATTGTCGGAATACAGACGTAAATAAAGTACTTCATTCAGATCTGTACACATTCTATATATTACGACCGGAGTTAGTAAAGCGTGCTATTATATGTTCATAAGGAAGGGAAATGCCGTAACTGGGCATCTAAGGTCGGGACCATCGTTGTAACGATGTTACGAAGTTCGGTGGACTTCGACAGTGTGACGGGGTTTGAGTCGGGAATACTGCAACTGAAATATCGTGAAGCGAGGGGGTGAGGGACAACTCCATACGAAACTACCGTTCGCCCGTGCTTGCACGGGTGGACGTGCGTAATGAAGTGCGGGGACTCTCGAGACCCTGAGCTAAAAGACAGTCCCGGCGAGGGTATCCCCGTTAGAGGGGAAGCACAAAGGACCGAGTTCCAGTTGCTGGGTGATGGAGGCCGGGAACGGCATAGACGGGCCTGGCATTTCCCTCGTCTGGCGACTAGAGGGAAAGGCACCTCCCGGAACCGTGTTCATGCTTAATTGAAGGTCTGGTTCCGGGAGGTAGGGGAAAAAATCAAGGGATATCGTGGTAAAATCTTCATCTGAGGAACGTCATAAAATGAACAAAATTAGTTAATAAAAAGAAAACCTCTTAATTTTATTTTAAATAAACTGAACGAAAGATATTTTTAATTAGTTAATATATATTACTTTGAAATGGCAATGGAAACATAAGAGCCTATTTAGTCATCAAAAAAAAGTTTAATCATAATTATTCACAAACTATTTTTTAAGATGAATTTTCCTTGAAATAATTAGGAATAATTTAAGGTGTTTGTTTTTAATACGAATATAATATGGATCAGTTTTATGAGAAGACAAATGGGAAAGATGTTGACGATAAATTATATTGAAGACATTATTATTATTAGTTTGTCACATATTAAACAATTCGTTTCTTCTCTTCACCAGTTCTTATAACGAATTCGTTTTACGCTACGAGTCAAGAAAAAATCTGATAAAGATTTAAGGAGAAATGTAAGCCAACGAACTGATGCGAACTACTTATGAAATGTGACAAGACGTACAGTAAAACATACGTTTTAAATATTTTATCTATTTGAACGAAAAATAAATAACTGTAACCGTACATTATTTAACTTGCATAAGAGGTAAATTTTAATGAAATACGATAATATTTTTGTAAATATAACCACAAAGGTCAAATAATAAATTAAACTAAAATAATATTACGATTAAAAATAATAAAAAAAACAAAATTATTTGCATTTAATACGATAATAAAAGTTAGAAATAATTAATTACTACACCTAAATAAATAAATGACTTTAAAGTAAAAAAAAAATGTATAATACATGAAAATATAGAGTAATGCGGATACATAAATCAGTATAGTTTAAAGCGTTAGAATAACAATGACTTATGACATAATTTATAAAATAATCTACATTTTTGTCATACATTAAGATTTTTATACTTTGAAGAAATTGCGTGCAAGTTGTATGCAATCATTAAAAATGTGACACACACACACACACACACACACACAAATAAAAAAAATTAAATGGAGAAAAAGTTTTATTTATTATTAAGCATTAATGTTTGTAATTTATAACAACTTCATTAATCGTATTTATACATAATATACAATGAAAAGAAGCAATATAGTTTCGTGATGTTTAATTCATTTACTATACGTCCTCATTTTTCACTATTAATTTATTAAGAAAGTCATTTTTTTAATTTAAATATTATCCAGGAATAAAAGAAGACATGTAAAAATTAAACAGTACATTATTATTTTTTTTCCGGGACTGATTCTTTATGAGGTAATAGTAAAAATACATTATACAATTTTATATACACCTATAAACAACCATTTAGATACAGTTCTATTTTTACTCTTGATTTCGCATTACAAAAAAATAAATAAATAAAATTCACTATTTTTTTAATAACACGAAGAACCTTGTTTTCATCTTTCTGAATCTCTTATTTTTCATTTAATTTTTTAAATTATTATTTTTTTTAACTATAGACAAATATTTGTTCTTTTATTTCGTATCTTTTTTTAACCTTTGCTTGAAAAAAAAAAGAAGAGTTAGATAACCGTAAAACATATTGTACTTGCAACTTCATTACCATACAGTGATTAATATATATATATATATATATATATATATATAATGTTTTAACATATATCTAATTCTACTCCCAATCCCAGTAACTATGAACACAATGTTCTTCATATTACTTTTCATAGTTACAATACCGTATTGTATTAATATTGTATTTTTTCAAACATACAAAAGTCATTTCCTGCTTTAATGCAGAATAACGTGCATTAATTTGAATTTCCTAAAGCAAAGCTAGTGTCTAAACTATAAGAGACCAGAAAATTGTTAAACAAGGAAACAAAATTAAAAAAAGTTTAATAAAAAGGTATTCCGATTTACGGAATTACTTCGCTAAAACATTTTTTTCTAAAAAGAAGTATTAATTCTCTTAATTTATACGGTAAATGCTTAGCGTTTATGATTTTAATTTCAATATGAAAAATATTCATGTATGTTAATAAAAGAAGATATATCAAACGTGATATATCTTAATCTTTTTTGATTACATATATTTAATATTGCCACGTTCATCTGTAAAATTATAATCTGGGGAGCGGAGACTCACATCATGAGGGAGATCTCCTTTCGTATTAAATGATCAACAACCAGCTGGGCTTGTGACCATAATCTTCCGTTAATATAAAAGACCATTTCATAGCTTAACAATGAAAAATGCAATCCATGAAAATAAGACGTGCAAAAATGGAATAGTTTTTCAGAGAAATAACATTTTCTTTGAGCAACTGTAACTTTACACAAACATCACTAGTCTCTCTGTCACACCCTAAATATATATATATATATATATGTGTGTGTGTGTGTGTGTGTGTGTGTGTGTGTGTGTGTGTGTGTGTGTGTGTGTGTGTAGGGTGATATAAATGCGCGCGTGTATGAGTATTAGATCAGAAGATGACCTAAGGGCAAACTGCTCGATGTAGGATTCGAGTGAGAACCGATGTTACCGTTATACACGCTCTGATCAGAGATCCCAGTTGCAATACCGAAGTCGACTCGTGCTTACTATATATAGCAATAAAGAACCTTTTAGGAAGAGCGTTCCCGTGTATGGGATCCCCTGTTGAGCCGCGTGAACCCACTTTTTCATCGGCCCTCATAGGTTGCTAAGCGACCACATAGCCGTTCACCACCTGTGTGCTTGTTCCTTATATAGTGTGCATGAGTGCGTGCGTATAAACCAACTTCTACGCACACGTTCATACACACACGACTAACATATAATATTCTTACTAGTATGAGTATGTCGTAAAATTCAAAGTGTCATAAACTATGATAACCTTTAAAGAAAATTGTACACTTTGAACCAACCACCTATCACTATAACAGTGTAGAATATATATATATATAAGTAAGCGAGAACCTACAATTCCTAAAATAGGGCGAACAACCTAACTAAAGTACGTGCAACATTCTATATAATTTTAAATACATGTACATATGTTTTACAAGAAATAATAAATAAAATACTTGATACTGGTATTAATTAGTGATCGCATTTTTGATTTATATATATATATATATATATATATATATATACATCTATACAACACACACACACACACACACACACACACATATATATATATATATGTATTGCGCGCGTGTGTGCGCGCGCCCGCGTATTTACTCAGGTTCAGCAATGAAAAATCTTCCTTTTTTTGCTGAATTCGTTTATTTTCAATTAGTTTTCATATTAAGCTATATGTAGGTCGTATAATAGACTATGACTTGAAATAGGGTCGTCCAGTGATAATCCTGAACAAGTACAAAAACAAGTAATATGATAAATCCAAGAAAACTAGCGACTATGAAATCACTTGATAATTTTGATACTGTCTGAGAATATAGTTAAATGTAAAAGTAATACATATCTTCACACCATTAATCTAGTCGGATACGCAAACAGAACAACCAACAATTAATGTAACATTACTTTAAGATAAACATAGATAAATTACAAACTTAAGCATCCATAGATTTGATAACGGAGAATAAAAAAAAAAAATAATTATAGGAAGTGGATCTCCAACAAACCGGATTATCATAACGATCCATCAACCAGATCAAGCACATGGAACCTCCTTTTCAGCCTCCTAATACCCTCTCACTGTTGTTAACATCCTCTCACATCCTGTATTTTCAGACTTGTATATTTCCCCTCTCTCCAATTCATTTCTTAATTAAAATTAAAAAAAATAAATAGTATGAAAAGCATATCCGTATACAAAATATGAACTAGTAATGTGAAATAATTTTTTTTTTCAATAATTTTTTAATTTTATAAATTTTTTCATTTTTATTTTTTTTTAGATCCTAAAACAAACTCAAATAAATGTTGATTCTTGTAGAATAAAAATACTAGTTATTTGAAATAAAGGATTGTTACTGGAAACCTGGATTTTATTCCCTACTCATACAATTAAATATGTTTAGGTCTGGTCAATATAAATACTTATCAAAAAAGTTATTTTATTTTAAAGATAATTATTTGAATTGGGAAGTATTTTTACTTCAGGTAAAAAATGCTTTCTCCTAAATAATAAATAATTCTATTAGTTGCAGATTAGGATGAAATCAAAGTAGTTTGATTTCTTACTTATCTACTCTACTCATACATACCCCAAACTGCGTCACCAAGAAATTAATTAGATAAATTTCACCTTTTCAGATGTCGTGTACATATTCTGCTTTTTGTTGTATTGTTTTGGACAACAAATCGCGCGTGCGCGTATGTGTGTGTGTTAGTTATAGTTCATTCTAAAGCATAAACTCTCTCTATCACAATATATTTGGAAATATTGTAGTACGTGAAAATATTTCGTGCTTGACTTTAATACGAACTTGAAACCTTCACATAGGCCTAATAACAGAAATTATTTTAAATATATATTACATACAGTATTTTTTTTTAATTTTTAACTAATTACAACTTTTAATTTAAAAAAAAATATATATATATATATAAATTTACATTTATACTTTATTCGTCTGTACAAATGATATGCGATTAATTTAAGTTTTAATTTACAAGTTTTAAATCGATAATGTAAATCAATTTTTATTGAATTTCTATTTTAAAATAGATTAATTCTTCTGTTTCATCAAATTACTAAACGATGTATTTAAAATATTATAGATACATGGCTTAACTATAACATTATCAGTTCATTAGAGTATATTTAATCGTTAATTTTGTAACAAAAAAAATATTAAAACCTATAATTGCGAATGCGTTCATTCAAAATCACAAAAGGTTGATTATTTTTGCAGTTATTATACTGCAAATAATTTGAAACTAATGAATGAAATTCTGATATATAATGAATGAAATTAAGTTAAATTCAAATTAATAATCTATGACGTTAAAGAGTAGAGAAATTTGTTTTTTTATTGATATATTAGTTGAAATGGAACAATAATTCTGAGAGAAAATGGCAATATTTTATAACAATCCAATTACGTTTAGATTTTGTTAATATTGCTGGAATATTTTATATAGTTTCTAGTTATTAATAAAGATCCATTTAATTTACAGATATACCTATGTAAAAATAATTTTTAAAACACCACTCTTAAATTAAACGTACTAAACGGTAAAAAATAATTTTAGGACGGTATCTCAGAATTGAACTGACATATCACCTTACATATCACCTTACAATCTTACATATGACATATGACAATTACCTGACAATCTTACATATCACCTTTGTTGGTGATATGTAAGATTATATGAATGAAAGTCATAACTTCAAATTAAAAATTTGATGTTTTTCCAATTTTTTCATATGCGTGATGAATGGCCTAAAGAGAGGGGTGCAAATATTGTACTTTGACATGAACACATGTGCATATATGTTTACATATGCACATGTGTTTAATTTAAGAACGATGTTTTAAAAATTACTTTTACATATTTTTTATTTTCAATTTTTTAGTACATTTAATATAAGTGTGGTTTTTAAAACGTTCTTTTACATATTTTTTATTTTCTAATTTTTAGTCTTCATAATTTTATACTTTACAGCTGCGCTAGCGCACAGGTTTGAGCGATCTTTCGAAGTTTTCATGCCTCCAATTTCCAATAACGCAGACAACAGTATAGATAGCCTTAAAAGTTCATATATCTTAAAATATTACTGTGTATACTCATATACACTTCAAACAGCACAAATCTTGAAAAAAGTTTACTTTCGTTCAATTTAATGAATTGAAACGACAATATCTCAAACACGGATAATTCTTTCACTAAGAAAATATGCATGTAAACGAAATTACATAATTTCAAGGAGTACTGTAGATTTGTGTAGTACAAGGTTGCATAAGTTAAAGGGGCATTTTTTCACTTCGCAACTTAGCAACTTGGGGCATCTTAGACACTTGAAAATGATGCTAAAATGTGTTGTCATCAGGAGCAAACCTGTATGAAAAATTTCAAAGCGAATGTATAAGGGGAAGTACCTCAAAATTCGACTGAAAAGTTCCGTACCATGAATCTCACATACTTAGTCCAACTCAAATACATACACCAAGAGCGAGTTGATATAAGAGTGGTAAAAACGTTTTGGTCCAGTTTTCAAAGAAGTTTACATTACTATTAATTTAAATTAAGGGTTTACACCCACTTTTCCCGAAATTAAAAGAATATATGGGAGTAAATTATTGAAAGAATGTAACGTTCGTTTGAGAGGCTTAAAAAAGAGGAACCCTTAAAAAAGAGAATACCTAATTTCTAAATTCTGTATTTAGAAAATACTAAAACTTAAATTTAATTACTTCTCGTTAGTAATTAAATAGACAACCGTTCCACGTTTAGTTACGAATATAGTAGTTTAAAACGACAAAATTAAATAATTATTTAATTCAGGTTATATAAAAAGTAGTGAAGACAAGATTTTAAAGCAGATTTTAGCAGTAAAAATATTGTTGTTTAATTCAATTTAAATTTCAAAGAAAACCTTTCTAATTTTAATTGTTAAAATAAATGTAAATTACAAATTTGAGAAGAAATATATAAAATAAACTGTGACAAACATAATTTCTAATGGAATTCTGGAGTTAAAAACAAATATAAATGTATTAAAGTATAGGGTACTGTATCGATCTTACAAACATGTTCAGTTCTAAACACAATAAATGCAGTTATAACAAATTATGTAATTGCCTAAAGTATAATTATTATTCAATAAAAGTTTGTAAATAAAAAAAATAATAACCACCGAGGAGAAGGGATAGATAAAGAAGAAAGTAGCTTTTGTTTTAAATTATGTTATAAATGTTTTTTAAAATTGCAAGCAAAAAGGATATTGAGTAGAAAGTAGTCAATGGATAGTACGGATAAATGTAAGTGTAAGTGTGTAAGTGTGTTAGATTGTGTTCTGGTTATTTGAAGTAAGATAAGCTAGCAGTAACCACCGTTACACCAACACCACCAACGATTCGGTTGGTCTCACAGCGGCAGAGCTTTAAAACAAATGGAGAGGAAGCAACTGTGAAGATAAAGGAGATTTCCTCTAATCGCCGCTTTTCACGCCGCCCTCAATTCGTTAACGAAAAAAAACTTTGATGAGAAAAGTTGCAATTTCGTTATTTGAAGTATAAAAGTCATTTGCAACGCATGTTAATAAAATATTTCTGTTTTAAGATTGCAAAATAATTTTACTTTTGTAATTAATTTTTTATTAATGTTTTATATTTATAAATATCAGTAAATAAATTAACATTAACAACGTTCGTTTATACTTAACCTATTTGTAAAAATATTACAAAAGTAAAATAAAAATGTAATTAATTATACTGTAATGTTAGGTTAAACAATTAACTATGAAAAAGAAAAAGAGATGTAATGAAAACTAATTGTATTTCAAAGCAAAAGTTTAATTCCTATTACAGGGAAAACTTCGTAAATAAAATAATCGTTGGCTATTTCAAATCTATAAATTATTAATTTAGTGTATATGATGTAATAAGTTGTATATTCTTTTATTACATAAAAATGATCAGAAACGCTATATACTACAAATATTTAACGAACTTACAAAAGTAGGGGAAGCAATATATCAAGAACATAACTTCCCCTCCAAATTTCATTCACTAACATTACAATATGGATTACTAAACATAATCGATTAGTCCATCGATATAGAAAAGTTAACTGCTATTGTTTAACATGTAGTTTAATTTATTTTTTTTAATATAAAAGAAAAAAATTAATCAAAAATTTGCTTCATTTGAACTGGTTTAGTTATTTCACTAACCATTAATTAAACAGTGCTACTAAGTTTAAACCTTATAAAATTTTAATTTTTCTAACTTTTATAATATATTATAAGCAAGATATTACTATCTAGTATACACTAGATTATTTATAAAACGAAATTTTCACTTGGATTTCCATATAAAACCAACTTTTAAATTTGATAATAGATAAGATTGGAGGAAAAATAAAAACCAGAGAAAACTTGTTTTTTTTCTATTTTACGGTTACAGATATGAACTTTTTTCCGTTAAAATTACGCAGTCGTTTTTAGTATTATTTATTTAATTTTATTAATTCGTATTGTCATACGAACATTTATATATAATCATATTATCATTTTCAAAAAACAGATATATATATTGTGTAGTAATAGTTTGTAGTCCTCGATTGTTCATTTATTTCATATAGAAGTAAAATAACAAATATAATTAATTTATTTCAACCAAAATAGATTATTTTTAAAGCATAAAAATAAAAAAAGGTTAATAAAAAATTAATTATTTGAGCAATTAAAATACGTTAAAGTACCTTACTGACACCCATGACGGAATTATATCGTCTCTTTCATCAGATAGATTCTGACACGGATCAGGTAAGAAACATTTTCACTACCAAAAACATTTTAGTAACACAAAATTTTAAGCTTAAGTGGTTAATTAGTAATCCAAAAAGTAAGGGAGAGGAAGATGATTATTTGTTTGAAATATATTTTCAGATTAATTACGTAAGCAAAATAACTGAGTTGTAATCTATATTAATAAGCATAACTAAAAATAATAATAATAATAATAATGACAAGGAAAATATGAACAAATTTTCGAGCTGATCCGGGAAATAAAAAATATAAAAATTCGTACAATCATAATGGTACCTGTATCCGAGGTAAGAATTTAAATCTCTAGAAAGAGCGTGAGTTTTTAAAGGTAGCTTACACACAGCCGTAAGCAATAAGTTCAATATGAAACTAATTATCTCGTCCAATTTTATAATGATTGATGTAAGTTAATAAAATTATTCCAAAAACAAATTACTAATTGAAATTTTTACAGAAATACTTGTTTGTTTCATTAATGACTAATATTAGATCCAATAAATTATTATACAATTAAAAAAAAAAAACAAAAAAAAATCATCGAAAGGGTAATTGTCAATTTTCATAAAAATCATCTACGATTGATTCTGATGCAATAAATTTCATATTATTAGATTCAGAACTCTTATCAATAAATTTTAACAATCAACGTTATTGGTTGTTATTTATTACTTATCCGTTAATCTGTTAAAATCCGTTCATTCTTACTCTATCAATCAACTTAATTTTCATAGCTTATCAAAAACACCTCATATTTAAAGTCTGAATTATTGGTTTTATTACGTAATTTTTTGAAATTCCTTACTTTCTACAAGAATTTAATTATAAAACCTTTTACGCAATCAGTTTGTAGATAACTTAAATTGGTTTTAATTTTAAATAAAAAAAAAGTTATTGGTCAATGAAACCAACGTACAGTATTATTTTATGTTATTTATAACATTACAAATATTAAAAAAATGTTTAATATTTTAGAGCTTTAACTAGTTTCTTTGGTAGCTACGATGGGAAAATTTTTATGGAACTAAATACGAACTCCTTTACCATCAGTTTACTATGGATGTATTCCATTTTTTACTCTCTTAAAAAAAAAATTAGTCCGAATTTATGATAAAAATCTGATGTGGACAACACAAGACGCATAATTAATTACATATCCACTTTTTTTTTTTAATGAGAAGCACATAAAATTTTATTTCATTAATAACGTCTGATATTTTTTAATTTTTTTAATTATTACTGACTTATTTATCGTAAAGATTTTTTTACAACCAGAGGTCAATAATTATTAATAAATCAATATATTTAAATTAAAAAAATGTTAAAAAAAGGAGATGAAGTCTGATTCAAACTGATGTACCTTCCCCTTATAAAATCCAAATATTTCATTAATTAAAATTTCATTTGGCTATACTCTGGAATCATTGAAAATAAGTACCACTTATGATATATCGTTGAAAAGCTCTCAATGAGAACTTACTACTGCAGTTAGGACAAAATCTGAAATCCAAAATTTTGGGTTTTTGGAGAGGTGCACAACTAGATGTTACAACAGTCCTATATCCAAAATTTCAACATTTCCACGGCTAATCGTTTTTGAGTTATACGACATACATACGTAAGTACAGACGTCACGCCGAAACTATCAAAATAGATTCAGGGATGGTCAAAATGGATATTTCCGTTGAAATCTGAAAACCGAAATTTTTCACGATCACAATACTTCCTTTACTTTGTACAAGGAAGTAAAAATATTACTAAGGACCCTTCCTTCAACATCTCTGCATCAGAAAAAATTAAGAAAGAAGGTAGTACAAAATTTTGGTTATATTTTCAATATATTTTAATCTATTTTCGTCAAGGATAAAAATTAAAAACAAAATTATAATTAATCGATTAACTGATACTAATTAATTAATTTCTTTTGAAGTTAATTGAAATGAAAATGAAAGTAATATTTTACAATGTTTTCGATTAGCAATCAATTTTTTCTATTAAAGTAGAACTTTATTCAGTTGAATAAAAAAAAAAAAAAAAATAGTAGTCTACATAGAAAGAGGTGGAATCATTTGAAAACGATTAATAGAAGGCTGGTAGTTGAACTGGTGAGGGGTGAACAGAACGGTTCAATTTGCTAATTCATTTCCGAGTGAGCAATGGTGGTTGGCATGGCATGGTGTTCAGCTATTGCGTGACTAGCTCGGGCCAGCCGCGATCTTTGGTGACAGATAAGACGTCGAGAAACACGCGAATCAGAACGTCACTTGTTGTTTTTACTACAGTTTGTATACAGGCAACTTACCGTTACGATCTGACAACTTTTTATTGACTGCTCATTATACAACAAAAAACAAAAAAACCTAAAATTAACGAATAAAGTTTTGGCTGAAAGAAAATTGCTGTATGTAGAGATTTAATACTTTATTTACATTAGATGTATAACAAACGATACGTACGCAAATTATTATGAGAAAATTGTAAATGAGTGTTAAATATTTAAATCTGTAAATAAATTGTAAATGTTTAAATAGTAAATTCTAATGTATGAAGTTAATTCAATTGAATTAATTTATGTAATATGAAAAATTATGAATTTTGTTTATATTGAAATTAATTTTTATCGTACGTTTAAGAGAAAGGTTTGGACCCTTTTAATCTAAACGCAAACAAAAGAGGCTGTAAAAATAATATATCATTATATATATATATATATATATATATATATATATATATAAAATAATGAACATGTCTTTACAAAAGACATGAGAACATGTCTTTTGTAAAGACATGTTCATTATTATGTCATGAGAACATGGGATGCTAAGTAAAACTTAGATCTAATTTACGTACAATTTTGGAAAATTTGTATTACTTATCCTAAAATTGTACAAATACTCTAAAACCAAAAGGCGTGGTAACACTCTCAATTCGTTTAGTAAACGTTCAGAATAGTGGATGTATTACCTATTAAAAAATAAAAATTAATTCATTTTAAAACGGAATATCCACACGTCTTGATCGGATGAATTCATCATATACATATATATAATAATGAAAGGATTCATAATTCTCATTTTTCTTTCTTTATGTTATAGAGCAGGTATGGTCGTTAAACCCGGTGGAAATTGGTAGCATATGAAAAGATGCTAGAATATCGGTAAAGCCATGCTTGATTGGGATTCGGACAAGAGTTATTTTTTTTTGGATCGTTAGGTTAATTAAATGGAAAACGAGTGTATAAAAAAAAATTAATAATTTTACGAAAAAATTAATTCTTGCATGTATCTTATCCTGAATCTATGAGTTTTTATGAATCTACTACGGATTTGTCTATCTCGAAACAAAGTTTAATCCCTTCAAATTAAAGTAACTGTAGAAGTAATCATCTTAAGGATATAAACATGAAAAATATATACTGTTTATTAAATTTTAATATGATTAATCATAGGTTATAGTATAAATATACAATTGAACTGTATAATACCGAACAAAAGAGAAAAATGATGTATAAAAATGAGGAATTATACGGATAAATGATACAGTAAACAAATCGAAATAACAAAAAAGGAAACTTTTCATGTAAATCATGAGTAGATTTTTATCTTAAATACCATTAATTTACGTTATAAAGAAGAAAAAATGTTCTTTATAGAATTTACGCGGTTCACAAAGAAACTGATTTTAAAACATACTGTAAAACAAAAATATGTAAATTATAATTTCGGTTACTAACTTATGTAATTAATTATGTTCTAGCGATTTTGGAAGTTATTTTTCCATCTTCAGTAACATCTGTAAGTATTCAATTCACATATTAATTTAAAAAATACTTATGAATACATAACACTTGTGAATACAAGTTTATCAGATGTTCATGAAGATGGAAAAATAATTTCCGAAAGAGCTAGAACATAATAATTAATTACACTGGATGGTAAGTGGAATTATAATTTATGTTTTTATATTATATATACCAATGGGCAAAGCTATATAAAATTATTCTATACTGTAAAATACAGTATAAAAAAAATTAAAACAAAAAACGTTTAATATTTTAATGATTTTTTTGAACTAAATTTTATAAATTTTAGAAAGGATGAATATACAATTGAATTTGAAAATAAAATTTGAGTAAAACTAATTCAATTAATTTCCAGACGCCCTGGCGTCTGGAAATGAGAAAATTTCACTGAAAACAAATTTACAGAACTATTATAATATTAAATATTTCTTTTTTACATTAATTTTAGGATTTCTTTAATCTGTAAATAAAAATTATAGTTCTAAAATATGTTTTGACAATATCCCAAAAATGTAATTAATGGATCATTGCTCGGTCTTTGATTGGATATGATCGAAATATAGCATCTTAATATGAGTAACAAGTACATAACCTCCCATTTTTATCTTTGAAAAAATCAACAGATATATTACTTTACGATAGTAAATAGGCATACTACCATCAAGCGTATTAGATATACTACATACTCATCAGGCAGATTACCTTCAAAAAAAAAAAAAAATGAAACCTTGGAAATTATGGTGAATCAATCTTTTGATTCATTTTAATCGGTACTGAGTTTTAAAAGTTATCAGATTAGTGTAGTAAAAAACTATTTAATAAAAAAGAAATGTAATATTTTATTTAAAGTATTCTTTTCCTATGTGACGAATAGCTGATGGAACGTTGGAATTGTACTACTGAATCTAATCTTCGCACGGAATGACGAAATCAAGCTGTATTACTCAATCACTTAACAGAAACTGTGATGAGAATCGCTCGCTCGCTAAATCAGAATAAAATAAATAGCTGTGCATCTATAACACAAAAGAGCTTATTTATTTATTTAAAATAAATAATAGTAATCAGAAAGGATGTTTTATACAATATATATCTATTTAAATAGGTTTGTATCATTATGTTTTTGTATTAGTAAAATATACTTAAATTTCGTTGACGTAATGTTACATAAAATATGTACACATAATTTTGAATATATTTAAAGCTAAGGTCCACATTTATATTACTGAAACATGTTGATCAACCGATGATGATAATAATATTAATAAAAAATAACAGTAAAACTAATAGTAATGAACAAGTCACGAGCACCTGGAGTTTTCATTTCAAATAGCTCGGTTTAGGTAGTGTGTTTCGCATGCAATAGCCTATATTATACCAAGTAACACAACATGAATATTGAACGTTTTTCCGCTAACTGCCCTGCTGGTCTGCCGATAAGAAATATACCGGGTTATTAAAATAATCGGCCTCTTTAGCATGCCATATAATTATCTTCTATTATAATCGCACTATGTTATACAGACAGGAAACAATATCCAACAGTATATACGTATATAATATAAACTACACTTCATAACCACAAATGTCCACGTTGGTGTTTATTTGAATCAAAAATATGTCTAGAAAAACCTAACATGAAACAGTTACATATAATTAAAACAGAAAAAAAATCCCATTAAATGTAAGAATGGTACGATAACATAACATTTACATTATTATTTCAACGAATTAATCATATATAAAATCCTGTAACTCTTTCATTTCTTTGGCTACAAAGAATAATTTCTATAATCAAAAAAAGTGTAAATGATAAAATGATTAAATACCTTTATGTAGATATTTCTATCTATAATATAATCGGTGTTTGTTTTAAAACGCAATTCAAGAAAAATACCTTTTAGAAAAGTTAATACAATAATTTCGGATGAAAAGGTTGGCAGCATTACCTATTCTTGTTTTATAATCAGCTGATATAATTTTCTTTCTTTTTTGTGAACAGTTAGTTATATTTTGTTATCTCTGTTTTTATTAAGAAGCAAAGGTTCTGAACATGGAAGAAAGGATTTTTATTGCGGAAAATTATTTAAGAACTAAATCGTTTGTTTTGTGGCAAGAAGCTTTTCAGTTACAGTTTCCGTGTAAGAACTATACCAAATAAATCTTACAGTCATATTCTGATCAAGAAATATAGAGGGACTGGTTCTATCTGCAATCAGACGTAGCCGGTAAAATTCAGTACTTAATGACAAACATTGAATAACATTACAGTAAGCTTCCGAAATCTTGCGTAACAAAAAGTAATATATCTGTATAATGCCTTTAAAGCTACCCGAGTACTTAAAGCCAAACCGAATTCATGTATCACATAAATTTCATCCAGTTGATTATGCTGTTAGACAACACTGTTGAATGTTGTTTAATCAGTTTGTTTGGGAAAGCATTAAAATATTGGATTATATATTTTTAACAGATAAGGTTTGGTTTCATTCGAATGGTTATGTTAATAGTTGGAATGATCGCTACAGGAGCTCCACCAATCCTCATTTCATACATTTACGACCTCTACACCCACAAAAATTGGTGTGTGGTGTGCAATTTCCAGGCCAAGAATAATTTAATCACCGAGTTGGTCTACGGATGAACGCGTCTTCCCAAATCAGCTGATTTGGCAGTCGAGAGTTCCAGCGTTCAATTACTAGTAAAGTTAAAATAACTATTTTTACACGGATTTGAATACTAGATCGTGGATACCGGTGCTCTTTGGTGGTTGGGTTTCAATTAATTACAAATTTCAGGAGTGGTCAAACTGAAACTGTACAAGACACTTCATTTACACTCATACATATCATCCTCATTCATCCTCTGAGGTAATACCTGAACGGTACTTCCCGGAGGCTAAACAGAAAAAAAGAAAAAACAGAAACTAAACAGAAAGAAAGAAAAAAAGAAAGGCCAAGAACAATTGACCCCCAATTCTTTGAAAACACCCGTAACAAAGACCTCTACCAAGAAACTGTAAAGAAATTTCTTGAAAATTTAGAATTAATTGATAGATATTCGTGGTTTCAACAAGATGGGGGTCATATGTCACACGGAAAGAGCAGCAATGAACCTTTTGAGAAATTTTTTTGGTGAAAGAGTAATATCGATTGGCTTATGGCCAGCTATGTTATCTGATTTTTCTGCTGCAGATATTTTTCTGTGGAGATATTTAAAAGTTTGTGTATTGAAAAATAATCCACACACCACTGAAGAACTTAAAGCCAACGCAATTCGAGAATTACGAGAACTTGGAAGAGGTACATCTCCGAAAGGTTGTACGGAATATCAAAAAGAGGGTAAAGGCTTGCATTGATGAAAATGGTGGACTTTCATTATTTGTTATAAAAAAATTTGATCTCGATATTGTTTTGCAAAAATAATTTAATATTAATAACTAATTGTAAGAAATATAACACATTATTTTTTCTTTAAATTGGATTACTTTTTTTAGTTGAGTTTTAAAATAAATACCCAGTACATTGTAAACTCTGCAAATATTGAAAAGGAATAATTTAAAATAATTTTTTTTGTTGCTTAAAACAAATATAAAATTAACATTACCAGATAACATTAACTTAACTAAGTAAAACCAGAAATATCTTATATTTATATTGAGAAATTTAATCTCTATATTTAAAGATATCTATATTTCCTTCTTTAATTTTTAAGTGTAACGTGATCTGATTTGAAGTTATGAATTATATATTTTTTATCGATCTAAATGTCATCTAAATTTGATATGTTACTGATAAATTTTTAAACTATACTGTGGCGTTTGCTTTAAAAATATCTTCATCTGGGATGTTGACGGAAAGAAATGTTGGCAATAAAAAAAAAAAAAGACTGAATTCACTGTTATCGGAAGTTCTACTTTTACGTTAAGTTTATTTATAAATGGCACAGAAATGATAAATTATAACTTAACAGTGACTATTAAGAATTACAAAACTCTGCATTTATGATTTTCATAATATAATTTGTTTAAATCAAGCATACGAGGTCATCTATAATATGATTTAAACATTGTATTGATTTTATGTTTATTCATTATCAATAATAGCAGACTTCCCTTGAAAAATCAATTAAAACTTTTTTTTTATAAAAAAGTATTATATAAAAAAATTATAGGAGTTGTATTTGTCAACCTTGCTGAGCTGTCATCTTTACACCATTTAGTAACTGGACTATTTTGAATCTCTGGAAGTAGTTACTCCCATCGTTTAATTTATGACATATTCTTTCGCCTAAAAGTGTGTATCTGAATTTACTTCCGTGATATTTAGAAAGAGAAAAAGAAAAACACGATCATACCTAAGTACCAAGGTAACGGGTTTCTACACACTCAAGTTTTTGATGAATATTTAAAAAAAACTCAAATTAACTGATTTAATTGCTTAAAAAGAATTAAAACTTTTAAAATTACATAAAATATAATCTATTGTTTTTTTTTTTTTTTTGAGATAATAAAACGACATTAGGTATTTGCTTAAAACAAAAAGTATATTAATTGATCTGAGAAAGAGTTTTGCAAGATGTTTTGTTTGGAGAGTGATATTATATGATGCAGAATCATGGACACCAAAGAAAAGAGAAACAAACTCAGTAGCTAGAAAGTTTTGAAATATGGAAGAAGCTTCCATAGCTATGGAAGAAATTTCTAGATATCAACTGGCGAGAGAGAGAGAGAGAGAGAGAGAGAGAGAGAGAGAGAGATAGAGAGAGAGAGAGAGAGAGAGAGAGAGAGAGAGAGAGTGAGAGAGAGAGAGAGAGAGAGAGAGAGAGAGAGAGAGAGTAACTAATGATCAGAACTTAACAAATATCTATGAGACTAGGAAAATGATAACGACAATAAAAATAAGAAAAGAAAATTTGATAGGCCACATCCTAAGACATGACTGCAATCAAAAGGTAATAATTGCGGATGTGAGGGGAACAGGAAGAAGGAGGATAGAAATGTTGGATAATTTGAAAGGAAGACAAGAATACTATAATTTAAAAGAAGAAGCTCAGGACAGATCATCATGCAGATGCTGTTTCTTGATACCTGTCAAGTAATAGTTTCACTAAAGAAGAAGAAGAAGAAAACGAGATGTATATTCTCCGCATAAGATGTCCCGTTATATCTTTCCATTTTTCATTCTCATGATTTTCCTTATATTAATAGAATCAATCTATTATGGATAAATATCTTACCAAATTTCGTAATTTTAAGTTAAATCATTTAAGTTATAGTTTCAATTTGATGTCAACACATGTAAGCCCATACTAAATCTACATATACAGAATGTTTTGCTAAGGTTTATTACTTTTTTATTGTATAATTCTGTTGATTATAAATTGTAGTAGTATAAAATCTGAGCAGGATTAATTTTTGCTTATATCAGTACTTTCTGTTGGTTATTGGGTATAAAATCATGCAAACGAATAGATACGAAGATCATATTTGAAATTAAGAATGTATATTAACAACGTAAATTGAGCTCTGGAATGCAATTCTACTTTTTTTTTTTTTTTTTTGCTTGATAATTTCGCCATATAAGCTTGAAGCTTGTCCATGAGATACGGAAATGGAATTTCGTACGAGCTTGGGTCCTCCGCATGAAAGGCCGAGACGCTTCCATTCCGCCCCACGGAGTTCGGCGTGAACAATTTTGTCGGGAACATAAGTTAAATTTTCTGTCATGCTATCTGTTAATTACAACTCTTTTTTTTCCTCGGAGGTGTTTAGCGTCCGGGAATCACCGTCAGGAATTACTTCAGAGGATAAATGAGGATGATATGTATGAGTGTAAGTGAAGTGTACTCTTGTACAGTCTCAGGTCGACCATTTTTGAGATGTGTGGTTAATTGAAACCCAATCACGAAAGAACACCGATCTAGATATTCAAATCCGTATAAAAGTAACTGCCTTTACTAGGATTTGAACGTTGGAACTCTCGACTTCGAAATCAGCTGATTTGCGAAGACGCGTTCACCACTAGACTAACCCGTGGTCCTGAGTGCAACAAACATTACATTTCAGTATTACTCTATCACCACATTATCTATTATCAATTTTGCCTTAGTAAAATGCGATCGGAAATTCGATTTTTAAATGGGAAAAATATTAGCTCATCTAAACTAATAAACAGTTATTTGAAATTTATGATGAAAGTGCGATAAGTGTGGTACAAATGTGGAAAAATATTGTCATATTCTCCGACCAATCCAAAACGTCATACAAGAACAGGCACTTTTAATACGAAATTCATGGCAACATTTTCTTTTGTCCCGGAAAGGACTTTTTTAATTGATTAACTGCTTTAAGGAAAAAACTATCTAAACAAAATGTGCTATAAAAACCTAAAAAAAATCATAGCGCGCTGTATAAAACTGTTGGTAAAACCTGTTAGTAAGGGTGTGTCTGCTTTACGATAACGCGCGTTCTTATGTAGTATAAAGAGCGATAAAATATTTACCAAATGTTGATGGAAGTATTCTATCATCCTCGGTACAATCCGAATCCCAATTAATTTTTTCCTGAGGTGAGGAATATTTTCATCGATGACGACGTCGACCGATTTGTAACCGACCGGATCTCAATGGATAGTCGAAAACGTTCTTCCAACTAGGTTATCTTTAGCTCGTCTTCGGACTTTAAAAATACTTGGATGTTAACGAAGATTATGTTGAATAGTTGTTTAAAAATATTTTCTTTCTAAAAAAATAATTATGATTTTTATGTTACAGCAAATGTCTCTCAGTTTATGACAAACAGAATCTTACGTAAAAAATTATTCTTTTATAATATGTATGCCGTTAGCCAACTCAAAAATATGGTGAGAGAATTCTTGTAAGTCTTCTTTACAAAGTGATTTACAAACTTTTGCTAAAGCCTTCTTTAGTAAAAGTGCGATATTTATGAAAATAATACAAATTAATTTAAAATTCGAAAATAACGAACGCTTTATTTATTTTTTATTCTTAAAAAGTAGTTCCACGTGTTAAATGAATTAATAAATTATAAATATAAATATAAAGCCTATTATACATTACTTAGGCTTTTAAATTAAAAACACAACACTAAAGAAATTTTTAGTTTTTCTTTTAATTTTAAGAACAGTTTCAAAAATTATTCCAATGAAAAAATTATTTTATGATATCAAAAAATATTAGACATATTAGCTACACTATAATAATTGCGCATAAAACATTAATTTTAATCATTTTTACTAAATGTAACTACTTGATTAATAAACGTTTTCCTAGCTGTATTAATTCTGAATAAGCTTTGAAGATGATCACAAATAATTCTAGAAGTAAAATCTGATTTAATTTAATTTAATGTAACGTAATAATTTAATGCAACGTATATTCTAGTCAAATTTAAAAGTTTTAAAATACTGAAAGGGAAAAGGGGGTAGTGATGTAAATATCTTCGTAATGTTAGAAAGTGTTCTGATGTAGTGGTTGGTGCAACACGATGCGAATTGTGTGAAAAGTGCGTCGCGTTTGGTAGTCGAGTAATCATTATAATGGAATGGACTTGGTAGGAGTACGTAGTAGAATGAAAGATATTCCCCTCATCCAACTTTAAAGTACAACTCCTTCTTTGAACTTCAATTGTTATCACATTTCTCCGCTTCCGGACGATTTCTTCCTTATAATAATAGTAGCAATTATATTAACGTTATTATTATTAGTATTTATACTATATCGAAATACCATTACGTAAATTATTATTCTATAAACAATTCACACAAGCGGTTAAACCAAACTTAGATTCGAAATAATCCGGTATATTCCGTTAAAACTTTTATCGAAGTAAACGTATGAGAGAAAAACAGTCACATAGTAAAAAATGATTTTAAAATAATGATACAACTAAGGATTCAATTATTTTATGAATTTTAATACACTAAAAAAATGTAATAACTATTTTAAAGCATAATTCATTATTAAAAATACAAAATTAATTTTTTAATAAATAAAATGTAATAACACCAAACGTTCTTACTTCTCGCAGAAGTAATAACGACAAACGCTCTAAAAAAGGAAACTCTAAGAGTAAACGTAGAAAATAGCGTTAACGTTCAACTTAATTATATATTATAAAATAGCTTTCGCCAAATGCTAACTCCAACATAAAACAGTTATTTCGGAGTCATTATATGACGCTGAGTGTTTGAATATTTTCAGATTTTTTACAGAACATTTTAAAATAGAAAAAAGAAGTTTAAGAGACATGTATGATGGACCTGATTATCAGGAAGAAATTTATAAAGTAAAAAGTGAAACAGAAATTTATAATACAGAAGAAATGGAAGACACAATCCAGAGAAGAAGATTACAATTTTATGGGAATTATTGAGAATGAGCAAAAAGTGATTTAACAGAACAAATATTTAACTTTTATAACAGAACTATTAAAATTAGCTGGTTTAAAGAAGTAGTAAACGATCTTAAAATTTTTTAAATCTACAAAGAAACATATTTAAATAGAGACCAATTCAGAAAATTAATCAAAGAATAAGTTTTTTCAGAAAAAAGGAGTATAGGAAGAAAGTGGACCGAGGAAGAAAAACAACAGAGTGAAAAAATGTTGGGAAAACAAAAGAAGTTCCAAAAAATTATGCAAACTTCATCCTTAGTGGTCCGGAAGAACAAAATAAAAGTATAATGATCCTCCAACTAATAAATATGTTTCATTATTAAATATTATTAAAAAGTATATATCCACCTTACCAGAAATTAATTTTGAACTTCTTCAGATTTTTCAGTCCTTAGATCATCGTCAGGAGATTAAAATGTCATAATAAAATAAAGGTAAAAAATAAAAATATCAAGCAGTCATGACCGATTGCTAGTTATCAGTTTACTCAAGAAACTATGACGATACTGTACTGTACTATGAACATACTGAGAGTTATGAGTATACTGATAACTAGCAATCGGTCATGACTGCTTAATATTTTAATTCTTTAATTTTATTTTATTATGATATTTTAATCTCCTGATGACGATCTAAGGAATGAAAGATCTTGAGAAGTTCAAAATTAATTGCTGGTAAGGTGGATTTATACTTTTGAATAATATTTAAGAATTCAATAATATATCAGCGACAACCATGTTTGAGAAATTTGTTAATTTGTTTCATTACTGTAATTGTAAATTGAGCATAAACAATATGCAAAATTATTTATAATTTTCGCCAAAACTTAAACTTTAAACTCTTTCTTAAAATTCAGCAAAAATTAAGGGGATATTTGGCGTTCTGGAACCTCTTTCTAGATTCGTATGTTTTTTGTACCCATAGTATAAAATCACACCATGCACTAATATAGTTTTATAACAACTTTTGGTAATTTTTTTAAAATTGGATATTTGTTGTAAACATTTGACGTTGCATCAAAATGAAGCTCTTCAAATTATTTTCTTTAAAACTATAACCACAAAGTAAAATTACAAAAAAAAAAATTAAAATTAAAAAAATATTCATTTTTTGCCCAAATATTTCACAAAAAATTGCCCGTAAAAACTAAATTTATTCTTCAAAAAAAGTTAATATATTAAAATTTTATTATAATCTTATTAATAATTTTTGAGAAACAGATATTTTAAAATGTTGGAAAAATTATTTCTTTATATTTTAAACCTGGAACGTACTATTGCATACGGCTTAAACTGATTAAAATGATTTAATTAAATTATTTAAAAATCAAAAATATGTAAAGTGATGTTATTTTACGGTAATTTCTACAATTTTCTGTTTTTTTCATTCTATAGAAATATTTTTTTACCTGCATGCAACTGAATAAGGTGATTTATTTTAGCAAAAACTGTTTAATAGTTTGGTCGAAAACGTTATAGTTCTACCCTTCATTAGAAATAAAAATAAATAAATAATTTTTGAAACTAATATGGCTCATTCAAAAAAGTAGTATAACAATATTATGAAATTCTAAAGCTAATAAAACGCAAAAACTACATATTAATATTAAGAATTGCTATCTAAATAATGATATGGACGTAATTCGTGTTGGCATGCTCAACACAATACAATAGAAAAAAAACAATTCTTTCAAGACTTGGCAATAAACATTGCATTCCTATATTTAATACAGTATTTGTACAAGTATATTAATTTATAACACTTTTACCAGGGTAATGTGTCAATCATTACGGTAATGCTACCTTTTAAATAAACGGAAGTGGTTACTCATCAGTTTCATTCAGAAATTCTAGATCTAGAAATTCTAGAAATCACTAGAATACATATTTCTTATCTTAGGTATTGAACAATTTCAAATATAATTGAAAATCTATTAATACTTCCTTGTACGAAGTAAAGGAGGTATTGTGATCGCGAAACATTTCGGTTTTCAGATTTCAACGGAAATATCCATTTTGATCATCCAAGATCCATTTTGACCAGTTTCGGTGTGACATCTGTACGTACGTGTGTATGTATGTCCGTATCTCGCATAATTCAAAAACGATTAGCCATAGAAAAAAATTTTGGATTTAGGACTGTTGTAACATCTAGTTGTGCACCTTCCCTTTTGTTAGCAATCGACTGAACCAAAAGTCTCCAAAAAAGCCCAAAATTCAAAAAAGAAAACTATTTTAGACTTTTTCTTGACTGCAGTAATAAGCCTTTATTGAGAGCTTTTCAACGATATATCATTAGTGGTACTTATTTTCATTTTCTATAGTTTTCTATAGTTTTCATTTCATTTTCTATAGTTATAGCCAAATGAAATATTAATTAATGAAAAATTTAGATTTCTAAGGTACATCGTTTCGAATCAGATCTAATCTCCTTTTTATTTTTTTAAATTAATCCGTTTTTTTTAATTAGCCCGTGATTGTAAAAAAAAAAATGTTCAATAAAAATTATTCAATAACAAAAAAATATGAAAAAAATCAGAAGTTATTAATGAAATAAAATTTTATGTACCTTTTTTAAAAAATGTAAATATGTAATTTAATAGGCATAATTATGTATATAGAGTTGGTAAAATATCTGATTTAATATTAATTGAAAATTATAATTTAGAATCGCATTATTTTTTGGATTTTCTAGCTTATTTCTGTTTAATTTTACCTACGTTAAAGTTAACTACAGTGACTTAAAAATAGACCCTCACCAGAACAACATATATACTGAGGCATACACATGCCCGATCTTTAATTAATTGCAAAACAGACTTATCTTTTAGTTCATTACTGCTCTGTTATTGTCGGACAGTATTCTCCGTTAGTGGGAGTTGATCATCATTTTATTTATTTGTTTTTTGTCGCTGTTTGGTTTGATATAATTCTTCTGATCTTAATTTATGTACACATTCTCTAGTTTTCAAATTTCCTCTTTCTTATATTCATCATCCTCTTTTAATCTTTTTATTTTTTCCTAGGTCTTCTTTTCTCGTCGAGTAAAGTTTTATTACAGTATTCATTCCATGCTCTTCAGCGTCCTATTTAATTCATCATTAATATACAAGCAAAATGATGTTAAAAGTTAATTATTTACAGTTAATGTATACCAATTGTAATAATGTTAATTGTATAAATAAAGTTCATGTTTGATTTATTAATAATTATTAACCCCTCTCTGATGTAAAAAAATTACAGTAAATTAAAATTCAGTAAGTTATTAATGAAATAAAAATTTATGTAATTTTCATTTTTAAAGAATGTGTATATGTAATTTAATAGTCGCACAAGGAAATCATCGGGGGGCTCGGGGATGAGGGACTGCGGAGCTACTGTTTGCCCGGCAACCCGGTGGGGATGCTCCACTCGGGGTGCCCGTTACAGGCATTGGCATAAAGACCGAGTCCCGGCTCCCGGAGTGGGGACCCAGGGACGGCATAGCCGGGCCTGGTAGATCCTACTCTTTGAGGCAGGCGCAAAGTGAGATTCAACCGGAGGCCGAGACGTGGAGGCCCGTTAGATAAAGGACACTCCCCTGGGCTGAGTAATACTTAACTGCCGGATCCGTACCGGTGGAGAAGAAGAAGAAAAAGGAAATCATGTGGTGTTCACATCAAATATTTTTTTAAAATAAAATAAATATCCTAAAAAAAGATGTTTAAATATATATAATATTAATAAATGATACCCAAATCGAAAATATTCATGAATAATTTTATTGAAAGAATTTAATTCTACATTTAGTATACATAAGCGTAATTTAACATAAATGCTAGTGAATGTAATCAGAATAACGAATTAACTGTTATTACAAATAACTAATTGAATGGAATTACGTTGAGAAAGTGTAATTACAAAATGCAATATAAACTAACAGTAAAAAAAAGATCATTTGGAATAAATGGCTTAAAATGTCGTTTTAGTAAATATTTAACAGTATGCAATAGAAGCTTTTTCCTATGAATACAACAAACGGTTTGTTTTTTCATATGGTGGTTGATGGTACTAGAAACAATGAAAATGGAGGGAGATGTTTAAGCGACCGACCGGGAGGTGAGCAAAGAGTTGTGTGATATGGGGATGAATCACAGAATCCTAGTATAGGTCGTTGAGCGGGATCGGTAGAGGAAGAAAGGAAGGGAGGATTTGATGCTGACATGAGTATATGACAAAGGAAAAGGGAAGCCTCATTGAAGCCAAGTCAAGTGCTGAATGTTGAAGTGTTTAGGGTTTAATGTTAAACAGAGACTGTTGCCGGTTGGTGTTTTGTAAACAACCACTTATTCACTTACACTGTTATCCTGGAAGCATCCTATTTCACTTCTCTTCATTATATAAGTAGCTGCTACCTAGCAGTTGTACCAACCTAACCCTCACTACTCCAATAACTTAAATACCTTGCTATCAAATTCAATACTTTGAACCTAATGTCGTACCTGTGTCAACATCCCAGTTTAGATATAGAAGTCTTTAACGGTGTAACCGCATAGTACTAGTTATTTAAAGCGATAGAATATCGCATAGGCCCGACACTCTCTTCATTTACTAAAGTGGTTATAAGTATTACTTCATTGAAACCTTCATTGGAATAAATTCCATCAGACTTATAAAAAATCAATAGGATCACTAATTTGTATAATAAACCTTTTTTATTACAACTAATACTGCATTATATGACAACCAGTACTTACTCATTTTTACATTAAAAAAATACAATATGATTAAAATTATAATCGACCAAAAAAAAAAGATTTCGTGTAAATCTAAATTTATTACTAAGAATTTATATTTGAAATAAGTATTTTCAGTACATACATGTACAAAATTCAAATAATTAAATATCAAAACTGTGTAAATATGTAAAGAAACCACTGTAATATATACGGGAAGAAATGCAAAGTAGGTATATATTATGAAATCATTTTAAATTCACCATATTTATGTATTCAATTTAGGAGAAGTAATTTCTATAAAATTTATTTAAAAAGATAAGCTAATTATAATGAAATAGTCTAAATTAATCGAATTACAACTTTTGCTTTTTCGTTAATAATTTTTATTAAATTTATTATTTTCCTAATTACTGATATTCAGATAATATGAAAAACTAATTTTTCTTCTTCTTTAAAAAAAAACCTGATAATTGATGTAATAAATTTAAATCCATCAGATTTCTAACACCCGTGATCTGCTAAAACAACTATTTATTATTCACTCGAAAATTAGATTAGGTGAAATACGAATGAATGAAACGCCGTCAGTTGGTATTAAAAAAAATATATTCAGATTGTAATGCGCTAATGGTCAAACCCTATAGACTAAATTTATTAATTAAAATGTAATAATTTCATACGTATAAGATATAAATAGAAATTAATTAAGCGTATAAAATTACTATTAATTTGCGATACAATTTGAATAGAATAAATAAATAGAAGGACAATGTACTGAAATTAATAATCGTATGGATAAAAAAAATCTGATGTTGAAAGCATATGACTACCTTGTACGCCTATTAAATTACATACACCCATTTTTTTAAATGAAAAGTACATAAAAATTTATTTCATTAATAACTTCTGATTTTTTTTCATATTTTTTTTTTTTTATTGTTATTATTGAATTATTATTTATCGTAAAATGTTTTTTTACAATCAGAAGTTAATAATTATTAATAATTCAATATACTTAAATTAAAATAAAAAGTTAAAAAAATGAGATGAACACTGATTCCAACCGATGTAACTTCCCCTTGAAAGATCCAAATATTTCATTAATTAAAATTTTGTTTGGCTATAACTCTGGAACCAGTGAAAGTAAGTACCATTTATGGTATATCGTTGAAAAGTTCTCAAAGAGGGCCTATTACTGCTGTTAAGAAAAAGTGCAAAATATTTTTTTTGGGCTTTTTGGGCACTTTTGGTTCAGTCGATTGCAATCAAAGAGGAACAACTAGAAACAACTAAAAGAGGCACAATTAGATGTTACAACAGTCTAAATCCAATATTTGAACATCCTACGGGTAATCATTTTTGAGTTATGCGAGATAAATACATACGTAACAGACGTCCCACCGAAACTAGTCAAAATGGATTCAGAGATGGTCAGAATGGGTATTTCCGTTGAAAGCTGAAAACCAAAACTTTTCCCGATCAAAAGTAAAGGAAATATTTCCTTTACTTCGTACAAGGAAGTAAAAATTAATAGGTTTTCAATTATATTTAAAATTTTTCAATACCTAACATAAGAAACTTAAGTAGTCTAGTTTTGAATTTCTGAATGAAACTGATGAGTAACCACTTTTGTTTATTTAAAAGAATGCATTACCGTGGTGATTGATTGACAAAATTTTTTTGTTTATTTCTATTTTTAATAAAGGATAGAACTGTGGCATTTTCGGCCAAACTACTCAACAGTTTCTGCTAAAAAAATCACCTTATTCAATACTATACTTGATATACTCAATATTATACTTGATTTAAAAAAAATAATATTTATTTATTTTATGGATTTCAGTTAACCTTACCTTAGTTTGAACCAATTGATAGCTTACACCGTAATTGGGTAATGATTACAAAATTTTAATTTTGGCGACCATTTTGAGGTGAACCCAACGGCCGATCGTGACTATTCGTATATTTTTGTAACGATGCTTATCAGAATCCGAAAAAAAAGTTAAAATCTAAGACAAACACTCTTCACAAACAAACATATTGAACTCAATATAACGAACAGTTCGTTCGTTGAAAAAAGAAAATTATTGCAAGTATAAATCACATCATGTATTACATTATGTTGCAGTAAGAAAATCACTCACTTAAAATCCATTTACCTACCCTTAATGTTATATTAACATAACATGTTATATTAATATATAGTGAAGTAAAAAAGTTTACAGATTTGATTACGATCACTGCTTAATTTTCAAAAATAAATTCACGACGATAAATGTAAAGTAATGTGTAGTACTGTATTAATTATAAACGGAAAGGTGTGAAGAAAGTTATTTTGAAAGGAACCGAGTACTGAAAGATTATGTACCTTTTTTTCTACCCTTCCCTCTAGGACCGGCACCCTGCTCCGATAGCATTACTCAGTCCTAGGGGTACCATAGCCTTAAACCTCCTGGGTGAAAGATTATGTATCTAAATATTACCAACATTACTTAATTTTTTTTTTAATGATTTTAAAGACATACCTCCGTGTAAGTTAAAGAATATTAAATATATAACATTTTAACCTATCGGGTTGGTCTAGTGATGAACGCGTCTTCCTAAATCAGCTGATTTTGCAGTATAGAATTCCAACTTTCAAACCCTACTAGATACTGGGACTCGTACTTTTATACGGATTTGAATACTAGATCATGGATGCCGGTGTTCTTTGGTGATTGGGTTTTAATTAACCACACATCTCAGAAATGGTCGACCTGAGACTGTACAAGACAACACTTCACTTACACTCATATCAGCCTCTGAAGTTAATACCTGACAGTGATTCCCGGAGGCTAAACAGGAAAAAAATATATATATAAAGCATTAAAAAGTTTATTAGCCGAGAATAAAAAATAACTACAGAGACTGGATTACTGTATTTTAGTGTAATTTTAAAGCCGTTTTACACATATGTACAAGAAAGACACGCTACTCAGTCAGCGATCAAGGTGCCAACTGTGTGACGAAGGTAGACTTCACTAGAATGTAAACTTTTAAGGGTGCTTTAGTCATTAGAATTAGAATTCGAATTAATAAAATTTATTATATTTATTCGTTAATTTAATATAAATAACTATAAGGTGAACCGTTTTTACAGTGTGAATTTAACTTCACCATTTAGATAATGATCTTAATATTATTTATACTTTTTCGATTTTGATAAAGTGTAACAACTAGATCATTATGGAATAAATTTCATACAATAATTTGTATCTTCAACATCAAGAACCGATCACGCCGGAAAGGGATTACAAATAAAATTTCATATCTGGAACGTTCAGCAGAACTGATCAATACGGAAGAAACACATGATCATAGTTCTTTTTAATATTCAGGCAAATTATAGTATTTTTATGAAAAATATATAGCATTTAAGAAAAAAAAAATATTAAAAATTTTTATTTTTAATTCCGGGCGAATATAGCTGGAATAACTATGAAAAGAGAAAGTACGTTTATCATGTCAAAAATCGGATATCGGGATTTTTGTAAATATTTACGTTTAAGCGAACTAGTTCATATAGACAAAACCCACCGGGTTGGTCTAGTGGTTAACGCATCTTCCCAAATCAGCTGATTTGGAAGTCGAGAGTTACAGCGTTCAAGTCCTAGTAAAGCCAGTTATTTTTACACGGATTTGAATACTAGATCATGGATACCGGTGTTCTTTGGTGGTTGGGTTTCAATTAACCTCACATTTCAGGAATGGTCGAACTGAGAATGTACAAGACTACACTTCATTTACACTCATACATATCATCCTCATTCATCCTCTGAAGAATTATCTAAACGGTAATTACCGGAGGCTAAACAGGAAAAAGAAAGAAAAAGTTCATATAGACAAAAAACTTATATATATGTATGTATACGTAGTCACACTGCTTATGGCTTTATATCTCAGGACTGATCAAATCGAATTTCTTTAAATTTGGCTCATATATTTCTGTAAAAATTTGGTATGATCAATCCACCATACTGATCATATTAATTTTTTTTTCTCAAATCTGTTAAGCGGTGAGGGATATCGCGAAAAACCCAACCTCGATTTTCTTCAGAGGCATTTTAGGGAAAACTTTATTTAAGCAAATTTGTTACTTACAGTGCATATAAAAAATAATCCAAAATTATTTTTTCAAAAGATCAACTCCCACCTGTTAAAATTGAATTCAATTGTTTTTGTCCTTTTCCTCTATCTCCTTTCGATTAAAATATTTTTCAAAACTTTTTTGATAGTTTATACTTCATATAAAGAGTTAGCAAGAAATGTGTAAAGTTTTTTAACAATAGAGTTCGGATCTAAACACTTTTTGGAATTTAAAAAAAAAATTATTTTAGACTTTATTGAAAAAGGGTGGTAGATTTAAAGAAAATTTTACTTCAACAAATTTATTAAGCTTAACTTATATATGAATATTTTAGAAAAATGTTTCTTAAAATTTATTCCCCACCAGTAAAAAAATATAAATTCTGTTTTTTTTGTTTTTTGGCTGCAACACTTATCATTTTTATTATTAACAGCCGGGAAAGTCATGCAATACTTGTGCCAATGTTAATTATCAAAAAATGTTTTATAGCAAATGGTTCAATATCACATAGAAACTATTGATACTAGTAGATAACTATTATTAATACAAGAACTACTGATATAGTAATTATTCTATAATAAAATCTAAATAACTGAAAAAACTTTTTTTAACCCTCTAACCATTAGAAATTTTATGAAATATAAATAATGTTAAAATTCTCTCTCATTTCACTTAATGATTATTTGTTTCCATTTTATTAGAATCACAGAAGTAAAAAACAAGCTAAATAAAGATCTCAAAATATTTTCAAAAATCTAGAAATGAAGAGCAATAAAATTTATAAATAACTAATAGAAATTACCATCTAGAACATAACAATTTTAGAAATTTTTATTATCCTTATCATGAAAATCGTAATTATCACTAAAATATATTAAGCATTTGGTCATATTTACTACAATTGCTTCTTATTGCATAAAGATATTTAAAAAAGAAGATTGGGAGACGATAAATCGATAAAAACATTCTAATACTGAGTTCGACAACAATCATTTAAACTGACCCCGAGTTTCTTAATAAATTTCATAACAATTTAAGGAAAGATTTCAAACTGGTTACTGAAGACACAATATGTAAAAAAATGCGTATTTACTAAGTATTTTGATATATTTTTATGTTTTACTGATTGATTTGAGGTAACAAATAAAATATTTTAAAATAGCCGCACAAAATTTTCCAGTTACAGAATTAAACTTCATCCACACCCAACTACTATGTCAGTTTATACGTCATAAATCGGACTTCAAGTTCAGCTTACAAAATACTCGTATATACTACTGATTTGATTTGAATAATCATTATCTGACGAAAATAATAAAGGTTTGCGATAACGTTAACATCAAATAGCTTAGTAGTGATAGGTCTAAGAATTAATAGGCTAACTCCCATTCAGAACTTGATAACCTTTTGACTCTGCACTTTACAATCACATGAATTCACATAACCATAAAAAAATCACATAATCAGAATGTGAGAATGAAGTTTAAATTCTACTGACTCTTCAGAAGTTTCATTACACTTATAAGTGGTTTATAATGGCAATATATAAAAATAAATAAATAAATAAATATATATATATAATACAGATAGCTATTTACCATTATCATATATCATTACAGAAAATATTATTAAATGAAACACCAGGTCAGAGAATAAATTTCACGTTAGTTACAACAAATTGATACACAACATTTTTTTTTTAGAATTTTTTTCCAACAATAAATAGCAATTAAGTAATTAAGGTATATGTAAATTAAAAATTCAATCGGACATTTACGGTATGTATGTATGCATGTTGTATTTTCATTAACGTTGAGTCTGTTGGGTATGTTACTGCGAGGAGGTGGGAGTTAAGTTAGTCGGTGTAACACAGGCGGTGACGTGTGGAGTGTCCCTACCCTATCCAGACTGATAATTATTCATGAACTAATTAATTAACGATGGCAATATTATTACTATTATTATTATTATTGTTACTGTTATAACATTTGACTGAGTAATGATAATACCTGCTACACAGACTGTACCTGTGAAC
Source organism: Lycorma delicatula (assembly GCF_047948215.1). Lineage (NCBI taxonomy): Eukaryota > Metazoa > Arthropoda > Insecta > Hemiptera > Fulgoridae > Lycorma > Lycorma delicatula. The sequence continues at coordinate 74,875,981 of NC_134459.1, read as the reverse complement.
TCAAACTGAAAGCAGAACAATTAATTGTTATGTAAGTTCTGGTCCTTTTTTTGTGAAGAGAAATCGTGCATTACATGTTTTTTTTTAAAAAGGAAGTTCATGATTTATCTCATGTACAAGTTTTTTTTTTTACTGATGACTCATTTTTATGATTGTACCATTCATTTTATATTAAAAAATGATTTTTTTATAAATTCTATTGAATATAATTAACTGCCGATTTGATTCCTGAAAAATAATGTAAAAAAAAAAACGTAAATAAATCATAACGAATGACAACAATAAAATAATTTTTCGTATAAAGTGGAATGAGAAGCCGGATTCCATAAATAAAAGTCCATTAACAGCACCTAGCAAAACAAAATTTTGCTATACGTCTAAATAATTAAAACACAACGTTTCCTTACATAGCAAAGAGTAATATCTGTAATATTTTATTTATCTAAAAGTTACTAAGCCAACTAAATATTAGCTTTAAACAATCTCATAAAATGCAAAATAAATATACGCTTGGATAAACCTTTTTTTTTCTTTTAAGAGAAAACATTTTAAATAATAAAATTGAACATTAAGAACTGGAATTAACAAAATTATCCATTCTCAAGATTTCTAAGCTTTTAATTTTGAAATTATCTGTAATGTCTAGTTCAATTCAATCTTAAATAATATTGTTCAAAAACGAGTAAAATATTTACTGTGATACTACATTTCAAACACACGTAGTATAGCATCAATAAATTTGTCATATATTCAAGTCGTAATAGTAAAATGTGAAACACTGGAACCAATAAAAACGGTAAAGATGATAGAAATATCTGATATGAAATAATGATGCATATAATATTTACTAAAAAATTGAACTGAAATTCAAAACAAAATTTTGGCTTTGTGATTCGGATTATAATTTCAAGAACATTTAGATGATCAAGTATATATTTCAAACGATACATAGTATTTCAGAAATAAAAATAGTATAAATTATTTAAAATCCTACAATGCAATGTTGTTTAAAGTTATCTGATGATAACATTTACTAATGTAAATGTGTGAGCTGGTAATTCTCACTTAGTATACTCACACTTAGTATACACTTAGTATTCTCACTTAGTATAGAATAAGTATAGTATACTATACTTATTCTTTGTCAGTACTTTCAGTCCACCCGTTGTAGTGAGTAATCTTATATACGAAATGATTTGTGTCGAACGAAATATTTGTTTCTAATTATTACTTTTAGTAATGTTTACAACACCTCAATTAAATTAATTGTAACATTTAAATGTGTGTAATAAATAAACGATTTAATTTCAAAATTAAAAAATAAATTAGTAATTGATAAAATAAACCTAAAAACTTTTTACTTATTTTTAAATTTATGCCTATAAATTCTAAGGAATAATAATTTAATCATAGTACAAGACATTTAAAGGGTGATTTAAATTTAGAATAGTATTAATAACCTTCACATTTTAAACTAAATATTGTACAACTTCGGAAAAAGAAAGTTAATATTATTATATAATATTTGTCATCTATAATGTAATGCAATTATCTGTCTGAGTTGAAAACGGATATATTTAAAGTTATTCATTTATTAACTTAACATAAATGATTAAATCCAAAAACTAATTAATTTTATTGTGAAAAATATTGTTTGAATTTTCACTACTGGTTCGATAAAATTAATTATATAATTTCACTATAGCAAAGAGCAAATTAACTTTACGCTTTCCATTAATTGCTTTATTAATTATTTTATTGGTTGTGGTTCATGTAGAGAAGTTGAGATAGCTAAGAAACTAATAAAATCTACTTTTATTGAAAGTTATGATGTTTCAATATACAGACCGTTCCTGTGAGAATGACTAAAAAGTATTACCGGAAATGAAGCAAACGGTTTCTGCATTTTATTGATCAAAAATACTGATATAGTTAAAAGAATTTCATTCAAAGACGAAGACGTGACTTACTTCACTCTTCATTATGATTTATATTTAAAAAAATCATAAAATGTTAATGATTTAAAAAAATAATAATTTTTTCATCAAATGTTCGTTGTTATTGAAAACGAAGATATTGTTTTGTGTAGATGGAAGTTCTATCTTTAATTTTGGAAAAAAAAATTTAAATGTGGTAATAAAAGTAAAATTGTTTGAATAAAAAAAAAAAAAAAGGTTAAATAAGGCTTGTATGTAAGAAACAGTTTTATGTGAATAATTATAACGTCGAGTATGATTTTAACTCAAAATTTTCTGAATTGAAAGTAGAGGACCTTATTACTTCTTTATGAAGGTTAACAAAAATTATTATGGAGCAGGTTTTATTTCGGTTGGTGGCAAAGCTGACCTCCGTACGGATAGACACCCATCTTGTGACGATCACTGTCGCCACACCATCTTTCTGTTCGTAACCGTGCTGTAGGCAATACCGGAGATCGTCTTTTAGACTTCTAAACCTGATAACACATGACAGCCATCTCTGTCAGGATGCTACCAACGCAAATGCCTCGGCAGACATTTCCATCAATGTATTTATACAACTTAATATCGCCTTCATACGGCTTCTTCCCACCACAACAACCTACCATAACTTACAACCCTCAACTATCAAATTAACCGATTCGCGGAAGCGCAATCCCCGCGCCTTCCCCTAACAACAAAGGTTTTCCCATATCTTAACTTTAATTAGACAAAGCACTCAGATCATTACTTGAGTCTTTAAACACCAAAAATACTGTTCTCATGCTAACAAAACAAGTGTTGATCGCAACAAGAGACAATTTTTTCCTACGATTCAATTTACTCAAAACCTCTTTAATATTTAAAAATCAATGAACACATCCACAAACTTAACAAAATCTTCTAATGAAACATAGAGAGATAGGATAATTCTCTCTGCTCTGGTTTGCTTTCGGAAGCGAGGTCAATGCCTAAACCTTCCAAACACCGCAGTTCCATAACAGAGTTCTCCTAACATCCATTCTCATCCTAACACAATTATCTCAGCTAACCAGGGCTCGATGGCAAAACGCCTACTTTGAAGAAGTAAGCACCCAGTCCGAGTTGCATCCTTAGCCATCCGAGTTGCTATTGCGTACACAATACACGATCTGTGGTTAATGAAATACTACTACACTACTGAGAAGTATAGACACAGGAAGTAACAAAAAAAACAAAACTATTGCGCAAATTACTTTGTAGTATTAATATTTGCTTTAAAAATTGTTCTTTTAATTAAAACTGAAATTTATAATTAGAGTATATAAAAACGATTAAAATATTAAAAATGTTTTGCGCAGTTTTTCCCAAGAACTTTCCGTTATTTTTTTTGTTTCCTTTTGTCCCGTTCAAACACAACACATACCTAGTCATAATGACCCTCAAAGTAGTAAACCTATTCAGTATCAAGAACCTCAAAGTAGTAACTTTACCTGAATACGCCGAAAAATATTGCTAACAATAGGTACCGCAGATAAACAAACAAACGACAGCTTTCCAACTTGCAGCATCATAATGAGCGAAGCATCTAACTTCCCCCGCTCAAATTGTTTCGACCTTAAATTGAGCGTACTGTAGAACGATTTAATCAATCTTCAACAAACATTCTTACGTACAAATTCAGATAAACTACTTACTACAGCATATCTAAATTTAGCATATATATAATAATCATATTTTAGCCTACATATGCAAATATATAAGGAATCTTCATTTTAAGTGACTGTGTTTTCGTACTCTTACCTAAAACGTAAAGAAAATTCATTTTCACCACCTACTCCCACTTTGCGATCGAAAGTAAAACCGTATTTTTCCCGAAAAGTCGGTAAAACATTTAAACGCAATTGATTTTCCAAAATGTCTTGAATAATTTATAAACTATTGTAATAATAGAATAAAGAGGGATTTATTTTATTGTTTTATGAACATGATTAGTATCATTTGCAAAAATACTTTAATAAATAATTACGTTACTTATTATACTATGAGTTAAGTATATATTTCTATAGAAGCAGAAAAAAAATCCCTCTTTAAATAAGATGAAAACGAAGTATATCGGAACAGTTGAACTGAGTTACTGTTTGAGTAAAAGGGCAACATATTTTCCCAGAGCGATTACAAGCTGATGGATTTCTAAAGAAAAACGACTTGTTCCTACTATACACTGAAGACTAGAAAAGGTTGATGGAAAAGTAGGGTAAGAGGGGATCGACCGGCCATTCACTAACTCGGATAAGATTCCCTTAAATCGACACACTGCTGTGTAGAGATCGACTGAGATGGTGAAGGAAAAGAGTAGACGTAGAGGTTCACAAAAACCTTGTCTGAAGTCGTGGAGTAAAGAAGAAGAAGGGATAAGGGAGGTGAAAGCCTGTAAGAACGTGTCCAAAACCAATTTGTTCTGTCCAGAAATCGGCTGACTCAAGGATGGCAAGGGGTGTAGTAGGGGAAGCTTAGAAAAACAAACCTATCCTCAATCTTGGCCACCTCAGCCCACTACCCAACACATATCCAACAGTAGCAGAAAAGGAATGGTCGTTAATGATGAAACACTTTTGATCAAATTATTGAGATAAGAACAAAAACAAACGTAAAAACTTACCAGTATACAATAGTAATTCTGTGATGGAACCGGGAAAGAACATAGCGTTTTTTTATGTATATTTTATTCATTTTATGCAATAGTATATTAATTTTATTTTTCTAAAGGAAGAGAATAGAGACAACAATTCATAAACAGTCAAATTAAACGAATTAGCAATAAATTACGTCGATCAACTGGTTTCAGGCAACAAAAATTATTTTTTAATTACTTACTTGTAATTGAATTTTATTAATAAAATAATAAAAACAAATGTAATTTCTATCTGAAAATATGAGTTAGATAGAACAGCTACTATTTGAAAAAATTCTTTTGCAAATTTCAAAACTGAATTTTCCACAAACGGTTTGTAGGAATTTTTATAATATATGTATATTTTTATAAATGAAAACTGTTCTTTCTAATATGTGGAGATAGACCCATATAACACATTGTTTCCACAGAAAGGTATGAATTAATTTCTTGCTCTACACTATCTGTCAGTTTTTCTTATTATTGTGATTCATTGTAGCACCTGTTTAGCAATTTTCAAACCTAAAGATTCAGTGAAAGGGGCAATATAACATGAGATAAAGAGAATTTGTCTAGCGAAAAAGATGAGATATTTTGCATAAATCATATTCACATCTTAGTGTAAGAAATTCTTCAAGAAATTAAGTATATTTCTACGATAAAAAAACATACGGTTAATTTTAAAAGGTATTTATTTGGAAAATTAATGATAAAGTGTATTTCCTAGATGCAGAAAAATCGTTTTTAATTATTATAAAATGGAAAGTTACACAACGTACTAGTACAGAACCTTCGATTTTGGGCGTTTGTCAACCAAAGTACTAACATATTTCCCTTTCATAACATAACTAATTACTGTTAATTTTTTCTCACAAAAACTATTCAACGTGTAATTTAAACAAATAAATACAAGCTATAAATAAATATAGACTAAAAATTTCAAAGATCTTTAATCGACTTAATAAATGGTGGAAAAAAATACGTAATATTTTCTGTCCATCGTTGAACTAATATCCGATAAAAAGATCTTCATTTTTGTTTAACTGATCATGGTTTAAAGTATAAAATAGATTAAAAAGTTTAAAATAATTAACATAAATAATGTTAATGAAAATTGCTCACGCAATTCCTGACCGGCCATGGGATTTACCCCGCCTACCAGTGTGGTAGGAGGAGGGCGGATGACCCCTACTGCCCTTACTCTGGCGCCCCGGATACTCAAGAACATGTGGTGTTCTGGTGCCCGCAGTGGGATGTATACCGCCTAGCTTGCTCGGCGATTACCAGACGCGCAGTTGCGAAGTCCCAAGAGTTTTGATACCATTGCAGGGTTCGTGGCGAGGGTTCTTCAGGAGAAGGCTCGGGGATGAGGGACAGCCCTCTGCGGAGCTGCCGTTTGCACATGCTTGCACGAGTGGGCGGTAGCGATAAGGCACGGGGACTCTCGTATCCCCGAGCAAAAAAGACCGAGTCCCGGCGGCGATGCCTCACTCGGAATGTCCCCGTTAGAAGCATTGGCAAAAAGACCGAGTCCCAGCTCCCGGAGAGGAGACCCAAGGACGGCATACCGGGCCTGGTGAATCCTACTGTGTGGGTTTGAGGCGGGCGCAAAGTGAGATCTGACCGGCGCGCCGAGACGTGGAGACCCGTTAGAGTAAAGGACACTCCCCTGGCCTGTGTAACTGCAGGATCCGGCCCGTAGGAGAAGAATTCTAAAAAAAAAGTAATTTATATTTATATAATTAAACATAAGTTTATAAAATCTTTTTTTATACATCCACGCTATAAATGTTTTTTATTATGATATTTAAAATAGGAACTGATACGAACGGTAAGATATAAGTAAGCTCAACTATCTTTCAATATTAAATAAGTAATAATAATAATATGAATGTAATTCCATAATTATTATGAAGATATATAACCACTCTCAGCAATATTTTTCAATTCTAATTACCTCTAATAGGATAAAAAATTAATTAAAATAATAATTTATCTATAAAATACGAATATTTACAATGAATTTAGCATAGCTGATAATACGTTAAGAAAAACTGTTACAAATAAATGGAAATAGTTTTATAATATCTAAACCTATAAGACTAAAACTATCGACCAGTTACAACATATAATAGAATAATATAACATAAAAGCCCGGAAGAGAAACTCTCGACAAAATATACCATTAATTTATTAATAATGTAAATCTATGAATAGTAACTTTGAATTCAGATATTAAAAATAAAAAAATAAAATTAAAATTAGACGCTTATGAGATAATACTTTACTGCAGTTTTCAGAGTCGAATTAATTTAACGAAGTTTAGAAAAGTTTTCTAATAAGCTCACACTTCTCAACATTAGTAAGTATACACATATATATATATATTACGTAATATATGTTGGTAGGTCTATGTCTACCTCGGTTATATAAGCTTCGAACTATCTAAAAATTTACGAGACTAATAGAGTAAATCTACCGATCGAAAAAGTGGAGAGATTTTAGTATCAGCAGAGAGACAATGAAGCAAGGTAGCTATAATAACTTGTAGAAGTAAGATTTTGAATCAGTATTTGTAGGAAAGAAGGGATGAGTAGATCAGAAGATATCAGAGGTACGGATCATTAGGTAATGAACATTATTTAGAGGGCAGTGGCACCGAGAAGGCAGTGTTCAGTTAACTTTAAATCCCCCGATCCGACCAACAGTTGAGATTGAGTACCTCTGAATTTAGTCGGTGGCATTAATTATTTGGGCAACACCATTCTTACTACTTAAAAACCCGGTAGAATTTAAGACCTTTCCTTTTATGTATTTTTCAAATCCCTTTAAAAAATAGTAAAACGAAATTGGATGGAAATACGATGTATGAATTGGTTATCGTCCAAAATACTAGTTTATAGATTAATAATTTATCACTAAATTCAATATAAAACCGACAGAAAACCCGATTTAACCTGTAAATTTTTAGGGTAATCTGCTCAATTTTATCTTAATCAATGGTAACCAAAGAATATTAGCCAACCAATCTAAAGGATTTCATCTACAAAGAAATACATTAATTTCTTAATCACAGTTTCAAGACTGCAGAAAAATCCAAATATTTTATTAAAAGGTTTTATCCACCGATAGGAAAATACACATGAGTTTAACATAATATTTAAAAAAATAAAATTAATATATTTTAAGAGTTTTTAACATAATTAAGCTATTTGGCTAATAGTTGTACAATTTTAGTTTCCTGTAACTGAAATAAGATGAAAATAAAGACGGTTTTCAGAAAAACAACGAATCAGAATTTTCTCGAGACAAGCTGCTATCATTTGTCTCGAGACAAATGATAGTGAACAAATGGCTATTTATTCAAATACATTTAAAGAATGATGAAATTAATTTAAATAAGAAATTAAAGTAAAAATAGGGATTAAATCTTAGGAATAATTTAAATTCTTATTAAAATAAATTTTTTCTTACAAGCTCTATATATTTTGGAATGTAAAAAAAAATTATAAAAATTTAAAATAAAATCGTGATTTTTACAATTAGGGATTTCTTTATAAAAAATGATGTCAAATTCTATTTCTTACAATGGCTTATTTTCAGATAATCTATATAAAGTGTACAAGTAAACGTAACATTAAGGACAAACCTGTTTTAGATATATTACCTCTTAAACATTTCTATCTATAATGTTTTTTTTTTAAAACTTGTGTATAAAAAAATGTGATGTGTATACTACACGACTTCCTTGAACACCTATTAAATTACACATACACATTTAAAAAAAATGAAAAGTACATAAAATTTTATTTCATTAATAACTTCCGATATTTTTTTTTTTATTATTATTTATTGTAATTTTTTTTACAAAGGTTAATAATTATTAATAAATCAATATATTTAAATTAAAAAAAAAATTAAAAAAAGGAGATGAAGTAGGAATCAAACCGATGTGCCTTCCTCTTTTAAGATCAAAATATTTCATTAATTAAAATGTTATTTGGCTATAACTCTGGAACTAATAGAAATAAGTAACATGTCGTTGAAAAGGGCTTATTACTGCAGTTAAAAAGTCGAAAATCCTTTTTTTTGGATTTTGGGATTTTTTGACACCTTTGATTCAGCCGATTGCAATCAAAAGAGGAGGTGCACAATTAGATTTTACAACAATCCTAAATCCAAAATTTCAACATCTTAGGAATGTTGATTCATGGAATGTCAAAATGGATATTTCCGTTGAAATCTGAAAATCGAAATTTTTCGCGATCACCATATTTCCTTCACTTCGTACAAGGAAGTAAAAAGCAATTTTTTTATTACTAAAAAAAAAAAAAAAAAAAAATGGAATAATCATTCTCTTAGTACATGAACTATTATGTGAAGAGAGGCACATGAATTATTTTATACTTTTGGAATCCGAGGCAAGGAATGCCAAGAAATAAAAAAAATCAATTAGTAATTTTTTACAGCATTATTTCTTTGTTTTGTAAATAAAAAAGTAAAAACAAAACAATTATTATTTAGTTTTTTTTTAAATATTGAGAAGACATTAATTTGTAATGAATCTTGAAATATAAAAAAGAAGAAATATGTAATTTTCAAGAATCTAGAATCCATAAGAGACAAAAATTAAGCTGAAATTAACAATAAAATTGAGACAAAAATGTAATCTTAACTTTTACTTAAAAATTTGTAAATACCAATAAAGGAATTTCAGTTCAAATTTAAAAGAATATAATAATGCACCTTCAACTGATGTCTCTCAAGCATAACACTGAACCATGAACCATGAAAAGTAATTCAATTCGAAAAGAAAAAAATGAAATGAAATGTGGTAGTTACGGGTACAATTTTTTAAATTAAAATTATAAAATTACAAACGATAGAGAATCAAGAGAAGTAATTAAAAGCAGGATAGGAGACATCTACATTGTTTCATGTTGAAAAAAAATTGGGTAGATCAAAAAAGTTTACGATACGAGTTTATTACAAATTACTTTTATACACTTAGCGTATATGGTAACGAAAGTAAGAAACACACAAGGTTATGAAGATTTGTTGTTACAGGAAAAAGGAATTGGTTGATAAAGAACGAATGAAAAAAAATTTAAGTTTAAATTAAAGGGAAATTTGCGGTATAATTTTAAAATAAAAATATTTGTATATAAGATAGTGAATATCAAATCTTCAGACATTTAGGATTATTATAGAACTAAGAGAGAGTAAAAATTGTTATGAAAGAGGATGATTAAAACCATGAAGATGTAGAAAGCGATAAAACATTCAAAATTTATTAACAATGAAAGCGAAGGGAACAGGATCTGCTCTTCAAATAATCACTTGCAAACTAATATTGATTAATTTTTACAGAATCTTTCAGAAGTTAGCTACACATCATAATATAATTTTTTTTACGTATAAATTCAAGTTTTATTTTTTTCTTGTGGTCAGAATGAACTTGTATCGTAGGGACTAGATATTTATATCCAGTTACACCAGTGTAATTTTTAATTTAATTGAAGGCCTATTACCAGATTAATTTGACCTTGGAATCGAATTAACGGCACTGTATTAGGATTGAAAATGAAGACCAACTGAAAAATATTTACAGATTCCTCATATCCTTATTAATGAGATTTTATCAAGTACTGCAGGGTTGAAGATCAATTAAATTATTAGAAGATTTCATAGCATTATACATGTTAAAATAATTAATTAAAATGTTTAAAAGTTAATTATATTGGTAATTATTATTTTATTTCACGAGTCATTAATGATCAAGCCGATCTGAATATTCACATAAATTTCATACTAGGTGAACTGTAATATTAATGACACAAAAGAGCTGAAACTGAAATAAATCCATTTTACAAGGATTAAATTATGCATTCTCAATGGTGCAGAAAATCACTTGCCCTGTAAATGTAATATTTTAACCTCTTCTAGGGCAAGCGCGGACACACGCTTTCGCATACTGGTGTAATTACATACACACACATATATGCACAATTACATTCAGAACAAACACACATCCAATTGCGCACGTACAAATACACAAGTGAACGCATATACAAACACATACATACCGAATAAAACCTTATTCGAAAGGATTATAACCTGGAAATTCAGTTAAATAGACAGTTCTAATAATGAACGGTAACTCTACACAACAACGAGCATTAGTTATCACCAGAATATACTTGTTCATTTCAGTTTCACGTCATCAATTTTTTTTAAATTAAATATTTTATGTTGCTACCTGCAAATATACAAATGAAATAAATAGACTCACCCAAAAAATAAAACTTTTGTAGTTTCAGCACATCATATCAAGCACAAAAAATATTTTTACGTCCATTATAACAGCATAATTTCAAAAGGTGAACTTCTCAAACACTTTGTACAATTTTAATAAAACTTTTATGTTTATTATATTTTATAGAATTAATTCTTGTCCTTGTTATATTCTTCCTTGTTATATGCATTGTGTGAAGATTCATTTTAATAAATTTTTTATTTTAAAATCTGAAAATTAAAACAAAAGTTGACAGAGAGTTGTCAACAAGGACTTTCCTCACGCGGCTTTCACATACAATCTAATTTAGCACGTCAGTGATAACTATCGCTCCTTGTGGTGACAGTGGGTACTATTGACGCAGTTACGCACTTAGCCACTATATGTTTTGGGTTATGGGCGCGATTTTTCATAAAACCTTTTACAAATATTATTTTAATAAATGTGCCTAAGAAAAATAAGATCTTAATTAGGCGAAATCTTTAGATACTGAGGTGACCTTGCTCTACATCTTCACCTCCTTGACCATTCTAAGTTGAAAATTTAATGGCATCAACGTCCTAACTTGGTCAGATTACTTTTGGCCAAGTTTGATTAAAATAGGTCCATTAGTTTTGGAGAAATAAGGTAATTTAGAGTGAGACACCGAACGCAAACACGTACGTACGAACATCCGGAAAATTTCCTTCCGGTTTTTTTGGTTTCCTTAGGTGTCAAAACATTAAGATTCGGAGAAAATCGCATATGCCCAAATTGGACCGATTACAATACTTCTCCTTGTACATCTATAGCTCTGCTGTAGCACTAGATGCAAAAGTAATGTATTTCAATTAGCTATAAAAATAAATTCCTCAAGAACTATATGTCGTAACGAAAACCTATGAATAATAGTTACATTGGAATTTTTTGTACTGTAAAAAAATTATTAAAAAATACGTCATTATTTTCGGTCACACGATGGAATTGGTGGGTACTGGGTATTGGGTAGTACGAAAATATCATTCACTTACAATTTAGTTTCTTTATATATATATTTATAAACTTGTGGCTCGAATTCTCTAAAATCACTACATCAATTTAAATAAAATTTAGATATGCTTTAGTAGTGTATCTGAAGTTGTAATTTGAGAATTTGATGAAGCTTGGTTGAGTCGTTCTTCAGTTACGTTCAATAAAGTCGACAACAGATAACATACCTAAACTTGAAAGTTATGTTGACCTTGTATTGTTTTATCTTAAATACGCCCTTATACAGTGAGTCACATTGGTGAGCGAGCTTAAACTTGATACTTGTCGTTATTTTTTATTGTTTCATAAAATTATGGTTACAATAATTTAATTTTCATATATAAAGAAAATATATATTAATATTACGTAAAAACAAAAATATATTCTTGTTTTAGTTTTCTCATTTAATGAGAAAACTAAACTTTGTTTTGTGTATTTCTGCCATAAAAAATATTACGCAAATTATTATTGTGCGTTTCTAACGGCGAATAGCGAGGTGTAGGAAACGAATAGTCGTACGCAAGAATTTTTAATTTTTTTTGTCTTCTGCTTGCTGATAACCACATAAGCTTGAAGCTTGTGCATGGGATATGGAAATGGAATTTTGATGCGTATGAAAAATACCATGTCTGACCGGGATTTGAACACGGGACATCTAGATGAAACGCCGAGATGCTACCACTCCGCCAAGGAGATCGGCATTTTGAACTAACTATTTTTGATCTACATTTATTTATTTTCTTGGTGTACAACAAAATAAGAAAAAAAAAATTATTATTACAAAAACTACTTAAAGAAGAAATACTGATCAAAAGGGTCATATTATAAAAACAATGAACTACCGATATTTAAAAAAAGGAATTTATTTTTTATTCTGGATCTATAATAAATCCTAAATAGATCAAACAAGGAGACAAAACAATTAAGAGGTTCATTATCTTCTTAGTAACTTAAAAAAGTGAGGCGAGACATTATTTCTTAGTGTTAACAAAAATATGGATAATTAAAATAAGCTTAAAAAGACAATAATTATGCTTTCTCGATGTTATGTTTTAAAAATGTAATTCCTAGAATAAAATAATACCTTAAATAAAATAACAATGTACAAGTATCAAACACTTTTTTTCATAATAATTTGTTGATAATGATTACTTTAATCCAAAGAAAAACGTAATCGAAAATAGAATGCTTTTTCTAATATAAAAAAAATTGTTTTAATTATAATAAAGTATAAAAAAACCCTGTCCATTTGAAGAAAAACTATCAATTTTGTAAAATAAAAACAATTATTGTAACACAGAGGGGAAACGAAAAATAAAAGTATTGATATTAGAAATGTTGAAATTTGTAAAAAAGGATTGTCTTTTGTATTAGCCACAATGGAATTTCTTCCAATCTTACACTAAAAATAAAGATTTGACAAGATAATATTGGAAGACATCCTTTTTGAAAGCCGAATAAGAAATAAAAGAAAAACAAATAATAAAAAAAAGTAAAATAAAAAAGGTTGAAGGTAAGATAATGTAAAGGGTAAAAGATAGCTGCAGTAAGTAGTATGAGAGAAAGAAAGACAGTAGAATGAAAAGGGCGAGGTGTTTATTGCAGCAGTTCGGTTAGCAACGTTTTGAAGACGGGTAGAGGTTTAAGAAGATCGGGGGTGAATGTTGGGGAAGTGTCCAGTGGGGCAATGAAGATATTTAAATGTATAAGGAGGAGAGATTGTGGACCGAAGTGATGGTCGGGGAGTTTAAAAGGGATGGCAGACTACTGGATATACAATATCCTATGTGCAAACATTGCCTATTGACTCAGCCCGGTCACCAGCTGCTATCCTATGCCGTATTGCTCGCTACATCGCAAGATATCTTTCCTACCTATTATTCTACCTCCATCTCAATCACTCTTTCTTACTTTTCCACGCTCTTTTATTTTCTTTTCTACTCCTTTTCTTTACTCCGTCTCTCTTCTTACACGTGCTTGTTTAAAAACGAACGTCAAAATCTCATTTCTGTTTGAAAACTTGCTAATTCTAACTTTTTCCTACTTTTTAACACTCTTGTACGTAGGACTTCTTTTTATAGCTTATTAACAAATGTGAATTTAACACTGAAGGAATCTTTAATCAAGTACAATATAGTATTTACACATTCAAAGTAAGCTAATTTATTTCACTTCATTACTTTATCAATACTTACTTTTTATAAATATAATAAATTATATTTTTTATTCTCTCGTTGAGAACATCAAATCAAAATAGTAATATGATCTTTGAACAAAAGAACATGCTTATTTTACCCACATAAAAATTCTTCAATGGAATTGAATTAAACAAAATTGAAAATTAAAATTAATTACATAACAAAACTGTTGATCGTAATAAATTATGAAAGGTCAAAAATAATCTTACTGTATTAAAAATGTCGCAAGAACTCTTTACAGAGACACTGAATATCACTGACCGATGTTTGAAATACATATTTAAGCACTGTCTCCATATTTTTTGAATTTTTGTTTAAACTGTAGTATAAAAAATAAAACTTCTTGTTAAAGGTATGTAGAATCAACCAGGTTGTGATTCAGTAAGGACTAACTTGAATGTCGACACTCTGTTGGCGGCCATTTCGAAACGGAAGTTTCAAAGAAATATATGTCGTGATCCTCCTTACAGCAATAAAAGTACAAAATTTCATAAAAATCAGATAAGTCTTTTTATCTGTTTTTTAACAGCCCCACAAACACACAAAAGTATTAAACACTGACTCGCGTTGCTAGGATAACGAATGTTGTTTATCCCAAATTTCTTGATATATAAAATTATTATATTTTTATTTCTTATAAATTTGAGTTATTGATTTAAATTTTAAAACAAAATTACCCTTCATAAGCTATTTACAAAAAATTGACGTAATATGTAAACCTAGAAGACCATTTCAAACAGTATTAACGAAACACTACAAATTAATATTAGTTGATATTTTGGAATAACAAAAAAAAGGGAAAAGCTGAAAAAAAGTTGTAATACTTTCCTGAAATTGTATTTATTCTTATTTAGTGGAAAAATAGTCTTAAAGGAATAAGTTACCTAAGTTTTTTTGGGGTGCGGATAATTAGTGGTAAAATTTCATAATCAAATTTTAATTATGTTTTAAACGTTTTAAAAATTTTAAAAATCTGATGCGAACATTACATGACTTCCTTTTACGCATATTAAAATGACATATAAACATTTTTTTTTAAATGGAAAGTACATAAAATTTTATTTCATCATAACTTCTGATATTTTGTCATTTTTTTTATTGTTATATTGAATTATTATTTATCGTAATTTTTTTTTACAATCAGAGGTTAATAATTATTAATAAATAAATATATAAAATTAAAAAATAGGAGATGAAGTCTGATTCGAACCGACTTGCCTTCCTCTTCTAAGATCTAAATATTTATTTCTTATTACTTTATTTATTAATTTATTTAATATTTATTAAATATTTATTTTATTAATTAAAATTTTCTTTGGCTGTAACTCTGGAACCAATGAAAATAAGTAACACTTATGATATATCCTTGAAATTCTTTCAATGAGTGTTTATTACTGCAGTTAAGAAAACGTCCAAAATTTAAAAAAAAAAAAATTGGATTTTGGGCTTTTTTGGACACTTTTGCTTCAGTCGACTGCAATTAAAAGAGCAGGTGTACAACTAAATGTTACAACAGTCCTAAATCAAAAATTTCAACATCCTACGGCTAATCGTTTTTGAGTTATGCGACATACATACGTACCTACGTACAGATGTAACGCCGAAACTAGTCAAAATGAATTCAGCTATGGTCAAAATGGATACTTCCGTTGAAATCTGAAAACCGGAATTTTTGTCGCGATCACAATAATTCCTTTACTTCGTACAAGGAAGTAAAAACGGTATTTTCTTCTGATTCCTATCTTCAAAATCACCTTCCTTGAAAACGTTTGGATTTTTCTACGTTTATTATGTTAAATATAAGTGACTATAAGCCATCCACTTAAAAAATTGTACAATCAATAAAAATTTACCCAAAATTTCTTTCTTGTTTAGTGGGAGGAAATTATGATTAAAATTTTTGTAATATTAGCACTAAAAGTTTATTATTTAAACTTTTAATACAACTAAAAATTTAAACAACCCCTCAAAATATGAAAAATTAACAAATTGTATTTTAAACTCTATAAAAAAATTCGGTTAAAAAATATACAATAAATAAAAAAATAACTTTTATAGATTTTTGTTGAAGGAGGTAATTTTTGGGCAAAGTATTGTTTTTAAATGATAAGATAAGCATACACTGAGCTTATTATAAAATGGGGTTATGCATGCAAATTTTAGCGAAAATTGACTCCCAACAAAACCCTCCCATGAATAAATAGAGTCCAACATTTTACCAATAAATATTCCATGTAAACGAGTGTCTCTGAACAACATTTCATGGAAATAGGTTTATTCAGTCACACTAACACACTAACGCACGTACGTACGAACGAATATTATCCCCCAGTTTTTTTTTGTTGTCACCGAGTCATGAAATGTCGAGAAATGCAAAAAATCATTAAAAGTTTTTTGACTAATTACCATATATCCTTCTTACAGCATAGCTCTAAAGTTATGATGCCAGAAAAGTAACAATGTACAAATATCTGTTGTCGTTCTAGGCAATTCCAATTAGAAAGCCTTTATTTAGTTAAAAACTAAACCATTTAAACCTCCAAAGTAGACCCACCATTATTCTTAGCGTTCACTTCTTTTGTAGCTGTGACAGATAAAACGTCTCTCAAAAAAATAAAGAGAACGTGAATCTAAAACCAATCAGAGAAATTTTTCTACCCCATGAACAAAATTTTAAGGGTGAGGTTAACAGTTAATTATACATTTGATTGAAAACTCACAAATGAATATTTAAAAAATTTAAGTTTCAGACAGGCGCTATTGGTTCCGTACCATTATTAAACAATAAAATCTTTACTTCAAAAGTGATGAAAGTATTACAGCTACTCAATTCATGTTTATACACGGTTTTGAAGCTATCATTTGTAATGAACTAATTTTGTGACCTTGTTTCAGGGAATGCTGGGCTACAGCAGATTTGTTTGGTGTTCTGTACCTACAGTGAGCAAATGCTCCTTTATTATAGTTTCAATTTTTCTTTTCATCTGTCCTATGTAGCCTAAATTGTAATTGTTATGTTTACAAATAAACTTATAAGTGACCGCACTTTCAAAGGGTTTAATTTTTATCTTTAGCGTTTCCGAGAAAAGACATCAATTTCTTAAGATACGTTTCCACGGTAAAATTGAAGTTATCTGAATTACGCTCCGTATAATATCGAAACAAAAACTCTATTATACAGGAAAATTATAATAAAGTAATTCCATTAAATTTGCGTTTTTTCTTGGTTTTTTTTTTTACTAAAATTATGAGACTGTTTAAATAAATCTTATTGGTTTATCTTATAAAAAAGAATACATATTAAGACAAAGAAATGTACGAATTTCCCTTATACAATTTGAAAGAATATATAAAATAAAATAATTTGGTTTTCCTTTATAAGGTAACGTTTATAAAAGTTTACTACGAATTTCTTCTTTTTTTTCTTTCTCTTTTTCTTTTTGAAAGAGTATAAACAGTAGCATGTATTACCTCCTTTTACCAATCTATTACGTTTAATTGGATATTTAAATCGATTTACACTAATTGAAAACAGTTTTCTTTTTTCCTTTATATATATATATTTACGTTTCTTTTTTTTCTAAACGAATTTGGTAATGGTTTTCTGAGGGTTGAGATAGCTATTGAAGTTCTTACGTTTAATTTCAAAGGGGACTGTTTGGTTTTGGAAAAAAAAATAAAGCTAAATTGTTTAATTCCAAAGGGTAATAAACTCTCATGTCAAATAGATTTTTTTTTGTTATAAACATACAAAAACGGAGGTTTATTTTATAATTTTGTATTTTAGTTGTGTATTTTTGGTCCACTATTACAATAATTTTAGGTGTATACAAGCGTACCATATAGCCTTCTATTAGACCGGAAGATTACATGAAATCTGTAGAGGGGTTGGATACGATACTGATCCACCGGTGTTGGAGAGAAGAGTAATAATAATGATGTAGAATGACGAAGAAGAGGGTAAACCGGGAGTATGGAATGTACGTACGTACGTACGACCGATTCCCAAGCGAGTCCTGTTTAAAAAGGGAACATGGTCGGGAAATTGAATCAAGTGACCGGAAACTGTGAGTCCCGGTTGTCCCAGGGTAGATTCCTAATCCGAGAGCATGTAGTACACGATCAGCAATTAGTAGAGGGCAAACATTACACTGACTGTTGTATGCCCGTACGAATGAGCGTATATACCCTCCTGCGACTCTCTCTCTACCACTCCGTCACAATTCCTACAGCGTCTAATTGAGTACAACAGAGAAAACTGATGTTGAATGAAGAATGCATTGCGTATCTCGTATCACGTATACTCCTGCACACGTAAATAACCTGTTGGCTAGGATTTTTAATTGAACCTTCGGAATAACTTCTCTTATTTATCTGATCGATAGTAGTCATGAAAAGAAGCTACCCTCAAAATTTTAATTTAGATATACTCATTCGTAAAAAAATAAGAAACTTAGGTAAAAACGCATTAAAAGTACTGCAGAGGATTGTTTGGATTAATAAAACATTTGCCGGCATCCGTGGCGCGAGTGGTAACGTCTCGGCCTTTCATCTGGAGGTTCCGGGTTTGAATCTCGGTCAGGCATGGCATTTTCACACAAGCTACAAATGATTCATCTCCGTCCTCTGAAGAATGCCTAATGGTGATTCTGGAGGTTAAAAAAAAAATAATAAAACATTTATGAGGCTGAAATTTCTCACTACTACTAGTTTTATTGTCATTTTTATCATGTAGTACACAAAAAATTTCGTGCAGTTCATCATATTATTCTATTTCATTGTACGTTCCCAGCAGATTGCAATTGTAATATGTAGTAGAATATTGTCGATCAAACTTTCTTGATAACGAACAACATTTAGAAGCTATTTAATTATAGTAATTAATTAAGCAATTCTGATAATATTGTCAAAATGTTGCTGGGCAATAAATTTGACACTCACTGGTAACAATTAAATAAAAATGCCATTTTTATTTTTATATACGAAATGCAGTCTAAGTGTGCCAGTCATAATCACAAAATACCTAAGAAAATATAATAATGCTAAGTGTGACCTCGTAATAAAGTATATTATATATATCAATTAATATAATTTAATTATTTATTGATAATTTAAGAAATTCTATCAAATAAAAATGTATTTTTGGCTAATATTCTAGATAAATATATTTACTAAGATTATATGTAATTATATGAACGTGGAAATTTTCCTTATTTCATTTAAATATATTTTTAAAATAGTATAAAGAATCAAAATTTTGAACTGTTTAAAAAAACAAAGCGTAATTGATTTTATTAATTTTTAATAATAAGCCTTATGAAATTATTTTTTACTGTCGTTAATTAAAAGTTATTATTTTTTTATCTACCGTTATTTTACAATCGTTCCCATATCGTTAGAATCTTTATTGTAACTTTACTCGTTTTCACTTATCAATAAATACGGCAATTAAAAAAAAAAATTCAAAATTATTGCACAAAAAAATACGGTTTGATGAAATTTTTAATAGATTTTAAAATTGGCAATGGGAATGGTTATGAATCCATGATATTTTTAATAACTTTTATGGTTTGGCTCGTTTAAAATAACAATCTTGATATGAAACATTAATAAATGTTTTATTCAACGTATTTTAAATTGAGTATATATTTTTAAAGTAATTTTAAAAGTGATATTACCGGTGAATATGAAATATTAAATTAAATGATGGATGACAATTTGAAAGGAAAGTAGAACTTAATCATATCAAAAAAATGTAGATGAGAATGAATAAGAAATAAGTAAAGCAATAATACTTGGCTAATATGTTGTCATTCAAATAAAACTGATAAATAGTAAAAATGAAGCATTATAAAACAAATTAAGTAAGTGATGACAAAAGAATCTTAAACTGGTAATGGAAAAAATTGAAATATTCTAGGATGAGTTTTCTTTAGAAAACATAATTTAATGTTTAAAAAGTAGGTTAAAAATTATCCAACTCTTCAATAGTATAATTTTTGAAAAGAACAATTAAGGTTAACTACAAACAGATAAACCTAAACCAATGTTACTGAATTTTATTATAATTTACTAAATACGAGTATGTTTGAAATTAATTTCTTATCTACTTTTGAAAGAAGCTAATATTTTCAAAAATCAATACGTCTTTTTTTTTTTATATAGCTTCAATAGTTTTAAATATTTTTAATACATTATCTATGAATATCGCATAAAAAATGTTTCTGATTCTGCATAAGCAAAAAAAAAAAAACACACGAAAAAAGTTAGCCTTTGTTGTTGGTATTCGTAATTGTGAGGGCTGTTATATCTACTAAGCAATCAATAAAATTAATTTAACATTATTTTTGTTCTTAAGTTTAGTATAAATACAAATTAATACTTATTTTTCAATTAATTTTGGAATGAAACGGAACGTAAAAATATAATACAAATGCATATCCGATACATTTTATAATTTAGACAAGTAAATTCTGATATTCTATAATAAAGAATAATTAGAAATCTATTATATCCGGTAAAGTTATTAAATTTACGCCTCAGAATTCTATTCTGATAACAGTTATGGTAAAGATCATATGCTAAACAGATAGATGTTAATCTAACTAACAAATGATACTAATTTTAGACAGTACGAAAACAGCTTGGAAATTTTAATTTGTAATATATTTACTGGTAAAAAGAAATAACTTGAAATTAAAAACAAATATCACAAATAATAACTTTCTACGAATAAGTATATTCCTTTTTATAAATGTTGTTAAACTAAGTAATCAAATAGCAGACCCGAAGATATAAAAGGGTAAATAATTTGATAATAAAGGTACGTTTTGTAATAAAATTTGTATTTGGAACTTTCTGCCGCTTCTCACATTTATAAGGAGACTCCAAGGAGGCAGAATAATAACAGAACGTTGAAAGAAAAACAGAAATTTTGAAGGGAATATCAGTAAGAAGTTTTATTAAATATTTACTACTCCAAACAAGAAGGTGATAAAATATACGCCTGTAGCAACTTAAATGGAAACTAATATCAAAAAAAGACTCCCCGATTACAATCAATACGGAAAAATATATTTTATATTAATTACTGGTTTTATGAAATATTTTCAGTTTAGTTTCTCATCATGTATTACTGTGTTCAACATTAAAAATCTAATTAAGAATAAACAAAATAATTGTAATGAAATGTATTTGTGAATTACAGAAAGGAAGATAATATTGAAGCAGAATATACCACAAATAAGTTTAAAGAACAATTTTTCTAAATTTTGTCCGTGAAATAACAAAAGAACGACATTATAATAACATGTGCTAAGTGACACAATTTTTTGATAAATATTAATATTTATCAAGAAATTATAGTATTTATATTGCAGTATTAGTTATATTATACTAGTATATTATAGTATTAGTTTTATATTATAGCATTTATATTTATAATTATAGTATTTATATTTCTTGATAAGCGCTGCGTTTACAAAGAAATAAATACGTTTGGTTGTTTAAATATATATTTAAAAGTTATAAAACAACTACTGATAATATTTGTTTCAATTGAAGCCCTCCAAAACGGTTGAAACTTGTTAATTGGAAAATAAAAAAAAAATATATATAGAGGATTTTTAAAAGCAGTATTAGTAATATTTAAATAAAGTATAACGTAGCCATCGGCTAAGGTAAGCAGGATTATTTAAATTTATTATAGATTGAAGTTTACAAGAAACAAATTCAAGAAATGATTATTACTGGATTATGTTAATCCAGGTATGTGATGACCTAGCACGAAGGAACAAATTGATAATAATTAATATTCTGCCAAAATGTTGTATTTATCGCAGAATATGAGTATTTAGGTCATACCCACAAAATTAATATAATATCTCTCAGGTAATTTTGTAAGATTAAATGAATTACTGGTCAACAAAATAGGTACAGAAGAAGGATGGTCTTGGCATAGGAATCTATATGAGAAGTGATCAGAGTTGCAATTTCTATGGGAGTGTAGCACCGATGGTTGCTAACTTTCGTTGAAAGACGAGATTAAGAAAAATAACCAAGAACAGAAAAAATGGAGAATTTCATTGTAGCAATCAGGTGTCTGATAACCAGAAATAGATATATTATTATTATACAATATGAAATTCGAGCTGTTGTTGAAGTTGCTTACTCTAGTTAATTAAAAGCAATTGATGTTAAGTTTTCTTTCCATTATGTTAATATACGTGGATAAAGAGAAAAAATCTCGTTGAAATTATGAGATCATTATGGCAATTCAAATGTTTCATAAGAAAAAAATGTGTTAGCTGATCCAGATAGAATACCAATCCTAAATCCAACAATAACCGCTCTTTTAAACATAAAAATGGAATATTACAAGTAAATACACAATACGAAGAACACTTGGTCATGGAAAATTGTCTGTGTGTTAAGTGAGTAAAAGGCTACCCTTTTCTACTGTTTTTAGAGAAATTGAGGAACACACAGTTTTTTTTACTGCGGACGATAAGTGAAGACAACCAAGGTTTTGTTTTTTAGCATAAATGCCAGCACTTGATCTTAGTAATGACTGTTTTCAACAAGATTGTGCTACGAATCACATTAGGAGATAAAGCATAACAGTTTAAGTGAAATATTTGAGGATCGTTTGTTAGTGTGCAAATTCATTAAAATTCCCTGATCTACCATAAAATGATTCTTCAAACTTAAAATGAAGTCTCATATTTCACTACGACAGAATAAAAGAAGGTAATATTTAATGTACAGAATTAAAAACTACACAAATGTATGGAAAATAAGTTTGAGGCATTGTTTTCGAAAAGAATTAAATATCCTTAGTCTCATAATTCAAGAATAAGTTATTTATAATAGATTTTTTTTTAACTCTTCACGTAAGCTTGAAAAGCTTGGGCATGGGAAAATGAAACGGAATTTTGTAGTGTATGAATTACGACATGATTGATCAGGATTCGAACCCGTGACCTCCAGATGAAAGGCCAAGACTCTCCCTCACTAATGAATAAATGGTTATCAAAATGAAGTTATTTTATTTTGAGAATGCCTCACTTTGTATAAAATTAATGTCAGTTAGGTGATTATTGTTTGTTTTAGAAATAATATTTCAACTGGACGATATTTTAACGGTACGATTAAGAAATTCAGGGAACGTTTTTATATTTTAAAACTAAACTGAAAGATTTTTAGGATCTAGAAAGTGTTAAAACTTAAAGAAAGTTAACTATAAGCCGATCCATTGGGCAAAACAATAATGTTTCAGACAGATAAATAATATTGCGCCACAGTGGGCGCAATATTTTATATGGAATACACGCTTAAAATTTTGGCCTTTATGCAGTAGCATTGTTGAACACGCTGCATGTTGATGACAATAATCGAACTGTTGTAAATGATATGATATATAACACACATTATCTCAAAAATGGCATAAGTATTTCCAAGAAAAACAACTATCTCATGTTAAATTTACAAGTGAAAGTGGTTTCTCATTGCCTTCTTCACTGATTCGAACATACTGTCACTTATCAACATGTTCAATTCACTAAATTAAGGTAAAAATCAGTTCTACAAGTGATAACTTCACTTTACTCATCACAGTAATTGATTCGTTGATAAAAGAACCTCATTTTTCTCAAAGAAATTAATTTCGGCTGATAGCTCTTTTTTCGGGTGCTTTACATTTGTTTCAGCCACCGTAATGACAAAAAGAATGGTGTAAAATAAACAGAAAAATGTATCACTTCTGTTATGTTATAATACGTTTTAGACATTACTTAAAATTAGCAGGAGAATTCAACTCAGCATAGTATTATAAATATAATATTATCATTCCTAGTATGTAGTGTCAAAATGAAGAATTCGGTTCACTCATAATTATTCACATAAATAATTGACTTAAATTTTTCTCAAATTTCGTTTATGTAATTGAATAAAAAATATGCCGTTTCATCTATTGAAAGTTTTTATTTAAGAGCCGAGAGAATAGGAGAGAAAAATATTTTTAAAATCTTGCATTTTTGGTTATTTTTATTCTAATAAAGGCTTAAAATAAATTAAATCATTTAGTTTCGCCAAAACTAAATTAACTTCAAAACAGAAAAAAAATTGATTTTTTTTTTTTTTTAAATTATCTACTAGATGGAATAAGTTTCCTTTTAAGATGAGATTTAGAGATTTAAATCTTATTCAATCTGTTTTATAATGAAATGAATGAATTCATTTATTATAATGATTTTCAATATTATTTTATTAATAAGAATTAAAAACATTTTTCTTTCTTTATCCTCTTTATAAACAGAAATTACAAGTACCTTCCAATTATATTAATCATATGTTAATGCAGGCAGAGTAAACAGCATTGGTCCACTCTAAAAAACTTAAATATAAAATTAGATATAACTCTTATATAAATAATTACGCATTAAACTAACATTAAACAGGAATAATAATTAAATTAATTGCTGTACCTTATTTAGAATAAATAGAGAAATTCAACAGATAAAATGCGGTTGGCTAAGTGTTTTGGAGAGGTTAAGAAAGAAAAGAGCTTAAGTAAACAATAATACACACTAATAACCGTAATTGAAAAAAATTAATAAAAACATAAAAATTAAACAAAAAAATATATAGAAAATTTAAATAAATTCAATTAAAGATCGACTTACTGTCTGTTTTTGGAGCAGGAGGTTTCCTCGTGGCCCAGTTCGTTCTAATACTACGGCTACCCAGCCACTGTCCGTTCATGGCCGCAATGGCACTTTCCGCCTCCTGTAAAACAAGTAGTGAGCATTAAACAAAATTATAATGAAAACATTTACAGTTAAACAACAAACAGGTTTTTTAAAGACTATTACAAAGTAAGTCTTGATTGTGGATAAAATTGAAGGTAACTTCTTCCAACAAGAGGCAAATTTTATTTTATAACAAATAGGAATGTAATAGTTACAACAGTTTATAAAATATGATAAATTTAGCACCTTATCAAGCATCCCAGACAAATGATCTTTTGAGTTCAAATATTGTTAATATTTGGAAGCATGGAAACTCTTGTTGCTAGTCAGTGTAGTGAAATAATATAAAGTGTTTTCGTGGGAAAAACTGCACTGATTATATATTTTTTTTTTATTATATTGGCATCAGCTGTGCTGAAAGTAAGTACAGTAATTAGACAAAAAATTGGGTATAATTTGTTTACATTTCTCAACGTTTTATGACCCCCTAAAAAAAAAAATAAATAAAAAAGGGGTGTACTGTTCGTTTGTACTCACGTATGTACAAACGAACAGTACAGTTGGCGTGTTAATAAGTATGATATTAGATAAACCGATTTTTATTAAATTTTGTAAAAAAAAAAAATAGCGTGGGGCAATTTGTTGGTAAACGTTTAGAGTCAATATCCTCATGTGGGTGAGGGTAGATAGTTTCTTTTTGGTCAGTTTTCTCAACATTTTTAAAATGTAACCTCAGTTTATATTAAGCTCAGTACTTGATGCGTACTTCTCCTACCATTTAAAAAAAATTTCCCCTTCCACAAAAATCGTAAAATTCTTTTTATAAATTGCATTATTTTAACTTAAATTTTTAAAATGTCTTCCTAAATATAACAGCAGTACAAGCGACCGAAAAAAAAGGAAAAAATACTTTGGGTGCAATATTTTAGGTGGGCGAGTTGATAAAAGTTAAAAAATTTTGGAACTTTTTTGAAAATTTTGAAAAATTTTTTTTTAAATTTATTTTCATGTATCATGAAAAGTACTAACAATAACATTATCTCTCAACTGTATCAGAGAAAATAATCATTTCCCAGGAAACTTTCTTGTCAGCAACAAAGTTGCCTTTGATGAAATTTTTTAATTTTTCCCAACTTTTTGAGCTTCAACTTTTAATAGTATTAAAAGTTTAAATCATAAACTTTTAGTAATATTACAATATAATTTCATTATAATTCAAGCCCTACCCCCCAAAAATAATCTAGGGTAACTTTTTATTAGTTGTACATTTTTTAGTGAAACGGTTTTTACTTTCTTCCATCTAACATAGAAAACGTAGAAAAATCAAAAAAATTCTTTGAAATGGATTTTGCAGCTGAGGCAGCAGAAAAAATAGATAATTTTAAATTAAACATTTTTTTTGTTGATTTAAACATATGATAATTTTACATTAATAATTCCATCATAAATTACCCACCAACCCAAAAAAGATATCTTAGGTAACTTCTTTCATGTATAATTACTTGTCCACTATGAAAGAATAAATAACCAAAGCTAGCAAAGTATGACAACTTAGTTGTCAGATTTCTTTTGTAATTTCCTTAGTTCATAACACTTCCTTAAATCATATGATTAAAAGAAAAAAAAAACAAAAACCAGTCTGTAAAAACTAGGCAATACTGTGTAATCCTTTTTCATTATCGAAATAAATTTAAAAATACCATAGAAATAGCCGATTAATGAATCGTGTATAATTAAATATCTCTCTTATTTTTCAGTATTTCTTACATGTATATTTATTTGTCGGAAGATTATTTTAAAGAATGAACAAATATTAACATGAAATTACACGAATTTTTGGAGAAAAGTGAATTCTGAAAGTGTAAAAAACTTGACCCAATAAATGAATCAACTCTTTTGTTTGTAGATGGAAAACCTATTCCCGATTTTAGTATTTACTTTTTTTTAAATCTAGTGTAAAAAACGCTTTTCTATGATAATTTGGAATATAACTTTTTTTTAATACGGACACTACATTGCTTTTTAAAACAATAACTTCAAATCTACATGAAACTTAAGATAAATTATTAATATAGATTATGATATACTAGTATATATAGAGAGAGCTTGAAACATTAAAATAAATTAACAAAAGTAAAAATATGAACAGGAATTACATTTTTAGTTATATATAATAATGAAGCATGATTAGTTAAAAATCTGGTGCATAATAATAATAATACACTGTATTGGAAGATTAATAAATATAGTAACAGTTTAACAAATATTCTTATCTGAATGATACATATACATATCCAGTAATGACTTCTTTTTATATAACATTTAAAAATTTAAATCATAACTAATATGTTTCGCTGACTTTAATTTATTAAAATCTTTAAATAAATTTAAATCAACAATGACTCAAGCAGTCATTTTAAGTATCTCATCTAGAAAAAAAAATGTTTTTATAAAGCAGTCATAGAAAGATTTTCTAAATATATTATAAAAAGGTAAAAATGTTCATATTAAATTATAACAGAAAATCATTTCAATATAATATTAAATCGTTATCAGACTCATAAATACAAACTCAACACGCTAATATTCTTTCTAAATCAATATATAAAATTAAAATTTTTATCAGCATTAGACAGTAATACACGTTATTTCTTTCGTTATTTGTTACCAATTTTTAGTCTTAATTTGAATAATTATTAAAAAATAGTTATAAGATAAATGTTTATAATTATAAAGTAAATGTGTTCGTTATCTACATTAGATTTCTATTTTTATTTTGTTTTTAAAAAAAATTAAATACAAAAACGAGGGAAATACCGGAAACATAATAGGATGAAGATCAGCATTATTTTAGCTACCTACATAGTTTGTTTAAATATAATTTATAATTCATTGACGCTATAATATGATATATTATTTTATCATACATCATATGTGTTGATGTAATATGATTTCCGCTAGAATTTAATCTAAATCCAATTGAAGTTTGTTAAGTCGAACCCCTCCCTGGTTATTTATAATAAAAAAGTAGAAAGTGTTTTGCAATAATAATATCGAGTAAAGAATTTAATATAATTTTACTTTTATTGTAAATTAGAGATTTAGAAGTTGTTATACGATATGCAGAGCCAAATGTTTTTTCTTAATCGTGAAAAATACAATAAAAAAATATGTCATTTTTTACCTGATTCAACTTAAAAAACTTACAGGAGTTAAATAAAATTAAATACACAGTCTATTTTTATTTTCATATTTCAGTTGTTTTTTTTTCTGAGGCTCAAAATTTCATTTTAAATCGTTATTCAAACTAATATCAAATATTTAACCACCATGAGTATATTTACAAAAAATTATATTTAGCAATGATCTTTAGTTGAACACAAATAAGAAAAATTTAGTTCTCGAGCAAAATAAATTATTAGGAAATGTCTGCAGAAATTGCACACGCTACTAAGTAAGTTATCATTCATTTTATAAAATTTTTGTATAAAGAATTTCGGAGTTGATGATGAAAAAACTGAAACTTTTTTATACCATTTAATTTTGTTTAAATGATAATATTTTCTATTATTTAATATTATAATGAAACGTAATATGATTTTAAATAACAAAAAAGGTTAAATTCGTGTTTTATTTTGCACCACAACGTAATTTCAACGCGATTCCTCATCTCGTTGACTGCATCAAAAAGCAAGCAATCTCGTTTCTTATGTCAGTACTGAGACCTTGTGTTACGAGTTAAAAAGTATGTTAGGTATGAGGCCGTAAAATATGCCTTATTTTCACCGAATGTTTTTTCTCGCTCGGAAAGAAATGCATGTGTTATGTTATGCCTTAACAGAATAAATAAAGGAACTCGGTTTAAAATTGGTGTACTATTATGTCAGAATAAAGGAGATATGTGGCTCAGGTTGACGAGCGTAATATTTCTACCGGGAAGTGAGGAAGGAAAAAGAAGAACGTAGACGTAACGAGAAAGGAAAAAAGAAGCGTAGGTGGAACACGAGAAGGAGAGAAAGAAAAAGAAAGAGAGGTCGAGGAAAATAAATAAAGAGAGAAAGAAAGAGAAATCGATTTGAGTTAAAGTGAACGAGCCCTGCTCTGTGTCTAGTCGTAAAGTCGTTGCCAACAGTTTTCCTCTGCAGATTGTATGTGCAAACTTTACCTCCAGTTTGGTACCGAGGCGCCTCCAAG
The DNA here is from genome assembly GCF_047948215.1 of Lycorma delicatula. Classification (NCBI taxonomy): domain Eukaryota; kingdom Metazoa; phylum Arthropoda; class Insecta; order Hemiptera; family Fulgoridae; genus Lycorma; species Lycorma delicatula. The sequence continues at coordinate 74,846,927 of NC_134459.1, read as the reverse complement.
GCATCCCAAAGAATAATAATTTTAACTGATTAAAAGCTTAAATTATTCTTAAATTACTCATTAAAATAACACGGCATAAAATATCTAATTTGAATAAAACGACTGGAACATTTAAATGAATAATAAGCAATATAAAAAAGTAACTAATTAAGTAAATGTTAGCGATAATTTGTAAAAATAAAAACAAACCAAGTATATGATAATTAAAATTATTATTTAAAAAAATTCTTGCACAAGTTATGAAAATAAAGAAAATTATATTTAATCACTCTGTGACAATCTTATAAATAAAATTTATTAAAGTAGGTAATTCAATAAATATTATAACATTGAAATATGTAAATAAAAATACACATCGCCTAAAATTAAAAAACATTTTGGATTAAATACTAGAATTAAATTTAACTACGATTTACCGATTTTCTTCTTTAAAAAAAAAACAAAAAAAAAACGAGGTAATACTAACCGATTTAATGCAAAAAAAGACTGTCTTGATAACGTGGTGGGAGATATTTATTTTTTTGCAAAAAAACATACTATTTTTCTTTAAAATAGATTGAGATTTATATGGTTGTAATATTGAATTCAGTTCTATGAAAACTAACTTCACTTAAAAAAAAATAATGTAATCGTTAGTTTCCTTTAAATAATCTAGATAAAAGAATTTTAATTATACTTTCGTTTCCTTATTTATCAATTTAATAAGTACGATAATAATAAAAAAGTAAATCTTTCAGTCATGGATATCAAAAAATGATCATATGTGACCAAGCAAGTACTACGATTTAATTGCGAATCTGAAACATAATTCTTTTTAAAATATTTTTTTGATGTTAAATATTTTTTGAAAGATTCTTGCTGTTCGAAAAAGTAATGAAACTGACACCAATCCATAAAAAAATAATTAATTACTGAAATAATATTAAAAAAATCTACTTTTACTAAAATTTAATCTTGCACGAACTACTTCAAAGAACTAAACTGAAAGAAAAAAAATTAAGTTCATTACAATTTACAAGTATGATATTTTAAGAATTAAGCAAAATTATGTCTACTTTTTTCCGCAGTGTTTGATTTACAATCAGTTCCAATTTACTGGAACCATAAAAAATTTGAAGACAAAAAAAGGACATGCAGACGGATTTCTATTAAAATCATTCAGAATTAGAAGTGAATTAAAAAATTAGATTAAAGTTGATAACTTACAATTTAATAATTACATCATAAAATAATTTAATCTTTTTCTAATCTACTGGTATACAATTTTACAATTCCAAGTTCTCAATATAGAAGACAATATGCATTTAAAAATTACAGTTAACGATATTATAACACTTGTAATGCTTCTTTCCGAATAATTGCTTTATAGAATTTTCACAAGTACCATTTAATGAAACTACCTCTTTTATTAAAGCAGTTAACGTGCTTTTCTGGATTTCGTTCTATAGTTTTTGCACCCTACTGTTAGGTATATGGATTGTTGTGGACTAACACTACATATTTCCGTAGTCCTGAATTTTATGCAACAAAGAAACTTAGCAGACGAGTTCTTCCCAATTAATTCATCCTTTCGTTTTTATTTAATTACCTGCACTCGTCCAACTACTTCACTAGTTACTTCCCTCTTCACTTTTACAGTTATTCCCCCCTCATTTAATATAAAACAGAATTCTATTAACTTCATCAAAATATTTTTTTCTGAAAGGGTTTAATAACCCAACCTTAGGATCTATTTAAATAAGTAATGTTATAATAATATTTTACGAGATATTAAAACATATGTAATCATTTCTTCTGGCACGGCCGAGTCGATAATAATTTAAAGTCAACGGTTCTTCAGTTTATCTCCGATTAATCCAGCCTGGCCTGGGGATCCGTGAACGTAACAAGCTACAGATATTTTCATTACTCAAAGGACCCCAAATAAAGAAAGCTACACCAGATATTTGGAGATTTACGGAACATTATTAGATATAATCAATCAATAAATTCAGTTTTTGTTTTTACGATTAATTTTCATTAAATTTTATTAAAAAAAACATAATTTTTAATAATTGTCTAATCGTATATGAAATATAACAACTTAAATAAAATTCTCAGTAACAATTGCTAAAAATGCAATGTCACATAAAAATCAAGAACCGAGGATCTTTGATTGACTGAATAGTTTGAATATCTTTGATTGACTGATCTAGTTTGACTGAATAATAAAGAAATTAAAAAAAAATAACATCACTCGCTGAAAAATTCGTAGAATACACATATTGTAAATAACTAAAACTGAAAAATATTTAAGGAATACCAGATTCCCCCTCCCATAATCACTATCAAATTTCAGTTCTTTTATATATTCCGTCTTAAAATTGTTTTAAAGATAAATAATCAATTTTCCTCAAATAACGTTAATTCCACAATTAACGTTAAAATCGGGTTCACGATGAAAAAACAAATAAAGAATGATTATTATCATAAAACAGTATTAGTTTTGATGGTTTACATTAATATTTTATCAACATTTCTTTTAATTCATAGCTACTTTCCTTCAATAATAATACAATAAAGGGACCAAAAAAATTGTACAATTTTTTGTACATATATAATTACAAAAAAATGTAAAACCTGGAAAAACTGTAGAACCTGGCCCCGTAAAACAAGAAATAAACATCTTAAGGAAAAGCGATCTATACATACAAGTAGGGTTGTCAAGTTTTATATGTTTTAGATTATGCTTATTGATAAAAAGCTAATTAAGTAGTGGTAATAATTAGTAACAATGTAATGGATAAGTAGTAATAATTTATCTGTTTAAGTAGAGTGTTTAAGTGTTATTTATGTTTTAGATTGTACTGGTTGATAAAAAGCTATATTTTAATTTGATTTATGTAGAAAATCGGTCTTAATATTTAGCAAAGTTGTAGCTCTTTGTTGAGTAGGAAGTTGAGATATTTTATAAAATTCCATCTGATCATTTTTTGTCCTATTGAAAGAGAGAGAATGGACATATCCATTCTCTTTGCACACTCATAAGTGTGCAAAGGAATTCTGATGGTTCATTCTCTTTTATAATATATTAAAACTCGATAAAGGTACTAAAATTCTTCAAGAAACCTGGCACTTGAATGAATTTCTCCCTCTTTTTTGTATTCAATCCCATGATTGGTTCGCAGCAAGTCTCTAAAGTCCTCTATCCTGAGCCTTTCTTTTCAGCTCGACACAGGTTTCACAATTCATATCCCTCATAATCTGCTTGATATACTCCAGCCTTCCTCTTCCCCGATGATTCTTTCCTTCAATCATTCCCTCAACAATAATTTGGAGCTACCCACTGCGTGGCAGTATGTGGCCAATCAGCGCGTCTCTTCTCTTTGTGAGAGCATTCATGAACTTCTATTCTTCATTACCCGGTTAAGTGCTGCTAACTCTGTCAATCCACCTGATCCTAAGCATTCGCCTATAGCACCACATTTCAAAGGCCTCCAGCTTCTTAAAAAAGATGGTTCGCAGTTCCAACCGTCTAACTTTCTCTACCGTAAAGAACTACATTCAATATGTATGTTTTTAAAAACTGTGTCCTTATATCCAAATTTATATTGATGGTACAGAACAAGTGTTTCTTCCTGTTAAAGGCAATTCTTGCTTGCGGAATTTTCATTTTTATTTTTCTTAGAACTTCTCCCGTCTGGCCTAATTGTACTGCTTAGGTATTTAAATTCGTTTGTCTGTTAGAATGTTTCACCCCTCAGATTAATCTGTGCACTTCAGTATACCTTACCGCATACCACTGTTTTGGTTATTGTTCTGTTAATTCTAGGATTGTAATTTTTAGTAAATGTGGCGTCCATTGTTTCAATAAATTCGGTCATACCCTTTTCATTATCTGCGATCACGGTAATGTCGTCCGCAAATCGTAGCATATCAATTTGTCTCCCTGGATGCTAATACCCACTCTGACTTCTCTCACTTGATCTAATGCCTCCTGTACATAAGAGTTAAAGAAAATAGGTGACAGTTGACAACCCTGTCACACCCCTTTATGCACATTCCCTCTTTCTTGACCTCCTCTCATCTGATGATTGCCTCCTCATTTCTATACAAAATCCAGATGATCCTTCGATCCTTCCATTTGATCTCTCTCTTTTTGAGTATCATAAACATTTTGTCCCAGTTCACATTATCGAACGCCTTTTCAAGATCGATAAAGGTGATATACACATGTTTGTCCTTTTTAAGGCTCTTTTGTATTAATAATCTTGGCGCTAATATAGCTTCTCGTGCACTTCTTTCTCTTCTGAAGCCAAACTGAGAAGAGGAGGTTTGGCTTCATATGAATTTATAATTCAGAAAATTTGGCTAGAACAGTATTAAAAATATTTTTAGTTCTGGCTAAGCTGTGTTATTATTCTTTGAAACGGCTTTATGAAAACAAAAAGTTTTTTTTGTAAAAAAACAATAAGAATTATTATAAGGCTAAAATATAAAAATAAGTTCTAAATTTTCTTTTTAAGTAATAAAGTCCATCATATAGTGTATGAAAGTGTATAATAACTTATCTAAGCTATTAAAACTATCGTCTAAAAAAAAAGTTTTTAATTCTTCTAAAAATCCTAAAGTGTGTGGGTTCTGAGTTCTATTTCTGTGGTTCTGGTTCTGTGTGTCTATTTCATTTTAAACAAATAATAATAATATTTGGTAAAATCATTTTAGGATTTGGGTTTTCTCATAGAGATCGTAATAACTGCATCTCTGTTTTGCAGTCATTACTGATCATTATTAAAATATTGAAAACAATACTAATTACTAATATTATTCGATGCAAATAACTGCATTGTACAAAAGGGATAAGTTAATCTATTGAATCATAACTTTCCTGTCAATATTTTTAATGGCTAGGATGTATGATAAGCATTTGAAGTAGACTAATGATGTTTATTATTCAACAAAATCTAAGAGAGATCACTCGAAGGACTGAGAATATCAAACAAATTTTCCGAGACTTGGCATATTTCTATCAAAATATATATATTCGGCTATTGATAACAACAACGGGCAATCATTTCATTAATTTTCCCTAGTAAGCCTGGCATGGGATGTTTGTTACCTTTGAGAATGGTTCTATGTTTTTTTAGGGAACTTGTGACACATGTCAGGTCACCTAAATCTTTATGCTATTCTCGAAACTAAAAAAAAAAAAACAGGATCTCTTCTAAGTTTTAACCCGATTATAATTGATTGGCTTTCAGTAGTGTACAGATTACTATATATATATATATATATATATATATATATTAATGGTCTAATTAACTAATATATATTAACTAATTTGTTATAACAATATAGTGTACACATTGATACAATACATCTAATATTGCTTTATGTATATATGCATTGTTACTGTTTGTTTATTATTAGTAACGTATATGACCAGACGTTAAAATATTAACGAACACCGTTCAATTATCTTTGTCAGTAAAATATTATGACAATATTGAACTCCAATTATTGAAGTAAATAACGTACTCATTCAAATCTAACGAACAACTTTTAATTGCAATTGATTCTGGGTATAACAGTATCATAAAATAGATCGATTCTAACCACTTATAAAACCGTAGAATTTGTTTCGTTGATTGCCGTAATTGAAAAAATAATTTGATAAAGTTAGAAAGGGTTATGTCTTCGTATAAAATAAAATATATTCTTCGCAACTAGGTTGATCATGTTTTAAAGTATTTAATCAAAAGATTTTATATTACAAAATTATCAGAATTGATGTATTAAAATAAAAATGTTTTTTTTTCAGATGAATATTGAAGAAGCAAACCCGATTAACACCAACTGTTAAAGGGAAACCATTTTTTGATTTCATAGTAGCCGTAACATCAGTGAAATGTATTGAAAGAAAAGAATGAAAGAAAGAATTGTAGAATTACCAAAAAGGAACGAGAAAAACTTTTCAATAATCTATCCTTCCTACAGAACTGCAAACCAAATTTCGTTTCCGGGATAATGTTATTGCCACCTCTTTCTTTCTAAAGAAAAAACATAACGAAAGGACAGTTGGTGAAAGTCATAAGAGTCGTAAAAAATTGTAAAAGGTGCTCATTGAAAGGTTTAGTGGATTGAGGGATTTCATCTGGTTTTCCCATATCGCCATTTATAGTTCGTAAAAATCAGTTCCAGTTAAAGTGAAATCAATTCGATAATGAATGTAATTCATTACGACTATTCTCCAATCTTTCGCTGCTAGCTCGTTTAATATGTAAACTTAAGGTAGGTACAAATAATTTCGTCGAGTTAGTAGCTAATTCAACAATTACCGGTCTACTCATAAGATTAAATGACATGACTCGGCTACTAGGCAATATTTCCTACATCGTCTAAACTTCTTCTACTATCCTAGTCCTATCAAATTACTTTGCTAGCACTACTTTGTGATTCCTTGGAATGCGGCCAACTTCAACTACACTTACAGTTAGTTCTACGACATCCTGTCCCGTGCGGTTCTAGATTTCTCGCTCTACGACAACCTTCAATCCTAACAAAAATATTACAGAATTTTCGTAATCGTTAAAGAAACGTCCACGCATATTTAACTTCTAATATTAGTTCTTTATCATTAAGAATATATTTTTATTTTTAATTTTAATTAAAAATTTACAAAGGATTTCCTAATTTTTTTTTTAAAGCACAAATTAAATAATCTCTAATCACGCGCGTATTTACTTTTTTTTTCACCCGAATTTACTTACATACTAACACACACAAGCATAGATCAATACTGTAGGCTATCCGTTATTTGTGCTTTGCAGTGGATATTTTACTTTTCTTATATGTATATTTTTAAAACTTGTCCTGTGTGCAGTAATTGCTTTTTACTTTTGTTATACACTACTGAAAATAATTAGTGACTAATCTCTATTCTTTGGTTGTTAGATTTGCACGAGTCAGCCAGTTTTGCGATTTCTAACACAATAACATCTACGACATAACTTAGGGCAACAGCATATCAGAATTTCCGTTATATGACGGAATAAAATGATGACCATGAGAGTCTCATCTTCACAAAAATGTATCTGCGTATATCACTTTTACATTTTTTTTTTGCGTTTATCACTTTTACATATCACATACTTATCTTACATATGTATTTTCTGAGGGGTTTCGATGGAAATCTCTCTTCATGTGATTGTTGTAGTAATCTAATTTACTTAGGTTTCTGAACAAGTGAAACAGATTGTGAAAATTTGAGGCCAAAAAATCTGATCATTACAATACATAATAAATAATATATTAATTTTATTTGACTTTCACCTAAATCAGAGTTTAGCAGTTTACATTTGTGAGGCGAAAAGTTAAAGGGTGTCTATTACTTGAGTAAACCTGAGCATGTTTACCATTACTACTTGATTTAATAGCTGACACCTAGAATCAGTAAAATTAAAACCAGCTTTTGAAATGGTAATTTGTACATTAATGAAATACAAAATTATCTTATAAATTTGTAAAAATTATTTATTTTAATGTTTGTAAAAAAAAACTGCGTAAAAGATTTAAAAATTTTTCACAGCAAAAACAAAAGTACTTAATTGGATGCTGAAAAAATATAGCATTTACTAAGGTAATTAAATCGCCAAAAAAATAAATAAACATAAGTAATCAAATTAAATGAACAATATGTTATTATACAATATTATATATAATAGTACATAATCATACTGCTCTGCAATGGAAAACACAACCATCTAAATGGAATCGGTAGATTACATCTCACCAATAAGGCTGATGAATAGGGACGTTTTCGTGTTATTTAAATTTAAAAAAATATAAAATGATAGAAAATACGATTATATCAACTTTATTTCGATGAGATGTTCAAAAATAAATTTTACATAGGTAACATAATTACAAAACTGAAATTTTTATAATCGAATTTAAAATAAAATTTGAAAAATATTTTTAACAAGTATATTTACAATTATTTTACCATTTTATAAAAAGCCAACTTGCTTTTTTAATTAAAATTTAAATTAAATTAATAATTTAATCTTAATCCTTTGTCTTATTTAAAAAAAAAGTTCTTTTAAAATAACACAATGTGTAGAAAAATCAATAAAAGAATTCATATGTAGTTAAATCTTATGCTTACAAATAATAATAGTAATAGGTTTAAAATAAATAATCTAGAGATGAAAGTGGGAAAAAGTACTAAATTTAGAAAGGAAACACAAAGAAAAGAAACGAAATAAAAAGAAGGGGTGGCGTTGGTGACACTGAGTCACGTTTTCTGGGTTAGTTGCAAAGAGCAATGAAAAGAATTTTCTGAGTTTGTATAGTGCACCGAACGGACATCTCGGAAATTAGAAGGAAAGCAGTGGGAAATAAAATTTCAGCTTCCATATCCCCTCTAAAAAAATCTGTTAAATTAAGATCATTAAAAAGTTAAAAATCAAGTAGAAGCAACGAGCGGAGAAGACACCCAAAACTCTGCTTCGTGTACTTATTACCAACTAATCATTATATTAAGCTTAAGAGAAAATAACTGGGACAAGAATATTAAGTTTTAGGTTTTAAACGAATGTGCTTCAGGGAAAATTATCTTTATAATTGTCCCTGAAGCACATTCGTTATAATTCACTATTATTATCATCAAAAAGACTAATTTAGTATTTTTGATTTTTATTTGAGGACGTAATTCATTTGTTTAATATCAGTAATTTATTTTATTTATATTTTACAAACCGATATGCAACTAGAAATACTTAAGATTGTACGTTCAATTAAATAAATCTTAATATAGATCTTATACATTCATAATTTTTTATTATGAAATATTTATTTACACCTCACGCAGTTCTGAATTTATTATTTTCATACTTAATAATTTTTAAAAATATTTAATAATTTATTTCACAAAAAATATGATATTTAATTGCTATGAATTAAAAAAAATATATATATAAATCCATAGCTTATGAATTACACTGAGATAGTTTTCTAGTAGGAAAGTAAGAGATAAAATTTTATTGTTGGTTTGATAATACAAAAACCATTAATCTGATTTAAAAAAACGGAATAAAATGAAATCTTTTATTGATTTAACTATTTATTAGGAAATTTTGTTAGAAATAATTAACTGATGAAAATACAATAAAATATTTGTGAATATTCGATTTAAATATTTTGTAGTAAAGATAAACGTACAAATTAAATAAACAAAAATTGAAAATTTAATTCAATGTGTTGTACTATTAGATGTAAACCGCCTTTATTTGTAAATAAATTTTCAATTATAATTTTGCATCAGTATAAAATTTAATAAAAACCATAAAATTTATAATACATGCATTCAAGATACGGCTATTTAATATTTACTATCGCACAGTAAAAACAGAAATATATTAAATTTCTTTTCTTGAATTAATTCATCACCAAGCTGGTACGTGGGTATATGGAAATTGAATTCTTTAGCAAATGAAAAATGCTATATCTTACCGGGTTTCGAGAGCGAGATTCAGAGATGAAAGGCAGAGATGCTACCATTCCGCCACGGAGATTGTGATAGGGTATAGTTTCTTTTTTATTTACAAAATTAAAATGGGATGATGTAGACACCCAAAAATAATAATTTTTATTTTTTTATAATGAATTAGAATATCATTTTTTTTTTTTTTTTAACTTGTAATTTAAACCTAGATGTCCATTTGATTGTTAAGCAATTAGCATCAGTGGATATTACGGGAACTGTAAACATAAATATATAAAAGTAACAATGAATAAGCAAGTAAGAAAAACATTTTTTTTAAAAAGTATCAATACCTACGAAATATTTTATAACTGCTGTAATCGCTTCAGGAAATCGTAGTTAAAAGTGTAAAGGTAATCTAAAAATATTTTATACATTTAAACTTTCAACCCAGACTGCCCATCACAACTTAATGCAAGCCTCTATACAGGCGAATAGATATAACTTATTTCAAGAAAGATAAAGACAATAGAAATCTAAAATCAATCAAAGAGGTATCCCTACCAATGAACAAAATTTTAAGAAAGGAATTAAAGATGAAGGAATTAAGGAACTTTAAAGGATTTTATTAGGATTAAATATTGGACCCCCCCTCTATCATTGTTTAACAATTAAACTTTTGTTACCATATTGGTGAAAACGTTTCCAGCTAACTAATTTCTCTTCATTATAAAATTTTTAAAACTGTCGTTTCTAATAACCCAAATTTGTGGGATAGAAATTATTTCTTTAAGACTTTATATTCATGAGACAAATGTTGCTATTCTACTTTCAAACTTTCTTTAAGTTTGCGCTACGTGTCCTAATTGCAGTTACTGTCTTTAACAAAAAAAATGTATAAATGCCCGTGCATTTGACGGGTTTAGATTTTATCTTTAGTGTTACCTAGGAAAGAGGCCAATCTCCAAGATGTTGCCACGATAACGTTAAAGTTCAGATTTTTTATGTTGCCTTAGGTTAAACACAGTATGAAAGTTTTAGCCGCGTTTTCTGATTCTTTTCCACTGTACGAAGTACGGTAGTTTTCTTGAATTTGTTAAAAATGTTGTATGTTTTATCAATTCCTTTCAGTTTGCTGTAAATGATTTTTATAGAAATACTTCTCTTTATCTTTAATAAAATTAATTTTTCTATAGTAAGCATCTACATCAAGTAGCACATGGATCACATTGTAAACACGTGTTTGTAAAATCTGATATACCGATTTCTGATATATCGATCGGTTTATATCACAAGTGATTTTATTATATTTAAAAAATGACTATCTTACCGATTAAAATAGAAAAATAGGTTTAATTTTAGTCTTGTAGGTAAATTTTTAGATATTTTATAGTTCAATTTTAGTTATTTTTATTGAGGATTTATTCCTTTAACAAAGTATTTGACAAGATGAAAATAACATAAACGGAAACTGGATTTATAATGAAAATAAATTTTACCTACCTCAGATTTGATACTCTTTTAAGTTTTGGTCTATTTACTCTTTATATATAAATATCCTTTTGGGAAAGGTTTTAAAATTAAACGAAGCTCTCTCTTAAATCTTATTCATGGGGGAGGAAATGTTTGTGATTGATTTAAAATTCATGCTCTCTTTATTTTTTTTGAGATAAGTTTTATGTATCCAAACTGTATAATTTGCTTTCATAAAGTCGTTGTGGGTAATCTGAATTTGAGATTGACGGTTTAAATGTTTTTAAACTAAATTTACACTTTTCAATGTTATTCCTAGATCGAGAATAGTTTTTTGTAATGCAACGACTGTTTATAGTGTTTTATAAGAAATTATTGTCAATTAATATTCGTTATTATTTCTTCTATTCTTATTTATTTATTCGTTTACTGTTTATTATAATTTTATTTTATTTTTACATTTCTGAGTATTTAAAAGATGATTTTTTGAGAATCGAAATGCCCAGCTGGGTGAGATTTAAAAAAGAAAAACTTTTAAAACTGTTTTCGGGTGTAGATTTGACAATTTACTTTAATGACCATTTACCACTGCTTTATTTAAACATATTTCTTTTTATTATACGAATTTTAGAATCTAATGATGCAGTTTGAAAAACGTGAAATCCGTTTATATAAAGATTTTGTAAATTTTGAGTTTTTAACGGTATCCTTTTATTGTTTTATTTTTGTTCTAAATCAAACGTCTTGCGTTTGACTCTTGGTGCGAGTATCTAGTTTTATAAACATTTCATCACACGTTGCCTCTCGGGTTTTAAAGAACACTTCCATTTATTAATTAAGCAAGGATCTTTGGGGTGGTGAGAGTAAACGAAAATGTTTTGTTCTGTTACGCTGATTATGGATGGGGAGATCATGATGTAAATTTTATAATCATTTTAGACAATATAAAATGGGTGAAGGTTTAGTCGGTAGTGCGCAGGAATACATACGCATTTTCTGTAACAGCTTGCAGAACCTGTTAGCGAGTCCGAACATTGCTTCGGCGCCCGTAAATGGGGTTCCTCCACCTCAAAAAAGACAATCTATACAACTAGAAACAATCTAGAAAAGTTTTTTCCTTAGACATTGTTAAAATATCTTTCTAAATACTTTAAATTAACATACTCATCACTTTCAATCTTGTTTCTTAGAAAAAAGGATTGTACATTTGCGAGAAATATTTTTTTATTCAAAAATTAAAAGATTCCTTTCGTAAATTTTAAATTTAGTTACTAAATGATTGATTGATTTTTCAATAATCCTACCAAATAGAATTTTTCTAATTTCAAAAAAATAAAAAATACGTTTCAAAAGTAAAATTATGAATATTAAAAAAAAGTTCTTACAAAAGGAAGTTTAAAAATTTAATCTTTACTCTTACCTTACTCCTAAAATAAGGTTATAAGTAGTACTAAAAGAATCTTAAAATCACATTTTTTTAAATTATAGCTCATTTTTACTGTTATTTTACCTCAATTTTAACTGTCATTCGAAGTATTTTAACCCTTTATTACATCAAAAATCAGTTTATTTGTATGAACCTGTCATGTATGATTATTTGTATGAAGATATATCATACTTTTATAAAATATGAAGAATCAGAAAACAAATTTTTCAAAATTGCTTTGGTCCTTATTTTGTACTGAAATATAGGTAACTACGTATATTATTGAATACAACAGGCAAGGAGAGGTCTGAAAATTATTCAACCTATTTCTTATTGTAGAAACAAATTAAAGATGATCCGGACTCGGAAAAAAAGAGGAACACCCATAAAAATTTTATGCATTTAGTTACAGGATGTGCTCATAAAATCTAACATATTATGATGAATGGGAGGAAAATAAATATTAAAATCTTTACTTTAACGTAGCCGCTGAATACTGCTCTTTATCTGGTGTACGTACATGTTAAATATATCAAATAATCAATTGATCAAACATCAATAATAAATTTAAAATAACTGCTTAATAAATTGTGTGTACGTGAACCTGAGAAAGCAGTAAAAAATGTTCATTTATTTCTCAGAAACATTTTAATTTGCCGAGAATTGTTTAAAATTTACACATATAAAATATCGCATAAATTTTGAGACCCGTTTATCTAAAATTATATAAAAGAATTAGTCATCTATTTTATTTAATTTAGTAATAATGAAATTTACTAAAATAAAACCTGTAACAGAAAAAAATATTATTAAAAGTGTGATGTAGGATATAAAAGTGCATTGAGACTGATGGCTTTTCAAAAAGCAACAATTGATAGAGATTACCTAAATTAAAAGGCTGGTAGAGTAAAATTAAGTATTAAAATAATATATACATATAGAAATAAGTTTAATTTCATAATCTTTAAAAAAAATAGAATTTCATGAATATAAATACTTTTTATAGTCGACAAAATATGAGTATTATTGCCTGCAAAGATTCACTTTAACTGAAGGATATAAGAAAATTGAAGCTATATTACAAAATCGAAAGGCTTTAACCAAGTATGAGGGTACGGTGATGATACAGACAGAGCTGCTTAACTTTATAGCCAACGATACCCAACGGCATAATGTGGTTAATACCAGGCTGAATTATCATTTTCTCTATCGATGAAGAAGTACCCGCCACAGCTGCAAAGTCATTCATTACATTATAAATTATAACTAGTCTGAGTTAGATTTAACTAGGAAATACTTCAAAAGGGATAACTTACTACGGGCGTGAATATCTTACGTGTAGTTTGAATTTTCATTATTACTTCAAATTACAAACTGAGGGAATTAAAAACCTGCAAAAGAAATTAAAACTAATGTTCTAAAACGTAATAAAAATTAACCGTCGTGTTCAACCATGTCTTACAAAATAAGCGTATATGATAAAATTTACTTTATAATAATACGGTCAGAGATGTGCTATTAAGAAAAATATGAACTGTATCTATGCCTGTAAGTTTGAAGCCTAACAACTCGCTTCATAATAATACTTGCGAATAGTTGCTAATGTTGCGAATAGTTGGTATATTATTCCTCTCAGTTTACTGTTAACCTACGCCCCGTTTCATTATACGCGTACATGTAGTAAGATATGTAAATATAGACAACGAAAATCATTATTAAGTACAAACAAACTAAAAATGTTTAAATTAAAAATGAGATTAAATATTGCATCATCACAAGTGAATACAGTTAAGTAATGACAACCACTTATCTAATGTGTAGCAAATTTCAAAATAGCAGCCTATAGTGATTTTTATTACGTGATAATTAGTTTGTATCTCCGCAATTAATGAAGCAGTTATTTGTATTTTAAAAGTTTTTTTTTTAATACCACACCATTCTCATAGTAATACGTTTAATTACTGTACGTGTATTTTTTTATTGAACCTATCAAAACGAACATACCAGAGTTATAATTTTTATTGGATTATTATTTTAAAAATAATCATTCCTCTGCAAAAAACTTACATAAAATTGGCGATAACTGGTAAAACTGTTGATCAGAAAATATTTAAATCAAGGGAAGACAAAATAAAAAGGATATGTTTTTAGGGTTAATTCGTCACTTGAGTAAAAATAGACGCAATCCCAGGACGACGTTGTTTAACGGTAATATGAAATAAATTTTTAACTAATTAAAAATCAAAACTGACCAGGATTCAAATCCGGGATCTTCTGGATAAAATTCTGAAAGATCGCCAAGAAGTTCGACGGAGTTTAATTTTATGCATATACGTATGCGATTTCAAAAAAATTACAGCTGTTCCCATGATATGATTAACAAACAAACCAGGCTTACGAATTACAACGAGTAATAAAGTGATTTCCCTTTTATCACTATCAAATATACTGTCGTTACAAGTATAACCTGAAATAAAAGTGATATTATTTCTGCAAGCGATATCACTGCGTTTACCAATGGGACAGGTTGTATAATGAACTTCATTACTCTAAGAGAATTGCTTTCTCTTAGCAGTAGGTTTGCTACCTACTGCTGCAACTTGTATCAGAGATGATTTACATGCATCACAGTGATAGAAATTACTGGCAGATAATGTAAAGCAGCAAGAGAGTAGTTATTAGATAATTAACAGGGCATGTTTTAATTTTTCTTCGCATTTTCAAACTGATATAGTCATAATTAAAAAGCAGTAAAAATTATTTTTTTTCTTTAGAATTTTATCAGATTTATTTAAAGACAAATTTCAGTAATGGAATAAAATTGAATAAATTGACAAAAATGATGAAAGTTAAGTGACAAAAACAAAATCAACCTATGATTTTTACTGTTACTTTGAAGCAAATTATAAAGTTTTAAACCTATTGGTAAAAATACACCCTGACTAGTATAATAAAATATTACAGCATACTCTTCAAGAGATATTAATAATTTTGTGTTTAACATTATTAATGTTAATGACTTTAATAAGTCATATCGCAAAAAAATAACATCGCATACATTTAGAGGTAAAGTTTACGTAAAAAATTAATATATCTATTTTAAATTAAAAATATTTACAATAATATATGAGTAATACAAAAGCAAGATTTAAAAAGAAAATAATTTTCAATTGAAATCATTATTTTCCTACTAAAAGGATTGATTAATAATTAATTACTAATTATACGGCGACTCTCATTATGGTACGGGGACTTTCTCACTTCTGCGTCGAAATGACCGAGTCCCGGCGGGAGTACCACTCCTGGTGTGCCCCTGTTTGAGGCATGGGTATCAAGACCGAGTCCCGGCTGCCGGGATGGGACCCAGGAACGGCATAACCGAGTCTGGCTACCCCGCTCCGGAGGTTAGAGGCAGGCAAGCAAGGAAGATCCAACCAGCGGGCCGACCTGCCATACCGGACGTACTGCCGGTAGGTGGGGAGGCCCGATTGAGTTTCAAGGACACTCCCCTGGGCTGAGTTATACTTGATTGTATGTCTGGCCCAGTGGTTAGGGGGGGGGGGGGGAATTACTGATACATATGAAAAACAAAACTCTAGTAGAAACAATTTTCTGAAAAATAAATTTAACACAATGATAATCTACCAAACTAAAAATAAACTTATTTAGTCCGTAAAGATTAATTAAACAATAATTACACATGTTATTCTTCATTTTCTGTCTCAAATAAGCTGTAACTTATTTGAGAGGTGTTCGTGTCAGAGATATTGAATATAAATAGTAAGTTTCTATCCCTTATAAAGTATTGCACAAACACTTTCATATTGGCACGAAAAATATTGATAAAGTTTAGGTTAGAAGTTATAAAGTAGTTGGTGGCTGTCTTCGAACATACAGATTGCATCAAGAAAAAGTCCTAGGAAACGTATTACATATTTATACAATATTCACGACTGACTACTCTTTCGCTGATTTTTGAATTTAATAGTTAATATACATATTTTCATTTTATTATTTTTTGTAAAAAATTTATTTCCAAGTTCTAAATTGATATACTAAACAAACGGTAACAGAAAACAAGATTGGTATAAGCATACCTATCAACATAATACTTTGGTATTAACGAATAAATAAAACTTATTTTTATTGTATATATACGAATACATACCTATTTGCCAGAATATAGGTCGAGGGTTTTTCGTAAAATTTTACCCATAAAATGGGGGGCTGACTTACATATGGATTCGACCGGACTTTTAAGTTATCTTGTACTTTATTTTCGTTCCTATACTTGTGATGGGGTACTTACTAATATAGTAAGTAGTGAAGATAGTAAAAACTATCTTCACTTATTATTAATAAAAGTACGTAATAATGAAAAAAATTGGAAGGATGAGTCTTTTGGTCAAGGATTGGCTTAAAACGGTCTCGTCTAGAAAATTAGAGCTTAGAAAACAGCGATCCATGTTAATATTAGATGCAGTCTAGGATAATTTGACCGAAAATATAAAATCAGGTATAAAAATGCTAAGAACGGAATTAGTTATAATACCTGGTGAAATTTGTAACTTCACAGTTACAAATTTTGGATGTAGCTTGAACAACTGTTTAAAGATAATCTTAAAAAATTTGTGGTTGGATGCGAATCAACAGACTTCAGCTAACTTCTACTGGAAGAAAAAAACCTTCCATGAGTTTATTATACGAGTGGATTATTAAGTCATGGAACTCTATAACAACAAATAGCATTAGACAAGGGGTTAAAAAATGTTGCATTAGCAATTCGTGAGTTGGAGCTGAAGGTGATATTCTGTGAGAGGAAGAATAAAATAATGAAAACAACACTTTATTTTCAGATGGTAGTGATGATGATGATACCGTCAATTCAAATTTTCATTGTTGTGTGAATTGTTGTTTTCTGATGTGAATTTTTTATTGCAATTTTTTTCATGAAATTATAGAAAAACAATTTAAACAAACGGATGGACTATAAGTAACCTAAAAATCAGATCTCTCTCACCCTCGCCCTTTCATTTCTCTGAATTTGTAATTACTCGGCAATTATTGTTATAATTACATTTTATTATTATAATTATAATTAATGAGATTATGATGCTATTTAGAATAACATTTAAGCAAACATATATTATTATAAAATAGTACAATGAAATAGTATAATTAAACGTATGTATAGTATTATGTAATCATGTATAATAAATTTTGAAATAAATTTCTTATTGGTGGTAAAATTTTATTTGGCGGCAAAAAGATTTCTACCAACTTTTTTTACTGAAAATTAAATTCAAAAATGGAGAGGGTCGACATATATTCGAGCAAATACGGTTAATACCTTCTTTTTTTTTCTTCAGATGATTTTTAATTAACTTCTTAAATTAGGTTAAAAGTTTTTAGTCTTACTTAAGAAAGATCTTCTCTCAATTTAACCGTAACTAAATAAGCTTTTTAAAAGTAAAATGTAATTAGAATTAATGAAAATGAATGTAATCCAAAAGGATCTAAAATCAGTTATTAACAAACCACGCCTACTAAATGACACAGGAAGACATGAATGGATTCCAGTTAATGAATTAATCGAGTTAACTATTTCAGTTAGTTATGAAAACAGTTAATTGTTAAATTAAAATGAATATAAAAAATAATTTTAAGAAACAACTTATTTAAATTGTACGTATAAACAATTTCCCCACAAATGACAAATATTTTTGTTGCGTTTCATGAACGTTTTACCATTAATCTAAAATGTAATTAGAACATGCTTCAATATAAGCCTGAAACCAACAATACGTAGTTACATAAAATTATAACATCCCGTGACGATAATTAACCGTTGCAAAAACGCCTAGTAATTATAAAAAAAAAACTAAAAAAAAAATGAGAAGTAGACTTGCGTACTACTTCATGCTATCGTTAAGAGAAGGCCATGATTAATTATGTTTAATTACTGCGGTTGTGGTAATAAACATAGTTTATTTTACAACAATTGTTGTAATAACTAAGCATTATATTTGTAATAACTATAAAAAATTATTATAGTTATAAAATACTATGTATGAAAGAAAATTTGTTTAAATTCAAAATTTATCTTTAAGAATAAGCGAACCAACAGCATATACAATAATTGAAGCGTGACGTTTAATAAACTGGTACGGATTGAAAAATCATTCTTTTTGTGGCATTAGATAGCTAAGAAATATTGTGACGGATGTTTAGTACAATATTTCTTCTATTTATAAATTGATATTTATAAAATTTAATATTTCTATTTATTTGTGACGGATATTTAGTACAAAGTAAAAAGACGAAATTTAATGTTTTAAAAGTATTTATCAATTTAAAATATCTGAATACTTTATTTGTTTATTCCACCAGAAATAAATAAAATGGCACAACGTCAAAACTTATTAACTTAAGTGTAATTCTGTTCAAATAAAATTATAAAAAAGTGTATATTTTTACTTCTCTTTAAATCGATGTACTTCTTTTAGAGGTAATCAAATACACAGTGATTTGGCTGCAAAACACATTTTCTTTTTACTTATAGCTAGGTTAAATCAAAAATGACAAAAATCTTTTATTTTTTGGTTTACTTTTCATCACAATGACTTTGATATTTCAAATTTTCAACTTAAGTGTGTAAATATTAATGTAAAAATATTTACCTATTTGGTTAGAAAAAGAATTATCCATCATAGAAAGTTCAACAGTATGCACCGCAAGCTTCACTGTAAACTTTGTTTTTACTTTATTTTTTAATTTAATTTTTTTTTTTTTTTTGTTTTATTAATATCAACTTTTAACATTTATTTTTTAAAAATTTTATTCATTTCTTTTTTTAAATTAAAAAGTTCTTGAAAATAAAATCTGTTTACATGACTAAATTTACTAAAAGATATTTAACTAGTACCATGTAATAAACCTACGCGTTCTGAGATGCATAAATTCACAAAGTAAAATAAATTCTACAATGTTGTAAATTACTTTATTACAAAGTTCGATATTCCTATTTAGTCATAACTTCAGCCAGGTAGGAGTTTTTCACCGTGTTCCCCTAAGTGCATATGGTTTGTAAGGAAAATCTTGATTATTAAATACAAATTAAACTAAAAACGTTGAAGAAGAGTATAAGCAACTTATCACAGGCAACTGTGTAGCTGGACATGAGTTTTTAAATTTTTAGAAACATCCTCACATCTTTGTTAAAAAAATATCCTTTGTTAATGAAAAAAAGATGTATTTTTGCTTATCCCTGATACGTATTCAGGACGCACTGATACAAAACATTTACAAATATTGAACATTTTATAAAATATATTTTAAAACAGTAATATGGATTAGAGTTCCTGTTTTTAAAATAGTACATCTATAGGCTTTACACAATAATATCTGTGTAATTTATTTGAAAATTCCATATAATTTATTATTTCCTCAAGTATAATAAAAGAAAAAGACTGTATTGTTCAAGGCAATAAATAGACCCGGATCCAAAAATATGAGAAATATATATAAATAGAAAGAGAGGGTGTGTGTTAGCAACAGTAAACTACAGCATTATTTTGAAGAGATAAAAATTAAGTTTAATTCACTTTTGTTTTTTAATAAGGGTGGACAAATGCGGTAGATTTTAGAGCGAGGGTGGACTGTATTTTTGTTGTTAGATGATGATAAAATAAAACAACTCCTTGTAGTTCTTGATGAATCGTTGTGTTTAATTTCTTTTTACACAAAAATTTACTTGAAAATTATCAAATAACACTAAGCCTAACCGTCCATCCAAACTGAAACGACAAACAAAACCAGAATGTACGGGATTCCAACTTCGAATGAATGTCACCTAGACCATCATAACCGCTCCTCGCGGTATTCTGACGTAAAACGATCATATGACCCTAGCTTGCCGGTGAGCTCTAGTACCCACTAGATAGCAGCACCCGACAGCTAGAATTGGAACGTAATAAAGGGTTTTCTCAAATTGAACGCAAAAAATTGACAAATTGTAGTGACAACGTTGAGTTTTTTGTTGATTTCTCAAGCGTCATTTCAGTAGTTTATGTCAAATCATCATGGAACGCCTCACCAACGTTTACAGTTATTTACCGTGCGCTTATCAATATTTATGGTATGTATAATCGACTAAACAAAAGCAAATTCATCTTTTGACTAAAACCTTCGAAGAAAATTTTTTTCTACATGATATTTAACATCAGTTCACAAAAGAAGTACAAGGAGTGAAGAGAATATTACTGCTGTAACTGCAAGTGTTCGTGAAAATAGGAATTTATCGATTTCACATCGTTCCCAAGAATTGGGCCTTTCTTCAACAACAACATAGCGAATTTTGCTAAAGTTTTTGGCCTATAACCATATAAAATTCAACTAACTCTCAAGAACTAAAGCCACGAGACCATTCTTGGTGGGTCGATGTTTTGCTGATTGGACTTTAAAAAAATACCAAATAGTAATATCGATTGGCCTCCAAGATCGTGCGATTTACTTCCACAAACTTTTTTCCTGAGGTTATTTGAGTCAAAAGCCTATAGCAAAAAACCACTAACAATTGATGTCTTGAAAGCAAATATTCGACGTGTTATTAGCAGAATTAAACCTAATTTGTGCATAAGAGTTACGCAAAAGTTTGTTGATAGAGTTGGATGTCAAGCAAATCCGTGGAGCCCGTATGAATGATACTATTTTCGAAAGTAATGTAATGTTATAAACTTAAAAATAAAAAAATTGGTTATTGCATTTACTTTTTGCGGTGAAAATGAATGACCATATATTTTATCTACGGTAGTAACTACAAATTTATAAACTGTTTTTTAATTATAAATAAACAAAACAAAATAAAAAGTTTCCTTATCTCTCTAACGATGAAAAAATATTTATAATAAAATCAAATACATATTTTTGATGACAGGCATAATATTTATATATCTCACACAGAACAAAGGAAACAAAAATGAAAATTATAAAAAATTCTTAACTTATTTTTATCTTGTAGTTACTTGTATTATTAAAATCTTTTAACCACCTAATAGTACTCGTATCATTATTAAATTAATAAAATAAAATTATAACGTATTCTAATAATACATTATAATTTTATAACAAACACACATGCCCACTATGTCGACAATGGTCTATGACAGCCCTGCATCTATCGAACTGTCCTGAATTACGGGACAGAACCACAGCAAAAAGTGAGGGTGTAGTGTGTTGGGCTCTAGACATCGCATGGCTGAAATGGCCCGAGACAATCAAGGCATAGAATAATAAAGCAAAAAAAGGTATTTTAAATACGTTGTAACCTAGTAAAGAAAGTATATTAATTAGAAGAATTTATATACTTCAGAATTTAAAAATTTAGTTAGAAAAATAGAAATTAAAAAATAATTTCCAAAGGCAAAGGAAATGCTAATAAATATAACCAATTTCTTATGCAAAAAACTCACTATATTAATTAAAAGTTTTATCTGTTGAAATTCGTTTATAAATAGAAAAAAAAAAAACAGGGGTTATATCAATAAAAACCTTTAATCTTCAATGTTAAAGAAATAGAAGGACGATCGCTTAAGATGTAGCTGAATAAAAAGGATGAAAGTTATATCTTCAAAGATTATTTGGTATAAGTTAAGAGGAAATGGTGGAGCCTATGACTTCCCAACAGAAAAGAAAGGTTTGGTGGTTGAAATATCATGCTCTCCGTTACCGTGGACTGTAAGGGAAGAGTCAACGAGTGAGGAAGTACAGTATTGATTATATTTTTAGATACTGTAAAAGAAGTTTTTCATAAAGAGAAAACGATTTTCCTATAAAAATATCTTTTTTTTTATCAAGGTACTAAAAGCCGCTATTTAATATTAAACGAAAACTGAATGAATAAGAAACCATATAACTTGATCGTAAATGTTACTAGAGAAATGCTTTAATTTATTTTTAATGGAATTATTATTATGTAATTAATATAATAGGCCCTTTTATTATATTACAATAGAATAAATACATATAATAATAAATTACAGCATTTTAAAAAACCTCAATTTTTTTTTTCATGAATTTACCAAATTTTTTAATTCAATAAATTTCGAGCGTAGTAATTTAAAAAAAAAACCTATTTTTAACACTATAAAATTATGAAAATATGAAAAAAAATTGAGAAAATTTTTATATAACACCTATTTTGAAATCTGTAGTGACGAATAATAACAATTCGTTTTTAAGGTATTTTTATAGTAGATCATACAGATTTAATGAATTCTAGAAATAAGAAAAATATATAATTTAAAAGATAAAAAACCTGTTTCGGATATTTAAAAAAATATTTTAATACTGATTATGCTCGATGAACATTTGCTACAAATTTTACATTTTTTCATTTCTAAAATGGCATACACAGTATAAATTGCACTAACAATTACTATCATTTGGAGAGAAATGAAATTTGGCGTTAGTGCCAGCCTGACTGTGGCTTTTCTAACAATACATCGGTTATACACTAATACCTACATTACATACGGTACACTAAAACTGATCTAACATTTTCTTCAAACATACAATAAAGGAACCATAAAGTTTTCTCCAAGATCAGGGTAGTTAGAAATCCTTAAAATACAACTCTACTTCTAAAGTACTAAATGATTCAAAGAAGAAATAACATAAAAAAATTAACAGAAATAATAAAAAGATAGAGAAAAGAATAATAACAGATAACTTACCGCTTTTTTAACGAACGATACAAAGCCATATCCTTTTGACTTGAGCGTTTGTGGATCACGTACAACACGACAATCCCTGAAACAGAAAAAAATATTATGTAATTACAGTATTTTTCCAATTGGTTAACTGGTTAACTCAAAACTGATTACCTATTTTCTTACATTTTTTTGTAATTCAATAATATTAAACTTTTTCAAGATTAGAATTAGAAAAATTGTAATCAGCTACTAAAGAATATTTTAATAACAAAGTTTTCAATAAACACGCTTCTAGAAAAGTATTAATAAATTTCAACTACAAGTTCTTCTGGTTTTCAAAAATTAAAAAAAATTGTAGGTCTTACCTAATTATTTATAATTAGATAAAATATATGTCAATAACACGATATATATTTTATCTGAATAATCCAAAACTTTATATAAATACTGAATATATAGAAATATACTTGTACCTTTACAATAAAATGCAGTGCTTACACACACACACACACACACACCAAAAAAAAAATTGTATAAATTTAAAAGAAAATGAATAATATTTAACTATTTTTTTTTAAATCATTAATTAATACTTGGAAAAAATCTCGTAAAAATTATCTAGACTGCTTTTTAAAAAAACGATAAACCACTTAAAAACACACTATTTTATATTTTAAAGTCTGATAATAGTAACAAAAAAACTGAAGTAGGTATTACGTTAAATCTAAGTTTTTCGTAATTACTGAATCAAATACGAAAAAAACACGAAAAATAATCAAATTTTAAACGAGCAAGCTATTCAAATTAACAAAAGAAAATCCAATATGAAAAAAAGACCGAATTACATGTAATCTTTATTGAATATCATATATAAATTCAACGAACAGAATATTTATTTATTATGAAAAAGAAGAATGAGCAATTATTCTATTCATTTTGAAAATAATTATAGTTGTAAGAATATGAAATGTAAATACTTCTAAGGGTTTACGAATAAATAAATAATATTCTTATTTTGAAAAATCATTAATTTATCCATCGTCTTTCAAAAATATTGTGATAAAAACTTCCGTATCAAAATTCGGTGTAACCGGATTACGCAGACATACTCATTTCTTAGAATAAATTCCAAAACATACTATCTTTTTCCGCATACGGAATTAGTTGTGATTTATAATTTACAATGCTATATATTCTTGTAATTAATTCTTGAATTTAACAATGCTTACCTCGTGTAATTAAATGGAGTAATTTGACTTTCGAGACAGGAGACCGGTTTGATTCAATAATTATTGTTTACGTTATTTTCAATGAATAATAAATAAAAAAATGATTTAGTTTAATAGGAATTTACATTCCCTGAATAACTACGCTTACCAGATGAAGAGGAGGAATTTATTCCATCCTGTTTTTGTATTTTTCGTTTACTTTCTTACCTTCCGAAACTGTAATGAATTTTGTTGAAATCGTTTTGAACTAATTTAACCTAATTCGGTTTATTATATATTTCTCGATTAATGATTAAATAAAGTTACTTATAATGGTGAAAATAATAAAACAGATATAGATTACAGGAACGGAATTTAGAAAAAAACAAGTCGCAACGAAAAATAAAAGTTTATGCCTTAGCATACAATAACAGAAACTACTGTTAGAAACATTGCGTTCCTACGATGTTGTCATGACAGCCTAAAAAAAAAAAAATAAATCGTGAAAACAACTTTGGTAACAAAATTTTATTTCAAAAACATTAGGTAGTTTATTTTTATTTAACGTGTACGGTAATATAAACGACGATGATAATAATATTTTCTTACAGGTTTTTTTCGTATTAAAAAACATTTTTCTTTTTTTAATTGAAAATACTCTTAATCAGGCCACCCAGATTTGCTAACAAAAAAATCATTAAATTCGTATTATTCTTAGGTATCATTGTTTAATTTATCGAAGCATTTATATACTATTTATATATATTTTTTTTTTAAATGATAGTATTAATTTAAACTGAGTAATACAACAAATTATTTTTTAGGTTTTCATTGACTTGTTAGACTAAATTAATTTTATAAATTTCTCGTTTTCAAGCAAGGATTATGGTAGAGGATTCTTAAATTTACTTTTATTGTCATTTTCAATGCAGGTTTCTTTTATTTTTCTAGCTATTATATACTGTTGTTAGTGAAATTTATCAATTTATACTATTTAATTTTTACTTTCAGAATTTTATATTTATTATTTTGGCAACTTAATGACATCACCGTTTTCATTTAACAAATAGGATGTAGAAAACGGTTAATTTAAAAAAAAAATTATAATTCAAAAAAATTTTTTTTTGGTAAAATCAAAAACTTTTAATGAAACCACAATAATTTATATAGGAATAATTTTCTTAATAAAAAAAATGTTAAGAAATTAAAAATTTAAAAAAAATTAAAAATTTAAAAATTTTTAAATTTAAATTTAAAAAAAATTAAAAATTTAAAAATTTTTAAATTTAAATTTAAAAAAAATAACACATTTTTAGAAAAATACTTGAAGATTTATTATTCTAAGAACCAGAATTTAAATTTAAGAATTTGTATATTTCAAATTCTGAGATTAACATTTTAAAATTTATTAAAGAGTACAGTTTTTACACGATTTAAAATTACATTACAATAGCATAATTCACAAGTTAGTAAGAAATTATTATCCTTTGAATT
This sequence comes from Lycorma delicatula, assembly GCF_047948215.1. Taxonomy (NCBI): domain Eukaryota; kingdom Metazoa; phylum Arthropoda; class Insecta; order Hemiptera; family Fulgoridae; genus Lycorma; species Lycorma delicatula. The sequence goes on along the minus strand of NC_134459.1, from coordinate 74,821,151 downwards.
ACGTGGGATTAAATCTATGATTTAATTGATTTTAAATTATTTGTATAAATATACATTTGGGATTTCAATGGAAACCCCTCTCTACATGTCATTTTTTGTATTCAAATTTACTTAAGGTTCTGGTAAATTGGAACCGATTGTAAATTAAACAATGCGGCAAAAAAATTCAAGCCTTTGTCACAAAAAATAAATAATTAAAATACGTAAAATAATATTACGGTAAATAAATTAAGTATAATTAAGATGAGATCCGGAAACGTACGGTTTTGTCTCCTCTCGCTCCGTGTTATACTGCCGTGTTTGTTGTTTTTCTTCACGTGTTTTGTTTCGTTAGTGTTTGTTCGTTGTTATTTTACTTGGTACGTTCCGTTTATGTTTATTTCGTTTTATTTAGTTATATTACGTATGGGTTAGTCTTAACCTACGATTGTACGGGGTATGTACCCGTTGCTAAGAGGTCGTTTACATTCAACTTGTAGAGTAATTACTATTATTAGTAGGAACAAATATTAATTGATTATTTTGAGTTAATTTACTGACTAACACTAAGTAAATACACTGTACGTAATTTACTTCTCCTATTTTGTTATTTTTTCTGCTGTTGTTTCGATCTTATGACTGAACCCGATAGGTCCGGGGGGTACGTCTCATCCCATGGAGGAGGGCTTCAATCCGGTAGGAAGACGGTCGCAGGGTGTTAGAACCACAGGGTCACAGGGTGTCAATAGGGTTCTCTCGGGTGATAGTGGTACCGACAGTGCGGCAACCCCCGAACATGAGGCACATAGGTGGTCGGTCGCCAGGTAAATGAAGGCTAATAGGAGGAAAACTGACCAGATGATTGTTTCTCGGCGTCGCTAACTGGCCGATGCCCTGCATATGGACTTTTGTGATGATGGTGATGACTTAAGCGAGTATGACGCTTTTCTCCTATCTCGGCGGTTTCTGTTGTCGGGGAGGTAGAGGGTCTTCCAATGGGAAAAACATCTAAACGACGGCTTAGCGATGAGCGTAGGCAGAATGAATTTTGTATTTACAGTGGACTCCTCTGAAGGTGAGGAGCAGGCAATTGTTTGCTCCTCACCGCTATAAGTTGGCGGAGTACATGGCTCGGAGAAATTCGACTAAGCTTTGATTGCATATAGACGTAACTTCGTTGGGAACTACGAGAAGTCGGGTCCCGGTGAGGAAGCCGGTGGAGTCCCCAACTGCGACGGTCATGGGGGTGAAGGCGGCGGGACGGAGGTACGCGGACCTTCTACGGACAGTAAGGGATACCGTGACACCGGGAGAAACCAACATTCTGTCGGCACGTAGGGGTCAGGGGGAGGACCTCTACATAAAAGTCCAGGACACAGGTGACGTAACTGTCAAGTTGAGACAACGAATATTGCAAAAGATAGAAGGTTGCACAGTCACTGCTGGTAGGGGCGTTCGGCGTGTCCATCTGATGATAAAGGACGTCGACGCCCTCACCTAGGAAGAAGAATTGGTACATGAAATGAGGAAGACTGCTGGGGATTCGGTCACAATTGATGTCCTCTCCCTGCGGCTGTCGTATGGGGAAACCAAGGTGGCGGTCCCACCTCTGCTGGCCGAAAAACTGCTAAAGGTTGGCCGAATTCGTGTTGGATGGGTGACTTGCCGGGTCTCGAGGAAGTCCGCCAAAGAACGATGCTGTCGGTGCTGAGGTATAGGGCACCGGGCAGAGTTTCCGACAAAAGGAGGTGTTGTTTTAATTGTGGGGCTCAAAAGCATCTCCGTAAAGACTGTCCAACGAAGATTAAATGTTCACTATGCAATTCTCCCGGACATTCACTTGGGGACCGTGGCTGTAGAGCCAGCTGCAAAGAATGAATTTCTTCACCTTTACTTGTGGAGAACCTAGGGTTGGGACAACCCCGTCCAGGAGAGATGGACCGTTTAGGTGTCGCACTCTCAATGATTGGACGGGAAGTAAAGTAAGACCGTAGTCCCGGTTGGAGATCCCTTTGGGGTTTCTCAGTAGAGGCGTGGCGTGCAATTAAAAGACCGGGTCCCCGCTATCAGGGGAAAACATTACTGCTCGACTAGTTAGTTGGAGGCGATGGCACCCCTGGAGCTATGAAGATGCTTAATTGCGGATCTGGCTCCAGAGGGGAGAATAAAGGAATGATGAAAAAAAATAAAAACCTAAATTAAGTACAACCAAAATACTGCAAAATAATTCACACTCCAGAAACCGCTATTGGAAATTATTTTGAGCATATATTTATACACACTGAAAAGGATGCAGATAAATTTTTTTTTTAATCATTTAAAAATTCATCAAGATACTGTTACCGAAAAAGAAAATATTTTAATTGTAATATCAATAAACTGAAGGAAACTTTTTAAACTTGTTTGGCAATTTATTAAAAATGGCAACGGACGCTTTAATATAGCCTTTTCTCGGATCCAAAGTATTATGTTCAGTTATACAAAAACAGTTCCTTTGACTGGTTTGGTAACGCTATATATTGTTATTTTTTAAGAATAAGACGCCATTCTTTTTAGCAAAAATTTCACATTTAAAATATTAATACAAGAATAAGTTTACATATTTAAGTTTCTAAATATCAAGAAGACATTTACATATATCTACGTGATACTCATACTTACGGGCGGCAGATATTGATCTGAAGGCTCATTTTAGTATCTTAAAAAACTTCTGACTTTTTGAGGGAACCGCAAGAGATGACGTTATACTTTATTATTATTACTGCCTATATATAGGCATAATAAATACAATAATGATTGTATTTAATGAAAATCTTAACGAACAATTAAGATGTTTTAGTGCAAAAAAATACGGCTAGATTTTGTTTTTACAAATAAATTCAATCTGATTAACCCATGAGAACTTGTCATCTAATAAAAAACCGAGAATTTTCGCTTTGTGAGCAACAAAAATATTATCGTTATCATTAACGGGAGTTCTATCCACGCACGCGTACAGCAATTTTATGTCTAACTGCGAAGCACAATGCAACGATTTTATTCTTACTTAAAGTTAGATTGTAACAACCCATTCAGTTAGCTGCTATCGTAAAACTTTCAATCTCTTTCAAAAAAAATTATTTTCAGACATTGGAAACAGTTCTGTCGACTGCGAAAAGATTTACAATGAATGGCTCAAGATTATTTAGCAGGTCATTAATAAATAATAAAGTAGGGAGTAAGACACTTCCTTGAGGCACTCCGTATTCTACATCTTGAACTAACGGCCAAGATTTTAGTTATGTTTTCTTATCAAATGATGAAATTTCTACTGATTGTTTAGCATTGGTAAGGTATAACTTTAACCAAGTGATATCAAGTTGTCTGATACCGTTACTAAAACCTTCATCAGTAAAAAATTGTGGAACTAATTTGAATGCTTTCCGGAGATCACAAAAAACTGAAAATGAAATACATTTATTATATCTAATACTTTGAGGTTATAGGTATGTTATTCCACGGATAACAAAAGGATTTATTCCAAAGTTTGCTACAAACGATAAGGAAAACCTTAGTTATTTCAACCACACAAAATAAAAAAATATTAAACAAAAAAGGGATTACCATAAAATTAATATGTGTATGGAATATATATGAAGGAAAAACTAAATAAAATCAGCTTAGAATAAAATAATTTCGCGCAAGAAAATTGGTAAATGTTGAGTATATTAAACAAGGATAGAGCTCTTTCTACTTAATCTAATTAATTAACATTTAAAAACTTATTAAAAGATTGTTCTTGCAAAAGAAACTCTACAGTTTAACGTTAAATACATTTTTGGAAAGGACTATTTTAATAGATAATTGATAACAGCAGTAAGTTCTATATATACATTTATAAAGCTCTACATATTGTTTTTTAAAGGATGACGACATTCACTTTTACAAATAAATGAACAAGGAGAAATAACAAATCGAATTTTCATAATATACAAAAAAAAAATTCAGATGATAAAAGAAAAATAAATATGTTAGGTAAGTTAATACAACAAATGCGAAACTTAAATTATAAGAATAACATGGTAATTTTTTTTTCACCGGAAACGGAATACGACAAAAATACAATGAAAAACATAGTAAAGTGTTTGTTTCGATACGATAGAATATAAGGTAAAAAAAAGGAATGGATAACTTAAGTATAAAAATATATAAAGCAACAAACAGTGGAGTTTGAGTTTGGGGGTAACATTTTGGTAGAGTAGTAAAACTGCGTAATGGGTTGTAAACCAAGCGGCTGTAGCAACAGCCTCAAAGTATATATATATATATATATATATATATATATATAGTAATGTTGAGCAAGTGTAACTGTAACTATATGAAAGAAAGGGAGAAGGAAAGAAACTGTAACTTGACTTTGCTGCTACTGCAGGCAGGTTCCATTTTATTTGCTTTGAAAGTTAGAATACATAAAAATAACAGCTTCATTGCTACATTGGTGCTGGTGTACGAACACAATTCAAAGAGAATTTTATATATTTAATTCTGTACCTTTAAAAAATGAAGATAAAGAAATGTGCAAATATAACTTGTTCTCTCATCATTAAATATTTTGAAAAATTTTAAAGAATAAAAATTTTATGTAATTAATTGTTATAGAATTTTAATTAATTACTTAATTCGTATGGAATGATTCCTATTAATATATATTTAGTGGTACATGTAATAATACTTTTTGTTTCTAGGGGAAAAATTCCAAAAAAATTCTGCAATATGAATCGTTTGAACAAAAAGTACGGCGAATAAATTAGGTTTAATATACAATTACGAATATAAGATTTAATGAAATAAATAACTTCATCATTATTAAACAATAATATGGTTTTAAATAAAATTATCAGTTGAATTTAATTACTTATACGTATATAAATTAGTTATTTTGATAACCGCACAATTTTAAGTACACTGATGAAACTGTACCAATATTGAGAGTCATTAACAAACCGAAATAAGTAGAAATTATTCATCAAATCTTTTTATATTACACAAAAAGCGTTATCATCCCAAAAGAATACGATATATAAGATACTATCATTTTAACTTGCAAAAAATAAAAAAAAAAACAGAAATAAAAAACCATTCAAAACACCCGATTAAATTTAATTCTGCTGTCGTATTTGTTTAGTAAAATAGTTACATTAAATTAATTATAGAAACACTATTATCTGAATAAGAAACAGGATTTTATGTATTATATTCCGGGTAATTCACAAAGAATCTATCAAACATTCAGGGTATGTTCTACTGATAAAAACAAGAAGAAAATTAATATAAGTACAGATTCGATAATGCTTCGTTAGCGAGTGTCGGCTGACGAAAGATTTCGTACTGGTTCTCAGCCATCAGTAAAATTAAGCCAGATTACTTAATAGTTTTATTGAAATCTAACTTGAAAAATATAGATGCCAGATCTGTATTTTTAGTTGTTTTTGACACCTGTGGTAAAACAAAAAAAAAAAAAATATTGTGTAGAAAAACTCGCTATTATATTTTAGGCGTGAACTAACTTTGTTAAATGTGCAATAAATAAATAAACTTGTAGAAAATTTTATTTTGAGTAAAATGGTATAATGTCCACAGAAAATGAAACACAAATGTCAGAATTTTGAAGTTTTTTCAGAAAAAAAATACAAAATTGTGGGCAGATTTTAACTAAGTATTAACGAAACAAAATTTTTATTATTACGAAACAAAAGAATTAAATATCCTACCCTACTAAATGGTATTTGTATGAGTATCTGTCTGTGTACGTCCCCCTTTGGTTACCACCGGAATGTACAATCACTAGCGAAAAATCCCGATTTGTTAGTACATGTCTTGTGGTGATGGGGTGTATACTTGTTATATTATTATATATCGATATGTGTGCGAAATACATATTAATAATATATTTTTTTTTATTTAAGTGATTATTTTTCTTCACAAAATCGATTATTTATGTTAAGACTCATGTTTCATTTCTTACTTTTTTATTTGTAAAAACAAAACTTTTCGCTTTTTTCTTACTCTATATAAATTTTTACTCTCTCTTTTACTCTATATAATTCTCACTTTTTTGTTACTCTTATAAAATAAATTTGTCTAATGCTCTGTTGTTAGTCAGTCCAGTTCCATCTTTCAAAGACTCAACATGTTTTTTTTTTTTTTAACCTCCGAGTCCACAGTTAAACATTACTTCAGAGGATGTGATGAATGATTTGTAGCGTGTGTGAAAATGCCATGCCTGACCGGGATTCGAACCCGGGACCTCTGGGTGAAAGGCCGAGACGCTACCACTCGCGCCTCAGAGGCCGGCAACATGTGTTTATTAAGAATGTATAATTAATACAATGATGTTTTATATACAGGAGATTCAAAGAAACGGGAAATTTTGAAAGTTGTGTTGTAGCCGTGGGCGATTGGTACCACTTGATAAGTGGCGCCAGCCTCTCTAACCTAGGCTGCCATTTAGTTGTCATAGATCCTTGGAGTGGTGCGCAACGTGCATTTGCTATCAAAGCGTTTTACAAAAACAATGACAGTGTGGAGGGAGCGCGTACTGAATTTCGCCGTCATTTTAATCTGGGACGACACGACCGTGTTCCATCAGCACATGCAATTAAAACATGGATATCTAATTTTGAGGAAACTGTTCGGCAATGAAAAAGAAACCTCCAGGCCGTGAGCGAACCATCCGTACACCACAGAATGTTCAAGCTTTACAAGATGCTGTCACACGAAGTCCACATCGGTCAATCCGTCATTTCTCAGCATCTTTACAATTGCATAGTTCAAGTGTTCGAAGAATGTTAGTGAAGGACTTGCAATTCCATCCATACAAGTTGCAGTTCGTCCAGGAACTGAAACCGAACGATCCTGTTGTGCGAGCACAATTCTGTAATGTAATGCTTCAGAAGATAAATGATAACGAAGAGTTTGTTCGCGAACTGTGGAAGTCAGACGAAGCGCATTTCCACCTCAGTGGATTTGTTAACAAGCAAAATTTCAGATACTGAGCACAAGAAAATCCTACGCAGCTACACCAGCGTCCGTTGCACAGCCAGAAAGTGACCGTGTGATGTGCTATGTCATCTTACGGTGTTATAGGCCCTTATTTTTTTGAGGATGACAACGGTCTTGCGATTACAGTGACGTCGGCTCGTTACGTAGCCGTGTTTGAAACCTTTGTTGTGGAACAACAAAAGAGATTTCCACAGCCTGGTTTCAACAAGACGGAGAAACCTGACATACTGCACGAATATCGATGCCAGCTGTACACCGATTGTTTGGACAACGTGTCATTTCACGAAATGGTGACATTAGATGGCCTCCCAGATCGCCTGATCTCTCAGCTTGCGATTACTTTTTGTGGGGTCACCTTAAAAGCAAAGCGTTCCACAGTAGACCTACTACAACGGAAGAACTGAAGGCAAAGATCCGAGAAGCAATTGCGGAAATTCCACTTGAGATGTTAAGTCAAAACCATGAACAATTTAACGAAGAGACTTCGTGAGTGTTTACGTAGAAGAGGAGGTCACCTGGAGATGACATCTTTAAAAAATAAACTAAAATGTATGTGTCCTAAAATGGCAACATTTGTACAATTACATGAAATAAAATTCATTTTCTAAAAAAAATTTTTCATTAACGTTATTTAATTTTTTAACTTTCTCGTTTCTTTGAATCACCTGTATACATGAATTAGAAGTTCAAAGATTATAATAGAAATAATTTATATTAGAAACGAAATAAAGACTATTATTTATTTGAATGAACCAGTGAATAAAATATTTATAATAATTAAACCTAACCGAGGGGGCATATTTTCGACATTTTTAGCCATCAGAATCCACTGTTATTTTGTCGGAAGGTTAGTTTCGCATTACGATAATTTGTTTCGTAATAAAATACTTAATTGAATTTATATATACGTGATTTATATATACAAGTTTTGCTGATATTTTTTCGCTTTCCTTGATTTTTTTCATCGTTCATAAAAAAAAACAAAAAAAAAAAACATTTTTACGCAAAAGATAATCAATTTGGAAACCTAATAATCCGATTCTTAGACGCCGCCCGTTAGGGCAACCCGCCCGGAGGGCCTAGCTGCAGAGGCGTGTCATACGCACATCCTGCAGCTAGTTTTAGAATAACAACAAATACAACACACCATTAAAGAAATTAATTCCTCGTATTATGATAGAGGAAATATCTACGGGATCGATTACTCCTTTTTTGGAAAACATTAAAATCGAATTCTGTAAAACCATGGAAAATAACAAAATATTTTGTTAAAATTACAAATGTTAGTTTTGACTTATTAAGAATTAATTTAATTTTATATATCTTCTCCACTTATATTTTATCGACTTCAATAAACAGATGAATTGTCCAATTCGAATCGAACGTGTTTTTAATATTACAAAGCATATTTCAACCTAATATTTTAACAAATGCGCTGATTTCATACATTTGTTTATCCTACTTTTTTTTGGAAAATTTCTCTATAGTCTTGGTGTAAATTTATTGCCACCTTTTTCAAACAAGAATTTATGTATTCTATAAAATTAAAAAAATATTTATTGGTTATCATATTGGTTTAATGTTGGATTGTAGTTTAATGCTGAATTATACCCAATAATCCTTTTCATTACGCAAAATTTCAATAATATTTTTTGAAAAAATTAATTCTTAAAGATAACCAAACATATATTTCCGCGTTCAAGAGTGGTTTAGTTCACATTTCATAGTCTTATATCTTTTTAACAAAGTTTTCCGTACCTATTAATTTCTTAAAAAAAAGTTTTTTTTTTAATGTTCAACATTTCTAAGAGCCTATTTATATATTAAATAAAACAAAAAAATAATTTATAAAAATATTAAGTAAAGGAGACTGAAAGGGAAGTTTTTCATTCTTCTTTAAATTTCAACTTTTTGAAACCGGCGCCAACTTAAGGAAAGGAAATTGCTTTCACCTATTAATTTTTAATTTAATGATCACTACAAAAATGTTTAAATACGGAAGTACACAAGAAACAGCTTATTTTTCCGGGTCGATTGTTTATTTTTCTCAAGGTTATATTATATACTTTTGTACGTGTTTTATAAGACGAGATTAATTATTTTTTATAATTGTTAAAAATATAAAGTACTTGTAAGATTTTATTAAGTAGACACCACCACGTAATGTATGCAGCTATATATACATAATTTTACATTATAAATTAAACTTTTTTAAAACTCTTAGAAAAAACTAGGAGGTTCCCTTTTCCTGAACATAAATAATTTTTACATAACTATTTTTTTACACAACTGCCATATTTTTTTAGCCTACTTCCATGGTCTAGTGATTTACAGCTTAAACTAAATTATATTTTGACAGCTGACTTTACCCAATCACAATTCAAACGTTGTTAAATGAAGAAAAACGATCATAATTTATCAACAAAAAAATAAATAAATACACTATTTAAAGTGGAGATATTTCTCATCAGTTTCTATGCCTATGAAAGTTAAAACTTTTATTTGTTATTATATTAAAATGCTACTGTTTTTGTCGCGGATTGATGGAAATTTAATTTTACCGTGTTATATCAAAAAATATTTTATAAACAGATGTAAATATTGTAATGAGATAACTGCTATATATAATTGATCAGTAAGAAATAAAAAAAATTGTTTTAAAATTTGCAATTAAATTTTAGTACGTTAAAATGTCACGATATCCAGAATTTATATGGAATTTTATTCAGATATTGCAGCATATTTCATAAATAACAACATCGTATCATAATATATGAATGTATGTTTTAATACGTCTTTTTTTTTACATAACTGCCGTAACAATATTATTAATGTGTTTACATAATAAATGTATGAGCTAATAAATAGGCTAAACACAAAATATGAGCAATAGCCGACCAGCAATACTCCCTTTATCATCATACTGTATATAATGCATATCATACGTATCATAATATTAATCATCGATAAATATCGTTTATTTAACGAGTACGATTTATTGACTATTGATCAGAATCGCGTGATAAAACAAACGGTTAATCAAGTCGGGGATAACAGGATCCCTTGATACTTAGGGCTGTATCGATTCCACTACGAGTAATAGTAGTAGTAAGCTATAGTCAGCTAGAGAGCGGGGCTAATTGCATGGGAAATTTCTTCCGAAATGGCCCCTAGACCGTTTCTAAACTCCGCCAAGGCTTAACCAAAAATATAGCTGGTCTCTAGTTCTCAATATCACGATCCCCCCCCCCCCCCCTATCCGCTTCTCTTTTCATGCCGACCGACCCAAATCGAGGTAAAACCAATTTTCTTTTTCTTATGGACCATTTACAGCGAAATGTTGGGTGATCTCCTTTAAAATTGGGACATAAATATTACCATAATTTACAAATATGTAAAATATCATACCTATCGTACGACATTACATAAAGAATAAATATTTAAGAAAATATATTTTTTCAAATAAATATATATAAAGCGTATCTATAAAAAAATAATTCACTGAGTTACTAAAATTATTTATTACAACTTAAATTTATATCATATTTCGACTAAAAATATAAATTTAATAAAAAAATATTGCCTTTCGTAAATTACGAGTAACTATCTAAAAGATAATACAAATATAAATATTACGTATTTTGGGTCAAATGATCTTTTTTCAATTTTAAATTTTAAACAAAAAATAAACAAACACAAGCATAAATACACATTTTTTTTAAATTTAATGCAGCAAGTCAAACTACGAAAAAACTAATAAATATTGTCACACATTTCAAGAGTATAACTTTTAAATAGAACTAAAAAAAATATTACTTTAAATTTGTAATGATTTTGATTGAATCGGTTTTATTATTTTTTTAAAAATTGATTCTATTTCACAATTCTTTAATTATGTTTATTAAAATATTGGTAGAACTACAAAAGTATTGCTTAAAAAAAATGTTCGAATCAGACAAACGCGAGAGAAACGTTGACAAAAGTAACAAAAATATTGCAAACAAACTACCTAAAGAAAGTAAAACCGAGTGTGATGTATACAAATATTAAATCGCAATAGATTCATCGAAATCTTAATTAGGTTGTAGCAGATTAACTAATAAACAACTTTCTGGACGAAGAAAAAACATCGCATGTTATTAAAATAAAAACTTTAATAATTTTGATACCGGCTTACCAGTTCTTTAATATTTTAAATTGATAACATTTTTACATTCTTGTACGAAGTAAAGGAATCACTGTGATCGCGAAATATCTCAGATTTTAAGATTTCAACGGAAATATCCATTTTGACCATCCCTGAATATATTTTGACTAGTTTAGGCGTGATGTCTGTACGTACGCATAACATAACATAATGTACGTTTAACATAACACAAAAACGATTAGCCGTAGGATGTTAAAATTTTGGATTTACGATTTTTGTAACATCTAATTGTGCACCTCTCCTTTTGATTGCAATTGATTGGACCAAAAGTGTCCAAAAAATCTAGGATTTTGGACTTTTTCTTAACTGCAGTAATAAACCTTCATTGAGATCTTTTCAACGATAAGTGATACTTATTTTCATTGGTTCCAGAGTTTTAACCAAATAACATTTTAATTAATGAAATATTTGGATCTTAAAAGAGGAAGGCAAATCGGTTTGATTCCTACTTCATCTCCTTTTTTTAATTTTTTTTTTTTAAATTTAAATATATTGATTTATTAATAATTATTAATCTTTGTAAAAAAAATTACAATAAATAATAATAAAAAAATCAAAAAATCGGAAGTTATTAATAAAATAGAATTTGATGTAGTTTTCATTTAAAAAAAAATGTGTGTATGTAATTTAATAGGCTTACAAGGAAGTTATGCGGTATCCACATGAAATTTTTATTAAATGCCTATTTATCGGTTGAGAGATATAAGATCTTTCATATGTAGATTGTTTACTATTATTTTCCTATATTTTACATATTTTGTTCAATGAAAAATTTCAATATAGCTCACCCAGAATGTTTACTGAGATTCAATTCAAGTAAAAAATATTTATACTGCATTCTTAATGTATCCTTTCTACCTATAACATGTCTACATTTGATTCAGTTGTTACTCAAATACTATAAACAATACAGATGTTGCACTAAGACAGTAACAAAAACAACTATTTAGATTTAAATGATCAGTCATTTCTTCCATTAATAATTAGTACGTTAATCGAAAACATTATTGTTAAAACGAAAATTAAAGTGTTAGATTTATAACAAACTATTATAACATAAAGTAATAAAGGATTAAACTACCGCTAAAAATTTATTGTAGTGACGCTTTTAATATTTAGTTAATAAATTATTTTAAAATTGGTTTAGTTTAATATGAGTATGCGAAAATGAGGAAGTTAACTATTTTCTCTTTAATTTTACAATTCAAAGGTTTAAAATGAAAAGTGAATGTGGTAATATTATTGTAAAATAAGACAAAGAGAGGGGGGATAGTATTTTCATAAGTTGGTTTCTAGGGACTAAAAAGAGTGAGAGGAATATAGGATAGTACAAGTAAAGGAGGGACCGGAGGGCAGTTCAATTACCTTCGTTAAGCCCGCGGCATCTAATCAAAACTTAAAAATGTATGGTTGGCGCAGGGCTATATAAACGGAATAGAAGTTGAACACTACCCTATATAGAAGAGATGACTTTTAGAAGGAGAGAATCATGAGCGAATGAGGAAAGGGGAACAAAAGCGGGGAAAGGGAGTGTAACAGTGAGGTTACGTTAGCAGGATAATATCTCTGCAGGGAGTTTCCTAATACCTCTACTTTACGCTGTTCAGACCATACGTTATGTAAATATACAGTCTATTTCAAAAGTAATGTTTCTTCAAGTTTAAACAAAAATTTTTACTGGGTGACAAATAACCTTTTGCGACGTTTATAATGGTTTTGTTAAAGTATTATAAAAAAAAAATGTTTTTATGTTTAACGTTTAGCCTACACTAAAAATAGAACAATATTCCTTTTAAAAATATATCGTATGTTAGTTAATAGATCACCTCTGACCGACCAAAAAATCATCGGAATTAATGTTTTAGAAAACCATTCACAGTTTTCTAAATTCAACAATAAAAAAAATTCCGGTTTCTGTTTTTAATCTTTATAAGTTTACACCATTTCCTGTTGTTTTAGGGTTAAATGAATTTTTAAAATTTTTTAAATGAAGATATGGAGAGTATTATTTTTAATTTTTTAATTTTTACGGGCATTGACTTCTAAGGTCATTAGCCCTCGTCACAATCTTTAAAAGAAATTACTATCACCATCTGGATCGTCATATGTAAGGGTGTAAAGGGCCCTTACATTTTATTTAAAAACACAAACTTCATAATAAACATTAAGACATGAAAGACAAGGACAATCACAAACACTTACGGGGTGTAAAAGGCCCCGATATTAAAATTTGAATTAAAGTTTTCAAAAGGCCATGAAATTAAAATTAAAATTAAACTTATCAATACCATTTCTTTCTTTATATATATATATATATATAAACTACCTCTTAGAGTATCTTTTATCACAGCTTTAAACTTTCATTTTATAGACTTTTAAGAAGTCCACTGGCGTGTAGAAATGCAACTATATTTTCTTCATTTCCATTATCCAGATCAGCACTAATATTATTTGTAAGACGGAACCTCTTTCTGAGGTCCTCAGATATAGTACACTCTTCTATTAGATGCTTGATTGTCAGTGTTTTATTACAAACACCGCACATTGGTCTCACTTCGCCGGTTAACATATATAAATTTGTTATTCGCGTGTGACCGATTCTAAGTCTGGTCACCGCTACTTGTTCACGGCGAGTCAACTTAAAGTCGCTTTTCCATTTATAAGGAGAAGTTTTTACTGAGTTTAATTTTGTATTTAAACTCCTCCATTCAGCGTTCCACTTCTTTCTTACTATGTTTGTTAGACGGTTTTTAACATCTGCCACTCTTACAGGAAATGCATCCAAATCATCGCAGACTGTTGCCTTTCTGGCAGCTTCGTCTGCGATTTCATTACCTGTAATATCAGCATGCCCTGGAGTCCATACAAATACGCATCGCTGTCCTCGTTATTTTAGTACGTATAAAATGGACAGGATGTTTGCGATTAGGACATCCTTAATGTTCTTGTTCCGAATTGCGACAAGTGCACTTAATTAATCGGAACATATTAGCACTCTCTCTTCGCAATAGTGTTCAGTGTACCGAAGAGTCTGCTGAATTGCAGTGAGTTCTGCCGTGTAGACACTGGCCACATCTGGCAGTTTCCAAAAGTGGGCTTTTTCATTTACATATATTGAACATCCAACACCATGTTCGGTTTTAGAACCGTCAGTATAAATTCTAATATGTTCTTCGTAGCTACTGACGGTTGCCAAAAATTCCTGCTGGGTGATCACTGCTGGTTTCTTTTTTATTTCTCCTTCAGAAAGATCCAAACTTGTATTTACCGCTGGCAAGAGCCATGGCGGTATTTCTATAGTAGAAATTGCCAATGTATCTGGAATGGCAATTTCATATTTATTTCTTAATTCGTGGTACCTAATTCCGGCTGGTCTGGAATAGGTAGCACGACGTTCGTATAATGCAGCCATGGGATGATTCGTAAACAATTTATTATTTATATGAGCAGGGAAAGCCCATACATTTGCTGCATATCTTAACAAGAGGATCTCTCTTCTATAAGGTAGTGGCATTATTCCGGCTTCAGAAAACAGACTAGCCGCCGGACTTGTGCGGAAAGCGCCTGTTGCATATCTTATTCCGCTATTATGTACTACGTCTAACTTTCTTAAGTGCGACTTTCTAGCGGATGAATATACAATACATCCGTAGTCTAGTTTAGATTGAACCAATGCTTTATACAATCTCAATAATGTCTCTTTGTCTGAGCCCCGATTTAAGTTCGATAAACATTTTATAATGTTTAGGGCTCTTTTGCATCTATCACTCAAGTCCTGTATATGTAATCCCCATGTAAGGGATTTATCCAATACTAATCCTAAATATCTTACATTGTCTTTATATTGTATTGGATTATCATCAATTGTCAACGCAGGACTTTGATGAGGAATTCTCTTCCTACAAAAGTGTACACAGCACGTTTTTTCTGGTGAGAATTGGAATCCGTTATTCTTTGCAACTTAATGTAGAGCATTGATCGCTCGTTGCAATTTATACCTCACCATAGCAGTCTTGTTGCTGGCATACACAATTGCCAGATCATCAACATAGACGCTTTTGCTGATATCTGCTGGAATGGCTAATATCAATTTATTAATGGCAACGGTAAACAAGGTACCGCTCAACGGCGAACCTTGTGGTATGCCATTTTCCAAATTTCTTACAGTTAAATATTCGCTACTGACTCGTACTTGGAAAGTATAGTCATTCATATAGTTGCTGAGCAGTATAGGCAGATTGCCACGAATGCCCCATTCATGTATCTGGAGCATTATACCATGACGCCAGGTCATATCGAAAGCCTTCTGAAGATCAAAGAAGACTCCGACACAATGTTTCCTTTTAATGAAGCTGTTATATATAACGTTCTCTAAGCTGATCATTTGATCAGTGGTAGAGTGGTATTGCCGAAAACCTGCTTGATACGGTGATATCAGGTTTTCTTTTTCCAAAACCCAGACAAGTCGATTATTAATCATTTTTTCTAGTATTTTTCCCATAGCACACGTCAAAGAAATAGGACGATAGCTATTGGGGTCCATTAAATTTTTATTTTTCTTTGGTACTGGAACAACATGAGCTTTTTTCCCATGCTGCGGGTACATTCCATCCCGCCATATTTTATTATAAAGTTCTAATAATTTACGCTTTGCAGTGGTATTCAGCTGCCTGATCATATTATAGTGGATTTCATCCGGACCAGCAGCTGTGTTACCTGATTTTTCCAACGCTTTCGCGAATTCTTCCATTTTAAAAGGTACATTATATGAGTAATTATACTCAGTTCTGAAGTTTAGTAGACCTTCAAGTTGTTCTTTTTTAGTACGAAAATCTTCTTCGTAGTTGGCCGTTCTGCTGGCCTTTTCGAAGTGATTGGATAACAGCTCTGCAATTTCATATGGAGTGTCTTTTATTTCATCTTCATCTTGAAGGCTAGTTATGGGAGCAAAATCATTACGCCCACAAATCGCCTTCACTTTCCTCCAAACATCTGATGCAGTAGTAGTTTTGTCAATGGATGACACGTATTGCTGCCAGGATCGTTTTTTCGAATCTATCATAAGACGTTTTGCATACGCCCTGTATTTCTTAAAGGCAACAAGATTTTCTATACTAGGACGCTTCTTAAAGGCGTATTATTAAATTCGTTTGCCAACACTTAAAAGATATGATAGCAATGTACAAATCCAGTTAATTATAGCATAAAAAATGGTAAAAAAAAATATTCTAAAAGAATTTAAATAGTTATTAAATTTTGAGAATAAACGATCAATGGGATAACCAAAGACAAAGATCTTGGAAATGGTCATCAGAATAAAATAGGAGATCTATTACAAAATAATGGAGAAGGAGGAAAGATAGAGCGAAAAAAGGGGATTCCGTAAGCTTACGTTCAAATAAACTATATTCACAGTAAGTTCCATTTTTACGTTGTGTCCATGGCGCTTTCCTATGTTGGCCTTGACAAAGATTGTAAATTATAATGACCAATATTATATCAAACATACATTAATATATTATCTAACCACGCGTTCGTATTTTTTGCGTGTGCGATGTGAGAACGTATGGAAATGCAGAAAAAAAGAGATTATCTAGATTAACCCTTACGTTATTTCCGAATGGAAATAACGGGTTAATCTAGATAATAACTAGTAACACAACCCATCAGGTTGGTCTAATCGTGAACGCGTCTTCGCAAATCAGCTGATTTCGAAGTCGAGAGTTCCAACGTTCAAATCCTGGTAAAGGCTAGATTTTTATACGGATTTAAATACTAGATCGTGGATACCGGTGTTCTTTGGTGGTTGGGTTTAAATTAATCACACATCTCAGAAATGGTAGACCTGAGACTGTACAAGACTACACTTTACTTACACTCATATATATATATATATATCATCCTCATTCATCCTCTGAAGTAATACCTGACGGTGATTCAAGCCTCCGGGAATCAGGAAAAAAGTATCTAGTAAGGCAATTTTCCTGTTACCAAATAGTAACTTGTAATGAAATAAGAAACTTTTGTTTAACTGAGTTCAACGAATAAAGATGTAGGATAGAACTGCTACTACTCAACGGGCGTATATAAACTCCTTACTCAAACCTAACAACTGAAACTAGAAGATTGCAATTGTATATAATCTAAAGACGCCAGATATTATTTCTTAATTTTAATGATCAGATATAAACTAAATTTTATACAAAGGTAGAGAAAGTCATACTTCGTTAACGCAGAAGAATTCTGATTTTAAATTATCTAAAACAAAAATGAATGTAATTCTGAAGAATTTTTAATTATTAAACTCCAATTCCTAACATGAATCTATTTCAGATATGGCTTTTTATTTACAGATAACAAGTAAAATTTCATTCCATTCAACCACTTTAATAATTAAATAAGTTTATTTTTAAAGATTACTGGAATCTGTTGACTTCAAATTTTTAATTAAAAAAAAAAAGAATTCTGAATTTTATATTTACTTCATCTTTTTTTATGTTTCATGGAAACGTATATTTTTAACTTCTTTAATCATTTTAAGATTATAAGCATTTTATTTGACAAATATTTCTTTATTAGGACATGGAAAAAAATTCATTTTCTAATATATTTAAAAAAAAAAAACTAATTTTATTTGTGTCTAGACTGAATTTTCAATTATAGGACAATTATTTATTAACATTTTTTAATGAAAAATATTATTAACAATACAAATAGAATGATAATAAATCGGGATTAGATTAATTTAATCAAATAACCTTTGGCTAAATTAAGCATTACAATATATTTCTATCAAATAACAAAATAAAAAAAAGGCAGGAAAAAGTTAATTTATTCTGAAAAAGTGTAGTTTTGTAAAACTACTCCATTATAAAAAATATAAATGTATTTTAAATTTAATATTCTTGTATGGCTACGTCAGCAAATTCAAATAATTTTGTTTTACAATAGTGTATTTATCGGTTGTCTCAAAAAAAATTAATGTTGCTGAATGAATATAAATAAACATTTTTTTCCCAATTTTGTTTAATTCATATGCATATAGTTACACAAGGCATTTTTTAAAATGTAATGATAAAATATTTCATTGAATGAGAATAATAATTCATAAACAAAACAAAATGAAAAAACCCGAAACAAGCAAGCAAAAATTCTAAAAATAAAATGAGAACAATTGATTTTAAAATCAATTTTCTGAATAAGATTAGTGTTAGCAGGGAAAAAATACATTTGTGCAGATTGAATAGTCATTCAGAACGGTAGGACGGCTGATCGTACGATCAGTACAGGTACTGGTTAGTCAGTACGTTCCCCCGGATCCCCGAACAGTTGGTCTGTTAGTTTCCCAGTGGACAAAATGGACGTAAACCGACCCAGAGCAGAAGAGTAGAATCGGTCGGAGGGTTAGGGTAAAATGGAACGAGGTGTACAGTTTAGAACGAGAAAGAGGGACAAACTCAACGAGAGGGAATGATAGAGAACCGGGATATTCAACTGTCCCTGAATTAGAGCCAACTCGGACTAGCAAATTATTTTAATCAACTTTACCGACGTTCAGTACGAAACGGTATCCAACGGGGAGTCGTTTATTGTAGATGTACACAACAAAGAAAGGTGTATTTCTTATTTTTGTTGTATTAGAAACTTATACTGAAAAATTTACTTTTCGTTACATTATAAAAGAATTTGTGATATCAATCCTAAAAAAGCATACATAAAGAAATTTTATAGAGTAATTACACTAAATAACGATATTTCAAAGTTGTCTATTTTAAAAATATTTCTACTTAAATGAAGATAAAAATAAATAGGTATATAAACAAAACTCAAATTTTTAATTGTTTTTTTTTTCATGCAAGAACAACAAAAAAAAAATACCAAAAATCAATCAAACATTTTTTCCTAAAAATTCATCTACCTGTTTTTTTTTTTTTTTAAAGAAAAATGAAAAATTATTTGCAACTTTTTAAAATTATTAATTTGTTTTTACGTACAGCATATTAAATTAATAAATTCAAATACTAATCTATTTTTAGAACTTTAATCATTGCTCTCCAAAATAAATGATATAAATAAACAACAAGTTATGATTTTCAATTTATTTTTTTTTTTTAATGGACTTAATTTCCATTACTGTAGGTTAAGTACTAATGCAAGCTTTAAGCTCTGTACCGTTTTTATTATTAAAAAGAATGTCTTATGTAATTTTAGTATTTCTCATGTACAAGACTGTAAATACGTGACTGGAATTAGAGCATTGATGTAAAACAAAAAAATTACTTTCTGAAATTAACTTCAAAACCTGAAAACTATCTTGATCAGTAACTTAATTCAATATTTACTGTATTTCTACAAAAAGCTGCGATCATAAAACTTATTTTTGTTACAAAGATATGTGAATGCTTGAATATGGATAATTTAACGATTATTGTTTAAATAATAAATACATTTATTTTTCATTCCTTGTTACTAATTTTTATTTCGCTGTAATACACTTTTTTACACAATTTTTTTTTTACCAATAAATAAGTACGCATACACTATTAGAATATCTTAAAAAGAGTTATTATAAAAGAAAAAAACTTACATTCATGTTTAATTTAAAAGCATCGATTTGGCTTACAAATTTAAAACATATTACATCAATTAAAAATAATCTTGGATATAATTTTATTCTCAATGACGATGGGCTGTTTTAAATTTTAGTTTTTCTTAGAAACAAATGTTACAGTAATTTTCTGACATTTTTCCAAGTCGGGAAGACAAGTATTTAGAATGTAACTAAGACATTATATAAGTAAAATCGTTAAAGTTTAAAAATTTAAATACATAGATCCTCGGTAGTAACGTCAGCAGCGTAGTGGCTAATAGTACAATGAAGAGAGGATGCACAGTATCCTCTCCACTACATACTCCAGTGGATAGTGTAGAATACACTATCCACTGTATACACAACACACGTGTAGTGTTCCGCGACAGGATATCAAGGTTGCAAAAAAGCAGACACCGATCCAGTAATCCATCTTTATTCTAGGCGTGAACTGAAATTTCTAAACTTTGACAAGTACGTAAAAAACTGGATTTTGTGAATATTTCTGAATTTATATATTTGTTTAAAAAAATCTTTCTGTTTGTCCGATGTAGAACTCTGCGCAATTTATTTGTATATTTATTGAGTTATTTTGAAAAGGTAACATGTAGAACACAATACATTTTCTAGAAGAAAAAAAACTCATTTTTTTCATAAATAATAAACAAGAGAAAACTGAAACCTATGCAGGTTTAATTACTGACAATAAGTTTAACAAGTTTATAATTACCAATTTTTATCAACATTTTTTATAACCAGTATGGAGGATTGCAATTTTGGATATGTTGTCTTGCCAAAATGCAGTTTATATTTACGAGGAAAATTTTATAATAAAATAATCTAAAACTGTTTTTGAAATAAAAAAAGAAATTTATATTACCTATAAAGAAAACATTACAATTAACATATTTTACCTCAATACGAATCTGATTATTTGTCATATGTTGGACTATTAAACAGTTCTTTAAAAAATGTTTCTTCTTCTCCAGTATGTACTGTACTGTAATAATTTCTTGTTATTATTAATGTTCTCACTATTTATTTGTAATTTTTGATTACACATTTGGAAGGTTTCTATAGCTTGGCATTTATGTCTTCAACCCAGCACGTTTAAGCAGTACAAATTCTTCTAGAATAATTCCTGATTAATGTCCTTTACTGTAAGAATTCCAGGTATATCTGATTTATAATGAAATTCATGATAGTTACTTGAAATGAGATCTTTTGTTCCAGAGATACTTTATTTTGTCTATTTTTATTGGATAAAACTGATTTTTTTAGATCAACATTTGTTAAAATTTATTCTTTCCTATAGTGCTACTACATGTACATTAAATTTTTCAAATTTTGTAGATGAATTTTACGTATTTTTTGAGTGTAAATATGCAGTCAAAATCTTTTTTCTTTTCACATTAGGTAAATAAATGACCACAAACTCAAAATTAACCACAAAAAGTAGGCATTAATTAATAATATTAGAAAATCTATTGTTTGAAAGTAATGAGAGAAAAAATACACGCAATTCCCAATACTGTGAGAAATAACTAGTTTTAAAGATAATAATATTTCAAACAAATCGTATATTTTATTTTATTTTTTTATTACTTTTATTTATACTCGCAACAATTAAAGTCTTTAGCGACTTATATGTTTAATGTAACGGTAAATGTGTAGTTTTGAACAAACTCATGTCGACCATTCCTGCGACGTGTGGTTAATTGAAACCCAACTACCAAAGATTACCGGTATAAACGATCTAGTATTCAGATCCGAATAAAAGCTATTTATTAGGATTTTAACCGAAGAACTTCGACTCCGAAATAAACTGATTTACGACGAGTTTATCACTAGTTCTACACAATGGGTTACTTATTTGATGATTTTAGTTAATTTTTTTTTTTGTATGAAATTATAAATATGATATAACGAATTAATACCGCTCTAAATTAGCAGAAGATTCTTTTCGAAAAAGCTCATTCATTTGCATTTTTATTTTTATAATTTATTTGAAAGCTACCTAAATTCAACTTTAGATTTGCGGGAATTAAACATTTACATATACATATTTATCTTCTTCTTCGGTGTTCTTATATGGAATGGTTTGCAATAATCCCGCAAATATGCATTTTTTCTATCTCCCTCTGCATTTCAGGTTCGGTACTTACGTCTCCCAATAAGTGTTTTATATTATAGAAATTTAATCTTCTTCGGTCCCGCTTTCCTCCATTTACATCCAAACCGTTTTAAATTAGCATGTTTTTGAATATGACGACGAATTATTCTTTTTTTTTTTTTAATTTTTATACACTACTCCAGGTAGAATTATATTCTTCTGCTCTTTGATAAATTTCTTCATTTGTTATCCAAACTCTTCAGCGAATTTTAAGCATTGTTCTATAATAATGTTTTCATAATGAAGTTAACCTTCTTTTCTCCCATTTCTCCTCGTCCATATTTGACACTTTTACAGAAAAACACTCCAAACATACGTTTTTAATAATATTTTCCTTGTTGATCGGCTGAATTTTCTTACAGTAAAGTGAATTTCTTTTGATTAAATGTTACTTTCACTTAACTGATCCTACTTTTATCTCCCTTCTGCTTCAACCTAATTCAGTTATTTATATTTTCATTTAAATCTTTTAAGATTATTCTACTAACTATCCTTCGTGCGTACACACACATATTACTTAGAAAATAATAATTATAACAAGAAGATATTCATTAAATAATAAAGAAAAATAACAAATAATTGATTCTTGAATGTAACCGATTCAAAGGTGTATTAAAGGTTAATATAGTTAATAAAATCAATACAATTTACAATTAAATGAGTAAATACAATATACTCAACTAGTAACACGAAAAATACGAAGAAGAAACTACCATTAGATGGAAGGAAAGTATTTATTGATGTGAATCAATAAAATGTTGTAGAGTTAGGAGTGTAAGTGTATCCCGAGGGACACTCCAGAACTCCAGTACTACTCCAGCGGCAACGGCATGGCATAGCAGCGGTGTCGTGCGGTTTACTGGTGGATACCTATATATGGAATCCTACGTGACCGGAACACTCTTATATTTTAACTTCTCTTATAACTCTTTAATTCCCAATACTGTAATAAATAACTAGTTTCACAGATAATAATTTCCTAAACAAATCGCTTATTTTATTATTTTACAGTAAAAAATTAATTTTTTCTAAGAAATTATTAATTTGATATAAAGAATTTATAGCTCTCTATAAAATATAAATAATAAATATAGAAAAATAAATAAATACCAAATTTTTAGTTTACGAAGAACAATTATAATAATTATTTATCTGTTTAAAATACTTATTTTAAAAATAATTTTAAAAAATTAAGATATTTTGTTTCTTATTAGTAATTTTATTACTATCAAGATTGAATAGCAGTAGCACACGTTATTAATTCGACAAGAGATATTTAAGAATTTACACAAGTTAAATCCCTCACAAATCCAATTTATTTATTCTTTATTATGATGCAATTTAAAAAATAAATAAATTATATGTCACAAACAATAATTCTTATTTTGTAATATAAATTATAACTAATAAAAAAAATTAATCAACACTAAGAATTGATTATGGCAGTGAAATTATAATTACAAAATCAATAATAAAGTTACTGTAACATAAAGGAAACTAGTTTATACTTCTATAAGGTAAGGACGGACACTTTATCTCCTCTTCAGAACGAGTTTATCAACAGCTTTCGTACTTTACCATAGAACAAAAAACTGTCGCAAAATGGAATATATTCGTGACGTACAATTCGTTGAACGCTCGACTGTTATCGCACATTCAAATGTTGTCACACGCTGTTCCAGTGTCTGGTCCTTGGCAGTGTTTATACCTTAGCCAATTGCTTGTCCTGATGTAACAGTAGCCTATTCATCCAATTAATATTTTCAAAACATCTATTTTCCAAAATTTTCACTAATCAAAAAATTATTACCACTTTATAATGTTATGACAGATAAAAGTATCAAAATACATATTAACAATTATGAAATGACTCAATTCACACTTTAAAAAGACATCGCGTATGACATAAAAACAACTTGTTAATATAATCAGTAGTGGGTAAATAACAATAAAAAATAAATGTGTTAGGGGTTTATATTGCGTGAATTTAACTAAACGCATATACTTTACGTTAGTAAAGCTGAAGTAATAACAAACTATAATTTAAGAATTCAAATTTAATAATAAACTGAAAGATTTTCTTCTTTAATTTACTGTGATTTACGATTCAAAGTGTTTCATCTATATCATAAAACAACTTTTATAATAGTTCATTTGGCTATATGGTTCAATATGAATAATAAATTAGTTATAGACGGACGTATAATTATATGGGAGCAAGACAATTATAGTGTCTGGAAAGGAACAATTTTTATTTCTAATTACGTTCAATGTTAATGAACTCATGGTTAAAAAGAAGAAATCGTAAAAAAATGAAATAAATTCACTTTTTATGAAATAGCGAGATTTACTGAAAAACTAAAGGTTCCAGGTTCGAATATCGGTTACGTATTGTGTCTAGTTATTACAGTAACCAATGAACAAAATTACGTAAATTAAAAATAAATATTATAATTATAAATTAAGTTTATTAAAACATATTTATATTTAAATATTAAATTGTAGCATACAGAAGAATCAATCGTATATTTGTGACCGGGGGTATATATTAATCTATAAATACTATATTGCTGTAAGAACTGTGGTGGCGACCAAATACAAAAGTAATAATTATTCTTATAAGTTTTCTGGAGTGGGGGAAGTTCCAGAATTGGATGTAGGCCTTAGTTCGTGTACAGACGGTTTTAGTGAGGGCGCACTGCGGTAACAAGTTGACAAACGACTATTGTACTTGTACATAAACTCGGTAATACAAAGTTTTTGGCTGATAGCTGGCACGCCACACTCGCTCGTGAATTTAAAGATGTCTACCGTATTTCAAAACAATGACAACACGATGATATTGTCTCTCTTTTTTATCCTAATTTACTAATATCTCTATCTTTTCCATTCTGTTTGTCCTATTTTCAAAGAGAAAGAAAAAAACTATGAAATATGTAGGTCAATATCTATTAAATAAATGTAACTTTTAACTACAATAGTAAATAATTTATACCAGTTAATTTCTTTATCTTTAATGGATAAAAAAAATATATATCTTCTAATGTACTTAACTAACTGTATTAAATATTAGTATGAATAATAAAACAAATATAATGTGTTCAAACTTTAAACTTTTAGTTAAAAACCAGGTTAAATTACAAGTTATCTAAAATATTATTGAAAAAATACTACAAAGAATTTTGTCCGAATTAAATAAGAACCAAAAAGGAAACATAAAACATAAAAGGTATTGCAGCTTTTACTAAAGTAATCGTTTAAACAACGAATATGGTAATGATCAACTCATTTTTTTTCCTAAAATTAATTGTAGTTATATTTTTTTTCTAAGTAATTAACATGAAAGTAATAAATGTTATAATTATTCGGACAAAAATTGTTTTCACAATGTACTGAGACATACCCAATATGGTTAAAGGTAATTTTATTGAGTTTTTATTTTATTTTTCAGTACTGAAACTATATAAACCTTAATCGATACATGTTCAAATGTAGTAAATAATCTTTGTCATCGATTAGAGAAAAGACTGGTTATCTTTATTAAAAAGTACAAAATACCTAGTACAGAGATCGGGATAATTACGTAATTACTTCCAGTAATAATGTAAGAAATGAGCCGAAAATGTAAAATAAAAGTATGATAAATGTTAAAAAAAACCTTTATAATTAGAACTATATAATATCCGATTTGAAATAAATATAAAAAAGTTACCGTGGAGCGGTTAAACCATCAGCAAATGTAATAAATATAACAGATTTTTTACTTATGAGTAAAGAGAGCGATTAATGATGGAAAGGTTGAAAATTAATTTAAATTATAATAATCCGTATATAAAGCTCTACTCGTTCGACCAATCAACGTTAATAAATATTTCTAATTTTTATACTTGTCGTTATTTTTATTAAAATAAAATTTAATAATTTTTTAAAAAAATAATTGAGCTGAATATATTATTAAAAAAAATTCTGTCAGCATGAGAAAAGTTGTTATAACTTATCAGTTCGAAAGTTTTCGTGGTTAGGTTGGTTAACTTGTAATTATCTGTTATAACCTGCATGTTATAGAGAACATTAAGGGGGTAGAGTTGTTTAACTTCAAACAACAGGAAGATTACCTTCAATCCACCTGTACAATCCATAGTTTAATCCGGAATATCAGAGTGTAGAACAAACCGGCAGGACAAAATCCTTTTGTTCCTATACGCAGGAAATTTTGTTCTAAAATAGTAGGCGTAATTCATTCATTCGAATAACGGGGTTGAGCACGAAGGGGTACTGGATAGGCAGAATTGTGCAGGGAGGTTACCCCGTTCGGGGCTATATGTGCACAATAGTACAAGGGTAGTAGTAAAGGCAAGGGGAGTCCTAGAGTATGAGGGGTCGGTGTCGATGGTGTGCCCGACATTGTGTTGAATAATTTATAGCTCGTTACAGGCAGGAGAGACAGAGTGTATAATGGTAGGAGGGGGATAAAGCGAGGGCACAAGGGGTTCTGGACTGC
The DNA here is from genome assembly GCF_047948215.1 of Lycorma delicatula. Classification (NCBI taxonomy): domain Eukaryota; kingdom Metazoa; phylum Arthropoda; class Insecta; order Hemiptera; family Fulgoridae; genus Lycorma; species Lycorma delicatula. The sequence goes on along the minus strand of NC_134459.1, from coordinate 74,794,660 downwards.
TGTACTAGAACAGGGCCTGTCCAATCAGCTTCTGTACAAGGACGAGGGGTTAGTACATAACTCCACTCATTAAAATGCCCAGAAGAAAAATCAATTGTGTTTTTATTAAGTTTTTAAAGGTCATCAAAAACTTTGTTCACTTATTTATTTTTTCTTTTAGCTAATTAATAATATACCATGACCTAATTTACATTAAACTAAATTAAACCGATTCAATAATTTATTTATTCACTTAAAACAGCTAATACTAAAATAAATAATATTGAAAACAATAAAATTGGATTCTGGTTTAATAAAATTAATAATTTGACATAAAATAAAAACAAAAACCGAACGTAATTCGTTTTGATATGTACTGGTTTCGAAGGTAATATAAACTGTATCTAAATCCTATAAACAAGAATTTTGAGACTACCTTTAACCAAAAGTTACAGTTTAGTAACAACAACTGTATGTCCTATCAAAGAAAAATTCTGGAAAGGTTTCCCCACTTCTCATGTATATCCATCCTCTACATCAATTCCTCTCGATCTAATATCCAATTAAAACTTGTACGGCATATAACAGAGTTGTTATCTCGTTTTGTAAACGATCAACAAAAAAAAATCTCTTTTAGCACTTTTTTCTGCAACCAGATAAATTGTAAAACTAACACTTTTGAAGTTAAAGTTTCGTTTAAAAAAATTACATGATTAAAACGTTTATTTACACGATTACAAAAAATTACAATGTAACATGATTTCTGGAAAGTTTTAGGAATATCTATTTACGTTAGAACAATAATGATAAATTAAAATTAGACGTATTATTATTATTATTATTATTATTTATATTACTAAAATTCTTTTAAAAAATATTTAAAACTGGCATAAAAACCTTTTTTATTACTGAACGAGTATTACTAGTGAAACCTGAAGTTTATAATAAGTCCATAAAGAAAAAAGAGAATAACCTTAATAACGGAAACTTTATTCTACCTATTGTTGTTTATGAAATAAAGTATAATTTTTTTATACTCTTCTTCAGTTTTAAAAATAAAAGTTTTTAAGTTTGATCGAATTATTTGATTATTTATACTAGTATAAATACCTATTTTAACTTCGACTCGAAGAAACCAAGATTCACTTTTGATGAAAAATTCCATAAGAGGGAAAAGATTCCTTCTTTGACGCGTTGAAATATTTCGAAATTTCAGCATTCAAATACCGTCATCAATCTCAAGAGAATATAAGCCTATAATTTGTGTAAATGTTTATTTAAGAATGATTAAAAAAGCAAAATATTGTTTCTTAAGGCAGCTTAATTAATATGGAGAAAAACATATTAATTAAAACAAAAACAAATCCATTTCAAATGCATTGGTTTTTGTAGAACTGTACAAACCTCTGAATCGATTTCAAGTAAAATAGTCTGGGCGTAATTACACATTTCATAGCTGAGGTTTATTTAATGGAAGTTATTTCAATTGTAAGAAAAATATATAAACTTAATAAAAGCATATGGAAACTATAAAAAAAAAAGTTAAATATTGAAATAAAGAAAAAAATCATATCCTTTTAAAATTGTTTCGCATTAAAAATAATATATATGAAGTAGTCGGGTAAGCGAAATATAATAGTTAATGAACGGAAGTTATAAATAGAAATAATTTTACTGTGTTAAGTTATACGAGAAGTGAGATAAAATATAGAACAATTAAACTTTTAACAATAGAGAATAATTTTATTAAGATTATTAATTCCTTTACAAAATACAATAGCTTTTCGTTATACTTATTCATAAAAACTTTCCATTTATTTTCGTTTAATTTTATTGTTCCCAATTTTTTTTTCTATTCACGATTAGGAGATAAGTTATCATACAATTTATTACATTAACGAACATTAATTATTATTATTATTAAATTTAAATGAAACAAGAAAACTTATTCAATATTTTAAATTTAGAAAGATAGTAAAATTCACTCACGTGACCTTCTGAAATTAACTCATAATTTTGACTGTTTCGTAATAATTTTTACTTTTCTATTATTGCGCAAAAACAAATGCACTGTTTATTTTTAATTGTGTGGATATATATATAATAGCATCCACGTCCCAGCTTCGCCCACGCTATATAACTACTTACTCGCGATTCTCGCCGCTATCAATTTTATTTTCTATTTTATATCTTTTAGTCAAATAATAAGAAGATTACGCAATCCAAAACACAAGTTGATATTTTATTTTGTTACCGAGAAATTGATAAAACAGTAAAGTAATTAAAAAAATAGTAAAATTTAATGTACCACATTTTAACTCTTTAAACTCGGAATTTCAAAAAATCTAGAAATTAGTTTTTAGGTATTCACACGAACATTACACACCAAAAGTCAAGTCGATATCTTCATTTGTAACAGAAAAATTGTAAAATTTAATGTTACCCTTATTTTAACTCTTTAAACTCGGAATTTCAAAAACCTGAAATTCATTTTTACTTATTCAGATGAAGGTTACACATAAAAAAAAATCATAGTGACATTTTCATTTGTTACCGAAAAATTCAAAAATAGTAAATTCATTGTTACTCCATTTAACCATTTAATCTCGAAATTTAAAAAAAAAAAAAAATCCTTTCTTAGTGTGCACTACTCCGTAAGAAGAACGTGTACACAAATTTTAATCAATTTATCTTCCAACAGTTTTTGCTGAGAGTTGATTATGAATTAGTCACAATACGATCTTTATGTATATATGTATATATAATACTACATCGCTATAACGCAATTCAAAATAACGCATGTAGAAGGATGTCCCCCCCCAAAAGAAGAAATGTTAACAAATATTAAGAAAAAATTCTACTTTAGAAACGCATTTTAACTACGTATACTTTTAACTACGTATACTGAACAAAAGTACGGGTCCGGCTCTGGGGATCGGGGTAAAAAAGGAGAAAAAAAATTGAACAAAATAAATAAATACCGTAACTCTGTGAAATTACAAGTCCAAGTAAACAAAAATACCAGTAACGATCTACTATTCAAATAACTGTCTCCTAAAGTGATATGATAACTTATCACTTTAGAAGACATATCACTTATCACTTCTGAATATTTATATTCAGATGTGTTGTGTTATTGCAGTAATTTGTTCTAACAAAGTAATATTGTATATTAATTTACGGTATTTTGACTTCAAATTGTTAGTAGAGTACTATATTTTCAATTAGGTTATAAGAGAAAATGCTTAAAAGTCGTAACGAAAATGCTTAATTAATGTAGTTTACTACCGTTCTAAAAAAAAAAAAAATAGAAAATAAAATCCACCTATATAAATGTAAGTACTATATAATACAAACTGAGTACGGAATTTTTATTTTTCTAAATTTTATTCGGTACTTACGTATTAACGCCACCGCAGCTACAGCTTTATTTAAAAACAAAGTAGTTAATCGGATTTCGGTGGAAAATGAACAGTCTCTTTATTAATTTAAATAAATGGTTATTTATATTTATTTATTTTATAAATATAATTTAACCAAACTTAACCTTCGCTCGCTAACCTTGACTAATTAAACCGTAATTTTTTGAGTATTTATTTAATAAATTCAGTAATTGTTGCAATTATTTATTATTTAAATAATCAAAAACTACTGTTAATTAGTCAAGGTTAGCGAGCGTAGGTTAAGTTTGGTTAAATTATATTTATAAAATAAATAAATATAAATAACCATTTATTAAAATTAATAAAGAGACTGTTTTGAATCTATGTTGAACTCTATATAGGCCCATTTTCCACCGAAATCCGATTGACTACTTTGTTTTTAAATAAAGCTGTAGCTGCGGATGCGTAATAGGTAAGTACCTTTTATTCTATCCCGTAATATTTTCACTTTTAATTATTACCTTAGGTATTATTTTAATTGTTACAATATTAACTCATTCGGCGTCTTTTTTTCCGTTAATCACTTTATCTTCGAAATAAAGCGGTTAGCCTATTTCTTTTTTCCTGTTTAGCCTCCGGGAATTACCGTTCAAGCATTACTTCAGTGGATGAATGAGGATGATATGTATGAGTGTAATGAAGTGTACTCTTGTACAGTTTCAGTTCGACCATTCCTGAGATGTTTGGTTAATTGAAATCCAACCACCAAAGAACACGATTTAGTATTCAAATCCGTACAAAAGTAATTGCCTTTACTAGGACTTGAACGCTGGAACTCTCGACTTCCAAACCAGCTGATTTGGGAAGACGCGATCACCACTAGACCAACACGGTGGGTTAACGTGGTAAGCCTATAACGCGGATAAAACAGCTGTATCCTAAAGGCCGCGTTATAGCGAAGTACTGTATACATATTGATTTACAAAATTAAAATTGTCTACCTATTCAATATTGTAATAAAGATAATTAAGTTGATTTTATTTTAATTTAATATTGTACATGTTAATTACAAATTACCTTTCCTTTTTTTTAATACATACGAGTGTGTATATATATATATATATATCCACACAGAGAGAGAGAGAGAGAGAGAGAGAATGCTGATGTTTATATTTTATAGATTTTACTTAAATAAAAATGTAAGCTAAAACCTGAATTTCTTTGTTCCTTAAATATCACGTACAGCAAAATCGATGAAAAAACATGCATTAGGAGTAATCAAATAGCTTTAACGGAAGGGGAAGTTGTACAATCACCTCTTTTACCATATCATAAACATCTCGCTGTGATATATCCATATCCTCCAAGAAGCTGAAACGTAGTTACGATTGGTAAATACAAGAACGGTATACGTTTTAAGACCTGTTTTATAATACAGTATGCTCCATTACAATTGCCAGTTAATGAACTATCATCCAAGCTACATTCATATGCATAAGTCAGGATCGAATTAACAAGTAGATAAATGTCTACGGCCCTTAATTCTGAAGTATCTGCTTCAGAACAGGAAAAAATAATTGAAAAAAAAATTCTATCTTTGTTATTATAGTACACTACGGTATTATTTTAACATAATCATAATAATTTATGAATGAAATTGGATTAATGTCACTGACGGATCCTAAGGGGAGGCTACAGGTTCCGCTTGGAGGTTTACACGGAGTATTTTTTTAAAAAGGTAAAAACATTTTTAAATTTTAAAAAAAATAAATTTTTTTTTTTCTTTTGAAAACCAAATAAAATATGAATGAGAAAGCGTTCTTTTTGTTTTTTTATGATGCCGAGAAAGAAAATTTCTTGACTGCCCTTTAAGTTTTGTTTGAAGTTGTCTGCAATTTATATGATCGGGGCTTCAAATTTAAATTTTCTCTAAGACCCGGTAGAGGCTTAATCTGATACTGGCATACGCTACACGTTGTTCATCCGAATCAAATACGATCTTATTTTGAATATTTATTTAAGTAATACGAGGACATGGTTTTATGGTAGAGTTTATCGTTTTATAAAAAAACAGTGAACAGTTGAAAATCTAGCCTTATAGTTAGTTAACAAAGTGAGATCGGGATGTAAACTTGTTTACTGTTTGGTCTCTTAAGCAATATGTTTTGTAGAATACTTATATACAATTATAATGAAAATTTAAACATGTCTATAAATACGAAAATCGATTTTTGTGTTTATAAGCATGTTTATATTGTTATCAGTCGGCTACAAAGTGTTTCTTTGTGAAAAGTTCTAACCGTATCTGATTTTTGAAGATCACAAAGCAATTGGATGGTTATGAAATCAAACAAAACCATCGAATTTCATTACGGTTTAAAAAAAGTTCGTCGCATTGTTTATTTTAATTTTTAATGATTTCCGGATGAAATAAAGGATTTACAGAACGTCAATGATGCATGTAAATTACTGCTATCATGCTAATTTCAGTCTATATAAATTTAGGTATAGCTAACAATTAGTTAATTAGTTAATAATCAACGGCAAATAATGAAGTGTCAAAATATTAAAACTCTTCTGTTTGTAGAAGTGAATAATTTCATAACCTCCTGACAGTACTTTCCCTCCACTTTTATCCCCTAAATTTTATTATGTAAAGCACTAATAACGCCTCCTCTCTACTCCTCCTGATCCAATCATCCTTACAAACGACATATATACGTATATAACTCCGGGTTTTGTACACAAACCTTTTGTGTATATTATACTTTAACCTATTACATATCATGGGATTTTGTAATTAATATTTATATATAGTTACATACCAAATACAAGCAGAATTCAGAGCACTTTCATTTTCAAAAGCTAATCATGATATACGTATTATTTAGACAACATATATAGTAAATATTAACATTGTAATTACTGAAATTTACTGTTATAAATTGATTATTTACTTTATGCAGATATATAATTATTCCTATTATCATCACTATTGTCGATGTTACAATATTGCCTAATTAATATTTTAATAATCAAGTTAAACAATTTCATTTTATTGTAATTTACTATTGTGCAATTTAATTAAAAAATATATCTTTTGTTGCTAGAACATGAGCTTCATTCTAAAATTATAATAAAAAGAAATTAAATTAAATGAACTTAAAAAAGTTAAATAAAAAATTTATTTGTTTGTTTAGATTTCAGGGCATTTCAAAGCTTTATTAGACAGCCATGTATATTAAAGCTTTCTTTCTTTTCTAAAGGAAAACTGTTATAGTTCATGAAAAATCTTATAAGGCAACAAAAACCATAGAAAGAATACATTATTAATGATGTCAGGTATATGGAATATGCTAAAATAATCAGCACACAATATAAAAAAAGTATAAAGCAAATTAAACTTTCGTTTAGAAGAAAACAAATATATTTTTAATATTAAAGCATTTATTAATAATTTTTTTTACTATAAACTAAAACTGGGTAAAAAAACAAATTTTTATAAAATTATATCAGAAAAAATAAATTTAATAATTCACCAAATTAAACAGGTCGACAAGAACAAAACTTATTTTTGGTTTACAAGATAACCGTTTTATGTTTATATATTCAAAAATGTTCAGAGTATTATTCAACAGAGCATTATTAATTGATATATTATTCATATAACTATAAATTTTCTGATGTCACTTCATGAATTAATTCAAAAATTATTGAATAAGGAATTTACACTATTTGCTCATAACCAGACATTTCGTTTGTTTCAGTACATTCGTCATCTATCTTGTGTTTACATACTCATTCCACATCAGTAGACTTGCATATTTACTTCTTAGGTGCTCATTTGGATAGCCTTATGTTGTGTTACCGATAATGACATATTGTAGTAACTTAGTATGAGTTCTTAACTAAGCGTTAGATTTTTTTTTTTTATAGAGGTAAAGAAACCCCATTTACGGGCGGCTAGGCAGTTTCGGGCTCGCTAACAGGTTCCGCAAGATATTATTAGGTGCGTATATGTTCCTGCGCACTACCGACTAAACCTCTATCCTTGACTATCCACTCCTCTTGGAAACTGCTTATACAGCATTACTTCAAGAAGGGGCAACGCCCGCTCACGCAATCGGACACCGCAATCAAAGGAACACGAATACACAAATAAACACCAATACAATCACACATTCAACACAAAGATACAAAACACAAGCAACACTAAGACACAGCAAAGCATAATTACGCACGCACACATAGTCGGCCCTAACAGGCAAACACCGAACTCGCACACGATTCAAAACAAATTACGGTACACACACACAACCAACATCATGCACACTCTCAGGTACTTACACAGAACTTACTAGGACATTCACAATCTAAGCTGCAGAAGAGCAGAACGACAGAAGCTGCGTTAAACTGAAATCCGTCGAACCATGGGTTCTCCGGATCCATCCACCAACGTCACCAATCAGTATATATGTCCACCTGTCTTTCGCACTGTGGATCCACCTCTCCTGCCACTCTCCTCACAACTTCTTCATAATATCCAAATTGTTACCTTTCTTTTCGGCAGCAAACAGTGGTCCGCGTTGGCGTAACCGTCTCTGTTTAAGCTTTAGACATTATATAATATATTTTAATTCATTCAATTACATCGGATTAACCTGTTCTTATTTCTTTTATCGCTGACCATAATATCTACTATATCACACATCATATCTATCGGGTTCCTTATCATGTAGGAATCCTTTGTATTGAAGGATCGTATTGAGAATTTTTGCACTTTTGACCTTCATATGTATAATCGATTCAAAATCTGGTTGGCTGTTATTTGTAGTTGACCGTGATTTGTGTTATTAATGATGTTGTTTTGCGATCAAAATCATCTGCGAGTTTTTATTTCCATAAAACAATTATCGTTTATTAATTGATTTGAAAAAGGCAGTTTAAAGCATGATTTTATCATGTTGTTTGGTTATTTCATATTATGTCACCTAAATGAATTCCGTGTAAAGGTTCATCTCGGTTATTTCGGTTTTATATTTATGCAATATTCCAATGGTAATTGTAAATAGCAAGAAGAATTAAAGTTATTTTCGGTGATCAGGTAGCAGAAACTTAATATATATAAATATATATTCGTATATATAAGTTTTAAAGCCATTACACCGCTATCAGAACTTAGTACTCGTATATTTGCGAATATTATTGTTACGTAATATGCAATAATATATATATATTTTTTTAAGCTTAAATAGCGTATACATTTTTTACTTTCCCTTGTGAATTTAATTACATTCTTTTCTTGATTATATTCTTTCAAAAAAAACACTTAATGAAAAAAGTACATATATTTATTTTTTTATTTTTTCTGGAATTATTCTTGCATTTTATACGTGTTTATTTTATAAATTTTGTTTATTTTTTGTACGATGGATTTTTCACTCCCTTATTAGTTTTACTTTGTTCTGGTGGTACCTTTTAGAACTAAAGCTTTCTAATATTTTTTTTTCTTTTATCATTTATATAATAATTTTTGTTTTGTTTTAGAGTGATTTAGAGTGATACCTTTCTATTTGTTCTTCTACCTAAATTAAAACCAACTCTTTTCCAAATGAAAAATGTTATGGGTGGTACTAACCTGATATTTCTGTCTCTTTCTTTTATAAGTTTATAGATAAATTCACGTGATGGGTAAATCGATTTATTTAATATTCCATATCTTGTGAGCTTAATAAACTTACCTTATCTTTACATAATTTCTTTTAAGTATCGTTACCTTTTTTTTTATTTGTAATTTTTAGTAATTTTGTAATATTAGGATTAGGGATTAGCTTCTTCGGATTCTCCCAGTAGATGGTTTTAGAATCGCATAACTCTGGTGGTAATATTAATCAAACCCGGAAACACTTGCGTGCCTTTGAAAGATTACATAACTGAATATTTTAGAAAGGTTTTGATACATTAGTTTATTTATTTAAATGTTATTCCGTCTTAAAAATGAGTGAAAATAAAACAGGAATTTGATACATTTTGAAATTGTATTACAAAAACGGGAAAACGCGACTTAGGCTGCTAAAAAAATTGTCATATAAACATAGTGCATTATTTGTACAAATAGCAGAAAGCTATTTTAAGCGTTTTCAATATTGAATTTTAATGTCAATTATGCATCTAGCTACGGTCGGCCAGTGACTGAAAAAGTCAAATAAATCCTAAAAAAATTGACCAAGATATTAGCATACTGATTTCATTATAAAGTAAAAGTCAACCACAGGATAAGTTTTAAATCGTTTCAAGAAAACTAAATCCAAATTCTGTACTTGAGTCTGACGTGATTTAACAATGAAAAATTTAATGGGATTGAATTTCCATCCGCGAATTTTTACTAAAACGGAATGATATCAAATCTTTTTTGAAATGAATTATTGCAAGTGATAAAAAATGGATCAAGTATGACAATTACATACGGAAAAGATCGTGGTCAAAGTAAAAGTAAAACTCCGTAAACGGTAGCAAAGCCAGAATTAACATCGTAATTGTGTTCGTGGGAGGATTGAAAAGGAATTACACACTGCCGCTCTACCAAACGATTGATTCTAATCTTTACTGTTCGCAATTGGAAATATTTTGCCAAGAAGTCGAGATAAAGTGATCAGAATTGATTAGTAAGAAAGGCCGTCGTCGTCTTGCATCATTTCAACGCCAGACCCCCACACATTTTTGTTTACCAGTAGAAAATTGAGACAACTTCGGTGGGAAGTTTTTATGCATCCACCGTATAGTACTGATATTGTACAATCAGACTACGAATTTTTTCGGTCTCTACAGAGCTCTTTTAACGATATAAAGTTGGTTTGTGAGAATCATTTAAAACAGTTTTTCGTTTAGAAAACACAGAAGTTCTAAAGAGATAGGATTATGATTTTACCTGAAAATGGCAAAAGGTGATTGATCAAACCGGTATATATTTGTTTTAATAAACTTCATTTGAAATTAAGAAAACGTTGTTTTACTTTTGTTATAAAATACGAAGAAACATTTTCTCCGACTAATATATATGTATATTACGATGTAGTATTTGATATGACAAATGAAATTCGTTATTTCTTCCAACACTTTTTTATTTTCTGCTGAAACAATAATATCATCAGCCAAATTTAACTCTTTATTTTTTATCTTTGTTGTTACTCGTTTCTCAAGTTTTTCTTATAGCATTTTTATTTCTTCTTCTGTATGTTAGTTGAAAATCGATAGCGATGTACTTCGTTCTTTTTGTATTCCTTCTTGACGTTTCTGCTCTTCTGTTCTTACTATAATTCCTTACAGATTATAAATCAGTATTTTTTTCTGTATATTTTAACAATATTTTTTTCTTTTCTGATGTTTATTCATTAAAATTCTAAAAAAAATAAAATTATTTATTTCTAAGAATTATATCTTTTTATTAGGTTGTTATTTATTATTTTCAAATTAGTTTCTTTTATGAAAAATTGAATTTTGTTTTTAAATAAAAATTTTGTACAACCAAATATATTAGTGTGTGTTGCAAAGCTAATTTTTTTTTTTGTTAATTTAATTATGTTTAGTACAAGTAAAGTTTATGCACCGAGTTTTCTTACCAAATCAGATAAAGTGTTAATTTGATATTTCGAATATAAACAAAAATAACTTGTGCTTTGTTTACCTCAATAGTAAAATCTTATTTTTAATTAAATTTTGAATATATTACTATTATGTTATCATGGTTATCTTATGTAATACTGAAAATACACATCTCTTTAAGAATACTACATATTAAATACCGGCCAATCAGCTTAAAAATACGTTTGAAGTATGTAATGCAGGGCTTCTTAAACTTTTTTATATAGCGACCCCCTTCAAGCTTAGGAAATTTTAAACGACCCCCTCCTCCATATAATGAAATATATATTAACCGTAGATGTAGATTTAATATCGCACTATTTTACAATGTAAATAAAATAAGGATTAAAGAATACGTACCCATTCATTTCACATATATGTAATTGGAAACGTTGACGGGATATCGGTCGTAATAAAACACAATAAATAGAATGACATAAAACTATATATATATTTATTCAATAGAAAAAATAAACTTTTGTAACAATTTTTTTATAAGAAAACATAAAACTATATCTATATATTCAATAGAAAAAATAAACTTTTGTAACAATTTTTTTAATAAAAACATATTATTAACATCAAACAATATTAATGTGACGGATGTGATTGTTTATTTTTACACAAATAATTAAATCTAGGCTCAATTTGAGTTAGTGCAGATCGTAATAAATTTTCAACGTTTATTGGTATTTTCAAGTTGAACGGTATTTTGATTTTATGTAAGTTAATGTGGAAAAGGCCGATTCACATAAATATGTTGTACAAAATGGCAGTAATTTGTTCATTGCCATTTCCGATAGTAGGGGATATTCTGATTTGATTTCTATCCAAAATTCATGCACAGGCACTTGAGAAAATCTAAGTCACAAGGTAGTATCACTTGTTAATTCGGCAAATTCTTCTTGTGCTTTTAAGTTTAAAAAATTAATTTCTTCCATTTCAATTGAAAATGGATTGCAAATCCATTGTTGTGTATCGATATCATTGGGAAAATACCTATGCATGTAAACTTCCATATCCTTCAAATGATTAACTATAATTTTTGTTATAGGAGTATCTTTTTTTGAAATATTGTTACTAATTATATACTCGTCAGTAAATGGAAACATTTCGAGCGATCCACTTTCCACTCTGTTCTTCCATATAAGAATTTTTTTAACAAAGGCCTCAAGTTTATTTTTTAACATAAACATATTAACGCAGACTCCCTGCATTGATAAATTCATATCATTGATTTTATCAAAAATATCTGCCAAATAGCATAGCTTGAGAAGCCATAAATTATCTTGAAAATAATCGGCCAAATTAGAATTTTGCTCTGTTAGAAATATAAGAACTTCATCTTTTAAAGTTAATAATCGTTTCAAACTTCGACCTTTTGATAGCCACCTAACTTCAGCATGTAACAATAAACTTGTATAATCCGAATCCATATCAATGCACAAATTTTTAAACAATCGACTATTAAGTGCTCGACTTTTAATAAAGTTAATGATTTTGACTGCATCAAAAAACACAGTGTTTAATTCTGGTGCAATTTTTTTAACAACAAGTGCCTCTCGGTGAATCATACAATGTGTAAATGTAATATGATCATTTCCAGCTTTAACAAATGCTGTAAAACCAAGATCTTGTCCGGTCATTGCTGCAGCACCGTCCGTGCACACACCAACACAATTTTTCCAATTTAATCCTTCTTTTTCAAAAAACTCATTTACTTTTATATATATCTTTTCCACGAGTATGACCTTCCAGAGGACGACAAAACAGTATATCTTCATGAATGCTTCCCTCATAAATATATCTTACAAAAAGTAACAACTGTGCCATTTTTGAAATGTCTGTCGACTCGTCCAGTTGTATTGCAAACTTTGAGCTGTCTTTAAGCCTCATAAGAAGCTGTTGAAATTGATCATTGCTAATGTCTGAAATTCTTTTGGACACAGTGTCATTTGATAATGGAATTTTACTAATTTCAGCAGCATACTGTTTTCCATGAACAATTTCAGACATTCTTATAGCTGCAGGTAGTAAAACTTGCTCTCCAATAGTAAAAGGCTTTTTCGTTTTTGCTATCAAATACGAAACTTCATACGATGCCAATAGATATTTATCATTCAAAGTAACATACTTCTCCAAAGTGTTCTTTTCTTTATTTGATGTTTGCAAAAGACGCTCAAAATATTCTATTGGCTTTTTTGATAACGTTGCATGTTTAGTATTCAAATGTCGTTGCAGTTTTGACGGTTTCATGCTTTCTGCAGCCAAAACTTCTTTGCAAATTAAGCACACTGGTTGTTCTTCATTGTTGTGAGAAGAGCATGTGAAGCCATACTGCAAATATGATTCGTCATATTTTCTTTTTTTTGTTTTGCTAGAAGTCGGATTTGAAGCACTGCAACTTGGTTGTGACGGCGTGGCAGACTTATTAGTTGGAATTTTAATTAGCCATTTATCCATGATGGTTAAATAATAATAAATAATTAAACAAAATGTAGTTGAACTTTAACGTAATAATTAAAAACACCAACTGAAAATTACACAGTAAATACACACATGTCACTACGAAGACAAAGCTGAGTCCAAACTGAAGTACAAACAGAAAAATAACTACACTCGAATCTTTACCAGTGCAATGACAACAAATTACGATCAGATCAACCCCGACGCATGGCGTGTTCAAAGTGTGCAGCGCACAAAGGCACCGTATCACAAAGACGCCGAAAAAGAAGCTTTCATTTAATTTTTTTTATTATTCTTTTATAAAAATAATATGCCGATTCGCCTAGCCTAGCTTGATTATGCTTCCGTATTGTATGTGTAAGCTGTAAGGCGACGCGGCGACTGGGTACTTATAATCACTAAGTTATCTTGCAAACACTGACGCCGGCGGCCAGACATCAATGTCGAACGTTCAGTTGAAAATCGAGGAGCGCGTTGTATTTATTATTTTAAATGCTACTTCCATATTTTCATTTATAGGCCCTACATAACAGTTTTGCATTGCCACTTTTTTCAAAAAATAGTTATAATAAAACTACAATAGTATTTTGTATGATTTTTATTTGTATTTATATTTGTACGTAGTGTGTATACTAATTTTAAAATTTTATTTATAATGATTGAAAAGTATCAGATCTTTGCGACCCCCTTTCAGTAGTCTCGCGACCCCCCTGGGGGTCGCGACCCACAGTTTAAGAAGCCCTGATGTAATGTTACAATTTTCTGCTATAAAAAGTTTCGGTAATATTTTAGAACTGTCCTGGTTCAAGATATGTTCATTTTATTTTATTTTCTTAATCATTCACTACCAAATAATATTTAGTGTCTTATTAAAATGATTATTTTAGGTTTAGTTGTTTTCATCTGTATAAATAAAAATGTAAATGTTCGTTTGTTCAAAATCTTAAATCTCCGAAAGTTCTTCTTCATCGATTGCTTTGAAATTTTTACACAACATTGCATTCGAATATGCATGTGTTTTTTATATACCTACTATTTATTTATCACACCTGTTACGGGTAAAAACATGCTTTTTTTTAAAAAACAGCGCTATCTGTTGGACGTAAAAGCAACACACGCTATACTAAATATTTCACGATTCCATTTCAATGTTTCCGATTTGTATGACAAAAAACTACTGGGCCGATATACGCGCGGGGAGAAAGAGAAAAATCGGAAAAAATCAGAAAAAGTAAAAAGGCAAGAAGGTAAAAAGGGAAAAAGAGGAAAACAGAAAAAGAAAAAAAGGGGAAAAATAAAAACGGGAAAAGAAAATTGAAATAAGAAAAAAGGTAAAGGGGAAATAAGAGAAATGGACGTAAAAGCAACACACGCTATAGTAAATATTTTACGATTCCATTTCAATGTTTCCGATATGTGTGTTCGCTGTAGGCTGAAAAGCTACTGGACCGATTTACACGGAGGGAAAAAGGGTGGAAGGGAAGAATCTAAGAAGATAGAAGGGGAAAACGGGGAAATGGAAAAGGGAAAGGGGGAGGAAAATGGGAAATTGGGAAAGGGACAGGGGAAAGTAGGAAAAAGAGTAAGGGAATAAGGTAAAAAGGAAAAGCGGTAAAAGGGAAAAGTTAAATTTGTGAAGTTCCGTAATGTATCAAACTTTCAATTGTGTTCATTTAATCTATATATACTCAAATCTAGCAATAGCGAAGCATTGACGGGTCTGCTAGTTTTTAATATATTAATCCATTGTAATTTTCTAGTCATTAATCAGTCATTTTCAGTGTTTTATTAATCTTAATAATAGTTATAAAAACGCTGTAAATATAACATTTTTTTTTAACCGAGTGAGTTCTTTTTTTTGCGAGGGGTAAAAACGCTTTTGCGTTATGATAGACCGGAACAAATATATTACAATACTATAAAAAACGATTTCTTTAATTATTAAATAGTCGCATACTGATTCACAGCTTTAAGAAAAACAAGGTATTCCATAGTATCATTGTATTATTTCTTAGAATATCTTGGGTTTTAGCTTCTAATTTAAATTTACGACGTAATGCCGCATAGCACACAGTCCACTAGGATGTGGTGTATTCTTATTTGGCAGTCGTAGCGAACATAAACAGGTTCATCTGGCTCATTTCTTAGGTGTCAGATTGTAAGATTAGTATGCCCTCTTCGTAAACGGTAATTAATAAACCGTCTTTCGACGGTTGTTACGGATTGAAGAGTTTCATGACAACACCGAGTCCTTGATGTACCATAGTTTATTATCTCCTATTGTAGTCCAATCTCCTAGCCGCCTTCTTGGAAGAGTATGTTTAATAGAAATAATAAAATCGGTAGTAGTAATAACACGTGTGGTGAAAGCCGGTTGGATACGTAAGACTTTAGCTGCAGATCCACACGTTTCTCAACCAGGATTCTCACATGGTTAGGAATCCAGCAGAAATTGTAATCATATAAAACACCTTTGCGTGTAAAAATTCAACACCCAAATTTACATGAATTCGGAATTTTTTTTAATGTTTTTAGAATTTTTATTAATGAAGTTTTGTTATAGACAGTAAGTAAAATTTCATTCATCATTTCATTCATGATTAAGCATATTATTATAAAAAAGAATATTTGGTGTATATGTATAAGCGACTGTTTGTGAAGGAGTAATACATAATATGTACGAGCAAACGCATAGACCATCATCTTATATAAGGTTAGATGATCACACACACGCACACGTACACCGACATATGAGAATATATATATATATTATTTTTCTAAAATCGATTCTTTCCAGAACCATATTCCTGAGCGCTATATAAATTATATTAATCCGATCAACTTACATGCAGAAAAATAAAATAGAATGACACCTACCATATTCCATAATTCAAGCAAGAGCGCTTTCGTGAGTCCCTCGCATCATCAATTACTCCATATAATTTTTCAGATCACTCGTACCAAATTTTCAATTAAAAGAAATTTCAATTTTAATGTGCAATTTGGTGATTTGAAAAATTATGTAGAAAAATTGATGATGCGAGGGACTCGCGAAAGCGCTCTTGCTTGAATTATGGACTAAGGTAGGTGTCATCCTATTTTATTTTATTATACTGTATTTATACTGTATTTAGATTGATCGGATTAATATTATATATATATATATATATATATATATATAATGTTGTCCCTACCTATAGGTGCCAAAGCTGTTTGGCTTGAATTGCTCCAGCCGGTGAACTGCCTCTTATCCTATTCCCCTCTCTATCATTGCGTCCACTCACACCCTCAATTGCCACCACTTTCTCCTCCACCCCCCAATTTCTACACATTTCAACACACACAGTTTAACACCAGCCAGCAGGCCAACCATTGAGCCGATGTCAGCCAGTATTATAATGGTCTAGTGGTGGTGGCTCCATTGTTCCGCAGTTTATGAATTCCTCCATTGTTATAGACTATTGTTCACTTGTATTCAAGACTCCATTAACAGCATGAATTTATATTAGTATGATGTGCGGTGCCGACTGTATATGCACGTTCATGTGTGTACTCGCTTCTCGTTTCTATTTCTATTACTCGATGTTCTTTTAATTCTACAATGTTTTTATGTTGTTCGCTTGCTCAGTTTACGTACACCCTTCCTCATTCTGTTATATTTCAGAATACGAGCGGTAGGCAGCAGTTCTCTCTCTTATTGTATAACTAGACTACAACGGTAGAAGTAAACTAATATTCCTCTACTAAACGTAAACCCAGCCCTTATTCTCCCTCCGCTGCTTTTACTTGTTGTATTTACTCTGTCCTAACTTTTGACTGCTTTGAAACTAATACAGACTCCCACCACCTATACTTAACGCTTGTGTGTTCGCTACCTGCTGTCCGCCCTTGTTTTCCTCTTATTGTATTGTACTTCCATTAGCAAACAATCAAAACTCATATAATAAAGGTGTGTTTAATATATACTCCCATACTTTCCTTCTTGCTCTCCCACAAAAACACCCACATTTGTAAATAACAGTTTGCTTATCTTAAAGTTATAATAAATATTATTTTTTACCCCTAAAACATAACTGAACCCCAACTTACATGCACGGTTGAAGATTATACAACTTAAGCGTAAGACGTGCCAAATATATGTTACATAATATATTATGAGGCGAAAACTATTTCAGTTTTTTTTTGTTTATATTCTTCATCTATTACCCGCAAATGTTTAGTTAAAATGGGTTCTGAGTTTAAAATATATCAGAAAATCAAGCTTCATTGAGAGAAAGTTGGTTATTTTACATTTCTCACGAGACTAGAATCTCCAGAGGAAATTTACAAGATAAGAACATATAATATGCAGGTATAACTAAATTTACACTCCCGGTATGGTTTTATATATATATATATATATTTTAATTCTTTTTTTTTTAATAAGTTGCAATAATGCTGTTTTATATATTTTAATTATTGATGTTTTAATAATTTTAAAAGTTGAGTAATTTTAAAGTTTTCTTTAATTTGTTAGAATTTTTTTAATACTTTATAAACGACCTGAATTTTTGGACTAGGATTTTTGTATTTTGTAGCATTAAGGGTGTAAGGGTCGGAAGTAAATGGTAAAACGTAGATTTACTTGATGTCACACTGAAAGATATAAATAAAACATAATTCAGGGTGTAGAATATGATAATTGCGTTGAGATTAAGAGATAAGTACAGAATAGAAATGTGTTGCGAATACTTTAAAAAAAATTGTATGATGAACAAAATAATGAACGATTAATTTTATGTAAATAATATTAACACAAAAAAAGTGTTTTATATGTAACTTATTATAAAGTAACTATGGATTAACTAATGGAATTACTAAAAAAAATATATTATATAAAAGTTATCTAAATGCAGTTTTCCATGACCTTATATGCTATTACATTACTTGAAATAAAATGGAAAAATATATTACTGATAGTTCCACTACTTCTTTTTTTTATTAAAGTAACAATAATAACTGTATTTTGTTTGTAACCCACTTCGTAAGCTTTGTTTCATTTGTTTGTTTTTTGTGTCGCGTGTCTCACGTTCCGTCATTCTCCCTAATCCAAAAATGGCCCCTCGAGCTGTATAGTGTAAGAGAGGAGAAAATGGAGGTGGAAAAGTCTTAGAAAGGAGGTTGAGGGGATGGACTATCTCCACCTCTTGGTACCATGAACGGTGTCATTAGCGAAATTGGTTTGTCTCGATGAAAGTCAACAACAACGCCTTTAAAGCATAGAAGGGGTAGATCAAGAAGGGCTGCATCACTCCTTCCGCAATTCCCTCCCTTATTATACACCCCTCTGCTGAGCGAATTCTTGCTGTTGATATTGGCCGATCCATCTCTCTTTTACTTACTCTTACAAGTTGTTAACAGTTTTTATATAATTTTTTTTTTCTAAAAAGTTAAGTTATGCTGTTACACTTATTACTAATCTTCTATTTCATACTTTAATAGTTTTTGTTAATTATTTTTTATTCGAGTATTTTATTTTTATTTTCTTTACTCCATTTAAATTTTATTAATAAACAAAACCCAAAAGACCTAAAACAGGATAAGTAATAAAAAAGAAACGATTAAACGTATAACTGAGATGAATGAAATTTCGAAAATTAAATTTTGCTCTTGAAAGAATAAGAAATAAAGTAAAAAGACAAAAGCAAAAAACTTTGACAGTTGTTTAAATTGGTGTATAACTAAAACGAGAAAAGATTAAGTTAATAAAAAAAAAAATTGCTATTAATGAGTGGGAACTATTAAAGGTAATTAATTCTCTTTAATAGTGGACCTACATGTATGAGGCGAAAGGTGCAGTTTGTCAGTAGTAGACGGTCGTGGTTTGGTTTGTGACCAAAAGGTACTCTTTGACAGTCCTGTAATTTATATTGATCTAGACGTTATTTAAGTGGAAAAACGATAAAACAAGTGATAGTATTGAATTATATTAATAATAGTTGTGTTGCTAATTATAATTAATATAATCTGTAAACTTATTTAATTTAATTAGTTGAAATAAAGCCAATAGCCCAAATATATTTATTATATTAGGTTTGATTACATCAGTGAATGGATTTTTTACGGCTTATTATAACATTTTAATTTATTCTCAAATTTTAAAAAATCTGGAAAAAGTCCTTGAGAAGGTTTACTTCCAAAATAGGTTCGAAAATACGATCGGTAGGAAGCTATAAAAGAAAAAATGTCATATTCATAAATGACAAAGGCAATTCCTTTTAAAATATTTGAATTTTACGTTTCTTATGTTACGGTATTTTACGGATTCTTATGTAATTACGTTTAAAATTGGATACAGAGTTAATTTGAAGAACTGTGAGAATGTACAAATACTTACACTGTTGATTATTCATCAAAGTCTTAATGCACAGGAATCGCTCTTACATTAATATATAAATGTTTACTTTTACTTTATAAAGAATTTTGTTTTAATTTTTTTTATATCTATATTTTTCTTCCTTTTAACTAATGTTCTTTCCAAGAATTACGTTATGTATTTCTGTTTACGGAAGGATGTTAAATAGTTTGCAATAACAAAAACAATGATGGTAAAAACAGGAAATGCCAATAACGTAAAAAAGTAGAAATCGTATAACTAAGAAAATATACTTTTAAATTTACTTTGGTTAGATTTATTCAAATTGTGAATCAACTTTTGAAATTATTTTATTCCGATTAAAATACGTATGTGGTAATTTTTTTTATAGAAAAAAAATTTAGCAATTCAAAAAAGTAAAAAAATGTATGTTACTTTTAAAATACAAGAAAACAAATTTCTTTTTGAAGTATGAAATTTTAATGAGTCTTTGTTGAAATAGCTAATGCAGATTTGATATAACCATTTTTTTAATGGCAAATAAAAACTAGTTGAATTTTCTTTCATACCGAATTTTATAAAGTAGAATGTCTGTCCATATGAGATAAATAATTTTTTTTATTTGACTTTGTACTAGTTAATTTTATAAAACTAGTTTCTCTACGATATTTTCTCGTATTATGTGAATTAAAATTTACAGATTCATTTGAAAATTATTTTACCTTACCGCAGAAAAAAATAATTCTTCAGATTTTTATGTTTTAAGCAATGTTTAGGTTCCAATTAAAAATAAATTATTACTTGATGTTTTGTTTTGTGATACACTTTCTCCTCATTGAATTGCAGATTTTCAGTATCACTGAGGAAAGAAATGCATCTGAAAATATTTCATGAAGAATACTCTCATGTATGAATACCCTCAACATAAAAAAGGTGTAGTTGTATATTTTTTATTTATTTTTTTTTAACCTATGATTTCAGTTTTCAGTCTTAACCATACTTTCCTTATTAGCAATAAAATAGTCATTTTATAAAATTACTTAAGCAGTATGCAGTACTGTAATTTGTGAACAATTAGTGATTAGAGAGAGGTAAAATTAATATTTATGTAAATCAAAGTGAGAAATTGCTATCTCATTAAAAAAAAATGCTACAGAACTTGTATATCTTGATCATATTGAAACACAGAATTTTATTAATATGATGGTGAAAATACAAGAGAAGACGTCTGTTTCATACTCACAGAACTCACAAGTTTAAGGAATTTCATTGAATGCACGCACGTACATCTATTCTTTATTATTGTTACAACCTTGTTGTTGGAATTCATTTTTTTTAACCAGAATGGTAAGATGGATGAAATTATAGTTAAGTTGTTAAATCTTCCCTAGAGTCGAACAGAGACCATATTTTTTACAAGATAACCACTTACCTAACTGACTAATCGTTGTTGTAGCAATGAATATTGTAATTTCAAGGGTGTATAAAAATATCTTAACAGTTTTTAGAATTTTTTTTATACATTCGTAATGTTAAAGCAATAATTTTCTTTAAGCTAAGTAGTTTTCAGCGTAACAATAATATTTTTAAATAATAGCAAAGCTTTCTGACCGTAAAAAAATAAAGAATACATAAGTTTTATATTAGTTTTATATTTTAAATATCTTTTGGTATAGATGTTAATGCAGTAGTAAATGTACTACTATTGACATTTTTCTCAGTCTTTATCATGATTCCATATTAGAAGAATTAATATATTTAATAATTAGTTCTATAATTCTTAATTTCCAAAGGAGCTAACGATTTCATTATATAATTATTTCATTACAGTTGAATAAAAATACATTCCGTATTTTTAATTTTAGAATTATTTTTTAATCACGATACGCAAATATCTACAGTCATTTTAAAAGTTAAAAATAATATACCAGATATTAATTTAACGAAAGATAAGTTAAAACTTGAAAAAAAAAATGATGGAAGAGGTGGTGTTATTGTGGTTAAAGCGAGAACTCAACAGGTGAGGCGTCTCGCCACCAACAGTTTCCATAACCCAACACCACCCACCAATCTATCTATCTTACACCATGTGGCAGTTACATCAAGTAGGCAATGATAATCTCCTGTCATATTCTGTAACGAAAATTATCAACAATTTACCTAAAACACTGCATTAAATTCTCTTATATTGTTTTAAAAATTAATTTATAAACATATTCTAATGCAAATTAATTTCAGCTTAAATTAAATACTTATCGTAACCGGTTATTGTATGCAGTAATTATAGATTTAAAATATTTATAGAATTCATACTATTAGTGAGATCGATTTAAAATATTCCATATAAATAAATAATTTATAGCTGTTCTAAATATTGCCAATATTCTCGATTTTGAAAGTTATTCTACGAAAAGTAAAACATATATAATATTGCCTGAAAAAAAAATCTTAATTTATTTCTTTATTCATGTAAATTTGGTTTACTTTTGCGTTTAAAAACAAAATATTTTTCAACTTTATTTTATATTTCACCCTAATTTTTCTTGCTTCGATTTCTAAAATGCTATATTTACGAACGGAACTGTTTAAGTAATTTTACTAAAATACTTTAAAAACCGTTGATTCCAATAGAAATTTTTGTAGTTGTTGATAGACAAACTAACTTCTGAATAGTTTCTTTTTTTACTTCTTCTAACGAAGTAAAGGAAGTATTCTGATGGCAAGAAATTTTGGTTTTCAGATATCAACGGAAATATCAATTTTGACCATCCCTGAATCCATTTTGACTAACTTCGGTGTGACGTCTATACTTACGCATGAATGGTATCTCGCATGACTCAAAAACGATTAGCCGTAGGATGTTGAAATTTTGGATTTAGGGCTGTTGTAACAACTAGTTGTGCACCTTTTCTTTTGATTGTAATCGACTGAACCAAAAGTGTCCAAAAAAGCCCAAAATCTTCAAAGATTTGGTTTTTGGACTTTTATTGCCCTCATTGAGGGCCCTCATTTTTTAGCCCTCATTGAGAGCATTTCAAGGATATACAATTCTCGTAACTGGTATTTATTTTCATTGGTTCCAGAGTTATAGCCAACAAATAGAAATTAGAGTTATAGTTAACCAGAATTATAGGAACATCTCATTATTTAATATTATTAAAATTATAATTTAGAATTGTATTATTTTTAGATTTTCTAGTTTAATTTCTGCTTAATTTTATTTAATTATTCTGGAATTTTTGTTTAATTTTATCTACATTAAAGTTAACTACAGCGTGATTGAAACATAGACCCTCACAAAACATATACACTGAGGCATACATGCCCGATTTTTAATAAATTGCAAAAAATTCTTTTCTTTTAGTTCATTATTTCTCTGATATTATCGGACAATATTCTGCCTAAGTCGGAATTAATCATTATTTCGTTTATTTGTTTTTTGTTGCCAATCATTTAATCGCTCTTTGGTTTGATATAATTCTTCTGATATTAATTTGTGTACACGTTCTCTAGTTTTTAAATTTTCTCTCTTTATATTCATCATGCTCTCTTAACCTTTTTATTCTTCCCCTGTTCTTAAAATTTTCTTCTTTTCATATTCATCTTCTTGTCGTTTTTTGAGCTATATTTCTTCATGTTATCTTTCTTTTTCTTGTGTGATTGTTTCTTTTTTATTTTTGATTATTTTGATTATATTTGATTATTTTCACAAAATAATCCAATAATAAAAACTATTTACACGGTCAGTTCGAAATTAACATTTGTAACCAGTATATAGGAGTTCACTAAACGGAATAATTTAATTATTATTAACTATCACCAGAAATCGTAAACTTTTATTTATCAGCAACTCACGTATTACTAGATCAGTATTATTCGTATCTCAATAATGCTGATGTAGTAATACGAGTAATAAAGGGATTTTTACTCTATCCTAATATTTCATGTAAGATTGATGAATTAATAATTGTATAAATATTTGATGTTAATAAATACTAATATTTCAGCAGTTGTGTAATTGTCCACTTTATTAAAAAATTCGAGGTTCGTATCTCACTTTAAAAAGAAATAAATTTAAATGAAGTGCAGCAAAAAATGTGTATATGTAATTTAATAGGCGTACAAGGAAGTCATGTGGTGTCCACATCAGATTTTTCTATTTAATGCAGGCAGAAATTAAATATATTAAATACATTTAATGTTATTTTTATCCAAATATCAAAAATTAAGATTGTAATCTAAGTTTAAAACAACTGAATATTAACATTGAATATTAATTATGTTGAAAGTTAAGTTAAGATTTCGTAACAAAACTTATTTTCGTAAATTGGTTTAAAATCAATAAAAAATATTTTGAACTGTTTATGTATTTAAATATTGTAATGTATGTTTAGAGATTTGGTAATTTTCCTTTTAAAAAGTTGAGAAATTTCGATATTATTAGGGTATTGCTATTCGACTGCATAAAAATTAAAATGTGTTGATCATTTGCTTTTATTATTAACTATTCAGAAAACATAGAAATATCGTTCTTTCACTAATTAAAATATTTACTATTATTATTTTATAATATACTATTTTAATATTTACTATTATTACAGCGAATGTAGCCAGAAGAGCTATATGAAAGGGGAATTATTTAGGATCCAACTAGTTCATCTAGACCAAATATATATATATATATATATGTATGTATGTATGTGAGGCACATATGATTTTGGCCTCATATTTCAGGGTTAACGAAACCGATTTTCTTCAAATTTGGTTCAACTATTTCTGTATGTGGGGCACTGATAAAATAAAATTAAAAAAAACTTCTTTAAGAGGGTACGGAGTATCGTGGAAAAAACAGTTTCTATTTTCTTTAGAGCCACTTTAGAGAAAACACTATTACTTCAGATTTGTGACTTACAATGATGTATAAATAATGGCAAAAATATTCAGAAAACATCTCTTAAATTGAAATATATTTTTTTTGTTCACTTTACCTCCCTTCGATTTAAATATCTTTCAAACATTTCTTGAAAGTTTATTCTACATATATAGATTTATTAAGAAAGAATTCAGTTTTTTTTTTTTTTTAAATTATTGACCTTGGACATAGAATGCCGAAAACGTATTTGAAAATTTTTTTTTCTTATTTTATCCCTTATTGTTAGATTTATAAGAAACTTTCCTTAAAAAAATTTATTAAGCTGAAGTTATATGAATATTTTTAGAAAAATGTTTCTTAAAATTTATTCCCCACTTCTAAAAATTAAATATTCTTTCTTTTGTTTTTGGCTCCTTTTAATTTTTATTATTAATAGCCGAGAAATTCATGCAATACTTCACCAACTTTTTTCTATTTAATTGCTGTTTGATTTGAATCTTGTAATCAATCGATCACTCATAAAATTTCGTCAGCAATCAGAGGATAAATTTAGGAAAAATTATTTTATATAATAAATTGAGTAAAATAAGATCCTATTAATTTGTGTATATTAAAGTCGGAAAATCAATTTATTTTTACTATCTTGTTTGTTTTCTTAAAATAATACATGTTTTGTATTAATAAACTGGATAAATAGTAATCAGCTGCTTAAAAAGCAGCTGATTTAGCTGTTCAGCTGTTTTAGATCATTACGACACTATGAATACCGTTCACGGATTAAAATACTATTCACACGAGAATATATTAGATATCATTATGTCAGCCGAGGAACATGTAAATATTCAAAATTCCTCATCATATAATTTCAGAACACAACAGATTTTAATTGTGTATAATGTAAAATAAAACTAAACCTAATTTTAAAACATTGCAGAAGAAAAGTAAATTCATTTAAAGCTTTAAAGTATGTCTTTTTCTAGAATGTTTTATACCTTTTTATTCTTTCCTTCACTCTCTGGAGCTATCTTTCACTAACTCTTTCTAATGATATTAAAACATTTTTAGAATGTTTTTTTTTAACAGCATTATTAAACTGCGTTTGTTGGACCAATACTTATATATTATTAATATAATTAGAGAAATCGTTTGCCTTTACAGTTTTTGTTTTGAAAATATCTACATAAGTATATATATAATTACTTAATTTTTCGTGTATTTATTATTTTTGTTAACTACTGAATGATAAAAAAATTTATATTTGTATTATCTACAGGTTAAAATAGAAGAGGGAATAAACTTAATAATTAATTCAGTATTTTGTGGTACATAAACTTTCTCCTATAAAATATCCCATGTATGTATTAGTTATATGAGTAGTAGTTATTGACTGATATATTATTATAATTTTTATATACGAGGCTCGGCTGATAAATTTTTCACACTAGCGTGCTACACGGATACAAAAGGTATTATTGAGTTGTGCGTGGCAGCACGTGATAGGTAAAATCCTCCTTTACAAACCAGCGATAATGCGTTGAAATTCGTTTACCGGTTTGTTTTCAGTAGCTGTTAAAATGGAGTCGAGTACGACCAATATGTCTACACGGTTAAAACAGCGCGCAGTGATCTAGTTTTTAACAGCAGAAAATTTGTGTCCTATGAATATTTTTCATCGTATAAAAGCGGTTTACGGTAGTAAACTGTTGACAGAAATACTGTGAATAGGTGGGCGTTGAAATTTTGCAAATATGAAGCTGGTAAAGCGACAATTGAGGACGCACCTGGCAGCGGAAGACCAGTTTCTATAAGTGATGAAAAACATCGAAAGGAGGTGGACGATTTCCTTTAAAATGACCGGCGAATCACCGAGTTACGCATTGTTGTTCAGTTAGGCATACCTAAAGAACGAGTAGGCCATATTATTGAGCAATTGGGTTACCGTCAAATCTGTGCACGATTGGTACTGCGTAAACTCTCTGATGGCTCTCCGCAAGCTGAAGTTTGAGCTTATCGCGCATCAGCCCTACTAGCCGGATTTGGTCCGTGCGACTTGAACTTCTTCCCTCGTCTCAAGAAGGATGTCAAAAATAATCATTACACCGCCGACGATGAGGTGAAGGAAGCTGTAACCACTTGGATCCGAGAAAGACCAACAGAATTTTTCAGTGACAATACAAAAACTTGTCACGCGTTGGGAGAAGTGTATCAGTGTAAACGAGGATTTTATTGAAAAATAAATACTGAATTTTGTTGCTAAGGTATTTTACTTTTATTGATTTTTTTTATTTCATTCCATTATCTCTTTCCATTCCCATGCTATGCATATATGTGCAAAATTTATCAGCCCAGCCTCATAGTTATTGCTAGTACGTAGAGTTTTGTATAAATATTTATTCTTTTCTGACGTCTTGCTGATCCATTAGGGGATTGAAGTGAATATTGTTCAAGCCAGGGAGTATGAATTATCTGACCATATAAAACTACTTACACTTCGAATACTATGAAAAAAACGTGATAAAAAATATATGGGGGTGAATTATTTTTATAAAAACAGTCATAAATTATAAATGACATTTGCCTAACTTCATTCCTTGTCTAAATTAAATATGTTCGTAGAAAAAAAAAATACTTGCAACCTAGTAATTTAAGCAAACTAATAATATAAACATAGTGTTGATGATCTGATGGTTACATGGTTATTCTAAGGTCCTTGGTCCAAATTAATTTTTTATTTTTAATAAATTTGAATGTCCTTGTTTTCTTTCATCACTGACTATTAGCAATAATACCTTTTTACGTGATTATGATCCTAGGGAAACCACTTTTTAACTAGGACCGAGTATAATAAACTTTCAATATTATTTATTAAGTTCGTTACTTTCTGAGGTCAGTCTAATTTTAATATAGAAGATATACGAAGAAAATAAAACTTAATTTAATGGTAACTGAGTGATTCTCTTACGGGCAGTGTTTAATTACTCAGTAACTACAAGCACAAGACCTAAGTCATTCAACATTTTTACAGACATATTGTCACCAAATGTTTAAAAATCTGATCAATCGTTTTAATTGTAGAGGACAAAATAAAGTAGCACAATTTTTTTTTGCCTACAATTTGTTTATTTACAATCGGCTCCGAGTAAGAAATCAAAATAAATAGTATTACAGAAACTACATGATTAGGGTTTTTCAACGGACACCATCAATAAAACATACATATACATCTTTATGTATAATACATCTTTTTATAAAGAAAATACGTGCATAGGTGCTAAAATTCGCAAAGGTCTAATAAAAATGAAAAAAAAAATTATTAATCAATAGACAAAGACAAACAGTAACATAACAAGCTCATAAAGAAAAATGGAAAGAGGCTTCTCATCAAGGCATGGAAATATACACATCACATATGTGATATTGAATTGGCTTAAGAATTACTCAGATTCCCCGAAGTCCAACAGATGCAGATGTTTCAGTCGCTGGATATCTTCGCCGTAGTTTAGGAGATTAACTGCTAGAAAGTCCACATGATTATCTAACCGCTGTCTATCATTTTAACCGATTCGTTTGATCTTTAAATACGTTAAGTGGAAAATATATTTCCTATTGCATCTTTGTATAAAAAATAACACTGAAAGTTTATCATACTCTTTTCTAGTTGGATAATAGTTTTCCTAGAATTATTATTACGTAAAAAATTATTATTAATAATAATCAGTGATCGTAGAAAACAAGTACATTCAAATTTATTAACAAGTAAACTTAGCTGTGTTTTTACGAATGAATAAACAAATTAAAATATGTTCAAATACGTACAGTTATAATAAATAACCCTCATTTTAATTTATTTTTCAATAAAACTTTACATAAATATTTTTTATAACTTTTAAAAGTTATAGTTTGGTGTAAAAAATAACATAAATTTTTTTCTGTAATATATTAAAATAATATAAACCTGCATATTTATATTTACAGCTTTTACTGGAGATGATTGCTTGAGCTTGAACTTGTGAAATGAGTATTCGTAAAAAAGAAAAAAAAGGAAATATTGAGCAATATATTTTTATACACAAGTATAAGGATTCGTAATTTGAATAGATATTTTATGACAGATGACGGTTTATTACAGATAAAACATTGACAGGGTTTATTTCATGAAATTATACTAGAAAAAAGTGAACGATGAAATTAGAGAAACTAAAATTAGACTGTTTTACTCGTTAATTTTATTTACTGATCATTTATGATATTTTTTTTTTTTTGCTACTCTATTATATATATATATATCGATATTTTTTGAGTGAAAAATTATTAAGTCGTTTGATGTTTTATTAATTCACCGTAATCATAAGTAATTAAATTTTTGCCTAGAAGATTGTAGATGTCACGACTATGTCAACAGAATTGAAATTTATAATAGTTGCGTATTTTTTTAAATTTCTTATTGTTGATGCTCGTATTTAATCGGTATAAAAGTAATGAAGTTTGGGTTCTTATCGGTTATCTGCCTGCCACGTATTTTTCCGTTCCAATTCAAACGGTAACAAGTAATTAATTTACATGTTGGCTATGTATTATTTATTTAAATGTCATTATATTTTAAAATTAGTGAAATAATTATTACCATCTGATAATTGTTATCTCTATGGACAGCAGCGCTTATCATTCAACTGATATCTTCTGAATACTTTTTTTTAATTCTAGTTAGTATTTTAGTATTTCACTTCGATTAGATCGGTTCGGAGTTTTGTATTTAAAATTGTACCAAATGAACATTTGGCAATTAACAAATACGGAACGGAACGCGGCTCAGTTCTTTATTGAGGCTGGGGTTTAACCGAAGAATCGCCTATGTCCAAAAGGTCATAACACGACGTTGTTTGTAAGCGCTACATCGAGATGGCATTGCAACCATCGTGAATGTGGTACATTAGTATCTTTGCGTGCTGTAAACTGTTCCAAAATTTCAGATTACCTTTCTTAACTGTGGTACGTTTTATTTTTCTTGTGGGCGCGAGAAACATCGTCGATTACACATCGTCGTTCGTGTAAACAATAACTGGATATCTCGGATAAAACGATCTTTGATTGGAATAACTAATTTCGCGAAATATGGTTGGACGTTTTATCACAAAAGGATAATCGAAAGATTTGCGGTATTAGTAAAATCGTTGAATTGGACGAAACCTTGTCTACAAAAAAAAATTCCGGGCGAATATTGCCACAACAGTGGATTTTTGGCGGTACATGTCGAGAAACCGAGGAATGCTTTCTGGTTGGTGTTCCCGATCGTTTATTTTCAACGTTGTTAAAGAAATTAAAAAACACGTGATGGAAGGATCAACGTTGTACACGGATTTGTAGTGGGCGTATATAACGAACGAAATCGAAGAAGCGGAATTCAAGCACTTACAAGTGAATCACACCGTTTTAACTTCGTCGATCCAATTACACATGCCTGCACACACACACACACACACACACACACACACCATTGAAGATTCTGGGGCTCTGTAAAATGGTGAAACGAAAAGCACAGAGGCACGGACCGCCATTATCTGGAGTCATACTTAGCAAAATTCATGTAACAGCGAGAAGTTCGCGAAAAAGAAGCGTTTGACGCTATAATTGAGGCGATTAAGGACACTTGGCCACCTGCAAAAAACGTGAGGTAAGTTGCAATGGATTATAGTAGTAGAATAGCGGACGGTTTGATTAAAACATTGATTTAAACGATTGTTCGTGAGGGGCAGATAAAAGTACCGTAGTTTGTTTGCCTAATAGTTGTGATTTTTATTGTGTTATTCTTAAATAGTTATTTAAAAAACTTATTAAATATTTAACCTTCATTTTAACCCGTATGGTACTTTTGATTCTCCTTATCTGGAAGTCTTACTAAGATATTAAGACTTAGATTATTTAAATAGCTTAATACCTATACGTAATTTTAACAAATAACTGGTTACGTAGTTTCAGAATATTAGTAAACTATTGAATGCATATTTTCATACGATACATTAGAGATTTAATAAATTAATTACTCTAAGATTGTAATTGAAATACCAATATTTTCTGTTTTGAATCGTATTTCTTCAACGAGCAATCATAGATATATAGTCGTAGCCTACATTTCTCACTCACTACTATATAAAGAAGCAACTACTTACCGTTTGTTCCCGAAAACTGTAGAACCAATTAGTAACTGTAACTTTCTTATGATCCCGAAATATTTACTATAGTTCAAATATCACTAATCTTATTGCTATACAGTCGTAAAACAAAACTTATATAACCTACAACTTCAACATTTATTGCTAAATGCAATGTTGTCTATGTCAATACAAACTTCTTCAGAAAGTAATGTGATTTACTATATTTAATGTCATTGTCTATAAAAGATCAATTTGTATTATTATCATAATATAAGTAAAAATAAACTATTTTGGTAATAAAATTAAAAGGAATTACGACTATTTATATATTTAACAAAGTTTTGATGGTTTGAGGAATATTGAATTTTGAAATAATACCGACTTCATCAGAAGATTATTATCTGTTTCACAAAATTTAATGTGTTTGTTTAATCTGGCAGTGACTGGGAGCATTTTTTTCGCGCGAGAATAAATTCTTGTGCGATCAACGTAGCACTCTAGAATTTTTAATTCTAAATTAAGAAATTCCATCAGGGTAATTCATACACGTAATTGACATATATTCGATTTTCGATTTATTATTAATATTTGCATAACGTCTAGGTCGGCAAAGTCACGGCTCAAAATCCAGTTTAACCATTGAGAAATATATTAAGTTTCAAATTAGCTTTCGATTATCACCCTGAAATTGAATATTTGAATTTGAAAGATATTCAAATAGGTAACATGATTAAAATATGTAATCATTGCGATGCCAAAAAATTTAATGATAAAATTTCTGAATTTTTCTATGCTGGGACCAGTGTAGTTCTTGCACAACTTCACTATCCTCCTGATTTTATTAAAAATTTGATTTTGGTAACATTTCTTTTACTTAAATATTCCATTTTATCTAGTAAGTTGCGAATATCGAAAGCTTTTGATAGTAACATACCACACATAATTAGTAAAAATTATTTCCAATTTTCCAGGTTTTGTACGCATATATCACCGGCGAATCCATGACACGGGTTGTGCTAGTGTATATTTATACAGTTATAATCATATTATGGCATTGCAAGCTATTAACTTAAAAAAATTCATCTTTTGCATTTTATGGACCAATGCCGATCACTCCTAAATATTCCTCAATGATCCTTAGCATTTAAATGGAATACAAGAAACTGTAAGCCCTCTACCATTAACTAGAGTTGTATCAAGAGCATACAGCTGAATGAAAGATCTATATACTGCATGCTTTGAATATTGCAGTCAAATCTTATTGCTAATTCACATCGTTTCATTCGCAAAATATCTCACCCTAACTTGTTCCAGATAAGGGCAAAATCATTACGATGTTAAGACATGCAGTTTATTGCCTTATTTTGTAATAATTCTTAAAATGAACTAGACTCGTACATCACTAGACTCGTACTTTCCGATTTGCATTCTAAATTGGTTTCTAGGTGAACAACAAATCCAAGTAAGTAAGAAACAGTTTTATTCATTTATGGGAACGGAAATGTACTGATTACAACTCAGCTTATTTTGCTTCACTAATACTGTTTTGGATTTCTTAACATATTATTGTTTCTAACAAGGACTAAATCAATTTTCTGTTTACCTTTTAAACTTGTCGTTCATTAAAAGAAGAAAACTAAAGTAAGGATTGAATCAATATGCTAATGTTGGAAAATCATTGCTTGAGAATTGTTTTTGATTTGGCTTTTTTATTCATAAATAAACGTATTCAAGATCTTAGATCATAAAGGTTAGGTATACTTAACTTTTAAACGAAAAGGATCTGTCCTATATTCCTTATCGTATAACGTTAATAATTGTAACACAGTTATTAAAGACTATTAATTAAAATTTGTTTTTCTATTTATTATATTTTCAAGAATTTCCTCTCACTACCGACATTAAAATTCTCAAATTAAACATAATGAGTGGTACAGAAAGTGTTTAAGTTTAAGAAAGTAATAAATGTTTTGTTAATAATTAATCTATAACAATAAAATAAATCAACTGAATTTTTAAATCTACTGAATTTTCTCAACAGATTTATCTTGACAAATTTGTTGATCTGTTTTTATTAGAATCAAGCATATTGCCTATTGTAAATAAAATATTTTGATAAATATTATAAATTTAATTCGTGAAATAAAATTAATTGTACTTCCTAATTTTTTTTTTTTAGCCTCCGGGATTCATCGTTAGATATTATTTCAGAGGATGATATATGTGAGTGTAATTTTGTACAGCGTAGTCTTCGATAATTTCTGAGATGTGTGGTTAATTGAAACCCAACCACTAAAAAACACCGATTTCCGCTATCTAGTATTCAAATCCGTATAAAAGTAACTGCCTTTACTAGGACTTGAACTTCCTAGGACTTTACTAGCACTTGTGAACTTGTGCTTCCTGACTGAAAAAATTATACTACTTAGTAAATAAAATGTATAAATAATAAAGTTAGTAGATGAAGTTAAAACTTACAAAAAAATAAATACATATCGAAGATATCAATTTACATATATATATAATAATGATATTGGTAGGGTGATATAGTTCATCTATATGGGGGGGACACACACAAAAAGGAAACAAATTTTATTATAATTGCAGAGTTTCAGACTCATTTATATATATTTTATTGGCTCATTTATATCCATGCTGATCTTCGGCTCTGTATTATTGAGCATTAAACATAATGAACGAGGACAGTTTTCCCGGTTATACACCCACCCAAAGACTACATAAAAGTTTACAAAGGGAAAAAGAAGGGGTTATTCATAATAAGTCCTGTGATATTAGCCAAAATATTGGCTTGGCTTCAACGCCAAATGTTCTACACAACCCTAACTGTGCTGTCCGTAGCCTTATTAACAAAATCAATTGAATTTCTAATCTTTTTTCTTTCTTCCTCAGTTTTTTTTTATAATTCTATTAGTTTTAGTGTACTTTCTATAAAATTATACTTGGGAAATCATCTATCCTTGTTTACACAAAATTTAAATAATGAGTTTCAGTTAGAACAAATTTAAGAAACTAATCGTTTGTATTAAATTGATTTTTACGGTGAAATAATAGAAAAATATACTTACTTGATTTACGGTGAAAAATCACTTGCCTAATATTCCAAATAATTTTAAAACGTTTTCTCCAATTTTTTTCAGGTTATCATCATTGAATATTTTTCCATTTATCTTTCCTTATTTAAAAGTAAAAATTAAAAAAAAATTCCAAAATTCAAAGTTGTCTATTAACATTTTTCAAAGATTATGTATATGTTTTTAAAACTCTAAATTTAAGATAATAAGTATTTTAGAATCCCTCAAAAAAAAGATAGATTTTCTTGGCCACATCATAATTTTTATCATTTCTAGTTACTCAAAAATATAAGAAATAACGTTACTACTATTGTATGGAATTTTTATTGTATAAAATGAATTTCCGAGAATATTTAATGCTAATATTCCTTTTGCAGGTACATAATTTTTCCTTGTTCTTCTGCGTATAGCTTCCCCAATTCATTGAATACATATTAATTATTTAAAATATATATCTACAATTGAAATTTTTACCATTTTCAATGAGGTACTAACTGTTTTTTTCCAATTTGTAAATGTTATTATTTTTAGAATTTTCTTGTATTTGAAGTTTGTGTCTCTTTGTACAATTAGAATTCTGTAGCATTAAAATTTTAATGGAGTTTTTTCTCTGACATCAGCGAAGGTACTTATAGGTAACCGACAGAACATAACTTATGTAATAACATGAATATAAAAACACTTCCTTAGATAAATTTTGCTAAAATTAAGTTATCTTAAATACGAGTACATAAACGAAAAGATAAAGATATATATCTTTTCCTTCATTTAACTGATCTTTATTATTTTCGTGCGTTTTATATTGCAACCAATTTATTTTTTATTTTTACTTATTTCATTGTAAATTAGCATAAATGATATTTTAACCTTTTGAAAAAAATTGTACCTGCATCATAAAAAAGAGAAAATTACATTAGGCTAGTCCATTCGCAAAGTTCATTACATAGAATTACTCAGCAAAGAAGTTTTTTTCTTTTTAATAAACCTGCTGTCCGAAGTAGACCATAAAATAAACTTTTTACATTCGTGTATTATTTTTTCTATTTATTCTCTTTGACTCTAAAAAAGATTTCTCTTTAGCTTTTAAAATTTTCTTTATGAATATGTGAAATATAAGTTGAAAAACCGTGAAATAAAGAAGCTGTAGTTCTTATAAAATCTTATTTTAAACACAGATTTCTGTAGAAATTGTTTTTATTTAGATAAATGTTTGGTGAAATTAATTAAACATGGATTATTTTATGTTAACTTTTGAAAATAGTACAGGATCCTTGTTGATTTTACTTTTTATAACAGGAAATTAATGTTTGCATATTAATTGGTAAAACGTTAAAAAAAAAGCTGGCAAAGTATTACATCATTTTCCAGATTATTAATAATAAATATTAAAAGCGTTTGAGCAAACAAAAAACGAAAAAAAAGAACAGAATTTATAAAACTTTAAGAAGTGGGGAATAAATTTTAAGAAATATTTTTCTAAAAATAATCATACATAGGTTAAGCTTAACAAATTTGCTTAAGTAATGTTTTTTTTTTCTAAATCTAACATAACACTCCCTTCAGTAAAGGCTAAAATAAGAAAAAGAAAATTTTCAAAAATACTTTTCTGTATTTTAGGTGTAGGATGTATAATTTAAAAAAAAACTATAGATATTTCTTGGTAGTTCTATATATTAAGTATAAATATTAAAAAAAAAAAAATTAAAATTATTTACACAGAAAGGGAAATAGAGCAAAAGTACATAAAACATATATTTCAGTTGTAAGAAGTGGGAGTTGCTTTTCTGAAAAAAAAATTGTTTTTTTTTTATTATCTGCATTGTAAGTAAAAAATTTGCTTTAATAATCTTTTCTTTAAAATGCCTTTGAAAAAACGAAATTGGTTTTTTCACGATATCCCCAGTACCGTAAACAAATTTTGAAGAAAAAAAAGATTTATACGATTATTGATCAGTGTCATCAAAATTTTACATAAGTTTTAACTTTAAAGCTCGGGGTTTGCAAAATTCCAGATAGCTCATTTTTTACATGATCATCACACATTACCCTTTAATATGGCTATTAAGCTATATTCGCCAGAAAAGTATAAATCTAAATCTAAAACATTGTTATTAGTTTATTCACTTTAAAAAATAAAGGAACTTAATCAATAAAACTGGATTCAACTGTTGCAGTAGTTTGGAAAATCTATCAGATTATCGAATTACATAACTTATCGGATTACACAACTTTCGAGATAAATGAAATTGTAAGGGTTTTAGGATACTGTACCAAAAAATTACATTGAAAAGAAAAATCGGAGGAAGGGAGAAGTAAGTAAAGGAGCAGGAGAACTAAAAAATGCAAAATGGAAAAAAATTAAGGATCATATAATTTAAAAATACTTAATAAAAAGCATCTAATGCAAGTTTTTCTAAGAAAAGTAAGGAAAACCTCGTTCTTCACTTTCCCTTTGCCTTAACTTGACGAAATGTACTTTTGTATACCAATCTCATAGAAATTCAGTTGATATTCGGCCTTCAAAACGGTGACACCTTCACTTTGTTGGTTAAAAAGAATAGGGAACATCTTCTCTCTCACAAAATGCTACTCTGACTGGTTCTATCGTATCTCAGATACCTGACAAAGATCAAAGCCATAAGAAAGGGTGGAATAGATAGTATATAAGTATATTAAGTATTTCTTTTTTATCTGATACAATGGTTTATGGTTTTTTTTTAGTTTTTTTATGAAACAGTGCTTCAACTTGGTAGAAAATAATTTTCTATTAATGTTAGGGAAAAGTAGGAGTCATTCATAATTGAAGCCAACTATTTATATCTAATAGTCATTTCTATACTCGTACAATATATACTCGTATGCGACGAAAAATGTGATTCTTAGTATATAAAGTTTTTCGCATAGATATCTTCTATGTAGCACTCAATTCATATGTTGGATGGCAGCAGAGCAGCTCACAAAGTTGTTCTTTCTATTTATTGGTTTTTCCTTCAACTTCTACAGTTCAAATCTTTCATAACTTATCTATTTAAAAGTATTTCATACTTATTGAAAATTACTTAAATTTTATACCATAAAATTTTTTTTAAAGTTTTCTGAGGAGCTAAAACTAACGATAATTAGACTGATATGACAGATTACAGATTAATTCTATATATCAGGTTGAATTTTACTCGTGCGGAAAATAATATCTTGTTTATTTGTATGCTCTATACGAGTGTTTACAAGTAATA
Source organism: Lycorma delicatula (assembly GCF_047948215.1). NCBI lineage: Eukaryota > Metazoa > Arthropoda > Insecta > Hemiptera > Fulgoridae > Lycorma > Lycorma delicatula. The sequence goes on along the minus strand of NC_134459.1, from coordinate 74,757,486 downwards.
ATTTAATGATAATTTTGGGACGTAAATTTCATGCAGTTCTTGGAATTTTAATTTTATAACAAAGCTTTTTTCTTTTAATTTATTAGTTTAATAATACGAAACGTTTTCCAAATAAATGATGACAGAATAAAAAAATAAAGAAATTCTCGTACAAAAATAAAAACGAAATAAAGTAAAATATATTTTCTCACATGTTATGAAATATAAGTCTGTGAGCAGAATTAAATTAAATAAAAGTAAACCATAAAATGTTCATAGTTTTGTTCATTTACTTTCTACACAATAACAAAAGCGGTGTTTGGCTGTACCGTGTTTGCAAGGCTTAGTAATGTGCAAAGCGAAACGTTGTTTTAAGTTGTTCAACAAGGTTTGATACCCCATGTGGATGCTTTGGTAATTCAACAGAAACAGTCATTATGTTTTCTTTTTTCCCCAGAAAATTGGTGTAACGGCAGCTATAGAGGATAGAGTTACCGAAACGTTGTTTGGTAAACCCCACCACGGCCAGGAAATGAGAGACAAGGTTGTTGCAATGATTGTGGCAGTGGATTATTACAGGAGCGTGCTGGTCTTAACTGCTCTCAGTGTGATTCTACACTATGCGATTGTGGTGTAGTCTGGCGTGCGCGTGTGTGTGAATTTATTTATTTAACTGTCTGTATTCTACACAGACCAGTTTCCTTTTTCACACACCATACAGAAAACCGGGCATACCTGCTATGTTTTCATTCAAGTTGGTGCGCAAACAGGCCTACGTTTTACATTTCCGTGCCATTCCCTTTAAAATAGCTAGTTGTTAGAGAAACCACAATCTTCCAACCGTTTGTTTTATAAGAATAAAATATGTTAACAGTTATAATAATTGCTGCCAAGACAACTGGAAGAGAAAATTTTCATCTTAAACATCTTAATTAAGTCGCTAAATTAACAACACAAATAATTAATAACCACTGGAACTGTAATAGTATTCTAATAGAAAAAATATTACACAAATTGGGTGGAAATTTACAAGCAACATTGGTTTCTAGAAAAAAAATTTACGTATAGGCAGCTTATAAAAATAATGTTTTGCTACAACTAAATTTATAATTCATTATTCTTTTCCAAAGATAATTGTGGTGATAACAATTAGGCAACATAGATTATTTGTATTCCAGCACTTCAAAACTTGCGCAGTCCTTATTATCAATAAAAATATTATTTCAATAATCAATCCAGATTAAATATAGGAGTTTATAGTACAAAATTTATTACCTGACCTTAGACCAGGAGGAAATTTTTACGATATTTGATTTAGTAACAGGTTAAAATTTAAGCGTCAGGCAGTATCTTGTGATTCTACTTTTAGGATATGAAAAAAAACTAGAGATCAATTAAGATAAAAGGGTTTCTAAGAGACACAAACACGTGTTCACTTATTACAGCACAACTCACGACTGAGCAGTTGCATCAATGTGCCGCTTGGACTAGAAGTAGCTTATAGACCAAGGTCAAAGATGGTGTCCCCCTACGCAAGCTGCAGGGTTGCCACATCTTGGAAAGAAACATCAGTCTCATTACTTTATTGTCGCACCTAGTATATATATATATATATATATATATATACTGTCAAAAATTGATCATCTGTTTAGACATAATTAATTAATTTTTATTAAACTTACATTAAATTTTGTAGCTACATTAACTTACGCAAATTACGATAAATTTACGTATTTTTTAATTATGAAACTAACTGGTTAAAACATTTTGTACTTTTCTGAATAATATCTTCTGCGTTCTATATTTTTTAATGTAAATAATTATGTTATAACTTAATACTGTAAAAGAATTTCATCGAGTACTAGGCAAATGTAAATCCAACTGGTAAAAATACGGGCTTAAAACGATACTAAACTCTTTACGTAAATAAATTCTCCCCTCAGCTATTAGTTTTATTTTTTAATCAAATATACGTTACGTACTATATAAACGTATGTGAAAGCGAAGCATTGATAACGTACTGATAAAATCTTAATTTTTGTCACTATTTTGCTTCTGTTTCTTTTTTCTAAATACCTATAATACAATTTTTTAGTCATATAATTTTACAGTTTTTAATAGAAATTATCTGCTAAGAACACCACCCTCATACTATCCATAAAATGTTTCAATACTTTGTTACATTAATCAAAGGCTTTTAAAATTTGAATAATCTTAAATTTATCACTATAAAAAAATATAAATAAAAGTCTAATTATACAGAATTAGTTCAAGGTTAAGCTGCTATTAGGCGCATAATTATAGACAAGGTACATTGTATGAAGTTGCCGGCCGACACTTAAGTACGTAGAACACTCTTGGTGTACGTAGTAATGTCCTTATCAACAAGTAGGATACATCTCTCTACACGCCAGTTAACTGTTTATAATTGTAAACCACAGTTTGATTATTAAATCAAATAATTTTAAATAAATATATCTCAATAAAAGTGTCGCAAGTATATTTATTTTTACGTTATTATTATTAAAAGGTATTACCAATATTTCAAGGGTAATTTATTATAGCAGGAAAAACAAAAACAATTTATTTTACAAATTACAATTAATAACCAGGAGTACACGTTTGTCCTTATTGATATAACTAATAATCACACTAAATAATAAAAAAAAAGTTAATAGATTGACCAGACGTATGATGATAAGTGATGCATAAAACACACATCATATTATAAACACATAGTTAACTATCCTGACACAGGTCCCTTGACCATGTCCGTCTATATTTTCCTCTATTTCCGATTAAAATTTTAGGAACTTTATAGCTACCAGTTTTTTCTTAGATAGTCTAGAATTTTTACTTTTTTCGATAACTCTTGTTTTGCGCCTTCTGGTTATCCTTCTAGCATTACTACTCTTCTATATATATTTCATATAAATATGAAAAAGTTGCAAAATTTATGACAAAATAGTCATCACTGATTTGAGTAATAATATGAACAGAAATGAAAAAAAAATCTCAAAACAACTTTAGCCAATTTCACAAAAAATATGTTTATAATACGAGTATTAGCTTATTCGAATGGTATAGTAAGTAATAGATTAAAAAGATTAAGTCATCTATTTTTAAGAAAAAATTATCCTTTAATTAACGGTTTTAAAAATTAATTTTCTAAAATTAGAACTGCAATTAAAACAGCTAAAATGTGTACTTAAATATTAAATAACAATTTTGTTTTCAGAAAAAATGTACTTTCATGATTTTTTAATATATTAACCGTAAGAAATTAAAAAAAAAAAAGATAAAAGTTTTTCATATTCTTTATGATATTATGAAATTAGAGCTACTTTGCGAAAGGATTCCTGCTATTGTACTAATGACAATAATGCTTCTGAAGACCAATAGTGTTTTATTAGTAGAATCCAATTTTCTCGAGACAATTTTTCTTTTAATAAATGTTAAGAATTATTATTTCAATTTTACTTTACTACTGACTAGAAATAAATTAAATAACATACCATAATACATATGTATTTTATAAAATATAAACTTCGATTATAATGCACAAAAAAATGTATTTAAACATAAAAATAATTTAATCTTTAAAGCAGTTAAAGTAACTAATTATTAATAAAAGTAAAAATATTAAAAGGATACTAATACAAAGTAACATCAATAATTCAATTTTTGAACACCGGGATAATTTTATTACGAACTGAAATGTAACAATTTTGAGATTTTGTTTCCCGCGGATGATGAGGAGTTAGATTTTAAAAACAAACAACTAAGTCACAAAATCCAAAATGGATAAGTAGAGAAATGTGAATGGTGCGAAAGAATTATCAACCCATAGAAGACAAAACGAAGTCTCATTTGAAATAAAATTAAAAACAAAAATCCTTTTTATATGACGTATAAACGGAATATTTACTGCCAAATATAATTGCATTTTTGGCGTGACAAGACAAAATAAATTAAGTGTTTGAATATTATGTGATTAACTTTTTTTTAAATCAATCTTTTTTAATGCGAAAAAACCTATTAAATATAGTTTTAAAAATATATACACGCAAGCCTACACACCGCATTACCAATAAAATGCACAAGTAAATTCATTTTTCATGTCCGATTGATATCGTTCATTTATCTCAGTTTGCAATAAAGTGCGTTAATTATAGTCTCCCCATGTGAACTGGCTCGCGGTTAACCTACTGGATAACAGCGACGACGTTAAGCGCCTAAAGCGACTCCTTATATAAGATCTTTAAGTTCTCCAAGATTTGAAGTAAATCAGCTACTCTAGGATGTTAATAGTCGTTAAAATTTATTTCGTTTCGCCACTTATTTTTATAGGTTCTTTGATTAGTTATTTTTTGTGTGGTTGATAAGACTATTTTTTGGTGTTTTCTTTATTTTTTACGCTATGAACATGATCAGTATTCTTTGGGCTCATCATTAATGTACCTATTTATATATAATGTATAAGATATGCATGCATATGTAATCGTATACTGTTCTTTCAGGGATTTCAATAGAAATCTTTCTCTACGTGTTTTTTTTTTCCTTTTTTGTGTATTCAAACTTACTTATGGTTCCGGTAAATTGGAATCACTTGTAAATTAAACATTCCGTCAAAAAACCGTATAGCCTGTATAAGTAAATAAACATAAAAAGGAGAACTTAACCGTTTTTGATTGATTAGTTCTTGGAGCTTCACAATTATTTAATTTTGTTAAAACCCAAAAATTCGTATAATTGTGGTTTCATTCCTTTATTATTGTTTATATTATACGGTTAGTTAACGTTTTAGAAGTTCAAATTTTGTTTAATTATTTGTAAAATTTAATTTTAATCGACAGATTAACGAAAATTATAGCATAGCTTATATAATTTACTTGAAGTGGTTCAAAAAATTTCAAGTAAATTTTATTTAATAAATTCTTTCTTACGGCTGGTGGAGTACATCAACTAATTATAATGCCCAAATCATTCAGTGTTTTCGATCAGTCAAACTTTGAATAGAAATAAAAGCACCGTGGTACATAATACAAAAATCTTCACTGAGGTCTATATATTTCAACAATCAAACAAGAAAGTTTATCCAACTAAAAGTATTAAAGAAAAAAAAATTTCAATATTATGATAATTCAGCAATAAACCAAATAAATAATGGAGAGGCAGTAAAAACATTAAATCAATATAACAAACATACTTTAACAATTTATCAGTACAATTGTTTAATGACTTATAAAATTTAATCTCATGTCTACCTAATTAATAATTTTTTCTATTTCCAGATAATATTTCTGATAAAACTCTCTTCAATTTATATTTTGATCTATATCGAAATATCGAAATATCGATCTATATTTCGATCTATTTATATTTAGAAACGTCTTATTGTTCCGATGTAGAAAAAATAAATCTAACGAAACTTAACTTGAAATTACTTAGTGAATTATTAAATATTATATATATATTATATTTATACTTATATATATTATATATTATATATAAAACCAAAGAAAAAACCCATATCAATAAGACAGATTTAAAATATACAGATGATTTATAACTTATATACTCGTCATTTAATTTATGAAGAAAAAACCAAAATTATACTCTCGTCACAACCCTAGAAAAAAATTTTCATATAAATTCATATAAAATTTATCATACCATTACAATTCTTGTGTAACTTTTAATAACGTATCGCAAAACTATGCACAACTCTTAATTATATTTAATCTATAATGAAAAATACATTAAAAGGCACATTTAGAATATGAAAATAAGAGATTGTTGAACAAGTATTTCAGGTAAACACTGAAAATCTATTAATCTTTCTGCAATATCAAATATAATTAATTAAAGTATGAAAAATCAAGTTTAAAATATATTACAAAATCACAGTAGGTTGGTTATTTTGACTAATCGATTTCGAAATAGTGTAAGTATCGTGAAAATTGATGGGAAAGACAAAATATTAGATTTCGTTAGACCTAAAACTGATACAAAAGTTTATTGGTACCTCGGTATTATTCCATATCGCGGTTTTTGTAAACTTTAATTAATAAGATATCTAAATCTGGGAACTTACTGATAAAACGCTAAGTAAATATGCTTTTGACTGATTCATTTGATATTATACTCTAGATACTTCGAGCAGCTTTCCTGATTCGGATCCCATTAACAGCTGTGTACCTTGTTCATGTAATCAAAATATCTAAACCCTTGTTAAATCCATGGATTGACGGATTGAAATGGGTTTTAATAAAAAAACTAACAATGAATTTTTACCAGGGAAATTTTTCGAGAAGCTATAAGTGGTAATGTACAACTAAATCAGGGCTCAAACTGAATACTTTCTCCACGAGAAACTACTTCTAACTATCAATTTGCTACACCTAATGGCAGAAAGGCACGTTAATTTCATTTAGATTTATATTACATCATTTGAGAGGATACAGAAATGTTATTTTAATAAATTACTTATAAGAATGATGATATTAAATACTATTCTTTCACGATAATAATAATAATAATGTATATTTTCATTTTTAAATAAATCATACAGATGGATAAATCTTTAAAATTGTATTTGTATATAAGTAAATAAAAAATTAAACTGATAAATTTTACATAGAAAAAACAATGTGGATTCAAGTAACGTTAAATAGTATATTTAAAATACTTAAATCATAATGCAGTTTAAGTTCACAGCTTTATGATAAAAGTTTCATAAATATGGTGATTTAAATAATAGCATACTTAATATTCATGATAGATTTTTCTTATTGTATTACCAAGTTTATTTTGATTACTTATGAAGTTTATACGTACTCATATTATTGAAATTCTATATCCTTGACTTTATTCTCATTTTTACATCAGTTTTCTTATTAAGATTAGCCTACAATATACACACTTGAATGGAATTTAATATTTTTAATCAGAACGTTTATTAATAAAAATCTAAATAAAGATTTATTTACTTTAAACGCATTTATTTAAATTTATACAACAGAAATTTATGATTATATGCAAGTGATTTCCTTTTTCTTTTACGGCGAGTAAAAAAATAACTTATATATATTTAATCATTTATAGTGTTTGTATTGGAATGAAAACAAGGGAAGTTGCTTTTATGAGTCCGTTATCTAGGGAATAAGGGATAAAATAAGTAAAATAATGGGAAGGGTAAGGGATTGTTAGGTATAGCGTTGAACAACAGATAGGGATGAAGTAAGTATAGGCCAGATATGGGTATAAAAACTTTTGTAGTCTTCTTTAAATTTTAAGATAAAGCTTTTAAAAGTGGAGGTAGTATAAAGAAACAACGCTACAGTTTTGGAATAGCGCAACTCAAGACAACGCATGGCGACGCAAGGATGCAAAATATGTAAGCCTCTGGAATATTTCAGCCCTACTCCTCAACTAGTACTGCAATCCACTTATATATTCATATACTTTCTTCACTTTTATTTGAATAAATTAACTGAAAAAAGAAAGAAGAAAGTAGTTTAACTTCAGCTATATCATTTTTTAACTACATTTTTCCCTAGTTATCAGCAATATTTCTGGATTTAAAATTAATAGCGTCATTTAAATAAAGGATAGTTTTAAAATTATTCTTGAAAGACAACACATTTTATGTTTATTATACTAAGTAGATAAATTAAAAACAATTTTCTACAATTTTTATAATCATGACAAACGCTTTTGTTTATATAATATTTTATTAAAATTACATTAGAGCTAAATAAAGGATTTTAATAATATTTTAAATTGCTCTAACTTTAAATATTTGAAAACAGTTCACACTACTACTGAATCAGTTTGAATCAATTCAAACTACTGATTCCAAAAACCTATAAGAAAGTTAGTTGGAAGTGGAAGTTGTATTCTGCCTTGTCAAGTCATAGCATGATTATTAAAATGTAACTATTTTCACGCTAATCTGAAATAAAAATTACAACAGATTATTATTATTCAGATGATAGAAGTACAAAAATATTCTTTTCATCTGAAACTATGAATTTAAGTTAAAAGTATGTCGTGTAACAACTACAGCTCAAAAGTAGCGCTGAAATAAAACTTCCCAAAACATAATATATGTTTAATTGTAATTTACCAGTAATGTTTCAAAAGTTGTTTATTTCTAGTTTTTATAATTCTGTATATTTTGAAAAAAAGTACTGTGAGTGTTTAAAATAAATTGTTTTAATATTTTGAAGTTGTTATGGAAAAAACTAAATCAGAGCGTCAATCAGGTGTCAATGGTTAATTGTGGAGGCAATTTTTGAAATGCAATTAAATACCAGATATATGTTAAGAATTTTTTTTCATCTGTATGACTAAAGTAGCATAAAAGATAAAAAAAAATTATACAAGAATATCATATAATGAAGAAACATCTATAATAGTTAAGCTGTGTGACTGAATATTTATACAAAACGAAACATATACATCAAAAAAGGTGTGCTTGTTGCATACTTCATCTCTACTTGAAGCTTCCTACTAAACAAAGTACATTGCACTTGTTATTTTATTATTTAAATCTATACGAGAATAGTGATAGACATAGCAGAAAACTTTACCGAATAAATAAAATTATATACTTTTTATTTTTATACCATTACAATATGTCTTCTCATAATCAGGAAAAGTATACTTTTACCGATCAAGTAGGAAAGTTTATTAATCCGGTAACTGAAAAATAAAAGAGTTAAAAACATAAGGTAAAAATTAAATTTTTGATTAAAATATTTACTAATTACTATACTTCATGGTATAGTTGTTTTTATTTGAGTACTACCAGTTATTTGCTATTTTGTAAAAAAAAAGTGTTCAATACAAAATTATTGTAGATTAGGAGGAGGAAATATATTTATTTTAAGGTGATATTCACTTATAATTCATTTTAGAGCTGCTTTTCAACAAATAACTTCTTTTATAGGGGCTAACTAATAGGATATAGAAGCATGTTAACATGGATCAGCTATCAGCTGATCTAAACGACGGTGATGAAAGTACTTCTTGCGGGAACTGTTTACTAATCTCTCGAAAACGTGGGTTCCTGGCGCATCAAGCAGAGACCTAAGGGAACTATCACGAAGAAAGTTAATTAGAGATGATAATGCTGCAAACCGTGAGCAAAAGCAACGATAGCGAGGGTAAAATTATGGACTCTCAACCAGGTTCCGCACCATGGCAGACTGTACCTATACCTCGAAGTCTAGAGCCATAAAGCCCCAACAATGACTATAATAATGTACCATTGAATAGATTTAACAAACTTCCAATGAAGGATACCAGCGTCAATGGAAGCCAGATCAAAACTATCAGACTATTGTTATATATGGTATTACTGACGTTCCAAGGCTTTATGAACTAGTGGAAATAATGGTAACAAAGTGCGATCACAATGTGCAGCTAGTCGGTGCCAAGCAACTTCGAAGGATATTGAGGTGTACAAAAAGATTACAGACTTAGAGCAAGGATTAATTGGATATACGTTCACAAAAAATGAAAGAGCAAAAGAGCCTTTCGAGTTATCAGGAACCTAAACTACTCCGTCTCAGTGAAAATGGAGGAGATAGAGGGGCACGGCCATAGTCAAGCATAGTGAATGCACGTTATAGAATAATAAAGGATCCGACATCGACGTTTTGTAAACCTCGAGCCCCAAGAAAACAATAGAAATATCTTTAACTTAAAGTATATAGCTAACTGGAATGTTTCCTTCGAAATACTAACAAAGCCGCCAGGCTTAGCATAATGCTTGAGCTGTCAGCAGTACCGCCAGATAGCGGACTGTCCAAGAAAGAACAGAAGCACTCCAATTATTTTGTGTTCTATGTCAATCAGACCACCCGGCCAACAACAAGAGTTGCAGAGTACATAGAAAAATCATCCTTGAAAGGAAACGGAGACAAAGAATGAATCAAAGTTCTACAAATAATGCTCAAATCGAACCAGTGGATAGGCGGTCGTTTGGTTATGACTCATATACTACCAATTTCCCTTCCTTTAGACGAGGATCGAAAAGGAATTTGTGAGGCGATTCCAGTACGCTTCTCGGAGCGTATTATTCGGTGGATGGGCATAGTTGTGAAGATCGTGTGGACAAACTGGAGAAACTATCCTCCGATATATACTTCCTAATCAGATAAATAGGAATATTAACAAGCTTACTAATTCAAGTAATCGCAAAAATCTGCTAATGGCTAGGTTTATAAAGATCGTTACAGGGAACATCAATAGTCTAGTAAGTCGACGGAAAGGATTAGAATCTCTGGCACTTGTCGAATCATTAGATATCATCCTTAAACCAGAAACGCCTTTCACTTATCGGAATTACAATCGGATTCATGGTTTCTCTGTTATATGAAAGTCATCCGGATTGCAGGGCACATGGGGGTTAGTTAAAAGCTCTTTGAGACATCACTAACTACCTGCATTCAGATATGTCAGATTCAAGCGACCTCAGTCGAAATCATGGATTGGCTGGGGCTCATCAAATTATTTGTGGTGTACTGTCCTCCTCGCCAAACGACAACGAATAAATTGTTCTCGGAATTCTTCACTACCTTTGATTACTGGTTTATTGCAGAGGGGGAGAAAAGTACGCGAAGCATTCTGTTTGGCGGGTCCCGGCTTGCAACAACTAGAAGAAGAACGTTAAGGAGTTGTATTCTCAATTTACATTTCAATCTGATCTCAGGGTTACAACAGCTTATATACTGCCCTAAAGATCCAACTAAAATACGAGACTTACTAGACTACTGCGTCAGTTCGGAATGTCATCTCTAAAATTTATATCAGATCATCAATTTTGATTCAGAAGTGGACATTCTACCATTGAATAATCGCACAGAGCTGTTGATGTATCACGAAGTACCTAGAAGAGGTTCTGTTCGGCGGCCTTTTTGGATGTTCGGTAGGCCTTTGAGAAGTCTGGCTGCCTGGTCCGCTTTATAAGCTAAAATGCATCCGTTCTCAACCCTTGTATCTGGTTTTGCGAAACTACCTCGACGGGCATTTTACCCACCAGGTCATATGAAACGATGCGTTATCTGGATTCTTTGACATGAGATCCGGGGTTCCACACCGCTCCGTCTTAGGAATAGTCCTATATTCAATTTTTACAGCTTACCTTCCGGGTCCAGACCAAGTTACCGTTGCCTCATTTACTAATGATACAACAATCCTGGCTGTTGACGAAGACTCACAATTAGCCTGACAGAAGTTCTAATCGGTATTAGACTTGATTGGGTATGGGTAACAAAATGGAGAATAAAGATGAATCAGAAGAAATTAAGTAATATTACGTTTGTGATGACAAAAGGTGACTGTCCCCGAGCCCACCTGGTCGACATTTTCATTCCAAACTCTAACCGCGTACGGTACCTTGGGCTCCACCATGATCGTCGTTTTACGTGAAAGTACTACGTAAGAGAAAAAAGGAAACAGTTAAATCACGAGGTATAAAGGCTTTATTTGTAGGAATTCACACTTCACACGCTGTCAACAAATTTTTAATAAAAAAAGGAGAATCTAAAACCGATTTCGAAGTATGGAAAAGATCTATGGGGTACAACGAGCGACAGTATCATTGAGATTTTACGTTTCCAGAATGAGCTAGCGAGATTGATTGCAGATGCGTGATTCGCGCGGAACTAGAGGTTCACGTCTACCTAGAATTACCGTATGTTCACGAAGAGGTCAAACGGTTCGATTCTAATTACAGACATCGGTTAGATAATCATCTGAACATTCTAGCATTTATTTCATTTTACAAAGTCGAGGATGTACGGCGAGTGAAACGCCTACATGTGCTGAACTTAAAGGAATCTGAGCGACCCTTAAGTTGGTTCAATATCACATATGCGATGAGCATTTTTCTATACCTTGATGAGGAGCCTAGATTCGTTCTATGTTATTTCCCTTGAGTTTGTTATGTGGTTATTTGTTTGTCTTTGTCATTATTTAACGATTTTACACATTTTTTTCCTATTTTTTATGAAATAAATTTTTTTAATGAAATCTTGTACTTATGTGGTCTTTCTCACTAAGCCCGCGCGTGTCTATTTATATGAACTTAATATAAGTAAGCATGTACTTTATTTATATCTTTATGTATATATACGTTTTATTGAAGGTGTTGTTTATTGGAAACCCCTCATCATGTGATTTTTGTGTGTAATACGATTTGCTTGTGGTTCCTTATTCGAAACTGACTTTAAAAAAACAAATTGTGAGGCAAAAAAAAAAAATGAAAAGAATTTCCTGAAACTAGTTTTTTCAATAATTACTTTTATTTAAACCAGTGATAATATTTCAACAAAACTTTAAATAATATAAATATAATAAATGGAAACTTTAATAATTCTTATTTAGTTCTTACAAATGGTAAATAGTTATTGTTATTTATAACTAATTTTTTTGCAAAATAGTAGTTTTGAAAGTAAAGTATTAAACTGTGTTAAGAAATTACAATTCATTCTCAAGAAAAATATCATATTGCAAAGATTTTTTCTGTCAAATGTTTCTATTCAATTTAAAATTAAGTTAATGTAATAAAATTTCTGAAACATAATTTCAAAATATGTATAAATTTAAATAAATAAATTAATATAATTGGATGGAAGTAGCAGTAATATATAAACGATGTTAACTTGATAGAAGAGTTTTATGGACATGCAAGCTATTATCTCTCCAAGTGGGATAGAGTAGAAAAGGGTCGGGGGTTGCTGACATGTTGTAAAATGTACAATGTTGTACAGGTTGTACAATGAACTAACTGTCTTAACTTCTTACACAGGAAGTTGTATTCTCTTGTAACCTGAGCAGGACGGAAGCTCACCTACCTGAGGCTGCAGACTCGGGCTAAGGGCTGGAGGTAAATCGAAGTGGAAAGTCCAACACTGGAGAGTCTTAGTTACTTACGCTTTACCGAGTTTACTAACTTCTAAAACTCGCCCAACGTCTGCTTTCTCCCTATCTAAACTCTCACTACTTCATCAAATACATCCTACGCGGACTGTCAGGGTTTTAGAAGTATAACAAAATCTTGTTTGATACTTTCTTCTTATTTAATTCTGTTATCCGATAGATAATTTTTGCGCTTCTCAAGCGACTCAATAAATTTTCTTCTAAATAACAATAAAAGAATAAGTATTAATATAAATTAAAAATTGAATAAGTCGAATGAAATAACCAATAATTATATTCATTGTGTACGCTATTGTGTCAATGAAATTAAACGTTATTTTAAATCAAACATTTTCAACTTATTTATAATTTTTGAGTTTTTTCTAATTTTTTTATCGGAAACTTACTAAAAGAGAAAGAAATGTTTCTCCATCTATAAATTCTTTACATGTGTCGACAGCAAAATCAAGTTTGCAGTTCATAAAGAAAAACCAAAGGGTAATGCAGGTTTTTTTTTGCCTTTAATATAGGTTTTTTCTAAAATGTATTCTCAAATTTCTCCTTACATGATTCTATTTTAAATAACTAATAATGTAATCCATTTAAACAAGTAATTTAATTTCGAAATTTTTAATAATTTTTTTTTTAACTACCATAAAATATTCTTTATAAATCTTTCAAACAAAACTACTGTATAGTTAGTTGCAGAATAGTTTTTTTTTTTTAATCACTTATGATGAAAGGTTATAGAGTTAAATCACAAACTTTAATTGTAATCAGTAAACAATGATGCAAAAGAAATTATTATCGTTTTTAAGTTTTGAAAAATCTATTGAAATTCAAAAAAAAATTTAAGAACAATATTCGCACAAAATTTTACTTTTTTTTTCAAATCTACTAGTGATTTGATAAAATACTTTTCTAACATGATTTGTTAGTATTTTTTCAAACACGATTTAATTAAATATATAAGCTTCAATCTACTGCTACTATACTCTTACAATATGTAAACATTTTGTAGCTTGCCAATCTCACACACATGACCGCGATGTGAAACCCTTAAGTTTACTTTAAAATAATCCTTTAGTGATATCGTAACCTTAAAAAAATACAAATATGTGGATGATTGGGAAAAAAAATATTTAAATATTTTTATCCCGAATAATTTAATTATTTATTTCAAGGTTTGAAAAAACAATTTTCCAAAAACTATCATTTGCAAACATAATTAGCTATAAGAATATACTTATAATTACAAAAAGCTCCTTATTTTAAGTCAATTCTCCTAATTTCCTAATTAGAAAAAAAGAAAAATTAAAAATAATATTCTTTGACTTCTGATTTAAGATAACTAAATAAATTAAATCCGAAAATTAAATTGTGTGAACATGAACAACTATAAAACAGCAACATATTCTTTATTACTAAAACAAAACTTGTTTTTTAATTGATTATAATAAGGTCTTATCTGAACTACTTACTGAAAAAAAATTAAGTTAATAAATGCACTATTTTGTTGATATGAATCCGTACGGGAGATAAAAAATGTATTATTATATAAATTTTTATTTTATTATAGAATTTTAGATCAATGATATTAATTTTAAATTATGAATAATTATTATTTATTTATTATTGTAAAATAGACGATAATATTACTACAAAATTCAAGTCCACAACAATTCATTATAAGTTATAGCACAGGGCGGTACTTGCTGCAAATACAGCTGGATTGTGAGAGTTTCGTATACGCCAAAAGAGGAATTTAGGTTGAAGAGTAAAGGGGTCGGTCGGATAACTGTCAGAATGATGAAGAAATGCAGTTTTAATATTGATTGTTGAAAAATATAGCAGAGGGATCTAGTTCGTACAACACAACGTACAAACATATATACATACAAACACAAATACATAGACACACAGAAAGTGTAATGATTAACGACCTGAGTGATATGCAGAATATTAGAGGAACAATGGATGAATAGATGATATCAATAGGCCGAGCTGTCTAGCTAGGGGTAGCCTAAGGGCGGGTAGGTTAGCCATCAGACGTATGGTCTTTGTCAGATGGATGAATGAAATATACTACTTTTCAAATGAAATTAGAATATTATCTCTCACATTACATAAAAAATATAATTGAAAAGCAATGGAATACTACGGATTTTAAATAATTGAGCAACAGAAAATATTTTTAGAGAAATATAATAAACAAGTGTGTATACAAAACCCGCGAAGTCAATTGTAGATTTTCTTCAGTCGATTGGAGTCTTTAATTATTCATGAAACTAGTATTTATAATTGTGTGAAAACTTTGAATAAAAATAAATAGTTTTTATTATGTTTGTTGTCTTTGAAAATTTACGTTGAAAGATAAAGGAACAATTAATTTTGCAATGTTAAGATCCAAAAAAATAATTAAAAAACAGTAAATTATAAAATACTCACTTCTTTAGCACTGAAAATTTTCCCAATAGATTTTCACACTAATGTACTTCGACCTAGATTTGAAAAAATAAAATTACGTTGTGGATGCATCAAGAACAATAATTAGGGATGTAAATATGAAACTGAATTCTATCTATTACAATATGATGATTTTGCTAACACTTGAAACGTCTTATCTTTTTGAAAATTGAAGAATTTGATGTACCGTATTGTAAAATTCTAATGACTAAAGTCACGTTTAATAAACCGGTTTCTATAGATCACAAAATTAAAACAATAACGGCCAAATTACACTGTATACCTATGAGCATTAATTTAGGGCTAATGATCATCACAGTTGCAGCCATTCCAATTTTATATGTATATTTAATCAAAAGCATTACTGCTACAAATTGAAATTGCTTTCCCCAAGTAATTTTTTGAAAACTATGAAATTTTTCGAAAAATAGAACGAATATACTTTAAACAACGTTTAAGAGTAATAATATTATACAAAGACAATATCCTTAAAATCTTTGCAATGTAAATAAAAATAAATACCCTAAAAGAGGTAAATTAAAAAAACTTTTTAAATTCAAGAGAAATAACAGTAACATTTTGACCGCTAAGGAACTTTTCGTCGAAATTCAGAACAAAGTCTGTTTGTGTCAGTGTAAATATAAACTCGAAGAATTTCTTTTCTTTTCGATATGATTTTTAAATTAATAATTATAAAAATAATTGAAAATTCATCAACATATAATTTCACTCGGCCAATAATGAGAACGAATATATTGAAAAAAAAAAAATTATAATAACGTGAAAGTAGTGTAGATGGGAAACAATGTAGGAGACGATTTTTTTATACTAAGAGTGAAATGAAATATTTTTTACACAATACTAGAAAATGTAAACGACCATATTCTACGGATTTATTTTAATAATTAAAAAACCAATCTACCACAATACTTACTGATACGTAAATAATAGGAAAAAAAGCCATGGATACTTTCAACCAAAACAAGAAATATTCATAAAATCTATTTACTTTTCGACAGTTATATAATAACTACTTTTCAATGATATAATAATAAACAGGAAACTATTTTATGTTAATTTTATGCACTATTACTGAGTAATAAGAGTCTTTTGAGATTTAGTATTTTTACGAAATTTTATACAATGTCGACAATGAAGATCGTGAAAAAGGCAACTAAGTTCTACGGAAAATTTAAATACTAAAAATTTATCACAATTGTAGAAACCAGTTTTGAGAAATTCAGTCATGAAATTTAGAAAATTTATTCATCCACAACGCAATTCAATTTCTACAATGGAAATTTATTTTTTCTGGATTTTAGATATGTCTAAATAGAATATTCTACTACCTTGAAATAGAATATAAATAAAATATCAACCTTTTTTTTTCTTAGGAAAACTATTTAATGGGTAACATGAAATATTTTTCTACTTTTTACAAAAATTCCATATATGTTTCTTTGTATGGGGAGGTATGTATCCATTTTGAAGTAAATTCACTTAGCGATCCTGAGGAGAACTAAGAAAGAATGGGATTTTTTCCTATTTACATGCAAAGAATTGAAAAGAAATGCTAACTAATTTTTTCAAATGAGTTTATCATGTGACAATTGAGAAGCAGCATTAAAATTATCCAAAAATATTTATTTAAAAAATATTCAAAGTAACATACTCTGCATACACTAACTTTATTCAAAATGTTAGAATTTTATATTAAAATAATCCTTAAAAACGTTAACCATGATTAATTTTGAGTACCCGCTAATGAAGCTCTAACGCTATTCTATGAAACACTTCTCAGTTTTCCACTTAACTACTTTTAAAAGAACGAAACTGAATAAATAGTGGGTTTTGGGAATTATATAATATGCAATCCAGATGTGATAAAAGCTGAAACGTTTCTCAATTGTATCTTTTCTTTCCTTTTCCTGTTTAGCCTCCGGTAATTACCGTTTAGGTAATTCTTCAGAGGATGAATGAGGATGATATGTATGAGTGTAAATGAAGTGTAGTCTTGTACATTCTCAGTTCAACCACACCTGAGATGTGTGGTTAATTGAACCCAACCACCAAAAAACACCGGTATTCACGATCTAGTATTCAAATCCGTGTAAAAATAACTGGCTTTACTAGGACTTGAACGCTGGAACTTTCGACTTCCAAATCAGCTGATTTGGGAAGACGCGTTCACTACTAGACCAACCCGGTGGGTTAAAATTTTTCTCAATTGTATCTGAAAAAAGATATTCAGTATTTTCTTTTAAACACTCATAAAAAATGGGTGAAATAGAATAATCATAGATTCTCAAATTTCAGTGGATATGGCAGATGAATAGAAAATAGTTTTACACGGTAACAAACTACGAAATTCTTTGAAAATATATTTCGGAATTCTCCGTTAAATCATGCTTAAGAGCAATTTCCCTCTTGTTTTGGGTTTTGCATTTCCCGGCTACATTACGAAATTGGTAATAATTTTTACTTATCACTGATGAGCCGCATAAATAATAAATCTTAACACATTTATGAAGAAGTTCTCAATTATCATTTTAAACAATCATTATCACACATTCCGAATTTCTAGAAACCTGAAATTTGACGTAGTTATTTTTTAAGTGGTCTTTTGGTAAAATGAGAGAAAATATTTTCCCAAAAAATTCTTTGAAGGTTAAAAAAGAGTTGAATTCCAAAAAAAAAGAGTACATACATTTAAAATGAAATTTCTTAACCGATTCAACTTATTATTATTAATTCCAAAATAAACGAATAACTAGATTTTTAACTAAATTTTTAGCGTGAAGGTATTATTTTAACACACTTATTTCTAATTGTGTCTTTAGAAAAAGAAATTAAGTTACTTTGATTACAAGTCCATTAGAAGTTAAATAGGGATCCATAAGGATTAAAATCTAATATTTCCTCAAACGAAGACCGGAGTTGGCAAGTAATAACAAAATGTATTATAAAGTTTGGTTTTCACTTTTAGTTCAGTAATGAAATCATAAATAAATACCTAATTTCATATTTTTATGATGAAGAATGACAATGTTGTCAAATTCAGAAATATCTAATTTTAAGAACAACTAAATTCGCATAGAAGAGCAGAAATGATTTCTTTATCAGAGATTAGAAGGTAACTATGAAGTTTATGAATGAAAAAAGAGAACACTATAGAAATTGATTATAACTTAATTTGTTTGATATACATTATTGTAATTATGTAACGATTGAAGAACTTACCGTACTGTCTTAATAATAACAAGGCCTGGTACGCGAATGGAGGAGGCATATATATATACACATAGCTTTGGGAATTGCCGGAACGTAACAGGACGGCTGATAGGGAATAGTAGTAATGTGTATGAGGGTTGGCGGGTGTAGACAGAAGGGATTGAGGTTATGATGGTCTAATGCGGCCACCCGACCGACTTCATTACGCCATTACCTATAACGAGCCGCTTGTGCTGCCCAGACGCCAATTTCGCTGTGTCCGTTTCCTAACCGTCCCCTCTTTGTTTAATCTACAACAGCACCTCTGGCTCACGCCGTTTTTTCCCCGCCGCATCACCAAACCATCAACTCTTTTCGCCAAACCAAAAACTGTATCCATCGTTTAATTTTATTGTGGTACAACTTCATTATCAGATATTACAAAACAATAACTAAAAGTTAACCGGTAACATTTCTTTTTAAACAAAACATAGTTGGCGTTTTTATTTAACCTTTAACGATTTGCTAAATCCTAAGACAAAATTTATTTATTACAAATTAAGGGTTCAGTTTTAACATAAACATTCACAAAATTATTACTTTTTAAGATAAGCAAAAAATCAAAAACACTACTTTTTTGTTAAAGATTTTTAAATCCTATCTTTCAATAAAACAAACTCCTAAAGTTTGTACCGTAGGATTCTTTTTTAACTGAATGTTAAGGGATTATAAAACTCTAATAGTATGAATTTTTTTTACTTCTAAAGATATTTTTTAAAATTGTTACTTTTTGAAAATATTTTTAAAAATGTTAGTTATTTCCAGATAGTAGATACATAGCTTAAAAAAAAGAAGAAACATATGTATATACATTGTTATAAGTGCAGGTTATTTACAAATGAGTAATAAAGTTGAACAGTTGTATTACCTTTATAACCTTCTCGATTCGTGGATTTAATATAACTTTCTTATAATCTGAATAATAATAATAAAATATAAAATAATTTTTTAAACCAGTAAAAAATTTGATCTATTATTAAGGTACCGTATCGTGAATATTATAAGACGGTTAAAGAATACTCCAAAACAAAACAAACAGAACGATTTAAATATTTTTTTCTAAAACTAAACAAATTAGCTTTCATCATTGTGATAAAACCTTTTTTCTCCCTAATAAAACCAAATTTATATAGCTACATAAAATTTACATAGTTAATTTATTTAGAAAAATAATAAATAATTTCAATACGATTAAGAAGTAAAATTGTTAGAAAAAATTTATTGTAAATATATTTCTCGCGATGGTGTATTACCACCAAAAATTAATTTTTCTGAACTAGAGAAAAAGCTTATTTCAATTTGTTTTTCAAAAGTTTTAACATTCACTCATACTCCCATTCAAAATTTCAAACTGAAATATTATGTCATTTATTTATGACATAATTTTCGAAGTATACAATTTACCATTAAATTTCATGACTGTTTGTTAAATGTCTGACGAAATATAAAGCCAGCATAGGTACAGACAAATCAGGAACCAAGCTAGGTAAATAGAAGTAAATAAAAAAACATAACCGTAAATACAACGTTCTGCAGCCAAATTATTTTTGTATTTTTAAATTCATGTAATTTTTTTTTACTTATTGAAAGTACAATAGTAGTGAGAGATTCGTAATTTAATTCTATTTTTTTTTTTTTTTTTTTACCAATAACAACCTTTTTGTAATTTTACAATTACTGGCATCTTTCAGTTTCTGTTAAATAAAATAGATGAAATTTATAGCATGTAAATCACTTTTGACCAACCCCGATTGGAATTCAAACGCGATTAAAAGAGGCTAGGATTCCTTCCAGTTGAAAAACAGGGATTCATTTATTTGTAATTCGACTACTATTACAGCCGGGAAAAAAGTAAAATGAATGAAACATTTACATAACATGTTTTGAAACATGATAAAAACTTATGTTTAATAGATTAAATATTATTAATTTATAAATCTGGTAGCTGATTTGAATGAGAAATAGATTACATCGGTTAAAACATTTTTACCGTTTAGAACGTTGTTTTATATAAGTATTATTACAACAATTTGGCTTCAGTATCATATGGTAATCAAATTTTAATATTTTATTCTTAACATAGTATAAATTTAGCAATAAATGATTTAGCAGTTTAACTGGTTTCTAAGATAAATCTTAAATTGAACATTATATACTTGAGATGATTAGAATAGTTATCAACATTTTTTTCCAACCTTTTTCAATTTTTAAATAAGATAAGAATAAATTTTTAATTAATATTTTTATGTTCAGGTTTAAAACTTCAGAATTTTTATGTGAACAGACAGTCAGTCGGTTCAGTTAAATTCGCATATTCTTGATATGATAAAATAAAAATAAGAATTGGGTCGACAAGTAATGGATATAAAAATCATTATTATCATTTTTCATATTACCATTACCCATAAAAGAATAATAATCATGATCATAAAGATATATTAAATTATATTTACGTCATTATTATTATAATTAGAAGTAGTAGATTATTATTATAAACCAAAGGTCATTGATAGTTTTTATATTCTGAAATAGCTTGTTTATATTATGTTTGTCTTTTGCACTACATATAACTTAATCTATTTTTTATTTTTATAATTTTAAACAGTTATTGTTAAAAATATTCTTTGATACATTTTATAAACCTCGATATGGTTAGTATACTTAACGACAACGAGTACACACAAGTAAGCCTACGAAACCATCATAATGATAAATATTTTAGAAAAATTATACGTAATTTATTGTATTATTTATTTAGGGTCTGAAACCTAACGCAGCCAAAACACAGATATGCTGCTTCCATTTAAGCAACAGAGAAGCCAAAAAATCGTTAAAGGTTTCATTTGTGGGGAAATAACTTCGACATAATCCAATCCCGATGTACCTTGGCGTGACACTTGACAAAACCCTGACCTACAAGCAAAATATTATGAATACTGCTGCAAAACTGAATACTCGAAGTAATATCATGTATAAACTGGTTGGAAGCACTTGGAGACTAGATACTTCAATCATCGGCACTGTCTATCTGTATGGTTCAATAGCTATCATACTGGTAAGCTGAATATTGTGTTAAATCAAATATGAGAATAATTATTGGTAAAATCTGCAGTACGGAATAATATACCTACTATATTTCAGGCGCCAGAGTGCTCTGGTACTGCTCTGGAAAAAGATTGTCAATCCAATAGCACTAATCAACATGACTGTAGGTAGATCAACTGATAGGCGCTTAAAATCTCGGAAACCTGCATGATAACTAGCCCAAAAACTTATGGAGAAGGACTTTAATATCGAACGCGATCGCAGATCTCCGGGGTGAAAGCTATGGCTGCCAACAGATAGTATCAGCGCATGTGCAAGTGCCAGACTTCAATCTGCCAGGAGTTTGTGGTGGTAGCTTAAAAGCAAAAGAATTGATAGATATAATTAATTACCTTATGAATAAATGGGGCATATCACCTATGGCTGGTGTTGAGGGTGGTGAATCATTGCAAACTGTGAACATCTAATGAAGTAGTACCCACAATGAGCGTACAAGGAAAATCAACAATATATATATATATAAATATATATATATATATATATATATATATATATATATATATATATATATATATATATATATATATATATATATAGTGGTATCTCACCTGAAGTTAAATGGCTAAAAAAACTATTTGTTTATTTGTAGTTACATTCAAATTTTTCTTATACTTTACCTTTGTCAGCTCACATGAAACGCTGGGTAGGAGGAAAACATTTTGGCACATACATCGAGTTGCAGAAGCGTAGAAACATGGCTGAAAACACCCGCGGCTCCGTTCTATGACGAGGGTATTGAAAAGTTGGTACCACGCTACGACAAATGTCTTAATCGGAGTGGCGACTATGTAGAGAAATAGCGTAACTATGTAAGTACTTGTTACAAAAAAAAAACTTATTTTCACTGTGGTTTTAATCGAACCTTGAAAAAAAAACCGTAATTATAATTATAATTATAATTACGGTTCCATAAAGAAATTCAGTAATATCATATTTTTAACTTTCTTTTCCTTTCATTTTTTAAATTTTACTTAATAAGAAAAATAAAATAAAAAAAAAAAAAAACATGCCTTTTCACCTATTGCGGCCATAATGTAACACAATTTGAGGAATACAGGATCCTTTAAAAGATAAAGATAAAGTAGTGGCTATCGGAATTAAAAAAGGCTAATCAGTTAGAATTATATATTAGAAAATGTAAAAATATTAAACATAATTAAAATTGAACTTAATTAATAAACTAGTTAAATTTAATTAGAAATACTGGTTTGTAGAAAAGGAAAAATTTGTCTTTGTAAAGATGATCCTTGACAAGGAGAACAATACCAAGTCGCTAAACATCAATGTGTAAATTTAAAACAAAAATAAATAAGAAAATCTCACTTTGGGGAAGTGCATCGTTTTGAACAATCCGTTTTACGAAAAACAAACTAACTTTAAAAGAGAAAATGCAATTTTTTTTAAAATACCTAGTTGCCCTGGTTTTATACAAGTAAAAAAATAATTATAATACTAACTAGATAATGAATGGGCGAATTATATTAAAAGCGTAAACATATGTAACAGCATATTAAATAACGATAATCGAGTGAAAATCTATTAACTATATTGATGTACTGAATATTCCTTCAATACAAAATTAAAAGTTAATTTTTTTACTTCCTTGTACGAAGTAAAGGAAGTATTGCGATCGCGAAAAAGTTGGGTTGTCAGATTTCAAGGGAAATATCCACTTTGACCATCCCTGAATCCATTTTGACTAGTTTCGGCATGACGTCTATACGTACGTATATATCTCGCATAACTCAAAAACAATTAACCGTAGGATGTTGAAATTTTGGATTTACAACTGTTGTAACATCTAGTTGTGTACCTCCCCGTTTGATTGCAATCAACTGAACCAAACGATTAAAAAAAGCCCCTTTTTTAAGTGCAGTAATAAGCCCAAATTAAGAGATTTTCAACGATATGTCATAAGTAGTAATTATTTTCATTGGTTCCAGAGTTACAGCCAAATAAAAGTTTAATTAATGAAATAATTGGATCTTAGGGGATGGCACATCGGTTCGAATCGGACTTCATCTCCCTTTTTTTAATTTTTTTTTTAATTTAAATTTATTATTAATTAATAATTATTAACCTCTCTTTGTAAAACAATTTACGATGAATAATAATTCAATAACAAAAAAAAAGAAAAGAAAACGAGATATTAAAGAAATAAAAGTTATTTTTTGTGAACTTCTCTCAAACTTCAATCATTATTTAACGGTAATAACGAAAGAGTATAAAATCTATTTATAATTATAATAAATATTATTTTCTGAAAAAAGGTTAATAGTTGTCAAATTTTATTGTTGCTATTATAAATACATGTTTATAACATGTTATATGCAGGCGGTAAATGACAACATGTGGGGCAGAAGATGGCCCCAAAAGTCGGAAGAACAAAATTCGTCAGCGGCATTAAGATGTAGAAGGCAACGGGAAACCACTGCATTAAAAATTCTGAAGGATATCCCTTTGAGTTCACATAGCATGACTGTTCATGTTCGGAGACGACTGAATGGACCGCCAACCCCTTCGGTAAGGTGAAGACGCTTCAAAGATGATTATAAATACAAACAGTTAGTTACTTAAATCTAGGTTACTATTATTAATATCTAATTTTTCGATATAATTAACCACCTAATCGGTAAAATTTTGAAGAAATTATTAGAAGTAATCACTAATTTTAAAGGTTTTCCTTCTTATTAGCGATGAAAAGATACAAAGACAGAACTAAATTATAGTTACTTTTCTACAGTACCATTGAGTTATAATGAGATTCAATTTTCGTAAAACAGAATTGGCGGACATTTCCAGAGACGTCGATGATATCTAAAAGTCTGACAATATTTAAAATTAGTGTAGAATGAAAATATGTAATTAATTACAAGAGACTTTTATTTGATTAAGTTTCAAATTTTGATTCAAAATAACTCAAGTTTTCGAGCCATTTTAATTATTATTTCTTTAAGAAGTATGATTATATTAACTTAATTAGTAAATTAGTATTTATTTAACAGTTGGTAAAACTGTTTAACCGTTAAATTTCAGTTTTTTAAAAGAGGAAATATACTTTCTCAGTAGTACCTAACCTGGAATTTAGGTTTGAATTTAATTTATTTTATGGGGTTTGATGGAAAAACAAATTTATAACACACTCTGCGAGATTTAACGCAGAGTTTCGTGACATTTTTAGCATTCCGGACACATAACTCTACTCTACTCTTTCTACTGTTCCACCATTCATGTTCTTCTTTCTATACACAAACACACAACTCACACACACACACATATATATACATATACATACATATATATTCATATACTCTCCTTTCCCTCTTACCCGATCTCTCTCTTTTTCTCTTTCTGTTTGACTGTGAAGACTGGTTTAGTTAAATGTACTATTTGAAGAATGTCTTAAAATATGGAATGGTAACGGTGTTACTTGTTCAGATAAAATCTTCCATACCGAAACGAAATCTTATTCTCTCCCTTTTTAATATATATTTTTCTTTCTACTACCCATCCACACCCTCTTATCTAACTCTCCATTTCCCACTTTAACAATTTCAACTATTTTTTTTTCGAGAAAATCAACATAACCTAAAACAAAATATATTAATTTTCTTTTTTTTTAATACATAATTTTTAATTATGTTTGAAGTAATATAATTTAAGAATTTTTACTGAAAAAAAAAGAAAAACTATATAAGTAATCTTATATAAGTTATAAATGACAATTTCTTTGTCCTGCAAGTAAAAAGGAGAAATAATGAGAATGGTATGAGTTTATTTGTAGGTAAAAATTCCGTTTGAGTAAAACAAAAACAATGAATTACATGAAAAAGGAGGGAAAAGAGGAGGATTTAAGATAGGACAAAAAAAAATTATTACATCTTTTACGAAATACAATTTAAAATGAAATTACAGAGAATGAATCGTGGAGCAAAGAAGATGTAAAAATAGATTGGTGCAAGCAGGTTACGAAAACTTTTCTGAAGTAAATAATTTTCTGATAAAATCATTTTACTGGACATCAATCATTAAAAATACCTTCTGGGAGGTACTATTTTGTGGGAGAAAATAAAAATAACATTTTTGAGATTCAGTGCAATTGGAGATAAAATAGATGAATCGATAGAAATGAAGACGTTTTAAGCTTAACTGGAAAAGAGAAAAATTTGTAATAAGAAAACTAAAGTTGAAGATTCATATATTAAGGCATCCAGGGTTATTGAATTTTTTATTTTATATGGAACTAAAGGGAGAAAGTAAAATCTGGTCAAGGCAAAAATTAGAATATATGAAACAGATAATTGAGGCTGTAGAATATATGAGAATTGTTGAAGTAACAGATTGGAAAAGGATAGAAAGTTTAACAAATTAGTCAAACAACTAAATTTGTATATTAAGTACATTAAATTTTTTTAAAAACTTTGAGTTGTACGCAATTAGTAAATCTTATGAAAAA
Organism: Lycorma delicatula; assembly: GCF_047948215.1. Taxonomy (NCBI): domain Eukaryota; kingdom Metazoa; phylum Arthropoda; class Insecta; order Hemiptera; family Fulgoridae; genus Lycorma; species Lycorma delicatula. The sequence continues at coordinate 74,731,277 of NC_134459.1, read as the reverse complement.
TTATTTTTGTCTTTTAGTAACGGATTTTAAATTGTTACGATTCGATTCTTATCGTAGTTGGAAAAGCGACAACTTGACGAGTAGTGAACAATAAAAAATCGATTCAGGAATATCATACATCGCAAATCATAAATGAAGCTATTATTGATTACCGATAATAATATTTTCAGCCAGTCCGGTGCCATAACCGTTGAGTAACAATTTAACATTCTATTACTCTAAGCATAAACTTATATTAAATGTTGGATGTAGTAACTGAACTAAAAGAGGTGGGATATTCACCACTCATTTTAATTTAACCTTTTCCATTCCTATACGGTAAAAAGCACTCTCATTATATTTGTACATCGTAGCACTAACTGTTCGATGCGGTTAAATAATCCATTTTACTCATCTCAATCTTAATCGTAAATTCTAAAGTGTAATAGTACCAATGCACTGTAACTACATAATCATAGGAAATTGACCACAGCTGCCCTAGCGCTTTAAAATCCATTATAATGCTATACAGATGATTTACACGTTCATTTTACAATGAACATGTAGGCTGATTTAATATCGTTTATTCTCAAAGTATTATAATAATAATTTCACTAAAAATTATTATTTATTACACGAATTGTTAAGTACAAAATATTATTTATCTAAGGAAAAAAATCCGAAATCTATAATAAAAATCATTAATCCATTTTGATTTTGATTTTGTTTTTTTAAAGTATTTATAAAATATATAAAACATATACAAGCTTCGTTCAGGTTTCACATAGGGAATCAATAAAAAGAAAAAAAAGAAATTATCTATCATAAAATAATAAACTAAAATGAAAACAAATAAACAAGAGAGTGGTATTGGTATGGGTCCCGGCACATTGCGGCATCATCGGAAAGGAACGGGCTAATGAGGCTGCTAAGTGGCCTCCGATTAAAATTAGCATGCAAGAGTGACTTCATGAAAACAGTCCGTGTTAAACTACGAACTCAGTGGAATAAGTTCCGGCTGCTAAATCCTCGCATGGTCTTACATGGAATCCGGAAGAACGTGTTCGAGAAACCTTTTATCCCAAACAATAGAAGAGACAAAGTCATTCTGAGTAGGCTGAGGAATGGATACGCAAAGCTAACCCACGCCTATAAATTTGGCTCACTCAGCAGAAATGTGAAGCGTGCAATGTAAGAAGGTCATAAAATTACTCATAGATTGGCCAATGTTCAGGTCTACTCGACAACAATTAAACCTGGTCTAGATGTGAGGTATTTACTCAACCAGAAGTATATCAAAAGATTGCTACGGTTTCTATTTGATAGTGGGATGAAGAACTTAATTTAACGGTTTTGCTTACGTGATATCCCTTACCGATTACTGTGTGCACCGTGAAGACTATTGGTAATGTTTCAGTATTTATTACACATTTATTATTCTTGTTCTGGTTTATTATTTAATTATTTGTGATCATATATTTAAGTCGCTAATCACCATTATCGTTGATGCGACTATAAATTTACCATAGAGATAAAGACAGTTTATAATCTATTAATTTTTTTCTAATTGCAAGAATTTATTTCTAAGAGGAAACATATATATATATATATATATATATATATATCTCATAATTTATTGATGAACATAATAGATCAAGCTCCTTTTCACATACTAATTAATGTGCTGAGAAAATTAAAATAAAACAAATTAAAATGTCTTATTTTCATAAAAGGATAAATAACAAGTAATAGTAGGTAGTAATAAAAATTACTACCAGTTCTTTGGATTCGAAAAAAAATTGATAAAATTGTTTTTAACTCAGACTACAACTAATAAAGAAAGATTTGAAGTATTTTTAGAGAAAACCCAAATATTGGAAGCTACATAAAGTTAAGATTTTAGTTAGTAGCACATCTTCTTGAGAAACTTAACGAATAGGGATTTGATATTCACATCATATGGCATTTAATAAAATGTAACAGGAGAAGGTTGAAAATTATATAGGTTAATAAATTAAGAAAAACAAAATTAAGAATTGGAAAAGATAGAAATAAAGAATGATGTTAAAAGGACAAGGTTTGTTAATTTTAAATAAAATTAAAGATGTCAAGATAGAGTCAACCTGGATATCGAGGTGCAGGTAAAGATTGTAATCGTATATAAATATCAGAATTCAGGAAGTAGGAATTAATTTGAAATAAAAAATTAGTATTGAACAGAAAGGGATAAGTAATAGTATGAAACCAGTCAAATAACTTATAACAAATCTTTTTTATTACACGACTACCCAAAAAAGACTGTAACGTATTTAGAGTGTATGTACAGTAGTATCTTTATTCCACCGTAGAAGCTTAACGGTTGAACCGATTTAGATGTATGACTCCGCGTTGGAATTCTTACGTTACCAGGAGTGTCATAGGCTGTATAAATAAAAAAGTCAAATCTGTAACTGAAAAACATGGTTGATATTATTTTTCTTTGAATGACCCGCTTTGAAATCCTAACTTACCGGGAACGTCATAGGCTATATAAAAAGAAAAGAAAATTATAATCTTAACTGGTAAACCTGGTTGGTATTATTTATCTGTGTTTTATCATATCTTTCTATTTCTATTTAACTTCTACGTATTTTTTTCTGAACTGAAGGTAACTTAACACAAAACTCTTCTGGTTCCATTTTGGTGACCGCACTGAGTAAGATTGAGCATAAGAGTGCGATTTAATCATTATTACCTACAAACATGCAGGTTTTCTTCTGTGGTACCTGAACATTACCTTCCAAAATGAAGAAGATATAGACAATTTTTTTAATTTTATTACGATTGTATGGCACTGAGTATAAAATGAAACATCATAGTTTTTTAAAACGTTTTATGTCCGACATAATTTAAGGAGCACATCTTAACCGCAGGAGCTATAATATATATCCTATATTAGTAATTATCCTATATTATACAGGAATGTTGGTCAGCAACTTTTTTTTTTTTGGCAGTCGTGTTTTTTAATTTTTAATATTTATTTCTTGTTTTAACAGAATTAATAATATAATTTGGCGTATTTTTCAATAAATTTTACTTCTAATCCATTACTTTGTTTGTATGTGTACTACATTTATTTTTTCTTATTTAAATCGTTTATTAAAAAATAAATTAAAAAAGTCCATCAATTTTTAAAACATTAGAAGTAAAATTAGGTCACATATTTAATTAAACTGTACATTCGAAAGGAAGGAAACGGATGAGTTTATGATTATATTAGTTTATTAATAAATGTTTTACATAGTTCATTTATGAAAACTGATCAAGAATTTTTACGTGATTATACATGATTGAATGTAGTAATAAAGAACTGAACTCGGTTTTCTAAATTCTAAAAGAAGCATGGTGTATGTTTGAAAAAATGAACATACTAGAAAGGAAAAGAAATAATCTAACAAAGTAAACAATTAAGTTTGTAATTACAATTAAACGAAAAATAAATGATTACCACATCAAATATGTGAAATAAAAATAGTTTTTAGAACATAAAGCACCAAATAAGGAACAAATTTGAAAATAAAGATATAATAAAATAATGTTACATATAGAAAGAAATGTTTTACGTTTGAAATTGTGTTTTACGCGTATATTAATGTAGATTTATGATTATAGTTAAAGTAATTCAAGTAAGATGAAGAAAGATAAAAAAAAAAATAGAAAATGATGTGGGTAACACCCGCATTGCCTAATGGTACGGTGTTAATGGGAAAAGATTCTACATCATAACACTGTTCTATTGCTGGAAAGAATTTACGAGAAATTTTAAAACATAAGTTTGTTTTCTTGTAAATCAGATTTAAACAAAATATCTATGTATCTCAGGAGTTCCAAACACTCTAATAATAATTACTAAAAAAAGATAATTCTTTGGACATCAGATGAAGAATTAGATCCCAACTCAATTTAATTAAAACGAAAAAAAAGTAATCCGATATTACTGAATAAATAAATAAGAGGATATGTAAATTAAATTTATGCGAACACCAAAAAGTCTGTTAAAGAGATGAATCTGTATCAGTGATTTGATAAGTATTTAAAAAGGAGACATCCTTGAATCTAATACATTTTACAGAACGCTTGAAATGAAATGAATAAAGATAACAAAGCGAATCGTTTATCCAAAAAATCAGTTAAATATAATTAACTCTATTATGTTTTGTACATTAAAATCTTTTCAAAATTTTTAGATTCTACGCGAGTAGCTTTTGAAAAATAAATTTTGTCTTTTGTCAACGGATTTTAATACAGAATTGTGACGGATCGAGTCTTATCGCAATAGGAAAGCGCCAATTTAACGAGTGGTGAACAGTAAAAATCGATATAGTAATATCCTACATCGCAGAACCAAAATGAAGCTAATATTGATTGCTTGTAATAATATTTTCAGCCAGTCCGGTACCATAACCGATGAACAACAATTTAAATTCCTATTACTCAATGCATCTATAATAAACTTCGTGTTAAATGTTGGTAATTGAACGAAAAGAGGAGGAATATTCACCTCCCATGTGTTCTCTAATGCACCTCTAGTGCTCTCGGAGCACTAGTTCAGTTTATAAACGTTTTGATAAAAACGATGTTGTCTTCTATGAACGGTGGTACAATCGGTAACTCAGTATATATACGATATGATTACAACCTAATCGTTTTTTAATCCCAGAGAATATCAAAATTATTGCAATTAATATGATTTTTATTTGTTATATAAAATACATTTACAAGACAAACTATATAGATATAATTTTATATTAATCGATGATTAATAATTTTAGCGTGCTATTCTTTGACAATAACAACGAAATTTTGTTTGAAACAAATATCCAAAATTTATTTATTCAAATAATCATTCAATATAATTTTCAATACTATATATATATATATATATATATATATATATATATATATATATATGTATAATAAATAATCTATTTATTACGTAATACATTAGTTTAATTAACTTTGATTAAATAATGAGAATACAGTATCCTATGTGCAATTATCAATATTCAATAACACGACATTTTTGAAAATGTTAATAAATGTACAATAATAAATTATAACTAAAAAAATTGAAAGAAATCTATTTGCAGTAGTCTATCAAGAGAAAATAATCTAGAGTTATCAGAAAACCTAGTGTTATCAGTAAATTTAATCATGCAAACGGCCGGTTTGTTCGTTGGCTTTGCGATATTGTAATTGTAAGAGGGTTTCGAGGTTCCAGAGAAATAAGATTCAAACGAGTTATTTGACACAGTGGTCTGAAAAAATTTGTAACCAAAAGAATAAGAAATAAATAAAAAAAACAAATACTCATCATTCGGTCCTCGGCGGTTCAATCACCCGATGAAAAGTTGATATTTTTCAAAATTTATCGTACAAAAAATCCTCTGTAACTGGGATTAAACGTCTTTGAGTAAAAAGTAGAAAATAAGTAAACAAAGTGCTTAAACTTTTAAATAACTCTTACGAAAATGAAATTAAAATATTTACATATTTTAGAACAAAATATTACACCCACAAATCCACCTACCCACACACACGCGCGCGCTCAGTTGAGGTCATTAATCTTTGAATGGTTACGTTTATTTCCTACATCCTCAGATATTATACAAACATATTACAGACTAACAAACATTTTTGCACCACAATCCTGCTCATTCGGTTTATTTCAGGAATTTAATATTCTATTAATTTACCTGGATTATGTCGTTATAATATTTTAATATTTAAAGAAAAACAATCAATATTCTTTTAAAAGTTTCTCTGAACTTATAAACGATACAGCAGAAAAAAAAGGGTAATAAAAAATGACTATCTAAAAAAATATATGTTATTCATCATAATAGTTAATAACTTTCGTCGCTAAAACGTAACTTCCCTTTTGTATCAAAAGTAATTATTTTTCATTTAAAAAATTAAAAAATGAAAATTAATAAACATCAGGAATGATTTATGCGAGTAGTAAAGGAAAAAGGGTAAAGAGTTTAAAGGGAGGAAAAGAGGAGTGAAATAGTGCCTTAATCAGAGAATCGCGTGATCTAGTGTCTCACTGGAGACGAGCAGTAGTCACTAGATCTATAAGGCAGTGGCAGTGCCTCTCGTGAGTCTGTTTTAACGTGCTTTTAACTTAACTTGCTATTTGCTACGGTTTTGATGTTCCATTACTATAACTTCTCAACGAACAATATTATTATTACTTCCAATATAATACTAGTGGGAAAATATACAAGTGTTGTAAAATGTTAATAAACCAGATGTTGAATTTTATTCACTAGGAAAATAGGCGATAAATTTATTTTTTTTTTTTACGAAACAAATAAAGAAAGTTTTATAGTTAGAAGCTCGTTTGCACTTTTTACTTTTCTTTTCTTGGTTAAAAATTAAAAGAAATGCAGTAAAAATAAGGACAGCGATATGAATAAAAGAAAAAAAGTAACTGTAACAAAAAAGAATGTTAACAAAAAGTCCGTTATAATACCAACGGCTTCAAATTCTTACTTTTTACTTTTTGTAAGCATTGCGCATTTAGTTTCGCGCATCTTTCTTAATTCTAGGTCAGTAACAATAGTCAGATAACAATACACATACACATAAACACGCGCGCGTGCGCACGTGCGATCGCGCGCACACACCACACACAAATACACGTAGGAGTATTCCTCTGATTTGCATAAGTCGTTGAGACGAATATACTCTTGTCTCATAGCTGGATGCTGTTGGTATCCAACCAAAGCAAAACCGGGCAGAATTTGCCTCCAATGAATATTTATCTCGCTACGTTTCCTTGTTCATTTCAAAACCCACTCCTATCCCACGCCCCCGCCGGTCGTCCACATCACTATATCAAAACAAAAGAGCTGCCCCTCAACTAGTCTATTTACCATCTTACTCACGCGCTATTTCTATCTTTATCATTCTCTGTATAACTCCTCTAATCATTATTCTATTTCTTTCTTTTTGTATTCTATAAATTATTATGAAAGAGAATTCAAAATAATAAACCAACTGTGTAATTTATTAAATAACAAAAAATCTATAACTTCTTTTTAAAATTATTAATCATAATTAAATTAAAAAGTAAGATGTATATAGTACATATTTATTTCCCATATAATACAGGATAATAAAATGTTTTCTTCACAGATATTATAATGAAAATTCATTGTTTGAATATTTCAATTGTTTTTCTCTAAAGATCTTTTGCTTTTCGTATAATCCAATAAAGGAATATGAAAAGTAAGCTTTTCTGAAAAAAAACTTATAAAAACAAAATTAGTAAACTGAAAAAATGGAAAACAAATTTACCCATTTATCTGTCTCAAATATTGATTGTAAACTGTTCATTTATTTAAAAATTATAATTTAAAAAATATTCTTAATAATTCCACAGTTAGTATCCAGTTCGATAAAAATAACAAAATAAAATTCAATTAAAAATTCTAAAACGTAAACAAATTTTTATGATTTTGATATTTTTTATTTTTTCTACCTTTGATAAATTTTCTAAAATATAAATTTAAATATAATTTCAAAACTATAATTTGAAAAAATATCACTAAGCCATTTTAGTGTTTATTATATTTTTACGTGATAATCAACAGAAAAACTGACAACGTTGTATCTAAATTTTCCCGTATGTACACCGACTATTCCTCCACTGTAAAACTTGTCTTTACTTCTAATACTTTTGGTACTAACGTATTAGCCCGTCCACCATAACCATAATAATCACGTAACTTTGAAAATGCTTTAAACTTATGGGAACATTAACATATTTTAATATAAAAATATAATCATTATTGTTTATAATTATAAATATAAATTAATTAAATTTAATCTATGCTCGCTTCGCACGATTAATTAAGAGTAATGTTTTCATTACTTAAATAATAAATAAAATGCAATAATTAATGAATTTATTATTCAAATACCCAAATTATTCAAATTGAGGCTAATATAGACATAGTTCGTTTTAGAAGAATACGGTATAGCATCGTACGTACATAATTAACTACGTAGGAAAACTGGATGCAGGTCTGTCTAAAGTTTTACGTGAAGCAGCATCTGATGTTAATAGTGGTAATATTAGTGTAAAAGAAAAATTTCGAAAATTATTAACGTGTTTTTGAACAGTAATTTAATGTCGACACAAGAAGCGACATTACGTATCACGTATTATCGTTACCATTATCAAAAAGTAGTAGGCAAACTATTTACATTAACACAAGTAAAATAAATGAACGCGCTTTAATGTTAAAGTCTCCGGCAGAATTACGAAAATTGAATTCTGATTCTACTGAAATATTCATAGATAACGCCATAACAAAATACGCCAACAGACCAGCAACATTCGATAATACATGCTTAGCAGATTTTGTTTCTAGTTATTCAAAACGAAAAATTCAAAATAATGACAATGATTATGAATTAATTAAATACCTACCTAAAAAAAAAATGCTTTTATTAGATTCAAACGGTGTTAGATAAAAATTCGTTCAATTATTATCTCGAACAAATTTTATTATTTCTGTCCTGGCGAAATTAAGCTAATGAAATAGAGACTATAGATATGGAAAACATTTACAATAAAAATATAGAAACAATTGAACAAAATCGACAATAATATTTGGTTACAGGTGATGATGTATTAGATAAAGCTTTACAAAATGCTCAGAATGAAATTTAAAATGCAGAAGATGAAGAAATTAATGGTCACTTAGTTGATAAATTATCCGGGCACCAGCGAAATGATATTTTACAACAAGATGGCAAAGAAATTTGTAAAGACAAATTTTACAATCGTTTTGTATGCCCTAAACAAGTATCGCCTAAAAAATCGTTAAATATAATGTCCAAGTTAAACAACGTGAATCTGTAATGCATGTATTGAATCATTTCAAAACACACAATTTTCCATTAAAAATATTCTTAGGCGGTTACAAAGGAGTCGGAAAATCTACAGTAATTAAATGTATTTACCAAATGATTACCAGTTACCACGATAATTTACTTGGTTCTGAAAAAGATAAATTGATTGTTTTACTGCGTGCACCTTCTGGTAAAGCTGCCTTTTTAATAAATGGAGTAACATTACATACCGCTTTTGCTCTACTCGTAGTACAGTTTGGTGGCCAAATTTGCCTGAACTAGCTACTGATTTGGCAAAAAATATTAGAGAAGAATTGTTTCATTTAAAATTAATAATTATAAATGAGATTTCAATAGTAGGCAGTACACTTTTAAGATTTTAGATTGCGAGAAATACGAGGAATAAATAATAAACCTTTTGGTCATTTATCAATTATTGTAGTTGGTGATTTGAATTAGTTACCACGTGTAATGGATTCGCTTATTAATAAGATAATAAAAAATAATGAAATGTTTAGGTTTTTTGACATAAATCCTTTATGGGAAAATTCTGAATTTTTTGAACTGACGTAATTTATGAGACAAAAAGATGAAAACTATTTGTTGAAGCGTTAAATTACTTAGCTGTAAGCCAAATGACTGCAAATGACATACAACTACTTAAATCAGGACAGGTTCAAGAATCAGATGTTCTTGAAAGAGCAATACGTTTGTTTTCGGAAAATTTTAATGTTGATATTTACAATCAGATGAAAATAGAAAAGCAAATCGGCACAGAATACATTTCTGAAGCAAAGAACACAATTTTTTATAAAGTAGCAGATACATATAGAAATCGTGTAATAGAATCATTAAAAAAAAAAGTATGATTGAGACAAACGGTTTACTCTATAGAGTAAGATTGAAATTAAATACATAACTAGTAATAATGATATCGAAGACGGGTTTGTGAACGGAGCCTGTGGTTGATTAAAGCACATAACATTTTAATTCAAATGCTACAGATGCGTATATATTATAGATTGATTTTGCAACCAGCGTTGTCGGTAAAAAAGCAAGCCTGCTGTACAAAGAATTCATGAAATCCGAAAATATCAATTCCAATCTAATACCAATAGTGAAAAACCAGTATTTTATTAAACATTTCGAATAAATTATAGTACCAAATATTACGTAAACGATTTCCATAAGAACTTACGGAAGCATTGACAATACACAAAAGCCAAGGTCACACAAAGAAATATCCATAGATTTTAATAAATCAAAGAGAATTTCACGGCCCATGCTATATGCGGGGCTAAGTACAGTTACACGGTTATCTGGGTTTATATTTTAGGTACATTTAAACCACCAAAATTAGTTAAATAAAATGATCAGTTTGTTAACTTATATAGATTACGAAATTGAAATTATCATTCGACAATTTAAAAGTAGTAAATGGAATTACGGTCAAACATCAAAATACAAACTCACTATCTGCAAAGTTGAAATTAATATTAAGTGATGTGGTATCGCGGAAGTGGTTTTAATATTTCCGGAAACACTTTAAAAATCAACTGACAAATTTAAAATTCCTGATTTTGTCGAAATATTTCGAATCAATGTACATCGTTTTTCAAGAGATGTAATTTGTTTTGCCAGAAAAGAAACTGATTTGTTATATCGGGTCATTCACTTGAAATACAAGAAAATCAAAGTAAAAAAGAGTATCATGTAGAATTTTTAAGCATTAAAATAGAAAATTATTATATTATCAGTGATTATAAATCTCCTTCATGTACAAATGAACTTTTTGAGAATTTAAAAAAATATATATATGAGAAAACAAATAAAAATGACAAATAATTAATAGTTACTAGCGATTTCAATTTTTATATGAAATGTGAAAGAAAATTTGATGTAATTCAACAATTTGATTTAACAATTATAACTTAACATCCGTGCTGCCTCTACTACAGATTTAAATACGAAAATAGATGTTATACTTTCAATAAGTGCCTCTGTGGCAATAGACGTGTATGAAACATACTTCTCATACCAAAAACCAATATTTGTAAAAATTAATTTACACAGCAAAGATCCTTTGTATGCACAAAATGGATCGTTAATAATACAAAATACAATTTCAAATTGTACTACAATATTAGTAATCATGAAGTTAGTACCTTAAAAGAAAATACTGAAGTTAATACGGTTGAACTTTTCAATTTATATGAAACAATTTTACAAATTGCTAATGGAATGCTTCGGGAAATTCATAAAATAAATATAACATCGTCTAAAGAAAATTACTGTAATCGTTTAGAAATGATAATATCAGCATACGAATACTTTGTGGAAATGACAAAACGAAGTGTTCTAATACAAAATAATACAGTTCTAAAGTTTCAACCTATTGATTTTCAACGAAACAAAAAATGTATGTTGCTTTAAGAGAAAATTTCTCAGTAGAGAAAACAGAAGGGGGATGGATCATGTCTATTCTGTTCGCTGTCGTTATGTTTATTTGGGATACAAGAATTACAAAAATGCATTAGAATGTTACGGTTATAATTTTTACAAAAATTGGTTATATTTTGGACACCCTGATAGAATTACTTTTTTCCTTCAAATATGCAAGTATAATAGAATTAATAAATAATACTGCGAACATTAAAACTTCGGGAAATGATGCGCATATAAAAGCGACTGCAATTGCAGCTTCAAGAGATATTTATGTTAATAAAGAAATAATAAGTGACGACATGAATAAAAGAAAGACATTAACAGAATTACAAGATATTTATGATTCAAAGTTATTGAATAAAAATCATTTTATGTTTATAAAAAATACTTTCTACAATTGCAATGATTCAGTGTCTTTAAAGCCATATACCATATACTGATGGTGGAACAAAGATTGCTGCAATTTTACCTAAACGTTTGAATGGCATTCTTTTGAAACCAAAGTACAGACGAAATGTGAGAGCTGCTGAAAACTCACAAACTGCAGTAACAAGAGTTATAAATTCAGAATAAATATACAAAGACAAAAACCCTACAACACCATACTCATTTTAAATCCAGTAAAAACATGTTAAAAACGTAAACTAAAGATTTAGTAACGTGTTTCAATTTGTCTTCCTATTTTCATTGAATTTAATGAAAAAGAAAATATGTATATAAAATGATGAAATATGAAACGCCTGAATAGGTAATACTTACTTGGTTCTCGATTTCTCCTGTATAAATACATAGATTTTTTATTTATGCATTTGTTTCAGTCTATTTGATAATAATAGACTGAAACAATCACTATAAAATATAGTAATCACTTATACTAATCACTATAAAATATAGGAACTTCTTGTTTTCATTTTGTTGATGGTAATATCATAATAATTTAAAAAAGCATAGTTTTAAATAGATATAAGGACTTATATTTATTTAAAAAGTATTAAAGGGACTTTTACTCTATCCTAATATTTCAGATACGATTGTTGAATTAATAATTGTATTTTATTTGATGTTAACAAAAACTAATCTTAGAAATTGTGTAATTGTCCATTTTATTAAAGAATTCGAGGATCGTATCTCACTTTCAAATAAAGTACATTTAAATAAAGTGCAGCAAAATATGTGTATATGTAATCTAATAGGCGTACAAGGAAGTCAGGTGGTGTCCACATCAGATTTTTTTAATGGGTAATTCTGAATCAGTAAATGAAATTACATAACAAAATAATAAATTTTATTATAGACAGTAATTCTATTACAGAATTTTTAGAAAAAAAATTATAACTAATGTTTTTTAATGTACCTTTTGCTGTAGAATTAACAACTTTAAAATTACGCAACTTATAAACTATAGGATTTATAAACGTGGCCACTGTTTTTTTTTTTTTTTTAATACCGGTAGTGTGTCAAACCGCTGGGTAATTTTCTTACCTAATTAATAAACTACAATTATTCATGGTTTGCGAAATAATCTAAAAAACGTACGCTAATATCCATTCATAAATTCGATGAATTTAACTGAAAAAATAACGAAAGAATTGAGAGGTGCTTTTAAACTGAAATAGGTTCACTATTCAAATTAATCCATGGTGGGAAAGGAGTTTGTAGTTTAATCATAAGTAAATAATCAAGCTACATTTTATTTATATCTTTTCTAGGAGTATTAAAAGTCACAAATTATATTCTATATTCTGAAAAGTTTGCAGACTTATTCTCCTTTTAAACCAGATAAAAAGAAGAAAACGGCAAAAGTTGTTAATTACAGATTAAACAACAATTGTGTTCTATTGTAATTTTATAGTTCACACTGTACATTAAAATTAAATCCTAATCTAAAAAAAAATGAATAAAAAATGGAAAAAATTCTCAATTGACGTTATTCATAAATCCCTAAGAATTTTGTGAAGGTCAGGAAAGTGTGTATTACGGAAGAGAACCTGGAAAATTACAGAGAAAAGTGAGGTGAATATTTTGAATCCGAAGAAAGCGTATTTTTCTGGAGAAAAAAATAATAATAGCGCAGAAGCACTAAGTTTAATGAAAATATAGTAAATTATTTAGTTTTTATGTATTTTTTAAACTCTCAATCAAAAATAAAATAAAATACAAAAATTGAAAGAAAACTCTTACGATACATTTCGAAGATCAAGGTCGCAAACTTTGATTACAATTTAAATTCACGTTCACTATTCTAATATATATTAAAAAAAGTAACGAGTTCAATTTATAGTTAAATGATAAAGTGTCAAGTTTGAAGATATGATTTGCTGTATAGACCTTATACCTGGCAGGCAAGCTATGTTAATTTAAGTGTTAATGTAAGTCAGGAAGTGGTAAATAATTGTTAAGTGTTAGGCGTTAGAGTTTACTCACTTCAACCAGTAACAGCCAAACACCTCGCCTCACATCATCTAACAACGAGGTTTACGTTAATTCGTTTTCCGTCAGTTAGTCTGCTTCTCCTTTAGGTTGTGCCCGTGTCTCGTGTGACAGTACAACATGACAGCAAACTGTGTACCGCCGTCTCACAATTTGTAAATTACTCACCCAACCCCCTCCCCTGAAAACATTCTCCTACAACCAAATCATTCATTCGCTTAGCTGCTACCACATAATATGAAATTAAATAACAAGAAATGTATATATACTGACATATTAGAATAAATTAAGATAACTTTATAGTTATACTAAACTATAACATCATGAACTGAGAAATATATTACTAAATAACCGATATATTTATAATGAAAAACTCGTATTTATTTAAGAATTTTCTATGATGTAGCATAGCAAAACATTTTTATTAGGTTATAGAGCCAAATTGATGTTGTTATATTCATTATTCTTCCGGATTAAAAAAATTCCCTTTCGGCACGCCGGAAGGCGGAGGTAGATTTCACCAGTGCTAATTAGGGAATAAAAATGATTTCCACCTTAAAGTTAAGAAAAACTTCTAATTTACTCAATACGACAATGGTTGCATGTAAAAAAGAGTTTCACATGGTTAGCATACGGCAAGCACCATCTTCTTACAATTCCTGCAACATTTTCGTCATCCCTGGCCGTAAGGGTTAGTCATATAAAAAAATTGTTTCAGACAAAAGTTTTAGTTAATGTTTAGAGGACTAACGATCACTTTAAACCGATTCAATACAGTGCCTATTGAGGGAGGTATGATTGTTTTTTGTCTTCAAAACCGCATTTTTTCCACCCCCTGAGCCAGTGGTTAGTGATATCAAAAAACTTTACTTAGATAAGTTTTAGGTCCTTATCCAAAGAATAATAGGAACTTTAATCTAATTCGATATTTTACTTATGAAGAATGTTTTTGCGATATTTTGTTTTTTTTTTTGGAAAAGCTCCCCCCATTCCAGATCCATGGTTCGATTTCAGCCGTTAACGAACTCGACCGAGATTTCGGGACGAATTATTTTTATGGAAAAATTTGAAAGTGATTGGCGCAAAATTACGGCAATTATCGTATCGACAAGAAAGTGAAATATACACACACATATATATATATATATATATATATATATATATATATATATATATAAACTTTTGATCTGACGGTGGTTTTGGGGTCTGGGGAATGTGAAACGCGAAGATATGTCGAAATTATCCGGAAGTCGAATCATGGTACCCATTATAATAGGTAGCTTTCTTATGAAATCTACCCAATTCAAACTTCTTAAAATGAATCTTCGTTTAATTTTTATAATTCAAATGAAAAAAATTCTTCTCAAGGACTGATTTTTATTACGTATATTTAAATTTAATGAAATAAATTGCTTAAATAATAAATTATTAAATAATAATGGTTTTTGGTATTGGCCATTTGACTGGTTTAATGCATTATTGTATTCTTTTCAATTTTGCGGTAATTTTTTTAAATCAACATGCAAAGATTCTGCATCCTAAATTATAATATGTGTATAACTTAAACTTTAATTTTTTGTAGATTTTACTTTTCAAATTTTTTCAACTAATTAAGCATTCCTTAATAACACAACTTCTCTCTTTACCAATCCTTAAAATTTCATTACTTTGAAGTTTATAAATCTATTAAAACTTTAGAAAGATTTAAAAATTTACTTATAAGTTCGACAAATAAAAAAAATTGATTGTTTTAATTATGGAAGACATCAGTTAAAAATCAACTGCAACATGAGATAGAAATTTATCAAGGTTTGTACAGTTCATAATACGTTCATAATGTGTTTGATATAGATATTTCCACGAAAACTGATAACTACGATATGCATTCTAACTACCATTTTGTTTCCTTTGTTTTATATCTTTGCGTACATCAGTAGAAGAATCGTAAATATAAATAATTAAACCAGCTTAAACCACGTTATTTTTTTATATAAATTGAACCGTAGATACTAATATCGTATATCTATAAAATATATGATATTTACTTTAAATCTAAGCTGCCTTGTAGATTTTCCTACTATATAGCTAATACAAAGAGATATTAAAACTAGTAAAAGATTGTTCATGGGTTGTAAAAGAAGTGGAATAGTAGTCAAATTAGTTAGAATTATTAACAAATGACATTAACAAATGTCATACAAAACATCCTAAAAGTAATATTTATAGATCTCATAAAATTAAATGAAAAAAAGATTACTTTTTATTTTAAAATAATAACAGAACTGATGTGAAGATTTAGTAAAAAATGTAATTTTATATTTAAATATTAAATCTTTTAAAAATTTAAATTATGTAATTAGGATTAGTATTATATAATTCCTCAAAAGTTTTATTAAATAAAATTACTTAAATACGGGTTGAAGCAACGAAATGAAAAATTATTAAATATACATCATGTATTTTTAATAATATTACTTGCCTGATACTTAATTAATTTCATAAGGTGAACTTACTTTTACATCAGTTACGCGTTAGAATAACTAAATATTCTAGTACAGTATATTTGAAAAGTGAATAGTCACGTTTTTGTTTTTTTTTTATGTAAAACAAAATTGGCGGTGGTTCGTTTAGCTCTGTAGTATACGTATATATATATATATACACCAGGGTAGAAAGCTTATGTGGGGGGGGGGGAATGGTGGAGTTGAGGCCGCAGTAAATAGCAATGAGGGAAAACATCCCTCATTAGGATCCCTAATGGCGAATAATTACGTTTCCTGACTGAAATATATTTCTTTAGTCGTGCCTAACATCAGTCCTATACACAGTATACAGTATCCAGTAGGGTACGTACAATTCACTAGCCTGTGCTGCTCTCTGCTGTCATGCATGTTTACTAATGCATCACATCGAATGACGTGACTCAAGTGAGAAATTAACAGAGGTCTAAAAACGTATAGTGCGTTAAATAAACTTTAAAAAACTTGCAACATTAATTATTCAATTGATATATATATATATATATATATATATATATACAACAAACTTATACAACAAAGACTGAATATTTTTATTAAAAATATATTATTTTAGAAATCTTTCTTTAATTATACTGGTTATTAATAGCTATACTGGTTATTATTACTCACGTAATAATTTACATAGATCTTAACTTCTTTTATTCGAAATTTTAAATGGCTTCCACCAGAGTCAATTTCTTTTTTTATTATATTATACTAGTCCTAAGGTATAAGATAAACAAAATAAACTTTGAAATTATTTCAACTAAAAGGTACAACAGGGTTAATAAAAAAAAAGGAATAAGAAAACGGGAAAATGGGAGGTAGAAAAAATTATTAAATGCAAACAAAAAGATAAATCTACATCAAACAAACTATAAACGACAAGATTAGACTTGTTTAAAACTATTACACGATGAAAACTTAATTTTTCAAATTAATATTTGAATAACGACAACTCGATTAATAATTGGCTGAAGCAAGATAATTTTAAAATAAATAATAATTAATTTGGTATGAATATTTTTTTTAGTAAAAGGGCACAACAGACGGAGGTCTAAATATTTTTTGTTGATACGTACTGCTCTCTACGGAATAGATAATTCATTTAACAGTATATATTTGAATTTATATGCAAACTGAGGATGAATAAGGAATTAATAATCAAAAAAGCAAAGCGGAAATGAAATTCAAGGTAAAACGAAATTCAGTAGAATCCAAATAATCGGAGTACTTCGGATCCGGGACCATACGGCTCTATTAAACGGCTGCCCCTACTAAGCGATATTAACGAAAAATGAGGAGGAAATAGAAAAATGCACGGTATAGTACGTACTATTTATTAAACAAGTTTTAACGTCTTATTATTCAGAATTTTATTTCTAATGCAGTGCTAAACTTAAATAAATAATATTATTAAATTTTTCTAGCAATCTTACATCATTAATAAAAAATAAATCTGGATAAACAGAATAAATGAAGAAATCAAAATAATAAGTGTGCAGTAAAATAAAAAAATATATACGTAAACTTTTTGAAAAAATTCAATTTTGCTCTTCGTCTCACGATCATCAACTGGAATTCTACAAATCTGGTACAGACTCGCTGTTCTAATATCAAGCTTTCTTTCTTCATTACTTTCTTTCATAAAATATTTCTGATGTTCGTCAGTTAATTTTTTGGGTAGATATGCGTTTGACTTCGGGTTTATTTTCAACTTCGTGCAGTTTTTGAGTATTATTATTTATTATCTCGTTTTCACTCCCACACAACTTGAAATAAATAATTACGTAGCTGCTTTGCGACCAGAGAGTGCAAAATCTTTCTCCTAGTGGTTATGGAGAAGTTATCGACCTTTCTATAGCGTTAAAACTACGATTTAACGACTTTAAAAACTAATAAAGTTTTGTTATTTTTCAATTAAAATAAAAGATTTTACGATATAATGCGTCTTATAAGTAGTATTTTAATTCGTTAAAACGGCGTAGTTTTACAAGAGTAAAACGCGTAAATTAATTCCGAAAATAGATCTATGGGTGCAGAGAGGACTGGGTGAGGTAGATTTCTATATAACCAAGCTCCTTTCAGGACATGACGAATTTGAAGCCTATCTGCATCGATTTGGCAGGAACTGCCAAATCCTCCTCTATGCAGGTACTGCGATCTTGAGGATACCGTTGAGCACACCATCTACCAATGCCAGCGGTGGGATGTGGTCAGACAAGATGTCGGGTTAAGCTGGCTTTCTCCGGAAGAAACAGTTTCGTACATGTTGACAGGAAGAACGGAATGGGACAAGGTAGTACACCTAGCTACTAGAATCCTAAAAACTAAAGGGAGAGAAGCTAGAGAATGGGATAGAGCCTGATTCAGGACCCAGATCAGTAAGAGGACTGAAGATCATCCAGCAAGGAATCAGAGTTCCACACACAAGACCTGAGACTCAGGCGAAGAAAGTGACTTGAAGGTGAAGGGGCGAAGGACAGCCCCCTGTGGAGCCGTCGTGGAGTGCGTCTGCACTTGTGCGGATGGGTGACGGTGATGAAGCACGGGGACTCTGGACCCTAAGGCACCTCCTGGGCCTGCGTAATGCTTAAACTGCAGGACCGACCCCGGAGGAGGAGAAAAGGTGAGATATGAGTTTTAGTCGGTAGGGTGCGTGTACACATAGGCTCTTAATAACATCTAGCCGAATCCGTGCGAGTCCGACACTCCCCCATTTATGGGGGGTGCGTAAATGGCATTTCTCAGACTCATCTATAACAAAAACAAAAAAAAAGTTTTACAAGAGTTAAATCAATATGTTTCTGATTTTACAAAACTGCTCAACTATATGGCTGCCCTGAATAACCGCTGGAATTACCGGAATTACCGGAAATTACGTGTTACTGAATAACCGGAATTCATTGTAGTAGAAATTTATGAAAATGGTGATGGTTTCTTAATCTGGAGTAAGCATAGTAATGGAATTACACGAAAAGAGTTAATACTTAAATACGGTTAATAATTAAGAAAAAACTTGATAATCGAAGCAAGTACTTCTTCCCCCTTAAAAAAACACAACGAAAAATTTTATAAATGCATTTTTTGAAATTTTATTATCATAATAATTTTTAATTTGTAATAAAAAAGAAAAAAATTAATATAAGTAAATAAGTACTCTAATTAACTTTCAAATTTTAATCTATTTTAATACAAAAGCTCTATCTTAATATGCGTACAATACAAAAGGCAACTTTATTTGTTAAGTCTAAACAATAAGCAAGAAAATAAATGTGTTTATAAATATTGTATATATTTACAACAATAAAAAATGAACCCAGATTCTTCCTGGAAAAATTATTAAATTAAAAAGTATAATATATATATAAAAATTTCTATTTAATAATAAAAAATAGATTTGAATAGTAAAGCAAATTATTAATACGAAAATATTACAACAGGATCTTCACTTTATATTTTTCTGATAAAAAAATTCTATTCTATAATAACAAATATATATATTAAAAAAAAAAAGTCTATTTTATATTTTACAACACAATATGTATGTAATCCCAGATGTTGTGTCATGATAATAGTTGAATACACTACCACACTAAACACTGTTCTCTATGTGTATGCTCATAAATTTTCAATTAATGCTAAATGGGATGTTACGTTTCATGGATACAAACTTTATAGCCTTTATCAATAATTCGCAAATATGTACTATCATATATAAAGGGATGACAAAGGAGGAATATGTGTGTGAACGTTTATATGCGCGCGCACCACTGCAAGTGTAGTGGGTGAGTAATATATGATAATTTCTAGCAACATGTGTCCGAAATGGTTTCCCGGTCAACGTTTACTAAGTTTACACTCCAGTAAAACTGGAATGTGTAAAGAACAAGCATGTTCATGTAAATGAAAGCGAATATGTAGAAGTATGTGTGTGTTTGGGTCAGTATGTTTGAAAATGTGTTAATATTATTGGTATTCCTTGAAAATTATATTTAAATTAAATGTTTTCATTTTTGTTTGAATTTAAATTTATTTTATCAAGCAATTTATACTTAACTCTGTCGTAGAAGAACACATACCATTAATAAATATGCATGCATTTATCCAGAGATATACATTGCAAAATGTTTACTAATAAAAAAAAATAACACTAAATTAAAAATATCTTTAACGTATTTTACTAATAATTTTTATTTCAAATTTTAATTAAACGATTTAAAAAAATATATTTTTTATAAAAATAGTAACAAAAGATAATTAAATGCCCCAAACACATTTTATTATTATTAATTATTTAAAAAATAAAATTAAAATACTATTAATAACACTAGTCAACAAAATTTGTATCTTACACAACTTTTCTAACTGTAATTTGGATGATGATTTCAAATACGCTATTGAAATTGTGTTACCACGAAAATGTTTTAAGTAAATTGTAAATTTGTAAAAGTATTTTATAATAAACTTATTTTAATCAACTACTGGTTATAATTAAGAATAGTTTCTGTACTTTTACTATTAAACAATACGCATACATGCTTAATAAAAAAAATAAATAAATAAATATATACACTGTATCATGGGAAGTAGACACATACAAACAGGTCTGTATGATGACATCATACAGACATTTCTTGTTACCTACTACAGATCTTAAAATCTTAGCTCAGTTTAATTGTCTATGCTGTATGTTGTGTTTAACAAATTTAATAGTATTTTGCTAATTTTAATCAATTCTTTATTATACAAAAGTAATTTTTCTCGTTTTTATTTGCTACAACATTGCATCTGCAAACGTTCGTGAATTTTCACACTATCCAGAAAGTTTTTGTTATGTCTTTGGTAGATTTACGCCTAAATCTCGAGAAAGATTAATTCTGAATGGATAAAAATTGCTTATAAATTTTATTTTGGTTGTGTACTCGGGGATGAAGATAAAATCTGGGCGCCTCATGTTATTTGCATATCGTGCTCAGTAACTCTTACTGAATTTTGATGCAGAAATGACGAGCCATGCCATGTACTGTACTGATGGTTTGGCGTGAAACATGCCAAAACTGGTGGAGAAAGATTTCGCCCTGATT
This sequence comes from Lycorma delicatula, assembly GCF_047948215.1. Taxonomy (NCBI): domain Eukaryota; kingdom Metazoa; phylum Arthropoda; class Insecta; order Hemiptera; family Fulgoridae; genus Lycorma; species Lycorma delicatula. The sequence continues at coordinate 74,709,910 of NC_134459.1, read as the reverse complement.
TCTACGTCTTTGGTAAAATTAAGCCAGACTGAAGTTCTTTGGGACTCCAGTTAACAGGTAAATTTAATGGTTTTTATATGAAATATGAGTTGAATAATTAAGAAAAATGGTCTCAGAACTGTATTTTTAATAATTTTCGAAAATCTGTGATAAATACAAAAGACTGGGGTAGAAAAACATACTGTTTTACGTTTGGCGTAAAATAATCTGTTTATATGAACTTTTTCTTTATTTTCACCAATAAAACATGTTTTGAAAGTATGTTTCATACTTCATGAATCACCAATATATTATATACTTACTCTTCTTTCTCCTGGTATGAATAAATTTGTTAAAATCAGTATCTAAGCTGATCAATCCGTTAGTTGGAGAGTGTTAAAATCGTGGAATACTGCTGTTTCAGATTCAGTCTTCGATGTAGATAAAACTTTTATCCGAAAACAGAATTTATTTTATTATAGTCAAGTTTACCTGAATTGATTCAAATTTTTTTTAAATCCATACCCGAATAATATTTTTCACATTTAACAGACAATGGATAATAAAAGTAAAATACAACATTTTAATACGTTATCGAATTAAAAATTTCCTGGAATATAACTGAATTTTTACAAATACATGACTGTTCTAAGAGGTTTCGTTAAAATGAATTTTTTTTTTGCTGGTATATTATATATATATATATATATATATATATATATATTAATTGATTTACAAATAGTTTACAGTTGTATCACGTTCACATCCTTAAGCTACGCTTTAAAAAGTCCTCACGTATAATCAGCCACCTACATGAGAAGGCAAGAAAAATACATGTAAACTTTTAGTACTTCTTCTTAATAAACAATGATATCTAAAACCTAAAAATATGCAAATAAATATTTTAATTTCTTACCATTTTAACGACTTTTAATAAAAAAAAACAATTGCTAACTAGAAACATAATATCTAATTGTAGGTAATGAAATATTTTATTATCAAAGATTATACTTTAATAACTCCTCGTCCTACTGATTGCTTCATCTCTTACAAGACGATAGCGAAAAATATTCAGTTTCATATCTTTGGTAATTATGAAGGAAATAAAAACAAAGATAGACAAAGAACAAATCGTTGATTTATTGTTCCCTTAGTTATCACTAAAAAATGAATCCAACAAATTTTATTTTTAAAGACCATTAGAGGTGTTCAAAAAATGGCTTTAGAATTTTATTTTTTTAATAGAATCCTAAAGCCCTTTGTTTAAGATTTATAAAAACAAACTATGTGAAATAATTCGGGTTTCTTTATGTAAAATTAAACTGCTATTGACTACAATTAAACATAAAAGATAATAACGTTTAAATGTCAACCACAGCTACGTTGGCAGGCGTCGAGGTTTTCGAGCATGCGAGCATATGGTGGCTCGAATGTTATTTTTTAGGGCTGGATTAATAGCATAATCTTTACTTTTTCAAAAGACAAAAGTCTAAACGGGTTAGGTCGCAAGATCTTGTCGGCCAATTCACACTATCATTCCGTGAGATAACACGTCTGGGGAATCTCGAGCTCAATAATGCGATATTTTCTCATGTTGTGTGGCATGTAGCGCCATTTTGTTGAAATTAAAGATTATCACTGTCAATTCTATTTAATTGAGGCCATACAAAGTCTGTTATCACCTCATTATAACGCTCTACATTCACCAGAAAAGAATTTCCTTAAAAAAAAAAATGGGTCGTTAATTCCACCGGACCATAAAACGCACCAAACCGTACATTTTTGCGCAAAAAATAATCCTTTTTGAATTGCTTAAGTATTTTCTTTCACCCAAAAGTAACAGTTTCATTTATTAACTGTACCGTTTAACGGAAACGGGCCTTATCGCTAAGGATGATTTTATGCTAAAAATGTGGATTTGTTACTTTTTTCTGTAACATCTAAGTTAGAAAATTTCCACTTTGTTGATGGTTTGTCACGTTCAACTCTTGAGTCAACTAAATTTTGTTTTTAAGTAAATGTAAGTCCTTGTGTAAGATTCTACATAAAATGGTCTGAAGAATGCGTAATTATTGAGATCACCGTGAAATTGATGTTGATGGCTCATTTGCGAAACGTTTGCGTACAAGAGCAGTTATTAGCAGAATGTGCAGTTTTTGGCATCCCTGAGTGTGGTTTGTGGTGAGTAGACCCAGTATTTTACTATTTTTCCTCTAAATCTCTAATGTTTGAAAGCTCCAAAAAATTACGAATTTTACGATACGTTTCTTTTATGGACAGACCATTTTCATAATAAGTTTTTATGATTTCAATACCTGCTCTTGCGAAGCGAGGCCATAGATAAACAGGGTGATTCAAAGAAACGGGAAATTAAAAAAATTAAATAACACTAATGAAAAACATTTTTTAGAAAATGAATGTTTTATTTCATGTAAATGTACAAACGTTGCCATTTTAGGATACATACATTTTAGTTTATTTTTTAAAGATGACATCTCCAGGTGACCTCCTCTTCTACGTAAACACTCAGGAAGTCTCTTCGTTAAATTGTTCATGGTTTGACGTAACATCTCAACTGGAATTTCCGCAATTGTTTTTCGGATCTTTGCCTTCAGTTCTTCCGTTGTAGCAGGTCTACTGTGGAACACTTTGCTTTTAAGGTGACCCCACAAAAAGTAATCGCAAGCTGAGAGATCAGGCGATGTGGGAGGCCATCTAATGTAACCGTTTCGTGAAATGACACGTTGTCCAAACAATCGGCGTACAGCTGCCATCGATACTCGTGCAGTATGTGACGTTGCTCCGTCTTGTTGAAACCATGCTGTGTTAAGAATCGGTAGAAATCTCTTTTGTTGTTCCACAACAAAGGTTTCAAGCATGGCTACGTAACGAGCCAACGTCACTGTAATCCCAAGACAGTTGTCATCCTCAAAAAAATAAGGGCCTATAACACCGTAAGATGACATAGCACACCACACGGTCACTTTCTGGCTGTGCAACGGACGCTGGTGTAGCTGCGTAGGATTTTCTTGTGCCCAGTATCTGAAATTTTGCTTGTTAACAAATCCACTGAGGTGGAAATGCGCTTCGTCTGACATCCACAGTTCGTGAACAAACTCTTCGTTATCACTTATCTTCTGAAGCATTACGTTACAAAATTGTGCTCGCACAACTGTATCGTTCGGATTCAGTTCCTGGATGATCTGCAACTTGTATGGATGGTATTGCAAGTCCTTCCCTAACATTCTTCGAACAGTTGAACTATGCAATTGTAAAGATGCTGAGAGACGACGGATTGACCGATATGGACTTCGTGTGACAGCATCCTGTAAAGCTTGAACATTCTGTGGTGTACGGACGGTTCGCTCACGACCTGGAGGTTTCTTTTTCATTGCCGAACCAGTTTCCTCAAAATTAGATATCCATGTTGTAATTGCATGTGCTTATGGAACACGGTCGTGCCGTCCCAGATTAAAATGACGGCGAAATTCTCTACGCGCTCCCTCCACACTGTCATTGTTTTTGTAAAACGCTTTGACAGTAAATTCACGTTGCGCACCACTCCAAGAATCCATGACAACTAAATGGCAGGTTAGGTTAGAGAGGCTGGCGCCACTTATCAAGTGGTACCAATCGCCCACGGTTATCAACACAAATTTCAAAATTTTCCGTTTCTTTGAATCACCCTGTATTTCCACATTACTCAACTTGGTGTATATAAAACTTTAATTTAAACAAAGGCAACATTTTTGAAGTTATTTAAAATCCTAAAGCAATTTTTGGAACACGCATTATATATAATAAAATTTTACATTTCCTCACAGTTTTGATTTCTTTTGAAATATGAAAGAAATCTCAATAATGAAATGTTTTTAGACAATAAAGGTTTCTAAACTAAATAAAATATTTTTTTCCAGTTCCGTTTTATAATAAAAAAATAAGAAGAAGAGCTGTTAAATATTTTGTCAGAAACATAATTAAGATGTAGAAATGCCTGAATTAAGTTTATCTAATACCTAATTAAGATAAAATGACTAAACTGTACATTCATGCTCCTGTTTACCCACTACGTGTATGCAATTTGGATTGACATTATAGTAATTTTAAAATAAAAATAAAAATAAATCAGTCTCCCGATTCTAGTACAGAGATGCATATTTACTTAATAAATGTTAAGCCATGTTATTTTATGCAATGTATAACACATTCAAATTCATCTTAGTCAGTGGAAGACGTATATGTATATACATATAAAACACGCACACACACACACACAGATATATACATATATATATATATATATATATGAATAGTACGACATAATACGTAACCTATTTCTATTGGTATACAAACACTCATTCAAGATGTAGACAACAGGAAACTACTGTAAGATTCCCGTCTCATCCCACCCACGTAAGCTTGTATTTTGGATTGTGAAACAATTTCCGGAATATTCGAAAGACCCGGGACAGTTCTAATCTTGTCTATATATTTCCTTCAGTAGCATATTAGTCTTCCTGACACCTCTTCCTTTACGCAGCCTATTGATCTGAATGCTACTTTGGAAAATTATGTACAGAATTTAAATTATCTTACCGACTGCTCTTCTCCAGATTTACATAGTTTTTTTAATTTTTGTCGTAGGCAAACATTTAATATCATATCCTTATCAATCAATACATTTAAAAAAATAATTTATTAAAGCTTCTTTTCTTCAAATTTTATATAACTTTTCAGTCACATTTGCAGTTACGGTGAGATAATTAAGTATCCTGTGTCAGTTTTGCTTTTCTTAATTTTTCTTCCTAAGATGTTTCTTTTTTTTACTTTTCTTGATTTTCATAACTCGAAAAATCTTGGTTTGAAGACATTGTAACTTTTTAACCGTTTTTTATCTACTTATTATATTCTATTATTTTGGATTCCAGAAGAGAAAGTTACTAACGAAGCGTTCATGAACCTATATTTATATGAACGTTCTTCTTTATTTCACTACTAGAATGTGTTCTGAAACATTTTTTACATTCTTCGTGAATCACTCTGTATATAATAATTAACAGAAAATAAAAACTAAAGAATTTATACTTTTTTTTAAATTATAAACTTAAAAAATTACGACATTAGACAAAACCTTCCAATGATATTTCTTAAACTTCCAATGACTTCATATAGCTTCGTTTATAATTTTTTATTAAGAAAATATTTACTTCAAAATGTGTATAAATTATTTACGATACACATGTGAATAAAAGTAGGTAAATGAACGAATGAAAAATTAAACATAGACATAAATAAAAGGATGAAAAAATAAGCGAATATAAGTAATATAGGTATTCTAAAGTAAGAATGCAACAAAGAGTATTAGCATTAAAACAAACAGCAGTAAATAGGTAGCATGAAAACAAAAAACAGTGACAAAAAAAAACAACAAAAAACCAGTATCAGAAACGGGTAAATGCACAAGGTACAATAAAATAAGAAAAAGCATGAAAATAGTAAAAGCATACTTAGAGTAAGCATGCTTACTATAAGGTAGTTTATTAACAAGGACGTTTATTAACAACGTTTACTGTAATTATAATCAATACTCTTTGTTTTCGCTAGGTGGGGGGGGTCATCATTTTATGGCCCTCTCTCATGTAATATTTTAACACTTTCTTTACTTATGGTTCGTCAGGTGAAACGGATTGTAAATTATTTGGTCCTACAGCAAAAAAAAAACAATTAAAAAAAATTTAAAAAAACATTTAAGAAACATGTAGTTTCGTTCTAAAAACGACCATGTTAATACAATGGCCAAATCATGGATAAATTATTTCTATAATGTAAAAGAAAAAAATCAAGTCCTCAAAAAGTAATTTGGATTACTGAAAAATATCGTAATTTTACAAAAAGTATCATTGTGTTGCTAATATAATAAATTATATTTGACAATTTTGATGAATTTGGTGAATTTATCGGCTAGAATCTTGTTATGAATATGAATTTTCTGTGTGGTTGGCCGATTAATTATTATTTCATATTAATTATTTAAAAAAAAATAATATTACGTTTTTATTTTTTTAATGAAACTCAAAAAAATCATACTTTTATAATTCTAAACTTATGTTTAAAAAAACAGATATATTTGAAAAGGAAATATTAATTATCATTTAATCTGAATAAAAAAAAAAAAAAACAAAAACAGCATCAGAAGATTTTCTTTACAGGAATTTTATAAAAAAAAAAAGCGTAATAAATTTAAATAAATAAGTGAACTAAATTATTAAATAAAACATACACTTAAAAAAAAGAAATAAAAATGTATGAATTACGATCAAAGGAATTCAAGATAAATAAATAAAATATTTTTATATTAAGAATTTTATTACATAGATTCGTGCCATATTATTAAACAATTTATATTAGTTACTTTTTCTTAGAAAAAATAAAATAATTCATAAATCCATCTTTTTATTCCCTAATTTTATTATTACTACTATTTCTGTATGACTGTTATTACTATTATTATTTATAACTCTCTTTAAACAATAAACAACAAGTACGATTGCTAACTGTAAAGGTGGAGAATTATAAAAGAAATCACGTGAACACGCAAATAAGCGGTGAACATTAAATCACACTCAACTTTACAGTCGGCACTAAAATACATACAAAAATGACTTTTAGTTTATGATATTGGAAAATAAGAAGTTTGAATTATACTTTGTTTGTACGGTACCACTATACAAATATAGCTTGCTATACATACGGTGATATAATCGAGTATTATGTCTTAAGAGGGGTTGGGAATTAAGATTTTGCAAAATTCCGATTTTAATTCGAAATTATTGCGATAAAGATCATTTTGCATTGGTTTTTAAATATAAAGTAACCTTAAATTCTATTAAAAAATATTTTGAAGTGCTTGAAACTGATGTAACTAACTTAAAATAAAAAAGTTGCCAACAAAGTTGTAATACTTTCCTAATATTAGATATTTATTCTTATATAATGGAAAAATAAAGATAAATGAATATAAATCAAAAAAGCTTTTAAAAAAATTAAAAATCAATATATTTTTTTTAAATTTGACCTCCTATATTGCCCCAATATATTTATTTTTGTGTCACTTGCACAACTACTATGTCTAGGAAGAAATTTAAAAAAAATTGTTAAAAATATGCAATAAATAAAAAGATAGCTTTTTCGATTTTTGGGGAAGGGGGAATTTGGGGGCAAATTTTTTTAAAGAATGGTAAGTAAGTATGTACTGAACTTAATAAAAAAAGTGGTATTAATATTAATTTTAAAAAAAATAGACCAAATACTATCTACCCACCCCCTAGAGATATTGACCGCAAAATTTTAAGAAGAAATTACACATGAGCAAATGTTTTCTGTCCCTCTATAAGGCTTCATCAAACTGATTTATCCACTAAAAGGTTATTTAAGCTAAATTAACGTTTTTTTTGTTGGTTTTTTCTTCAGTTATAATTTTTTTTTTTATCTTCAGATTAGATTAATTTTTTTTTTATCATTCAGATACTGAAATTATTATTAACTTAATTAAGTTTATTTAAACATCGAAATAATTTCATAATCCTGTGCTTCTTGGCACGAATGATTTTTTTCAACTGTAAATTTAATTAAAATCTCCAAATTTATCATATATATATATTTTTTTTTGTATAATATATTTGTTCAAAATATTTAATGCAACCCGAAATTATTTCACTAGACGTACTTTTAAAACAGAATAATCAACAATTTTATAAAAAAAAAATTAAATTAAAAAAACAGAAATATTAACAAATTTTTGCATTAGTGAATATTCATAAACAATTTAAAATAAACAAGTTAAAACATTTAAGAAAATCAAGATGCCGTGCAATATTCTCGGTAAATTTTTTTTTTATTTGCTTAAGATATTATTACAACGAAACACTGAACAAGATAAAAAATAAAAATATAAAAAAAATATTATATCCAAATAATTTCTAAGTTTGTCATATTAATTTGATGCGTAATTCCAATATCAACCACAGTAAACAGGTCAACCACACGTGCTTGTCATTCAAAGGCTGCTCAATGGTAGCTGCTCCTCCTCTCCCTAACAAGTATTTTATTTCATTTATTACATGATACAACGTTTATAATACCATAAAGTAATACTTGCATCGTATTACAAAAGAAAAGTCTTAATATAGTAGCTGAAACTATAAAATTAAAAAAAATATATAAAAAACACACAAATAATAAATGTAAAAATTAAAAAAACCCACGAAACGGTTTTGAAGAAAGATATCTACTGCAGCGACCCCTGGCGGCTTATAACCGTAAAACCAAAGGTAATACCTATGTAATGATAACCCGCATCAAAATCGCTCCAGCCGTTTTAGAGAAACATACCTACTGCAGCGCACCCTGATGACAGTATATACAAACGTATATACTGTCTTCAATTCGTCGTGGATGAAAAAAACTGTGAAAATGATATAAGACTTTTTTCAACATTTAACCCAACAACATATACTTTACAAATAAACTGAATAATTATAAAAAAATATAAAAAATTAAAACAAAGACAAGCCTACACAAGAATAACAATAAAAACAACAATTATTTATAATAAACACAATAACAATCTAAAAGGAAAAAATAAGACGAGAAAAAATTCATCATTTGAATGCGGATCCTCAAAAATCCAAAAACACGACGGATTTTTGGTGTTTATTACTAATTAAATTATTTATTTTTATAAAAACTACTTTTCGTATCCAAATTTTATTTAAATTGAATGAAAAAGTTATTGATTAAAGTAATTATATTTTAATAAATTCTTTATTGAATAGTATTATATTAAAGCCTAATAAAAGTCTTATCAGGCTTTAATAATTTGTGTTTGATTTTTAAAGTTAAAAACAATAATTTTAAGGAACAGAATATATTTACCAAAGGAATAATCCTAAAATACACTAATCGGGTATAAATAAAGAATAACATAATCTTCAGTAAAAAATATGTACTTTTCTTTCTTCACAAGTTGAGTAGCAATCAATTTCATTTTAAAGCCAGTGGAATGGAACGAAAGTGATGTAATTCTTGAATCGCTCGACTGATTTTAAGTTCTATATAAATGAAGAAAAATAAGGTACAATCGTACGGATGGATGGATGAAGTAACTTATGTGTGGCTATTTTGTGAATTTTATGAGATAGAAGAAATTAGAGAAAAATTCAAGATTACTTCAAAACATCAAGATTCAAAAAAATTAGATTTATAAGTGGATTAGATTTATAATTGATTTAAAACTTAAGAAAATTATATTAAAATATTTTGATTGGAATAAACATTTTTTGTGATTATAGGATTTTTAGTCTTAAAGTATATACTTTTTTAAACTGTAAAAGTATGGAAGAAAGGATAAAAGAATTTGTAATTTAGATATACAGCATGATGCTACAGATCGAGTTGTCAAATAAGGAAAGAAAGAATTTTAAAAGGATTAGAGAGGAATGAAGTTTGAATAACCATCGTCACGAATAGAAAAAGGAAGTTGTTTGGAGATGTAATCTGGGAGAAATGTTTGATGAGGAATTTATTTGAAGGAACGTTGAAGGAAATTATTAGAAAAGTTGAAAGAATATAAAAATCAAGTTTTTAGTACAAACGGAATGCGGATAGATAAACATGAATAGAAATGAAGGATCCGCTAGAAATTGCAGAATAGAAAATAGAAGGAAAACCGTCGTTCATGTAACCTAGCATTAAAAAAAATTAAACCACCTAAGTTAATTAACCATTTCATGTATATTATTTTTTATAAACAGGTATGTACGAGTATATTAATTTCATAAATATAAAAATTTAGGTTTTTATTAAATGAAGACCAAAAACATGAAAGAAATAACAAACAATAAAAACTATAGATATTAAAAATAAAGACCAAAAATCATAAATATAAAACAACTGAATTAAAAATAATTTTCTTTTGGCTTGCTAAAAAACATCAATGTAAAACGGATAAATATTTTAATTAGATAAAAACATCGAATAAGTAATGATTTTAAGTATAGCTTAGAAATTTCAGTGTTATAAAACAATATTTTGTGATTTAAAGAAATATAATTACGTTAAAAAAAATCCCTTTCGGCACGCCGGAAAGCGGAGATAGCTTTTACCGGTGCTAAGAAGAGAATAAAAAGATTTCCACCTTAAAGTTAAGAAAAACTACAAATTTCCTCAATGCAATGGTTGCATGTGAAAAAAAGTTTCACTTGTTTAGCATACTACAAGCCCCATCTTCTTACAATTCCAACAACATTTTGGTGATCCCTTGCCGTAAGGGTTGGTCATATCAAAACTTGTTTCAGACAAAAGTTTTAGTTAATGTTTAGAGGACTAACGACCACTTTAAACTGATTCGATACTGTGCCTATTAAGGGAGGTATGATCTGGTTTTGCCTTCAAAACTCCATTTTTACCACTCCCCGGAACAATGGTTAGTGATATGAAAAAACTTTCCCTATATAAGTTTTAGGTCCTTATCCAAAGAATAGTAGGAACTTTAAACGAATTCGATATTTTACTTAATAGGAAAGATTAGTGATTTTTGTTTTTTTCGTAAAAGCCCTCTTAATTCCACCCCCATGGTCCGATTGTGCCCCTTAACTAACTAGACCGAGATTTGGGTCGTTATATTTTATGTATCAATTTGAAAGTGACTGGCGCAAAACTACGGCAGTCATCGTGTCCACAAGAAAGTGAAATATATATATATATATATATATATATATATATAACCGTATGTATAAACTTTAGAACTAACGGTGGTTTTGGGGTCCGGGGGATGTAAAACAGAAAGATATGTCGAAATTTTCCGGAAGTTGAATCATGGTACCCATTAAAATAGGTAGCTTTATTATGAAAATCTACATAAAAGAACGGTCCGATTTCTTGAAATATAATTTTAGGATTAAAGACTTTAAGAGTAAGATATTATGCAAGTATAAAAAAATTATTTTATAGCTCTAACATAATTCATATTTTAATTAAAAAGGGTAACTGGGCCAACTACTGGTAGCTTATACTGGTATAAAAGGTAACTTGGGTCTAATATAACTATAGTCTGATATAACTATTTCTATAACATTGTGAGGTTGCACGCGGCATGACTGAGCAGAACCTTATCGTATTCGAAAAGGCTATGGTAGGCTTATTCGTCATGCAAAACGCTTTGGCATAAATTTTTTCCTGTTTAGAGTCCAGGAATCACCGTCAGGTATTACTTCAGAGGATGATATGTATGAGTGTAAGTGAAGTGTAGTCTTGTACAGTCTCAAGTCGACCACTCCTGAGAAGTGTGGTTAATTGAAACCCAACCACCAAAGAACACCGGTATTCCACGATCTAGTATTCAAATCCGTATTAAGTATGTAGTATTCTGCCTTTACTAGGATTTTAACGTTGGAACTCTCGACTTCGAAATCAGCTGATTTCCGAAGATGCGTTCACCACTAGACCAACCCGGTAGTGGGTTTCTTTGACATAACTTGTTTACATCCAATGTAACTTTATTAGGTTTTGAATTATTTCAATAAATTTAAGCTATTTTAATGTTACTTTTGATAACGAGTAAATTCAAACAAATATAAAATCATGTTAGAAAAAAATTATTATTATAATAGAATGCATAATTATTACTATTTTGCGATTTTTTTTTGTTTTACAAAAAAGGAAAAAAATGAAGTTTGTATTCTTTAATTAACATATTTTTAGATCTGAAATTCATTTTTTGTGGAGTTCATTAAAAAAAAAATAAAAAATAAATAAAATGTTAACAATTTACGATACGGAATGAGCATAATTGTTTAAACTATGGATTTCTATTAACCTCAATTAACTCCCTTCAGCGTTTTTTGTTTTCCTATGATTGAAAACAGGAGTTTTTAAAATATAGCTTACGTTTTAATTACAGATAAAGCAAAAGTACTGTTTTATCTACTTAATGCCCTACTAAGTAAAAGAGAAATATCTAATGATATATTAAAACATATTTATTTATAATAATCCTCATTAATCACTTTTCCTCATTGAGTAGTTACTTCATGACGATATTAATAATTTTCCATGTACGTTATTATATTCGCAATAAATATTCCATATTTATTATTATAAAAAAAGATAGATATTGATATGTAATATAGATATATTATATGTAAGATATTTCATTGAAAAATATAAATTGCCCAAATCTATCTTATTCTGCCAAAAAGTTACTAAGTACTGAGATAACCAGAGACTGAATAGATTTACGAATTGTTTTCTTTGAGTATAAAATGTTCAGTTTATAGTCAGCTGAAGTGAAGATGTCACCTGTATTGATGATACACATCAATCAACTTGGGTCACTGAATGAGGCAATTAGGAAATTACTTTACTTATAAAGCTCTATAATGTATTAAAAATTGATGCATTATTTTTGACATTGTTATTTTCAGGAATTATATGTGTCTTCTTACATAACCATTCCAGTTTTGTATCCTACAGACCGACTACCTTATATTTAATATTTATAAGTGGTACTGTTGCTTACAAAGAAGGAAAGGAACTGGTAATCTCCCGCCGTATTATTTTCTTTATATGTACTCCTAAATATATATAGTGAACGCTTTCTAAGCATTGCTGCAGAGCTAATGATAGTATTGGAAAACACTACTAGAAAGTATTCCTTTCCGTTGTACATAAATGGTGAGAAAAAATAATTTTGTATTCCTAGTGATTCTGTTATTTAAATAAAATGAAATGATAACTTATCTAAAATAATTGGAAAATTATTTAAAGATGTTTTTAGATATCTCTGGGTTGCGAAAAGTTTCGCTCCCATTTAGGTTTCTTTTATATTAAAACTCGAAAAGTATTTCTCCATTACGGATTTACCATTATCAGTAAACTTTCTATGATTCCATAAAGTCGACTTTAATTAGAAAAGTGGAAAATAATATAACCGATACATAATAATTAGTACAATTAATATCAAATTAAAAGAAAACGTACGCAATATTTTTAATCAAATATTTTTATTGTTAATTTCCGTAATTACCTAAGCTAAGTTAAATCTGTAATTGAAATCATTATTTATTATTAACAGTTTAATTAACAACGATAATTGAACTATCAATAATTAATTCTATCATTCGGATGGGTAACAATAATAATGTTAATAGTAGTACTACTAGTAGTAATATTAACAGGGAACTAATGTAATCCGTAGAAATCACCGATTGTTATTCAGTATTTGTTGGTTTAGCAGTTGTAAATTATAACGTACTAATATTTTAAAGTAACCCTTTATTAAAATTGCGCCTATTTTAATTATATTACTTCAGTAAAATTGGAACTTCATCTTGCGGTAATCAATGTAATAAAATTCGTAATTATAAATTTAATTTTAAATTGTCAATTAAATGTTGTGCTATATTACAAGAAGACCTGGATTATCCAAGAATAAGTCCAATAAACTTTATTATTCTAGAAATATATTTCAGTAAGATAACGTAGCTAAAGATGTCTGCTTACTAAACACTCTATCTGTAATTTGTATCATTATCTTCTTACAGTTTGTAGCCATAATGATTAGCGATACGGATATGGACTAGTTACCAATACGTATCTTCCTGCTAGGAGCCATAACCGATGAGTTATAAAAAAATAATAATGAGATAAAAGTTATGACAGAAAATTATATAACCGCTTCCAGGGATAACAAACATCCCATGCCAGGATATTGAAATAAATGAAGTGGTTTCTTATAAACTTATTCAATGAGTTTATTAAATTGTTATAGTTCAATAACCCAAGTCTATGATAATTACCCGTACAAATGTCATGTTTGGAACAGGAAACCACTTCGCTCCTAAATAAAGCTTTATTAAATTTGGCATGGAGCTAACTAGTTAGTTCTTAACTAACTATTATTGGGAAAGGAGACGTGCGTACCATCTACGGCCATCCCAGAAAGGATGATTGAAGCTATATCATATGGAAAGGAAAACATTTTTTCAATAAATTTGAATTTCACTCTCCCGATTAATTATTATACCTGAATAATTATAAAATATACAAAATTTATAAATTATCCGAGTGAGTCACAATAAATATCAAACTATTAAAAAAATAAATTTTTCCTTACTTTTATAAAATTAGAAATCTCGTTATTTTAGATTTGAACACGTGACCTCCTCCATTCATGTACAGGGAATTTGGAGGTAGAATGGTAAAGAGTAGACGGGTTAAGAGTTTAAGAGTGAACCACGACCATAAGGCGGGTGGTTTGAATGCATAACATAGAGTGAGTGTGAGAGAGAGAAGTAATTCTAAAGGTATGGGATGAGGTTAAAAACAGGCCACAGTCAGCGAATATAAAGCACGGTAAATTCCTTCACATTCTACCAAAGAAACCTTCCTTCTATTACCCAAACCAATCTCAAACTAGCCAACTTAAACGCCCGATCCACCCACATGACGAAACTTACTTTCGAGTCTAACTACCGACCGAAATACAAATCATCCACTAACTGAGATTGCACCGTTTCATGAAATTAAAACATTTAATAATTAGTGTGAACCTCAAATGTATTATCATGACGAAATAAAATAATAAATTAGATGTATAAGGGTTTTTACATTTTATGAAATGCGTCGTCTACGAAGTGATCATAAATAGCTGTTTTTACAAATTTTACATTAAATTAATCAAATACAAACTTATCAGGATGTATTACATTAATTCTTAATTTTACACAGATTTATTCTGGGAAAATAAATCTTAACATTACGTAAAATAAAATGGTAAATTGAATGGAAATATTTAATTTGTAGCTAGGAGAGGATGGTACCCAAGATAGTGTGGATGTATTTCAAAATCAACTGGGATTCCATGTCCATTCTGTAGCCTGAATTTTGGGAGCATGCAGCTGGACTGCTTCACTGGTAGCCTGGTAGCCCAGATTTGTATGTAAAAACTGATTAAAATTTCTGGTAAGATGGACCGTGATAGCCCGAAGTAAGCTGATACGTGATTGCAAGTGATAGCCTGTAATTATATTCTTGTCTGCTTTGAGCTAAATTTTATAGCGCTAAATTATGTTCTGAGGTTCAAGGCAACATCACAGCAGGAAAAAGTGATAAAACATATCTTCAAAGTTTAAAATTTTGGAGAAGGTTACATCCACTCATAAAAAAAACAATTTTTTATAATTACTTGTAAAAAAATTCCTTAGAATGAAAATCAAACAGAATAAAATTTAAACACCATTTTTGTCTCATTTAATCGTCCGTATACTATTCCTAAATAGTATATTTATTGTTGGATCATATCTAGGTTTATCCCGTACGATTTATGTGGAATCCTATACTTACTAGAAAGTTAAACCACTATCAAGCCTAAGAAAAACTGTTCGCTTAGTGGATATAATAATAATATATTACTGCAGCAATCAACAATATTTTCTTCTGATACTGTATTTATTTTTATGCAAGTACGTTGGGATTTTTCCTGTTCACAGAAGAATTTTGATATATTCCATTATAAAATATTACTTAACAATAATATAGCAATCCATATGTGCTAAGAATATCCAAATATAATACCAACACTGTAATTAATTGTTAAAAAATTATGCAAATTGTCCGAAGTTTTATTTAATCAAAAGTACTATCTGTAATTTACGCAGTATATAAAAGTTATCTCAGAACTAATAACGAAAATTTGTGTATCTTAAAAAATTTAATACAATATATAAAAAAAAAATACAGAGTAATTTTATATCGTAGGAATTACTTGTTATATAAATTTACTTCAATAATATATTCATACCTTGTAGCGTCATACAGAAGTTAAAACGATAAAAAAAAGATGGCAAGATAACTGGTTGAAAGTGTTTATATTTATGGTAAGGTTTTTACAGCATTTATAAATGAATGTATGTCAGAATAAATACACTATCCACACTTTTCATCAAAACAGTTGAGTAATAAAATTGTACATAATATTTCATATTACGTGACTAGATTATTGAATTATATCTATATAATATAAATATTGCTTTATAACGCATACTTAGCACACGATTTCAAACGCTAGAATTTTTTCCCCAAATGAACAATTTTTTTAAAGTAACGTATTTTCTTTATTAAAAAGATTTCACAAATGAGTACAACTTACGTAATAATTTTTTTTAAATTAAACTAATACACGGATCATAATAAGCAAATCCGAATTATACAGATAATTTTTTTTACTTCTTTCTACGAAGTAAAGGAAGTGTTGTGATAGCGAAAAATTTCGGTTTTCAAATTTCAACGGAAATATCAATTTTGACTAGTTTCTGCGTGACGTTTGTTAAGTACACCGTATTTATTTCAAATAACTCAAAAAACGATTAGCCGTAGAATGTTGAAATTTTGGATTTAGGACTGTTATAACACCTAGTTGTACACCTCCCCTTTTGATTGCAATAATTACTACAGTAATCAACCCTCATTGAGAGCTTTTCAACGATATATCATAAGTGGTACTTATTTTCATTAGTTCCAGAGTTATTGCGAAATAAAATTTTAATTAATGAACTATTTGGATCTTACAAGGGGAAAGAACATCGGTTCAAATCCGACTTCATCTCCTTTTCTTTTTTAAGTTTTTTTATATTATATATTGATTTATTAATAATTATCAACCTCTGTAAAAAAAAAAATTATAATAAATAATAATAACAATAAAAAAAATATATATGAAAAAAATAAGAGAATTTATTAATGAAATAAAATTTTATGTACTTTTCATTTAAAAAAAATGTGTATTTTTAATTTAATAGGCGTACAAGGAAGTCATATGGTGTCCACATCAGATCATTATTAAAGATAATACATCTTACTGTACTATAAAAATTAAATTAATCGTAATTATTTTTATTATCAAGTAATTTAAATTTTTACTTCTCAAAATCAAAAATTGTTTGACTTAAATCTTTTTATTATGTTTCTACACTTTTCAATTCCATATAAGGTACAGCATTATAATATACACAAAAAATCTTTTAGCTTTTGATACTAGTAAATTAACGAAGTCGTAAAATTTGTTTCAAGATTACTTTCAATTTTAAATATTTTTCTGGGCCGATGCAGAAAGAATTTTGAGACATTTAACAGTTAGATCCTCTTCTCAATAAAATTCCCAAAATGTCAGCAAAATTTGAACGATTAAAGATCGTTTGAAGATAGTCCATCAGTCTATTTAAAGATACTACATCTATTTATTTTTCGTATAATAAAAATTGATATAATGTTTATTGGTATCTTTTGAAGATTGTCCATCGGTCTATTTAAAGTTACTACATCTATTTATCTTTCGTATAATAAAAATTGATATAATGTTTATTGGTATCTTTTTATATTACGTGCGCGCACAATATTACAAAGTTCTCTGTATTATTTTATATATTGTTTTACAATTTTTCAGTTAACATAAATTTTCGTTATTTGTTCAGAGATATATTTTTTACGTTGCGTAAACTGGAAATAATAGACTTTTTTTAAATAAAGCATGCAATTTATATAAATTATCAACAATTTATTACAGCGTTTCTCTGCTTTGGTGTTTTATATTTGAATATACTCAGCGCAAATTGATTACTACATTATTGTTGTGAAATATTTTATAATGAACTAGTATAAAAATTCTTCTATGAACAAGAAAACCCGCCAACATACTTGCATAAAATTAAATAAAATGTCAGAAGAATCTGCTGCTGGTTGGTGTTTTACTAAAAAAATGAATAAATTTTAATATGCATAAACTTCTTGCAATTATAATGGTAAGTTAGGTTAGACAATTTCAGAAGTATACAAGTATAATGCCAGATTAGTATTTATTATAAAGAAAACCTAGCAAAAGTTACTTTATTGTACAAATCCCACGTTAACATATTATAAGAGACTAGTTCATATATGTATAATAATAAAACAAATTTTTTGCGTATTGTACATCTAATAACATTATACATAGAATTACGTGAACCTTGGAAAATCTAGCCTAAGTCAACGAAGAGCAAATATATGTCGACAGATGAAGGCTTATATGAAAAGGATACTGGTACAGTACTTATAAACACAACATGAAACTCAGATAATTACATCGAAGTTAAATATACTTGTAATTTAAAGAAAAGTTACCAGAGCATCTGAAAACTTTTGGAGAAGAGTAGCAAAAAAAATTCACAATAATATTTTTTTGTTGGTAAGTCTGTTTTGGTTTTAACCGACATAAAATGGGGTCAAAAACATTATTACTGAATACGCATTTAGATAGTTAATGAACGTAAAAGTTTTATCTTTTTTTAGCAAATAGGAAACGGGATCGTCCTGTAATACCTTCTGGTATTTCATTTAAGTCTAATACTAACAGCCAGTAAAATTAAACGTATATTGTTATAGAATCAAGAATTGTTTATGTTTTAATTAATAAACCAGGAACCTTTTTAATTTATCAATAAAATATGAATGATCTTAAATGGAAATAAGAAGGGGTCTAGTTTTTGCGAGGTTTTTCGTTTTACCGCAATCATTTCCGGCTTTAAGATTGTTTTAAAAATAATTTTTCCGTAATCTGTCTGTATAAAAACGTATTACTGTAGTAAGACTGATTAGTTTCATAATAAGTAGGACAGTATTAGCTCCTTCTGCAGTGTGAATTAAGGACCATTAATTCTATTCATGAACGCGTACGTTGCTGTATGATACTATAACATCATCCCCACTCTACTGATAACAGTTTAAGTCTGACCCCCGAAGCAATTTGCCAGAAGAGAATTTCTCAGTAGCATTACTAGTGGAACATTTGAATGGGAATTAGTGTTACAGCCATTTCCCTTCTCATCAACCTATTCAATCCAGTATAGCTCTACAAGCAAATGTTTCCATACACTTAATACATTTCGTTGTGTATGTGTTTGCGTGAGTGTTAGTATATATGGGTGTATGTGCGTGTCAGTGCACACTTGTGTAAGATCTCTTGCGTATGTGTGATTATGGATGTACAAGTGAAATCGTACCTTGTGTACGTATGAGTATTGATGGAATAATGGGAATGAGTAAAAGCAATCTTTATCCTTCTCTCAAACTGGAAGCATATTGTAGTCTGTAATGTAATCAAAATTAAAATCTCAAAATAGAAATGAAGTCTGTACTTAAATCGATCAGCAATTGAAAAAAAAAAATTGTTTCTTATAAGTAAAAAATCTCGTATGGACATCACATAACTTCCTTGTACGCCTATTAAATTACATATACATTTTTTTTACAATCACAAATTAATAATTATTAAGAAATCAATACATTTAAATTTAAAAAAAAAACTATTAAAAAAGCAGTTAAAAAAATCTGTTTACAATCAAAGGTTAATAATTATTAATATATTTCAAATAAAAAAAATTAAAAAAAAAGGAGATGAAGTCGGATTTGAACCGATATGCCTTCCCTTTGTAAGATCCAAATATTTCAGTAATTAAAATTTTATTTGGCTATAACTCTGGAATTAATAAAAATAAGTACCACTTATGATATATCGTTGAGAAGCTCTCAATGAGGGTTGATTACTGCAGTTAAGAAAAAGTTCAAAATCCTTTTTTTTTTAATTATGGACTTTTTGTCCAGTCGATTGCAGTCAAGAGGGAAGGTGTAGAGCTAGATATTACAACTGTCCTAAATCAAAAATTTCAACATTCTACGGCTACTCGTTTTTTAGTTATGCGAGATACATCGTACGTATGTACAGACGTCACGCCGAAACTAGTCAAAATGGATTCAGATACAGTCAAAATTTCTGCTGAAATCTGAAAAACAAAAATTTTCGCAATCATACTTCCTTTACTTCGTACAAGGAAGTAATAAAAAAAAAACAAATGAAAGTATATTAAATATATCGTATGATAAAGGAATCTTTATTTCTTAATATTACTTTACTAATTTATTATTTAGAGAAGAATCTTTGCTGGTTGTCCTACAATATGTATCAAGGAATTATTTGGTTTATAATAGAAAGACGTTAAGAATGTAAGGAAACGTAAGAAAAGACAAAAGTTGCAATAAAGCAAATGATTGATGATACAGCATATAGTAATTATTTTAAGTTTAAAAGATTAGAGTAGTACAAAAAAGGTTAAAGAAGTTTATCGAACCAGTCTAATATCTGATTATAAAAGTTTATTATCAGTAAATGACTTGTAAAATTATCAACTTAAGATTTTTTAAACAACTATTTAAAAAAAAAAACCCAAAAAATTACAAAAATATATTTGATTATATATAAAAAAAGGAAACAAATTGAAAAACCCTCTAAAAAGAAAAAAAAATAAGAATTTTAATTTATTAAATTAAATTTTAATTAATTATGAGTTTTTTAACGAATTCATAATTACGATTACAATTATAATAATGATAATAATTAATAATTTTTCAGATTACTGTCAAAATTTAATTACTTTGTGCAAGATTTCTAAATTTAATTTTTATTTTTATTTTATCTTATTAACCCTTAAAGGTCATCTCGGTGCAAATTTGAACCATCAAAGAATTAAAACTTGAGTTATTTTATTATGGATAAATAAAGTATATACATATACTAAACAACGTCATTAAAAAAAATATATATTTTAAAATACAGCAAATGTCTTTAAATACTTTTTTGAAAACATTTATTTAACTAAATATTTTCATTAGTTTTAATTTTAAAATTTAATAATTATTACAATTATTTATTTTTTATTTATTGGTTATTAATTAGATATTTATATAATTTATTTTTTACTTTTTTGTGCATTTTTATTCTTGTTAATATATTAATATATTTTTTTTAATTCTCAATTGGACAATTTGATTTAATTCTTATTTTTTTACTTTTTAGAGGGTTTTTCTAATTTGTTTCCTTTTTTATTAATGTTAATATTAATATTAGGTAAATAAAAGCTTTTTTAAAAAATAATTTTTTATATGTAATCAAATATATTTTTGTAATTTTTTTTTGTATTTTTATTTTTTAATACTAAAATAAAGTAAAAATATTTATTTATACACATCGAAGTTACATACGTGTACCAAATTTCAATCATTTTCATACGATAGTTCATGACAAATGAAAATTTTCAACTAAATGCATGAATTTAGCCCAGGAGTAGCGCATGGGGGGTGGGTAATATCAAATTCCGACACCGTAGTGCTGTATTGTCATCGAAGTTACATACGTGTATCAAATTTCATTGATTTTCATACGATAGATCAAAAGATATAGCAGTTGCAAGATTTGATTCCTCCTAAAGCGAGTTAAATGAAAGCTTTTAATAAAAAAAAAAAAAAGCTGATCAGATTTTTTTATACAATCATTTTAAAATACTTTAGTAAATATAATTATATACATAAATATTCGAACATAAAATATCTAAGAACGGAACTAGCATGAGTTAAATTATTCGGTTAAATTACGCTTTGTGTTTGACATTAACAAAAATTAATAAAACAATGTTAATAAAATTTTTTGTTGAATTATTTGTATCACTTTCATCATCCGGTGTTCTGCCTTCATTACTTCTCGATTCCTTACTTTATAATCCACCTTATTTACTCCATTTTCTTCTTCATGGATAATGCTTCAATTCCATACAGTAAGACATGGCATGGATTCCATACATTTTTTCTTCTTTTTTCCCCTGCATCCCTGGAGCCGGAGCTGGACCCGCAACTAAGCATAACCTTAGCTCCAAGGAGTGCCATTGCCTCTTAACTACCTCGTCGGGAACAAAGTTCCCGCCAGATAGGCGGGACTCGTTCTTGTAGACGCCATGCCTCTAATGAAAGGATCCCGAAGGACCCCCTCACCGAGACACGCTTTTTTTACCTTATCTCTTAATGGAGAACTCCCGAAAGAATCCCCCACCAGTTCTTAGTTTCCCCCCTGGTACTGCATGGATGGGGCTGTCCCTCAGAGATACCATGATTTTCCTATGAAGAAGCAGTTCCAGATGCCAATGGAGCCATCTTACATCTTCGATCCCCGGGTGCATGATCATGTGACTTGCACGATAAATATCTCGGATCCTGCTTGCAGTCCTTGAGTAAATGGCCAGCCTTACCACATGCAAAACAGTGACCACTTCTGCATTGGCCAGTACAGAACTTGGCCCTGTGGCCTGGTTTCCAACATCTGAAGCAAAGAACGTCGGCTTTACGCCGCACCACTCGAAAGGCAACCTACCAAATCCGAACTCGCCCATCATTCAGTAGTTTGTCCGTCAAGATTTTCGGCACTGCCACTGTAACCACCTGAGTGCAGCCGTAAGCCGACCGCATTACTTTGGTGTCAGTAGTGACCGACTCATCTATACCCTTGCGAAGCTTCCACAGAAACTCGCCCTGTGAGGTAAGAGCATCCACATCCTTAACCAAGACGTGAGTTCTTCTGCCGCTCCTAACAGCCAGGGCCGTAGTAGCACTCTCCACCTTTTCGGCAAAATCCTTATGTGTTGGTCCGCCGAACACAACTGTAGTAGTTGGCGGACTGGCGGGTCGTTTCTTACTTGCCAGGATCGATGGTAGTGATGCCCAAGTAGATGAACGAGAAAGCGTTTCCTCATCTTTTTCCCTGCGTACTCTGGTCGGACAGGTCTTACGGACCGCCGTAAGACCTGTCCGACCCGCCCTTGTGGACCATAGAAGCACACCCGCTGATCTTGTCCATTCTCCAACAACCGCGGGATGGACCTGCATATAACAGAGGCCACCTCACGATCCCCCGCCGCAGAATCGATGACCAAAGCGTAATCGGTCTGCCCTAGTGCGACTTCAAGCTGCTATCTTTTTCGGAGAGGTCCCGAATAGTCGACTGCAAAAGGAGAACCGTCCAGTCTTCAATCTGCTGACAGTGGCCAAGTTCCTAAGCCAAGGAGCTTTCCGAAGTACTGTCATATGCTAAAAATGCTCAATCCCAACCGCCATGTCAACAATCCAGGTGGAGCAACTTTTTCGTCCAGAGTGTCAGTAATCTAAACAAGGGTGGAGGATCGGAAGATGCCCTCGAACCAGCCGTTCAAGATCGGCATCAGGAACCCCAACTTTCACCACCAGCCGCAGCTCATCAAGCGACTAAGTTGTAGCTCGTTCCAATTCTCCATCCGGAGTTTGAGTAGACATGAACCGAAGTTCATGTCTACGGTGACATGAACCGAAACGATCTTAGTTGTCGAGTGCTGTCGGACCAGAAAGAAAGTTGAAGTTTAATGAGCGCATTTGTGCCATCAGCTAGGATTACGATATCATTAGGAAACCTTGATTATCTTATTTTTCGTCCTTCTATACTAATTATTTCTTATTCTAATTTATTAACGAAAAACCTTAAATTTATTATTTTTTTTCATTAAAATAATATTCTTATTCTTCAATTAATTTTTAATGGCATGATCAAAAATATATATTCAGAAGGAGATAATTAATAAATATAAAGAATATTTTACGTTGTATATAAGATACAGTGAAATAAAGATCTTACTCCTTGGCGTTACAATTGAATGTGATTAAGTTATTAACAGAGAACCTCTTAAAAAAAAAAGAAAAAAGAGTGCTGAGGTAGAATATGTTAAAGGAGTACTGCAACCGTCTTAATTACGAATTAACTGTAGATTTTCATTGTTCTGATGATTTTGGTTAACAATTTTATATTTGGTATTGTTTCAATAGGATGACGCTACAAATTTAAATGTATTACATTATGCGTGAAATGTCATATATATAGTTTACAAAATGTATATAGTTTACAAAATACGAGTACTACAAAATAAACACATTAATAAAGCCATTTCTCTGTAATGAATGAGTGGAGATTATAACTGTTATAAATACAACGTAAAATATCTTTTTAGAAATGTAATGAACAATAAAAATCTTTTTTACACTAAAAAATGTTTTTTTTTTACTAAAAGTATTTCATCTACGTTGTTGAAATGCAACTGAGATACAAGTGGATGAAATTATACAAGAAAAACAAAATTTTCTGTCATTTTTGTCAACTTACAGTTGTTAACAAGAGAATGAATGTAACAATGATTCTAACAAAGAAGATTATTTGGGAGGTATGAAGCAATGATTTTTTTACGCTGAAATTACTATGAATTTAATGTTATTATAAACTGAATTAACGATGATTGTAGAAAAAATATTGTAGCATCTCAAATTCTCTAATAGAAGTATCTATTTGTTTACCAACAACAAATAGTACATGCATGTTTAAAAAAACGAACTACCAAAAAATATGGATAAAAGAGAATTCACTATGTACAACTGACAGAATGAAATAAAACAACTTGACAGACAAGTGTAGTTTCGTTACTGTAAAATAAACATTTATTTCTTTTCAAGACATTAATCAACGACGTATATATAATTTAAACAAAATAAAAAACAAAAAAAGAGATATTAGACCCTTAAAACTTTAAATTACTATGATGAATATCAAAGTTATAATCATTCATACTCGTTATTTTAATGCAGTATCGTTATAATACACTGTGTATCAAAACGTAATTTAAAAAAAAAGTATTGAAATACTAGGATCGTTCGAAAAGTTCTCTGTCTGACACAGAGTTGGATTAAGTGTGAACAAATGATTGTGATATTTGTCTAGGATGATACTTTAGATAGGGTGCTCTAGAGTGTGTTTAGATAGTCCGGGTAGGTCTAGTGGTTAACTCATCATTGCAAATCAGCTGATTTCGATGTCGAGAGTTCAAAGGTTAAAATCCTAGTAAAAGTAGTTACTTTTATAGGGATTTGAATACTAGATCGTGGAAACCGGTGTTCTTTGGTAGTTGGGTGTCAGTTAACCACACTTCTCAGGAATGATCGACCTGAGACTGTACAAGACTACATTTCATTCACATTTATACATATCATCCTCATTCATCTTCCGAAGTAATACCTTACGGTGGTTCCAGAGGCTAAACAGAAAAAGAGAGAGAGGGTGTGTTTAGATGTGTGTGGCGATAGAGTAAAACATACAAGTTTGACATTTTCTGAAGTGTGGATAAAATAGAAGGTTGACGTTGTAATAAAGTACGAGTAGTTTGTTTTAAATGGTTTAACCCTTTTTGAGAGAAAGATATAAAAAAATAATTAGATTCTATTCTACAGGATTTCTCCTACGTTTTCTACGATGGGTAAAAAAGAAAGTGAGCTGCTGAATTCAAATTTAGTAGTTCATCTATTTAAGATGATAAAAGCTGAAGAAGCCCAAATACCGCTATGACCGACGAATTGTCACAAAAATCCATAATGTCATTTAAACGATCGCCGACTGAAAGTACGGGATCTTGTTGACATTGCAAACATCTCGACAGACCAAGTTCATTACATTTTACACATGTTTTGGGTTTGAAAAAGCTTTTCGCACGTTTTTAACAGGCAACCGAAAAAGTCATCGATTAGCACTTCTCGAGGGTGTTCAGGCTTACTTAATCTCGACTCTGCTGAGTCGTCTCCTTCGACGTCTTCTAATTGTAGAAGAAATACATCATTTCATGTTACAGACCAAACAGTGGGTAGAAGTAGGTGAAAGTACGCCAAAGAAAGCAAAAACTTTTCACATGGAAGAAAAACCATGGTTAGGTTTTTTTTTTATTCTTGTAATAAGGTGACCATAGACTATTTGAAAAAAAGCAGGACCATTACTGGAGAATATTACACGTTTCAGTTCTGAACTACTTAAATGAAGTTATTCAGGCTAAATGTCAGCATCTGGCCAAAAAGAAGAACATTATTTGTTACCAAGATAATGCGCCTGCACACAGGTTGTTGCTGCAAAACTACATGATCTAGCTTCGAAGCCCACAAGCACCGTATTTAAAGGATTTGGCTCCTAGCGATTACTTCCCCTCATCAAATCTGTAGAAATGGTCCTCTGGATAAAGATTCATTTAAAATGATGAGAGTAAGGCTGAGATAATTATTTATTATGCGATTTCAGCTAATCGTATTACACTGAGGATATTAAAAAGTTGGAAAATCGTTGGTATGAATGTTTCAATTAGAAAAATTAAAAAAAAACAATTGTGAAAAATCTTGTTTTTCTTTGTTCAGCAATCGTATAATTCTATATAAATTAAAGAAAATTCATACAATATAAAAAGTTTATTTTTCTTTCTGGATTTCTTGAGGCTATGATACATATAATTTTCATCCAAATAAAATTTAGCAGTTTTGGACATAATGTGTCTATTGTTGAGAATCTTTTAGAAATACAGTTCCATCAGATATACTTATGACTAAAAATTACTATCGATAAAGCATTTAAATCAATGTAAAATTACTATAGAATATTTTTAATAGGACTTGAGGTCCTAAGCATTAACAAAAATTCTGATGTCACACCACATGATTTTCTTGTACGCCTATTTAAATTACATACACACATTTTTTTTTTTTAAATTAAAAGCACAAAAACTTTTATTTCATTAATAACGTCTGAAGTTTTTTTTTACCGATATTATTATTATTGAATTATTATTTATTGTAACTGTTTTTTTTTGTTTTTTTTACAATCAGAGGTTAATAACTTTAACAAATCAGTATATTTAAATTAAAATAAAGTTAACAAAAAAGAGATGAAGTCTGATTCGAATTAATGTCCCTTCCCCTTTTAAGATTCAAAAATTTCATTAATTAAAATTTCATTTGGCTATAACTCTGGAACCAATGAAAATAAATTCCACTTACGATACATCGTTGAAAATCTCTCAATCAGGATTTATTACTGCAGTTAAGAAAAAGTCCAAAATGCAATTTTTTTTGGATTTTGGGCTTTTTTGGACACTTTTGGTCCAGTCGATTGCAATCAAGAGGATAGGTAAAAGAATAGGCACAAATAGATTTTAAAACAGTCCTAAATTTAAAATTTCAATATACTACGACTAATCGTTACTTATTTATGCGAGATACATATGTATGTACGTAGAGACGTCACGCCGAAATTAGTCAAAATGGATTCTGGGATGGTCAAAATGGATATTTCCGTGGAAATCTGAAAATCGGAGTTTTTCGCGATCATAATACTTTCTTTACTTCGTAAAATCAGCAACAATTAACGATAACCAACCGACAAATAATGAAAAAAAAAACATTCTTTATTGTTCTCGTTTCTATCAAATTATATTATTTTAAATTAATCTGTAATTAAATTTTTTAAAAAAATAGTAAATAAAGTATAGACTTTTAAATCATTATAATTCCATCTAATTGCAAAATATACGACAATAAGAAAAAAAAACAAAATATTAATTTAAAGTATGCTCTTACAAGATATTTATTAATATTTGCTCAATAAAATAAGCCTGCAATAGAATTTATAAAATAATAGTATATAAGGAAGGATTACGACTATTCCGAGAAATATAAGGAAACTAATCCTGTTCATCTGAAATTAATTTACTATTGATAATTTACAGTGGTAATCAACAATTATAGAACAGAAACGAGACCTTTAAAAAAATTATGTATTTCCGCATAGTATAAAATAAAATAACATAGCTAATTAATTTACTTATTTTAATTGTGAAATATTTAAATAAACAATAATATTTAATTATTAATAAAAACTTTTATTATTAATAAAATAAAATTTTTAATTCCCTTTAACCGCTAACAAGTTAGAAGTTGTTAAAATTTGAAAACAAAATAAAATAACAACGGAAGTTATAATGTTTCTATTAAAACTAAACTGAACTAAATCATAATCTTAACGTTTCTCCTCAATCTTCACGCCGGTTATACCCTTCTTGTGCTATGTTAATCTAACAAACGGAACCGAGTCTCTAGGGAATCTTTCTTAAGTAAGTAGTAATAGTAGTAGTAGAAGTAAAGAAATGAAATAATCTTTGTGCTCTAATTTGAATTATTAAATAACTCGGAAGCACTGAGAATACTACAGTAATGGGATATTAGTTGAGAAGTGACAGAAACTGGTGAGTAGACGGTCGGGGGAATTTGAGAAGGGGTAGGGTAGATTATGACGGAAAGGATTTTCAGACTTATAAAAGGCGAAACGAAGAAAGAAGAAAGAGTCACTGAGTACGGAGAGCATGAGTATGACAGAGATGATGGTGAGGGTGAAAAGGAGAGACAAAAAACGAGACTAAAGGAAAAAGACCGAATGATAAAAACAGAGAGGGTGTGAGCGAGACAAACACAAAGAAAGAGCAAAATTATCGTCATTCCAGACTACAAAACCTTTGTTCTTTCGGCTGCAGCTTAATTACAACAATCTGAAAATCAGTATTAAAGTTTTATCCTACAGAATCGATATTTATTCAAAAAATAATCGCTTTAATAATAAGATAAAAAATCTGATATTCTTTTTAAGTATGACGTAAATAAAATTAAAAAAATATCTTAAATAAATGATGTAGCTTGTTTGTTAAAAGATTTCTTTTCTTTTGTCCATAATAAACTTTATTTGTTGTACAGTTATAAATACATTTGTAAAAAATTAATATATAAATTAAATATTCAAACAAAGGCTATTCGGTACGCTAATAATACAATTGAATGACTGCACTTAATAATGTTCTAAAACTAAAAACTTTAAAAAAAATTTCAATAAACAGGATGATAAAGCAATTTATAGATTACATAAAACTTTTACTTTCTTGAAATCGTAGCTTAAGAACAATGCTGCAAGAAGAAACGCATAGTGATAAGTCAAAAAATAAAGTAGATTTTCTCGATTTTCATGACCCAGGAACCCCCCCAAAAAAAAAATAAAAAATAAAGTAGGGGTTAATTTTCATACGTATATATACCTGTATTGGCGTGTTTGAACTTAATAACTTTTTGACTGGACTGACCTACTTAGATAAAATTTTATACAGAGGCTTGTGTATAAGGGGCAGTTTGTTGGAATATTTTGGGATCAATATCTCCAGGGGAAGGGGTAGACAATTTATTTGGCGTCAATTTTCTCAAAATTTTAGACTAGCATTTAGGGGTTATAAGTATAAAATATTCAAGACATTTAAAATAAAGATAATTAAAATTTTAAAACTTTTATTATTTGTAAATTAGAAATCGATGACATATACTCAGATTAAGACTTCACATAAATATTTATATAATGTGTTGTTACAAACTAAGAAATAATATTTGTATTAAGCTGTCTTAGTTACGGTTATAGTTCAGTTACATTTATTAAATACGAATTTTATACTAGAGACTATTGTAATACAAAATAGAAATACTACTAATGGTTAGTAGGCGCATTTTGCTGAAAAAGAAAAGTAAACATTTACTGTGGAAAGGTGTCTATATTAACACACGCTGTTGTATAGAAGGTGAAAGCGGTTAAAAAAAATTTACTGTCGAACATAACACATCAGCTTGCTTTTCATTAAAACTATATATTTCAACTTTATGTTCTATAAATGTTTATTTTACAGGCTAATTCATTAAAAAGATAATTTGTAAAAAACAACTCAGTCAAATTAGATATATTTTTGAACTTCAGAAATGTACTATAAAACAGAAGATATGAAATAAAAATATTATATAACTTAGTATGAAAAGATATTTTAATCTGTGAAGGAATTTTCCAATTTTTTAAATAGTTGTATAGAATGAACATAAAAAAATAAGGAAAAAGTTAAATCTCATACAAAGCTGAAAATGTTATTCTGTTTGCTAGTGAATGTTACATGTAAATAAACAAATTAAAAGTCTAACATGCTGATATATATATATATATATATATATATATATATATATATATATATATATATATATATATATACACACACACACAACACTTTAAAAAACACTTAATATAACACTTAAATGTTACAAAATAATTCGCATGAACACAACAATAATAATACAATAATTGCGTTCATAATATATAACAAATCTTTGCTTTTAAACGTCTTAATAAAACGCTTGTCATCAATATTAAATATACATTATAATTAAGCATAATCCGGCTTAAGCAACTCAATCTCTTAGATCTCCTTTAAAAAGACAGAACAAGTTTTTAAGACACAAAAGTGTATAAAAGATATTAAATCTGATTCTCACGAGTACGAATCATTTAAAGCGATATTTAAAAAATTGAGTACGAGAAAAATCGAAAAGTTAATCTATGCTTGTGTTTATAATTATGAATGTATAAATTTGCTAAAAAGCATAGTAACTTATTCTTAATAAATAATACTCTCCATCTCTACCAAACCGGACAATAGTAATTCTTTCGTATAATTCAACACAATTCTTCGGCTTTAAGAAAACGGACCTTTAAAGAAACAGTATAAAAAATATACAAAAAAAAAAAAAAACAATTTTCTGCATCAGGTTCAAGAATACGTAAAAAATATCTGATCAAAATAATTTTCATTAGCAGCTTCTGAATTATTTTGTAATAATTCCTTTACATTTAATGTATTTACAAAATGAAAAAAAAAAAATTTAACGTGTTTATATTTAAATAATAAAGACGGCTTTTAATCGCATCTAATCTTTATCTTATAATTTAATTATAATAATTTATCTTATAATAACGATCTGTATGAATTATAGATTTTTTTTTAATTATAAAAAACTTTTTTCTTAATAAAATAGAGTTATATAAACATCAACAATATATCAGCTCAATAATCAATTTGAAAATATGTCATTTTGTTTACAGTTAAAGGATTAATATTTTATCAAATAAAACATAATTCAATCAAACAAATATTTACCGAACTATTAACTATTCAATAATTTATTTAAATAATTTTAATTAATTTATATTTATTTAATAATTTATTCCCAAAATAATTACAATTTTGGGAATTTTCAAAACAAATTTTTTAATAGATTTTCTTCGGTAGGTATAATAAATAAATTTCATTACTTCATTAAAATATCCTAGTTCGTTCTTATGATATTTTGATTGATAAAACACAAAATAACATACAGAGGAAACATTAAACGAAATAGATCATCTGTTCACGTAAACATTTTTGTTTATTTTGTGGTCCAGAATCAGTCTCTAAGTTCGGCCAACACCTATCGGAACATTACGTATATATCTGGTAAGGTTATCATATTAGATTTTTAGTTAAATTTCATAAGAAAGCTACCTATTGTAATTGGTACTATGATTCGACATCCGGAAAACTTCGACATATCTTCGCGTTTCACATCCCTCATACACCAAAACCACTGTAAGTTCAAAAGTTTATAAATACATTTACACATATGTATGTATATATATATTTCACTTTTGGTGGATACGATAACTGCATTAATTTTGCACCAATCACTTTCAAATTGTTTCTTAAAAATAACTGGTCCCAAAATCACAGTCGAGTTCGTTAACGGCCAAAATCGGACCATGGAGGGATTTTGAAAAAATAAAATATCGCTATAACTTTCTTATTAAGTAAAACAACGAATTCGTTTAAAGTTCCTGTTATCCTTTGGATAAGGGCCTAAAACCTATCTAAGTATATTTTTTTTATATCACCAACCATTGGCCCGGGGGGTTGAAGAATGGGGTTTCAAAGACAAAAAAGAATCATACCTCCCTTAATAGGCACAGTATCGAATCGGTTTAAATTGGTAACGACCAATTTAAACCGTTAATTTATGTTTAGAGGACTGACGAGTCCTCTAAAACTTTTGTGTAAAACAATTTTTGATATGACCAATCGTTATAGCATGGGATGACCAAAATAATGGTGGAATTGTAAGAAGATGGGGTTTGTCGTATGCTAAACATGTGAAACTTTTTAACATGCAACCATTGTCGTATTGAGTAAATTTGAAGTTTTTATTAACTTTAAGGTGGAAATCTAATTTATCCCTTTCTTAGCACCGGTGAAATCTACCTCCGCCTTTCGGTGTACCGAAAGGAATTTTTTTATTTGTAAAAAAGTAGAGTATTTATAACCGTTTAGTTATCCACAAGAATTACTCAAATTATTAAATTAATCCTATGATAATTTTCATAATTATATTTTCAAAGTAGAATATCATCATGGAATAGATTATCATTTTACATTTAAATAATTATTTAGCAAGATGTTTTAATTGATCTTAATGTAATAGGAATACGAATATTTTAAAGAACTGTTAAGTGGTTGCAATTTCCATTTAGATGGGATGGTAATTTTTTTTATGGGTTAAAACAGTAAAGATAAATTATTCTTGTAATAGTTAAACGGTTTCGTTGTAAGAGTTTTGAAGAGGACTTGAAAAAATTATAATAGCATTAAAACGCCAATATACGTTAATATCTTGTTTATTGTATATAACAATAGTTTATTTTATTGTTAAAGAATTGACTTTTTACGCAATTAGTAAGTACGTTAAGAATTTGTTTGAGGATTAAGTTAATAAGAGTAAATATTACTATATGTTGTTTATGAAGTAGGCTTCATGTAACATTTATAATGAAAATTAATATCAGTTTGAAACTTCAACAGATTTAATTAAAATGCATTAAGAGAAGCTAAAATGCATAAATTACTCAACAAATCAATATTGAACATTTTCACAATAACATTTCAGTTTCCCCATAACAAAACCATACGAAATGAAAAACTGCCTTAAAAAAATGATACGGTATTTATTTAAAACCAGATTTCAACCGTTAAAATCAATGTCATTCATTCATTCATTCATTCAAACAGTTTTTGTTGACTACTACTAATTACCATTTTTCAGGACATATTCTTGCAAATTTATACGGATTTTCCCATACCCATCGATTCTACAGTAAACTTTTCATTTTATCCTGTAAGTCATTTATTTGAATACAGAGTACTAGAAGTATTACCACGTAAAATAATTACTTAGAATATGAGATATATTTAAAACAAAAACATAGTTTTACTTTAATTTAAAAAATGTCTAGTATTGTGTATGTAATTATTCCTAAAGAAAAAATACTTAACTATATTTGACTGTAAATATTGGAGGAAGGAGGATAGCGTGCGTTAGGTTCGCTGATGACATGGCAGTATTGGCAAAGAGTGAGTACATGATGAATGAAATGTTGAGAAGAATAAATCAAACCTGCGAGGAGTATAAGATGAAGATAAATACAAAGAAGACAAAAAGCATGATAATTAGCAAATCAACCAAAAGGGCAACGATTAGGATTGGGGGAAATAATGTTGAGCAAGTCGCATCCTTCAAGTACCTGGGGTGCATCATTAAGGAAGATATGAAGTGTGATCAGGAAGTTAAAGTACGAATTGTTAGAGCAAAGGAAGCATTCAGCAAAATGAGGAGAGTGCTATGTAGCAAACTAGATCTGCGACTAAGGAAAAACTTGCGAAATGTTTTGTGTGGAGTGTGGCCCTTTATGAGTCAGAGACATGGACTATTAGGAAGGGAAAGGAGAGAAGATTGGAGGCCTTTGAAATGTGGGTTTGGAGGAGGATGAAATAGATCAGCTGGACGGAGAGAGTTCGGAATGAGGAGGTGCTTCGAAGAGTAGTAGAAGAGAGGGAGATTATTGAAATTACAAAAAGAAGAAAATGCAGTTGGTTGGGACATTGGCTGAGACGTGCTGCCTGTTGGTGACGGCATTGGGAGGATTTGTAACAGGGAGGAAAGCAAGAGATCAGAGAATAATGAAAATGATAGACAATGTAAAAAGGGAAGAAGTTTACTATAAAATGAAACGGATGGTACAGAATCAATCAAACCAAATTTTCAATTTTATTTATTTTACTTCGTTGTATGAAATTAAGGAAGTATTGTGATCGCGAAAAATTTCGATTTTCAGATTTCAACGGAAATATCCATTTTGATCATCCGTGAATCCATTTTCACTAGCTTCGGCGTGACGTCTTTACGTACGTATGTACGTAAGTAACTCGACTAAATAAAAAACGATTAGCCGTAGGATATTGAAATTTTGGATTTAGGACTGTTGTTAAAATCTAGTTGTGCACTTACCCTTTTGATTGCAATCGATTGGACCAAAAGTGTCCAAAAAAGTCCAAAATTCAAAAACATTTTGGATTTTGGACTTTTTCTTAACTGCAATATTAAGCCCCCATTTAGAGCTTTTCAACAATATATCATAAGTGGTGATTATTTTCTCTCATTTGTACTAGAGTTATAACCAAATAGAATATTATATAAATACATGTATAATAGCAAAATTATATATTATAATAGCCAAATAACGAAATATTTAGATCTTACAAGGGGAAGGCACATCGATTCGAATGTGACTTCATCTCCTTTTTTTAACTTTTTTTTTTTTTTATTTAAATATATTGTTTTATTAATAATTATTAACATGTGATTGTAACAAAAATTTACAATAACTAATGATTCAAATATAAAAATAAAAAATAAAAATATGAAAAAATATCAGAAGTTATTAATGAAATAAAATTTTATGTACTTTTCATTTTAAAAAAAAAAAGTGAATATGTAATTTAATAGGCATACAAGGAAGTCATGTGGTGTAATCCCATTTTCTGAAGATGTTGTTTTGTAAAAGACGACCTAATTTCATTAAAATATTTCAATTTGTTCTAAAGGTATATATTTTTATTGAAAAAAATTAAAAACTTAATATGGCGGATAGACGGAAAAAGAGGCAAGATTTTTTTACATATACTTTTTTATTTATTTTTATATCCTAAATCAGTCGCTTAAATTTCACCAGCACTTACCGATGTAGATATAACATTGGTTGGGGGAGGTGAATGGGTTCTGCGATATTTGACTTGTTTTGATCTGATTTTTGACTTCATCAGGGAAGAAGTCAAAAATTAGATCAAAACTGGGATCATATAGCCAAATATTTGTGCCAAATTTCAATTTTTTTGAACATTGGATGTTCGATAAATAGAACAAAGCTGTTTAGAAATAATGTTGAATATCCCTCCACTCCTAAATCCAATTGATTTAAAACTTTGGAATTTTAAATAAACTAATAAATAAGTTTAATAACATTCATTCCGCTGAAGTTCATTTTAACAAAAAGTCAAACTTCAAAATAACCAAAATACCACTTTCCCTTTTATTAGTTTTTCCAAAATTTAATCCCATCAATGCGTCGAATATAGATATTTTCGTAGAATCTATGTTGAACCAGTCCATAGATATTAAACAAATACAACCAAAATGTATGTACATATCTACCCATATTCTAGAAACCATCTTAATGGATTTTATTTTTGACATCGAGGTTTTATAGCTATCCTTTCCATTTACAGCTGTTACTGTTATAAAGCAGGAATAGTAGCCGGGAATATAAAAATAAGAGTGAACGCACAAATGATAAATGATAAAGAATAAGTGACCAACAAATTATATCATTAGTAAATAATATATAGAGTGGTAGCGTCTCGGCCTTTCATCCAGAGGTCCCGGGTTCGAATCCCGGTCAGGCATGGCATTTTCACACACGCTACAAATCATTCACCTCATCTTCTGAAGTAATGCTTAACTGTGGACTCGGAGGTTAAAAAAATAAAAAATAAATTATAATTCTTGGTCGAGGAAAAATAAACTAGCTCCTTTCCCAATAACGCTTGGCTGTACAAATCTCAATCCTACGAAAACGTTTTGTAAAAACTGATACTAATAATGGAAAGCAGGGCTTACCTACTTTTTTTTAAAATGGAATGGTTAATTACTCTATTACTATTGATCATTTTGATTTACCAAAAATGTGTTAGAAATTCTTCCAACACGTTTAATGCGCTGTTAAAACTTTATATAAATTTGATAGAAATATTAAAAAACTGGTGAAAAATTATGAACGAAAAGAATTTTTTCGTTCCTTTATCCTTACTCAAATTAATCTTTATTTATTTGAATATGACGTACTTTATAAAACCGTTCAATTATTTTCAGGGTCCTAATTTGAACATTTAGAATACAAATAAACAAGATATTAAAGAATTTTTAGGTTAAAATTTGACATTAGGCTTAAAACTTTATTATTCTTAGTTAGATTTCTGTTAAGTTAAAATTTTATTTTATTATTATAGATGTATGTATTTGAATTAATTAAAATTGTACCTAACATTCAAATTAACTCAAAACCTTTTTCTACCAGTAGAACAAAATTAATGAAAATTTTATATACCTAAAAGACAATTTTAGCAACATTATGTTTTACATAGCATAATTTTCTCCAAAAATACAATGGAAATACGTATAGAAATTTTAAATTACTGCGGAAACTAACATACCTATTGAAAAAAATATTGATGAACCTATATACACCTTTATACCTTTTTAGCGTAGTGTTATGAAGATGAGTAGTATATATATATATATATATATATATATATATGTGAGACTTGACGCATAGTTAGGCGTGGTGCCGGTTGGCAGCATCCCAATCTCTATAATAATAGAACCACATCCCCTACAGTAGTAGCGTTGTACACCGTTAGTGTTGACCACCATAAATTATCACCCGATCTAATAGTCACTATAATAATCGATTCAATATACTGATAAAAGAGAAATAAATTACTAACCATTATATGAACGTGTACGAAGTGTATATATATATATATATATGTACTAGCCACCCTAACCCATACCACCCACTCGTTGGCATCCAATTCGACGATCGACAACGTCTGCAGTATTCTTTTAATACCACTGTACTGTTGTTCTCTAGTACTGTATTATCCTCTATAAAAGGCTTTCGTGTTAGTGAAAACGTACACGAGCTAACTCTATACCCTTTACACATATACATACATAAATTAAACGATCCTGAGATAAATCGATAGTAACTATATGAAGTGATTTCTAGTGAAGATATTAACCTAATACTCAGTGCTTTACATTACAGTTTCTATAATACTAAAATTCTTACACTTAAGCTAATATTAACATATATATTACATTTTCCATAAACAAACAAATATATATTTTATAGAGTTCGTGAAAATTGTATTTTCCCCGTTGAAAACTCTACAAGAAAAAAAAATTATTTTCTCAATAAGCATAATTAAATTGTTGAAAATTATTTTCAACAGTTCGTTATTGAATTCAATACGTATGTGAACACTTATTTTTTTCCGATTTTGATTTTAGATTCAAATTAAGCATCGTAAGAGAATTTCTAAAATGCACGAATAGTTGCTGAAATCGACCGTCGGGATCACCTCAAA
This sequence comes from Lycorma delicatula, assembly GCF_047948215.1. NCBI lineage: Eukaryota > Metazoa > Arthropoda > Insecta > Hemiptera > Fulgoridae > Lycorma > Lycorma delicatula. Next base: position 74,672,717 of record NC_134459.1, on the reverse strand, counting down.
ATGGCCGATAAAATTAATTTGTTTAATAATCATTACTCAATAATCGATATAAGGTATCAAGTTGGTTCAAGATTTACTAAAATGAATAGAATATATAAATATCAGTTTTATAAATTAGTTGATATATACTGATTAGTTTAGTATACTAAAATGAAACGATTAGCACTAGATAGGGAATCTTGGAAAGCTGCATCAAGCCAGTCAAATGACTGAAGACAAAAAGTTTTATAAAGTGTAAAATCACAAAATTGCGGTAAAAATAACTTTTTAGTAATTTAAAAAAACATAAAATATACCATAAAACCGCCAAAACACGAGATAAATGAATTATATTAATTTAGTGTGAGCAGATGTTAAAAAAAAATCATTTCCAACAAAGTTGGAAATGGATTAATAACTGATAGAATAGTAATAATAAGAATGTCCATTCGGAAACTGTTACTAAACTTATAATCTTTTAAAATTATTATATTCAACAATAAGAATTGCTGTTATTAAGTTCATGAAAAAAAAGGAATTTTTTTTTTTTAATCACTAAAATGAAATTAAAATGTAGATTTTACGAAATCTCGGCAAATTAAATTCATTGTTTTTTTAGAAAGACATTTAAAAAATAAATCATAAACAAAATTTTATTTGAATAGAACGGCAGATTTTTATCAAACTTATACTAATTAAAGATTTGTACATCTATTTCCAATGTATTTTTGCACAAAATTATGCTGTAGCATTATAATGTTGAAAAAATTCTACTATTAATAATTTTTGGAAGAGTATGATAAAATTGCTTTTAGTAGAAAGTACATATCTATTTTTTTTCAAAAAAAAAATAAAAAAATAAAATGATTTTGCAGTTCCGAAAATTTTCAGCAACAGCAACAGAAAATTGTTAACCTTAGAAAAAATTATTATTCTTTTTGGGTTTCACAAAATGCTCCATTTTTTAAATTATTATACTTTTTTCTTTCACTAATCTTATTTATTTGATTCATAGAGATAAACATAAATAAGTACAACTTAAACCTTTTGGAACACGGAATACGGTCGATTTTCAGAATTAACAAAATATTCTTCTATTTGAAATTTCTATGCCATTGCACGAAATGTTATTTTTTTGCAAGAATTGATAAGAGGTGTTAGAGGAATAGGCAGTTTTACCTATTAAGTCCTATAGTATAATACTGATTGACAAGAATGGAGTAGAAAAAAATAACGTTTTAAAAGACAATAAAAATTCATACATCTTTTATATATATTTAGCTATTTGTCTCATAGGACTGATTAAAAACTTGAAACAAGTTATATATAATTACATGAAAACACACCGTATTTCTCGCGAATACAATGTTTTAATAATGCTTTCTTTTCACGTTTTCGTAACATTTCCGCTTAAAAGAAACAATAATTTATTAATGAGCTGAAATTAATCAACTCCTTAAATAACAATAGGATTCACTATAAATACAAAATAGCATTTTCCTGTTATTTAGCGTTTTATTATTAAGCGTTTGTCGATGTTCACTTCTGAAACTTAACCTCACTGTCACGCGTCAAGGAAATCCGTAACACTAAACAATCCATCGCAAAAATTCAAAACGGTTCATTTGCAGGTGGTTACTCGTATTTACTTCAAATGAGAAAGTCGGCAACTTGAAAGACTATATTGTAAATCACCAAAATAAACCATAACAAATTTGTTGTAATTTTCTGAATATCCTTATTTCAAATTACAATTCCGTCAGTCGGTTATAAAAATGAACTGTTTTTCTCAGCGGAATTGCACTTGAAAACGTCAGTGTTTGCCGAAAAAGATATATTTAAGTTCTCCAATACATTTATTACATATTCGGGAATTATACTGAAGCTTTTAGAACGCATTCGCCTTCACGTGCTTCCATTTAGCACAATGAAGGATCGACTACCTTTTTAAGTACCTACAGCGTGTTGAAAATGTAGGACATGTACATGTTTTATAATTTTTCATAAAGGCTATTTTTCTCCTACCATTATTTCACTTCGTTCAATTTAATTATTATTATTATTATTATTTCATTATTAATTATAGCTTTAATTTCTTTTTTTTTTCTTGTTTATGAATTCTTATGATTGCTTTTGTTTTGTGTTGAACTACCAATGGGAATGTTCTCCGATTTAACTTTATATGTGTACTTACATTAAATATTTCAGGAATATTAGTACGTAATTTTTGTGGAGAGCTTCGATGGAAACCTTTTCACATGTGATTTATGTGGTTTATATTTACTTGTGGTTTTTATAATAGTGTAACCGACAGTAAATTTGACTTTGAGACGAAAAAATCTGTTAGAATTAATACTGCTACTAAAATAACTACTGTTCCAGTTTCCGGTATGGATACATTTTACTCTATAATTAGATTTTTATAATAAAGGATTTGTTAATAAAATCTTATGAAAGAATTCTGATTAATCTCGTTATAGTTATTTTTTATTTTCAAGCAAATAAAAATAAACACCAGATATTTATAAACGTAGTATAAAATCAAACATTTGAGCTATTCGACGTTACGCCATCATTAGTAGAAAAAAATGTTATGGGTATATTCTTTCGTAATAATGCAACTTCATCCAACTTCATTTGGTTATGAAAGTAAATGCAATTTAGATTAATAAATAATTATTTTATTTTTCCCCTGTCGATGGAGTAACAAAGAAAGCGCTAGATTGTTTTTTCTTTTAATGTAAATTTGAGAGACGTTTTATATATTAATTTTTGTTTGTACAATCATACTAATCACTAAAGGAATTCCTCCCTAAACAAGTTAAATGAAGCTACCCCATACTCTAACTAATCTTCTACCTTTATTTTATTTTCTGGTTTGTAGTATCATATTACAGTAATTTTTTTAAAAGTCGCTTTGAAATTAAACTTTCTTAATTCTTACAGTTTTTGATGGAATTAATAACATAATAAAAATATAAAAAAAACAACAACCAAATTAAATAAAAACTAAAAATAATTTTCACATCAATTTTTTTTTTAATTTATGAAATATAATCTTCTTTATTCTTTAATAAAACTCTAATGCAGTTGCTGAATTTAAAATGCGGGAGTACTCGTATACATCCAGTTACTGGATGTATACTTGGTTATTTGTAATAAAATGCTCTTACAAACAACTCTATTACTAAGTGAATTTTAAAAAGAATCCTAAAGCATTAAACTCAATTCCAGTTTCTTCCAATATATTTTTCCTGTATCAGAACTTAATTGTTGCATAAATGTTGTTAATAAAAATTTACTAAGATTATATAATAGATTTTGATTTTAAGTATAAAATTTAATGATTAATCCTTGTTTTTGTAAAATTTATTTTGTAAGAAAGTTACATATATATAATTACTTAACATAAAGAAAATGCTAAACTTGTTAAACATTGTTAAATTACTGAAGATAGATTATATTTGGTTTTATATTTACGTTTTTCTTTCCTTTTTTTTTTTAATAAAACAAGTTTTTCTTTTTAGGCTAATGAAAAATATATCTTTGAAATGCGAGAGTGTATCCTTGCATATATACGTACAAAATTGCATAAATTAATCTGTTCCTTAAAGTAAGGAAGCTACTAAAATGCCTCAAAATAAATTACTTTAGATCTTATGTTGAAATGTTTCAAGCGAGTAACGGGCCTAAGCTCTTTGGCCACACAGAGAATGATTATAACATTACAAACTTAAGGAAAACTTTCATGAAACTATGGCTTCAATTTGTTGAAATAACTTAATTTTGAGAGAAAATCTCATGAATTTACTTGAAGGTTGTGTTGCAAGGCGATGGGAACTATTTTCGATAAGTTTTCAAGTATGATCTAAATAAATGTGTTTTTTGATCTCTTAAAATATTTCATTAATCAATATATATATATATATATATATATAAGGCTTTATATATTACATGTAAAACGTTTTGTTATTGCGTTACGGCTAGCGAAAAACTTTGCCCAGATTTCAGTTCCATCGGTGAAATTAGGTCAATTAAATATTTAAGGCGTTATATAAGGAATAAATTTCAGGCTTTTTTTATTTTTTGACCTGAAAACTCGAATAAATAGGCTCCAGAACTGCATGTCCCGTATTTATCATATAAACAACCTTAAAACGTAAAAATTCAGTGATGAGAAACAAGTTGTTTTTAGGTTTGAAGTACAATAACTTTTTTAAATGTTTAACAGGTAAATTTTATTATCAAAACTTGTGAGAATTCAATTGTGAGAAAATTGATGCTAATAAAGTCTACCAAAAAACAAAACAAAAAAAATCAACATTTATTATTAAAAACAAAATTTAACACAAAAATGTTATGAATTCGTTAAAATTAAAAACAGCCATTTTTAATAAAATAAATTTAGGCCTTTAAAAAATTAGGTTGTATGATTAACTGCATGATTTGAGATTAATTTTAATATTACTCATTGTTGTCATAAAATTGTGGTTGTGTTAGTAATAACCGTTAAGTGGTGTTCAGTTGTTTTTGACATAATTTTGATTATGTTTAATTATTTTTGAGAATCAAGTTATGAATGTTTTTGTGTTTTTGCGCTCTAAAGTATACCTAAATTGTTTCAATTGAATCTGAATTTAAAAAAGGGAAATTCCATTTTGAATTCCTTGTTTTGAAAAATGCCGCTTCTGTTCTCTCCGCAGAATATGCCATAACTTTGGTGTACGGCTTTTGCATTTGAAGATCTCCAGCTGCAGAGGAAGAAATCCGAAGTTTTTTTCTTAACCTCCGGGTTTACCGTTAGGTATTGCTTCAGAGAATGAGAGGAATTATTTGCAGCATGTGAAAATGCCATGCCTGACCGGGATTCGAACCCGGGACCTCCGAATAAAAGGCAGAGACGCCACCACTTGCGCCACGGAGGCCGGTCGTCGGTAACCTGCATTATTAGTTCCAATCCTTTATTTTGTAAAATTGTGAATAATCTTTGCGAGAAAGGTACACTTCCCAGCGCTCATGTTTCAACCATTACACGGTTATGAAAGGAAAAACATTCTTCATGTGGTACAGTTTAGTCCTATAACGAGCACGCAAACAATTTCTTCTCGACTCAACATTCTACAAAGTACAATATTGAAGGACATTACACGTTCACGGACTGCATCCTTATCAGGTACAGAAAAATTCAACTCCTCCAGTTTGCTGACCGTGCCAGACGACTGCAATTTTGTCATAAGGGTTAACAATAATTAACATTTAATTCCATTCATAGTATTTTCAGACGAAACTACTTCTATCCGTAGAGACATAAACAACTTTAAACCTAAAAAACCTGTTTTTTATCAACGAATTATTTTGTTTTACGTTAAATATCATGTAAACTACAGGACATACAGTTTTGTGACCTGTTTTATTCGATTTTTCGGATCAAAAACATTAAAAAAAACCATTACTTTTACCCTTGTATAACGCCTTAAAAATGTCAGAATGTCATTTCACCAAGGGAACTGAAATCCAGACAAATGTTTTCGCTAGCCATGTTTGTATGAATTTTTTTCTTTATTCAATCTCTAGAATCAATTCCCAAATTGTTAAATTTATTCTTGAATTACCCTGCGTATTATGGGAGAAGTAAATAAAATTAGTTAAAATACCATAAATAATTATGGTACAAAATTTGTTAAAATTAAATTATTTCTATTCAAATGTACATAGAAGTAATTTTAAAACTGCATTCGCTTAACTCAGCTCTACTATACAGTGAATATTCATGCATTTGAATAGCTTTTAAAGTACGAGTATATATATTCAATAAAATCTAAAACAGACAAAGGAATAAGCCAATTAAAGATATTCATGCCAAACAGGTTTGTCATGTTTACCGCGTGGTAGATGATAGAGACTGCCATTTCATATTAATTAATGTCCGTTATTATAAGAAACAGATAAAATTTTTAAACGTTTGTCTAATCAGATACATTTTCAAACAGGCTGTCAGAAATAAAGAATAAAAAAAAGAATTGCCAGTTAAGGACTAAAAGAGATTTGAAATGCTGTCACGCACGCACTCTGAAACGAACTCTTATATCCACAAATTTATTGTCATTTTAAAATCAAAGAATATTTATTAATAGAATAGGTCTTAAATACACTGAGACTGTAGACATATTAGTTTTCTTTGTTCACCTCACGTTTTTATATCGAAACAATGAGCTTGTTACATGAAATCACAACATATAACATTATTAAGTAGAAAAATCTGATGTGGACTCTACATGACTTCCTTTGAACTCCCATTAATATACACATTTTATTAAAATGAAAAGTACATAAAATTTATTCCATAATAACTTCTGATATTTCTTTTTTATTGTTATTGAATTATTATTTATTGTAAAACTTTTTTTACAATCAGAGGTTAATAATTAATTATTAAAAAAATATATTTAAATTAAAAAAAAGGAGATGAAGACGGATTCGAATACGGATTCGAATACGGATTCGATAATAAGTATCATATATATATCGTTGAAAAGCTCTCAGTGAGGACTTATTACTGCAGTTAAGAAGAATATCAAAATCCAATTATTTTTAGATTTTCTGCTTTTTTGGGCACTTTTGGCCCAGTCGATTGCAATAAAAAAGGTAGAATGTTTTAACAGTCCCAATTCGAAAATTTCAACATCCTACGGCTAATCGTTTTGAATTATGCTTTTAACGTACTACAGATGTCACGCTGAAACTAGTCAAAATGGATTCAGGGAAGGTCAAAATGGATATTTCTGATGAAACCTGAAAACCAAAATTTTCGCCATCACTATTCCTATCTTTACTTCGTACGTGGAAGTAAAAACATGTACGACTGCAAGAAATTCACTTATATATATTCATAATCGAAAAAATGAAAATTATATGAAAATCTCAAAGTAATATAATCCAAGTAAATCCTAAATACAAGTGGAAATTAAATATTTGTATCGCCATCATGAGAACATAGATAAGGATTTATTTATTTTATATTTATCTCACTAAATGGCTTATTTCATTAATTTAACTTGAAAAAAAATAGCCACAATTATTAACTAACATTGCTTCTGATTAATAGTAAAAAAGAATTTGTTAACAATTGAAAATAACTTTTAAATTTGTTTTAAGGTAAAATAAAAAACAATATTCTCACAGGATTTTCAATAAAAATACGTCATATAAATCCTAGTGATTTAAAAAAAAAGTATTAAGTTTAGTGACTATTGGTTATTAATAATGTTTTATAAAAACTAAAATAATTCTCCATTATAGCAATTTTTACGATAATCATAAATAGTCTTTATTGTAAATAAAAGTTTTCTGCTTAAATTATAATTTCTATTATTTATGAAAGTAAAAAATGATATGAGATAAAGACTAGATAGTTAATTGCGGTAATATATCAGTTAGAATATAAAAACATTTAAATTTGATTTAGCAACACTACATTAATACAACATATATTTTGAAAATATATTGAAATTTCATTTTAAATTTAAAAATTTATTTTACTAACTTCCAAGCTGACTAATCCTGATTCTGTAATTGTTGTTTAAATCCCAATGATCGAATTTAGACTCGTAATTTGGGTACATATATTTATGTAATGTGTTTATTAATATGTGTGTATGTAGATGCAGTTACAGATATTACCTGTTCAAAGAAATTAGAATGAAACTGCACTGAATGAATGAAAATTAAAATTAAAAGTTATGCGGTTATTTTCGAAAAATCCTAACCAGAAACGATAAGAAATTATGAAACAACTACCAGTTTTAATGTATAAGTCTCAGTTTAAAGATAAGATTTGCAAGCTACTATAATTATTTTCAAAATACCATGGACCTTTAATGGAGGTAGGTCGTGGACTTTTAAATAATGGGGATCGCCTTAATTACACCTTGAAATTAAAGATAGAATTCTATACATAGAACTATATATAAAAATTATATATAATTAAAAATATCATAAAAATTATGAATTATATAATATATGGAATTTTATATGTGAATTGATAAAACACCTTGGACAGACCATATTATATAAGAAGGAAAGTCCTGTTGAGCAGATTGGAAAAATCATAAGTCATCTTTTTTTTTTCAAAAAATCTCAGCATAAAAAAGTCATAATTATAATTAAAAAAATAATATAGCTGGAATAATTTTTGCTACAATACGAGTTATGACCCCAGAACAATTACGGTTAAAGTAATTGATATTTCAAGAGAGGATGGAAGATAGATGAAACCCAAGTTAAAAAAAAATTCATGGATTCCAGCCTGAGGTCTTAATTTAATATTACTAATCAATTATTTAAGAAAGTAGTCTACAAGTTGAGATAACAGACATCTGGTAACGGGTAGGCAGAAAAGAAGAGGAACAAGGTTAAATATAATTGTACAAAAACCAATTTATGACAATTTTTCATCATATTAGGCACAGTATTCTTTTAAATCTTAACGAGAAAAATATAATTTCAATCCCCAACTACCATTTACTATTTTAAAAATACCATATGCAAAGAAAATTAATTTTGTTTTTCATAACATTTTTACGAACATAAGACTAAGTTTTACAACAAAGCTCCTAACTAGGCTTAACAAATAATAATTCCTTTTGATTTTATTAAACTCATTTCTCAGTTAAATTACTGAATAGTAACGTATAAATAAGTAGATGTAATTTCCTTTCCTGTTTTTTAAAAATCTTTCTCCATTATTTTCTTTAAAATCTCGTAATTGAATGTAATAGAGTAGTAAAATAACTGAGTTAAGTTAATTTACAGAACGGAATAAAAGTAGGGCTTAACTACTCAGAAAAGGTTTTCAACGACTCCTGATGTATAATATACATAGTATATAACCCAATTATTTTTAACAATAGACATAAAAATTTAAAGCATGTAATTTAAAAATAATTTTTTTACTCATTACCTTTTACGTGACCCTTTTACTATTTACGAAGAAAAGAATAAAATTCACATAAGATGAATGGAATATATAGAAAAAAGTAAACCTAGATATATAATATTATAATAAGTATACAAAGAGTTAAACTACAATATCATAGACCAATCGTAAATTTCACTTAATTAAAAAATAAAAATGTAACTGAAATATCATTACTTTTAAACAGTTTTTTAGGCCGTGTAAAAAACATAAATCGTTTATTCAATAAAAAAAGGAATAACTTTTTTATTAATTTAAATGAAAACTATTTAATGTTGAATGGAATTTATTTTATATGTAGGTTAAGTAGTGTTATCTATAACTTTAGGTAATTTAATTTAACAAATATAATTAAAATTATTTTTCAATAATACACATGTTTTTTTTGTTTTTTTTTTACTCAGAGCTTAACATATATAAATAGTGAATACAAAGTTTTGTTTATTTAACCAAAACTTTAAAAGATCACATTTCCAATTATAATGGCAGTTGACGATTATCTTAATAACTAATAATTAAGTCTTTCACTCTAAACTAAAGAAAAAAAAATCATTAAATAATCAATAACCCAACAGTAGTGTCGAAGAAACTGCAATCGAAGTTAGATCTTCTCAGTGAATAGCTAGTCAACCCACCGAGTTGGTCTAGTGGTGAACGCGTCTTCCCAAATTAGCTGATTTGGAAATCGAGAGTTCCAGCGTTCAAGTCCTAGTAAAGTCATTTATTTTTACACGGATTTGAATACTAGATTGTGGTTACCGGTGTTCTTTGGTGGTTGAGTTTCAATTTACTACACATCTCAGGAATGGTCGAACTGAGACTGTACAAGAGTACACTTCATTACACGCATACGTATCATCCTCATTCATCCTCTGAAGTATTATCTGAACAGTAGTTACCGGAGGCTAAAACAGGAAAAAGAAGAAGTGAATAGCTAGTCAAATCGAAGTACATGTTAATACTGCAACGTCGAGTCAAGTGACGTTTGCCCACAAGGCAGTCACCTTGCGACAGCCTGAGAGTTTGCCCACGAGTCTGCCTAGATCATTTGTTCTCAAAGTAGGCGATAACACCCATTTGTGGGCGCTAGAAGCCTTCAGGGGGGTGGTGAAGTGCTGAAGAAAAGTGCTGAAGAACTTTTTGGAGGCGCCATGGTGTGCGAAAAACAAGGAGATCCACGATTACCTAGGGATGCCATCTTTTTTTTTTTTTTTCCCTACTCTCCCCGACCGGATATCCATTTAAGTATACTCAGTCGGGGAGAGTGTCCTTCTACTCAAAGGGGGCGTCCCCCACCCACCGGCTTTACATCCGGCACGGCAGGTTGGCCCCCCCGGTCTTGGATCTTTAGTTTTATTTTTTGCCTGCCTCTAATTCCCCGCGTTAGGGCCAAGGTCCGGCGATGCCGTCCCCCAGCCCCTCCGCAGGGAACCGGGTCTCGGTCTTTACGCCTATGCCTCTAACCGACGGTACCCACCCCACAAAGCGCCTAGACGCCCGCAGGGAGAAACACCGCCGGCCGGGACTAGGTCTTTTCTTTTAGGGATGCCATCTGTTCATGAAGATATCCACTGGCTAAGTTCAAAGTATGTACTTAAGTTTAACACGCACGAAAACCATCTGGCTATTAATCTTTTGAATAAGACGTGAGACGACTAAAGAGGCTGCATGTATTGGTTCTAAAGACTGTTGTGCATTGAATACCGTCCTTTTGTTATTGAAAGTTTTGCTGATATTATTTATAAATTATTTTAACTCAGTAATATGAATTATTCTATTTTGTTGTTTATGGAATGTTTAAGTTTCATGGTTTTTTTTTCTTATATGTGACTAGTGTTAATTTGTAATGTCATTTTTTTTTCTCACGTATGACTTGTGATAATTTTATTTTATACTCTTTTTTAACAATTTAATCTTACTGTTCTCATTGCCTATGTTACGTTATATCACTACTTAGCCTTTTTCGTTCTTAAAGTTAATTTTCAAATTTTTAGTACTTTGTTATGCTTAGTTATATTTTATTCGTTATACTTTTTATTGTATTATATTTTGTTTAAACTTTTATTGTATTTTCTTGGGAGGTATCAGTGGATGCACTTTTTATTGTATTGTATTTTCTTGGGAGGTATCAGTGGATGCATCCCTATCACGTCATTACTAACTGTACAATTTACTTATAGTTTCATTGTTCAGGAAACTGATTGTAAATAAAGTAATACACAAAAAAGAATCATCTATTAGCGATGTTTATTTACTGATATAAAGAAAGTTTATTGTTATACCTGCCATGTTTTTGGAAAAATTATATCTCTGCACAATCTTCAATAAATTTCTTCAAAAAATGTAATTAACAAAATTTTCAAGGTATAGCTCCAACATTAACGTACACCGTTTTTAACTAGTTTAGAGCTCGAAATATCATCATTGATATAATAAAACAAGAAATTTTTAATCTACATATTAAAGGAAGTACATCCAGAACGTCATTTAAAAAATATTTGATAGTTACAGATATCGCTCAATGAGTGTTAATCGTGTTACGTTGTTAGAACCGTCCATGTTAGTAATTATAAACAATCATTTGCCAGAACACGAAGTACAAATTATGCGCCGTTAATCATGTACTAGTACTTACTTGGCAACAATTGAATATTCAATCACCATTCAACTCGGCATTCTCGTCTATCTTTATTTGGCACGTATTGAATAAATCTATTATGCCGATAATTTGTACTTATTTTTGAGTAAAGATACTCAAAATTCTGGCACTCACCTTCCAAAAGCTATTACATACATTTGTTTTACAAACTTGACATAAATAAAATGTAGTGGTTTTCTCCCCCAGTTGAATAAAAATTCCAGTTACATATGGTATTTTTACGTATTAAAAAAAATTTAAAAAATCGTATCCATATTTTATGGATAATAAATTTCATAGTTTGGTTCTGTGATGAAAATAATTTAATATGTTTTTAATTATTTTTATTATTACTAAAAGTGAGTAAAACGTTAAAAACCCTATAAGTACCAATACTTTAAAAAAATCTTTTATAAGTTAAAATTGTATTATTTTGAAAACTCTAATTGAAAAATAAATGATTTGTAAGAAACTTTTCAGTCATTTTCTTAAATACTACATTTATACATAGAAGTTATATATATATATATATATATATATAAATATAAATGTAATTTATGACGTCATAAGTTCTACATTTAAAATATTACTAGACGTTTTATTTTCCTGACATATTTGGATATTACAACAGAGGTAATTTTAAGAGGATTTTGGGAGAAAGCATAAGATTACTTACGCAATTATTAGTTTTTTTTTTTTCAATTTTACAATTAAAATTAATATAAGTGGTATGATTAACAATAGTATTCCAGACTAATTGGTAACTATTTTAATTGTGATTTCAATAGAAGAAATCTTTTACAAACTTTTCGTAAAAAGGTACGGTCCAGTTGTATTAATGGATGGGAATGAAAATGAGTTTTCTCTACGTTTTGAGGTATGAGGAGTACCAAAATACCATCACTCAAATTGTAGTTTCCTTATATATTATTTATTTATTTTTAGGCCTGTGTATAAAAATTTGTGGCTCGAACTTTTCCAATACTACTACATTAATTTCATTGAAATTTAGATATGCAATAGCAATATATCTGAAATTATGCATATGAAAATTTGATGAATATTCATTGAATAATTCTTCAGTTACGCTCAATTTAAGGTTGAAAACTATGAGCGGGGCAAGTGAGAAGAGCTTGGTTCGTTACAATACTGCAAGCTGGAAGGTGGAAACAAAATAGAATAACGAAAAGTTGATCTTGCGCAGAATTGCCCAAGTTTCTTTTTTAAAAATTACTACATAAATTAATTTAAATAATTGAAATCATGGATGATGTATTATTGTTTACTATTTTTTTTCCATCCAAACGGAAAATATGTTTCATTTTATTTTATTTTATAAACTGAATTAAGAAAATGGCAATTAATCATTACGTATTGTTGTAATTATAATTTTATTTTCATGGCAACTGAAAATGTTTTTATTAATTGAGGTAAGTGTAGGTATAAATCGAGACTAGTAACTGAAAATGGTAAAATATTTAATTTACATAAATTAGACAAGGTTTTCTTTCAAATTTTCAGTTGAAATTAATAAAATTCTATTTATGAATATTATTAAAAAAATATTAAAATATTTTTATTGGTAATATTCAGAGAGTATTTTATACATCACTAGTTAGTTTAGAAAAATATTAAGAACTTATCTACGCGTATGCAATGTTGTTTTATAAATAAAAATGGCTGCTGTTTTTTTAGAGGGAGTGATTTAATAAAATTAAAATGATTTATTAATAAGAAAGCTTACAAAAATGATTGGATTTTTCCAAAAAAAAAGAAGCAAATAGAAGAAAACTTCTGTACAAAGAAACATGGAAGATATTGAAAGAATTTCTTGAACCAGGGAACATTGTTTACGAGTAATTTATCCCTAACATATTTTCTCCTAATTTATTAAGATTACGCATATTAGTAGTTTGTGCAATCATTTTTTTGTAGCCGTTTTAATTTTTATTTTATATGTTGGTTGTACAAACCCGCCGGGTTAGTGTAATGGTTAAACTTGTCATCGCAAATTCAGCTGATTTTCGAAGTCGATAGTTCTTAGGTTCGAGTTCTCATAAAGCCAGTTTATTTAAATGGGTTTGAATATTATGTTGCGAATAACGGTGTTCTTTGGTGGTTGGGTTTCAATTAACCAGACGAGTGGTCGACCTGAGTCTATTCAAGACTACATGTTTACCGGTACATTTACATTTACATTTCGCTTCGATACATCAGACCTAGCAAATCGATAGCGGTAATTGAATTTGTCTATGCACACACACACACACACACACACACACACACACACACACGAAGACCCGGCAGTAGCTGGAAAATTAGTCGGAGAAATCAAATGTTGATTATAAATCTAACATACAACTTTTTATTTAGAGACAATTTATATGGGATCTAAAAGATTATTCAATGTTAACAGAAATATTGAACAGGAAAACATTAATGAGAAATTAAAAAAAATGTTACTGCTATTCATTAACTACTGATCATACTTAAGTGAAAATATATTTTTATCAGCTTTTAGTTCGTCATATATGAGTTAGGATTATACAGCTTTTTCAAGTGAATAATACCGTCATGAAAAACAATTTAATATCATGACTGTAAGAAGTACGCTGGGAATTAAATGGCACAATATATTTAAAGGTCAGATATTATACTTTCGGTACCAGACTCCTACACAGTCATTAAAACATCGTAAAAAAAAATTTAAATCTGATAACCAAAATAATTAGTTCCTTTACTTCTTTTAATTATCCGATTCATCGCTGTCATACGATCTTTCTGAATAGATTATTAATGCTCTGTTGTGACTTTCGAATTTAGAGAATAATATAATTAAATGTGTTTCACAGTTGACTGTAGTGCTAAATAGTGGCCAAAATTACAATCATTCGTTTTAATTTCTTCATCGTTTGTATAAACAGGTAATAGTATGTGTGTGTGTGTGTGTGTGTGTACACATAAACATACACATGTGTTTATAAGTTTATTTGTATATTTTTCCTAAGTACATGTTTTTATATAAGGCAGTCTCCATAAAAAATTGTTTCACATCAAGGACAACATTAATATTTTATTTTACTCCATTGCTCTCAGTCTTTCTTAAGTTGTAATTCATGAAAAGCATCTAAACTATATGTATTTGAGAAAATATTTATCGTAAACTAGTTCTTACGTTAAACATGATGAAGGTATCACTTTCAGAACTAAATATCGCCATCTATTCAGTGAGCTTGGCATGTTAATATGCAATTACATATTTTACTAATATAAAAATTCAATTATAAAACCACTTTACTCCTCACTTTCTCAAACATTTTTACGTGGGATGTTTGTTCGTAAGAAAGCACACGTTTTCATTTTTGGGAGTAATTTTTTTTTCATGTAATGCAACCTACAACCATTATGTACAAAAAATTCCAGAGTGAAAATATTTTTTTGTTGCCATTAAGCATTAAAATCTCAGTATTCCTTTTTGAATTTCTATAAAAGATCCGGCGGAAGAGCAATTTTCTTCCGAAACCAGAACTTCTGTAATGTAGCGTAAGTTGAAAAAGTGATAATATTAATTATAATTTTGAGTAGGAATATATTTAAAAATAGAATTTTCACTAATTTTTAAAGAGAACGGAATAACGGAAATAATTTATTATTTCCATAAAATAAATAAAAGCATTCCGTAATGCTCGTAGCTTTATCTCTTATATTTATATGTTTTTTTTAATATATAAATAAATAATTAAGAGATGAACTCGGAAAGGACTAGGAGGCAGGATCATGTAACATTACATCCAGTAATCGTGGAAAGGGTGGTGGGTGGATGGTGGTAAATGAATGGGATGGGAACAATGAAACAATGATCCTTGCTCCCGTACAGAGATCATGGAAGGTGATTATGATTACGATGTAACCGCTTCATCACCGGTAATTAAACATTCATGAATTATACGAACAAGCCGACAAGCCGCTCAACGCTATAAGCTGCTGTCCGCACACGTGACGTCATCTAGTCCACCATGTATATCTCAAATATTACAGTAATAATAATATTAATAATAATAATAATAATAACAACACGACTAATACTATAAAAGCGATACTAATAATATTATTAATATATTATTATATCATCGAGTCAATAATTACATTAATTTATAATTTACTGAACACAAATGAAAACGTACATACGTAATAATCTGTTTCATTGTTTCATAAACATTTTTGTTAAAAAAAAAAAAAAATCAAATTCGTAAAGTCTCTTATTTACAACTGTGACCCCATTCATTCAGATCTAATTTGCCATTAAATTTTCAGTACCAAACGTCTTTTACTAATAAAGTTACTTCCGAACGAAAAGTAACCTAGTTTGGTGGATTCTACCGATAAAGAAAATCATTTAAATTTAGGTTTTATTTAATTTTTTTACTTTCAGCCGTAAAGACATTTTGTAACATAATTTATTTTTTGTGGTTTGTGGTATTCGCTAAGAAGTTTTTTGTCCTACTGTCATCTCATCTGTATTTTTTTTTTAATGCTGATATAAAAACAAGAAGTATGATAAAGCTTAAAAATCTATTAACGGAAGAACCCCAGAGTGAAAATATGTTTTATTAAATAATTTTAACTAAAAAGAAAAATCATTTTTTCTTAGCCTATTAGGAAAGATAATGAAGAAGAAAGCTGTATGATTTCAGAAGACGAGATTCTATAAATGATTATTGAGTAAAATTAAGATTACAAATACTTATAAAAAAATTTTGTTAATGGAGCACCTTATTTCATCCTTAGAATAAAATAAAGGGAAGAGGTGTAAATCCAAAATTATTTTTATGAAAATTCAAATTTTATTAAACGACATAAAATAAATTCTTTACAGTATTAATTTTGAAGTAATTTTCCTATTCATAATTACTAATTATACTATTTACCATATTCTTGACGTAGTTAGAAAAAATTAAATATGTGTATATATATTTACTTATTTATTTGAGATATTATTATCGAGAAACAATTTTTCTTCAAGAATAAAATATTTAAATAGGAAAAAATCCTAATTTTCTTTAAATTTAGTTCCTTATTACTTGTGACTAGATAAATTTTCGAATTTTTTAATTAAAAATTAAATACAAATATTAAGGATTAATGGTTAACAAAGTTTTTACCGAAGATTTATTACCAAGATATAAACATTATTTCTCTAAAATTGAAAAAAAAAGTTATAAAATAAAATTTGATTGACAAATGAAGAATTAAAAGAAAATCCTATACTTTATATTAATAATATAAAGATTAAAGTACATAATACTTCAAACTTTGCTCTTTTTACTTTACCGGCTACAGTTATATAGCTGCTGCAACAGCATAGCTAAAAAAGAAAAGGTATAATGATTTAACATTTATGATATCGGAGTTTTTACAAATATCAACGATTCAACGAAAAATATCAACGAAGAGCTTCTTAGTCCATATAACACTTAAAATGTTATACATATTTCCGAAAGATGTATATGAATACACATGTGCTAGCCTGTATTTTGATGAATATCTGCGGATTTTCTTAATATAAATTCTTCGAAAATAGTTCAAATATTTCGATGTACATTGATGGTATTAAATTCTGGACAAAAAAAAAGAAGGGATTTGGTAATTTTAGTCATTCTGTAAAATGGTCGTAGAAAATTGAGCTTTAGTACGATGAAAATACTTATTGAGTTAATTAAAATTAATAAGACTTTAAGTCAATCGGATTTAGGAGGTGAGGAAAACTCCAAATTATTTGTTAACAGTTTTAACCTTTTTTCTTTCTGTGTTTAGCTACCAGAACCACCGTAAGGTATTATTTCAGAAGATGAATGAGGATGATATGTATAAATATAAATGAAGAGTATTCTCCACAGTTCCAGGTCAACCGTTCCGATCGCGGTTAATTGAAACCCAACCACCAAAAAACACCGATATCCACGATCTAGTATTCAAATACTAGATATTATAAAATACCTGGAATTTTGTAAATAATAATATTCTACATACTTTAATGTAAATGTGTACAAAAAAAAACTAAAGATAGGCTATTTATTTACGCAAATTTTATTTTATTGTTGGTAAAAGAATAATAAAAACATGAATAGAGGCAGTGCGGTTAGCAGTTTTACCACGTCTTGAAAACCATATGATTAATAACGTTAAAATTTGGCTATTATAATATCCCAGCTTCGGCTCAATTTTTGATCTAATCGAACAAATTTTCATCACGAGGGTATATACATTTTTGTAATAATAAAAAAAAGCCTTTTCAATAACAAATTTTGACCAAATTATTGATGTAAATAATTACCACAACTAATAAACGTTGTGTAAGTTTAAACAAACAAGGACTAAATTGGACGCCTACTTAAAATATTAAATTTTAATTTTCTAGATGGAAAATCAAACTTATCTAATATTTATGTAGATGACAAATGAACCTTATAAAAAATAGATTCCATGAGATCTGACTTAAGAAATAAAAAATGGAAAAAATTGAATTTTTTTATAATTTATGATACTTTTATTTGATTATCAAATTGTGAATTTTGTTAAAACTGTTACATAAGGTATCTATCGATTAAGCGGAGGTCAACTGGAACCGAATATCTTTTATTTAGAATTTTAATTATTTTCTCTATAATATTTTTATTATTTCAGAATGTATACGATAACGTCATTTGAAGAGAGTCAAATATTTTTACTGAAATTTTTATCTTCTCTCCAATTTTACTCTAATTATTGCACAATTATGTAATACTTTAAAATTCTAAGTTGTTTTTGAAACAAAAGTATATAAAGTACGAAGCCGAAAAAGTTATACATTAAATTAAGGTTAATAAGGCATTATTAACCCATTAAATAACAAAAAAGGTATTAAGGTTACTTTTTCAGGTTTTTTAAAAACAAAACGATGTACTACACATGAAATGAAATTTTTATTCTTTCAATTTAAAATTATATGTTTTTAACATATAAAAATGACTTGAGGTATAATAATAATAATAGTATAAAAGTAACGGATAATAACTTCAAAAACTATAATAAAAGTAATTAGTATTTTTATAATCATAAACGTGAGTTAATCATTAAAAAAAGACTAATGAAAAACGGTATAAAAACATTTGTAAGGGATTTTATAATTTTTATTACGTCGATAAAGAACAAATATAACTAAAATAAAACTCACAAAAGGGTTCAATCTTCAATTTTGTCCTCGAAGTATTACTATTACCTAATGACTCACAAAAAGGGATAAAAATCCGAACAGCTGAACAAACTAAATAAGAAAAGAAATAACGACGTAAGAGCGTAGATAAAGCTAAAAAATGAGAAGATTACAATAATGTAAGGAGATTTAAAAGAAAAAGAAAAGAATTTTAACGTTCGAACAGTCACAGTTATGATGTTATAATATTAATATCGGTAGTTACCAGCAGCAGTAAAACTTTACAGTCTGACAGACATATCATAGATTAGTTTAATAACATACATTCGTAGAAGTTAGAACTATGGGAATTCTTGAAGCAGTTGAAATCGCCGCACATCACACCATTACTACTACTATCGAACCAATGTCTCCATTGAGAGATCAACCGTTTCATTCAACCGTTCTGACCCTGATTACACTCTCAGGAAAGTAAACCCTACAGTAATCCACTGTACGTGAAGCACAATACATAACACACACACACACACACACACACACACACACACACACACACACACACGCATTTACACAAACAGAATTTAGTCAGACTTAACACGTTTCCTTTCCGTTTACTTCCTTGTACACACATTAGAGGTGTCTAATCAGAAAATAAGGCTTAATGTAAACTTTAACGTTACAAAATCCAATTTACGAAAGTGCGAACAAACAAATGTAACTGCATAATAAAAGTACATGTCATATATAATTATAATCATTTAATTAACATTGTAACAAACAGAATATATTTATTGTTTACTGAGAGTTAATAATTGAGATAATAATTCTATTAGAACTAATGTTTTATAAAATATTTAAAGTGATTCTCGTTCAAGTCTGATTATCGTATAACGAATAAAATATTTTGACTCGAAACTGATGATGTTATATTTTTAAAGATCAACCTATTATTAGCTTATTTTTTTGTAAGTGACGCAGGAAAATTAAAATTCCTCTATTTAAATAAGTTTTTACTTTAAGTTGAATGTTTCTAGAGTTTTCTGATAAGTTAGACAAGCTACTTTATTATTTTTTTTTTTTTAAGATCTAGATTTGATTTGTGAAGGCAAATTATTGAATATTTGGGTGGACCATTTTTGATTATGATACAGTTCGGAGAGAGTTCTCTTAAAACATTAATAAAAGACCGAGCAATATGTGGTAATATGTGGAGCAATAATGTGGTACCGACACGGAAAACCTCGTAATCTGTGAAAATCTAAGAGTTCTTGCCTGAAAAATGTTTAACTTAGCTTATGTAATGCGCCTCAGTAGTAGTTGTAGCATTTCCTCAAAAGTTTTGGAAAAATAATGGTCCAATAATACCAGACTATGCAACGGTTTCTCATGTACAGTCGCCACAAAGCTTGGAGTGACGACAATTATTACGCAACGTAGTTGCATCACGTTTATGCTATTAAGAGAGTTGTATTCAAAACATTTTGAAAAGTAACTTGTATAAGATTGTTTTTGGCCTTTTTTTTCTTGTGAGTCGGGAGAGTATTACGGGCTAAGTGTCGGACTCGCTAACAGGTTTCACCAGATGTCGTTAAAGTGCGTATGTGTGCCTGCGCGCTACCGACTAAACCTCCTACTTCACCAACTCCCCTCCGGGGGCCGGATCCGCAATTAAGCATAACTCAGCTCCGGTAGTTGTCTTCGAGCTCAGGGGATCGAGAGTCCCTGTGAATCATCACTATCGTCCATCCACGCAAGCGCAGACGCGCGACGGCCAACAGGAGGCTGTCCATCATCCCCGTCGCTCACCGGTCGACTTCTTCTCCTCACCCTTGGAGATCTTATTCCAGGCATTTATCTACATACCAGTCATTGTGAGCAACTATTCTATTATTTGGTTCTAAATATTGTGCCAATATTTCAGAGAACAGAATAGCAGTGAAGTGCGGGCAGATCATCCAAGCTCGCCGTTACGTGGAGGTTACTGCAATTGAAGTTGTTTAAAGCGCTCCGATATCAACTTCTACTTAACGTACTAATATTATACTGTTCTACTTAACGTAGCCGTTAAGATGAAAATTACCTTCTTCTGTCATAAATAATACGAAAGATTAAGTTCTTATTAACATCCAAACGCTGTAACATTTCTTGACAAAAATTTCATGCGAATAAAAAAAAAATCAGCATGTAATTCCTGAACAATTTAAATTTTAATTCGTTGATATTGAATATTATTTCACTGATAGTGAATTAAATTTAGTGCAGTTCGAACTCTATAAATGTTTTTTTGGCGTTATAACACTTTTTGCTGTTTCTTTATGTTTTAAATTTAATATCGATGCAGTTTGCTCTCAACTTTTAACTCATAACTTAATTGCATGAACAGACGGTATCCAGGCGGTAACAGGCGAAGTCAAAATTGTTATAAAACGATTCTTAATACAAAACGCAATACGCAACCGACCACTGTACCATGTTTACTAAACGGTATTAAGTGACTAACAATATGTCATCAAATTCAGTGCCCACACCCAAACGTCAAATGAATAACTAAGCTTTTCAATTTTCCCGTTTTACTGACAACCCCTGTAGTTCTCCAGGAGGAATGGTCTGAAGTATAAAACCGAATTGTTAATATTTCAATTATAAAATACAGAAATTCATATTTAGGTGAAAGTAACAACTTTTATCTTTTGTTAGTCTACTTTTCAAGCGAAAGTTCAAAAATGATTAAAAACAAAAAATAGCTTTAATTTTTTTTATATTATTTGCTTTATTTAATTATTTTTATGTCATTTTTTGTAAAATTAAAAAACTTTTCTTTATAGGTGTGATATAAAAATTGGAATAAATGTTATTTTGTTTATTAGATATATGTTTTTTTTTTTCATTAATAGTGGTTAAAAACCCAAATTTACTCAGTATCCCTTAAAAATTTTATAAATGTTCCGCGATAAGAAACGGATTTGATGTTCCGCGATGAACACTGGTTTGTGATATAAAGAAAATAGAGCTAAGAGATTTTCACCGCTTTCTTAAAGAAAAACTTCGCTAGGTCTGAATTTAAAAACCATTGTAGAAATTAACAAAATATTTTCCGATATCAAATATCAGAAAAACAGTTTACAAGCACTGTAGTAATAAATATCATATGAATTTATAACTATATTTATTATAATAACAAAGATAAAAAGGAAATTGAAATACAAAAGTTTTTCTAAACTTTTTTCCAGAATTCATCGATTCATAAAATTTGATAGAAAAATAGAATATTATTTTTTATTTAAATTACTTGTAACAGTTTTATAATGTTTAATATCTTATTATCTTAATTTTTTTTAAAGATGTCCTATTTTTTATTTAATAAGCTCTCATAACATTTGTAAATTTTTTATTTCTACTTTATTGACAAATCTAAATTTTCTACGTACTGAGAAATACACACCAAAATACGGAGATGTTGGTATAAGTGTTAAAATAAAATTCTCCACAAAAAATTATTAAATAAAAAAGTATTAATAAATTATTAGTTATTTTATTAATATTTTTTTTTAATTTAGCAAATATATATAAAAATATACATGAAACAGAAATATGGTAATTTTATTGTAAACATCAGTTGCGTTTCAATAAACATTATTTATTTTTTTCTTTTAGCTATTCACTGATCTACGGCAGTTGAACGTCAATCAATGGAAGCAATAGGGTAGAGAATTTAGGCTGGAGAAGTTTATAGTATATTGCGGTGTATTTATTTGATAAAAAGCTACTTTTTGCTTTTGTTGATATTGTTGTTATAAAAGCAACAGGTTGTTGTACTTTGTTAGACAACTAACAAATCTGTTTTGTTGTCATTTTATGTAGCCCGATAAACATTCATAATAAAGTCTTCTCATTATTACGTTATAATTTTAAATAAATAAAAATACTCTTGAAATAAGTTTTAATAGATATTTAATTACAGCAAATCATGAAGTTAATACAGAGAATAATTAAAGAAAATTTAAATATTTATATTAAATAACGTTATGTAATTTAAAATGACCGAAAATTAAATTTGAGCATCTTTATCATCATATGTAAACCCTGTTGAAATATAAAGCATTCATTAAGTAATTCTTAACGTTACGCTGTCCGCTAGTATTAATTATTATTAATGGCGACTAAATAATAAACTAAGTTTAGTTCACAACAAGGATTAAGATTTTTCCCTAACAAGAGGCAATATAAAAAATTCATTCCTAATAAATTAAATCTTTTTTTTTGGACAGGAGGAAAAATCTGCGACCAGACACCCACCAGCCTGCACCACTGGGTGTGTGATTTTCACCTAGGTACATATAAATAGCTGAGATAAAGATGTAGACACCTAGATTATATATATCTAGTAAATTACAACTAATATGTGAGTTACATAAATAAATGGTGCTGTAACATAAATAAATCACCGGAATCACGAGATGTATAAAAAGTCCAAATTATCCAATCACACAAGGTGCTTAAAATAAGTAATGATATTTAGCTTACTGAAAAGTAAAAATGATCAGTGAAATAATTTTTACAGCAAAATAACGCTACTCTGATAAATATTTTTCGTTCTTCTACCATGAACAAGTTAATTAGACAAAATAGATAATGAATATGTACTTTAAATGTTTTATTGGGTGAAATTGAAATTATCTTTAAACTTCAATAAGCTTTTTATATTTTATTTTACTTTCATAGCATCATATCTATACCGCTATGCTGCAAGAAGTAAAGTATAGTAATCGATGAAAAAAATGGAGTTTTTGGGTCAATTCTGGGTGTTTTATGACCAAGGGACCTCAAAAAACAAAAAAAGTGGAATCTGATGTTCGTATGTACGTGTCTTAAAGTGTTATAAGCTTAATAACGTTTGACTTGATAACCGATTTTGATTAGATTTAGCAAAGAGACTTTTCTTTTTATATTTTGCATGTTTTTTAACCGAATTTGTTTTATCTTCCAGTAGTGTAAACGACCCCAAAAAATACTTTAGAAGCAATATTGGAGATAGGGAACCGATCAAAGTTTTAAAATATCGATTTTTGGGTTTATTAAAATCCTCTTTTACTTCCTTGCACGAAGTAAAGGAAGTATTGTGATCACGAAAATTTTCAGATTTCAACGGAAATATCTATTTTGACCATCCCTGAATCCATTTTGACTAGTTTCGGCGCGACGTCTGTGCGTGCGTACGTACGTATATATGTCGCATAACTCAAAAATGACCAGCCGTAGAATCTCGAAATTTTGGATTTAGGACTGTTGTAACATCTAGTTGTGTACCTTCCCTTTTGATTGCAATTGACTGAAATAAAAGTGTTCAAAAAAGGCCTAGATTCAAAGAAATTTGGATTTTTTACTTTTTCTTAACAGCAGTAATAAGCCCTCATCGAGAGTTTCTTGACGATATATCATAAGTGGTAATTATTTTCATTGGATCCAAAATTATAACAAAATAAAATTTTAATTAATGAAATATTTAGATCTTACAAGGGGAAGGCACATCCGTTCGAATCAGACTTAATCTCTTTTGTTTTTAACGGGTTTTTTTTAATTTAAATACACCAATTATTAACTTCAGATTGTAAAAAAAAAATTACGATAAATAATAATTCAATAATAACAATAAACAAAAAAATAGATAAATAAAAAAATATCAAAAGTTTTTAATGAAATAATTATGTTCTTTCCATTAAAAAAAAAATAACGTAATTCAATAGGCGTACAAGGAAGTCATGTGGTGTCCACATCAGATTTTTTGTTTTATTAAAATTTTAAGAACAATAATACAATAAAATTTCAACATAATTCGCCCCATCTTTCAAAAAATAAATTTTGGTAACTTTTTATTGGTTGTACATTTTCAGTGGAATTTTTTTAATAACGTAGATTAAAAATGTTTTTCGGGAGGTGATTTTGGTCGTGGGGTAGCAAAAAAGTTTAAAAAATACCGATTTTTAAACATTTTGATGTACCTTTACTTTTTTATAATACATGAATAAATAACCAATGCCAGCAAAATTTAACAACTTTGTTGTCAGCTTTTTTAAATTAATAAATGCTTTATTCAATAGAATAACGTAAATGAACAAAGTGTACTTATCATCCTGTAGGACGAGTCAACTTATATAATATATGATAATATAAATAATAAACACTTTCCGGTTTTATACAAGATCATAGTGACAGGACTAAACAAACGTGTCCCTCTGGACTTCAACAAGAAATATTTTTCCCACTACTCCATCAATTGTTTACGTACAGATATAGATAAAATGATATAAAATCCATCACGGAGTGCGTGACATAAAATTATATAAATAAAGATTTGATTCAATAAAACAAAAACTGTCATTTGAATTCAAAGTGTATTCTAATATTAAATGGGCAACAATACTTTATACTAATAAAGAATTGATTTTGACCTAGTTCGACTTTATTTTTTAAGTCAATTTTTCAACTTCTCTAATTACAGAACTTCTAAAAAAGTAATATAGAACAACGTAGTACTTACGTAACATAAAGAAAAACTTTGCTGTCGTTTCAGAGAATGTATTTAATTTTACACTCGTAAAATCGTATTTATCCATTTAATTAGCAGTCTAAATAATAATAATCATTATCATAAAGAAAAAGAACGACTGATTTTGTGAATATTAAAACATGAACTCAAAGTTTGCTAATGTAAGGTAAATAAATTAGTTTTAAATTATTTTATTTTTCAATAATTTAAATGACAAATATGGGATGTAATTTCATAAAAAAACATTCGTTATAATAATTTTTATTAAATTTAAATGGTAAACATACGTGAACAAATAAGTTTTATTATTAATAAAAAAAGCACTAACCCCAAATTATAAAATGAATGAGAAGGTAAAAATTAAATATTTATTTTTTTTATATAATACCTGTAATAAATTATACGATAAAAGAAAAATCAGTATAAAGATATTTGTATAGCGCATGTGGTGCGCAGCGCCACACAAATGTGCATCATGTTGAGGGAACCTCTGACCCAGGTTCTAATTATATTTTACGCATGACGCTTCTATTCAAAAACGGAAAAATCCCTCATGCGTTGAAAAAGCAAATATTACTTTAAAACAACTCTTTAACTCAAAATTTTTATCACGAATGACAGAGTTTATTTTTGAGAGAAATAATATTTTCTTTAATATATAAAATCAGGAGTAATATTAGCTTTATATATTCAATCAAATATCGTAAAAATAATGTAAAATTATTTTTACGCTAATAATATTATTAACAAACAAATAAAAAAAATCATAATTAAATACACCAATAATGTTTACTCGTAGAAAACTACCTTTTTTTGTTACTTTCTCCAACGTAAATTAAAGAAAAAAACAGAACTATCCCAGAAAGTTGATAATTTTTACAAAATATAACTACTTTACTAACTTTAATAACATAAAGATTTTTTTGCAAAATACTTCGTAAATTGCAACTTTTGGTAGAATACAATAAATTAAGCTACGTAAGTAACAGTGTTTTTTTTAGAATCAAAAATAAAAATATCTTTAAGATATAAACACGTCATATTTCACAAAATTTTACATCTACAATTTTATTTAAATAAAATATATTTTGTACAGCTGTACGTCAGTGCTACCGCTCCTTGTGATGAGAAGGGGTACTATTGACGCATTATATCCAATTAGCCATTAGTTTAGTGCATTTTTTAGAGTAGACGTATGATTTTGAAAAAAACGTTTTTGAAAATATTATTATTTTTTAATTGTTAACAAATGTGTTTAAAATAAATGACCTTAATTAGACTAAATCTTGAGATACTGAAGGTGAACTTTCTCTACAGCCTTTGATGTTTTACGTTGGAAATTTAATGGCAGCAATGCCCGATAAACAGAAGTAATCTGACCAATTTTGATCAAAATCGGTCCAGCGGTTCTGGAGATATAAGGTGTGAGACACCTATCTCTCTCACACACACACACACACACACACACACACAAAGATCCGGAAAATTTCCATCTAGTATTTTTGGGTTCTTTAGTTGTCAAAACCTTAGTTGCCCAAATTGGACCGATTACAATACTTCCCCTTTAACAGCTATATGTCTGCTATAGCGCTAGACGGGGAAGAGAAATAAATAAATTACCCATTTTTATCTGTTTAGGAGTCCATCCATGAACCAGGTAGAAACGACTGAATCTATTTTAACAGTGAAGATGAATTAATTTACCTCTGGTTGTAATGCCGATAATTTTTTCATATTATTTACAATTGGTGTTATTCTTTTTTCGGAATTGACTTACAGAAAACAAAATAGAATATAAAAATTGTAACATTTAAAGCAAACTTTTTGACATTTTTTCTCTGGCCTCCCCATTTCTTTGTAGATGGTTCTTTTTTTCAGTAAAACAAAAAGTACTCAAAGTAAATAATTTTGACTCCAATTATAGTATAAATAAAATGGATATTGAAAACTCAATAGTTTTAAGGTGCTGTAAGAAACAAAGGAAATTTTCCAAAAAGAACAATTAATTGGGAATATAAATGAGCCAGAGAATAAAAGGATAGAAGGCAAACAGAAAAGAAAACCCCAGAGTAAAAGTTATTAATGACTATTACGAGAAAAAATATTTTAACATGAATTTTAGTAAAAAGATTTGAAAATCAATTAACAAAGGTTGTAATGATACATTCATCGAAGGATATTAGCTTCCAAAGAAAGTATCTTTTTTTTCAAACCTTTTCTTGCAATACATTTTTGTATTTGTGAAAATATTTCAAGACAAATATAATAAATATAGAATAAAAATAGATGTAAGGAAAATAAGAAAAATAGTTTGGCTAATTTTATAAAAATACTTTCGGTTCTTTAAATGTTGAATTAGATTTCATTTTATGGAAAACCCTATTGATATGTGACCGAAATATGTGACAGTTAATTAGATAATTTAAAATAAAATCAGAATCCTTCGTCAAAAATAACTCAACCAATTTTTATGAAATTTGGGGATTGCTCGTACAATTAGACACTCAAATTGTAATGGAGTGAAGTAATAAAATGTAACTGAAAATATTTCCTAAGAGTAATAGCGTTACCCCGCCGTCCATAATCTATCTTTAACTTGACTACATATTCGTTTTAAAGGCCAAACTGAGTTTCCTGAAACTTGCAGATGGTGTTGATTTATGTATCTTTCTTACTAGTTAAAAAAAATAAATAAATAAAAAAATATGTATATAAGAATATGTAATATGTAATACATAAATATGTAATATGTAATAAGAATATGTATATATATATATATGTATATACATATTCACAATGTATATATTTAGAATGTATATATATATATATATATATATATATATATACATATTCTTCAGTCCATCATGTTAACAAGTTAGGGTAACTGTTTTTTTCTATTCGATTAGGTAGCTTGATCTATTACATATGGGAATCGGAAATTAATATTCAGGTAAGCGAAAGTGGTAATAAAATTGGTGTCTAAAATATTTACCAAATAAAACATGCATTATAAAAATATTTTTAAATTCATTTTCCTTAACTTTAAAAAATGTTTCTTTCTTATATTAAAAATTTCGATAATTTAATTGATATAAAAATATTAAGAGAATATACAACTTCCATTTATTTCCATCAATGAAGCAGAAGAAACTGAACTACGTATGTTTCATAATAAAATTGTGTTCTGTATAAAAAAATAAAGGAAATCGAGCTGCAGAATTAAAATTAATGATTAAATCTATTTAAATAATGTGTTTTTTTTTAATATAATTATACTGCTATTGGTTTTATTATTTAAATTAAAAAATATTATTAGCTCCGATTACTATTAACTGATAAATTTCTTTTTGTATCTTTGATACATTTTATCTTTACACTTTTTTTTTTCAAGTAAAATATCTTAAAACAGGAGAAAAAATGATTAAAAAATATTAATTTTGTGAAAATATAAAATTTTATTTTAGGAGTCACATAAAATCATTCAAAGCCATTGCTGCAAGAAAAAATAAAACAAAAACAACGGTAAAAATTTTTTCTCAACGGATAAGAAACAGAGCTATTAAATTTTTACTTACGAAATTTCACCGAAAGGTGCGAATGCCTCTCTTAAAGTCTGCGTTTCAATTTCAGGACTTAAATCTCCAACAAATATGTGATAGTGTTCTGAAACAACAAAAAAAAAAAAACAACAAATCAATAAAATTATTATTTTATCCAATTAAGTGAAATTAATAAGAATCTAAGTATTTTAACCCTGTTTTCCTTTTCTATTGAAGGTTGTATTTTAAAAAAAGTACAAATCACTTTTTGAAGGTTTTATTCTGTAGAATTACCATTGCTATCGTATTGTTTGTACGAGGTAGTTTTTCCAACTCTATTCGTCTACGGTTAATTATGTCTATGTGATCGTTTTAAAATCAATATAAGTAGAGCCAAATTCAACTTAGGAATAAATATTTAAATTTTTTACTAAAAATTAAATACTGGGTAATAAATTGATGGATTTACAAAATTTTGGATGTCCGGCGACTGAAACGTCTACATGTGCTGGACTTGGAGGGAATATGAATGACCCAAGCTGGTTCAATATCACGTATGTGATAGCATCATTCTATGCCATGACGAGGAGCCTAGCCTCTTTCCATTTATCTCCATGACGTTCTTATAATACTATTTGTTTGTCTATTGTTTTGTTTTTTATCAGACCTTTGTGAACTCTTGTACTTGAGTGATCTTATTTAATGCGAACGAGTTTATATACATGAAAATTACGTATGTAAGTATGTACTATCTTTATGAATATGCACGTTTTATTGAGGTTGTTCGTTGGAAACCCCTCATAATGTACTTTTGCTAATACAATTTACTTGTGGTTCCTTACTCGGAACCAACTGAAAAAAAAAAATCGTAAATATATATATACGTTCCTTATATTTATTGATTTCTTCCTTCAAGAATCAACAAATTTCAAACTTATTTTTATTTATGTATAAAAAGTTCACATTACATTTTCAGAACAGATAGTTTAACAAGAGTGTTAAAACTTCAGCAAAAAATTTTTCATTTTTAATTAAAAATTAATAATAAATATGTTTCATGTCAAAGTATGATAGATAAATATTTTATTGTGCATTAAACAGCATAAAAAATAGGTTAATTAATATTTCTATTCATACTGTTTATTAAAAATAAGTCGTAGAAAAAACCTACGAAAGATAAAGTAAAGAAAAATAAATATCAAATTATACCTGTTTTTATTTATTTCTTATTTACACTTTTTTATTTTATTTTGAAGTGTACTTGTTACATTATATTATTAATATTATGATTATTATTATTAGTGTTTAAATAAATTGTTTTGAAGTCACATGCTGTAATACGTTAACAAATTTTTATTTTTTGAGAATAGTTGATTAATTCACCATACAAACTTGAAAATTGCGCGTGATAATATAACATTAATTTAAGCGCATAAAAATTCTGTGCCTGTTCAGGATTCGATCCCAGAACCTACCGAATAAAAGATCGAAGATATTAACTACTCCAAGAGGGATTTTAGGGATGGTGTATTGTTACGAGAGGTAGATCAAAGAGTAAGTTACACCCTGTCGTATTCTTAAACTGAAAGGGATGTATTAATGGCAACACTGGTTGCGTTGTTGCCTTCACGCTCTCCCAGCAGCAATTCTGTACGACATTCAGTACGTGTGTAGTATCGTTGTCAACATGGCGTGTCCTCTAGAGGTTTCGTCCCAGCATAGAAGTGCGTTCAGTAGTCCGATTTTTGTGGACAAAAATTAAAGTTGTTGTGAAATTCATCGCCAAATTGTTAAGGTATACGGTGAAAATGCAATGTAACGCCTGATTATCACAAAATGGTGCCAAATGTTCAGAAACGGAAGAACAAATGTGAGTGACGAACTGCGCGCTGAGCGTCCTTCAACTGCAAACTGTAAAAGCGGAACGCGTGAATGAAATTATCTTGAGTAACCGGTTCATTAAAATTAGAAAGATTCCAAGTAAACTTAACATCAGTTTTGATAGTGTGTTTGTAATTATTCACGATCAGCTTGATTACCGTAAGATGTGTGCACGATGGGTGACACATCTGTTGACCGACAACCTCAAACCTCAACGTTTTGCGTCTGCTGTTTTTTTTCTTCAATGTTATTCCAGGACTGGTCCACTGTTTTTGAAACAAATCATCACAGGTGATGAGAGCCGGGTGCTTCGTTACACTCCTGAGACTAAACGAGAACATCACATGAATGGAGATAAAAATTCGCCGCAGCCATAAAAAGTGAAAACATCTCCACATGTTCGAAAGGTTATGCCGACAGTCTTTTTCGATTCTCAGGGAATTGTTTACAGTGAATTTATGTCTTGATGAGCAACAAACAATGCCGAATCTTATTGTGACTAAACAAATTGCGTAAAGCCATGAAAGGTCGAAGAATCGGAAGATTGAACGATGTTTTTCTTCACGACCATCCAACTCCTCATTCAGATTCATGTGACAAAGGAGTTCCTACAAAAATTCAACCGGTAAGTGTAGTCTCATCCGCCTTACAGCCCTGACCTAGCACCCTGCGACTACCGTCTGTTTGGTCCTCTCAAGCGTGACCTGGGACGAGAGCGTCTGGCTAACAATTATGAACTTAAGGGAGCGGTCCTTAAATGGTTGAAGGAAATTGGACGACAGTTTTATGAGTGGAATTGAAAAACTTGTCACAGCATATGAAAACTGTTTAGAAAAGCTTTGTGATTATGTCGAAAAATAGATAAAAATATGTATTTTTTGTTCAATAAAAAAAAATTGTCTTAAAAATATGTGTTTGTTTCATAGAGTGTAACTTACTTTCTGATCGTCCTTCGTATATGCTAGGATAATGCCAAAATGTTAGATCAAATTTCAATGAGAATTTTATTTTAAAGAAAAAATGTTTAAAACTTATCAAGTTGTACTGTAAAATTGATAATAGAAACGGAGGAAATGGATTTCATATATAAATATATATGATATCCATACACATATTAAAATAAATTTAAACATCATTAAATAAATCTTTAAATATGGAAAGAAATATGAACCTGTGTATACATTAAATTATGTTAAACAAGAATTGATAAATTAATTTCTTAAATAAATTTCAAACATTTTTTGACGTCTTAAATTTTTTTATATTACATTATTTTAAAACTCTAAAAATTAATTTATTAGTTTTTAGATGCTTATTTACTAATTTCCAATTCAGAGAATTATGTTACGAGAAATCATACGGTGTCTTTTTCCTATTCTGAAAGGAAATGTTTATTATAAAAAAGTAATTTTTTTTTTGTAGTAATGTTTTGGTATAATTTAACAAAGAAAGATTAAATTAAAACATGCTGTAATTTTCTTTAATTTTAACATCTTGACTGTTAATAATAACTGCGGTTTTATTAAATTTAATCATTCGGGCATCATACGCACGGTTTCGAACACCTACTCTCATTATTGCTGCTAAAAATAAACTTTATAAATTTAAAATAGCCAATACCGTGTAATCATCACAACCACGTAAGAATTTATATTTTACCCTCAATTGATAATTAATCAGACAAAATAAATTGTTTTATACAGATATTAACTGTACAGATATAAATACAACGGAGGCGTGAAATGTAGACTAGCATATTAGATCTGTGTTGAAGAGAGGGTGACTTTGTGAATTGCTTCTCATAGTTTACGTACAGGTTAATGAACTCCCGTACCAATTTGGCTTAATTAAATCAGTCTTTCATCTGAAATGTTTAGTATGCAATACTGTCTGTAAATGATTGTAATCAGACGTTATTAATAGATAACTATAATCTATGTATAATGAAATTAATGTAAATTTATAATAAAAATTCAATGTCCCCTTATAGAGATATGAACAACAAATATAATTGTCTACTTTAAAAAAAAATTATAATGAAATAAAATGATTACAATGAATAATGTACAGTACTTATAAACGTCAAATTAATATATACATACTTTTACTCATCTATTTATTTTGTGACATTTATAGTATAACCTGATATTATTTCCATGAAAAATCCAGAATCAAAGTTTTAAAAGTTAGATTGCTTAGAAGTAAGTTTGCAAAGTACATAACGCGTTAGACGGAAAATATTTATAGACTATGATCAATAACCTGCTCGATTCAAAATTTATTATTAAACGTCAAAAAAAGAAAAAAAAAGTTTTACATTATATATACATTGTAAAGGTGATTTTTTTTTTTTTATAAAATGCAAGTTGCAAGAAAAAGAAAGACTGTAAGTAGGCGGAACTTTTGAAAAATCACTATTTTAACTGTTTTGAACAAGAATTGTTATTCACATTATCCTCTATAACAAGTAAACATCGTTTAATGAACGAAGACAAAAAAAAATCTTGTGCAGTACTCTGCAAGATGACCGAATATTCGTTAATTTAATTTGGTTTTAATATATAATTTTTTTTTTAAACTGGTACAATATTTTTAAACTGGTATAACAACAACCTAACAAAAACAGATACCGAAGATACAAACAAAGACGTCAAAGTTCCAACTTTTTTTTTGTTTGTTTAATCTCCGGGACCACCGTTAGGTATTGCTTCAGAGGATGAGATGAACGATTTGTTGCGTGTGTGAAAATGCCATGTCTGAATGGGATTCGAACTCGGGACCTCCGGATAAAAGGCCGAGACGCTACCACTCGCGCCACGGAAGTCGGCTACGTTCCAACTTGCAGAATCACAACGAACAATGCTTCTAACTTGCCTCGCTCAATTTGTTCGATCTTAAATTGAACAGTGAACAACTCAACCAATCTTCATCAAATTTTCTTCATATGCACAACTTCAGATTAGATTCAACTTAGAGCAGATTTAAATATAAATTAAATTGACCAATGAAATTTTCGAGCCAAAAAATTTTATACGTAGGCTTATACGAGGATATTTTATATATTAAAGGAAACCCCAATTTAAATGAATGATATTTTGTATTTCTTTTACCTGAAAATGTGAAGAAAATTAATTTTCATTCCCACTCCCACAATATGATCGAAATTCATACCGTACTTTTCTTCGAAAAGTCACTAAAAATAATAAATAATTTTTTTACTTACTCGGTTGAACTGTTTTTTCCGTCATAGTTTCAGATGTGATTTTAGACTACAAGTAAATCGTCATCCAATTGGACATACATAAAAATTGCATTACCGCTATTCAGAAAATTCAATTTTTAGGGTTTTCTTTTCAAATAGCCCATTTCGAGGGCACGCTTAATCAACTTTTTAAACCATGCTTCTTTCATTTTTCTAGAGTGGTGTTCTTGAGTCCATTTTCTCCCTTTTCCACAAGTGAGTTTTTTCTTCTCCTGAAACTCTAATTCCTGTATTTTTTTTCTGAATGTTGCTCTGTCTTTTAAAATGTCTGAGTCTATTGAATTGTTTACTAGGTCATTGTTTATTTCTTTAAGCAAGGTTATCTTGTTCTTGTGAGTGTTTAGTAGGGTGAAGATCTGTTTTGTTAGTCTGGTGTTCTCCATTCTGTATATGTGTCCATAGAATTGCAGTCTTCTTTTCCTGATTACATCTATTATTTTTTCTATTTTGGAATATAGCTCTTGGTTTAATCTTTGTTTATAATATAGGTTTTAGTTTGCTTTATGTTAAAATTTATTATTTATGTTAAAGAACTTCCACCAATTTAATATAAATATGTTTTTAATAGAACATACAAAAGATTTTCATACGTTTATAAATACAACACTTTTAATTTGTATTAATTATTACTAATAAAATATATATATATATATTTTTTCGTGATTATACCGAATAAGTTTATAAAAAATATTTTCTAGTAAATTAATGAAAATCTCTCTCTCTCTCTCTCTCTCTCTCTCTATATATATATATATATATATATATATATATATATATATATATATATATAAATAATAATAAATTTATTCTACATTTTTTGTAAATATTTACAGAAGAATATATGAATATATTTTTAACAAAGTTAGAAATTATATAAAAATTTATGTTTTTATATCGTCACAATAAAGAGTATTAAAATATTATTAAAAAATTGTAATTCATTTTGAAATCTATGTATTCCAAATATTTTTTAAACTAACCAACAAGTATAGATTTTTTTACGTTTAATGATAGAATCCATATATGCATTTAACTGAAATATATATATCATGCAATTTTATGAAATTATTTAAAAATTGTTTTTACTAAAAACTTGCCAACGTACCATATATAAAAATTCAATTTTAAATTTTACAGATTCTTTACAGAAAATTAACTTATTTCTCATTCTTTTAAAAATACACATTTTAAATAATTTAAAAATCAATAAAAAAAAATACACACATATCTCTCTCTCTCTCTATATATATATATATAGAGAGAGAGAGAGAGAGAAATAACACAGAGTGTTCTGAAGGGAAATCTGACAGTGACAATTTTGTGTGTTTTCACGCATAATTTTTGCGATCCTCTTTAATAGTTTCAGCTGTTTATCAACAGCTTTGAAAAATTTTTCCTTTAAATATTACGGTTCTGCAATTTTTAAAAATTATATAAATATACGCACCTTTAAATTATATAATGTACAATACGTACGCTTGCCAGGTATTGTAATAGTGTATTAGGGTGATCTTAAATTCAATTTTGGATGAAAAAATGTTAAACCAATTTTATTTTATGGTTTTATTATTTAACTGAATTATTTGCTTAGGTATTATAATATTTATAACTAACTACATATTTTGGTAAACATAAATACATTTAAGAGACACGCACTGTGTATAATATTGTGTTACTCTTAATTGATAAATACAAGCATTGTTGTCACCACGTAAAAAAAGGTGAAATAATGGTTTAAAAGTGTACTTATAGAATAGCATAGCGAAAATAAAAGATAAATGGAAGTACCTTATCCTGGTAAATATATGGTCGAAAATGTTTACTCTTTTTACGTAGTTTATACGTATTATCTGTTTATGGAAAAATTCAGTTCTAAAACTATCCCTAAAATCATAAGTCCAAAGTACAAAGGGTTAAAAAGTAGAAGGACTAAACAAAATCTAAAAAAAATTTTGTTCAGTAGTTTATTGAATGGAATTACATTTAGTGATCACATATTCTCTACCCACACCCATGCAGTTGCCGAATTATTGCAAAGGAATACTAATCCAGAAAAGAGCGTGATTTTAAACAAAAGGACGTTCACTTTCATACAATATAACTTAAAATTCTTATGAGTAGCGAGTTTATCAAACAATGAAAGTTACAAGAAGATATACCAAGTTATGTTAAATGAATTTTCAAAAAGTTGGTTAATAATGTTACTATTCAACACCACTAAGATGAATTCATTGGAAAGAACAGTAGGTTGCATTAAGTAATCTATGCACGAACGAAATATTAGAATCCACATTTGTTAAATGAAAATTAAATTTATAAACTTTAAGACAATAGTTTTAGAATTTAAAGTAGAATTCATCATTATAAAAAATGTAAAATTAAATGTTCAATTATATTAAAACTATTTATTATTTTCTAATCTAAAAAATTCAATCGATTGCAATCTTATTTAAATCATACAGAAACGTCGACATTTTAGATAAAAACACATCAATAAATGAACGATTTCTTCCTTTTTCTATTACAAATCGAACGTGTTTTTCCGTTTTTATTTTTGAATGAATATAGAGAAGAATATTCTACCAGCTTAGGATTTCTTTATTTGAAACAAAAACCCTATAACAGCACGCCACGCCAAACTCTCACCAAACTGAAAATAAATTTTCATTCTCACAACTTGCCTAGAGGGAAAACAAGAAGAATGAAGTATTTTTCAACTGATATGTCAACAGTATGCATTTTTCTGGAAAAAAAGTACTTTCTCTTATTGAACATCAGATATATACTACGTATAAGGAGATTTATGTAGGGTAAAGAAATGAAAATATATCAATAGCGATGTAAGCTAACATTTTTAAATCCTATATGTCTACACGTTACTTAATAACCTTCTATTTTATTTCTTATATGAAATTTTAGTATTACTAAATATTATTAATATCATAGTTCGGTACAATTTTATAATTACGACTCACCTTTTCGAGATGTTTTATTCAGGTGAATCTATATTATCTGAATTACAGTCACACATTGTGCTAAGTAACTAACTTTCTCCCATCATTTTTACAACATATTACAGTAAATCTATAACAATCAGTCAAAAGAACTCTTTTAAGAGTCAATTCTGAGTTCACTGAAAAACATGAGGTTAACGTCCGAAACTGAATGAGGGAAATTAAAATTAAATAAAAATCAATACTCAATTCAAAAAATACAAAAGTACCGCGTTTGTACTAACAACATTGAAACTGAGATAATTTTTTTTTACTTTCCCGGCGAATATAGATAGAATAACTATATTAAAGGAAAAAGTATTGTGATGATGTCGAAAATGGGATATCGAATTTTATGCAAATTTTTGTGTTTCAGGGTCCACTACCGTTAAAGCTCATCAGGACTAAGAACGGGGGGATTTGGCGACCAGAAGCACCACAAGGCGTGTGTCTTCTCCTATGGAGTTGGAATATTTCAGGGGCCAACTAGTTTATCTAGTCAAATAAAACATATATATATATGTGCGTATGCGTATGTATGTGTTTCGCACTGCTTTAGGCTTTTCTAGGATTGACCCAATCGATTTCTTCAAATTTGCCTCAAACAAATATTTCTATATATTTCGATCAAATTAAGATTTCTTCAAACTTTATTAAGAGGGTGGGGAACGTCGCGAAACTAATTTTGATTTTTTACCTACAATTCAAATACAAACAATAAAAAAATTCTGTAGTTTCAAAAAATTCTGTTGTTAGTTATATCTCTGTAAAGAAAAACTCTGTAAATATAAAAATGAACTTCTTTACTAATGGTAAGTCTTGAACAAAATTAATTTAATTTATTATTTAATTATTAATTTTTTATTAAAATAATAAAAATTATTATAATATTCAGTCACATCAATCTGTTGTGGATGTTCGAGTAGCCTCTTTCGGTTACTGCTGCAAATCACTCCCTGACAAAGTCCGCCTCAAGTCCTCTCTATGCCACTCTGTA
Source organism: Lycorma delicatula (assembly GCF_047948215.1). Classification (NCBI taxonomy): domain Eukaryota; kingdom Metazoa; phylum Arthropoda; class Insecta; order Hemiptera; family Fulgoridae; genus Lycorma; species Lycorma delicatula. The sequence goes on along the minus strand of NC_134459.1, from coordinate 74,634,715 downwards.
ACGAGTCCTCCGCCCAGTCCTACGCTTCCATAAATCCTTTTGATTTCTTTATCCCAACGATCTGCCGCCTTCCTCTTGACCGAGTCAAATATATCGGTGACCAGTCCAGCATTAAAGCCGTCCAACGACCGTCCTCTCTCCTTGCAACGTGCCCTGCCCATTATCACTTTAGATATTTTATATACTCCAGCACATCTGTTATTTTTGTAATAGATCTAATATTGACTGCTGTCTTTCTAGCTAGTCTAGTCAGTCCCAGTATACCTTTTTCTATTTCTTGTTGTGCTGATCTTGATTGCACTGCTTAATGTCCATGTTTGACAGTCATAAGTAAGTACCGGTACAACATATTGATCACGTCTTTGTAGTTTCTTTTGTCACAGGGATTCAGTACTTGAACATCGTCGAATTACATCCAAAACTCTCTCTATCCTAGTTTTATATACCGTAGGACTTCTGGAATTAGTGAGTTATTCAAATTGATGAGTTGCCCCAAACTTAATTATATGTATGTAATGACTACAACTAAATTAAAAAAAAAAAAAATAGTTTTCTACAAAATACAAAAGAGAATAGAATCATCAAGTATGAGGTTGAATGGATTTCTGATTTAATGGAAATAAGAAACTCAAAATCATGATAATTTTCAATATTGCTGGCTGCGGAGAAATTACTGATCCGATTGATAAAATTGAATTTCATGTTGTATAATTGTCCGGGTAATCTGTACACGAAAATACCGAAAAAAATTTACAGGTAATCAATCTTTGTATGATGTCAAAGAAGGGATAGAAGTAACTATGGATGTTATATATAAATTGCGTCATCATTATATAATTTTTACCACATATCATAATTGAAAAAAAACTGCCATCTTAATAAATATGAAGAACTATAATACTATCATGGAGAATATAAGAAATATTAGTTGTTTTATTTTTTATTATTATTTTTTTTTAAATTAAGGATTATAATCGCGAAACTAAAATATATAAATTGCCTAAACTGAAGGATTGGCAGCAGAAAATGAAGAAAGTTATATGAGAATATTTAATAAATATAAGGGTCTATAGACGGGTAATTACTGTTTTTTCAGATTCTTATAAAAAAATGACTTAAATAAAAAAAAAATAAAAAATAATAGTAAAACTTAATTTTAGTTTACACGATAAAGTATTGTTAAAATTAATAATACAATAATGTTAATAAATTATTTTCATAGAAAAATAATGGTGAAAAATATTTAAAATATATTTTTATGGAAGAACACTTCATCCATATGTTAAAGAAATAGGATACTTTGAAAGAGAGTGAAAAAATCCTGAACAATAGTTTGTATCAAAGGTATAAAACGAAAAAGCTTATTAGTTCTATTGAGATTTAAGTCGGCTGTTATATACTGACAAAGTTATTTGCATTACATTACCTACGTGTGTACGCGCGCGGGCGTACTATTCAATTCTAGACTATATTCTAATTTAAAAGTTTTGTACTAAAAAAATAATAACAATAAGAAGTAAAGAAAAAAAAAGAAAGTAAATATTAAAACGTTATTTAAACATAAACAAGAGAATACAATTGAAGAACCACAGGTCAGAAACAAACCACAAAGCTAATCACAGTATCTTAGTCTTGCGAACAACTTGTAACTTCCCTTGGGATATTTGTAACAGTAACATAAACACAAAAAACGAAATGTTTAACGCAAGTTTACAGTCGCACAATGCTATCTAATATCAATAAAAACACTATATAACGCAAAATAAATTTTAATCTATTTTAAATGTAAATTAAGTATAAAATATTTATAAACTTACCGGTATTATGCAATTTTGAAACTCCTATGTAAAATAGAATAGTTTACTCACTTCGGTAAAGATGTCTAATTTAAAGACTTGTAACGTAACGTGAAATTTTGTTGGGAAAAATAACCTAAAGCTTACTGTACTAATGGTGACAAAAATTTGTCAGCAAACTGCCTTAAATAATACAACATTTTAGTCCCTTTTTAAGTACTGTATTCGTATGTTCTTTTTCAATATTACAAAGTTTAATAATTTTTTTTTTCAAAAACTTAAATATAGAATTTTATTTATATATATAAATAAATTAAATACAATCTTACAAATTATTCGTCCGTAGTTCTTTTCTAGTATTTTCGGTCACTCGACCATCCTCAGGAAAAGATATCCTTCAATTTATATCATTAAAATTAAATTATGTAAAAAGTAAATTTAAAATCCCAAAAACTGATGGTCATATAAAGTTAGTCATGTTTTTTTATATATATAACAAACAACAACCGCGACCTTTTTACATATGAGACATGACTAACTTTATACTATGACGATCAGCTGTTGCGTTAAAAGTAAATTTAAATTTTAAATTTACTTTTTACATAATTAGTTTTAATGATATAAATTGAAGATTATCTTTTCCTTAGGATGGTCGAATGACCGAAAGTACTAGAAAAGAGACTGCGGACGAATTGTTGCTAAGATTTATTTTATTTATTAATATATATAAATAATATTATGTATCAACTATGCCATGTTTAAAAGACTTAGAATAAATATAGAAATCAATTAATTTAATCATAAATACTGATTTTTATAGTTAATTATTTTATTACCTGATTAAAACGAGTGTTTAATAGAAATTTGGTCGCGGAAGAAATCTTTAATATAATTTCATTTAATCCATACGTTTTCCACTGGTTTTTTTTCTATCCAGGAACGCAATTTTAAATTCAACCTACTCATTTAGTTAATTCGTACTTAACCTGAAAACTATGATATAGATAATTCCAACTGTAGGGAATTTTTCATAAATTTTTATTACACATATAAAACTAACCCGTAAGGGTAAAAGTTGGCCATAATTACCATAATCGAAAATTTTATTTAGTTGATTGCTTGTCCATCCGCATATAAGAAACAATTTTAATCCTACTGATCTTGTATTACAAAACTTAAACAAAAATGTTGTTTCGGTCGTACATAAATGAATATGAAATATGATAAAATATTAAAAATCAACTCTACACCAGAGAACAAAAGATAAAATATTTTTGAATCCGTGCAATTCACCTTATTAAAAACTTTCGTGCTCAGTTAGAAAGTGCTAAACAAAAATTAAAAGTTACAAACTTATAAAAAAAAAAATGAATAATTTTATTTTTAATGGAGGGCTTTATTTAAACCAGATAAAACGTCTTAACTTACATTACATTTACCAGTGGCTGACACTGTTACTGTTAAATTGTAAACGAAAGTTGTTAAAAAAACATTAGAACAAAACCAATTATATACATAGATAAAAACACAATCGAAATTCTGTTAGGGAGTACGTGATTTGATTGATTCACTGCAATAAGAGTATGCTTTCTTCATGCATTCATCTACATTGGACAAACAGGATGACGTAATAGAAAACTTTGACTTTATCTGTATGAAAAAAGGAAATCCAAATTACGATTTGGTTATATGTTTCTACATTTAGGTTACTAAACAGACAAAGATAACTGAAGTTCATAAGTATTTTGGATTACGTTTTAAAAACCGATCCGATATTTATAATATCCGCTTGTATAAAATACAATATAATATGGAGAATTATGTTATTCGTTACTCAATAATGACCAAGATGAAATTTTCAGTTACAAAAAAACAACCATATAAATATTTAAAAATAGTAACAAGAGTGTGATTAATCAAATTATTTTAGATGTCATTCATCATGTAGAAAAATTCTTAAAACAAATAATTTTTCTATTCTAGTTTTGATAAGAAAAAGCAATATAAAATAAGCAAAAATAATTTTATTGATTAATGTTTTGATAAAGTTGCATAAATAAATAATTTCAATAAATTTGGCTAATTTTCCTAGCGAATTGTTTATGAATAGAGTAGATAACTGACATATTTGTATCAATTATATTAGGAATCTACTATGTTTTGATAAACACTTTATGAAAATAATTTCCAAAGTTAAATTCCCCTTTATAGAACACGACATCTTTTCATTAAGTTCGTATAATGGAAGTTTGAATATAAACACATTTAATAATTTAAGAAAATTAGATGTTTTCATCAGCCTTGATCGGCAGGAGTTGATTGTAGCGAGTGTTTAAGGAGAAGAAGAGGGTAGAAACTGTAGTAATACATCCACGAAGAAGGAAAAAGGGGATGAAGAAGGGAAATACAGACCGAAGGGAGGATTTAGGTTGAAGGGAGGATGTTAAAGGAGGTGCTGGGTGCTGGGAAGAGGGAACAGATTAACCCTCTGGTCTCCCGAGGGGGCACAAGCTAGCTTCCAGCTCCAACTAAATGCTTAAAAGAGTCGAGTCGAGCTGCTGCCTGCCTGCTTCTTGCTTGCTGTTGGCTCTATCGATTTCTGGCCACTTCTTTTATAACTTAGTTCACAATATTTTTATTAAATATCTTTATTCCCCCCTCCATCTAATTCAGCCTAGCCGAATCCTAATGTACAGTTACGAAACGTACAGTTATTTTATTAGAGCAGAAGGGCCTAATACACTGACATAAAATGTAATTTTTGTCATGCTACTGATGGATGTAATTTAATAATCAGCTAACACGGTCAACATCATTCTATATATATATATATATACATTATCAACCTTTACACGTATTTTTTACTCATTAAAATTATAACCACCAACTGAAAAATTGAGAAAAGTAGTGAGTTTTGAGAAAGTTATATTTTAAACAATTTACAAGCGTTATTTCATTATATGCAAATCTGTCACATTATATATCAGCATTAAATATCATATTTTATCAGATGATCACACAGGATTGATCACAATAAACTTATTTAATTTAAATAAAATAATGCGTAATAGTATTTTCATTGCTGAAAAATTTCGTATTTATTTCTCATTCAGATGAAATTTATACAGTAAAACAAATTATAAAGCAAAAGTAATTAGAAAATATTATGGTCATTCTATAAATCTAAAGTTTATCATCAGCACTCACGCACTAGTCTTGGAAGAAATAGGTGATTTAATACTTATCGTACAATAAACAATAAAAGCACAATAGGAATATTTTAGATAGACAAATGGATGATGTAACACGTAAAATAAAATCCATGATTTTTTTCGAATACTTATACTTCTCATACGGGTGTTAATTTTATACTGAAAATATTTGCTAACAAACGATCAAAAAAAAAAAAAATCAACTGAAAGAATGTATGAGTTACAACATATCAACCAACTTAACCTAGTTTTGAAAAAGATTTGCGGTAGGAATTTGTAAGTAGTTTATTGCGATCACAACAAGCCGTTATATATTATTGCACCTAGAATAATAGTTACGCCACATTAGAGTCAACTGTATAATGGAACATAAACTTAACTTTTGCCTTATAGACCACATCACGTCATAGATGCAAACCATCTGTATTAAAAAACTTGATATTCTACCTTATAAAAACAAACTCGAAAACATTATGAATTTTTACAATATAATAATGAACATATTAAATTCATATCTAATATATTTTCAACCGCATCGTAAATACATGACTTCCTTCTTTTAAAGAAAAAATTCAATAGTAACTTAAACTGACGCCGTAGTGGAAACCATAGTATGGCTAAATCAAATTGAAAATATTCTATACTTTTTTTAACGTAATAGTAAAATAAAAATTTTTTTTTTTTTTTGAAAATTTTGAGCAAATTACAATGAGAAAGTATCTGTATGGTTCAGCAAGTTTGAGTTTCTGCCTTCTTTTAAATGTCTTTCGCTTCCTTAGGTAAAAACCTGGCTAAAAGCTAGAAATGTAACAGGTTACTATTCAAAAAAGGGAGAAGAATATTTTTTACCGAAATCTGAGAATTTTAGTCTGAGAATTTTGAAGTATATGGCAATGAACTTGGATCGTCGTGTCAAATGGAAGAATACATAAAACGTGAAATAAAATAACTCGCTTTGACAGTAAGACATATATGTATTGGTTGACGGGAAACTTTCAAAGGAATCTAAGGTGGCTGTTGTTTGAACAACTACCGCCTTGCTTTAGTACCTCGGTTTGGATTAAACATTTAATTATTCGCCGATTCAATAAAATAAATAATATTCCTTATTTAGTTTATATTTCATAATATTTTATGAAAATCTTTAAATTCCTATTTTATACATATGATGTTGTATGTTAATTATAAAACATGTTGAGTCTCTGTTGGATGATACTAGACTGTACAATAGAGAATTCGATACATTGTTGAAATATTCAGATAAAATATCAGCTGTTAACAGAGCTAACTGAATATAAACAAATTTAATTAATTTATAATGAGTAAGAAGAACTAGACAGTTATAGTTTTTTTTTTTTTTACATCATAAAAGGAGGAAAAGAAGTGTGAATCCTAGCAGCTGTATAAAAATAAACTTTTAAAACCTATCTGGATATATGGAATTCAACGTTGGAGTATACTAGGTAACTTTGTAAATGAAATTTTAGCACGTTTTCAAACGAAATATCTGAGGATGATTCTTTAAAAGGTCTGGTATATTAAAGTATTATTTATATACTACGATATTCGGCTAACAGAGTAGAGCAAAAAATAAGGAACAGCTAAAAAAAATTCCCCCAGCCATTTGGATAAATTTCTTGGATAATTACACTAGTGCATCAACAAGGGTGAATAGATATAATAAATAGATACAAAAGACTAATTGCAAAAAAAATTGCAACCTGATGATAACTTTTAAGTTTCTAAATTAGGTTTTATTATATATTACTGGTAATCGAATCAGCAGTGTTTCATTTAATAATGATTTTGTAAAATCAGTTACTTTTGTTTTATGCTATGACAATAATAGACTGCAATTTTGTTTGTTACTTTAAAAAAAAAAAGCTGACATAAAAAACGTTACCTAAGATTTTTTTGTGGTGGGGGGTAATTTATGATGAAGGTTTATTGTAGAATTATAATAAAAAAATTAATTAAAAAATTCTTATTTGTTATATGCAAATTTATTGGACTTTTTCATCTTCATTATTTTTGGTTTTTAAGATAATATTTTAATCCCAAATTATTAAATGTATTACACGTATTCAATTTCCTATTTCATGCATTCTAATCAAAGTGCTTTACCTAAAAAATTTACTTCCAGTACTAAATCAAAAAAACTGCATGTCTGCTACCAATAATTTGAGTTATTAAAAAACAAACTTATTTACAACGTATGAATTACATAAAGTTTTATTATAAACTATTATTTAAGTATTATAATTTATTAACAACAAATAAATTAAGTAAATTCAAAAAATAAATTAACGTATGCGCTAAACTTATTAAGAAAATACTTCGATAATTAGTTTAATATTTACTTGATCTAGTATTAGTTATGATTTAAATGATTAAAACTTAATTAAAAACACTTTCCTTTAATGATTATTCACTAAAATTATCGATACAATTTTTTTTTTCTAATTTGTAGGTTGCAATCTGTTCAACTAGTGAACAATATAAGTAACCCTTCTCCCCAGCCAAATGAGATGGTGATATGTATCACAAACAAATGAAGAGCAGTCTTGTCTTAGGTCGACCACTCCTGAGATGGTTAATTAAACCCCAACTACCAAAGTACACCGGTATCCACTGTTTGCTATTTAAATCTGTATAAAAGCAACCAACCTATTATTCATATAAATGATCAATAAAAAATACTTTTATTTCGTTTTTTTTTTTAAATATATATCTAACAATACATTAAATAACATTCAGAATAACATAATTTACTTAACATTCTACTTACATATTTAACACTTAAAAGGTCTAATAATATTCCATAAAATAACATGAAATTTAAGATCTAGATTACTATGTAGGTGGACTAATAAAAGTTATTTACAAGCTGAAATTCCCCTTCACTAGAAATTCAATTCAACAAAACATTTCATGTAACCGTGATAGTGTGAATATTTATTCCATAAAATTTTTATTTGAGCTATTTACTTACGAGCAATTGTCATGCACGAAATCTAAAATCCGTTACGTTCATGGAAGGCAAATGTACATTGCCTTGGAGGTAGAACAAAGAGACGCATCCCCAATATTAAAAGCTGGATATATAGGAAGCATGGGGAAGTGAATTTTCATCTGTCACAATACTTTACAGGGCATGACAACTTTAATTTTTACTTGCACAGAATCGGTAGAAGAGCATCGACGGAATGTATGTATTGCGATCGCGAAGATGATGTTGAGCACACATTTACTGACTGCCATAAATGGAGAGAAGAATTAGTAGACATCGATCTATCATCTGATGGTAACGGCAGATTAATTAATCACATGTTGCAGAGTGAAGATGCCTGGAAGAGGGTTGATTCAGCTATTAAGAAAATATTGAGGACAGAAAAATGAGGACGAGAGGAGATTGGGGTTCTGATCTTAGTATAGGGAAGGGCGGATAGCCCCAGTGGTGAGGACTGGCATGCTGAGGTGTGCCAGTTTCGATGAGCCACTGGGGGCTCCAAGGGTTCTCTTGATAGGAAAGATAAAAGAAAAGACCCAATCGTCACGTCAAGACAATCATGATATGGCATGGCGATATATATAGATGGGCATATCAATAGACTCAAAAGAACTAACCGGTGGGCCGACCTGCCATGCCGGACATACAGCCGGTAGGTGGGAAGACAGTCCAAAAAACAAAAAAAAAAAAAACAAAAATGTACATGTCTGAAACATGATCACATTGCAAAATAACAAATTATTCCAAGAAAAAGAAAAAAAGTGAAACTATGCGAAAAAGTAATCAAAAATAATACTAAATTTAAAATATAACATGTGCTCTCTCTCTCTTTCTCTTTATGTGTGTGTGTGTGGGTATAAAAAGTAAAAGTAAAATTATTATTATATTGTTTTGTTGCAAATTATGCAAGTTAAATAATAGCATAAAAAATAAGCTAAACTTTAATTATGGGTCATAAATAAAGAGTTAACTTTGCAAAGAAAACGTACCGACTACTTATTTTGAAATATTTCACAATTTGTTGGAAAATTAATTTATTGAAGTTGAAAAAGATTTTTTTTTTTTATTCCTTTATTAGGGTATTTGGTAGGGGTCGGTAGAAGAGATGGATAACGGGGTGAAGAGAGTAAGAGAAAGTTGGTTGAATCGAGAAAAGTTGTGTATGATGGTACCGCCGATAAAGAGTCATATTTCATATGCACAACTTAGTAGACCCCGCCGCTTGCCGCACCACCAGGCCGACCCCATCCGTCTGACGCTTTGTATACCACCCCTTACCTCCGGGCTAGCGCTCTAACCCGCAGCACCCCGTACAGGCAGACTGGCTTCCCGCCAAATCACATGATGTAGATCCAAGTTACCGGGGGGGTTAATATTTGAACCTCACATCACGATTTCGATATTAGGCTTCCCCCTTCCAATACTACTGACACCACTCACAAAGCTATATGCATGATTTAATAGTGATTTACGAATTACTATATTACCATAGATCTTTGGCTATCATACCGGTATACATATCATTGAGTACATTAATAATGGTTTATGTATGTTTGTTGACAAAATGGTACTTTCTCAAAATTATTCTCTGGTTGACTACTTCTGTATATAAACAGATGACTGATTATTCGTTAAATTATGTGCGACGGCGTACATTATACTTCTTCATTACATTCCCAACACGTATTGTGTAGCACACCTCACGATATTTATACCAATAATAAAAAAAAAATATTGATCTTTTTAACTAAATAATATTCTTTTAATCCATTCTTTTAAATTTTGCTTGTATCAACTTGGAGCTACACTTTTCACTTTTTGTTGGATACAATATTATAGCTTCACAACAAAATCATTATATTGTTGCTTTGCACAATACAAATATAGCACTAATTTGTTCTTTATAAAATAGTGAAACAGACAAAAGAAAGTATAAAGATACACTTTCAAATAGTAAATAATATTCTTTCGCTGTTTTTATGATCAATTTCATTCTGATTTTGCACTATCAGTACTACAATTACACTATATATATATATATATATATATATATATATATATATATATATAGTGAATATAATGTGTAGTGCGTATATATATGCATAGTGAATATACTACAATTAAACTAATAATATGAAGTAAACAAAACGTAAGATCAATTAAACAGATAGTAAACTCATTAAATAAAATAAATGCTACAAACAATAAACTCACATCGGGTCGTGAGACTATACCTTTCGAAAATGAGGAGCGGTTCACGACGACTGTCACTTCGGATCGGTATGTTCACATGCTGCAATCTTTTATTATACATACATTGAACAATTTTTCACACTAACGCGAAGCCAAATTTCAACAGGATGGTGTGATGTCGCACAGTGCAAGACAATCAATGGCGGCTATGCGAGAATTATTCGGTAACCGTCTCATCTCAAGATTCGATAATATTCCTCAAGATCACTGGATTTGTCAGTTTGTGATTTTTGCTTGTGGTATAATCTAAGGGTGTAGTTTATATGAATCCGCCAGACACTAGATGAACTGAAAGAAACAATTCAAGAACAAATTCGTGACATCCCACCTGAGAAGTTATAACGAGCATTGGGGAACCTCAACGGTAGATTGGCAGAGTCCATACGTACAGGAGGACGGAATCTTTCTGGCGTAATTTTTGAAAACTGATATTAGGTGCTGTTTTGTGGTAATTCGATGTTTTTATGTGTGTATATATATATATATATATATATATATATATATATATATATACTAGCTGCAGAGCCACTAGGCAGTCAAGGTGGGTTGCCCTGGCGGGAGGCGTCTCGGAATGGGATTATTAGATGTCCAAAATTGATTACCTCTTGTGTAAAAATATGTTGTTTTTTTTTTAATGATGAAAACTAACATAACGGAAGTTAAATTAGAAATTTAACTCTAGAAATTGATACTAACGAATCGGGATTTTCTACTAATGATCGGTACAATTCTAAGGAAGACGGACACACACACATACCCACATACAAATGCCCTTTAGCAGGGTAAGATATATATATATATATATATAAATTTTTAATTATAATGGTTAGCTTTCTTGTTAATAAATGTTTTCGTTGCATTATCCAAAAGTTCTCGTTTATTGTATCTCCCAATAGATATCTTAACGTTATTTAAGTGCCATCGAAGTCTTGGCCATCAATAATAGCAGTAATTCTTATAAGATTTTGTTAAGCTTTAAAACGTGTATGTTAATTTTTATTTTCGTCGATCAATTGTCTGAATTCAGGCTTTTTCACAAGTCGGCTACTAAACTAATCTACAAAGGGATCTAGTAAAAAAATTCTTTCAGTATAAGATGTGTGAACAAATGTTTTCTATATTATCAGTTACTTTCTACAATATAAAGTTTAGTTTTTGATAAATGTATACAACTTTCTGGACTAGATGTAAGTAATATAAAACTTCTGTGCTGAAGCGGGTTATTGTAAATGTAAGTAATATAAAACTCCTGTTCTGAAGCGGGTTATTGTAAGCGTAAATAAGTTTAGAATTTTTTTCTTATGAAAATCTGAAGCTAACAAAAAACAGAATAGCTCCTTATGGAAATTTATTTCCCATTTAAGAGATGATAATAAACAGACAGTCATAACTGTACTATAATAAACACACACATATATATATATATATATATTTGTTGTATACAACCTATTTATTAGAGACGATGTTTATATCGTTTAGTTTCGCGAAAAGATGGGAAACCATCTTTATATTGACTGTTATATCGATGCTGTAGTGTTCCGATGCATGAAAAAAATTGAAAGTATAAGCGAAAAAAATCAGATTTGTATATTTTGGGAGTAGTAATTAACAGAGTACAGGTAGGGCTATCGTTTGTAGAGCTTAATACTTCTTGAATCTTGGTGAATAATGGTGATATGCAACAGTGTCTTTGTGTGCAAGGACAGGAAATCACTTAACTATTTTTTTTTAAAAGCCTGGCATGATATATCAAGCTAGATATATGTTTTTCAATAAAATGACAAAGTCACTTTCTTGAGGGAAATGTATATAATATCGGGATTTCCTATAAACTTTTCTTCATGACATTTAACAGCGAATATGTTTGTATTAAAATGTATTATATTATTAGTGAGCAATCAGAAAAACGATCTGTTTGGAGAACTAAATTTGTTTATATTAACGCAACTTCACCTTTAACAAGGTGGTTTATTCTGTTGATAAATAAACTACTAAAACTTTTTCCTACCTAATGTCTTTCAGTCATTTTTAATTCATTATTTGTTACACAATATTATAATTTTTTTTTTAGAAATACCATTTTTTATATATGATATATAAATATGAAATTTGATTTATTATATTTTTTTATATAAAACCTTTTTTAAGTTTTTATTTAAAAATCGTTCTATTTTATATAAAACTAGAATACCCGTCAAAGGTTTGTCCGCGTGCTGTATGGTTACTTGCATTTCTGATCGCGGTCAGGAGATGTTAACCGATCAGGGCTCTGCTCCCTGGACCCTGTGTTCATTTACACGTATTATTCTTTTCTGTTCATTATACATAATTAACAAATTTATAAATGTGAATAAACAATTTAAAATTTTAAAAAATGATAAAAAACTGGAAAAATAGAGATTTTATTAAAATAAAATTTAAATATTTTTTCAATAGTTTTCTTCAAAGTATTAGTTAATTTCTATTCTTACTCTTATTTTAATTATATGAAAAAGACTTTTTTTTTTTTTAATTTTTAATTCAATAGTTTATTGTAGTATTATAATACTTAAATGTTCGGCTTCTTCCCTTGAATAGAGGAAAAATAAAAATTAAAGTCTGTCCAATTTAAAAAAAAACTAGCAGGAGATTGTAATTTCCTCAGAATAACAGTTTGGTTAATAAAGGGCCAATTATTTTTAGGTTTTTTGATTTTTCGTGACGGCTTCCGCTCACGAAATACATAATATCAAACTTACGAACATAAATTAACATCATAATGTTTCTAACTCTCATAAAAATTGATTCAATTACGTTAGCAGAAAATGACAAAATGTTAATAATTAAAATTTTTTTATCCCTTAAATTAATAAAATTAAAACCGGGAAAATGGTTTTTAAATATTTATCTGAAAAACATTTTCAAGACGAAATCGACTAAATATCTCGTTTAATATAGTCAGAAAATTTCAATCATTGTTCGAAATCTCATTACTTTTCTTCACCCCTTTCAAAAAATGTAAAAGTTAGATTTTAGATAATTACATGAAGATTACGCAAACCGATAATCAAGTTGATACCTTCATTTGTTGCAGAGAGGTTAAGAAAAATAGTAAATTCCATTGTGACTCCATTTTAACCCATTCAGAATTCAAAAAACCTTTCTTGTATGCACTTACGCCGTAAGAAAAACGTGTATACAAATTTACATTAATTTATTTTCAGTAGCTTTGGGCGTTGATTAAGAATCATTCACGATATGTGTGTTTTAAGTTATATTATAGTTATAACGGACCAATAAAGTTTTTTTCAATTATCAAATAAATAAGATGTAAAAATATACTCGCATAACATGTAATTGTGTATAAGATGCATATATACAATATGAGAAGTAAAGATATTAGGTAGATTTCATAAGAAAGCTTTCTTTCTTTTTCAGTTTAGCCTCCGGTAACTACCGTTTAGATAATTCTTCAGAAGATGATATGTAAATGAATGAGTGTAAATGAAGTGTAGTCTTGTACATTCTCAGTTCGACAATTCCTGAGATGTGTGGTTAATTGAAACCCAACCACCAAAGAGCACCGGTATCCACGATCTAGTATTCAAATCCGTGTAAAAATAACTGGCTTTACTAGGACTTGAACGCTGGAACTCTTGACTTCCAAATCAGCTTATTTGGGAAGAAGCGTTAACCACTAGACCAACCCGGTGGGTTTCATAAGAAAGCTACCTATTGTAATGGGTACCATGATTCGACTACCGGAAAATTTCGATATATCTTCGCGTATCACAGCCACCAGACCCCAAAACCACCGTTAGATCAAAAGTTTACATATACATTTATATATATATGCATATTTCACTTTCTTTTGGACACGATAACCGCCGTAATTTTACGCCAATCACTTTCAAATTGATATATAAAACATGAAGAACCAAACTCTTGGTCGTGTTCGTTAATGGGAAAGATCGGACCACGGGAGTGGAAATGGGGAAGCTTTTTCGTCGAAAAATAATATCGCTATAACTTTCATATTAAGTAACATGTCGAATTCGTTTAAAGTTCCTACTATTCATTGGATAAGGTCCTAAAACTTACCTAGGTAAAGTTTTTTGATATCACCAACCATCGGCTCAGGGGATGGAAAACAATCGGGTTACGAAGGCAAAAAATCACTCTTCCCTTAATAGGGAGGAGTGATTACCAACCCTTATCGTAAGGGATGACCAACATTTTGTTGGAATTGTAAGAAAACGGGGCTTGTCGTATGCTAAATATTTGAAACTTTTTTCACATGCAACCACTGTTGAATTGAGTAAATCTGAAGCTTTTTTTTTTTAAGTTTAAGGTGGAAATCTTTTTCATCCCCTACTTAGCACAGCCGCCTTCCGGTGTCACGAAAGGGATTTTTTACAGTAGTTTTCGCAATTTCTGATATTTATAACAATTAGACATTTAATAATTACGATTAAGAAAACATAACTTATGTGTGCAGTTAAGTCGATTATAACGTTAATTGTAATTATGTATATCTATCTACTAATTAATGAGTTTATGTTATTAAGTAAAACGTAACAAAATAAGCACTTGAAACTCTTCTGGATAAAACGTTTGCTTTGTACTGTATACATTAAATTCAGTAGGTAACAAAATTACCTTTAAGTAAACATAATTATCTGGTAAAATGTTATGTTTTGTATAACAAACAAGTATGCTATTATAACATGCATGAAATATAAATTTATCTATTTATTTATTTGTTTTTTAGCTAAAAAAAAAATGTTTATTTATATGTTCGAAACAATTTTTTTTTTTAATTTTACTTGCGGCAGACAAAACAAAAAAAAAAAAAAAAAAAATTATCTTTGAGTATGTATGTTATTTTCTTCGATCACAATCAATGTTCAAAGAGGATTTAAAAAGAAAGTATACATGACAATGCATAACATAGTAAAATAAGAAAGAGGCTTGGACTATGCCTTGGGAAGTTTAAAGGGAAATAGGTCGGTTATCAATGGCTGCCCTAGTATTATGCACGTCTTGGCATTCAATCTTCAGTTCCATCAACCGGAAATGTGTTCTACGGAACCACTTTCCGGGTAACACTGCATCGGCAAAATGGAACACTGTGAAAACTAACTTACTAGAATAGCTGTTCACTATCTTTTGAGAAAATAGCTAGCTACACACAACGGTATATAAACTACATTCTTTTACAAAATAATGCATAAAGATAGTGAAATAAGAAAAATCTTAATCGTAATTATTTTTTTAGGTCAGTTTATTTGAAAATTTCCATCTCTAAATTAGTTTCAGGAAGCAATAATATAATTTTAATTATTCAAATACATAATTTTTTTCATGTATAGTAAAATTTCTAAATCACTAGTTGCTACACTTAGAATGTACAATTTTTAAAATGTGTACTTTGAAAGCAAATTGTCTTGAGTAACGAACTGATTAATCAACGCTCAGCAACAAATACCAAAGATAAATTGATGAAAATTGGGGGTATACATATTCTTCTTACGGTGTAAGTGCACGCTAAGAAAGATGTTTTTGAAATTCCGAGTTTAAAGGATTAAAATGGATTTTGAATTCTTTTTTGTTGAACCTTTTTTTTTTTGTTGAAATATTTTAGTTTCTAGGTTGTAAAAGAAGATGATATACTTGATTTTGGTATCTGTATTTTTTCTATAAATATATAAAAACCACTTTCTAGATGTTTTGAAATTCAACCTTGAAAGGAGTAAAAAAAAGCTAAAAAAAATTTGAACAATTATTGCAAATTTTCCTCATTTCCGACTATATTAAACGAGTTATTCCTTATATTCGAGCATAAAATACTCCTCAGATAAATACATAAAAACTATTTTGGGGTTTTTTAAATTTTCATTTTTTAAAGGGTACGATGGTGTACAGCATGGAGGCTCAACCAACATAGCTGCTGTAAAGGTGGATTTATATATGTAGTATTGTGCGTGCACTATACCGCTACCATGTCGTAACTGTCATAGACCATCTCAATTTACACATATGGTAGAGTGCTCGCACCGAAATCAGATTACTGTTGTTGAAACACTGTGCGCATATTCCTTTCATGTTGATTTTCTTTTAAGTACTTTCTCGTTCGTAGACGAAAACGTAGTGTCATGGATAGAGATGAGGAGGACCTAATTACTGCCTGCTGCTTATATAAGCTCGTACAAGAACAACGGAAGAAAACAAAAAAAGAAAACCTAGTTGGGTTCATAACTTATACAGAAATTGTAAAAAAAATTAACTATTATTGGCTAATCCCCAAATTGCATTGGTGCGATTGATGGGAACGTATTTTAATTACAAAGGTTCATTTTCAATAGTGTTGTTAGCTATATTTGATGTGAATTACAAGTTTGTAGTCTTGAATGTAGGAGAGTACGGGAAATCTAATGACTGAATTCAGAAAACTACGAGTCTAGTTCAGCATCTGGAACAGGGTACGCTGTACATACCTCCACCAAAACTACTTCCAGGAACTTAAGATCTTTTGTGCTGGTGGGAGACGATGGTCTTCCTCTTAAGAAATAATTACTGTGATCCAAAATCTTCTTTGCAGAATAATGAAAATCAAGAAATATTTAATAATTGTCTATCAAGAGCCCAGCGTACCTCAGAAATGCTTTTGGCCAACTGGTGCAAAGATTCCGAGTATTCTACAAGCGTTTGTAAATGAAACCTGAAAACGCGGAAAAAATTAAACTCTCTGCTTGTGCTCTATATAATTTCATTCTCGAATACAATTTTGTATTTTCGTTTGACGATTCAAAATCTGACTACTTTCACTACTTACTTCTATTCCAAATGTTGGAGGCCGTGGTACCACAAAAGCCATGGAAGTTCGTAGAAAAGTTAGTAATTACTTTGAAGAACCAGAAAAGGTTCCATGGCATATAATGCGATAAGAAGAGGCCCTATGCAAGCAAAGATTAACGGAAATGTTACAAATCTGACATGAAAAATGATTAATTGTCGTCTACCATAACCTTGATAAATCCTCTTCGAAGCAGTCGAAGAGCGTACGGTCTGAGCACGGTACGGATACACTTCTACATGTTTAAATTGAAAACAGCCTATTTAAGAATTTAAAATCGGTTAGAAAATGTTTCATTTGAAACGGTCACGACACAGTAGTGGTACAGTTCGTGCCCAATATACATGTGTAAATCAGCTTTACTGTATCGGCGACGCGACTGGCTGCACCTGCCTCCTGTTACCTGACTAAAAACTTAAAAGTAATTAAAAACCTTTTTTCCTTAATGAAAAATGACGTACCTCCTAGTGATGTTTGTCTCGGTACCGCTAAGAGCCGAGCAAAATGTATTTTTCTCCGCAATTCGTATGAGTAACCAGTACTGGTAACTTATAATTTTAAGATGAAAGCCGACTGTTTTCAAAGCCACATTCTTAGATCACGCAAAGTTTCAGATCCTATACTGGTCAAACTGTTCCCCTGAAGAAATTACAATACTGCTATTTTTTGTAAATAGAACAGGCTTTAATTTTTATTTATCATTATTATTCTCACAAGCATGTCAGAATATTGTGAGTATTTGAAAGAGCTACAGGTTCTTGAAAACTACAGCTCCTTGGAGAAACAGCTGTTTTTTGTTCCATGAAAATGTAGCTCTCTGCATTTTCATATAACAAATATGGAGACGCCTTCCTTGGTAAAATATTCCGGAGTTAAACTATTCCCTGTTCTTCGGATTTCCGGGTGGGGACTACTAAGAACGAGATCATCAGATAATTAAAAAATAACATTCTACGAGTCGGAGGAGCGTGGAATGTTAGAAGTCTAAAAATGGTTGGTAGGTTACAAAATTTAAAGAAGAAAATAGTTATGTTAAACGTAGACATAGTAGGAATTAGCGGAGATCCGTGGAAAGAGGAAACCGATTTTTGGTTACGTGCTTTTAGAATAATTAACTCAGCGTCAAATAAAGGTCAGGCAGGAGTAGGTTTCAAAGTGAACAAGAAGATAGGGAAGAGAGTAGATTATTTAAAAAGCTTAGCGTAAAGATCATTGTAATCAAGATAAAATAGAAACCTAAGCCGACAACGATTGTTAACATCTATATGCCTACAAGTGCGATGATAATGATGATGATGGTGAGGTAGTGTGTATAGGAAGAAATTGACGAAGAAATTAAACACAAAAAAGGGGATGAAAATTTAATAATAGTTGGAGATTGGAATGCAAGCATCGGAAAAGGCAAAGGAAATATTATGGGAGAATACGAGCTGGGGAAAAGGAATGAAAGAGGGGACCAAATTATTAAATTTTGCACTAAGTATAGTTTAGTAATTGCCAATAACCAGTTTAAAAATCATAATAGAAGAAAACAAAAGAAATGTTAAGATAATATTAACATAAGAAATGTGTGATTTGTAAATGTATATACACATCAAAAAAGCGGGGCGGTACCGCAAATTCGTCATCTACAAAGCATATCCAAGAGCAGACATTGATAACGACCATAATTTGGTGATAACGAAATGTAGACTCGGGTTTAAAAACCGCAAGAAAAGCTGTCAGATGAATCGGTGGAATTTAGAGAAGCTTGAGAAAGAGGGTGTGAAGAAGATTTTTGAGGAGGACATCAAAAGAGGTCTCAGTAAATGGTTTGCTTGGCATTTCTCTAATTATTATTGTTATTATTTTTATTTTATTTTTATTATTATTATTTTCTCTTATTATTGGCATTTCTCACCATCCCATTCGGTCGCCCTACAGCATAAGATCGAATGCCTGTGCCACAAACGGCTACTGAGCTTCGAAACAGTTTAGCGACCAGTGTCCTACACCTTTACCTAACAGAGTAAGCTGACTAAGCGCGGTGCCATACACCACCGGCTTACGTGTCCCAACCTCTCAATTGTCATATATTTTCTAAAATGGGTAAGCGCACCCCGTCAACAGCTAAAAATATATACGACATCCATAAAATTTACTTCGTCTAGACAGCAATTCGCTGCCACTCCCTAGATCGCTGAATGCCAGCAAGTACCTGTCCACCATATTAAAGCGCTTGGCTGGTAGTCAGCCATATATCGATCGACGTTAGCTTTCCACAGCAGTGCGGTAGGAGTCTTTCCCTTTAGTAAACTACTGATGTCGGTTGAACAAAGCAACCGAATCAAGGAACTCCCACAATGCGGCTCTCGCCGTTTGTGAGTGGCCAATTTTCTCCATGACCACTAAGTTCCAGGGTGGCCCGGTTTCGAGGCATACCATCCCCCCATATCCCATATAATCTTGTACAGGGATCTTCCCTTAGTCGAGGTGTCCCATTCCAGCTGCCATGCACCCATCACGCGGCGCTGAATTCTCTTCCGCGGACGGAAGATCAGCAACTGAACAAAATTTAGATCCGGTGCATTGTGATAACCGTTCCGTTCCAGTACTGGCTCGGCCCGAAACTGCATTCCAAATACTTTGGCCTCCCGGCCTCTTCGCAATGTCCACATGGCTTCCAAAACTTTCACCACTAAATCGATTGGGAGAGCCTTTCCAAATACGGTGGAAGCGTCTTAGTAGGTTGTTTTAATAACACCAATGCATACAATTAAGGTTCTGCGCTGAGCACGCCTTAAATTTTGAACAAGTGCTCTACTCATATCCAACCTATGAGCCCAAACGGGCGTAGCGTAAGAGGCCATGCTTTCGAATACACCTCGGTACACCATGTACATTTAGCGGTCAGACAACCCATAATCCTTCCGAGCAATCTTCCTAAGTTTGTGTGTCACGCAGACGGCGTCAGCCGCTACTTGCCTAATGTGGTTGCTCAAAATGAGGTTTGAATAAAAACGATAAGGTAGAAGATATAAAGAAAGAATGGAAAAATGTTAAAAAGGAAATTCTTAAATCAGCAAAAGCGAACCTACAGCAGGCAGGCAACGTTTGGAATACATAAAACAAATTGTTAGGAATGTAAGATGTAAGGGGTATATTGAAATGAAACTACTGGCACTAAACAGGGAATCTTGGTGACCTGCATCAAACCAGTCAAATGACTAATAGAAAAAAATCCAAGCAGAAAAATAAATTAAAAGTAATATAAATTAAAGGGTTTCATATTTTAATTGAATAATTTTAGATAAATACAATAAGTTATTTACTTATTTTATGTCAATAAAATGCGCGTGCAACTCATCAATTAGAAATGATATTACTGTAAAGTGAAGGGATCGATTATAAAACACTCTTATATGTTAAGAGTGGAAGAATTTAACTTAAAAAAAAAAAAAAAAAACAAGAAATAAATATAATGAAAAATTCCACAAAAGAGGATATTAAGGTGGTGTTTTTGTAAGCTACGTGTAATAGATTTATGAAACTATTGTGGAAAAGAATGGTTAAACCTAAAGAGATATTTTAAGAAAGGTGATATATTTAAATTGCTTTTAAATCAAATTCCATCACAGCTTACATGATATAGTATTATAGTCCATTTACTGAAGACATGCGAAAACAACTCCACGAAACGGCCGTTTACTCGTAACATTAAGAGGGGTTCTATTTTAAGCTACGTGTTAGAAATATGAAGTATTTTAGTAGGTATGAGTAAAATAAAATCGAATAGCGGAAATTTGAATAATTAGGAATTTAACGTCGTAAATAATTTATTGGGTTCTACTATCAGAAAATCTTATTTTAATCAACTTGTTTCTTAAATTAGCTAATAAATTAAAAATAAAATTAAAAGAATTTAAAATAAACTTTTATACAACTTAAAACAAGATTTGTTTTAATTAATATCTCTACGATTTTTTTTCACCAAGTGAAAAAAGAAAAACATTATTGTTTTACAATAGAAACAGACAAGTGCTTAAGAACAAGCTCTAAGGAAAAACCAAACTTTGAAAATTCTCTAAAAGTTTAAAATTAAAACAATTTCTTTGAATTTATACATTTTGAAGTCGACACAAAAAACGAACAACATACTAACCCTTATTTTCCCATCTATTTGTAAAAAAAATAAATGAAAAAAAAATTGAAGAGAATTATGTATTTTTTGAAACGTTTTTATGATTTTATAAATAAATTCTTCTAAGTTAATTTATTGAATTTGACATTTGTTTTATTTTAATATGTAAATACCTACAAAAACTCCATAAGAAATGAGAAAGGTTAAAACCTTCGTCTTTATAAAAGTGTGCAAAGGAATTCAGAGAAATCACATTACCTACTACCGAGCATGAACTAAGTGTCTGAATGTGAGCATTCTTATTCAACACTTAAATATAAGTTTCTCAAATAATTTATTGCAGCTGTACAAGAAGATATTTTTATATTGTAATAAATAATAATCCATATAATTCTCTGTATAAATATAAAGTGGAATAAAGCAAAAGAACACGAACCATAATCCCAATATTCACATATGTGGGGGTGGATTTTTTAAAAAATATTTTTGAGTTGTTTATAAATCATTGTAGGTAACAAATTTGTTTTTTTTTTTTTGTTTTTACAATATTTTATATTTCCGCTAGGATTATCATAACTAATTTGAGTGTTATTTTCTGCCCTTCCTAACATTGTCAATCTAACATTCGTAGTTGATACGTATAGAAGTACCCCCATTCACAAAACTAGTTTTAGCGTCGAGTCTTCCAGAGTTGGGAACATGGAATAAATACCGATGTAAAGCTCCTCCCTCTCACCTTCACTGCTGTCTTCTACTTTATTCCTCCCGTTCTAACAGTTATACAATTCCTTGAAACTAATCCTTCTGATTCTTTATTTTAACAATTTTAAATATTTAAACATAACATTGAATTGAATGTTTTTTGTTCATTAATTATACTCTTGTCCTTTTATTTATTTATTTTCAATTATTTAATGAGATGTGCGGATATTGACTGCTATGAACATCTAACTAGAATAAATTTTTAGCGTATGAAAAATGCTATGCCTAACCGGGATTCAAACCCAGGACCTCCAAGTGAAATGTAGAGATGCTACCACTCGTGCCACGGTGGCCGGCGAGTGGTAGAAGTTTTTTTTTTTTAATTTTAGCTTGACTATTTCCATGATGACTCCAGCTCAGGAAGAATCAGTGCTAAACGTGGTTTTAAGAATGGATGTACTCCAAAAGGCGTCAACTACGAATGTTAAGGTGAAAGTGCTAGAAGGGCAGAAAATAGAACTAAAAAAAAAGTTGCTGTAATAATGTTTTCTCTGCAATGCTTCTGAAAAAAATCGATATTGGTGTCTTCGCGATATCCCACCACCCTCTCATAAAATTTTGGAAAAAATCAATATGATCTATGCCCCATACATAAAAATGTTTGAACCAAATTTGACGAAAATCGGTTCAATCAATCCAGAGACATAAAGCTAAAAGCAACGCGACACACATACGTAAGCACATATATACATGTTTTTTTGGTCTAACCAAACGCCAACCATCAACCAATTTCATTTCCAAACAGTAAATCAACATAACCAGCGAAACCTAACAAAACAAAGAAAATACATGTACAATATCACACACTATACACAAATTTGTGTTGCATGTGTCACAGCAGTTTGCTTTGTGTTGTTGAATCGATGATAAAATAGTGTTTTAGTTGGGTATTTTATGAATGTAATGTGTTAAAATATTCAATATATATATATATACACACACATAAAAAAAATGACACGAGTCTGAGGGTAACTTGTATATTAGTCATAAGAAATTTAAAATATTTTAAACTACTACCGTTATAATATATCGTATATAACGATACACTGCACACTAAACATTTGTGGACACAATAAATAAATCATAAAAAATAATACAGATTAAATGATAAATATGAATTTTCAATTTCTTCATTTAAAGTCGGTTATTTTAGAATTAGTTGGACTCTAAAACGTAAAGATTTGAAAAAAGCCTATGTCCTATTTTTAACATGTTCATCATACTTTCGCTTTATTCGCCAAGAAAGTAATATATATAAAATTAAAGAACTAACTTTTTTAAAATTGGCTAAAAAATGTTTAAAACCAAGCTTTATCCTAAAAATAACAAACAAAAAAAATAAATGAAAATTATATTAAATTAATATAATATTAATTTTTATTCATACAAAAAACGTGCTTACTTAAATATTTATTCAAATTATCATATAGTACCTATAACAAATCGGTACCTATACATTACAGTTACAATAATAACATTTAATAAAAAGTTCAATAACAAAATTCATGAGTTTAGATTAGAATTTATGTCTTGTATCTTTCAATTACCTGGAGAAAATAAATAGTCGTAATTTTAAACATCCAAAAATACGAGTTCTTTAATGTTTCCAGTGCTACGGGTATCGAATGCATTCACACTATTTACAATTTACTACAAAGTTATAATAAAGGAAAAATGCTAAAAATTAATTTTAATAGAAATCGTATTTCATAATAAATTACAAATTTTTATAATTTAGTAAATAATAAAATTGCATTACTTATAATTTAAAAACTAATAATAATAAAAATTGTTATTCAAACAATCATAAAAATGAAAGAAAAATAAATCCAATCATTCAATTCCCATTAATATTAAAAAAAAAAATATGTGTATGAAAAAAAATTGTTTTTATAGACTTCTTAAATCATGATAACAACATTTAACTCATTTTATGATTTTCATACATACATATGTAGTATTCTTATTTACTGATAACGCCAACCAACAAACAATATCACATGCAAACCGTAAATCAATAAAACCAACGATATCTAACAAAACAAAGAATATACACGTAAAATATACATGTACACAATCACAACCCATATACAAATTCGTGTTGCATGTGTCATAGCAGTTTGCAGTGTGTTGTTGAATCGATGTTAAAATAGTGTTTTAGTTGAGTTTTTCATGAATATGTGTTAAAATATTCAATATATAAGTAAGTACACTCATATAAAATGACAAGGGTCATGAGGTAACTTGCATACTACAGTTCATAAGAAGTTGAGAATATTTTACTTTATTACCGTTGTATATCGTTTAGTATGATACAGTAGAAAATAATTTATGTACTTAAGTCAAAAATAAATTTAAATAGTACAAATTAAGTAAACATAAAATTTCTGTTTGTTCGTTTAAAGTGTATTAAAAATATATAAAACATTTATTATTTATCACATAAAATTTGTTTTATTCCGTAACAATTTAAAAATGTTTTTAATGTCAGCACAACTGTTTCACTATTTTATGTGAATTATGTAATTTTATGTGATCTATTTTTTACGCATTAATAAAGGTTACAATAATTTTACTTCCTTGTAAAAAATAAATAAAGTATTGTGATCGCGAAGAATTTCGGTTTTTACATTTCAACGGAAATATCTATTTTGACAAACTCTGAATTCATTTTGACTAGTTTCGGCGTGACGTCTGTAAGTACATATTTATCTCTCGTAACTCAAAAACGATTAGTTGTAGGATGCTGAAATTTTGGATTTAGAACTGTTGTAACATCTAGTTGTGCACCTCCTCTTTTGATTGCAATCGATTGGACCAAAAGTGTCCAAAAGAGTCCAAATCCAAATCATTTGGATTTTACACTTTTTCTTAACAACAGTAATAGGCCTTATTGATAGCTTTTCAACGATGTATAATAAGTGGTACTTATTTTCATTTGTTCCAAATTATAGTTTAATAAAATATTTGGATCTTACTAGGGGAAGGTACATTGGTTAGAATCCTGTTTCTTATATATATATATATATATATATATATATATATTTTAACCTTTTTTTAATTTAAATACATTGATTTATTAGTATTTATAAAAAAAATATTTAATTGTAATATTAAATTGTAATTGTAAAAAAAATTTACAATAAAAAGTAATTTAGTAATAACAATAAAAAAATGAAAAAATAGAAGTTATTAGCGAAATAATCTTTTTTTTTTTTAAATTTAAATATATTGATTTATTAACCTCCGTAAAAATTTTAGAATTAAAATGAAAACTACATAAAATTTTATTTCGCTAACAACTTCTGTTATGTTGAATAACTTAAATTTGTTTTACGAAGAAATAAAATTATACTTTTCGATCTCGAAAATCTAGTTAAAAAAATA
This sequence comes from Lycorma delicatula, assembly GCF_047948215.1. Lineage (NCBI taxonomy): Eukaryota > Metazoa > Arthropoda > Insecta > Hemiptera > Fulgoridae > Lycorma > Lycorma delicatula. The sequence goes on along the minus strand of NC_134459.1, from coordinate 74,609,340 downwards.
TATAAAAACGTCTGATGTTTATTAATTTATAAATATCCCCTTATCATTCAACGTTTTAATAATAATGACAAAATATAATGAATGAATCTTTAAATTATTTTAAATACTTTATTTATTGTTGTATTTATATTCATAAATAATAATAATAATAATTCTGTACAATACAAAATTTCTGTATTATACAAATAATAACATGCAAATCCTCTCACAACAACAGTCTGTGTTCGCATTACCTTATAACTGGGTATATTCGAAGAGAAGCAAGGATCAATCTATCTCCTTCTGTTTATAAATATATGTATATTTCTACGAGTGTGTTTATTTGCAGGTTGACGGTTTGTAGTGCCACTGGAATTGAAATTAAATTCTTCTTTTTTTTTCCTTAACTTATAATGTCATCTCAAGTGAAGTCGTTTAAAGTTCTGTTAACTTTTCACATTCTAATAGGCAGAAGTAAACGTTTTTTCAACCGTGAATACATTTTTTTAAATTCTTTCCTTTTTTCAGTTCTGGTGAATTTACAATTTAATTCGTAAGGATTCTCATCTAAATAAGCAAAACTGTAGTACACGCGCTATGTATGTACACGCGTGTATGATTATACATGCGCATATCTATACCTCATTTAGTTAAGTTTTGTTTTCTGAAAACACGTAATTCTGTTAATTATTATTTTTTAATAGGAAAAAATACTAGAATACAGCATTACGTTTACAGAATATAGAATACGTTTACAGCATTATAACATTATAAAAGAAGATACTGGACAATTTTTATCCAAACTATCAAATAGATGACTTTCGAACAACGTACAATTAATATACGGAATGATCAACGAAGAATGTAACAAACTTTCAAGACATTTCTACTGGTGAAAATGAAGAAGAAAGTTCATATAAACAAAGTTCGAAAACGCTTCGTTAGCAAATGACAGCTGGCGAAATATTTCGCCCTGATTTCTGCGCCTTCTATAAAATTAAGGTAGACTAATTCTTGTGACCAAAATTAAGGGATAAATATACGCCTTAAACTGAACTGAAAATTAAAAAAAAAAAAAGTCTTAGATCCGTATTTTTTGTAGTTTTTGAAAAATCTGGGGTAATAGACAAGAGATTATTACTATTTATTTAGTTTCTGTAGACTTAAAGTTTTTATAAGTTTTCTTTAAAAATTTTATGTTTATTACATTTAAAAAAGTTATTTTACGGGAAACGTTAAGTAGCGTGTTTTTCGAATCCCATCTTTCGGTTTTTACCCCGAATTTCTCAAAAACGACTTAAAATATAGGAATCTATTTTTTTCGACCGAAATCTTTGTATCTAACCCTAGAAATTTCTCAAAAACTATTAAAAATACAGTTCTGGGACCTATTTAAAAAAAATTGTTTTCTATTTTTATGGTCAGATTTTATATAAAACCATTAAATTTTTCCTTTGACTTAAGATTCCAAGAATTATAGACTTTCATAATTTTACTGAAGACGCAGAAATACGGGCATATATTTTACTAACTAAAGAAGCATTTCTTAACCTATGTTTACAAAATTATTATTTTTTAAATATGTATGTAGATAAACATGTAAAAATTATTTTAACTACCCAACTTGTGCGTTTGGTAACATATCCGATAATTATCTCTCTTGATAAAAAAAAGTTAAACAGGACTTGTGTTAGGAAATGTAGTATTTATTTGAATATATCATTTTTGTACGATAAAAATAATACAGAAGTTACGTAATTAATTAATTAATAATGGCAATATTTAGTTGAAATATTCTAGTTATTTTAGTTTTGAATTTCTTTGTAGCGCAACTCTGTACGATGCAAAAGTAATTAACAAGCAACTGTTTAAGGTAGTCTAATATTATCATTTCTGTAATTAGTAACTATCAATTTTATAGTTACTAATAGTAGTTACTAATTAATAACAATAGTAATAATAATTAATAACAGTAATAGTAATAATTAGTAAAAGTAGTTACTAATCAATTTTATTTCAATAGTAAATATCACTTTTTCGTAAGTAACAGTAACTATGCACCAACAGCTATTCAGATATAAGTTATATTCTATAATAATATTAATTCTGTATTATAATATTGAACGAACGGTAAAGTGTAGGTATTAATATGGTATACAGTTCATGTACATATAGATTATTCAAATTTGCTTTGACGTAAACAATAAATAAGTAGTATTTTATTACAGTGTTGTATAATATTAACTGATATTTAATGTACAACGCCAATGGGAATTTAAGAGGGCTCTGAAGTCATATGCCTAAACATCATCACATGTTAATAATTATTATTTTTAATTAAATTCTTAATTTTTATGATTTACGGGTTAATTACAATTTTAAATGGATTGAATTATAATATGTTTTTATTTGAATTAAATTTCACGTTCAATACTAGATATTAAATACAAAAAGAATACTGTCTTTAAGTACATTCCGATTGACAAAAGATTTCCTCAGTTAACATTTAACTTAATAATACCAACGGTTTTCACGATCTCAGATTCCAGTAATAGTAATTATAGGAGCCATAACTATTTTCCCCAATCACATAAAATTTTATTAAGGTTCGTGCCCAACAGTTTGTAAAGCTTAATATCAATGTAAAAAAAAAAAAAAAAAAACTAAAAGTACTTAAAATCTGTAAACAGTAATATAAAGCAATTGATAAATTAAACTAGAAAAGTACTAAAATAGAAACGAAACGGTAGAAGGATATCGTTAAAATATCCTTTTTAAAATAATTGGTCGTGAGAAGTGACAAATAGCAACTGGAGGACGACATCATTTGTTAAGTTGCTGGATAGTTAAGTACCACGGGGAATTCACGTCCAACTGGAAACCCCTCGCGGACTTTACACCTGAAAAATATTTGAATTTCTATCTCATAGGAAAACAGGATGAAAAGTTCTTAAACCTAACATTATTTCAATTAATATTAAAAAAAATAATAATAATAATTAAAAAATATAATTTAATTTTTACTCTTCAAAATGATACCAGTAAATAAATAAAACAAACTGTTCATACAAAACTTAAATATTATAAACAAAATAATAATTACTTCCATAGACTGTTCAAAATTTTTTAAATTTCTAGTTATCATTATTTTTTGATCGATTATTTACATCCAACAGGAATAACTTTGGGGAATGGTTTTTTTCCGTTTATTTACGTAACTAAAAACAATGACATCAATACCAATATATGAAATCAACATTATATGTAAACAAATATGAGTCGGTAAATAGAAATTAGCTGTAATTTGTAGACTATCAAAGTGACGTTTACCACACTCCTTTGCTCCCACTCCTAGGTTTCTTCTCCTAGTCACTCCTCAAGTTACATCTCCCAGGTCCAGCACATACTGGAGGCTAAACAGGAAAAAGAAAACGGTCCAGCACATAGAAACATATTAGCCGCCTGTTGGCCAATAGATTTACTGCCAGGTATTTTACATGTATGTTTTTATTATTTTTACATCTAATTATACGTTGAACCAGACAATTCAAATGATGAAATTTTCAACAGCGAAAAGTATACCAAAATGTTTCAAGTAAACTGAATTAAAATAAAATAATTTGATTAACGGAAAAATCAGAAAAAGTTGAACTACTCCCCCTTCTGAAAGTTAGATAATAAAAAGAGAAATTAAATATTTTTTATTCGATGATAAATATAAACATGACGGCTATAATGAAAGTATTTTTCATCGTTATCCATTATTGTATACTTTTATGTATTAAGAATACGTTCGTTATCTTTAAATAATATAATAATAAACTGCACTGCACATACAGACAAAGCATAAAAAAACCATACACGCACTTATGCGTGTTTAATGTAGCTAGTAGCAGATATGCCGATAAATGAATGTACATTGTATGTATAAAGTACACAATCGCATAATTTCAAGAAAGAAATATTCCCCTTTAAGAAAATTATTGCGTGTTTTAAATTCGTGTGCATTACAGTAGACAGAGTCATTGTTTAATTTTAAAACACTCTTTTTCTTTTATCAAAGTGAAACCATTCCCTTCAATTTCAAAAAAAAAAACTGATAAATTTCAAGTCATAAAAATTTACTTGTTACACACGACGTCCTATCGATAAACTTTTATAAAAGTTTAAACGTTTTTTATAATCATGATTAGGTTTTAAATTATAATTTTAAGTAACTGGTTTAAATTGGCGTTATGTAATCTTACTTTAATTTAAAGTAAATCGTGAAATATAAATGTACGATAAATTATTACACGGCAAGAATAAAAAAAAATAAAAAAAAAAAACAATCTGAGAACTTGAATCAATAAACATTATACTAATCGAATTATAACTTATATCGTGCAATTTTAAAATGAAGAAAAGGAATATAAAAAGTGGTATGATATACAGTTATATTATTATTCGAGTTGTTTCCTTTACTTCTCTTAATATTAACAAATTAAAAATTATTTGCTGACCAAAAGAGAGGTCATTTCTGAAACAAATACAAGACATGGTAATTGTTCGATACGTTAAAAATGAAAAATAAAAACTAAAGAAAGAGCGATAAATAATTATTGAAAAAGATAATTAGCTGTAAAAGGTGAACAAATTTTTAATACTATACCATCCGAATATAACAGGTAAAAAAACTGGCAGTACTGAATACTCCTGTTTTGTTGGAAGAGCTTTTATTAGAACAGAAATATTCTCTCAATTTATTAACAAAAAAACAGCTTACAATAAAACTAGCAATATTTTCCTCCAATAAATTTAAAAATTTTACATAAATATATAATAATTAACATTGCTCATTAGTCTCCTCAAACCTTTTCTCCGAGAAATGTTTAAAAACATTCTTTGTTGCTTAACCATTCTGATTCTTTGCAGTTCGATAGAATGCTGAAATATGATCCAAATAATTTCTTTATTTTTGCACCTTGAAATAATTGAACTGAAAAAAAAATTATTAACGAATGATATCCCGTTAACTTAACACTCGCTGTTATTTTAAAATGTTATACATTATTTAATTATAAATATTAAAAGATCACATTCCAATTTTTAAAAACTTCATTTTTTTTTATTTTTTTGCTTGATAATGTCGCCACATAAGTTTGAAGCTTGTGCGTGGTTTATGGAAAGTAGCGTACTGTGTTAAAAATGCCATGCCTGACCGGGATTCGAACCCAGGAACTCTGGATGAAAGGCCGATATGCTACCACTCGCGCCATGTAGGCCGGCGTTCAAGCAATTTTGGTTAAACATTGTCCCGGGTTCTAATCTCGGTCAGGCATGGTGAAGCAATACCTAACGGTAGCCCTGGAGATTAAAAAAAAATTTTGTTGAACAATTTTCAAATGTTATACAATATCTTAAAATTACAATTTTTTCAATTAGTAAATATAACAATATAAAAATCATGGCTTTTTGTTAGACAGAGTGTAATTTTTATGACAAAATCTATTACTAGAAACAATAAAAAAGAAATATTTCTAGAATATTAAAAATTTTTAAAGTATACAAATATTTTATCAAATTTAGAGGCTAATACTTTATTAAATAAAATAGATACAATCTGAGTAAGTAGCTATCTAATTGCAAATTACATTATTAAAATTATTTTTGTTTACTTAATATTACTTTTTTCCCTTAACTACAGCAAGAGCCTTTGTAAAAATCTCTTGTTTCTTCAAAATGGATTTCATATATAAAAAAAATTAAAACGTCAAAAACTACAGAAATAGTTTACTAAGTCTATTACAAGTAGAACAAGTGAATAAACATAGACTCTACTTCTGTTACAAAAAGTTTATGTGTTCTGATGACATATTTGAAAATATTTTTAAATTAAATATTTGATAAATTTAGATTAAATGTATTATTTCCCTTCAGTAATCACTGGTGATAAAATGTTACTATTTCATTAATTAATTTTTAAATACTGAACTTTATATATATAACTAAACAATTAATTGCATCACTTAATAATTAACAATTAATAAGTGCATCACTTACATTCGTTCAATTAATTTCTATAATTAAAATGAAAAAGTTCTCAACAGAGTTAATAAAATTAACACATATCTATACAGAAAGCTCTGTCTCTGCCGAAGGAAGTGAGTGGCTGTTCAATCATACTCCCTAACAACGAAATATTATGTAAGCTCAACTCGTGTGTTCTTTTGCGAAACCAACGCAATATTTTCCTTTAAGCGTCATTGAGGCACACAATAAAGAAAAAATTCTGATTATAACTGACTGTAGGAGTCTGCTTGAGAGTTTAAAAAGCAGACGATCTGACCCAATCATTCGGAGTATCTATGATAACCTCTCGAGAGTAAACAAAGAAGTGAAATTTTTCGGGGTACAAGGCCATTGTGGCATTCACGGGAACAAATAAGTTGGTGAAGCTGCCAAAATAACCATGGTTAATGGCCTCCGATTAGAGGTGACGTGTGACAGTGACTTCACAAACGAAACGCGTATCAAACTGCATGACCAATGGAATAAGTTCTGCCTATTATTATGCCGTTCCCGGTCTCCATCACCCAGCAACCTTTGGTCCTTTGTGCTTCGCCTCTAACGGGGACATCCCCACCGGGAGTCACTCCTATCCGTGTAAGCACGGGCAAACGGAAGCTCCGTACGGAACTATCCCTCACCCGATATTTCATTGGAAATATTCCCGACATAAAACCCGTCAGAGTGTCGAAGTCCACCGAACTGCGTAACATAGTTCCAACGATGGTCCCGACCACGAGATGCCCAGTTACGACAGCATAGTCGCGGCGTTCCTCGTCCCACCGCTGAAACTGGAATATCACGTGCTCCGGCGTGTCTAAGTCCCGACAGCAGGAGCAGAAGGATTCTTCAGCTCTTATTCGTCCACATAGGTATGAACAAGAGACCCCATGGCCGGTCAGGAATTATGTCAACCAGAATCCCAGTTGGTCAAACTTCCTTCCGGCTCACGGTTTAATGTGCGTGATCAAACGATGCGTCCACCTCCCTTTCGTGAACGCATCCCATCTAGCGTGCCATTCGGTGCCATCTAGCGTTGGCATCGTCCTTAGGATTGGGTGCATTAAACTAACTCATGCCAACCTGTTTGGTTCTCCTCAGTCTAATTGTGAGGCGTGCAATATACAATCGTCCATAAACCATTTACTCCTAAATTATCCATTATTTAAGGCTAATCGTAGTCAGTTAAACCGGGGTTTAAATATGAAGAACTTGCTCAACTCAAATAGCGACATCAAAAGAATGCAAAGATTTTTTCGTAATAGTATGATGAACTCAATCTAGCGGTTTTATATACTAGGAACGCTTGTTAAGTGCTCTGTACATAGTGATAATATTCTAATGGATACTCGCTCATTTCGATCCCTGTTATTGTATGTTAGCTATTCGATATGTAATGTCTAATGTTTACCGTTTGATATTAATCAAGTATTAATATTTGGCACGTAAATTATGTTTTACTGTCGATTTCAATTATTAGCTCCTCGTGTACGCTTAGTTTATGTTAATTTTCATCGTTAGTTTGTAGTTAATTTTCAACGTTTGCAACTATAAAAAGAAATTAACACTATGAACGAATTTATTTAACAAAATTTTATAAAGATAAGTAAAAAATAAATTGCTACAGGTAAGTAAAAGAAAACACTTCACATAATTATAAATCTTGCAAGGAGCAGAAATAAAATTAAAAAAAAAGAATACAAAATAATCCAGTATTAATTAAATAAAAAATAACGTTATTGAATTAATTTAATTTTAACTGAATTAATTTATCCTCATTAACATTAAATAATAGTTTAAAAAGGGCAGATGTAGTCTTAAGAATCTTAAACTATAAGACAATTTATGAAATTCGAAAAAAAAACCAATACCTCTATTATATCTATAAGGTTTCTGACCATAAAATATTAATTTTGGAATTGAATATTAATAAAATTGAAATTAATTGAACATAGACTTCTTAAATTTTTAACTGGTACAATAATTTGTTGGTCAGGTTTCTAACAAAATCCCATCTTATCTACATACATAATATGAACACACTTAAGTAAAAAAACAAAGTGTGTAAACTAACATGAATAACTTAACTTTGGGTTCTATTTCATTAAATATCTTTCAATTAAGAGAAAATAAATGTTTTTAACAATTTATGATAACCTGTTATTGAAAGAATAGTTGTGTTTATTTTAGGTGATTCTAAATAGAATTATGCGTTGTTACTAGGTGCGGGATTATTGTATTTTTCATGTTTTGATAAGAGATAACTAACAACTATTTGAAAGTATAATTAATTCTATTCAATTATATTCGGACTACAGTCCGACTAACCTTTAAGTTAGGATGAATTCTGTACCAACTGAAATGATCGACGACGATTGGACATCTGATTGAAGACGTTATCTGGTGTCATCACGAAAGCGATGGCTCATTAACGTCGTCAAATATAGACTTAAGGAGTATAGTTCACAGAGAATTAATCAAAGATGTCAGCTAAGAATTTATTAAAAAATTCAAGCGATAACAACAGTGCGGTTATGGAATCCCAATCTACCTCTAGTCCGTGGAGAACCATACCTATGCTGAGAAAATAAACTGCAGTTCATAATTCGGAGCTTAGGCCCGAATGATTCCAAGGCTGAAAGAGTGGCTGAGGAGGAAGCATAGGAACGTAGATTATTATGTCTCCCAGCTCCTCTATGGTAACAAAGGATTCGGATCCTACCTCTACAGCTTTCAGAGAAGGGAATTCCCTAATTGTACCTATTATAGACTATTGGATATTAAGGAGCACATATTTTATCAGTGCCTAAAATGGGACAAAATCAAGGCACGAGTGGGCCTAGAACGGATCACGGTGAAGGACACAGTAGCCTAGATGCTACGAGGTGCCGAGCAATGGAAGACGGTTGCGAGAATGGTTGCTGTGATCCTGCGAAGAAGGAGTCAGAGTACAGCGTGAGGGATGCAGGCTGATTGTTGTGATGATTGGATCCTATTGCTTTCGTGAGAGAATCTACTAAAATAACAAAGCCTGGAACGAAGCGTGGCGACGTCTAGGGCTAGGGAGGTAGCACCCATACCTAGGGTGTTCTTGTCCACCCACGTGCAAGAGTGAGGGGTCGGAGCTACCCGATAATGGTATGGGGGACCTCAAGATGAGAGAGGACGGGTCGCGTGGGGTAAACACCAGATGTGCGAAACGCACACCTGGTGCTTCGTAGGTTAGGGACGGGAAGGGCAATTCTCCAGCTGAGAGACCGGCTGGCTATTCAGAAGAGGAAGTCGGCGTGTCCTGATGACGCTAGGTAGATCTCGGTGGGATGCCTGTACAGGGGGCTAGATAGGGAGGCAGGCTGCTGCCACGATACCCTGAGTGATCGAGTGATGCTTAGTTGCCGGACTGATTGCCTTAGGGGTGTTTAAATCAGAAACGACCATTGGAGGATTATCCGTAACAAATATATTTAGTAGTCTTCCATTAGAGGGCATATATGTTACAAACCAAACGGAACCCGTCCAGCCCAAACCAATTGCATATTAAGAGATAACTGATGTGCTTAGGTTATACGACATAATAATGAGAGATATTGCAACATACGACAGGTAGGAGGAAAACAACTAAGAATAATTTCAAAGGATAATGAAGTGTACAAGAAGTTTGATCATAAGTATAGTTCATGGACATGACTTAATAGATCATATCTTCACTAGAATAGAAAGGATCAACGAGTCTTTGACAAGTAGCCTTTGACAAGGTACGGTTCCCTTGCTTGCTCTATAAATTAAAGTTAAAACTTCCTCAACCCTACTACCTTATCTTATGGAATTATACTGAGGGGCGCTAACACTTATGAGTTACCGATATTTTTCGACATTAGATCGAGTCTCCCTCACGGTTCTGTATTTGGGTCCTGCGCTGTATCCAATATTTACTGCGGACCTTCTAACCCTGGAAGACTGCACCGTCACCACATTTGCCGATAACACTACAATCCTTGTCGTTAACGAAAACCCTGAACTAGTTTCGCGGGAGCTGCAAACGGCTTTGGAGGACCTTGTCTGGATACGTGGAGGTAAAAATAAATAGGAAGATTAAAGTTAAGGCTAAAGTTAAGGTTAAAGTAAAGTCAGGCTAAATCGAAACTACGTCACATTCGCCATGATAAGGAGTAGTGACTTACGAACCCAGTCCCAGTGTGAACATGAATGCTGCCTTGATCCCAGAAACAGTGAATGTGAGGTACCTAGGATTGCACCTACATCGGTGTTTGACATCGAAGTTTCACGTGTGGGTGAAAATAAAACAACTGAACGCGAAGTATTAGGATCTGTATTGGCTGCTGTAGAGAAACTCACACGTTACGTTGTATAATAAAGTTCTGATTTACAAAGCTGGACTTACTGTGCGGAGTCGTGGGGTACAACAAGTAATAAAAACGTAGATATCATACAACGCATCTAAAACAAAAGCAATTGCCGAAGCGCCATGGTTCACACGGAACGATGAGATTCACAGATGGAGCTTCCGCAGGTTTGTGAGCTTGTGAGACAGCACAGTGTTTTAGTTCCAACAACGTCTACAAAACCTCTTACGGAGCAATCAATCGGCTTGATAACAGTGGGAACGTCCGAATGTTTAAACATCTCCATGTGCATGACTTACAGGCTAATAATGACAGTTTGCAGTTACTATCTCCAAATCTCGTGATGTAATTTTTTTTCTTTGTTTTCTAGCTACAAGTTATTTTGTTCTTTGTTCGACTTGACTAGCTATCGCTTGATTGTTTATTTATTGGCTTTTATTTATTTATTGTTTGTTTTTATAGACAATGATGTGAAGTGAAGAAATATTCTTTACTAATGAACTTTAACAACGTAATCAAACGATTTACTTTTGATCCTACTTCAGTTACCGATTGTAAATATATTAGTTGTACAAAAAAAAAAAAAAATGATAAGAAAATAACTTTTGAAAAAACAGAGATTGAGATATACAACAAATCAAAATATGAAAAAAAAAATATATATATATATAAAAAATCAATTATTAAACTGTTATTTTTAAAAGTTAACCGTTATTTGAAAACAAAAATAAAATAAATAAAAATTATTTTTCTAAAAATTGAGTAAACATTACTGTTTTAAGGAAGACAAAATTTATGAATTAAAAAATCACCTTATGATGCAAAAATAAATATATTGATAATAAAAAGTTAAATTATTGGATTTTATGAAAGATGTCGGTCAACGAAGAAAATGAGATAGAAATTACATTGGCATAAACAAAATACGGCATTTTTAGTCTTAAAAAAAATATTTTTTTTTTCATCATAAAATAAAAGAACCTAAACTTAAAAAAAAAAAACTTTTTTAAAAGTTTTATTTAAAATTATAGGCATAAAATAAATTTCATACGGCATTTTGACTTTAGGAGAGTGTAGAGTGACTGGATTTGAGCGTTTGGTTGAGCATTTTCGCTGTTAAAGTGCATCAGCAATATGCTGCGTTCGGAGCTGTACGGCAGTCATATGGTGACGCGTATCGAAGCGTTAACATCATGGGAGAGATGAAGACAGAGAATACATCTGAACCATGTGCTCCATCCTTGCGTGTGCGCGCGCGTGTATGTGTGTGTTGTTTGTGCGCGCGTGAGTATCGGAGGGTGGGTAATGCTTTACTTTATTGGCTGTACGCAATTATTCTAGAGATTTGCATCAACAAATTATTAAATTAAACTGTACTTGCAGTTTGCTCACAAATGATGCAACTCGTTCAGTTGATTGTTAAGGATAAAAAATAAATTATTTAAGTCGCATAAAAAGCAATGATACAGATATTTTTGCGTTTTAATAATTTCTTTTTTCTTTTAATACATTTAATGCAATTAATTATAGTATTCTTAATGGGTGACACTTAAAAAAAACTTTTTTATTTTCAAATTAAATACTAAAATAATAGCAGACGCATCCAAATAGTTTTTCTTATTTCTTAATAAGAAATAGAACACTATTTCTCAATAGTGTTATTTATTCAAAATAACACTTATTTTTGATTCCTTCCCGAATATACCAATTTATAGAAATATGAATATCATAAACCAAAAATCAAATAAAAACAAGAAAGATTGTTTTTTTTCTTTATATTATTATTTTGTTTTATAGTATTATAGTTGTAATTATTTCAATCGTAGCATTATCAATTACAAACAATTATAGATTTCTCTAGCAGTTAACAGTGATTGGAATTTTTTTCATTATTATTTATGTCTTTCATTTCTTTCCTGTAATATTCTAAGCCTCCACGTAGAAGTCTTTTTCTAAGACTTCAAAGTTGCATGATCTACTGTAATGTTTTAAAAGAAGTAATAGGGCAGTGAAAATCGTTACTGTAATTGACGTAACCATTCAGAAAAAGAAAAGTTAAAGAAAAAATCTGATGTGAACAACACATGACTTCCTTGTACACCTATTAAATTATATTTACACATTTTTTTTTTTAAAGAAAAGTACATAAAATTTCATTTCATTAAAAAACTTCGGATATTTTTTTATTATTTTTTGTTTGTTTTTGAATTATTTTTCATCGCAAAATTTTTTTTTACAATGAGAGATTAATAAATCAATATATTTAAATAAACAAAAACGTTAAAAAAAATGAGATAAAGTCTGATTGGAATGGATGTACCTTCCGCTTGAAAGATCCAAATATTTTATTAATTAAAATTTTATTTGGCTATAACTCTGTACCCAATGAAAATAAATACGATGTATGATATATCGTTGAAAAGCTCTCAATGAGTGCTTATTACTGCAGTTAAGAAAAAGTTTAAAATCCAAAGTTTTTGGATTTTGGGCTTTTTTGGACACTTGGTTCATTCGATTTCAATCAAAAGGGAAGATGCACAACTAGATATTACAACAGCCCTAAATCCAAAATTTCAACATTCTACGGCTAATCGTTTTTGAGTTATGCGAGATACATACATACGTACATACATACATAGACGTCACATACGTCACATACGTACATACATAGACGTCACGCCGAAACAAGTCATAATGGATTCAGGGATGGTAAAAATGAATATTTCCGTTAAAAAAAATGGAAACCGAAATTTTTCGCTATCGCAATACTTCCTTTACTTCGTACAAGAAGGTAAAAACGAGAAATGAAGTACGATCACTTACTTGTGGTGTTTATCAGGGAACGCCAAGAACCGTGCTTTTTATCCGTACGAAGACGGGCTGTAACTAGTATTTTCTTTTTATGAGGACTGACTTTTCTGAAACCCGCATACTTCAGGCAACTCAAAGTTTCAAGTCCTTTGTTGACCAAACTTACTCTGAAGAAATTACAATACACTGATGGTTTTCATAAATTGAACAGACTTTAATTGTTATTTATCATTATTATTCACACAAGCATGAGGATAATTATGATAATAATATATAATAATTATGATAATAATTATGATAATGATAGTGAATTCCAGAAGATGGCGCACCCTGTCTAGACGGGAACTAGCTAGACCTTACCGGCTAGTTTATGTATATATATATTCTGTAAATCGTACGAACTATCACGTACAACAATACTATGATAATTTGAATAAAACAATTAAAAATTGAGGAATACGTAACTAGTTTTTTTTTTTAAATTCTTGAACCTCCTATTTACGAGTCTAAGATTGAAATATTTTTTTCAGATATAGTATTTAACACAATATCTAAAAAATATTATTCAGTTGTTATGTACTTTATTAATGTTTAAAATATTATTGAAATTATGAGATTTTGTTTTATAAAAAAAGAAGACAAACTTGTCAAAGTATTCTTTAGTAAACTTTTTTGTGTTGTCTATTATTATTTTTCATTTTTTAAATTATTACCTTGTTCCATGTATGCTTATAAACAAAAAGGAACATTTAAAAAATATCACTAATGTCTAATTAATGAATAAAGTGTCCGTATATAGAATATTTCATAATTCTATGATTGCACAATGAGCAAACAAGATGTTTCTTTCATGAGTACAATGTTACTATTAAAGGGGGTTGACAGTACTTGAATACCTTACGTACGCACCACTTTAGTCATACATAACTTTCTACAACATACCACTACAATTTCTGTTAGTAATATTATTACTACTGCTATTACTTTAATATTATTATAATTACTAATAGAGCCGCACATCTGTTATTTGCATTACTATGCAAACTAAATTATTACCGTGTGTAAACTGTCGTCTTTTCGGAACGACCTCATTAAATTTGTCAACCGGGCGTACAGTATCATTTAGAAATACTAGTAATATACATTATAAACATTGACTCTAAATTATATTAGCAAATAATATATACATTTAAATTAGGGTAACTAATGTTAATGTTAAATTGAGGTATATTTAATTCAAAATAATTAATACAACATGAAAATACAAATAAGGCACACAGAATTAACGCAGGTAAGTTATGGATTAGAAATAAATAATTATATATACATTATAAAGTTTCAGTTTTAGTTTACTTACTGTTTACCTATCAGTTGATAAATTAGCCAATTAATGAAGTATTTACTTTTAAAATTATAATTAATTTTTTTTAACAACTTGATTTTGTTTAAAATATATTTTATTTTAAATTTAATAAAATTGTAACAGAATAAAATAAATAAAAAACACTTTCATAGATAACTTTTCATCAAAATAATAATGTTAAAAATTGACAATAAAAGTACAAATCAATAAGGGTCAAATAAGAGTGACGTTCGGATATTAAATCCTGATCAGGCTTAGAATTAAACTCCTGCAAATAAATTTATCTCATTCTATAATGAAAAATAAAAAAGTATATATCGTCAAACTGTTACTGTTAATATAAGTAAAGAGAGAAAAAAGGATGTTTATTATTGAATTTTAGTTTATTATTTTTTAATTTAGATTTATTCCGTATAATTATCAGTTCGTATATTTATAAAAAAATGTAATTGTGTTTTTCGTTTGTAAACCTGTGGACTCCTATAAAATTATTTCATACGGACATATTTGAAGATATAAAAAAGTCAATTACATACTCTGACTTTTTTATATCTTCAAATATGTCCGTATGAAATAATTTTATAGGAGTCCACAGGTTTACAAACGAAAAAGACAATTACATTTTTTTATAAATATACGAATTGGATATATTGGGGAATAAATAAATGAATAAATTATTGCAAAAATGATTTTGAATGCAGCTAACTTTAACGGTTATGTTTAAATTATTATCAATTAATTACCTTTAGAATTATTGTCTTTTTTTTTTTCATAAGTAGTAAACGAAATCAATTGTTAAACTAGTGTAGGGACAATATTCTTTTATAGGCATCTGTCTATAGTTGAACTTTCAATTGGTTTTTCCGTTTGTACGAAATTTTTTTTGTTTTTAATTAGTTGGTTGGAATTTGGTGGGAATATTCAGTCGGACACATATTCCAAAGGCAGCCTAATCCGGAGAATACATTTGAATGGAAATTAGTAATGATTGAAAAACATCACACCTAAACAGGATTTGAATCCTTTCTATATGTCACTGATTTAAAAGTTCTACGAATAATATCTCCTACATTCTAAAGGTAATATATATATATATATATTTATTTAGGTACGTTTGATAAGAAAGCTACCTATTGTAATAAGTATCTTGATTCGACTTCCGGAAAATTTTGAGATATCTTCGCGTTTCACATTCCCCAGACCTCAAAACCACTGTCAGTTCAAACGTTTATACATATATTTACATATATATTTCACTTTCTTGTGGACAAGACTGCCATAATTTTGCGCCAATCACTTTCAAATTGATAAATAAAACATAACGACCCAAAATCTCGGTCGAGTTGGTTAATGGGCAAAATCGGACCATCGCGGTGAAAATGGGAAGGCTTTTTCGAAAAAAAGAAAATATCGCTATAACTTTCCTATTAAAGAAAATATCGAATTCGTTTTAAGTTCATACTATTATTTGGATAAGGGAATATAACTTATCTAAGTAAAGTTTTTTGATATCACCAACCACTGGCCCAGGGTGTGGGAAAAATGGGGTTTCGAAGACAAAAAAATCATACCTCCCTTAATAGGCACAGTATCGAAACGGTTTAAAGTGGTCCATTAGTCCTCTAAACATTACCTACCTAAAACTTTTGTGTGAACAATTTTTGATATGACCAACGGTTACAGCAAGGAATGACCAAAGTATTGCTGGAATTGTAAGAAGATGGGGCAGCTTGTCGTATGCTAAACATGTGAAACTTTTTTCACATGCAAACATTGTGGTATTGAGCAAATTTGAAGTTTTTCTTAACATTAAGGTTGAAATCATTTATCTCCTACTATGGAGACTTACCTTCTACTATTTATCTCCTACTTAGCACCGGTGAAATCTACCTCCGCCTTCCGGCGTACCGGAAGGGATTTTTTTTGCTGCTCAATTATGAATTAGCATGTACGTGAGAATATGGAAATACATTTTTCTAGCGCATGAAGAATCCTATTCCTGACCGGGACTCGAACCAGGGATGATCTCGGATGAAAAACTTTGAAGTTATTCACTCCTCTATGGAGATCAGCAATTTAATATCTTTTTTCAATCTGTTTAAATAACGAAAAGGTTATTATTCAAATCCCTATACTTTTTCTGAATTCAAATAATTACGGTCTTATGGATTTTTTTACAGAAACTTCTTCTGGAGGTCCCGTTTTTTATTAAATAATATAAATAGAAGACATTATTAATACCAAATTACATCCTCTTCTTAGAAATAATAAGAATATATTATTTTAATTTTCATCATCATTACTTTATTATAGTTGATAGTTAATGTGTAATTGTATGAAAGAGAAATCAGTATAAAATGGATGAAATTTTAGTTTCACGAATTTTCGCGCGAAAATTCAAGAAAATTAGTTGTAAAACTTAGGATAAAATATGATACATATTCCCGCATTTTAAAGAGTTTCAGGTCACGCTTGTCAGCACAATCTCTTTGTTGTTTCTCTGAATTCCTTTTGTTATTTTTATCAAGGCAACGGTTTTATTCCTTTGCAATTCTTACAAATGGCTTGTTTTTATACGGGCAGATTTTTTTATACGTATCTATATTTTAAATAAAATTAAAAATGTAAAAACAAATAAACTTTTCAGAAAAATCGATGTAAAAAACTCACTAAACAATAAAATATATTTTCAATTCTTGTTTTAATTTAGAATATTTAACGTCGAACTAAAGTAACTTGCCAAGTCTTTTTCTGAATTGTTACTAATTTAAAAGAATTATAATTTAATTAATAATTTTAAAGAATTAATTGAAAAAATATGAAGTTTACATGCGACGTTTAAAATACATTTTACTTTTTTATAAATGAGTTTAGCAGCCACCATTTAAAAAAATTCATTGAACAAAGTACAAATAATTTAAACTTATATAGATTTAATGAGACAATATATATCATTACTTTCAATTTTTATAAAACATTGTTACTTGTTTACTTAGTAATATAACTGGGTATCATATATGATAAATTTATTACGCAGGTGACCTAACTTTATTGTAATCTACATGCAGACACGTTTTTTTTAAAAATATTTTTACAATATAATCATGAAATTAGGCTAACAAGATAAAGGTAATAATTTCTTTACTGCTAGAAAATTATATACAGAAAAACAAGTACATTTTAAATCAACAAGCACGGATGAGAAGTTAAATGGAAGAATACAACGAAATAGATAACGATCTTCAAACAAAAATCTTCAATTCGAAACAAAATAGTCATTGAAAGAAATACAATGAAAAATTCTGCCCCGACCTTTTCAACTTCGTTATTTACCATGTTATATATAAGCTAAAAGTATGAAAAAATATTGTACAAATTCTAATACCAATTTCACCATAACTACATCCCAGATGAACAGTTATAGATATATAATTGTTACAAACAAATAAGAAAATAATAATTAGATAAACAGTTAAACAACTGTTACATACATAACTTTTTTTAAATGTTCAAAACAAATTAAGCAAATAATAATTCAACCAGTAGCTTCCAGCAAGTAATGTTATGTTATAAGATCGTCGTGTTACCGTTGACTCTGTTACGATTGATGTGCTTTCATTGAGACCTACTTACGTGGCCGCTCAGGTAGTGACGCTACTTCTGCCAGCCATCCTGGCGGATAAATTACTGCACGAGGGCCGGATGCGGAATGGATGGGTGGCCTGTAGAGTAATGCGACGGTCGCAGGAGAAGCGGTGCTTCTATTGTTGGGATACGGGGTACCGAGTGAAGCTGTGTAGTGGTCCTGACAGGACCGGCCAATGTTTTAACTGCGGGAGGTTGGCCATGTCAAGATGAATTGCCAGAAGAAAGCCCGTTGCACTTCCTGAAAAACCTCTGGCCACGCTTTGGAGGACCGAGATTACAGAAATGTACACCGAAAGTAATGTATACTCGCTATGGAGCGTGGACTCCAACGCGCCCTCTTCTAGGAGCAGTGGGACGCTCCGGCGTCTCATCACTGATGAGTGGACGGGGACTCCTGGTGGTGCTTTGTTGGGGGGGGGGGGGGTGAGTAAATCAGACCTTTATCCCGGTGGGGAATATCTTCGGGATCCACTTATTTGAGGCATGGCGAGTGATGAAAAGACTGGGTCTCGGCTACCGGAGTGGCCGGGAGCTATAGTTATGCTTAACTGTGGGTCCGGCTCTGGTGAGCGGGATAAACAAAGAGAAAAAAAATTATGCGGTATTTACTCACAAACTGACAATTTTCTTAATTTACAAGGTCTATTATAAAAATGACAAATTTATAAAATTCAATTAAATTTCCTTATCTCAAAAAAATTACAATAAAATACATCAAAATTAAAAGAAATAAATACAAAAAAAATTATGTTTTTAAAAATAATGTGGTTATAATGAATATTGAACTTTCATGTCTCACAGCGAAATTGAGAATGCAAATTAAAATTTTAGTTAGGTAAGTTAATAATCCTAAAGGTAGTCTGGGCAGTTATGATTTAAATGTATTTAGTTAACATAATTAGAAAGATACGCAAATAAAATATGCAATCTTTAATTGTAAGTTTACATGCATATTTAAATATTTGCATATAAAAAAACTGAAGAATTATATTAAATTTACATTTTTATGTTAATGCAGTGTAAGAGAAAATCGGATTAAAATGAACAGATAATTGAGCTCATTTCAGTTAAGTGAGTCAGATATTTCCGAAAACCGCATAATCTCCAGGGTGTTTTTGAGGAAATCAAGACCTGTTATCGGGTAATTTATCATCTGTAGAACAATTAATTGCAAAATATATTTCATCTGGTCGATCATTAAGAATGGAATACTATTTGCGGTAACGATCCCTAGTTACTATGAGAAGTAGACAACTGATGCCTAGAAGAGAGCAAGCATTAAAGCACAGTTTTAAGAGAAGGTTTTTTTTTAATTTCGTTCATGATTCATACACGGATGGATCATTCTTTCTCAGTATCTAGCCCATTTTTTAACCTTGATCTCTTTTGCCTCGGTTGTGTTTCCTAGGTTTTGAATCAAACTAAACCCATCTTCCCAGTCATGCTGAGAATGCAATGTCTTGTTAGAATGTTCGTAGTTTTACGTAGACTGGTTGGTATTCTTGCCTTTAAACAGTATGGAAATTTTGATTTCATTTATGTTAGCTGCGCAAAAATTCGAATCTAGGGCTGAAATAAATAAAGGCGAATATCTTTTAATCCTTTTTGTTTTTATAGTTATGTGTAAGATCAACATAATTTTGTGATGAACAATATCGCATCTTAAAAAATAAACAAAATTTATAACGAAGTATGAAATTAATATAAAACGGAACATTAGAAGGAGAAAATTTTGTTCGGCAAAGATATCTCAATAAAGATATTACTTAAATATTTGTTAAATTTAAAACAATTTATGAAATCCGGAATATTTAATAAAAGCGATGGACGATGTTTAAGTTAAATTCCATATTTTCAATAAAAAATATAAAATCTTCATAATAATATGGATTTTTCATAACTAATTACAAAATTAAAATATCAATAACATCATATCGTTTTCTATCGGGATGAGATGGATTTGAGTTTCGCAAGCTTAACGCAAAACAATTCAGTATTTATTAACTAAAAAGTATTTACATTTCACGGTATATAAACCATTCATATTTCAGAATAAACATATGTATTAATTAATATTAACTATGTAAATTTATTTTTTCTCGTGTTCAATTCCGTAACAATGGTCAATGTACTTCGCAACTATGGGGGTAAGGGGCAAATCTCATTGTTGTAGTTGTTTGTTGAGTGTAACGCGGTTTTGTATCGAACAAAACACACTGTAGTGGATAATTAGCTAGCCACATGCCTCATGCTTTGGGCTCGTGCCTCATAGCCAGTAATGCCCCACCCTTCCTTCAATATAATGAAGATTAATAATGGTTTGTGATTGTGTCTTGTGGTAGTGGTCGGCTAATGACTGCAACAATAACAGGCCCCCACTAATTAATACTATATAATGTACTGCTAGCAGCAGCAGCAGCAGAGAATTCTACACGCTATGTTGATACTACTATTACTCCACTTCTTCTTATGAATGAAATTGCGATCTTGTTGATACAATTAAGTTTGAATAAAGGATGAATTAATCACACACTCCATACCATTGTATCATGCTTTTACCTAAATCAGGTATCAGGAAGTTAAAACATTTAATGTTTTAACAGGTTGTGTGTGTGCGCGCGCGCGTTTTAGTAGTAGTAGTACTGTCTGTGAATTTGTTACTGTCACGCAAAAACTACTTCACTCATTGAGCTGAAATTCTAGATGGACTATACTTTTTATACCTCCTTAAGAGAAAGAAGAATTGTTCCCGTTACAAAATGTTCCAGAGTTTCATGATGTGATCGTTTTAATGGCTTGCGGTATCAACCTAACTATGATCCTAGCCGATATACAACTTTACTATGACCAAGCATTTGGTTAAATCGAATTTGGAAACCACTTGCAATATTTGAAATTAAATCTTCTACAAAAAAACTCTGTCTTTTTGAATATTTCTTTAGCTTGAAGAAAAGTAGCTTTAAAAGTGCTAGGTGTATGGCACAACAGCTCGCCAACACAGCCGCTACCAGTGTTATTAAGTATGCGATGCGACTGGATGCACTTACCTCCGGTTACTTGATTAAAAAAATCAAATAAAATAAATAAATAAAATACAAAATGAGAAATGGTACGGTCATCTATTCGGGTGCTTGTCGGGTAATTTTAGAACCGTTTAAAATACTTTTCAACCATCATTCGGGTAACCAATTAATTACTATTTTGTTTAAGATATGCTCCAATTATTCTGAAACCCGCACTGCTTCAGATCACTCAAAGTTTCGAGTCCTGTACTGACCAAACTGTTGGTCAGAAGAAATTACAATACACTGATGGTTATTATAAATTGAACATGCTAAAATTATTTTTTATCAGTATTATATTCAAAAGATGAACACAATGACGGTCCATTCGGGAAGAGTGAAAGAAGCGAGCCCTGACCACCTAGTATGTAAAAGATTTTATCTTCAATAATATTAGCTAAGAGACATTTTTTAAAAACCTATAACTAACAGTTAATAAACATTAAATTTGAGTATGTTGGGAAACTTCTCCATCACTTTGTCACTTCAAATTTGTATCTGGTTTTATTTATGAAAATAATCAACTGAAATAAAGAGTTGTCATAACTCAAGCTGATCCAAAAACCATATTTTATCATAGAAACTAGAAACTTATAATTACTATTACCATAAAAATTAGTAAATTTTATGGGGAAAAAATAAGATTAAATAACTAAATATGATAGAAAATGGAATACAGCCGCTCAAAGCAATTTAGATGCTTTGTTTTATTACGTTTTATTTGGTAACAAGATCCATCTATACAAAAAGAAAAAAAAAAACAGCTTGCTTTCCGTACAAGTAGATCTGATACGTTCATAAAATCGATTTTATGAAAGTTATGCAGCTTTAAAAAAAAATCGCAGTCACTCATGGTTAGATTTTTAAATTCCACCAAACCGAGTCATACATAAAGTCTTTTTTTCACGTAACTATTTTCACTTATTTATAATTATTATAATTAGATTATTAATTAATACAAATTTAATAATTACATCGGCCCAGACTCTACAGCTAGAAATGATTTTATAGGGAAAAATTAAAAAGTGAATTGGCAGACAAATACCTGAAAAAGTAGTCGAAATTATTTTTTAAATTTTAAATCGCCTTACAATAGATATGGGTGATCAAATTAACTGTGTTTTGTATTAGGTCTTTATTAGTCTCAAGCAGATCATTCTTCAAAATTTGACGTTAACTGAAGCTCAACGTACAGATTATTAAATTAAGAAACGTTTAAATCCAATTACGTAATCGTAAATTGAATTGTTATTGAGTATGAAGCAAAGAATTATTAAGAGAAAAAATAAATCTGTCTTGGTTGTGCCGAAATAGTCTTTATGTTCAAAATAGAAAGGTGTAAAAAAGTTTAGATTGTCCGTGAAGATAATTAGAAAGAAATCAACTTCAACAAGTGCTTCTTCTAATTTGAAGATTTCTTTTGACGTGCTTTGAAGTGCTTTCTTCTAATTTGACTAAAGATGAAGATTTCTAATGATCATAATCGAACGAAGTATTGACCGACCAGTTAGAAAAATTTTAGGTATTACTTTGTTCGTAATAAAAGAGTATACAACGGGATCCTTTCACATTTCTTAGAAAAATATTCAAAAAATAGAAAAGTAAAAATTTCAAAGTAATTTTATAATATGGAATAAAGAATTTGCGTAAAATATATTTAAAAATTTAAAAAAAAACCGACGAAATAGTTATTGTTGAGTTCATGAGGTTCATGAGGCTTAAATTTATAATTGTTATTTTTTAAATTATTTGGTGTATATATCTGGTGTTCACAGGTATAATTTCTTTATATTATTTTGCGATGTGTATCTTCAGTGAATGTTCGAGAGCATACGAACAGAATTTTTTCTTTGTTTTAAATATATCATTTATACATCTGATTTAAAATAAGATTATAAAATAAACAACCGATTCAATTACATTTTAACTGTTACTAATTTTACAATGGAATCATTTTACAGTCAGTTTAAATTCAAATTAAGACTTTGCATTCAATTTACAAACAAAAGTAGATTCGTGAAAATGAACAGAATGTTTATAAAGAAAATATTAGTGTAGTGTTCGTTTAATCAAATAAACGCCTGGAAAATCTGCATTAGAATATTAAATTACCGATTCAATTACTACAAACAACCTTTATGGATATTTAAATTAGTATACTGTAATTTATTTATAAAAATATGTAAATGATAAGGGAGAATTAAAAAAGAGCTCACACCTATATATGTTCAACATTTTTCTTTTATCTTTCTGATAATACGTTTATTAGCTTCATATTGTAATAATTAAATAAAAAATTTAATACTAATCAAGATTTTTGTTTCATGTAAGTAAAATACGGGATTGTATATATAATTATATATTCGTAAAAACAAAAGAGAATATATTCGGGGGATGGGAACGGAGGGGTGAAATGCAACTGGATCTATATAAAAGATTATACTAAGAATCAAGGGCATGAGGGGGAGAGTGTAGAAAATCACATTAGGTAAACGTTGCTGTGTCGCGCTCGATTACTGGGACAAATCGGGCGCTTGCTCATAAATCTGTATTTTAGCCGCGTTACGGTTAAAAGAGGCGCCTTACATTCAAAGAGTAATCAAATTACACCTTGTAGTGGTATACCCTTCTAATCTAGCTCTCAGATCTCGTAGCAGGACAAACACAAGAGTCTGCTTTAGCGACAGTCACCGTTTGTAAGCGAAGATGAAACTTACCTATCGATAGTAGACTATCGAGAATGTTCGAGGAATCGATATTTTACGGCTCTGTTACGTTTAGGTAGGTAGGAAGGTGGAAAGGTAGGACCCTATACGTAGGACAGACAACCGATGGTTCTCCCGAACTGAAATATTCATTCCAACCAGATTTACAACTTTGATTTCCTGCCCTCTACAAATTACAATTGTTCCGGGACACCCTCCTGTGCCACCCGCACCAGCGCGCGATTCCTTCCGCCCTAATCTTTCTTTCATAATGGGAGTTCAACACAAAACTCACTCAACCCCTAACACAAAAAAAAAACTCGGCCGTTTCTACCACCAGTATATAACACTGATAACAATAAAACAACAAAGTTTCTTTTTCATTTTTTAATTGTTTTCCTCGTTATTATTTTTATGCTTCTGCATATAAATATATATGTTAAATAATACAAAACGCAGGCGCGCACACATACAGACTTATGGAGTTAAAAGATTCAACACTCGGAGATAAATATAGCTGAATTTTAAAAATTATAGTGATACAAATTTATTTTCTCCAAAAAATTATAGAAACTTTCGTCATATTTATCTACAATAAATAGTTTACGTATAACACAAAATGAGAAATAAAAATTAATTTTTAAACTAATAATAAAAAGTTTGTCGAACTATGGTTGTACCTAACAAGTGAGTACTTAATCGAAATATTATTTTCATGTTTATTTATCTGGTCTCGCACACACTTACGGAATCTGGAATTAACTACAATTCAAAATAACATTATTTTATTTTTCATTCTTTTGAATAAAAGAAAGTAAAAGTTTTTATGGAATAATTAGAACAATTTAAAATTATAAAAAAAGTTTTCATTTTATCTACCTACGAAGAGTAATTAAAATATTTCATGTTAAATGCTATCCACCAATTATTCATTGAGATTAATAACTGTTTGAACGAAATAGAATTTTATTACTTTAGTATTCATTCTAACCTCTAAATCAGTTATTAATAGTAAAATATGCTTCTTAGTTAAGAGTTAGACATTTATTTTATTTTTAAAAATACACATAATTCTTTTTTTTATAGTTACCGCGCTCGCATTTGCGAATACGAATTCATATTCATACAAAACGTAAACTAATTGCGTACATGAAACAAAAATTAAAAAAAAAAAAAACGAAACAATTGTACAAAAATATAAATTAATTTTCTTTTTAATTGTTTAATTATAAACGGCAGTGAAAAAGCTACGAGGTATTTTTCAAGAAAGATATCACGGTGGGAAATTTTTGAAGTATTGGAAAACTTTTCAAAAAATAAAAACCAAACATACCTCATTGGAACCAAACTAAAGGATAATAATAATGATGTAATCAGCGATATACTGCACATGTACACAAAACCAAAGCAGATATAATTAAATTTAACCTACTCTATAGCGATTTTACAAAAGTTTTATTTGGTATAAATGAATTCAATTGACTTATCTGAATTAAATAAAATTTTAATGTTTAAAACGGAAACTAAATCTGCTCATTTTCAAATAACATGTTACTTAAATAAAAAAATGTATAATTTATAGTAGTACTTTAGAAGTATACGCAAATTTTTGAATTTTAATTACGCATTTTCGGCTCGTAATATTAACAAATCAAATTTAAAAAGTTTTTATATTGTAAAGAAAGAGAGGAATTACGGAAACATATCTCACATTAAGTATTTATAACAATAATTTAACAGCATTAAAGTTATTAGACGTAATGAAAAAATGTTTTGAAAAATCAAGGGTGTGTATAAAAGCTATGAAGAAAAATCTGAAAGCCTGGTAGATCTAAAAGCTCAGAAAAAAAGAAAAAAGGGTAGTGTGCCGATGCAGTGCTTTGCTGGATAAGTCAATTTGAATTCCACCCCTTAGCTTGCTACACCAAAGCTCGCTTTCACGGCAAACCTCAAGCTCCGATCTCCCCTGTACGCAGGATTACACCCGTGATCCTTTTACTGATGTTAGTTACTTTTCCTTTCCCAAAGGACTTAGAAGTTGAAGATCCCACCATTTTAGCCTTCATTGATCTCTACCTTTGAATTTACCATCTTTATTACTAAGCTTCTATACAAAAAGAAAAAAAAAATTGTAAATAAATAAAAAATTAATTAGTGAAACCTCTTTTTAAATTAGGATTTATAGATTCTTGTAATTTTATAAATATAATAACTTGTGGTAACCTATTATATTAACAAAATTTTTGTATAATAATATTATATATATAGCTAATAACATTTTGTTCTAAAAAGAGACAAAATGAATGATAATTCTTATTTTTAAACATCTGTAACTACATATTTAACTGAATGAAGTACTTTAAACTTCCCAGGCTTAAAAAACTGAATAAGTACTTTAAACTTCCCAGGCTTAACTAAACCCTGACTCTTTAAGTTATTTTTATAAAAATTTTTAATTTCAGATATATATGAATGTGATAAGATTTCGACATTTATCATTTTCACAATCAGAACCATATACAAATAAGAAAAGGAAATCGAATCTATTATCTACTTATAAATTGTTCAAAAGCAAATATTTTATATAATTATTAGAAAATAATAAGAAAAGAAAGAAAATATATGAGATAAAAAGAAAGTAACTCTGTTAGAAAATATTTTTATATTTATCTATGAATAAAATTATACTGGAAGTTTGAAATTATATTTTTCTACTACTTTTTTAAATTTACAAGGAGTATCACAAATGAAGAACGTTTTTTATTATATAAAATAACCGAAAACGTTTTTCTTAATTGGTCTAGCAAAATCATAAATATTACTCGTAGTTAGGTTGCTAGGGATAAGAAATCTTAATACAAAAACCAATTGTGTTGTTTTAAAAGAAGACAGCTATTCATTTTTCATATCATTTAATTCTGTAACCGGAATATTTGACAAAAAGATTAAATTATGTAAAACATTTCCTGTATATTTCATTTAACACCATTCACTAATTAAATTCAACACTATTAAATGATCAAAATAACTACTCATATCAAGCGCAAGTGTTTGATTTTATGTAATAAAAAACCTAACACTTCAAGAAAGTTATTTATTTCCTATCCCTCCCCGTAAAACACACTTCAGTTCAATTTTTATATTAAATTTTATGAAATTAAAGTAACCACTTAAAAGTAGATTGTCTATTAGTTTATCTTAATT
The DNA here is from genome assembly GCF_047948215.1 of Lycorma delicatula. Classification (NCBI taxonomy): domain Eukaryota; kingdom Metazoa; phylum Arthropoda; class Insecta; order Hemiptera; family Fulgoridae; genus Lycorma; species Lycorma delicatula. The sequence goes on along the minus strand of NC_134459.1, from coordinate 74,582,156 downwards.
TTTTTTTAATTTTTCGGATATTTTAAGCTTATTTAATGCAAAAACTAACAGTTTTGTTGAAGAGAAACCTTTAGAAAACTCGAAAAATATTGAATAATATTGCTATTGACCGAGATTTCTGTATTTTCCTCTGAGGAGGCTCTCGTCCTGCAAGAAATCGGGAAATTCATTATATTGCAAGTTATTTATTTATTTTTTTGAACATACAAGGCTGTATGTTCAGATATATAAACGTGTTTGCGGGTTTAGTACATTAATTTTTAGTAATTTTTTGAGTGATGGTAGAGTATTTGTTGAGCTATTTTTTTCGTAATGTCATGAAGAAAAAGTATTAAAGTTTTTTTATATAATTTATTTTTTATTTTTTGGGTTCTTTATAATTTATTTTTATACGTAGACGAATGTGTATTATAATATACTTGTGACTAATTAACATATTGATATTTATGATGATGGTTAATTCTGGTTATAATTAATAATGGTTATCAAAGCATTTTCTGAAAAATATATTATCTTTTTAAATATTTTTAAAACTTTAAAACAAATACGTTTTTTTGTTAAGCTAAGTTTCCTTGTTATACAAATACGTTTAACATTATTTGAAAGAAATTTTTTTTTACGGAAAAAATTTTAGAGAAGTAGATTTCCTTTAAAAGAAAAACTTATTATTTACAAAACTTTTTTTAATAATTATACAAAATATATATAATATATATTTTAACCAGTATTTACAAAAGCTTTAGTTTTTTAAAGTACCAAATAAATAAATTGTAAATAAATGTTTCTATGGAAATATAATTTTTTATACAGAAAAATATTTTCTTTATGAAAAACTATTTTTATTATCAAAAAAATGTATTAAAGTATTTCCATGAATAGGTTAATAAATAATTAATATTTTTAATAGTTATTGAAATTTTGGTAAATATTTTTCCTTAACCTAATTTCCTTTCGTCTTAAAACGAAATCTATAACTTTGTTAATCTTTTAATGCAAATCATTAAATATAATTTTTGTATGGTTCAAACTTTAAAAAGTTTCATTTCCACATTAATCCCCCTTGAAAAACCTGTATTATTAAAAATATATATATATAATTCTATACACAAATTTCTTATAAAAAATATATTCTTCTATTAAAAAAAAATTAAAACAAACTTTTCAACCTTGATAGAATTCCTCAAAAGTTTAGAACTTCAGGAATCGATAATCTTCTATTAATTTGAAGCTAGCAAATCGTAAACTGGGTTAATCCGAACCAATTCGCCACTAAATTTAAATAGATTAAATCTCAAAAAATAACCACAAAAAACACTTGCAATACAACAGTAAAACACAATTAAAACACCCGATATTTGAAACTTTTACGTAATGAACTGAATAATTTACTCAGGTCTTTCAACCCAGCAATATTCGGATTGCTGGTGAGCAGGATTCTTGAGCACCGCAATCCCTCTATCTTCGTATTAAGTCATTTTCATCATCAGAGGTTCTGCAAAAGACTAGAAAGGAGCCTTCCGACACTGGACTATGTCATTGTCGTTTCACTCGCCGAAGACACGGCTATCCTGTGATGTTGACCCAATTCTAGCTTCAAATAAACTATGAATTGGACTAATTCAAGGGATGGTTATCTAGATGAAAGATTAAGGTTAAACAAGCCAAGTCGAGTTATGTGACATTCGCAATGAGGAGAATAGACTGCCCACGGATCCAAATAGGTGACATTTTCATACCACATGGTCAAAGTTTACAATACCTTGGTCTTCATCTTAATCGACGTCTGAGATGGAAGGTCCATGTAAGGGAAAACAGCTAAATATTAAGTTTAAGAAAATACACTGGTTCCTAAGCAGGAGATAACAATTTTCACTATTTAACAAGCAGTTGTTGTACACGACTATTCTGAAACCTATTTGGACTCATGGAATTCAGCTTTGTGGCATTACAAACAGCAGAAACGTCTAAATAATACATCAATTCTAAAACAAATTACTTAGAAACATAACGGAAACGTCTTGTTTCATAACAAACGGGGAGATCTACGAATATCTGTGTTTACCGTATGTTCGAAAACAAAAAAACAGCGTTTCAGTACAAAATATAAACTGCAGCTAAACAGACACGTGATTCAACTATTAACTTTCTAGATAATAGTAAAGACGTTAAAAGGTTAAAACGGATCCACGTGTTGGACCACGGTGACTTTATCTGATTTGAAGTTTGAGTTGCATAAGCTGTTTTACCATTCAATTCATTATTTCACTTCATTCAAATTCGGTTATTAAACTTTCATTATTAATTTTATTTTCTCTCTCAGTGTTTCATGCGTTTCTCTTGTTTATTAATCCTTTGATTCTTTTTGTTTTGTGTTGAGCCACCTATTCTCTGACTTAACTTTATGTGTATACACTGAAAGTTCTGTATAGATATATAAGTACGTAATGTTTGAGGAGCTTCAATGGAAGCCTCTCTACATGTGATTTTATGTAATCATATTTATTTATGGTTTCTTTAATATTGTAAGTTTTATTTTGAGACAAAAAATATAAATAAAATCAGGGAGTACATGACTTAAAATCCAACGGCGTGTTGTTACCTACTAGTGAAAACATTTTTAAATATACGAAATAAGAGTAAAATTGTAAAATATACACCTATTTCAAAAATTCAGGAGAAAAATAATCCTTAGGGTGTAATATAATAAAATCTTAAATTAATTTTTGTAAGTGTGTGTGTGTCATGATTGAAAATTTGAAATCTGAAAGCCATATTTGGCTAGAATTAAAACATATTTTAACAGCGTTTAAACCCTGTTTTTTTTAAAAATATCTCCGGATTTTTCCGATCACGAATAAATGAAAACTACTTTTATCGGTCTATCCGTAAAATATTGATGATAAATCGATAGATTTTTGCAATTAGATATAACTGACATAGAAATTTACAACATCTTAAAAGATTACTTATGTAAATAAAACACTACTTTTGTTTAAGGTAATAACCACAGAAATTATCGGCTAAAATTCCGAAATATTATTATAATAAAATATAATTTTATTTTAGGTTGTCAAACTATCTGAAAGATCTTGGCAAAATTAATCAAATTAGAAAATTTTCTTTGACGGAAACAATATTACTCAGTTGATAAGCTATTAAATAATAATAATAAAAAAGAAAACCTCACACACGCTTGTTTTACAAACGTGTATATACAAATGTACTAAAAATAATTTTCAATAGAGAGATCTGAGTAGCGAATTATTTTGTAGTCATTTTTACTTCCTTGTACGAAGTAAAGGAAGTATTGTGATCGCGAAGAATTTAGGTTTTCAGATTTCAACGGAAATATCCATTTGACCACCCCTGAAACCATTTTCACTAATTTCGGCGTGACGTCTGTACGTACGTATCTCGCATAACTCAAAACGATTAGGCATAGGATGTTGAAATTTTGGATTTAGCACTGTTATAACATCTAGTTGTGCACTTCCCATTTTGATTCCAATCGACTGAACCATAAATGTCCAAAAAAACCCAAAATCCTGAAAATAGGGATTTTGGACGTTTTCCTAACCACAGTAATAATCTCTCATTGAGAGCTTTTCAACGATTTATTTTAAGTGGTACTTATTTTAATTGGTTTCTGAGTTATAGCCAAATAAAACTGTAATTAATATAATATTTGGATCTAACAAGGGGAAGGCACATCGGTTCGAATTCGACTTTATATGGAAATTTTTTTATTTACTTTTTTTTAACTTAAATGTTTTGATTCATTAATAATTATAACCCGTGATTTAAAAAAAGTTACATTAAATAATTATTCAATAAAAAAAAAATGAAAACAAATCAGAAGTTATTAGTGAAATAAAATTTTACTTAACTTTTAAAGTTATTTTTGGATTTTCTAGTTTAATTTTATTTAATTATTCTAGAATTTCTGTTTAATTTTATTTACATTAAATATAACAAATTACAGCGTGATTGAAAAATAGACCGTAAAAAAAATATATACATCGAGACATACAGGCCCGATCTTTACTAAAATGCAATAAATTCTTACATTTTAGTTCATTACCCGTCTGATACTGTCGGACAATATTCACCCTATGTCGGAGTTGATCATAATTTCGTTTATTTGTTTTTTGTAAGTAATAATTTAATTGCTCTGGTTTGATATAATTCTTCTGATCTTAATTTGTCTACACGTTCTCTAGTTTTAAAATTTTCTCTTTTTATATTCATCATCCTCTCTTAACCTTTTTATTCTTTCCTTGGTTTTAACGTTTTCTTCCTCTTTATATTTATAATTTTCCCTTCATCTTTTTATCCTTTTTTTGGTTTTAACATTTTCTTCCTGTATATATTTATCATCGTCTATTAATATTTTTATTCTCTCTTTGCTTGTAAATTTACTTGCTGTTTATTTTTTATTTTTTTGTTTGCAACATCTTCCTTTTTATTATTTCTTTGGTTTTATCATTTCTTCCTCTATATTTATCATCTCTTAATCGTTTTATTCTTTCTTTGGTTTTAACATTTCTTTCTCTTCATATTCATCCTCTTGTCGTCGTTTTTTTTGAGATATATTTCTTCCTGTTATCTTTCTTTTTCCTGTATGAATTATTTTTAAATAATTTAATAGTCTAATTATTATTAAATAATTTAATAATAATAATAATAATAATAATAATAATAATAATAATAATTCTTTTATTTATACGATACAGCAGAAATTTGAAAATTTTGTTAATACCAACTCCCGAAGATACGAATAAAACTGATCTAGTAATACAAGTAATAAAGAATAATAAAATTTCATGTAAGATTGTTGAAATAATAATTGCATAAATATTTGATGTTAAAAAAAAACAAATATTTCAGCAATTTCAGCAACTGTCCACTTTATTAAAGAATCGGGGATCGCATCACATTTTCAAATGAAATAAGTTTAAATGAAGTGCAGAAAAAAATGTGTATAAGTAATTTAATAGGCGTGCAAGGAAGTCATGTGATGTCCATATCAGAATTTTATTACGTCAATATATTTTATATTGACATACGAGTATATAATTTATAATTAAGTTCCGAATACAAAAAAAGATCTAATTACATTATTATAATTATAATCGTAATTATTATTAGCAGCAGCAAAAAACGTAAATTTAAATATACGGATTAGTTTTTATGTATTTACTTCTCAGTTTTCTTTTTACCTTCGTAAAATTCCACATCGTTACCTCAAGTATTCATATAGATTATTTCCAACGATAATTAGGAAAAGAAAATGATGATAAGATTTAATCAAATCTATTTAAACATCTAATTTAAATTTCCTAACTCAGTTTGACATTTTTTCGACTGGACTATGTTGGATCACGTCGCACATCTATAGACTTTTTTTCTCCTTTTCCAAACTTGTTTTATTCTTTGCTTCTGTTTTTCTCTTCTCTTTTTACTCCATTTTTATTTATGACTTATTAATTGTATTTTTCATGAAACTGGTTTTGTACCCTTCGAAAAATAGTGGGAAAATATTTAGGGGAGAACGCCTTGGAGGATATCTTCCGAATTTTTTTTTTAACAAGTATGTTTACAATCGACTCTTTAAGTGGAACTATAAATAAGTCGCTTGACAAGAAGCATATGATGAATATATGAATATATGATATGAAGGGGGATTCTTAAGGAACTCCTATAATAAGTAAATCATAGTAACAGTTATCAATAATCTAAAGTCCATTAGAAAAAATATTTCTGCCAACACTTCATAGTCCATAAAAACAAAATATTGATAAATAAAAAAAAAAAAAAACAGTAAACAAATAAATCGTCAAACCAAAAAAAATAAATAAATAAAATAAAAATAAAGTAAACAAGAATAATATCACTTAGATTTGGCGTTGTCATTTATCAAACTGTCATGCAGTAGTCCCTAAGTTAAACATATGGAGATGTTTCAACCATCGGAAGTCCCTGGTGTTATCAAGCAGATTCAGTGTTAAGTGTATGACGTGATTTTCAAGACGTAGCTGGTACTTAACACTGCGCTGTCTCACAACCCCACGAACCGTCGAAAGCTCTAAATATTCGTGAATTTCAACATTCCGTGTGAACCATGGTGCCTCTGCAATTGCTCTCGTTACTTTGTTTTGGAAGCGTTGTATGATATCTATGTTAAAAGAAATACTTGCTGTTCTCCATAACTCCAGATTGGTCATATGATAACCTTATAAATCAGTGCTTTATTGGATATAGTAATTTTGCGAAATTAAAAAAACTCGTTTAGATATATATTTTATAAATAAGTTAATATAAATTTTACATTTAAATTTCTGTTTAACAGATATAACTAGAAAAATAATCACTGAAATGTCTTACGGAAGTTTAATAAAAAAAATTTAACAAGTTTCCATTTTGTTAGGTTTTCATAAGAATTTGAAAAGATCTTTCAAATGGTTCGGCAGTTTATTAAAAATGGCCGCAATAAACATATTTATAATATTAAGATGATAAATAAATCATTTTATTTTCTGTAAATCTTGACATTTATATAAAGTTAATAAAACGCCAGCTTCATTTTTATATATATATATTTTTTTTTTTTACTGTACATATTAGAGAGAAATTGTATTTTTAACTTCATGTTATGCTTAAAGTGTAGTCTAATCTGCGCCTGTAATTTAACCCTGTTCAATTTTTTTCTATTTTAATTGCGATAACAATTCTTATATGAAATAAAATAAGAAACGAACAGATAAAATGAATTCATTTTTTACATGAAAATAAAAAAAGATAACTTCAAAGATTAATCAATTTTTATTTAGATTTTAATTTTATAAGTTGATACAAGGAAATATTATAGAATTTGCTTTGTGCATTTATTACATAATGTTAGTTGGAAATACAAGGAATGGTTTGATGTTAAAATGAAACAAGATGGGTTAATTGGTTTATACACAGACTATACACAACATTCTGGAGTAGAAGTTGTAGCAGTAACAGTATGTGTAGTAGTACTAATAGTACTAAAGATACAGTACTATATTAACACAAGGGAAAGGTGGTGAAGCCGCAGTAGTGGAGTAAGGTCTAGACCAGTGCAATAAGTAGCACAGCAAGCGGGGAAACAGGCAGACGATGTGGTGGTTGTTTGTTACTACAGTGCACACAACACGACAGACAGTGGTATAGTGCGAGTATGAGATAGACTGAGGGCAGTTGCTGCTAATCAACGGACGTTACAACGCCGTTACAGTGTTCACTGTTGTGTTATCTTACTACTTAGTGCTTTCCACCGTACCATCACCCAAAATAACCCCTCCCTTTCACAGTTTCCCTCTTTCTCCTTTTCGACAGCCCCAATCAGTCTCATCATCACCAAATGTTACTGAGAACTCTTAACACTTTGAGACTAATATATTACATTACTTCAACCACGATTATTTCTCTATTATTTATTTACAAACTAAATAACTGTTGATAATATATTACAAATGTTATAATTACAGCTAAATGTGTTTTCAACTTTCATCTGCTTACTTTGTAATATTAATTCGTTATACTAAATTTACATTAGCAGCAATTACTTTTTTATTAATTCCTGGAAAAATTTTCAAGCCATTATCGTCCAGGCAGAATTTGCAAATACTATTCACAAAAAGACTATTTCAGTAAATTAGGAAAACATTATTTAACATAATAATAATGAGAGTAATCCGGACAATGTCGGCTCGCGTATAGGCACTGTGGAATTGCAGCACCCCTTATTTCTACTTGATATTATCGATAAAATTTAATATGAGTTCCTTTATCTTTAATTATTTCTTTATACTTGTACAATATACAATCCTTAAGCTTAATGTCAGTGTATCCATCTCCCAGTTTATGAAAAAGATACAAAAAGTATTGTATGGAACTGTCCGCTTCACAGTTCCAGCGGCGTGGTATTTGGCTGTTGTGCGCATGCGCACACAGGAAGCTGCACGCGAGGCTGTGAGGGAGAGAGAGCACTATCGCTCCGGTAGTGCCGACCCTGGCGTGCTGGTGGAAGGTAATTTTTTTTTACTCCGCGTGTGTTGCGCTTAAAAACCATGTACCATATTCTTCAATGTGATAAAGTGTAGAAATTAGATTATTATCCTGCTTCTAGATATTCTATTTTATTCATTTTTTTTTCAGTTCTTTTATTTTACAGAAAACTTTAACCATGGCCTTGAAAAGGCCTAGAAAAAAGTTTTCTGGAACAGCACCCCCCCCCCTCGCTAATTTTAGCTACGAGCCGTCACTAAATTCGGATTTGAATGAAAGTCTAATTTTATATTTTGCAAACAGAATTTTACATGACAGTTTTACTTTCTATTTAATTAATTTTGTTTCTATGTTCTTCAGAATAAATTTGTTCATTCTAGATAATTAAGATTTATCATTAATTGTTGGTTTTAATATTACTTAACCAAATAAAAAACATCAAATACATAATAAAATTTGAAACGTCTGTTTTGGAAAAACAGACTGAATTGTAATCAAACTATTCTACAGACAAATTTAAAATAAAATAAAACAAAAGAAATCTCTTGAGAAGTGTTTCGTATTTTATTTGAAACTTGTTCAAATTAAAAAACCACATTCCCTGTTTTTTAGTGGAAATGTAAAAGGAACATATTTTCGTAATTTTGATAAACGGTTCTTAACCGTTTAACCGTTCTTAACCTTGATTTCTTAGAAATCAGTTCTAGTTTACCAGAACTGATTTCTAGTGGAAACTAATTTAATTAGATATAAATAAAAATAATAAAAGTTTTTACATAAATTTCTAAAAGATCAAATGTAATAAATTCTACTGTAACTTAATAGAAAAAATATTCCTATTTTTTTTAGTAAATAAACTGCTTCTAATAAAAGATATTTACCGTACGAAATAAATATAAAATAAAGGAAATATTTATCATTTCCCTTTGAATATAGCAGTAATATTTTACTCATTTCATAATACAAAGATTCTACTTATTGTAACTGCAATCAAAACTATAAAAATAGTTAAGAGGAAACCGAGTAAATATACAAAAATAAATGTTTTTCTACAAATACTAAAAAAATTCTTTTGATTTGTAATTGGTCTAAAGAAAAATTTAAATTTAAAACGTTTTGTATCTCTGCAATGTGTACTATGTATACCACATAGTATTCATAAGTTTAACTCTAAAAAGAGTAATGTGCAACGTTTAAAGAAAAATACATACAATGTTACATAAGGACATACATAAATAGTTATAAAAAAAAATAAGAGGAAAATAAACTCGTTAAGCAAAGGAGTAAGTCCAATTAAATGAATTAAAAAGGCATGTAAATTGAGTATTCACACACAGAAGTAAAAACCCACAAGAAACATCTGAATAGTAATGATGAAAAAGAGTGAAAGATTCTATATTTATCTTCTTATAAAATTCAATCGTTTGACGATTAGAAGCCGTTAAAATGTTATATAAATAAATAATTTTTTTATCAAAAAATCCAGTTCGTAAACAAAAAAGATGAGATGCATTTAAGAAAAGAAAAAGATTATTTATTAAATAACTGGTGGAAAATAAGGTTTGAAGTCAAAGTCGGTAACTTTTAAATTCGAGGCAAAAATTTATGGCTTAGGTTATTTAAGGACCATAAAAAAATACGTATATTAAAAAATAAATAAAATATGAATGTAAAAAGTTTTTGAATTATATTCAACTTAAAAAAGACGACTTTCTTTTTTCTTTGACGATGTCAGCTTCTGCCCGTTTTGAAAAAAGTTTTAGAAAATGTGGATAAGGGAAAGGAAAGAAACATAAGGAAAACTATGATGGTATCAAGGAAATAAAGGGTGGTAGAGAAATAAAGCGGGGATGGAAAGCAGACGATCTAGCGGAAGGAGAAGAGGATCAAGGAATTTCTTCGTAAGGGTGGTAGCAAAACTGGTGGTAGGTGGGTGTGTTTGGGCACGGTTTTAAGAGTGGCCGGACCAATTACTAAGAGGCATAAGAAGAATTACAACAAGAAGAAAACAAAGAAGAAGAAGAAAAAGGAGTAGGGTCCCAGCTGGTTTAAACGATAATGCAATCAAATTGTATTAACAATTTGATCATGTTTCAATTTAAGTTGCAACCGTTATATTAACAACAAAGCTTAAGCTAGAGGGGGATCCTTTGACGACCAACCAGTATCTCCTCTGTCCCTCGCTCTTTAACTACTTCCCTCCCGCCATCGTTACTTACTATACAACATGCGGCTTCACTACCACCCTCTATTTCACTTTAACAATCGTTCCCTCTCACTCTTTCTCACTCAAAAGGCTTGCTTCACTCACGTTCCATCTCTCTTTATCTTTGTACATGTTGTATTAACTAAACGATTACAGTTTACGATGTTCCAAAATTGTCTCCATGGAAATATTCCAACAATCCAGTAACCTACTCTTATTCCGTTATTATAACTTTAAAATTGTACAGAAGTAAAGAGATGTGAACTTGGGGGTGAAACATACCGATAATATTTCTTTTTAATTTGAAAGTAATATTGTAATAACTTTAAAAAATCTAATTTAAAACATTTTTTACGCAGAATTTAGATTGAAGAAAAGGTCAACAAGAAAGGCTCCAAAACTTTGAAAAGTTATATTTTTCAGAAATTTAAGACATATATGCATTTATGAGTTTCAATTAAACCTAAATAAATAATTAAACGCTTCCAAAGTGCTTCATGAACTGTGAATTATTTATTCATTAATCTTAGTTAGAATTTTGATCTGGCCAACTATTTCGGTTACTTCAACAATTTGTGATAAATAAACAAACTTAAAAAAAAAACAACATAATAAAATAATCAAATAAATAACATAATGAAATAAATCTTATATTAAAACCTCTTACTGTACATTTATTAAAATGATCATACAGTAAACTGCCATGCATATTCATTATTACCGCGTAACTCAATACCTTCTTGGGGTCAGAGAATTAAAACGAGGCAAATAGCTTTGGTTTTGTTATGTAAGCATATTCAATTTCATTAACAGGAATTTTACGAAATTGTTTCTAATTTTCCAGAATAAACTTACATTAACTAGAAATTAAAATTCTTGGGAATAGAAAAGGTTTTCAAATTTTGAAAAAATAAAATACAAAATAGGCTGAAAAAGTAACAACTAATGCATATCTTTTGAGAAATATTTTTTGTTTTGTGTTTTATAGTGAACTCATTGACAAAGGAGTCGAGAATTTAAAACTAAATTTTATATCTATAACTAAAATAATTGTAAATTATTGCTACAGAGTAAAACAAAAATCCCTTTCGGCACGCCGGAAAGTGGAGGTACATTTCACCGGTACTAGGTAGGGGATAAAAAATATTCCGACCTTAAAGTTAAGAAAAACTTCAATTTTTCTCAATACGACAATGATAGCAAGTGAAAAAAACGTTTCACATGTTTAGCATACGACAAGCCCCATCTTATTACAATTCCAGCAACATTTTGGTCATCTCTTCCCGTAAAAGTTGGTCATATCAAAAATTTTTGAACATAAAAGTTTTAGGTAATGTTTAGAGGACTAACGATCACTTTAAACGGTTCGATACTGCGCCTATTAAGGGAGGTATGATTTCTTTTTGTCTTCGAAACTCCATTTTTTCCACCCCTGGGCCAATGGTTGGTGATATCAAAATACTTTACGTAGATAAGTTTTAGGCCCTTATCCAAAAAACAGTCGGAACTTAAAACTAATTCTATATTTTACTTAATAAGAATGTTATAGCGATATATTTTTTTCGAAACAACTCTCCATTTCCACCCTCATGGTCCGATTTTTCCCATTCACAAACCTGATCGAGATTTTGGATCGTTATATTTTATGTATAAATTTTAAAGTGATACATAAAATACGCAAAGTACGGCAGTTATCGTGTCCATAAGAAACTGAAGTATATATATATATATATATATATATAAATGCATAAATACACTTTTGAACTGACAGTGGTTTGGGGTCTGGGGGGATGTGAAACGCGAAGATATGTCGAAATTCCTCTGAAGTCGAATCATGGTACTCATTATATTAAGTAGGTTTCTTATGAAATCTACCTGAAAGCAACACCTAAAAGAATAAACACTAATAAAAAAAAAGTAAACGTAAAAGTTTCAGCTTTAATTGTAGCTGATAATTATTAGTACATTATCAACACGAAAGATTTTACTTAGGTTGAATTTTGACCAAACTAACAAGAAGTTACTATCGTATACAGAGAATGCTGTTAAATATTAGTATAACAATCTTTTTAAATAATTAACTAAAAAAATATAAATTATTTCAAACCATTTTACTGTAAAATTAATGAATATATTTATATATATGATAAAGCAAAGTGTAGGTATTTCACTACAATGAGACTATCTAGAGTACAGTTTATGTGGGTTTAATCGTAACGCATAATCTGAATCGGAAATAAATACAACATGATCAGTAATAGAATATCACCGTACATTTGCTTTTGACGTCATATCTAAGATTTTGAAATCAAGATGCAATCTGGAAGAAAAATTTACTTCAATCCTGTAGGAAAAAACTAAAAAAAAAATCGTTATATATTAAGATTGATGAGTAATTACTTACAAATGTAGACTGGCTTAGTTTTTTAATTTTTAAGTGTAGACTGCTTATTATAAAATACAATCAAAAATATTATTCATAGAAAAAGTAGTTTAAGGTATTTTTAACATAGTGCAGTTTAAAGTTGGCTCAATAAAATAAGAACCAATAGTGAATGGACAATAAGTTATTGATATTTTATTAAACAAATCATAAAACTTAGCTAAATGCTTTCTTTGAGATTATTGCCCTCCAATATCAGTTTAAAATATATTTTATTATAGTGATATAAAAGGAAATAAAATAGAACCGATTTAATTGCTCTATCTTACTTAGTCAAATTGCAAAAAACGTTTGTTTTATTTAGTATTAAATGCAATAAGAAATTAACTCTACTACTTTTTAAATCTCTAACTAATTCGTTTAAAGAACATTATGTACAGAACTAAAACATTTATATTTATTTCTACGTATCAACATTCTAAACACACTGTAATAACATTTTAACGTATATTATTAGTACATTATCAGCTGCAAACATTTTACTTAGGCTGAATTAACTTTTATGTATTTTCTTTAAACGATTTAGACATAATGCATAATTTTTATTCTTGAAAAAAGAGAGAAATAACAAAATAACTTATTAAGAAAGTTACAAAAATTTATCATATAATAACATTTCTAGTACGCAAACTTATCTATATTATAACAGAAAAAAATTGTATACATTGAAGAATTAATTTAATAAAAAAATTAAGTATTCTTTATAAATACTGCTCAAGTAAAATATTCCGATATTAAATACTATCAGCAAACGTAATTATACACGAATAAAAGTTTGAATAGCACCTGTTAATTATCATTAGGAAAGTTAATTATGATAATTCTTTAACATAATAATATTTTAAAAAACAGCACTTCTCAAAAATATTTTTTTTTTTTGACAAGATTAGTAAAAATAATACTGAAAATATAAAATATATACAAAAATTATTTATTTTTGAACGAAAACTTCATTTACCTACTTACTTATACTTGTATATACTTATATTATTCGAAATTAATTCTAATTCAAATTTAGAAATCAAATTTCTAATTAGTATCAAATTTAGAAAAAAATTAAAAAACAAATATGTATGAAAGTACAATTATACGGCAGAAAAATGGACAATAGAGAAATCTGAACATGGAAAAATGGTTTTGAAACATGGTCTTACAGGTGAGCTATATGGGGGGAAGGGAATAAGCCGGACCGATGGAATTTAATATGAAAAGATTGGCCAAGATAAACGTTTATTGTAGAATCCAATTAAAAATAGGCAAATTTGTTGAGCCGTATATTAAAAAAAAATCCGGATTAGTTATTGGGTTACAGGAGGAAGTATAAATGGTAAATAGTAAAGGAAGAGAAAGATTTGGAATATATCTTCAGTTATTAAGATAACTGAAGATGCAGTGTGTATAAAGTTTTTTGAGGCTAAGATAATAGCAAAGAAAGGGATGGAGAATGGATCAAAAGATTGTTGACAAATAAAAGTCTGCTCAGATATTGATTAGATACTAGGACAGGGATTTGAGCTAAGTGATTTAAATATACTGGTGTATATATTTATTCAAGGTCTATTCTCCATTCATTTCTCAATGTGAAACCTAAGGAAAATGTATAAACGATTTTTTTTTTTTTTTTAATATTTTATTCACTCATCAGTAATTTGCTACTTCATCGCTTAAAAAATAATCTATTATTATTTTCTGTTAATGTAATGCTTATACGTAGCGTTTGAAAAAGGTGTTAATATAAAACGGCAGTGATATTGGATAATTAAAAACTTGGTTATTCATTTGACGTTTGGGTAAAAGCGCTGAACTTGATATATTGTCAAGTCATTTAATGCCATTTAGTAAACATGGAACGGTGGTCAGGTGCACACTGTATTTTCTGTATAAAAATAGTTTTATTAAAATGGTGATTACAACTATACGTCTGTTATCTCGCAATCGGTTCGAATTCCGCGTCATAGACGGGTACCGCTATTCATTCAATAACCTTACGGGATAAAAAAATTGAGGTTCACATTAAATTTAAAACATTACCGAGCAGATAAAAGTGCTAGTACGCCAGAAAACATTGATCAAGTTCAAACTGCGATAACCGGCAGTTCAAGATGTAATTAAATAAGAAGTAGCTATGAATATCAGCGAACTAACGATCCGTCGAATCTTACATAAGGATTTACATTATCATTCCCATAAAAATTAAACTGATCAGGATTTAAAAGATTTATGACATTCATTTATGCCAAGAAATATTGAAGCAATCGAATTTTCCACCGTATGATTGTTTGTCAGATTCAGCTCGTTTTCACCTGAACGAGAACGCAAATAAAATATTCGATACAACCGTTACATAGTGTGAGTTACAATGTACGATGTACTTTCGTAATCTACCAATACTGGACCATTTCTTTTTCAAAAGATCGAGGAAACGCTACAAACGTTACTCCAACGCGTTAAAATTGTTGTGACAATGGTCCCAACATTTCTGAGACTAGAATTAGTTTGAAATCCTACAAATTCCCTGATTACTTCAAATCATATTGCTCGTGCATCTATTACTGCTTTAAGAAAACTTTTTTTGAATCATTTCATATCCAAAATGCGGTCATATTTTGGTCCGCTTGATCTACTGATTTGTCTACACGCGACCTTTTTCTTTGGGGTCAAGCGACTGAAAAAGTTAGCGGAAGTAAAATTAAAAATTGGAGTTGCACATCGGACATGTTACGCCGAGTAAAGGAAAAATTTTGATTAGCATTACAGAAATGCGTAGATCGTAATGGTCCCTGATTCTTAAGCGTTATTAAAAAAAAATAATATATAAATGATATTTCTTACTTAAAAAGAAAAAAAACTGAAAACAGTAGAAACATTTCTTTTAAAATAGAAACATACTCGTATTGAAATACAGGAGTTTCCGCTTCACTGACGTTATTCTTCTTTACCTCAAATTATTTTATTTATATATATATATATATATATAATGATATTTAAAAAAAGAATAACAACAGACAAAAGTTAAGTCAATTAGTTTTGTATATAAGCGTTATATAAGCACTATACGAAATTTTCATTCATTAGCTTATCTTGAGTAAACTATTTGTTACAGTATAATGACGTCTGTGAAGTTGATCTATGAATAATGACACAATTCCACTTCAGTATTAATCATCTGACAGACACGTTTATTCATTTATCTTGAATGAATTTGTACACAAAGGCTAAATCTATTTAAAGTAATTGTTTTTAAGTCAATTGTTTCAGTAACAAATCGGCATTTTATCACGTAATAATAATTCCTATTGAATAACAAATATTAATCTATTAAAAGTATAGAATTAAATAAAATATGGGTCTGGATCATGTATTTTATACCCCACAAAGGATTTGTTGTTCTAATATTGATCTGTGAAAAAAGTATCTGCTACCAGTTAAAATTGGGTAAAAACAAAGATTAACAAATCATGTGAAGCAAAAATTAGTAGGAAGTGTTCAATTTTTACCATTATCAAGATGAATGGTCATTCTGAGACTAAGATCTATAAACAAATCGTAATTATTTCTACTTACACAACCTGTTACGTAAAACAATTAATCCTTAAATGATAAATACTTAAATGGTTAATGATAATATATACTTCAATAAATTTTGATACGATAACGACAAAAGATATTTCGAATACTATTGGCCCTAAAAACGATCGTCAAGTTAACTCAATCTTGGTGCTAAAAAAGGCAGGCATCAACTATAATAAGCCAACCGTTAAAGAGCCGTTTGTAAGAAGGCTATCGAAACTAATACCAGCGACGGCTGGGCCAACTGGGGAGTTTACGGTTTTAACTAGCCATAGATGGTTGTTAAGGGAACCATTTTACACGTTGTCCTGCAACAGGGATCGGGAATTTGACCGGAAGGGTTGGCTTTGTTGCCGACTGAAATCCTGTGCCTTGAGTCTTTCTTATTCCCGAGAAAAAAAGCAAAAAAAGTCTCTCCGGGCGTATGTTCTGACCTGGCCAGGAAAAATTGCTCTTAATACAGTTATCAAATTTCAATGATGGTACGTTGAAATAGATTGGTCAGATCGGAGCATGACATTGGTTAGAGTAACTACTATTCTGACATCAGCATAATAAGACCTACGTATATTATTGATTAAAATAATGAGTCTGAAATTTTCACAAAATTTTATATTTCCATTAGGATTATCATAACTGATTTGAGTGTTTTTTCTGCGATTCCTAGCACTGTCACTCTAACATATGTAGTTAACGCGTTTCGAAGTACCTCCATTCTCGAAACTACTTTAGCATTTATTCTCAAAATTAATTTAGCACTGTGTCTTCCATAGTTGGGATCGTCGAATAAATAACGATGTTAAGCTAGTCCCACTCCCATTTCCTACTGTCATGGCCTCTGCTTTTTTCCTCACGTTCTAATGGTTAAACAATTACTTGAAAATAATACTTTTCATCTTTATTTTAATAATTTTAGATTTTTTAATATTACACCGGATTGATTATTTATTTGTTCATTAATTATGTCCCGTCCTTTTAATCTTAACTTGAATATTTCTATGTTTTCTAGAATATTTAAACTTTCCCTTTTTCAGCATTACGTAAAAGTTTCATAGATTTTATAATTTCATTGGAAATATGTTCTTTTTCTATCAAATTCATTGCATAATTTGAATCTTTTTAAATATTCTACTTTCAAATTCTTATTTAAAATATTGTAGAAAACACTGAAATATTCAATCAAAAATTAAAATGACAGGACGTAATTAATAAACAATAAATCCATTTAAATTTTGAAAATCTAAAATTATTAAAATAAAAGACGAGTAAGATTGTTTTCAAGAAATTTTATAACCATTTGAGCGGGATGGACAAAGCAGAAGAGGCCATGACAGTAGGAATGGTGAGTTGGAGGAGCTTATATCACTATTTATTCGATGATCCTAACTTAAGAAGACTCAGTTCTAAAAGTAATTTGAGAATGAAGGTAACTCCGAAACTTGTTAATTATGAATCTTACAATGACAATTCTAGGAAGGGCAGAAAATAACACTCAAATCAATAATGAGTCTCCTAATTGATTACTACATGCTAATTTTAGCTCGTAAAAATAATACAGCTAAAGAAGACAAGTTAATACTTCGTGCAATATAAGCGAAATAATTCTTGCTTGTGAAATCATCCAAAACTTTCCTTTAGAAAACACTTGGTCTTTTTTAATTATTTATTTTTTCATCTAAATCTTAATGTGTTACAGAGTAGAAACAGAAAAAAAATTATATTGATCTGTAAAGAACAAATATTTTATTAATTTACTAAACAAATTTTTAATTAACTATGCTCCGTGGAAAAAACTTTGAGTAGATATCCAGTTATCCAAAATTTATTTCGCTCGTCAAGTCCAACTACAGTCGAGGACATGAATGCAGCCAATCTAGTTTCAAACAAACAATTGTGGAAATCAACATTTCAAATTTAATAAAACGTAGACTTTGTCTTCTTTCACTTTTGTGTTATTTTTTCTGTGAAATCATTGTATACATATTTTTCACCTCATATCTTAAGTTTCTCGTACGGTCCATGTAGTTTACGACAAGTTATTAAAAATATTTCTGGATTCTAGATTATTAATCCTTAATTATAATTCGTATACTGATATGATTTTTTAAATCACATTCGACATTACATAGAATTGAACTGCAGACAAATTTATTGTATTAACTCATCAACAAAAGCAAAAAGAAAAAATAATAATTTTGAATTAATAATTGTTATTCAACTGTAATTTAATTAGTTATATTTAATTCACTATATTATCAAAATAATAATGTTTTTCAATTTTTAGCTCAAATAAGTTCTGAAATATCAATGAAATTTGAATCAACACTTTCAAAAGGATACAAGATGATCTAAATCGCTATTAATAAATTTCCGCTGATAAAGGATAGAAGAAATCTTTTCTCAATTAATGCAACTAAATATTTAAAATAATTAAGCCAGTTCACAATGAATTAGAAGTAATAAAATAACGGTAAAGATTAAAAATATTTCTTACAGAAAGAATTGTATCATTTAATCTGCATATATACGACTCATTTCGTTGATCATATTTCACACAAAATTGGTACTGACATATTTTTCAAATAATTTGAGTATTAAGTATTAATTAACAATGCTTTATCGCTATAGATATTAAGATAAACCCGGAATATGTACAAAAATGAACAGAATAAGTTTTTAAAGTTCATTAAAAAAAAGTTCAAGTTTTCATTCAAAAGTTGAAAATTTCATTAAAATTATAATTTGATATTTTTAATTATGAAATGTCTCTTTTGTTTAAAACTGATAATTGTTAATTTATTCAAAAAAAAGTAAAAAAAAACGTATTTTTTATCGAATATCTACCAGATTGTTATCCTTTTAAAGAAGATGCAATGCTTCTTAAGAGGTACTGTTTGATCAATACGATTTTAAACCATCCCTGTTATTAAAAAATAAAAATGATAGTGTAAAAGCCAAGGAAGAAGAGACTATTTTGTGTTAATAGTTAAAAATTAACACTGTAATATATTAGAATTGATCGGTTATAATACCTGGTTTAAAAGTTTAAGAGTGTTATTTCACATTTTAAAATATATTATATGAAAAAAGACAGACATGCTTATAAAAAATTCAAATCCTGTCTGTGGTGTATTATTTCATCTGTCATTGGTTATATGAAAAAGAATTTTAGGTAGACATTTTTGGAGAATTAAGTCAAGGATTGAAGAATTCCTAATAAGATTTGTCAGTACTGTTGAACGGTAAAGTGAAAGGTTTCCTTATTGTAGGGAATGAAATTTACATAACTGAAATCCGTAGTCTACCTACAGCATGAAATTTTTGTAATGAATGTGAACGTTTTATTCAATGGAAAGAAAGGTTTGGGTGACGGTGGAATCCCGTGTTTATTCGTGTTTTTTTTTACTTCCACTTACGGCTGCTAACATTAGCTCATTATTGCTATAGCACCGTTCATTTTAAACGTATTATTGTCTAAATTTCTCCTATTCCTAGCTTTGTTTTCTCTATAATTCATTCACTTTAGAATTATAATTAGCACTAAATCACTTGTATCTTGATAAAACTTGATAATTTTAACCTCTATATATATATATATATATATATATATATATATATATATATATATATATACATATATTTAAAGTTATTTCATTTTTTCCTTACTCCAGTACTTTCTTTCAAGTAATAGTTATAAGTTATCAAGTCAAAAATTAAAAAGAAGTATTTTGTTTATTAAAAAAGAACAATCTAAAAATTTTAAATAATCAGTCCTTAATTACTGCTAAGTAAAGATTTTCAACTTAAGTTGTAAAATTTTATTTGAATTACGCTCATATATACGAGTAAAAGCGTATATATGTACGTTTTCATAATACATGAAAACATTGTGTTCAGTATTCATAGATGTTCATTACATTACTTTTTTAAGAATTAAATTCTGTACAAATTTTTTTCGAAAAAATAAGCATTTATTACTTATTTAAGAAAGTTATTTTAAGCCAAACATTAAAAAGTTGTTTTTTGGACTCTTAATTTTGGGTTTTAATCAGATATCGTAAAAACTAAAGGAGTTACAGTTATGGGACATATTTTAATGAATTTTTCAGGTCAAAAACCATAGATAACCATTAATTTTGCCTCTGGATTAACGTGCAAAAAATTTCAGTACGACCTCATTTCACTGGGGGAGCTGAGATCCAGGCGAAATTTTTCGCTAGCCGTAACTCGCTAACGAAGCGTTTCCAGACCTATGTTTATTGTACTTTTTCCATTGTTTTTGATAAGCGGAATAAGGTGTACTTTACAGGTGTAAAGTATTGCAGATACCTCGTGACACATCTGGAATATATATAAAATAATAAAAGAGAAAGGTGTATTTTTCGGTGTCGTGCGAAGAAGAAATTGGCAATTTTTTCAGTGTTACACGATTCCTAAAATTTTTTTTCATTCTACATGAAAATTTGTCATACAATTCTGGGAAATATTTGTTACAAAACGTCAGCATAATGAGGTTTTAATATTATTCAATGAGAAAGAGTACAGCTAACCAGCGTTTTTTTTTTCTTCATATATTTAATCATTAATACGAAGTATTTATACTTAATAGACGACACAAACTATGTTTCTGAGTTCGTGACAAGAAACACGTCCGAGATGAAAAATGCAATAAACAATAAATACACATTTAAAAAAAAAAACACGGAATTAAAAGCTGGTGTTTTTCGGTGGGTCATAGCCTGAATATAAAATTTACCAGTTTCGTGATAAAAAACACATTAAAATATTTTATGATATAGTTAATAAAAAAAAAATTTAGATCATGAATCGAGTTGAAAATTTTAATTAAATATGATTCTGTTAAAATCAACGTATATGTACAACTGTTAATAAACTTAGTAAGATTAATTTTATATATATATATATATGGGATAACGGGCAACAACATCTATGGAATCCCGGTGGAAATTGGTATCGTATGATGCTATGTATCATGTTTGTCCAAATAGGGTCTCGGCATTTCGTGCGTAGACCCCGGATTCCAATCGCGGTCAGGCATGGTATCTTTTCAAACGCTACCAATTTCTACCGCCAAAGAATATAGCTGTAATAAAAAAAAATTTAAGATAATATTATTATTTTATTACTTAGACTTGTTATTATGAAATAATATTATTATACATATTGTTGGCAAATTATCAATAAAAAAAAATTCCAATTAACTTTTTTTTTGCCGTTGGAATCTGTTCAACTAATAAAGAATAAGCAACCCCCCCCCCCCTGCGACCCAGTGATATAAGGATGATATTTATGACATTTAAATGAAGTGTACACTTGTACAGACAGCCTCACGCCAACCATTCCTGAGATGTGTGGTTAATTGAACCCCAACCACCAAACTACCGGTAACTACGATGTAGTATTCAATTCCTTATAAAAGCAACTACTTTTACTAGGATTTCAACCTCAGACCTTCTTCAAAAATTAACTCTTAAACAACTGATTTAATTAACTTTAAAAAAAAGAAGCAATACGTTAATTCAAGTATAATTTATTTTTCAATATATAAATATAAATATATATATATATATATATATACATTATATTTGTTTCTAATAACTTTTACCGATTTTCTATGATTAGGTTTGAATGCTATTCCCTTGAAACACCTTAATTAACTTTTTATTTGTAAAGTAAGTTTAAGATGTTATTTTGATGCAGTAACAGGCAGATTTAATTAATTTCCTATTTTTAGGGATTAGGGTTATCAACTCCAGTTTAAAATTATTTCTACTTAGGTAATATTTATATTATTTATGTTTTTTTTTATTACATAAGAAAGAAATACAATAGGAAAGAAAAACAATAAACATTTCCTATTCCGAAGTCTGAAATAGTCAAAAGTTAGAATACATATGAAAATAAAATTTTAATTTTTTTCTTAATATTTTTATAAATTTTTTAATAAACCTAGTATAATCCAATTAATATTATTATTTATTTTATGATAGACTGTTTTACCACATAAGATTAAAGTTTTGCTGGCGTATATATAATATGAAAATTTAGTATCACTTGAAAAATTCTACGCGTCATCAGAAATAATAACCTAGGACCTTCCGGATGAAAGATTGATTTGCTATCACTAAGCAATTTTATTATATACAGAACTTTTATATAAACCTATACTTTTCAAATTAAAAATATTTATTTTCTTTCATTTAATCCAAATAAAAAAAACTAATAATAAATGAAAGATCTGTTTACACGATTCTTTGTACTAGTATAGTTTAGAGAATGGGACGTAAAAGAACAAAAAAGAACACATGCAAGCACACTTAAAAACGAACAGATTGTTTTTGCTTAATTTATAGTTCGCTGATTGTAAAAATGTTTTTGTGGATCAAATTTGAGAGAATTATCATATTTCTCACTATTGCATACAAAATATTAGGAAAATTAAAAATAAATTAAACTTCAGTAAAGAATATGTAAATAGTTTAATGTGCTAAACCATTTTTCTATAGTAGTAAAGAAAAATTCACGTTGGACAAAGAATCATAAAAATTATTCCACTACGGATTCCAATACGGGTAATATAGAAAATAAAAAAAATATATTAATTTAGGCTATAGTGAAGACAAAAATAAATTTTTAAAAATGAACAAGAAAAATACTAGGTCAATTTAAAAACAAATTTTTTTAATGTTACGTAAAATTCTTTTTTTTTATTTTTAAATATATAAATTCAGTTATTTTTTTAATAATTTCAGTACCAATAAATTTCCACTACTAATGAGATGAGTTCACATATGTTTGTGAAATTGTTATTCAACAGTTCTTTTTTATTCTACCCCAACTAGATGTAGTCTGCTATACACGAGTGAAATAAACATAGGCTATATTGGAGTAAAACATTGTTGGCAGCCATTTGGAAGGAATAATCCTCATTTAAAGTCACAAAGCGAATGCTAAACAGAATTTATTGAATGCAAAATGCTAAAATTCAACCTAGCTTAGTTACAATCTGATGTTTCTATAAAAAAAAGCTCCAATGTAAAATTTAGGTCACTCTATATTGGTTCGACCTTCTTGCCGTCCATTAACATAAAGTTTAAGTACACTATTGTCCTGCCCTCTTGCGGTTTTTTAAGAAAACTAAAAGAAACTCTCAAGTCGGTCGTAGTAGTTCCCTAAAAGCACACACCCGTATATTTATAACATACATATCCACGTTTATACTCGATTAAAAAAAATAATAAATAATTTTAATAAATACAAAAATCAATAGATGAGTAAAAAAATTATCTTCTTATTAATTTGTCACCATCATTATCCGGATTAAAATTATACATACAAAATTAGTAACATAATATAGGTTATTTATCACAATATCCTATATTATAATAACTAGCAGGCCGCAATATATAATGGTTAGCAATCGTGGCTTCCAGATCAGCGAGCTAATCTCGGACTCGATTCCTGGCTGAAATCTGAAATGCTTTCACGAGTTATATTAGTCATCTTACCTTCCGCATTAAAATGTTGTATAACATGTCACAGATAGTATAATAAATAATAGTCTATACTTATTTATTAAGGGATATTACGTTGTAATTTTTATGTTATTATCTTATTTAAGTGAAGTTGTAATATATATATTCCCCCCGCATGTAGCAGAAATTGGTTACACGACATATTCTATCAGTAAAAAGATTTTAGTGAAATATATCTGAAAAATTGTAAATAAATTCGTTTTCAAGTACGTATCATTTCATTATATATTCAGTCGTTGATTAGTAAATAAATATAAATGCGTAGCAGATTTTTTAAAGGAGTAGATTCTCAGTTTAACCTGCATGTATTTTTTTTATAAATATATTTACGTTACGGTCAGGTAAGGAACGATTTTTTTTGCAAACTTTTAACTTCTCTCCAGCTTTTAAAAGTCAAATTTTAAAGAAATGAATAGCATTATTTTTTAACTTTTACTATATTTTTTAAAAGTCTATTTTATTATATTTTTTTTTTATATCTAAAATACGAGAACATAAAAAAGCAATGCAGACCCCTAACCGCCTAGTTATTTAATGATGTATATTTTATTTGGCAGTGTCTTGATTGAAAAATACTCACTGGCATTTGTTTTAAGAGGATCTTTTATTGTAATGATTACTTATTTTTGTAATTATCATTGTTTACTATGGGCTTGAACAGTTATATCGTTTTGTGTTTCTTTTTTGTTCTTTAGAATAACTAGTATACTTAGAGGATGCAAGGATGAAAGTCCTTTCTAGTATTTTCCTAGAAGTTTCCTAATTTATAAGACATCAAACGCTAAAACGTTTCCAGAAATTAATTATTAAGAAACTTAGTTAATAGTTTTAAAACGGAATACGTAGAAATTTCCCAAATCATACACAATATCACATGGTGTAGAATTTTTAAAGAAATAACTCGCTAAATCTACTGAAGGGACAATTCCTTAAAAATATAAAACAACGCAAGATATATATATATATATATATATATATATATAATATATAAATTTATATATTTTAGGGAAATTTGCCGTAATGCAAGTTATTTAAATAACTAATAAGCCAGCTATTTTTACACGGACTTGAATACTAGATCGTGGATACCGGTGTTCTTTGGTGGTTGGGTTTCAATTAACCACACATCTCAGGTATGGTCAAAATGAGAATGTACAAGACTACTCTTCATTCACACTCATACATATCATCCTCATTCATCCTCTGAAGTATTATCTAAACGGTAGTTACCGGAGGCTAAACAGGAAAAGAAAGAAGAAGTTATTTAAATAATTCAGAACTGTTTTATGACGTCTGCATTTTAAGTGTAATTTTACAGTATTTCTTTCTTGCACTCAACTAGGAAGCCTTTCACTTACACGCTTGAATTTTATTGATTATTATAAATATGTTAATTTAATGGAGATTTATGAAGTATCTTTATAAACATTTGTCACTTTTGCTCTCAATGAATAATGAAATTATTTTATACGCATTTTCAGTACATGCCTTTTCAATGGTTAATGATTTTAACATTATATGTTACTTATTATGATTTTTTTTGGTTGTTTGTTAAAATATATATCCCGTTTAAATTGAAAATCAGCAGCAATTTGAATTTTTTTAAATTAAAAAGAATTTAAAAAGGATCCATCAAGTTCTTG
This sequence comes from Lycorma delicatula, assembly GCF_047948215.1. Lineage (NCBI taxonomy): Eukaryota > Metazoa > Arthropoda > Insecta > Hemiptera > Fulgoridae > Lycorma > Lycorma delicatula. Next base: position 74,556,704 of record NC_134459.1, on the reverse strand, counting down.
AGATATGAACTTTTATAAAAGAAAAACTAAATAAGTCAAGATACAGCCATTTACCCGCTTCTATAACTATACGAGTATTTTTCTTTATATTTATTTGAAGAATATCCAACTGATCAGGACCATATTATGTTAAGTTCTAAAGATTAATAATAAAAGAGATTATTATTAACTGAAACTTTTTTTTTTTTAATTTTACAACACAAAGCTACGATTTTCATTCATATATATTATTAAAATAATCAAACAATTCGTATTTTTATCCATGAAAAACAAAAAAACAGGTAATACTAAAAATGATGCAATAAATAGCCTATGACAAAATATAAACAACAGTTTAAGAACTTTTTTTTAACACTGCTATAGTTATCAATAGCAAACAATCGTTTTAACTTGAAAAGTTTAGTTCCACAATAATCAGGTAACTAAGAAACAGTTAAAGAGAATTCACTGCTGTTTTAAAAGTTTTTTATTTCTCTTTTCTTTTTATTATAAATTTCTATCACTGTATTGTTACAAAAATTCACCGTCAGGAAAATTGGCATGACAGCGGACTAACGTTACAAAACTGTTTTAATTTTAAATTCACGTCAGGCGTCATATAAATAATTGTAATATTTCTATTTAAACTGTACCACATAAGTTAAAATTAAATCACCGATTAGAATAAACAAATCAAACTTCATCATAAATTTATTATAATAGAGTATTACAGCTCAGAACGGCATACAAGTTCATTCTTGTTATTTTTAAATAAAAATATGTAAAACCATGAATTAACTAAAAACCTAGAGAAATAATTTTTCCGCGACTATCTCAATATAAAAACATTTATTAAAAAAAAAAGAATTACTAACATAAATTTAAATTATACATAATGATTCTTGAAGAATGAAACAAATTTCAGACATGTTTTACTGGTGAAAATAAAGAAGTTTATCATATAAACATAGCTTCGGAAACTTATTAGCGAATGTCAGATAGTGAAAGATTCCTTGTTTTCTGCGCCTTCGGTAAAAATTAAGCCAAACTATAATTTTTGAGACCAAAACTGTGGGGTAGATTTAATGCCTTTATATGAAATTTGACCTGAAAAACTGAAAAAAATAAAAAATAATATTTTTATTAGTTTTAAAAAATCTAGGATATAGGTAAAAAAAAAATTAGGGTTAAAAACACAGTAACTTATGTTTGACCTAACCTAGCTATCTTAAATGGGTAATAAACATATAAAAGTTATGAATTGAACTTGTAGAAAGTTAGATTTTGACTAATATGGTTAGAATAAAATCCGCAGGAACTGAATAACAAATTTAAAGTTTATTAAAATCAAAATACATATTTCATGAGGTAGATTTACACTAGCTGTTAAACAAAATAAAATTTTCAATATTACAAAACAAAAAAATAAAATATTTTACAGAAATAACAAATACAAACAATTAAAACTGCTGATAATGTCCTCCGCCACAATGAATAAAACATTCTGCCCGATAAACAAAGTTTTTGAAGGCTTTCAGTATTTAAACAAGATATTTGTATCAGTTGTGCAAAAATATAAAAATTGTGTTTTTTTTCGAGCCAAATCTTTTGTATTTTACGCCAGGTTTCTCAAAAACTACTAAACATAGAGTTCTGGGATCTATTTAAATTTTTTTTTTTCAACTTTTAGATAATATTTAATATAAAACCTAATTAAAAAAAATTTAATACAAAGCCTAATTTTACCGAAGGCACAGAAATCAGGGGAAGTCTTTTCCCGGTCAACACTTGCTAATGAAGCGTTTCCGAACGTAACTTTATATTTTATTTATATGATATTTCTCCTTTATTTTCACCAGTATATAAATTTTTTTTCACGTACTGCTTTATTCTTTTCCTTTATCGCTTTCAAGGAAATCTCATTTTGTTGGAGATAGAGAATATATGCGGAAATTTGTATAAGAAAATAATTTTTAAAAAATTAAAATTTAGGAATCTACATTTTTAAATCTATAAAACTGGAATCCTTACATAACGGAAATGTCATAGGCTATACATATATATATATATATATATATATATATATGTGTGTGTGTGTATTTTTAAAAAAATTATATTATATACAAAATTGTTATCCGCACGCTGTAATTATCCTTTATTAAAGAACAATATTGGTCAGTAATGTTTTTTTTCTTTTTTATATTCATCTCTTGTTTTAGCTACATCTTGCTTCAGAAAAGGAGTTTTTTGCATCTATATTTTCTACATTAATAGGTCTTCTAACTAAATAAACATTTTTAGACCATCCCATTCCAATAGTCTTTGGTAACAAAACGTATTTAAAAAAAATAAAGTACTTTAAATTTAAATCCATCTCGCAAGTTACTCACTGCGTTTAAAATGTAAAAAAACTTAACCTTTTCATAACATCTTATACTCTTTAGTATTTCATAAAAACAAATAAGCTAAAAATTTTCATTCCTTCTTGGAAAATTATAACTTTGTTTATTTATAATTATGGCTGTATCTTTGTATTATAAAAACAAATCACCACTTAGGGAATATTTTCTTAAAAATTAATTTTACCCGAATGCTTCCTCCTGAATATGGGCATCAAAATAAAATAAAAAACAAAAGTTTTTGGCAATTTAGAATTTTTGTTGTTCAAAACATATTTTCTTAAACAATAAGTCACTAAAATAATTTTCTAACCTACTCTTGACGGAAGAGCTACCCCCGAAAAAAATTGGATTGTTATTTATTTAAAATAAATTTTAGTGAATATCTTAATTATTAAAAAGATCGTTTGCATTTGTATTCAATAAAAACGACTTATTTTATCATAAATAAAAAATACACCTTAAAATGAACGAACTGAAACAATTTTCGAATAATGAATTTCGCGGCTACGCAGTCAAGTTATGCAATTCATTGCCGGCTTCTTTAACAAGACAGAAACAATTATACGACTTTCCTGTCATCAATAAAATAAACATGGCATACATGGTTTTATAATTAGTTAGGCAATAAAACTAAATTTATCTATAAAAATATCTTACCCTATTAAAGGGCATTTGTATGTGTGCCTGTCTGTGTGTGCGTTTCCCTTAACTCAAGAGTACACCTACATGATCGAACATATACTGCCCGTCCAAAAATCTTCTTTTTTTTTCTTAAATGTTCATAAATAATAAGTAAGAAGCAGCACCAACAAATAGGAGCTAAAAGAAAGTCACATGCTTACATGACTGAACAAACTGCCCGTCAAAAAAAAAAAAATGATTTTTTTGTTAAACGTTTGTAAACAATAAATAAAAACAGTAATAATAATTATTAAATAAATTAATAAATTTTACTACCGTAATTCATTCATTCAATAACGCAGCAGATCTTAAAACACAACTATTTTCGATACAAATAAATCTATACTGAAAATACTATCGATTATCTATTTAGATTAAATTATTTCCTAATGAGAAAGAGTGCTTAACTGAACGATGACAAACTTTTTTTCGCATTTCCTTGATCAATTTTCATCATTAAAAAAAAAACACTTCTACAGAAGAGGTAATCAATTTTGGATACCTAATAATAGTATTCCGAGACGCCGTCCGCCAGGGCAACCCGCGGAGGCGTGCCGTAGGCACGCCCTGCAGCTAGTATATATATAAATTACATTTTATTGATTGTTAAATTACAATGTTTTGAATTTCATTAGTACAAATGTAACGTGTTTACTAAACGATATGCAGAGTTGTAAAAAGAAAATGAAAAGTGCATACTACTCTAATACATAAATAATGGACTAATAAACTTCTGTAAAAGGATTAATTAATTAATTATATTATACTGATTTCAACGAATGTAACAAAAAAGAACATCCTGTTCTGGCCAGACACGCGGTAAATATTTATATTTTATCATCTACTAAGCCAGACATGAGGTTAGATTAAACGTAGTTGTAATTTTATACAAATTGTTGTAATACAACAATTTGTAAGTTAAACAATTCAGTAAAATATATGGTTTTAATAAATAAGTGATAAAAGAAGGTATAAGAAAATAAAGTGAATAAACAGTAAAATTAAGTATTTTTGAATGTTTATTTAACTAAAAGGAAATTTTATTATAATTTACGCCACTTATAACAATAATTTACTTTTCTCTTGTTTTTTATTTCACAAAAAAAACCTAATGATAATTTATTTTTCAATTTACATCAATTAACATTCATGGTAAACAACTAATTTTTACAGAGAAAATATTCTACTGTTGTCACGAGGTTAAAATTCAGTGAACGATAATAAAACATAAATGAATCTCGTATTTTTGCTTAAATATATTTACCCTAAATAAATTTGTTATTGTTCTATGATAATTGAAGATATTTTTAGGAGCGAAAAGAAGATTCATGATCTGTGGATATTAAATATCTAAAGCGTAAATAAATAAAAAATATAATAATTACTTATTTAGACGACGCAAAATTTAGTAAAAAAAAAATCACACATAGGAATATTAATTAACAGCAATACGGTAATTGAATTTTAACACTTTTCGTTATTCTCTTTGTTGTTTTACTAAAATGAATATGTATATCCCTCCGGGCGTGCATTTCATGGAGACTCATAATTACCCCATACCCTGCAAACCGTCCTCACGGTATTCACCCCGACCCCTTCCTGACGACTGGAAGAATAATACTTCCCCAGTGACGAGATCATTTGCATAAAAATGAGCGAGCTTTCTGAATGACCCAGTGAAGTGGTGATGGCGTACCGCTATGAAGCCGCGGCAGTACTGCAGGGTCTAGTACAGCGGAAGGGAGGTCGGCCGTATCATACTTCTCTCTATCTGCCTTCTCAGGCCGGCTGGTTGGCACACCATCCTATATCTAGACCGTGCTATGCTAGAGTACGGTTACAACTTTCCCTCTGAGCTAAGGAGAGCTCTACAAGGATGGAACCTCGCCAACTCACAAACTCCGAACCCTTCGTCCTTCTTCCGACATACCTACCACCCTATATATCCCATCCCCGTGGCCTGTCGGTTGTGGGGTTTATTGGAAATCTGTATCTAACATCCTCCGTAGCACTGCACTACTTCATCCCTTCAATCCCGTAACACTACTTCATTCATTCTAAATTCAGAATTCAGAGATAAAAAAAACACACCCCACAAAGACAGATTTGTCAACAACATCCTTTGATAACTTTCAAATTTATCCACTACTTTTTTTATTTTCTTGCTTCTTTTATAACATAATAACGTGATTTAAGTAATTTTATAAAAGAATTCAGTACCGTGAATTCTAATTTATAGAATATTATCGTGGACCACATTTTGGAAGAGGGAATTTTTTAAATCGATCGATAGTTTAGACAGTACAGAGAAATTTAATATTAAAAAAAAACTGCAGTTAAAACTTTTATAGGTTTGATATTAATAAATAAAATAATGATACCTTTTTAATATCAACTTGAATTTTATTTCATTAGGTTATTCACCAAATAAAGTATAACAACACTATGCAAAAACAACAAAATTATTTATTTTTATATATATATTCCGTTCCTCTTTTGCTCCTAAAAATAACTTTAATTATCATAGCACAAAAACACATTTATTTATTTTTGAACAAAAATACCATATTCATTTATATTTTATTTTCGTTGACTGGATTTCAACCTAATGACAAAACAATTGAATATTTTCAATTGAAAGTTGTTTTATCATGAATATTAATTGATGTAAATTAAAAAATAAATTATTTTTATAATAATAAAGCCAAATAAAGAGATACTGTAGATGTTTATGTAACATGAAATACATCCAATCAGTAAAATAATATATATATATATATATATATATATATATATATATATATATATAATATACATACGTACATATATGCAACAAACAATCAAGAAATACAAGTAATTTTAACTGCAATTATATTTAATTGCTTCACTAATTATACATAGAAGTTCTACAGTGAAATTGTATGTGTATCGACGTTGTATACATAAAGTTTCTTTGTAGCTGCCGTTAGATTTTCTTGTAGGTTAGTTATGCTGATCAAGCTGGAGACAATGCACACGACAAAAAATTAGAATTTTTAAAAATAATTTCAATATGTTTTATATGTTAGATAATAGGAAACGTATATCTTAATTTATCTCCAAGTAAGGGATTCCTCTAAATAGCGCAAACATAACCTTTTTTTCTCATTTATATTTAAACTGGAACACTCAAAAATAAGGGAAATTTTTTTAATGTACAGTTTTTTATATTAATATCATTCTTTACGATTATAATTACGTAAATTCTTGTATTTTTATTTAAGATGTTGAAGAGAAGTATTAAAGACTCGTCTTGAAATAAACAATTACCTTAGGACATCAAAAAAGAAGGTCCGGTACTTTGACTTCCACAGTTTCAACAATGCCATTCCGTTGATGTACTTATTCTTTACATTTTGCTTAAAATGAAAAGTATAGCAAAACAGCTTCCATTCGACAAAAGAAAGAGTGTGAGATTGGTGCGAACTAAAATTTATTTATAGTTGTCACATTCTGAAATTTCCATTTCTGTAGAACCGAATCAAAAGTAACGAGAATTTAATTATGAAGGTAACTTGCAAAGTTCAGCCAATGAATCCAACGACAATGTAAAACCGATAGATTACCACTGATGAAAATATTTTATCGATTTATGGTAACGAAACAATTACAATTTTGATTTAAGAAAATATCATAGTACCAAAAAGCAATGAACAAGAACTGGCACTGCAACAAACTTCTCTATGCTTATAGATAGTGAAAAAAATCACCGATTAGAATAAACAAATCAAACTTCATCATAAATTTATTATAATAGAGCATTACAGCTCAGAACGGCATACAAGTTCATTCTTGTTATTTTTAAATAAAAATAAGTAAAACCATGAATTAACTAAAAACCTAGAGAAATAATTTTTCCTCGACTATCTCAATATAAAAACATTTATTAAAAAAAAAGAATTACTAACATAAATTTAACTTATACATAATGATTCTTGAAGAATGAAACAAATTTCAGACATGTTTTACTGGTGAAAATAAAGAAGTTTATCATATAAACATAGCTTCGGAAACGTTATTAGCGAATGTCAGATAGTGAAAGATTCCTTGTTTTCTGCGCCTTCGGTAAAAATTAAGCCAAACTATAATTTTTGAGACCAAAACTGTAGGATAGATTTAATGACTTTATATGAAATTTGACTTGAAAAACTGAAAAAACAAATAAAAATAAAAATAAGTACCAGGTTTGTATTTTTATTAGTTTTCAAAAATCTAGGATATAGGTAAACAAATTAGCGTCGAAAAACACACTATCTTATGTTTGACCTAACCTAGCTATGTTAAATGGGTAATAAACATATAAAAGTTATGAATTGAACTTGTAGAAAATTATTCCTGTAGAAAAAAAGTGTTAAAGATCGTGATGTAAACAAATGACTTTTTTTATTGAATAATGTGAAAATGCAGAAATTTCTGACTTCTCTGCACCATTACGAAATTAGTAATCAGACAGAGAAATAACTGTGTACATAGTCTAACTAACAAATGTTTTTCCAGTAATGTCTTAAAAAAGCTAATTAATTTTGTTTCTTTAAACATTTTTTTTTTTAATATAATTCAAGTTTATTTTATTATTCCGATGTTCCATCATATTGTTTGAGAATAATCTTGTTACTTCGTAAGTTTATTTAAAATTCCATGAAAAAACTGGTAAAAATAATAAAAATATTATATTCTAGTAGATTGTAAGTAAAAACTTTTGTATGAACAATAACCGTACAAGTATTTTATTAAAACAATATTTTGTATTTCAGTGAACTTATCACTTATTTAACTTCTCGCGATTTCTATTATTTTTTTTAATTGTAATTATTTGCTTGCAAAATAAGAAGAAAATGTGCTTGTTTAAATCAAGGGAAAATAAAAGGCTATCCATCACAAAATTCATTCTTCGCTGTTAGACATAATAAAGGAACTATTAATTTCATTAATGATTCTTAAAACATGGAATCAACGAAGAAATTGGAAAACCTTTCTTATTCGGAGTTTTTCTGCGTATAAATAAATAAATATATAGGAAAGGAGGAATGGCTGAAATGTAATGGGAAGTCGCTCATAATTCGTAAATGAAAAGAGAGAGTTAAATGAAGTAAATATTGTATAAAAATTACAGTTATTAATTTCATCTTTCTACTTAAGTCACGATTTACAGCTTAAATTTCACCCGACACTGAACCAATTTTCCCACTCCGTCAAAAAGGATGCTTGAAATTTTCCTTTGATCCAAGACCTCACTGTGTCTTTCAGTTCATCATCTGTGATGAAATGAACACCCTCAATAAATTTCTTTAACGAGAAAAAAATGAAGATCGCAAAGCATCAAATCTGGTGAGTATATGAGTTTGAAATAAATTTAAATTTTAACTTCACAAGAGTCTCGGCATTTGCAGGTGAAGTGTGTGGTCGAGCATAATCGTAATGAAAAATTATCAGCTTCGTGAATTGTGAAACATGATGCACACATCTCCCAAGGTGTTTAAATGTCTCCTTGTATTGCATTAGACAACTACAAGAACTTCCATGTAATTTACAGCTCCAAGCATGGAAGCTTTACAGAGCTTCCATGTACTATCTAGTAGTCACATACACGAGTTTGGAATCCCATTAATTCTCAATATTCACTTAATCAGCATCAGGTGCACAACCCACCTAAGAGTACTTCGATCAACAGTTTCATCACAATAAACGGTTTTAAGACGAGCATCAATTTATCAATAGCGTTCACAATTTTCGCTGTTAAAAATTCAATCACTGCACGTTGATTTAGACGTTTTGACAGAAGCGTATTCGACTCTGTAAAAATAATGATAAACAGAAAATGAGAGGGCATGGGGTCAACGATTTTTGGAATGAAACTACAAGATGGCAACACTATCAACAGTTTTTGCAACATTATCTTCTCCCGTTACGTCCCATTTACATTACATTTCAGTCACCCCTTATCATTCATTTTTACTACCGGTCATAGATAACCACTAAATACTTAAAAAATAAAAGTAAATAAAAAAAAATCCAAATTTAAAGTGATTTAAAGATTTATAATGTTGTCTCAATAATTCATCAAATTTAAATTACACAAAAATACAGTTGTAATTATATTCTCTTACAGTCGAATTTCAAATATCACGCTACGTGTGTAACCAAATGGATTATGTATATAAAATAATAGGTTAAGGGAACACCTAAATATCAACGTAACTACGGAAACGTTCAATTTAAAAACATTCATTAAAAGCTCTTTTATAAAGAAAAGGTTTTAATCATCTGTTTGTATTTTATTATGTAAATAAAAAAATGAAAAGATATTAAATAAAAATATTAATAAAATTATTAGAACTTTGGTATAAAAGGTTAAAATCCAAATTATACCTGAAAAGTCTATCTAGTCTAAATTAACACACTATTGTTGATAGAAATCCTTTAATGGAATTCTACTGACCTAAAACAACACGGATAATATTGACATTCAATTGAAGTTTAACAGCGGCTACATTTTTAATTTGTTTAAACCAGGTAACTGGATTTAATAAATGTCATACGAATAGACATAGATTAAACTATTTAAAATAATAATGAGCAAATTAAGCTGATTAATATTTAAAAAGTTAAAAAAAAAACAAATAAAACAACAGGTCCCCTACTTATTCCACTGCACTTAATAAAGCGTGGTAAGCACATTTGAATTTGCTATTGGTCTATGACCGATTCTCAGTCTTGTCAACGCCACTTGTTCCCGGAGTCAGTTTCGTATCGTAAATATATAAGTTATAAACTAATAAAAAATATTTAAAAAAATAATAATTTCTATTCGGTGCCAAATTAATGTTGAAACTATTCTTTTTCTTATTATTAAAAATAAAAAATATGTAACAAGTTGCATGAGATATACTAACAACATGCAAGAGATGCTACAATTTTATTTTTATTAATAGTTGATACATAATGGGTGCTCTACCCATTTATATTAATGCATATGCTCTATATGCATTAATATAAATCCTTATAAAACAATAATTTTTTTAATTTTATCATAAAATAATGCAGTAAAGGATTTTTTTTCAAGCAAAACATACAACTAATTAAGCGCGACTTTATTACACGTACTATAAATTTATTATTAATAACGATGTGACTTGTTAGGCATGTATTAGATTGAACAGCCGCACATGATGCTACTGTAAAGCATCCCTTGTCACGGTGCAGCTAGAATTTTGGGTTGGAGGTAATCGAGGGAGGGCAAATCGGTAGAAGGGGGGTAATAGTTAGGGGAGTACAGTGTCGATGGGATATAAATTACTGCAGGGGCCACATAAACGAAGAGGAGGCTGGGCTGGGCCGGGTAAGGTGAATCTTTGCAACGGTAATGTATGGAATACCAATAAATTCACAAGCTTTGTGTATGTTTGATCCCGTTGAGTGAACTGAATAATTGGATATGCTCCTCAGTTTTGTATTCCAGCATGTCATGAACATTATCATCATTATCAATTCCAGTCATCATCGTGATTATAATTTTTAGTAAATATAATGTTGTTGTATTATCTAGCGTAAAAAAAAATCAATTATCACTGAACTACTACATAAAACTTTAACCGAGAAATAAATAAAAAATCAATAAAATTAGGGCACAAAGTATGAACAGTAGTATAATCCATTACAGTAAACAAACTGCAAACTTTTAGTGTATGTTACATAAAAATTAAATTTTATCGATAGAAAAATGTATAGAATAAAAAAAGTACTGTTGTAGACCAAAGTGCATTAACACAACTTTAGTTCAAATAAAACCTTTTTTACTTGGTTTGTATAAAGTGGATCTCAATAAATATTTTAAAGGTCAGCAATATCGTGGTTAGGTATTTATGTGCACCTTCCAGTTGAAATTATAATTTCTAAAATATTAAAATTTCTTTACTTACTCATTAAAGGAAAATTTATTTGCCATTAATTAATTTTTTATTTATTTCTTATCACAGTAAATTAATAATATAGTTCTAATTTCTTCTTTTTTTTTCAAACAGCGAGATGTAAAACAATTTAAACAACGTGAAATTTTAGTTGTGTGAAAAAATATAATAAAATAAACAAAATAAAAACGTTTTAATAAAAAAATGAAAAAATGAGCCGTTACAAAAATTGTATTTTATCAGATATGTTTATTCATCTTTGTGTATACCTTTAATTTTGAATTTTATTTTTGAACATATTTTTGTCCGGTAATATTTAACAGCTTAGTTTTATACAAAATGTTATAATTTCTTCATTTTTATTATTTGAATGGAAAGAGTTCCACAGAAAGCTCATTTCCTGCACGTCATACACGACGATATATATTTTTTTTAGTTATGTTTAAAGAAATATTGCAGAACTGTGGGGCGAGAGAAATCGTTATTTTCTACATAACTTAACCCCTAATTATTCTATAAAGTACTGAATAAAATTGGCTTTATTTAGTAGTTGATGATGTCATTAATGTGCATTTAAGTAGCCACAAGCCTAACATTCTATTAAGAATTTACGTCTAATCATATATCTGACTGATTAAGCATTAATTACTTGAGTATACTTATTCAACCGAGTATAGTTTATTCGGATGATGCATTGTCCGTGAAGAATGAGCATAGTTGAGTTAAAGTAACCTTTCAAGTAAGGATAAACCTGATTCATAATCAGGTTTATCCACGTGGACGTTTATTAACTCGGTTGGATTTATTAATCTATGAGTGTTAGTTAATCTATGAGCGATAGTTTATTTTTGTTCTGCTTATGTAGATAAATTTTTATTAATATTTTCCTCGTGTAAAAAATTCAACGTGCTTAATTCAATTCAAAGATTTCCTTAAAACTATAACAATAAAAGAAATCATAAATCCTGTTTGAATAAACACCAATTTAAATAACCTATTATGGCATAGCATACAATTTTTTTTTGTAAAAAAATTGTTTCTTCTAATAATTGTTTTCTCAAATTTAATTTTAGTGGCTATGCTTATCATAAAAACTTTTCACTGGTTAAAACTTAATCATTTTTCTTAAGACCCTGATACCACGTAGAAGAGTAATAATAGTATATAGTGATTAACGATATAATATAGATGAGTTGCTATCGCAAGACAGACTAGACTGCAATTCTTATCACAGAATACTGTATATCTAATACTTTTTATTATGTTTATAAAACAATGTGAATACATTTTAAAAAAAGGTTTCTCACATCGTTGTGGGAATAACAATGATAGACATGAATGAAATATGTAGCTTTCTGAATTTAAGAAATTATGACATAATATAAAAGTACTTTAGTCAGCCGTCAAGTAATTTAGTTTAGTCAGAGCTACTATTTTTTCTCGTCCATAGCAGTTTGGAATATTTTTTCTGAAAGGCAAAGAAAATTTTGTTATGTAATTGACAACTATTGTAAAATTTTTAATCATCTAATGGCTGAATAGAGTAACGATCCCGAATACAATTTTGGAGCCTCATACCTTCCTAATAAAAATTGTTACAATATAAACTCATACATTTGTTTAACATTCCGATTGCTTTGCAAATGAATAAACATTCATAATTTTTTTTATAAAATATAAAATTGTTCTACAAAAGTAAGAATGGTACAACAAATTCTGTACCGCTTGATACAAATAATTTTTATTTTTATTTAAATTATAGGTTTACTTTGCCCTGGTCTGTATATGCGATCACAGATTTCAGTACAAAACTATAACAATTTTTTATTTTCAAAATCATGAATTTTATGTGTTGAATAGCGAATAATAAAAAAAATGTTTATTTTTAATAATTTTTTTATTATTATACTTATAAGTAATTATTTAATAAACTTGTAGTTTAACCCTTCTTTATCAAAATTTGTCTTCTTAAGTTTTCATGTGATCCAATTTTTGACTTTGAGAATTATTAATTCAGTATATACCTAGAAATGGAATGTTTACCTTCTGGGGGAAAAAAAAATTCTAAACTAAAGTACTCTACATTTTGAATAAACGAAATAAACATAAAGAGATTTTAAAGTAAAGGATTCTACACTTTGAACCCGTATTTACTTTTGTGCCCCAAATGGAAAATGACTGTATTTTATCGGTTTATTGGTTAAAGGATTGGAATTTACTTATACAAATAACGTATATCCTAATTTAAGTACGTACCATCTCATTACATATAAATTTCGGATTTACATATAACTTTAGGAATAAAATAAACAGTAATAACATAGTAGATAATAATTAATTAAAGTTATTACCAATGATAAAATATTGTTAAACATATTTACCACAAACTATGAAGTATTACAACTACTAATACTCACACACATAGAAGGCTTTGTCATACTTAAACAGTAAATATAGTAGAATATTTCTTTGCTTACCTGTAATAAAAAAAAAAAACAAAAGGTAAAATTATGCTGTTAAAAAAAAAGAATAATCTTAACAATATTAAAAATACAAATAACAGATAAAATAAATAAAATTGCAAAATAAATAACTTACATTTTAAGGAAACTATAGCGAGGTAATGGAAGAAGTCTCTGAAATGTAGGGGTAACAATAAAACGTGAAAGGAGGAAAATTCTTTAGGGAGCCTTATTCAGAATTTTTTTGTTTGCTATTAAGTATTACTTCAGGTAGCCTATGTTATCTGTATTAAAAAAAGTGTTTACTTAAATTTTAATACAGTTCTGCATTTTTCATAGCAGAATTTCATTAAATTACCTACCTAACATAGTTTCCCATAAATAGCAGACATTTTGATTTTCTAAGAGTAGTGTAATCCATTAGCTAAAGTTTTAAAATCTTATTTAAAAATGTATTTTAAAAAGTCTTAATTGAACGTAAGTAATGTTCATCATACATATTTTCTAAGTGTATTGTTTTTATTGACGATAATTCGTTACTTTTTATTCAGTAGAATACTAAAATTAAAAGATAAATAAAATTGTGTAAATCTACTCACACCACGTAAATATTTTTACTAATTCTTCTAATTCTAGCGCACGTTTTCTTGATTAACTTACATCAGACTGGAATTGTCTTAAATTTTTAGTTTAGTAAATAGCAAATAGAAAGGGTTAGTTGAAAAAATGCAATTTCGTGGTTCTTCTCTTGATAACAAAATGATAAACTTGTGACGTTTTGGATAATTTTTATTTACTAATAAATTATATATTTCTTTTTTACAAAAACTATTCATCCACAAAATAACAAACAATTGAATTCAAACACGTAAAAACGGTCAGCAGATATTTCTATCAGTTGTATATCGCAAGCAGATGTCCTGATCCTGTAAAGTTTTTACGATCGGTTATTATATAGACAGCTGATTGATTTTACAATGTACAAGATTGTGTTATAACGATTATGTATGTACATTATAAAATCGTGGGTAGAAAAAAATGGCACATGAAAATAAAGTGTTTCATTTTAGCATGCACAACAAAAAATTTCTTGTTTGTTTAATTTTTTTTATAGATATTTAATTAATTTGATGTGTTTTTGTCATTTTTAAATAGATCTAAAAGATTACAAAGTTATTTAAGCTATTTATTCTGAAATGAATATATTGCGGTGGTATTACAAACTGAATACTGGATCTTAAACAGACCAAAATATCTACTGATTGATTTTAGGTGTTTATGTGAGGTCAGTTTTTTGTAAAACAAATCTTATAACCTTCTTGTAAGTAAACCTATTATCATAGAAAACTTTATAAGACCAAGAAAATCTGCCTGTGGTCCCGAACCGAACTTAAATATCAGCCGATTGATTTTTTATATTAGTTGTTATTGAATGATTTGTCTAATAAAAAATAGTCTGTAATAAACGAATAAAAATTACAAAACGTAAAAACTATCTTATTAATAAAAACAACCGGATAAGATAATTTTTCTCTGGCATTTACCAATTAAAATTGTTATGAAATTCCAGCCTAATGTAAATTAGTCATAAAAAATCTTATGTGGACAACACATGACTTCTAAATACGCCTATTAAATTACATATACACATTTTTTAAAAATAAAAGGTACATAAAATTTTAATATGATTCTTAATTATAATTGTCAATTAATATTAGGTAATCGATGTTTCATCAGAACTGATGTGGACATCACATGACTTCCTTGTACGCCTATTAAATTACATATACACCTTTTTAAAATTACATAAAATTTTATTCCACTAATAACTTCTCATTTGTTTTCTTGTTATTATTTAATTATTATTTATTTTAAAAATTATTTTACAATCGGAGGTTAATAATATTAATAAATCAATATAATTAAATTTAAAAAATAAAAAAAAGGAGATGAAGTCGGATTTGAACCGATGTGCCTTCCTCTTGAAAGAACCAAATATTTCATTAACTAAAATTTTATTTGGCTGTAACTCTGTAACCAATGAAATAAATACGATAGTATATGTCATTGAAAAGCTCTCAATGAAGGCTTATTACTGCAGTTAAGAAAAAGTCCAAAATTAATTTTTTTTTTAGATTTGTGGCTTTTTTGGACACTTTTGGTTCAGTTGATTACAATCAAAAGGGGAGATGCACAACTAAATGTTACTACGGTGTTAAATTCAAAACTTTAACATCCTACGGCTAATCGTTTTTGAATTATGCGAGATAATTCAAAACATACATTCGTACATAACGTGTAGACGTCACGCCGAAACTAGTCAAAATGGATTCAGGGATGGTCAAAATGGATATTTCCGTTGAAATCTGAAAACCAATATTTTTTGAGATCACAATACTTCCTTCACTTCGTACAAGGAAGTAAAAAGTTTGCTAGCTTCGTTATACTGAATTTGAGAAAACTGCATATAGTATTTTGAAGTAATATAATAATTATACTATAATAAAATGTATAACTAATATTATTATTAAACTATAATTAAAGATAATAATTAAATAATCATATTTATATAAATTACACTGTAATTATAATATTAATATAACAGTATCTTTTTTTCTAGATAATTATCTTTTTTATAAGAATCTTGAATTTCGTAGAAACGTTTTATTATTTACTTTTAATTAATTTTTTCTGTTTCTTTTACATTGTTGGAATATTACTTAACAATCAACATTTATTGTTTTTTTCATCGTTTTCTAACCTTGCTTCGTTTAATTACATTTTTTCTGTTTTCTTTATTAATTATTTTTTTCTGTTATCATTACCGTTTATTAATTATCTTCAAAGATAGAGATTTATTTCTTTACTATCTATATAAGCACTCTAACTTTAAAAAATATTTCGTATGTACGAATATATCTCTAAAAAAAACTAAAAAAATTATCCTGAGAGGCTCATGATGTACGAAGAACATTATATGTAATATTATAAAAAGAAGGTAAATATAAATAAATATTATTACATACATGCACAGAAAGAGAGATTAATTATTTTATGTTATCTTATATACACAGCATATGCGAAAAGCTGTTTGTTTGCAGTAGTATTACGCGAGAACCAACCGACCGATTTCTTTTAAATTTTTTAGGATACATTCGTGTTTTCAGGGAAGGGTTTAAGCCGTATATCGAAGCCCTAACCCCCTTTTTAGGGTGAATTTGTAAATTAAAGATATTTATATCCTTTAAATTATATCTCTCTCACTATGGCAACAGAAATATAATGAAATAATTAATACGATCAATTTTTTTTATAATGTATAATATCTGTAAAATACTTAATATTCACACTGCTGCAGTAACTTCTATCCTCTTTTGTAAAAATTTTTTTTTCAAGTATTCGTAAAGTCTACTTACACTTCCTATTTCATCGCTTCCTCTTCCCTTTTTCTTTTTTTTTTGAACATAACGTTCTCTTTTAATATTCGTTTTTCTTCTTCCTTCCATGTAGTTTTTCAATCGTTTTAATTATGTCATCTAAGAATAGATCAAATCTACGATTATCATCAAGTGCCGCTAAGCGTAGCCGGGATTCACGAGAACGAGAAAAGAGGAAAGAGATCAGCGCCTGAAGGTTGATCAAGCATATAAATGCGTAAGTTTTCAACAATAATGAGGATAACGGACGCGACGGGGCTACAGAGGCGGAGCCCCTCTCTAGACGGTCGTCCGAGCGAAGTGAACCCTGACCGGCTAGTTTTTTTGATTAACTGTCTTTTAAAAATAGTGTAGTTTTTATTTACATTAAAAAAAATATATTTTAATTATAAACAGTAAATTACTATTTATTATTATTATTTTTTTTTATTAGAAAGCAGATTAAATAAAGTAATAAGAAACAAGATTTAATTTAAAATTTTATTAGTTAAAATAATTGCTGAAAAGATTTAATAAGTTTTAAATCCGTATTTCATTTAAAAATTCAACAGTTTTATTGTTAAATGATAACATCACAGGCATAGAAATAAATGTTGTAGATAAAAATATTTATTGTTTAAAAATAGAAGTCTATTCTAGTGAACTATTAAAGTTTACAACAGCGTTCTCAATTTCTAGAAAGCTTCTTGCAATTCTACGCACATCTTCCAAGACTTAGCAAAGGTCACCAACGCCACCAATAATCATGAGACAGTTCAATTTCCACCGCACTTTCACTACATTCCTTCTCTCTTTGGCTATGTCTTTACTACTCTGAGTAACTTTGTACACAACGAAAAGTACTTTATCTATCTATCTCTTGGGCCTGTTACGAGTATAGCTTAATGTTTAAATAAAGTTAATAAAATAAGTAATTTAATTTAAATTCTATCATAACAAATTGTAAATTCAAATGTTTATTTGTTTAATAATCTTTGTCTTTCTTCTTTGTGTCAGTTTATTGAAATAAATATTTTGTTCCAACTAAATTCAAACAAATTTGTGTTTCAATCTATTTAAAAAAAAAATCAATCGATATCAACCACCTGAAATTCAAATGTTCTATTTCCTAATGATTCTGAGATAGGTAGTCAGTTTATTACATAATTAATTCGTCTAAATAAAGCATTGTATATCGCAAAAATATTATATCTTTAGTCTTAAAATTTTACTTAAAATATTGTAATAAAAAAATTATAATATCGCCATTTCTTTCTTGAAAAAAAATTTCAAAACCAAATAATTCAATCTTTTACTCTTTCCGTAAATGAATAGATTTTGGTTGCAGTGTAATTATTTACTATTGTATAACGAAAAGATACCACTGATAGTTTTTTATTTCGCGATATTATAATCGCCAAAAATTTCGGTTTCCAAATTTTAACGGAAATATCCATTTCGACTAGTTTCGGCTTTACGTCTGTACTTATGTATCTCGCATGACTCAAAAACGATTAGCCGTAGGATGTTGAAATTTTGGATTAGCGCTGTTGTAACATCTAATTGTGCACTTCCCGTCTTGATTCCAATCGACTGAACCATAAATGTCCAAAAAATCCTGAAAATTGGGATTTTGGACTTTTTCCTAACCACAGTAATAAAACCCTCATTCAGAGCTTTTCAAAAAAAATATCGTAAGTGTACTTATTTTCATTGGTTCCAGAGTTTCCAGAGCTAAATAAAATTTTAATTAATGAAACATTTGGATCTTACAAGGGGAAGGCACAGCGATTCGAATCCTACTTCATTTCCTTTTTTTTTAACTTTTTTTAAAAATTTAATTATAGTTATTTATTAATAATTCTTAACCTTTGATTGTAAACAAAAATTTACAATAAATAATTCAATAACAATAAAAAAAAAATGAAAAAACCAAAGTTATTAGCGAAATAAAATTTTATATACTTCTAAAAATGTGTGTATGTAATTTAATAGGCGTACAAAGAAGTCATGTGGTGTCCACAACAGATTTTTTTCAGCATTAAAAGCTGCTGAGTAATTTAAAAAAAAAAAAATTAACACAGAAAATACCGATCTCCGTGGCGGAGTGGTAGCGTCTCGGCCTTTCATCCGTGGATCCCTGGTTTGAATCCCGGTCAGGCATTTACGCTGCAAAATTTCATTTCCATACTCCCACACTCAAGGTTCTATGGTGAATCAATTCATTAGACCAAAAAAATGTTTCGTAATGTTATTCCTTAGCGTCGAAATACAAGAAATAAATGTATATAATTCGTGGTATGAAAGACTATGACTAGAATAAATTCTCTCAAATTGACTCGAAAATAAATATTAAAAAAAAAAAATTTAATCTGATGTCAGTTTATTAATTTCGGTGAGGGAGAGAAATAATTATCTTGTATCAAGTTAAGTCTAATAACGAACTTAATAACCATTTAAGAAAAAGAAAACATACATTTTAACAACTTCGTGACACTTAGTCGATTTTAAAACTATTAACTTTTGATCGGAACCTTATTTTACACAGAATTTTGTAAATTTATTTCTGTTTATCTATTGTCAAAATCTCATTAATTCAATTTAAATCATTTTTTAGTTATTGGTGAGAAAACAACTTGTACGTTTTCTGTTTTATTTTAGTACTATAATCTAACAGTAATAAAAAATCTGAATTCTTACATAAAGCGTATTCAAAGTACAACAAATATCTCTATCAAAAATTCAAGGAACAGATTCTTGGTGAGAGGAGAAGGGACAACTATTACATTTTACTCTTTTTTTTTACTGAGTAAAATATACTTTCTTATATATCATCCTGTTAAACTTAATGAAGTCTATTTGATGATTATTTCTATAACTCATACCTATACTCTATTTATTGTAATGTTTTATTTTCAAAAGAATTCATGATTTGAAATATTCTATAATTTAACAAAGTAATTTTACACTATATTACACAGGAAGTGGTTATATAATTTACATTACTTTCAGAAAAATTAATTCTGACTGGTAACTCTTGAATCTAAACTGGTTTATATGAATCTAAGACAACAAAAATATAATCAAAATTGAAAAAAATTAAATAAATATAATTGAAATAATAAAGCAAATAAACATTAAACCGAATAAAAATAATGTTATCAACTCATTTTTACAGTATTATTTTTAACATCATTCAATAGCCATTCTTTTCAGTAAAAAAGTGATAATGCTTTGTTTGTATAAAGATTTCCAAAACTACCTAGTTTAATTTTCGCTGGTTCGAAGTACTGCAACCAAACTAAATTGCTACTAGTAACAAGTTTTGTAATGAAAAATCCATTATATCCACTGCTTATTCTCAATCGGTAAATTTCACAATTTTAATTTTTGAGAAAATATATAAGGTTTGTATTTAATTTAATATAAAATATATATTAAAGGAATCAGATTACACATACATGACAAAAGACTGAAATGTAAACACAAAACACATATAAAAATAATATTTTATTTAATAATGCTGTTAAATTTAACAGCATAAGAAAAACATCTCAAAACACCAAGAATTAAGTGATCTAGAAACCTGCCTATTAGAACTTAGATAATCTACTGATAGAATAGTATTTTTTTCCTAAGTTTTTGAAAGCTTGCAAAATATTTTAATTATCCTTATTTGTTTAAAAATACTGATAAAAACTGATTTATTACGAAGTCAGCTTACCACGTTTCTTCATACCAAATTATTATATTATTTTTTTTTATTCACATCACGACCCACAGAGTAGATACTATAAGTACTTTAATTTTTCTCATATTAATCCATTATGAAATCGTAAATACTTGAGAAAAAATGTATAAATTACATATAGAATCTGAAATCGTATTTTTAATAGCTAGTTATTAATTCATAGATGAGAATGTCAATTAGTTAAAATTAAATACTATAATCATGAATGTAAAAGAATAAATTAGTTAAAATAATATCGTTTTTATGACAAATCACAGATTAAAATAAACATAAAAATACACTAAGAAATAAGTATATTTTTAAATGCAAAAAAAATTATGTCTAAATATAAATTTACATTTTCCTTCTTATAATAAATTTTCATTTTATATTCCTTAAACAAACTTTACGATTTGCATACCAGGACGAATTATAGTTTAAAATATGGGACCCAGAAAAAAAAAGTGACAGAAACAATTACGGTTTTATCTTTATATGTAAATAAGTACAAGTAACACGCTATAACAAATGTATGCAGCAAGAAAAACGTATCACAATTATAAATATGTAACAGAAATTAAGGAAATAAACACTATTCATTAATTTCCGTCACCTAAAAATAGTAGAAATTTTACTAAACAAAACTGTATTATTATTATGAGGTACCCTCAACCTGTTTTGTGGTAACATGATATTAAAGGGAAAAAATACTGTTTTTAAACGGGCAGTATAATATTAATTCTTGTATTATAAACACGCGAATGCAGATCAGTTTAATTCTTTCTTATCATATTATGTCATTATTTTAGGTCATAACAATTTTTAATTTATTGTAACGTTTTAACTTCAAAAGAATTCAAGGTTTGAAATATTTTATAATTTTGACAGAGTAATTTTACAATTAGATTTAAATATAATACAACTTCATTTAAAATAACATAAATAGAAAATATGAATAAACAATTGAATGGGTGATTAAATCAATAAGTAAAACAATAGTAATAAAGCTGAAAGTATATACGTTTATAAAACGTAATGTACAATTAGCACCACGGGGAAAAACATTTTCTTTTTAACAGTAGCACACTAAATAAATAACATATTCAAAAATAAATATGCCCACCTGGATGGACATATTTATGTCGTAAATAATTTTTAAATAATTGATTTTTGGTACCTTTCTTATTCTCTAGAAATCAGACACTTTATAAACTGACTGTCAATCAATTAACTAAGTATTTAAAAGAAAAAATTCGTATATTTCTAAAATAGGGTTCCAAAATGTTTTATTTTTTATTTTTTGTTTTTAGATGACGGGAATCGACTGCTTTGGTTATTTGCCCTACGCGAATGGAAATTTTTAACATTTAAAAAATCCCATGCCTGACCGAGATTTGAACCCAGGACTTCCGGATTAAAAGCTAACACACTATCACTTCGCCACGGAGATCGGCGAAAAATATTAAATACGTAATATTAAATAACCAAAAATATTAAATATGTAAATTATTCGAATAAATTAGCAAATAAATATATATTAGAAGGAATGGAATCTTGATAATTGCATTAGAATTATCAGTAAAGGAAGAAGAAGGGTGAAATTAATAGATGAGGTGAAGATTGGAAACTATAAGGGAACGAAAGAGAAGGTTTACAACTGAAATTGACGGTGACAGCGGTGGCATAAGGGGCCTGTTAGCAGGCAGAATATCAGATTATTAATACATTTAAAAGGAAGAATCTCGGTTCAAATTCTCGTAATAACTTCATATATGCCACAAAACGTTTTCTTACAATAAAATATTTATGAAATTTGGTGTCATTTGTAGTTTACAAGTGTAAAAGGAAAGGAATAACATTAAAAACTCCCTTTTGTTATAAATTTTAAAATAATCATTAATATTTTGATAGGTTTTTGTTTTTTTATTTAAAAATTTCTATTGGTATTTTGGAGGTATAAAATTTTTATCGTTAAATTTATTTCTGATATTCAATCTCTTATTTTACTTACAACAAGCTACATTTTATGTCTGAAATTACCGATAAAAAAATTAAAAATATGTTGTTTTTTTTTTTATAAAGCTCAGAGAAGTATTAAAAGATGAAATAATATATCACACCATTTACATTTGGAATCGAACCTAGTAAATTTCAACCTAGCAATTAATACACTATTAGTTAATTTTACCATTGACTGACTAGTCATCCTTAAAATGACAATATCACCTAACTTGATATTATATGAAAAAAAAAAGATTACAAAAAATGAGCGAACCAAGAAAGATTCCGAAAGTAAACTACGATAAGAAAAGATATAAAAACCATACGCTATTTTCTTTACTGTAATTCGCCAAAGTCCACGCCTTTTCGTACCAATTCGATTTGATGGGTCAGACACGTTGTACTTTCTCCTAAATAGTTTTATTTTTAGACAGGGCCTAAAATAGCTCGGTTGTTGAATTTTTCAGTTAACATTTTTTCTGAACAATTTAATAGTTTTAGCATTAAAATTTGTTTTCTCGTTAAAATGTTATTTTAAACATAAATTAGCTGTCTTATCTTGTACAATAAACATTTAAAAACAACTTACAAAGTTTGAATTACTTACATAATGAATTAGACTGGGAATATATTTTTTAAATATTTTTCTCCCTCATGGTAACACTGATTTCCAGTAACCGATGCGTAAACGTGGTAACATTTAAATTTGTTTACCAAGTTACAATAAAGTACAGAAGCAGTTTACATACTTCAATTCTCTTCTTTTTTTTAACAACATTAATATTAATGTTGTACAAGAACAGAAGACTTATTAATAACTTATTAGCACGCTATTATTAATATTAATGGAACTACAAGTTTAAAAAAAAAAATTATTTTATGTGGTGTACCTTAATAACACAAAAACTAGAAAAAATATAGTGACTGAGAGAATTAGTTTTTCGAGTAGTACTGTAAAAAGAAATGTAGGATCAAATGAGCAAGTTGAATTTTTAGAATGAGTTGTTATACACGATTATTGCTTTCCGACAAGAAATTTACATTTAAATTTAAAAAATCCACGTACGTATTTACGTTCGTTAGTGTCTATCCTATTTTGCTTTGCAAAAAAGGTTTTAAAGTTTATAAATTCTATTCTTCCAAGATAATACTTATTGTTTTAAAGGCTTTAATAGTAAAATGAGGTAACAGTTAATTAAGTAAATGATATCAATTAAGAAAGAATATGAACTTCATTAATATGAAATGCTGCAGGTTTAAAGATTCTTAAAATTATGTTTTAATAAGAAAGCAGCTTATAAAAAAATATAATGATAAAAATGTAAAAGGAAGAAATGATGAATATGTTATACCAGTCGTTAATCATGTAATTTTTTAAAATATAACATACGAGAAAATAATCAGCAATATAGCAACAGCAATATAAATTATTCTAATTTCAAATTAAATGATTGCTTACGAATTTAAAAATTACAATAATTTTTATATTAAACGAGTTAATAGTAATACCTTATTAAAAATTTAATTTTTCAGAAATAAGTTGTCAGAAAAGAGCTTTACAATTTCCTTCTTCGAAATCTCACAATTACTTCGACTTTTTTTTTTCACGTACAATAATAACTTTTCAGCAAAAGTTTAACTTTTTAACAAAGCTATTAAAATTGAACTTATTGATTTTCTGTCAGCATAAAATTACTTAATAATCAAGCATTGTCTTCTTTTTTTAAATCACACAAACAAGTATTCAAGATTTATCAACAAACAAATATAATTTTATTTTTTATTCAAAATAATTTCAATAATCTCATCAACCTTACCAATTTCATATATAAATGGATTAATTTAGAAAAAATAAGGAAGGAAAAAAACGTTTTTTTTATTTAGCATCACAGAAATAAAGAATGAGTAGGTGCAAAAAAAAACAAGACTTTTAAAATGTATGTGTAACACACAGAGTTTTACGACACGTCAATCACACTAACAGAATATGAAAAATGCATCAGCTTGAGGGCTATTTTGAAAAAGTTAGGAATAATACATTTTTTATACAATTTATACTTAAATGTTATCATTTCATATATATATATATATTTCTGTGTGATTAATTGAATATAAAGGAGATATGTTTTTCTCTATTATTATTATTATTACATTTGAACAAAAATACAAAAAAATAAACAAGGTAAACAACCAAAGTTATACATTTACTTTCTTCATCAAAAATTGTTGCTTACCGATTCGATGAAATAAAATAAATACGTTTGTATAAATTAATGGTTATAAAAAAAATAAGTTAATATCGGATTTGTTTCCTTCTCCCTATAATAAAGAAATATGTTTAAGTTAAATAAAACAATACGGTTTAATTTATCAGTCATTATTCAGGAGAGCAACAAATTCTGTGAATACATTAGGTTGTATGAGTATATTACTTGAAACTAAAAAACATAATTTGGTATTACTACTACTAGCATTATCGCCAACTTCTGCAAGGTTGAAATTCAGTAGAGTTTAATCTACCTAGACTTCAACCAGACAATATCACCGATATATGCCACGTACAACACGGTACAAAGCATTGATTAGCACAACACTGTGTGATCTGCCAGACGGGCAATAATGCTGCATCCCTGATACACGTTGTAAGGTATACATGCTTTACAAATTATGTTCATGTTATTACAGAGAAGGTAAAACTTAGTAAACCATAATTTCAAAGTTTTTTTAATTATAATTTATTCCAATATAAAACAAATGATCACAGAGCAACGATTAGTTAAATTTTATTTTACAGTAAAATAATAAACTTAAAAGATACTGAAAAATTAAAGTAAAATTATTCCTTCGAGGAAGTTTATGAAAATGTAAAATTCGTAGATTTGTTGAACAGCGTCATGGAAATACAAGTTTCGCGTTAAGTTTACGTTGAAACTGGTTAAAACTCAACCCAAACTTTCAAGAGATTGAAATAAGAACATGTCAGATCAGGAACACAAAGTTGCAGATTGTGTGTGCAAAGCTTTCTTTGTGTAAATGAGGATGAGACTGTATGATTATTAAAAAAGACACATTACACATTAGGATTTTTATGAATATAGCGGGAAAAGGCTAAAATAAAAATTACTGCAGAATTATAATGAGACAGCTTTAATTCGTAACACTGCAACTTCTCCTTCATAAAATTGAAAGCGTAAACATGTTCTTGACTTCCGAACGAGTCTCAAGTTCATATCGTGGCTACATGAGTATTTATTATCAATGTGTATTTGCTCAAGGTAGGTCATAAAAACACAATAATGTTGCTCAGTAATTTTATGTGAAAACGCTACTTAAAACTATAAAAACCTGAAATGAGAACATGTCAAATCCAGAAGACAATGTTGTTGTAGAAATATTTTTTTAGCGGCCTGGGAAACTACTGAATATTATTCCCTTTTTGGAAGAGCAACCACGAGAAAAACAGCTGATAACGAGGAACATGCGATTACTTTCATGCGGTCAGATCGGCGATTATATATCTACATCATTGATGGAAGATTGACAGTGATAAGTAGTAATATAAAATTAAAACTACTGAAGTAAAAGGAATTTCGACCACGAAATGAAATTTAATGGTTTTACACTCTCTACTATTTTTGATCTTGGTCCTTGGGAGTTTATTGTGTTATATTCAAACTAAAAATCCATTTAAAGATCATAATTTTGGAACTCTTTACAACATTCAAAAGGTCTTGATGTACCAGAAAAAGCTTTGTCAACGTTGATGGATAAAGACTATTAAACCCACTCAAAGATTTTGAAGAGATATGAGAATTATAAGCTGCGTCAAAAACTACACAAAGTAGTCGAATGTAGCTTCTCAAAGAAATTACTTTGAACAGAAATTTGTCATTATGTATAGATTATTTGTAGATATAAATAGTATTATTACAAACGTCTCGTTAATTTTTTGCCGTAGCTCATATACAGTTATACTGACTTGTCTTCATCTGAAATGTTGGTTGTAGTTGTTAAAACAACAAACCACATTAATATTGTTATTTTATACTCTACTTACGGAATTAATAAAAATTCAATCGCCTATTTAAAAAGATGAAAATTTTAATTGTTTTTTTAAGGAAAGGATGAATTGTCGATATGATGCCCTAGGTGATAGCTTTTTGCAGTTGGTCTTTTATGTGAATCGGGATTATCAGCTGACACAATCCGTTTACTAACACCTTCAGTACAAATTTAGTTATGAAAATAATAATTAATGACAATTGTCACCATATTTCTTCATTATATTTTTTATCACCATATTTTATCATTTTATTATTTTTTTTTTTAGGTTTTTAGGGGCATCGACTACTTTGGTCATTAGCCCCATCCATTTCAAAAAAAAAATAAAAAAAGGCTCAATAATTCACATTCTCATGAAAAATTGTTAAAAATTTCACATTCTTCTATAATTTCAAATCCAAAAATTACCGCCTAGGCTTTCCTTTCGGCCATCCTTTCTTGCGTTTTTCCATTCTGCGAACGGCCTCAACTTCCGATGACAGTGTGTCTGAGGCTTCGGATATGGCATCGTCTTCTCTTTCTGAGGCCAATGACGTTCGTCGGCTTACATCAGGTGATAAAAGCTTCATTGGTGCTGTAAGCATCAATTGAATCTAAACTCGCAAGCGATGCACTTTCGGCGGCTGATGAACTTGATTCAATGTCTAAGGCTGTGCTTGGGCCGGCTGATACAGATGCTCTCGCCACAGTTGTTTTCTGAGCTTTTGGAGCCTCTGTACGTACAGTTTTATTATCGGCTGTGTCTGGTGCTTTTTCAATAATTACTTCCACCTCCATTTTGGTTGACTCAGATTTTTCCTGTACTCTTGTCACAGTATCCTTAGCTTTATGACTCGTCGTCGGAGTGATCTTTTGGTCTTTGTTAGATAAATCAAAACTTTTCTTCATTACGTCAATTGACGGCGTTATAATCGAAGGTTTTGCCGGTTTTTTAAACTGCGCTGGTACAGGTCTTATGTCAACGACGTCAGTCTGGGAATGAGCCTTCTCATGTTTACTTTGTTGTGTCTGATGAGTCGACTCGATCTTGGAATCAATGATTCTTTCTATCATTGTCTCAAGACTTGGTGCCATCGTATTAAGCAACTACTCCACGTTAATTTTAGATGTGATAGGAGCAACAGCTGCTTCTGCATATTTAGTCAATGGTCTAGATGTACGTAGATTGACAATCTTCTTCGCTTCAGGGTAACTAACTTTTTTAACTTCTTGAATGGCTGTTTCTAATTTGTATACTGGGCCTAGATCGATAGTTGTGGTGGCCTTTACAATTAATGTAGACTGGAGGGTCTTTACATGGATCACCCTCATGTATCTTCATTCCGCATATGCAAATTTCCTGCGCTTCACATCTAGCTGCAGTGTGTCCGAAACAGTTTCAGTTTTGTCATGTTATTATCATTTATACTATAATTATTGATTCACTTTACCTCTAGATTATTAAACAAAAAAATAATTTAACTTAAAATTTTATTATTTTAGATGTTATAATAAGAGGGTATTCATAAATTAGCTAAAAACCTCCCTAACAAAAAGTCATTATTTGTTATTTGACTGACTGAAACAAATCGGATGCACATGAAAAAGAAATTATTGTAATTAGAAAAATATATTATAAATATTTTTATGAAAAATATATGGATATTTTTCATAAAAAACAATTTCTAAATTATGTTTATATGAATAAACTAATATCACCGTCGCGGCTTCGCCCGCTCTATTTGTTTATTTTCGTTTTCCGTTGCGGTCAATTTTTTTTTAATTTTATGTATTTAGTCAAGTAATCGGAGGCAAATGCAGCCAGTCGGGTCGTATATACAGTAACAGTGGCAGTGCCTGTGTTGGTTGAACCACCGCGCCGTAAACCGTTACATCCCTTAAGAAATCAGGATTAAAAAATTCCGAAAATGGCTTTAGATGTTTATCTGAAGAGTATTTGCAATCCTAAATCTACTAAATATCTCGTCTAGTATAGTAGGAAAAGGGGGAAATTTGCAATCATTGTTCAAAACATTTTTACCTTTCTTTACCTCCTAAAAGGTCAAATTTTAAAAAAAATCTAGAAATTGGTTTTAGATGTTCACATTAAGATTACACACCAAAACTCAAGTTGGTAATTTCATTTGTTACCGAGGAAAAAAAGTAAATTTCATTGTTACTCCATTTTAGCCCTTTAAACTCGGAATTTCAAAAATATTCTTCTTAGTGTTCACTTTCACCGTAAGAAGGTGTACACAAATTTTCATCAATTTATCTTCAATGGTATTTGCTTGGCCTTGATTATGAATGATTTACTACATATTATTTTGTATGTGTAATTAAAATAATTAAGAATTTCAGTGAATTAAATGAATAGGGGTGGTAAATATTTCTAATAGTAATTAATTGAGTATGCGGTGGAGGTAGGTAATAGAAAAATTATCTTTATTATCAAAAACCTTTACTTTAAACATATTAATGATGTATTTTTCTTAACTTCCCTCAAATTTTTAAAGTGCGCCTCTAATATTAATTTAGAAATAGTTTAGCATAATATTTTAATCGCTGACATTAAAAGCAATGTTAACTAATGAAAATTTAGTTCAGAGTAAACTAAGTAAAAAACAATAATCTATAATACTCATGCCTTTACGGCATTAAAAGTTTATTTGTCTATGTTTCATTTATATTTTCACAAATTTACAGACTCAAAATAATCAATTTAATCAGTAAGCCACCACCATTACATGACAATGACGACTGTTGTAACATGAAATGAATTTTATGAAAATGGTATATCCATATATATTATTCTCAAGAATAACAATCATTCCAATGCCTACATAATAAACAAACTGATGAGTGCTTCTTACCGGTTTTATTTCTTAGCAGAATGCACAGTAATACATCGATCAGTATACCTAATCCATCGAAATTGAAACTATATTCAGGCAAGTGATGATACCATCCATAGTAATTGGTTGTATTGTTAACACCATTACGTTCAAAGAAAGCGACAGTGATTGGAATCACTTGTATTTCGTGAATTTTAAATAGACGTAAGAAAAATAGGATCTTAATAGAAGGAATCAAATTATTTTTCCGCTTTCTAACAAGAAAAGACGTAGAATTATAAAAACCAACGTTAAAATTAATAAAGAGAGAGATTTTCTCGCGTTAGTAAGAAAATTTTTTCCCTTATTTTTTAAGAGAAAGAAAATATCTATATTTAAAAAAATTCTATGTATGTTATTTGTTGTATAAACTATAATTAAATTTAGTGCTATTTTTAACTATTGTGATCGCGAAAAATTTCGGTTTTCAGATTTTAACAGAAATATCCATATTGACCATCCCAGAATCCAGTTTGATTTAAGGGTGACGTTTGAACGTACGATGTACCTCGCATAACTCAAAAACGATTAGCTGTAGAATGTTGAAATTTTGAATTTCGGATGTGTAACATCTAGTTGTACACCTCCCCTTTTGATTGCAATTGACTGAACCAAAAGTGTTCAAAAAAGTTCAAAATCCAAAAATTTTGGAATCTAGATTTTTTCTTAACAGCAGTAATAAGCCCTCATCGAGAGCATTTTAATGATATGTCACAAATGGTATTTAGTTTCATTGGTTCCAGAGTTATACCCAAATAAAATTTTAATTATTTGAACATTTGGATCTTACAAGGGAAGGCTTACTTCGAACATAGGTTTGAATCAGACTTCATCTCCTTACCCTTGTAAGATCCAATCATTTCATTAATTAAAAATTTTATTTGGCTATAACTCTGGAACCAATTAAAATAAGTACCACTTTTGATATATCTTTGAAAATCTCTAAATGAGACCTTATTACTGCAGTTAAGAAAAAGTCAAAAATTCAAATTTCTTTGGATCTTGGGCATTTTTGGTTCAGTTGATTGCGATAAAACGGGAAGGTGCACAACTAGATGTTACAACAGTCCTAAATCTAAAATTTCAACATCCTACCGCTAATCGTTTTTGAGTTACGCGAGAAATATACGTACGTACAGATGTCACGCCGAAACTAGTAAAAATGGATTCAGAGATGGTCAAATGGATATTTCCGTTGAAATCTGAAAACCAAAATAATTTCCTTTACGTATAAGGAAGTAAAAATATAAATAAATATCCGAAGTTATTAATGAAATAAAATTTGATGTACTTTTCATTTTAAAAAAATGTGCATATGTAATTTAACTGGCGTACAAGGAAGTCATGGGGTGTCCACATGAGATTTTTTATTTTAAATTTTAGTTTTTATCTTTGAAAAATTACTATTTTTTTTTTTTTTTTGTTTATTCCTCTGCTTCATGAATAAAACATTAACCATGGATCATCGAAGTAATAACTGTGAAACAACAATAATAACAGAAATAACAAAATGGAAGAAAACTTCGTTGTATACAGAAAAAAAAATTGGGGTAATTTTAGTACAGTAACTTTTAAGAACGACTAAGTTAGTTTGATGAAAGATATGAATTATTAAATCAAAAACAAGAAGGTATGAATTACTAAATTGTAGTTTTGACGGGATGAGGTACGAAGCGATGTTTGTTAGGTTGGTTTAGGGTTTGGTTAAATGAAAATAAGCAATAACAACGTCGAGAAGTGAAGGAGGAGTTCAGATGCAAAAGCAGTTCAATATTGAAGAAGAACTTATGTACGGCATCAGTAACTGAAGCTAAGGTAAATGTAACAACAGTAGCGTAACAACAACGAATAGCTAAGGGGAGTTGATAACTTAGGAATAGATATTTTAGGTACGAGTATACGATGTCTATATGATAATATACCCTACAGCGTAAACACAGAACAGTTGAATAAGAATAACATAAGAAAGAGTACAATAATTCACAATTATTCACTTTTGTCTTGAATACTCATCCTTCATTATACTATAAGTTATAATGTATACAATAACTTATTAACATTTTGTTGATTTAAGCGTGACCGTTCAACCATCATCTGATCCCGAACCATCCGTATAAAAATTCTTAACTAACTTGTAGTATCATTCAAACACAACTTAAAATTAGCATGCCTATGAATAAGAATTGATTAATGTTTAAGTGAATTTCAATTTGAACAATCTGTTTAAACACCGTTGCATAATATTCAACCTCTAAGGCATTTGCAGAATAATTATCAATATTTTACCTGATTATTCAATGTTGGTTTTTAATTTTTAAAGATAAACTAAAATTTAATTATTAAGAAAATGTACAAATGTATAAATTAAATTTCCACTTACCAACAATTTAAAAAGTGTAAAATCCTAGTACTTTCGGAGCTGTTATTCAATCTTCAAGAATTTTCTAAAAGATGTTAATTTAAATTCAAATCAATAATCGTTTTTAAATTAAACTGTTGTGTTCATAATGGTCGTCAGGAATAAAATTAATTCGTACGTCAATAACACAGTAACGTCATGTTTGTAAAATGTTTGCGACTATTACCTATTAGTAAAATAAATCTAAAAAATAAAAAAACAATTTTTGTGTAAAAGTTAATTTATGGAATAACTTACTCTGTATAGAAATGCTTTTTATTTTTTTATTCAAAACTGTTATAAATATTAAAAGAGGGATCAGTTCCGTAGGGTTCAATTTTGAACCCGGTTTGGTTTCTGCTGTTCTTTCTAGCACGGAAAATATCACTCTTGCGTCCTTTTTTGATGACACGACGATTATGGCGGTTGATGTAAAACCAACCGTAGTGTCGGAGAAATTGCAATCGGAGTTAGACCTCAGTGAATGACTAGTCAAATAGAAGGTACACGTTAATATAAATTCGAGTCGTGACGGATTCAATGAGGAGGGGAGATTGCCAACGAGTCTACCTAAATGGATTTCACATCCCTCATTCGGACAAAGTACGACACCTAGAACTTCATTTAGATCGCCGCTTAATATGGGTGAGAGAAAAGAGAAAATAATTAAATATCAAGCTTAGACGGTTGAACTGGTTATTAGAAAAAAGGTCTGCGTTATCGTTAATAAAAAACTGTTGTTGTATAAGGCGTTTCTAAAGCCAACATGGGCCTACAGGATACAACTTTGACGTACCGGAAGCAATAGCAATACCGACATCATCCAAAGATTCCAGAACAAAGTGCTGAAGAACATTTCGGAGGTGAATTGTTTTGCGAAGAACAAGGAGATCCACTATTAACTAGGGGTACCATCTAGGCAGCATGTACTGGATCTAGAGAGTGTTGTGCGTTGAATATCATTCTTTCTTATTATTGAAATTTTGCTATACTATTTATGAATTCTTTTTTTTTGTTCATGAATTGTTTAAGTTCCGTGGTTTCGACTATGTTTCTTATATGTTTAATTAATATTATTAATTTGTTACATGACTTCATTGTTTTTCATAGATGATTTGTGACAATTTTTTTTTATAATCAATTGCTTGCTTTGTTTTGTTAACTATTAAATTTTATTGTTCTCTATACCTATATTAAGTTATGTTACCATTTAACTTTTTTCTTCTTAACAGATAATTATCGAATTGTATGTGCTTTTCTACGTTTAGTAATATGTTTAGTTTTTTTTTTTGTACTGTACTTTGCTTAAACCTTTATATTGTCTTGGAAGGTATCACTGGATGCCTCCCTTTCACGTCAGTATTATTCATCTGTACAATTTATAATAGTTTCATTGTTCGAGAAAATGACTATACATAAACCAACAAAAAAAGAGAAATCCTGAAACTTCTTTTTAATTCTGCATCTAAAGAAAAAAAGAATAAAAAAAATAAGTAGAAATTTAAATGCTAGAAATTTCTTTCCATCACTGATACTCATAAATTAATTCGTTTTCCTTCATCATAGATCTGAAGGTTTTACACGAAAATCCAGTTTCTCAGTTCTTCTGTCCAAATAATACGAATCATTTAGGGTCCTCTAGAAAATATAAACTAGCTAACATATGAATATAACGACTAAAAAAATATATAATCTTCAATAATAATAAATAGAAGAAAAAATAAAGAAGGAAAGATATTCAAACATCTAAATTTGGAATAAATTTTTACTACAATTTCAATTCTTTAATTAATTTTTCTTATTGGATATATTTTTATTCCATTTTTACGAAAATTTGTAATTCTAATTAGAAATTGTATCGAAACACTTACGGAAATTTTCCATAAACAAGATATATGACAGTTTCTCAAAACAGAAATATGTAAAATGGAAGTGGAAAAGCTTATGCGATTCGTTAATTTTTTTTTTAACAATTTGATCTATATATATATACAAAGAGGTTTCAGAGCGTCTATTACTCTTTCACGCAAAAACTAGTCAACCTACTTAGCTGAAATTTTGCATGAACATAGTTTATATACCTGGGAACAAAGTAGGACTACTTTCGTTTCGAATTGTTTAACGGTTTCAAGATGGTGGCCTTTTTAATAAAGTCTTGCGACAACAACCAGATTATGTTCTTTGCCGGTATTTAACTTTACTATGTCCAAACCGTTATTGAAATTGAATTCGAGGGCCAATTGAAGTATTTGAAATTATTTTTTTTAGAAAACAGGTTTTTTGTCTTTTGATATCTGCTTCGGTTGTCCATAAAATCAGCTTTATTAGGTTGTGACATTACAGCACGATAGCTCAACCAACCCAGCCACTGTTACTGTTTGTGCGATGTGATGCGCTGCGACTGGCTGCACCTGGTTATTTGACTAAAAAAGTTAAAGCAAAAAAAAAAAAAAATACAAAAAAAAGATGGGAAACGAAGTTTCATGGTTATTTCCTCGTATTTTTCGGGTAACGCTAAGAATCATGTATAAATGTCTACCCGAATAAAGGAAGGGTGATTGGCTAACAATTTTTTTTAAGTTGTGGACCGACTATCTGAAACCCGCAATAGTTAAAATCACTCAAAGTTTCCAGTCCTATGTATATACCACACTGTTGCTCTGAAGAAATTACAATATACTAAAGATTTTGTACAATGTACAATAATAGCATTTACAATATGCTGATGTTTTCTTAAATTGAACAGACATTTATAAGTCCTAGGGGTGGTTTATAAGTATTATTCTCATAGGCATGAGGATAATGTACACAGTCGAAGTCCAGAAAGCAGATGGTCAAGCAAAGAGACCTGAATGGCTACTTAGAAAAAAATAAGATCTTGTTTTTTTAAATCTATAGAAATTATTCTACGACGTGTTATTAAAAACACATTTATATTGCTTTGTTTTAATTTCGACCGTCTTAAAAATGTCTGTTATATCTTGTAATTAGAGTAACAATGTATTCCTCCACTTATATATAATGGGGTTTAATACTGTTTTTCTTTTTGCAAATTTAACATGTTTCAAATGTACTAATAGCTTGGTTTTTATATTATAATTTTAAAACTTACTTGCTTTGGAGAACCTATCACTCAGCCAATTTCAGACGTAGAATGGCATGGTGTCTGTCTTTTATATGGAAGGTTCTGGGTTTTAATCTCGGTCAGGCTAGGCATTTTTCATACTCTACGAAATATCTTTTATAAGTAACTATAACTGACCGATCAGTCTGTAGAGGCTAAAATAA
Organism: Lycorma delicatula; assembly: GCF_047948215.1. Taxonomy (NCBI): domain Eukaryota; kingdom Metazoa; phylum Arthropoda; class Insecta; order Hemiptera; family Fulgoridae; genus Lycorma; species Lycorma delicatula. The sequence goes on along the minus strand of NC_134459.1, from coordinate 74,521,466 downwards.
ATATATTTTTTTTATGTAAGTCCTCATTCTATAAGATAGATAATTAGCAATGAATGATTCTGTTATATACAGTCACATGCATCTGTTGTTGAACGTTTGTCCAGATTTCCGTTACAATATTTAATGAAATTACTGAAATTTTTATTTGTATACCATTGACAAAAGATCTTGTATATTTTGCTTCAATCTCTGAAAGTGACGTAACTTTGTTCTTTGAAAATTGTGACAGGTTTTATAATTGTTTGTTCTGTAGTTTCAATGCTTTATTTTTTAACCGTTTGTATATTATAAAGAGTAGGTGTCGTAAACTGTAAATGCTCGTCATCAACCTACACCAAGTTTTTTTATTTATTTAGTTATTTGCTGTAGTCCATAATACAAAGTCCTGTGTATTAGGCGCGGTAACAGGTTTAAGAAAAAATTTTAATTTATGTGCTCTTTTTAAAAAAAATGAATCTAGATGCTGTTGAAATGGTAATGTGTTATATATTTTAAAATTTATTTTTTATTCTAGATATACAAAAATTTCCGTCGATTATTTTATCTTATTTTTTTAACTGGTTTAGCTAAATAATGTCCTGGTATTATCGACACCTAATTACTTCACCCCTTAGGTCTTATGTACTACACAAATTGTGAAAGAAAATATGAATATAGATAAGCGAAATGGATATGTAACATAAAAAATATTTTTTTTCAGCCAATACGCCAATTATAGACTACAAAAAGATTAATTTAAATAAATTTATGCATATATACAGATACAATTAAGTAAAAGAAGAATTCCAAGATACAATAAAAAAATTGAAGGATAACAAAATATCTACCGTACAGTCAAAAAATTTAGCATGTTTTATTCTAAATCAGAAAAATTATTTAACTTTCCGTCATATCTCGAAACTTTAAAAACTAGAGCTGTAATTTGTCTAATAACTACGAGAAAAAATAAAATTTATTTATATGTATATATACATATAAATACAATAAACGAAGAAAATGTTAAATACGGTAGACTATTAGATTTTCCTATTGAGAAATCATCGGAAAGAAGATTTACAATGAAACGAAAAAAATACTTTTTTCAAAAAAAAAAGAAAGTAAAACTTGTTTCTGAAGTAAAACTTGAATTACAGTTTCTGTAATTAAGGTACCTCAAAAACATCTTTGTCATATTACTTAAATCAACAGTAATAAGGTCTGCCGAATTTTAATTTTCTATGGCATCAGGAAATGTCCTCATTAGTACAGTCAGATGACAACGTAACTGTCAATTAAATATTAGAATGAACAATAACATTTTTAAAACATTCTTAAAATATATATCTTATCTTGATAAAAATAAATAATCATCATGAAATGTAAAAACACAAAGCGGTGAGACGAACTTATGAAATTTCCATTGTATACAGAATTCATCTTCAAACAGAAAAAATCTCAAAAAAAAATTATTTAGTTAACAAATATAGAAATTTAATTTGTGTTCCATTACCAGTCTCTTTTTCTTGAACCTTTCTTCTGAATTTTTTGGTAGCAATTTGAATCTGTATATTAACCTATGAACCTAGTTAAGCGTGGACTGGAACAATTCAAATCAATAACAACTTTAGTTACTCTTACTTAAAAACTACTTTCTTACGAGAGAGATTTGCTTTTTATTCAATTTGTAGGTGTATTCTTAATTTATGTGAAAAACTGATTTTCTTAAAAAAATAAATTGTCATAATTTTTTACTTTTAACTGTTACTTTTAATATGTCTTCTAACCTAATTTTTCAAGTTGAAATTTTCTCGGGCTTAAAATTATTTTTAAATATTTAAAAATTTAAAAAAAGGAAGAGTGATTTTTGAAATAAAATTTGTAACAGAAAAAGTTGAAAAATAAAAATGCGGATTTCAACTGTAACTGACATCCTACATATCATTAGTAGTTAATGTATAGTTAGTAAAAATAAATATACACCTAAAGATCAACACTTAAATAATAGTAAATTATTATAAAATAAAAACTGAAAAAAATTAACAATAGTTTTAAAACATTTTCAAAGAGTATTTCTACATTTTTTATGAATTATCAAAAATATATACTATAAAATAAAACTTGGATTGAAAAGATTAAAATAAAGTTATATAGTCCAAGTCGAAAATAGAAAGTTCACTTAAGTACAGTTCAAACTACTTAAATTCCTTAATCAGATTGTCCCGAAGCTCTAACTCCTGTTGCTTATGTCGACAGGATAAGATAAAAATATATATGTACAAATAAAAACAGAATAGTATAAACCCTTCATCCATCATAGAAAAGTTTGCAAATTTTGTTAGAAAAATTGTTCCAAAATGATTTTTGATAATTAAAATTATAAAAAAGCTATTAAATAATAGCCTCTTGTTTATTACTCATCAGTGAATTTTCTCCATAATTTTTATAAAAGATTTCCATAATAATAAGGCAGATAAGGGGTATACACCACTAAACCTCAGTACAATGGTCTATCAGCGCATTTACCAAAGTCGAATCAAGAAGCTATAGCAGAAAACGTCCGAGCGTGGAAACAGAAAAGACTGCATTGGACGGTATCCTGCGGAAATCAAAGCAGAAGGATAAAACCGCGTCGTTAATAAAAAAGGAATACTGTATCCAGAATCTGAAGGTTTCATAATGGCGATTCAAGATCAGGTTATTAGCACAAGTAACTATAAAAAGTATATAACCAATCAGAAAGAAGATGACAAATGCAGAATGAAAAAAACACATCCAGCATATAATAGCAGGGCGTGAAAAACTAGCCCAAGTAGAGTACACCGAACGACATAATAATGTGGCAAAAATTCTTCTACAAACACTGGTATGAAAATAAAAAAAAAATACCTTGAGCCATATTATAGATAATATGAACCCCAAAAAATAGAAAACGAGGATGTCAAAATATATTGGGACAGAATAACAAGATGAAACAATGACAAGAAATAGACCAAATATAACAGTATATGAAACGAAAACACTCCTGATTGATACAGCTCTGCCCAATAAAACAAGAATCAAGAGAACGATAGAAACGAAGAAGGAAAATATAAGAATCTGGCGATGGAAATCAACAAATAAAAGCAGGCCAACTAAGTAGCTACTACACCAATGGTGATGTCTGCAACAGATGTCATACCGCAGAAGACCATCACAAGCCTAAATAAAGTAATGGAAAAAAATAATTCCGCTGCTGAAGCGATAGAGAGGCGCATTATTGACCACAGCCAGAATTGTGCGTAAGGTACTCACCGGAGATGTTTACACAAAATCTACAGCCTTGTTCTCAGAAGTATGCCTCCGCTGAGGATTAAAACCCCACCTGCTACAAAGGCGTGCGATGGGGAAAAATAATAATTAAGATTTCCTTTTATTTAATTCTTATGTATTAGACGTTTAAAAATATTTTAATATTTTTAATAAAACTTATCGCAAGTTCCTAAGAAAATTTGGCCATAATCGATTTCTTAATCTGCTCCTTTATAACGAGTTTTAAAAAAATTAGTTACGTCCAATTATTTATAAATGGAAACTAATAATGATAACATAAGACTGAATTTTTTCATCAATTATAAAATTAATAAATGATATTCCCAGAATGAAATGTTTCTAATCCGACCTAAATAATGATAAATATTTTTTTTTTTTTAAACAAACATTACAGAATAAATAACAAATTTTAATATCTTCGAAAATTGCATTGAATTAATAGTGTAACAAGTACAGTCTATAAGTGTAATATATTTTACTCGTGATTTTAAATTTCCTTTAAAAAAAATTAAGTGTGTTGGTAATATCTAGGTCAAAAGTAGTCAATACACATAAAATGTTTATTTTATGTCTGAAAGAAGCATGCAACATAAAATGTTAATTTGTGATATATAATAAGATAATGTAATGATCGAAGTTTTATGTACTTATGATGAAAAATCTTAAAATTCTTAATTTATATTAACGTATATTTCTTAAGTTTTTAATTCATTAAGACTTAATGAATAGTAAATTTGTTTTTAAACAACTAATACATAATGATATATAAAATAAATACTTATTGTCATTTATAAAAAATACGATCAGTTAATTCGAAGTACAGAGTTATTATAAATGTGTTTCAGATTACAAACATGAATAACTCACGTTTAATAACACTCGGATAAATGAAAGTAGATCAAACCCACCGGGTTGGTCTAGTGGTGAACGCGTCTTCCCAAATCAGCTGATTTGGAAGTCGAGAGTTCCAGCGTTCAAGCCCTAGTAAAGCCAGTTATTTTTACACGGATTTGATACTAGATCGTGGATACCGTTGTTCTTTGGTGGTTGGGTTTCAATTAAACACACATCTCAGGAACGGTCGAACTGAGAATGTACAATACACTTCATTTGCACTCGCACATATCATCTTCATTCATCCTCTGAAGAATTATCTAAATGGTAGTTACCGGAGGCTAAACGGAAAAAGAAAGAAAAAAAAGATGAAAGTAGATCAACAGAAAGGAAAACTCAAAAAAGCTTGAATTACATTTAGTTCACATCTCATCACATGTGCTCAATGTGAGATCCCAGTTCAAACGACACATATCAAGACTGTAGTCCAATACGTGCCAAACAAGTTGTAACATGGGACCATCCACCAAAGCAATGACCTCTGTGATGCAAACACGAAAATCTTGGATGATAGATGGTAAACACGGCCGATACACATATTGCTTGACAAAACCCCAGAGAATAAAAGTCAAAGGGGAAAGATGGGGAAAATTTGGAAGCCAACGCAAACGTTCATTTTCGTCAAGACCAGCACACCCAATCCATCTCTTTGGTAGTTGCCAATTCAGTTCACAATCTCCACACGGTTGAGGGATGTCTAATTATCTGTGGTGGTAGATTTCTGTGGACTTCGTACGTAATTCTTATTACATATGTTCCACAATTGTCTCGTTTACTGGGGGGACAGCCGGTTGACTTTCGCTTATAGATGCATCCCCTCGGCTTTAAAATTAGAATAACACTTACGGTTACTGGGCCCACTGGGTGCATCTTCACGAAACTTCCTTATAAAATTAAGTTGCACAGTGATAACAATGACACATTTTTTTATGTAAAAATCCAATACATAAAAAGGCTTCCCATCTTCGTTGGCAATAATTTTCTCTCCTATCGCCCCAAAGAAGAAATCGATAACAGCACCACAGCTATACCAAGCATTGAAAACTTTTGAATTTTCCTTTCCACTGATACTACTTAAGTATCTAGGTATTATTAAACCTAAGTTATTCATGTTTGTAATCGTAAAGATAATTAGTAATAACCCTAAAGACAGGGCAATACCTTGAGCAAAAGATGCCCTCCTCTGAAGACAAAACAAATAAGACTAATTTTATAATATATCAGTAGAAATAAATATTAATCAATTAAATTTTAATTTAGAGGAATATTATATGAATAAACAAATGAGAATAAATTGTTCGATTATCTGAAAAATATTGAGAAGGTAATCGTAATACTGAGTGGAGCTAATAGAGATCTAAAGATAGGGGAAACATACAAGGAGCCAGAACGCAGCAGAATTCATATAGTGTGAGGAAGTGTCGTCAACCAGAATAGGAATATTTAGTCAATGACGAACCTATATGTAGCAAAATCGTTGTTTTTATAATCTAATACTTGGAAATCGATCTATCATGTTTTGCACACTATTAGATTTACTGTAAAATCAAGCTAGCCTTGAACTATAATTTTTTAACTTACGCTTTTAATACACAATCAAATTAATATATTTTGAATTAGAATACGTAGCATAATAAAAATTATAACTTTTTTTATCACTTTAAATAAAGGTTAAGATATACGGTTAAACTTTGTTTAACCAATTTTTACTTTTAAATTTAGAGCATAGGATAATGCAATTACGATAAGAAAATTTATTAATATAAATCCCGAGAAATGACAAACACATTTCCTCTTGTTTGTTTTCTTAATTAGACAAAAAACACGTAACTAAATGAAATTTACAGCAATATATAATTTTAAAAACAATAATTGGAAGTTGGATTCAATTTTTCCAATTTTTTTTTTGGGACATCTTAATTTTTTTAAATAGTGTTTTTTTGAATTTTAAAAGTAGCAGAATTGTAAATTCTGAATTGTAATAAATTTGAATTGTAAATATTACAGTTTTACTGAACATGAATATGGAATATAATAAATAAATAAACAAAAACTCAGCTACAATAGATGAATTATTATAAATAATATGTCTTTCAAAAACGTATTTTTTTAAATTGAACAGACTCCAAAAAATTTGTGGTTTAAAATTTGTACTAAAAAAGAAAAAATAATCATTCCAGTAAGCTCTCAATACAAAATTTACTCTCGGCACCAAAATGTAACAAATATCGTAATCCATATCTCGTGCACTCATAATTTTGTAATTCATATCTGGCATACTCGTAATTCATTTAAAATATGACACTGACTTCAAAAAATGGATTGAGGATGCAAGTGAAAAAAATAGTTTTTTTTTACAGTAACATTTTGTAAAAACTAATTTTATTTTTTTGGAGTGGTTTCAATTTTTTTAAAAGTCTTTATTACTTTCTTCTTTTTTTTTAATTTCATCGAAACTGAGATATGAACAGACCTACAAAACATTTTGAAGTGTCGTATATTATTAAACAGAGTAGCTATAATAAGAAGAGTCAAATGGCCTGTTCTCCGTCGAAATCAATTAATAGTTGGCGTACTACCTGATAATTCAATTTGATAATGAAACGATTAGACCAACATTAAAAGGCAATGATAACGTACTTACAGTATCACCAGTACGTGCAACAATTAAAACAATAAAAGGCTTCCATGATGTCGAACGAAAAATGCTGCATTTAATTTTAAGCTGGGGTATTCTACAGTAGACAAACTTATAGGTATTACTCTAAATAGGGTGTAATTGACTTTGGAAAGGAAACATTTTGCCAAAGGAAATGTTTATGATATGTCTCCTTAATCGATCAAAACCTTAGATGGCGTAGCTTTAGTTCTTTAGAACCAAATAAATTACTCGTTAGTGTTTAATAAAAAGCGTTAAAAGAGATACAGAAATTAAGATAACTAAAATGTTTTTCCTTTTTTCTTTTTTAAAAACCTAACCTAGATTGAATTGATTTTTTTAATAATATAATTATTTTTATCTTACTACTTACATTTAAAAGTTTGAACTTTGAATGATTTCATTAACAACCAATGTAAAACAAACTTAGATTAGACCAACACCTTTGAAATAATTTGAGATAAAATAAGTTAAAATCCGTCCACCCATTCAACAGCAATCAACCTATATACATTAAAAATAAAATAAAAAATATGCATCTAATGGAAAATACGTTTCTTTGTAGCAAAAAAAAAAATTATTTGATGAAAATAACTTCCGTAATGTAAATTTACGGTTTTTTTTTTTAATGAAGAATGAAAATTCTAAAAAATGATGTGATCGACTAATGGTATAACTAATCGTTGATGACGATTCTGAAACCTATCAATTTATCGACATTATAGAATTATATTGACGATAAAATGATAGGTTATGTATCTGAAACTCGGCCAAATAATCTACTTAGATCAGTCATATTAAAGCATGCCCCAATTGTTGTTCTATATTTATCCATGCCAAATGCTGAGCTGGCATACTAAATCGAACTAAATCTAACAAAATTTTAATTGCTGACACATCAAATTAATCATCACTGTCATTCAAAAGGTTTTGATTTCGGAACTTCCACCTATTTCAGTATCTTCTTCTTCAATTTTGTAATTTTCTTAACTTTATCTTACGTCTTAATTTATTTATATGTCAGATCTTTTTCGAATACATGAATCAACTGAAACTTATAACGCAAACTAATTGGAAAATAATGGGAAATTTTTTTTTTCCATTTAAACTGGTTGATATGCTGCCTGTCTGGGTTCAGCTCCATATGTTAATTATTTTCATCCTTTTCACTATATATTAGTTAGCCAAGTACAGGTGATGTTAATATATATATTTCATTAACATTATTGTATTGTTCATTCACACATTCAAAACAAAGGATATTCATCTCATTTCATTTATACGACACAACAATGTAAAAATATAACATAACTAAATATCTTAAAAGGTAAACAAAGAAATATAAAGTAATCTTTATAAAGTGAATCAGTGGATTTTTATTTCACGTAAAGTTATCCTATGGATTACAGTTGTGGACACTATTAGACTTAATTGCGTGAACAATCATTTCCTCTGATCATTTGCTTTATAGTCTATTCCACCTACATAACCAGATATATGGACTAACACGTATATATTTCTCAGTTTATCCTTTTAATTAACACTTTTCTACTCTGTTTCAGAACTAGATTTCTTTAACCATCTCATTGATTTTGTCTTGATTTAATGGTTACCCAAGAAATGACTGTTGCACAATATTCTTGTTTTATGCCAAATAAAACAATAATTTTTCAAAAATTATTTTTATTATCATTTGATACAGAAAATTATCAGTTTGAATGTCTCATTATTTTTACTTTTTCGCGAGGGTTACTTTTAAACAGTTCAATGGAATTCCACGAAATTATACCTTAAATAATGTAAAAATATCGTAATTGCCTATCACATTGGAAACCTGAAACTCTCCTTCACTTCTTCTAGTTGTTCAAAAATATCTTTTATATTATTAGTTTCACAATAAAAAATGAATATTTTTCATAGTAAATAATGTAAAAAGAACACAACAAAATAAAACCGATAGAACACGTTTTTTTTCACAATGGTTGGATCCAATGAGAAAAACAATAATATAAATAATATAAATAATTCAAAGCCTTATAGAGATCCTCGTTAGATGAAACATGACTGACATGTTTTATGCATGACAAATAAATATATAATGGTTTATCCAACTTCAATAAAAGATTAAAATTATACAAAAAAAAGGAATTAACTTGAACTGCAAATTTTTAACTTAGATATGGCTTTTAGGATTAGACATAACTCAGTTCAACGATTAAATTATTGACATGTCACTACAACTATACCGTATCATTGCATTCTATAAATCAATTATGCTCTTTGATACAAATTCAACTTTATATTACATCTCAATAATATGACCCTATATCACTCGGTAAAAGTAAAATGATAGAAATTGCGCTGTCACATGAAATTGCATTAAAATTAACACGGTAAGTAATAATATTATCATCACAACTGGAAAACTCCGAACTGAAAAAAAAAAATTAAAGTATGTATACAAAGAAAGCTACTAAAATCATTTAAAATCCCATATATAAAATTAAAAATATTATATTTATATGTAGCTGCTGAAAATTGATTGGAGTATAAATAAATAATTCCTGAAAGTAAACTGAAAATTATTAAGTTCTTTTTCTTCTTCTTTTTCTTCTGCACAAGTATAAAGCAAAAACCTATTACGTCATCCTTCCTTCTTTTATTTTATGTAAACTGGTCTCTCATCTTTTCATAGGCCATCCCAGGCTTCTTCTGTCCTTTGAAATATACTCCTCATTCTTGTTGCGGAATTCTTGTTGGATCATGCGACTTATATGATCTTACCACCTCCTCCTGTATTTCCTAACCATCTACATTAAAGAAAGTATATCCAACTCCCCAAGAACATCCTTATTCCTTTTTCTATTAACTCTGGTATACCCAGCAATCGTCCTTTGAAAACTCATCTCAGCACCTTGCGGCTTGCAGCACCTTGAGTGGAGGCTCCACTCATCAACGCTTGAAAATGTCCAAGTTTCCCCACGATACAAACAACGGCACTGATAACACCCTGAAAAACTTCAATAAAGTCTCTGTTCTCACTCTACTAAAGTACGTTCAGCTTACTTTACTCGCAGCGTAAGCGTATTTTCTTAAAGTACCACTTAGCCTAATAATTCGCTCAATTTTACTATATACATCAACTTCCCCGAGATATGGTATAATATACCCCAAAAATTTAAATGAGGAGACCTACTCTATTATGCTGTCTTTAAGAACAATCTTTGATCTTACGGAACAATATGCCATCACTTTAGAATTTTCAACTGAAATCATTGGATTGTATCCCTTAGTCACCCTTCGAAGTTCATGCAAAGCACGCTGTCGAGTGTCTTCTTTATCCGATATGACAACCTAGTCGTCTGCAGAAATCAAAATAATTAATAAATTAAATATATTTACATCCAATAATGAATATTCTGACCCCCGAATGATTTTATATTATTTATTTTGCTGAAAGGACTATACAGGTCTATAGGCTGATATAAAATACCACAAATAAAAGACAATACCCATCGTTATTCAAAACAAATAAAATTAAAGGAAAAAGGAATAAAAAAAGGGATAAAGTGAGTAGACGGTAAGAAAGAACGGTAAGGAAACTGGTAATAAACTATTCTATTACCAATACTCTTCTATTCAGTATACTCTTGTAATCAATGTATTTGAAGGCAGGTCAAGCACAAGCACACATTAAAACGGTAAAACAATGACACAAAGTAGAATTATCCGCATAGCTTGAACAGCGATGTACGAATAATATTAACAATGATAAGTGAAATTATGGAGACAAAGTTGATATGTAAACAAGCAATACATGTTTATTATATTCGCACGTTATAGGGAAGAAAAATCACTTCCGTACAAAAATGTTTTGGTAAAGTAATGAGAACCTAGATAACAGAGGGAAATTATCTATATGGAGACATAAAAAAGTAACGATTATTTTACAATATGGCTAACGGAGCTCATTCGGCTGATTATGTTACTCTCTGACAAAGTAACATAAAATTTAATTAAAAATATCTTAAGAATTAAATTTTCTAATACAAAAAAAATATATATATAACTAAAATCGTTAACATTAACAACCGCTTGAATAACATCAAAATTATTTACCTAATTCTTTAAGACAACATAACGTTCAAGAAACCGTACATTCTAGATATTAAGAACATTAAAATTAATTAAACTTATTAAAAAAAAAAGAGGTTATTTAATAGCATTCTAACTGTGCATACGTTTTATTTTTACCAAATGCTACCGACAAGTATTCTTTTTTCTTGGTTAAAGAAAAAAATAAAAAACTAAGGAACTAAACTAAATATATTAATACTGGTTATTCGTCATGCTAATACATCAAAAATGATTTATATAATTTTTAAAGACTTCTTGTAAATATGAGATTACGATTAAAAATTAAAAATAATAATTAATAAAAACCGAAGATAAAGAACTTATAATCACGATGAACGATTAAAAAATATGAAATAAATGTGAGTACTCTATTATTATATCATTTATCAAAATGTATTTAAATTATATATTATGTAATTCCAACTATTTCTGCGTTTATACGTCGACAGTTTTGTCTTGAAGAATGATTTATTCCCACTCAGATAACTGTCTGAGGTCTTATAGTAAAGTTGAAAAGACCAGTCCATGTTCATGATAAACATCCGTTAAACGTTGAGAATGATATGCAAAATACTAATCTAATATAGTAAAATTCTACGAGAATACAAAAATTGATTCAAATTTATTATGATTTTTACATAAAAATAAAATGGCTCAAATTTTGTGTGTTCACCGTCTCTTAATTATAGCGTTAAAAAAAACTAAAAAAAAGATAACGTCGGATTCGAACCGATGTGCCTTCCCCTTGTAAGATCCAAATATTTCATTAATTAAAATTTTATTAGACTATAGCTCTGGAAATAATGAAAATAAGTACCACTTATGATATACGTTGAAATCTCTCAATGAGAGCTTATTACTACAGTCAAGAGAGTGTCCAAAATCCAAATCTTTTGGATTTTGGGCATTTTCAACATCTTACGGCTAATCGTTTTTCAGTAATACGAAATACATACGTACTTACGTACATACATACGTCACGCCGAAACTACTCAAAATGGATTCACGGAAGGTCAAAACAGACGTTTCCGTTGAAATTTGAAAACCGAAATTTTTCGCGATCACAATTCTTCCCTTACTTCGTACAAGGAAGTAAAAAAAAAACTTTAATTTTTAATAAGGAATGTAATGTGATATACTTATTACGTCTGGACTAGACTAACCTTCTAAAAAAAAAAATTGTGTAAAACTTCCTTTAACTTTTTACCTTGAACGAAATTTAACAAATTACAATTCCAGAAGTACAATTTAAGTGTGTCAATTATAAGAAAATAGATTCTACATTTTAATAATATAAACAATAAAAATATTATACTATAACAATGGCTTTATAAGTAGGATGGATAATTAAGGAAAATTAAGCCATTTTTTACGTTTTTACATTTCCTTACTTCTTTAAAAAGATACGGTTTATTAGAATAAAAATTCAGTTAAATAAAATCTTCAGATAATGGAAAAATAACAAATATATGTTTGCGTAGTCTGAAACGCACACCAGTTTCGTTAAAAAAAAAAAAAAGAACTCAGTAATTTCCTTCTTCTTTAATGTAATTTGAAATGAATTACCTTCGTTTTATAACTTGAGGCAACTGAATATCTACATAATGTTTAATACGTTATATGCAGGATATTTTCAGTTTTAGTTTAAGTCTTAATATAAAATCTATTTTAGATGGCTTAAGAAATATACAATTAATTATAGAGATTCTAACATTTTAATTTCCAAATCGTAATGTCAAACAGCAAGCTGTAAGTCTATTTACAAATTTGAATTTAGTATCCTATAAACTCAGGCTTAATAAATTTTCCTATGCGCTGCTGTTACTAGAATCCAAACTGGTAAAATTTACCAGTTAAGATTCGACCAGTTTCCAGTTAGGACTGTCGATTTTAACTCTCAATTTATCAATAATGATAACCATTATTCAGACGGAAGTTAAATTTCGACAATAAAATTGAGTTAAAGCCTACTCATTTTTTGCATACAATCGTTAAAAAAGTCTAGTTTGATTAAATTTTCACTTATTAAATTGCTAAATGCGCATAGGTTTTATCATAATATTATCATTAAAATTTAACTGTCGGTCAATATATTTTTTTTTAAGTGACTACAAAATTGGAGGATTTCAATTTATTTAAAATTTAACTGGATTTGAACCTATAATGTAACTAATCCTCTGATTTAGACATTAAAACCTATTATGTCAAATATAACGTTTTCTTTATTAGTTTTCGCGTTGGCCCACTGCCTTTATCTTCTTTACAAATTCTCCTTGCTGTTCAATAAGTACATAGAAGTGATGAACAGACATCACTCATCAAAACAACGGAGAAAACACTTCTGCTACCTAACTGTTTTTTTATAAGGAAAGAGAAATCATGGGATTTTTATATAAAAAATAAATATATTAAAAAAAAGTTGTTAATTCTTTAATCGTGACGTTTTGAAGTTGGCACTATATTAAAAACAACAAATTTGTAACACAGGCGTTAATTTCCTCGCCAAAATAAGTTTAAAAAATTATTATTAATTTTTTTTTTTTAATTCTTAGGACGGTTAAATAAGTTATTTATTAAAAATTTTTAGTTTTTTTTTTAAATTAAAACTATATATTAGGCCTAAAGAACATTTTTCCGTGAGCATATAATTTGGGCAAGAAACGTAACTAAATAAAAATACCAGAGCAAATAATAAATACCAAATAATATTGGCAAATGTAATGAACCTGTAAATAATAATATTTACAGGTTCTTAATAAAAAATTTAAAAAACGAGTGTAAAGAGATTACAAAAAGAAATTGTTACCGAATGTGAAATAAGGTTCTCTGAAACTTGTGTTTTTTTTTTTACTATTTTTTTCAGTCGATTTAAAACCGACTACAAATATATAGCATTATAAAATAAAACAAAAATTAATTCTTCATGTAAACAATTCTAATTTAAAAATTCTTCAACTTAATTTACCAGGAGGAAGAAGCTGAGGAACACAGAAAAATTCTGTAGAATAAAAAAAAGAATAACTATAATCGGTAAATTTGGTGATGATCAAGAACCTCCAATTTTGAAGTCGGTTAAAAATATTAACCGAGAGGCAAATTTTAATGATAACGTAATGATAAAAGTTACGCACTTTTAGCGATTTAATAACTGAAAAATTAATCAAACCAAACCTTTTTTTTCTTTAAAGATTATATACAAAGATTGAGTAGGCTTTATTACGTAAGTTTTGACCAAAAATTATTTTGTATAGGAAAAGATATTACAATCCAAAGTGCCCGAGACCAAAATTAAGGTAAACCATGGCTTTGGGCCAGAGCTTACTTTCTACCAGTAACATAGTATTTTATACCTCTGCTATTGTTGTAAAATATTTTTATTTCATAACATATGAACCTTAAAAAAAATTCTTGCGCAGTTTTGTGCAAGAAGACCAACTTTTCATTATTTTGTTTTGTTTCCTTTTGAAAAAAATGTAGTCATTCTAAATCTAAAATTTTACAAAAAAAAATCTTTGATTCATAAAAAATATAGTTACACTTCAAAAACGCATTACAACAAAAATTTCAATACTCGGAAAAATGTTATGTTTAAATTAACAATAGATTCCATAGATAAAGAAACTGCAAACGTTATAATTTGCAGCATCATAACGAACCACGCTTCTAACTTGCCCCGCTCGAACCTTTTCGACCTTAAATTGAACGTAACTCAAAAATGATTCAACCATTCTTCATAAAATTTTCACATGCACAACTTTAAATATACTATAACATAACTAACTTTCAATGAAATTGCTCCTTAAATTGAGCATAACTCAATAACTCAATAATAAAAACCAATCATTATAAAATTTTCAAATGCAGAACTTCAGATATACTACTACAGCATATCTAAATTTGATGAATTTGATCTGGAGATTTGAACTGGAACTTGTTTTGGAGATTTTCGCACCAAAAAACTTTATCATTGCCATATTGTATATCCATATGTGTAAATACATATAAAAATACGTACGGAAGCACCAATTTAAGTGAATGATACTTCTCATACCTCAAATCATAAAGAAAATTCATTTTCATCCCCCCACTCACAACATGCAATCGAAAGTAAGATCTTACCTTTCTTCGAAAAATCGGTAAATTTTCTTTTATTATATGAATACAGTTTTGATAAAATAATTAAGTTAAATTTATTGTAGGAAACCCATATAAATAATAAGATGAATTATAGTAATACGTTTGTAACAAATGTTTAATTGGACGTACAGTTATTTTCCACTCGCTATTCAATTAATATTATCTAGTACGTTTGAATTATATTAGTTCATATTTGTTTGTCAGAAGTGTAGTTATGAGAATTCCCCGAACTAATTTACAATTTTTTTTCTTTCTTCATCAAAATAAAGTAACTAAATAATGACCACAATTCTGCGACATGGAATAGTGAATGAGGTACGCGACCCAATGGTTGTGCCAATCAATGCTTCAACAAACAATGCAGTAAACAGTACAATACACAAATGCGTTCCAAACCGTTGGACAGCTGAAGTTATCCATTTCAATGAACGATAATATTATTCATTTAAATTAATTTAAAGTAAACCGTTTCATACTATTACACACATGAATTCGCTTTATTACTGATTTCACGCTCTTCAAACAAACAATGCTACTTTAATTATAAAAACTACACAATAAAACTGGTTTTGAAAGTTTTTCTAAACTAATCACTGTATGCGTGAGTGTTTGTTATACAAATTAATAAATAATCGTATGAAATATTCGTAAAACGAATATTAGGAAGCCAATATGAGTTCTAACATAAGACGAATTTATACGCTCACATCTCAGCTAGTTATAAAACTAAAATTAATTTACTGAAAAATTCTACACTATGGAACAATTCTGTTTAAAGAATTAAACTGAATAAAAACCTATCTCAGATAAGTCGATTACGGAAAATTAGTGGATAATGCGTCTTGAATATCATTCGGTTTTAACAGAAAATCTGAAGACTGATCGTTCTACAATATAACTTACAATTAGTCCAACCCAATTATACTAAGAGAAAAAAATTGTTACCTGGACTTTTTATAAGTAGAAATGTTAAAAGAAGCTTATAATAAACGTAAAAAAAGTAAATGCATGTGCGGTGATGATGGAGAGTTGATTTGGTTTTGAAAAAAACTTTCCAATACAATAGTTGTAATCATGCAAAAATCCACAACTTTTTTAGAGGTCACTTTTTAATTAATCATAACCTCAAAATTTTCGAGAAAATGTGAAAAATATTTTTTTCGTTTTTATAATTTTCCATTTCCGCAAAAACAATTTAATTTTGACGAAACTTGGTGAAAGAAAACCTTTCTGTGTTTTAAATAACCAAAAATATTTTTGACGTCTACTTTCACCGGAAATCGCAAAAATACAATTTTTCACCCCTTTTCAACCCCTCAAATATACCCTCCACAACCCCCGCTAAAACTTTTATTTTTTTACGTTTATTATAAGCCTCTTTACAATTTCCACTTATAAAAGCCCAGATAACCATATTTTTCCACTCTAAATAAGTTATTTTGATCGGTAATATATTAAACACATTACCGTACGGTATATTAATTTGGGTAATTTGCTAGTTATATTAACTTCGTTTGCTAAGGCTAAAGATTTATCGTTTTGGAATTTTATTGTACTTGGCAATACACAATCTGCTTGCTCAGGATGTGGGACAATCGATCTGAAGTCGTTCTAACATAAACTAATTTACCAGGAAAATAATTTTTTATGATATTTTTGATAGAAAAAGTAACGATAGACGTTAGCCAAGAAAGGTCGGATCCGAGACCTGGCTGCTGGGGCCCGGGTGAGACTGGCCCGAGTACGGCATAGCCGCACTCGGTATCCCTAACCTTAGCAGTTAGAGGCAGAGGCAAGATGAAACTAAGGAAAAGATCCGGAAATGGTGAGCCGACCTGCCATGCTGAACGTACTGCCGGTAGGCGGGGAGACTCATTAAAGTCGCAAGGACCCTCCTCTGGGCTGAGTAATACCTGATTGTTGAGCCGGCTCAGGAGAGCAGCAGCAGAACAAACACAAAAAAAAAATAAATAAATAAGAAAGGTCGGATAACGCTCGTATTGGAAGATATGCTCATCTTCTCATAACATTTATTTCTGAGATAATCTGAAAAATTTGTTGATCTTTCGTTAACAGAATTCGACAGGCCACAAAAAATTCAGGGACAGATTAGGTAAGTGGGAATTGATGATGATAATTTATGTGGAGGATGTGAGGATATTTATCGGTCAAATTATTTTATTTTGTCAACAAATGAAGTATCTATGAAGAGGATTGCACTTTAATATTAAAAGTAAAATTTAATAGTAAGGAAACATATTTATTTAGGTCAAACGTTGAAATGGCGGAAATTAAATTATTCGTGGGTACAACAAAATAAAAGTATTCTTCAAAAAAATCTTTAAGAATTCTTTGGAAATTGCTATGACGTTTTTTTTAGAATAATTAGTTTTCTTCCCACTTTGTGGCAACGAATTTCTTCTATTAAAATGTTTTAAATTATCTCCATGAAAAATAAAAACTACTGTTATCCCTAATAGGCTGGATTCAGTAAGGATTGCCGGTATATTTTAAGCTCTAAACGCTTTGTATGATACATCACATTGCCATTAAACAGGATCAGTTTTATATTAACCCTAATCAAGCTAACAACTTTCCATATACATATACTAGAAAAAAGTTATTTTTGCTGACGCAAGTTCAAAAATGAATGTGTTTATGTAGTCAACTGAAAAAAAAATGATCTACCGAATTATATTAAAATTAAAAATATTTACGTTATAATGGATGATCGTAAAGTCGCACAACAGAAATAACAAGTTGTTTTTAGAAAGTCGTTTCATTAATTTACAAAATAATACTAACATTTACAAAAATATTACATAGAAGTTTATAATAAGTGCTTAAAATGTCCACCATTATTTTCGATGTATGCATAAACGCGTTTTCTTACATTGTATGCAATCTTTTTTAGTGTAGCTGCAGTGATATATAGTCCTCAATATTTTGTTTCAGTTCATCAAGTGTATGCGGGTTGTTTGAATACACATTACCTTTCAAAAAGTCTCACAAATAAAAATAAAGAGGACTTAGGTCTTGTGAACGAGAAGGCCATAGACTACAAGAAATTATCCGGACATCGAAGAAATCGCATACTGTTCGCCGTGTGCGCAGTTTCTCCGTCTTGTAGCCAGCAATCACGTTCATCAGCATGTAGCAAAGCTATAAACTATATGATTATTTCTTGATATCGTTAAGCTGTGATTGTCTCCGAAAAAAAAAGGTCCATTGTATATGGTGGTGTATCTCCGACGAGATACACCATATTCTCAATTTTTTTCAAATGTAATGGCTGTTTATGGAACACATATGAGTTTTGCTAAGATCATATTCTGTGATTTTGATTGTTAACGTATCCGCTAAGATGAAACCAAGTTTCAACGCTGAAAAACCTAGAACAGTTATGTCATATCGAATGAAACTTCTAAAACTGACAATACTGAATTCATTTCTCCTTGTCTGGTTCAAGGCGCTGATGATTTACGTTAATCCGGTACGTTAATTTTAGAACTTTAGTAGCCTTATGAACACTTCCGTAAGATAGCCCAATCTGGTTAGAAAGTTTTCGAAGAGTACTTTTTCGGGAACGAAGAAGGGTTTCATTTATCGTTTGCAGACTGTCACCAGTAACCCACGGGTTGGTCTAGTGGTTAACGCGTCTTCCTAAATCAGCTGATTTGGAAGTCGAGAGTTAGAGCGTTCAAGTCCTAGTAAAGACAGTTATTTTTACACGAATTTGAATACTAGATCGTGGATACCGGTGTTCTTTGGTGGTTGGGTTTCAATTAACCACACATCACAGGAATGGTCGAACTGAGAATGTACAAGACTACACTTCATTTACACTCATACATATCATCCTCATTCATCCTCTGAAGAATTATCTAAAAGGTAATTACCGGAGGCTAAACAGGAAAAAAAAAGTATTTTCGAATAATTTGTCGCCTTGGTTTAATACCTCAGTTGGGTTTAAATTATTTTAAATATTCTATTATTTGCTGGTTCATTGAAATAAATAAAAGTTCTTGTTAGATTATATTCCAAATTATTTTTATTATAATATTCAAAATCATGGCTTCATAAATGTAACATTGTTATAGATTAATTGATTATACCGGACGATAAACAGGAAAAAGAAATAAATAAAAACTGTCATCAGTTAAAACACTTGGACTACCGCTACGCTTACAGTCATCCACACTACCTGCACCTCGAAAACGATTAAATAAACATATTGGGTCTGTTTGACACATTAGCATCTGGAAAAGCATTTAAAAAATCTTCTTGACACCTCGCGTAAAACTTTTATACGCAGTAACTCATTGCAATAAAGGGATGTAATTCTTGCGTAAATGACATTGCTGCTCGGACTAAACAAACTAACCCACCGGGTTGGTCTAGGGGTGAACGCGTCTTCCCAAATCAGCTGATTTGGAAATCGAGAGTTCCAGCGTTCAAATCCTAGTAAAGTCAGTTATTTTTACACGGATTTGAATACTAGATCATGGATACCGGTGTTCTTTGGTGGTTGGGTTTCAATTATTCACACACCTCAGGAATGGTCGAACTGAAATTGTATAAGACTACACTTCATTTACACTCATACGTATCAACCTTATTTATCCTCTTAAGAATTATCTGAACGACAATTACCGGAGGTTAAACAGGAAAAAAGAAATGGCTAAACAAACTGCTTGGTGCCACGTCCACTGTTGCCCGGAGGCGTGACCTATCAGTGATACCATACACTATTCTGTCGCACAAAAAATTGTCATAATTAAAATATCGTTTACAAATTTAACTGTCATTCCTAGAAAGCAGAAAAATTTGGTTTGCACGACTTTACGATCACTCTGTATTATACTGCCTTTAAATTTGACAATTTAAATAAATTCATATTTTATAACAGCTTAAATGATTACTTCCTATCCAGAGGTAAAGGGAAATAATTCTGGAAATGATTCTAGAGCTTGAAATGAGGAGAAAAGTTTACTCAAATACATGTATGAATAAGTTTAGATATCAAATTACGGCTAGCGAAAAAGTTACCCGGTGAAATGAGATCATAATGAAATTTTTAAGACGTTATATAAGGAATACACTTGATGGTTTCTTATGTTTTATGTTCTGAAAAATTGAATAAAAAAGGTTTCAAAATTGTTATCTCACATAGCTGTCATGATATCTAAAGTAAAACAGCAAAATTCGGTGACGAAAAGCGTTTTTTAGGTTTGAAGTATAATAGCTTTGATAAATAACCAATGAACACAGTAATTTTATTATCAAAACTTATACAGAAACTAATTCTAAAAAAATTGTTGTAATAATATTGTTTATGAAAAACAAAAATAACTGTTATTACTAAAAACAAAACAGCTCACTAAAAGATATTTGTCATATATATTTACGTAATTATTAATATGATACATTTAATCCCATATACGACATACATTATTAATTTATTTTAAATACTTATAAACTTTTGTGGTGAACTGTACAAAAAAATTCCATTTCTTTTGAAACCTGCTACTAATTACCTTAATTAGAGAGCTCTATATAATTGTTGACGTAAAACATGATGATGGATTTCGTCTCAAAAAACAGTTAAATAATCACGAAATCCAAAGTAAAAAACGCAATGCTTTTTGTATTTTTAAAAAGAAATTCTAATTTCGAGAATCACAGTAATATATATAACATAGGAATTCTGTTTCTACTTGATTTTACTTTCTGTTTAGTTCAAAGGTGTTGAGATTTGTAAGTTTTAGTTTACAATGGTAACATTAGTAGTAACTACGTAGTCCACATGGTCAACTTGTGTTTTACCCTAGAGAATTCTATTTCACAGTCCACTCTGGAATTTTTTTAAGAGTCAGGATTTCCAATTGTTCCTTTACAACTAGCTTTATAAATCTTCTTTATTCAAAATGTTTTTCTTTGATGTACACTTGAATATATTTTTATTTAAATAGATCGTAATTTTATAATATTATAAATTCTTCGTACTAACAAGTAAATAATGATATTTATCATTCTATTTGATATTTAGGTAAAGATAAATGTATAAATATATTTAATACTGTAGTAATAAAAATATTAGCAAAATGCTTTAGCACAACTTTTTATGACTTTTACTACATCGATATCCTTTTACCAACAATTAGGTAAAAAATTACGTAAATAAATAGCCTATTTTTAATTTTCTTGTATACATTTACATTAAAATATGTAGAATATTATTATTTACAAAATTCCAGGTACTATTATAATGAAATAATTTAGGGAAAACCAGTTTTTAAGAAAGTTTCAAATATCTGATACTATCAATTGAAAAAAGCTAATCAAAATTTTTATTTCATCATAATTTACTGCATTACAAGTTTTCTATAGAAGAAATTGTATAGAATAGTGAGATATACATATCTTACTATTTCGCAAGACAGTCTCCGTGTCTCATCCATCTGTACAAGCACAAACGAATGTTAGCTCAGCAGATAGCTGTCCTTCATCTCTTGTTTCTTCAGCAGCTCTGTTGTTTAATCGAAGGACCCGAATGCAAGCAAGTGAAAAAACTCCACTACCGAGCCGTCAACCCTCCAGCGAGTGGCCCTCCAAACCACAGACACCACATTTCCGCGAAGCAGGACATTGGACCCGCCGACGACCCCCCTGATCACAATTGAAGCACAGTTTGGTGCGGCCAGGACCCGTGCACCGAGACGACATATGCCTCAGGCCCCAACACCTGAAGCATCGGTTTCCAGGGTTACGCATGCGGATCCTACAATGCACCAAGCCTACCTTTACAAGCCGGGCAATCAACTGCCACCATGTGTCGCAATGACAATAGCGTTCTGCGTGCTACACGCCGGACGGAGAGAAGTCACGCGAAAATCGGCGTCAGGTCTAATACAGCCTCACAGCCTTCACTGCCTCAGCCTCAGTTGCCGTGTCCTCAAGGTCGTGAGGTGAATATGGACTACAGCTCGCCCGGCCCTCCTTCGACTCCATGTCCACCCTCAATTCGTACTACCACGAATGGCCGTCTTCAGTGCCGCAACTCTGTCGGCACCCTGCACACTCATGCACAGTTAGTTCCCAACGCCCCGCCCCAATGATAGAATATCACCCACTTCCTGATTCTCCATGGACTACTTTACCTGTTTTACGATGTCAGCGTACGACCGGTAAGCAGACCGAATAACAACCGTACCACTCTCATTCTCAACGAGGGGGATCACAATACGTCCTCCAGTAGGAACTTGCTTCTCCACCACCGTGACGCCAGATCCATCCCTCCCGGCGAAACATGTACAAGATTACCCGTTCACGACATTTCCCAAGCCGACCAGGCGGAAGAAAGAAGATCGACTCTACAGACTCTCATCCAGGCTCTTCAACGCAACCTTCTTCCCAGCTGTAACATTATAGGAAACGGTGAAACGCCGTGGAGACGACGCAACTTCCTTACGGCCAAGAAACCGGGAGAAATCCTCCTAACGCCCGAGGGCACAACCCGTAATCCTTATCTGACATGGACGCGGAGAGATCCACAAACCTGCTAGTATCCATTGCGGCCAGCGTCCCCTCCGCCGCCCGTGACATTACGGTGTACGACCAGGAGGCTACTCACCACCTCTATCAACTCCGCGTAAGACAGGAACTGAGACAACACGTCCTTCAAGTTGTGGTCCCTTTTCAATCGCAGTCTCAGTCATGGCGAAGCAGGAGCCCTCTCCCCCCACTGCAGACGCCTCCAACAGGGACGTCCAGGCTATATCAGATAACCTCCTCTCCACGACCACCATCCGGTCTACGGGGCCCATGATTTCTCGCTTGATATTAGGCTACCTTAAGTTGTCGATCCTGAGCGTAACTTAAAAACGAATCAACCAATTTTCATCAATCTTTCACATGAACAACTTCAGATATACTACTACTACAGCACTTCTAAATTTTTATGAATCTGATCAAGTAGTTTTGGAGATTTTCGAGCCACAAACCTTTATACATGAATGGTATTTGCGTATTCGTTATACATAAAAACGTTAAGAAAATTCAATTTCAACCCCTAATCCTACCCTGCGACCGAAAGTAATACCGTACTTTTCTTCGAAAACTCTGTGAAATAGAAGTGTATAAAGGAGAGAAAATAAATTATTAAAAAGGTATTATTACATAAAATTGGTAAATATTATTCAGTTTTGGTCATAGTAAATAAGAAATGAAAAAAATAAATGTTTTCCCTCCGAATCCCGGAATTAATAGTTGTAATTAATTTACGTGATAATAGGAAATAATTTATGAAATTATACGTTTTAAAGGAAATTGAAACACACAAAAAAAGTATAAAATGAAAGTAATATTTTTTTCTAATATCTCTTAACTCACGGTCTGATTTATTCATACGGACAGTTTCATTATACATTGTAACATACTGGTGATTCACATTTTTCAAATCTATATTAAAATTCGCAAATGTAATTATTAAAAAGAATGACTTAAGCAGGAAAAAAATTCCAATAAATTAAGATTATTTATACAAAAAATCAACAAATATTTATAGAAAAAGCAATCATGCTAGAATATTTACAGTAATAAAATATATTTAAAGCAAATTATAGCAATTTAAATCAAAACAGGTAAAGAAAACTGTAACATCCTTTACATCTGACGTTAATAAATTAAGATGCATGAAACAGACACAACAAAATGATCTGGAAGTTAAAAAAAAATTATTATTTAATAACAAATTAACGGTACAAACCCATTAATTAATCCCATGTAGATACACGGAATACACATATGGGGAAGAAAAAATCAGAGTAACATTGAGATACCTAAGAATAAAAACTATCCATCATGAACTTCCTCTGGTCACTCTTTTATACATGAACAGTATTTTTAAGATTTTCCAGCCACAATATTTTATACATGATAATATTTTCGAACTTCTCATATTGTGAGATTTTCAATGGTAAAATTTAAAATATTGAGTATTTATATCAATATTAAGATATACAAAAAGGCATAAGAATTTTATTTTCTGGTTTGGTATAAAATATAAATGATATATTGCTTGTTGTTTAAACGCGATATTTAATGTAAAACCCACGCTTTAAATTGGTTTAAAGTGTGATTTTTGAAAAGTTTTTTAAAATGTTTTCTCATTTAAAACAGTTGAAATTCAGGTGTTTTATTTGGGTAGATGAACAATAGATGAAGAACGTATTGCATTATTACCGTTAGAGAAAAAGTTATTCTTCGAATAATCTTTATTATAATAATAAATATTATTATTCCCCTTAATTAATTAAAATATATAAAAAATTATTCATTCTTATAATTCAGTAATAATTATTAAAAAAAAATTAAGAATTTTAAGTAAAAAGTTACAAGTTAAACATTACTGGTTCTTGTAAGTAAACCGTTATTATATCTTCTCATGTACATTACGTTTGATCTGTATGCTAGCGGTAAATAAATAAATTAGGTACCATAATTAACCTTTAAAACGATCAACGAATCGCTAAAAAATAAAATCAACAGATCGTAGATTATTACAAAGTGACTTCGTATCATTTCATACAGGGAAATTTAATTTTCAGTTGGTCACAAATTATATATAAATTGCATGCTGTGATAAACGAATCACTTCCGATTTGACTGTTATACAACATTCCAATATTTATTTGGGAAATAGTAAACAAAACTGTAACGTAATAATAAAAGTATGATCTGATAATTAAAATGAATCGAGTTTTTTTTAACATATATATGTTTGTTTGTATGAATACACATATCTATGTTACGGAAGGGTTATTTGTGCGTGCATGAAGGTGGGTCTGTGGATGAAGCGAACGGTGTGTGAGGGTGGTCGGTAGTGATGCGGTGGGACTATTTGGATTTAATTAATAGACAGACAGGCTAGGAAGGAGTTGAGTTGGCAGCGTGCAGCACACACAGTAGTAGCAGTGGCAGAGCGTGCTAGAGAAGAGCGAGATGGAGTGATGAAAGAGCGTGATAGAATGAAACGGAGAGAGGATTGTTGGCACAGCGGTCCATCCGACCGCCCGACCCGCTACTGTTCTGTTCGTTCAGTAGTCCACCATGTACCACTATCTCGACCAATCAATACTTCCATTCCTTCTAAAACTCCCCGATAGACCTAGCAAACGGACCGAACTTACGTACTTTACGTTATCTACCTATCTAATCTAACGTAACACAAACGCCTTCAACAATCTTGTATACAGGCGGTGAACGAATGAGCTACGTGAAACGTCTAAAGAGTGTATAACACTGCCCGCTTTCATTCCCGTTCTCTCCTTAACCTCTCGAGGCTTAAACTGCTCGACCGGCCAACACCTCTAACATTCCTTTACGGAGCTGTGCGCTAACACTTCTTCTTCAACCTATTTCTGCTCTTTACTCAAACCCTCTCCTCATTTCTCTTCACCTTTTCCTATATCCTAACCGACATTCCTCTACATTACACCACGTAGAGTATCCTACACACAGCGCTTCCTTCTGCAGAAAATCTACGAAGATTCCTTTATTCCACGTTATACAGTGCACGAGCAAATACCTTTCCAAAATCTTCGTTCTTAGCGTTTTCCACAAAATTACTTCCTTCTCTATTCTGCTACTGTATTCACAAGTTGTAAAACGAGAAAAAAACAAAATTATTAAACTCTAATAAAAAAAGATAGTTGTATACAATAACTAATGTAAACATTCATATTTTCTAACCAACCTAAAATTTTTAAAATAAATAGATAAAAATAAATTATTTGAAACACTTTCGGAATTATAATTCCGAAAATTTATAATATAGTTGAAAAGTTTATATGTAACATTTTCTTCTTCTTTTCGATTTCGAAAGCTGCGGTACGATATTTACAATGCGCAAAACGTAATTTTGAGTGTTGTTTTGTATATAATGTATTTTTTTTAGGTATTTTATAATTATAATGAAAGAAAAAATCACTTTTAAGAATATTTACATTTTTTATACAACTATTGAGTTTATTTTTATTATGAAAACTTTATTTATTATGTGAAGTTTGTCTTATAAAGAGTTATAAGGAAGGATGGGCAGAGTATACTAGATTGTGTCAGAAGTCTGAAAACGACTGGCTAGTCGTTAGTGACTACAATGCTATCTATGTAGTGGGTTGCTATGGAAATCTGTCAAGGAAAATTTTAGACGCCGTTAAATAGCTAGAAAACTTGATATTCTAATAAATTTTCTCATAGTCTGTTTTTGTTTTAAATTTAAGCTTTGTAAAAGATGAAATAAAAGTTTGTTGGATAAAATATTCAGTACCAATTATTAGTAAAAAAACAAACTTTTGGAAATATTTCAATTAAATATAAAATATTTATTAATTTATAGTCAAGCTAAAAAGTGAGCAATTATGTATGAACTATCTGAGCTGTATAAAGATTAAAATTTAATACCCCTAGGGAAAAATTTGAAAAATTATTTTTTCTTATATCGAAGATAATATTTCCATTAAAATTATATATATATTCGGATAATAATAATAATAATAACAATAATATAAAGTACTTAGTTACATGAGCACCGGAAAAGAATACATATTCTAGAAATAATATATATATATTAATATATATTCTAGAGATATTTGTGAAAATAATAAATAACATCTAAAAGTTATTTTAAATTACCTTTCTCTCCTCCTAAGACTAAAAGAAACAATATTCCTAACTTCCTATACAAAAATTTGTAAGTATTTCTATTACAAAATACAAAAAAAATTTAAACCTTGATATTTTGATAAACATTTTTTTAATTACGACGGGAGATTGAATGAATTGATTTGAGATAGAAAAAGGGTTTAGGAAAATACTTCCCTTGTAAGAAGTAAGGCAGTATTGTGATCGCAAAAAATTTCGGTTTTCAGACTCCAACAGAAATATCCATTCTGACCATCCCTGAATCGGTTTTGACTAGTTTCCGCGAGACGTCGTCTGTACTTATGTATGCATGTACGTATGTACGTATGTATCTCGCATAACTCAAAAACGATTAGCCGTAGGATGTTCAGATTTTGGATTTAAACTTTTGTAACATCTCATTGGGCACCTCCCATTTTGATTAAAATCGACTGAAATAAAAAAGGACTTTCCAAAAAAGCCCAAAATCCAAATTGTTTTGGATTTTGGTGTTTTTTTTAACTGCAGTAATAAGCCTTCATTGACAGTTTTTCAACGATATATCACAAGTGGTACTTATTTTCATTGGTTCCAGAGTTGCAGTCAAATTAAATTTTAATTAATGAAATGTTCGGATCTTAGAATGGAAGGCACATCGATTCGAATCAACTTCATCCCCTCTTTTTTTTAAATTTAAATATATTGATTTATTAATAAATATTAAACTCTGTAAAAAAAAAATTACGATAAATAATTATTCAATAATAAAAAAAAAAAATATCACAATGAAATAAAATTGTATGTACTTTTCTTTTTAAAAAGTGTGTATATGCTGTTTAATTGGCATACCAGGAAGTCATGAAGTGCCCACATCAGATTTTTAGTATATATTATTAATACATATTTATTAGTAATGTGAAAATTCCCAAGTAAACTTTTTATCCGGGCGATATTATAGTAACGGGTCCTGAATGGGTTATCCCAATCTTTTAGACTAATTGTAGGGAAGCGGTTAGTTCTAAATAAGAACTACCTTCTTACTAACAGTCAACAAAAGTGATAGTTAAACCAAAATGCATCAGCAATCTTGTAACAAAAGTCACAGGTTAAAGAGAATCTATCATTTTCATAAAATTTTAATCTCATTAATCAGACTCAAATGCATAAATACATACACTTTAGCATATCTAGGCAGAATTATTTTTAACTCTAATTATTTCAAAACATTTAGAAGTTTTTTAACTGAGTAACGTAAATTTTGAGCAACCAAACTATAATTTCCCTTAAGATAGTAAATGCTACAATAAATAATTATTGTTATAAATTCCAAATTTATCAGATAGTATTCTGTATTACAATAGCGGGTAAACTAAAAACTTAAATTACAAAAATAGAAATAAATTTTGTTTGTTTTATCAAGATTTTCCTTTTTTTTGAATTTTTAATAAACTGCTTCGAAATATGCTTCTTTATAGTAAATTAAAATTACATTATATAAATAATGTATGAATAATTATAATTATTATAATGTGTATATTATATTAATATGTATTAAAAATCTGATGTGGGCACTTCATGACTTTCTTGTACGCCTATTGAATTACATATAAACACGTTTTAAAAAGAAGAGTACATTAAATTTTATATCAATAACTTCTGATATTTTTTTTTTATTGAATTATTTATCGTAAATTTTTTTTTACTATCACAGGGTAATAATTTTATTTATATTTATTAAAAAAAAATAAAGATAAAAATAAAATAAAATATTTGTGAACTAATAATTTTTTGGTAATTTAAAACAGTATTCAATAAATAACATATATAAAATATTACATATATATAATCTAATTTAGAAAAGTTACCTAAATGCTTGAGGATATTGTTTTGAAATGAAATATTAATCGCCAAAGAGATAATTGAACAAAGCACTTCATTTAATCAAACACTTTTAAAATCACTTGTTCGTAAAAAGTTCTTTTCTCTATTTAATAATAATTTTTACTACATTTTAAGGCTTTTTTAATATTTTTAAGTGGGTGTTAACAGTAACATTAAACCACACTAATCAATCAATAAAACAAAGCAATCATTAATGTGCTTCATGAATTCACAGAACCTTTAATCTGTCTATATTTTTCTAAACATTTGAGTGAAAACTAACCGAAAGATTTATTTTCAGATCGTGATGTTGAGTTACCACAACAGATATATTACTGTTTAAGCAATTAGAGCAAACCGGAAAAAGAAAGACGTGATGGAAATTGAAAAATATAGAAAAGTACAACACAGAGTATTTAGAAGTTACGTGTTTAGATGAGAATCTCCTTCTTAGAAAAAACTGGTGAAAGATCAAAAACTAGATTAAATGCAATGAAAAGGAAATATCCCTCCTGTATTCCCATTAAAAAAAAAAGTACTTTTATTATTATTAAAATTTCTGGAAGGAAATATTCACCTACATGGTAAATGAAATCAAAATTAAGCACAACAATATAAGTGTACATTTGTACAATAAAAGGGAAAATAAATACAGAATTCATTATTTATAACATTTTTACGTTTTAGTGTTCTACTAGTTCATCTTACCAAAATCTAGATGCATGTTTGTACCTATGACTCACTGCTTTTGGCTTTGTCTCAGAATTAACCAAACCAATTTTCTTCAAATTAGGCTTAAATATTTCTATATATGAAGCACTGATCAATTTTTTTTCAAAATTCGTTAATGAAGTGGGGGAATATCAGGAAAAAACATTTTGATTTTCTTCATAGGCACTTTTGAAAAACTTTACTTCGGCAAATTTGTATCTTGCATACATAAATAAAACGAGAACCTTTTTACAAAAAATCAGCATCCAACTCTTAAAACTGAAATATATGTTTGCTTGTTTTTGTTTTTTTTTGTTCTTTTGCTCTTCCATCCTTCAGTTTTATTATTTTTAAAAAAATGTTTGTTATACATAGACTATCAAAAAATCTCTGCAGTTTTCCAAAATTATAAAACTCTTTAAAATTTTTTAAACAATTTTACGTTCTTATATTAACGTTTATTGGAGGGGGTGTTAGATTTAGAGAAACCTTTACTTAAGTAAATTTGTTGTCTTGCCTGTATATGAATATTTTTAGAAAACCGTTTCTTAGAATTTATTCCCCACCATTGAAGATATATATTTTTATTTTGCATTAACTCTTTTAATTTTTCTTTTTCTTTGTAACATTCAGAGCAATTAAAATTTAAGTAGTTTTACTCCTTATAATCCACCCAAAACCCCAAAATAAAAAACAATTCATTACTATCATTAAATTTGTACTGTTATTTTTTCAATAATTAAAAACACCCTCCCACTCCTGCAGATATTGATCACAAAATTTTATTAAAAAACTGCCTCATATACACGATACGCGAGTCTGAACAAAAGTTAATCAAGATCGGTTTACCCAGTCAATTGTTTTTAAATTTCAAACACGGCAACACCACATACATACAAACATTACCCTCTTTTAGATAGATTTCATAAGAAATCTACTTATTGTAATGGGTACCATGATTCGACTTCCCGAAAATTTCAACATATCTTCGCGTTTCACATCCCCCAGACCCCAAAACTTTATAAAAATCTCCCCAAAAGTTTATAAATGCATTTATATATATATATATATATATATATATATATATATATATATATATATATACCTTTCTTGTGGATACGATAACTGCCCTAATTTTGCGCCAGTCACTTTCAAATTGATACATAGAATATTACGACCCAAAATCTCGGTCGAGTTTGTTAAAGGGTAAAATCAGACCATGGCGTGGAAATGGGAGGGCTTTTAAAAAAAAAAGAAATATATATATATCGCTATAACTTTCTTATTAAGTAAAATATCGAATTCGTTTAAAGTTCCTACTATTCTTTAGATAAGATCCCAAAACTTATCTAAGTGAAGTTTTTTGATATTACCAACCATTGGCCCAGGGGGTGAAAAAAATGGGGTTTTCGAAAGACAAAAAATTATACCTTCCTTAATAGGCACAGTATCGAATCGGTTTAAAGAGGTCGTTAGTCTTCAAAACATTATCTAAAACCTTTAGATGAAACAATTTTTGATATGATCAATCTTTACGGCAAGAGATGACCAAAACAAAAACAAAAAAAAAACAGTAAAAACGAAATATCGCTATAACTTTCTTATTAAGTAAAACATCGAATTCGTTTAAAGTTCCTTTGGATAAGGATGGAAAAAATGGGGTTTCAAAGACAAAAAAAATCACAGCTCTCTTATAGGCACAGGATCGAATCCGTTTAAATTGATCGTTAGTCCTCTAAATATTACCTAAAAATTCTGTCTGAAATGATTTCTGATATGACCAACCCTTACGGCAAGGGATGACCAAAATATTGTTGGAATTGTAAGAAGAGACTTCCCATATGATAAACATGTGAAACTTGTTTACAAATGAAACCATTATCGTATTGA
Source organism: Lycorma delicatula (assembly GCF_047948215.1). NCBI lineage: Eukaryota > Metazoa > Arthropoda > Insecta > Hemiptera > Fulgoridae > Lycorma > Lycorma delicatula. The sequence goes on along the minus strand of NC_134459.1, from coordinate 74,490,187 downwards.
GTGAATCTGAAGTGAATGCATTTAAACTACCGTGACTTAGTAGTGTGTATATTTTAATTTTTGCAAGTGACAATGTTTTATATGGGTAATATAGGCCTATTGTACGTTCAAATCATCTTCTGAACATCACTGTTGTTATATTTATACGTTTTAAAATAATACTTTCTGAAAACATTGTCTTTTTTTATCAATACAAAGAGACAAACCCAGAACTCCCAGTAATCCTCAAATAGATGTGTTGTCAAGCAGTTCAGGAAAAATCATAAGGAAGTTTTGATAAATTTAGTAATAGCTTGTAGTCTAATGAGAAAACGTAGTTTCCGTAAACCACGGAAAGTAATCTTTGATACGAGCTCGTACAATTAAGTGCATGCTAAGTTAAGATATCAACTATCTACTACGTATAGCATGATATCAAGTACTGATTCCAGCGACAAAGAAAATGTGAAGCAGACGAGAAAGACAATTTTGAATTTATTCATATCTGAAAAAAAAATTATCTGCTGCAAAAATTTATACGAGGCAGCAAAAGCGCTTCAGCATTCATACTCTAAATCTCTTTCTTTCTACTGCAAAATTATTCTATATATACGTTGGAAGCTTATAATTATTAACACTGGGTGTTCTCGATTTCTCACAAATTTAATATTTAACGCTTTTTCATTCATTTTAAATAATCTGTGCTGGACGGAAAGTTACTAGGAACTTGATAAGCGACTGTGAAGTACAGTCACTTGGTTTGTGAGAGGATTACTCCTCTCACTGTTCTACTAATAGGTAGAACAGTGTGTGGCGGCATTTCACGTAATTACACTGAAAGTGACTCATAACTAAATTATTGGTAACACTCCGGGTGTGGACGGACTTAAAGTCTAGTTTTCTTTCAACGAACAGGTACATTACAAAGTACGTTCAAAAATCATAACTTCAAAAATTCGTCCTCCTTCTTCATTACTTCCAAATTAAACTTTACACAGCCAACTCTGTGCCCATCACGACCATAGTCTCCCCTTAATATCATCATTGAGATATTTCGTTTAGGCTTTAGATCAAATTAGATTTTTCTTGGGAATCAGTAGACTGGCATTCTATTGAGCTTAGAAATCAATAATCACGGTAATTTTGAATAATCTCCTGAAACCTTGTAATTATTATATTTTTGCCTTACAGCTTAACTATGAGAACATAGTGTATACTTTTTACATTATAAAAATAGAATTTCATTAATAAGTTTATATCTCACTACTTTCAAAAGACAAAATTCTTTAATAGATAAAAATCCATTTCCATTTAATGGTGGAAATGAAAATATAGACTAAAATTTCAATTTTAATGTAATTAATTAAGACGTAAGACAGCATAAATAAAAGTGAATATATAATATAATGTTACGTATTAGGAAGACTCTGTACATCATTTAACCATTTTATAACATATTAAACATTTAAATCCTTAAAAGATCATGAAGAAAAATGTACAGGTAGAACATTTTATTTCTTAAAAGACTACATAAGTAATGGGTTTCAAAACCTCTTAAAACTAAGAGAAAGATGTGTTCAAGGGAATAGAGATGAGATGCGTGCGCAATTGGTGTGCATCAGCTAGTATTAAGGGATAAAGTTAAGTTAATTATGTCCTCTGTTCCACTTAATGCTTGTATAACGATGGAAAAGATGTTGCGACTGGAAAGTGGCTAGATGAGAGAGACAGAAAGAAAGAGAGAGATTGAGAGTGAAAGAGAGATAGAGAGAGGAGAAAAGCACTCTGCTACTTTTCTTGGTGGATTTGACGGCTAGAAGAGCTACTATATGTAATAAGGAAGAAGGCAAGTTAGGGTTATATAAGAAATAAGAGTATACGGGGTAGATGAACGGGGAAGAAGAAGGGGTAAGTGTGGGAGAATGAATAAAAGGAAGGGGTAGAAATAAGGTAATGTTAAAGCGAACTATTATCCTCATATATGCATTTAGCAGGTCTCATAACTAAACCATGATATTCCCCTCTACCATCGTCTTGCTCATCTTGAGTTATTATGCCTTCTGGTAAGGAGACAGTAATGTTGAGTTATTATAACATTACTACAGTGAATTGTAGCATAACCTAACCTAACCTAACCATGTTCCCTCCTTTACCTCCTCGAGTTGCCTCTTCCAAAACGAGAGACCTAACTTCCAGCAGCACTTCCAGCAAAACAGTTGTAACAATCTCTATAATAACTTAAGGTTCAGTTACTCGTGTTGCTGTCACAAAAAGCGATCCGAAACAAGGATTAATTACTAGCTCACAGGTCTCTCTGAAAGCCTCTCGTAGACCACTAGATGGAATGTTACAAACTTACCTTTCATTAATAACCAAAATACTAGAAAAAAAAAATCTTACTACTATTACTGGAAAGATATCAAACGTTTGTTTAATTATTATCATTTCTAAATATTTTAAATATTTACGTAAAGTTTAAATATAAAAAGTTATTACTTTTACGGCGAAGGATAAAAATAAACTGAAAATTATTTTACTAGTTAAATCACTTCATTACTTTTGTTAAAAAAAAAAAAAAAAAAATAATAATAATAGTTAAAATGCAACACTATTCTTTTAATTCAACAATTTAAAACAATTACAATTACAACTCTTACAATTTGTAAGAGTTTGCGTAAATAACAATTACGATAAGAAGTTCTATTTATTTACATATTTTTATGACTCCAGCGATTACCAGTAAGTAGAAGGGGAAGGAAAAGAAAGAAAAAAATTTAATTTTTGAATCACCACTTCATCAAATTTTTCAAAACCAATTTGTAGAAAATTATTATTTTTTTTTTTTGAAGTTACATTCACTTTAAGAAATCAACTTAACAAGGAAAAGGTAACTCACAATAGAACTATATTCTTAAAAAAAAAATACCTGTAAAATTTTTACCACAGGCTCCGACACTAGTTAATAAAATAATTCTTTATAATTCGATAGAAAAATTAAATGATAAAAATAAACTTAAAAATGTGACACTGTGCAAAACTTTGGATTTTAACCTTCCGGTATTTTGAATGGATGTTATACTGCAAATCTTATGAGTGATAGATTCAGTCAGGTTCTAAAATTCAAAATACAGTTTCAGTTAATTGGAATTAACTAAACGTTTACAGAATTTAATAAGGTCGTTCAAGTTTAATAAAAACCCTCCACGAAAATGGTAGGCTTGTGAAAATACCGAAACATTTTTCTGAACTTTGTACTTTGTAATAAGCTATGAATTAACTAGCATCTCTCTTCATGAAAAATTATTAAATATCTTGTCTGTTCATTTTAAAGTTACGTGAAAAAAAAGTTAATTTTGCAAACCGTTTAAAAGAAAAAAAAAACCACTGCACATATTTTTTCAGGTATGTATCTTTTTTTTACTGAAAATATAATTTGATATATTTCTTACTCGGTTATGTTTTAAAGGAAACCCAGAAGTTGCATAGGATTTTTACCTAAGGATTGGATAAAATATGATGTGTCGACTTCGTAGTAGAATGCTGTTGTAATAAAAGTTGATTATTAATGTAATATAAAACAAAATCTCGCCACAGACGTAGATTTACGGAATATGAATTCTTATTATTCAGCCATCTATTTTTGACTGTATAATTTGGTTTGCCTTCAGGCAACCAACAAACATGTGAGCCAAATTTAATTTTATGAAACCGAAAAAGTAAGCTTTGATGCGAGCTCCCACACACAATTTGTAAATACGAAGAAGAACAATTATTATTATTATTATTCTCATTCTAAAGGAAAGAGGACCTATTATATTGAAGGGTGAAATATAGAATTCATAAACCTGGACTGCGTAATGAACGCCTAAAGGTGCAGTACAATCTGATCCACGAATGCTAAACCACATATTGTATAACAAATATACGTATATAAAAATGTATACATGTGTGTGTACGTATTTAATACACTGTACAATTCAATCAAGCCATCACTGTTATAATACAGTATGAACCTGAAACGATGTGACCGCGGCAGGTGATTTTAATTAAAACAAAGAGGTTTTATTTCATTTTTAGAGATTCATTTTACCATACAATTTATTCGCAGTTGCCCACTACGATATTAAATTGTCTAATTGGAAAGACACACATATATGCGAACTCACAAACACAAAAGTATATTTAAAAAAAAGTGTATATATATATATATATATATATATATATATATATAGAGAGAGAGAGAGAGAGAGAGAGAGAGAGAGAGAGAGTGTGAGGGGCTATTAACCTTTGAATTCCTACGGGTGATTGTTTAAATAGCAAATTGGCGTTTAGTCAGTACACTTCATTAAAACAGCATACATTTTCCTAATTAAATTTATGTCGTAATTTTGACTATACAATTCTATTTTCAGGAACAATATGTCTATTTTATATATATATATATATATATCGGTCGTTAAATATAGAATATCCAGCGTGTGAGAAGAATTTAATAGCAACATATAGACAATCATAGCTACGCTCAAATTTACAAGTTGTTATATTTGATTCAAAATAGTTTGCATGTAATGAATAACAGAAATAATCATAGTCATAACAACAATAAAATACAATTAAGTAATATATAGTTCTGTAATGAACAGTAAACAACACACACAAATTTATTCCTTTTTATAACTTGTGGTATCTTCTGCATAAATCTCTTACTGTAAACAGAATACAGCAGTAAATTATGTTTTCGTACAAACTCTTCAACCAAAGCAAAAGATAAACTTTTAAACAATATAAAAAACTAAGAAAGAATAAATTAAAAAGACATCTAACAATTAAATAAACACTGATTAATATTCAGTTGTAATACACTGAAAAACCGAGAAGATAAAGTTTTCACTAAAGAAAAAACTTAAAATCTGAAAATTTTAAAACTTCATAAAATTATAAAATATGATTTATCAAAGAATATTATAATATGTAATTACACCAAATATAATGGTAAAAATAATGGCAAATATAATGGTTATTTTAAATAACATAAAAAAATATTTTTTAACCATTTCTATACACTGTTGCAGTCTATCCTACAGATTCTGTATCGATGCTTGCACCATGTTGTCTGGGATTGCTGTAATTTCTTCTTATATGGAGGCTGAGTTCATTAATCTTAATTCTTCTATTGATGAGCATTCTAGACTATAGATACCCCTAGAAAAAAGTAGACGCATACTGATAGGTGTGGAGAATGTCGGCTTGTTCTACTCACGTGAATATCGGCCATGCAACATTTTCCTCCTCTGGAAATGACGTGACCTGAAAATAATCTTTCAAACCACCGCTATGAATGCTCCGGCAGTGTGGACTGTTGGTCCCTCCTGTTGGTATAACACATTCAAGTCGATCCCACATCGAGGCGTTTAGGAGCTTTGTAATCTTATGTAACCGGTCACAGTTGGTTGTCACATGCCGTTCCTCTTCAAAGAAATAAGTGCCTCTGATTCCAAAACTTACCAGAGCACACCAGATAGTTTACACGTGGACTGTGAAAAGTACGTATAATGAAATTGATAAAAATTTATAAAAGACCAGTAACAATTTTTTTTTTCTTCACTGTACCCGATAAGTGAAAATGTCCTTCGTCACTCATCGTAAACAAGTATATTAGAAGTTGTACAAATTGTCACTCAATTTGGTTTGTCATGCTCACTTAGATCATTCAACATCATATTTGTTATGATGCAGGATTATTTATTTAAATGAGGAACTCTAAATTTTATTTAAAGAACAACTTTTAATCTTTAAAAGTCCTTCGGACAGTTGCACATAGATCCTGGCGACTCACTCGGCTCCATCCCCGCTAAAAGCAAAGCCTTACTTTACTCTGATTCCGACTAGAGCAGTTAGTCTAGTACCAGCTATCAGAAACTCAACACGGATTTAACAGTCATGTATAGTTAATTAATTTATAACAATGTTACATATATGAAGCATACGTTTGAATATTATAATAAAAATAATTTGAAATAAAATTTAAACAAGAAATTTTATTTATTTCAATGAACCAGCGAATAATAGAATATTTAGAATAACTTAAAGCCAACCGAGGTATTAAACCAAGGCGTCAAATTATTCGATATTTTTTGTCCTCCAGGCGCGGATGTCATGTGAAATTTTTAAGAAACATGGTTTTGGTATTCCAGAACCCCATATATTTTGAAATTTTAAAGAATCAACATTTAGGTTTTCCAGAATCGCAGATATAATCTGAAATTTCAAGACTCTTAATATTCAACAAATTACTATAACAAAAGAAATCGCAACGATCAAAACTATATCATTGATGTAATATCTGTTTAATTTATCTGTTTTAACTTACACTGTTTCATCATTTTTGTAATATTCGATTAATTTCACATTTAATTTACTTTGTTAATAATTCACACTATCAATTTAAGTTACTACTATTATTATTATTACGGAAGAGGTAGACAAAAAGGGTCAGTAAAGGCCTCTATAGCTAAAATTGGCACATTTACTGACACATTTGATCCTTCACAATGTGATAGTCACGCCTTGCAAATTAAGTTAAGGAATCTTCTTGATTTACAAGGCAAATATGATATCATTCATTCAAAACTTGAAATGGACTTTGACGATGATTTTTTATCATTGGATCGTGAACAAGTCAAGGAAGACTTGTGTACTAAGACTGCAAATTACAACAATTAATAAATAGTACTACTAATAATAAAAAATCATTAAATAAAGAAATTAATTCAAATACAATATTTAAAGAAACACAATTACATCCTATTAATATACCTTTTTTTTAAGGGGTAATAGAATGAAAGGGGTAATGTTAGAATGGCAGTAATGTTAGAATTTACTACTTAATAGAGATGATTTACCTAATAACCAAAAATTACAATATTTACGTTAATTTCTGAAGGACGACGATCCCCCTTACCAATCATTAAAAATTTACCAATAACTAATGAAAATTATTTTATTGTTCTAGAATTATTAAAAAAACGATTTGATAACAAATATATAATTCCATTTAATGATGCTGAGCGCATTTTAAGGTCAGATTCTATAAAAAGATATACAGTAGATAGTTTATCAAAATTTATTAATGAGATTTCTCATATGTGAGAATTCGCTCGAATCAATGCAAATTTCTGTAAACACATATGAATTTATCATCGTCCAATTTCTAACATCAAAATTGGACTACAATTGAAAGATCCTAAAGATTATGGAAGGAAAATTATCAAATGAAAGGTTCCTCATTTCGTTAAAGACTTTATCGAGTTTCTTAATTCGAGAAAACAACTTCTAGAAAATATTAATGCATTCAAACGAAACCAAAGGACAGCGTTATAACAAGCCATCAGATTTTTAAACAAATGGTTTACCTTAAATTTATTAAACAATATAAAGAAATAATGTTGTTATTAAAAATTTAATTCTAATCAATGTTTGTATTGCAATTCAAACCATCATTTACAATATTGTAAAAAAATTGTAAATCTGTCCATTGAGGATCGTAAAGCCTATTTGCAGGATAATAATTGTTTATCCAAAGGTCATTCTATTCATGAATGTCATTCAAGATATAGATGACAGATTTGTAATAAAAAACATAACACTTTCATTCATATGGACAAAATTAATGATTCTAAACTAGAAAGCAATAGTCTGAAAGTATATATCTGAAAGTATATATTCATTTAAGAATCAATCAAACGAAAATGTAATTCTATTAATAGCAATAAATAACACCGTTGATAAACATGGTAATTCATATTCATGAAGAATCTTATTAGATTCTGGTAGTCAAGCAAATGTTTGCACATATAGTTTTGTCCAAAAATTGTAACCCAAACTTATTAAAAATGGCCTTCCTATTTTGTGTATAAACAATTCGTTGTCGCAATCTGAATAAAGTATCAAAATTACATTGCACTCTAGATATAAAAACTTTACTTTCAAGGTGCAATGTGCTGTTTTACCAGATATTGCTGACAGCCTTTCTTTATCCACATTTAACATATCACATTTCAATTTACCTCATCATATATTTCTGGCAGATCTCAATTTCAATGTCGCAAATAACATTGACATCTTGATAGGAACTCAATTTCATTTTAGTCTCATCCTGCATGGGAAATTCAATCGAAATTCCAGATGTCATATTATTCAGGAAACTAAATTAGGATATATATTATAGTGGTCGCCTTCCTAATAAAATTAAGGGCAAGGATACTGTTGCATTTTTTCTTGCTCGTAACAATCATGAAAATCTTTCAACAATACTCGAGAATTTCTGGAAAATTCAAGAAATTAAACAGTTATATTCGACGCCTTCAAGTCGTAAAAATAGTACTGATTTAACGTCGGGTACAACTGTTGAAAATATTAGTCACAGTAGTAGTTATAATCATATTAAAAGGAAAACAAAAAGGAAATATACTGGTAAAAAATCATCAAAAACATTACCTATCGATAATGTCATCAATGAAATTAATGCAATAGCTCTAAATGGAACAGATATTGCATCTAACAATAAATCAAATGATTTTAATAACAGTGTAAATACAAAGTTGATAAATGAAGATACCGTTGTTAAACAAGATAGTTTACAAAAATCTGTTGAAAGGCCAACAGTTAAAAGAAAACCAAGTACTAGTACACTACCATTAAAATTTATTATCGATGATATAATTGTTGAAGAATCGATTGAATTACCTGTACAACAAAAACCATTTAGAAAGTTAAATTACGAAGTTACTGTTGAAAAATTGACGGAAGATGATACAAAAAGAGATTCATTAAAATGAACATAAATGAAGTGCATAACAATAATCAAAATATTAAATACATAAATCACAATTTATTATTGATTGAGAAGAACAAGACCGAGAATATTGTTGTAAATACAAAGGCAGATGCTAAGAAAATTAAAGTTGGAATCAAAGTTATTGTGAATGGGGATTAGCCAGGAATATGTGCAATTGTTATACGCAGCCACCGTTTCTTAATAATATTAATACACGTTGGTATAGCCGAACACCTAATTTATAAACCATAAAGAAAAAAAAATTAACCGAAAAAGAATCATTTAATTTAGATAAACCTGTGGTAATTTGATCTGTTTGTAACTGTAATATCGATGAATCACTCGAAACAAATCGGAATGTTTATGAAAGATGGAGAAGCAGAAGATGAATTGATACAAAAAAAAATAAAAATAATCGAAACCGTTAAATCAAACAATAATTCGACAACTCATATGAAAGAACGTGATAGATCAAACAAATATTGTAAAAGATATGAAAGGTCAATCTCATGTCCAAGGAGAGAAAGAATCAGAAATTATAGAACAATTCGGTAATATTAAAATAAATGGACCGATGACAACTTTGAAGTCGGATGTAACAAAAGAAAACAAAAATATAAAATTAAATACAAAATAAAAACAAAACAGTAATCAAGAAAATCTTGACAGAACTAATCTAACTCAGACCGTTAGAAGATTTGTTACAAATTATAATTTTCATGTGCTTTCCGAAAAACAACAGATTAGTATTGATAGTTAGTATAGACAAAAGGTTGAAAGTGTTAAAAATATGAACGTTCAGTTTAGAACATGTTCCAACAAATTACGAAATAATAATATTTATAACATTAATAATAAAAATAATGACAACAATGGTAATATTTCTGTAAAATATTTTTATATAAAAATTCCAGTAACCAATAAATCGTACTGTCTTGCTCAAAACTACATTCAGACAGCCATTTTAATTTTTATATCATAAAAAAAGAAAAGTAAATCAGAATGGTCACTGCAAATAATATTTTATAATTAAAATTAACTTATGATATAGTTATTTTTTGTAAAATACATAACATTTAAATTCGAACTTTTGGAAGAAACTTTTTATTGTTAGTTTAATAGTAGAGGTTACAAACATTTTAAAATGTATTATAAAAATATATGTACGAGTATATATATAAAACAGAATTAAATGGATTAAGGAAAATTTATTTATTTATAAAAACATTTGTACGTTAGATATGCAAATTTATACATATTTTAAGAAAACATAATCAATACGTTTTGATTAACTGAATTATCAAGTAACACATCTTTGAAAAGGAATCAATAATTAAATTAAATATTTAAAATTTAAAAGGATTGTTTATGCAAGATTTTAAACTGATTGTTAATATAGCTGCATCAGCTCTAAATAAGGAGAGTAGTTTAATTTTATATTAATGTTTTATCGAAAGGATGTTATTAAATTTATAATAATGGTGTGATCTATCTTGTGACAAGAAATAATTACATAAATTGACTGTTTAAAAATTAGTCTTGTTTTTCAATTAATTTTAGAGTGACTTTAATATAATCAGCGCGTTGTTGAGTAATTAATAGGTTTTAATTGATTATAACAACATCTACCCCTTTAAGTATGCATTAAATTAGATTCCACTGAAGGTAAACTATACAGATTATTCAAGCACGCTATTATTTTATCAGTTTCCCTAAATTAGATTATTTGTTTCTTAATTTTTTTTGAATATTATAAATGATTGGTATAATGAAGTTTTATATATAGTTCACGTAAAAATGATTCTGACATTTTTATTGATTTACGAATAGTAAATTCATAATCAGTTCATGTATTATTCAGATTATTTTTCCATAAACAATTGAGAAAATATATATTTTAATTCAACAGAATAAATATACTCAGACAAAAAAAAAAAATATATCCAATTAACAAGTAATTACCTAGAATATGGGATTAAAAATATCCTTTGTAGGGAAAAACAAAATCAAACAAGAAAACATAGAACTCATGATAACATTAAAATGCCTCCTCATGGATGGGAACAAAATATGAAAATACCAACAAAGTTAAAAAAATCTTAATTTCGAAAAAAATAAATGAATAAAAAAAGATTTCTAACAGGAAATTTCTTAGAAAAAACAGGATGAAAGAAAGAATTTACAGAGGATGGAAATACCCAATCATTTAACAAAGGATGTATAAAATACGAAATCCCTTTTCAAAAATACAAAACTGAAACATTACAAGAGAGTAGTACTTTCAGATGCTCTATAAGAAGCAAAGAGTTTACAAAATTTTTTAGAAAAATAATTATTAATAAAATAGAAAAAGTAATTTTAAGAATAATACATGGTTCAATATATGAAAATAATGCTTATAAATTAAGAAAAATAAAGAAAATTTATAAAGAATGGAAAAAATAATAATAATACAATGAGGAATTTTAATATTTAAAAAAATATAATGAGAAAAATTAGATTTAAACTTTACTGAAATCTGTACAGAATGAATGATATTAGATCAACAAGAATGATATTAGATCAACCGCATTTTTACAAATGCGGTGAAATTTTGTTCAAAATAAAATGCATTATACATTTTGTAAAAATGAGAATTTTATCAAACAGATAATTAAAGATATTGAAGATTAAAAAATTAAAATGGCAACCATTTTGAAATTATTTAAGGTGACGTTTTCAACATTTTTTATTTTGTAAAACAAGACACTAGCGTTGAATTTGCCATATTTAATTAAAGTAATTTAACCCGTTCCTGAGAAATATTTTTTTTGAAAATCACTAAATGACGTTTAGAAGAAAAACAAAGCAAAATAGGACTACCTTGCTCATTTTGATATCCTGAATCATTCCTGAATTTCGGTTAATACGTCCCAGAACACTCCGTATAGTAGGTCTGATTTTTTTACTGTGTTCCCGAATCTTCACCACTTTCATCAGGCTACCACTTTCTTTCTTTCTATTCTTTTTATTATTTATTTTTATTTATCATAAGTAAACAAGCAGTTGCAAGTTACTAAAAAAAAAATTACAGAATAATCTACTGCACACAAATATCTTTGAAGTTAAAAATTCAATGTAAATTATAGTTTTAAATTAATTACCCTGATGATATCGAAAAAAAAAATTTCTGTGTTGTATTGAATTCTTCAGTGTTTATTAATGTACGTAGAAAATACCTTTAATATTATATTTCATGATTTAATTTAACCAGAGAAATTTGCAAAGTAATTTATTTTAAAAAGAACAAAGAGTAAATGAGAATTAACAGGAATATTCTTTTTCTTTTGTTACATCTTTTGTTACACCTCAGTCTATTTTAAATTAATTACAAAACATATTTTGTATCTATGAACGAAATAAAATTAGGTTAAAACAGATATTATCATCTTTTAAAGGTTTACTCTACAAAAGGTAAATACGTATATAAACATACAATGGAAAATTTTATTTGAATATGGTTTCAGGTTCAAAACCCGTTATTTATGATATATAGAATTTATATAAAAAATAAAATATAATGAAATGGTATTCTGATAATGACAACAAAAATATTTGTTTCAAATTATTAACACAACAGTGTAAAGTTAATTAATTTAAAAGAGAATAACATAAATTTCGTAGAATTTAATTATTTTAAAATGTAAAAGTAAGTAATCCTAATTTTGATAGGATTTGCTATTCAATATTGAATATTCAATACCTACTGAAAATCAGTTTTTATACATTCACTTTTCGTAATTATAATCAACGAAATGCATGTCACTTGCCGAAAAAAATTTAACTGATTGCTTAAGATAATTTTGGAACAAACTATTATACTATATCAACCTAACTTTTTAATGCTTTTTGAAAAAAAAATTGACAAATGTAACGTTACAAAGACAAGTGAAATAAAAATTTATTTAGGTAAATTTATAAAAAGAGAAAAAGATGATAGATTTGCAAGATATTTATAAAAATCTGAAGTCGGGTGGTAAGTGTATCACTTTATCACTGTAGTCAGTGTGATGCAGTGTATCACTGTGTATCAGTTTATCACTGTAGTCTTTCTATTGTTTAGGTAAAGCATAAGATTAATTATAATAAGAAAAAAAAATAATAATATTACTTTCAATAATAATTAAGTTCCTGAGAAGTATTTTGATTCTTGACGGAAATCACAAGAAAAATTCACAAATTTTGTTAGATTTATAGAAATAATCTTATTTTTGTAAATTAGATATTTCGAACATTTTTTGTAAAATATTTACAACGAGAAATTACCACCAATGCTGATATATTACAAGAACGTGACAAATGCTGGCTGGCGCGGTTGTATTTTTACGCGATAATGATGTATTTTACGTAACAAATAGAATTGCAGCAATTTTCTGAGAGAAATATTACTTTTTTTTTTCTTTAATAGCCATCGATCTCTCACCATATGAAAAATTATTTTATATTAAATATTTGTTTTACTATAAAATGCACTTTACTTAAAAAATTAATGTAATAGTAGATAAAAGAGTAAGATTAGATATTTTTTAATACCGCACAAATGGGGAGTACTGATACATTCTGGCACGTCAGTAAAAGAGAAATGACATGGTGATGGAAGTCGTAACATTTTTTTAATATTTTATTATTATTCTTTTTGACTAGTTATACTCACGTATATATTAACGTGTATTCGCAAAGTACAAGAACTCATAAATGACTTTTTAACCATTAAATATAAGAAAATTTAAATTTAATAATTACTTGTATCTCAAAAACCAAACGCATATATTTTCGGTTTGAGATCATCACACCTTAGACACCCAGATCCCTGAGGGAGCATCTAATTAATTTTAAATGGAAGGTTATGATACAATATTTTACAAATAAAGTTTTGACATATTCTTGGAAAGTAAAAATCTTCCGACTATGACAACTCAACAAAAATGGTGGTCAATTAATATTTTTCACTGGTAATTTTAAAGATGGTTTACAACTGCTAAACTAGCATTTCCTATTTCAGAATGCGGTTTCAAATCATTACTTTGAGTGTACTACAAGCCACCTCTCAAACTAAATAATTTTACGTCCAGGGTTCGAATCTCGGTCAGACATGGCATTTTTCACACACGCTACAAATCATTCATTTCATCCTCTGAAGCAATGCCTAACGGTGGTCGCGGAGGTAAAAAAAAAAACCTAGATAATTTTACTGTGAAAGATATTAAATGGCCACTAGTTCGGTTTGAATTGTAGGCTTATAAATCATAACCATATTATTCATATATTTTTAATTTTAGTTACCGCCCATGGAGCCTTCGAGACAATGTTGGTCTCGTATAAAAAAAAAACATTTTGAGTGGGAAGGAGCTGCTAAATTTTTTTTTTAACTTTCACTGTCTAGTAGATATTTATGAGCTCTTTTGAAAATAGTTGAAAAAAGAAAAAAACCATTAAAAGAAACCTTTTTGATTAGATCTGTTGTATTTCGATAATTTAAAGTCCAATTTTTTTTTCAAAGGTGTATCACATTCCTATTCTTTCCATTAATAATCTTTGAGTTTCCTCTTGTGGAATCCCCTTGGATGCTGGAAAAAAGAATGTTTTCTGGTAATAGCATTTGCTAAATTTAATTTTTCAATTTTAACTATTAAAAAGTTATTTAAAAGTTGGTACATTTTAGTAATACTATTCTTTACAAAAATATCATCTGTGAATTAACGAACGAAAAAGTAATTTGAAAATTTTGACATTTCATGTCACACTATAGCGAGGTTTATCGTTTACAAGATCATTATTAACACCAGTAAAACTGCATGGCCTAAAAATATTTTTATTTTCTTAATGAACGAATTTTCCATTTTAAGGTTTTATAAGGATTAAAATATTACATAAATTTAGGGATTATGGCTGTTTCATTTCTTTCCTGGTAAAAACAAAGGCTTATGATTGTTTAGAGGATATATATAATAACGAGGTCAGGTGACTTTTTCAGATAACACCAAATGGAGTACACAGTAACAAAGTACAGGAAGTATCAACCTTGGATTAGCAACTAATTAGAGATGTCACTGAATTTGTACCAGCAATCAATCATCAACCTACCCCAACTGCTGTTAATATCATAAATGTCTCTTTGTGGACTACATAACGAAACCCTGTTGAGTGCTGGGGTATGGGTATGCGCTTTCAACCATTAGTGCTTTTGAATAGTAAATGAACGAATCAGTATTCCTAGTGTAAATTCTTAATATTAATTGAATTCCTTTTATATCTCTTACACTGAAGTTAAGTAAAACAAAAAAACAAAAATACCACCAAGCAGAAAGGAAATGAAGAATAACATCAAATAAATGACAAATTAAATATAAAGTCTTCATATCCTATTATCTTTTGATAAACGAGTGTATAACATTGTCTGAAAATTTCGCGGATTGTTTATCCAGGTTTAAACAGGTACAATTTTCCAAATTAATCAATAAATTTCCGGTTAAAACGTATAAAATAGGAATATTTGAATGATCATTTCTCGCGATAAGTTTTCTTCGTCTTCCTCTTATATCTTCTGTTATTGTGTTACATCTTTGTCTTTTTTTTTTATTATTTAGTAATACGAGATATGTATATGTTGTACACTCCTAGGATTACCGGGCAATGTCATGTACATGATTGCATATAACTAAGCAGATATTAATAGATGTATAAAAGGAGGCATAAATATAAAATTGTACTGCTAAGCTTGTTACATCAATCAAATCATGCTCTGATAGATAAAGATATCTAGTACTCGCAAATGCACAAGAAATATATACAACCGTGAGCTGTGGTAACCATATAGTTTTAGTATAAAAAATAAGGTTTCATAATTTTGTATTGTTTAAAACGATGTATGAAATGTGA
This sequence comes from Lycorma delicatula, assembly GCF_047948215.1. NCBI lineage: Eukaryota > Metazoa > Arthropoda > Insecta > Hemiptera > Fulgoridae > Lycorma > Lycorma delicatula. The sequence continues at coordinate 74,474,454 of NC_134459.1, read as the reverse complement.
CCTTAATTTTATAAAACGCATTTCTTTCTCAACACAAAACGGTATTTACGTTGAATGTTTTAGTTTCTTCATTAACAATTTCTTTAATTGCTATCAGCGATTTCTAACATGTTGTTTTACTTTCAATTTTGAAAGTGATAATATTTACCTGGCTCTTATAAGAATTAGTAAGAAGATAGAATGATCTTAGATTACAAAAAAATTAAATTTTCCTAATATTTTATTTTCAAAATAATTACCACTGATAAATATTTATTTTTCTTTGTCTGTGGAAACAAAAAAAAATAAAATCACTTTTACCATTAATGTAAAAAGAAAATGTTTTTTAAAACCCTAAAGTGCAACCCTAAATGAAACCGTTTTTCTCATGATTTAATTATTTGAAAAAGTCATGTTTCCGAAGATTTGAATATGTAAAAAGTGTTTTTTCAATTGCCAAGTAGATTAAGTGCAATTAAATGAACTGGTATTAATAATTAACATAAATATAACATTTACACGCGCTGAATGATAATATTTAAAAAAATAATATCATTTTGTCGATATATTAAAGAAAATCTACCAATCTAACAATCTTATAAAATAGAAAAAAAAAAATTAATAATAAAAAATGTTTTTTTTTTTTTTAAGTGATGAGGTATTCATGTTTATTACAGCAATAACAGATTATAAATTATAATGGAAATAATAATAATAATAATAATATAAATTTTCGTACAATTAATCTAACAGCATATTACAGTATAATAAAAACCAATAACCAACAATGAATCTACGTAAAATCAATTAATGTTAATAGTAACAAATACAAAGCCAATATCCCCTCTCTCTTGTAAAGCGAAACCTCAGCTCTTTCCCTCTCCGATAAATGGACCAACATTTTTGGCGTGTGTAGTAGTTTGTAATTGCATGGGAGATGCCCGCGGCCAATTCCAATGATTGATTAATATCATTTTAACAAACTGCTCTTAATACAGACTCACAAACGTTCATACACACTCCCACAACCGCGTATAAGTACGAACGTACATGCACACATAATTTCAAATTTCCATTCTATCCACCACCACTCACGCTGTTTCATCCACACTACGTCCTCCCTTTTCCACCTCTTCCTTCCACTAGCCTTACTTTCCCATAATTTCCATTGGGAATTCCTTTGTACAGCGGCCTGACTAATGTCCAATTTCATTCGCAATTCGAAAAATAAATAAATAAATAAATACAAAGTTAAGGAATGATGTACAACTTTATCCGACGGTAAAAAAAAAAATTAAATAAATTCCAGTAAAGCAATTAAATTTCCAATGATGTTAGTTCAATGTAATTTCACTGAAAATAAAATATTAATCTTTTTCTGAATTTTTTACAATATTTATTAATATGAAGAATTTAATATTTATTAGTGCGACTTGTAACGACGAGAAATAATATTGATTGGAAATCAAATAATATAATCTGTCGTAGAAAGAGTGTGTGTGTGTGTGCGCGCGTGCGCGTGAAGAAAAAATAATAAGTTTTTTAAATGATAAAATGGTTTTTAAGAAGGACCTCGAGAAACATTTTGAACCGTGATAGGGTGGAGATAGATTTTCATACTGGAATATTGATGCAACGGATTGAGGAATAGTGATGCCATATATACACGACTATAACTGCATAGGAAGAGATAAAAGTAAAATATAATTTATATATTTGCATGCAATACTGTTTTGATGAAAATTAAATTGATGAAATTAAAATATTAGCTTGAAGATGCTGAAAGACAACTATAGATTACACGAAAGTTGAAAATTCACTTAAGAATAATCATATAACTTAGTAAGATATATCTTGTCTACTTAATACACCAAATTATACAGGTACTTTGTAAGGATTGGAAGTAAAGTGCGTCTAAAAAATATTTGTAACATGCTATTTACTAGTCACTTAATAAAAATGTTACAATAACGTTTTATTAAACGTTACGTAACTGAAAATATTTACAATACATTTTGTTTTACATTGCTGAATATAAGCTTACTGTAATACCATTTATGCTTTGTTATTTACATCAGTACTCAACAGAAATAACGCTATAAATTTACAGTATAATATAGAGGTATAAAATTCATATAAGTTAGGAAAAGTTTTTTTAAAAATACATTTCATAATTATTAAAATAAACGTGCCTGCCCAGGAAGCCATTTAGATAGAGGTTACATCCCGCGAAATGTACGGTATTTAAGTATTTACCTTGATCTTCGTCTATGGAAATCGAAACTATTCCTATCTAACAAGCTACTTCTGTAGAAAATTGATTCTAAAACCGGTTTGGGCAAACGGAATCTAACTATGAAGTACGGCGAGTACTAGCAATATAGAAATTATTCAGTGTTTCCAGAATAAATTCGTATGATGCATTACACAGGCGCCATGGTTCGTACGGAACAAAGAAATTCACCAGTGCTTAGGATTACAGAGTTCCGAGAGGAAATCGATCGATTTGCAACTAAGTAAAAAATAAGACGTAACAACCACGTAAACTGTCTGGCTGTTAACCTCTTAAATAATTGGGAAGATGTTAGGCGATTAAAGCGGGAACAAATATTGGACCTAGGAACCTACAAATGATTCTCAGAACGAGGCCTCTCTAGTTAAGTTAAGATGTTCATATTTATAGTCATTTATGCTTCTAATGTTATTTGTTCCTTTGTTAGTATTATTCTTTTTATGTTGTGATTTTATTCATAGTATTATTATGATTTATACTTCATTACTGGCTGGACTTTATCAATTTTTATGCTTCCTTTGATTTAAAATTGATGTATTACCTGGAATGTATTTAAGATGTTTCAAAGGAAACTTCTTTATATTGTCAACAAACTTTCTTATGATTTCTAATTTAGGAAACCGGCTGTAAATATAATTTGATACAAAAGAAAGAATCAGTCATAAATTTTATTATTTCATCTTAAATTATACCTCAATAAGCATCACATATCACTGAAAATGTCAAAAATTGTAACACATATTGTTGAATACATTCTAATTTTTCTACTCGTAATAATAAAATCTAAACAAAATACTAAAAAAATTAATTTGATTCATAATTTTCTTTTCTAAGTATATTAATAAAATTAGCTGATTTATAATTTATATGAATATTTCTAACCTGTCACACATGACAACGTGTAGGTACTGCAATACTTAGATATCAGTTGTACATGGATATTTTATCGTTATAAAACCTTCTGACAAATTATTTCTTCCTAAAGTAAAGAGAATGGGATAAAAACCGCACCTAGGTAATGAAATTTCTTCTAAAATAACAATATCGTGGTTTAGAATCCGTAGTTTGGAGGAAACTGTCGTAAACTCATGTCATATAGTGGTTACGACAGTTAGAGCGGCAAATCCATTGTCATCCTAACTGTCGTAATCCGTACAATGCCGCCGTAATTGTAAAGAGGTTAAAACTTTATTTAAAAAAAAAAATCCTGAATTACATAAAATCTATTATAAAGAATAAACAATTTCATAGTAAGAATTATTAAAAGTTTCTCCCATATATTTTTCTGTTAAAAAGCAGAAATTAAATGGTAAAAATAAAATATATTAAGAAAATTGTCTAAATTAAATAAGATTAAAAAAAGAAGGAGCAATAAAAAGTCAAAATAAATCATTACATTACTTACAAAAGATGATTTCAATTTAATTTAGAACAGTGAATGATTACTAAAGAAACTTCTTTGCTTACCTGCAACAAAAATTGAAAAAAAAAAAATGAAATTATTTTTACTGCTATTATTATTATGAATAAATACATATATTATAAATACATATTAAAAGAAATAATATCAAAATCTATAAAATTTGATTGTAAGTTAAATAAAAACATTCATGCATATGCATATACGATCGTTGTGGCTCAACTGGTCTAGACCAGTTACAAACACACAAACAGGAACAGGAAATTCATTACCACAAAGAGTTTCACAATCTCATCCAATTATTTAAAATAATTTTTACAAAACCATAAAATTAAAAAAAAAGAGACAAACAAGAGTAAATCTATCATGCTAATACATTTTTATGAAAAAAAAGACATAAATTTCTTCGTTGAAGGATCTTTAGTAATAATTAAGAAATGTGTAGTGAAACCCCCCCATATGTGTAGCTGTGTACTCCAACTAATTACACACACCGGATATCTAAATATACAAAGTTAATTACCAAAAACTAACGATTTCAGGTGGCCTAACAGGAGAACAAGTCCATGTAAAAAAAAAATTTTAAAATGGCAGATCCATGATTAAGAATAATCTCATGCCGGATTTTCTAGGGAAAATGAGAAATGAAACAGTTTTCACTTGCCTTTTTTTTAATGAGTCGGATATATTGTTGCAAAAACAAATGCCAAACTCGCTGGTATACAAAAAATTCTCTGTATTACAAATAATATCTTCATTGTATTTACAACAGGAAATGGTTGTTATTGAAAATTATTGTTATCAGAGAAATAACTTCGATTAATAAATCTGATACTTTTGTCATTAGGTACTGTAAAGTTGAAGCTTTACAGATTTGATTTTATTTGTTAATAAATGTATAACCATTCTATACAGAAATAATACGCCAATATTATAAATAAATAAGATAAACTTTGTAAAGGAAGGAGAAAACTTGCCTACATATTCTCGATTGTACAGACTACGGTTAAACCGTCCTGTTGCTGTAAATTATTTATTATGTATTTTACAGCATTTAGAAATTTCATAATTTAACTTTTACTTCATAATCACAATCTAGACTGTTTTATAGGAGAACCTATATCGTCAACTTCATATCTGTTTACCCGACTGTAATAATACTAAATTTTAAACTTTACTTTAAACAGACTTTTTGTTACGGAAATATCCTTGATAAGTTTTTTAAGTACAAACACTGATGTGGTCGAGACGAAATTAAAGTCCTATGGAAAACTGTAAATAATTTCCAGGATTGTTTTACTTAATAAGAAAGATGAGGAGTAAAACAGTTTTCCTGTTCAATTCCAATTTTTTTTTAACCAATAAATTACTTTTTTTTATATAATTTGTTAACCAATATTTTAATTCATTATCTCATCTAATAAACTGCAAAATCCCATTTTACCTAGGCAATATGTCTTATTTGGAGTAAAACTACAAAATACTTAGAGCCGTTAATTACATTTAAATAACCAACATAAACAGTTAACAATGAGAATTCATTTCCCATTAAATGTAAATTTTAGCTTTAATTAGATTTCGACTTGTCTCCTATACTGTTAAGAAAAGCTATTACAATAAACGTTAAGCACTTAGAAAATTGCTGGATTTCCTGAATATCATAAAAATTTGTTTTAGTTGTATTTTTATACAATATGCTAATACTTTACTGAAATAAATAAAGTACTTCGTTTTTAATTACCTATTATTATTATTTTTTTTTTATTAAATACCAAAATAAGGGAAAATAATTATTTTTTCAAATGATCAAACAAAAATGGTTGATGTAAGATGTAGCAAATTATCCAATTTTATGTTTACAGATCAAGCTGTAGTAATTTAACGATTATATCACTATGCTAACTTGTTAACATTAGGCATTTATTATCATCCCATTATACCATTATTTAAGAAAAATCTGTTAACTAGAGTATTTCAATATTACACCGTTCAGTTTTCTTTTTAATGATAGGTATTAGATGTTTCTTCTGTATAAACAGTAAGAAGAAGGTTTTGAGAATGGAATAGTACGTGGCGTAAGATGGAGGGAGGTAAGGTTTGGGTTTCAAAGAAGCTAATAAGAGCGACTTAAGACGGATTTCAGTCTTACAGTGCCTATAAATTAAGCTCTAAACTACCCTCACACCTAAAACTTCTTCCCCAGAACCTGATTTATCAAGTCGTCCCTTTTAGCAATTAAAAATGTTAATTACAAAGGTTCTGTAATTCTTTAATGACGTTCCATTGGAGTTACCTTGATACTACAGTTACACTGCTTGCACTGCAGTTACTTTTAAAGCAAAGTTTAACTATGTGCTTTATACATTTACGTATACATAAAGATTCTGCAGCAACACTAAGGATAATTTTACTTATATTAAAGTTAGTAGGCTTTTATGTTTTAAACAATCTACAAAAAAAGAAATAATCCTTGTAAGAAAGAATCTTATTTGAGTTAAATACCGCAGGATAAAACTTTTACAAAAATTTACTGTTGGTCCCGACAAAATAAATTTTACGGGGAAATTTTTAATCAAAAGCATGATATAAGTAACGAATTTTTTAGGAATTAATTTAGTTCTGATGAACTCAAATTACTTTTTCATTTGATTTTTTTCCATCATTTCAAACTTCTGCTATTCAAATCTTATGCTTAAAAACCAGTTTTACTCAAAAGAAATCTGGAAATTTTGTGTTCCATAACCTGTTACATTCAAGTATTAAAACCTAAAAAATCTTAAAATAAACAAATCTGATGATATAACTTCACAATTCTATTTAATTTATAGCTATGAATTTACATAAGTTCCAATATGTGTGATTTATATATTTACCGGTTGCTGTCGTTATTGTGATTTTTTTTTCATAAAAATTTTAAACATTCTTTAGTGAATTTACCGTGTTAAAATCAAATTTGAATTATACGGAATAAATACAAAAACCAATCCAGACTTATCCGCAGAAAAATAAAAACAGAATGATGATAGTCTAAGCAGAAATAAAATAAATCCCTTTCAACACGCCGGAAGACGGAGGTAGAGTTCAACAGTGCTAACTAGGGAATGATTCCCACCTTAAAGAAAAACTTAAAATTTACTCAATACGATAATGGTTTCATGTGAAAAAAAAAGATTCACATGTTTAGCATACGACAAGCCCCATCATCTTATTCCAAAAACATTTTAGTCATTCTTGCCAAGGGTTGGTAATATCAAAAATTGTTTCACAAATATTTTAGTTAATGTTTAGAAGACTAACGATCACTTTAAATCGATTCGATACTGTACCTATTAACGGAGGTATTTTTTTGTTTGTCTTCAAAACCCCATTTTTTCCACTTTCTGGGCCAACGGTTGGTGATATCAAAAGACTTTACTTATATAGGTTTTAGGCCCTTATGCAAAGAATAGTAAGATCTTTAAACAAATTCATATTTTACTTAATAAATAAGTTGTAGAAATATTTTTTTTTTTTCAGAAAAGCTACCTCATTTCCACTCCTATGATCCGATTTTGGCTGTTAACGAACTCGACCGAGATTTTGGGTGGTGTTACTTTTAGGGAACAATTCGAAAATGATTGCCGCAAAATTACGGCAGTTATCGTATCCACAAAAAAGTGAAATATATATATAAATGTATACATAGACTTCTGAACTGACGGTGGTTTTGGGGTCTGGGATATGTGAAAAGCAAAGTTATATCGAAATTTTTGTACCCATTACAATAGGTAGCTTTGTTATGAAATCTACTTAAAAAAATTAGGAAAATATAATAAGAAATTTAATTAATTAAATCAAAAGAAAACAGAATATTCTTCAATTATTCATAGCAAATAGGTGTACGAAAATATTATAAAATAATCAAAAGCATAAAATTTAATTTTTTAGATATATTTATATATAATAAATATACAATAATTATATTTCATATAATATATCTAAAATATATCTAAGAACAGATTGTAAAGTTGCTGTGTCGTTATAATAAAAAAAATTGTTTCCTTCTTGACATCTTTGTGTCGATCTGAGTAAAGTTGATAGATGCAGCATTTAACATATCGTATGTTTTTTTTTTGTATGATTTGCTTAAAATTATTTCACATTTTAAGTGTATCAGGATTTTTATCAAAGTTTTGTTCCAATTTCGATTATATTTATTTAAATACTTCATAAAGGAAAAGAACAGCAAGAATTCTTATAAACTTCGGAAGGTGTGTTTTGTAAATTTCAAAATTTATTAAACGAAGATCGCAAAAGATTAATAGAATAAACATATATAAATTGTATTATATCTTCTCCCTCGAAGAAATTTTTGATTGCTTGATCTTATTCACCAACCAAAAATTTCAAAGGGACCAAAACAAGTCACACAAAATATGCTATAATTTATTATTCAAACAAAGACACTATGTAATAAAACTTTGTGTTTTTTTTTTATAATTTCATTTACCGCATAACAACCAGCTTTTCAAAAAAATGTATATTTGTGATCTTAAATTTTCTACAATTTTTAAAAAAGATATTTCAAATCAAAAATTTAGATAAGAATGACTAAATAAAATGAAGTCCATTTACGGGTTACACATTGATAGCAACGTATCACAAAAGACATGTAATCGCACCTGAAAACATTTTTTTAAGGATTTTACAATGATTTTCTTTGATGACCTAGTCATTAATTAGATTATGGGAGTCTATATATATGTCCGTCAAAAAATTACAAGCATAAAAATTCTGCGATCTTGGTGACGTGTATTAAAATCTACTACCGTAGCGAAAAGCTTAAGTAAAATTCTAGTGGAACGTAATTACGATAAATACAACAAAGATAATAGTCATTTATAAAAATAAATATTGTTTTATTATTACTGAATATAGCTAAAATAAATAAAAAAACTAAGTGGTTTGGAAATGTTTAAAAACTTGTAATAATAAAATTTTGCAAAGTAAAAAAATTAATATACACTTAAACTGTAAAGTAATTTTATTGCATACCTATAAATAAGAAATAACATTTGAAAACAGAAGAGTAAAAAGGTAATTTACTATAGGTTATGCAGTTATTTTGTGAGGACTGCCTGTTACAGAAGAATGGTTGCTGACAAGAAATACAATTCTCTCCCAGAATTGCATCTGATTAAAAAATGTAACATTAATCTAAAAACATAAAGGAGGATAAACCTTGAATGTTATTCCTCAACTCTCTGTATACAACAGAAACTAAGGACAGTGATCATCATCATTTTCAAAAAGCAACTACAATTAGAAATTTAAACGAAGAAATATCAAAATAAAATGAGTGAAAAAATATGTATCACCCAAATCTATCGTTATTGCAAAAAAAAAATGTAAAAACGAGATGGCAGAAATATTCAAAAGCAGATTTAAAAAAATACATAATGCACAGATTTTCGTAGTCTAAAAATAAAATTTAGACTGATTAGGTTTTATTTATCACATTTAGTAAGTTTATGAATGTAAGAAAGTGCGCGCGCGCACATAACTATCGAGTAGAAATTTATAAATAAAAAACGAATATAATTTCAGAAATAAATATTGTTAGCCTGTATTACTACTATTCTTTTTTATTGTTTTAATTCTCCAACTTTTTAAAAATTGGTGTAACAGAAAATAAAATGGAGGTTATACGTTAATGCATCGTAAAGTCATAACAGCATGACATTAATATGTCATGCTGTTATGTAGCGTCAATAATATGAAGTAAAAAATGAATGCCAATTTAAACTTGTTATACTTATTGGATTAAACGACGGCTTTCTTATTGGATTTTTGTTAAAGCCAACATACACTCACTCCTCAGATCGTAATACATGAGTAGGCTGCTTAAAGATTTTCTTTCTTTTTAGTTATAAATTTACGTACTTTTGTAATAGTTCTAATAATAAAGAAATTTAAAGAATATATGAAGTCGATATATATGAAAATTACAATTGTAACGAGTTTTAATACTATATAAATTATAATTGCATCATTAATACCTATTTTCTTGACATATTCAAACTATATTTCGTCTATTAAAAAGTTCATTTCTAGACTAAGCGGAAAGTTTTCAAATCTTTCTATTACATCTGCGTCAATAATCGCATCGAAATTAGCCCCGGGAGAGATTAAATATATAATAAACAAATACCTTATTTTTATCTTAATACACAATACAGATCACATCAGAACGTATTAGGTATGCCACGACACGGATAACGATTAAAAGAACTACTCCTGCATTTCCCTGGACTGATCATGGTAAAACATCAATAAAAACTACATATTTTAATTAACCATTTAAAATTCATGAATTTATTATATATTTTTTTCAATAATTATATGAAATAAATTAATTATTAAATAAACGAAATAATAGTAGATTAATGTGTTTTCCTCAAGTACTTTGGCGAATTTCTGATGTGATTGGTAAAATTATGATAGCGTTTTTCTTACATAAAAATTTATTGATACTTGAAAAGAAAAGAAAATAAGTTTTCATTTTACCTACAATACTGGCTAACTCATTGTCCAGTTATGAATTTAATGTGTACTTTGAGGTACAAATGTACATAATATGCTTATTGTCCAGATCTAACTGTTTATCTCTCAACTGAAATATCAATCGCTCTCACGTTAGGCTATAGCTTTTTTTATAGTGACTCGTAGAGTATTGGATATTTCCAGTGGAGCACGTATTGCGAGTGGGCTGTTACTTCTTTCCCTTTTTTTTCTACTTACGGTCTGGATAACCCCTCAACATAAAACGTATCACGTACCCAAAGATTACATGCTTGATTTATTTTAATCTCCAAAAGAGGCTGAAGTAACATCAGCACAAGATTCTTAATATTCTCGCACACAAACGCATAAAAATATTAAAAAAACTTGACCTCCTCATTGAATAATTTTTTATAATTCTCTAATAAACGAAATTAATTTCAATAACTTGAGGTTTCTTTCTAAAAACAAAATTTTTAAGTGTAGAAAGCAGAACTCAAAAGAACAATAAGGACTTTTTAATCGGTTGAACAAGACACCATTTAGAAATAGTATAGTACAAAAGGTTTAACAACGACCGTTTTTATGAAATAAGTAGCAGTATGTTGTTATTTTATGATGTTAAGAATTTAAAGGAAACATTTTAAAATACACTTAAATATTACAACTGCAGAATGTAATTTTTTCTATGGAAAACAGTAAGATTCAATAATTCGACTGAACTTTATTTACTCTTAATAAAATAGTTTTTATCATTATAAAAAAAATTTATTTATTTAGTTATTCCCATAAACTGAGGTGAGGACGCCGACGATTTTGAAGATTGCTTCAATTTCAATCTCACTATTATATAAGAGACGTCCTTTTATTTTTCCTGATAACCACGAAAACTACTGAATCATTCATTACAAAATTTTAACTGCAGCTTTCTAATGACCCCCCCCCCTACACCGGAATGCTACCCCAGTTTAAACTTCACCAATCTCATAAATAAATAAAGATAAATAAACAACCTACAAGAACTTCTTTTACTAAATTAAATGTTGTCTACATGGAGTTTCATTGCCAACATCTATCATTGTCTTTGTCAATATCGGCTTCTTCAGTTATTATGCGGTTTACTAAATTTAACATCATTGTCCATAAAATATCAATTTTATGCATTATTGAACATAAAAACAAATTAGTTTGATAATAAAATTAAAAGGAATGATAATTTACATTATCAACAAAGTTTTAATGGTTTGAGGAATATCGATATCGACTTCTTCTTCAGGTTACTATGTGTGTTAATACATTTAATGGGATAGTCTAATGAGGCAGTGACTCGCGAGTACTCATCCTCACGATAGTAATATATTTCTAGTGACTTTTATACCCTGAACTAAGATGTTCCTTCAGAGTATTTATCAGGGTATATTATCAGATTATACGTATAATAGGCAAAGATTCGACTTTCAATTTGGTATTTATATTTTCATTATACTTCGGTTGGTACTCACACACAGGAACAATTTCTAGCACCACTAGAATTTATGATCGCAGACAACGTGAATCCATCCTGGAACGCTCTCAACGACTAAAAAAGCAACGTATACTCACGGCTCAAAATCGAATTCAATCTTCGAGAAATACAGTTAGGTCTCAAATGAGCTTTTTATTATCACTCTGAAATTGACTATCTGATTTTGAAATTCAAATAAGAAAGAAAATTAAAATATGTAACCATTTAATGCTAAATAATGGAACTATGAAACTCCTAGACTTTGCTGTGCTGATGGCAAAGAAGTTCTTAATCAACATCAATATTCTCGTACTTCTGATTTCATTAAAAATTTGATTTTGGAAACACATCCTTCACCTGATCGCTTTATTTTATCCGGTAAGTTGTGAATAGCGATAACTCTGAAAGCAAAAGCCAACACGTAATTCATAAAATCTATTTCCAATTTTTGAAGTTTTGTACGCTTATATCGCGGGCAAAGCCGGCGGGGATGCAGGTCATGATTATATAATTGCGTATTATTATGATTTTGTTGTCAATATTGTAGAAAATCATTATTTTCGGAGGTATTTACGCTAAAATATATTATTCAGTATTGGATTTTATAATCAGATTATGTATCTCATAAAAACCGAATAAATTATGACGTATATTTTAAAAGATATTTTTTCTTTGAAAAGAATTTTCAGAATTTCTAATCATACATAAATTTACGCAATCCATTATTTATCACACATAAAATGGAATAATAAATAAAAAGTTTCAATAAAGCCTGCTTCTGTTAAACATAATCATTATAAACAGTTAAATAACTTTAATATTGAACACCCAGCATAAATTCATGTAGGAATTTTTATATGTTTAAAAAATAAAATAATACACATTTTTTATATCAACAAATTACAATAATTTTCAGCATTGGATCAATAATATCTCCTAAACCTCTTGTACGGAAGTTAAACCATAGAATCTATGTGACGTTCCGTTGAGAATTTTAGTGAACAAACTTTAGTTTGAAAGTTTAAAACGATCTACGTATTATAACTTACACATTCAGAATATTCAATGTGTTATACGATAGGATTTAACATAGCAATCAGCTAAACACAAAATTTTATAGTTTAATTTTCAGTGCGTACATAGGCTGAGCAAACTAAAAAATTTAATTAGCAATTTTTTTTTTGGATATTATTTACAAATAGTACAATTTTGTGTGTGCATTTAACGAAGGCGTATTTAACGTTAATTATATGTCACCTTCACTCGCCAAGTATACATTCAATATATCATGGAAAGATTGCTTTGGTTCATTGATAAATTACAATTTCAGTTTTGTCAGAATCCTAATACGGATTCACAGATTAAGTGGTGTTCGGCCGAATTGTGTGATTCCGCTTTGCATATCGAGAAATTTACAGATGTTTGGGATGATGCTACGCGTGATACGGATGACGTGGCCGGCCACACGTGGAGGTGATAACGCAGGCGGTAACTACGGAGACTCCGGCGGGAAAAGGTGATTGCGTCATGTTCTGGAGTGGTCCAAGTCAGATGAGGAAATGGGTGGGGTAGTGAGTAGACCCTAATGGGGTAATGAAGAAAGTTGTATATGTGGAGGATCCTTCAGGCGTGAAGGCCCCTACTTTGCCGTTTATAGACTTATCGGAGCTTCATTCTCAGGATTATGTGTCGTAGCAATCTAGGCTCCAGCCGGAGATGCGTTGGAGGATACCTCCCGCATTCTACGGAGGTTCGCTGGTCCCTCTGTTGATCAATAGATCAAGGATGTTTGTTTTATGATTCCTCGAAGAAGGCCCACGTCACGTTGTGAGAGGTTCTAACATCTCTGCGACGGATATAAGACGAAACTTTCCACATCCTCTGTTTATCTTACCAGGAGGCTGGATTGGCTCATGCCTCGAACGTATGGTGTTGTTTGTTTTTAGACGAACCCCGGTTCGGCTAGTGTTGCCCTAGGTCTTTGGTGATAAGCATGGGAAGGTGGTCCGTTCACGGTATTTTGACAGCGGTACTGTTGTGATTAAAGCTCTTACGCTGAGTTAATCAAGACAGTTGCGACGGAGGAAGCGAGTACTATGTTGTCGGTGAAACAGGGGCCTGCAGGAGATATGCGTGTTCGGGTTGAAGGCGCTGATAAGGCGGTTGCATTGAAGACGGTTCTTCAGGATAAAGCTAAGGACCTGCATCTTCGGTTCGTCCGTTTACAGGGCAGCGTAGAACGCCACCGTTGTGACTACGTACGGTGTTGCGAGGAAACTGATTGAACACCGGGTTAAGGTCGGCTGGGTGATTTTACGGGATTCCATGAGAGATCCTGATGACAAATATTATCGTTGTTGGGGCCGGGGCCACAGGTCCTCGACCTATAGCGCGACTGATCGCTCGGCGTTGTTATAATTGGGGGCAACCGGGTTATCAGAGAACCACTTGTGGGAGCACACGGGTATGCGTTATTTGTGCGTAAACGGATAACTGGACATATGTGTGTGCTGCTCGCGAATGAGTTCCTGTCCTGCTGTTTATACCAGGAAGGTGGCTGTTTTCCAGTGTCTGGCTTATCAGTTTCTTCTACATGTGGGCATTCCGGTTTATTTCAGTACCATGGATGGGGGGTAGCAATGGCGTGCTAGATAGCCCCTTGTGGAGTCGGCGTCTGTTCACGCTTGAGTGGATTGCCTTCGACGATGAAAGACGGGGACTCTGGTGCCGTGGAGCTGATAAGACCGAGTCCCGGCAGGTGCGACCTGTGTGTCGCACTTGTTAGAGGCAGGCGCTTGAAAGACCGAGTCCCGAGTTGATTGTTCAAAAATAGATAAGATCGCGTGCGCACGCGCACACACAATCATTATTGAATAATTTTTAATTAATTAATTCAAATTAGAAATAGCACAAACAAAATTTAAAATGTAACTTTAAAAATTAGGTGTGTAGGATATATTAGGAAATTAATTTAAGAAAATAAAAAAAAATACTTATGATTTCTGATCGAAATATTACAAATATTTTGATTTTCAATGGGTTATTTCTCAATAATGAATTCATTAAAAATAACTGCAGTGGATGGTAATAAAAAAACTAATAAAAATAATACATGTGCTTTTTCCTTAATGAGTGAAAACCATGGATACTGCAATGAATAGTATTCATTATCTATGCATAATCAATTCTAGTTGTGAGGCTGATATTAATGCAAAGTATTTTAAGTACAAATACTAGTCAGGACTGCTTTTCCGTGAAAGTAATGATGTCTAGTACACAGGTAGACCCTCTAGTGAGAGAATTAAATTTTATTATAATGGCTAAAATATCATCTGTACATCAGAACACTTGATAGGGTGATATGCAACATTATATTCAACTCTGTGAAAAACAGGACATACTTTTCATTCCATACCTAACCAATAAGTCTACTATGAAATTCTTCTTACTTCTCACAGTACATATAAATTTGGTGAGGTGATTTGTGTCTCATACCAGAGTTCTCATGTTCAGTTACTGCATAAAAAATTCTTTAATAATGAAAAAATTTCATTGAAAACATTTGAAAAATTTCAATTAAAACATTCGTTAAATTCTTTAGTTTCAGTGCAGTGGACTTAAAAATTTATCAAATAAATTTTAAACTCATAAAAATTAAGTATATTCAAATAAAAAAATGTATTATTTTTCCATTAGGAATTCCGCCTTTATTTTGAGAATTTTTAAACATCTGTAACTTTATATCTTACAAATTAAAAAAAATGGGCTGAAAATTTATTTTGAGGTCGTCTGATCGTTCTACAGAACGGATAAGGCTCACTTTTTTATTGTGCTCAGCATGACCCACAGATGTCAACCATCATCGGACCCTAAACTTGAGTCTCCTCTGGGAATTAAAAAAAAAAATCCTTATTTTTTACTTGATTCAGGAACTTTCCGAGGTTATAACTCACAGGAAAATCTTTTTGAAGGTCTGTCGATGGTTGGAGACAAATGCAGGTCATTACGAGAAGAAAAATCAGCTAGATCTGTCCAGTAGAACATCTGGACGAACTGGAAATATATTGAAGTTGGGCTGAAAACCTAGTTCCAAACTGTTTGGGTGTTCTACTGGACGGATTGGGCTGATTTATATTTTTTATTCTGCTCAGAATGAACCACAGGTATATCATCAAGCCCTAAACTTGATATAGTTCTACCAATTTCTTTTAAATGCGGTCAACTCCCAACACGGCTGGCCTTCTATAGTAAAATTAATAACGCACTTGATGGAGTACGAATCCACTTCCAGAACTAGTTTTTAGTCATGGAAAGTTGTGTTGTCTTATCTCGCGGTACATCTTATAAAAATAAAAAATAGAGATAAAACGAAAGGGTTCTCTACATCTAAAAAGGCCTATCCAATATTGTATGGAAGGGAGTATCGTAAATGAATTCAGTTTTTAGCCGATTTTTTAAATTATATAACATTACTTTGTAAAAATAACGCTGCGGAGCAGCACGGGTCCAAGTTAAAGTTAAATTCTAGTCCAGAGAAAAGGTTTAAATCAAAACCAGTGAGAATTTTTTCAAAAAAAAATATTTTTCGAAAATAAAAGAAAATGGAGCATCATACAATAACAAGATTAAGCAAATTACGATGATGCGTACGTAAATAATGTTAGGCGCTGTAATTTTAGTAGTAGTTTTTTTTGTTTTTTTTTTTTAATTTAATTTTCAATAAAGTTTTTTAATGCTTTGTGTTATTAAAAATTGAGATTATTTTCTTATATTTATTTTGTCGGTTATATACATTAAAAAAAAGTTTACGAGTTGTCTGGCGAGAGATTTTCATGATATTAAAAAAATATGAAAATATTAAACCTTAATTACTTACATTTTCAGATTTTAAACAGCAGCTTGCCTCATTTTGCGACAAAATAAACAAAAAAAAGTTTTTCTTTTATAAAAAATCAAATATTAACATTCTTTTCTGCACGAAGTGGCGTACTGCTTTGATGTTACACAAGTGTAAATATCAAACATTTAATTTTAACGTCTTCCCCTACACCCCTTTCCACTTGGACGAAATGGAAATTTCTCTAGGGATTTTACTTACGTTCCCCTGAATATGGCTTTCCCTACTTCAACCCTCGTTCGGCCTCCTAGCTAAACTAACAAAGCTTGTTTCTTAAACAGTGGAAAAATTATGACGACTCTGTCGTTGCTGTTTTTATGAATCACAATAATTAACAAAAGCAGGAAAAAATTAATGAAGAGGTAAAGTAGGTCATGATTACCACACTATTATGCAAATGTTTTTCGAATGCTACAAGAATAAAGTAGAAAAAAGGAGAAAATGACTCTCTTCTTCTTAATATTATTTTTTTTCTCTTCTTTACATGAGTGATGAGGGAAGTGGCTGTTAAAACTTTTTTTAAAATATTTAATTTTTTTTTTGTTTTTTCTACTTTTTATGTTTTGTAAATGCATGAAATGAATATGGATGTTCACATGTAGCCTACATGTATATCGTAAATTTAAAACAAGATGTCCTTTCTTTTTTTTTATTTTTGCTGTTTAGCCTCCGGTAACTACCGTTTAGATAATTCTTCAGAGGATGAATGAGGATGTGATATATGTATGAGTGTAAATGAAGTGTAGTCTTGTACATTCTCAGTTCGACCGTTCCTGAGATGTGTGGTTAGTTAATTGAAACCCAACCACCAAAGAACACCGGTATCCACGATCTAGTATTCAAATCCGTGTAAAAATAACTGGGTTTACTAGGACTTGAACGCTGTAACTCTCGACTTCCAAATCAGATGATTTGGGAGATTTGATGATTTTGGGAGACTCTTAAGAAAAAAAATCTTGAAACAATTTTCGGGTTTTTGAATATCAATTTTTTAAGGGATACCAGGTGGCTCAACCAACACCAACACAGCCACTGCTGCTCTTACTGTATGTATGTGGAACGCGACTGGCTGGCTGCACCTTACCTTTGGTTGCTTCAAAAAACAACCAAAAAATTATAATTTAAAAATTAAAAAAGAAAAATGAGAAACCATCAATGGTCACCTGCAACGGTCGTTTTAATTTGTCGGGTAACGTTAGAAAACCGAACAAAATACATTTTAATCAATAGGAAGGACGGGTAACCAGCTATAAATACTATTTAAGATGGTAATCGATTATTTTGAAACCCGCATTATTCATATCCCTCAGAGTTTCAACTCTTGAACTGAGCAAACTGTTGTTTAAAGAAATTACAATACACTGATACTTTTTATAAATTGAACAGGCTTTGATTTTTACTTATTATTATTATTCCACAAACATGAGTTAAATGAACACAGAGGGGTCAAGGAGACACAGCCCCCTAACTGGCTAATATATATTTATATTTAAAGTCCAAAATCAAACGCTTAACTATTATTACATTTAATATTAAAATACCTACCGGATTAGTCTAGTGGTAAACTCGTCATCATAAATCAGCTGATTTCGACGACAAAGTTCTCAGGTTCAAATCCTAATAAAGGTTTATTCGGATTTCAATACTAGATCGTGGATACCGGTGGTGGTTGGGTTTTAATTAACCACAGTCTCAGGAGTAGTCGACTTGAGTTTGTTTAAGACTACAAATTTACCGGTACAGATACATTACACTGATAAGTCACTAAAAAAAATCTTTTTCGTATAATAATTAAAATAAAAGAGAGTGAATAAAAAATCACTCTTATTAAAAAAATTAATATTTTAATAAAATCTCTATTTTTTCCAGTTTTACTTATTATAGTTTTTTTTTTAAGTTTAAAACTCTTTATTTACGTTTATAACATTTTTCACTATGTATAATAAACACAAATAAATTATAAAAAATATGCATTATGGCAACAATTCAAATTTTAATTTAATACAACTGTATCAAAATACAACTCCAACGATCATACTTGGATTTTTATATTACATTAAGTTATGATTTCAGTACTTTTAGAATACTTGCCAACATATGAGTTACTAAGAAATAATTTCAGATCATCATAAAAAACACAATCTAATGAACTAATGCTAATGATTAAAGAAAGAAATTTGTCGTAAATAAAAAACTTTAGAGAGTTGTTTAGAAAAGCAATTTTAACTTTTAGTTCATCTTGGATATATTATACAATATACATATAATAGTACTATATATACATAATTATATATATGTATCATTGTATCATTGTCTCATAAATGTATCATTATATATATATATATATATATAATGATATATTGATTACAACATATGTAAGTTGAATAAATGTTATTTATAGATCTTTAGATAAATATCCATGCACAGAAAAAATAGAAAAGGAAAACGAACAAAAACATACCATAAAAAATAAATAAATGCTTTTCTGGTATCACTTCTTTTGTTTGTATAAACAAATCGGAAATAAAGAGAAACTACCTTTGTGTAATTAACATGGTAGTGTTATATCAATATTTTGCATTAAAAGTTTTTTTTAATATAAGAACAGTCCAACGAATATAACAAGAATATTAGATGGAAAAGTATGGTGGTACGTCAAAAATGGTGGTATTGGGTTTATGCAAATTTTACTTTTTGCAATCCAACTAATTCTTCTAGACAAAAAAAAATGTATGAGGGGTCCAAAAAAATGTACTCACTGTTTGCTAGTCCATATCTCATGACAAATTTAACTTGACGTGATAATTTTTGACACTGAGAGAAAGTTATGGTATGTGTTCGAAATGATCACCAGCGAGCTTCTATACAATTCCCATGGCGCCGAACTGCTTACTTAACTACGTCTGTTAGTGTTATCTGGCGAAATGGCAGCACACGACGATTTTTTCACGTAGCTCGTCGATTGTCGCTGCGTTTTTGTCGATAGACGTCATTCTTGACGGTCCCCAAGAGATGTCAAATAAGGAGACGGAGGTGGGTACTTAACTCTTCGACTCACCCACCGGTCGTGTAGAATTTTATCGAGGTACACCTGACATCTCGATGGTAGTGAGGCGGGGCTCCGTCTTGTTGCACGTAAAACAGTTCATCACGATACACGCTTTGGATGTCAGGAAGAATCCTTGTCTGAAACATATCAAGATACGCCTATCCAGTTACCGTACCCTCGAAGAAGAAGGGACTAATAAAACCACGTACTGAAAGATAACACTACACAGCAACACCGGGTAAATCCACTGCCCTGTCCACATGAGAGTTAGGATTTTCAGAAGCCCAGTAGACACAATTGAGCCGCTTTACAGTACTGTTAAGTTTGAATTCCGCCTCTTCAGTCCACACAAACTCCCTGTAAATTCCTCATCCTCGCCAACCATATACTGAAACCATTCACAGTACTCCATCATTCGATCCGGGTCGTTCTCATTCATCGTGTATAGCACTTTTTACTTTGCACGCTTCAGAATGCGTTTTACACTTGACCGGCTCACCCCACTTTCGCGCGCTCCCTGGTTCATTGATATTTTTGCGGTGATCGAGCGAAATTTTGCAAACCGCATCACTGGACGCCGGACTTGCAGCTGTTCGTGGTCGGCCAGATCTTTCCTTGTGCACATCTTTAAAAATTCTGTCGGCTTCGAATTTATCTCGAAAACGGGCAATTGTTCGATGTGTTGGCGGGGGTGTTTCCAGTACCACTTCAATACAGCCTTTCAACAAACCCGTTCAACAAACGATAAGCGAACCTCAGCCATTATTGCTACTCGACTGTCTTCTGCTGCACTGGCTAATATGACTGGCTCGTTCCAGTACCAACCACAAGCGCATGCGCGGCATAAATTGCCAGCTTCGCCTAACACGACAAATTTAATACCTAACACACACTACACATTAAATTAGTGATTTTAAGTCGTTTTGTACAGATATTAATTAATTACAAACAATGAGTAAATTTTTTTGGATCTTTCTGTAATGTGCGTACGTATGTGTACGTATGTGTATGACGCATTGCTTTTGATCTAATATCAAGATTGTCCAAATATATATATATGTATATATTACTGAAACATTATTTATGGATAAATTTATGTGAAGGTCCTTTTAATGTACTTAATTTCTTAGGGATTTAAATGGTTTCAGACAGCACAATGTCAGTGCTATATTAAGACCAAACGGGGGCCTAGGCACTTTACAGCACAAGGCCTCCCCGACATAAAATTACAAATTCAGGGAAAAACAAAATTTAAAATTTAATTATTTTTAAATAGAATTTTATTTATAATCAACAGAACGAAATAAAAGTAGAATATAACCGATCTACAATATCTTTTCTCTACATTTCTTTTCGCTAAATTTTTGAATTATATCAAACTGAATTTTTTGCAGAATATCCGATTCAATACATAGAAGGTTCAACTAATTTAAACGCTCTTGCGTCGACTGGTTTTTCACGCTTAATTTTAGATTGATATTATTTAACTGAAAATAATAATAATAATAACGAAATTGAGTAATACAATTAGTGTTTTTTTTAATCCGAATTTCAAAGTATTTCAGGGACTCTAAAAATTATAAAAGTTCATAATTTTTTTATTTTATTTCTTAATTTGATTTCTAGTTCTTTTAGAAACCCTTAGAAACTCAAGAGTTTTACAACTACATACTTCGGAGATCAAGTAAAATGTTTATTTAATTCATTATATAATTTTTCAAATTTCCACATCAATTCTGGAAAATAAATTAAAATTTACTTTTTATTAATTTTTTTTTTTTATTTAATTTTTTTACAATATTCAATTTTCGGAGGCCCTAGGCAATTTTGCCTATTTGTTAATCTTACCACTGATTGAGTGAATAATTGTTTAGAAAGTTATGAATTATTACGTACGCAATTAATAAACGTAAAAAAGATCTAAAAATCCACTGTACACAATACGTTAATATTTGTAACACGGCTGCATATTGTATTATAAGAAAAATATTTCCTGATGAGGCAGATTCAAAGTTTAAAAAAACAAAAAAACAGTAGAGTTTATTTATCAAAAATGAATTTTTTGATAAAATTTTACCCCTTTGCCGACCTCCAGGTTCGAATCGCTGTTAGGCATGGCATTTTTCATAAGCTATAAAGTTTCACTTCCATGTTCCTACGCCCAAGCTTCTCTTCTCTGTAAGCTTTTGTGATGAATTAATTGAACAAGCAACAAAAAAAAAAATCAAATAAATAAAATTATCCGCTTTGAAACCAAAAGGAATTTGAATTACTTTCATGAATAAGCCATTTCATAAAAAATAGATAAGCTGGAGAGTTAAAATCTTTCATTTGAAGTTGAACAAATTGTTTAGGTTAACTATTTTTTTTACTTTTAATTTTTATCGAATTTTTCATTTCATAATTGTTCTGGGATGTACTAGATCATTGAGGATCGAGTTAAATATTTTAAGTTAATCTGAGAATGTAATGAAATTAACTAATCAAATAAAAGTTTTATATATATATATATATATAATTATAGGTAATTAATGTTGTGTGCAATAATATGAACATAAATATATAAACCAAACGAATTAATAATGGATAAACGGAAATAGATAAATAAATAAATAAACCGAACATAGATAGTTTCGCATTCAGCAGTTTGAGAAACTTTATTTCAAAACAGCAATTTATGAACCAATTACCAAACATAGAGGAGTTTATTAAATTTTCATATTTTCCAATTCGGATTTACTCACAACTGAATGCTTTTGCAACGAATACCACTATGAATTTTAATATAAAGGTTTTTTTTTTATAAAACGTTATTACAATATACATATATTACATGTGAACGTTTCATAAAATAAAGTATCACATAATAATCTAACCTACTTTAATAATTGTACAGCTTATACAGTAATTTTAGAGCAAGAGTAATAGTTAACCTAACTGTTATAGAATCATAACTTAAAATCAATGTCGAGAACAGAAACTGCAGCTACATAGAAAGAAGCGTAGGCTAACGTAACTACCAACCTTTAAGAAAGGTTATACCTTTCGTTTCATTATGTAGCCTATATTAGATTAGGTAAACTATTATGAGTGCAGTTTGCTACATGGATTTCCGTAACATTATTTATTCTTTAATACAATTATACATAGAAATAAGTAACATAAATATTTTCTTTTTTTCTCTAATATTAATAATTATTATTTTCATGATAGATATGAAAATGTTATATATATATATATATATATATACTATGACATAAAAACTTTGATTATCATCACGCAAATGTGATTATAATGAAAATTAGTGTAAAGTAATTTTTATCACTTTTAAATGTAATATAAATGGTAATTAATATACAAGATTATTAATTATTATATTATTTAATTATTAATCAGTATATAAAAGTTTGCCCTTGTATTTAAAAATAAATTTGTTTAATAAGGTTAACCGTATTTCGTCATGGTCATTATTAATATAATGACATAAAAAAAATAATGTAAAATAATAAAAAGTGTATAACAAAAAAAAAAAACAAACGAATAGAAATGATTGGCAAACTACTTACAATAGGTAACAATAATCATAAATAATTGTGAACAAAAGCTGTAATGCTAGCAGGTCCTGGGGATTTTACTAATAGGGATGGCTTTGGCTTTGGCAAATGGAAATGATGAATAATGCTTATTATCTTTTTTCTCTTTTTTTTCTTTCTTTCTTCCTGTTTAGCCTCCAGGAATCATCCTCAGGTATTACTTCAGAGGATGATATGTATGAGTGTAAGTGAAGTGTAGTCTTGTACAGTCTCAGGCGACCATTTACGAGATGTGTGGTTAATTGAAACCCAACCACCAAAGAACACCGGTATCCACGATCTCAAATCCGTATAAAAGTATCTGCCTTTACTAAGATTTGAACGATGGAACTCTCGACTTCGAAATCAATTGATTTGCGATGACGCGTTCACCACTAGACCAAGCCGTTGGGTTAATGCTTACTATCTTGACTGCAAACATCTTAGCCACGAAAGTTCTCTAATAGCCAATTTCTTATATCAATTTCAGCATTTAACCTGGAAAAAAGTATCTATTATGCCAATAAATGCAAGGGAAGGTTAGTTAACAAATCACAACGAAAACTGGACCGGTAAAATGCCGATCCAAGTGATACTGAGAGCTGAAATTGTTGTACGACTGGATACATAGGTAGCAGACCCGTCCTCAGGCTGCGGTTCTTCGAGCTAGTTCCTTAAGAAACAGAAATAAAAATTACTAAAAAAAAAACTTATAAAGGAGGAAGAACTACTTACGGAAATAAGGGCTCTATAAGAGCCCTTATGAATTAAATAAATATGAGCTAAATAAGGGTTAGAAAATTTCAATGGCGGAATGGAAGACAAAAGTGCACGTTTGGAAAAGTCAGAGATCTCTCATCAATCTCCATGTTTAAAGATATAAGAAGAACGGCTAATGTAAGTTATAACAAGAAAGGTATACAATACACCACACCGGATAAGGTTCCTATGACAACAAACAGTTCTACTAGATATAGATGTATTTCCGCTAAGAATTATAATAATTTATTCAACCGAAACCAGTAGTAGCAAAATATGTGATTTAATACAGTACAAAACTAGCTCTATAATTTAAAAATCTAATAATTAAGGAAGCAGATCTGAAACAGGACTAATAAATGATAATATTGTACTATAACTCTGGATGTACAGTAGAAAACAAAGCAGTCGGATTAATGGAGTCATCACGTATTTAATCAGTTAGATTATTCTTTACTGATAAAAAACAGCGTCAAGAAAATGTAAACGTATTTTCATAATTATGATGTCACCACCACATCTTTTCGTGACAAATAAATTCCTCCATAATTATTTTCTTGTACGAAGTAAAGAAAGTCTAATAATCACGAAATACTTCGGTTTTCAGATTTCAACGGAAATATCCATTTTGACCATCCCTGGATCAATTTTGACTAGTTTCGGTGTAACTTCTGTACGCACATATGTATCTAACACAGCGCAAAACCGATTAACCGTAGGATTCTGAAATTTTGGATTTATGACTGTTGTAACATCTAGCTATGCACCTCTTTTTTTTATTGCAATCGACTGAAACAAAAGTGGCCAAAAAAGCCCAAAATCCAATATATCTGGATTTTGAACGTTTTCTTATCTGCAGTAATAAGCCCCCTCATCGATCGATTTTAACGATATATGTTAAGTGGTACCTATTTTCATTGGTTCCAGAGTTACAGCCAAATAAAATTTTAATTAATGAAGTATTTGGATCTAACAAAAGAGAAGGCACATCGGTTCGAATCCGACTTCACATACATATTTTTTTTAACTTTTTTTTTAATGGGGAAGTCTACCCTTGATAACTAAAAAAAAAGTGAAAAAAAAAAATTATAACTTTTTTTTAGTGATTTTTATTCTATGATTATTATTATTAACTGTGAAATTAGTGTTTTCTTCGTTGATCACAAAATTTTAAATAAAATAGATTATAAGCCTGTTTCTACGGCAATATTTGTATTTTCTCCGTGTAAAATACAAAATTCAATAGCTTGTATCTCACAAATGAAAACTGGTAGAAATATAAACATTTCCGTCATTTTAAGCCTCCTTTTTTATTCTACTTAGTTAACAATTCATCCTACAGGTTACGCCACTTTCAAGTTCATAGGGCATTGATAAAACCATGCGATACAATCGGTAGGTGCTATCGTATAATTGCAATCCTTAATCTCTGTTCTCGAAAACTTTAATTTCTCTGTTTCGTTAAAACTAAAATAATCATAACATTAGATGTAATTGAGATAACTGCATGATTTTTTTTTACATTGTACAGAAAATATTTGTCTAAATGCATGTTATAATACTCTTGTATATATAATTATGAACGGGGTTAAAATTAAAGTGGTTGAAATTTCGCAAGAATTGGAAAAATATTTCTTGAAAAAATACAATTTTTCAACAATAAAATTAAAAAAGAAATTATATACCGTACCATGTACGTAGCGAGCGGAACGTGGAGATGGGAGCTGCAGCCCCCATCTCCAAAATCGAAATCCCATCTCAAAATTTGAGATAAATCGGTACATAATCATCATCTCCTTTGTCATTAGTACCTTCCTATGTACCTTAATCAACCGTTACTCGACCCTGCAAGAGTAACGCCATTAATCGATGTGTGAGCGCCGCTCTCACTCTGACGCAATACTAATAAAAATTATTGATTACTGAGGTTTTCCTGCAAACTAGAAATGCAACGCTTTCCGCGTTTTCTTACGCACTTGCCGTCTAGCTGCCTACGCAGCTAGACGGCGTTCCAAGAATCTTCAAAAAGATTTATGTTCTTTTGCCAGGATTGAAGTAAAAATCTTCGCGATGTATTACGATAATAAATGTTCTGAATCTGTCCTCCAAGCGGAGTATCTTCTTTGGTGCGGTGAGAGAAAGTCATTAAATTTAAAATGCGATCGAATTTAGAGTACTGGATCGCTGTAGTAAAATATATTTTCCGAATATCCATTATTTCTTGCAAGTTTTAGCGACTCTTCCGGTAACAACGTGTACTAATGAACGATCGTTCTTCACAAAGAAGAGGGTCAAAACGTTTGCGCGACAAGTAGGAGGATGGAAGATTAACTTCGTTAGTTTCTTTGTCAATGCACAGAGATATTACTGTTAATCCTGACGAAGATTTAGATACTATGGCGAGAAAGAAAAATCAACGACTAGATTTCTAATAATTCATAACTTTTACTGGAATATAAATGTAAATATGTGAAGTATAAATATGGATTATAAAAAAAAAATATTATGTACTAACATTATGATTTTTATTTGCGTATTGAATGATGTATTAAATCTAAGAATATGTTTTGTATTTTTCAGACACACTGAAGTATAAAAAACCGTTTCAATAAAAAGTGATTTTCATTATTATTATTTTATCATCATCATCAGCTCCCTTAGCCCCCCCGAGAAAAATCCTAGCTACATGCCTGTGTACACAGTACAATTTTTTAAAGATTATTCTGTTCACTACTATAAATAACGATGTTTGACGAAACAAAAACCTTATCTGTAGTCTTGGCTCATTAGTCTAAACATAAACCTTCGACGACGAATGAAAATGTATAAGTTTTCGTTTGCACTTCTAGACAGGCGCCATTCGCAGTCTTTGATATGTGGTTTTGCGATAAGCAACTATAAATAACAGAAGGAAGCATAGTTATGTTTAGTTTGTTTTGTTATTAACAGTTTTCAATTAGAAATTTTAAATTATTTTTATCGGTTTTTAAGCGATGTCCGAATAAATTCAATAAATTCCTATAATCATTTACCATAATGATAGCGTATGAATTGTATTTATACTACTGCGATTTATTTACGAATGGTTTAAATTTTTTTCTACAAATTTTATTTTTTGTTTTTACGTTGCATTTTATAAAAAACTCAAAAATGTCTAAATTTATATATGAAATAAAAAGCAAACTTTGTTAAACCCTTAACTAAGAAAATTTAACTTTATTGATAGTCTTGTTAGCTGGTAAAAGCGTAGCTTTACTATCTTTCAACATAAGAGAATCAACAGTCCGTTAAAAAAAAAAAAATACGGAGTGTGAAGAAAGAAACTTTTCAATCAGAAAAAATTTCATCAACTGCTGTGATACTAAGATAAAAAAACCGAGAAAGCTTTAATTTTGTGGATGGAAGATCAATCACAAAAAAAAGGATATCTATTAGATCTAATTCGAGAAAAAGCACTACATTTATATGATCATTTTCTTCAAACAAATGATGAAAGTAATGAGACCGGAAGACCAACTTTTTTGGCTAGTAAACGCTGGTATGAAGAATTAAAATCTAGTTCCCTTTCTACAATGTCAGAATAATATAATAAAGTAGTAGAATCAGCTTCAGATAATTATGATGCATTCTGTTCCTTTCCTGTAAATTTACAAATCAATTAAAAGGAAAAAGCTGCTTAGCAGATCAAGGTTTTCAAGCTCATGAGACAGACACTTTTGGAAGGGTGCCTTCTTGATTATTTTTATAAACAAAAGAAAAGAAACATCTGCTTTAGTGTTTAAATAGGCAAAAGTTCGCCTAACTGTCTTTTTATTTGCAATGCTAGCAAGCACATAATTGAAACCGATGCTTGTTTATAAATCTTTAAATCCAAGAGCGTGTGAAAGAGAAGGGTATTTTTCATGGAGATCCAATAGCATGGATAACATCAGCTTTTTTTCAGTGGTTTCAGTTTTATTACAACAGGTGAACTTTATTTAAAGTTTAACTCATTGTCTTTTAATGTATTATTTGTTATAAATAATGCTCATGGACATCCAGAACAGATGAACGTTTTACAATCTAATGTAAGAGTGTTATTTCTACCTCCAAACACAGCCTTTTTACAGCCATTAAATCAAAGGATCTTCGCTATTTTCAAAGCTTATCATCTACGGCGTACTTTCAGCAGATTATTACAGCAATGGAAGACGAAACTTTTTCGTCAATCATTTGATTTTATATCGCAGAATGCACTGACAACATAAAGCAATCGGGAGACGAAATTAAAAGTCAACCATCAATGTTTTCTGGCAGAAATTATGGCCAGATTAGGTTTTAGAAAACATTGTCCATGGCTATTGATGATATAGTGATGGAAATTGTATCAATAGACAAAATTAAACACAAAGGTTTCAACGAAATTGAAACATCATATATTCAAGAGCTTCTACAAGGTAAAAATGAAGAACTCAGAAAAAAATAAAGAGAAGAGCAAATAATGAAGCAATCAACTACCCAAGCGGAAGAGGATGAAGACATCATCCTCTATGTTTTACGCCTATTGACTCTCAAACCTTTTATTTAGGAAGATAGCTGCAAAACTTTCTGAAATTGATCCTTTTCTACAACGTTCCATAAATTTTAGACGTCAATTTGACATAACATTGGCAACGTACAATGAAGAGTTTAATGAATTTAAAAAAGCAGAAATAACAAATTTTTTAACAAAAATGAGACAGTTCGGTTTTTTGTTGATATTTTTGTTTTTTCAAAATTAAAATTAAAATTCTGTTAAAGTTATATTACTGAATATAATTTTAAATATTTCTCAGTAAAGTTGAATGTAAAATTACTGTAAGTAAAACATTATTTATTTAATCTGCATGTACTTCTTCTGGTAAGCATTTATTCTATATTACCGGATTTTCTATATTCAATAATACAGTTGCTTATGATTTAAAAACGTAACCCCCCACTTTTTCCATAAAGATACGTTTCCACATTCAACATTTCTGCATTCACGGTAAATTCACGTAATGTAATCCCCGCCTGTAGCGAGGGATTACTGTATTTCCAATCTAATTATTAGGCAATATTTTCTTCTATTTTCTGAGAAAGGAAAGAAGTATCAACTACATTATACTAAGATATTACTTGATTTATTCAATTTTTTAATGTAATTTTTTCTGTTACAGTAAATATTTTGAAATTATTGTTATCTTAACTTACAGGTGTAATTATGAATGTAAAGGTTTTTCAAGATCGTTCAATTTTTCTCAAGTTAAAATTTATTAAACATAATTTTTTTCCCCTGTTTAGCCTCCGGAAATCACCGGTCAGGTATTACTTCAGAGGATGATATGTATGAGTGTAAGTGAAGTGTAGTAATAGTAGTCTTGTACAGTCTCAGGTCGACCATTTCCGAGATGTGTGATTAATTGAAACCCAATCACCAACGAACTCCGGTATTCACGATCTAGTATTCAAATCCGTATAAAAAAGTAACTGCCTTTATTAGGATTTGAACGTTGGAACTCTTGGACTCTTGGACTTCGAAATCAGTTAAATTGCGAAGACGCAATTTCACCACTAGACCAACCCGGTGGGTATTATACATAAAATCAATTAAATAAAATATAACAGTCTGTAAAGTAAATAATATATATTTTATGACACATAGAATTTTATTTGTTTTAATTTTGATATTCTATGAGGTAAAAGTAACTATTAAAACACAGATTTACTAGTTTGAGTTTTAAGTTTTAACCCTGGCTTCATAATATGTATAAAACAAAAATGGTTTGATTTTAATAACATTTTTTTTTTTAATTCTTTGTTCTGTTGACACATACAGTTTAATTTCATTACTTAACTTAGTTTTATAAAAAAATAGATAAAATTGTATTATTTTTCTCCACAATTTAATCTAATTCAAATTTACTCCCGTCTGAATGCGTATAAAATTCTATTACACTGTCCCAACTGTCTGAACACCAAACTTTTCTAACTGTCCTTTCACAGACGAAGGCGTAACTAGACCCCAACACTTTTGCGGTTAATAATCTTTCAAATAATTGCTACTTAGACTATCGTTATTATTTTTTTAAATTAAACAAATCATATATTTAGGTTGAGAACGTAAATAAGAAAATAGGTATAGCATTATGTTCCCATTTTATGACGGGAAATTTTTAATGTTTCCTTACGTAACTTTTATTTACAACGCAACGAAGTGGTTTTTGGAACAACAAATTTTTAAAATAACTTTTCTAGAAAGGGAAGTACTGCATTTATTACATAATTAGAGCAAACGTTTTCTGCGATCTATTTTAAAAATAACCATTCCTAACTAAAGGTTATTATTTAAAAAATCGTCGATAAATGGAATTCAACAATCAAAAAATACCCTAACTGGGCGAGGGAATGATAAAAGATTAATGGTTAGTAAGACATATTTTAGAATAATTTTTCATGATTTTCGCAGGGATGTAAAGTCGAGTTGAAATAAAAAGTACTGAAGTAGAGAGTAGATTCAAGTTTTTCTTTTTTTTCTAAACATAAATTTAATATCTTAAAAGCAAAAATAATTATAAAATAAGATCACCCACAATTTCTTACTCTTATAATAACGCAAGTTATTAAGATTTAAACTAATCAGAAATTATATAAGTGTAATTTTATAAAAGTAGGTGCATTAAAATTGATCATTTTTTCAATACTATCTCTCTTTTATCCATGAAAAATGTAAACAGAACCGGTGATGCTTCCTCTTCTGCATAAACAACTAACGTTTTTTTTTCAAATTTTGTACATCTACTAACGTATTTTTTACTTATTTTTACTGTTCTTATCAGGAGCAATTTTGTTCTAGCCTGCTATATAGTTATTCAAACGTATTCTTTTATCCATGGAACATACATACGTAATCAAAGCTACGGCTGCGTGAATGGCAATTATTAAAAGGACGATTGGATAGAGTAATCCTACCCTACTATAGGGCATTTGTATGTGTTTGTCCGTCCCCATTAGCTTAGCCCGGGAATGTACCCAACTATCGGAAATCTCTATTCGTTAATACATATCTCGTGGTGGTCAGGTGTATACTTGGTCAGATAAATAACAAGTATTCATATATCGATATATGAATATAATCGACATATCGCATATATATATATCGATATATATTCAGGAAATTTACATTAATATATATATATCTTCTTATTTATGCGATAGTTTTTGTTTATAAAATATTGAACTACAACCAAAAAACAGGCACCGGAATGTAACGATCACTAGCGGAAGATCCCGATTCGTTAGTATCAATTTCTAGGGTTAAATTTCTATTTACCTTCGTCATATCAATTTTCATCATTCAAAAAAAGATATTTTTATACATGAATTAATCAGTTTTGGACTAATAATCCTAATAATCTAATAATCCCATTCCGAGTTCGACACCCGTCAAGGAAACCCGCCCGGGGGCCTAGCTGCAGAGGGCGTGCCTACTGGATAGAGGGATCGCCTCTGCAGCTAGTGATATACACGTACATAAAACGCTAATTCATAAAAATACATAATTCCATTCTACACAACAGTAAAAAAATAGAACTAATAACGTTAAATAATTATGGCAAAATGTTTTCTTACATTTAAAAGAATATTCAAAGGCTTAAATTATAAACATTTTTATAATTCCTCGCATCCGACTTACGTCAGTCGATTCAATGTACATGCAACATATGAAACATCGTTTTGAGTAGAAATTGATATAGTCATTAAGCTGGATATAAAAAGAAATAAAATAGAAAGAGGGAAGATTGACACAAAGCAGGGTAATATGCATGAAGTATGAGGTACAGTAATACGAGAGACATGGAATTATATTTGAAAGAGAGGGTGTATAGTGTGTATATAAGGGGGAGTATACGGGGGCTCAGTCAGTCCTTATCAAGAACTGCGTAGACCGAGTTGCACGGTTATGCTGAGCCATGCAGAGTTGTTGTATCGAATGTTGCTGTTACAGTGCTTGTTAACCCCGGAAGCCATTCAACGCAAATCCTTTGGATAATCCATCACCCGTGTTATCTGTAAGCCAAATGAGCCATCAACCAACAACTACCACGTATATAAACACACATACACACACACAAAATTATACTCATTCATTCTCTTTTGCAGCAAAAGCTATGCTTGACTAACATCTTTACTTTATCGACATGGTATCAATGTTATTCAATTTTAATTTCCAACGCACTCAAATAAATTAATTTATTATAATTTGCTGTATTCTTAATTAAATTAAATAAAAACTGAAAATAATATGGTTTTTATTTTTAAGTAATTAATTTTAAAATCAAAATAATTCTGAAATAACCATTAAGGATTTGTAGTAAAATAATAGTGAATTTTAACAATTTTCAGAACGAGGAAAACAATACCTTTTTATGTTTAACGATTGGAACTTTTAATATGACAAAATAAATCAGCAAGCATTTCTGAAATTTGTTCATATCAATCGACTACAGAATAAACTATAACGTTTGACTAATATGATATAGACTAAATTAACTGATTATTAAAATTCTCACTAACTAAAGAGATGATAACAGTTTTCTGACATCCTAGCCTGGTAAGGCAGAATAGGCTTGAAAAATTCTAACATTTTATCATTGGATTCGGACTATTTCCAAGGCTCTTTCATACAAAGGGATTTACTTCTTAATGTAATCAATTTTAAACTTTAAAACACTTCCTTAAAGGAAAACATCGTAGAATATAAGAGTATCAATTGGAATCGTTTTGATATGTTATTAAGAGTTTACTGTATTGTGGGAAATGCTGTTATTCCTGAATTTCAGTTTATTTTGATGGTCGAGATTCAATTAAAAACACATTTTAAAACTGAGATGTTTGGTTAATTAAATCACTGATCACAAAAATAAACCGGGATCCATTCTCTAGTATTCAAATCCGCATAAATATAACTTACCTTTACTCGTATTAGGATTTGAGCAAAAACAACCCTTCGAATTTAAAAAAACAATATTTGTTAAATAATTGATTTGGGAAGATAATTTTACAACGAGATCTACCCGGTTGGTTTAAGAAATTATTAAAAATTATTTTCATAAATCTGATATGGGCAACACATGACTTCTTGTACGCCTATTAAATTATATATACATAATTTTTTAAATAAAAAGTACACAAAATTTTGTTTCATTAATAACTTCTGTTATTCTTTTTTATTGTTATTATGAAATTATTATTTATCATAATTTTTTTTTGTTTTTGTAATCAGAGGTTAATAATTATTAGTAAATCAATACATTTAGATTAAAAAAAAAGAAGAGAGGAAGTCTGATTCGAACCGATGTGTCTTCCACTTGTAAGATCCAAATATTTTATTCATTAAAATTTTATTTGGCTGTAACACTGGAACCAGTGAAAATAAGTATACCACTTACGATATATCGTTAAAAAACTTACAATGAGGGCTTATTACTACGCTTAAAAAAAAATCAAAAATCGAATTTTTTTTAGATTTTGGGCTTTTTTGGACACTTTTGGTCAAGTCGATTGCAATCAAAAGGGGAGCACCACAACTAGATGTTAGAACAGTCCTAAATCCAAAATTTTAACATTTCACCTAATCGTTTTTGAGATGCGAGATACATACGTACGTACGTACAGACGTCACACCGAAACTAGTCCACATGGATTCAGCGGTGATCAAAATGGATATTTCCGTGAAATCTAAAAATCGAAATTTTTCGCGATCAAATACTTCCTTTACTCCGTGCAAGTAAGTAAAAAGCTTGTTATTAGAAACATAAAATAAGTAACTTTATTATCGGGAAGAGTGGTCTGTACAACTTCAACATTAATAGAATATTGGTATTTTCCCCAAGTACTGACAACAGATTACTAATTTACTTTTAACTTAAGAATTTATGAGTAAAATAAAAATAAAAGAATTAACTGAAAAAATAATAAAATATTTTTAGATTACAATCTTATAATTATATGTTTATGATACGCCTAATGATTTCGTTGCAGTGGATATACTCCTACTTAACAAGATGCCAAAATTAACAAAATACCAAATTTAAAAAAAAACCAAAGTTGATTCCATTTATGATTATGTTGTTTTTAGTAACAAATGGAAATTAAATAAAATTTACTGATGATATTTTTTAATAGTCATTTTCTGATATATTATTTAATAACCTTAATAGGAAGATACAGAGTTTGAATCTTGATAAGGAACGGAATTTTTTCGAAAGCTAAAATTTTTCATTCCAATTATGTGAGTGGGATTAACGTGAGTTTGATCTTGATCTTATGTAATGAATTAATCACTATATATAAGCATAAAAAAGACGAAATAACATTCTAAAAGAATTTTTTTTTTTCAAAACTGCATATATCCCGTTGCATATATATGTTGCATTTGCATAAATTACTCAGAGTGTTTGATATCTTAATCAAAGTTAGATTCCTTTCTTTCTTTTCGAAATCAATATTTGAATCATTTTTTTTTTTACTGCTTTATTGGGTTGGTACGACTTGTATTTTTTTATTCCTTTATTTCAGTACCTATTTTGAATTATTCTCCTAAAGAATCTCTTCAGATTATATCGTTTTAGTAATTATTCATTCATATTCATTTATTAAATTAAAAATTTGTTTTAATTAGTTTGGTTAAAAGTTTATAATTTTTCCAACAAGATAAACTCTTGTATTATTAAAAATATTTTCATTAACATAATTTTGAATACATTTTTTTCATGTGGTAATACTTTTTATCTTCGATTTTATGTAAAGTTTATCAGATATCCTATATGATAAATTAAAAAAAAAAAAATGTCATTTGGTTTAAAAAACAAACATGGTGCACAGTTCCCGCGATTTTGAATTTTTTTAAATGTTTGTGTATTCAGTGGTCTGTAATTAATTACAGGAAATCTTTTACATCTATATTAAAAAAAAACCACTACATTTTCTCTAGAATAATATCAAAAATAAGACACGTACTTATTACTTAAAATACATAAACTCCTTGTGTAGTCGTGCAAAAAAGCTTTTGTAATAGAATTATATTTACAAAATAAAAAAACTTGGACACATAATATATTATTAAATTTAATGTCATACTCGTATACACTATTTTTATATATATATAGAATTCCCTTTTTTAAATAAAATAAATATATATATATATATATATATATAGAATTCCCTTTTTTAAATAAAATAAATATATATATATGAAAAGAAAGTAACGCAAGAGATATTAGTTCAGTAGCAATAAAAACATAACTAACAGTGGTATATGTTATAGAGTCCAAGGTCTCAGCCCCTAGCTGACTTCTGGCAACAGATCATGGCTACTATTTTAGCAACCAACATAAATGTTATAGCTCTAATTTTTTCGTTATACAATTCTGTTACAGTATTTTGATCTATTGTTCAATATATAATATTAAAATAAAACAAAGCGTAAACGTGAATTATTATTTGAGTTCCTAAAAGGAGACAAACTATTTTTAGACATTTCAAATGATTTATATAAGTTTATTTAATATTTATTTATTTTTTTTTATAAAATTATTTTTGTCGTGGTAATCGTAAAAAAGATGAAAATATATGTTTTTATAGAATAAAAAGTACGTTAATAAAGAGAGTTATCTTATTAAAATACTGAATAAAACACAAAAATATCGCCAATAATACGTCATAGAGTAAAAATTCTGTCATAATTTTAACATAATTTTAACAAAAATATTATATCACGTTGTCTAAAAAGTACTGATCCTTTGGACACCAAAATTGAGAATACATTTATTTTTACTAGAAAACAACACATGTGGTCACATGTGCACCATTTTCTTCGTTGACCATCTGCCATTTTTCCGGCAGCAGCATAATCCCTACAGCTATAGAACTTCTGTGGTCTCTGGTCAAAAAATTGTGACACGTGGTTTTCACAGGCCTCTTTTAAAAGTAACTTAACACCGTTCAGGGAGTTCTACAGGACCGAAACAAGTGATAGTCTGACGGTGAATGCACTAGTGAGCTTTATATTGGCTACATTAAAACTTCCCCGTCAAGTTCTCTCAATTTCAATTTTCGCCCGAAGACGGCTCACCACACCGTTCAAAACTTCAAAGTTGAGGAACTTTGAGGTGCTGGAACACCCTACAGCCCAGAGCTTGCTTTCTCTGACTTTCATCTATTTGGACCCTCATGAATGCTTTGCGAGGTCATCGATTTTCCACAGACATAGATGTGCAGGAATCGGTGCGTAAGTTGCTTTGCGACCAACCGAAAAATTCTTCTACTTCTTGGAAGGGATACATAAGCTTATGGAACGATGGAACAAGTAAGATGAATACGTACAATAATGATATACATGTTGAACGCTTATCTTTGTGTAAATAAATTGTAGAACGGAGAGTGTACATGATTTTTTACTCGTCCTTGTACTAAGTCTTACTGGTGGTAAAACAGGAAAACAGCCGTAATTGCTAAATGAAATGATCGATATTCTGAATGGGTCTTTCCAATATAAAACCGTTATATATATGAATAGTGTACCATTTAATTGCCCGACTATGCCAAAATTTCGATTTATATATTTTATTTTGTACTGCTTGTTTGTGTATGTGCCTTTAAATTTAGAACAGCTGGATTTTTCAACAGAACAGATGGTATGAAACGATTTTTCTACATCATTCTCAATTTTTTTCAACAGAAAAAGGAACATAACATTAAATTAAATGATTTGGTAAAATAGAAAATGAAGAAAAATATTTTAAGATGAATATAGAAGAGCAGATGAATTTTTGGCAGAATCTTTTAAAAACAAACTGGTTGTTTGGTCATATATTGAGACGTAAGATAAAATAATTTAAAAGTAGAAAGATGTATAACATCGCAATAACAAATTTATAGAAAGATAGAGATTAAAATATATTAAACGGATAATGAGAATTTAAAAAAAGTTGTAATAGTGTTTGAAAGATTCACGCAGAACTGAAATAATATAATAAAAAAAGCACCCAACCGGTCAAAGGAATATAGAAGAAAAAAATTCACCAAAATACCGTTTAATTTCTGTTTCTGGGATTTGTGGAAAAAAATTATGGATTAAGGGCCATTTCATAAATACTAAGCAATATTATTTAATTTTTTATCACTTCGATGTAATTTATTACTCAAATAATTATGACAATTTATCTGAGCAGGGCAGCAATAATTACTTTTTGTACAGCGTAATTTTTCTTTGCTTTTGTAATAGAACAAGCTCAGAACTATGGAATTTCCCCTTTTCCCTCAGAAAGTGATTTTTCCCTTTCTGTTTAATATAAAATTTATTTTAAATACGCATTCATATTTGCCTACAAAAAATAAAAACAAATTACAAATTAATAAAAAAATTTAATTATTAAAAAATAAAATTAAAATAATAGCAATGTAAAATATTTTTAGCGGATTTCCAAATAATTTGGAATTCTCTAATTCGTCCCGTCATGTTTATATTTACATGTATAAAGAGGAAAAGGGTTTGTTTTTTTGTTTCGGGAAAACTACCCGATCAATTGTAACCAAATTTTACCCATAATTCTTGCCATAACTGATGTAGTGAAGATTTGCCGATTGAAGCACAGTCTTTAATGAATTGAGAACTGTGAGTGTCTACCACTGTGAACTGGATTTGAATTGAATGATTATGAATATTTAAAAACCAAATTCTAGATTTTTGAAATTTCGAGTTTAACGGTTAAAATGGATTTTTGAACTTTTTTTGAAACCCTGTTATAATTTTGTTATAATTTCTATGTAACAAATGAAGAAATCAGGATTTTTGGTGAATGTAATCTTCATGTTACAATTTTTAGGTTTTTTTTTAAATATTTACCTTGAAAGGTGATGAAGAGAGGTAAAAAAAAAAAAAAAACTTTGAACAATGATTGTAAATTTTCCCAAACCCGACTACAGTAAACGAGATGTTAAATAGATTTGGTCTTGCAAATACTCTTCAGATAAAACCATTTTCGGTTTTTTTTAAATTCCGACTTTTTAAGGGGTGCGAAGGTAGACGGCGCTGTGGCTCAACCAATACAGCCAGTGCCACCATTACTGTGTGCGTGACTGGCTGCACCTGACTCCGGTTACTTTGCTAGATAGTATATAATATAAAGATTGACTGCTACGAGAAACGCAATTAATTACATTGCGCGAGCGAAGCTGCGACGGGGAGCTAGTATATATGTATGTTACAAATAAGAATTTTTCGTCCGCTCTACAGGACGAAAATCTTAACCGATTTTTATAAAACATGATAGGGTGATGAAACCTTATTGGGAATAGAGCTCTACTGAGTTTCAAGCGATCGGTTGGATCGCTTGAGGAACAGGAACCGAAGTTAAGAGTCAAAAAATTGGGGTTTTTGGATACATCTTCAGCTTTTTGTCTTCTATTGGACGCAATTTTAAACCGATTTTAATAAAACTTGATAGGAAGATGTAAACCTAATAGAAATGGAACTCTTATTGATTTTTAAGCGAATCAGAGGAAAAAATTGGATTTAGGGTACGTTTTCAAGGAAATCCACTCTTCAGACGGACTTACTGCGACAGAGGTTTTATGTTTATATGGTGTATAAAAAATTATTTTATGTATAAGAAAGTACATTGAATAAATGTATGATATAAAATGATCTATGTTATACTGCAGTGAAGAACTATTTAAGCAAAAATATTAAATGGTTACTGTTGTTTATTAGATTATAAAACATCCGTTTCAGAAAAGTATGTCAACTTAGTAATTCCTCTGGAATCACGGTTACAGTATTATGAAGTTACGTTTATTAACTATTTTGTATACAGTAACAAAGCTGAACAATTAAATATAATTTTGTTTGGTGCAGAAGTTTAATTATAATTTATTTATGGTTCGTCTAGTTATGAAACAAAAAAAAAAAATGGGTCAAATTGAAAACATAATTTTGAGATTTGCTAATAAATAAGTGCAACAGGCCAATTTTTAACCGAATTGAAAAAGAAAACAAAGGTTGTCAATTCGATAAAAATTGTTACCACTCCGTTCAAGCACAAAGTTTTACCAGTTGCACCTTCTATATTACAATTTTAATTTTTTAGAAAAGGTTCTCTGGGGGTCCCGTTGAAAAATTCTTTGCTTCTAACTGAAAATTTTTTGAACAGAATTATTATGTTTTTTGTTTCAAAATATATTTGCAATCGGTTACAACTTTATAGAAACCATAAGTAAATATGTTCATATAAAATCACATGCAGAGAAGCTTCCATCGAAGCTCCTCGAAATTACTTACTAATAATCCTATACAAAACATGTAAGGTAAGTACATACATAGACTAATTTCAGAAAACATTACCATCGGTAGCACAACAGAATACAAAAACAATCATAAGAAATCATAAACAATAAAAACGATGAAACACTGAGGGGAAAAACGGTAACAAAA
The DNA here is from genome assembly GCF_047948215.1 of Lycorma delicatula. Taxonomy (NCBI): domain Eukaryota; kingdom Metazoa; phylum Arthropoda; class Insecta; order Hemiptera; family Fulgoridae; genus Lycorma; species Lycorma delicatula. The sequence goes on along the minus strand of NC_134459.1, from coordinate 74,434,948 downwards.
TAAAAACAAAGAATAACGAAGTGAAATAGCAATATGATGAGCAACACTCAGTGGATGCAATTCCACACCAAATCACATAAAGTCATCAAGCCCCAACTCGTGAGTCGTTTTAGCCTTTAATATCCCTACTATTGTCTAGAAGGTTCACAGTCACATTTTGTACCTAAACGCTATATTTCTTCTTGGTCGTATCTGGAAAACTCAGACATGGTATCTCATTGTTTTTCACGAACAACGGCGCCTGATAATATGATTCCTCACTAATCTGTTTTTGAATCGCTGTATAATTTCAACGTTGCTGTTGCTTGTTGTTGAATCTCCCGAATTGAATCCCATAGGTCCAAATCGGTTTCAGAATCACAGTTATGTACAACTACTTCTTAGGTAATAAATAACCATATATATTTGTTAGACCCTACAAAAAAGTTAGAATAAAATAAATTTAAATTAACAGAAAACTGATTTCAAAGAACGCAATAAAAAGTGAATGTAACGATTACTGTGATTTTACTGTGATCTCCTGCTCAGCAAAACCAGTACATTACATTAAATTTAATATTCAGTTGCTTTATTTTTTCTTTATATGAATCTTCCGTGGCAGACGACGATCCAGATAAAGACCTAATAACCGTAATATTTTCAGCAAACGGTATGAAACAAGTGGATCCGTGAAGAGTCTATATCCTCATTGCAAATGTTATATGACTCGACTTAGATTGATTAACTTTTTTCTTTTATTTAGCCACCGACTCGATGATTTAGTTTAATAAAGATTGCAGTTTAGTTGAAGCTGGAGTTTAGTCAGCATCGATAACCAAAATAGCCATGTCATCAGAGAACAAAGCAACAGTGACATGCCTTCGGATAGGAAGATCGCTGAGAAGATGAAAAAAAAAACAGGTCCCAAAAAAAGTCATATGGTTTTTATGAAAAATTTTAATAGAACTTTTATATATTTTTTTTCTCGTCGTAATTTTAAATACTAAATTATTATGGTTTAATAATATATATAGCCAAATTTAATTTCGGAATTAAATTTTTTTTATTATTTTTTTTTTTTAGGAGCAAATATTGGTATAGTTAAGCTGAATAATAAACCATTTAACATACAAAGAGCTCATGCTCAACGTTCATTCATTTTTCTGTATTTCTTTTTTCAATTTTTATCCAATTCAACTTTTTTCTTTTGGGTTTCTTCAAACGATTATTTTTTTCATACCAGTGAAAGTTTTTAGGCCATACAAAAAAAGAGAATAAAATAGATTTTTAAAAAAATGACTTCAAAGTACGCAATAAAAAGTGAATGTAATGATTTTTTTTGTAATTTTTGCATTTGTAGTCAACATTAATTTAAGGGTTGGTAATTATCTTGCCGTTTTTTATTTGGCAACGACTTCTAACCGTAAGGATTGAAGAATTGCAAAAGTTATTTATGTAACATTTTAGTGCGTGTTTTGCAAGTTTTTTTAATTTAAAAAATAAATTCTAAATTTGCAAAATATATTATAATTTAATTATTATTATTTTTTAAGACCAATTTTTGGATTTCATATTTTGTGATAAATAGCATAATAATCGACTGCATACGAGTATATTACGTGGAATGGCTTATTTGAATGATTTAATATGCCTTTGTATATATTAAATATATATATGTATATATTTAAAGGGCCCTACTATTATTTTACTTTTATTTACTTAAAAAAGAGGTGTAATTAACTCAATGATAAAAAATCAAAATAAATCAAAGCGTTATGAGGTTTAATTTTTTTTTTAAATAAAAATGTTAAAGAATATTTAGAGGTTAATTATTATTCATAATGAATGGTAATAAAGAAGTAATTTAATAATTTTTGATACATGGAAATAATGTTAGAATAGCATGACAAATTTAAAGTTTAAATATACTACGTAACTTATTTCTTATATTTAGGTTACATTTAATAGCAGCCATATTTACATAATTGATAAAACATAAAGACATGCAAAGTAAAAACCACTGACGTTTGCTTATCTACAGAAACGACTATATAAGAAAAATATCTTACTTCTTTCGTTGGAGTAAATAAACAGCTTTAGTAATATAAAGACTATAAATTATTTTGTCATATTTTTTTTCTTTTTTTAAATGAAAATTTTCAATTTCTTATCACATAATCTGTAATATATATATTGATTAAACTGTAAATAAATAATTTATAAAATTCTTGGCGCCTGTCTAACAACGGAACTAGCAACTTAAAACAATAGGCAATATATTACAAATCCATTTTACTTATTTAAGAAATAAGAAAATTATGAAGAATTCAAGCACCGCAAACTTTATAATAATAATTTTAAAATAATTTAAATTATTGTTTTAAATTATTCTGATCACCAAGTCAATTTACATTACTTTCTCTAGAATAATATCGGTGATATTAGATGATTTATTAATGAATAAATTTTTCTAAAAGTTCTGCAATGCATTCTGAAACCTTGAAAAATAATGTCATTTGAAATTAATTCTTTTAATTTATCCTGCTTAAATATTAAGTAGCGTTGCTAGTAAATTGTTTTATTAAAAAAAAAAAAGAAGAAAGTATTTTATTTTTAATTTTATTTCTTCTAAAAAACAAAAGTTTCAATATAAAATATATTAGTTCATAATTAACCGTACATCAGCTAATGTATTTTCATTTTAACCTGTATGATTTGTTTATTTAGAATGATTCACGAAGAATGTCACAAACATTCAGTACATGTTCTGAATAATGAAAGTGATTTAAATGAAATAAAATTTTGATTGTTTATTTTTCTAAAATGTTTAATTCTTTTGTTTTACTGAAAATTTTGTTTCGTTTAATTCCTAGTTAAAATATGCCTCATTTTGAAATGTTTTGATTTTACAAACTTCAGAATTCTTACGTTTGAATTTTGTTTCTGTAAACTATATTCATACAGTTTTACTCAGAATCAAATTCACAACAAGTTTAGTTAAAATTTGTTACCTGTTCACTAACCATTTAACAAGGTTATTTTTATGCCAATAGTGTGTTGTCGACCTTAATCTTTGTTTTTATCCAAAATTTCTAGAAAATGATAAAAATACAGTTCTGGGGGTTATTTTCTTCCAGGTAAGATTTTTCAGGTCATATAAAACTACCTAATTTCGGTTTCGAGTAATACAGTCTGGCTTAATTTTACCGAAATCGCAGAAATAAGAGCAAAATCTTTCGTCAACCGACACTAGCCAACGAAGCGTTTCCGAATCTACGTTTACATGAACTTTCTTTTATATCTTCACTAGTAAAACAAATTTCTTAAAGTTTGTTACATTTCTCGCGAATCTTTCTGTACTTGTATGAAAATATTTAGTTATATAAGGTATCCTGGAAGGTGTTTACCAAACCTAAGGAACTGATGTAGCAATTAAAATAAACAAAAAGGTTCATGTGGAAAATCTCCCGTCATTTTCTACTTTCTGTTTTTTCAATAAAAAAATTATATTATGAGAATGGATTGATATATTTTAATGCGATATGGGGTAAAAGGTACATTTTCTACAAAATAAATAAATTTGAAAATTCTTACCTTTACAATTACAAAAAGTTTTGTCATTTAGAATGTTTAATAATTAATAGCTCCGTAAATTTTTTATTGAATTATGTTTTATTAAGTAAACTGTTAAGCCTTTATTCAAAATCGCACTTTGTCTTCACATAGGTTGATAAAAACAGCTGAGCACAAACCAAAACATATAGTTTTATAATTTTGTACCAATTTTTAAGCAAGAATTTCTTATCAACAAGCATTATTTCTTAGAAGTATTTTTTGATATGAAACATAACGTTAATCTTTTAAGGAAAACATATACGCTTAGGTAAGGAAACTTGAGTAGCATCCGATAAAAATTCTAAATAAATAGTAAAAAATCATATTTGTAAGTTGAAATATGCTAATTTTTTTACAGTTATATAAATGTGCTATTTTTAACAAGTTAACAGTAACAAAATGTTTTAATATCAGTTGTAAAACAGTGAAAAATTATTATTAATCATATTTTTAACATAATAATAATATTTTAGATTTATTTATTTATACATTTGTAACTGAAAGATTGGAACGTTCAATACTGATCAATGTACAAATTAGTAAATCTTTTCCAATTAAGTGCTAAAAATTAAATAAAAATGTGGTATTATAATTTAAATTTAAATAAGTAAAATTAAATTTCCTTATATATATTAGTAAAGAAAAAAATGCTTGATTAAACAACGCTTGTTTTCTGTAAATAACAGAAAACTCAACAAAAAATTATTTTTATGATGAGAAATAGTGACTTCTATAAGTTATGTAAGTATAGTACGTTAAAAAACGGGTGAAATTTAAACATACTACATGAATTTAAACAAAAAAATAAAATAAACAAATTCTTTACTTAAAAAATTATGTATAAATATCGGTAAAACAACCGTTGGACGTAAGAAGAGATTATATCCGTCGGTACAAAAATGAAGTTTGTAAGAAACATCTTCGAAGGTGGAGGATCGAGTGGATGGAGGTAATATCAGAGGGATCGGTATCGAAAAGAGTGGGAGTAAGTCGATCAGCAGTACCGTGGGTGGAGGCGAGGGCAGCAAGAGCAGCAGCAGCACCATTCGGACAAGACGGATGAAGAAGGGAGACAAGAAGGGGGGTTAGGTTTGCCGTTCATTCGGTCCGGGACCGGAGTCGGGGGTGGCTGCAGAAAATAATAAATGCGATAGTGGGCCATAAAGCGGGAGCAGAGCCCGGATGCAGTCTGGTGGAACGAGATGTCACATAAATATCAGCCCTTGTCCGCCGCGAAGTCATCTTGAGACCAAAGCCTTTGAAGACCCACCCCTGTTACCCCTGCCACTGCGACTCATTTTCGCAGCCAATTTCAGCTGCTACACTCTCGCTTCGTTTCTTTAACAAAGGAACGTTTTTCGCCTTAAAATAGAACACACAAAGGCTCTTCCAGTATTACCGGTCGCTTGATGAACACGTTCATTTCACATAGAAATTAGGTTAAAATATTTTAAATATTTCTTCAAAGAACTTCTAAATACAGCAATTTAGTAAATTTAAACAACTTCACTAAATTTACTGAAAATTAAAAATAAACTTAATAGAAACATAAAACAGAATAAAAAAATATTACTAATTGTAAATGTTATAATCAAAGAAAAAACCTAAAAATAAACAAGCATGTTATGTTCTTTGAATTTTAGTATTCTTTTAAAATAAATTTTAAACATAATGTATACTATTATATTTTTATTATAACAAAGAAATATTTTACTGGAATAAATATACGCAATTAGCTGGTCAGGAGATTCTGACCCGTGGACCTTTCTGTGTTCATTAAACTCATGCTTCTGAGAATAATCATGATATGAGAAATTAAACCTTGTTGAACTTACAAAAATTATCAGTGTATAGTAATTTCTTTAGTGTAACAGTTTGGTCAGTACAAGAACCCAAAACTGAATAATGCAGGTTTCAAAATAATCGGCCTCCATCTTAAAAATAGTAGTTATAACTTGTTACTCGTTCTTCATACAGGTAAAAATGTATTTTGCCCGATTCTTAGCTTTACCCGACGAACACCACGAGGAGGTGATCGTACTTCATTGTTCTTTACTTTTTTTAATAATTTTTTTAATTTTTTTTTTTTTAATCAAGTAACCGGAGGAAGGTGCAGCCAGTTGCACATACAGTAACAGTGGCAGTGGCTCTGTTGTTTGAATCACCACGCTGTACCCCGAAAACCCATAAAAAAATCGAAATTTAAAAACCCGAAAGTGGTTTTTAGATATATATCTGGAGATTATTTGCAAGCTAAAATCGAGTGAATATCTCGTTTAGTATAATCGAAAATGTGGAAATTTGGAATCTTTCCTCAAAATTTCTATACTTTCTTCGCCTCTTTCAAGATAGAATTTCGAAAACTCTGGAAATCAGTTTTCAGATATTCACATGAAGATTGAACTTTAAAAATCAAGTTGGTGTTTTCATTTGTTACCGAGAAATTAAAAAAAAAAAAATTTAATTAATGTTATCCCATTTTAACCATTAAGATGTCAAAATTTCATAAAATCCTTCTTTAGTGTACATTTACAATATAAAAAGAACGTGTACAAATTTACATCAATTTATCTTCAGTAGTTTTTTCTAGGCGTTGATTATAAGTAAATCAGGACATCTTGTTTTATAAGAATAATAAATAGGTGAAAAACAATTTTCATAATATTTGAATTACAAATCAAGGTACTAAAAATTCATAAAAATAGTTATTTGAACTAATTATAAAGTTATATTTTTTACGTAAAACACATTTCTTCCACTCATTAGAATTTTAATAATTTCTTATAACTTCAAAATGTCTACTTACGACCGGTAAAAGTACAGATCTCTTTTATGAGTTAGTACCGTTACAAACAACGAATTCAACGTTTTCGTTACATTGCTGATTATAGTCAAACAGCAGTTGATAATAGTTTTCGAGATGTTGTAGAACCAAAATTGAAATCCTGATAGTTAACCCTGGCTCAACCCATATCTAATCAAAATTTCATCTCTACGATTTAGATACATTTGATGGACGACATCGAATTTAATAGCATTCTATTTGAAATTGTTGTCATAAAGCTGAACATGAATAACTAATAAACAACAATAATTGGGCCGAAAGACAGTGGTATATTTAAAAAAAAAAAAAAAAAACAAAAAAAGGTTTAATAATAAATATAGTACTGTTTTACAAAATATAATGAAGCTAATGATAATTTATAGATTTTTTGAATATTTACTTTAAATTTGAATTTTAATTAAAAAAAAAAATAATAAAGGAAAACTATTGCATTAATTCATTTAGTTTTTGCCAGGCAAAAGATTTTAGGCCATATTAAGTTTTTGATAATCAAGCACAACCGTGAGTAGTGCTAAACAACTGAATAAATAAATAAATCTTTAAATAATCATTTCTGTAAAAAGAAAAAAATTATAATTTTGTGCGAATTGGAACCCCGATAAAGTAGCATTTTTACTTTAGAAATTTTAGAGTACAATAAAAGATTTACATTAGAGTAAAATAAAAAAAAATTACTTATATGTGTCTGCGAGTATCATCAGTATATCTATTTATGCAGCAATTATTTCTTACCATACACTCTTTCTTAAATTAATTATTATACTAAAAATTTATAATTTATTACATCGATAGAAATTAATAGTTCTGAAATACAATGAAAAATATTTTATTCTTAAAAATTATATATTTTGTATGCATGCATTTATGTTACGTATCATGAAAGTTATAGTTACATGCAGTCCGTCATGAAGCACAAACCACTCAATAAAATTATATAGTCACTCTCAAAAATAACAAAATCCCATTAAGACAAACTATGGAAAATGAAGAGTGAAACGTTTTCCCCCCGCCGTCTACGGTGTGCTAATTATAATAATTTGAATATCATTTCCACAGATATATAACTGATGTCTACGGTGTGCTAATTATAATAATTTGAATATCATTTCCACAGATATATAACTGATATTCAGCTCTATGCGCGACATTTTTTTTTTACTTGCTTTCTTTAACTCACAATGGTTTTTTTTCATCTTTGTCCTCAAATCTTGCAACCATAATTTAACAAACTTCCTGACATTGCCGATTGATGAAATTTTCCATAGTTACTAAGGTCGGGTGACAATACAATATTATACCATTACTTTTGCAAACATTCCCCCGTACGAGGATAAATTAAGGGTGCAGATGAAAAAAATTGCAAACTGCTATGCGGGGTTTTGGGGTCGCAGATGACAATTCCGATAGCAGTGACATAAAAAAAAAATGACAGAAACTTTGTATTGGAGTTTTTGTGGTTTCTAATTGGACAACATTTCGTCATCACACACACACACACACACACACACACACACATATATATATATACAGAGAGAGAGAGAGAGAGAGTGAGAGAGAGAATGATTTTTGGCGGGAAGTATGTTGAGACACAGCTCCTGACGATTCACTTGGCTCCGTATGATTCATATAGCTTCCGATGAAAATCTTTGATTGACAATTTGTTTGATATTTTATAAATATATTAGAAATTTCAATATATGATGTTATCTTTTGAAATCAAAGATATTTTGGATGTTTGATCGAATTTATTTTTTTTGATATTTTATAAATATTAGAAATTTCTAGATATGATGTGATATTTGATGTTATCTTTTGAAATCCAAATTATCCTTCTAATTAAACTCATACAATGTATGATAATTATTCGATAAAAGTATGACTCAAAAGTATAAAGCAAGTTTTTAAAATTTTTGTAATATTATTACACACTACAGGGACTAAGAGTTGAATGAAGGTTATAAACTAGCAGAGAATTATCACTGATCAGTGTCTCTGGTTTCTCACGTGACTTACATACGTCACATTAAAAGAATGTCTCCATATGCAATGTAAGGAAACGAATTAATGTATTCCTTTCTCTGGAAACGACGTATTTTTAAACAACGACTATAATTATATTGAAATTTGTAAAATATAATTATAGTGAAATTGGTAAAATATATGAGTCAATTGTTATAGCACTGAACAAAAAAATCTGATAATTTAATAATAAGTTTACGATCACTTTCAAGGAATTAAATTTTATGTTTATTAAATATAAATGTAATTTATTTTTTTCTGATAAATTCTAAAGATTGCTTGGAGTTGGGTAAAAATGTAGGCCTTACTACAAATAAGATATCAGAGTATTCTATATGCCAATAATGAAAATAACATTTTGATCAAAACTGTCAAGAATTTAAAAGGAATATTTTTTTTTTTTTAAATTAAGTTTGAAATTTTTCAAAATGTTCATGCCTATAATTTAAAAAAAATTGACTCAATTTTTAAATTATTTCGATATGACAGCAAAAATAAATATAATTTTATTAGAAAAGTAAATTAATATACTGCATTAATAAATGAATTTTTATGAAATAAAAACAGTTATGGAAAAGTTAAAAACTAAAACTTTTGCGTGGAATTTAATCGTAGACCAACTTTTAAAAATGATTTTAAAAAAACAATTTTTAAAAGATTTAATGCTGGTCATTTAATTTTCTCTTGAGTATAAGTTTAACAAACACAGATTATAAAAAATATTTGATGGTAGTTAGTTCAGGATTTTTGGAACTATTATTTATCAATCTAATAATTAAAAACAGAATCTCATAACTTCAGATGAAAAAGTTAAGATGAACGGTCAACATTTCACTTCTATTTATACCTTTATCACGTCTTGCATACATTTGTAAGAAGATTTAACACCAGGCTGTAGTAATTTAAAAAAAAATCCTACCTGTTTATGTCCACAAAAACAGTAAAGAAGTGCTTAAAAGATAACAAATTAGATAATAATATTAGTAATTATAATATGGAACAAACTTAATAATAACGTGATGTAAAATAAGTCAAATTGGGCTGGGCATTCCCATGTGTATTGTAAAAAACAATGTTCAATTCATGGCTTTGTTCATAAAGATGATAACTGAAAAACTTAACAGTATGAATGGAAGTGAAATGACTGGGTAAGTGCTTTACCTGAATTATACAATGAAAATGTACAGTTAAACGATATTACGATACGATAGTACTTTTATTTACTACTTAGATTTTGCAAATTGCAGTCACTCTGAATGAAATGTAAAAGTATTGTGTCAATTTTTAAGAGATTTACAGTAGTAATAGGGCTTAAATTAAAGAAATTAAAACAGAATTGTAATAACAGATAAGAAAATTTAGGATGGTTTCAAAAAGTAAAAGAAACAGTGACTAATCAATGAGACATACAAGTAACAATTTGTTTTGTTTTATCCAACATACAAAAAAAAAATTTAGTTCTAGTACACAGTTATTACAAAATTTAAACCAAATTTTAAATATAGCTAATAGAAGTTTATCACTTACTTTAAAAAGTTTTAGTCACGTTCAAGTAGTTTTCATTAACGATGAGCATTTTGTTGTTGCTGTTTTGCTCACAATTATTGACAAGAAAATCTTCAAAATTTTGTATTATTATTTGTATATTATTAATTCACACTGAATACAATATTATATCTATCTAAAAATGAATCTTCACTTTAATGTCAAATATAATTTTTCTTATTTACAAAAAATTTGATAAAAATACTTAGTTTTCGTCTTTACACAAGTGAAGCAGAATTTTAAGCAATATTGCCGAGTAGAGATGTTACAAATTGTAACAAAACAATGAAATTCATATTATGACATTTTTTTATATCTAAGATAAAATAAAGAAGCCGGTTGAAACAGCAGGAGCACGGATGCATAGAATTACAACTGACTTAGAAATACAACTGAGGTGTAAAACTTATAAAGCAAAGGAATGGAAAAGGAGAGGTGGTACACGAAGATCTAAGAACGCAAACGAATCGTTGTTGGCAAGAAGTAAACAGAGCTAACGTAAAAATGTAGGCAGTTTGAACGCATCGTGACGCAGCACGACGCTTTCTTTTGTTTGGGATTCTGTTTGAGTGGCATGACGATAGAAGTGCTAGTGTCTTTTCATTCTACTCTTCTTATCCGAGCCACCCTCTGTCGGTGCTCTTGCTACCCCTTCTCAATAAGATGAGAATACTCTCTTTGTAACTCTTACGACTATCTGTCTGTCTATCTGCCTGTCCTTTTTTCTCTGTGTCGGTAGACATTCATGTATTTTTCATTGTATCCCAGCATTAACATACGTTCTTTTTTTCTGGTCGGTTTCTTAAAATGCGTTCTAAAATTCATTGTCATGAATATATCACATATATTTATAAACATTATATAAACAAAACCCTTGTGATTTATCTTTCAAACGAATAATTTTTCTACGATTAAAAATTAAATTTAAATAGTTGGAAAGATACTATTTTTTCAACTTATCAATTTATATATTATTTATTAAGATCTTAACAATTATCATTTCTGTTACTGTTATTACACAACTAAAATTTAGGATAAATGAAAGTTTTACCGTACTTTTATAATCTAATTACGTAATTTAAGATGTTTTAATTAATTTATCTAGTTCATAATTTTATCTTAAGAGATCAATTTCTGATTCAGGTAGTTTAAATGAATATCTATTTTCTTAAATCTCATAAAACACTGTTCGTTAGCCAAGATGGAACATAACAATCTTATGACAAAGATTAAGGGCAAACAATGCTCTTAATGAACTAATGTTAGTATCTGCATTAGGAAAACATTGAATTTTGTAAACTGCTTTTACTAAATCAGATAAAATAAAGTTTCCCTTTTGCCATTGTTATTTCCATAAAAAAGTAATTCATTTCAATCTGGCTGGATAATTTGACGTAAGAACCACAGTTAAAAAAAATAAAAATAAACGGAATAATAATTTAAAGCATATCATGGAATATTTTTAAAATTTCAAGAGTAGATTGACTAAAAACTCGTAAACGTAAAGTAAAACAACTGTCATTAAGTTTGTAATGCATTGAATGAATTATTGGTTAAATAATGGGTATATGTTCTGCATTGTTTATACAAAACAAAGTGAAGACAAAGGATATACCTAGACTTTATTGAAGAATGCAAGTAGAAAACTGATTGCAATGTTTGAAACTCTAATATTGAATTCCAAATCGTATATTATTTCCAAGAAACATACTTACAACTAATTAATCTTTAAGAATAAATTTCAGATTAGATTCTGAGAAAAAAAATTATACCAAATTATTTATGTAAATAGAAATAGCTGTCAAGATAAAGCTAATCAACGCTGCTATGTTCTAATATCTCGTAAATGTATTTCTTCTAAGATTTTTTTTTTTTAACCTCCGGGACCACGTTAGGTGTTACTTACGAGGATGAGATGAATGCCAATTTTTTTAGCGTGTGTAAATGCCATGCCTGACCGGGATTCGAACCCGGGATCTCCAGTTGAAAGTCCCAGACGCTACCACTCGCGCCACGGAGGCCAGCATTTTTTTCTTCTAAGAAAAAAGACATGAATTATACTGGAATCAATAATTAATCAACAGTAAATGAGTTTATAAACAAGGTAAATATTGATAGATAAATAAACAAAACTTCAAACACATTTAATTGACGTATCTATTTCATGAAGACAGTTATCAGAAAAGTTAAAGAAAATTACAGGATCTGGTAATTAAAAAAAAATATTTGGAGAAGATGAACACCATTTTTACTATGAGCACTTGGAATAATTTTTAAAAACCTCTAGCCTAACTACTAAATTCAGGCATAGACACCCAACCGGTTGATAAATTTCAGAAGCATATATATACAAACAGTCTTGGACGGCACAGAATTTCTTTATCTAGGATGAAAAGAAACAGATAATTAATAGTAACCACTTAATAGTATCTTTAAGATGTTAAATAAAATATATGATCTATTATCCCTTTTTATCAGTTCTTCTGTGAAGAAGTACAAAAAAAAATTATATTTTAACAGTGAAGGGAATTCTACTTCCTCAATGAGTAATGCCTAAAATAATAAAATATTGTCGAATAAAATATACTGGATTATAGTTTTACATATTGAAAAAGCAATCAATATCAATTTCAAATCTTTACCTTATGGGAAATAAAGTCTCATTAAGCATTATTCTAATTATTTATTTTAAAAAGACAAGTTATATTAATTCAACCATATCTCTGAAATATGCAAATGATAAATTAGCACATATAAATAAGAAAAATTAATAAAACACTGATTTTTTTTTCTTCAAGGAATAGAAGAGGAATGGAAAATACAAGTTGCTTAAGGAAAGTTAAGAGCATAATGTTGACAACATTAAATAAATAATAAATTTTCTACATAAAATCAACAAAAAAAAACCGGGTCGAGGCCATTTAAGACTCAAAGTAGCCAACCACCCTTAAACTGAAAAAATCTAAACATGACTATGTTTTTACGGTAAATACAAACACAATGCAGGTAAGAGCATAAACATATAACAAAAATGAACGTAAATATTTTCGTTTAAACAATACAATAGAGAATTAACTTAATTATAAAATATTTCATAATTTTCCCATAAAAAAATTGCACTTGTTAATACGACATATTTTTTTTACAATTTTTCAACTGTCAACTTTAAAAAAAGTAATTCTAAATAAAATATTTTAAGCCGTAGTTCTACATCTAAATGAAGAATGTTTTTGTTATTATTTTCACAACTACCCCAGATGCAGATGACATGGCATTCTTGGCGGTTGACTATATCCCGAATATAAACTCGGGAGAAATAATAATCTGTACTGGATACCATCAGTGTTTGGCTACGCAAATGGAGAATAAAGGTAAATCCGACAAAGTCCAGCCACGTAACGTTCACGATGAGAAGAAAACATTGCCCCGAAGTTCATTTAAACGATGTCAGAATACCTCATACCAGTAAAGTAAGGTACCTGGGGTTTAACATTGATCGTCGATTAACTTGGAGAGATCATGAAAAGGGAGAAAGAAAGTTCCTTAACGTAAAGTTATAAAATGGATGTTATAGATATTGGCCAAGAGATCACAACTTTCTTTATACAACAAGATTTTACTTTACCAGGCTTTCTTGAAGTCAGTATGGACTTACGGAATTGAACTCTGGGGCACAACCAGTAACAGTAATGTGGAGATCATATAACGGTTCCAGAATAAAATACTACCGAACATAACCCAAGCAACTTGGTTCGCGAGGAATACTGAAATCCACGATTACATAGGCATTCCATGTGTTTGAAAAGAAGTTGAACGCCTAGTTTCGAGATACCTCTCCAGGTTGGAGAGCATGTTAAAAGCTTTGAATTTACTTGACAACAGTGAGCACGTTAGAAGACTGAAAAGAGTCCATGTGCTTGATCTGATTGATGGACCAAGATGATGAAAGATGATGAGATAATACTTCTTATAATTATTTTTGTTTTATTTTCGGTTATTCAAATTTATGGATGCTTACGCTTATTTTTATCTACAGTTATTTTAAAGTTAATATTTCATTTATTGTTCTATTTAAAGTTAATGTTTATTGATTTTTTCTATTTATGTACCCGATTTGATTAATGGTGTGAAGACATTAAACTGTATTCAAAGATACTGATCATGTTACTTCACAGTTACTAATATTTATTCATAATATTTATCATATTAATTGTTTCTGTACTCGTTGAGGATTATCATTGGATGATCCTGTTTCAAGTGATAGTCTGTCATACGACTTACTTATACTAGTAGCTTCAATAAAGAAGCTAAGTGTGAATAAAGAACTTCAGGAAAAAAGGAAGAAACTAAAATGTTAATTCGAATCATATAAACCGTAATTAGAATAAAAATATATTTAAATTGTTAAAAAAAAAGAAAAATATAGAATAATCGTAGCAATCTTAAATAAACCCATAAAAAAAAACCAGTTCATAAAACATGAGGTTATAGGTAAGGTTTAGATTGGAAAAACCTACGTTATTATTTCGGGATTATTGGTTTTCAACCAATCGTTCAATTTTAATTAGATGAATTTTTCCTTAGATTAAGGTGAAGGAGATTTTATTCAATATTTTAGCTGTAACAAATATCCTGAAGTTTTAATTTAGAATTATCTGTTACGAAAAGCAGATATTCAACAGTTAAAAAATATTTATGCCGTACAGACATAAATTATATATTTTAAGAACATGTGTTCAACATTTACTTGTACTAACAACTTAAAAAATATAAATTAATAATACCTAGCTTATTTTCGACTGTATATGTACATATACTAGGTGTGTGAGAAAAGTAAAGAAATTGGTAGCGACCGATCTGGCAACGCTGTGTCTACCGGTTTGTTCATCCCTTCCACATGCTCAGTACGACTTTCAACTCATGGTTCAGCCAACAATGCTTAGTACGACTTTCAACTCATGGTTCAGCCAACACATTATTTTTGACAGCGCCATCAGTGATATTGTGTTTTTGATGTGTTACGAAAATGGAGCATCGCAATTTAAAGCAACGCTGTGTTTTGTGTTAAACTTGGTGAATCCGCGAGTGTGACCTTTGAAAAGTTGAAACAGGCCTATGGGGAACATTGCTTATCAAGTGCACAAGTTTTCCGCTGGCGCAAATGATTTTTGGAAGACCGAGAATACGTTGAAGATCAACCTCACTCAGGGAGAGCTTTAATTTCAAAATCTGACGAAAACGTTGAGCGTGTGAGAGTTCTTGTGAGATCAGACCGTCATTTAACAATAAGGATGATGAATGAACGGTTAAATTTAAACACTTTTACCGTACATCAAATTTTGACAAACGATTTGGACATGCCAAAGGTTTGTACGAAATTGGTACCGAAAAACCACACAACGAAAGAGAAGGACAATCGAAGGAACGTGTACGTTGATCTTCTTGAGAGGATTGACAATGACCAAGAATTCTTCAATCCTGTGATCACAGATGATGACTCCTGGATATTTGAGTAAAACGATCCTGAAACAAAGCGGCAAAGCGAAGAGTGGTACACTCCGTCATCTCCTCGACCGAAAAAATGTTGAATGAGCAAATCAAAGATCAAAACCATGCTGATTTGTTTTTTTGACAGTAGGGGTATCGTGCATAAAGAATTTCTTCCTCCAGGACAAACTGTCAACCACAAAGGTGTCCTTGAAAGGCTCAGGAAAAGAGTGATTCGCGTAAGACCAGACATTGAAGATAAGTGGGTGGATGCTTCCATCAGGGAATGTTTGACCTCAAAACGCATTCCTACGGTTCCTCAACCCCCCTATTCACCTGATTTGAGTCCTTGTGACTTTTTCCTTTTCCCGAAATTGAAACATGTCTTAAAAGGAAATCATTTTGGAACTCTGGAGAACATTCAAAAGTCTATGACCGACCAGTTACACGCTACCAGTTAAAGCCTCCCAGCGCTGCTACCAGGGGTGGGAACGAATCCGCCGGTGTATAGCTGCCCAAGGTAACTTACTTTGAAGGGGATAATATTGCTGTTTGAAAAAAACAAAAACTTTGGTAAGTAAAAAGTCAGTCTCATTACTTTTCTCACACACCTCGAATGTGATACAAAGTAGATCATTGTAAAATTACAAAAAGCGTTGCATTTCCAAATTATTTGTAACAAATAGGGAATTGTTTTATTATTTTTCTAATAGGTATTTTTCTCTTCAGATATTTATGTTATAAACAATTAATCTTTATATTTGTTCTTATGAACAAATTGAAATCAAGAGAAAATTACAAACAATAATAACATTTACAGTAAAAAACGTAAACAAATAGAGTAAGGCCAAATACCTTAACAATAGAGAATTTTCACAAAAAAAAGTCAAATTTTAGATAACTATTCTTTCAGCAAAAATATTATTCATGTAGACCGATATGCATTAAATTAAAAAAGGCTAAACAATTGGTATGTATTAATTTCTCACACGTGGTACCGCTGATATGTAAAATAAATAAATTAACAATTAATATAATTCACCTTACCAGCACGTTGATACGTTCTCTAGATCTTTCGGCTTACTTGGAAGCAATCATCAGTAATTAAAAATTAATGCATTTATCCACGGAGAAAAAAAATTATTCTTATTAATTAAAAAAATTGAAATTCTAACTTTCCTCATAAGTTGTACTAAATTAAGAGGAGAATCATCAAGAACCAAGAATCATCAAGATATATATGTAACATATTTGACCAAGCATACACTATTGTGAATTAATTAACATAGAATTATGTTAATTCTCTTATCTCACAGAAAAAAATTGCAACTAATTGTTTTGTTTTCTTTTTTTATATAGCTGCATAAAAATGAGAATTTTTGTTAGGAAATCTGATTTGTCATATCAGTAAATCAATTAAATTTAGAAAAGAGGTGAATATTTTATTGAGATAATTTAAAAAATCTTAGTTACAGTGCATATCCATCAGTTTGGATTACTTCACTGATTGACCAGTCCGAAAATAGAGATTCTTTCAAATTACATTTGCTTTAGACTTTCTATAAGAAAAAGTATGTTTTATGAAAAATATTTTTAAAAATTTGTTTAATCTGTTTTAATTTTAAAAAATCAAGTTCAGATTGTTAATATCAAATAAAATTAACCTATCTTAAATTGTGATTGTAAAGTTATTTTGAAACTTTAAGCTTTACAATTTAAGTACAAAAACATTCTGACAATTTATTATAAGTCCTTAAGGCTGCTTACAGTTGAGCCGTGAAAATGGAAAACTAATGGTTTTAACTTACTGTGGTTGTGTCTGCTGTACATAGATTTAGAATGAACATGTACACTACCAACAGCCACGTGAATGTGTGCGAATGTGTATGAGTATATGTATGTGTGTATACATCATTTGCGGCCAAGCAGGATGGCAAGTTTCCACGGCATGTGATTGGTTAGCTGTCAGCAAGGCTGGCATTTTGCCTGTGAAAACCAGGCCAGTTGCTTTTCAGTTGGACCATGCGACATCGCTAGCTCCGCTACCCGTCATCTCTATCCTCCAATTCTAACTTTAGCTTCTTCCAAAATCTAGAGACAGACTAGGCCGTTCGTCTGACCGACGCAGACAAAGAGAAAGAAGGATAGTAAGTGAATAAAAAGATGGAAAAGAAAGATTCAAAGACGCAAACAGAGGAGTAGTAGAATAAAAACTTTTTCAGCTTCTGTTAAATAAAAAAACGATTTAACACAAGTGTCAAAGTTTGCTACTTTTACTAATAAGAAGAACGAAACTATAAAATACACAAATTTAATCATGTTATTTTAGTTTCAGACTTTTCCCATGATACCCAGTTACGTTACTACATTCGATACCATAAAATAACCAGTTTATGTTGTTAACTTCATAAACATAAATATTTTAATATTAAAAAAAAAAAAAACTATTAAACTTTCCAACTCAACCACCATTAATTTTTATACAAAAATACTAAATTAAGTAAAAACGTATACATAAATACCTTCCATTAAAATTCGTAATGATATATTGTAAGTAAATATTTTCAGGGAGGTTCGATGTTCTCAAACGTCAAACACGTAAAGTTTCATGGAATTAATTGAACTTTAGTTATTTGGTTTCTATCCAAGTAAGATTTAACAAATTTAGACTGTGAAGTTTATAAATAAATATTTTTATTAAAAAATGTTAATTAATTTATACACATTAGATAAAACTGCGAGTGTCATTTAATGGTAAGTGTAAACAGTTACAGTTAATAATCCATTTACAATAGAAATACAAGATTTTCGAAATTCTACGTTGACATCGCTGTCATCAATTAAAATTCCCAATTGACTCGTATTATTTAATAACAAAATACACAAAACATTCAATAATAGGAAGTTATTAAGATTGCATTTTTGTGGTGCACTTTAATGATTTAAGATTTTTGATTTCACAGGGTGTAAAAACTGTCTGAAATTTTCTTCGAGTGTCAAAAATATGGTAAAAGTAAGAGAAAATCTTGCAAGTAGCTTAAACAGTAATGATCGAATAAATGTTACTGATAACCAAAGTAAGAGACATCCAATTCAGACTTCAACTGTAATTCAAGATTGTCATACTAATCTATTTATTATTAAAAAAGAAGAGAGTTGAACAGAAAAAATTGCTGAAAATTGTAACGCAAACACTGATGCAATGAACGAAATTATTTGTACCCTTTGAACTATCATAAAACATGCTAATAAAAAGCTTACCCACAAAGAGCCTAGAATACAAACAGAGATTAGATTTATTAGGTATTGGAAGCCAAAATAACAATGTTTGATTGGGAGGAAATTTTTTTTGCATGAAAAGAAATCGTTAGATGAGTAGTGATTTATAAAAAGCTAGAGTTATCAGTTTGAGCTTGAATCCAGGTGGTAGTGCATAGAAACGAAGAATATCACTTCTCCAGCAGTAAATATTCTATACAACCATTAGTAAAGCACTTTAACAATATTTTGGGATGGTATATATACATATATATATTTTACAACATATTATAAATATCCAATATTACTGAGATGCGATTGAAAAGTAAAATGAAGCTTGCGGTATTGAAATAAGTAGCAGCTTCCAAAGAAAAGTGACTCTTTAGAATATTGTTTATCAAAACATTATACAAAGAATTAGAGAAGTGTTAGACAAGAAAGTTCTAAAATATTTTTTTTTTTTAGTAGAATTATTCAAGCAGTCATTATGTAGAATCAACTTTTGCGATAATGAAGTAGTAAAAACTAATATATAAAATCGGTTCGACCTTTGTTCTTTGCTGCTAGCATAAAAAAAGTCATACATTTATAGCAATTGATTTTATTAAAAAGCAATAAAACGTTAAATTTTATCGAATAAATCGTGTTACAATAATACTCACTTAATTTACATACTGAAAGATCCTTGAATATTTCCTTAAAAAAAAACAACACATTTTATTAGCTTAAAAAGTCTGATGTGGACACCACATGACCTCCTTGTACGCAGATTAAAATACATATACATATTTATTTTTTAAAATGAAAAGTACATAAAATTTTATTTCATCAATAACTTCTTATTTTTTATATTTTCTTTTTTATTGTTATTTCTGAATTATTATTTATCGTAAAAACTGTTTACGATCAGAGGTTAATAATTATTAATAAATCAATATATTTGAATTAACAAAAAAATGAAATAGAGTAGCATTGAACTGACGTGCCTTCCCCTTGTAAGATCCAAATATTTCATTAATTAAAATTTTATTTGGCTGTAACTCTGAAACCAATGAAAATAAGTACCACTTAATATATCTTTGACAAGCTCTAAATGAGAGCTTATTACTACAGTTAAGAAAAAAGTCCAAAATCCAATTTTTGTTGATTTTGGGCTTTTTTGTACACTTTTGGTCAAGTCGATTGCAATCAAAAGGGGGAGGGCACAACTAGATGTTACAGCAGTCGTAAATCCAAAATTTCAACATTCTACGGCTAATCGTTTTTGAGTTATGCGAGATAAATACGTTGAGTTATGCGAGATACAGATCACGCTGAAACTGGTCAAAATGGATTCAGGGATAGTCAAAATTGATATTTCCGATGAAATCTGAATACCGAAATTTTTCGCGATCACAATATTTCCTTTACTTCGAATAAAAAAGTAAAAATAAAAAAAAAAAAAAACATTAATATTTTTAACAGCTGAGAAGCGTCCTAATAACATCGTATGTAACATTTTTTTTGTGCTTTAGAGGAAAAATTTTGCGTTTTAGAAGAAATATTTTTAAAAACATACCGATACGTAGATTAAAATTATGTAATTAACAGCTTTGAATGACATGTAACTAGCGTTTCTAAATAAATGAAATTTTACTTTCCGCAGTAATTAAGCAAAAAATTAATCTTACCTTGCCTTTTTTATTTATTTAAATATTTTATTATTTATTTTACAATTTTTTTTTATGCATGAAATAAAAGTGGCAATCAACCAGAGAAATCATCAACCGATGGTTTCTCTCTGAAAATTATGTTTATTATTTGCAGTCATTTAATAATTGAAAGAAAGTTTGAACGTTACCTGTAATTAAGAGGAATTTATAAGCTGATATACGGTTAGGAAAAGAATCATAGGGAGTTTGTTATTCATGAAGAACTGTATAATTTTCCTGAACGTTTTGTATAACGACTCAAGATCGCCTACAACCACTGCGTACATACAGAATTTTATAATTTAATCAAAACAACTTATGTCTCGGGACTTGATAACTTTTAAAAATATTAAAGAATGAATATTTTTTGCCATTAACAGAAGTCTTTACAATAAATTTATTACTGCTTATGAAAAAAAAAGAAAGAAAAAACATTACGTTTTAAATAAACTAAACTAATAGGAAGTAATTCAAAATTTAATTTAAAAAAATAATAATTAAAAGGAACACCTTATACTAGATTTGTTTTTTCTGTATAATTTGTAATTCTATAATTATTTTAAGCGTATTGTTTGACCTGGAGGACACTAGGGGCTTGGCCAGAACAGCTGACAATTGAGCAGCTGGCGTTTATATGACGGGCGTACTAATGGAGGAACAGCTGTTGTTCCATCACCTGACTTGCACACACAGTAACCCAACAACCAACCCTACTCTCACTATTATGTTAACCGATTAATACAGTGTTGCCAAGATGTATTCAGATTAAAAAAAAATACTGCAATCACTATTTCGCAATACCAATAAAAATGAGGCAACGGCTATAATTGCGAGTAACGGAATCAAAGCTGTAAAAAACTGGCGCACAAAAACTTAGCGATCATATAAAAACATACATAAGAAAGTAATTCTATTTTCTTCGATAGAAGAAACAAATTTTATTAAAAAAACAATAAATTAACACATTTTTATTAAAAAAATTACTATGGCTTTGCAGGCTATTTCTACTTCCAAAATTTTAAATTTGAAAACTACTCAAATATGAAGATTTCTTAAGAGTGTTAGCGAGATTATGTTGTTGATATATAAAAAGATAGTATAAAATTTCTTTATAAAAACCAGTTTTTATCGGTGCCGCAACCAGTTCTTGTTTATAAAATTGATTTTTCATTCCTATATATATGAGTACACGTACATACATTTTCTTGAATAAAAGCAAGGGCACAAGTTTATGACTTTTAATTATTACATTTCTAATGTAATAAGATTAATAAAGATTATATAATTTAAAAAAATATATATTTCAGCATAATGAAATCTTGTTATATTAATATAATTATGTGGAAAAATAAAATAAATAATTACAAACCCCAATTACTGCTGTACTTTTCATAGCCTACAAGTTTAAGTATATTTCCAAATATACAACGAAAAATTGTATAAGTATTAAGAAAAAAAAATGGATAAAGTATCCAAACTGGTTCTTTAGAAGGTTTTGTTTTTCAATTTCAAAATAGCTCAATAATTTAAAATGTCATATATATTATTAATAAACATTAGTTGAATTATGTTTCATTATAAAGAAATTAATATAAGTTCGTTAAGTGATAGATGATAAAAAACCCAAAGAAAACGAATAAAAAAAGTTAATTTTTATAAAGCAGTAAAAAAAATTCGCAAATAATAGAGTTTTAATTTTTAAGCAGAAACAAATGATCAAGTGTTAATATTAATACATATTTATCGAATAAACAAACAGGTAAATTAATATAATCATTTATTTATCCCATTTACTCCGAATTATATTATATTAGTATCACAAACGTTTCTGGCCGTTACAATTTTACAAACTTCCTTTTATATAAACCTAGAAAAAACTGGAAAAATACATATAAATTTGTAAAATTTATATGTACTATTTATTTGTAAAATTTATTTATTTACTGGAAAAAAAAATTTTTAATTTACAACTAATTTATACGATATTAATTAAGAATAATTAATTACAAAAAACATTTAAATAAATATACAAACTTGGAAACGGTATTATCTGTACCTATAAAGCAATTTGTTCTTACAGATTGACTGATTCATCAACGGCTAGCAAACACTACTGAAGATAAGTTGATGAAAATTTGTATACATGTTATTTTTATATTATATATATGTACACTAAGATAGGATTTTCCTATCTTAGTAGGAAAATTCCGAGTTTAAAGGATTAAAACGAGGTAAACATATATTTTACATTTTCATGCATTTCTCGGCAATGAATCGAAATATCGATTGTTTGTATTTTTAGATGTCAATGTATTTTATATATATTTTCGATATATTTAGGATTTCTAATATCTCAGTCTTATATGAAACGTTGATAATCTGGAATGATATATATAGTGGAATAGAATTTTGTTGAATAACAATTCGCTGAATTGTTCTCTTTCAATCTAGAAAGAGGTGAAAGAAAGGTATAAAGATTCTAAAGAATGATTCACTCTATTTTAGTTTGCAAATTTTCTTCAGATAAATATTTAAAACTACTTTCTGTTTTTTTTTAATTTCGATTTTTTAAGGGTGAATATACGGCGCGGCGTTTCAACCAACACGGCCACGGCCTCTGTTCCTGTATTGCAACGCTACTGGCTGCACCTGCGTCCGGTTATTTGGGTAAAAAAAATATATATATAAAAAAAAAGAAGAGAAACGAAGTGTGATCACCTACTTATGGTGTTTGTTGGGTAACGATATGAACTGGGAAAAAATATTTTTACCCAAACAAAGAACGGGTAACCAGCTATAACTAATATTTTTAAGATGGATGCTTATTTTGAAAACTGCCGTCTTCAGATCACTCGAAGTTTTGGGTCCTCTATTGACCAAACTGTTGCTGCGAAGAAACTACAATACACTGATATTTTCTATGAATTGAACAAGCACTAACTTTTATTTACCATATTATTCTCAGAATCCATAAACTCAAGGGGTCCAGCGGTAGAACCTCCTAACTAGACGGGAAGGACCCACAGAAGCTAACCTGCTCCTGGTAAATATTCACTGACTGCGACAGGAATGCTAGTTTTATTAATTGTATAGATTAAGTCGGCTAAGATTTAAACCAGAGTTAAAATATCTTCATCTTCTAATGATTATTTATAATCAGTTTTGTATTTTTTGGTAATTTAAATAAACATATGAATTAAGAAAATACGTTGCTTTTCATTACCACAAAAAGCAAAGATAACCATACAGCGCGAGCGAAGCAGTGACGGGTATTAAGTAATATTATAATGAAGGTGTAGTGCTACAATTTAATAAATTGACTGGCGATATTAAGTATAAAATTATAACATATATTATTAATTGTATTACGTTAAACAGATGTAATAAAATATATGAGGCGTGTGATAAGGTTTCAAACTATTATTTGAAACGCGAATAATAGGTGCTGTATTTGAGTTAGTTTTACAGTTAACATCATCTTGTAGATCCGATAGTACCACCTTTAGGGGTGTTTGAACTAACTGGTAGAAGCAGTGTAAGTTTTATGACGATTTTCGTTGCACGCCGTTAGTTTTAATGCCTTAGAAATTGCCTCTCGAGCAATGATCACGTTAAACACTTATAGTATATTGCACTGAGCTAATAACAACGATTATATATTACGCAGTGAACAAAGGAAAAAGTAAAAATTAATAAAATATAACTCACAAAAAGAAAGAAATTACAACGAAAAATGTTAAAATTAAATTTAAACTTTAACCAAAGTGACCTCATCAATAATCTTCCAATAAAAATAATAAAACTGTAATAAATAATTCACAATAATGATATAAATTACAAGTGTTATGATAATACTGTTAAATATATGTAATTTTTTTTTTATATATTAAGCTAAATTATAAAAGTCATAAAAAATCATCAACTAAATAAACTCATAAACTAAATTTATCATGCTATTTCTGAATTTCTGAATAGATGATTAAAATAAAAATTCCTGAAATCTCTAAAACTCGCAACGATTATTACAGAGCTTAAAATTTAATTAATATGATAATTAAAAGGCATATTAAATAAGTATCATTTAACACCTCCAAACTGATAAATTTGAAAATTGTGCTCACCCTTGTCTGTATTTATTGATTTATTGTTATTATTTTTTAATTTAATGATAAATATTTTTTTAAATGTTCACTGCTTTGATTAATCTACATTTTACAATGATATACGCAAATTCAATCTACCACTAATGAAAAAAAACAAAAAAACATATATTCCTATCGGGTTTATACAAATATATTATAAAATATAGTTAAAAAAATTCAATTGAAAATATTTTTGTGTGTTTGAATCACCTCAATTATTAATATATATATATATATTAATTATATCCTTATATAATTATCCTCATGGTTGTAGAAACCCGTTGTTCTTCCTTATAAGGAACGTCGTTGTTCTTCCTGATACGGCTGCGCAACTGGTCAAAGTACAAGCTCGTTCAACCTACAAACGTTGACCTCTTCCCTCTTTGGTTTTTTGTTTTCAGAAACAAAGCTCAACCCGGTTAAGCTTAGCAGTACATGATAATCATCCTTGATTCGGTCTCTTCTTGGACGACATAATGAAAAAGATTGAATAAACTACATGGAAACAAAAAGAACGGGAATAATGAAAGGAGTTATGTACAAAAAGAAACGAGAGAAAATGAAACAACGAAGAAGGAAGACTTTAGAAATCCTTGAAAAAAAGAAACTGAATTACAAAAGACAGAATAGTAATTTGTCTTAAACTATTATGTTGTAAACAGTTCTGTGTTAAACCTGGAATAACTATAGTAGTGTAAGTATTAAATATTTTACAGATAAAGAAAAAATACTTTTTTACTTCATTTTATTTCTGTTGCCATGCTAACAGAAATATAATAAAGTAAAAGGATTAATCTTAGTTTCTTTAACAGTGGCGGCTCGTAGCTAAAATTAGTGGGGATGCAGCTCCAGAAAGTTTTTTCTGGGCCTTTTCCAGGCCATGGTTAAAGTTTTCTGTAAAATAAAAGACCGAAAAAAATGAATCAAATAGAATAGCTGGAAGCAAGATAATAATCTAATTCTATACTTTTATCACATACAAGAATATGGTACACGGTTTTTAAGCAAAATGTACTTAATTGGGTTTAACCTAATAAATAATAAATTGTCAATATAGATAATATTTTTTTAACATTATTAGATAATAACTTAATAAAATGTCCGCTTAAAAACAAACAATATAGTCCAACGGTGCTTAATTTAAATTTCTATGTACACAGAAACAAATACATAATTAGTTATTACTAATTATCTTCTCTTTCGCCCTTCCAGCTTGTTTTTGGACATATTAGGCAATCAAAGAATCAAAGAGTCCTTCCTTTCCGTTATCTTCTCACTACTGACTCACTACTGAAAAAACAACTAAACCACTTTCATATATCTTCCTCTCCGACTAAACTAGAAAAAGGAACAAATAAGGAACGTTCCGTACACATGCGGAGTTAAAAAAAAAAAAAAAAAACTTCCACCACCACGCCAGGGTCGGCACTGCGAGAGCGACAGTGGTCTCTCTCACTCACAGCCTGTCGTGCGGTTTCCTATGTGCGCATGCGCACAACAGCCAAACACCATGCCGCTGGAACTGTGAAGCGCACAGTTCCATAGAACAATTGTTATATCTATTTCATAAAATGGGGGATGACTACTGACTTTAAGCTTAAGGATTATATATTGTGCAAATATAAAGAAAGAATTAAAGAAAAGACTCATATTAAATCTTATCGACAATATCAAGCGGAAATAAGGAGTAGTGCAGTTTCACAATGTCTATACGCGAGCAGTCACTGTTCTTTAATAAATATCTTTAATTCACAACTTCACTCCGAAGGGGTCTAGAACCTCGATCTATAGTTTATACCTTTCCTGGGATAACAAGAATGTATCCTGAAAATTTGAAAGCAATCGATTGGTTGGTTCTCGCGTGATGGTATTGCAAACAAACAAACTTTTGCATTTATATATAAGATTCAAAAACATGAAGATCGAAAAAAACAACAAAAAGTTAAATATATATATATATATATATATATATATATATATATAAAGAAGATTATCTCTAAATTTTTTATTCGGAATCCACTTAAATAAATATACACGTTGCTTTGTAAACGAAGTTTTATTTTCATTAATCCTAGATTCTATTTACCTTATTTACGAAAATTCTCATCTGCAAACAAAGAAAAGACATTTAAAGTTTATTCTTTGTTGTGTCAATTTCTTTTTAACAATCTTTGTAAATTAATTTATTTTCACCCTATATCAAGATTACATTCAATCCATACGTGGTTTTTTTCCATCTTAGCCCCCCTCTACCGAGTCTGCCGATCACTATTCTATCTACGCACAACGCGGCAAATTCACTATTAAGAAAGTTCATTTCTTTACATATATGTAATTTATAATTAAGAGTTTCACCTGACAACAGACCAACTGTCCGAGATAAATAATAAAATTGTTCAGTGCTGATAATTTCTCATTTAGGTAAGTTTAAATTTACAGACAGTAATCGGAATTTTAGTGAAATGTATGTATATGTATTCCAATCACTAAGATGTAGGTTGATAATTCATCCCACTAGAGTACTGTGTCATTCAGAGAAAAATAATTTAAAATTAAACAATCCTAAGCATGTTGGTTATACCATCCAGTATATCCCTAATGCAGTGGTTCCCAAAATTTTCCGAGTCGCGGCGCCCTTTTTCAATTAAATTTTTTCCATGGCGACCGACCTACCCTAAGTAAAAGTATGACTACTCGTAAGTAAGAGAAAAATAAATAAATCTCGTGTATTTTCTTTATTTTTTTTTTACTTTATTAACATTAAATTAATAATTATAAATGTCTCGGTTCAATTAATTATGAAGCTTTTACAATATTTCGCGTGAATAGGCCGCCGCGGCGCACAGTTTGGAAATCATTGCTTTAACGGATAAAAAATATCAGGGAATTGTTGAAAAAACATTTTTATATTTCTATATTTTCTTCAGAATGGAATAAATGAAAAATTCAAAAAAATTTAGGCGAAAAAACAACTAAGACGTTTGAAAATTATTATTATTCATCCAACAGTCAAAGGATATTCCTTTGCATATTTTGCATAAAAAATCTTTGTTATTAATCTAATTTCTTCTGATAACAAAAGGACGAGGAATATTCCTTGATTACCAAGTTTAAAATTCATAATATTCAATGAAAATTATATTTCAATCTTCTTGAAAACAATCAGCAGTGTTAATTAAATTAGAGAGTAGTTAACAGGTGGGAATACTGTTATAAGAAAACAGTATTTTTATTTGTTGTAGACTAAAAAAAAAAACACAGAAAAAAAATTTTCATATTCCTGGATTTAATCTGTTTTTACAGCCCTCAGTATATCCTAGAAATTTGTTTTTTTTTTTAAATTTCGAAATATTTTTCAACAAAATATGTTTGTTTCGTTAGCCTATTGAAGACGAATAAATATTACGTGATATCAATAAATGTATCTTTTTTATTTTAATTATTTAGTAGCATTACATTTGTTGCTGCAATATCACAAACATACTAATATATTAGTAAATAATTTGAGATGAAAATTAAATTTTCAAATTTTTTATTTTAATGTAGAATTTAAGCAAGTTATCAACAATATAAAGAAACTACTAATTAAAAAAACAGATTAAAATTTAGTTTAATTATGTTAAAAACGCAGCTGTTTTTGGGAAATAAATATAAACCATATACAGTAATTAAAGAATTTAAAAAAAGCACCGATTAAAATTAAAACAGAACAGTGACAAAATTTATTAATTTTCGTCCATCATTATCCTCCCGTTATCAAAATCAACTTTATTGTATATAATTACGTAATTGTTAAGGATAATTCCCTAATGATTGCTATTATTAATAATTCTCTTATAATTATCTCTTTGTATCAATTTTGTCATAAGTGTACAACATACAACGTGTTGCTTGTATTGGTAAATAATTATGCCTTTTTTTACTGTCTTCTAATTTAATAACAAAGTTCAGTTATTAAAATTTACGAAAGTGATTTATATTGGTGTCAAGAATTGTATTTGTGAAAGAAAAATTTATAAAATAATTCATTATATACTAATTATGATCAACTGGTAAAGCTTTTCAATATCAAACCAAA
Organism: Lycorma delicatula; assembly: GCF_047948215.1. Lineage (NCBI taxonomy): Eukaryota > Metazoa > Arthropoda > Insecta > Hemiptera > Fulgoridae > Lycorma > Lycorma delicatula. Next base: position 74,406,289 of record NC_134459.1, on the reverse strand, counting down.
AATTTAATTTAGGAAAATTCTGAAATTTATCCTCAAGTATAAAAAAATACTTCTTGCCAGGATTACAAAGGAAATGAAGAATGAACTAGTTAGCAGTTGAGTTCTTTTCTGAACTAAACGTCGAAAATTAGCATGCCAAAGTTGATGATATTTAACCCTACAAAACTTTCTCTAATTCTATACGAACTTACATGGTGAACATCGTTATTTTTACGGAATATAAAAATGTATTTTTTCGGTTGTACTTTAGCTACTTCACATGCATCATCGCGATAATAAAATAATCATTAAAGAAAAAATACCCCGATTGAAACAGTGCCAAAAAAACAAATGATGTACCTCCACTCTGTTGAGAAACAATCCATTATACACATTGTCTAAAAGTCACAGGAATCGCATATACGGCATCTTATTAAAAAAAATCCTGATTTGTCTTTGATTATTAAGCTTTCATTTTAATTTTAAAGAATATACTGAATCTTTAGTGTAAACGTTTGTAAAAATAAAATATTACATTGTTTTAATATTCATAAACGTTTCTTTCTTCTTATTTTTTAAATGTGCTTATAATTTTCAGCAATTATTTGGATAAGATGTTATTTAAACATCTTTTATTATTTAAAATTAATAACTTAATACAAAATACAAATAATTAAGTTAATGTTTAAACATTATCTTTTACATTGTTTACGTGTTTACACGTCAAGAAAAATTACGAATCTAATACGTAACTGAACAGATATCAGAACTGAATTGATTTCTTTCAGTATTTCGATAATCATAATGTCAGCATAAAAAATTATTCAAGTCGTATGAACAGCTAGTAAAAATGCTAATTTATTTTTATCAAAAACATTGATGTTTGAATTTCTAATTTTGTGTACAGACTGAGAAAAAATACGTAATCTCTTCCTAAATAGATAACGGAGAAGGTAATTATCTGAAAAATAATAGTATTTATTTTTATGTTTATTTCTTATTAAACATAATTTATCATTATCATTTATAAAGATTCCAGCTTACACTTACATTAAAATTACATTTAAACTTCACATGAAATACGTATTTATTTGATTATTCATTTTATTTTTATTAATATTTCTACGTCGATATTTTTGTTATTTGAATATTAAATATATATTAATATCAACTGATTAAATATACGAATTTAACGTGGAAAAGCCGTTTAACTCGGGCACGTATCAAATTCTGAGATCGTATTACTAATATGAATATGAAATTTAAATGACTAACAAGATCAATAGTTACTGATTTTATTTTCCTAGTAAAACAATATCGTAAAAAAATTAACATATAAAATCTAAGATGAAAAGAGTGATCACGTAAAAGCTATAAAGTTTAATATTATTAATTGTGAAATGGTTATATTATACCGCAGAGAACATTTGCAAAATTGCGATTATTTGGTAGAGACCGAGGAATGTATCTTCTAATAAATTCCATCAGCCCTTTCACTCAACTAACCGGTAACGTAAGGGAGGTCTACTAACTTATACGAAAACAAAGTGCTTCTCGTTCAAGATAAGGAAGGAACTGTAGTGACGTGTATTTGTGTGTATGTAAGTGTACGTACGTGTGTTTCAGTATTAGTGTTTTAGACTAATACAGAGCAGGAGGCATTTCAAGGTGCAATTTGGAGGAGACATCTAGAACAAGGTGCAGGAGGGTGGTTTGAGTGGGTGAGAAGGTGGGTTTAAGACAAGGGTGAGTTTTAAGGGGTGGTAAAAAGGGTTGGTTGCGAGGAAATGTGAGCGGATGAAATGGTAAGGAGGGAGGGGTTGTAGGTAGTTGGTATTCTAGGCATATCGCAATCTTGGCCAAGACGTTCCCTCTCTTGTACACTCTAATTGAATAACGACGACGGTGGGTAAAAAATAATAACGAATGCGCGGGGCAACCCGTCTGTAGCATGCTACATACAGTAACTAGTACATCTTGTAAAAAGTTCTACGTGAATAAACATTACGTTCATTTCGTGTAATAATGACAATTAAACAATCATAACGACACAGTACTTGTTTTAATATTCATCTTTTTTTTCTCATAAACACTAGCCTGATTATAATGATAATGATGCTCCTGTAAAAACAAATACTACAATTAGGTATTTTGTTTGTTTGTTTTTTTTTTTTTTTATTACAGTTTAAATTCTTCGTCAACTAAAGAAGTTGGACTCCATATAGATTGAATAACGTAAAACCAATTTGTTACAATTTTTTTAATAAAATTATTTTCTAAATAATTTCAATAATACTGTCCTATAACACTGAACAGGAATATACATGAAATGTACAGAAACATCACAAACTAGATTCATTTTATAAAACATGTGCAAGTAACAATTTTTCATTATAAGTAGTCTAACAAAAGAAATATTGATAGCATTCAATTTTTGATTTATGAAATAATTAAATAAAAACTACGATATATGCACAATGTAACAGCTACTCAATGGAAAGAAAGTTGTTTATTTAGCAACTGTTACCATGTAATAAAATTATAACATGATATCCACTATCTGAAAAAAAAACTTTCCTGAATGTAATATAACGATTTGTTACGACTGACATACACATATCAATAATTTGCTCAATAATGACTATGTACAAAAATTAAAATAAAAATATCATTCTTGTTATTTACCCGTATCTGTATTTGTTTGTATGTTTTTAATAGTTTAAGTGATACTTCAATTTAATTATTTACTAAAATTCTTAACCAAAAATTTCAAAGAAAATTAAACAAATTTTTTATTGTTAATTATTAGTACAATTAAGTTTGTAAAATAATAAATTCTAAAGAAATAAAACTTATAAAAAACCTTTTAAATATTTCCTTTACAAAAATTGTTAACAATTTTTCATTGTTCTTGCTCAGTACAGATACATATCTGTACTATACAGATATATATATATCAAATTGGAATTTTTCTGAGAATTAAAAATATGTAATATTTTTATTGCTTAATAATATGAATAAAATCGATATATTATTAGAATACTAGAATGTAATTAGACTAACATCCATATCAGCAGTAAGCACGCGCATGAGTATGTGTTAAAAACCAATTTTTAATTTTTTTTTTTTAAATACTAACAACAACTTTCAAAATTATTATTATTATCTCCACCGAATCGGTTTCCACATTGAAGCATAACACAATCCGGGGGAGTGTCCTCTTACTCTAACAAGCCGGCTGGATCATAACTATTAATGCCTGCCTGACTCCCAGAGTATGGTTACCAGGCCCGACTATGTCGTTCTTGTTACCCCACCCTAGGAGCCGGGACTCTTATCTTTATGCCTTGTTTGCCTCAAACGAGAAAACCCAAAGGAGCATTCTCCCCGGGACTGGGGTCATTTCTACAAGAGGACGGAGAGTCCCCGTACTTCATCACTGCTACCCATCTGTGCATGCACAAACGAATAGCAGCGCAGCAGGGAGCTGTCCCTCATCCCCTCGTTGCCCTAACAGCAACTATCCTTCTGTTGAAAGTCCCATGTAATTTCAAAATCAATTTTCCAAGTAATTTCAAAATTACTTGGAATACTGATTCCTCACGATATTCTCAATAGTAATTAATTTATTAATGAGTAATAAATTAAAAAGCTCAATAGTTCTTTTATTACTGGAGTTTTTGGTGTCATTGCTGCTAATGGCATCCGTTTTTAAGTTTCTTTAAAGTTGTTTTCATAATTATTAACAGCTTGAACTTTAACAGTTATTCCTGTCTTGAATTAAAAAAAAATTAGTAGCGATGCCGATACTAATAAAGAAAGGAACCCTACAATTAGCTTCTGAGAATATTCTACGAGCAATAATTTTACAAAATTTGAGATTTTTTTAAATTATATTTTTGAATATCATCAAGTGAGCAAAGAATAATTATTATTATATTATTTATACTGGTTGTCTAGCCATCAAATGTACATGGTGTACCGAGGTGTCTTCGAAAGCACGACCTCTTACACGGTGTCCGTTGGGCGCATAGGTTGGATATGATTAGAGAGCACTTGTTCAAGATTTAAGGAGTGCCCAGCGTACAGCCTTAACTGTATGAACTGATGTTTTTAAAACAACCTCCTACGAGGCTACCACCATATTGTGAAAGGCTCTCCCAATCGATTTAGTGGTGAAAGTTCAGGCAGCCATGTGGTAATTGCGAAGAGGCCGAGGTATTTCGGATGCGGTTTCGGGCCGGGCTAATACCGAAACGAAACGGTGATCACAATGCACCGGATCTAAATTTCGTTCAGTTGCCCATCTTCCGCCTGCGGAAGAGGCAGTAGAGCCTCGGGATGGAAGCACGGCAGCTGGAATGGGACACCACGACTAAGGGAAGATCCCTGTACAAGTTTATACGGGATTTGGGAGGATGGTATGTCTCGAGTTCGTTTTTAAGGGCAACGGGTGCCCAGGTGCTCACCATCCATGTTAATTTGAACCAGTATCTGTTTCGGTTCCGCCTGACAGCTGATGAGTTCTGCGTCTGCAAGGAGCTCCAGTCAAATGAACACCTGATGTTTGACTGCCCTGCTCTTGCAGGGGGCGGCAGAGACCAGGCCACCTTGGAACTTAGAGACAATGGGAAAATTGGACACTCACAAACGGCGAGTCAATGTGGCGAGAACCGCATTGTCGGACCGTGTGGGAGTTCCTTGATGAGGTTGCTATGTTCAACCAACATCAGTAGTTTACTTAATGGAAAGACTCCTAACGCACTGCTGTGGGAAGCTAACCTTGAGATATATGGCTGACCACCAGCCAAAAAGGCTCCAAGCGCTTTAATATGGTAGACAGATTCTTGCTGGCATTCAGCGACCTAGGCGTGGCAGCGAATTGCTGTCTAGACGAAGTAAATTTTAGTTTATGTATGTCATATATATTTTTAGTAGTTGACGGGGTGCGCCTACCCATTTTAGTAAATATATGTCAAGTGAGCGGTTGGGACACGTAAGCCGGTGGTGTATGACACCGCGCATAGTCCGCTCACGCTGTTAGGTAAGCTGTAGGAGGTGTTTAGGACACTGGTCGCTAAACTGGTTCGAGGCTCAGTAGCCGTTTGTGGTACAGACATTCGGTCTTACGCTTTAGGAGAACGAATGGGGTGGTAGCGGAGGAATGCCAAGCAAACCAAATATTATTTATATATTTTTCGTGCGTTTAGACCAATTTTTATTTGTAAGATTTTGTGGTGCAATTGAGCTAAAGATTTTACGTGGATTTTATATATATGAAACATATTTAATTTTAAAATTATTATTATAAACGAACTAGTTAATTAAACTATTTGAAATTTTCAAGGTTTTTTTTTTGTATTAACTTGGCTTTATACCATCAAAAATACAAGTAAGCTACGATAGACAGCTGACTGATTTATTTAAAAATTATTTGCTAACGAAAGACTCATTTATTGATATTCACTAGACTTTTGTATTTATATGCGCACATGGAAGTGATACAAGATGGTCTTTGTATGATTACTTCAGTTCCTGTACGGGAAAGGGGAAGAAATGCACGTATGAAAAAAGAACGTAGACTAAGCCAGAAACTAAGCTAGATTTTTGGTGCTGAGGTAATTGCTTTAACAATTGAGCAACCAAAGACGATGAATTTAATTAAAATATAAATAAATCTTACTATTAATTTTTATAATTTAATTTTAAATTATAAAATATTTCAGTGCACTAAGTATCTTTTCTGAACCTTATTTCTTCGTAAGATTATTATTTTTATAAGTATATAAAAAATATTTAAAAATTATTTACAGTTATAAAAAGTCTTAGTTAAATGTATATAATCTTCGTAAATACTAATATTGATCGATCGGGTTAAATTCTACTCCCATTTTTTGTTAAGCCATCCACTGTGTAAAAGATGTAAGACAATGTAAAAACAGAATTTATTCTTAATGCATTGTTGGATTGAGATTACTTTAGTAGCAGTAGCAACCCTCAAGAAGTGAATGGGCTTACAGCAACTTTTAAGCGAGTGTGTTTGTGTTTGTAAGAGAGAGAGAAGTTGAGAAAACGAGAGAGAAAGCAAAGGAAAGAGAGAGAAAAGGAAGAGAGCAAGCAGTAAACATCCCCGATGTCGTCTCACCCCATGGAAAGGGTGGTTATGGGGTAGAAGGGAACGGACAAAGGAGATTAATCGCTGCACTTTCCGACTAAAAAAATGCCTGCCAGCTCGTCTAGCTTTAGCTTGCCTTGCCTTCTACTGGAGCTGTACTGAAATTGCAACTGTAGTGGTGTACTATACCATACTATTGCTGGCTCTGCTACTGATGGTAGCTTTAACCGACCTAAGCGATGTTAACGGCCTTCAAAACTCGAAGGACTAGAAAATCTTCTCGCCCGACTTCATCTACTCGCCTTCTTTACCTTTAAAAAAAAATTAAAAAGAAAGGGAAAGAAAGAAAATGAATGAGGAATGGTAAGGGGTCAACAAATGAGATATGAGGTAAAACAAAAAGAGCAGCACATCAAGGATTTACACAGATTTATCTTAGCTTAGCTTAGTTCAGTTTATTCTCAGCTATTGAACTGTTCAAAAAGTATTTTCTACGATAGCGTTAAGATATCTTATTCTTTAATATCAATACAGTAAGTATATTAGCATAGAATTCAGTAACAATGACTTTATCTTTTTTCCACTAAAATTAATTTTACCGATGTTTGTTTAAAAAATAACTCTTTTTAACAAATTGAAGTCTTTATAAAATAAATTTTCAGTTTCTTTTATTACAGTTTGTTCGGGATCAAAATTTCAAGAAAAGATAAATTGTTAGAACAGAATTTTTTTGACATTTTATGCGCAATTTATAAACGCAAATTTTTTTAGTGATATTTTGCTCAGTCCGTTCTGAATTTTAATAAAATTTAAAATATTTTTGTGGAATATTTATTGATCGTTTAATACGACTTCACGGTGAAAAATTAAACAGCCACCATTAAAGATTTTATTCGTCTTAACACAGACTTAGAGAGGATTCCTTTTACATTATCCAATAAATATAAAACTAGATTTCATCCACACAAAGATCACTGATTTCAAATATTTTTTAACTGATAGTATTTGATTGGCTGGTATTTCAAGTTTTTCTTATTATCTATAGCCCTTTGAATTTTGGCCTAAGTGTGTTTAATAAATGGTCAATCTCAACAATGTAGAACCATTGATTTGTTGAGACTTACGATTAAGTATGGACATAACACTGTTACAAAATATTCTCGAATATGTTATAATGGGGGCGCACAAATATATACCCGCTAATGCATTGTATTTAGGTATGGATTGGTTTAAATTTGAAGACCAGTTTGGCCCTTACCAAAAATAAAAAATCCTGCCACATAAGGCTTAAAATAAAAACAGCTTAGATACTAGAAATTATACCAATTATTGAAATTTTAGTCATGTTAACTCATCGTATTACCACGTTGTAGGTTAATTAAAAAATATAGGAAAGTTTTATACATTTTTTTTTTTTAAACTCACAACCCTCTTAATAATTTTCTTTTCTAATTAACAATCATAGCAGGGTCTGCTGTGTAGTGAGTTAAATGTTGTAGAAAAAAAATTATGATAATTTACTTAAAAAAAAAAAAATATTTTGAAAAATTAGTTGAACACTAAAACAAATTATTGGATTAATGCATACTACTTACTCGAATAAACTCGATTTATATGTTATCTTTTGATACGTTTCATATATATAAAAAAAATATTCAAAATTTTTAACCTTTGGAGAAAACAAAATGAAATTTTTGTTTATAAATTATAACAGAATGTATTTTATAATATCTCTTGCTAAAAAACAACCTAGCAAATTAAAATTTAAAGCACTCAACTATGTTGAATTAAATTAAGCATTTATAAAAAATGTTGTACCATACAAATATATTTACGGTTCTATAGAAAACTCTAAAGAACCCTTCCATTAGTTTTATGTAAGAAAATAATTAATCTGAAACAGTAAGCTTAATAAAAATAAAAAAAAAATAAATAAATTTAAAACATTCTAAACGAGGTACAAAACACACCAACATTATTAAACAAAAAGTGTGGCAAGTATGCTTAAAAGCTAATTGAAACCGTATCAACACCAATTAATTTAACAAAAAAGATATAACGAATGAATTTTGTGAATTCTATTTCTGTTTTTTTCAATGTAAAATAAAATTTAAATGCTGTACTTAAAGTAATTTAAAAAATAAACAAATAATTTTTTCTTTAATTTCCACAACTATTCTTTAATATGTTTTTAGTATATGTAAGAATTATTAGTAACATTAAACTATTAGTCAAAGATAATAGTATTTGTTTAAAATGTTTACTAGTATAATTTGCATATTTACTGATAAAGATTATTCTTTCATAAAAAAAATTGAAAATTATAGTTACTATATAATAAAATACATATATAATAATTACAATAAGTTATATTAATAAGTAATTAAAATTAATTATCGAGTAAGTAAAATAATTCCCATTAAGAAAACACGGTTTTATTTTCTAGATCGGAAAAAAGGAGAGGATATTAATTTTTTTTTGAATAAGTAGCTTATATATATAATATCTGAAGTTCACCGGGACTTTCATAACCTATTCTACTCGGAAAAGTAATGGAAAAAGTTCATATAAATATATGTCCTAAAATGCTTCGTTTGTTTGACGTACAGTAACTTTGTTAAATGGCTAATAAACACATAAAACTTATAAATGAAACTCATAGAAAATTTAATTATAAACAAAATAGTGTAAAAGTTTATTAAACAAACAAAAGTTAGAAAAATTTGAATTTTATTTAGAAACAGTATATTACTACATTTGTCAGAAAAATACTTATTTAATGTAAAAAAAAAATAATAAATTCTTTTACGGTGATGAAAAAATTTGTAAAATAAAATTTTCTATTAAAAATTGCTATTAAATTTTAAAAAAAATTGAAACCGAACAAAAAATGTAAAATAAAAATAAATAAACAAAAATAACTAGTATATAATGTTTTATTAATGATAGAAATAAAATAAATTATCTGAAATATTATTATTTAAAAGTTAATAAAATAACAGTTGATCAACAGTGCCGCAATACTGCATTAGTGTTTAAAAATCACTCTATAACGTATATTAAGTATATAGGGAACTATGAACTACACCGTCATTAGCGAAGGTTTTCTGACGATTTTAGTTTGAACGTGCTATTGAAATAATGCCGAAGTTATTTACAACAGAGTTGCCGTAGAATATGAAACATGTTTTCCTAATCGTAGGATTCCAGATCCCAAAACAATTCGCAACAAGATTGCGACTTTACAATCTTCGGGAAACGGGTTCACTACCTAGGATTCGTACCATCTACGAACATCTGTCCAACACGATGCTGTTATTGATGAAATTATTATCAATTCAACCCAGGCGTCAGTATAAGTCTTTCTAAGCGGATCGGAGTTTCGTATTTGATGGTTTGGAACACAATTAAAACAAGTTTTATCCTTATCATAAACAACCGGTTCATCTACACCCTGGACACGGTCCGCTTTGTTTGGAATTCTGCAGCTGGAAGAATACAAATTGGCAACGCTAAAAGTTTATTTTGTTTACAGACGAGGAAAATTTCACTCGAGATGGTCTCAAATAACTTATGCAATAAGCATTTATGGGCGGAAGTAAATTCTCATGAAACGGTTTAAGGCAATTTTCACACCGATTTATCATCAATGTATGGATCGGGGCCTTCTTTACAATCAGTTGTTTGGACCGTTCATATTACCTGGTTTCTTAAATGCCGAGTTCTACTTGCACTTTCTTTAAGAAGAACTGCCCCAGCTGGTTGAAGGTGTACCTCTAGCACTGTGACGCAAAATATACTTCCAGCACAATGGCGCGCCTTCCCACTTTTGTTGTGCCGTTTCCTCTCACTTAAATCATTATTTCCCTGAGAAATGGATCAGCCATGGAGGTCCATATTCCTGGGCACCAAGATCGCCTGATATGACGACACCTTTCGATTTTTGAGTCAAAATATTTATATAAAAATAATATATATTTTTGAACTATATAGTGAGGAATAAACTGTACGCGTTATGGATGCGGCTGAGTAACTTAAGGACAGCCCTGAGGAACTAAAATGAGCAGCAAACGCAGGTCAGAAGCGCGCCAAGAAATGAGTTGAAAATGGCGGGCTCATTTTTGAACATTTATTATGAACTGGTATGTAAATACACTTTGTACTATAATAATGTGCTATAATGTATAATGTACTTTTTCTAAATAAAATTCAAAATTTTCTAACTTTTCCCTTTTTTATTCAATTATGACATTTTGCTCAGAATTAAATTCACTACATGTTTTGTTAAAACAATTTATGTGTTTATTACTCGCTCAACAAAATTACTGTACGTCAAACATAAAAACACAGGATTTTACCCCAGTTTTTTGTTTTTCGTCCTAGATTTCTTAAAAATTACTACTACAAATACGGTTCTGAGATCTATTTAATTACATTTTTCAGGTCAAAAACCATAAAAAATAAAATACTGTCTCTTAATTAACGTCCTAAAAATTTCCGTACGACCTCATTTCACTGGGGCAACTGAAATCCGAACGAAATCTTTCACTAACCTTAACTCGCAAACGAAGCATTTTAGTACATATTTTTATATGAACTTTTTCCATTATTTATACGAATAGATTAGGTTATGAAAAACCGGGGAGAACTTCGTATATACAGTGGTATATATTAAATTTTTTTTAAATTATAAATTAAAAAAAATATATATATATATGCATTAATATGTATACATATGTAATATACATGTATTAATATGTATACATTAAAATATATAATATATACATTATTAATGTCCTCTTTTGAGACACTTTTGTTTGAAATCGTACTTAATGAGCTTCAAAAATTTTAATTATTTGAATTGAATAAAATTTTATCCACAATTCATCACCTTTTCTTCAAATTCTACCCAGTAATATTATGTTATTGAGGTTTGCTAATATTTCATAAAAAAATTGAAAAATCTGTCACAGTGACATCAATACATAATCAAGTAATTTAAAAGGTATCCAAATATATTGTTCCTTATCAAAAGTGATTAAAAAAAATAAAATCGAAAAAGGCCTGGAAAAAAGCATAATTTCTTTTTACATCACATAACAAGAATTGACATGTCTTGAATTATAGAAAAATAATAATTAATTTTTAAAAATTTTATCTGTGATATCATTTATTTCTACTGAAGGGTTGAGCAAGACACGAAGCATACCACTTATCAAAAATATGAAAAACTGATTTCTTTTACTCAGACTTCTACATCTATTTAAATTCAAACCACTACCATTGAAAGTATTAATACTCCACGGAATAAATAAAAAATTTCACTGTTTTATTCAGTTATCTGTAAGTAAAAGGTAAATAAAATCTGACACAAAAAATAAAAATTACTAAAATAAATATTATATTTGTATCTAGAAAATCCCTCGATTAACGTATACTTTTACTATAACTTATATTTGTTAAGTGTCGGTAAGTATATTAGGTAACAAGAGACGGGACGTATTATGGAATTGTGCGAATTGCATTGATCTTTTAATAATAATTTTAAAAAAAACCCTAAACAGCAATAGACAGCGTTTATTACGTTTTATGTTCTCTGTGGCTTAAATTATATAAAATAAACCGATATGTAAAAAACAGAACAGGAAAAGTATTAAAGTATTTTAAATCAGTAAATATACTGATTTATATCCTTTTTTCCCTAAAATCTTGGATGAAAAACTGTTTTAAGCTTTTAAAGGTGATTTGATTAAATAAATACGTAAATAAAAAGGTTAATTATATATATTTTTTGTCAATATTATATGAATTAAATTTCATTTACTTAGTAAGATCAAAAAAGCTTTAAGCTTTTGATCTTTATATCAAACCATTTTAAAAAGCGTTAATAATTTACTAGTAAACATATAAAAATAAAAACTTAAACAGAGTTATTTTATTTTCGGATAAAACTCCCCGCACACTATTTATAAATTGAATTAATTTTTTTTTAATATACTATAAATATACGAGTTTGTGTATTCTTTGCCTACAACCAAATGTTTGAATTGCATCAATAAACTTTGATCAGGTAAAAACGTTTATATACTTTGTTACTTTATAAAAGAAAAATTTAATTAAAAAAAAAAAATTCACCTCTTCAGTCAGTTAAAATAAATGTTAACTACAGGCAAAATGAAATTACATTATACGTCGGCTGCTGAGAAACAACGAAAAATGAAGGTAAATTTTTTGAAATAAATTATTTAAAAAATTAGATGTTTAAATAGATTTTATCATACAACCTTCATATCAAATTTTTCATTTTAAAAATTTGAACCATCTTTAAACTGAAATAAAAAGGTACTTCAATTACTTTGTGCAGGTAAAAGAAGCCTAAATTTAGAACTTTTACAGGAAAGTTTCTACAGCTCATTGGTATTTATTTTAACGGAAATAAACGAAATTTTACTTATTAAAATAAAGCAACCTAAAAAAAAACCCCCCGCCGGGATGATCTAGAGGTAAACTTGTCATAAATCCGCCGATTTCGAAGTTGAATTTCTCAGGTTCAAATCCTAATAAAGACAGTTACTTTTATTCGGGTCTGAATACTAGATCGTGGATACCGGTGTTCTTTGGTGGTTGGATTTCAATTAACTACACGTCTCAGATGTAGTCGACCTAAGTTTGTTCAAAACTAAAGATTTACCGGTACAATTACATTACACTGATAAGTCGCTAATGACTGTAACTGTTGATGCGACTATAAATAAAATATTAAAAAAAAATTAACAAATAAATTTAACAAAAGATACTCTTGGATATCTTATTTCGTTCAGGATGAAATATGATTTTAAGTCCAATATTTTTCTTCTGTTTTTTACAAACGTAAACTTTCTAGATTAAATTAGAAAAATAAATAAATATGCGATCTGAACACTTACATAAATGAACAATATTGTATCATCATATAAGGACAGAGTTTCTTAAGTAAATCTTGAATTGATTGACGTAGTAAAAATCATATTTTTTTATCGAGTTACCATTGAAACCAATTAGGTTTTTTGAACATGTTTAGAACTATATAATTTCTGAAAATATCCAAAGACTAATGTGTAGAATCAAATTTAGAATAAATGTTATACTGTCCGGCATATCTAACAACTTAAGCTTAAAAAAGCTAGACATTATTAAATAATTTCTAAATGATTAAATTCCAATTTTATTTAATTTTTTACAAAAAGAATTTAATCTGAAAATAAAAAATTGCTCATGAATTATTTAATTAAGAAAATTAATAACTAATTTTTATTTTTTTAGCGTACCAATGGCTTTTCCTAAAATTTTATTTATATTTTGTTATTTCTTAGTATAGCAGCGTGATTGTATAATTCAATTGACACTTCCAGTGTTAAAAAAAATCTCACATCAAAATTCTTCTTACATCTAATAATATGAAATGATAGATTTATTATAACAAATATAATAAAAGAATATTTAAAAGAAAATACTTTTTCTAGAACCTATAGGGTTTTAGCTTCTATTGAAATAACATGAAATATTTCAAAATGTGAAGTATAATCCAAAAATAGCAAACAAAATTATTTTATAAAAATTGTGGAGAGAAACAAAAAAATTACCTTTTTGATAAGTTGTAAGAAAACTAACATGATTTTATTGACATCTTATACCACCTAAATTCCAAAAAAGAGTTAGAAAATTTAGTAATAAAACAATTCTAGTTGTAAATCATTGGCGTGTATCAAAAATAAAGTTTAATCCTACTCTACTAAAGGGCATTAGTGTGTTTGTGTGTCCGACCCTCTTAGCTTAGCACCGGAATGTACCGATCACTAGCGGAAAACCCCGATTCGTAAGTACATATCTCGAGGTAGTCAGTTGTGTACTTGTTACATTATTATACATCGATATCGATATATCGCATACATATCAATATATATATATATATATATATATATATATATATATTAATAATATATATTTTTTATTTATGTGATTGTTTTTATTCATAAAATAATGAACTATAACCACAAAGTAGGCACCGGAATGTACCAATCACTAGCAGAAAATCCCGATTCCTTAGTATCAATTTCTAGAGTTAAATTTCTAATTTAATTTTCGTTATATTAACTTTCATCATTCATAAAAAAATATTTTTACAAAAGAGGTAATCAATTTTGGACAACTAATAATCCCGTTCTGAGACGCCGTCCACCCGGAGGGCCTAGCTGCGGAAGGCGTGCCGTGGGTAAGCTTCTGCAGCTAGTAATGACATAAAAGAAACAACGTGCGAAAAAAATACAAATAGAGTTAATAAAGCGACATAATATAAGGAACTGAAATTTCTTTAAAAAAACTTTTAATCGGTTACAAAAAATTGTGTAAATAAACTAAATTAATGATAAAAATGATTCGATAAATAATTCACCTGTCATAGCTACAATGAATTTATTACAAGTCGTATAGTCGTATTTAATTCGCATACTAAAAGGTTCTCTCACTAGTTTTCTTTAATGTAAAAAAGGCAGAAGTAGAAATAATGAGAATTAAAAGAATTGCTAAATAAAAAAGATATTTATCTGCCTATAAATTCAAAAAAAATTCTTTAAAAACTTACTTGCAAGATATAACTATGAAGAAGGGCAACGGAGAAGTTAATGGATGAAAAAGTTTTAAAGAAGCTGATGAATACGTCGGAGGCTGAATGATTTCGAGTATTATAGAGCAAAGAATTCTTACAAGACTTTAGGACGAAAAAATATTAAGAATTATTATCAAAAGTACCAAAAACTAAATTTTACATAAATCAGTGTTTAAAAAGGTGTTCATGAAACGGTAATTTTTAATTAGTATCCTTAAACAATAAAATAATCTTCCAAGTTTACCTATGGAGCAATATTAACGGAATATTTTCTCAAATATGTATATTTTTTCACATACATATTTGATAATATTAAATAATTATATTAATGAAAACAGATCTGTACAATATTAAAAGTATACGATAAAAAATACATTCTTTGTATAAACAAAACTCATGAAAATTCACATAAGAATTTGATGAAATTCTTATTCAGAAGTACAAGCCAAAAGTTGCATAACAAATCAAGTGGAATTACATTAAACTAAAAGTATGAAAGTAAAGTTATTTTATTTTAAAACTGAAAGAAGCAGTTTCATTTTCAGGTTTCTATAACAGCGGTACTGCAGTCATGGAAATTTTTAAAATGCGATTCAAATTCAACTTTACCTATAAAACCAAGTATGATAAAGTCAAGGTAAGTCACGCTTTCGAAACCGACATAAGCTCTCAACGGTAACAATTCAGCAACGAAATTTACGTCTACATCTATGTTTCCCTATCTCTTTCTTTCTCTATCCAGACAATTTATCTCTAGCTCTCTCTTATATTACGACTCATTCTCTCACAGTCAGTTTACAAACAACGAGGACTGTAATAAAATTCACTTCAATCTCAGCTTTGTGTGGCTGTTTCTTATTTGTTTTCTTTCCGTTAGTAAACTATGAATCCGTCCATCCTTTTCATGGATTTACATTCATGCTCACCAAGATTGACAGCACTCAACAAAATTTTGTCTTTTAAACGACCGCTTACTTTATAATCCTGAAAATGAAACTAGTTTTCAAACACTGAAATTATATATATGTTTAAAATTTTTATTATCGAAACAAAATGCAATACTTGCAAAAAAATTTCGTTACGAAGAGCAGGCATCAACAGTTATAGTCATTAGCCGTTTGGAAGTTGGTAGCGTATGAAAAAATGTCATGCCTGACCGGGATTCGAACCCGGGATCCTCGCACCAAATCTCTAGAAGATAAGTAATTCACGGAGGTCCGCACCATTCATTTATAATGACTAACTACGTATGCACTTTTTTAATTAAAATTTTAATAAATTTTACTTCGTAATTTGTACGAAGTAAAGTATTGATCGCGAAAAATGTCGGTTTTCAGATTTCAACGGAAATATTCATTTTGATTAGTTTCAGTGTGACGTCTGTAGGTACTAAGTATCTCGCATAACTCAAAAACTATTAGCCGTAGGATGTTGAAATTTTAGATTTAGGACTGTTGTAATATTTAGTTGTACACCTCTCCTTTTGATTGCAATCGACTGAACCAAAACTGTCCAAAAAAGCTCCAAATCCAAAAGAGTTTTGATTTTAGATTTTTTCTTTTAATTAATGAAATATTTGGTTCTTACAAGGGTAAAGCACATCGATCGGTTCGAATCAGACTTTCTCCTTTTTCTACTTTTTTTTTACTTAAATATATTGATTATTTAATAATTATTAACCTCTGATTGTAAAACGTTTTTTCGATAAATAATAATTCAATAATACCAATAAAAAAAAATATGAAAAAATATCAGAAGTTATTAATGAAATAAAATTTTATGTACTTTTCATTTTAAAAAATGTGTATATGTAATTTAATAGGCGTACAAGGAAGTCATGTGATGTCGACATTCGATTTTTTCTAATACCAGTGGAATTACAAGTTAATTTTCATAAACTTGAAATATTTAAAAGATTAATTCAATTTGAATAAATTGGTAATTAAAAAAAAGCACCTGGCAGTAAAATATAGTAAGTAATAAGATATTGTGAAATACGCTAACGGAAATAATAATATAAGTTACTACATACAATTGCTAGGAAATATATATAATATAAACATACTAGAGAAAAAGGTGGGTCTACGGCTCGTTGCGAAAATGTTACATGGTTTATGTTTCATTACACATGATTTTGTTAAATTATTTTGCCAATAGTAACTAAATGATGTTCTTAAAATCAGCGTACTAAAAAGGTTCGTATCAAGAAATATAAATCATTCAAACTAATTATTCGTTTGAGCGCTGCGCGCAGCCACCCCGCGCACCGCGTTGGCCGGTCTGCGCCATTAGCAGCTAAAATAAAAATGTGATGTAGACACTAAATGACTTCCTTGTTCTCCTATTAAATTACAAATTTTTTTTAAATGAAAAGTACGTAAAATTTTATTTAATTAATAACTTCTGATATTTTTCCATATATATATATATTATTGTTATTATTGAATTATTATATATCGTAATTTTTTTTTTTACAATCGGAGGTTAATAATTATTAATAAATCAATATATTTAAATTTAAAAAAAGTAAAAAAAAAAACGAGATGTAATCTGATTCGAACCGATATGCCTTCCTCTTGTAAGATCCAAATATTTCATTAATTAAAATTTTATTTTGTTATAATTCTGGAACCAATGAAATACGTACCAATTATGACATATCATTGAAAGGTTCCCAATGAGGGCTTATTACTGCAGTTAAGAAAAACTCCACAATCCAAATTTTTTGTATTTTGTACATTTGTAATCAAAAGAGGAGGTGCACAATTAGATGTTACAACAGTCCTATGCGTACATACGCACAGACGTCACGCCGAAACTAGCCAAAATGGATTCACGGATGGTCACAATGAATTTTTTGAAAATTAAAAACTGAAATTTTTCGTTATTACAATACTTTCTTGTACTTCGTACACGGGAGTAAAATTGTGAGCAGATGCAACAAACAAACCAATGCACCATCCGTTTTTATGGAAAAATATACACATAATATAGCTGGAATGGAATTAGTACGTAAAATAGTATTTACGTATACATATCAATTATAATGAAATTAGTTCTTTATATCACTCTCTTACAATAACTAATTCTTTTTACCTATAACAAAGGCCTCTTCGGGCAATCTCCCTTGTAACTCCTCTAATTTTAATAAATACTAATTATTACTCATTATTATTACTCTTCTTTGCCTTCCAATATTACTAAATTATTATTATAATATATTCAGTTTACGATTCCTTAATTTTTTCATGTTTTATAAAACTTAACTTTTCTAAAATTAATGACATAAAAACCTGCCAACAATATGCCAAACAGTTTTGATTCCGGATAGTGTAACGGGAGAGTACTATTAAATTTTCAAAAGATCCTTTTGTCCAGCAACAGCGACGAAACTGTAGAAAACTGCAACTTTCAAAATCGTAAATAAATGAAATTTTACCATTAAAATATTTGTTTTATGTAATACCAGGTACTAGAATACCACAGCACAATAACATGATGTCAAGTTTTCTGCAGACACGGCAAGGCATATGTAGGAATATATATTATGTGGCGTGTAAATGTTAAAGTACCGGAAAATGTGTAGTCTTGTACAGATTCAGGGCGATCATTCCTGAATCGTGTGGTCAACAAAAGAACATTGATGGGCATCATCAAGTGTCAAAATCCATATAAAAGCAACTACCTTTATTGGGATTTGAACCTTAAAAATCGTGACTTTGAAATCCGCTGATTTACAATGACGAATTTCCCACTAGACTAACACAACTGACATATATATATATATATATGAGATATATATACAGGTTTATTTATAACATATATAATAATTACTGTAAATTTCAATTTACATAAAATACCATATTTCTTTAAATCATTAATTTCAAATTTAACCGATAAGTTCAGAAAATCAGAAAGCTAAGAAATATAATATAAAATATAGAAAAGTGATGCAATGATCTAGTCTATTCCCACTGCTCTTTAATCTATGCAGAATAAGCATTTTTATTACAAAGATCCAGAGAGGAGAAAATTAAGTACAAAGGTTCAGTGTTACTGAGAATTAGTAAAAATAAATGGTTCAGATTAATCGTTAGAACAGTAAATTAATTTTCAAATAAATTAAGATAAAGAGAAAAACTATGAATAAGACATTAAATTAAAAAATAATATATTAAAATACTTAGCTCCTATTAAAATAGGAGCTAAAATAAGCATAAAGTATTAAAATACTTAATATAATATTAGGATTTGGAAAATTTTCTTAATTATAAAATAAAATTCTATTTTCTGATTACTTTGCGATAGTATCGACTGATACTAAAAGAATTTATACAGTAACAACGAATTAGCTGTAACGACAAAAAAATTGGTCCCGTTTGGTTTGCATTGAATTTAATACCACTTAAAGAAAAAAATATCTGCCAAACGTCTGAAACACGAAACGTCTGAAATATCGACAATATTTATGAATAGATATAACAATTTTTAGTTAGCTATATCTAAGTCGATATTGTTAAAATATAGAGCGGATGTTTATGTAATAAATACTGTGCTGTATTCAGTATTTCTTTTGAACTGTACTAATTCGTCACAGTAAGACACATATATGTGTTCCGGATAAGCTGTCACGTCGTTGCCGACAATCTAGAAGCGCTTACGTTGTATGATTCTCGGAATTTTGCACTGAATTTAATAGCTCCCTTTAAAATCAATGTACCGACATAAATGTTACTATTACGCATTCAGCATAAGTTAATAAAAAACACTACGTGGAGTACTGATTTCTCATTCGATAAAGAGTTGTACTTTTTTTTTCTTATTACGAGTTATAAAATGTTTAAAAACAAATTACTGTCCGTAGAAGAAAAAGCACACATAATACATTTGGAAGAAAAAACACCTATATCTGTAAAGAATTATCAGTGAATCACTAAGCTGTCTAATTATTTGGAAAAATCGGGATAAAATTCAAGAAAAGTTGTTCTTTTCATATGAAAAAAAAAAAGAAATACGGGGTACTTCGTCAGCACTTGACGAAGCATTACTGCAGTAATTTGTCCAGTTTCTCCTTTGGAGAAGCAGTCCAGTTATATTTCAGAAAGCCGAGCATTTTGCGTCTAAAATCAACTCAAATTTTCGTCGAGTTCTTGATAGATCCAACGCTTTCGCAATTGTCACAATATTGTCGTCGGGGTGAGTCATCTGGTATTACGTCTGGAGTAACTAAAAAATTATTAAACATCATTTGGCCTAAGGGAAGGATACTCCAATGATGAAGTTTCTAATGCAGCCGCTTTATTTCAAGATGACTCCAGAAAAAAACTTTCAAATTTAAGGGAAAAAATGTTCCGGAGGGAAAATGTTGAAGGGACGAATAAACTCTCTTGATTGCAACAAACATGATAGGCACAGATAAAGAAAGACGTAGTTACAGGTAAAGCAAAGAAACATTGCTGCTTTAAAATCATTAAATCCTTGCCAGTGCAATATGAATTCTATTTTAAGGCAAGGATTACGTCCGAGTTGTTTGAAAGAATATTTCATGAGTGGGATTCAGAATTTAAGAGTTAAAAAACTCTTAAATACTTCTTATATACTCTTAAATACTTCTTATTGCTCACCCAAATGTTAAATCGCTTCAGCAAATTAAACTGATTTTTTACCTCGTAATACAACCTCTGTTTTACAACCATTAGACCAGGACATTGTCCATTCATTCAAAATAATTTCCGTTAACTGATGTTAAAAATTTTAGAAAACATTGAATTAAAGTTGAAAAATAATGTTAATGTACCTCAAGAGATTTTAATGGCCGCAGCACGGGATAGGGCACACAGTATCGCACACGCCGTGTTAAGTATCACAAAAATGTGATGTTATAACAGATTTTAAATATTTTGTTAATTTATAAAGTTCAAAATAAACATCTAAGTTGAATTTTATAATAAAAGAATTCTCTTATTAGGTATCGTAAAAACCATTCAAGATTAGTTATTCTAAAAAACCGAAGTAGAAACATAATTTATTTTTAAACAGAGAAGTAAGTACAGAATAGAAATTGAAAGACTAATACAACAAATAAAACATCAGAATTTCGTCATCACTGCACAAAATAAGGCAATTTTTTTTTTGTATTACTGTTTTTAAAGGTCAGATAAAACAAAAAACCGGTTCTGTTTAATCGTAAGCAAGAACTCAATAAAACTTTAATATACGTACAGAGGAATTCCAGAAGAATATGACAAATTTTCAGGACTAGTTCTACCGTTGAAAATAAAGAAAATTTCATATAAATATAGATTCGGTAACGTTTTTGTTCTGGAATGTCGGCTGGCGAAAGATGTCGTTCTGCGGCTTAGGTAAAAATTAAACCATACTGTAATTCTTGCAATCAAATAAAAGTTAAATTTAGTGATTTTATATGAAATATGACGTAAAAAAAATTTAGTTCCAGAACTGTGATTTTAGTAGCTTTTGAGAAATTTGTGTTAAAAGAACGGGTCGAAAATCACACTATTTTATGTTTGGGGTGAAATAGATTTGTTAAACGGGTAATAAATACATAAACATTTTAAACAAAACTTGTAGAAAATTTGATTCCGAGTAAAATTGTATGAATAAAGTCTATAGAAACTAAATTCAAACATAAGAATTCAGTTTAATAAAAATATTTTTTTTCCCTCTTTGAAATACAATAAATAAAATATGATAATATAACGAACATATATATTATTCAGCTATTTTGTGTATACTGTAATATCTATTATTAACTGTATAAAGAAAAAACGTTCGCCGTGTATAAGAATGAAGAATTTTATTACGTTTAACTAATGAAATGACGGATTTATTATAATTAATTCAAAAATAACAACTTCCTTATTTTTTTTAAATATTAAAATAGAACCGTCCCTTCTCGATTTAATATAATTTGGAGCCATTTAGGATACTTCATTCTAATTTAGATTACATTTTTGCAATAAAAAAATTACCTCAGTAATGGAAATCGAATATTCCCATAAAATATATATACATTAAATATTTTATTTTATGTAAATTTTGTTTGTTAATACAGATAAAAAAAGTTAAAGAATTCAACAAGAGAGGATCATATAAAAGAAACAATAACGTAATCAAAAAAAAAAACATACTTCCAGCGGCAAATTAAATATAACACTTGTATTCATTTACAAACGCAAAATGTCGGATATCACAAAATTAAAATTAAAATAGTTCTTATTAACACACTATAAAAATTAGATACCTGGGAAAATTACTATAAAAAATAATCAAATTAAAAATATAAATAAAAGTTAACTATTAAAATATTATATTTTGAATAGTATAAACTTCAAGGAAAATCAACTATCTTACCTAATGCATATGGTCAAAAAACACTCAAATTTAGGTAAAATAAGAGTAGAAATAGCATAAATAATGGTCAATTACCAAGGCATAAATAATATATGAACCTTGATACAAACTACTGAAGAAAAAAATATTCTGACATAAGATGTTCGGCGAGAAAGAGGAATGAAAAACTACGATCAACGAGTAAATATAAATAATTTGCTAAGCAAAAACGGCATTTTTTTATAATATAAAATTTTAGAATATTCCTTTGTTAGTGTCATTTTTATTTGTAAATTAAACAAATAAGAAATAAGAACCATTATATAACATATTGACATTTAAAAATAGTTATTTTTTAAGTCAAAATTTGTCGTATAAAAAAGTTTTTTATATATTTAAACTAACAAATTTTGATTTAAGATAATATTAACGTACCGACTTATTTGTCGCACAAAGTCAAATTTAAAAAGTGTTTCTCTTGTAACATAATATAAAGACATCATTGATAATAG
Source organism: Lycorma delicatula (assembly GCF_047948215.1). NCBI lineage: Eukaryota > Metazoa > Arthropoda > Insecta > Hemiptera > Fulgoridae > Lycorma > Lycorma delicatula. The sequence goes on along the minus strand of NC_134459.1, from coordinate 74,383,686 downwards.
TAATTTACTTTACTTAAAAATATAAAAAAACCGTGTATAACCACAAGTATGGTTTGGATTAAAACAAGCATGTAACAAACAACAATTTATTGGAAAATACAGTAATAGTAATTCTTAAAGAATGTAAGATCTGATTGATCTCTATAATGAAAAAATTCAGGTAAAACATTTTTTTTTCTATTTTTAATATCTTTTAAAATTAATTTCATTTGGAATATTTTTAAAATACTTTAACCCTAATGAAACATTATTATTAAAGTTTCATAACGAACTAATTAAGTAGTTCTAAAAGTATATATATATATTAGAAACAAGTTTAGAATTTTATATAACCTGATGATAACAATTAATTTAACACCTAAATTAAACAAATACTTTAAACCACTGAACAAATTTTAAATTATTTTTTTTAAACAAGTTTCAAAAATATACGTTATAAATTGCCGATCTCCCTTAAACGTCTTGGCCTTTCATCCAGGAGTCCCGAGTTTGAATCCCTGTCAGTCATGGTAATTTTTATACCCTATAAAATTCCATTTACATTCTGTCTTTATAAGCTTTATTTAAAGCTTTAGTGGTGAATTAATGAATTATTAATCTGTCAAACTAACGAAAAGCAGATTCTAATATCTCTGCTACTAAATTAAAAAATGTTTGATTTAAAAAGAAAAAAAAAATTATTATTTACTGATTAATGAACACTTTTATTACAGCATTACACTTTTTCCACTTGTTAGATTTTAATAAAATTTATTGGTAGATTTGATATTAATAAAACTAAGCTAAAATTTAAAATATTTCATATATATAATGAATGATGTCATGTCATTTAAGTCAGATAAACATTTTTCAATTTTCCTTTTGAATACCGGTACTGTACATACAAAAAAATTAAAACATTCAATCTGAAAAATTTTTTTCTAAACAATTCTTAATTATTTTTTTGTTAGTCTGACATATTCTTGGTTATTTGTATTCGGTTGTTATTGTAAAATATTGTACACAATATTTTTAAAACTGTTTGCCAATAAAAATACATCCACATAAAAAACTTATTATTATACCATAATCTTGACAAAAATTTCTGACGGCGAGATCCTGTGAAGTACGTCTACAATAATAGCTGATACGAAACTCTTCACAATTTAAAATATAATATTCTGAAACATTTTCAAATGTTCTTTAAATTTACATTTACAGACATTCATTTACAGTATATAAACGAAAAAGTTTTATATAATCGTACTTAGGAAATGTAAAACGTTTCATAAAAATTCAAAGTTACAATATTTTAAACTAAATTTCAAACCAAGAATACATCTTTAGTTTATATCTATTGGTTTTTTTTTTACTTATTACCAAACGGGAAAAATTATGTTTTCAAAACATTTCCAGTGATTCAGTTAGGTTATTTTACATTAAATCAGTAGAAAACAATTATGTTTTGCAACAACGATTTTAAGAATTCTTGTAGGAATAAAAATTATATCTGTAACAAAATATTTAACATTATTTTATATCTTGCTTTTAACGGAACGCAGTATGAAGCTACAACATAATTAATGGTTTTAACTAAATGTAACTGTTTTGAGGTAAGTTTAACTGTATGTTGATTACACTTACGAACAATTTTACAAAAAGAAAAAAAAATTATTGCGATTCTTAATTAGTAAAATTTTGAATTCAAATATACTTCTTACTACTATTAATATTCAAATAAAAGTATTCATTCAAAAAAGTTAACTTAATATAACATCATTTCAAAATCTGTTATGAATGTTTTAAAAGTTTAAAAAAATATATATATATATATATATATATATATATATATATATATATATATATATATATATATATATTTTTACGTTAAAACATAATAAATTATTACCTTAAACACATTTTTATAAACCGTTAATTTATTTGTTCAAAATTAACTGATGAATATAAGAAGCTACACATAAACAGCTGCTCTTGTAAACTACGTACGTTTAGAATTTTACAGTTCACCAAACTTTTAATTGATTTGCTTTCACTTACATATTAACTGGAACAGCTGTATTATCTTCTAGAGTATTAAAACAACATTATTCTCGACCACAATGTTTTAGTTTTGAAATAGCCTTAATTTAGGAAATTTTAACTTAGTTTATTATGTTACGTGTTATAAACGCTTGATTTATTTGTAAAAATTTATATAACTTGATTAAAATAGAGGTAAACTGGAATAATATATATACAAAAATTATATCAATAAAAATGATATAAATTTAAATGAAGTGTTCCTAATTTTTTTCTTTATATATATACGAGTTCTTTTTCCACTAGTACCTTAAATTTTAATGTTTACGATTATAAATTAATGTTTGTGAAATTAATACTATTTTACTTAATTAATATTTTATATTAATGAACTTTTTAAAAGTTATCTCCCACAATATTGCTGTTTACTTAAAAAAACAATTATTTAATATTACTATATTATTATTAATTAAAAAGAAGGATTTTTCCAATGAAATACAAAATTATATAAGTAAACGTAAACAGAATTTATTAAAAAAAAATTATTTATTCTTTATTGTGTACTCCTCAAATAGAATTAAAAATTTTATTCAATGAAATTTTGATAACGACAGTACCAAGTTTTTAAAATCTTAAAAGATTATTTATTCCACAAAAATTAATATTTTAATATTATTTATTATTAAAATTATTATAAATAAATAAATTATAAAAAAAATTATGATACTTAAATTTATAAATTATAAATTATTTATAAATTAGTATTAGTATTAGTATTAGTATAGTAAATTAGTATTTATAAATTATAAATTATTTATTATTATATATAAATAAGATATATAACAAATAACTACTACAAAGTGCAACTGGAATAAACCGTGTAAAGTTCAAGCGATACAAATACCATCTCAAGGACATTTATTATAAATAAAACAATAGTGATGTGAATAAAGATATTTTATCAGCATGAGGTTGAAAAATAACTATTCCTGTTTATTAAAAGAGATTTATCTACAATAATCTATGATCTTTTACCTACAAATATTACGTGGTATTATAAATATAGTTCATCGTAATTCTTACTATAACCGTAACTGAAATCCTAGTCTAATTCCATTTTATTTGTATGTAAATATTTTAATGGAAAAATGTTGTATGATATTAATGTTTGTTTATAAGATTATCCTATAATCGTTAACATTTAAAAAAGCAGCTAACCGATCAAATACAACTTAAAATATAAAAGAAAAATTGAACTATGATAGTAGATTCTACATATTCACTACCTTCCATTCTACAGTAGGGTAAGTCTGAGATATATATATATATATATATGTGTGTGTGTATGTATGGTTATAAAAATAGGTAAATAAAACAAATAAAAAAATAACATAAACTCAATAAATAAAATATTTTTCAGCATTTCACAATTAGTAGTTGAAAATAAAATAAACATATTTTTTTTTTGTAATCAATTGTTTAAGTTTCATTTAATCAAAATACCAAAGACAAATCTTTATATTTGACTAATTTTAAAATATTGGAAAAATTTATCATTTTCGAAGATATATTTTTATCTAAGAAAATAATATGTTTTTATTTAAAGAAAAAAAATGTTAGGCCTACATATTTTTTCAAATAATAAAACAAATAACTGATAAATAAAGAGAAACAAATATTTTATAAATGTAATAAATTAATATAATTAATATTTTTAGATATAATTCCGTGGAAATTAAGATATTTCTATAGAAAAAGAGAAAAAATATGTTTCCATAAACATTTATAATTATTAAACACGTACATATAAAATTAAAATAAAATAATTTCCTGATAACCTAACAAAAAAATTTAATTTACAAAAAAATAATCTGAATAAAATATATTACAAATTTTCCTGTACAAAATAAAATAATGTGTCATATTTCTTATATACCCTATCATTGTCGAAACAATACAAAATCTATCCTGCAATAAATATACAATCGCGTGTGAGCATAAACAGGTTTTCAAAAGAAAAATCTATACTACACTATAATCAATCAGAAGTCTATTCTCTAAGCAATGTGTGAAGGACAATTCAATATAAAAAACGTAGCCAATCCTTTTAAATTCATTTACAAAACTATTTATTTAATCGTATCATTATTTTAACGATTTTTTTTTTTTTTTAAATACGAGCAAAACTTTAAGACATCTATTATAAAATTTAGATTGTTTTCTTTTTCGCAAACGAAAGTAATTTAGGCTATTGCATCAAAATTGGTTTAAAAAAATATTCTTTAATATTTAAAAAATAAAAAAATAAAAAACCATTTTGCTAGATACGCAGAAGTTAGCAATGTATTTTTTACAACATATATATTTTTTATTAGCTCTAAATTTATAATTAGTTTTACAGTTCCTTAAATGAACAAGAAGTTTTTTTTTCTATTTTTATAAATATTTTTAAATGTACTTCAAAAAATTTTGACAACACGATACATTGAACTATAACAGTAATTTATACACATTCACTACCTGCCATTCTACAGTAGTGTAAATCTGAATAAGAATTATTTATAGTTATAGAAACAGAGTATGGTTAAAGAAATAGAGAAATACGTAAATAAAATAGATAAGAATAAGAAATAAAACTAAAAAAAAACATTTTCTGCATTACACGATTATTATTAGATGAAAGTAAAACAAATATATATCTTTTTTCAATCAGTTGCTTAAGTTTCATGATACAACGAAGTTGAATACATGTTACATGAATACAATGAAAAAATAATTATGGAAGCTAAACAAAATCGTTTTTATATTACGTTTTAATTAAAACATAGCAACACTTTGTATGTCAATTTAATTAAAGAATAACGTTGGAATTTAGGTTAGACCTATTACGATTACATTTTTTTATTTTGTTTTAACTAGGGCTAACTGTTCGAAAATAATAATTACAATGATAACAATTCCAGATCGAATGAAAGTGTTTATCATTTCACTTGAATTTGGAAACAACGCAGGGGAATGACACAACTGAACGTTGTTCGTTCAATAAATTTTGATTGGAATTTTCTTTCAACATCAAAGTCACAGTTGTTTAAAAGTTCAATAGTAAATATTAATTAACTAATTTGGTTATTGTTAGTGCAATTAATATTATTAGATAATTAAACGAAATTTTCATTAATATAATACGTACAATTAAGACTAATTGTTGCAAATGAAATTAAACTAACAAACTTAAATTTAAGAAGCGTATGAATAGAGAAAAAATTCGGCGAATTCAAACTAGTGATCTATTATAGATAACGAGATATTATGTCTGACCTAAACGTTGAAAAAAGTTTACAATCCATAGTAAAATAATTTTATTAAATTTGAACTTTTTTAATAATAAAGAATAATTTCCATGCCACTAACTATAAACTAATACGTTCGATGTATTTTAATTAAAAATAAATGTATAAACTATAAAAAAAATATGCTTTTAAAACAATAACACTTTAACAGCAGTTTCTGAGAAAAATAAAATAATTTAAAAATATAAAAATTTCAATAATTACTTGTTTTCATTTTTGTATTTTTATGCAAACTGCGGATAAAAATACATAACAAACTATAAATATTAAATGATATATACAACAAGTAATTAAACTTATTCCAATAACAGCAAACGTGAAATAAAAGTAAAAAATTAAGTAGTTGTTACTGTAAATGTCACCATTAGTTGAAGAAAAAATTAAAAGTTAAATTAGAGATAATTGTTAAAATGAAATCAGTAAAATTTATATATTCAATTAAAATGTGTACGTTAATAACTGTACGAGAAAATAAGTTACAACTGAAAACAATTTTATCAATTTACAGAAAATTATTAAATGAATTCTTTAAACAGTATAATTATATTTATCTCAATAAATATTTAAGAACGTGCATTAATAGCTTACTATAAGATTAAGTAATAAAAACAAAAATTATTTGCTTAATAAAGCAATGTTTTATTATTAACTGACAGATTCAAAATAACTGGATTAAAAAATTATATTTTCTAATAAGCAAATTGATCAGAAATGTTTTCTCGATTTACGACAGAAATATCTTTATTGAAAATTAATTATTTATAATATAAATATATCCTTAAACATTATTTTATTTTTAAACTACACAATTTAAGTAAGAAATAAAATGAATATTTTTTACATTTATTAAAATCTAATTGATATGTCAATACATCCACGAATTTTATTAATTACGATATTCTTATTGACGTAATATACAAAAATATTTAAGAAAATATGCCTAATATGGTAAATAGTTATATATTATTAAATATAAACATTATAACAAGTAAACATTAGTAGATAATTTTTAAACAAAGAAAAAAACAAGTCTATTTTAGAATTCTAAAGCAATAAAAATTTTGTTTTAAGTAAAGAAGTTTTATGTGTTGAACAGCTCTTTGTATCGCTACGTGTAAATAACAATGGAAGCTCACTGAGAAACAAACGCACACGCGCAACAGACCCACATGCATAAAATGCCTGCATATCAACGGACTGACAGATACAAAACATGTAGTCTATTCACAGACGTAACCCGTGTTACTACACTATTATTTCTAATTTTATAAATATAATTTAATACTTAAAATGAACAATTTTATTTTCAAATGTGATTAATGTGAGATAATATCTTTATTAATAGAACTAAACACATTTGATTTACGTATTAAAAAACTATTTTACATAACGTTGTTAAAGAACTCATCACCTAATTCACTGAGAAACTGTTTTTAAAAAAATTCTTAACTAATACAAATTTAAATGTATGTATTCTTTCATTTGTTAAATTTACTAATTTAATTTGTTAAAGTTTACTAATTAAATCAAAAATACTATTAATTTGAAAAGACTTTTAATTACATGTATATATATATATATATATATATATATATATATATACGTATTAAACAGATACGTAATTCGTTATACAAAAGCATAACAGTTTAATCGCTTGCTTGATTTCGCAACAAAATATTAATTACGCAAATAAATTAATTAATGTAAATGAACTCAAAATTACCTGCTTTGTTAATAAGGGCAGCAGTTGCAGCTGCAGACGTTGTGTTGTGGTTGATAACGAATTTTGGTTCAATCTTGGCGGGCTGAGCGACCGGTATCGGACCCGGATTAGTCATTGTGGTCATGGTGGCCGCGGGCATCATGAGCGTCGACATGGCCAGCATGTTGTGTGCGATCAGAGCCGCTGAACTAACATGTTGTCACGTGCCGTAAACCAAATGACTGAACAGCACGGAGGCCACCTGGCAGCGACGGCGGCTGTGCACACGGTATATGAGAGGGACAACAACACGGGAGTCGAATAACGACTACGGCGACCTAGCTAACCATCTGCTCGCTAGCGCCCTCTACCGAGACTGAGCGTTCAGCAATACCCCCTCCCTTAGTCCTAACGGTCCTCCCGCTCGCTGTGATCCCCACGGAAATTCACGAACCGCCACGACAGCCCCCCTTTATAAAAGAGCAATGATAGTTGCGGATGTCGGACATTTACCCTTCGTGCCGAGCCGGCAGCTAATGCGTTCCCCGGCTGCCTTCGCCGCTGCTACAGCTCACCCGCCGCCTGACGTTACTGAAAGCCTACCTGAAAATTAAAATCATCATCTTCATCGCCCGCGTCTCTATCTATATATACATCGCCTGTTCCAAAGTATTTCTTTTCTCTGATTTCAAAGTGAAAACAATGAACAACCACCTAACACATTTCCGTTAATTTTATTTTAATTATTTCAAAACCGTTGATTAACCTTTACAGTAAAAATTTATAAAAAAAAAAATATTACAGTATAAAATACCATCCTTTTATTAAATCCTTTTTATTTGTTGTTTTACCTAAAATGATTACAATTCGTTGTTTCATAATATTATATTTGATATAGAATCATTGAAAATTTTATTTAAAAAAAATTCTCAAAGAAAATTTTTTCCATTTTCTCCCCAGAGAAAAAAGTATGAAATCGTATGCGGTTACGTAATTCGATTATTTTCAGTAACTATAATTAATTTCTATCACAAAAAGTAATAACAATAATAATAATTATAATAAAAATAAATAAAATAGATAAATAAGTAGATAAAAGTATAATGATTCTAATAATAAATAAACTATTACTGAGTAAGAGATATCAGGAGATAACATTTAAATTTTTATTTAGAAATTTAAAAGACATTTTAAAATATAATTCAGATTTAAATTACTTGACTTCTTTTAAAGAATTAATTTGTTAAAAAGAAAACTTTCCAAAAGTAGAACTCGCTCATGAAAATTTTCTATAACATACTTTAATAATACGACGATCAATGTTCTGAAGACATGCAAAGACACAAACACGAAACAATCCTAATAAATAAAAAAATAATTCGGGTTTGCTAAGATACTTGTAACGTAAAGATAAATGTAATTAATACATTTATTTTCGATTGTATTCAAGAATATATTAATGATATATTACATTTACATTGAAATAATTTTCAAGTAATTTTTCTTATAATCAGCACTGTAAATCAAAGTAAACTACACCACGTAAAAAGTTATTTAAAAAAATTCAAATTCTCATTATGTTTAATTCCAAGGAAAGGTTCAGCGGAATCTTTTTCATCTGTTCGTTCATCTTCGTGTCATTGTAAGAACAATAAAAATTATTTCTGCTTTTCGATGCATCTGTTAAATATTAATAAGTAAATATGTACATTATGATTAATTAGAAAAAAGTATATAAACTTAGGTAATAACTTTTTATTTACTATAAATATTATCAGACTGATATCACAATCATTAAATAGCGAAACATTTCCGTAAAATAAATTAAACTACTGAAAGTGAAAATATTGGCAAAAACTATACGTAAAACAAATGTAATCTAATACACCAATATATTATTTAACGTTATAAGAGTATAATATTAAAAAAAAATTGAAATAAACAAAATTTTTACTCAGCTCTATTAGTAAATAAATGATATTTTAAACTACATTAATGAATTTTTTTAGAGACAGAACGTTTGTATAAAAATTGAAATCTTTTTGTTAATGCATTAATAAATTCGTTATTAATTAAAAATAATAAATAAAAAAAAAAAAAAAATATATATATATATATATACCATTCCGCTATTCCCATGGCAGAGTGTTAGTTTTTCTGCTTTTCAACCGGAGGTCCCAGATTCGATTTTCGATCAGGCACAAAATTCATTATAATCTATCATATTGATAAATATAGGCGTCAGTCTGTTTTGGCCATTGCATAAATAAATAATTATTTATAAGAGTATAATATTAAAAAAAAATTGAAATAAACAAAATTTTTACTCAGCTCTATTAGTAAATAAATGATATTTTAAACTACATTAATGAATTTTTCAAGGCCTATGATATTCTATGAGTAATTCAGGCCATTTAATATGACTAAATTCATAAAAACATAAAGAAGAAAAAACAGATATGCGAATGCGTGCTTGAGTTTGCATACAATAAAAGTTCAGTACCACTGAATATATATTTATAAGGTTATCAGCCGTATTAAAGATACTGATTTGAATGAAACGTGTATTTATTTCACTGAATTTCTTTTCTTAAATACAATGAGTTGTGTTTATGTGATGTTCAAGCACAATTAAATAGTAATCAAATAATATGCTAGAAAGTTAAATATTTAATTTACGCTTAAGTTTCTCTTTTATTTATTTTATAAATTTTATTCTATCTGTATAAAATCAATTCTTCATGTGTTTTCTTACTTAAAAAAAAAACTAGATACGATTACAAAAGAAAAAACGTTAAAAAATTAAAGAAAGATAAAGGGTACCGTAGCATTTGGGGACGTATGAAAAAAAGAAACTGTTTTCAAATTATAAGAAAATTAATAAAACTGACAAACAATTTTGAATGAGAAATTTAAATTTCTGTACATTTAAACATCCTGACCCCGAAGGGGAAGACACTCACCATATGAATTTTCCTGTCGTCACTTCACCCTCTCCGTACCTAGCCCTAAATAAAACCCTTAAAACATACCGAGTTAACATAATACGGCCGTACATTTTAAAATTTTTTCATGAATAAGTCGTAATCAAACAAGATACAAGATATCTGCAGTTGATGAACGAATTAAAAGAATAATTAGTGTGTATACGAACAATCATTTAACAAATAAGTAGAAAATTTTATTTAGGGATACAAAGTTATGTGAGGCAATAACATTTTTTAACTGTGATATAAAGTTAGAAATAAAAAAATTATCTTTTCCCTAACAAAAAGAAGAGTAACATAAGAAAAACTAACAATGAGATTATACAACGTTTCCAGAATAAGTTGGCGAAATCCATTGTGGAGGTACCATGTTTTCGTAGAGGTCCCACGGAACGAAGAAATTCACGACTACCTAGTTCGCGAAGAGGTCATATGGTTCGGTTCAAATTATAGACAGCAATTAGGTAATCATGTTAACTTTTCAGCAGACAATAGCGAGTATGTCCAGCGACTGAAACGCCTACATGTGCTGGTCTTGGGGGTAACTGAATGACTCTTAAGCTGGTTCAGTATCAAATATGTGATGAAAATTTTTCTTTACTTTGATAAGGAACCTAGCCTCTTTCCATTTATTTTTATGAGCTTGTTTTGTTACTATTTGTTTAAGGAACCTAGCCTCTTTCCATTTATTTTTATGAGCTTGTTTTGTTACTATTTGTTTTTTTTTTGCCTATTGTTTAACGGTTTGTCTATTGTTTAATGTATTTCTATTTGTTTTTCAATAAATCTTTGTGAATTGTTGTACCTATGCGGTCTTATTCAGTGCGATTGTATTTATATATATATGAACTTTACACATGTATGTAAACACTTCATTTATATATTTACGTATATGCAGTTTTATTGATGGTGTTCATTGAAAGCCCCTTATCATGTGCTTTTTGTAATACAATTTAATTGTAATTCCTTTGTAAATAAACTAAATGCCAGGCAAAAAAAAATTGCATAAATATAAATAAAAAACAAATAGACAAACACGTTTTGACAAATAGACAAACATATTAACACGTTTTGTTATAATTTTCACAGAAATCTATAGTATGTAGAATATCTATACAAAAATAAATCCAAAAGAGATGATGAATGGGCAATTTAATTCAATGGTATTTTTTTTTATTGTAGGAAAATTTAATTTTCTGGGTTTAAATAATATTTTTCATTTACATCTGTATCTATAGTATCTAAACTGATCGATGTATTATGTTTTTTTATGATTTATTTTGTTATTGTTGTACTAAAGAAAATATTAAACCATTCTTTTTTTTTTTATTTAAGAAAGATAAGTTTGATGCTTTACTTAATTATTTCTGTTTTTATTTCATAAATATGAATTTAATGTATCAAAAACGAGCAAAATTTACATTTATACGTGTAAACAAGCAATTTACATAACTAATTTTAAAACTATTCATACAACCAAATATCACACTATGTACTCAAATTTGAAGTTATTGTTTTTTAAATAATCTTAAGCGTCTAAGCAAATATTTCTACTTCCATTGATATCTGACTACACCAAAAAGTAGTACGCTTATCGATGGTGAAGAAAGTTTAGTTTTGTTATACGCGTTTATATTTACTACATGAATAAAACACATACAAATTTGAAACTTTTGAATGAGTGTTGGAAAAGGATTTTTAAATATTTTTTTTTTTAATTTAAAAAAAAGATTTTTTCAATTTTTTTAAATTATTTACGTTATCTTAATTAAAATAAATTGTTAGAGATGGAAGACTGGTTGAAAAAAATATCCTCCAAAAAAATAAAATTAAAATATCCTCAACCCTTTTTTTTTTAAAAAAAAGACCTTCCTTTATCTTTTTTATTATTTTTAATTTATTATTAGTTAAATAGTAAAATAACTAGATTTCTATGATTTTACATTACATATTTTTTTATTGATTTTGTTTTTATACAGATAAATAAAATACAGTCTTATAAATAATTTATTTTTGAGTTTAAATGATTTCAAAAGTAATTACTAAGTAGGTATTTTTTTTCCCTAAATGAAATAAAAAAAGTTAAATTTTAAAAAATTCATTTGTTATTTATGTAAATACAGCTTTCTGTCTTTTTTTTCACTGTTTTATATTATTTAATTTTTTTAAGAAACTAATCAAATTAAATATATTTCATTACGTTTCGGCATTTATTTTTTAATTTTATTTTGTCAGGCTTATTTTTCAACAGGGTAACAAGTAAATAAATTATTTAACAACTAACATTTTAAATTGTTAAAAATAAAAATTAATTGAATCCGAATAATTTTGTTACAATTTAAACCCTGATATTTTATAATTTATTTACACAATTGCAGATTTTATAATAAAAATTAGCAATTGTTATTCCTCATGCTCTCCTAAAACTATCCATTAATTTTTATTCAACTGAATCAATTATTTGAGAAATATGTAGTTTGTTACTTGATATTTCTAAACAAAAAATCAATTAAAAAAAAGTCATAAAAATGGTTTCCTTATTATACCATTATTATTTAGTAAAAGCTTTAAGTTAGATCTGTGTATAGCCAATTCTTATCGACTTCGTAGGCGGTTTGGTAACATTGCCGTTAGAGAGTGTACACATCCACTGTATTATAAACTCTCACATTTAATTCAAATTATTCCCTAAAAGTACAAATAAAAGAACTTTAGAAGAAAGTAAAATAAATTTATGTTAATGTTAAAATGCATTCTGATCTACATAATGCGGATAAAATATACTGCATAATGCTGATTGATGCTTTTTACTGTATAGCCTAATAGGAGATTAGATTAGAGCATTGAAATTGAAGGAAATAACATTTGAAAAGAAAATTCTTTTAAAAATTTGGTTACAATTTAGTTGTAAGTTGATTGAATTTAAATTAATTCGAAATATCGATTTAAACAAAGTTATTGCTTTACTGAAAATTGGTTTTTACTTTTCCGAATTTTATTACTGCTGGGTTTTTAATAGTAATTAAACTGCGGAAAATTCTTCAAATACGTTTTACTCATTTGATAACATGTAAGTGCTTACATATATCGTTATAAAAGATAATATTTTAAAAAAAACTAACTATAAAAGCAAAATACAATAGAAACGAAACTCATATTATGCGGGTCATGTTGAAGGAATAATTAAACTTAGCTAAACTATTTAAAACTGATATAAATATATATAATATATAAATGCGAAAGTTTGTGGCGGTTCTGTCCGTTACCAACATCATCACGTTAGACCCAACTACCGATTGCGTTCAAATTTTTAGGATACATTCGTGTTATCCCAGGGAAGATTTTAAGCTATAGATCAAGGTCTACCTCCTCAGGGTAAACTGTGAATTTTTTCTCTTGGACAACTACCTAATATAATTTTTGATTTCGACGTAAAAATAACATATTATTCATTTTATAACATATCCGATTTTCAGTTCTCTTCCTTAACCGCTTCCCGAGGTATAAGGTATTCTAGGGTAATTAATGGAAAGAGTAATCAAAAGAGATATGTTCGTCTGTAGCAGAAGCGATCTATGTTAAGAACGAGGAAAACGTTGGAGGAAAGAGAGCCTTTCAAGATTTAATTGTTAGGTATCAGTATTATTTTCACAATCGTGAGGCTAAAGACGTGAAGGTCGAGTTAAGTGAGCCCTAAGCGGCTAGTACATATTTAAAATATCGTTTTAAATTTTATTTCACGTTCTAATAATTTGTCTGTTTTAGAATAATTGTACGACTTCGATATTACTCCACTTGTCGTGCACAATAGTTGGATTTCGTAAGTTCAAATCGGTTTCAGGACCGCTGAGTACAAAAATTATTTGTTAGGTAATAATAGTTGCGACCCCCTGCCTAACAACCAGTGCATCTCCCTGAACTTAATGTTACGCATAAATAAATATAATGACGGTTAACTAAATTTGATAAATAGCTAACCATATTTATTTGTATGTACTTCATTTTCACAATAGAGGAATATTATTGTTAAATTGAAAATTAAATGCAGTTTGGTGCAACGGAAATAGAAAAAAATAAATTAATGAAATTTATAAATAATAATAAATTATAAAATAGACACAAAATGCATTTGGAAAAATCAAAATGGAAATACTTCTCACAAATTGATATAAAATAATTTTTTTTCATACGAATAACTTAATTATTGATTTAAAGGCTATTACATATGTTACTTATTATACATAAGTTTTCTATTATATAAACTTCATAATTACAGTTTTAAAAACAAATGCTGTACTTACTCTATAGTTTTAAAATTGTTTAAACAATATAATATTTATCTTTTTGCTAATACTAATATGTTTTAGTATAAAAAATTGCGGACATCCTCAGATCTGTTAACGGATTAGAAAATATTTGGACCATACTGTATGTAAAGAATAAAATTAGTTTGTGATATAAACTAGCAAAATAATAATTTGTTATTTAGCAAAAAACTAATTAGACAACTGTAATTTGGAACATCAATTTATTTTTCTCTACAGCTTTTTTTTTGTGAACTGTATAGAATTTAAATAATTCTAACCAATAATTTTTTTTACAAAATAACAACAAAAGATAAAAACATATACATTTATATTAATATACATAATATACATAGCAAATATAATGTAAAAAATAAGTCGCTATAAAGCGAATTGCAATGGAAAAAATAATTATAATTTCAGAAAATAATTACATTAACCAGATTTAGAAATAAGACAATTATATTTAAAATAATGTTCTACGTTTAAGGTAAGCGTAGAAAAGAGAAAAATGAAAAGAATGAGAGAATTGTAAAATGATTAAAAAGTATTAAAATTTGTATTAATAATAAAGTTCAAAATTAACTGGCTAGATCTATTAAGAGAAATCAGGAAAAAATAAATTTAAAATAACGTAGTCATAAAATATAAGTAAATTAATTTTATTAAACTGTGATAAAAAATATAATAGAGGTTTACAAATTTTGCAAATTTTTCTACCAAACCGCTTTTTAAATAATCATTGATAGTAAATTAACTACGTATTCATATGCACGAATAAGATGATCGTAGGAAATAGGACGACATGATATTTGGAATAGATCGTATAGGAAAATGTTCACAAGTGTAGAATCAGAAAGGGATTTTAGTCGTTGTTGAACTTGGGCCAATTTACAGCTGAACTTCACTGAGACCGGCTACATTTCATCCACCCATACCATAACACTTCCAACCCTTATCACCAACCCCTTTGACCCTTTCAATTTACCTAATAGATTAACAATAAAAACTTCCTTTGAAATTGTATCCATTAACAATAAGTTAAAACTTTATAGATTTTTGCCTCAAATATTGCGTTATTGAAGAAAACAAATAAAGTTTAAACTAAAACTAATGTTTAAAAAATTAAAAATCAGATCAATAATACATATTTGCCATACACATTTCATAAATCAGTCTGACAGATATTGTGCCCGAAATATTTAATTTAGAAATTTGGAATAATACTATTATCTAAGTGTAGACGGAGAAAAATGACACAGTTTCAGAAATTTTTATTCTTTCGGAAAAATAATTTAAAAAAAAAAATATGTGAACTAAATGTAGTGTTTAATTATTAACAATTATAAATAATTATATAATTATTTAATAATTACTATAGTATGTAATTATACAAATTATATCTTTATAATTATCCAAATTATCTTACTGCTACAGATACATAAATAAGGGTACAACACGTCATAATTTTTATTAAATAAACTGTGTTAACTATATTTTAGATATAATAAAATGATAGCCAGGGTCGTCCCTGAGCGCGCATCACGCAAAAACTACTGGATAAATTTTAATAAAACTTTGCAGATTTTAATAGAACCTTAGAGGCTTGGTCATTATCTCAAATTAGAATTATCACAATATTCCAAATGGGGGTTAAGATATTCATTAAAGAGAAAAAAATCCTTATACTTCATTACATTTCTGTTACCATGGTTACAGAAAAAGTTCCCTGGGTTTAGACGTATATACTAATTATCTGACCTAATCTGTAAAATATTTAATAATTTAAAAATCGTATTAGTTTATTATTATTATTGTAATTAGCTTTAAATTAGCACATTTATGGGTTTTGATTGTTTACTTTGGCTATCGGTAATGGATTGTCAAACATTTTTAAAAATATGCCTTCAAACAAGGGAAGTAACCTTTCTTACTTTTTAATAAGATAAAAGAATGAGATTTTCTTGACCATCTAAAGCAGCTGAAGTTAGTTACTGACCTAGAGCGCTACGCCCAACACGAGCTGTAGCTTTCTCTACAGCAGGAGCGTATTATAGTTTCTACGTGAGGAAAAGAGAAAACGTTTGAGGAAAGAGAATTTTTCAGACTTTAATTGTTATTTATCAGTATTATTCTGATAACCATGATGATAACCAACATAACAGGGGTCTAGCTGGGTAATCTAGTTATATATTAAAAACATCGTATAAGGAAATGGTTTTTTTTTGAAATTTTTTTATGTATCAGTAAACCTATTCCTTTATGCAATCTTTCATAATTAAAGTATTTTTTTTTAAATATTTTACTTAGGTTTTTTTAATTTTAATATGATCAAATTTGACAATGTTGACTGTTAATTTCACTAAAAATTTTATTAAAAATTTCTTACACAATTTTCAGTTTTCATCCATTAATTAATAACGAAGTGCAGTAATTGATAATTTTTATTTAGTCTACAAACTTATTAACTTTAAGTTAAATAATTTATTTAAACTACATTATGTAGCTATATTTTCTAAACAAGAATTTTCTTTCAATAAAAACCTCTATAAATATTTTTTTATAATATAAAAAAAGAAAAGAATTTAATGAATAAATGGGTTTTTTCAAATTTATTTAATAAATGATTTATTCAATTAGTTCGAAGCTTCTTTGAAAACTACGAAATTAGAATAAAAAAATGTAAAATAAACGCTACATATAATTATTAAAACGAATAAATATTTTAATTATTTTTTTTATAAATAGGTATATTTTCCTAATTTCTCTTATGTCTAATGATATTAAATCAATTTCTATATACCGCATAATTTTTACCTCGAATGAAAAAACCTTCACTTCATGCACTAGTGTTGAAATTTTCATTGCATCGTTATCAAAAACCTATTGTGGATAAGTATAACCAAAAATTAAATATCTTTCATACGTAAACATTTGAAAAATCTTATTTTTTGTTACGAAATAAAATAAAATAAATAAAAATTGTTACAATAATTGATGGACCTGAATGTGCAATTTGTACTGAGAGTGTTTGATAAACTGTTCATTCTGTTTCTAAGCCTGTTCTACTATTCAGCTTAAAAATAATAGAATAACGGATGGTGATAAAAGTAAAAAATGTATTTATTCGTGGGAATGTTATATCTGGATCCAATTATTATTAGAACTAGTCAGTTCCCAAATCCTTCGGTATTACTATAAAAAAATATATATAATAAATGCATGTGATATAACATTTACATTATAAATTTGATCATTTTTAATTACTGATTCTGGTTGTATTGTTTAAATTCGAATAATTCTTCTTCTTATTGTTCCTAGTATTCATGCTAAAAGTTCGAATATAATGTATAGAACACTAATATCTTTATGATTTGTAGAGAAAACATTTTCACTTTTAATGCTATGGCTGATTTAAGTAATAAGTTGTAAATTTATTTAAGGTTAATCCATCCATCGATGGTTTCATAAATCGATTATATTTTTCGTTAAAGATTAAACGTGCAATCGTAAACATTTTAAAAAGTTGCTGCTAAATTTCTAACACAATCGTTAGTTATAACCTAACCTAAGGAAATTTATCAAAATTACTTTTTTTACACCATTTTTTTTTAAAACTTATTATATAAGAAAAAAAGAAGCTGAATTTATCTTTCTTTATCTAAACTTTTACTTTTTTACTTTCCATGGGGATTAAACTAAAAATTTTTTAGTTCCGTTGAATAATTTCAGAAATTGTTTCTTTACTAAAATCTCCCACATTTAGTAAAAATATCCCGAATTCCAAAGATGATCTTCATTGCCAGGATAATGCACAGTTTCAGTCTTCTCAGTGACGTTATTTGTTTTTGATGGTTTCTCAGCGAAGAGATCCTATCAAACCGTTAAATTTTTTTTCATTATTTTTATAATTTTTGATCCTGCCTTCATCCATTTTTGGATTCTGAAAGTTAATCGAAATAACAGATGTAGGGAACTGTAGAATGTAATGTATTCTTAGTGTAGTGGCTTCTTGAAAATCTGTTCGTGACTGTGTTTCATGTCCGTATCCGTATAATAATCTGAAATCAGGTAAAACTGTAATTTCTAAGTTCTCATCTCCATATACAAATACAATTAATTCATCGTAACTTCCGTAATGCAGTATTTTTATAACTATCAAGAAAAAACCCACCATATTTGTTGTTTCTATTATAGAATTAAAATTCATTAATCGGATTATCTAACTTTATTACAACTAACACACATTTAGCCGCAATTTTTAAAATGTATACAATAATAGCTTATAAATCAATTTAATCATAAGATAATAAGAAAATATTAATAAAAATGTATACTCGTATTTCAAATTCAGCTTAGTTTTGCCTCTTATTAAATGCTTGAATAAATTCAGTTAAACAAATATCCGTAAAATTTAATACGCATATGTTCCGCTTCCCGGAATAACTTTCGAACATATTGTATAATCCAGAAAAGCTAATACTATTAAATTCAGTTAAGAAGATAATTTATCTGCCTGTCGTGAATAATATTTAGATTTAAGCAATATATAGATCAAAAAGCATGCAAATAATTTAAATATTTTATTAAACAACAAACCTGGATTTAACGTATTAAGTTTCTATATATTATCCGAATATTTGTTAAAATAAATTAATATAGAATTTTATCAGTTCTTAGAAAAAAAAAAAACAAATTATTTATTGTTAAAATTAGTATAATAATTTTATTGAATTTCTTTGGCATTTACTGAGAAAGTACGGTTAAAAACTTCTTCAATGAAAGGTTAAAAATTATAATATACCTTACAACGCAAATTGTTTCAATACAAATAGAAAACATACTTTTTAAAGTACATATATCTCCGTTTTTAAGATAAAAGAATATTTCATCATCTGATAACCCCAACAGAAAAAAATTTTCAGATCGATAGAATGGAACAGCAAAAAATTAATTAACATTAATTTCAACTAGAGCAATAATATATTTGATGAAGAATTTTTTTCTAAAAATCTATCACGGTTTTAAAAAAATGTGTTTACTCTATTGTAAACTTGAAACGAAGAATTTAGTAACATGAAATTTAACTCTCTTGAAACTACAGCCTCCTTCAATATCTACACATCCATTAAAAAAAAAAAAAAATGCAATAAATCCCTCTAATATATAAATTAAAAGGGAAAAGTAAAAGACGTAGAGAAATTGAAAGAAAAAGTATTGGCTTGCTTATGAATATTATGCAAGAAAGAAAACATAAATAAGGAAAGAGAATTCTAAGGACCCAAAAAATTATATATGTATTTAGAAAGTTGTGGAAAGAGATCCATTAAGAAAACTGAAGAATAACGAATAAGTTAAGATAACAGATTAAATGGCTAAGTTACTTTTATTTTACAAGTTATAAAGCGTTCCCGTGATATGAAGCCAAATACACACCAATACATTTAGAGATAACAACGTACAATAAATTTTGTTATCAATTTAAATATTTGAGATCATGGGATCTAAAGTTATAAAACGAGTGAATAATTTTCTTAGTGTTGGAAATTATTTTACTTTTGAACATATTAAAATAGCTGTAAACATGTGTAGAAGTCCAGTACCACATAAAAAATTAATATTTTTTATTTAACTAGAATACTTAAAATACTTTGAAATAAAAATATTAAAAATAAGCGTATGATTTATTACAGGAAGTCATCGTGGAAAACTTTCATAAATATGATTAAATTTAAATACTGTATTTAATCTAAGCTTGCAATAAATTTATACGGCTACCAATAAATTTATATGTGCCCTAGTAACTATAGAATACTCGTATGCAGGAAAACGTGTTGATTTAATTTCATAACATCGTCATCCGTGCTTTAATACATTTATTTAATCGAAAATACTACATGTACATTAGAAAAAATAAATTAAAAAAAAAAACCTGAAGAGAAATTCCATTTCGAAGAATAGGATAATTCAAATTTACGTAGGATGTTTATTTTTTCCAGCTGCTAGATAACCATGCTGTAAATAGTACAAATCCTGTTAAATTAAACATTTTAAAAGGTTTTCCAGCAGGGTACTAGGACCTGACTGGAAACGCTATGTGAAAACTTTATTTTCTAAAATGAATTTTAGAGGTAACGTGATTGTATGATCAGTAAAAAATTATGCGTTTATAAATTTACTATTAAACTACTTTTAAATCAGTTACGTATTGTTTAAAAAAATGTTGGTTTTATAGTTTTTATCATTATTTAATTAGATAACTATTGATGAACATTACCTAAACCAACCTACAGAATCTGAAATAAAATTAGAGGTATTTATTTAAAGACTGCGGCTAGACACTGATGTTTCAGTGCATACCCAGTCATATCAACATACGTCGAAATGAGGAGGCCGATAAACTGGCCAAGTCAGGATGACTCTACCCGCAACCTAGTTTCCCCGCGTCCTTCCGTTCATCCAGACAACTGATCGATGCGGCGGTCGACAGGTGGAATGAACAGCGCTTCTCCGAGACGGCTACTGATAAGAGATGGGAGACTTTGGTCACTGATGATCCTATCAATCCCGGCCTACCGCGTAAGGTCAACATCCTGCGTGCAGCCTTCAGACTAAAAACTGGCCACGACTATCTTACTTGTTACCTTCACCGCATCCATGTGCTGCCGTCTCCTGAGTATCCGCTATGTGGTTGCGGGACAATGAATGCTGATCACTTGAGAGATTGTCCGGCCATGGACCACACCTAGCTGGACGAGAGCCTGGAGTTCACAGAAGCCCGTCTTTATTGGTCAGCGCGTCGCCAAAAGGCTCAACAGCCAAGCGCGGGCATTGGATAGTAAGCAAGAAAGTAAGTAATTTAAAGAATTGACACATTTAAACACTTAAGAGTTCAACTGAAAAACTTTTAATTAGAATGGTAATCATTTTTTTTTTGAGCAATTATTTTTATAATCGATCGCCAACAAAAGTGGGATCATAAGTAAAATTTTTGGCTAAAAGTAACGTGTCAGGAGACCATCCAAAAATAGCTCACCTCAAATGCAATATTAATAATATGAATCACTTCTCATGACACAAACGAAGCAATAACAAAAAGAAAGATAACAAATAATAAAGTCAGACGTAAACAAAAGTCACGTAAAAAGTCACAACAATGAAGACATCGAATTCAGAAGAGAATCAGACCACCATCAGTCAACCGCCAGCTTCAACATCTCAAACCTTCCAGTACAGATTCTTAAAGTCTAAATTATCTTTGATATGATAAGTATAGTATCATCCCACGGGTCATGCAATGATCTTCCATACCCTCAAAGATCAACGAGGTCCAGTACAAGTAGCCTACTCAATTTTCTTACTTCCTCACCATTGTCAAATAGATTCAGCGTCAGATAATTCATACGCTTGTCAAGGTTAGATATGTAGTCCCTATGGGTCCACCGTATCTCCTGACGAACACGTAGCACCCAAGATACTCGTGCACCTCATCGTTCCTAGCGAACCATGAAGCTCCTGTTACCATCATGAGCACCTTGTTTTGAAACCATTGGATGATTTCAACGTTACTATTACAAGTATACCCCATACTTGCGCACCATAACTCTACATTGGACTCAGGAAAATCTTATACAGCAACAATTTATTCAACAAGGACAAATAAATAAATATAAAATTTCTGACAATCTGGTCGCTTAAAAGAGGAAAGTGAAATTAATCAGTTAGGTCTACTCATATTTTACCCCTTCATGGTAAAAAAAAATTCTTAAGAAATTTCGCTGTATATATACACAAAATCAAACATTATTTTAATATGGTAATATCTACGAATTCGTAAGATTAACCGCCTTACAAATACCTTACAGTAGTTTTCATTATAAAGTAGATTAAATATAGGTTCAATATTGACAATTAAAAAATAAGAGTAAAGGATGGCTTAATAGCAACATCAAGAGGCTAAAATGTACCTAATGTGCAAAAAGTTTTCATTAAATACCTTGAACAATTAATTGTTTAATTTAGCAATTTTCTTCAAATTAAGGGGTGGGAAAATTAGGACGTATCAACGCTAAGGTAGGTAGGTATTAATACAACACGGTAAGCCCGGTAACAGGTACGATCCACCAGACAAAGGTAGTAGTAGTGTGGGCCATCAGAAACTGTGGTGCCACTCGACAGTCCCTTACAAACCTTATAAAACCAGATGGTAGTCGGTTTATGCACGACTCTAATGAGGGGCAATCAGATACACGCGACCAGCGCGTGATCGTGCGTGAGAATGCTCTTGCGCGTTGGTATGAAATTACTACTACCACTACTATTACTACTACAACTACTAATACTACTACTACTACTACTACTACTACGAGACTGACTTACTGAATAAAACAACTTTGCAAATTATCTATGATTCTCTTACCTTTTAACTCCTAGCTGCCATCCTGATTATCTACTCTTTTTTTAACTTTTTCTTTAACTTTGGAACTTGGAACGAATTTTACCTACCGGAAATTGAATTACGTAAACTAATTTTCCTCTTGATTTTGTTAAAGTTCCTGTTTTAAGACAACTGCTTGCCCACAGTGACAAGTAACAAGTGACAGGTGTCATCTAACAGATAATACAGTTAAAATGTTACAAAGTAAGTTTAGCTTTTTAAAAAACTTTAGTTCAAAGTGTTTTGAAAAAAATCTGATATGGACACCACATGCTTTCCTTGTATGCCTATTAAATTACACATACAAATTTTTAAAAGAACATAAAATTTTATTTCACTAACAACTTCTGATTTTTTCCTTTTTTTTATTTGTTGTTATTGAATTATCATTTATTTTATTTTTTTTACAGTCAGAGGATGATAATTATTAATAAATCAACATATGTAAATTAAAAAAAAGTTAAAAAAAAGAAAATGATGTTGAATTCGAACCGATCTGCCTTCCCCATTTAAGAGCAGAATATTTCATTAATTAAAATTTTATTTGGCTATAACTCTGGAATCAATGAAAATAAGTACCACTTATGATATATCGTTGAAACTTTCTCTCGATGAGGGCTTATTATCGCAGTTAAGAAAAAGCCCTAAATCATAATTTTTTTGAATTTTGGGATTTTTTGGACATTTTTGGTCAAGTCATTGCAATCAAAAGAGGAGAAGCACAACTAGATGTTACAACAGTCCTAAATCCAAAATTACAACATTCGACGGCTAATCGTTTTTGAGTTATGCAAGATATGCGTACATTCATACGTAAAATCGTCACCCTGAAACTATTCAAAATGGATTCAGGGATGGTCAAAATGGATATTTCCGTTTAAATTTGAAAACCGGAAAATACTTCCTTTACTTCGTACAAGGAAGTAAAAAATGGACAAAAAAAATCATTTCAATAAATCTTTAAAATTATTCAATGTTGTAGGTAGATTACAGAACATAGATTATTCTTTAATAATTTTTTCTGTGGAAAAATAAAATAATGTTTTAGCAGAAAAAGGCATCACTTTTTCCTCTCAAGATTGTTCACTTCTTTTTGTGACTGTTTAATAATCACTAATTACAAATAAAAATATAAACAAAGGTAATACAAAATGCTTAGAGATGTATTATATAAAACAAAAACTAATTAACTGAATGTAATGTAAAATTTAAATATAATATCATGATTTTTCATTGCATCAAAATAAATATCAGCTTTGCACAATTACAGTAATACGATTTTAGTTAAATACACTAAGTTAAAATTATTTGACGTTATTTGTTAAATCTTGCAGCACACGAAGTGAGAATAACTGAAAAATGTACCACATTTATAGTTCCCTTTTGCGTTTGGTAAACCGGGAACTCTTTATCAGTCTATCCTATTACAGAGCGATGAGAAAGATTTTCTATAGCTTATATATTTGTACTATTATACAAAGAGGAAGAAAGTTTTTGTTTGCTCGGGATAAACAAAAAATTACTCCATCAATCGCAACCAAATTTTACCCTTGTTTCTTGGCATAACTGAGAAGGTTTTTAGATATATTTCATCTAGAAAAATTAAAATATATATGTATATTATAATAATATATTAATTGCCGGTTGATGCACAAACTTTAATGAATTAACTTAATGAACTGTGAACTGTGAGTCGTTATCACTCTGTGAGATGGGTTTGAACTGAGTGATTCGTGTCAATCGAATGAATAATATTACAAAAATAATAGAATTAAATTTACGTTAAATAAAATAATATTACATTAACTTAAAAAATCTCGGTTTAAGAATAATGAGCTTACCGTGGGGACTGCGTATGAGGCTAAAGTAATGAGGTATGCGAGTATCTCGTGGAAGGCTAGACCAATCATCACCATCCACTGGTAACAAACGGTGCCTCTAGGGCGCTGTTTTGGGAGGTGCAATTGAGTTCTCTTATAATATCTTTGCAAATAATCGTCCGAATTTCAAAATTCAAACGGAGTATTTGTTAGTAGGTTTTTTTTTATCGCTCTGTTTAGCGCCTAGTAATCACCGTCAGGTATTACTTCAGAGGGTGATATGTTGATATGTAAGAGTGTATGTGAAGTGTAGTCTTTGAGGTCGGCCATTTCTGAGATGTGTGGTTAACTGAAACTCAACCACCAAAGAACACGGATATCCGCGATCTAGTGATCGCGGATACCGGTGTTCAAATCCTAGTAAAGGCAGTTAATTACTTTTATACGGTTTTGAATTCCAATTCAAATCCATATAAAAGTAACTAACTGCTTTACTAGGATTTGAACGTTGGAACTTCCGACTTTCAAATCAACTGATTTGCGAAGACGCGTTCACCACTAGACCAAGGCGGTAGGTTATTTGTTAGTAGGTTAAAGGCTAACTTTTACACGCATCAGCTACCAAATTGACTTAACAGATGACGGTTATTGGGAAGTATATATATATATTTATGTAAATGTGAAGTTTGTCTGTTGTTTGTTATCGCATCACGCAAGAACCAACTGACCGATTACTTTCAAATTTGCAAGATCATTCATGTTAATCAAAGGAAGGTTTTAAGCCATCAACCGAGTCCCCAGCTTCCTTGAAGGTTAAGATATTAAAATATTCATTATTTCCCCCCCCCCCGGATGAGAGTGATGCAAATTAAAGATATTCATTAAGGAAAAACATTGTTTAATCCGTTTTCTTCATTATTATATTTCTGCCACTATCGTAAAGAAATAAGTTATAAATGGTTCGTTGTCAAAGGTGTATGTAATTTAGTTACCATAGTTACTATTATACTATCTTTTTATAATTTAGTTTCTTTTTCAGATTGACATAAAGCCTGAGTACTATAATTATTATTTATCAGTACTATTCTCACAACCTTTTGGATAATGTACAGTGCGGGGATCCACGGTGTGGATCTCTTAGGGTAAATGGAAATGGCAAACGAAGCAAACTCTGCGGTTGTCCAGGGCGCAGGTCTTCGTGGAAAATTGGGAATGGGTGATCGAAGCAAGTTCTGCGGCCATGGAATAGGCTCTTTGGCTCTAGGAGGCCTCAAGGAGCACCTGAGTTGACTCCGGGATTCGCCTGGGCTGAACTGAGACCCAAAGATCTAGGTTCTCAGTGGACGGGCCGGCTAGTATGTAATATTTTTAGATTGTCAAATTTTGTTGAATAATTTTTTCTCCTTGATGTTTGACGAATAAATTTCCATATTACAATAATGTATTTCCGTATTCTATAAAAGTTTAAAGATATTTTCTTTTTTTAACTATAGAACTTGGTACAGATTGAGTAATTACGTTTTATATTGCCAGAATAATGTACTCGTATTTATTCTCGGTGAATAACGATTTGGTTTGGTTTGTTCTACGGTTATGATGTATTTTTCATTTGAAATTCTTTAATTTTTTTAATTACTTATTTTTTGTTATTTATTTTAATTATGTATATTTATTTTTTCTGTTTTGGAAATGAATAAATCAACGTGAGATCATATCTGTTCGAGTAAACTTGTATTTTATGACAAGAATTTTTTATCCGAGTTGATCTTTTGACTTAATGAGGATGAGTATTCTTGTATTATTATCATAATTGAAAACGTTAAATAAATTTCGTTAGTTACGGGTGATTTCAGTACACGTTTATATTTATATACTCTGAAATTATATTTTACTTACAGAAGATCATTTCACATTGATTGCCGTTAATAAATTTATTCATACAGTGTTACTATTTTATTTGATATAATAGGAATAACTTCAATTAAGCAGGCAGAATTATTTTTTCAAGTTTTAAAATAGTATACATTTTTCTCCAACATTTGATATTTTTTTTTTTATTAATTTATATTTCATCTTTACCTTTCAATTCAATATAAAAAAACAAATTATAAAAATAATATTCCTTTTTGACAAAGTTTCACAGAATTTTGAGTCTGTTATTGAACGGTTTTAATTTAAACAAAAATACTTTCATACTGATAAATTTTATGACAATATATTATGAGACTTATTAAGAAAAAATGTTAGCCAATTATTCTTCTCATTAAAAAAGACGTTTTCTATGTATTTTTGTTTGTTAAGAGAATGGAAACTGATGAAGTGATTTTATTTAGTAAAATTAGTATCATTTCCAAAATATCCTTCAGAAATATTTATACATATAAAAATCTAATACGTTTAAATTGGAATTAATTATTAATAATAAAATAATTTTTAAAATAAAAGAAATAACCCATACCTCACATATATGTTAAATTTATATAGCTTAACTATCAGCATTAAGATATTTGGACGTCATGAACTGAAATTTAACAGGTTTTGAGAGGATACCAAAAGAATTATTATTTTAAATTAGGTACTATTTTATCGGTTTCTGTTCTTCAATTCTAAGTTAATACATTTTTTCATTTTTTTTCATATTCTATTATAAAATGATTATAATAATACTGCTGTTAATTAATTTTCATATAACTGAATGTGAATAATTTATATTACCAGTACGTAATACTGGAAACACAATTTATAATGCATAAGGATTGCTGCCTAGTACTATGTATTATGCTAAAGGATGTGTGTGTATGTATAGATGTGCATACAAAGGGTACACGTAATTTATCAATACTAATAATTAATGTAATTATATGCAAGCAAATTAACTAATTAATTTGTACAATTAAAACTGAACTGTTTGTTGCAAGTAGGATGAAATAATTTTCTAATTATTAATTATTATGTATTTAAATGAGATTCTGAATTTTATAATGCATTCTTAAGCAATAAGTTAATTATAATAAACAATCATTTTTAACAGAATAATAATAAATATTTTTTTTACATAAGTATATATGATATAACAAAGATACAATTAGATAAAAAATTCAATATTTTATTTAAAAATTACCAGTGAAAAGACATTTTAAATATTATTATTACTAAATGGTGTTAGTACTAATATACGAAGTAGCAGAGTTCGAAACGAATTATTCTGTCTTACAGTGTTATGTAAAGTAGCATGCCAGGCGTTTGCATGCGGCAGTAACTGAATACAGAGAGCGTATTGGTTGAATGAGGAGAGACGTAGTTTTAGTGAGAAGAGGGCGAAGAGGGGTTAGATGCAAACATAGTTTACTTCACCTTCATCCCTACTCCTTACACATTCATCCCTTAATATACAACAACAACAACAACAACAACGTAACAACAAAACTGTACTTCTACTTGTGTGTTAATAATGGAACATACTAATTAATATTCATGAAGGAAAAACTCATAAAACATTCTGTACAACTGTTTAGGGAATTTACGAATATTATAAATATACAGCCAAATATTATATACAAAACTTCGTTTTTACTTAAAAGACGTAAGTAAGAGAAGCTGAACTAACTGTACGATATATATATATATATATATATATATATATATATATAGAAAGAGATAGTACGAGTTTTGAGTTTAGACGGGTCGGTAGACCGAACCGACCCCTCTTTACTTCAGCTTTACCTCATCCCTCTACAGTAAAGTACGTTTCCAACGGTGTTTATTATACAATATAACAGAGCGCGTTAGTATATTCGAACGCTCACTTTCTCGGCTGGTGGTTTGCCTCGAAACTCTGTGTACTGCTCAGTCTGCCCCATTATAACGCTCATATTTTATTCCTACTTTATTTTGTTTCGGTTATTTCTTTTTTTCTTTTAACCCGATCCAACAGGTTGAAAACACAGCACGTTACTTATTTAGACCGCAAAATGTAGGAGAACGAAGTAACAAGAACTCCGAAATATTCGTTTAAACTGCATTAAACACAAAAGACAATTAGAAAAAAATAGAAATAAGTACGATAGAAAGAGCAGTGAGAGATAAGATAAAGAGGGTAAAACAAAACGTAGATGCAATAACATCCAGGAATAAATAAGTACCGCCACACAGTATTGTTGTGCACTACTATAAAACAGGAAAGAAAATTAATTAAACCTTTTTGTTTTGTTTAGCCGAGAGTCAAAATTAAATTCAGGAAAACATCGTCAGTTTGCAGTATGTTTCTACAATGTGCTTTTAATATGGCATTCTATTGCAGTACACATTGTTTTATTGTTTGTAATAAATATTCTACCTTATTAAAGACTGAAATAAGCGAGTATTAAGTTAGAAAGGGAGTTATTAATTTTTCTTTTTACTTTTATTATTATTTTAAACCAAAAGATTAAATAGAAGAATTAAGATAACCGTAAAATCAACTGTAACAGTTCTGTTGCTTTTAAAGTTAGTATTAGAACAAAAAATATTAGAGCTTTTAAGACATCACTACTGGAGTTATTTTGTGAACAGTTCTAGTTAGTTGAAGTTAAACGTTAAATTTAAACTTTATGCTATCAGAGTTAATACGTAAAAGAACTTTGAATCTTTAGATTTATATAAATGAAGACGATATTAAAAGCTTTTAACATTTTCGGTGTTATTTAAAACACCTGTTATATTTTACTGTAATGTTAAGATCATGTTTTACAAATAAATTGTTCTTTATTACTTAAAAATAATTATGAAGATTATATTAAACAATTAATAAAGAGAAATATATTAGTGGTTGAGTTAGCGAAAAAGTTGAGTAGATAATAAAAAGGTAAGGTTGTATAAAAAAATAAATATTAAAAAAATAATTAAATTAAATAGTCACCCGTATGATTGTAATTAAAATATGGCTTTGTATACAGTTAAATTTATTGTTAAAAACCACTAAATTATTGTTATAGATTCACCTAAATTTGTTTTAAAGAGTAAATCGATTAAGCTTTTGTTAGACGATAATATTTAAGTTCTTATCGGAATTATATGTCGGTTCTATAAATTTTACAGAGTTTTATTTCTCAACGGAATTAAATTAAAAAAAAACCATAAAAATTCCACACATTTTAGCAGAAGTGATAATAGTTAAAACTTTAAATGCGACAGTCTCAAAATTCAAAGATTTTAGTGTATCTTTTTAAAAAAAACCTGCATCAAAATCTTCATTCCATAGTTAAATTATGTAGGGTATAAAAACAAATCAAATAAACGTATTAACTTAAAAAAAAATCCAAAATCCATTTATATTTTTTAATACAATGTTATGTGGAAGTGTAATAAAATGAATTATGTGTAAATGGGTTCTTTTCTCTTTAAACATTATGGTATTTATAAAAGTTTATTAAATAAAATCAGTCATACACACTTTTATCAGTGCGTTCCTGAGTAAAAAAAAAACTAGTATAATTCCTGCAGAAAACATTCCAATCAAATAACATCCTAGCAAAGTGTCGATTAATCTTTATCTAGAAATTACATGAAAAAATTTCGTTTTATACCGAAAAGTGATTCAAAATTACGATATATTAATGAATAAAGAAGATATAAAGTTTTTAAAATACATAAATTTATCTCATTTAACCTATATATTCTATCTTTTTTTGGAGATAACAGTGTGATTATTTCAAACTGAATACCTTATTCTTTCTTAAATAATTATGAAGTAGTATTAATAAAAGGAATTTTAATATGTTAATATTAACAATTACAATCAGTTCCTCATATATAAAAAACATAAATAAATCTGATCACAAAACAATGACATGAAGAGAAGTTCCCATTGAAACTCCTCAAAGGAATACATATAAGTAGTATACATTTTTTTTCCTGATGAGGAGGGAATCCCATTTACGGACAAAGTGTCGGACTCGCAACAGGTTCCGCTAGTTGTTATTAAAGTGCGTATGTATGCCTGCGCCCTACCGACTAAACCTAACCACCTTATAAACTCACCATTCCGTACACATTACATGTGTAAAAATCAAGATACAATGATTAAATTATAAACTGTATTATGAGTAACACAAAATCAATAATAAAGAGAACAATGAGATAACAAAACATAATCAACCAACTTCTAAATAAATGAAGCACAATACCACCTGAGGAAAGAAGTTCCAGTAAAAATATAAGTATCTTCCAGTTCCAAACATGGAGAAAAAAAAGCAAAAAAATAAAAGAAAGAAATTACTGAGAATTAATTAAAAAAAAAAAAAATGATTCTCTCGGATACAAAATGAATAATAAACACATGTTTTACTCACCCAATTAAGGAGGCTGTTTAGTATACAAATTTATACTGCTTAGGTGGAGTTTTAATGACAAAAATCCTCTGTTTACGTTAAGCTAATAACAGTGGCTTAAAGCTTAATCGTGATATTTAAAAAAATTATTTTCATCTATGACAAACATAGAATCAAGCAGAATATATAATTACTAATGCCCTGTATTTCATGTTAATATTTTAATAGTTAATATGACATTAACTGACATTAAACCTTTGATACAGTAGTGTGGTTGTTAGAAGTGTTCCTGACAGTTTATCACGAGAGAGATTAAATAATCTTTATTAGTATGATAGAGTTACACAACCGACGTATACACAAATGACATGCTTTAAACGCTAGTAGAATATTGCAGGTCTGCTTACCTGCAACAGAAAAATAAAATAAACATGCATTAGAATATTTATTAAATACCAATAAATAAATACATACTATAAAAATACTTAGTGACAAAGGGAGTTCCTATCAATTTATTAGTAAAAAAAAGGATAATAACAAATAAACAAAAAAAATAATAAATTGAAATAAAACTTAGATACTAGCCAGGTACTGTGATGGACTAAAGACCTTATACTCTTATAAGAAAAAAGTACAGAAGTTAATAATTTCATTTCTGAATTTAAAACACCCAGAAAGTCCTTAAGGATATATTTATACATGTATACAGACAAATCGAAAACAGTAAAAATGAATGTGTTAGGTGCAGTAGCTAAACAGAAACCAAGCACTCCCAAAAATCTTATATCCATTCCCAAGTAAAAAAACATCTATGGCAGGAATACAACAAAAAGAGACAGGTTAATTGGTTTCTTACACCTTCACTAAAACATTTATTTGGGCGCGTACAAGATAAATAAATAAATATCTTTATTTTCCTGAAAAATATAATGTACCAAAGAATCAAACAGCTTTCATAAATTGATGAATTCCAAAATACGATCTCATTTGATTTTAACTGATCTTTTTACTTCCTTGTACGAAGTAAAGGAAGTATTCTGATCGCGAAAAATTTCGGTTTTCAGTTTTCAACGGAAATATCCATTTTGACCGTCTCTGAATCCATTTTGACTAGTTTAGGAGTGACGTCTGCACGTAAATATGTATATACGTACGTATTTATCTCGCTTAAATAAAAAATGATTAGCCGTAGGATGTTGAAATTTTGGATTTAGGACTGTTGTAACATCTAGGTTGTACACCTCCCCTTTTGTTTGCGATCGACTGAACCAAAGGTGTCCAAAAAAGCCCAAAATCTCCAAATTATTGGATTTTGGACTTTTTCTTAAATGCAGTAATAAGCCTTCGTTGAGAGCTTTTCAACGATGTATCATAAGTGGTACTTATTTTTACTGGTTCCAGAGTTATAGACAAATGAGGTTTTAATTAATGAAATAAATGGCTCTTAAAAGAGACAAGCACATCGGTTCAAATCAGATTTTATCTCCCTTTTTTTAACTTTTTTTTTTTTTTAATTTAAATATATTGATTTATTAATAATTATTAACCTCTGATTGCAAACAAAAATTTACGATAAATAATCATTCAATAATAACAATAACAAAAAAGAAAAAATATCAGAAGTTATTAATGAAATAAAATTTTATGTACTTTACATTTAAAAAAAACAAGACGTGTGTATATGATTTAACAGGCATGCAAGGAAGTCATGTGGTGCCCAAATCAAATTTTTTCCAATAATATTCAATCATAATTCTCAATGGAGGAAAAGGTGATAGAACACTAACCTGATTTATCTTTCTTGTCATAAGAAACAATTAAAAGAAGTGTAGCAGTCACTGGAAGTGTTTTATGCTTATCTTTCAATGTCCAGATTTGTAATTTTAGCTCTACTGGTGTTATACTTTCGTATATTTTCGGTTATGATTATTGTAAAATAATAAAATGTGATGAAGATACAAGTCTAATGCCTTAGCAGCAGATGCCAAAAAAAAGTCCTTGATAGGTTAGAAATTAATATTTGAATAATGAATTAATAAGAATTTTCTGCCAAAATGAAGGAATTGTTTTATCGGATTTGAATTTTTGCAACGGGTTTGCGTTGATTTCATGTTTTTTTTTTTATAAAAAATAACAATTATATGTTCATAAAATTTGAATGTGAAATACAGAATGAATTTAAACTACTTTTAAAAAAAGATGAATAGATTTTTTTATTTACCTCTCATTTTAAGAATCTGTAATAAACAGATAGCTGAGAAACTTTCTTACACCATCGTAAAAATATTAAATTTTAATACAAAAGTACCCACTTCCCATCACAACGGAAACAATGAACAATCGTTCATCAAGCTTAGTTCAGTAATTTACGTCGTATTCATAGTGGAAAGAAAATTCTGAAGAAGAAAGAATAAACTAGCAAATAAGCCTTTCATTTACTTTTAATTAAACTTATTATTTATTTCAAATTTTTGTAGTATAAAATTTCGAACTAACATTTTAATAAAGCATTCTTATTTAACCAAACGTAGGATGTACGCATAATACGTATGCATTCATACATTCAAATAAAAATATATTTCTAAGTCAGACTTTTCATCATGTATGGGTATTTGCCGGTACAAGGAAAGTAAGAGACAAACTGAATAATACTAAAGATATAACCATTTAAAACAAAGATTATATTAAAAGAAAATTCACGTATATTCTAGTTTAAGTAGAACGTCATTTCAAGTTATATATTAAGGAACAACAACGAACAGATCTATCGCCAGTTAGTAATCTTAAACTTGTTTTAAGGATTTATAAATTTAGCTGAACATTTGTTTATTTATAAATATGCATAAAAAGGTTTACAGTAATTTTTGCAAACTAGTAATTTTTGAATAGAAATAGTTAATCAAAGAATTAATAAAATAACGGAAAAAAACACATAAAAATAATAATAAAAAAACAATCACATAAAAATGACTTTGTTGAATTGTACCAAAAAATAATACTTTTCCATTTTTTTAAGTTCATTCCAAATTAAAAATAAACAACTATCAAGTTCCGAGTGTTGTTCTCGGATATGCTTTTTTCGGCCGATTTTCATCTACAGGCCGAATTTCAGGACGGACTTCGCGGCCACCTGCAGATATGAAATTCTTAACGATTATAGAAATGGATTGATACTACCTTTAGAGCTGGCGATGTGACGGCCACGGTCGAAGTTATTTGCAGGTGTAATGGAGACCGTTCGTTGTCCACATGCCCCCCGCGATGGCAAGCATGTAGTTAAGGTGCCCATGTTTTTCGGTGCATGGGAGCCCTGAAAGCCTCGGCGTGTAAGGGCCTCGAGTCAGTGCAGAGACTGCGCATCCGCTCTCTGCGAGGACATATGCCGGTTCCACCGGAGTACCGGAATGGACCGCCAGGGTTGGTAGCCCTGGAGTGGGCCGGGGTGTACCCCGGCGGCTAGCCTTACTACAGAAGGGATCAAACGTTCATGCCAGTTGAACAATCAAACGTGGCAGAGGGTTCACGTAAACACCCTCGTCTAGAACCGGCCGTTTCGCCTGAGGCAAAACGGAGAAAGAGCGAGGAATCAAGAAAAATTGAAGTTGAGCCTAGGAAAAGCTTGCAAAAAGCTTTCTTAAAGAGCAAAGTTCCAAAGCCAAAATATTTAGTTATCACAAAAGAAGACGGTAATTTCTCGAAGGTGAGTCCATTCCTCATTGCTCGAGAAATAAATAAATGTGCTGTAGGCCCTGTTAAGGAAATTAGAAAAACATTCACGGGACTTCATGTAGAGACTGTAAATGATATACAGTCTCAGAAGATCCTAGGGCTGAAAGAAATTGGAGAGTTGGCTGTACGTGTTGATCCCCATAGCACACTCAACACCTCAAGGGGTGTTGTGGTCTGTCGGGATCTCTTAAACTGTTCAGAGCAAGAAATTGTTGAAGAACTTGCAGCATAAGGAGTAATAGGGTGTCGCCGATTGAACATGAGAAGGAATGGCGAAGTCCTTCCTTCGGCATCTCATGTTCTCACATTTAACCGGCCTACTTTGCCGGAGAAAGTAAGAGCAGGAATACATCGATTGGATGTGCGGGCATTTGTCCCGCAGCCAATGAGATGCTTTAAAAGCCAACGTTTTGGCCACACAACTATCAGATGTGAGAGACCACAAATATGTGTGTGCGGTGATGAGTTGCATGAGGGAGATGTAAAGAGCCTTCTACATGCAACAATTGTAAAGGAACACATTCTTGTAGATCCAGGAACTGTCCTGTCTACAAAGACGAGGTAGCTGTGCAGGAAGTAAAAACCCTGCAAAAGGTCAGTCAGCTACTTCGAAGCAAAGAAGTAGCTGACCTTGTGGCCTGCTGGCCAACAAGGTCTAACACCCGCAAGCCTAGAGCTACAACAACTTATGCTCAGGCCGCGGCTGCTGTTCCTGCTCCTACTGCGGTTGCTGTCGATGAGAGTCAGCTCATCAACAAACTTGCGCCTACTTTGGCAAACATGATTGAAAGGATCATTGAAAACAAGATGAAGCCTTTCAGCAGTAAAGAAGCTGCTAAGCCAAAGATAGTAGTACAGCCACCCGAAGATAAATCAGTTAAAATGAAAGTTGCTTCTATAGAGAAAAAAACTGACGCCAAAGTAGAAAGCCAAGTCCGTCTTAGTGAGATACTTATTGATAAACAGAAAGTAACAGCTACAGAATCTGTTATAAAGGCTCACAAGCCTCCTGCAACTGAGGTGGCCTCTAAACCCCAGAGGCCACAAAAAATCACACAGGGGGGCGAGTGTCCCCCCTTCCACCGGCGGTGACCGGTGCTACCCCCGTGTCGGGGGGCGGCCAGGTTGCCGCCCCTCAATCGGCGCCTGAAACCGGCTCCTGAAACCGGCGCCGTTCCATGTCCGTCGTCGTCGGTGGCTTCGATGGTCTCCGATTCGGAGACCGGAAGCTTCTCCGCTAACACGAAGC
Source organism: Lycorma delicatula (assembly GCF_047948215.1). Taxonomy (NCBI): domain Eukaryota; kingdom Metazoa; phylum Arthropoda; class Insecta; order Hemiptera; family Fulgoridae; genus Lycorma; species Lycorma delicatula. The sequence goes on along the minus strand of NC_134459.1, from coordinate 74,347,781 downwards.
TGTTCGCAGTATGGAGAAAAAAAGAAAAAAAGGTTGGTTAAAACGAAAACCTAGGTTATAATTTAATTTAAAATCAGCGAGTCGATTGTACAATGGAACATCAATGGATGTTTGAAAAACATCCATGAGCTCCATACCGCTTGGTACATGATGTAGACCCGATTTGTATATGTCTGCAAGAAACTCACTTCAGCCGAAATGAAAATTTTAAATTAAAAGGATATGATACATTTCGGCGAGATCAACCGCGAAATATTAGAGTTAGAGGTGGAGTAGCCATGCTAACATCGACCAGAGCTACCGCCGAAGCTGTTGATCTAAATACAAACCTGCAAGCGATCGCCATTAGAATGAAGCGTCCGCTTCAGGTCACTGTTTGCAGCATATACTTGCCGAATTTTGATTGGAATAAGGATGGCATAGCAATATTAATTTCTGAGCTTCCCTCACCTGTTTTACTGGTGGGTAAATTTAATGCTCATAATTCTCTCTGGAAATCGGATCGAGTAGATCCCCGTGGAAGAGAATTGGACAGGTTCCTGATGAATTCTGAACTTATGCTCTTAAACGATGGGTCAGGAACCTTTTTCAATGCCAGAGATGGATCGACGTCCTGTATAGATCTTGCACTGATAAGCAGATCGATAGCACCGAGGTACAGCTTCCATGTTTTAGACGATTTGCATGGAAGCGATCATTTCCCGGTGCAAATTGTAACTGATGTTACAAGAAAAATATATCCCATCTCTAAAAGATGGTTGTTTGAAAAGGCAGATTGGACGAGCTTCACAGCTAGAACGATACTCCCTGAAACAACTGGAGTTATCGGGGACGATGTCGACGCTTTAACAAATGCGATACTTGAGTCGGCATCGAGATTCATTCCCAAAACATCTGGGAAACTTACGAAACGACCCGTTCAATGGTGGAACGAAGAAATAAGAGAAGCTATTAAAAGAAAGAAAAGAGCGTATAACGCCTTCAAGAAACATCCTACCCTAAAAATCTTATTGTCTTTAAAACTCAGTTAAAACTTCTCCATATTAAGGAAAAGCGACTTTAAGTTGACTCGCCGAGAACAAGTAGCTGTGACCAGACTTAGAATCGGTCACACGCGATTAACAAATTCATATTTGTTAACCGGCGAAGTGAGACCAATGTGCGGTGTTTGTAATAAAACACTGACAGTCAAGCATCTAATAGAAGAGCGTACCATATATGAAGACCTCAGAAAGAGGTTCCGTCTTAGAAATGATATTACTGCTGATCTGGATAATGGAAATGAAGAAAAGATAGTTGCATTTTTACACGCCAGTGGACTTCTTAGAAGTCTGTAAAAGTGAAAAATTTAAAGCTGTGATAAAGAGTCTCTAAGAGATAGTTTCATTTATTTATATATGGGAGTCTCGAAGCGTGGCACGTATAGTGATGGGAGGTAGCCCTCTTGCCTAGGCCACCCTGGCTCGTCTACATTCAAGAGCAGTGAGTCGGGGTGTGTCCTATGATGGCATGGGGGACCCTCAAGGGTTTGTCTGAGGGCGCGAGGCTATGGGTAAGTGCAATGGATGCCTGTAGCCTGTATATAAGGAGTCAACTGCCACGGCATCCTGGCGCGACTAATATACTGATCCACGGCGGTTCTTATCGCCCCGAGGGTGCTAAATTAACAACTAAACGAGACGGGTATAAGAAAATAAATGGAATGGTATGGTATTGTTTTTATAGTTTTTGCTTTATCTTTTTTGAGAATTTTATCTCAAGTTTTAATATCGCAGCCCTTTACACCCCGTAAGTGTTGTGTTTGTCCTTGTCTTTTGTGTCTTAATGTTTTGTGTAGTTTGTGCTTTTAAATAAAATGTAAGGGCCCTTTACAACCTTACATATGACGATCCCGATGGTGATACTAATTTCTTTTAAAGAATGTGACGAGGGCTAATGACCTTAGTAGTCGATGCCCGTTAAAATACAAAAAAAAAAAAAGAAACAACTATCAACAGTTTAATGGTTCTTAATTTGTCCCGACTTAAATAACGTGAAATGTAAAAGATAATAATTTATTACCAAGTTTTTTCTACGACAAAATTATATTATTTAAGCTTACTTTATTTATCGGTTTTTGTTAATTTTATTATAATTTAAAATTTCGGAAAGCCAACAAAAAACTCTGGTTGTATAAAATAACTTTAATAAAACTAAAAAATCTGATGTGGGCCACACATGACTTCCTTGTACGCCTATTAAATTAAATATACACATTTTTTGCTGCACTCATTTTAACTTATTACATTTGAAAGTGAGATACGATCCTCTAATTCTTTAATAAAGTGGACACCACATTGCATCACTTTTTTGTGGTGTCCGTATCAGCATTTTATGTTAGTTATATCAATTTTATTTCACGTCGCACAAGTAGGTATGTGGGGTAAGTGAGAACGTGTCGGATCCGTAATCATGCACAAATCGGTTGGAATCGGACTTCTATACTTGTACTTTTTTTATTTTGTAATTTAAATATATTGATTTATTAATGATTATTAACCTTCTTTATTAAACTTTATTAAACCTCTTCAAAAATCTTTGAATTAAAATGAAAAGTACATAAAATTTTATTTCACTAATAACGTCTGAATTATTATTAATTGTAAAACGTTTTTATAACAAGCGGATAATAATTATTAATAAATCAATATACTTAAAATAAAACAAAAGTTAAAAAAAAGTATAGGTATATAATGAAGTCGGATTCGAACCGATGTGCCTTCCTCTTGTACGATCCAAATATTTCATTAATTAAAAGTTTTATTTGGCTTAAGGACGGTCAAAATGGATACTTCCGTTGAAATCTAGAAACCGAAATTTTTCGCGATCACAATACTTCCTTTACTTCGTACAAGGAAATAAAACCATGAAATGTTAAGAAAAAAATTACGAAAAAATGAATTAAAGTGATATCAAGGTAACTTAAAGTTGTCAGAATATGGAAATAGATATCATACATATAATTCATAAATCTGAATAAACATTCATAACTGTCGATTGTAGAGAAATTTAAACTGTATAAAATTGGGCGGGTTTTTTTAAATTAGGATACTTTTCAAATTACAATATTATATTATCAATAGAAATATTAATTTGACTTTAAAAAGGTAAATAAAAGGGTTATTAAAAGTAAATTTATAAAAAATATTAACACAAAGAAACAAATTACTGTATATCTAAGAACCTTCAACAATTACATGTGTAGTAGTCATGTTTGTTGTTACAAAACGGAAAGACGATAAGCAAACAAAAGGGAAGGCATCATCCATCAAATACTTGGCACAAAATCTCCACAGACCTTCTAAAGTTTCTTTTCCCTCCTATTTTTTTGTTTTTTATTTTAAAGATTTATATAGTAATTACGAATAGATACTTTTGTATTTATTTGATCTTTTTTAAAATATTTTTTTCCTCTTATTTTATCAGGACTTATTATAGGATAATTAATTTTCGGACTATTATTATTGATAAACACGCTAATCTTTTACCAATTTTATGTACTTAAGTTATATAAAATAAAAAGAGATAAGTATAAAAATATTATAATATTGTTAGGTAAAAAAAAATTACTTTTAATTTAATATGTATTTTATAATGTAAATTCTTAATGATAAATAATATTTTTCGCCAGCAAAGAAGGAAGTTATCAACACATAAAAAATATAATTAAAAAAAATTATATTTTTAAATATGTTAAATTACATTTAGTTATAGGGTAGTTTTTTATGATTCTTAGAAGCAATAAAAACAAAAGTAAAGAATGAAGAATTAATGAGTAGTTTTTTAAATCTAAAAATTTTAACATTGAGAAGTTTAATTAAAAATAAAAACACCGCACATTCTAATAAGAATAAAAAGAAAGATGAAATATCAAGAGGAAAAGAGGATGATAAGAAAAAGAAGAAAGGGAGCATGTAAGAATGAGAAAGTAAAAAGAAAGACGAAAGAAAAATTATTTTTTTTTTTTGTTATATCATAGCAAGAACAATTTAAAATTTGAATAACGATAAATTAATTGGATTTAATGCAGTATTTTATCCTGTTAGTACCGCCACACCCACGCGAATGAAATACGACGTGTGCGTGCGCTTTAGTTAGAATCACTGAATTAAATAAATAAAAATATTATATTTAAATAAAATGATATTTTAAATTAAGTCACACGTGTAAGCCGAGCACCAGAAAAAAGCCGCGTGGCGGAAAAGTCCTGCAACTGTGTTGTCAGCTTTTCTTTTTGTGTATTGAAATTTTTATCTCATAATGTTTTTATGATAGTTCAAAGGAAAGTTATATAATTCATAAAATTACTCGTAAGTAAAAAAATAACACGGAAAGTATTATTCAAAATAATTAATCTATTGTAAATATTCCTTAAGCAATATACATTAGCTTTCAAGAATATTCTACTCACATATATTTTATTTATGAAATAGTTAACAAAACAGTGATAAAGCTTCTTTATAGAAAGTGGAAAGATAGAGAAGGTTTTTCTGTTGGAAGAATTTTTTGATCATGAATCAAAAGAAATAGGAACATCTTTCGCCTCTGCCAAGTCTTCCATTTTGTTGGTTGCGGTATTTGAGTTCAATATTGGAGCTCCAGTTTCTTCTTTTATGACTCGCAAACAGTGTTGCCTTCACATTACCGTGGCATTGGTTTAGTTCTAAATCGCCATGGACAAAAAACCCATATTTTCATCCAAAAATAGTATACTATATTTCATATATATAAAATACTTGTACAGATCCCGATTTTTTCATATTATAAATCATAGTACCATTGTTAAAAATGCTTAGTTTCACTAACACAAGTAGAAAATCGATAGTTATTATTTTTATTCTGTAAAACTAGTAATATTTTTGGTCCTATTTATGGTTTAAACATGTTTTATTAATAATAATAATTTATAAAAAAAACACTTACCAAGAACTTTTTATTTCATAACGGTGGAAACTTTTATTGTCACTGGACACTAAGTCGACATAATGTTTTAAAACATGTCGACTACTGTTGTACATTTTTGTATTTTATATAACGACTTACATACTATGAATGGGCTTTAGTTTTTTTATTCTAAGAATAATAAAAACGTTTTTTGAGTTCCTGAAAATGGATTTGGTATTCGAAACATATATAAACCGACCATATAAAAAATTGTTGTAAGTAGTTTTTTATAGATTATTATTGTTTAATCATACCAACGGACCATATTTCATAAAGTTATTTTCTATTAAAATAAAAAATAAAAATTAATTTTACACATAAATATTTTTTAAAAATTGAACGAAGCCGTTTATAAATTATCAAGTATAAAAAGGACAATTAAAATTACGATGGTAATTTAAGTTTATCACACACATTGCTGTTCACTCACGAACGTTTGAATTCTTGAGTGTATTTGAGGAGAGTGAATTTTAAATGTTAAAAATCAATTTAGAGGAATTTTTATTGAAAGTAGCTTCCGAAAACAACCTTTTAAGAGTTATATAAAAAGTTAGAATATATTTTCAAATGTTCTCTTCAACAGAAAAATGAAACTAGTTAAACGGGTTAACAAAAAATTCGGAAATAGAGAGTGAAGCCATTCTAATTAAAGGTACCAGATTTGAACGAAATAACTTCTGAAGTTGGTAGTCATAAGTATGAACCATAAAAATGTTTAGAACCAGACAACAGTTTAAACTGAAAAAAAAAAAATTTCTTTCAAATCGAATGCTTGTATTATGAAAGAAGGTAATTTTTGCATTATGTTTTATCATTTAAATTTCTTTTTCTCCCTCACTTCGTATAAAAGAAATTCTATATAGGTTTCTTCATATAAAATTTTTAATTTTGTGAAATTTATTTAAAGTTAATTATGCGAGAAATCTGTTATAATAAAGCAAATACTTAATAAAATAATTTTGTGCATATAAATAGATTTTATTTTTTATGATGTAGGAGTGAGGAAAACGATAAAATTATATATATAATTCTGTTCGAGAAGTCTGGTCCAAGTTCATATAAACAAAAAAAATGAATGTATGTATGGTAAGAAATTTTGACTTGCAAAAACTGACGATCCATATTAAAATGGAGAATTTTAGTGTTGTATTTATTCAAAAAAGTCTGTTTATTTCGAGGAATTTAATTAATTAATTATTATTTTAATTGCTTTAAATATAGCTTCCTAAATACAAGAGAAGGTTTTTAAGTAAATAAAAATCCTTTCGGTACCCCGGAATGCGGAGGTAGATTTCACCGGTGCTAAGTAGGGGTAAAATAGATTTCCACCTTAAAATTTAGAAAAATTTCAAATTTACTCAATACGACAATGGCTGCATGTGAAAAAAATGTTTACATGTTTAGCATACGACAAGCCATCTTACAATTCCAGCAAAATTTTGGTCATCACTTGCCGTAAGGGTTGGTCATATCAAAAATTGTTTCAGACAAAAGTTTTTGATAATGTTTACAGGCCTATCAACCACTTTAAACCGATCCGATACTGTGCCTATTAAGGGAAGTATGATGTTTTTATCTTCAAAACCAAATTTTTTCTACCCCCTGGGCCAATGGTTGGTGATATCAAAAAACTTTACTTACATAAGTTTTAGGCCCTTATCCAAAGAATCGTAGAAACTGTAAATGAATTCGATATTTTACTTAATAAAAATGTTACGGAAATATTTTATTTTTTCGAAAAAGCCACCTCGTTTCCACCCTCATGGTCCGATTTTGGACTTTAACAAACCTTACCGAGATTATGGGTCGAGTTTTTTTAGGGAACATTTTGAAAATGATTGGCGCAAAATTGCGGCAGTTATCGTGTCCACAAGAAAGAGAAATATATATATATATATATATATATATATATATATATATATAAACTTTTGAGCTGAAGATGGTTTTGGGGTCTGGGGAATGTGAAACGCAAAGATCTGTCGAAATTTTCCGGAAGTCGAACCATGGTACCCATTACAATAGGTAGCTTTCTTATATAATCTACCTAAAAGTATGAAAAAACCTTTAGTTCAAAGTTCTATCACATAGATTTATACGGTGTATGAGATAAAAGAAATTTAAAAACGTAACGTTTACAAAAATGTTTTCTTTTATGTTTTTAAGAAAATTAATTTATTTTACGGTAAAAAGGAGAAATAATCACAAAAATACAGAGAGCAATCACTACTCGTACGTAAAAGAAATCTATATTAGCTTTCTTATTTCTGTATTAATAAATTGATTTTCAATTCAATGTTTGAAATTACATTTTTTAATGTGCCTGGGTTAACAGTATGACTTTCTTATTACTATATATGTATGATATCCTTTTCGATTAAATACACAATGCGAATATGAATTAAAATAAAAATACTTTTTCTAAAACAGATCTAATCTATTTTGTAACATTTTACTAACCATTTAATGCGCTAGGGGACAGTGAAAAAGTATTTGAAATATATTCACAGTTATAATAATTTTAATAATCCCAAAGAAAAATGAGAGAAAATTAGAATTGGATGGTGTTTTGTTCCATTAATTATTTTCAAACAGTCTCTAGTTAAAGTAACTATAGAGCAAAGTGATGTTATAAATATAGTAATTTACAAAAGTGAACAAAAAATAATTAAATTAAAACTGATCTAAAATGTGATAATGTAAATGAGTAAATTGTGTAATACCCTAATCAGCATCAGTAATTAAACAGTTTTGCTTAACAATTAAAAAGGACTTCTGACAATAAAAAGCAGAATAAAGTAGTAAAAATATCTTTAATAATTTTAAAAAATCCAAGTTATTTTATGTAATACAAAATACAGGATAAAACGTTATTGTTCAGATACGATTCCAGGATAATAAACAGATTACTTTGGACCAGGGCATATCTCTTTCATCAAAATCCTCATAGTATACATTATTAAAAATATATTTCTTTTATTTATTTCAATAAATTTATGACAAATTTTATCTAGTATGAATTCTATTATCGAAATTGACAACCATCTGTGCAGGTAAAAATTTGTCTACAATTGACCAAAATGAAAGTGGATTGAACTGGAAAACCACTGCATAAATTATTCAACCATGAAATTCTCTCTTGATATGGATCTCGATTTTCTATAATTTTTCCTTGACGTATGAGGTATGGAGTGAAATATTGGATGTTTCACCACATATGCAAACTATTCCAGCTTTTTTTAAACAATTTTTAACTCTGTTCCAGCTACGAAACATTTGAGTACATCTTCAAAGCATACCTCTCTACCTAACCTTCAGCCCATCACATCTTATTTTTCGATAAATCAGATCTCAAAGGCCTCAATTCTGTTCTAACATTTCTCGATAAAAGTAAAGACTCTACATCATAAAACAGGACAGAAATGAAACAATCAGATTTTTCCTCAAAATCAGACTTAAATTATGGTTACATAGACATTCCTTAACCTTAGTAAAGCTAATCTGGTATAACTATGCTATTCTTTATTTCTTGCTTGATGGATTGGTGATTTCCGCTACCATGCAAGCAGTTTCCCAAGTACGTAAAATTTGGTATTCTTTCTAGAGGAATAATTTCAATGATAAAGGGTGCATCAAAGATTATAAATCTACGCAGTACCATATATTTATTTCTTCTTCAGAACGTTCAATTATAATTCACAGCAGCAAACTCACATCAGATATTTAGTTTATTCATATTTAGTTTTAATTCAGTTTAGATATTTAGTTTTAATTCATCAAGTATTTAAAAACCAATTAAAATTATTAAAAAGTACGAATCAACCTTAGCCGCAATTAATTTTGAACTTCTCAAGATCTTTCAGTCTTTAGACCACCGTCAGGAGATTAAAATATCATTATAAAATAAAGTTAAAAAATTAAAATATTTAACAGTCATGACTGATTGCTACTTATCAGTATACTCATACTAGCAAACAGTATATTGATAATTAGCAGTAAGTCATGACTGTTTAATATTTTAATTTTTTAACTTTATTTCATATTTAATCTCCTGACGATGGTCTAAGGACTGAAAAATTTTGAGCAGTTCAAAATTATTTGCTGAAGGTGGATTCAATAATATTTAATAATTTAATAATATATCAGCGGTAACCATGATTGACAAATTGTAAGATATAAATACTTATCTGTTTGAATCGCAGATTATTTTTAAAAAATGCACACACACACACAAATAAAATAAGACTCTCAGGTTGTAGAAACACCCGACCGGGTGTAAATTAACGATAAAGTTTAATTTTTTATTGATGAAAATCAGTATCATAAAGATAAAAGTAAAACTAGTTCTTTAAATTTTAATATTTTTAAACTGAAACATTCAGCTTGGTTGTTAAGGGTAACACCCCTTTACATCTTCCACTACTCTCGTTTTAAAAGTTAAAAACGCTCTGAATGATTACAATTTGGTTGTCCATTGTACAAATAAAATATATCCCTCAGGAATTATTTTTAATTGTAGTTTACAGAAGTTATATGTAGTATATATATATGTGTGTATATATATATATATACATATATATTTAACATCCTCATATTAGAAACGCAGCAGCAGTAAGCCGAGTAAAAATTTTGAAACGATAGAATAACACACTGTAATCTCCAAGTGAAAAGGAATACGACCTAAAAAAAAACCTTTATTTTTTGCCCTTCTCTATTTTAGGAGTAACTTTACACTCACGTTTTTTTTATTTTTTCAACATAAAACCTCGTTAAATCATGATAAGGTGAGTAATTAGTTAATTACCCCCAAGGTTAAAAGCAAGAATTATATATAAAATAATTTTTATAAAAACTTTTTTTTATCTCGTTTTAGTCTTCTTTTATGTTATTTTATGTGTTTAAATACGAGATCAACCGATGCGAGTTTATTTTTAGCCCTGTTATCTCAGGCCTCTCCGATCCCTTGACAACCTCATGCGGGTTTAAATCCGTTGGCAAACATATCTTCAAGATGCCTGTTGAATAGTTTACACAGACTTTTTTTTCATGATATCTAATATTCTAAATTATAAGTAACTATTTTAAAAGTTTTTTAGGTGTTTGTGTCGCTTTTTTGAACAGATAAATGGAGCAATATAAGATTCAATTTAAAATACAAAATTTAATTCAGTGCTAAATATCTTAACATCTTATTTTAATATATTGATTACAGTTTAAAAACCATATTAAGACTTCATTGTTATATAATACCTATTGTTCAATAATAATATTATGTGGGATTTTTTATAATAGCCGCTTCTGATTCTTCTTAAAGACAATTATTTGAGAACATATTGTTCTGTCTGTGTTATTAAAATATTAAAGGAATAAATATTAAACTAAGTATAACCTAAATTAAAATGAATAACTAACTTAAAATGAATTTCAATCAATTTTTTATAATAATGTTATTAATATGTATAAGATAATTTAGAATGTAAAATTACAGTTTACTCTTAAAGAATAGCTAAATATATTATTAATTAAATATCAAATGAAATAAATAAACTATAACTTAACTTTAAAATATTTTTCTTTCCGTTTTAAGTAACCTTCACCGTGTTGTACAAGGAATTAGCCGAGAAATTAAATATTAGGCTAGAATTGTACATATACATATTAATGAAAACCGCAGCAAGAAAAAAATGTATTTTAACAATCTATATTTAGTAAACCATTTACAAAGATTGTAGATAAATTTGCAATCGATATTATAGAATATTCGAAATAAATTTTTACTTCCTTGTACGAAGTAAAGGAAGTACTGAACGCGAAAAATTTTGGTCAGATTTCAACGGAAATATCCATTTTGACCATCCCTGAATCTATTTTGACTAGTTTCGGCGTGACGTCATCTCGCATAACTAAAAAACGATTAGCCGTAGGATGTTAACATTTTAGATTTAGAGCTGCTGTAACATATAGTTGTGCACCTCCCATTTTGTCTGCAGTCGACTGAACCAAAAGTGTCCAAAAAATACCAAAATAAAAAAAAATTGGATTTTGGACTTTTTCGTAACTATGGTAATAAGCCCTCATTGAGAGCTTTTCAACGATATATCATAAGTGATACTTATTTTCATAGGTTCCAAAGTTATAACCAAATGAAATTTTAATTAATGAAATTTTTGGATCTTAGAAGGGTAAGGCACATCGGTTCAAATCAGACTTTATATCCTTTTTTTAATTTTTTTTTAATTTAAATGTATTGATTTATTTATTAATAAATATAAACCTCTGATTGTAACAAAAAATTTACGATAAATATTAATTCAATAATAACAATAATAAAAATGAAAAAAAATCAGAAGTTATTAATATAATAAAATTTTACGTGTTTTCATTTTAAAAAATTGTGTATATGTAATTTAATAGGCGTAGAAGGAAGTCATGTGGTGTCCACATCAGAATTTTTTTTAAGTTTAAAAGTAATAAAATTATTTATTCAAATCAATAATTTATATATTACTTTTTAACAGATTCGTCTATTAGTAAAATAATTTTTTTTTCATTACATTTTTATTTATAAATAAAAAAATAATTATAATAAAAAAATGATTTCTTCTCTCAGTGCATAGAATATGTGTCCGTAAGAGCTTTACGAATCTACTGTATGCAATCGGTTAACCATGAAGTTATAGTTTACAAATGGTTAATCATTTCAAGACAGACCCCATAAATAATATTGCTATAGGCAAAATCAATGGTGATAGAAGTAAGCATTATAATTATGAAAAGATCTTCGTGAACCAAGGATCTAGAAATTAGATTTCTTTTGTATTCTTGAATAACATTTTGACATAATTGTCAATAAAGTAAAAATGATTTAAGAAATGTCCGAATGTCCGTTAATTATCTTAACAATTTTATTATTGAGTAAATAATTTATTTATTAAGATACAAAAACAGTGTGTAAATTTAAAATCATTTGAACTGAAATGTTTTTTACCTGTAATCAAAGACATTCAATGTGGACCATTAATAATTCGCAAAATATCTAACTGGTAAAAATTTCATGCCATTTTCATTGTAACATATCCATATCTATGAGTTCGAATGTGTTAACAATCCTCTCGTTAAGGTCATCAGTATTTGTTGTAAATTATCCTTGACGAAGCCCTACCGGAAAAAATCACATTACAGTCCAATCCAGTGATTTTGTAGTATATTGTTGAGGGATTCATGCACTAATAAACTCCAACTTGGCGGCGCTCCACCCTGTTGAAATATGATTTCGGGTTGTAAATCTTCAAGCTAAGAGTAAACAAACTCTTAAGAAGTTCGGATTGAAATTCGCGTTAACTACCGCTTTCGCAAAGAAAAAAGGTCCAATTACACGATCGTGAAGCATTCCGCACCATAGATTAATTTTTGAACTATACCTAATACGGTCAAATGTAACAGTGGATTCTCTGATCCCCATATTCGAACGTTCTGAGTATCCACTTTTCCAGACACTTGAAATGTAGCCTCGTCTGAGAACAAGGTAACAGTCATCATTTTCAATTCTTTCAATCATTTCCAAAGCAAATTCCTTTTTATCAGTATTATCTTGTGACGTAATGAGCAACAACATTTGTAAATTATTAGAACGAAATTTTAATCGTTTCTTCAAAACGTTATGAGTGGTAGGACGGAAGATTTAACTCACGCGTTGCACTCCGAGTTGACTTCCTAGGACTACGAACAAGACTGACGAATGATCTTCATTTTTTCATTTGATATTCTAGGTCTACCCTGAAACCTTCTTAGGTTCAAAACTGCCAGTTTCATTAAATTTATCATACCGTAAACGACTACTTGTTTTAGAGGGCGGCTTTAAATTATACCGAGTTGTAAAATTGCGTCCAAGTTGTGTGTATGATTTTGTTTCAATAAACCACACTATGCATTGCGCTTTCATCTGTGGATTCTTGGCGACTGACGTATGTGGTTACGTCTACAGTCTCAGCGCTATCTTGTATTTACCGAGGGAAACTTTATGAGTTTTCTGTTAAAGAGAGCCCAACCATTCATGAGTAGGACTATTACTTCTTTTCTAGTAAGACATCAAAAATTGTTCAGGCAATTTTCGGACATCCGATACAAAGAAGCATATTTTTTTACATTAGAGGTATTATGTAATATCTTACAAATTAATTAATAATTATTAATTCAAATTAAATGAGTTACTATAATGTTCAAATATCAGTATAAAATTATTTTTATTATTTGGTATTGATGAAGTGTAAATCGTAAAATAAAAGCTGTTAATACATACTTAGCTTAATGAAAACAGCTTTCATTAGATTGTTTGTTGGCAAAATTTATATAATTAATGACTAGTATTAAGTAATGTATTTTGTAAAAATAAACATAAAAATTAGGATTAACATTAAGTTTTATATGATTTACACGGAGAACGCTTTAATGAGTAAATATTATTATGTAGTATATTATAATGGTATTGCAATAGCAATATTATAATAAGATAATGAGTAATGAGTAAATTTAATTTGGTATTAACAAAAAATAAAAATATGTTTCTGTACTCTTCGTTTTAAGTACATTGAAAAAACAAGTCTACTGTTTTTAAAAAAATCACAACTGTTTTACATGAGATGATTCAAATGGCTTAACTCTTTTTTAGATAAATGTATAAACTGATGCCCAGATACAGTACTCACTTTTATTTTATAAAAAATAAATTTTGTGCTGGGTTAAAAATGTAAATTCCTAACTGGAATTCAAATTTAAAAGTTTTCGGATGAAAATTTTGAACAATTACGTCTAAGATTTTTAGTTTTTATTAATATTTTTTTTCGTGTTCTTTTAATACTTATAGAGTCCTAAGTTTCAAATCCTAGTAAAGGCAGTAAATTTTATAAAGATTTGAGTACTAGATCGTGAATTTAATTCTGAGAAAATTAATGTAATAACAACTGTATGAAAAACAAAGAAAAAAAAATTTTTATTAAACCAAAAAAGAACAATACTTAACAGAAAATTGTATAAATCTGTAAAAATTAAAAACAGCTATTTTTAATACAATAAATTTAGAAATTTGTAATACTTAAAATTGTAATTTATTTTAAAAAGTACTCAATGTCGTTTATACTGTATTAATTTACAATAAATATAAATTTCACCACTGAAATCGATTTTCAATTCGTTTCTTTACATTTTCTATCTCCAACTTAATGAAATCTTCGCATTTCTTGATGTAAGCAGCAGCAGTGAGATTGTGAGCGATCAGTTCATCAACTGTACACACTTTCTGCATGTATACCTCGCATTTCATCCATTCTCATAAACAGTAACCTAACGGAATAAGGTTCGGTGATCTCAATGGCCAACTCATCAGGCTCTACGCCTAAGCAACGTAATATAACGTCTTCAAAATTTCCCTATGACGTCATTTCACCGAGGAATTTAAATTAGAACGAAATTTTTGCAAGCCGTAAATCGATAAAGCGTTTTCAGACATATGTTTGTATGAATTTTTTTCTTCTTTCATGCTCTGGAATTAGTTCCCAGATTATTCCCTTTCCTCCTGAATTATCTGTTTAATAAAAAAAATAATAACAAAAATGGAAAGGTGTAATGGGTTTCTTAAAGATATCTTTCTTTTATGTAATTAGTGCTAGGTACAAAGATTTAGCTGTACAGTGACGAAAAAAGTCTTCCATCAACATAGAGATTTTTTTCTGTTTAGCCTCGGTAAGGTATTACTTCAAAGGATGATATGTATGAATGTAAATGAAATGTAGTCTTGTACAGTCTCAGGTCGACTATTCCTGAAATGTGTGGTTAATTGAAACCCAACCACCAAAGAACACCGGTATCCACGAGTATTCAAATTTGTATAAAAGTAACTGCCTTTACCAGGATTTGAACTTTCGAACTCTCGAATTCGAAATCAGCTGATTTGCGATGGTGAGATCACCACTAGACCAACCGGGTGGGTTATTGTACTTCAAACCTAAAAAAACTTGTTTTACATTTGATACCATGTAAACTACTGGAGACACAATTCTGGATCGTGTTTTATTCGTTTTTTTCATGGTCAAAAGACATAAGAAACAATCAAGTTTACTAAGGAGTAAACTTTTTTTTTTGAGTAAAACTTTTAAGGCTTGTATAAGGATATGAGCCTTAACAATTTTAGTATGACTTAATTTCACCGGGGGAACTGAAAACCATGCGAACTTTTTCGCTAGCCCTATTATTATTTCCCATTCTTCCTGAATCACACACACTCTCTCTCTCTCTCTCTCTCTCTCTCTATATATATATATATATATATATATATATATATATATATATATATAGAGTATATATATATATAAACACATATATTAATTAATTAATACATTAGTTTTTGTACTTATATATCTAAATTATTATCTTAGTTTTGCTCTAGAAAATTATTCCATTAGAACATATGATTTAATTAAAAAAGCTTGAAATACAATAATTATATTTTTACATTATTTACAAAGGTTATAAAATTAAACTGATAAAAAAATGACTGCCAATGCAGTTCATTAATTTCTAGTATATATATATATATATATATGAACTAAAATAAACTTCATTAACGTAAAACAACAACCTCCTCAAATTAAAAATATATTGCCTACAGATTTTTTTTTTAATGAAAAAAAATTCTAATATATGAACGTTAAATGTTATAAACTTCAACGAAGTGTGATTATAAACAAAATACTGTTGATGGTAAAACTTTTTTTCACTTAAAAAAAAGTGTTAACCTTTTTCCTTTTATAACCAACAACGGTATTAGTGATATAATAAATTCTCTTACCGCACTGCGCCACAGTAAATGGCAAATAATACACAATAAAGGCTACTTTGTTTAAATAGCCTCGATTCTAGGTATATATATATACTTATATAGTCAAGGTTTTTGTTCACATAGTTTGTAATACAGAAAAAAGTAAACAAATAATACGTGATTTATGGAAAGGTTAAGTAGTTAGATACGCGTATATATTGTAGGTGTGTAATAATCGTAAAATAATAATAATAATAAAAATAAAGATGAAAAGGAAATCAAACAATTACGTTAAAAAAATAGGGAGAACTGCATATTCATTTCCTGATAATGTATGGAAAGAATGTTGAATATTTATGAGGGTTAAAAAGTTTATAAATGTATAAATAAAATTTTATGGTGATATTATCAGGTAGGAAACCTTAATTAAATATTTAGACTAATTTAATTATATGGGATTGCTGATAATTACTGAAATGTTGGTTACTTGAGTAACAGTTTGCACTTACATAATTAAAAACATTTCTTCCTTAATGAAATTTGTGAGAACCTTATATTTTATCGTATGGATACAGATCAGTATCCTATTTTTAAGAAAATTAATACCGATAGAATCTTATTGACTAGTAAATTATAAGTAACTGTTGGTAACATGATTTAAGAGAAACTTAAAACTTCTTTTTACTTCCTTGTACGAAAGGAAGTATTGTGATCGCGAAAAATTTCGGTTTTCAGATTTCAATGGAAATATCCATTTTGACCATCCCTGAATCAATTTTTACTCGTTTTGGCGTGACGTCTGTACGTAGTATGTATCTCGCATAACTCAAAAATTATTAGCGGTAGGATGTTGAAATTTTGGATTTAGGACTGCTGTAACATCTAGTTGTCCACCTCCTCTTTTGATTACAATCGACTGGACTAAAAGTGTCCAAAAAAGCCCAAAATCCAAAAAAACTGGATTTTGGACTTTTACTTAACTATAGTAATAAGCCCTCATTGAGAGTATTTCAGCGATAAATCATAAGTGGTACTTATTTTCATTAGTTCCAGAGTTACAGCCAAATAAAATTATAATTAAATGTTTGGATCATACAAGAAGGCACGTCGGTTCAAATCCGAATTCATTTCCTTTTTGTTACCTTCTTTTTAATATAATGTATTAATTTATTAATAAATTATTAACCTCTGATTCTAAAAAAAATATATGAAAAAAATCAGAAGTTATTAGTGAAATAAAATTTTTTATGTCCTTTTCATTTTAATTCAAACATTTTTGCAGATGTTAGTAATTAATAAATCAATATATTTAAATTAAAAAAAAATATATATATATGTATATATGAAGTCGGATTCGAACTGATTTATTCTCATTTACACCAAATAACTACTTGAGCGGCGTGAAACAAAATTAATACATAAACTAATATAAAATGCTGATACGGACACACCATAAAAATGTGATGCAATGTAGTGTCCACCACAATGCATTTCTGCAACTGTCCACTTTATTAAATAATTGAAGGATCGTATCTCACTTCAAATGAAATAAGTTTAAATTAAGTGTTGGAAAAAATGTGTATATGTAATTTAATAGGGGTACAAGGAGGTCACGTGGTGTCTAAATCAGATTTTTTATAATATAAAATACGAGAATAATTTAAAAAAATATATTTTTGAAATTAGAATTTAATTTTTAATATACCTTTATCATTTTATTTGTTAATAAAAAATGTTATGTATGATTATAAATAAATACTGGCTTATAGATTTACTTGTATCGCGTTCAAATCTTGTCTATGTATAGATTTTTACTTATTATTTTATCCATTTCATTTTCCTCGCTGAAATTCATTCAGATACATGCAAGTCGTTAAAATTAATAGATAGTATTTCAAAAACAGAATTTTATAAATAAATTTAAATTACCTAATTTTGTTGTATTTTTTATTTTAAAACGTTTCGTAATATAACTACGTAATCAAACTAAAAAAAATTAATCTCTAATATATACATTCACTCATATACAGACGCGTACACATGCATTACATTAGGTAAAAGTCTAATATATATATATATATATATATATATTTTATCTTCCCTTCTAACTGACATAGGAGAAAAGTAATTAGTCATGGTGTTGGTGTTGGTAACCTCTTTGTTAGAAATACACTCAGGATGTGATAAAAAATAAATAAAAATACATTCCAGTTCCGAAAGATAACAAAATTTAATTTTTTAATATTTTGAAATGTAAGCATACTTACTATTTTCGTAATCTCAAATAGTTTTCATTTTAACCATCTTACCGATTATATCGTCACATAAACTTGAAGCTAGTGCGTGGGATATAGAAATGGAATTTTGGTAGCTTATGAAAAAAGCCATGCTTGACCGGGTTTCGAACCCGGATCCTCCGGATGAAAAGTCGAGATGCTATCACACCGCTAAGGAAATCGGCAAAAAATTTAAAAAGCTATTCATTTAATCTTTTAGTAGGATTAAATAAAGATTAGTCTTCATGTACAGTTCGTTCAACAATCCATAAAAAATTGTTTCCTTTTCTACTGACATTTGGTTAGAGAAATATTATTAATTCTATGTAATATATTTTAATTATTAATGTAAATAATTACATGAATAATGAATGATTTACGTATGAAATAATGATATAATTTTCTGTAACAGAGATGTTGATATTGGTTTCAAATTTGATATTTCTCTAGGTAAATTTATTAAAGAGCAACAAACGAAAAACTCATAAACTTAAAAAAAATCAGGCGTTTTCAAACTTGTTCTTGTGATAAACTTTATATTAGAGAGACTGGTAGATCTTTTAAAAAACGTATAACGGACCACAAATCTGGTTTATCCAATAACATTTCTATTTGTGCTTGTCATTTTACTGTTGAAAATTATGTTTTTAATGGTAATTTCACACTTTTTTCATGCTGAGAAAAAAAAATTTGAAATTGAACCTTTTAAAGTCACTGGAAATTAATAAACTTAAAAATTGTAATTTACATTTAAGTGATCAATTAGACTTGAATATTTCACCGATTTTGAACATACGGAACTGATATGGGTTCTGCATCTTGGAAATACCGCCTGCCTCCTTTTTCTGAATTGACCAATAGTTTTTATTACTGAAAAGTTACATGTGTGTACTACCTGTTGCTGCTCTTTATCTTTATGTATTGTATTTCTTTTTCTTTATCTATTTACTTATTTCTTTGTAATATACTTTTAAGCTTTAGTATTCTTTCGTAACTTCTTAGGACGGTATATTTTGTACCGAAATAGCTTCATGATTTTTTAAAATAAATTTTGTGAAACTCAATAAATATAATTTGTCTATTTTCCATTTGTTATGATGGATTTTCATCAAGTAACGGCATTATCTATCGATTAATTATATTTTTTCCATTTTGTTGTGATAGTGATTATATAAAAGAAAAATAATTTGACATTTCAATCTTGCTTAGATAAACAAAAACAAAATCTTATCGAAAGTCAAGGAAAATTCAATGTTGTTATGCTTACATTAGAATAGTAACCAAAAATTTGTAATTTTTAATTAGGTAAGAAAGCAATAATTGAAACAGAATAAGAATTCATTTATACGTAGTAAATATACTATATAAACTATTCAACGGATTAATGAGTTTAAAATTGTATCCTTCAGCACTGTACGAGAGTAATAATGGACCATAGAATAACAGACTGTGTGTATGTAACAGTATTACATCCTAAGTTCTCCAGGCTAGAGTAAGTTTGTTAATTATAAACCAACAATAAATAGCGGCTAGGAGCCAGAATCGATAATGTTAAAATTAAACTGATGTCTAAACCGTTGTTTGTCAAATTCCAAAGAGAAATCAAGCGTTTAACTACAATGGTCTTCTATCAAATAGCGCTGTATTTTTATAATTCTGATAAGTTTTAGTTATAAGATTCGCGATATGAGAGTTGTTTTATCGACTCTGATACGTTAGTACGTTCCCGATAGATGAGTAATTTGCAGATATACGCCAAAGTTTACTGAGGACTATAATTAGAAGAAAAAAGAATAATTTACAGATAAATAGGTTAAAAAACTTCAAAAATAAGCTTATGCGTAATTTTGTTACTTATATCCTGTTTTTAATGCAAACGAATAGACATCTCTTACATATTTATATATATATGTAAACTGCAAATTTAATTTAAAATAAGTATTCGAAAAGCTGTTACTTATCATGCAAACTGTACATCCAACAATAAATTTTCCGGTATATATGGTGAAGTAAATAACAAATATTGTTTAATGTCCACTCCCGTTTATTAATGTCTTGTAAATTATTATTATTTGTTTTTTGCAAGTTATAGGAATGAATTCATTACAATACGTGCAGTAGTAGAGAAAATAAATGCACCGAAGCGGTAGAAATTTATTACGTTGTAATAATATAACATTTTACAACCTTCCTTTCTCAAGTGCATGACCAAATTTATAATTAATTGTAAAGCATAGTTTTATTATTCCTAATTTATATCTTAATCATTACAACGTTTAATTATTTTAATTAATTATAATATTAGTGGTTAATTTTTATAAAAATCTAACCTATGTTAACAATTAAAACACAAGTTTTTCTTCAAAAAATGTATTATGATTTGTATTAACAAACCAAAATTAAGTGCACAAATTAATCATATGAGATATTCACTTCTTCACTGATTCTAAGAGGATTCACTTTTTCATAGAAGTGCATCCCACTGATGACATGATCATTTCTTACTAATGCTAGTCTCTTAGTTTCATTATATCAGTTACATTTCTCATAAAAAAAAATTATTATCTATTTTATAAATTCTAATCTTTATCTTCTTTTGATGATTTTTATCCCTTCTAAAAATAAATTCAATAAACCTTAAAGGATTTTTTTATTATAAAAAATCATCAACATTGTCTATTTATTCACAAGACTCTGCTACAAACGGATTTTTTTATTTATTTTAAAATTGTTATATTTCGAATTCTATCAACTCATTTATATCTATACTTATTCAATCTCACATTAAATTCTTCTAATCTTTTTTTTTTTTTTTGGTAGCCATGAAGCATTGCAATACGTACAATTATTTTTAAAAAAAATCGTAATTCTTTTATCTGTTTTACAACATATTTTTTAAAATTAAAAATGTTTTGATTTGTGCTAATCTGTTTAAGATAACAGTTTATCTTGTTCATCTATTTTAGGATACAGTACCATCATTATTCTACTGTTGGCGTATTCTTTTACTCTATTTTAATATTTAAATTTCCATTATTTCGTATTTTACTATTTCTGATTTACTCACATTTTATTTCAAATTGAATTTTTAATGTCTGAAAATAATCCTACAATAGTTTTAACAAACACAATTGTGAAATCTTAGCAACAAGCTGATTTAATGAATATATTTACGTGAGTAAAAATTTCATCTCATTTTCTTCGGAATTTTGTATTAAATTAATTTCAGAGTAATCACACCGTATTTCCAATGCGTATTTTTCTATCACATCATAATCTAAGTTCTGAACATACAAATTTATGTTAATAAATATAATTCTGTTGAAATTCCAAGTTTTTAGCTTTTATAATTGTAATATTAAGATTAGACATAAGTAAAAATACAAGATTTTAGTATTCTCGTTTCTAAAATATTGTATTATTTTCTTTCAGCTATAAATTTAATACAAATCTACGGTGGATGTACGTTTAATACAAATCTCATAAAATACCAATACCAAAACTGAATTAATATATTGAGATAATTAATAATACGTTTAAGTATTCTGATAAAAAGCTTATTTCCTTCTTACATATACAAATTTCGGTTTCTCTAAGAAAGAAAGAGATTTTTGACAGGGACGGACAACTTATGAAAAAGAGTAAAACAAACTTGAAATATATTTTATTTTTCATCTTGTCTACATTATCAACGCAAAATTAATTAAAATCAAACTGAACGGCCAAAATTTAATAAAATAAATTAATATTTACAATGTATTACAATTAAATGGAATAATTAAATTATATAAAGTAAACATTACATGCATGGCTATAAAACAATTATCGTTACGCAGTTACAATAATAATAATAATAATAGCAATATTTTAACTAATTAATTAATAAATTGTTAAACAAAGCTATAAATACATATTGAACTAAACGTATAAATGTAATAATAAAGCGTGCGAAAGAAAATCAATGTATGATTACGTTAATGATATTATTATTATTTTGCGAATTAATCACAACGATCAATTAGTTTATACTAATATTTATCTATGTGCCTACAATTAATTAAATTAAGTGCCCCTAGAGACGTAGGGATATCAAATCATCCGTGTTGAGGAATTAACGTGTGTCGGCCATCAGGTTATCCAGCAATATGACGACTGATTTATCATCTGGATATTTTTTGGATCATATAAATTTTTTTAAGATAGAAAATGCAAAACATCTGGTCTGTAATCCTGAAAGTTTAATAATAAAATGCTACCATTTCCATCAGTACACGTATATTGAAAAGTTTCATGTATAATTAGACAAAGGCAATATTATAAACGTACATAAACACAACTCTATTTTAAATATTTTGCTGTGATAAAATTTTATTTATGTGTATATAAATCAATAATAAAAGTAGTAAGGGTTTTAGATTAACTTTCTAATGAAGCCCTAATTCTGTTTTTAATATGTAAAATAACTGTACTGGTGATATATTTCAAAATATTATAATTATTAGAACCACAATAGAGTAAAAATCTTTCTTTTTTTAAATTTTTGCTAAAAACTTTGATTCCAAGTAAATTAAATGATATTTAATTTATTATTGGTTACTGGCATTTGTGATGCCAATTATTATAGCTTTAGTTTGCATATTGACAACAGAATAAATAAATACCAGTAAAATAAAACTGTAATTATTAAAAGTATACCAGAGCTAAGGGTTGTATTCCATGACATAATTTTGCTGTCTGTAATAGAGTTACAATAGAGTTACATAAACTCTAGTTTCGTGATATCGCAAATCACAAATGATTAATGGTTTATTGTTTTAAGAAAACCATTAATATTGTACGTACTTTTATTTAAATTGTTTAAATTTTGTGATTATTTGACAATATTCATTAATTCTAAAAGGATTTGAATAATAAGATCAAACTTGTAGGACTTCAAAATTTTATTTATTGGATTAAATCTCACTGATCAGGGTCTTCAGAGCTTTTCTCAAATTTAAATAAATATTTTTGTTAAGCCCTCTTCCAAAAGGAACCGGAATTCTGAAGTCTTACTAATTTTTTTTTATAGCACTAAATCGTTGAAGCAAACTTATTTAATGAGAAAAATGAGGTAGATAAGCAATGAGGTAGGTAAAAATGAACAACGACATTTTTGTTCCAATAAGCTAATAGTTGTACATTTTTTTATTGACCTCCTTTAAATTCAATGATATCGCAGTTTTCTTGATATGAACAAAATTTTAATCTAATTTAGCCAAACTTTTGAAATTTTAATCTTTATGTAGCGTGTTTAAAACTAATTTTTTTTCTGAAGTCTCCGGAACCACCGTAAGGTATTACTTCAGAGGATGATAAATATGAATGCAAATGAAATGTAGTCTTGCACAGTCTCAGGTCGACCATTCCTGAACTGTGTGATTAATTGAAACCCAACTACCAAAGAACACCGGTATCCACGATCTAGTACTCAAATCCGTATAAAGATTCAAATCTTTACTAAGATTTGAATCTTCGAACTCTCGACTTCGAAATCGGCTGATTTGCGATGACGAGTTCACCACTAGACCAACCCGTGGGTTGTTTTTAAAACTCAGCTGGTATTACTTAAAGCACAGTCTTATCGTACACAGATTAATAAGAGTAGAGTAATAATTGTGATATTTTTAAACTTTTTTTTTAATGCAGTTAACTATTTTTTAATTATGCAATTATTTTTTCAATTTGGTAAAGTATGACACACAGCTAATTTATTTAAAAAAATAATTACTTTAAAGGTCTAAAAATTTAAAGGTTTAAAAGGTAAATATCTATAAAAAAGGGTCTCTGTATTTTAATGTTAATCAATAATTTTTTTATAGAGAAATCTAAAGAAATTAGTATTTTCCAACGATAATTATTCAAAGATGATTTTATCAGAAATTGAGATAATAAAAAAAATTCTTCAAAATCTACAATCCTTAAGGACATTTTATTTATATATATATATTTTTCATTTAGGGAAGACATATCTGTTAGTTACTGGCAGAAAGAAATTTTGTGATGTTTAACTATGTCTGCTATTGTTTGGTGAAAAATATTATTTAATTAAAATAAATTGAACAATTATTAAAGGAAAAATGACTATCGAAAAAATTTCGATCAAGCATTTCTTGTTCAGTAAATAATAATAATAATTAAAATTTTATTAATAGCTATTACATTCTATACAGAAGGTCAGAAAGTTCTCCCGGGACTTTTATAACCTATACTACTTGTGAAAAAAATGAAAAAAGTTCATATAAACATATGTCCTAATATATTAACGGGCAGAATTAGTGATTTTTTACTCCAGTTTATTGGTTTCCATCTAAAATTATTCAAATTCTACTGCAGTTACAGTTCTGGGATTTATTTTATAAGATTTTTCTGGTCAAAAACCACATGAAAACACTAATTCTTGAAAATCACCGATGTTATTAACTTCCTAAAAATTTCAGTACGACCTCATTTCATCGGAGTATCTGAAATCCGAGTGAAATCTATCACTAGCCTTAACTCGCAAATAAAGCATTTTAGGATATATGTTTATATAAACTTTTTCCATCATTTTCACGAGTAGAATAGGTTATGAAAGTCTCATGAGAACTTCGTGATACACTGTGTATAGTAAGTCTGTTTTCATAGAAGAAATTTAAGAAAATTTTTCCTAGGTAAAGCCGAGTAAATCTGATTCTCTGTTATAATTATATAATGAATTCATCTCATTTACGGAAAATGTTGTAAATAAGCTGTATAAACTAATAAAAAAACACACGCTTTTGTTCTATGACTTTCATGAAACTTATTTCACTGATGGGCCTTTATGATATTTTCATATAATACGCGTATACTGCGTGTGCAAGAATTTTTTTTATGAAATTTATTTTTGAATTTTATCTTTACGTAAATATAACTTCTAGCGATGGAGATAACTGTGGTAATATTAATTGTATTAGTAATAAATAATATAGTATAATTCATTATCTAGAAAATTCTACATCAAATTCCTACAGGTTTTTTGAATAAATATAACTTTGGAAATTTGAAACTGGAAAATTTCAACCTTTGGAAAATTGGATATATGTATAATAAACTCTACTTATAGTGATAATGAGTGCAAATATTCATAAATATAAACTGGACATAATTATTTACAATGTTTTTACTAATTCTTTTTAATGATTTTATAACATTCAAGCATATTGAAAATATACCACTGTTGTTGTCTCATAGAGTACTAGTAGTCCCTAAAACACCAATTCTTGTTGTTATCAGAATTAAAGTATCAAATTTTTTTTGTTTGATACGAACTGACGTGTAATGTTCTTAATGAGCTATTTTAAGCTTGATTAAAAAAAAACAAAAAAACATGACTACATCACTCCTAAGTATACAACTAGTAAGTAGGGTAAACTGACTTCTTCCAGTTGAAGGAAAAATGGAATAATTTTTTTATTAATAAAAGTAAATATTATTTTTACTTACTTGTACGAAGTAAAGGAAGTTTTGTGATCGCGAAGAACTTCGGTTTTCAGATTTCAACGGAAATATCTATTCTGAACATACCTGAATCCATTTTTACAACTTTCGGCGTGACGTCTGTACGTACGTATGTATCTCGCGTAACTCAAAAATTATTAGCCGTAGGGTGTTGAAATTTTGGATTTAGGACTGTTGATTTATTAATGATTATTAACCTGTGGTTATCAAAAAATTACAAAAAATAAAATTTCAATAATAATAAAAAAAAAAAAAATATGAAAAAACATCAGAAGTTATTAATGGAATAAAATTTTATGTAGTTTTCATAAAAAAAAAGAAAAAAAAGTGTAAGTGTAATTTAATAGGCGTACAAGAAAGTCATATAGTGTCCACGTCAGATTTTTTAGTTGTAAGTTGTATTTCGCGTCACGTTTACTACTATCAATGTAGTTTTAGTACCAACATACTTTTGTGTTCTATCAAATATATTTTTGTGTTGAAAAAATAAAATATAAAGTATGAAAACTTATTTCCCTATATTATTAAGAAATCATGAGGTAACAATAAAGAAGAATTATTAAAGATGTCCCTTAGGATCAGGTGGTAAGTGTTGGTAGTCTTATTACCAGACTTTTTTTAAGAAACATATATAATATATGAATTTTTTATAAACAATACTTCTAAAATATGCCATGCATAAAAAATATATCGAAAAATTTCTACTCAAACTTCTTTGGAACCAATCTCACAAATGTGTCAATTTGAAATGAGAAAGATAGAAGTAAATATCTTTTTCCCACCCTTTCAATATACGAGTAACATTCCACTTCATGAGCTTATTTTTACCCATCTGTAGTTTGATTTTTTTTGTAGAGGTTGTACTGATCTAAAAGTACGTGTACGTTTTACCATAAAGCATGACGAAGTTAGTACAGAAATTAACCTTTAAAGGAATTAAATGTAAAATAATGAATTTTTAAATTATTGACAAAAATCGTAACAAACAGAATTATATTAAAATAATTAAATTTATATTTATTTAAATTTTAATGGGCTTTGATTTTCATAATAAACTCTACTTATAAAGACAAAGAATATCAAGTTTCATAAATGTTTACTTCATAAAAAAAACTTACATAAAAAGTTGGACATCACTTGTAAATTTGCAATTTGTGAGCGAGATAAAATTGACTTCTTTCAATTGAAAGAAAATAGAATGATTTTTACTTCCTTGTACGAAGTAATGCAAGTATTGTGATCGCGAAAAATTTCGGTTTTCAGATTTCAACGGAAATATCCATTTTGACCATCCCTGAATCCATTTTGATTAGTTTCGGCATGACGTCTGTATATAACATAACGCAAAAACGATTAACCGTAGGATATTGAAATTTTGCATTTAGGAATGCTGTAACATCTAGTTGCGCACCTCCCCTTTTGATTGCAATCGAATAAACCAAAAATGTCCAAAAGAGCCCAAAATAAAAAAAAAATATTTTTTACTTTTTCTTAACTGCAATAATAAAAATTCTTAAGTGCAGTATAAACATTTGGATCTTACAAGGGGAAGGCAGGTTGGTTCAAATCCGATTTCATCTCCTTTGTTTAAAAATTTAAATGTATTGATTAACCTCTGATTGTAAAAAAAAAACTTTTAAAATAAATAATAATTCAATAATAACAAAAAAATAAAAAAAAATAAAAAAATATCAGATGTTATTAACGAAATAAAATTTTATGTATTTTCCATTTAAAAAAAAAAAGTGTATATGTAATTTAATAGGCGTACCAGGATGTTGCAAGGTGTCAAGATCAAATTTTTTTATTAATAAATATACTTATATATTATTTTTAGTTATAAATTGTAAACGTCACGTATTCTATTACCAATCCAGTTGTCACGTATGAAAAATGTATTGCAATTTTTTTCCCCCTTTTATATAATACAACAATAATTGGATCTAGATAGGAACTGACTTTTCATTTTTTTTAAATAAAAATTTATATATTTAGATTTCTTTCAATTATAGCCTAAAGAACTAAGAACAACAATTTGAAAATCACGAATGTAACTTCTGGATGCTCCTTACGAGCAATACTTCTGATGCAGATAAATCTACGAGTAATTTTTGGAAAAACTATAACTTATCTACTTATCTATTAGAGGAAGAAATTGGTAAAATTCCACGTTTGGAGTATAATTTTGTACGGTAGTTAGGCATGGTCTCGGAGAAAAAGATAAAAAAAAGTTCGAGGCTTCTGAGTGTGGATTTAGAGGAAGATGGAAAAGATAAAATGGATGGACAGAGTAAGTAACGTAGAATTAAGAAGGATAAATTTAGATAGAACAATACTGGCGACTGTTAGAAGGAGGAAGGAAAACTAGACCGACCATATAATTAGGGGAAAAGGAAATAATAAATTCAGTTCTTGAAGGCTCCGTTGACGGTGCACAAAGAAGAGAAGGAAAATTCTGAAATTATTAAATAAAATAAAGGGTAGTAAAACTTATAATGAGACGAGAAGAAAAGCGTGGAACAGAAACAGATGGAGATAACAGTGGTGCCAAGGTCTTGCCAACAGGTAGAGCACCACATGATAGTGATAGTTATTTAATTAACCAGATAAAAATATTGGCTGGGAAATTTTTAAGTATCAATTTAGCTTAATCCTAATATTTTTTTGTTATTTTTATATCAGACAATGCTCCTTAAGTATAATAAAGCTTATATGCTGATAAATAAGTGATGAACTAGTGGTAGAAATTATAAATAACGATATTTTTATTAGATGAAACTTCCGTTGTTAGATAAAAAAAACCAATCGCCACACTATAGATTTATTAAATAACCGTTTTGAGATAATATATAATTGACACTAATCTAAAAGAAAAGGAAAGTTTGTTTTCTCAAAATTTAACTCAACAAAGTGAAATTAAATAATCAGAAAAAAATTTTAAAGAAAGAATGAATACAATGAATCTATTCAAAACGAAAGAAAGGTTAACATTTCCTCCGTAGTTCTTTTGCTAATAATTCGATTATTAAAATAAAAATAAAAATAATTTCAACAAAAATGATTAAAACCTTGATTAAAACATGTCACTTTTTTTTTAAATACGGTACATTGACTATTCTTCTGAAGAAATTAAAGAGGAATTATAGAATTATAGAAAATTTAGATTCCTATACAAGTTCCAAAATTTTTGATTCATTGTGAAATTTTTTTTGTTTTGGCTATACATACTGAAACTAAACATGAACGTTTCAATTGCGATTTATTTTGAATAAAAGTTTTACTAATTGTTTTTCTTTTGGAGATTAAATTCTTGTTTTTGTCGTTCAAAGTATTCCAGTAGTTTCTGTTCTAATTCGGGATAACTTGATTTTAAATGTTGCAACGTTTTGGAAGGTTTTATTCTTAACTTCCTTACATATTACACACATTGGACGCGCATCGTCTTCTGTAGAATCCGGTCAAAGTATAAAACCATATTTCAACTACTCATAATTAGCGTCAAGTTTCATTCTCCAAAGACTCAATTAGTGTTTGTTACGAATGTGTAATCAATTGATAACAATAATGATATATTTATGACTAACAAGTTCAAAGTATAATAAAAATAATTTATATTATAAATAAAATAAAGACTTTTATTTATTTGAATGAACCAGGGAATAATAAAATATTTAAAATAATTAAACCTAACCGAGGTATTGAACCAAGACGGCATATTATATGACATTTTTGGTCCTCCGGACCGGATATAATATGAAAATTTGAAGAATCGTCATTTTTAGCCTTCGTGTTAATTTCATACACATTTAGTGTGTAAGAAATTAACACTAAATTACTATAAAATCGCAAATTTACTCGTAAAATACAATAAATAAAAAAACAAATAATTTATTCTTATATACAAAACTAGAAGAATTAGATTATGTTTTTTAATATTAAAATGAAAAAAAAAAAAACAACAAGATTATCTCCTATGATGATTTTTAATGAAATAAGACAACATGTGATGAAATAAGATAAATTGTGTTATATCTATACTTTCGCATTTTATTTTCCGATGAGTTTGAAGCTCCCTTTACAATAAACTGGTGGTTTCGTAAATTATTTCCCCTCAGGCTTTCTGTGAACAATACAATTTATTTATTGTAATTTTTCTCCCAAAAAAAAGAAAAACATATTTTTAGTCAATTTTTAAGTAATCACTTACAGCAATTTTACTTTTAAAGTAAAATTTTATAGGAAACAGAGTAATAAGAGATTAAGGAATAAATTATTCCATGTTTTACTGTCATTAAAACCAAGTGAATAAGATTTAAACTCACTGGCAATGGTAAAACCGACTGCAGTAAATACTAATGATAAGATTTTTAATGATTTTAGAATATATGTAAAATTTTCATAAAATGTCATGTAGCACTTGTATCAGAAATTTTAAGTAGAAAATATCAACCAGTTAATGTAGATTTCAAAGTTTTCCGGCCTCCATGGCGTGAATGGTATTGTTTCGGACTTTCATCCGGAGGTCCCGGGTTCGAATCCCGGTCAGGCCTGGCATTTTCACGCGGGTTACAAATCATTCATCTCATTCTCCGAAGCAATACCTAACGGTGGTCCGGTAGGTTAAAAGAAAAATAAATGTTTCAAAGTTTAAGGTTTAAGTTTTAAAATAGACTAGAATTCAGAGTAAGATTTTTGTAATAATTTACGATCAGTTAATTTCTGATATTGTAGTTTTATCGATTTGAAGATCGAAAAATAAGAGTATTAATTACAATAACTGAACTGATTTTAGTTCGTCCATGACAATTAGGAAGAAATAAATTCCGCTTTTTCATGAGTTTTGATAAAGTTCATAAAAATTATTCCGAAAAGATTTTATAAAATTATTTTCCTTTGAACGAGTTCAACGTATAAAAACATCAATCTGGTAGGAGAAATCATTATACCACTAGGTATATTAATGAGAAAATCTATTTGGATTAAAGAGACTACCTCTAACTCTATGGCTTTCAGCTAGCAAGAAAAAATTTATACAGCTTGAAATTTTGTTCTGTTTTTGCTTTAAAACCTTGAGAAAGAAAAGGATAAGTATAAGGGATATTAATATAAATTTCTCATGAATCTTCTTTGTGTCAGGAGTCATAAGGTCAGCAAGTTTCGCAAACGTACACTGCACGCAATACATTTAAACATATCGTACTAACATCTGACCAATTAATAAAAAACAATTCATGATACTCATGGGTGCTAAAAACATTCTTAATACGACCAACTGTTTTTTAGATAAAACAAACATTTCTTTTTTTGTTGTAAGCAAGCGATATCAATAGTAATGTAAACAAAAGTATGAGAGACGATTGTTAAACATCAATTTCTTGCAGTAAAAATATGTGTGCTAATCTAAAATTATTAAAGCATTAGAAGTAGCATGTGAGAGGTACGTGATATGACGGGGGGTACCAGATAGAATGGACGTTATTGTACAAAATTAAAGACAAACATTTGAGGTTTGTGAGAACCAGGGCAGCTGTAGTACAACCTTTAATTAATTACTCCTAATAACAACACAAACACACGTGAACTCATGCCGCTATATATATGTATAAACACACGTAACAACATATGGTCATGTGAGAAGGGGGAGACGGACCGTGTGCACGCAAACATACACACATACATACCGAGAGCAGACTGGAATTACGAAGGGGCAGAGAGTCCAGCATATTTTCTGTCTCAATTCATCCCTTGTCTTCTTTTTCACTCTTTCATCATTCATTCTTTACTTTATCGTATCTGTCATCCTCTTTTTATGCACAATCGTTCCTCATTCTTTCGTTCTCTCACGCTTCAAGCTATGCCCTTAGCTTCACAATCCACCCGACCGACCATATTTCTATTCGTAACAAAATCTTTCATTATGAGTCTCTCCTCGACCAGCATCATCACTATCGTTTTATTTTTCATTCCCTTCTCTTTCATTAACGTCTATCGTCTTTTCCTCTCGTCAATAAACAGTTTTTCACTCATTTTGCACTGTTTTTGCATTTAAATAGCTTTTAAAATGAAAAAATCACAAAAAAATGTAATAAATAAAACGATAAAATAATATCCAGATAAAATCTTTTTCTTTTTGAAAAGATATAATAATAACAAAAAAGTTTAATTTAAATAAAAAATCGAAAAATAAATTATAGCAGTTGTGTTATTCTTATAACTTAGCTACTAGTAAAACAAAACAATTTATAATCATTTAATACACAATTAAAAAATAATTTTCTGCACTATTTTTACTCACTGTTGTAATTAGCTTTTTAAATCATGTTCAATAATAATAATATTAGTGGTTAATTTTTATAAAAATCTAACCTATGTTAACAATTAAAACACAAGTTTTTCTTCAAAAAATGTATTATGATTTGTATTAACAAACCAAAATTAAGTGCACAAATTAATCATATGAGATATTCACTTCTTCACTGATTCTAAGAGGATTCACTTTTTCATAGAAGTGCATCCCACTGATGACATGATCATTTCTTACTAATGCTAGTCTCTTAGTTTCATTATATCAGTTACATTTCTCATAAAAAAAAATTATTATCTATTTTATAAATTCTAATCTTTATCTTCTTTTGATGATTTTTATCCCTTCTAAAAATAAATTCAATCAAATCAATAATAAAAGTAGTAAGGGTTTTAGATTAACTTTCTAATGAAGCCCTAATTCTGTTTTTAATATGTAAAATAACTGTACTGGTGATATATTTCAAAATATTATAATTATTAGAACCACAATAGAGTAAAAATCTTTCTTTTTTTAAATTTTTGCTAAAAACTTTGATTCCAAGTAAATTAAATGATATTTAATTTATTATTGGTTACTGGCATTTGTGATGCCAATTATTATAGCTTTAGTTTGCATATTGACAACAGAATAAATAAATACCAGTAAAATAAAACTGTAATTATTAAAAGTATACCAGAGCTAAGGGTTGTATTCCATGACATAATTTTGCTGTCTGTAATAGAGTTACAATAGAGTTACATAAACTCTAGTTTCGTGATATCGCAAATCACAAATGATTAATGGTTTATTGTTTTAAGAAAACCATTAATATTGTACGTACTTTTATTTAAATTGTTTAAATTTTGTGATTATTTGACAATATTCATTAATTCTAAAAGGATTTGAATAATAAGATCAAACTTGTAGGACTTCAAAATTTTATTTATTGGATTAAATCTCACTGATCAGGGTCTTCAGAGCTTTTCTCAAATTTAAATAAATATTTTTGTTAAGCCCTCTTCCAAAAGGAACCGGAATTCTGAAGTCTTACTAATTTTTTTTTATAGCACTAAATCGTTGAAGCAAACTTATTTAATGAGAAAAATGAGGTAGATAAGCAATGAGGTAGGTAAAAATGAACAACGACATTTTTGTTCCAATAAGCTAATAGTTGTACATTTTTTTATTGACCTCCTTTAAATTCAATGATATCGCAGTTTTCTTGATATGAACAAAATTTTAATCTAATTTAGCCAAACTTTTGAAATTTTAATCTTTATGTAGCGTGTTTAAAACTAATTTTTTTTCTGAAGTCTCCGGAACCACCGTAAGGTATTACTTCAGAGGATGATAAATATGAATGCAAATGAAATGTAGTCTTGCACAGTCTCAGGTCGACCATTCCTGAACTGTGTGATTAATTGAAACCCAACTACCAAAGAACACCGGTATCCACGATCTAGTACTCAAATCCGTATAAAGATTCAAATCTTTACTAAGATTTGAATCTTCGAACTCTCGACTTCGAAATCGGCTGATTTGCGATGACGAGTTCACCACTAGACCAACCCGTGGGTTGTTTTTAAAACTCAGCTGGTATTACTTAAAGCACAGTCTTATCGTACACAGATTAATAAGAGTAGAGTAATAATTGTGATATTTTTAAACTTTTTTTTTAATGCAGTTAACTATTTTTTAATTATGCAATTATTTTTTCAATTTGGTAAAGTATGACACACAGCTAATTTATTTAAAAAAATAATTACTTTAAAGGTCTAAAAATTTAAAGGTTTAAAAGGTAAATATCTATAAAAAAGGGTCTCTGTATTTTAATGTTAATCAATAATTTTTTTATAGAGAAATCTAAAGAAATTAGTATTTTCCAACGATAATTATTCAAAGATGATTTTATCAGAAATTGAGATAATAAAAAAAATTCTTCAAAATCTACAATCCTTAAGGACATTTTATTTATATATATATATTTTTCATTTAGGGAAGACATATCTGTTAGTTACTGGCAGAAAGAAATTTTGTGATGTTTAACTATGTCTGCTATTGTTTGGTGAAAAATATTATTTAATTAAAATAAATTGAACAATTATTAAAGGAAAAATGACTATCGAAAAAATTTCGATCAAGCATTTCTTGTTCAGTAAATAATAATAATAATTAAAATTTTATTAATAGCTATTACATTCTATACAGAAGGTCAGAAAGTTCTCCCGGGACTTTTATAACCTATACTACTTGTGAAAAAAATGAAAAAAGTTCATATAAACATATGTCCTAATATATTAACGGGCAGAATTAGTGATTTTTTACTCCAGTTTATTGGTTTCCATCTAAAATTATTCAAATTCTACTGCAGTTACAGTTCTGGGATTTATTTTATAAGATTTTTCTGGTCAAAAACCACATGAAAACACTAATTCTTGAAAATCACCGATGTTATTAACTTCCTAAAAATTTCAGTACGACCTCATTTCATCGGAGTATCTGAAATCCGAGTGAAATCTATCACTAGCCTTAACTCGCAAATAAAGCATTTTAGGATATATGTTTATATAAACTTTTTCCATCATTTTCACGAGTAGAATAGGTTATGAAAGTCTCATGAGAACTTCGTGATACACTGTGTATAGTAAGTCTGTTTTCATAGAAGAAATTTAAGAAAATTTTTCCTAGGTAAAGCCGAGTAAATCTGATTCTCTGTTATAATTATATAATGAATTCATCTCATTTACGGAAAATGTTGTAAATAAGCTGTATAAACTAATAAAAAAACACACGCTTTTGTTCTATGACTTTCATGAAACTTATTTCACTGATGGGCCTTTATGATATTTTCATATAATACGCGTATACTGCGTGTGCAAGAATTTTTTTTATGAAATTTATTTTTGAATTTTATCTTTACGTAAATATAACTTCTAGCGATGGAGATAACTGTGGTAATATTAATTGTATTAGTAATAAATAATATAGTATAATTCATTATCTAGAAAATTCTACATCAAATTCCTACAGGTTTTTTGAATAAATATAACTTTGGAAATTTGAAACTGGAAAATTTCAACCTTTGGAAAATTGGATATATGTATAATAAACTCTACTTATAGTGATAATGAGTGCAAATATTCATAAATATAAACTGGACATAATTATTTACAATGTTTTTACTAATTCTTTTTAATGATTTTATAACATTCAAGCATATTGAAAATATACCACTGTTGTTGTCTCATAGAGTACTAGTAGTCCCTAAAACACCAATTCTTGTTGTTATCAGAATTAAAGTATCAAATTTTTTTTGTTTGATACGAACTGACGTGTAATGTTCTTAATGAGCTATTTTAAGCTTGATTAAAAAAAAACAAAAAAACATGACTACATCACTCCTAAGTATACAACTAGTAAGTAGGGTAAACTGACTTCTTCCAGTTGAAGGAAAAATGGAATAATTTTTTTATTAATAAAAGTAAATATTATTTTTACTTACTTGTACGAAGTAAAGGAAGTTTTGTGATCGCGAAGAACTTCGGTTTTCAGATTTCAACGGAAATATCTATTCTGAACATACCTGAATCCATTTTTACAACTTTCGGCGTGACGTCTGTACGTACGTATGTATCTCGCGTAACTCAAAAATTATTAGCCGTAGGGTGTTGAAATTTTGGATTTAGGACTGTTGATTTATTAATGATTATTAACCTGTGGTTATCAAAAAATTACAAAAAATAAAATTTCAATAATAATAAAAAAAAAAAAAATATGAAAAAACATCAGAAGTTATTAATGGAATAAAATTTTATGTAGTTTTCATAAAAAAAAAGAAAAAAAAGTGTAAGTGTAATTTAATAGGCGTACAAGAAAGTCATATAGTGTCCACGTCAGATTTTTTAGTTGTAAGTTGTATTTCGCGTCACGTTTACTACTATCAATGTAGTTTTAGTACCAACATACTTTTGTGTTCTATCAAATATATTTTTGTGTTGAAAAAATAAAATATAAAGTATGAAAACTTATTTCCCTATATTATTAAGAAATCATGAGGTAACAATAAAGAAGAATTATTAAAGATGTCCCTTAGGATCAGGTGGTAAGTGTTGGTAGTCTTATTACCAGACTTTTTTTAAGAAACATATATAATATATGAATTTTTTATAAACAATACTTCTAAAATATGCCATGCATAAAAAATATATCGAAAAATTTCTACTCAAACTTCTTTGGAACCAATCTCACAAATGTGTCAATTTGAAATGAGAAAGATAGAAGTAAATATCTTTTTCCCACCCTTTCAATATACGAGTAACATTCCACTTCATGAGCTTATTTTTACCCATCTGTAGTTTGATTTTTTTTGTAGAGGTTGTACTGATCTAAAAGTACGTGTACGTTTTACCATAAAGCATGACGAAGTTAGTACAGAAATTAACCTTTAAAGGAATTAAATGTAAAATAATGAATTTTTAAATTATTGACAAAAATCGTAACAAACAGAATTATATTAAAATAATTAAATTTATATTTATTTAAATTTTAATGGGCTTTGATTTTCATAATAAACTCTACTTATAAAGACAAAGAATATCAAGTTTCATAAATGTTTACTTCATAAAAAAAACTTACATAAAAAGTTGGACATCACTTGTAAATTTGCAATTTGTGAGCGAGATAAAATTGACTTCTTTCAATTGAAAGAAAATAGAATGATTTTTACTTCCTTGTACGAAGTAATGCAAGTATTGTGATCGCGAAAAATTTCGGTTTTCAGATTTCAACGGAAATATCCATTTTGACCATCCCTGAATCCATTTTGATTAGTTTCGGCATGACGTCTGTATATAACATAACGCAAAAACGATTAACCGTAGGATATTGAAATTTTGCATTTAGGAATGCTGTAACATCTAGTTGCGCACCTCCCCTTTTGATTGCAATCGAATAAACCAAAAATGTCCAAAAGAGCCCAAAATAAAAAAAAAATATTTTTTACTTTTTCTTAACTGCAATAATAAAAATTCTTAAGTGCAGTATAAACATTTGGATCTTACAAGGGGAAGGCAGGTTGGTTCAAATCCGATTTCATCTCCTTTGTTTAAAAATTTAAATGTATTGATTAACCTCTGATTGTAAAAAAAAAACTTTTAAAATAAATAATAATTCAATAATAACAAAAAAATAAAAAAAAATAAAAAAATATCAGATGTTATTAACGAAATAAAATTTTATGTATTTTCCATTTAAAAAAAAAAAGTGTATATGTAATTTAATAGGCGTACCAGGATGTTGCAAGGTGTCAAGATCAAATTTTTTTATTAATAAATATACTTATATATTATTTTTAGTTATAAATTGTAAACGTCACGTATTCTATTACCAATCCAGTTGTCACGTATGAAAAATGTATTGCAATTTTTTTCCCCCTTTTATATAATACAACAATAATTGGATCTAGATAGGAACTGACTTTTCATTTTTTTTAAATAAAAATTTATATATTTAGATTTCTTTCAATTATAGCCTAAAGAACTAAGAACAACAATTTGAAAATCACGAATGTAACTTCTGGATGCTCCTTACGAGCAATACTTCTGATGCAGATAAATCTACGAGTAATTTTTGGAAAAACTATAACTTATCTACTTATCTATTAGAGGAAGAAATTGGTAAAATTCCACGTTTGGAGTATAATTTTGTACGGTAGTTAGGCATGGTCTCGGAGAAAAAGATAAAAAAAAGTTCGAGGCTTCTGAGTGTGGATTTAGAGGAAGATGGAAAAGATAAAATGGATGGACAGAGTAAGTAACGTAGAATTAAGAAGGATAAATTTAGATAGAACAATACTGGCGACTGTTAGAAGGAGGAAGGAAAACTAGACCGACCATATAATTAGGGGAAAAGGAAATAATAAATTCAGTTCTTGAAGGCTCCGTTGACGGTGCACAAAGAAGAGAAGGAAAATTCTGAAATTATTAAATAAAATAAAGGGTAGTAAAACTTATAATGAGACGAGAAGAAAAGCGTGGAACAGAAACAGATGGAGATAACAGTGGTGCCAAGGTCTTGCCAACAGGTAGAGCACCACATGATAGTGATAGTTATTTAATTAACCAGATAAAAATATTGGCTGGGAAATTTTTAAGTATCAATTTAGCTTAATCCTAATATTTTTTTGTTATTTTTATATCAGACAATGCTCCTTAAGTATAATAAAGCTTATATGCTGATAAATAAGTGATGAACTAGTGGTAGAAATTATAAATAACGATATTTTTATTAGATGAAACTTCCGTTGTTAGATAAAAAAAACCAATCGCCACACTATAGATTTATTAAATAACCGTTTTGAGATAATATATAATTGACACTAATCTAAAAGAAAAGGAAAGTTTGTTTTCTCAAAATTTAACTCAACAAAGTGAAATTAAATAATCAGAAAAAAATTTTAAAGAAAGAATGAATACAATGAATCTATTCAAAACGAAAGAAAGGTTAACATTTCCTCCGTAGTTCTTTTGCTAATAATTCGATTATTAAAATAAAAATAAAAATAATTTCAACAAAAATGATTAAAACCTTGATTAAAACATGTCACTTTTTTTTTAAATACGGTACATTGACTATTCTTCTGAAGAAATTAAAGAGGAATTATAGAATTATAGAAAATTTAGATTCCTATACAAGTTCCAAAATTTTTGATTCATTGTGAAATTTTTTTTGTTTTGGCTATACATACTGAAACTAAACATGAACGTTTCAATTGCGATTTATTTTGAATAAAAGTTTTACTAATTGTTTTTCTTTTGGAGATTAAATTCTTGTTTTTGTCGTTCAAAGTATTCCAGTAGTTTCTGTTCTAATTCGGGATAACTTGATTTTAAATGTTGCAACGTTTTGGAAGGTTTTATTCTTAACTTCCTTACATATTACACACATTGGACGCGCATCGTCTTCTGTAGAATCCGGTCAAAGTATAAAACCATATTTCAACTACTCATAATTAGCGTCAAGTTTCATTCTCCAAAGACTCAATTAGTGTTTGTTACGAATGTGTAATCAATTGATAACAATAATGATATATTTATGACTAACAAGTTCAAAGTATAATAAAAATAATTTATATTATAAATAAAATAAAGACTTTTATTTATTTGAATGAACCAGGGAATAATAAAATATTTAAAATAATTAAACCTAACCGAGGTATTGAACCAAGACGGCATATTATATGACATTTTTGGTCCTCCGGACCGGATATAATATGAAAATTTGAAGAATCGTCATTTTTAGCCTTCGTGTTAATTTCATACACATTTAGTGTGTAAGAAATTAACACTAAATTACTATAAAATCGCAAATTTACTCGTAAAATACAATAAATAAAAAAACAAATAATTTATTCTTATATACAAAACTAGAAGAATTAGATTATGTTTTTTAATATTAAAATGAAAAAAAAAAAAACAACAAGATTATCTCCTATGATGATTTTTAATGAAATAAGACAACATGTGATGAAATAAGATAAATTGTGTTATATCTATACTTTCGCATTTTATTTTCCGATGAGTTTGAAGCTCCCTTTACAATAAACTGGTGGTTTCGTAAATTATTTCCCCTCAGGCTTTCTGTGAACAATACAATTTATTTATTGTAATTTTTCTCCCAAAAAAAAGAAAAACATATTTTTAGTCAATTTTTAAGTAATCACTTACAGCAATTTTACTTTTAAAGTAAAATTTTATAGGAAACAGAGTAATAAGAGATTAAGGAATAAATTATTCCATGTTTTACTGTCATTAAAACCAAGTGAATAAGATTTAAACTCACTGGCAATGGTAAAACCGACTGCAGTAAATACTAATGATAAGATTTTTAATGATTTTAGAATATATGTAAAATTTTCATAAAATGTCATGTAGCACTTGTATCAGAAATTTTAAGTAGAAAATATCAACCAGTTAATGTAGATTTCAAAGTTTTCCGGCCTCCATGGCGTGAATGGTATTGTTTCGGACTTTCATCCGGAGGTCCCGGGTTCGAATCCCGGTCAGGCCTGGCATTTTCACGCGGGTTACAAATCATTCATCTCATTCTCCGAAGCAATACCTAACGGTGGTCCGGTAGGTTAAAAGAAAAATAAATGTTTCAAAGTTTAAGGTTTAAGTTTTAAAATAGACTAGAATTCAGAGTAAGATTTTTGTAATAATTTACGATCAGTTAATTTCTGATATTGTAGTTTTATCGATTTGAAGATCGAAAAATAAGAGTATTAATTACAATAACTGAACTGATTTTAGTTCGTCCATGACAATTAGGAAGAAATAAATTCCGCTTTTTCATGAGTTTTGATAAAGTTCATAAAAATTATTCCGAAAAGATTTTATAAAATTATTTTCCTTTGAACGAGTTCAACGTATAAAAACATCAATCTGGTAGGAGAAATCATTATACCACTAGGTATATTAATGAGAAAATCTATTTGGATTAAAGAGACTACCTCTAACTCTATGGCTTTCAGCTAGCAAGAAAAAATTTATACAGCTTGAAATTTTGTTCTGTTTTTGCTTTAAAACCTTGAGAAAGAAAAGGATAAGTATAAGGGATATTAATATAAATTTCTCATGAATCTTCTTTGTGTCAGGAGTCATAAGGTCAGCAAGTTTCGCAAACGTACACTGCACGCAATACATTTAAACATATCGTACTAACATCTGACCAATTAATAAAAAACAATTCATGATACTCATGGGTGCTAAAAACATTCTTAATACGACCAACTGTTTTTTAGATAAAACAAACATTTCTTTTTTTGTTGTAAGCAAGCGATATCAATAGTAATGTAAACAAAAGTATGAGAGACGATTGTTAAACATCAATTTCTTGCAGTAAAAATATGTGTGCTAATCTAAAATTATTAAAGCATTAGAAGTAGCATGTGAGAGGTACGTGATATGACGGGGGGTACCAGATAGAATGGACGTTATTGTACAAAATTAAAGACAAACATTTGAGGTTTGTGAGAACCAGGGCAGCTGTAGTACAACCTTTAATTAATTACTCCTAATAACAACACAAACACACGTGAACTCATGCCGCTATATATATGTATAAACACACGTAACAACATATGGTCATGTGAGAAGGGG
Source organism: Lycorma delicatula (assembly GCF_047948215.1). Taxonomy (NCBI): domain Eukaryota; kingdom Metazoa; phylum Arthropoda; class Insecta; order Hemiptera; family Fulgoridae; genus Lycorma; species Lycorma delicatula. The sequence continues at coordinate 74,306,750 of NC_134459.1, read as the reverse complement.
GAGACGGACCGTGTGCACGCAAACATACACACATACATACCGAGAGCAGACTGGAATTACGAAGGGGCAGAGAGTCCAGCATATTTTCTGTCTCAATTCATCCCTTGTCTTCTTTTTCACTCTTTCATCATTCATTCTTTACTTTATCGTATCTGTCATCCTCTTTTTATGCACAATCGTTCCTCATTCTTTCGTTCTCTCACGCTTCAAGCTATGCCCTTAGCTTCACAATCCACCCGACCGACCATATTTCTATTCGTAACAAAATCTTTCATTATGAGTCTCTCCTCGACCAGCATCATCACTATCGTTTTATTTTTCATTCCCTTCTCTTTCATTAACGTCTATCGTCTTTTCCTCTCGTCAATAAACAGTTTTTCACTCATTTTGCACTGTTTTTGCATTTAAATAGCTTTTAAAATGAAAAAATCACAAAAAAATGTAATAAATAAAACGATAAAATAATATCCAGATAAAATCTTTTTCTTTTTGAAAAGATATAATAATAACAAAAAAGTTTAATTTAAATAAAAAATCGAAAAATACATTATAGCAGTTGTGTTATTCTTATAACTTAGCTACTAGTAAAACAAAACAATTTATAATCATTTAATACACAATTAAAAAATAATTTTCTGCACTATTTTTACTCACTGTTGTAATTAGCTTTTTAAATCATGTTCAAAATAATATTATTACATAAATTACAATTTAATAACTCCTTTAGTATCTGTATTGTTAAAAAATGTATAAATTTATAGTTAAATTTTAATATATATATATTTTTTATTTTATTTTTTAATTGTTCAATGAAACTGATACTTTCTTTAGAATCCATTTATTATAGCCATCGTTTATTTTATTTTAATTTTTATATTAAAATTAATGTTTAATATTTCAGAAACTATGAAAGAAAAACACTATTTATAGTTTTTAAACCTATATTCTTAAAAGTCTTCATGGAATAAGAATAAATGAAATAAAATTAAGAGTATATGTCAGATAACCAGTGTATGTGTAAGTCCCATATTAACATACACTGAAAATTATTTTTATTATAATTTTGCATTGAAATCTTATTTTTTTAATTTAGCAATATATTTATACCTTAAAGAAAGCTTTTATTATTTTTCTATCTCAAATTATACTTACAATCGGTTTCGCAGATTAGAAACCATAAGTAAATTTTATGACAATAATCAAGTTATGAAGGAGTTTCCCTGGAAATACCTTAATTATATTCTAGATACAAACAGTACTTCAAAGGTAATATAACATAAGCATTGATAAAGTCCAGCCAGTAATAAACTAGAAATCATAATAATGTCCAACTGCAAGATAAAAAGAATAATAGAACATAGAAACAAATAACTTTAGAAACATAAATGATCATAGACTTAACATAAAGATTTTGATGACCTACAACGTAAGAAGAGAGACTTTGTCCTCTTAGGTTCGAAGATATTCACTATCAAGATATTGTTCACTATTAGGTTCCAAGAAGTGGGCCTCTGGACGAGAAGACTGATTCCAGACACATCACACCTTGGCTCAGGCGTGAGTACGGAGAACTCACGTTTGAACTAACCCAAATCCAATTTGGACATGGTAGCTTTAATAGCAACCTATGCGGCAGGAGGAGGCGGTCTTCTGAGAGCTGTCACCATTCTGGAGAGTGGCATACTGCAGAACTTTCCAGTGTCCAAGGTGGTAGGAAGACAGGAGGATGATGTGGACGCAGACAACATAGTGGAGGCGATGCTCCTTTGTGAGCGAAAGTGGAAAATAATCAGCGAGGTGATAAGAGCATGCTTCCGTACGAACCATGGCGCCTGTATAATGAATTTGACAAATTTATTCTGGAACCGTTAATAATTTCTATATCGCTGGTACTCCTTACCTCAGAGCTGGATTCCGTATCTGCAAACTGTTTTAGAAACGTTTTGTACAAAAGTAACTTGCAGAATAATTGCAATTTCCTGCCTAATAACCAGTATAGCTACTTAAAATTGAAATCTAATAGCCTTCTGTTTTCTTTAATGTGAACCTTCCATGTCAGATGATGGTCTAGATGAATACTCAAATACCGTACACTTTCAGTTCAGGATGTAACATCCTTCTAAATGGATCCCTGAACAGTCACCTCTTCTCATCGCGAATGTCATGCGAGTCGCTTGATTGACCTTTCCTTCCCATTTCTTCAACCATTCAGCAAAAACATCTCTAGAGATATTAATTTTTTTTTTTAGTTTCATTTGAATTTAGTAAAAACGTGGGGTTCTCATCGATAAAAATAATTTTAATGGTTTAGAAATGTTATTGGTTTAATGATTTATTACAATGAACATTCCACGCTTTTATTATTAAGTCCAACATTATTTTAATTATTTTAAAAATGTTTCTATTATTCAGTTCTTTTTAAATCAAAGCGTTCCTAAAAAAAATTCCTTATTTGTATCAACTATTTATAATTTTTAAAAAATAGCATTATTATATACGATATAATTAGTGTATGAGATTAGTGCTATACATATAGTACATAAATACAAGTATTCATATGTCCATTAAACGTGTAACATGTTATACAACGTTGTAACCGTGTTCTCTAACATAATAATCTTATTAAAATATTTTTAATTCTTAATTCTTTGATGTCAGTAATGATTACTTTTCATATTTTTAACAGAAATGAATCTAGATACAAAAGTTTAAATCAACTGGATAACTGGAAATTAGTAAAAGTTGGCTTTAAGGTTTGATCCAAAATAAAAAATTGAGAGACTTAATTATAAGCGTAAATTTTTGCTAAAAGTAAATCCGAATTAAGTCATATTACGTTTACGTAATATGTCGTTGTGGAAGGGTGACTGTCCGAAGTCCATATAGACGGGGTCGTCATCCCGCATTCAGACCGGGTTCTATACTTGGGCTCCACCTTAATTGTCGTTTAACTTGGAAGTACCAAGTGAAAGAGAAAAGGAAGCAACCTAATACCAACAATAAGAGGTTTTATTGGCTTTAATTAGGAACTCGTACTTGTCATTATTCAATAAACTTTTGATGCACAAAACGATTCTAAAACCGGTTGGGACATGTGGCATACAGCTATGTGGCATCACGTGCAAAAGTAACGTTCAGATTATACGTTTTCAGAAGAAGCTGGTGAGATCGAAAGCACAGGCACTGTGGTTGGTTCGGAATGAGGACATTCACGACTACGTTGGATTGCCTTTTGTTCGTCCCGAGATCAAACTGTTCGCTTTAAGTTACAGACAGGGGTTAGAATCATGTGAACTTTCTAATAGTTAATCTTACAAAGTGCTGGCTTGTGAAACGCCAGCACGTGCTGGACTTCGGATATCTGAATTACTTGAACTGGTTCGGTTTGATATATGATAAACGACTTTACTAAGCTTTAGTGAGGAGCCTAGAGCTTTTCTATTTCTTTCTACTATTTTGTTTATCTCTATCTATTCTTTAAAGATATCGTGGATTCTGTTTTGGTTTGTGCTTTTTGCAAAACTATTGTGATTTCTTTATTCTTTGGGATTCCAATTAACGCAAGTGTGCTTGTTTATATAAAATTTGTTTGTATATGTAGTTAGTTTATTTATGTGTGTATGCTTTACTGAGGGTGTTCGTTTGAAACCCCTCTTCACGTTCTTATTGTATTGCAATTTACTTGTGGTTCCTTAATCGGAACCGATTGTAAATACACAATTTGCGACACAAAAAATATTTTACTAAAAAAAATTGTATTTATACATTTTTATTTTACTTTTTTTTCATGATTAATTTATCATGTGAGCTCAAGGTAGGATTCCTTCGAGAACCTTCAAGATAAAAGACGAAGATGAAATAACTTCACTACAGAGAAGACAATTATTACGCTATTTATAATTCTTTATTTTTTATAACGTTTAATTGTGTGAACTTTGGCTAATCGATTAACTTTGTCTAAGATTACTTAATTTATGAGAGTGATTTCTAAAATTCTCGGCAAATAATTTTGATAAAAAGATAATAACTTAATAGGAAAAATATTTACTGATTGTAAGATTCTATATTATCAAATTCATTGATATTATTAATACTTATTGTTGAATTTTACGCATCTTTTAAGGTAGATTATGATGAGGTTGGTTTTATAAAACAATTAAAATTTTCAATACATTGAATAGCTAACGAATAGCAAACAAAGGTTCTTTACAGTTCCTTTTTGTAATCGTACTCAGGATGCACCAATACAGAGGTACCTGCAATATCAGCAATGACTAAACAAAACCAAAAACCAAATTCAGCAGGAAGTGGACAATATAATCGAAAAAGGATGGATGTTTAGAAGGAACAATCCACAACGGAAGATCGGCAGTGTGCAAGAAACAACTCTCCCAAAGAATAGGCCTTTGGATATTTCTACAGGCAGCAGGAGGAAGTTTATGAATCCATAACGTCTCGAAATGTGGGTTAATTTCTAATTTAGATATGAACAGTATTACCAATCATTCTTTTGAATTGAGAGGCTCATATGTGATTTAAAGAAGCTTTTTCTCAAAAAAATAAAGTGTCATATTAAAGTGAAGCGATATATGATTCATCATATATATCGTCTTCATGAGCATTACTGCTGAAAAGCCTGAACGAATAAAAATAATCCAAATATATTTAGTATAACCGTAGTCTATTTATTGTCTGTTTAATATGTTGTGTTTTCTTACCTACTACAGAAAACTTCAGTTTTCTTGCATATTTTTCTAAAATAACAATAATAATAAGAATTAAATCCTCTTATCTGTACTTTGAAACTCAGTGAAATTCGGAAGTTTTTTTTAACTTTAAAATGAAAGCTGTTCTTTGGTGTCTGATTTAAATTGATAACTTTTATATAAAGATTCTAGATTTTATTAACCTTGTGAATAGATATTAAATTATTCAATGAATCAGACATAAATATATTTCAATCGCGATGTCTCAATGTTTATTTAATACAAATTTACTGCGGTACTTTCTGATTAAACGGAAGCCACTTGTTTTCAGAAGGAAGAATGAGGTTTTAAAAAAAACTCAAACATGTCCACACAGTAAAGGTCTTTATTTACATCATACAACATTTTCGAAATTTTACAAACTACTTTTGTGCTTGAACAGAATCCGAAAACTTGACGATGTAGCCGAGGAGCTCGTTGAATACATTGCCACCGACCGCTGATCACCACATGTATTCAGCCAGATACGAATCTAAATAGTGACGAGCTGTGCCCCTGTTTTTTTTTATTTATACAATAAATAAATAAAATCTAACCAACGCTCGCTAACCTTGACACCCTTGCAGTGCCGTGGCGGGGGGGGAGTAAGACCGTAGTCCTGGCAGGGGATCCCTTTGGGGTTTCTTGTTAGAGGCGAGGCGTTAAGACCGGAGTCTCGGTAAGGGAAACCCTTTGGGATCCCCTCATTTGAGTTACGGCAAGCAAGGAAGACCGAGTCTCGGCTGACTGGACTGGGCAGGGTCTTGTGCTCCTCCGAGATAGTCTGAGGCGATGGCACCTCTTGGAGCTGAGCTTATGCTTAGTCGCGAATCTGGCTCCAAGGGGCGAGGAAATCAACGGAGAAAAAAAATTTAAAAAATATAATCTAACCAAATGTTTTGGTTTCTTTTAGGAAAGTTCTTCCTTCTAAAAACAGGTGGCCTCCGTTTAATGAAAAAGTACCTTTACTGTTATAGTGAACAGATTTCTGTAAAAATAAACATACGAAAGTAATTTTAAACGAAAAGTTATTTTTCAAAAGAATTTCTAAACCGCGTATTTTTCCTATTACGTTTATCCGTATGCAGAATTGAAATTTCTTGAAAATCTTTGAAAATTTACTGGATAATGTTTTGAAAATATTTTGTATTGTTTTAAATAATGCGTTTTAAAGTTTTTTCTTGGAAAAAACCAAGAAATTCATTATTGTTTTGGCGTAGATTTATTTTTATCAGTAAAGGGTAATAATAATCTATTATAATATAACTCATATGGAATGAATTAGTTAGTTAATTTGAATTTATAATCCAATTTTAGTATTTTATAATCTAGAAATTAGAGTAATTTGTAATAAAATTTATACATTTTACGGTACGAGTAACTACAGTCGCACTGATTCAAATTTAACGTAATTATATAAAAGACATGTTTAAGAAATTTATTTGAAAGTACGTCTATTTAAAAGTTTTTATTTTATAAAATGAGAAAAAATGTTTCTACGAGTTCACGAAAAAAACAAAAAACACTGAAAGAAAGAAATCATAATTAAATTCTTGTAAAATGTAAAATGTTACAAAAAGTTTATAAAATAAGAAGACAGAGTAACTAAAAGAGAAAGAGATAGCGATTGAATGATTTTTGAGTGAATTAGGAGTTTTAGGATTGTAGCTACGGGGGATAAAGGAATAAGGAATACAAGAACATGTCCTTTAATTGGCAAGTTAAAAGTCAAACTCGTTCTTTATAAGAGAACTTTTAACATCTTAGGCGCCCACCATTGATAAAACATTGCGGTAATTCTCTTACTGTTCTGCCAACTACAGTTCAACATTGTTATTATTACGTCTGTTAAGTTTATAAACCGCCATTTAAAGGAAAATCTCTTAATTCAGTACATCTTATTTAATTAGGAGTAATACTAAAATTGTTTTTCCCATTGTATCTTTTTTATCTTTTATATAACTTAATTTGTGTAGTAGGCTACAATAATTACTGTCACTTTTCTTAAAATACTTATTTTAATTGTAAATTTATAAATAATAAATCCGTTTATTTTTCATTTAAATATTATATAACAATTATTTTAGAAATTTATTATTTTTGGAAAATTTGTGACAGAAAACCATGAATTAATCAGTTTTAAAATCTTGTGCTTGGAAATTTAAAAAAAATAAACTAAAATTCAAAATAATTTTTTAAATATTATGAATATTGTTATCGATAACAATGAGTGTTGATAAAAATACTGTGTTAATAACACAGTATTAATGAGTTAATTACCATATAAAACGTATGTTGTGTTATTGCTAATAAAGCTAATGAGACGTCTTAATTTACCACGGATGTTCTATTACTTTTCGCCCGTTGAAGAGTTAAGCAGTTTCACAAATATTAGAAAATCGTTTAATTCAAAAGAATATTTTTTTATTTTTCATTAAAGTAACTTTTTTATAAGCTCCATTACTAAACTGGACAAACAGGACTTTTTTTTTTAAATTGGTAAAATATTATGATTGTGGATATAAATTTAAAAAATGGATACTTCGTAGTAATACAAGATTTTCAATTGTCCAGCAATTTATGAAATAAAATTATGAATATATTCAGTTCTAAAACAACCTAAATATTATTTATATATATATAAAATGAGTTAATTTTACCTATATATACAGGTTAAATTAACTAATTTTTTATCAAATGAAACCTATATATATATATATATAGGTTAAATTAACTCATTTTTTCAACAAAAAACTTCTGACTGTATTCACACAACTACTTATTTTATTTCATGATAATATGAGTAGATTTTTAGGTATTGCATGTAAATCGACAAACCTGATTGGAATTTGTACACAAAACCTGATCGATGAAGGAGAGAAACACCTATTGCCAGGGAGGTTAGCTTACGTAATAAATGAATGGGAGGTTTTTAAGTTTACTTGTGTATATAAGACTAAATATTAATAAATATGAACAAAATGAAATAAATAATCAAACGATAGACATAATTCAAATCTAATGTAAATTTTAACTACGGAGCTTTCTAATTTAAAACATACCAGTAATAAAGCTATCATTAGCGACAACTAACAAATAAAAGTAATTATCCGAAAAATAATTTTCTGGAATATTTCGTATGATAATTATCATATGTAATTGTTAGTTTTACATAAATAAATATTTCGAGTGCATGTTTTCAAAATTGGATTATATTTTAGGCTTGAATTCACTTTTTTCTACTTATTGTTCCCCACCACAATAAGTAGAAACATGTTCATTTCTCAAGCTTCAATAGTTACCTTAAACTTTTATTGTGTTTAATCCCTTTTTTGTTTACTAATTAATTAGTTTTGTAATTAACTTTTATTATTGATGTGCTCTTATGATTGTTTTAAAAAGTTTTAGAAAATTTAGTTTATTTAAAAAAAATATATATGTATATAAATAATTTAAAAAATGAATGTAAATATAAAATATGCTTATATCAGCTATGATATATCAGATATGATCATCACTTGGATGTTTTATTCGAAGGTTGCAAATCATACTTTTACTTATTTCTTTTTGGAAATAAAATGATAAAAAATTATTTATAAAACCTTCAACAAATATCTTATATTTAAGACTATCTTCCTATTACAAGAACGAACAGATTAGAATTTAAAACTAAATTATAAAGGTATGAATTAGTGCGTAGTAAAATGTTTCATGGCAAGCACCACAGTAATTTACATTTGAGCAGTTAGATGTCAGAACGACCATCAATATGTCAGCACAGAATAAGCTGGTAAACTTAATCTACTCATTTAGGTGAAATATACATATTATACATACACATATACATATATATATATATATATATATATATATATATATATATATTTGCTGATATTTTAAAGGCTTTCAGATAATTTGTTAACTATTTCACCTGGTTAGGATATTTTATTGGGCAACTGACGGTTATGATTCTTTTGTTATCTAAAAAGTGAATTCATTTTGTTTCTCATGCTTTTCAGATTTTTAAAGTTTTAGTTTGAGGAACTAATAATTTATTTTTATTTGTAATATTGTAATAGTAACTTTACATTTTTCATTTTCGATCAGAGTTTTACATTTTTTTTTTGTCAACAAAAATGCTTTTCAGAATTCTATAAATCTGAAATACATGAAACACTGTAAAAACATTTCTGAAATGCTCAAAAGGAAAGTAAAATTATATAAGTTCTAAATCAAATTTTCCAAGTTTTATTTGAAAGTTAGCTTTATTAGAACTTAATTACAAAACATTAAAATTAGATGACATTTATAATACGTCGAATTAATAAATCAATTTTTAATCTCAAAATATGTAAATTTGATAAATTAATGAAAAGGTCATCATAGGCTACGTGACATTGCAATAACCATATCACCAAACTTTTACAATTATTTATTATATAATATCCGCCGTAGATTTGCTAGATAACGTTTCGTCCTTTGCCTTCTTCAATGCTTACTGGCCATCTAAAAACTAAGCCCATCGAAATGGACCGTAAGTAATAAACAATCCTCCGAATAAAATCTTTAAACTCAGACTAGATGTGCTTTTAACATTTTTACTTTCATAGAAAGCAACTTGAACCTATTAACTCTTGCATCTTACATATAAGGTTGCATGAGTAATCCATAGATTACTTATGCAAAAGAAATTTGAAAAAGAACAAATACCCTTTTAGGATACTTGTTAGTTTGAAATAAAATAAATTCTTGGTATTATTATAAAAGAAAGTTAATCAAAACACGACATATTAAAATAAAATTTGAACAGGATTAACTTATTTAACGATTTTAATATTACGTTAAATTACTATACCGCAAGAGAAAAGTTGATCACAAGGAAATATATAACTATATGGTCATTAAGTATAATTTACATGTTAAGAAGTAACTTAACATGCTTAATTTTTATCAGACAACAACCACAAGTGGTTTAATGTGCTCAAGTATAACACCATATGAAAAGTCATATTTATTAATAACAATAAACAAGTACATAATAATAAGTTGCTTTATATTATTTGCGTGCGATTAAATAAAAACACGCAATTTAAAAAAAAATTGAACGCAAAATAAGAAATATGATTAACGATTACATTTGCTTGTTAAGTAAGAGTAATATATTTAATAGTAAAACAACAAATTTTATTTCTTTCAAAACACTTAGAAAACTGTAATTACTGAGCAGTATAAATATAAGTTCGTTACATACATTCATTAATACATTTAACTATAGAAAAAAAAATTACTAATCACCTATTTGAAAAACAATATATGTTTATTATTATGAGTTTTATTTATCTCGAAAAATATCGTCAGAATTTTAAATTTTCTATCACCTAATTCTACTTTGTATTTAGTCGCAGCAGGAAAAATTTATACAGAATGAAGATACGAAGAATCATTCATTCACACTTTCTCAAGTGAAATAATTCCAATTTAAAAAAAAAAGTTCAGTGATAAGTCATGTAAAGGAATAAACCAAAGTTTCGAAGCTTTTGAGAGCATTTGAAAGTTAGGTAACTACAGATGCATGCACATTACTCCAATATTACACAATATTTTTACAACCGTATTTCGGTCAGTCCATATAACTTTATCTTGCGTGATCACAATATATTTCCGGGTATGACTTTTCGCAAGAATTCATTTCCCTTCAACTAGTTTTCCAGCTAGTGTGGCGTGTCTCGGTGGGGTGTGTATATGTATATAGTCAAATGCAATTACCACCACTGGCTTGCCTGGCCTGACGTAGTTCCAGACGTAGTGTAATGCAAGTGTAAATGTACCGGTAAATATACAATCATGAGCAGACTCAAATCGACCACTCCAGAGACGTGTGGTTAATTTAATTACAACCACCATAGAACACGGGTATCCACAGTCTAGCATTCAAACCCATAAAAAATATATCATACCTTAAAAAAAAAATCAGCTGATTTTGCAATGACTAGTTTAACTACTAGATTAACTTGGCTGGTTTTTCACAAGATTATGTACAATTAAAATTAAAATATTTAAACAGCCAATTATTCATAAAATGAAATAATCTTGAATTATTATTTTAGTGTATAAGTATTATTACATTTTGCTCTCTTTCCTCAATTTCTTTAGATTAACCTAATTATTGGATTCAGTTATTAAATGCAATTTCCTTACCAGATCCTTAATTTCATTTCCTTATTAAAAAATACAAACACTGAACCAATGAAAATAAGTACCACTCGTAATATATCGTTGAAAAGCTCTCAATGAGGGTTATTACTGTAGTTAAGAAAAAGTCAAAAATCCAATTTTTATTTTTGGATTTTGGGCTTTTGGACAAAAAGTGTCCAATTTTTGTCCAGTCGATTGAAATCAAAAGAGGAGGTGGACAATTAGATGTTACAACAGTTCTAAATCCAAAATTTCAACATCCTACGCCTAATCATTATTGAGTTATGCGAGATACACACGAACGTACGTACGTACAGATAACACGTTGAAAACGTGTTTGACCATTCAAGATAGATTTAGGAATGGTCAATATGGATATTTCCGTTGAAAACTGACTTTTTTCGCGATCACAATACTTCTTTTACTTCGAATATGAATTAAAAATTCACATACTGTATTATTTTTAATGAAAATCGTTGGTAAATCTTGGTAAAATTCCCTGGTATATTCTATTCATATCTAGAAATGTTTCAACGGCTAACCTATATTTACTTTTCTGGAAATGTATTAATATTTAGAAAATTGTTACAAAATGGATAGCAGTGAACGGAAGAGTATAATTTTTAATTAGGTTTATTAAAAAAAAAAAAAAAGAAGTAATATTTATAGAAACTAATTACTATGCTAGAAATATAAAATTGCTCTACATTGAAATTAATCTGTAACCTGTTTTAACTATTTACCCTTTTTGATCGCAAACTATATATATATATATATATATGTATATAATATATAACTAAACTCAATTCTTTGGTTAGACAAATATAAAAAAAAAACTAAATAAGTTAGAAAATTATCCAAATTATTACAAAATTTTCTATTGCAATTCATTAGGTCAACAACCAACCAAACAAAAAATAACAAAATCAAAATCAGAAAACCACGACGTTTTGTCCAAGATAAACTCAAACCTTTGTCTTGATAAAGTTCTACATCTTGGACGAAACGTCGAGGTTTTCTGATTTTGTTTTTTTTTTTTTTGTTTGGTTATTGATCTAATGAATTTCATTAGAAAATTTTCTATTAATTTGGATAATTTTCTAACTTATTTAGTTTATATATATATATATATATATATATAGAGGTTGTACATAAGAAAATTGTTTCCCATCTAGGACTGGACTTATTAAAAATTTTCCAAGTTTTAAGCTCATTTATAAAATATGAAAATTTTATAATTTTTGAAATTTTTATTTCAACAATGTTTTGCATATATATATATATGCAAAATTGACCATTTTATATATATATATATATATAAAATATATATATATATATACCAAGATTGAACGAAAAAATAAACAGAACAAAAAGACATTGAAAATTTCAACAAAAACGCTTAATTTTGAATATGGAAGTCATTTGGAAAAATAAAGTATAAACGAGAATTTTCATAGTGTGTTGAATATATGGGAAAATTTTCAATAAATTTATTTTCAAATGAGATGTGATCATCTTCTCCGTCACAATGTATGAAACCTCCACTTCAAACTTTATCAGCAACAATTTCCCTGTTAAATTTCAAAATATTTTATCGAAATAATCCCGACTTGTTAATCTTTACAGCCGTCAACACACATACAAATACATAGAATCGGAACGAAAAGAATTTACGGTTTTTTTTATATTTCTTGACATTTTAATTAACCCCTGTGTCTAAAATCAAAAACAGATGAACAAATAATATTTGGAAAGATTACCATACTTATCCAAAAGTATGTTAACGCATATACTTTGTGTTACGAATACTAGTATGTTATAAAGCAGACTATTTTAGACTATAACTACCCGGAAAGTAAACTAATATTTTGTGAGCTATTAGTTATTATTATAATTTATTATTCTACAGTGTAATTTTTAGTTATATGAAATATGGTTTTTTTTTTTTTTTTTGCTTTTGGATGCAACTGATTATTCACGTACAAAAAAAGTTTTTTATCATTTGACAGAGGGGTGAGTATTACAAGCTCTGTTAAATATCTCTCCCTATTATTAACGTACGATAATGTGTCCTGCCATTTTTATTAATCTGTGTTGCTTTAATGTTAGTGTTTAGTATCAATAATAATACATTCATTGCGCATGCTTGAAGGGTAAGGAAAAAAAGACAAAAAAGGATACATTTAAAAAAGGTTACACTTTTAGCTTAATGAAGGAACTAGCGTAAGACGGTCTATACTAATGACTCTGACCTACTAAGGCCATTCATTGCGATGTTTTTAGAATAGGCATGAGGGAATAAAGAATGCATGTAGGGATATTATATACAAATTTCCAAATCTATAACGTAGCTTATCTAATAATAAATGTACATCCAATTAACTTGTCATTTATTTATTTTATAAAAGAAATAAATATTCATTTTTACAAAAAATGTTTTTAAAAATATATAAGTAAAACGTTTTTTAAAGGATTAACAATGTTTAAAGATTCTTCTAAAGAAAAGTTCTTATGATCGACTGGGTAAAATAAAAATATATATAGTATTTATTCTTTATCGTTAAGTAGTAAAGAATAGGATATAACTAAGAAAAAGATCATTCCTACGTATACTCCTCTATTTTTGTACGTAAAATCCAAGATTGAAGAGAAAATAAAAAATAAGAAAAGAGGAAGGGAGAAATTTATCTGAAAAGAGTGGAACGATATATGGTAATGCGAGGGATACTTGCATGGAAAAAAAATATATCCAAGATCAACATTACTGTATACTTTATGAATTGCTAAACTTTATTTTTATTGCCTATCAAACTTAATGATGAAATTTTTAGGCTATAAATATATATTTATATATATATATATATATATATCTCGGTAAAACGTATCTATGAAATAAATGAACTGTGTTGATTAAATAATTGTGTATAATCTAATAAAGTATAAGTTTGGTGCCAGACATATTTTAATAAATTTTCTAATTTTACTATTACAGTACCAAACACGAGATAATCTAAGTGTATAACACCAAATAAAAATTTAGCTTCGTATAAGCCAGAATAACAGAAACAAGAACGATTTTTATAAATTTAATTTTTTTAGTGTATTTTAATATTTTGCAGAATTTACATTGTATCTGATAATGAAAAAGCGATGACTTTTATCCCAGTTTAGTACTGCCTACCTTTCTTAACCTTATTTTTTTAATCACTTGTTGACGTCTCGGAAACACTCCATTGTCAAAACTTATTGCACTATGTTTTTAAATATCTGTTAATCTTTATATAGCGTTTAGTCAACGTCGCTCCATATATTTAACGTCATGCCTTATCTGGCCTTCTTGTGTATTTATTATTACTTATATTACTTATTGTTTAAGTAATAATTAATTACTTAAATAATTACTATAAATATAATAATTACTTAAATAATACTATAATTACTTAAACATTACTAATAAGTAATTACTTATTACTTATTGTTAATGATTATACTTGGCTTTTAATTATATTTATCTATTTCCTGTTACCAAGCAGAATATCTGTTGTTTTTGTCCAGGCGGATGTACTTAATTTACTGAAAATAAGAAATAGATAAAGAAAATTAAAAGGTTAGTATTTCAATTAATAACATATAAACAAGAAGGCCAGCTAAGGCATGACGTCAAATATAGGAAGCGGCGTTGACTAAACGCTATAAAAAGATTAACAGATACTTAAAACTAGTACAATAAGTTTTGGCAATGGAGTGGTTCCAAAACGCGTCAACAAGTGGTAAAAAGACGAAGCTTAGAAAGATAGGCAGTAGTAAACTTAGAAACTACAATGATCTTAACTTAAAAGATAATAGTAAATAATTACTATACTATAAATAATTACTGTTGTAATTGTTAAAATAATAATATTTTAACAATTACAACAACAATTTTTATCCAACATTTTTTTTTGTCTTCAGTCATTTGACTGGTTTGATGCAGCTCTCCAAGATCCCTATCTAGTGCTAGTCGTTTAATTTCGGTATACCACCTACATTTTACTTCCCTAACAATTTGTTTTACATATTCCAAACGTAGCCTGCCTACACAATTTTTTTCCTTCTACCTGTCTTTCCAATATTAAAGCGAATATTCCAGGATGCCTTAATATGTGGCCTGTAAGTCTGTCTCTTCTTTTAACTATATTTTTCTAAATGCTTCTTTCTTCATCAATTTGCCGCAACATCTCTTCATTTGTCACTTTATCCACCCATCTGATTTTTAACATTCTCCTATAGTATCACATTTCAAGAGCTTCTAATTTTTTTTTCTCAGGTACTCCGATCGTCCAAGTTTCACTTCCATATAAAGCTACGCTCCAAACATATACTTTCAAAAATCTTTTCTTGACGCTTTAAATCAATTTTTGATGTAAACAAATTATATTTCTGAATCAAGGCTCGTTTCGTCTGTGCTATTCCTATCCAACATAATGTTTATTTATTTTTTAGAAAGAATTAATTTGTTCACATTATTCAATGGATATAAACCAGTAGGCTACATTTTTTTAATTTTTTTTAGATTGTTTGATAATACTGAGAAATTACTTGATCACCGTCAAATTTTTTCATACTGACATTATTATTAACATAATAATAACTTCAGAAAGAGTGAAGATTAATTAAATGTTGCAAATGCAAATAAATCATAAACTAACCTTAATAATTGTCAGAGTCCGACTAGGAGTCTGCCGTTGAAGATGACTGATGGCGCTATTCGTAAGGTGTTTCGGTGTCTTAAACATGACTAATAGCACAGAACATGTGGTGTAGTCTCCATCTAGCAACTATATTTCCGTTTAAATATAATTCGGCCAATTGCCAGTCATATCTTGGTACTTTACCCCAAAACTCTAACACAAAACTACTCTTCACAAAACTCTAACCTTAACTGTACCTCTAACTTCTCACCATAGAAAGGATTAGAACCTAAACAAGTCGTCATAACTGACAAAACTGATTGCTAAATTGACTAGAGAACTGATAACTCGGCGCGGGCTTTGACCTTGCACGGATCATCCGCTGTCCAAACCTGGTTTTCCATCTCTAGATCTTGTGTTTTCTTGATACTCAGCATATCTATTATGTTGTACTAAAATGTGGAAAAAAATTAAGTTGATTAAGGAATTGCTAAGAATTACCGACTGTTTTATTTAACTACGAGAAAAAAAGAAATAGTAAAATGACGATCTGTGCGAGTAAACAGAAAAAAAATTATATACATTTTTAGTTTGTAGGTATTAAATTTAAATTTTAATTGATAAAAAAGATGACAAATAACTTTCTGAAAAAAGATCTTAATATTTTTTAGTAATAAAGAATGGTGAGGTATTTTCTAGGTTTAGAAGGGTTGCAAGAACTAAAGACTGTTTCTTACCATAATTAAAAATATTAAAACTGTTATGTTACTTATATTTAAAACGGTTAAAATTTTAAATGCTGGAATACTTTTATATTCCTAATGAAATAATGAACTGAAATTTTTAATTTTTTTTTTGTTATGCCAGTCTAATTGTAAAAAATTAGAATTCTGTTTTTGTTTTTTGTACTTGTATTAAAATAAAGAACATAAAAAATTATTGTGTTCAATTATTTTTTTTTATTGAATTCTATAAGATTTTTACCAGGAATTATACAACGAAAGATATTAAGCAAATAAAATATTTTTCTCAATAACTTTAGAATAAAAATATAAATCTATCCATTTTATTTTAGTATCAACAGAAATACAACAACCAAAAACTCATACCAAAAACAAAGACTTTAAAATAAGGGCATAAATGATAAAAACGATGTTAAATTTATTTGTTTTTTATTCAAAACGATATGTTGAATATTATTTGTGTTATAAACTTACAATATTTTACGGTTGAAGCCGTCTACTTCATAATTCTATATAAAAATACACCTATCTTATTGTAGCTGACAATTTTTCCACGTGTGATGGATTAAAAATGAACAATGTGTTGAAGAAATAGAAGAGATAAAGTATAAAAGTATTCCCCTATTTCCGCACTTTTTCTCTTGTATACGTATATACATACATAGTGAAAAGGAACAAGAGCAGGAGTTTTTTTATTTATTGGTAATGCAAGTGGCTCACCGACCAGCCACCCATGTCGAGGTGTAGTGCAGATGGTTAGGGGAACAGTAACATGTACATATAATACAAGTAATTTCGAGATTCAAACCGAGTTAGGGTGCCGCGCAACGTCGACTGGGGAAATTAGGGAACCACAAAAAAAGTATAAGTTATATAGCCTATATATAAAACAGTCATTTTTTAATTCAGGAACAGGAAACTGTAGGACCACAGTTTCAAATAGGAAAATACAAAAAAGTATACATTTACATACACACAGTTGCGATGCGTTTTAACAACCTAAAATATTACATTGTATGATTGATATATATTTTTTGTTGATTTATTTCAGTATCATTCAATAAGTTAAACAATAAAAATAATAAATATTCGAAATAAAATAATCCTACAAACTGAATTTCTGATCTTAAAATTAAAACTTTAGCTTTTAAATTCATTAAAATTAGCTTAAAAAACTGATGTGGACACCATATAACTTCCTTGTACGCCTATTAAATTACATGTACACTTTTTTTTTCTTTAATGAAAAATACATAAAATTTTATTTCATTAATAACTTCTGATATTTTTTGCAATTTTTTTTTGGTTTTATTGATATTATTGAATTATTATCTATTGTAATTTTTTTTTTACAATCGGAGATTAATAATTATTAATAAATAAATATACTTAAATTAAAAAAAAAAAAAAAAAAAAAAAACGATGAAGTCTTATTTGAACCGTTGTGCCTTCCTCTTGTAAAATCGAAATATTTCATTAATTAAAATTTTATTTTGCTATAACTCTGGAACCAATGAAAATAAGTACCACTTATGATATATCGTTGAAATCTCTCAATGAAAGCTTATTACTGTAATAATAAGCCAATTTTTTTGGATTTTGGGCTTTTTTGGACACTTTTGGTCCAGTAGATTGCAATAAAAATGGAAGGTGCACAACCTAGATGTTACAACAGTCCTAAATCCAAGTTTTCAAAATCCTACGACTAATCATTTTTGAGTTATGCGAGATATATATGCACTTACGTACAGACGTCACGCCGAAATTAGTCAAAATGGATTCAGGGATGGTCAAAATATATATTTCCGTTGAAATCTGAAAACCGAAATTTTTCGCGATCACTATAATTCTTTTACTTCGTACAAGGAAGTAAAAATGTTCTAAATTAATTTATGGATAATTATGCAACAAAATTTCTGATTCTTCACCTAGTGTCTTACATTCATACTAACAAAAATTATTGGTAGAATTCCTAGAAATTTTAAACTTAATCCATTTAAATAGATTAGACTTGATCTTCACCGAAATTAAAGAAAAGAAGTAGTTTATAGATACATTTTTATTTCTAATCATAAAAGAATTACTTATAATTAACATTTTATTACAAATATTATAGTTACATTTTACATAATTGTAACGTTTAATGTTAAAGATGATTAAGAAATCATTTTCTTAAATTAATTACATTCCGATAATTAATTACAATACTTAACTTTCTACATTTTATTGACTTCATTTTGACTTACATTTTAATTACATTCCGATAATTAATTACAATACTTAACTTTCTACATTTTATTGACTATAAAAAGAAAAAAAAATTACAAGATCTATAAGATGATTTGGTGAAAATCGAAGAATTCATTAAATTGCATGAGAAATTACATTATTTACATAATTATTATTTAAATAATTTACAATCTAATTACTTTTTAATTTATTTTCATCAGTATTTAAATCTATGAAAATTACGTCGGGAAGAGAACTGTATATCTTTTTGGATCTGATTCTAGAAAAATGTCAACGGTGATAGAAAAGCGTATCCGAACTCCAAAACAAGCATTAATACTAAGCAGTCAGAAAAGTGTGAAGAGTATTTGTTCCCAGTTACCTACTTTAGCAGGCCTAACATTATTTTACATTGATATACCAATCAGAATAAAATATTTTGGTATCCGTATAGTTTTGCTTTAATATAAATATATGTAAAATCCTTTATAAATAATTCTAGATTAAGACTCCCCGTTTGGGAGTCGAGTGAATCTCTGCCAAAAACTCACAAGAGTTAAAAAAACACAAAAAACGACAATTGGGGATTATTAACAGTACTGGTTAAGCATTCTTATGAAAAGTCGCAAATTTTCGTTTAATAAAAAAAATACACAACATGATAACCGGTAATATCGCTTTCTAAAACATTTTTCTTTATATAAAAGCTGTTTTCGCCGTTAAATATTTAATAATTGACACTTTACATGTTTATACTCTTTTCTCATCACGCAAAATAAAACTGCCATTTTTATTCTTCTCCAAACAGCAAGCAATCTTACCTTTTACCTATATTTCGTCAGATGGCGCAGGATACAATCACAAGTTTTACTCTTTTCTCATCATGAAAAATGAATCACCATTTTTCCGTCTCTATTTCGCCAAGTGATCCAAGCTATCAGGGTTCAGATTATACTAGGATATGTATCAAAAGGCTGTTATGAAAAAACTGTTCAATAAATTATACATAAAATATGAATGTAATTGTGATGTACGAACAGATGAAGTTCGGCGTTGATTCTTAAATAATTAAAGTCATAAGTTGATGTAATTATAAATTCTTTATTATATTTGAATATACTTTTGTATGTATAAATTGATGTTTAATACATTTGAAATATTAAATGCATTTTTTATAAATTATTAAATGTTTATTATAATTGAATTATGAACAGAATTGAATTATTATTTTTGGAAATATAAATTACGCACATCATTAGAAAGGGGAGGTTATAGGCCACGCAAGGGTCTCCAATGTCCGGTGCCAAGCGAGTGAGACTGTTTCGGGAGTTCGCAAAGCTGGCACGGCGCGCTCAGTGAACAACGCCGACGGCGCGAGCACTTCTACCGCTGCTGTACCCAAACTAATGGACATAACGAGTGAAGATAACATCCATACATCTATCAAAGACGTCCGCGGGCTGATGGACATCATCAGTCGAATTGATGCGATAAAGGATCATTGGCGTGCCGCTGACAAATGGTTCAAAATGATATTTCAAAACAATCGATTTGGTCCCCTTGCAGAGTTTGTGATCAACTTTGGTTCGACAAAGATTTAAAGCAGGTGAATGCTCACAATATTCCTTTTTTTCAAATAAAATTCGGCCTCAACTACGTGCCTACAGAACCAAGACTAGTCAACATCACTATCGATTGCACTTTCATCAGGCATATTGATGTTAATATTATGCCTTATGTTTCTTACTTCTCATATCACAGACCAATTTTGAACAAATTTGTCGTCAAATATTAGTCTAAATAAATGCCATGTACCATTTAGTGTCTGTTTTATGTTAAAAATATTAAAATTAAATTTAACACGCAGTCAATGTCTCGCTTTTATTTTAATCCATTACACTAAAAGTAACTCGCTGACATACAGACCGACCAATTTATCTGTAGAGTTGACCAAATGAAGAACTAAAATTCTCCATTGGAGATTTTCAGTATTGCTCATACAATACGATGGTGGCTCACCTATTTAATTCTACAGATAAGTTAGTCGGTCTGTCGTTCGGAGGAACTTCATTCAAGGTCTGTAACATTTATAATTATATAAGTGAGTTATATAGTAACATTACACTGTGACGATGATGAAACTACTTTACCGGGAAATATGGAGTTCCTTTTTTTGTGTAATTTTTGAAATTCCAGTATATTCTTTTTAAATGGAAAAATATAAACTTATTACCATTTTGGAGTTAACATAAATTATTGTCATGAAAGTGTATTTTCTTTATTTAATAAATCGTTCGTAAAATATAGGTTTTTTTTTTTTACAAAAAAGGGCTTTCTTTCTTTTCAAATATTTTTATTTATTTACTAGTGGACCCGGCAATGATTCGCTATTGCTAGATTTGAGTGTATATATATATATATATATATATATATATAGATTAAATAAACATTATTGAAAGTTTGATAAAACATTAACAAAATGAACATTACGGAACTTCCCAAATTTGACCTTTGCCTTTTTCCCTTTTTCCATTTTCACCACTTTTCTCTTTCCATTTTCATTTTTACCATATTCCCTTTTCCCATTTCTCCTTTCCCTTCTCCATTTCCTTTTCCCAGTTTTCCCATTTTTCCCTTTTACCTTTCTCGATTTTCCTTGCTCCTAAATCGGCCCAGTAGTTTTTTAATATATAGCGAACACAGATATCGGAAACATTGAAATGGAATCGTAAAATATTTAGTAAATCGTGTGTCGCTTTTATGTCCAACAGATAGCGCTGTTTTAAAAAAAAAACATGTTTTTTACCTGTCACAGGTGTGACATCTTAGGTATATAAATACGAACACGCGCCTATTCGACTGTAACGTTGTGTCAAAATTTCAAAGCAATCGGTGAAGAACTTTCAGAGATTTAAGATTCTGAACAAACGAACATTTACATTTTTATTTTTAATCGAAAATTTAAAAAAGAAACTTCAGGATTTATTGAGACGTTTAATATAAGAAACCTTCGTAACTGTATGTTACAAGATTATATTTATTCCACAAAAATAAATGTTAATTTGACGGCAATAGCTAATAATTTTCTAATAATTAATCGAATTATAATAATTAAAACGATAATAACGTCATCAAATAATTTCTATTGAGAATCTGTTAACCTTATTTAATATAATTCAGATTATATTGTAGGTAGCACGACTAATATCGGATAACAAAAATTATAAAATACCAAAAGATAATGATCAAACATCCAATAAGTTTGGTTCTTTGTAGATATATACGAGAGTTGATAAAATGTTCGGTATAGGCGGCTACCTACTCTGTGTGCTAGATAAAATGCAAATAGGCCATGTAACGAGATGTTCAGTAGTTACCATTATGAATGGCCATGCCTTTAAACGTAACGCGGTCTTTCTCTCTTACCACGTTTCTCTCTCTCGTTTACTCTAATTTCCACCGCTTCCCCCTTTCCTAATTCACTCTCTTTCTCTTTCACACTATTTCAGTCTATCCCTTAATTTAATGATCTGTTTTAATTCGTTCAGATTGTAAACACGTTGTCCGCCAGCAGTGTCGAAGATAAGGGCCGGGTTGTAAATTTGGCCTCTAATTTGTCAAATAAATTACAAGTTGTTTGTAGTTATATACAACAAGGGCTTGTTTTGGGAGAGGGTGGTTGTAAGGACCGAAAGCTTATCTGCTACCGACCTCTCACCTCCCTTCCGCATCGTACCGGTATGCTTTTCTCTTACTCAAACCATCATTCTCTCACTCTTTTACCACTTCCCTCTTTGTCTAATCGCCTCCTACCGTCGTATACACATACATACAACCGCACATCGAAAACAGAGAGCTTTACATTAATCAATTTTGAGAAGGGGAAGAGGAATATGACACATTTTGATTGGCTTCATTGCTTCTCTAACCCCGATACAAATCATAACTAATGAATGTTACCACCTGAAATGAAACCTACAATAATATTCATGTTAATTCCATAACATCTCACGCATTCATTTGCACTGAAATATTATATTGCACCCGTTATAATATAACCTATAACGCATTAGTGTACGATTAAATTTTGATAAGCTTTATGATTTCTAACCAGTTTATTAACATTAGTCATCGATTGATTCTGTACAACATAGTAAGTTACAAAAGCATCAATGTTAGCGAATGAATAGATAATAATAATAATAAAAATAAAAAAAATAAATAACTACTGATTATCATATGTATTTGTAGGTGGCATTACAATATATATATATATATATAATATATTTATTTATATTTTTGTATAAACTGTATAGCTATAAAAAAGAGAATAAACTTGTGGGGGGAATTAAACCTACGTAAACAATTTCTCATCGATTTCCAAGTTGAATTTACATAAATCGGATTCGCTTAACTTTAAATACGCTTTTTTTTTTGACTTTTTTCTATATATACTTCTATTTTTATAAACAATTCTCTTTTTATAAAAATGTCTTCAAGTTTTTCTTGAATTTCACAAAAAAATATATTAAGCTACAAAAAAAGTGTGAATTTGCCTAAGACTAGAGAATTCTATGGAAGTTTAAATTTACCATTTTCCAATTTTTCAAGCGGAACTGACAGACAACCAATTTGGTTGATATTATAATTTTCTTTGTTTAATAATACTATCTTTGTATTGATAATAAAGTAATCAAAATGTCGTTATTATTATTAACAAATATAATAATCTCACATTGCAATCAAAATAAAAAAAATCTGATGTGGACACCACATGACTTCCTTGTACGCTTATTATATTACTTATACACATTTTTTTTTTTTAATGAAAAGTACATAAAATTTAATTTCATTAGTAACTTTTATATTTTTTCATTTTTTTTTTTTAATAGTTATTGAATTATTCTTTATCGTAAAAACATTTTTTCAATCAGAGGTTAATTATTAATAAATTAATATATTTAAATTAAAAAAAAGAGATAAAGTGTGATTCAATCCGATGTGCCTTCATGATCCAAATATTTCATTAATTAAAATTTTATTTGGCTGTAACTCTGGAAACAATGAAACGTAGTACTACTTATGATATATCGTTGAAATCTCTCAATGAAGGCTTATTACTGTAGTTAAAAAAAGTCCAAAATCAAAACTTTTTTGATTTTTTGAACACTATTGGTTCAGTCGATTGCAATCAAAATGGGAGGTGCACAACTAGATGCTACAACAGTCCTAAATCCAAAATTTCAATATCCTACGGCTAATCGTTTTTGAGTTGTGCGAGATACATACGTACGTACAGACGTCATGCCGAAATAAGTCAAAATGGATTCAGGGATGGTCAAAATGGATATTTCCATTGAAATCTGAAAACCGACTTTTTTCGCGATCACAATAATTTCTTTACTTCGGACAAGGAAATAAAAAGAATTTATTTTCTAATTGAAGGTATATTAAAAATAATTATGTAAAAAATCAGTTATCTTATTGTAAAAGATTTACCGTAAATATTTTAAAATACTCAGATTAACTCTTCCTAAACGTTAGTCTAGGAAGAGTTAATCTAAGAAGGTCATCATGAATTAAAATGAACAGAGAATTTAATTTGTGAAGGCTCCGTAAATTAATTATTTAAAAAGTCATCTAACAAGGAATAATTCCTTAGCATTTCCTTCTGTTTTTTTTTTGTCCGGTAAGCCATCTCATAATTTGTAATATATCAAGAAAAATTATACGTTTAATAAAATTTTAATTCTAATTTTTTTCGATTTTGGCTAGCTGATGCCCATTTGAAGCAACATTTTGAATTGTTTTCTCTTTCTTCTAGGCGTATTCTTACCTGATCTCCCACTAGTTCATTCTTTCGTTTTATATTTTCTCTTTAATTAAAAGATGTTGTTGGTTTCTTCTTTTTCCTTCTCTTGGGAACTCTGGAAATCTTGTACCATTTTTATAAAAAATTGTTCTAACTTAAATACTTCTTCCGATATTTTCATTTCTTTTAAACCCTTTTGAACCTATGAGGTCCAATAAATTACGTTAATTTTTTCGTTAATTGAAGATTTATTTTATAAGCATCATTCATTCTCTTAATTCAGCTGAAGAGTTTGGCTCTCGATTTTCTGATGGAATCTGTCATTTCCTCAGTGTCATTACGTGTATAATGGATCTTTATTCCTTCTAAATTTGTACGCCTTTTTATTTATCCTAGGATTTTCCTCAAGATTTTTTTCTTTTTCTATTGTATTTATCTCCTCTGAATATGTCATTTCTAATATTTTAAACTGAAAATTCGTTTTGCTGCGATAGTCCTGGTTTGGTTACCGTATTGTAATGGCTGATTTTGGGTTTTACTGAAATGTCATTTTTATTGTAAATAGCTTTTGTTACTTAATCGGTCAATTGCATTTATTTCATTGTTGTTTGATTGGATTCTTTATCTGAATCATTAATTTAGATTATTTCACCCAAATATTTTAATTTATTGACTGATGATTTTTAAACTTAGGGACTTAAGGGAATCTTTGATGTAGGTAATGAATTTCATTTTTTGAAAGAAAATTTTTAGACCTACTTTCTCTGTGATTTCTTATAGGTAATTACTTGTTCTGCTGCTGGGTTTAAAATTTTCAAGATAATTGCCATATCACGAGCAAAGGCTAGGAAGATAATTTCAATTTTTTTCAATTTCGGGCCAAATTTTATTTTGGTATGTTCCAGATTCTTTCATCTTCTTTTCCCATTTCCTTAAGACACAATTAAAGAGTTGGCAATGTACCATCCTATTTACATTTTGAATTCTCCTGAAAGTTTTCCCATGAATTTTAATTTGGATCTTGTGTTTGCCAGAAGTTCTTTAGTAACATTAATTGTTTTAGGATATTAAATAAGGAATTAATCATTTTATTCGTGCCTTTTTGAAATAAAGACGATTACATAGTTGTTTTTATGATTTATCATCATATCCCTAATTGTTGTTTTAAGGTTCCAGATTAGTTTCCACATGATCATTGATCATCTTTTTCTGAATTCCCCTTGATATTCTCCTAGTTATTTGTTTACGACTGGTTCAAATAATTTATGATTATTTAATGGAATCAACTGAAATTTAAATGAATTTTATTTCATTTAAGATTGTGTGATGTCTATATATTTAATTTTGAAAACAAAAATCATTTGTTTTCATCAATAATGAATATACGCTACTAAGGCTGGAATTCATTAAAACATTTTACCCCTTCTTTTATTACATATTTAGTTTAACTGTTACTCAACAAACCCATAATGTTACATACACAATATTCTATAATATAGAGTTAGTTTTAAACTAATTTTGAGCATAGAATATTTTTTACAGTTATCTCTGACAATAATTTATTGTGTCGTTGCGCATAAAATTGCGCATTTATAGATTGATAAATTTTTTTTCGGACAGAGGGAAAAAATTAAGCTCAGAAAACGGGTATAGAACGTTAAATATATATATTTTTACTTCCGTGTACAAAGTAAACGAATTATTGTGATCGTGAAAAATGTCGGTTTTCAGATTTCAACGGAAATATCCATTTTCACTAGTCAAAATGTTGTTACATTCAGATGTGCACCTCCCCTTTAGATTGCAATCGACTTGAACAAAAATATCCAAAAAGCCCAAAATCCAAAACATTTGGACTTTTTCTTAACTGTAGAAATAAGCCCTTATTGAGAGCTTTTCAACGACCTATCATAAGTGGTACTTATTTTCATTGGTTCCACAGTTATAGCCAAAAACAGTTTTAATTAATGAAATATTGTGGTCTTACAAGGGGAAGGCAGATCATCGGTTCGAATACGACTTCATTTCCTTTTATTTAACTTTTTTTAGCTTTATTTAACTTTTAACCTGGGATCGTAAAAAAATATAATAAATAATAATTCAATAATAACAATAAAAAAAATATTAAAAAATCAGAAGTTATCAATAAAATTTTATGTACTTTTAAAAATGTGTATATGTAATTTAATAGGCGTACAAGGAAGTCATGGGGTGACATCAGGTTTTTAAAATTTTATTTATTTTTATTTTTTATTACTAAGCCCCTTTTAACCATGAATTATTATATAACTAAAACATCATGGATGATCGTATAATCACGAAACTCTTCAGACACTATATGGACGAACGATCTCTTCTGGTTAGAGAAATAACTATAAATATCTTCACTTGTCTACTACTCTCCTTTCTTTCTACGACAGGCAGAAGAAACACTAGAGAAATATTTTACGAATTACTACCCCGCGGGAAATTTTATTATTGCTTTAGAATATTTGTTTCTTTGTTTAATTTTGGTCATTAATGTAATTTTTTCTGGTTTTTGTAATTTAGCTTAAGTGTTTGAATACTTCTTGAAACAGAAATATAATAATAAATAAGTAAATAAATGTTGGTTATAAGTGAAATATATATTACATTATACTTAATAAGCATAAATTGAATTTTAAATCGTCGAAAAAGTTAACTGTAATAAAATGTGATTTTATCTGATACACACCAACTCCTTTTTTAAGTGATTGATAGTTAACTAATAATTTTATACTTGAAAATAAATATCAGTATAGGCTTAAGTTTACTGTACGAGGTCGGGTTTACAAAAAACGATATGGAATAAGATTGACGGAAATTTTTAATTAAGACTCCTTATTAGTTCTTTAAAAATTGTGGAAAAGACATATGCATAGAAAAACATAGTTTTTTCTTGAAATTTTTATATTTTTATACAATAATAATTATAAAACACGCGTTTATTTGAAATAACTAAAATATATCATCAATATGATAGAGGTTATGTGATTATCTTTAAGTATTAATGGAGTATCATTATATTCTAGAACGAATCATTTAACATAAATAATACATAGTGTAAATTAATGTTATAATTCAGTTAAATATTCAGTGAGTTTTAAGAAAAAAATAAGTAAAATATATTGCTTCAAAATTAAAAATTATATAAATGAATATTTTATAAAATAGTAGATTTAAATTCGTATTATAATTTTTTTTTACCATATAAAAATTGGTTTTATGTAGCAAATAAATAAACAATATATAATGAATTCAAAATTAAAATCCAAATAGGCCATTTAAATTTAATTTTAAATGAAGGAAACGAAACGGTCTGAATGTGCATAGTATGCAATATGTAATTGTTAAAACGAAAGGAATTTTAAGAGTAATTCACAGATAAAATGGTTTTAAAGAAAAGTTTCTTTAATTAGCAAGCCACGAATACACCTTTTACCCTTAGGGATGGGAGAGGAATGAAGAGGGTTGTAATCGTACATTACGATAAATTCATTATTAATTTGGCAGAGAAGCGCAGCTCTTGTGTTTAATTAAATCGCTACTAGAATAGGGTATCCTCATTCACTAGCTCGCTCATTCTCTCTCACTCACTATTTCTCTTTCTCACACTTTCTCTTCCCTCCTCTTACGAAGAACACCCTTTAACCCACTCTATACTCCATGGTTCTTATCAATGAAGTTCATTTGAATGTTCGTTACACCTCCACCACTCACCCGACAACCATGCCTCCGTACCAAGTCATTAATGTTAATGTTACCATAGCCTACATTACTAAATTATATTACCTAATACTATTCATATTTATAACTCTGAAACATTTATCTTTGTTTCCTTTTTCTGTTATAATAAAACAAAAAACATCGCTTCCCTTTCTGTGCTCTGTGCTCTGTACCAGTGCCGCTTTACATTTTCATACAACTGCTAATGACTTTGCTATTTTTATTAACAAAAAATATCATAATATTCATGAAAAATACCAAAGATATATGTGCTTATTTATCCATGGCTTGAATATATATTTATGTGTGTGTGTGTGTGTGTGTGTGTGTGTGTGTGTGTGTGTGTGTGTTTGTGTGTGTGTGTGTGTGTGTTTGTGTGTGTGTGTGTGTGTGTGTGTGTGTGTGTGTATAAGTATGGTTAAAGTAAAATGTATATTTACCAAACAAAAATGAGAGATATTTGCGAAAAATTGAACAAATTCGTTGTAAAATTCTCATAAATCAACATACAGTACTTAATATATAGATCAGTTTACAGGTTTATATAAATTCCACGGCTTGCTTATAAAAATATAGCTAGTGAAAACATTGCTCTTTAATTAATAAAAAAAAAAATTAAATAAAATTTAGCTAAAATGTAAAGCAAAATGTAATATTAAATAAAAAGTATATAATAAACTATTTCTCAAATAAGAACTGCTTTATAATATCCAATTTTAAGCCTTACTGGATTAAAGGTAATTCAGCAATAATGTAAAACTGCCCGATAATTCATATTTTTTTTGTTTTGCTGAATTTTGCTTACTTACTAATTAGCTTCAATATTGAAGCTAAAAGTAGGTCGTAAATTTCACTTGAAATGTGTAATTTTCAATGAGTACAAAAAAAAATTAATACGAATAAATACAAAATTAATAAGTATGAAGTAACTAGATAATAGTTGATAGTGTCTGAGAAATATAGTATACACGACGTATAAAATGATAACATCTCACATAATAAAAACTTAAAATATTGTTCTGAAAGGAATTTTTACTTAAATGCTTAATACATTTTGTGTGAAATAATTAATGGTAAATATATTGCATATTTTGTAAGATTTAACTAAATTGCATTCTATTTCTTTAAAAACGCAGTAATCAATGAACAAAGAAGTATATAATATTTATGAAAAATATAATTAAATTTTTAGCTTAAATTAAAAAAAAGGTTAAAAAAAAGGAGATGAAGTCTGATTCGAACCCATATGCCTTTCCCTCTAAGATCCCATATATTTCATTAATTAAAATTTCATTTGGCTATAACTCTGAAATCAATGAAAATTAGTACTACTTTTGATATATCATTAAAAAGCTCTCAAAGAGGGCTTATTACTGCAGTTAAGAAAAATTCCAAAATCCAAAGTTTTTTGGATTTTGGGCCTTTTTGGCTACCTTTGGTTCAGTCGATTGCAATCAAAAAGGGAGGTGCACAACTAGATGTTATTACAGTCCTAAATCCAAAATTTTAACATCTACGGGTTATTGTTTTTGAGTTACGCGAGATGTATATATATATATATATATCGTACTTATGTATCTCATATACATACATACATATGTACGTACGTACGTACAGACGTCATGTCGAAACTAATCACATAATGGGTTCCGGGATGGTCAAAATGGATAATTCCGTTGAAATCTGAAAAACGGAATTTTACGCGATCACAATACTTCGTACAAGGAAGTAAATTGATTATTTTTTTTTTTATTCATTTATTTATTATTTTTAATACTTTTATTTATAGTCGTATCAACAATTAAAGTAATTAGCGACTTATGAGTGTAATGTAACAACTATACCGGTAAATTTGCAGTTTTGAACAAAGTGACGTCGACTACTCCTGAGACGTGTAGTTAATTGAAATCCAACCACAAAAGAATACCGGTATCCACTATCTAGTATTCAATTTCGAATAAAAGTAACTACCTTTATTAGGATTTGAACTTGAGAACTTTGACTTCGATATTAGCCGATTTACGACGATAAGTTTATCACTAGACCAACCCGGTACGTTTATGTATATATACATATATATTTTTTTTAATTTAATGTAAAAGCAGAATATAATAAATTTTTTTAAACTGAATTGTAAATGTAGAAAACAATTTTTTATTTATTTTTTAGTAATACAATTTTGAGTTTCATTCCTGTGTACACAAATTATGTAATTTGATTTTACACAATCTATTTTCAACACAATATTAGCTATATCTGTCTAATATAAGCAATAGTATTTAAGCATTTTACTATATTTGTTTGAAAAGTATGGAAAATAAAATTGTATTTTAATACGATTTTTCAACATTAAGTATTCAACAAACAAGTATTAAAGCCTAAAAATAAATGGGTTGTAGGTGATTAAATTAATACCCAAAAATGAAATATTATTCAACGATTAATGTTTGCTTTCAAGTTTTTTAAATTTTTTGTTCAAAATTATATTTTTGATTGTTTAAACAAATTATTTCAATTAATTTAAAAGATTAATAAATTTTATATTACAAATAAATTAGAAAGATCAGTAAAATTTATTTATATATTTATAACCATCCGTATATGCATACTTTCATTAAACGAATTAATAATGGAACTAATAAATAAGATAAAAATTCAACGGTAGCCAGAGAAAACACCAAATCATGCATCCTTTCACATTACATAAGAACAAGTACAAGAAATTATCGTTATATTTTATACGTATTAATTTGTTAATATGTTGTTGAGGTTAGAATGGTTTGGTTTACAGATAACAATAATAATTTGTTTTCGTTGTTAAATATTATTTTTCTTGTCATAAATTACCTTAGAAAAAATTATATTTTTTGTACATTCAATTTTTATTTATAAGAAAAATTCAAAATTTAATATTATTAAATACACGGATTATAATACATAAAATACTATTTATCAAAATCCCAAGTAATAATGAACGAATAAATCATTTTACTATTGAAGTTCTCTAGAGAAAATAAATTTAAAATCGCCTAAATTAATCAGTTAAAAGTAGATATATTATATATATATATATATATATATATATATAGATATATATATATATATATATATTAATAATAATAATAGGAAGAAGAAGAAGAAGAAGAAGAAGAAGAAGAAAATAACTTATATTCTATCGCTAAGAATACATTCTTATTTCGATTCTACTTATTCAAAATTCAAACACCAAAACAGAGATTCAACTTTTCATAATGACTCTTCCTTCATCTACATTTAATGTGTATTAAGAACTATAATACTTGTTCCGTTCCATGTTGAGTCGGCTGGTGCTGCACTCTTCCATCTAGTAGTGGTGGTTGGCGAGTTAATCTACTATGACTATTCTACGTTAGAATCCCGCCCAGTGCGGTCGGATTTTTAATTTCAGTCCAAGGGGACTCATAGTTTCTTGATAATGTTCAAGTTCAATTATGACTAAATTGTCATACATTCTTAAGTTTAATGTAACTATTGTAATTCAATCAAAATGTCAAGAGTGACAACAAATTAAATATAACAATTCAAGAAGAACATAGCGTTGCTTCATTTCATCGTCTACCATCTCATCAAAAATACAGTCCACACTAGTTCTAAATTCTACCAATACAGTAAACACATAGCTATACAAAATATACTTATTTGAATGTTATGCGTTATTACTTTATATTAATAAGAAATAAAAAAAGAAATTGGGACAACAGAGTTAATTACAATAAGTCAAAATATTAGAGGGTTATCGGGTATTTTTATATAATACCACAATAACAAAAAAAGCAGTATTTTTCAGTAATAAAATAAAAAAAATTTAATAATTCTTAAGCATATCGTAACGTAATTCATTATACTATAATACGTACATAATTAATTTAGCAGATGTGATAGTAAATTTTCACACTAAATGTATAGCAAATAGTAGTCGTTTTTCGGTCATATCTTAAATAAAATACGATTAAATACAACAGGTAAACTAACACTTTACTAAATAACAATATGGAATTATATTTTCATATGTATATATATATATATATATATATATAAAAATGTGTGATGAACCGTATTAAATAAGATCGCATTGACAACGAAGAACCCGATATTGTTTAGCCCCAATAGTTATAACTCAAATGTAATTTAGCTAATAATTATTTATTTTACCACATAATAAAATATGTAATGTTCTGTAAGAACGTACAGTACTCGTTATAACTGTCTCTAATTATTATTATAATAATGAGATATTGTAATATATTAATAATTATAATATTAATGTGTAAATTAACACTAAGCATACGAGAATAGTAAATTTCTCGTTTTATAACAATAATAATAATTATTATTGTAATATTACAATATCATTGTATGTTGTCATGAGATATGCATACATCCACGTAAAATATCTAGTCTCCAGGACATTGTCACCGTATAACTACCGAATAGACAAACACCAAACATACTGACACACAACATATACACACAAACACAATCAAGAGTAAGATAATTAATAGTTGTGTTATTACAATGTAATAAACTGCACATTATCGTGTTTGTTTTAATATTGTGAAACAAAACATATACTTAACAAAATAACACAGAGGAAAACAAGAGTTAGTTGTTTGAGAGAATTCGGTGACGCTGCCGGCATACCAGTAAAATTAATTACACTAAAATTTATTTTGTCATGGCTACAATAAACATTAATTTTGTAAAAGCATTTAGTTTTCACGCACGCATACGTACGTACCTTATAATTATTATTTATTTTAATATAATGATGAATTTAAAAATTATATTTTCAAAAACGTGCTCTGACAACGTATAACACATGACAATATAGCGATGGTAATTTTCACATACTTTTGAGAAAAAATAAAGCTAAATATAAAAAAAAATCGTTTATTTGAACGGATGGTCCAAAGGGATGTAGAAATGAGGTTCTAAGGTTGAGTTACATTATTGTCGACAGTTAATATCGCAAAATGATGCCCAAATTTCCGTTTAGATGATTCTATTTTACAGAAAATTACAAAATATTACATCTAATATGGGTAGATTGATTGAATCCAATTCATAATAAACAAGTCATTGATTCCTTTTCATCGAAAATCACGAAACTTGGCGAAATTTTATCTCGCCAATATAAATCTATATAAATTATGAATCTACAGAATATATTTTTATTATTGCATTAAAAAACAAATCTAAAAAATGGGAAATTTTAAAAATAAAATCTTTTGTTAATTAAATTTTAGCAAGACAAGCAATTAGCTTATTTTTTTTCAAAAATTCGGAAATAAGACATAAATATACTAGTAGCAAAATTTTACAAATGACGTGCTGAAATAAGCCATCGGAATTTGAAGAACTTTCTTCTCGATGAGATCTATAAGTCTTCATAAATATTTATATTACATATTTCTTTTCAAATAGCTTTATAAGAAATATAAATTTTTTTTGTTTCAAATTCTTATTTACATAAGTTACATCATAGTCAGTTACATTTTTAAAAAGGAATTCCCATTGAAATTCATCAACATAATAGTATTAACTAGAACTTCTGAGGTTGAAACGTAGATTGTACACAGAGCAGTTTTAAAAAACTATACTTTCAAAAAGCATTGTAGAAAACAACAAAAATAATAAGAATCATAGAAATAGGAGATTGATGAAACGCTTAAAAAAGAAACAAAAGTTAAAAATGAATGCGAAAGAAGAAGAAACTTGAAACAGAGGAAAGAAATGGGTCGATTAATTAATGCGGATATAATTACGTTATAGAGTTATTAAAGTCCAGAACATGTAATTGCTTAAGTCTTCTAACATCCTCATCGTTGTTCGGAAGGTTTACGGCCAAGTGGTTAACGTGGCGATTTAGCCGAAGTTCATATTTCAAACTGAAACATTGTATTTCTTCCTTGACAACCGTAGACCCAAATATTCCTGAATTTCACTGTTTTTAGCACAGAATGGCGCCTCAGCTATACACTTCGCTATTTTTTCTAAAACCTATGTTTGATTTCAGCATTTGTCCTGATTTCCGTTCCCACAGTTGTACGCCATAGATTCAGATCTCCTGCCCAGCAACCATTTCACTAATTAAAAATAATTTTAAGTATTTTCTTTATGAGCCAAAGTACCTTGCTAAAAAATTAAGCAGAATTGATCTTTGGAATAATGTTTTGTAAAATATAAAATAATAAACAAATTTATATTAAGAGTATTGTTTCTTCATGATTAGCCGGATAAAAAAAAAAATATATATATCCTGAGAATTTTTAGTTTTAATGAAGATAAGATTTCTTTGTAGTAAAATCCAAAGCCCATAAATCGCGGATACCGTTTATATTTACGGTTTTATGAATGATTTATGTAGCAAGAAAATAATCATACTCTAGCTTCAGATTGAATAAAAGGTTTAAGAATAAATTCAAATCTGATTAAAATATTTCTGATAATTTTGATAGTATGAAAGTTAAATTTATCATAATTTTACTTTATAAATAATACAACTCAAAATTAATTTTAAAAAAACAAAAAAAAAATGAATTGAATTAGTTATAATACCCTTGTGAATAATGTAAACAGAGAGGGCGTACGTAATATACCTTATCATATTATACCTTCAGGCCGAACAAGATCGGATCGGTACAACTAAGTTACCAATTCCCAGAACAACATAACCTTTCCGAAACTCTAATGAAGTAGAATAGCATGAAAATAGAAATTTATAAAACCATGAATGTTAATTTAATCTACCTACAATCGTGCGTTTTATTGAAAGGCAATATTATAAGATTTTAAAGTAAATTTTATTTTAGTTCACTTAAAATGGATAATAAAAAATAGATGAATAATTTTATTTCTCGCAAAATAATTTAGAACAAGCTTAATACTATTTTCAAAATTTTAAATTAAAATTTTGAAGTAATATTCTAAAGGGATATTTAACTTTTTTATTTTATTGTTGTTGTTGACATCATTATTAAGATTACTTAACTTATTAAGGCGAAAAGACAGAACTCAGAGCGAGAAATTAGGCACTCCTGATAAAGAAATAACAGAACATTGCTAACAGTTAATATGTTTACAACAAACAATTGTTGTATGTATATTTTAAAATAATAATAATAATAATAATAAAAATAATATTAATTAGTTCTTCAAGGGGTCAAGACAATACAAAAGGTCACCTACTATAAAGCTAGAAAAATTGTACTCGTCAGAACACATAGGACTGCGTCTTATGCATAGGTTGCTGCAGACTCCTTTTAAGAATGTAGTCACGCAACTGGTACCAGTTCTAACTAGGATGGTCGAACATATCATTGATGAAAAATTGAAGAGTCGACCATGAAGAGAGAACTGTTGCAAACCAACGCAAAAGAAAGAAGATATCTCCAAATCAGAGATTGAACACAAATCACGAATGAGCCTTCGGCCAATGAAAAGGCCAAGGATACAGAGGCTAAATTGCAGAAGAAATTACCAAAAAATGTACATACGATAAAAGTTGAATACAAAAAATTTCCAAACTGGGAATTGAGACGCCAAAAAAAAAAGTTACTAGAAAAAGAGGACTTTGATCGTCGAACGATGGAGGCTCCGAAGACATGAAGCCTTTAAATGAGAAGGTGGGTACTTCAACCGCTCCACAAATTTTAGCGGGTAGCGAATCGTGTCTTGACTCTGATACGCTGCTGACCGCAGCGTATCGGAGCTGACATCATCTAATGCCGGCAGCATGAGATCCTCCGTGATTTACTGCGGAGGATCAGAAAAATCCATTTCCAAGGCCTAAGACAACTTGGAGTTCGAATCGAGGCCTACAGGAAAATGTAGAAAAGAAAGAGGAAGGATGGCCTAAGGGTAAACCTAGATGATAAAATTTAAAGAAAAGCAGTTTTCTATCTGTTTATAAATTAATTTTATGCTTAATATAAGTTACTTGAATTGTTTTTTTGATATTTATTTTGGAAAAATTTCGATAGAAATTATGAAGTGATTTAAGTAGTTTTAACTTGTTTTAAGTGTAGTAATGTGTTAGTGACAAGTGTTTTAATGACAAGAGTAGCTTTCAAGTGACCACTCTTGTCAACCTGTGTTTCAGAGTATTTTCAATGTGTCTTTTAAGATTTCAATGACAGTGAAGTGTTCTTTGATTGTTTGTGAAAAAAATATTTTGTAAAAATGGTTAGAATGTATTTAAAATAGAAAGAGCCTTTACACCCTTTTTATGTTGTGTTTTCGGAGTTTTAATAACCGCTGATAAGTATATTTTTAGATACTCTTTTTGACAACATTAGTCCCTGTCTATGTCGCTAGTGCTCTTTTATAGGGAAGAGAAAGAGTTTCTTTTTATGTGGAAATGGACTAATGACCACAGCAGGAGTCGATGTCCCTAAAATTTCTAAAAAGAAACGCTAATACTATAATTACGTGTAATATTCTGTGCAACTAAAAAAAGAAAAAAATTCTATCAGTGATAATTTATTTAATTTTGTTAAATTTCATAATACACTGGAAGAAAACATAAAACATTGCAGATGGCCGTTGAAACTCGACTGCCAATTAACTGAACTCATTTATCAAATTTCACATAAAAATTAAAAATCTTATTGGTTTGGCATATTTGATGAGTTTTTAATGTTATACTTATTATGATAAACTACGTTATTTATATTCACACACACGCACATGATCTACATACTCCTACAAGGTATAACTTGAAATTTATTACTCCTTCACTTATTCAAACCGATGAATCATTAACTAATTCTTAATTTAGTAATGGATTATCTTTAAAAAATTCACAAATTCTTTTTGATTTTAACTAATGATTCTATGATTTTCTGATTCTATGTAACTAAATATTTTATATTATTTTTATGGAACGGTAAACGTTAAAAAAATAGATTACAGAAATTTAGACGGAGCTAGTTGATGTATTTTGAGGATTTACGAGAAGCGTTCATATCATTATAGAAATATTTAAACGATTTTCTTAAAATCTTATCACATATTTATTTTATTCCTTATCATTGATTGATTAAATTTTTTAATTCCATTTAATAATTAAAAGGATTACGTTAGTATGCCGTCCAGTTGAGTTTACTGTGTAACTCTTAATTCATCAAACTTTCACTTTTCAATTAAACGATATGCAACTATCCACGACATACTACGATATATCTTGTAAAAGACCAATCATGTTTTCATTTTAATATTTCCCACAGGTAATTTATTATAATTAATAATATTTTTTTTTAATAACTGAATGAAAAAGGAGTCTTCCTCGACCGTATTGATCTTACACAGCTACCTAGAAGGACGTTTTCCCCAGGTGAAGTACAATCAAGACTTATCTAACTTCTTTTATAATGGGTCGGATGTTCCTCAAGGGTCAGTTCTGGGACCAGTTCTATACTCGTTCTTCATTGCGACCTCCCAACTCCAAAGGACATCACAGTTGAATCGTTTGCGGATGACACGGCAATCCTGGCTGTAGATGCTGACTCTATCGTAGCTTCTTCTAAACTACAAAATGGATTGGATCTAATAAACGAGTGGCTTACTAGGTGGCAGATGAGGGCTAGGTCTACACATGTGACATTTGAGATGAGGAGGGGTATCTGCCCGGGAGTTTAACTTAATGGGGTTTTGACTATCATTATCTAACGTAATTAATGTATTCAGCGGTCCTGAAACCAATTTGGAAATACGGAAACAAACTATGGGGCACGACAAGTGAGAGTAACATCGAAGTGGTACAGCGAATCCAGAACAAACTATTGCGAAATATAACAGAAGCGATGTGGTTTTCGAAGAACACTAAAATACATGATTATCTAGGATTGCCTACCGTTTAAGAGGAGATTCGGCAATTCGGTACGAGATAAGAAATGATACTAAACAAACATGTGAACTAGCTAGCGGTTAACCTCCTGTATAAGAAGGAGGACGTTAGGAGTCTAAAGCGACTTCATATATAAGATTTGTTCTTATATAAGTTCTCTAATTTCTAATTTAAGTTCTCCGAACTTTGAGGTGAATCAGCTACCCTAGAGTGTTGTGCATTGTCAAAATTCTTCATTTTGTTTCGCTGCTTACTTTTGTTGGTTTTTATTTTTTAATTGTTTCTTTGTTAATTATTCTTTGTGTGATTGATGAAACTTTCTTTGCTTTTTATGTTCTGAATTTTTACTTTGATCTTTGTTTTTTGGACTCATCACTGTATGTACTTATTTGTGTTTAGTATATATTTACGTATAATTTTTAGTATATGTATGCATATACCGTTCTTTGAGGGATTTCAATGAAAACACCTCTATGCATGTAATTTTTTTTGCATTAAAATTTACTTGTTTACAGTAAATTAGAATCGTGTGAAAATTAAACAATCCGGTAAAAAAAATTAAGGGTACCGGAATAATAGTTGAAAATAGTTTTCATTTTCAAATACTAACAATACAAATGTTTTACAAAAATCTGAAATTTTAAACTTATTCTCGAGATAAAATTAAGATATCTATTTGCTGTCAAGCAGTTTGATCTGTTTAATATATATTAATTTAAAATAATAAAAGTAATTATTCTTATTTAGTCTGAAAATTCTGTTTTTCTTATCTTGCTGTCTATTTGAGCTTAACAATTTTCTTGCTCAGTTATCAGACGTATACTACAAGACATAATATTCTTTTTTAATATAAAATCGGATCATAAAATTATGCATATTGAAATATAATAATGTTAACGTGTTAGCTTTCATTATTAAAAATGCAGTCAAAGAGTAAAATTAAATAATTAAACAAAAAAAAAGAATTCATATATCTAGATAGCGTACGAATAGTTTTTTATGAATCAATTTATAATTTAGTTTTTATAAACTTATTTTCACCATACAATAAAACAAAAATGAAACGCAATATTGACCAAATCGAAAAAATCAAATTACTGAAAGTAAAAAACCAAACTAAAAATTGGTCTATCTAAAAAAAAAAACGAAAAAACAATTTACTGAAATTGAAAAACCAAATTAAATTCACTGTTCCTTTAAATTTAATTTTCTCCTATCAAATAACTATTTGTCGCTTTTTATTCCAGGTAACTTCTAGAAATAATTTAGTGTAATACGGTATAAAAAAGTGAATAATGTTTTAAAAACATCTACAAATATAAAAATTAGATAAAACCAATAATAACAATTGAATGAGAACTATTAATTGAATTTTCCTCTTCCAAGTACAGACATCGCTAATTTTGATCGAGATGTAATAAATGAAATATTTATTTTAAAATTTAATTTTTAAGGTGATAATTTAGGATTAAAATTAAAGTTAGGAAACACTGTTTATTTTTTCAGTATTTGCACCTCATATTTAAAGTACGAGTATGAATTACTCATATTTTCTACCCTGTTACGTCATGGTAAGTTTGATTTATACATTAATTTCATAACAACTTAAACCGTACATAAATGTTAAAATATAACAATTAAATCTCAGTTAATTCCACATATTTTCAATAGAATGCTAAGTTCTATATTACTAATTTATAAACTGCATATTTAAACATCTTTGAACCTATCGAAGAAAATTCATTACAGCATTATGTTAACTCACGGTACATTTATCTTATTTGAAGACAAATTAAATGTAGTAGAAGACTGATGAATTAACAGCATATTTTAGCAGTCGGTCGTGAGGATGGTAAAATTTATGCATAAGTGAATTCCAGTACGAAAACTCCAATAAGTCGATGTGTATGTATGTCATGTATTTTCATACAGAGTTACATTTATTTTATACCCTTATGATAGATATGAACTTATTTTCTCATATTAATAAATATAATTATTCAATAATTTGATGGTAAGAAATCCATGCCTACTAATTAATTTTTCTATAATGGTTATTTTTCTTATTGTTTTTTTGTAATTTCTTTAATTCATTTTGTATTTTTTTTTTTTTTATTAAATAGAAATTATAATAACTTATGTAATAAAATATAATTTATAAATAATAATTTAATTTCAAGAAAAGTTATATTTCTCATTAATTGTTTTTAATATACTCGTATAATGTTCGTGATAAGGCTGTCTAAAATCTTTAAATATACATAATTAAAGAACTATGAAATGAAAATTTCAGCAACACTACCATGATTTTAAGGTAGTCAACTGATGTTAGAATGGTACAGAGAAAAACCAGTCTGTAAAAAAGATTAAAAATTCTGATGTGGACACTACGTAACTTCCTCGTACGCCTATTCATTTACATATACACATTATTTGAAATAAAAAGTACATAAAATTTTATTTCATTAAATATCTTCTGATATATTTTCATATTCTTTTTATTGTTATTATTGAATTATTATTTATTGAAAAACGTTTTTTACAATAAATAATAACGAGTATAACAGTAGTTACCTATAAATTATCATTAATTTTTCAATTTATAAAACTGGCAAATTATTGCACGAAGAAGAAAAAAAATATCGCACGACTTTCTCAGCTATTAAATATCAAAAATGAAAAATATTAAAGTTAAAAAACAAAAAAAAAAAAAAAAAAAAACAACAACATATTTTGTAGTGGTGGGGAATAAATTTTTATAGAGGTATATATTCTAAAAAAATAAAGAGGTATTTTTTAAATCTAACATCCCCTTTAATAAAGACTAAAATAAGAAAACTTTCAAAACCGTTTC
This sequence comes from Lycorma delicatula, assembly GCF_047948215.1. NCBI lineage: Eukaryota > Metazoa > Arthropoda > Insecta > Hemiptera > Fulgoridae > Lycorma > Lycorma delicatula. The sequence goes on along the minus strand of NC_134459.1, from coordinate 74,265,869 downwards.
TGTATTTTACGTCCGGGATCAATAATTAAAAAAATTGTAAACATTTCTTGATAGTTCTATACATGAAGTACAAACTTTCAAAAAATTCTTGATAAATCTTTAAACAGACTGAGATAGAACTAATGAACAAAAAAACATATTTTCACGTACGTAAGTACATAAATACATATGTTTTGTTGGTTTAGATCAGGGGTTTTCAACCTTTTTGCGCCCTGGGCCATTTGAGATTACAAAAAATAGTGGCAGGTGCAATCGGATTAAAAAATAAATAAATAAAAAAGTATTGTTTCCTTTATTACAACAAACATTTTGTAACATATTTACTATAACATATTATATATTTATTATAAAAGTCGAATTAATGCGATCTTTGACAATGTATTTCATTTCCTAATTTTTCTTAGTTGGGAGTGTAAGATGATAATCCGAATCGTAAGCAATCATTAAGGTTGGCCTTAGCAAGTTAAATATTGATGGTGGAAAATAAAGTTTTGCACAAAAATGTGCAACCAAACCAGGATTTGATTTTGTAGGCTCCTTTTTTCAAAAGATTATTTTTTTTGGTCAACTAACTCCCAAAAATTTTCATCCATATCGTGAGATTTTATTATTATGTCATTCTGAAAATCTAAAATTTCTTCTTGAAGTTTCGATGTTTCTTCTTGAAGAAGTTCTGATAAAGATTTAGCAATTTCAGTAATGTCTACTTGTACAGTAAAAGGATTTACAAAATAATGTACCCACGGGTTCGATAATGCTAAATTGCTGAAATCTACTTTCAAACTGTTCTAAAACTTTTTAAGATGAATGATGAATAATGTTACGTCATAATTATTTTAACGAATCATTATATTCATCCTTGGAATATGTACAAGAGAATTTACCGAAAAATTATTTATCCGAATCTGTATTTTGTCTTTGAATGCTTTTATAGTTAATAATTTCAGCTAAATGTTTATTTTTTCCCCTCGATAACCAGGTTTAAACAGTTCAATTTTACACATATGTTAGTTAAAAAAGCCAAGTCTATCAACCATTATAAGTTATATAATTATGGAAACGTTTGATTTTTTTAAAATAAGGAATATCTTTATCTCTTTTTGATAATTATGGAAACGTTTGATTTTTTTAAAATAAGGAATATCTTTATCTCTTCCAAAAGGTAAAAAAATCGGTTTAATGCTTTGCCTTTACTATCTTATATCTGTATGGATGATAAAGTCAGCTTGTGAAAATTCGTCCTTTTCGAAAAGGGCTTTAAACCTTTAAACGATCTATGTGTTAAGGATTTCCTTGTATTTTGTTAATTATTTTAACAATTACATTAATAACATATTTTAAGGGAATATTTTTGCACATAATGATTCTTGATGTATAATGCAGTGATAACACATAATATTCGGAAAGGATTAATCTTTCTTGCGATGAAAAGTAAATCCATTATTGCAGCCACCACTGTTGGTGCACCATTAGTAATAATTGCTGATAACGTGTGCAAAGGCATATTAATTTCTGTCGAGTAATATTTAAAGATTTTATAAATATCTTCACTACTCGTTCGCTCTTGCATTGATAGTAACTTTAATAGTTCTTCTTTCACACTAATATCACTGAGTACCATTCTTATCATTACTGACAATTTTTCTACCTGATATATCTATTGATTCGTTTAATTGTAATGAGAAATATTCATATTCTTCCAAATCATTTTTCAATTGACTTAGTAAATCTGTTGAAATCGTTGGATTTTTCTTGTGCTTGTATCGTTTGTTAACGGTAAATATTATATTGCTCAAATAATTTTTCGCTTCCCAGAAAATCCTTCAAATAACGAATCGGCTCAAACAGAAATGCCTCCTTAATTAGTTCACTTCCTAAAAATGTATTTTTGCCAACAAATAAGAAATTTTGATGGAAGCAATAGTGGCATTTTTGTTTTATTTGTATGGCTGGTAAAAAATGCTTGCTGGGTAGATAATCCCGATTTTAGTTGATTAAATTTTATTCTCCTAAACGGGTGCGTGTACTTATCTAGGCGTGTGTGAAATTATGCTTTTTTGGCGTGACTAAAAGGTTTCAGCATTAGTTTTAGCTAATGCTGAAGACTAAAATGAAGACTAAAATTAAAATAAAATTACATATTAAAAAAATTTAAATTAAGAAACAAAAAAAATAATAATAAACGAACGTGCAAGTAGAAACTGTACTATAGTACGTATATTAAATTTTCAAATAAATTAATCAAATAGCAAGGATGAATATTAAGTTAATTAAAAAAAATTACTTGTAGACATTTTAGAAATCTTTATGTACATATTTTTAACTGTGTTTTATATTAATAATTTAAGTTTTGTTAAAAAATATCAAACTGTTATCGGACGTATGCTATTTTAAAAATATATAGTAACTATAAAATTTATTATTATTATTAAATTAATAATTATTTTACTAACAACGAATAACGCTTACAGAGACTTAACCTCAAATCTTGAAACACTTATTGATATTTATGTACAGAAAAATAATTATTAAGAGTTATATATTAAAGTAATTATTATTAAGGTTATATGAATAATAATTATATTCACAATATAAAATGTTATCCTTTCGGTCTCTTACGAGAGAACTTAGCTAGATTATATACAAACTAAACTTTGTTTAACTGCTTACTTCATTATATTTATGTTTTTCGCGTGACCGTGTGTGCACTCATACTAAAATTCTCATATTTTTTCCGTAATCGCGAAAAAGAAATATAACTTCAAAAAACTCAACACATCGATAACATGTCATGACAAAAGTACGAGATTGCGACAACAGCACGCGGTGGCAACGAATTCCATACTACTAATACAACAAAGACGTCGATGGAGACATGATTGTAATAGGCGGTCAGTGTAGCCAGTTTAGTGAGTTTCTCACTAGCAAGATTTTATAAAAACTAAAGTAACTTTTTATTTATTTTCTTGAATTTTAAAATTTAATATTTTTCATTATTTTAATACTGTTCCGGGCGCATATAAATAGCTCCGAGGGCTCATATACTGCATGCGGGCACAATATTGAGAACCGCTGGTGTAAATGAACTAGTTGGACGATTTGCCCAAAACCGGATACCCAATTTTTTATATCATCACCATACTTTCCTGTTTAATATAGCTGTTCTGTGTATATTCACCGGGAATGTAAAATGTTATAGACGTTAGAATATAAGTCACAAGCCATTCTCGAAACTTGCACAGCCATTTTCAATATAGCAAACACCCTATGTCAAACTTATTAAGAAAAGTCACGAGCGAAGTGAGATTCAGTTTATTTCTTCACCGATTCAAATATATTGTTGCATATTGGTATGCTAAGCCCGCTGAAATGCAGAAGGCGTTTAGCTCCATAAGTGACATCTTCACTTTGTTCAACAAAGGAATTTTATGTTTAGTGAACATCATTACTATAAGTAAATACAAGCGTTTCTTGAACCTCAGGTAATATATACGCATCAAATTGTAAGAAATATTGGGTTATGCAGCAAAGCAAATCATTAATACATCGTTTTGGTAGAGAATCAATGCTATCTTATTTAAGTATAGGAGATGTTGAATAAAATCTTATCAACATTTATCTTCTTTATTTACCAAAATTTTGCCTTTAAATTAAGCAGTAGATTACAATACTCTTAGAGCATTTGAAATTATATTTTTATTGCTTCATATGACAAAAATAAAATACAGTTATAAGCTTCATATTTGATTTTAGTAAATCAAATAATTATATAAAACTGGATTGATTAGATCTGAATATATATGTAATATTTTTAAAGAAGTTACATATATCTAGATAATTAATTTGCTATCCATTAATTCAAGCATAATTAATACCAGATTATAATAAATAAATAAGGATACATATTTCCAGCTTATACTGCTAGCAAACCGTAGCAGATCAGAGTCAAATATTATCCCTATTGAAATTCCTCTGATACCGTCTAATTCAACAAAACTAGCAACATAAAACCTTTTTATTATTATATAATTATAAAATTATATAATACTAATTTTCGAATTGAAGGTATTAGCACTGTCAAAAATAATTTGAGTCAGTGTGCAGACTATTTAGTTCATCGTGTGTTAGATTATACATTTGAAAAAGTTTATAATTTAAATATAATAGGTTTGTTTTAAATATCAATTAGTATCCATCTATAAAACGAATGATTGCTTTTAATACAAAATCAACAGTGTTTTACATAATAAATTATTTATAAAATATAAAAAAAATTATTTTAATATTCGTCTTTGTTAAAAAAGTATATCACAAATTAAAATGTTCATCAGTAAAAGTGTAGGTCATAAATAATAACTTAAAAGTATATAAACTTATTTATCTACATTTTCAAAAATCACCACGAATTAAAACTTCATATTTCTGTTCTAACTGATGTATTTTATGGAACTTTTACTTAAGTTCCTTAAAATATGTTAAGATTTTGAAAGGCAATATTTTCTTTTCAAATATAAAGTTATTTATGGTTTACTAACAAAAAAACAACTCTGTGAACTGTCATGTCCGATAAATGACAATCAAACATAGATTCAATCTATGTTTGATGAACAAAGTATGAAAAAACTAATTTACACCATTAATTAGCTCACAATGTTTAGGGATGAAAACTACATATAGATTACAGAACAGATTTTGAACAACCAAATTTTAGGTAAAAAAACATATTTTACTTTTTTCAAAACATTGACAACTGCTGAACTCCCATTAGGAAATACGGGTAGGATTAGAATCTATCACTTTTAATGATTAACTTACAACAATTAATTTTAAAAACAAGATTAATCAAAATACAACATAAAGCGATTAAAGAAATAATGATCTCACTCAATGCTTTGAAGCGTTCAATAGTGTTTCATGCGTATTGTCGAAGAGAGAATTAAGTTGTAGTTTGCACGCTCTCCTCAGATAGCAGCTACGTTACCGTTTCACAGCATGAAACTGGTTTGCAGAAGCAAAATAAGTAACTGTCGAACAAAGAAATTACACGAGAATATTTCGTAGAAATTGCCTGACTGAAAAAGGTCTTAGTAAGTGGTGTGAACAAGTTTTGGAAACCGGAAGCGTTTTGAAAGGACACTCACCAGGTAGACCTTAAACAAGTGCCGAAGACAAAGAAAGAATTTGACTGTCATTCCAGCACAGTCCAAATCGTTCAGTTCGTAATATTAGTCGTCAACTATTCCTAAATGGACTACCTATGATTTGTTCGCAAGCGTTTAAAACGTCATGCTACTCCATGAAATTAAACTAACAATAAATAATAAAGAGTTCAGTTTGTAACGACCACATTAGACAATGATCTCGTACAAAAAGAAAAAATTCAATCACTTGTCTACCTGTGCCAAAGAAAAACAAGAGCCGAGGAAGCGACTCCTGAACGTGGAGTAAGTCAGATTATTATTTTAACGTTTGTAGGGCTGTAAATAGTATTCATATTATGTTTCATTAAAACGTTCAAAAAACATTGGACTTTATACTTTGATGTAGTAAAATACACACATTTGTCATTTTAAATTTTATAATATAATTTTTTTTTTCTATATCTCAAATAATATTTACAATCGGTTTCGTAGAATAGAAACTATAAGTAAATTTCACCACAATAATCAAGTTATAAAAAATTTTCCCTTAATTACATTCAAGACATCGACAGTAAATCAAATTTAGCATAAGCACTGGTAAAGTCGAACTGGTAATGAACTAGACATCATGAAAATGTACAGGATATAAACTCAGTTTAAAAAGAAAAAAATAGTAACAGGAAAAAATGACATTAGAAATATAAATGATCATAAATATAAACATAACTACTTCGATGATGCACAGCTTAAAATAAAGGCCTCATCCTGAATATCACTATTAGGTTGTAATATACATTACATGTATATGTATAAAGCGGATTTTTTTATTTTTTTCGGGTACCCGATACGTAAAGGTGAGATTATACCACTTAGCATTTAATATACTGTCAAATCAGTGAAGTTATTCATGATTTTTTTTAGGATCTAGAACTAAGTAACAAAAATAATTTTAAAATTACTTAATTTGTCCATAATATATTCATTTATATAACGCGTTTTTGTGTTTTAGTGGATTTATCCATTTCATATTTCTCAAGTTCATTCAGATTTGGTACATTTTTGCACGTTCACAATTTCAAAGTTATTATTTACATTAGCATTATTGGATGGGAACTTTTTTTCAGTCCGTTGATGAAGGTTGAGTTACAGTTATTTTTGAATGGAGACATATTCGTTGTTTATTTTTTATAAAATCATTCAGTTTGTTTAATGTAGTGGACAAACAGGATGTAATCCCAGTCAGGTTTATTTTTTATAATTTTAGAGAACACTATCTCATATTTTGATAATTATCGTCTACATGAAATAGTTTTATATCAGAATTTAGTTTACTTTAAAAGTTAAAAAACATTTTTACTCTAAAACAATAAATCAACAGCAACATTAAAAATATACTCGTAAAACTTATAAATGAAGATTTTGTGAAAAATATTCATGAATGATTTGATATATAACAGATGATTTAAATAAATACATGAAAACTGAGGGAAACGGGCTATTAATCTATACATAGATTATAACAAAATGTTTGAAATAAATTAAAATATTTTAAATATCGTAATTAAATTGTGGTAGCGAAAAAGTAAAACTGTTGAACGAGTTTCTATTATAATGCATGAAGGTTGACTTGATAATTACAATGTTATGATGCGGAATAGAGGGTTGTTGGGGTTTTTTTTGTACTTTTTTTTTGTAGGTAAGAGTAAGAACAGAGGGTGTGGAGGTCACGCAATCATGGTTTTGGCATCAATCAGATTTAATCAACCACCCTTCTCCAATCGTCTCTTAAAAAATATTAGTAAAAACCCTTTTCCTCACGAATAAACTGCACAGTACATACCACGCTGTTACCGTTTTACGTTTCTTTAACAACATAGCATATAATATAACTGAGATGGGGATAAAATTATATTAAATTTCAGACGCATTAAGGTACTAGGCATAATTTATAAAACGACCGATTCAATTTTTCTTCCTAATTCTTTATAAATTACTTAGTTGTTATTAGTATTATTATTATTTTATATTTCCGACAATTGGATATTTACAAATCATTTCAAAATAAATCAAATTTATTTATATTTTATTTTAATTTTCATATTATCATAAAATATTATTGAGTTATTTTCACTTCTATTAATACTATAAGTAAATTGTAATTTTTATTGTTAAGTAACTCGCAATGTATTTTTTATAAAACAAAAAAAAAAGGAGTAATTGTGATCACGAAACTGGGGCTAATGATAATATATATAAAATACGATTTCTACTCTGAATTCAAGGTTTTTGTAATATAAAAATAACAAAAAATGATATTGAACTTATTATTATATTAATTTATTTTATTTGATTTAATTTAATATTATACAATTCATTCTATATATATATATATATATATATATATATATATATATATAATACGTAGTACAAACTATATAGATTGTATATTTAAGGATAAAGAAGGACGAGGTGAATTTGAAAGGGACTGCAAGGTGAATTATTAAACTGGCAAATAGGACAGCACGGCAGCTGCAGAAACACCAACCAAGTAAAGCAAAGCCTTAAGCCCTGCCAAAGGAAATCCCCCAACACCTTCCCTAAGAGGCTCATGCTGTCTCTATCTGGTACTAGAGACTCACGATTCACCCCTTACTTACTTCTTTTACTACCGACCACTCCGTACTTTCCCTATGTATACTGGACATACCTACTAGTAGTATTATTACTTACTCTACTCTTTACTACCCTCAACCTACTTTTCTGTTCACAAACAACGCATATTTTGTAAAGTATAACGTTACACAGCGGTGTTAAATCTCAATGTAACATATCAACACCCTTATTTCAACTGGATATAAATTATTGCAAATCTACTAAAGCTATATAATTCTCTAATAAAACTAATTTGAAAGAGAAAGTACATTAGGATATAGCGAACTGAAATCCTATTTTTAGTATAATTATATATCAATAAAAAATTTCCTTAAGTCGTGTCAAGAACGAAGAAGCAAAAATAAAACAACAAAAGTTACAAATGTTAATAATAAAAAAAAAAAAAATAATAAAAATTAGATATAAACTATTGATAATATTTTTTATTAAGCGTAATATGATATTATTTTAGGATAACTAAAAATTAAACTTTCTGTCAGAAGCTCAATTTGAGATAAAAAAATGTTGCCAAAATGACGTGGAACCTTCCTTGATTTTCTTATTTATATTTATTCTATTAACTACTAAGCATAATTTGCTAAGTTTTGTAGCTAGATTACGATAAAAAAACTGGCAATCGATTAATTTGAAGTTCCTAAAAATATTTATATAGAAATGATAAGTATTAGTAAGATGTAGTAAAATAACACATTTTGATTTTAATAAATAGATTTATGCGATTATTTAATTAAATAGATTTTTAATGTGCCAGTTCTTAAGCACGCGGGAGAAACCTGGATACGTGGCAGAAAGATGGAGGGACGAGTACAGGCTGTAGAAATGAAATTTAAGAGAAACATACTAGGGAAGACAAAAAGGGATAGGGTAAGGAGTAGGTATGATTAGAGAGGAACTGAAATTGAGAAGCCTTATCGAGTCAATTGGAAGATCAAAGCCCAGGTAGTTTGGATATATTGAAAGGATGAATGAGGATGACCAAACAGGATGTTGTATGCAGAGGAAACAGATAGAAAACCAAGGTTTAGACTGAGAATCAAATGAATAAATAAGGTGATGGTGGAAGTTCACAAAAGAGGGGATGTTGTCATGGATCATGGCAGGTGGAAAAGTTTTGTTGAAAGTCCAACCCGAGGAACTTGGATTAAAAGGAACTGAAAATGATGATTTTGATAACTTTTTTGAAATTTTTTATTGTGGTAAATTATGAATTGAAATTCGGTATTGTAGATGATAGTGAATTTAATAATTTTTATCAAATTCATATAAAACTTATCATATTAATAATAAGTGTAAAAAAGTTATTCTTTAACTATTCGGTAAAAACAATTTTAAGATGATGAAAATAATGCTAAAAACATAATATTATAAAAGGCAAAGAGTGGCAATCAATAATTTAGTCAAAAGAATATAAACCTCGTTTGAGAAAAATTCATTTTGAAATATTAGTCTCCCATTGCAATTTGCAATGATGAGTAGTGCTTCACCAGTAACGTTTAAACTACTAAACAAACTATATGGTGGTTACTTCATCAGTTGAAGCTATTTTCTTTTTCAAAAGATCTTATGTTAAATTACTATTTTGTTATAAATGTTAGCATTTTAATAAAGAAAATATAACTTTAGTTTTTTATAACATTACGCAATACAATATTCGTTATACTTGCTCAAATATTTTCGGAGAGAGGGTAGTAAAATAAAATTAAAAATAATAAAACTCTTGCACAGTTCTGGGGAAAAAATAGACATTTCGTTTTCGACGCCCTCATTTTTTCGAGTCAGAAATGCAAAAAGTTGTAGAATACAACGTACTAAAAACGTCTGATTAACGAGTACATCCTAGACACAAGCATTAAGTTTAAACTCACTCAATGTGACTCACTGCATAAGCGCATATGAAAAATATACCAATCAAAGATCGACAACAGACAACATGACCTCAAATTGAGGTTATGTTGTCTATTGTCGACCTTAAATTGAGCGTAACTCAAGAACGACTCAATCAATCTTCATCCAGTTCTTACATGCACAACTTCAGATAAAATACTACTGCATATCTAAACTTTAGTAAATTTGATTAAGAAATTTTGGAGATTCTCTTGCCAAAGATTTTATATATATATATATATATATATATATATATATAACATTTTAAGTTATTGGTTTTCCCCTGCCCGTACCTGAAAACGTAAAGAAAATTCAATTTTATCTTCCAATCCTTTCGTGCGACCGAAAGTAATACTGTTCTTTTCTTGTAAATGGTTAGTTAGGATAAATTTGAAAAAAAGAGCCTTTACAGAGATAAAAACCTATCATTTTAAAGATATCCAGAATAATAATTTCAAAAATATATGGAAAATTATGATTAATGGAAAACCGGAATGCAATAATAATAAATTTATAAACTTTCTAGTAAATTAACATTATAAAATGGGTTCACTTTTAGCTTACGATTTATTTTAAAAAATTATAATTTATGCAACTCAACAAGTATATATCCAATTTAAGTTACTTTCTCCAAAGGATTATTGATGATAAAGTAATGAAATTACAAGGCTCCGGCTGAAAATCGAAACAGAAAATAATTTAAATGAGAAACCAGTAGGCTGATGACTACAATTGCCCAGCCAATCAGATAATAATCGGTATTGAACCATGTTTGGAGAAGAAAAGGGGGAAAAATGATAAAATGTTGGATACGTTCAAAGTCAAATAAATAAATGAGGGTGGACATTTTTTGCGTGCTGGGTGCCTTAATGTGTGTAGAAGATCTGATGCCACAAATCACTTGAATGATGTACCCGTTCAAATACCGATAGAAAGTGAGAACGCTAGGAAATCGATGAATTAATTAATTTCCTGTTGTATATTTCTCTGACGTGAAATAACACATCAGTGAAATATTGCTCATCAGTATATGCAAACCCACAAAAAATTAATGGTATTTAATCTTTGTAAGTGATATTTTTGCTCTGTTCACTACGCTTTCTTGTTGTAAGATGAATATAATTATTATTATTATTATAGAAAGCAGGCGGGATTGGAGCTTGTTGTACTTCATTTAGTTGGTTTTACAAGAATCCCACTCATAAGAAATATTAAAATAAAATATCGTGGAAAGCAGTTTTAATTATTGAACCAGTTTCTATTTGGAAATGATAAATTACGTATAGGTATTAACTTAGCAGTTGAATAGGTTAGTAAAATTTATAGAATGTCTTGTTTCAATATGAACAGACAGCACAACATACTGTAATGGAATTTTATGAGCCGATTTTATTGCATCTCTTTTTTATGAAGTGAAATTTCCTCAAATTAATCGATATTATTTTACTGCCTATGTTGCAATAAAGTTTTCAAATGTACTGAATCTGTAAGTGTTAATTTGTAAATATTCTGATAACACTTTTCGATAATTTTTATCAATTAGATCAAAGGATCTTTTCAGATATATTTCTTAATAACAAGTTGAAATTTTAAGAAAATATTTCATATTTGGTAAAGCCTTGTTTAATAAAACGCATTCCCTAGATAATGACATTAATTGAATACAAAAAACATTATATTACTTATAATTAGATATAGAACGGGATCTATTAGCATTACGGAACAACTGAATCGGTTTTGTTGTTAGATATTTAAGATATTTTTCTATAATAATAATTTCATAAAACAAAATCAAACTGGAAATAAATTTCTTATTTTTAATTTCTGTAATAAATAACGAGTACAAAAAATGAGTAAAATTAGGACTTACCATTTTTTTATTTCAACAAATTATGGTTGGTAACAGAGAATAAGTTGGCAAGAATTCTAACTAGCTGTATACCCCCAAAAAGTTTTTAATAATAAAATATCAACTGATAAAATTTTTTTTCATCGTTTAAGTTTTGAAGAGTTAAATTTTTCCCGCAAAAACGTTTCATTGAGAGATATAACGGTATCTGTATATTTTAATCCTTTAGAGAGATCATTAATTAGGAAAATGTACCAGGTAATTCTAAGAAACACAACACTAAGCATTCATAAGAAAATGATCACACAGTTATTTCTTCCCTTCATAAAAGAAATTAAATGTCGTGATTAAATATGACAATATCTTTCTCTAGTATATTAACAATTTGATTCGTCAATAGTTTTCAAGTAAGAGGCACAAACACGTTTTGTGAAAACACTAATAGCTATTTATCAGATGTTAGTTTAGAATTAAAAAGTGATATTCATTAAATTTAGATAAAATTTAGAGCTTTTTAATTTCCTATCGGTCACTGTAACTTATATTTTATTCACTAAAAAGAACACTTAAGCAGTCTTATCAGTAAAAACTAAAATCAACATATTAAATTTGCATTTTATTTCTATTTAAGTTTAACATTGAAAAACGTAGTTTTAATCACAGCAAAACCCAGCCACTTCCTAAACCAGTCACTTATAAGTGACTGGTTTAGGAAAGTTGATGAGAGGTTTTTTATTTTTATTTATTTTTTTTTTGGAAACAATTGCAAATAAATTTTATATGGATATAAACCAAATAAAATATTGGTCTGTTTTTAATCTACCATTTATATTATAATTTATAAAATTAAAAATGTTTAATTTTTTTCATTGAGGTGTACAAACATTTTTGGTGGATATTAAAAATATTTTCTACAATGGAAGAAAATTGATTTTATACTGAAATAATTTATACTAATGGGCGTACGGAAAAGTGGTTTGACGTATTATTCAAAATATAAAATAAGATCCCACATAAGAATATTATTATTTAAATATTCACTATGTGAAATAATGTAAACAAAAAAAAAAAATCTTCTGGAAGTAAAGATATAAAAAAAAAAAATCCAACAAAATTCTGTTATTGCTAAGCTAACAACATAAACTGTGCTCAATTGACAAGGTACGCAAAATGAAAATTTTCCTTATAACTGTATTATCGTATAAAATATTTAAAAAAATATGTATATCTTTTTGCAATCTTTAAAGATTTCATATCTTTTAAAGCTTAAGATAAACTGAAACATAATATATACATTGGTTGAATATTTTGCACCTGTGCTTATCAAGAAAAACCTAATAAAAATCCAAGAAGATGGGACAAATTAAGACAAGTTAAAAGAATAAAAATGAATCCTACTGAATTCAAATGTTTCAAATATTTCTACCAAAGCATTCAAGAATGTTGCAGAAAATTTTGTATACAATAAAAGAAAACTGGCTGTGAATAATTTAAAAATTACTAACACTGCACCTTTTCCTCGTTTTATTTTCAAAAAACCATCTAGTAGATTGTAGCCGAAGAATAGCTAAATCGATTCTACAATAAAAATACGTAGAAAAAAGATTCATTAAGTAAAAAGTTATAAAATCATAAAATACAAAAAAGTAACTTGATAAAAATCAATTAGTACTCATTACAAATTGGTTAAAATTAATTAAGTATCAACTAGTCAGTGATATACAATCTTTTTTAAGAAACTGGATAAAATCATCTAGTTAAAAATTATATTTATTGTGATAAGTATCATTTTATTGAATTTTAAAACCAACTAACTACCTTCTTATTATAGTATTATTTACACTAATGTTTATTTCTTTTAAATTATTTGTAACATTTTCATCAGTTAAATAATTTTAGGTAGATTTCATAAGAAAGCTACCTACCTATTGTAATGGGTACCGGATTCGACTTCCGGAAAATATCGAAATATCTTCGCGTTTCACATCCGCCAGACCCCAAAACCACGTCAGTCAAAAAGTTTATATATAATTATATATTTCACTTTCTTGTGGACAGGATAATGTTGTAATTTTGCGTCAATCACTTTCAAATTGATATATAAAATACAACAACCAAAAATCTCGGTTGAGTTCGTTAATGGGAAAAATCGGGCCATGGGGGGGCGTTTTCGAAAAAAAATTATCGCTATAACTTTCTTATTAAGTAAAATATTGAACTCGTTTAAAGTTCCTACTATTCTTTAAAAAAGGGCCGATGGGTGAAAAAATGGGGTTTAAAGAACAAAAAAAAAATCATAGTTCCCTTTTGTACTTTCAAATCATCTCCGTAACTTCATTGTTGTTACATTTATACATGTTTTTCAATAAAACTTTCTGAAAACATTGTATTTTTTTTATCAATACAAAGAGACAAACCTAGAATCTCCCACTAATCCTCAAATAGGTGTGTTGTCAAGCAGTTCAGGAAAAATCATACGGAAGTCTTGATAAATTTAGCAATAGTTTGTAGTCTAATGAGAATACGTAGTGTCCGTAAAACATGGAAATTATTGTTTGATACGACCTGGTACAATCCGAGTTCGCCTATCCCTTCTTTACTCCGATGAAATCTACCTACGCCTTCCGGCGTGCCGAAAGGAACTTTTTTTTAGATGCAATACCATACAACAAAAATTTTGCTTAAATAAAACACTACAGCTAAGATGTATCAGATCGACATTTCTATTGACGGTCAATTAATTCAATTTTATTGACATCATAATAAATACAAACGGACATCCAATCTAATTAAATAAAAATTCAAATTCTAAATCCATTCACTGTTATTTTTACATTAATGCTTAATGCTATACCTTTTGTTAACGGTTGATTAAGGAAGATAGTTGTTTGCATAATTTGATTTACTTAAAAGTTAATGAAAATAGATTAGGCGTTCATCGTTCTCGTCTAAAAAGTTTTAAGAATTCTTGGGTTTCAAAAAAAAAGCTAAAAATAAGATTTAATATTATTCTTTAAATTTAAAAAAAGAGATGGGCTTATAGGTCACATCTTACGGCATCCTGAAATAGTCGCTTTAACATTGGAAGGACAGGTAGATAGGACAAATTGTGCAGGCAGGCAACGTTTGGAATTTGAAAACAAATATTTACAGATGTTGGATGTAGAAGGTATATCTAAATGAAACGACTAGCACTAGATAGGGAAGTTTGGAAAGCTGCATCAAACTAGTCAAATGACTGAAGACAAAAAATTTAATGAACTATTCAATTGTATTTTTGAGATTTACTTTACTTAAACATTCTTAATACATAAATCTATGAATCCATGTATTAAATTAATTTTATTTAATACATAAGATGTTTTATATGAATAAAAGCAATAATATTAAAAAAAAATAATTAAAGGTTGCTTTATTTTTTCTTTTTCTAGTAAGGCATTAAGAATGTACAAGACTAACACTTCATTTACACTCATACATATCATCCTCATTCATCCTCTGAAGAATTATCTAAACGGTAGTTACCGGAGGCTAAACAGGAAAAAGAAAGGAAAGTAAGGCATTAAGAACTGGTAAACAGGTTCTTCTTTAGGCATGAGGTCTACCACTTTTCCTTAAATTCTGTTGCTCTTTCTGATAATTTGTAATGAATTTGTGAAGTTAATAATAATGTCATGTACCATACGATTAAGAAATAAATAAAAAAATATCAGATCGAATAGATTATTGTGCAATATTTCCAAAAGGTCTTTTGTAAAAAAAATTGTAACGCTTTGATATTTAATTTGAGTATATTTAACTAATTGTTTCATAAATAAAATAGACGAAGATTATCGGATTGATAATAAAGGAATTTACAACAATAAATACGGAAATGTTACAAATAAGTAAGACTATATTTAATTAAAACATTGAATCTTATAATTATTCAACATTGTACTGTGTTACATTTCATTTTTCAGAAATAGAATTTTTAAAAGTATTTCTTTAATTTTTTTAGTTATTAACAAAATATTAGAATTCACTAAAATAGTTATGTTTTATTAATCTTTCTATTAAAGATATTTTCTTTCTTTTTTTATTTAATATACTAAGAGATTTCCTTCAAACAATACCAAAATTTTATTACGTATCACGCAACAGTGACGGTGGTATTTTAATAATCGTATCTTTTCTGATAATACAACTCGCACTGTAAGACATATTAACTCACTAAAATCCCTCTTGAGAACAGAAAGTAACATAATAAGAGCAATATGAGTTCAAAATAGTTAAAAAAGATGCTTTTATTATATAAAATTAAGCTATAAGAAGGTAAAACAATTTTAACGGCTACTTTAGCTTAATTAAAACTTAAACTGTTTTCGCTAAACTTCTGTACTAACATAACTTTTTACGCGAATATCAAAACCTTTAGTTAAATTCGTAAACGTGATAAAAATATTTTTGTAGCTTTTCCTCTATATTTAACCTTTAATTTCTGTGTCTTTTATAAGAAAAAAAGTAAGAATATTTTACTTATATAAAAGCTCTCAATATTGTTTTATGTCACCACGTTACATAACTGTTCTTTATTTGTATTTGAAGTTAGTTAGAACTACTTTAAGCAACATACAGCAAAAAATAGAGCTGTTAGAGAATTGTAATTTATTGCAATTAATTATCAGGCTGTCATTACTCAGTGACTACTCTCTTACTATACAACTCAGTAAATTATAATTAATATGTACTTGGAAGTAAGAGATACTATTATTACTTACTTCCAAGCTTGGAAGCTTTAAACGGGTTGTTTCAAGCTGAATACCAGGTGTAAACAGTTTTAAACTATTTTTTGTTAAATTAACTAATCTTTTCACATTGTTATAATTCTATTAAAAATTGGATTAAATAAAAGGAAATTAAATTGTTAAGAGCAGTCTGAATGATGAATTTAACTTAAGATTTTTAATCTTTTTAAATATGAAAATATATTTAACATACTTCCCATTCGTACACAAGGTAAGATCGTTCTACCCTCAGGATACTCGTTCTAAACGGGTATTAGAACGGGTATCGTTCTAATACCCGTTCTACTCTCGGGTATTAGTTCTACCCTCATATTAGTAGCACTAATATGTAATTTTTGAGGAATCGCAAAGGGATTCTTTTTTAATGTGAATATATGTTATAGAATTTACTTAAGGTTCCATAATAAAAATTTGAAACAAAAATTACTTCCGATTGAGTAATTACAAAAAAGAATCACATTTTTGCAAACTGACAGAAACTGCTATTAATATATTT
The DNA here is from genome assembly GCF_047948215.1 of Lycorma delicatula. Classification (NCBI taxonomy): domain Eukaryota; kingdom Metazoa; phylum Arthropoda; class Insecta; order Hemiptera; family Fulgoridae; genus Lycorma; species Lycorma delicatula. The sequence goes on along the minus strand of NC_134459.1, from coordinate 74,249,039 downwards.
TTCACAAATAAAGAGACAACGGAAAGGAATACACTTTTCATAGGAAAGTGAGAAAAATAAAAGGATTCCACGGTAGGAAGAATCAGAAACTGGAACAAAGTGATCTGAGAAAAGAAAAAACGCATAGGGAAAAGATGAAAGAGTATTGTAAGATAAGCAAACAACAAAGGAGAAGGAAATTAAATTATTACGTGGCTCCTTAGGCAGCCATAATGAAAGAAGATAAAAAATAACAAATAGAAGATCAGCAATAATAATAAAGAATATGTAAATAAAAAATATGTAATAAAGAATATGTAAATACAGAGCAAGTATATGACAAACAGTAATAGCTTTAAAACAACAGCAAATTAGCAGTAACAATAGAAACAGTAAATAGTAAAAAAGAAATAGGTAAATGCACAAGGTAAAACAGTACCGGAAAAAACATGAAAGTAGAGTATTTCCAACGATCATCATAAGGTCCAGCGTGTGAACCCTTTTCAATCGTCTAATGTCATCACGATGGATGACAAGCTGGTTCAAAGCAAGGGGATTTACATGTCTATTTAATCTAACCATGTATAATGAAATGAAACAGGCAATCTCATCCTGAACATATGGAATTCCCAGGTGTTCGTGTATTTCAGAATTCCTGATGAAACAAGACGGTTGGGCAATTTTCCCCAATATCTTGTTATTGAGATTAAATCAAAATTGCACAAAAGATATTGCATGCTCTATTTAGACAAATTAAGTACTAAAAATGTGCAGCTCTACATAATCAACCTTAATAACTCCTTAAAATAGAACCCAATTAAGGATATATATGATACGTTTGTCTTCAAATATAGTATACTTAGGAGTCGTCCGGATTATTAAACACATCTTCCTAAAACGAAATGCACATAAAAAACAATTCTAGTTTTTTAAAATGATTTATTTTAATTGAAACATGAATTATGGAACTGTAATTAACTAAATCAAAACATAAAATTCCAGTAATCTATTGTAGTACTCAAACTTAGTCCAGCATTACATCTTTGAACAACTCCGTTAAACTTAAATTATTACTTAAAAACATTAAAACGAAGAAAAAATCAGAATATTTTAATTTATTGAGATTAATGTTGTGTTTTTATAATTTAGATATTTTATACATACAATCCGTTAACTCTACTCATTTAATACAGATGATATTCTTCATTTCACATAAAATTAGCCCTCTCTGTTCTGAATCCAGCAGTGATATACAACATTCCAATTAAGATAAAATATGGTGGTGATCTCACCCCAAACTAAACAAAATAAAATTAATTAGGCTATAAGGTAAAAACAACAAAGCCAATTATTCAAATAATCCATCTCTCCGTTAAACCTTTGTTAATTATGCTTATGTAAAAATACTTTTAAGTTAAATTTTTTAATTTTGTTTTATAATAATATTATTTTTTAAACTTTGTAATTACAAAAATCTATAAAATCTTATACATTAGATAACGTATAAATTGGGAAATTTCTAATTATTAAACTATACATATTTTCCTGAATAACGTCACTTATTTGTTTTATAATACGGTAATACAATTAGTCGTCTGCTTAGTGGTAGTAGTACATTATGTAACCTAATTATAACAGCGACCACAGTATATAGAGATCACAATAATTAGAGGTAAAAAGTAAACATTGAGTTTGACATGAAAGCTAAAACACAAAATCATGGATGCAAATCGTGTTGGGGGGATTGGAGTCGCTTCCTAATTAGCAGTGAACGAGTACAGACCACTAAATTCAACAATGTTTCCAGTGCACTGCCTACATAAGCTATATATTTTATAGCAAATATCTATCTGAGCACACATTCTCGATAATAACGTGCATTTTATTGAACTAGTGCAAGCGGATGTATTAAGAAATAAATGTTTACCATATCTGCACGAATTCACATTAGCATTCTCATTTAAACTATGGCATAAATAACTACTAGAAATTTTACTACAGATAAAAAAACATACCTTCCACTGTAACGATAGTCAGCATCATTGCACTCTGATCTGGGGAACTAATTCACATAGAACATTAGACAAATAAATTCCACACAATCCATTGTTCAACTATTTCGTGATCCTACATGGCATAGGTTCAAACCAATTAATGGTATACTTGCTGTTAAATTCATTTGAACAGCTGTGCTACCAGCGTTTGGTTATAATTAATGATACTTTCTCAGGACTAAATTATGAGACTGAATTAGACTAACTGCTGAACTGTAATAACTTGATTTAAAAATACAAGTATTTATATATTCATATTTCAGTATTTGTTTAAATGTATCAGACATTACTCAGTGACATTACTCAATGATAATACGAAATGTAGTTAATTACTCTCTTACTAGACTCGCTGTTATCACAACTCTAATGAAGAACTTAGTAAATTATAATTATGTTTTTTGGAAGTAAGAGGTATGAATAGTTTGGAAAGCTTTAAATGGATGTTTGAAACAGTATACCAGGTGTAAACAGTTATCATTTGAGAATCAACTATTGCATGTAATTGTAACCAATCTTTTAAACATCAATTATTATAATTTTATTAAAAATTGGATTAAGTAAAAGGAAATTAAATTATAAATAGCACCATGAATGATGAATTTAACTTGTCTTAAGATTTTTAATCTTTTTAAATATGATAACACATTGTAATATACTTCTGATTCAATAATTAATTTCTGAAAAAAAATATCTGCTGTAGGAAATCTAAACTTAAGATAAATGATAAATAAAGCCGGTTTATAATATCAAGATTTAAAAACATTATTGATTATAACAAGAGTGTTGTTAAAAGGTCAACGATTCCTTCCTTTTTTTGTGTGAATTCCTGCCTAAAAACCAATAATGTTTCTTATACTTGTGTTTAACTGTGGTACTCTCACGTAGTATCTCAAAGTGAGAGAAAAAAGTGGAGCCCAAGTTACAGTACGCGGTTAGAGTGCAGGATAACAATGTCGACTAGTTGGAGCCGGAACTGTCAACTTGTTTTACAGTCTTACTTATTCATGCGTTTCATTCGCTAATTTTTTCCACAGTTTGTTTATTTACACTTGGTTTTGAAGAAAGAAATCAGAAGTAAATCATATGATAAAAAACACATGATGAGGGGTTTTCAAGAAACACCCTCAATAAAAGGTAAACATATATATACACACATACCGTTCAGATATATAAACACACTTGCACTGAATAACACCTTACAAGAGTTCACAAAGGTTTAACAAAAAAAAATCAGCTCATTACACGGTGGATAAAGACAAACAGATAGCAACATAACAACCTCTTGGAAAAAGGCTGGACACCTCATCAAGGAATAGAAAGATGCTCATCATACATCTGATAATGAACCAGCTTAAGCGTCATTTAGATTCCCCCAGTTCAGCATACATTTCAGTCGCCGGACATCCATCGTTATTGTCTAGGAGATTAACTGCTAGAAAGTTCACGTGATTATTTAACCGCAAACATTAGATTATTCTAGATAGTCGTGAATTTCGTTACGTGCAAACCACGGTGTCTCTACAATCTTGCCAACCTATTCTGGAAACTTTGTATAATTTCAACGTGACTCTTGCTTTTCGTAAACCATATATCTATGCTATACGTCAAAATCAATTTTAGAATGATCTTGTATATAAAAATTTATTGAACAGCGAAATTTGTTGGAATTCCTGCCTAACAACAAATAAACTATGTGTGGTGTTTAACCTTTCTTGTTAAACATGGAATGTTAATTACGGACCGTTCTCGTTTGACATGCAAGTCGTCTGACTTCCGTGTCGAACGGGACGACCAAGCTGGAGCCCAAGGTACCATACGCGGTCAGAATGTTGGATAAAAGTCCCTAGGTGAATCTGGGAACAGACATCTCTTCTCATTGCAAACGTAATATGGCTCGACTTATACGGATTGACTTTTATTCTCATATTTTTTTAATCACACGTAGATCAAGTCTGTACTGACTGGAGCTTCGCTGAGGCTGACTGTGGGTCTTTTTCAACAGCCAAGATTACTGTATCATCAGCAAACGAGGCGACTGTGACATGGTTGGAAGCCGGAAGGTCCGCACTGAAACTTGAAGACAGGACTGGTACTAAGACGGAGCCTTGTAGAAACCCTGATCTAATATCAAAGAATCCAGATAACTCATCTTTGTATCTGACCTGGAAAAACGCCTATTGAGATAGTTCCGCAAAAACAGGTAGAAAGGTAGAAGGCTGCATTTTAGGTTACGTAGCAGACCAGGCACTTAGAGCTTGTCAAAGGCCTGCTGAACAGTCAAGAAGGCCGCTAAACAGATGTTCTTCTCTTTTAGGCACTTCATGATGACACTGGCAGCCCTGTGTGTTTTTTCATTGGTAGAATATAACGTCTGAATCCAAATTTATAAACTGTAATAATCTTTTCCGCTCCAATGTCGGCCATCTTACCATTTATAACATAGTCATGATTACTCATGACTAGCTATGTCTAGCTTTGAGTAGCTCATGACTAGCTTTGAGTATGCTGTTGACTAGCTATCAGTCATGACTGCTTAATATTTTAATTCTTTAACTTTATTTTATAATGATATTTTAATTTCTTGACGATGGTCTAAGGACTGAAAGATCTCGAGAAGTCTTAATTAATTGCTGGTAAAATGGATTTGCACTTTTTTATACTTTTTAATAATTTATTAATTATAACAGCGGTAATCATGTTTGAGAAATTTTATTTATTATATCAAATTCTTGAAGTTTTAGCTTTAAAAGTTTAATTACTTCATTCATGCAATATAAAAATAAATTATTATTGAAATATTTTTCTAGCAGCTAAGGGTTCATTGTGTATGTTCCGTTGGTTTATGCTACATAGTATGATGAACATAGCCGAGGAGCAAATCTGTTCTTTGCAAGACACACTCCAACCATCAATAAATTTTGAAAAAAATTAAATCATATTAAAAACAACGATCCTATTGATGTATAAGTTATATTTTTCTGACTGTTTAACAAATGATTTCGGTTATTTGAATACAATCAAGTTCATTTGTAAAATAATGATTCTGTACATAAATATACATACAAGTATCTTAGAGTTAGTGTTAGTGTTTGTGTGTGTGTGTGTTTGTATGCAAGTGCATGTTAGGGAGGAGTTAGTTCAAAGTGTGCTCATAACGCTGTAAAATGACTACAGCTAACTTCAAAGACTGTAATCAAGCTTACTAAAGTCCCCTTCTCTATTATCTTTTTTCTTCTTGAAAGATAAGAAATTTTGCTTCCAGCCATATTTTAAAATTGTTCCTTGCGACTTGGCTCGCTTTTCTGTTTTTAACATTTAATTGTCTTTTTTAATAACATTATAGGGGAAAAATATATGTTTAATTTTTTTTTTTTATAAAAAATGTTTTATGATCTAAAAAACAAAAAAATAAATAAATAAAACGTAAATTTACAGACATTTTGTCTAATTACATGATATATCCTAAAATAATAGTGTAATACAAGCTATTCTAATGTGTAGGAATTCTTGTTTACTTTTTTTGAAAGAAATGTTACATATTTCATATAGTCCTAGTAGATACTAACCAATATTTAAATGTTTTTCAAGAATACATCAGATCTGATTAATAAACATATTATAATAAAAATGTATGAATTATCTGAATTATCGCTTTTCTTAACAGTTCTGTACAATTTTTTGTAAAATAATATTATTTCTTACTGTTTCAATTTCTTCTACCTAATATAAGAATTTCTTTAGAAATTTTTGAAGGTTCGTGTAATCATAAGGAAGGATTATAAATGAGATTGAGAATACGAAATTCAATGTACATAAATTTTCAAGTAGGTTAAAAGATGTAACATCGTCAAAGCAACGGAAATTCTGTGATGTGGAAAAATCATTTCAAATTACTCCAGTAAAATACGTAAAACAAGTATAGGAAACAAAGATTATATATAAATTAAACCTTATTTCAAAAGATTACTAACACAATCTGAATGAAATTCTTAAAAAGAATGATTACACATATCTTGAGAATTAATTTACTGGGAATTCATAAAAATAATTTTATTAAATGCCAGGTTTTTTAATTTTTTGCGGAATTTTTTCGTTTATGGTACTCCAAAAAAAATTATTTGAAAATAATTTCACTTTTAATATTTAAAATATACTTAATAAATATTAAGCTAATTTTTCAACATAAAAAATTATTCTTACAATAAGATATTCACGCATACTTTATGAATGCATGCACTAAAAATAAATTTAGCATCATAGTTCATGGTCAGAGGTTATAGAAATTTTTACAGTAGTCAACGTATGCGTTTACGAGACACTTAGTATAAACATACACTTTGTAATCTTTGCGTTAAGTAAGAAAAATAAATTTTCTCACCAGTTGTGTTTTCTGTTACTGCAAGGATTAGTTATGATGCTAGCACCGGTATAAACTCAAAGAGAAAAATTCACACGTAGTATTGAGTTTGGTTACGATCAAAATTAATCACACCCAATTATTATTAATTTTTTTTTACTTATTTAGATTTTAATTATCAAAATAATTTTTGTTTGTAATTCTGTAGAACATTGAACAATTTACGAATAATATAAGTAAGATTCTAGTTAAATTACTGCAATTGAGTACAACAGAAAAAAAAATGGTCACAATATTGGAAGAGCTAAAAGAGATTAAATTGTTTGGTGTGTATACAAATATTTAGATTAAATGTATGTACTAATAGATTTTCTCCCCTTTAGTCAATTAAGAAAAATGTAGGAACTTACTAGCTTTCTTAGTCTTTCGCATAACATCATGAAAATTCTCTTCATTTAATTCTTTTTTATTTTTAACTGAGTTGCTAGTACATGAAGAAAGAAAATGGACGAGTGGTAAGTAATCAGATTACGATATTAGTCTTCACTAAAAAGTCTTCATACAGCAAGAAAATAAAAATATGCGAACTATAAAGCAATAAGTAATATCAATATTTCTTTTATAATTTTAAAAGAGAAAACAAAAAAAATAAAGATAAAATTAGAGAACAGGGGAATAGTTACTGTTGTACAAAAATATGAAAATTTTTAATATAAATAAAATATAAAATTACAATATGGACCCCACATGACTTCCTTGTATGCCTATTAAATTACATATATTTTTTATTACTTTTTTTGTTCTTATTAATGAATTATTATTTATTGTAAAACATTTTTAAAATCAAAGGTTAATAATTATTAATAAATCAATATATTTAAATTAAAAAAGAAGTTAAAAAAGAGATGAAGTTGGATTTGAACCTATGTCCCTTTCCATATTAAGATTCTATTAATTAAAATTGTATTTGGCTATAACTCTGGAACCAATGACATAATTGCCAGTTATTATATATAGTTAAAAGGCTCTCAATGAGGGCTTAATACTGCAGTTAACAAAAGTCCAAAAACAATTTTTTTTTTTTTTATTTTGGTCTTTTTCGGACACTTTTGGTTCAGTCGATTGCAATCAAAAGGGGAGGTGCATAACTAGATGTTACAACAGTCCTAAATCCAAAATTTCAATGTCTTAAGAATAATCGTTTTTGAGTTATGCGAGATACATACGCACATACGTACGTACAAAAATATATTTTTTTCAAGATTTTTTGTCAAGATGAAACTAGTGAAAATAGATTCAGGGATAGTCAAAATGGATATTTCCGTTTAAATTAATTATTTTCGTTTAAAAACCGAAATTTTTCTCGCTCGCAATACTTCCTTTACGTCGTACAAGGAAGTTAAAAGATTATTATAATAATATTTAACGATTTCGTTGATAGTAAAATAGGTTATGTGTTTATTCCAGCAAGAAACGATTATTTATTAAGTAAACTTAATATACGTTATACTTAGTTATTTCATTATACATCTGAAATCTTATATATTTGAATTGAAGATTGATTATCTCAATAGACAACAAGGAAGAGTTTACACAATGTGATTCACGAAAAATGAAGTAAATTTTTATTACATATTCTACTGTTAAAAATACAGAAGAAACATAGTTTACGAAAGGCTACGTTAGCGAGTGTCAGCTGGCGAAATATTTCACCCTGATTTCTGCGCTTTCGGTAAAATAAAGCCAGACTGATTGTCCTGGGATCTATTTTTTTTTAAATTTTTTATAAAATACCAAATATTTCATTAAAAAAAAACACTAAATGTACCCAGTAATTTGGATCCCAAGAATTACAGTCGGGTCAAATTTTAACGAAGGCGCAAAAAACAAGGCGAAATCTTTCGCCAGCCGACACTCTCTGAAGAATTGTTTCCGAATCTATGTTTACACGAACTTTCTTCTATATTTTCACTTATAGAGCATGTCCTGAAAGTAAGTTATATTCTTTGCAAATCATCTATTCATTGATTTAATATTTTAAATTAAATAAGTAAATTGTTACGTTAATATTGGTCTAAAAACCTTCCAATTATATAAAATATAATTAGCAGGTTTAATAATTTGATTAAGTAGTATAACAGATTTTGTATAATATAATACAACACAGATTGCATAATAATGTATTAATCACACTGTTTTGTAGAATAATGTGTGTAATTTTAAGAATGTTAATTAAATACTTTTGTAAAATTTATTTGTAGTTAATGTTTCAGAAAGTTACAATTCAGTTTTGTGATGATCAGAGAAAGAAGTCGGAAGATAATAAGTCCTGCCGGCTTTATGAGACTAAAGTAGAGGTAAGCAGAGAATAAAGTAGAGTACGAGCTACATTTGTAAACTTTCTAAAAAACCTCTTTGTTATAAAAAATACTATAACAAAGCACACAAATGATATTAAAGAGCGATACAAGATGAAGATATAAAATATCCATCCAATAATAATGAAATATATATATTTTTATTAATGAAACTATTTAAAAAAAAAAAAAAAAAAAAAAAAAAAAAAAAAACATTATACACAAAATTTTTACAGTTGGCAAACATATTTCCTATACAGTTTATTTATTTTTATTAAAATTATTTAACTGCAATCGATTTATATTATTTTTTAACCTTAGTAGTATTTTTGATATAATATTTTAATCGATAAGTAGTACAGGAAAGATAAATAAACTCGAATTTGTATAATCTAATAATATCCATTTACTTGTAAAAATTTGTAGCATTTATTAAACGGAATAACAAGTGTATCTTGGCTACAATCGCGAATTTAACGTATAATAATTAATAATAGCAAAAAATAAAATTTGGCAACGTTTAGAACAAAGTAATTTACCTTTTTTGGGAACAAATATCAACAAAAAAGTAATATTTTGTTGATTGGAATCCACTTCGATGAAAAAAAAAAATTAAATGTTATTTTGACAAATTCCGGCTACTTTTTTCGTATACATGGTAACATTTCTATCTGCCAAAAAATTTAAAAAGAGGCACTTAATAATAGAAACACTTGACATATAAAAAATATTAACGTTTTAATTCGTGTAGATTTAAACATAACTATAAAACATTGTTTTACTTCTGACCATAGGGTACCTTTGGTTTTAAATAGTTATTATAATTTACAGAAATAACATTATGATTACAAATTTATTTGGTACAATATGCTAATAAATATGAAAGAAATCACATAAATTATGCAATTATTTAAGGGATATGCAAGTAATAATAAAATATATGTATAAAGGTATAAAAATGTATTAATAAATGTATTTTACCTTATGTATAAATGTATTTTGCCAGTTAAAGTGATATTTAATTAAAAAATTGGCACTAATGAAATGGACGTATCATATAAAAATAGTAATTATTGTGAGAAGAGTAATATATATTTTTTTAATAAATCATGATTATATACAAAGATATTACGTTTTTTTATAAAGTGATTACTGAAAGTTAGTTGCTGGATAACAAAATTTAAAAGATTCAAACTAATTTAACAGTAGAAACAAGCAACTTCTGAAACACATGGCCATATTGAAGAATAATACGATACCCAGCTCAACAGTAAAAGTGAAGAATGAATTGGCTTCTATTCTTATTAATTAATTCGCATTTTCAAGTGATCCATATCAGCTAGCTACACTTACCGAAACGTAAATGAAACTCGGCACTACAAGTTACACGATTTTTGTTTTTGCTCATTCAAGACTTACGGTGTCGTAAACATCGTTTCTCTTAAAGAATGCAATTCATTACAACTTGTGTCGATCTTCAGTGAAGATATAACAAGCAGGAGGTTTTCAAGAATTACATTTATAATTTAACTTAATACAAAACAAAAAATTAGTCCCCACATATCAGTTATAGAATTGAATTATATATACGATAATGAAAATTTTAAATAAATATTTTGAAATTTGGTTTAGACAAATTTTGAAATACTTAATGCAAATTCAGGAAAGTATTACACAAATGCTACGATTTTTAAAGTAACTTTTTACTTAATTTTTTCTGGTGAACATTTAAATAATATAGTTATATGTTGTCTCTCATTAGCAGTATAAAGAATGAATGAAGCAAAAAGCTACAGGGAAATTTGATTAAAGAGGTAAAACATGATGTAGATTAAATAAACTAATGGCACGAAAACAATAAAATATCCCACGCACAAGTTTCAAAGCTTATGTTGCAATATCGTTAAAAAAAGATAGGAGAAAATCGAGTTAACAGATCATTCGATTAAAAATAACCAAAGGAAGATGGGTAATTGATTACAAGCACCTGAAACCCAATCAATCTTCAAATAAAATTAAATAATTAATAAAGATAATAATTTCAGAATATATATAGCAGAATGTAATATATATATATTAAGTTCAAAAATAAGCTCAAAAAATAATTTAGTGGAATATATTGTTTGAATTATATGTGTTCCATTTCATAATGAGAAAATGAAACTCATCATTTATAGGGAAAGTCTTCATTTCAAAATCATCATATACTACGTGTGTTATGAATAATAATCATCAAAACGTAGACTATTTATTTATGGTTATAATAATATTGACATTAAATACGTAGAGTAGTTTGACAAGTATATATATCACAAAACAGAAATATGGGTGGCAAAATGTTAATACATTAAATTTATGAATTACATATATCGCCTAATGATCATCACTGGGACCCGGCCGGTAGTAATCAGGAAAGATGTGCTGATGCAAATGTAAAACTTTCAGTGCGTAGCTTTGTACTATTGAACAAGTAAACGTTATTTGTGAAAGTATAATAGTAAATCCATGATGAATAACCGGGCGATCGAGTGTAAGGGAAAAGTGGGGGGGATTAGAAAAGGGGCGGCGAAGGGGGTAGAACGATGTCAGAGAAGCAGGGGAAAGAGACAGTAGAGAGTACTGTACAGTGGATGCCGCATTGAGTGAGGACTAATCCTATTCATCAGTTCGTGTTTTCCCCACGGGGATCACAGTAATCCCCCGGACAGGATCCCCGCTCAGAGGACTCGTACGATCCATCAGCTACATCCCCCTCTTCACTGTCTTCACCGCCTACCGATACAGTGAATGTGTCAAAATTCTAATTTGGCTCTCATTGAGATCTCGCCTCCAGGTCAAATACACTGTGGTATGGCGTTCGTACTGATATAATGTGATGTCACAAAGCCATAACGTTCTACCACTTAACTGTACTATCTAAAACCGTACCATCAATCTAATGTCCACTAAATGACGATGATGATGATAATTGTGATAATGACAATGACAATGACAATATGACTGACTTGAGCTAATATGTGACACATTCAATACCACTAGGATCAAAGAGATCAAATGCTGTTGCATGTCATCAATAATCAGGCTAGTTTAGATTACGTTAAGTTACGTTATTCTGTGTTAACAGTCATAGAAAGTGAAGATACATAATACATGACAGTTTTCATTGTATTGCACTTTCTTTTCATTTATTTTTATTTGCACTGATAAATAGAGAATGAGTATGGACTTAAATTAACATTCAAAAAAAAGATAAAACGACTTGAAGACAACCAAAATCACGATTAAAGTTTTTAATATTTTCACAGAATAAGAAGATCCTTTTAACATGTCAGATTACATATATGATTTACAAAACAAATACTAGGAATGATATGGCTGAAATGTATCGTTTATTTATAAGAAATTTAAAGTTTAGTTCTTGCCTAAATGAATAAAATTGAGATTTTATTTTCTTTGCCTTGGGACTTAGATTGAAAATTTATTTTTCTTACTATAATTATTTGGTTAAAATTATTTCTACCCGCATAAAATCCATTTAATAAAAAAAAATAATAAGCAAACAAGTAAAAAAAAATCATGAATAAAACTCATATTTTTGCAATTATAAAACTGTGCAAACAAAATTGGTCTAAAAATTTCATATAAAACAACGAAATGGTCTTTTAATAATAAACGTAACCCAAACAATGGAAATTTCAAAACAGTTCAAAAATTTATTTACTTGAACTAATCACCCCAAATGTTTTAGAAAAAAGGAATAAAAGATAGAAAACAAAAAATAGAAATGGCTTATCATCTTACATGAAACATTTGCAATAAAAAATTTCTTCTAAAAAAAAATAAATTACACACTATCAAACCGTAGTTTTAAAGGAAGCGTTTTATAGTGTGGAAGGCTTATATAATTTCTCGTGTTTTATAATTTCTCTATATAATAACCAGTGTATCATCACACTGGTCATTAATGCCAATGATCATCCATGCCCTCAAAGATCAGCAAGGTCTAGTACCTGTAGCTTCTTCAATCGCCTTACTTCCTCATTATTGTAAAGTAAATTCAGGGCCGGATGATTCTGATGCTTGTCCAGTTTTGATATGTAATCCCTACTGATCCTCCGTATCTTCTGAAGAACGCGGGGCACCCCAAGATATCCGTGCATCTCATCGTTCCTAGCAAACCATGAAGCCCCTGATACCATGCAGAGCACTTTGTTTTGAAACCGTTGGATGATTTCAACTATATTACAAGTAGTCCTCCATACTTGTGCAACATACCTTCACATGGTTTCAAGGAAAACCTTATTTGGCAAAAATTTATTCGTCAACGACAAATGGACCGTCTATCATGAAGCTAGTAAATTCGTGCAAGTTTGGCATTCAGTTATCTCTTATTTTCTCTGACGTGATCCTTCGACGTTAACCGACGACCTAGATATAATTTACTGTACTATGTCCGAATCAGGGATGAGAGTATTGTCCAGTTCAACCGAAGGACAATTACTCCTCCTTATGGTAAATGATACGTGACTCCATTCAGCAGGATTATCCTCCATCTATGCAGCTAAAATTTAAAAATGAATTAAAAAAAACAAAACATTATCCAACGTTAGAACATATTATTTTTAAATTAGGAAAATTAGAAGAAATTTACCAAAATCTTGAAAAAATTAACCATGCAATGAGAAAAAGAAGATTAAAATGTTATCTTCACAGGTAGAATGGATGAAGCTAGATTAATAAAGAAAAATATTTAATATTTTATAAAAATGAAAGCCGAAATAAAACTTTGGTCAAAATAAATTGAAAAAAAAGAATTAAAAAAAAAAACGATTGAATATTTCAAAAGAAATAATTTTCGAGAGACAATTTTCAGAAAACTAGTGGATGAGAAACAGAAAAGGATTCACAGTGGATGTAAAGAAGAAAGAAAAATTAAAGGATATGATGAAAAACGTTTTAGAAAATAAAGAAGGCAGGACTAATAATAAAAAATATTTTTGCAAGTCAGGGTGATACGTAGGAGGTCTGATCTTTAAAAAAAGAAAGACTAAAAATTTCATTTTTTTATGGGTGGGTTTTTCACTTATTTTGTATATAAACTAGAAACAAATTCAAGTAGCATTTTATTAAAGTTCAATTTCATTTCGTATATTATTAAAGAAGAATGATGAAGTTAAAAGTGCTTTAAATAAAATTATACATATACATATAACATTTTTTCACTTCTTAATCAATTTATTTCAATTATCCTTGTTTCTTTTCACTATAAATTTTTCAAGAATTATTTTTAGAAGAAATTTGTTAACTATAATTTATCAGACTATAATTCTTCTCATTTCTGAGATAAATCCCATAAAAGAAAAATGATAAATATAATTAATGGAAAAGAAAATATTGGTGAAGTATAAAATCAAAAAATGAAAAAAAAAATTCAATATAGCCTAAATTTTATATTATTACTATTATAAATATTGCAATTTTAATAAGATCATTTATTTTTTCATTACAGAAGATTTTCTTTATCAATGATTGCAGGGTAGCGCTGTTTTATGTGAAAAATGAACAGTATAAAAATCAGAATGGAAAATAATAGACGGTTTTAAACACTGAGGCACATACAAACATGTACGTAACACAATTATTACCATACATTCTCATGAATGATTTTTTTATGATCTTGATAATGCAACAGGAAATATTGATTAGTACACTTGACTGATAAATATTGTAGTAGCAGGACGTGACAGAAGATCCCATGTACATAGTACGGTACGGTTGCTAGTTAAGCCGGTGATACATTGGGTCAAACTTTATGGCAGCGTATGGAATAGGCATGGCTTAGTACGATTCCTTGTAAATAAATAAATATGTCCCCAGTCACCAGTAGTAACCGACCGGTGAGAAGTGACCTGCACGTGGGTTTTACTGTCGGGGAAAACAAACGCATTCATGCATAGTGACAAACCTAAATCGTTCAGTCGGCATGTTGGAATTACTGGCATCGACAAAATTAAACAACTTTTCCCTCAATAAAAAGCACCAACTCTGAACTTTCACGTACCAAAAGAAGCGACTCTCGATGTTGCTATGGTACCCTCAGCTAGTTTATATACACAATTTACACATATAAATATATATTCAGGATATTACATGTCCTTTCAAACGTATTTGAGAAATACACACACGTAAATATTACCAGTTTTCTCCTGAACGATCAAATACAAAAGTTTTTTTATTAAAAACTTATTAAAATAAAAATTCAAAAAATTAATTAAAATATTAAAATTATTCATTACAATTTCCAAAATAGTTGCAGTATTACTAAATCTTTTTTTGTCTTTCCAGTTTCGCTGAGAATATGTAGAAACTACGTAACAATAATATCAAAAGCAATTCATTCTTCATCCACCCAAACACGCGGGCGTCCGCGCGCACCCAAACCATAATTCAAATTTTCTGCTGTGCAAAAAAATAACTAGTAGTAAAATATGCGATTATTATGAACACCACGCAAGTTTACAATTTCCAAAAAGAATGTTTTTGGAATGAGGAATTTTGTTTAACCAATTTTTTTCAATGTTTTGAATGGTTTAATTTTATTCAAGAATTTATATTTGCTACTCATCCATTTAAATAAAGAATAACCAATAAAAAATTTAATGAACTTTCAAAATGTGTAATGTTGTGGAAATAAATATTTATGAATAGATATTAGAAATTACAGGAGAGAAATATTGCTCAAAAAATTGGATATTACTGTTCTTTTTTTTAATTTTGAATGAACAATATTTTATTTTTAATATGTTTAAAAAATTCCGTAAGGTAAAACAGATATTTTTGTTTTATCTCAATGTTGGATGTATTTCATTCTTACATAAATTTTTAATATTTATAAAATCTGTTTATAATATTCATAAATTATTATAAAAAATCTGATATAGACACCACATGACTTCCTTGTACGCCTATTAAATTACATATGCACATTTTTTTAAAATGAAAAATACATAAAATTTTATTTCATTAATAACTTTTGATATTTTATCATATTTTTCTTTTTTATTGTTATTATTCAATTATTATTTGTCGTAAATATTGTTTTATAATCAGAGGTTAATAATTATTAATCAATACATTTAAATTAAAATAAAAAAGAGGTGAAGTCCGATTCGAACCGATGTGCCTTCCCAAATATCCAAATATTTCATTAATTAAAATTTTATTTGGCTGTAACTCTTGAACCAATGAAAATAAGTACCACTACTATATAAGTATAAATACTATATATCGTTGAAAAGCTCTCAATGAGGGCTTATTATTGCAGTTAAGAAAAAGTCAAAAAAACCAAATTTTTTGGATTTTAGTCATTTTTGGGCACTTTTGGTTCAATCGATTACAATCATAAGGGGAATTGCACAACTAGATGATACAACTGTCATAAATCCAAAATTTCAACATCCTACGGCAAATCGTTTTTGAGATATTCGAGATACATACGTATGTACCAACAGACGTAATGACGAAAATAGTCAAAATGGATTCAGGGATGATAAAAATGTATATTTCCGTTGAAATCTGAAACCGAAATTATTCTTGATCAATACTTCCTTTACTTCACACAAGGAAGTAAAAAGTAGTAATATTTTTATAACAATCAAATTAAATCCAGATTGCATTTAAGAAAAAAGATTTGTGCAGATTAATTATCACAAGAAACATAGATTTTATAGACATATTATCCTCAGGAAAACAATAGTTATTTATATGTAATTAAATAAAATACATCAAGAAAATGTAACCATATATTTCATCAATTTTTCAACATAATTTTAAAAGTATTGAAACATACATTTAAACATTTTTTTTTTATTTTTATAGGCTATACTGAAATATAACAATAAAATGAGATATTAACTAAAAAAGGTATATCTAATAATTCGATGCCACACATGAAAAAAAAAAAAAAAATAGAAAAAGGTGATTTTACTTATTATTTTCTCCAGAGCATATCGTACTG
The DNA here is from genome assembly GCF_047948215.1 of Lycorma delicatula. Taxonomy (NCBI): domain Eukaryota; kingdom Metazoa; phylum Arthropoda; class Insecta; order Hemiptera; family Fulgoridae; genus Lycorma; species Lycorma delicatula. The sequence continues at coordinate 74,232,275 of NC_134459.1, read as the reverse complement.
CAGCACAAGATAATTAAAATGAAAGTAAATTCAACGAAATAAGTAATAAATTTAATCTGTTCCCCGCAGAAACTGACTGAACTATAAACATTATTCTTAAAGAATACAACTCTGACAAGTGCACGTATCAGGGACTTACTTTAGTAAAATCTAGAAGTAAGAAAATATTTTGTTCAAAAAGACAATCTATGTAATAGTTTTCTTATGAAATTTTGCTTTTTATTTGTTTTCAATATTTGGTACGAAAAACAGAAATAAAACTATTTTACAGTATTAGTTGAAATTTATCAAGACAATACGCTGTATGACATGATTAATAAAAATATGGGAATTAAGCATTTTGAAAATTACTAAAAACAGTCTTCATGAAAAACGAAAGTAAACTTTTTAGATTAATAATATGGGTTTCTATTTACTGTAGTAGTTCAGAATAATTATTATGTAGGCTGTCTTATAAAGTTTTCAGCTGTTTAAATTTTACCCGTAGATAAAATAGTCCTACAGATTTTGGCGCAAAAATATTTTTTTTTTTTTTTTTTTTTTTTTTTTTACAAAGTTTAAATGAATTCTTACTTGTTTAAACTTTTGATTTTGCAAAAATTCCTTTCCAAATCTATTTTTAAAACTATTAATTTTTACTTCCTTGAACGAAGTAAAGGAAAATATTGTGACCTCCCCTTTTGATTGCAGTCGACTGGACCAAAAGTGTCCAAAAAGGCACAAAATCCAAAAGAATTTGGACCAAATTTTTTTTAGGATCATGTTTTAATTAAGTATTCTGCCTGAAATTGAGCGAAAACATAAAGAAAGCATTTTATTAATTCGTACTTTACGTACTGAATTTATTAAATTTATCAAACACCCACTGCAGATTTTATGATTCGGTCCAATAATTAAAATTATTTCTTTGTTCTTCTTGTGACTTTACCCGCGTTTGTTGCAACTCTTAATTGTCAAATGAGAATATGTTATTTATTAACTTAAAACTATATTGAATAATTTGAAAACTAATTAGTGAAAGACCGTAACAAGTGGAATTGACTTTAAAATGTAATTAGCCCAGACAATTGAAGGAGTTTTGATGATATTAATAAAAGTTAGTAAAGGAAAACAAAACATGTCGTAAAACAGTATTTTGTAGTAAATTAATTAGTTGTGCTCAATGAATTAGCTTTGTGCCACATAATATAGTGTGCTATGATGTAATAATGTAGTACTGTCACGTAATAACAATCAATTATGCAGAGATATTGTTTCAGTTTTTTCAAATAATATATTCTTTATACAGACGCTTCAGTAAAGACGGTAGAATGTAACAATATCGCAAAGAAGATTTCTTTCTTTTGTGAGGTAAAAGTTAAAAAGAGGATGGCATTACTATTTAGAAGAGTTGCGACGATTCCTGAAAGCTGCAAATAGTGAAAGAAGTCTAGAGTACCGAGAGGTTTAGAAGAACAAGGATGAAGAGCGGAAGAACATTAAGAAAACAGAACATGCAAGACGGTTACAGGTACGAAAGAGATGTGTTGAGCAAGGGAGTCTGAAGAGGAATGTTTGAGTATTCATCGACAGGGGGAGGTTTGTTGTTACCCATCCGACTCACGCGCGCTGTTTTGTGTAGATACGAAACAAATGCACTACTAGTATAGCACGTTACGATACGGGATAGGAAAGCTTCAGCTTCAAGTTTGCATTTTAAGCGAGGGGAGTAAAGTCATTCGACCGTACAACAAGTCAAGTATCAGCCGTGTCACTTTTAAATAAACATTAGAGAGTATACAGTGGAAACTCTTTAACTTAACTCACCTCACATCTGCCTGATCAGTTCTTTTATTTCGTTCTTTTTTCCCTATCGTGAAACAAACAAAATCAAATGGCCTGATAAACAGCTTTCAATAACTCACGATCACAATGTGACTTGGTTTATCTAACATATCAATTTTCCAAACAACAATTTTATTTCTAGCGACGTTTGTATTTTTTTCTCTTCAAATACATGCTAAACACGCGCACGCGCGCACATAAACACACAGTGAGAGAGCGAGAGAGAGCGAGTGAGAGAGAGAGAGAGAAACGTACGAACACAGACAGAAAAATAATTTTTATGTGCATTACTAGTAATTATAAATGTCAATCATCTAGTATAATCAGATATTTATAGTGTTAAAAATACTAAACTTTCTTAGCGTATAGATAACAATTTTTTATTTTCACTAACAAATAACAGTCATTCTTTTCTTCAAACCATGTAACAGTATTAGTTTTTCGCGCTGTACAATATACAGTATTTCGGTCTACAAAAACGAACCTTTCCTTACTTCATTTTTAATTTATAATAAATTAAAAAACTGATTAAAAAACCTTTCCACAAATTTATGTTTAGTAAAATTAACAAATTCGTTTGTTTAATTTTGTTTTGGGGTTTTTATGATATTATTTTTACTGTCAGTTTATTATTATTTCAAATATTTATAGTTTTTTACCTACTAATATGGAAGTTAACATAGTATTTACTTTAATAAATAACTAAGAAATTACTTTTATTGCTTTAATTGAAGTATTTGCACAGTTACTTTTGATCATTTTAGCAAATTTTGAGACAGTAATTGTTTTTATATCCATAGAATACAACTTTTACCCAAATCTCAGCTGAATTATGTAATATATATTTTTGTTCCTATTTACATATATGTGTTGTATAAAAAATTAAAAAAAATTGTATTTCTGTGAGGAAGTAAGTGAATCGAAATATAACATTTAAGTCTTTGGGATACCTACTTTATTATTTCGTCAGAATTCACAAAGGCACTTTAATCTTAACAGTAAATTTAAAACAGTACCATAAGTTCCCAGATTATGAGAACATATTTTATTTTTAATTGTAATCCTATATAAATAGCGGCTGGAAGTTAGAACTGAGCAACTGTTATGGTAAAATTTTAACTGTTACACCTAGTTACCGATCTATCGATATTCTACACAAAAAAATTTAGCTAAAATATGGATCAGAATATTACGAAATTTACACAAATATCCTGAATTATTAAAAAAAATTCCTATTAAAAAATAAATGATACGCTGTGATTAGAATTTCGTTTATTTACTCTTCATTAATACATACACTAATTATTTAAACGAACGACTTGAAAATTGTTTCTATATTTATTGGTTGATTTATTATGAAATAAGACATTTTATACAATATCATCTTTTGTTAAATAATACTTTTAATTTACTAAAAATTAATAGTTCTTGACATTGGAAAAATAAAACTACGCTATTTTACTTGACAATGTTGATTGTACCTAATTTATATCTTAGAGCTCCAGTAAGAAATTGCCGGTCAAACCATGATGATAAATTAGATTACAGGAAAATTTTTACAATCACTTCACATTGAATATTCTATCATAAAAACATTAGTATCAGTAAAAAATTCCACTTCTAAACGCAAATATAATAAACATTAAAATCTCTAACGTTTTCAGTCACTACAAAATTTATTTTAAGGAAATAGGAAGTTTGAAATACAATTATACCTACTGACATTAGGGTCAAACGATTTATTCCTTCATAAAATATTCACTATACACTGATAATTTTTTAATACTTTGATTACAACAGACTCGATATTTAACAGTAATATCATCATTATTATTCAAATTTTATCTTTCATTAACTGTATATTTTTAACAGTACGTGGTTAAAATCTTTTTTATTGTTATGTTTCTACACTTGTATTCTTCCAGATGGTTACGAATGCAAAAAAATTTCTTATCGAAATTTTTAAACTTTTTGTTTATTATTTTGCTACCAAGTGCAATGGTCATTGATTATGATATAACTGATATTTCTCTTTAATTTTTTATCATAACAAGTCAAGTGTTACAAACTTTTGCGTATTTAGAAAACAATTTCTTGTTTCCTTAAAGGTGTACTAACCCTAAATTCATAAATATTTCTGTATTAGGCGAAACATGTTTTGAATAAAAAAGCGCCTAAAACAGCTATTTACATTTTTTCTTTGGGTGTACACCTTAGCTGTTGTAAGAATTCGGTGGTTCTCTAGAGAAAAATTAAATTTGTTCATATGGTTAGTTGCTTAGTCACGTGACTCCGATTTAGCTCAGTCGTCTATTTGACGAATATTTATGAATTTTATGTTTTATTTATGTTTTTATGTTTTATTCTAACATTTAATTTTAATTATATTTGACAGTAGTAATGAATATTTAAACAGTTGCGTTTTTTTTGCATTAAATACCAATTTTATTTTATCATAATACTAATTTTTAAATAAGTACATCAATGTAAGTGTAAACACAATAACACACAATTATTTTGTCTTACTGTGAATAAATCGTGGTTATAAGTGATAGTAAAAATGAATTTAGGCATTATTTTTAGACTACCTGAAATTAATTATGTAAATATTCATAATTAGCGTCAATAACAAAAAAAATATTTTGATTGTGACAGAAGTAAATATTATCTACAGAGGATTATAAACGACTATACTGTACTTTGGTATACATATTTTTCTAGTGACTACAGTAAATATAATACTGCCTTTTTGGGTTTTAGTTATTTTATTTTATTCTTTATCTCTTTTTTGTTGAGATGATGGGCATCGACTGCTTTTGTCATTTTGCCCTATGATAATGAGAACTTTCAGCGTATGAAAAATGCCATGCCTGACCGGGATTCGAATCCAGGACCTCCGGATGAAAGGCTGAAACGCTACCAATCCACCACGGAGATGAGGGTTTTAGTTATTAACTTAAAGAAAATCCCTTAAAATAATGAAAAATATAAAAATCCTAAAAAAAAAGAAAAAAAAGAATATATAATTTAAAACAACAGGTACTCCTTCTTCTTTTTTTAAATAAAAGTATACATATTATTATTTATTTAAATAAAGTAACCGTTAGCACGCGACAATTATGAAAAAAAATATCTGAAGATCTAATGGGTCCATGGATGAAGAACAACTAAACGTAACTCTCTCTTTCTCTCTTTTCTGTTTAGCCTTCGAATCATCATAAGGTATTACTTCAGAGGATGAACTAGGATGATATATATGAAGGTAAATGAAGTATAGTCTTGCACAGTCTCAGGTCAACCATTTCTGAAATATGTGGTTAATTGAAGCCCAATCACCAAAGAACAGCGATATCCGCATAAAAATAACTGCCTTTACAAGGTGTAACCGTATCAACTTAGCTATAAAAAAATTTAAGTTCAAAATACATATGGTAAAAATAAATTATTTGCTGAGGGGAGAGCCTAAAGAATTTTGGTGTCAGTTGTATCGAAAAATCTTTTGATAGAGTTAAACGTAAGTTATATAATACTGGTATAGTTTATGATTTCTATGTTTAGTTTAATTTTTTATTTTATTAAAAAAAAAAAAACTTTTACTTTAAGAAAATTATTATATATTTTTCGTACGTTAACAACGTAAACATAATGACAAATATATATACTCGTATATATATATATATATATATATATATATTTATACAGTCGTAATTTATAGAATATATAAATTCGAATATGTTCTACTGCATTTAGAGCTGAAAAATGTATACTTTATAAAAGTTTTCAGCGTTATCTTTTCAGTTATACGGTAAGATCACAACGCATTAAAAAAAGCACGTATTATATATATATATATATATGTACATAGGGCTACATAGGAAAATATATATATGTACAGGCTGTGTATAGATATATCTTCCTTCCTGCTCTTATATGAGAAGAATTAAGCAGCTTACATAGCAAGCTTAAAACTCTCTTGCAACCGCCTTTATGAATCAATGCTGTGAACACTCAAGTGTGTTTACTTTGGTCAAACCAACATTTTTCTCTTCTTTTGTCTTCTCTTTTCTAAATTACCTCTGTTATCTTTCTCTTCTTTATACCACAAGCTATAGAATAATTCATTTAACCCTCCGGTTTTCTTGACAAAACTAAAACTTGCAATACAAGCTGAGGTAGATATCTTTTTGCCTCATTCACTTTTCTTTTATTTTTTTGTTTCTTTGTCATTAAAAGATAATATTAAAAAAAATCTTGTAAAATCTTTAAAAATAAAGCATTTCAATTTTATAAGTATACTTGGACACGATTATATATAAGATGTATAAATTGGCGCGCGTGCATGCACGCGTACACATGTGAGATGAAATTAATTTACCCTTTCCATCGAAGCGTAAAACAATTATAAGCATAAATAATAAATATAAGCGTAAAAAATTCAAAATAGATAAAAAAAGATGAAGTAATTTTTTCCCACGCGACTATGAATGTAGTAACCAAATGAAGAGAACCAGTTTCAAGAAATTAAAATAAAAGTGAGTTTATATGATGTTCTTAACACAGATTTTTCAGAAGAAAGGATTTATTCTTACGGTATAAATGCAGTAAACGATATCATTTTCTTAATGTACAGAATAATATTAAATTTTCAGTAAAAAAATAACAACCGTTATCTAATATGAACATCACTTTGCAGACACGTATATAATATTTTTTTATCCTCAAAAGGAATTTCACTTTATTTTGAAAAGTGAACTTGAAGTAAATTTACGAGTAGGTCAGGTAAAAAGAGTTACATCAAAGGAAGGTAGAGTACTTTAGCTGCCCTCAGGGAGACCAGGGTGGAAGGTCAGGCAGGAGGTACTGGCCACAAAATCAAAACTGACTTTCATAATTCATCCCAAAGGAATCCCGCGGTAGGTAAAGGAATGGCCAACAACGTGCAGGAACTGTCCCATACCGTATCTGCTTTGTTACCTTATAGTAACCTTACCTTTAGCTTATGTTATGCGGCGAAGAGCCTCCGCAACAAAACACAGAGCAACAAAGCTGACCACATCATTCTCTCTCACTTCGTTCCCCTTTCTCTTATTCAACCAGCCTCCCTCACCATCACTCTTTCTTTATAACACATCTTATATCACCGTTATTTATACCAGTAATTCATTTATGTGTAATATAAAACATTTACCATATATGTTATAAAAAAATAATCATTTATTTACGTAAGTGTAGTACATTTTCTCTACTAGACGGAATAGAAAACGTCTGCCCACGAAAGAAAAAAATAAATGTTTTTGTAGAGTTGTATCATTGTATGAATTTACGGATAAAAATAAATTTCATAACGTAATAAACTTCTGTTCCAGTAATATTTGCTATTTTAGATCTTTAAAAAAAAATGTTTTAAATAAAAAAACTTTTTTTAATTTTACCGGTCTTCACGGTATTGTACTTTCAAGGTACTATCAAATTTATATTTGATAAAGTACTATAAAAATTAATGTTTCATTACATAAAACAGAGTTTCAGCAGATGTTTACTAACAAAAATAAGTTCTTCGTTGTTGATTTTCAAATAAGTTCTTTATAAAAATAATTACTACTTCGGTTCTCAGTAAAGATAAAAGTTTTTATATGTTTTTAGTTTAAAGTTTTTAGAGGATTTCCAAAGAATTTCTAGAAATCGTAACTGTGCCCAGTCAGATTTTCTAAGGGGGTGTCCCGGGGAGGGGGACCAACTTTTCTTACGTTTTGGATTTTCCTGAACATTATTCTGCAATGTTTATATACATATAGATGTATGTATAACACTTTTTCTTTCGTTCTACGGGATGCAAATTTAACTGATATTGACGAATCTTGGTTCGGTGATGTAACCCTACTGGAAGTAGAACCCTATTAATTTTCAAGCGAATTAGTTCACAAAAACAGGAGTTCGAACCAAAAATCGGAATTTTGAATACATTTTCAGCTTTTTTTCGTTCTACTGAGCGCAATTTTTAACCGATTATGATGAAACTTGGTAGTATGATGTAAACCTATTAGAAATACAATCCTATAGATTTTAAAGTGCATCGGTTCACAGGAACCGAAGTTAGAGGCAAAAAAACTGGGTTTTTGATTAAGTTTTCAAAGTTTTTTCAAGGTTTTCATATTGTGACTTGAAGGGTGAAAAGTTAGTAAGCCAAAATCAGATCTTCACGAGCTCCACCAGATGTTTAACTGGTTTTCCAATGGTCTTAAAACATCAAGTTTGTAACCAAAAATAGATTTTTGTGATTATCAAGAGGTGGGAGCTAGTTTCATTGTAGAACGTTTGCTTCACAATAATCCTAAATGTGATCTGATATGAAGGAAAGGACTAGGTGTCTAAAAAATAAGTTTGGAAATTTTAGTCGTTTTGGAGCACGGCTCCAAACTACACAATTACGGTAAAAGTATCAAAGTGGGTTGTTGGAAAGAAGTAATTTTAAGCAACTGATGCAGTCACAACTGAACTATCTGAAAAGGAGGAAGAAAAATACACAAATATACAAGTATAATGTTTTTATTGGAATAATACACAAATGCAATAATAAAAAAATTGCAATGTTATAAAATAGTACATGATACTAATATAAAATGAAATAAAATAGAACACCGAAAGCTATATTATTTTCAAAAATCATTACAGCAGTGCAACATACTTTTTTCTTAACTAAAATCGGAAATTCGCCATTCTAACGCACTTACTGGGATTAAGTTTTTTTCATTTAACCATGCTTCCTATGAATACTGTTACGGTAAAGACAATATCATAATTTCAGTTAAAAATATAATCAATAAAAGAGTTGTAAATATAAGAAGAGTTTTATTAAAATTGTTAGGAGTTTCTGGCTTCTGCTTGAAAACGACTAATTATCGTAAATTTAGGCAGTTGGACGAGTACAAGGATTATATTATTCAGTAAAGTTTTTAAATTCATTTGTCATGCAAGATGGATTATTAGACGGCGGCTGGATTCTTGATTCCTACATCTTATCACGGTACACTATCCCTTCCAGTTTATTTCCACAACCAATCCGACATTACTTCAGACATCCAGTAGAACTATTGCGCATCCATGTATTTACCACTTTCTAAACTTTGACCTGTAATACTATAATCCATGCTTACCTAAAGCGAAGATAGTCTTTAAAGGACGACCTAAACTTTTTTCATTTTAATGGAAATTATTCCCTTCCCAACATTATTTTCATTTCGATGTTAACTAAAATCAAAAATTATTTCGCGTCTTATTAGTAATATTAAAACCTATATAATTCAAAGCAAAAAAAAATATGTTATCTTTACTGAGATCCAAATCACTGTTGTCATATAAATAGCACACTAATATTTTACATAATCCATTGAGAACTATATTGAACGTTTGAAATGAATCACGAAATGGATAAGAGAAAACGAGAATATTTATTCATTACGATTAATATTTTGTGTAATTTCTATTTTTTCTACGATTAGATTTAAAATTACATCAATAAAACAGAAACAAACAAGTTTTGACATAGTATAAAATTTCTTTTCTTCTGTTAGATGCTTCGTATTATTTAAATAAAAAGGAAAAACTGAATAATTTTTATATGTTATTTGCCGTAAATCGAATATTTTTTCAAATAAATTATTATTGTTACAACAAAAAAATGCAGAAAAAATAAGTTTTAGTACGTATGATAATTATTTTTTTCAAGTGGTTTATTAGATATAACTCTTTGATGATGATATTCGTTCTTTCTTTCATTATACATACTATAGTGGTTATTCCATATCCAATAAAAAAATTTAATCGAAAACAAAACTGAATTTTAAATGGATGTGACTTCATTTAAAATTGGTTTAGACTTGTTGATACGATGAGAATTACAAGAGAAAGATAGAACGTAAAAAATAGAGAGTACAGTTTGGACTAATTCATAATAGCAGGTCTTAAGAGAAATAATTGTTTTGACAATCGACCGATTGCAAAAGCAAGAGGTTGTAATTATAAAGGTTATATTTTTATCCGTATTTCATTTTACTTAAAAAAAAAAAAAGAAATCATCACGAGCAGGAATCATATTTCATTGTAATTTACTCACTTGAAAACACTCAAAGAGAGAAAGGTATCAGTACACAAAGGGATGTAAGTGCGGGTGGGTGCTTGTGTTTTCAAACAGGTCTGAAGCCTATTCGAGTATAAAATAATATTTATAAATTTGGACATCTATACATTTGTTGCTCAACAACTTTTAACGGTTATGTTTACAGGTTGGTCGCTTTAGGAGTAATATGTGCTTTTCGTGTTGTTATCAATGAGCTATATTATATGAAAGATATCAGACCTATGATAATTAAATTAATAAGAAAGTTATAAAAGTGAATTAAGTTATAATAAATTAATATAAAATTGATTTCAAATATAGAGAAACGAAAATAACCATTGTTATCTTGTTTAAAGCAATAAAAACGTATAATCATTTTTTTAAAGATATTATATTTCGTTTTTTCAAACTAAATATATTCTAAATACAAAAACTGCTACTTACATTCTTCGTTGAAAGGCGTAATTTTGTAAATTTGTAAAATAACCCTGATAGTGTTATTTAAAAATAAGAAATGATTAAGATAATTAAAAAATACACCCGAAATATAAAACGAAATTCACCTCCAAAACTGGGATATATTTTCAGAAAGATAAAGGTTATTCAATGGCAAGTTTACAAAGGAGTAAAGTGATTTCCTATTGTATTTTACGTAAAATTGAATTTACCGCTGCTTATTATAACGAAGAGTATTTCACTTACCTACCACCCTGGCTTTTAAATACACTTTTCAGTATGCCTACATAGAGCTACAGACAACAAAAAAAAACATTATAAACGTGAAATTTTTATTTGTTTATAAATGGTACGGATGTATAGTGAACATCATTACTGTCAATGAAAAAAATCGTTTGTAATGACTAATGTTTTACAAATTAATGAATTTTTAATTCAAACAGTAATATAATTCCCATTTTCAGGAAGAGAAATTTTAGTGGAAGAATTTATATTTATATTATCATAAATAACAGAAGTAAAAAAAAAAAAAAAAATGTATATTAACTTCAAAAAGTAAACACAACAAAAACAAAATTTTTATAAAAAAATATTCTTATTATAAGGACGTTTTCAAAAGTAATTCATAATCATTAATGATGCAACTAATAAATCGGTTTTGTGTCCAAATTGTACGATTAAGGCCTACATTTTTGTATAGTTTATTATAACATGTTTGTAATTCGAAATTTTAGTAGAATGAACATTGGGAGAAACCTCTGAAGGTTTATTTATTTTTTAAACTGCAGATGTAATCTAAATATAAATTTTATGCAAAGTATACACATATAATGTGTTTTTAAGCGTGCTAAAAAAATATATACAACGATTTATATTGTAAATTTAAAAAGTAAACGAAGATACGAGAATTTTACGATTTTTCTTAAATTGATTACATATTACAATGAGCTATCTCTCGGATGAGCAACTTCACCTTTTGGTTTGAACCGCAGTTATTTGAACGTCAACTTTAACGCTGCTACTACTAGAACCATTGTTCGTTGTCTATGTTAATACATTCATCTATTGTTGTCAGTTGTAAACTGCTTATACTTCAGTACAGTGTACTTTCGTCTATGTAGTAGTGTTTTTCTGAAAACCTTATTCAATCGAGGAAAGATTGCTATGCTGGAAGTTTAGTGCATTTTGGATCCTTACAAGAAACAGGTCAAACATTTCGGAAAAATTTTTGTTTGGCAGTATCCCAGCCAAGAATAGCATGCACAATTTGTCTAAAAATAATATAAAAAGAGGGCAATTATAAAGGCAAAACGAACAGACAACATTCCGTTAGGATTCCAGAGGCCAAAGATGATATTCAAAGAATTTTTGCGTTTGAAAAGAATTTTTATACTATAAAAAATTTTTACATTTATTTTAACAAAGCGGTTTAAAATATACATAGTACTGTAAATTTTTTCACGATTTAAATTTTAAACCATATCCGGTGACAACTTAAGAGACCAGACAAACCAAAAATTCTTAATTGTGACAGGATTTTCAAGTTTATTGTTGATGGATAGATAGACCCTATACTATATTTCACTGCAAACCAAGCGTGATTTTATTTATTTGAGAATATTAATTCGCCCAACATCAGGTACTGGAAGACTGAAAATCCCTATCAAATGTTTGAGCGTCCACTTCACAATCAGAAAATCGTTGTATAGTATGCTGATTCTGGTAATCGTTAGCAAGGTCAGTTTGATCAGACTGTCAGTACAGAGACATACAGTACAATTCTCGAAGTATTCTATCCTCAATTAACAGATTGTGAAAAAATCGTCTTCCAGCAAGACGGACAATATGTTACATCACGATTCACTAGCAAACGCTCATGGGGCTTTTACAGAAGGAAGAATTGTCAGCAGAGGGCGGGGGCTTTTGGAGCTATTTGAAGGATATAATTTATGAATCAAATCCCCACACTACAGATGAACTGAAGGCTAACATTCAACCACAAATCGATGCAGTTTTGCGTCAGATAACTCCAATATGATAATTCGACTAAAAAGGTGTATAGCTGTTTAGGGCGCTCACTTAGAATATCTTTGCTAAAATATGGTAAATATGTAATTGTTTTCTAATGTAAATATTGAATTTAATTTAATTTACCGTTTTCATGTTTCATTTCATTCGTAAAATGTTACATATCGCAACTGTATTTAGTCTGTAACCGTTTGGTTCATAGTTTTTCATTCGGTATAATAAAATTGAAAAAAAAATTCATTGTATTTCGTTCTGTAAAAAAGGATAAGATAAACCTCTGAATGTTTGATTTATATATAAGTAAGTAATAGTAAATTAATAAAAGTAATTACTGAGATTTTGAAAAGCGGACCGTACTTCCTCTTATGAAGAACATATTTTTTAAACTTTGTTCGCTGAGAATTCATGTTTACATGACGGGTAAAATTAAAGTAAATGTAGTTTTTAACCACTCTATAATAAAATACATTTTTTGTTTTCATTTTGTACGAGTGTTCCCTCACCATTAAGAGGTGACAACTGACAACCGTAAAAAGAATATTAAAATAAAAAAAAAAAATATAATTTATAGAAATAAATGTTACAATATTTTACTCACTGCTAGTGTCCTGTTTAACTTGCAGTCCAGGTGATGTAACCCAATTCACTTTCATATCCTGCTGAAATACAAACAACAAATTTTTTTATTAATTTGTTATGTACAATAAAAAATTACATAATAAAGTTGTAAAATGTATGTTTTATCTTTGGTAACGAAACGGGAAAATAATTTTATATTAAATTCTCTCTCTCTCTCTCTCTTTCTATATATATATATAAAATAAATATTCAAAAACGCTGTGCAAGCTTTAATTTAATCAGTTTTATTTATTTTTTATCTTAAATTAAAACAAATAAGTTGAACATCAACGCTAGCGAGATGTACTGAATTATTATGCAATCTGACAGCCAATTCCTTCTCTCAAAATTATACATCACTAGATTAACGTAATTAATATAAGTGTCAGAAAAAAATTTTTTTTTTAAATCTCTACTACATGCTATATAACTAAAAAACCAATGCATAATAATTGTTGGTCTGCAGGCATAACATAAACATTGCCATCAACGGACCGGCTGCACTCGCTTTTTGTAATAATATTGTCATCTTGTTACTCAGATTCTGGTTTTTATATTACGCACGTTAGTGAATTTATTTAATTTAGCTTTGTAGTCTGATAACTGGGAGACAATTGGTTGATTCTGGGAAATGATTGGTTGATATGTAGTAACGCATTTCAATCACTTATCGTGGGTTATATATGACGTCATATAACCTTACAAAGTTGCAGCTGCGCACTAGTAAGCCAACATAAATCAACGTTTATTCTAACCAAATAACATTAACCTGCTTAAAACATATATTCTTAAAACTAAGTGTATGAATTATATTGATATTTACATTTTAAAAATTGACTTCTGGGTTTGTTACCGAATTAATGAAAAAAATATATATTCATGTAATTTTCAAAAAAAATTGTATGTTCCCATATTTTTAAGTAATTTCAATTAATTTAAAAAAAAGTATATATAATAAATAAGATTGTGAGAATCGTCCATTTTTTCAAGCAGAAAAATAAACAGTTAAGATTCATTGATGATATTGATACTATTTAGCTAGAAACATTAAAGAATTAGAAAAAAATTCTGATTGGGAGATTTTTGCTAGAAAAAAAATTATTATAACGTCACAGCAACTTTACAATCTGTTCAGTAAGATAATTGAACAATAAGTAATTAGATCTACTTGAACTAACATTAAGTAGCCACAGACCTAGTGGTTTGTGACTTAATAATAATAACGAAACAAAAGAACCAAATCTAGTTTCTCATCAAATAACCCGTTAGCATTCCAGATTGCTAGTCTGAAAGTTGTTCATTTTTTCTCAAAATGACTCAGGAAAAGTTCGAACATTTTGTCCATCATAATTCCCATCATTCTCTCAAATCTTTGAAACTTATGGTCTACTATATAAATAAGCCCATGAAAATTGTGGTTATCAATATTCTGCTGACCACAGTAACATCGTGACTCGTTCAGGGTAGGTAGAACCGGAAGTATTCAGCCTATTTTATTTTCAATATCATTGTAATCAGAGGGTTCACACATTGTAGCTTTCTCAGCGTTGGTAGGATCAGAAATATCCAGTCTATTAACAAAGTCAGTATTATTGTTATCATTAATATTATTACTATTACAAATACGAGAATCAAAAAATTAAAATAAATCAAACTAAAGTAGAGGTAATTAAATTAAGGGAGAAGGGAGGCTATTGCAGAATTAAATATTAGGATATGTAAACGATGTACTAAAAGTTACAGAATTCTGTTGTTTAAAGAATAAAATTAAAACGGATAGAAACAGAAAAATATAGTTCAAAAATAGTTACGGATAATTAGAGAGAGCTTCGATGCAGAGATAAAACCTGCTAGTAAATAATATAAATCTAAGAATTATAATAGTTTAATTTAAAAATATTTATGTGACGTGTTAGATTGTGTGTTAGTGAAACGTGAAAATTAAATTTTGAAAACAATAGAGATCCCTGAAATGTGATGTTTCAGAAAATTATTGAAAATTAGATAGTTTATAAAGGTTAAAATAAAGAAGTTTTAAGACGGACTAAAGGAGCTTGTAACACAATCTTATAAAGAAGCACCGAAGTAGATTTCTGCGTCATATCCTACATTCAGGTTTAATTAATTTGGAAATAGCAGGGTATTTTTGGGTAAAACTGTAGAGGAAGACTACGTACGGGTAAGGTTTGCGTAAGAAATGATTGCCAGTGATTCTTGATTAAGTGAACAGAGATAATAGGTTTTTAGAAAAAATCCTTTCACGAAGCTACCTCCATGTTTCTGGCTACATTAACCGTTATAACAGTCGGATTTCGGGTAGCGAGAACCTGCATTTCGTTCGACAAACAACGTCAGAGCCCAAAAATTAACGTTTGATGTGCGTTGACTGCTTATGAAGTGGTCGGACCATTCTTCTTTGCACAGCCAACGGTTACTAACACTAGTTATATAGACATGTTACAGTATGCAGTACTACAAATTGAACATCGCTAACTCAAAGTTTACTTCCAAAAAAATGACGCACCACCACACTGTATTTTTTTTTCCGATGAGTCGAAGGAATACCATTTACGTACTCAGTGACAGGTCCTGCAAAATGTTAAGTGCGTGTATGTGCCTGCGCCCTACCGACTAAGCCTCCTACAGACTAAACCTCCTATGTCCGCACTATAATTTACATGTAAGGTTACCCTGTAGTTTACATTGCCACTCGATTTTTACTTTTGGGGGTTTGTCAAAGATAGTGTACAGAACGAAGGTTGTCAATATTAATGAATTAAAAAGACGAATGGAAGTATGATTTATGAACTAACTTCTGATATTATTCTTAATGTGTGGAATTTAATTGAATATCGTCCAGACATTTTACACCCCACAAAAGGTGCTCATGTGAAATTTGTTTAGAGTTAATAATTATTGTAAACAAAACTATTTGAAATATCCTGTTCAGCAATAAAACATGCATGTAAATACATTGCTGTGCTATTTTTTTCTTAACACCGAGTAAAATGTGCTGAATAATTTATGAAAACTATATATATATATATATATATATATATATATATGTGTGTGTGTGTGTGTGTATTTACTAGCTGCTTAGGCAGGCATCGATTCGCTCTGTTCTTTGGGACGTAAAAGAAGAATCGTTTTTGAAAACTGATTTATTGTAATCTTTTAAAATACATAAATTTAAATTTAGTTATAAAATTCACTTAAATTTTACAAAATAATTGTAACTTTTCCACATAACCCATGAGGTACAGCCAAACGTGCGTTTTATTTTATAGTCTTGAAAATTTTTTCAATACACGATTTATTTTTGCGTGTAACAGATTCATAACTGCGTATTACGAAAAATTACTGTAATTAAAAGATTTTTATTATTTGTTTTTCCTGTATTTTAATTATTCATTTCGATTTCTTATTTCTATTTCATAATTTTAACGTAGTCCTTGTAATGCTATCATATTTGATAGCAAATATGCTGTTCGAATTTTTAAAATTGGTCTTACCCAAACGGATATGACTGAATATCGAAGTAACAGAATGACCAGATAACCGGACAACCGGATAATCGAGAGTGTATCTTTTATATGCAAACGTTAGCACTTGGTGCTAGAAAATACGCTGTTTGAAGTTTTTAAATTGGTCGTACCGATCTGGAGATATAAGTACATTTCGGAAAAATCACGGATAACCATATAACTGGATTACCGAAAGATCCAGCGTACATCTTTTTTATGCAAACGTTAGCACTCAACGTTTTTAAAATTTAAATTTTTAAATTTTAATAATTTAAACGGCTTGTAAAAATAACTAAATTTCGGAATAAGATAAGGTCCGGATAACTGGACAACCGGATAATCCAGAGTATAAAACAAAAATCACCTTTGCAATAAATAGAAACTTTTTGCCGAATTAGATTTTTTTGTATACCCTATGGGATCCCAAGGTTGCATTTCAAAGAAATCAATTCCTTTTATATATATACATAAATAGATTAGTGATCATTCTTATTTTATAAAAAAATATTATTTAGGGACAAGTATGATTTTATCTATGTGGGACTCTATGGAGAATTCTATCTTCAAATCTATGCAAAGAATGAAATCAAAACACATTCTGTTAAGTTAAAATTTTCGTTCGATCATTTTCCTAATACATGAAGTTTCTATTATATTTCGATACAAGATATCATTTTCTACATACAACTCTGTGTCTAAACATATCTATGTTGAGCTAATGTTATTTGCAAACCATTTATGTATTAGATATAAACGAAAGAGTTGTGATAAACAAAATGTATCGCAATTTATTTTTATATAGTATTCTTAATAGTGTTTCGTATCTTACTGAATTCATCCTGTAGAATTCATGGTTGGATAAAAAACATATCTCATATTAAAATGGGATACCTACAGAAAAAAGGAATGGACCAAGTAACCCACTTCGTTAATCGATTTATTTTCAATCGAAAACACATGGAACTTTGACCATACTTGACCGGTCTTGTTAAATCTGACCACCACGAGATATGTATTAACGTATCGGGATTTTCCGCTAGTAATCAGCACATTCCGTGCCAAGCTAAGGGACACACACACATACAAATGTTCTTCGTAGGGTAGGATATATATATGTATATATATATATATATATATATATATATATATATACATATATATATCCTATCCTATCCTATATAGATATCCTATCTATATATATATATATATATATAGATAGATAGTAGCTCCTCCAAATAAATCGATTTAAAGAAATTTTATTTCTCCTTTAAGAAAAACGTCTACTCTTTTTTTAAAAAAAATGTTGGTTCATTAAAGTTAAATTACATTTCAATTGTAATTCAGTCTTATCTATAAACAACAAAGCCAGAATAATTTTATAATCTTCCAGGACGAGAAAAATAGTTTGTGAGCTATTACCAATTTACTGCTTAAATAAACTTGATTTGTCTGAGGAGTTCTACATGATATCAGGAGGGTAGATCCTGAAATAATGTTCGATTTTAATGTACTGTATGCCAGTGAATGTATTTATCATTAAAGAATAGTGTAACAAGGAGTAACTTCATGACATCGATAAACAGTTTCTAACAATGATCTGACTTTGATGTTATTAACTGCCTAACTGACGCAAGCAATTGCCTATGACGCAAGCAGATCATTTCTTCAACTCCGAATTGAATATCGATAGCAAACCATTAAACTATATCTACTATTAAACTATACCATCATATATCTACATTAAATGAGGTTAATGTAAAGTCTCACTTAGTGTAATTTACAAATTAATAATTTTTAAATTTTCTAATGTAATTCGTGTAATAGATATTATTCAGAGATTATAATTAGCTTATCGGATATAATAATTTTAAAACAATTGTTGTTTTTTACATCTTAGTAGAGAATTTTGAATTTCTAAGGGAAAGTAAAGTAAAGAGAGATACATGAAAAAAAAAACGAATAAAGAATTAAAAATAAAAGAAAATTTTATAAGAAGTACATATATACGTATATATACATAAAATGTCTGACGTTACCTTAAAGTTGACGTTAAGTGAAATAATTTTAGTTTCCATGGTAACGATCCTTTTGAAAGGTATCAGGTTAGAGTTTCCGGAGGACTCCGGTAATTGCTATGGCGGGTGAGGAAGAAGCCGGATTGTGCTGAAGGGCTGTAAGGTTGCAGGGGGACCCGTCCTCAGGGAAGAAGCCCGGGCCCTAATGGAGCTTAGCACACCCGCCGTCTGCCGGTCTACAGCGCTCCCTCGCACAGCCTCTTTAATCCCCCTCCTCTTATGGGAACGACAATCTACTCCGTCGTTTCCATCACAAGTCGGCCCCATTTCACTCTTCACTAATGAATTATCCTGTTTGCCTCTCATTCATTAAATCTTATGAACATTAATATACATAACAAATACAGTCGTCATATTTCGTTGTTAGCGAACGTAGAGGCAAAGAGTTCTGAAAACAACAGGCGCATCATTTCACAGCCCACCTTCAAGTCTTTGATAAAACAGTATTATAGCAGTTATTTTTTATTTACGTAGAATATAACACGAAAAAATTTGCGTGTTAAGAAAATGTATTATTTTATTTAAAGGACTATTAACTAGTTATTATAATGAAATTAATATTCAAAATATTATTACTAAAATATAGATTGTTTAAATAGATTATCAGTTCTGTTTCAACAACACAAATGTTTTTAACGTTTTTGAGGCTGAAAAATAACATATTTTACTTGATCGATTTAAAAAATAATTATATTTTTACCTGCGATATGTTTAAAAATTCGCATTTTAAAGAATACAAAAGTTTCTATTTATTATTAATTTAGATTTTCCCATCAAGATTTATCATTGTTTGTTATTGGAGAGCTGACGTTATAAGATGTATTTTTTGCTATATAATATTAAATACTATTTCAGAATATTTTATAGGTTTTTATGTAAATAATACATTTTTTAAGAGTAAGTGTATTAATATTTTATTTGCTTGAAATTTTAAGGTGTTTTTCTTTTACTTAATAAACCTATAACAATTTAATAATACAACCAGTAACAGTCAAAGGTACGATGAAAATTTAATTTAGAATTAAAATTCTAAATAACATAATCTTTTTATTCCTTCTTTCTGGTGATTCAAAACAATTATTTGGAAGAGAAACATATACACCAAGAAGTATTTCCTAAAAATGTTACGTCTAATCAATAGTTTTTTGTGTTTAGAAAATATATTGTGCACTTCACGAAGTAAATTTAGTTGGTGATTTTCAAATTATTTTAGAATTTTATTTTTTTAAGTAGCATTTTTTCTTAGCATTAGGTTGGTAATAATTAATCGATAACTATGGATAATATTTAATATGTCTACTTATTATTATTAAATCGTATTGAGAAATTCTGAAATTGCAATAATTGAGCGGTCTTTAAAAAAAATAGTTAATTCCCAGTTTTTAAATTATTAATTTTTCATTTATATTATTTAAGAAAAATTATCTACTTCTTGATAACTTCTTGTTTTAATTAGTTGCTCAGTCATGGGTAGTGGAGAAGTTTTTTTTTTAGTTTCTTTTTAAATATCCCTACTTCCCTAGGTCGTGTATAATAATTCAGCCCCAGGCAAGTGTCCATAAAACTGTAACGGGCCTTCCCGCCTACCGGCGTGATAGGTAGGTCGGCCCGCCGGTTGGATCTTCTTGCCTGCCTCAAGCCGCCAGAGTGGGGTAACCAGCCCCGAATACGTCGTTCTTAGGCTCTACCCCAGAACCCGGGATTCGGTCTTGAGCCCGTGTCTCAAATGGAGACATCCCCACCGGGACTCGCTCTTTTTCTACATGGGGGTTTGGGAGTCCTCGTACCTTATCAGTGAAAAAATTAATTAAGTTAAAACGCACTGTATGATTTAAGTAGTTTATTGGCGTAGAATATTTAAAAAAATAGTAATAGTAAAAAATAGAAGTAGTACGCTGTAAGAGTATGAAATTATCCGAAAATATAAACAAAAAACGCTCAAAATCTTTTTAAAATAAATTTAATTCTGTCTTCAATAAATGTACTTTCTCTACGAAAATTTTCTTGTCTAAGTGACGCCCGATTGGCTTTGTAAAGGAATTAAAATGAAACTGAAGAAATGGTAGCTTTTAATAGGAAGCCTTGAAGAGGAAATCGGGAGTCATATAGTCTAGAAGTTTAAAAAGAAATTTATCTATCAAACAGCTATATTAAAATGTTTTACTAGTGAAACCACAGGTAAGATACAGATTGAAACTGATTAAAATTCAACGAAAGCTGGAAAAAACGTACTTTGGAATAACAGAAAAAGAATGAGATAATGGAACAAGTCTTTATTTTTTTAGTATAGAGGAAAGGTAAAAATATTTTATGAATCCAAATTTAACCCAACTGTGCCCTACGTTTAGGGAATTGGCTTCTGTCTTAGGAAATTCTAAAAATTAAACAAAACTCGTCAAAAGAGCAGATATTTATAAATTAATTTGTAAAGATAATAAATAATGGCAGTTGAGGATTTGTTGTTACGCATGTTAAACAATAAAAGAAAAATTGGAAGTTGGATACTGAAGCATTTGGTTTACATAAACAGAATACAATAAAAATTAGCTGTAATCTAATATTGCCGGGAAACTGTTAACAAAATTAGATAATTAAAAAGAAAATTTTAGAAAATATCCATAAGTAAGAATTCAGGTACTTTTGCAAATTTCTTATCATCAATAAACTAGAAACTTCACTGATGAAAAACGGTATGTAGTAATATTTCAAAATTTTAAATCTATTAAATTTTGGGGAATTTTCTGTCGTGAAAAGATAAAACGGTAATCCCCCATTCAAAAAAAGTTACAATGAAATTGTAAACGTACGGTGATACAGATATGAAAAAAGGTAAGATACTATTCATTTCTATTATCAACATCTGTTATTAACTTAGAATTTTATTTTAATAAAAATACATGTTAAATATATGTAATAGGCAATAGATATACAATAATAGATAATAAACAATGTTTAAGCGTTCCATATAATAAGAAAAAAATAGAAAAGAATTGTTACAAAACTCTTACCGGCCCGATTTCATTTATTAAACAACAAATAATCATAAGAATTGTATTATTACTTCTGTAAATGTGATTTGTATTACATATAAATGAAATTAGCCGGTAAGAGTTTTGTAAGAAATTTTTCTAGTTTTTGATTATTATAAAGGAACGCGTAAACATTATTTATTATCTATTATTGTATATCTATTGTCTATTACATGTATTTAGGATGTATTTTTTTTAAACAAAATTTTAAATTAATATCTGATAATAGAAATGTAGTGTCTTTTTTTATATCGGTATCATTTTGTTAAAAACAATTTTATTTATATTACAGAATTTTTGTTTTTTTAGTAGAAAGAAATAATATCTGCGATATTCTTACGTACGGTTTACAATTTCATTGTAATTTTTTTGGTTATCACTGTGTTTTGTTAGACTATTCTTTTTTTTTATGAATTGCTGATTATTATTTTACAGATTTATTTTAAAAATGTATTGCCTTTCTAGAACAAACAAATATACATTTTTTGAATTTCACGGCCAATTATTTTTGTTGATAGTCATATCATTTACTTCATACCATATTTTTCCTTTTTTAATAAAAATAGTATAATAATCTTCACGAATCAAAGATCCGTGTTGTAATAATGCACTTATTACTTTATAAGTGTAACCTTCGTTTTTTATCGTATCTGTAGGCACACTTTTTATATTATTATTAAATTAACTTTTTTATTTCTCCATCAATTAGTTTAAATAGTTCTAATTGTAGAATAAAAATGTTACCAGTAGAATTTATTTCTGTTTTATGTAACAGATCTTTGTTGCCACATTTGCAACACTTTCCAACTGTTCATGTTTTTTTTTTGTGTTTTATTAGCAACTATAATCTCTTGTAAACTAATACTGCTATTTTTTTTTAATGACGTGATGGGAATTAAAAAAATTATTTAATCTTCAGTACTTTAATTTACTATTAAAACAAGCTGTAGTATATTTTGTTAAAAATTTTATTATTTTAAGTACATTATCAAGTTTTTTTACACTGCCTAATACTATCAAGTATTGCTACCTAGCGGCGCGATTCGTAAACCCACCTTTTTGAGAAAAAGTGACACATTTGAGTCCCGCAGTTCATCAAATGGAAGAAAAAAAGTTTTCTAACAAAATTCGAGGTATTTTTTGAAAGTATTCTTTATTACAAACCTAACTGAACTGAAATATAATGTTTTAATGCTTTTTTTAAAAATATTTTTCCGATTTTCATTTCACTTTTAGGTTAGGTCATGTTTAGAACTGTAAACACAGTACGTTGAGTTCCCCTGTCGTCCAGTTCTGCGGATTCTTACCGACGAAGTTCTAACGAACTTCTTGATCTAAATTTCTCTTAAGAGAGGGGACATTTCTATCTTTGCATCTTCATCCTGTTATCTCTTTCTTTGTTAACATATAATTTTATATTATCTAATACTGCAGATTTGAGACATAATTAAGGTCGTATTCATTTTCAATCATAATTAAGGCGATTTCATTTTCAATCTGATTGATACAAACTGTTTTAATCTAATTTTCTGCTTTCTACTGAAATTATCTACACCATACTTCACAGCATTTGTTTAGCTTTTAAAGAGCTCAAATCTCAAATAAAAAGCTATTTAAGCAAAAGTACATTTTTCTTAATTTTTCATAAAACTCAAAGTTAAAATGAAAATAAAAACGCATGTTACCAATTATTTACAATTCAAAATTTATAGCAGTACTCATATATGATTCGTCCTGAAAAATACTCATCCTGCTCAATAAAATCAATGGTAAAGTAACCTGTTTTTACTAAAAAACTATTAATCTAATTTTAATAAATAAAACAAAATTTAGCATTATTTTTTAAATTTACTTACGGAATTCACGAAGCTTCTTTTATAGAAAATGATGTAATCAGCGAATCAAAATATTAGTTAAAAATACGCAGTAAAATACGAGTTGCTGTCTTTTTAAATATTATTACCTACGTAATGATAGTAATGATAGTTACTACGTAATGATAGTTATTCGGTTAAATTTACTCTTAAAACCATCCTCAATATTAATTAACCACGTTGGTGTAAGTATAACTTTCAGATTGATTCAGCGGTTCTTGAGGTTTAAGCGAATATCTGAATAAATAAACATATATCCACACGGACATTCTGACTTTGTAAGCTTAAAAAAAGCGTTTTAAAAAATTTATATTACTTGTAACACGTGCAATGAAAGAAAAAAAGAATTTAATGAAAAATTGTACCTAGTTTAATGCAAACAATCATATAAATATAAACAAATTAACACATAAATTAAAAATTATAATTAATCCGTATGTTACATAGGTAAAAATTAATGTAATTAGGTCATATAAAATAAATTCGTGTTGAATAATTAAAAACTCTTTAAGGAAGTAGTTCGAATTTAATGATGAAAAAATAAAGAAGAAAGACCTTGGTTATTGTCTATCTCCTACGAATAAATTTAAAAAAAATACCCATTTAATAATTATAGTTTAACCATTTCCGTAACTACAATAACCATTTCTGGAATAGAGACTCCCCCACGATAATCGTATCCTAACTCTTTCTTTTCATAATGAATAATTAACTTTTTTTTTGTTTAGCCAGTTGACAACCACGTGAAGCAACATTTTACACATATATCTTGTGAGTATTTTCTTTCCTGATCTTCCAGTATTTAATCATTCTTTTAGTAAATAATTTATATCATTATTTGGTTCTCTTTTTTTAACTTGTATGATCTATATTTGCTTATCTTTTTTGGATACAATAATGTAACGATGTTCATGTTTTCATATTAAAGCAAGAATTTCTTGAATTTTTTTTTAACATTAAAACTCATAACATAAAGATACTGTTACTTTCAGTGAACTTAAAGTAAAAAAAAGAAAATCTTCAAAAGTTAAGCAAGGAGAAAAAATGTAAAGGCATTCACTATGGTGGTAATTATTTTACGTTTAATCCTTTAAAGGTGTATTTGAAATCATTCATACATGACTGTTAAGACTCAGGTTTCACTTGCTCTTTTTTTATTCAAAAGAGGAACTTTAAATTTTGTTAAAGGGGGACTTCTAATTTTAAAATAAAAATTTTCACTTTTTTCTTACTCTATAAATTTTCACTTTTTTTACTCTTTATAAATTCCCACTTTTTTGTTACTATTTATAAATTCTTACTTTTTTTTTGTTACTCTTATTAATTGAATTGATTTAATGCCCTATTTTTAATCAGTCTTGTTCCATCCTTGAAAAACTCAAAATGTTTTTGTTATGAATGTATAATTAATTGATATAATAAGTTATATATATGAATTAAAAGTTTCGTTCACCAAGTTCTGTTTTTATAATAAAAATGATTTTTATTATTAACGAATAAAAAAAAGTTTTTTATTTATTTCATTTAACCAGCGAATAATAAAATATTTAGAATAATTAAACCTAACCGAGGTATTGAACCAATGTAGCATATTATTCGACAATGACTTTATTTCTTTTTTTAATAAAATAATTATTTCTTTGTACGACTGAATTTTAGGATTGAAGTTGTTAGATGTGTATATGTAGATGTATTTGTGCGTAAGCGTGTGGTAAGGGATTTACTAAGGAGAAATTATGCTGGCAGTTTCTGGCAACAGGCTGTAGAAGAGCAAATGGTATGCAGGTAATACAACAGCATACATTCTATGTATTTATAATATGTATTCTCTTTGAAATCGATTAACCCTACAGTTAATCATGATGAGAGGGGTTTTAGGGGGATTCTAGGGGTACAGGAATCGCGCGATGGCATTGTGAATAATTGATTAAAGAGCCGTTACCCCCTCCCACCCATCTACATGCAAAATTCACAAAAGGTCTTTGTGAATATTCAACGCCCTTGTTATTAACAGTTTGGGACTATATACGTACATACACACAGATACTCTAACACTTATACACTTCGGGTACGTGTATATACAATATTACACAATACCTCACTCGCATACTGTTACATCTGATATGTACGAAATTATCTCCGGCACCATACACTTTCAAGTTAGTCTCAGAACAGAGTGAAATATTGTTACAACTTACGGTCCCTCAAAAGAATTTATTGATTTTAATACGCACAACGTATAAGGATATAATCATGGGACATGAGTAATTTTAATCCTTCGAAAAATTGTCTTTTAACAGTTATTCATGGTGAACAAAACCAAATGAAAAAGAAATTCAATTTGAATTGATGGCATCATTATATAATGACACATAGGTAATTCCTGTAATATAGTTTTCAATTATGTAAATTACTAACTTAAATTATGTGACAGTAATAAATTTTAAAATTATTTTAGGTATTACTTTTTTCTGTAATAACTGACTGCATTTAAGAAAGTTATTTCATAATTATAGAAAGAAAAAATATAATACATTTGTAATTGGAATCCACCTAAAAAAAAAAGAGAGACAATTATTAATTTATTATTTTTATTAAAAAAGTAATACTATTCGAATTTTTTAACATTTCCCATATGAATTGGCTTATACAATTCTTGCTTCACATTGGGTTGATCAACTAATACCTTGTACTATTGTACTATAAGGTGCCGGTTACATAAATGAATAACAAACAAACGTTTACGGTAAGACTGTTGTTGTTTATTACATGTTTTGTTTAGTATTACATTTTATATATTATTGAAGATCGCACTATAATTTACATTCTAAAAGGTTATGCTTATTTAAATATTAACAATGATTAATTAAAGTTAAATATTCGTATTAAATAAAAGCCTTCGTGGCACAAGTGATAGCGTCTCGGCCTTTCATCCGGAGGTCCCGGGTTCGAATCCCGTCAGGCATAGCATTTTTACACGCTACAACAATTCACCTCATTCTCTGAAGTAATACCTAACGGTAATCCCGGAGGTACAAGAAATAAAATAAAAAGTTTTAATGTTAATCATTTAATCATTTAATAATTTTAACAAGACTAATACAGAACAATATGTTCCCAGAAAATTAGCGTCAAGAATAATAAGACACGGCAATGGGTCTTACAAAACTATTCACACAGTAAAGAAATCCGTATATCATTATTGAACAGGGATTTTTTATTGATTATTTTGTTTACAAAAATAAAATGTAAGCATCAAAATTTCCAAATTTTAAGTAAAAAGTTTTGATCTGGGACTTCCATACTCTGTGCGGACGGTTTACTAAAAAAATGTTTTATAAATTAGTGATACATAAAAAAAATAACCCGATATTATATTTTGACATGAGAATCATACCTTTCTCTTTTATGTAGCTGTTCTATATTAAATTCCTTATTCTATATTCGCCAGGGAAGTAAAAAATTTAAATTAAAAAAAATAATTGTTTGAAAATATTGAAAAGTAAAGTATTACTTTTATGACACTAATGAAAAACTGCTTCTTATTTTAAATTTAGGATATAATGTGGGCACGAAAACTACTTAGATTTCAATTGCCTTTAAAGTGACAATGTAATTTACCTGTTTAAAGAAATATCGTAAAATGTCTCTTTGGTCTTCATTTCACCTACTGAACTGGAAATGATTTATAAACTTTACAAGAAAAATACGTAAATCAAATGAGTCTATCGTATGTAAACCATTAAGTAATGAGTCTTAGGCAGTGAAATTGGCGAACCCATTAATATTTTTGAATTACTGAACAGGTAAACCTTTCAGGAAACTGTTTTCTAAAATTTGAATGTTATGCTTTGAATTTTAGTAGGCTAGAAAGATATTGAAAACACGCATTATCATATCGATTTCTTTCATGATTTGAAGGAACCAAAATTATTGAAGTAATACTGTATTACTGATGGTTTCATTTACTTGGTAGTAGTAGTAATAAGGGTTTTCTCCTCTGAATCGAGTAATTTTCAGTCACGAATTGTGCTTCCAATAGGATGTGAAAATTCACAAAAAAATAACAGGATATGAACTGCCTCACGCTTATTACCAATGATCATTATTTGCACGAAACAAATATGCGGTCCGTATTTACTTACCATTGTTCAGTTATTGATATTCTTAAGCGCTCTCAAAGTTTCCATACACTGAAAAATAAATTTTTATGAAAACCATTTTTATTTATATAATACGCTCTTTATAGCATTGGTTTGAAAACACATTTCGATGCGTGTTCTCCAGTGCTGAAGAACACCTATAAACACAGCTGAGGTTATGCTTGTAATAACAAAAAATGTTTATCATAAAAAATTTTTATTTTTTATGTAAGGAACTTATGGGATATCCTGCATTTTTAAATAGCAATGTGAACGGAGATGTTTACTGGAAAAAGCTAATGTTCAAAGAAAAATTTATTTTCTTAAAACAAATAAAAAATTAAACTATCTTTAAAAAAATGTTAAACGTATTTTTAATTTCATTTTCAATATGAATGAAATACATATATTTAATTAATTTTATTTTTACTTTAATTATAGTAACAATGTTATTGTAGGTCGCATCATTTATTTTCTTCAACACAACAGATAATTTAAAATGAAATATGTAATTTTAATTTCGTAAAATAATAACCCATTTTATAAATTTATTTACATTTTACAATAAAAAAAATTCTAAAATTTCATGAAAATTTTATTCTGTTTTTTCTTTTAAAAAAATTTATAATATAATTAAATTTTTTACGTAAAATAACGTTTATAAAATGAGTATTAGTAATATTTGAAAGTATTCTTACTTTTGTATAATTAGAGTAATTTCACAAACATGAACGGCAACTGCGTTATGTAACTCCGAAATACAAAATATTAAATTTTTTATGACATTCTTCGTTAATATATATATATATATATATATATAAGACAAATTTCTGTAATATTGTAAAATAAATAAATATTTATGTCTAATAAACAATAGGTATAACAAAAAAATAATACTGGTGTGGTGAAAAATAATACTTCTTTATTTGTATGAAATATATATATATATATATATATATATGTATGAATTAATTATAATTATTGTATCAAAACTAAACTGGGTTTTCTAGTTCTGTATTAAATATTAATTTTATCCATTTAAAATTAATGAAAACTTTGACTAAAATATTACGGTTTTCAATGTTGAATAACGAATATTTGTTGAGTTTTCATTTTATCAGATATGAAGAAACATTTGTTAATTCTAACAAATAACTTGTATTAAAAAAATAAAAAAAATAATTATAAACGATTTGCATTAATCTGATCATAAATGATAAAAAAAAAAATCAAATAACATTACGTAAGAAAGAACATAATTCTTCAATTTCACAAAATTTTAAAATCATTAGTGAACAATTATTCATACTTGATCAATGAGAATTAGCTGCACTCTAATGAATATTTAATAAATTATGTCATCAACATAACTAAAGAGAAAATCGATTTAATGATTCGTATATATAACAAAAGTTTCATAATTTCTTTTGAAACTACTCAAGTAATAGAAAAACAGCAAATACTTCTTATAAAACCTTGCGACAAAAAGAAACATTTCGCAACTTTATACTATTTTCAACTATTTTTAAGTATTCGTATGTTATAGTAAGATAAAGTTTTTATATCTGAGAACACATCTAAAAAGTTTTGAAGGATTTTCATATAATTTAATAAAATATAATAAAAATAATTATACTTACTAAAATTAATTTTACTAAATATATTTTAAACTTCAAAGTTGTACGTTAAAAAATGTTCAGTTCTTTTTAAATTTAACAATTTTCAATTCGGCAAATTTAAAAGCAAACTTACAACATACTAATTTTTAATTTGGCACCGACTTCAAAAATATATATATACAGCCGAAACAAATATAATTATTATTTTTAAATTTTCTCAGTTCGTTGTTAGTGGTTTTAAATTTTTTAAGTAGATTTATTTTAATTTGTGTCATTTTGAGCGTGTAGATAGCCACTCTTTGTATTAAAAAATTTTTTACTCGGTTTGTCATCCAAATTTATAAGCTATTAAAAGAACTTATTGCAGGTACATCTGTTGCGTTTTGGAAATTGCAGGATCTTTTTAAATATTTTGAAACTCTTATGGGCGTTTACTATCTCCAATAGTAAAAACCCATTAAACTTTCAAAATTTTCAAAAAGATCCTGCAATTTCCATATCGCAACAGATGTTCCTGCAATAAGTTCTTTTAATAGCTTATAAATTTGGATGATAAACCGAACAAAAAGATTTTTTTTTTACATCTTGTTTTTGCTGTTTTTATACAATCTACATAGATATTAAGACGAAAGAAAGATTAAAGACGGTGTATAATTCAACTTGTTGGTGTATGCAAATTTAATTGTATTGTTGGCTTCTGATAAGCTTTCGTTGCAAAAGAATTATATTAAGTAAAATTTTAAAATAAATTTATTTAATCAAAAATGAAAGTTATCTTTCGGCGAAGTGGAAAAGCGACTTAACACGTAAGGAAATGATTTGGAGGAAAACAGATTTAAGTTGAAAATAATTACAAATATTTTGGATTTACCTAAAGAATCTCTTTTGAAAAAAGTAAGAAAACCAAGCAAAGAAAACCAAGTTTTTCAATTAATTTTCAAAGCAATACTATCCCTTATGAAATAAATCTTTTAGTCAAGCATGGTGTTTTTAACGCAGTCTCAGAATCAATTGAGTTATAATGAACAAACATGAGGCTTTTACATTTATGACACTTTGGGACTTTACAATTTATTCTCCGTATTATCCATTGGACTATTTTCGTTCTTGAAAAAAATATTTTTGATTTTACATATTAAATGCGTGTAAATTATATAAAAAAGTGTTTCTGAAGTCTTGAAATTTTTCTTATGGAAATGTTAAATAAACAAACTCCCTTTATGAATCATGAGACCTTACCGTTGGTGAGGGGGCTTGAGTGCTCAGTGATACAGAGTAGCTGAACCGAAGGTGCAACCATATCGGAGAGGCAGCTGCTTTTTTTCCAAGAAAATGTAGCTCTCTGCATTTTCATATAGCAATGATGGAGGCGCCTTCCTTGGTAAAATATTCCGAAAGTAAACTAGTCCCTCGTTCGGATCCCCGGGTGGGGACTACTAAGGAAGGGGTCACCAGAAAATTAAAATATAACATTATACGAGTCAGAGCGTGGAATGTTAGAAATTTAAAAAAGGTTGGTAGGTTAGAAAATTTAAAAAGGGAAATGGATAGCATAAATATAGATGTAGTAGGAATTAGTGAGGTGAGGTGGGAAGAGAAAGGCGACTTTTGGTCAGGTGATTTTAGAATAATTAACTTATAGGCCACATACTAAGGCATCCTGGAATAGCCGCTTTAATATTGGAAGGACAGGTAGAAGGAAAACATTGTGTAGGCAGACCACGTTTGGAATATGTAAAACAAATTGTTAGGGATGTGGGATGTAGGGGGTACATCGAAATGAAGCGACTAGCACTAGATAATGATATAGACAATAGAAAATTGAAATTATTTTGGACAATATCAGAAAATTACTGGTTGTTAGTAATAGGGGTCGACTACAGAAAAGTATTAATTGTGCGTTAAATATGTAATTAAATTGTTTTAATTTTTACTTGTGTAGTAATGAGAATAAATAGATTCAATTGGTTCTTTAATTGGACTAGAATGGAGTAGCTGTTTGTTAACAAAAGGTATTTTCATTCTAAAGGAAAAGCTATACGGAGTGATATTAAAGTATGGAAACGGCTTTATATTTAATATCTGTGGAATACTTAGAAGTAGAAACAAATATAGATCTACTACCATAGTTAAAAAATTATTACGTTATGATGAGTTTGACATTTTATTCAGTCATCTTGGATTTGCCATAATGTATCAAACATTTTTTTTTAAATAGGAAGGTGGACATGTGATACATGATTTTAATGGAAAATTTTATGGAAAAAACGACTGCAAAATCATTTCTCGATAAATGCCTTGGTTCAAGTCCATCGTCATCGGTTATAGCTAGCAGTGAGCACTGTCTTCATTTACATCTCCTGTAAGAATCTTTTTGTTACGAGAATGTTCATAAAATTAAAATCCATTTATGTGTAAATAACTACTGCTTCCACATTTTACTATATTATTTCATTCATAAAGTGTGAAAGCGTTGCAAAAATAATTTATTACTTATAAAATCACATAGATTATAGCGTCTAACCAACTTCAAATTTTACGATTAAGTTTACAAAATACACCTAGAAAATAAGGTAGTTACTATGGAAATCAATGATTATTGAAAGAATGATTTTCGAAAAATTAACAATAGTAGGACCATTAGAAATGGAAAAAATAATAATATTGGGAAAATAATTATGTTGGAAAAAGGGCGTTGGAGTATTAATGGTTCCTTAAATTTTGCAAAGGAACTATTAGATTGAAATTTTTGACCCCGGTACCTTTAAAGTTATTCAATGATTATAAGCCCATCAGACAGAAGCTTATCTCCGGCAAGATGGACGGCACTGCCAAGGTGACCACTTGCGTCGGCCCAAATGCCGGCAGCATGGATAGTATATCTAGTGAGACCGACTCCCCTGAAACTTGACGAAGTTCCTTTAGGAACACGTCCTTCGTAGTCAGTATGTCCACGTCCTTAATAACAACGT
This sequence comes from Lycorma delicatula, assembly GCF_047948215.1. Classification (NCBI taxonomy): domain Eukaryota; kingdom Metazoa; phylum Arthropoda; class Insecta; order Hemiptera; family Fulgoridae; genus Lycorma; species Lycorma delicatula. The sequence goes on along the minus strand of NC_134459.1, from coordinate 74,199,998 downwards.
GGACCCTCCGGCCCCCTCTTCCCGTAAGAGCCGTAGTACCACCCTCTACCTTTTCGGTGATGTTCTTTTTTAAAGTTAATATTAAATTCACTTTTTTACGAAAAATATATTACTACAAAAAATAAAAAAAATAATAATAAATAGACTATCAGACACGAATTATTTCATAATATCTTTAACTATTGATAAGTATGTATAGAAATACACTATTTTTGACTTACGAATGAAAGAACTTTTCTTTCTTTGATTGAACATTTTTTTTACTTTTTTTTTTAATTTTACCAAAGACATAATTCATATACAGAAGAAGGTTTAGCTGCATTATTATTTATTACCATACTAATTCTTCACATATTCAGTACTAAATATACTTGTGCAAACAGCAGTGGTAAATTAACAAACTAGTTGGATTGAAATGATGACCTGTTTGTGGTTTCATTTTGCCACATGTGCCAGATAGAAGTCGTAACAAATTCCATGCTCTTTGTACTATTGATGAATTCATTGTTTTTCAGACTGTTTCAATATAATACAGCGACTAAAAACGTCAACATATGAAAAAAAAACTGCTTTCAAAAAACAGAGAAATTGTGACAAACGTAACTATAGAATAAACAAAGGAAACAGAACAATACATAATATATGCTATTGAGAGTGAGCTGCGGGTCTTCAGAACACTGGAATAATATTATTTATTAAACACTGGGATGTGCAGTGTTAATGTGTACAACCGTTTAGTAGGTTCTTTAGCGCAGATAACAAATTGTATTTAAAGATCGACTGAATAGCTAAGGGCGCTTCTCTGAACACGCGCACTTCATACTACGTTTATTGCCGCTATTGATTTATAATCTTTAGTATAAACCGTGTAATATTAAAAATAGAATTTAGAAACACAAAATTCTTGGCTGAATACAGTCATTATAAACACGTATCATTGAATAATGCCGGTATATATATATTAAAAAAAAATATATATATATATTTATATATAAATTGTATTCCGTAATATTAACAATAGTTTGAATAAATTCCTATGGCAAAAAAATTAGCAGTATGTATTAAAATAGAATTCTAAATATTTTTGTTTCTTTACAAAATTTTGTATGTTTATTTATTCTAAATTTTGCAACACTGGTATTTTATTACAATGCATTATTTACATTTTACAGTTGTTTTCATAAACGTGACTACAAATAATTCAATATAACAAAATTATAAAAAGTTTATAAAAAATTATCGATAAAAAATAACGAAATGTTGAATTATTTGTGTAACTCGTGCATATAATTTATTTATTTTGGATTATGTAGCATTAATATGTATAAACAGTCCATTTTTGAATTAACCAAAAAAGTAAACTTTTAACTGTAGCGCAATTAATTCATTGCATAGAGATTTAACATTAGCTGCATCGAATCATAGAGCTACGTATACGTATATATACGTTCCGTTGTCGATTTTAAAATCGTTATCCTTTGATAAAAAGAAAAGAATTCACTTTCTATTTAAAAATGGCAATGTAATTGCATCTATAAGACTTTTAGCCTAGCTGGCCGGCGTTCTCTTTTGGGTAACTGAACTATATGTCTTATATTTGCTTCCCAGAGATTTGGTCCTAGAAATACTTTGGACTAGAAATAGTCCATGTACAGTAAAGGTCCATTTCGAAACGTCAAAACACATAATGACCTTTCAATCTTATCCAAAGAAAAAATTTCACTCGTTAGAAACGTCAACAATAAATTTTCGGAAGGTGTAAACCAAGAATACTTTAATTTTTGGTGTAATATTTAGTGCTTATGCCTAGTGTGAGGAATATTTTATTCTGTTCATTTGGATCTTTTCGTTTTTTTAGGTATTATTAATTAATAAGTTGGAGTTTGGGGTAGCTTCATCTATTTCCATAGGTAGAGAATCATTTATTTAATGGTTGTGCCTAGGTTTAGGATTTTTTCAGGCTTTGTGAAATGTCTCGTGTTTAATAAGCCCATTTTGCCAAAATATCCAACATTAATCCATTTCATGCAGTGTACTCTGTACACAAGGTCCAATGTAAACTTAAACATTGTATTTCCTTTGTTAAATAGGAATTATAAACGTTGTCGTAGTTATATTAATATAATGTAAATCGTTGTATTTCCTGCTGTTAACGATACATTGTTACATTATAGATTATCAGCTACCCTGCAAGAGATTAAATGAGAGCTGTACTTCCAAAATTCCTCACGCATGGTAAAATAGGTGTACGATTTGGTGGTAAATGGACGTCAACAAACCAACAATGATGCAGTTGAAGGGTTTTACTCATAATTCCAAAGATTAGTTGTCGCTCTTTCGAAAGGGGGCCTTAACGAGCAGAGGACCTTTTCGTAAAATGTACTTTTTAGTACTGGATATTATCTCTGATAACCTTTAATTTGTCCCATGTTCATAAAGCTATAACTGTTGATTAAATACAATGTATAATCTTGTTAATGCTCGCACTGATTTATAAAATAATTAATTACCTAATAAACTGCTCATCTAGTCGGTAACCGATCTGGATCTATTACATTTTTATTTCGAAACAATTTAATATTTATTTTAAAATATTACAAAAGCTGCGACCTACATAATAATGAACACTATTAAAAAAATAGTTCAGCTGTCTTACTCACATCTGAAAAAAACATTAAGAGGTAACGGATTTTATGAATAATTAAATTTATATATAAATATATATATATATATATTTTAAGGATAAAATTAAAGGTTAATAAAATATGTTGCTATTACTAGTATGCATTACCATTTCCACTAATACCACGTTTAATCTAATAGATCTTTTTTGCACTTTCTGATTCAAACCACATTTCATCATTACGCTTAAAGCATTAACCACTATTTTACATAGAAAATCAATTAACGATTTCCAGTTATTATAAACAGAAAAATTTATCCGGATTTAGTATTATATACATTTAATTTAGTGAATCCGTGCATTCATATACGAACAAATAATTTTACAAAAAATATTACCTATATATATATATATATATATATATATATATGTATATATAGGTAGATAGATAGAATTATTCATATAAAAGTGTAAAATTTGGCTCCGGAATATATATATATTTGAATATTTGAATGGATTCAGGTAATTGTATCTGAATAATAATTTCTAGCTGGTGTAAAATTTTATACCTTTGTTCTTTTTTAGTTTACATTAATATTAGCTGTTTTAATAGTGTCTATTATAATTTTTTTTTTAAATACTGTCATTTAGGTAAATAAATGAGAAGCATTCTATATGCATACTTTATAATTATGGTTCCCGATTTCATATAAGTTAATAATTAAAATTATATTCCTGATTTATTCATTTAATAACGAATCACGATGTGTTTGAAAAGATAATTAAAAAGTTCATAATAAAAAGGACTTAAATAAGAAACAATGAAAGATTAAAAAATAATTCTTTAAAGATATTTTCTTAAAGTTAAAGTTTTAAAGATCTGCGTAAAATTAATTCGGTAAATTGTTTGTAATAATTAATCTTATTCTGACGTCAAAAAGTTAAAATTTGAGAAAGAGTAAAAACTAGAAAAAAAATGAATAGAAACAAAATAAAATAATTGCATCTGAAAGTAAGCTAAGACTTATTTTGGAATGCCGGAAAAATATCATTTTTAAAACAAGTTCTTTTAAAAATTTCTTAAGTTGTTGCCCGAAAATATTTTTAGTATCAAAATTATCTAAGTTTTTATATTATTACGATATAATAATTAAATACGAAGCAATGACTGGACAAGAAAAATAATCATTTTTCAAGGTACAGCATAATACATTAAAAAAGAATGTTGCACTGTAGAGAAAACTTAGAATGAGAAACATGACTATTGTTTTCCTTTTTGTATCTTGAACGTTTTTGTAGAATGAGCAAGAAATCGAAAAACTTTATATATATTATTATAATAACAATATTATAATATTCATTGGGTTCATATTTTCGTATTTCCTTTTTTCATTTAAAAAAAAGGATATGTGTAATTGATATTGTGTTATGTTAACGTGATACATAACATTGGTATGGATAGGAATTATAAATGATATTTAAAATATTTATATTTTTCTATATGATCTGATAAAATTTACGCATCGTCTTTAACTATTTCAATTCATTTCACGTACGTCTTTATAGTTGCTAAAGGTAGCACGTTTCTTCTGCTCACTAAGTATCATACCTTTCTCGAAGGTGACAACTGCTGGAGTTATTGATTATTTTATCACGCTGGTGATACAGATTCATTATATTTACATGAAGTTCTTTTACGTTATACTTAAGCATTAATAATAAAATGAAATATTTTTATAATAATGTTACAAATACAGAAAAACTTTATTTGCTTATATTAATGAAATGTAATAACATTAAATATAATATAATTATTTATTTATATTAATGAAAATCGGCTCTATATGATTTTTCTATATGACCACCGATTTTTTCTACCCATCCAGAAAAAAAAGAAACGGCTTAAATTTATTTGCATGAGTAGCAGAATTTTTTTATTAAATAATACTGTTATGTAAATATCGCACAAAAGATACAATATACTATAACCACATTTAAAATCCATGCATGTACTAAGGTGAACTAAAATTAACATAATATTTTATTTGATTTGAATATTAAGAAAATAATAATTAAGAATTGCAATATCTAGTGGATGATACAATCTGAAATGATTATACGATCATTATAATCAGACAAAATATTTTCCTCTTCTTTCTAAAACAATCTTTGGAAAACTCAATATGAAAAGAAAAAAACTCTAGCGCGGTTCTATAGAAGATAGAACAGTCGGTTCTGTAGAAGACCGACTTTACATTTCCGACGCTCTCATTACACTATTTCGCACAATTTTTAAAGTACAATGCACTACATATGTTCGTTAAACCAGCAGACCCTAAACACAAGCATCAAGTCTAAACTAAAAATTGTGACTCACTACATAAGTATAAATGAAAAATACACCAAGTCAAGTCCATCGTAACCTAAAATTAAGGTTATGTTGTCTGTCGTCAACCTTAAATTGTAGAACGACTCAACCAATCTTTATCAGATTTTCAATGGACAACTTCAGATAGACTACTACAACATATTTAAATTTCAATGAACTTGATCTAATAGTTTTGGAAATTTTCGAGCCATAATATTTTACGTATGAATGGTATTTCTGCAACTATCTACTTCAAAACGTAAAGAACATTCATTTTCATCCCTCAATCCTATCGTGCGAAAAAAATTACCTAAAACTGAGGTTAAGTTGTCTCTTGTCAAACTTAAATTGATTGTAACTCAGAAACGACTACAGTAATCTTCATAAAAGTTTGACAAGCACAACGTCAGATATACTACTAAACTATATTTAAATTTTAAATGAAATTGATTCAGTAGTTTTAGAGATTTTCGAGCCACAAGTTTTATACATAAGTACGTATATATATATATATATATATATATATATATATATATATATATATACGAGTTGCGACAATAAAGTAATGAGACTGATTTTTCTTTGCAAGATGTGGCAACCCTGCAGCTTGCGTAGGCACACCATCTTTGACCTTGGTCTAAAAGCAACTTCTAGTCCAAGCGGCACATTGATGCAACTGCTGAGTCGTGAGTTGTGCTGTAATAAGCGAACACGTGTTTGCGTCTCTCGTCACAGAATTGAAACCGCAAAATATTTCGCAACGGAATGCCATCTGTTTTTGCGTTAAATCGGGTGAAAACGCGACGACAACTTACGGTAAGCTTCAGAAGGCTTTTGGAGAGGAGGTTATGTAAAGAGCTCAAGTTTTTCGGTGGCATAAAATTTTTAGTGAAGGCAGAACGAATGTTGAAGATGAAAACCGCAGTGGACGACCATCAACCTCACGGACAGATGTCAACTTGACCGGGGTGCGTGAAATCGTACGATCTGATCGAAAGTTATCCGTGAAAATGATTGTACGTGTACGTGCCATCATTGCTGATACCTGGATTCTGCATCACGATAATGCGCCATCCCATACTGCTCTGTCAGTACAGCAATTTTTAACCTCAAAACAAATTTCAGTACTACCACAGCCACCTTATTCACCAGATATCGCTCCGTGCGACTTTTTTTTTTTAATTCCAAGAGTCTAAATGGTGGTCAAGGGAGACCATTTTCAATACCACACATGATGTCCAAAAATCTGTGACGAGGGTCTTGGAGGATATTATAGAAGATGAGTTCCATAAATGTTACCATCAATGGCAGAAGCGCTGGGCGCTTCTGCCATTTGCTGTGTGCAATCAGAGGGGAACTACTTTGAAGGAGAAAACACTAAACATGACTAAAACGGTAAGCAACATTTTTTTTCATATCAGTCTCATTACTTTATTGTCGCACCTCGTATATATATATATATATATATATATATATGTGTGTGTGTGTGTGTGTGTGTGTGTGTGTGTGTGTGTGTGTATAAAGAAATTACATTTTATTTGAATGCTATTTTCACATTTCTCATACCACAATACGTAAAGATAATTATTCATTTTCACTCCCTATTTCTATCATGTGACCGAAAGTAACAACGAACTTTTCCTCAAAAAGTTGGTAAAAAATATTGTAATAAATATAGTATCTTTCAAGTATTATCAATGTTTTGTAATATATCCCAGTTGCGCTCCTAGTAAGTCTTTACGAAAATAAATATATATTTTTTTAATTAAAATAAATAATTATGTAAAGCAGTTTTATTTTTTAAATAATTATCTGTAAGCGCATAAAATTAGTTAAAATTTAGCTTTATAGAAAATACCTATAGATTTTTAAAAAAGGAAATAATTTTTTTCAGGAAAATTATTTCTTAAACTGTGGCACATTATTATGTTATGTACATACCGTATCATTACAGTTATACTTTCGAAACCGATTTCGACTGTCACAGCACGATGTGTTAAAACCCGTGCTTTGTGTTTGTGTGTGTGTGTGTGTGTGTGTGTGTGTGTGTGTGTGTGTGTGTGTGTGCTTGATATAATTGCCTACAATTTATAGCCAAATCTTTTTCTAAAATAACCCACTTAATTTAGCAGCATTAAATTCGACGTATCACGAAATAAACGTTGTCCTAGTGTGATAATAAATACCCCTATTTTAGCTTTGAACAGTCGTGTTATTACTTTATACATGTTTGTTTGAATGTGTGTGTTCATGTTTATATGTGTATATGTGTGTATTACAGGCGAGGTGAAGGTTTTGAAAGGCATGGAGGTGGCAGACACACGCAAGATAGCGTGGTCAGACATGGTCCGCAAGTGACCACACAGGAAGTGGTAAACCCCCCTCATCTGTATAGCTTATGCCAATCTTTGCTGGGGAATAACAACAAGTGAAAACCCCCTTCTACATTTCCCAACCTCATACATGTTGTATGTGTATATATATTTATACTCACAAACGCACACACACATACACACTTAAATATTTAATCTTGAGCTATTTACATATTTAATAAAATTTAACTGTATATGTATTATTTCACATAAATCTTTTTTCACTCTTTACATTCTCTGGTTACAGAAATATAAACATGTGGAAGTATACGAAAAATAAGAAGGAAGGAATATGAAAAGTATAAAGACAAACATTAATGTACAAAAAGAAGAAAAGATTACATAAATTCGGTTTTAATCTTGTATCTTTCTATCCTGTAATTCTATGTGTATTTGTTATAAATATTTCACTATTTAATTACCTTATCTGATAATATTTAAATTAATTTTACGATAATAAACCTGGAAATAAGAAAAATTATTTCACATCAACAAAACGTATATCATGTAATGATATAGGTCTACAAAAATGCGAGTTTATATTTCATATATATTGTACCATTTTGGATAACAACGGCTGAAGTATCTAAACATGTCACTTATTTTCTCTCATTGTCATCAAGTTTCTTCCTGATATTTTATTCTGACAGTGATAAATCAACAATAACTCGTACTCGAAAGAGTAAGAAAGAAAAAAAGTTAAAGTAAAACGCAGAAAATGTTTGCATTCTAAAAAGTGGGTTCTATTCAAAAGCGTGGATATTCTTGATGGAATATCATGTTATTAAAGCCCAGTCCAATAAAGTAGTTATATTTTGAGACCAATATTTATGAACAAAAAACTATGTTAAAAAAATTTCATTACAGAAAATTTTCAGAAAAGAAAGTTTAAGTTGATCAAAATATCTGAAAAAATGCATAGATTTATACATATAAATAATCTAAAGTAAACTTTGTCATCTAAATCGTGAAAAAATGTAAGGGATTAAGAGTTTTAAAAATAAAGATAAATAAACGCTGCTGTCTGTGATGGGAGACAAAGTACATGGAGGACGCTTGGGACAGTTTAATTTTAAAGGTTTGCATGACTTCGAACTATAACATGCATCCGACTGGATTTCATGAGACTTGATGCGTATATAATTTCATATATAAAGAAATACATATAGGCTTCAAATCCTATGTGAGTGATTCAAACGGTGTAGTTGCATTTGGCGTTAACGCCATCTTATTAAATCGTTTAGTATATATTAGGTAAGTCTAAATATCGATGAAACGGATTAGAGAACAGATAATGTGATATTTATATACTGACAATTGTTATACTGTTAAAAAAAAAAAAAATCAAATTGTATTTACTGCAGTGTAAGGTCTGCGAGGCTAGGCCAGGGTTTTCGTTAACGGCCAGGATAGCAGTATCATCAGCGAACGTGGTGACGATGCAATCATCCAGGAACGGAATGTCCGCAGCGAATATAGAATACAACACAGGGTCGAGCACAGAACCCTGAGTTCACCCAATCCAATCTCAAAGAACCTTGAAAACTCGTCATTACATTTCACCTGAGCAAAACGCCCCTCAAGATAATTTCGCAAGACTAGGAAGTAGGGTTGAGGAAGTTGTAGTTTTAACTTGTAGAGTAAGCCTAAGCTAGGTATCCATACCTTATCAAAGGCCTGTTGGATGTCTAAGAACGCCGCCGAGCAGAATTTCTGCTCCTTCAGATACCCGCTGATGATTCTATGGGACTGTTCGATTGTGGAATGGCCACATCTGAACCCAAACTGATGGTCCGGAATTATACCCTTACTTTCCAACACTGGCCTAAGCCTGTACAGTAGTAGTTTCTCAAACAATTTAGACAAGACCAGTAACAGGTTAATTGGTCTGTAGGAAGAAACTTCCTGTGCAGGCTTCCCTGTCTTCAAAATCAACTCATTACTTTTTTAAAGGTTACATTCAGGCAAAATTATGAAATTACTATTAATGTGGGATAATAAAGTATCTATTATTAACTTCATTATTACCGATGTACATAATAATTATAGTTAAATAAAAATAATTTTTTTTTTTTTTTTATTAAACCAATCATATTTTAAACAGGAAAATAATTTTAAAAAAATTAATGAATTTGAATTCTGATCCGAAATTTAGATGACTTGCTAAACAGCAAGTCATCTAAATTTCTGATAAAAATGAAACCATTTTTATCAGAAGTAATAAGAAATTAATAGACTTAGTTTATAGTTAAATACAGCTGAATTTAATGGATAATTTTCTTTTTCAATTGAAAATATGAAATATAATAATGAAATTAGAATCATTATTCAATATTTAATTCAATTTCACGTTGTTTAAGAAGCCCTAAAAATATTGCATATAGCTTACTGAAGTAATGAATTGTAATTTAATACATTTTTAGTTCTCTCAGATTTAAAATAATTCATTTACATTAATAATAATAATAATAATAATAATAATAATAATAATAATAATAATAATAACAAACATTATTTGAAAGAAAGAAACATTTCAAACGCATTAAATTATTTTCATTTTCCTGATAATAAAACATTCGAGTACAGTTTAGAAATTCTAAATGTAAAAATATGGTTGTAAATTATACGAAAAAGGATCGGTCTCAAATAACATTTAACGTGTATTGTATTTTCAAGATAACCTTTTGTAAAAAAAAGGTTACACGTATTTATATATATGGTTGAAAAAGTTGTTATTTTTTCAGGATTTTTTTATGTTATTCCAGTCTCATTTCCATTTATATTTCATAAATGTTTTCCCTTTCAAAAACAAAAAAAAACGACATTTGCTGACGTAATTGGAAGATAAATACGTGTTTTAAATTTCACAGTTAATTTATATGTATGATTGCCTGAGGTGGAGCGAGAGTACAGAGCAGAACGTAGAGCGGTACAGTAGTCCTGCAGCGTCAGTCGCAACATGTAGTTCTTTAATAAAACTGAACACACAATTGTTTATATGCGTTACCGCCAGTAACGCTAGCAGCACACCATCATAGTTATACAGAGAGAGCGTCGGCAGATATAACGAGCTGCGCCGCAGGCTTTGTTTTTTCAATGTTACCGATGTTAAAGAGCAACAATATTGTTTATTCACCGCTGTCAGAAGCTCAGTGAGCTCGTTTACAGCGAACCTTTGGGCTTATAGAAACATTCCTCGGTGGTAAATAGTCTACTCGTTTCTGTTTTGAAGCCGCCACTAGTAGGAAGGCTGACCGGGTAACACGGTGGGTTGTTGCGTTATAATACACAGTACATACGACCGCCTAGCTCGATTTCATTGCGCGATTACCGTACTGGCTTCGCTTTCTGAACAGTTTTCCCAGAACAATCCTCTCAGGGGGAATAGCACTGCGCCGAGTATTAATTAAGCGAACAAGTATTGCCTAAGCTCCGACTTGGGGCAACTGCTTGTAACATTTCCCTTTATGACTTTTCCCAGTAGGAAGTTCGTTAAATTCAACTATAATTTAAATGCTTCATATTTATAACAAACATTCTAATTTGCAAATTAAATGCTTTAGAAATTTAATATTTGCTTAATTAGTTTTATTTTATTATAAAACTTAAAATATTTCATTCTTTATTACTTTGGTTACTGCGAAAATTTTATTATGGCTAAAGTTTTATATTATTTAAAAACTCTATAAATGTGCAAACTTTATGCAGTCTTATTATTATTTTTAAAGTAAAATATCTATGAATATATCTATGTATATTTATATACAGTAAAGTTATACATATTTTTATAATATTTCATTTATACTATGTTTATTGTTTTTTTTTTTTTTAATGAGAACATTAAATAGAATTTCATTAAAAAAGTCCATTTGGTTTAGCGACCTTACGATTTTAGGAAATTTCATAATTAAAAAAAAAAAAAACAATATTATCTTCAATTCCACTATGTAAATATATGTAACACATCGTTCTACGGCATTGTCAAAATTTTATAATATCGTTTAGATAATAATCAACTTACAACACTTCCTTGGTCAACATCCATCTCATAAACTGATAGATTTGTAAATACAGCATACTTGGGAATTAAATGATCGTTCTTTTGTCTAAGGGGGTTTTTCCCGTTATTCTCTACACAATATTCTATTCTTTACAAAAACAACCTCAAATTAGTAAAAATCTCTTCATCTCATGCTCTCATCAACTTATGTGAGAGCTTTAAATTTATAAAAAAAAAAAACAGTTCTATTGTTTTCATAGCATATATACTGTTTCATAACACTGAAAATAGATGCTTTATTACCATACCGGATTTTTTAATGCTTATTAATAATCGATTGTCAATGCTTTTTTTTTTCTACGAGGTTTACATCATTGTAGGATACATTCAACTAAACAATCTTATTTATTTAACTCGGTTACTAATATGAGTGATGGATATAAATCAGCTGAATTATTAGAGTAACCGATCATAATTACTGATCAAATATACTTAAGAAAGTTCACTGTTGAGGAAGTAAATGAGAGGAGAGGAAATTTCTCCCTTTAGGAATGCAGTAGCAATTGAGTTTCAGAAGTCTTTTACGTGTTTATTGCACCATTGTATTCAGCTCGTTTGAAAAGGAAATATAATGAATTAACTAATCAGTTAGTTTATCCATCACTTTATCTAATTCGTTAGCAATGGAATTATTAATAAAATAATTTTTTTTTCTCGAGACAGAGTAATAAGACTACATTCCATGTGTGACATTGGCAACGTGTGAAAAAATTTATCTTTAGAAATGACATTTAGTATTTCCTAAGCAAATGGAACAATTTCATTAAAAAATCTCTCTATTAGAAATTATATGTTTTTTTTTCTTTCTCTTATGTAAATGAACAAAACTTTAACAATGTAATAAATGTAGCTTTCTTCCGTTGATAGAGTTTTGTTAATTTTTGATATACTGTATGTTGTAATGTAGCCTATATTTACTACTATTCTCACGTTAGAATTTTATATTTATTTACTGTTTGCATGTATACCCTTTAAAAGCTAAAATGAATACTTACTAAATTTTATTAAAATAACTAAAAAAAATTACGTAACAAATTCGCAACCAGTTGTACTTTTATCAGAATTTTCCCTTTAAAAAATAATTTAAAAAATGTAATAATATTTCGTTTAAAATGTATTAATTACTTTCATGTGGAAACTGATAAAATTTTTTTTTCAGAATCTATCCTGCCTATTTGAAGTAATTTGAAGAAATGTAGTAGAATCAATGACACGAATATTTTACTTTAATATTCAGATTTGAATTAAAAGAACAACTATATATTAATCACTGATTGAACATTAAGTTTTACGCTAAGATAAAGAAGATAAAAAACTGATAGCATTAATAAAATAGGTCTACAGTATTCTTAAGTTCTCTTCAAAGGGTTGAAGCTGCAAGCTGCATTGAACAGATCAATACATCCATCAGTCGGAAAACAATAATGTTAACTATTTCAAGAACAAAATACCTATCGTAGCTTCGAAAACCATCTACGCACTACCCATTCTCTGTATTTTCCTTGTGAAACCTAAATTTACCGTCCACAACACCTAAAGATGTTTCCTGCTTTACTAAAGGGAACAAAATGCCTAACGTTTGTATTGAAATTCCTATGTTTATAACACTGTTATGGTAAAATGTCTAATTATATTTTAATTTTTAATTCACAGTTCATAAAATATATTTATAATAAGAGTTTTTTTTATGTTTTTATATTATTTAGAGTTATTATGCTGTTTTTCTCTTAATTTTTGTAATAATTAAAAGAAATTAATTAAACATTTTTGGCCTGTTCATCCTGAACCGTTTAATCTTGAAAGTAATTTTTTACAATTAGTTACTTAAAAAAAATTTTTAAAACGATTTTTTCATTTCTTTAAATTCCACGCTAATTATTTTCTTTCAGCTTATTTCTTAGATGGTATATCATTTTATGCCTGTATTACCCGCCCTTAGTTTGGTTATTCTTTTGTTTTTTAGTTTAAAATCCCGAACCTTCTTTTCATTACTGTATTAACTGACCAAGTGTGGTATTACATGGGTAAACGCGTACTAGTGGTTACATTAAAGTAATGATTATTTTCTTAAATTCTAGGTTTTTTTAATAAATTCAACATTTTTATCTATTACTTATTAAGATCTCTATTAAGAAAAACGCAACAAATGACGTAAAACAAATGACTTAATACGCTGAGAATTATTTGTTAATATTTAAACGAAAAATTGTTAAAAATATACTGATAAATTAAAAAAGAGAGATACACGTAAATTAATTATGTGAAAATAAGAAAGACATGATGGCTGAGCCAATACCGTATTCAGGAATGGCTCAGGAATCCCATGGATTGGGTTAAATTATCTTTTTTTATCTTAAATATGTAAGAACTTTATTAGAGTTAACACTGGCATTTTAGATCAAGTATTTTTCACAGATGAAGCGTCGTGCGTTCATCTTGGTGGATATGTTAATAGTCAGAACTTCCGGACCTGACGTAATGAAAATCCGCATATTTTTTTTTTTAATCTCCTCTACATCCACGAAGAATAGGCGTATTTTGTGCGGTTTCAAGGCGACGGATAATAGGACCTTTTTTTATTTGAAAAAAACTGCGGTTGCTACCGCCTACCAAAAAATTATCTAACAGTTCATAGACTTACTGCAAGAGAATGAGAGAATGAGTTGTAACAGGATAGCGCTACCTTCGATACAGCTCGGTCTGTTGTGGAAATGCCTCAGTATTTTTTCGGTGGAAGAATCATTTCTAAAAGATTGTGGGCACTAAGATCCTCTAATATTACCAATCCTTACTCCTTTCTGTTGGGTTTCTTAAAAGAAATTGTTCGTATGAGCAATCTACACACCCTGCAGGAATTAAAGATAACATCACCAATGCCATCCAGGAAATAGACAGGGTACAGCAATAAAGAATAGCCAGGAACATGGTCAAACGTGTTGATGAGTGTATTGAAGTGGATGGACATTAACTTTTAAACCTATTTAAAAGCTATTATAAACCTATTATAAATTAAACTATTATTCACAGCCTATCTAACTGATGGGGCCTCTTTTAGGTTGGAATATTCTGTTATTTATCTAGACAAAAACTACACATGTATGTACATATGTACGTGCATATGGGTGTCTAACTGTTTTTGCCTTAAATCTCAGGATTGACAGAACCGATTTTCTTTAAATTTAACTCAAATATTTCTGTTTTTTTGAAGTACGGTAAGGAAGTGGGAATATCTCGAAAACCCCAGTTTAGATTTTGCTTCTAAGGAAACTATTAAAACAAATTTGTTACTACAATGCATACAAAAATAATCAAAAATTAAAAAAATAAATCTGATGTGGAACTTCCTTGTACGCCTACTAAATTACATATACACATTTATTTTTTTAAATGAAAAGTACATAAAAGTTTTTGTTTTTTGACTAACTCTTTTTCATTTTTAATATTAACAGCCGGGAAATTCATGCAATACATTGCCAGCTTTTGTAAAGTATTAATAAAAATTAATATCTATCCATCTTTTCATAGCTTCACTACATTTTGTTTTTTTCATTAGATTTTTATGAAGCATATCAAATTTATAAGAATATTCTTTTTATTTTATATCAAATGGATTAATTTAATCTACAGTCACAAACATAATATTAGGGCTATGGTAATTTTATTTATTTATAAATTACCTTCTTGTTTCATTATTATTTACGATTATTATGAGTATTTAAATTTCTCTTCCATTAATTTAAATTAAAAACTATAAATTATGTAAATTTAAAATATATAAATATTACAGATGTAATAAAAAATTACTTTTAGAGATATCTATTAGAAGTAATATTTGATAAACCATTATAAACGTACCAACCATAGAATTATTATATCACAATCTATTTATCGACAATTGTAGAACGACTTCAATAAGGTAATGGAGCAAATATAACAAGGTATGATCTAGCCAATAAACTATTGCCTGTCGTACTAATGATCTTTATAATTCTCTTGCTGTATAATACAATGTATGTAATGTAACGTAACAATTGTTAAATCATTAGGCAGGACTCTGTTTGATGATAATACAACTGATGTGGATTGCTGTGGCTATTGATTTACATATAAACTACACAAATGCACCCTCATTCGCGCGTATAAATATACACATACTTACGAACATACGATTGATAACTCACTTCCATAGAATGAATTTCAGTAAACATGAACCTATAATTTCAATTCGGTAATGTTTTCTCCGTTTAGAATGGCAAACTTTGAAATATAACAAAAAAAAGTAAATATTCAAACCCTAATTTATTTAAATCAAACTAAATCTCCAGACTTATTGGAAATACAAAGTAACAGCCAAAAGTTTTATGCTTATTTTACTATTTTTCAATAACACAATTTGTTTGCATTCAGGAAAGAATTCAAACTAAATCCATCATTAAAATTATTAGGTTTAAAAAATATTAATAAATGAATTTTAATTAAAAAAAAAAAAAAAGATTTACCTAAAAAATATTGGACAATTGCGAGTATAAATCAATCACCCTCAGAAATGCAAATAAACACATCAGGATGTTGAAAATGATTTTTTTTAACAAGTTCTCTATTCGAATATCAACTGCATAAAATAAATTCACAAATCAAAAACAAGTAAAAATATTATAAAATTATAAAATTTTGCGGGTTTTTTCAATGATATATTGAAAATGATATTTTCAATGTTCTCAAAATTTTAAATTGTGAAATTTAGATTGTGATCACCATTCGATAGTGATAGAATTTTTTTTTTTGTAAATATTGAGACATCAAACTTGTTTTTATAAATTTAAATCAAAATTTTAAAGTAAAAATATCTTTATAAAGAGTTCTAAAAAACCTACTAGAATAAATTTAAATAGAACATGAAGTAGCTGAAGAAAATTTTATACTGTTTAACAGAGTAAGTACTTAAAAAAGTATAATAATATCAACAAATATTGAAATTAATCTGCTAAAATTATTAATTAAATTACATATATACATTTTTTTTTTTACTGATAAGTATATAAAATTTTATTTCAATAATAACTTCTGATATTTTTCATATTTTTTGTTTTATTGTTATTATTGAATTATTATTTATTGTAAAACTTTTTTTACAATCAGAGGTTAATAATTATTAATAAATCAATATATTTAAATTAAAAACAAAAAAGTTTAAAAAAAAAGAAGAAAATAAAGTCGGATTCGAACCGATGTGCTTTCTCCTTGTAAGATCCAAATATTTAATTAATTTAAATTTTATTTGGCTATAACTCTGGAACCAATGAAAATAAATACCACTTATGTATATCGTTGAAAAGCTCTCAATGACAGCTTATTACTGCAGTTAAGAAAAAGTCCGAAATACAAATGTTTTGGATTTTAAGCTTTTTTGAACAAATTTGGTACAGTCGATTGCGATTAAAAGGGGAGGTGCACAACTAAATGTTACAACAGTCCTAAATCCAAAATTTCAACATTCTACGGCCAATCGTTTTTTAGTTATGCGAGATACGTACGTAAGCACATACATACGTACATAGAGACGTCACGCCGAAACTAGTCAAAATGGATTCAGTGATGGTAAAAATGGATATTTCCGTTTAAATCTGAAAACCGAAAATTTTGTCGATCACAATACTTCCTTTACTTGGTACAAGGAAGAAAAAAGGGTAAATTTTAGCATATTTTTCGTTAAATGTACAAAATTAAACTTTAAGATTGCTAATAATCTAATTATGATTAACTGAAATCTAAAAACGAATAATGATTTAAAAAACTTTAGGACTAACTGAAAAAAAGAAATCTGCATGACCATATTATTCTGTTAAAAGATAAAAAATCATTTAAACCTAACTTTTACGTAATTTTTATATATATTTTATAAATACTTATATGCTAACTTATTATTATTATATGTTAAACTGAATATAAAAACGAGTAAAAAAAAGAACAAAGAGTAATTAAGTTATAAATAAAATTCTTTGAGGATAGGTAGTAATTAATCTTTTTTATAAGACATATTTGATTAGTACTTATATCATTTTATATAACAGCTAGTAAGCATATTTTTATATTAACTGTACTTTTCATTACTTGTAGGATTTTAAAAGAGTTAATTATAAATTTTAAATAGCAATTAACAAGAAACGTTTGCAGACTTCTGTTCTAAACTCACAAGATTTTTTGACTTGAAATATAAATAAAAATATTTAATACTATTTTCTAAAAAAAAAAATTTTTTGTTAGATAATTTAAGAAGTACTTACGAAAATAGGAAAAAAAATTTTTCTATTTTAATTATAATATAACGGAAAAAATAGTTAATTGAATGATTGTTTAACTTACAAAGTCATTTTATCCTAAACAAATATACATACAGATATATACAAACAACAACGCGCAAACTCTATTAGTTAATGTTTAATTATTTAAATACCCAAAATTATTTACTGCTGTTAAATTAATTTATCGTGTACTGAATTTAGATGTGAACATAGATTTTAACGGTTTTGCCACATAATTTTTCCTTCATAAGAGTTTTGGGGGCTGAAATGAAAATAAATTTAAAAAAAAGGTTTTGATGCAAAAGTTGTTAACTTTAATTTAATTCTTTGATGTGGTTTTTCAAGAGATAATTAATACAAAAAGTGGTTTTAAAATATTAGAGTAATGGTCAAATTTAAATATTTCAAGTCGTAGTTTTTAAGTAAAAATCATGATTAAAATTTTTATGCAAGCTTAACTAGGATGTTTTATAATTTAGATTTAGCACATACAGGAATGATTTATTTGTTTGTTCTTTTATTGGTTATGCGTTTTGGTTATTTTGTTTTATATCGCGATAATATTATTAGATTAAAAGATTTCTCATTATATTTCTACGAAAATAAAATTTGTGTAAAGAAAATTTGTGTACTTTATTCACAGCATTACTAATACCTTTTGATATCTCAACGAAAATATTTCCGTATATCCGATATAGTAGAGTAGAATATATACAGAGTGGTTGTTAGTACACATAGAAACGGACACATCACGTAATCCCCTATAAAAGTACTGAAGGAAGAGTATACTACAACAAAGAATAAAGGAGTGAGTTGATAAAGCAGAACAGGAAGGACAAGGACTTTTCATTCCGTTGTGTAGAATCCCAAGACACGGGGGCGAGGATAAGAAGGTTTGTTTTCAAACCCCTTAATTTTGTTTCTGCTGTCACGCTGAGTTCGTCTTTTCTGAAATACCATAGCAAAGGTCGCGTCTAGCTAGCTGCTTGTTTCTTTCCTGGTGTCGTGGCGTGGTGACGTTTTTTAAGATCCTATCCTCTACTACTTCAGCTTCTACTACTCCACTGTATCCCCTGATGTTTAAAAGCCTCTTCCAATAATGCAATCGGCTTCCGATCTCTTTTGTCATTCTAAGAGAACAATAATACCCATCCCTCTCTCTCTCTCTCTACTCATTCTCTTCTCTTATTCCTCATTCCATTTCCGTCTGAAGCTCTATTTTTCCGTTACCCGTTACTCTTTTTCTTTTACATTTTATCTAAATCTTTTAAACTTACGAAAATCCCTCATTACCGAACCATTACTTTACTTTGTACTTGTTAAATAAATACTGCATTATGTCAAAGAGTATTATCAATAGTAAAACTATTTAGTAATAAGATTATTTCTAAAAATAATTCTAACAAATTTCTTAGTCGCACAACAAAACTAAATAAAAAAAGAAAAGAAATAAAACTATTAAAAGTGTCATATTCATTTTTAACAATTTTATTTACCTATAAATTTATAATCCGTTTTAAAGAAATTTAACAAGTTTTTCATTAAATTACGAAACAACCGCTATTTTTGAAAAGACTTTTGGCTTCGAAATTTGTTTGACTTTTTTTTAAATTTGGGGATTCCCGCATCAAGGGAGGGATATAAAGTGATTTTAGGGGCTTTATTGTTTAAGGAAATACGTTTTGAGAATTAAAAATTTGAAACTGCGAAATGTTTTCTTTTTTCATTTTGGAGGCTCTTTTACCTCAGGGGAAGCATTAGGCTAAAATTATTCTTTAAAAAAATGTGGAGATAATAAATTCAAAAAAATAATTTTTCAAAATTGTTTAAAAAATACAAAAAATATACTTATAATTTTAAATAGAGTTGTAATTTTATAGGAAGGAGGTTTAAATAAATTTAAAAAAACTTTAATTAAAATTAATAATTTTTGTCACCAAAAACCGTTAGTGGGAGATGAACAAAAAATATTTAAGTCGTTTGATGGCCTATTGATGAAAAAATTATAGATGCAAAAAACTTCAAAAAGTCATTTATTGAAGCCAGGTATAATACGAAAAAAATAAAATCATTTTTTGGGAAGGGGTGAATATTAAATATAAATTTTTGATTAAAAAAATTTTTTTTTTCTGAAATGCTCCAGTAAATATTTTACATTTTATTTCGGCTAAAAAAACTCTACTCCTTTTTTCAATTTTTGCAAAATTTAATACTTTCATTCGCTCCAACGGTTGTACCTATCTACAAAGTTTGAAGAAAATCGGTCAACGGGTCCAGAGTTATAAGAACAACATAAATATGTACGTACATACATACGCACAAACTCTGTCAGACTAAAATAGATTTTTTTTGGACTTGAAATCATTGGAATAAATAATTTTTTCGTAGATTATTTACAATTTATTGGTTAAAATTTTTATTTTTTTAAAAAGTTTCCTTCTTAAGGAACAAAATTTAAAAAAAGACATTTTTTTACATTTTTTTTACCAATCTATATATTCTGCCGTCATAGCTTAACAACATGTATCTTATAGCCACGAAAAAAATAAATATTGATTACAATCAATTACAAAAAAGTTATAGAAAAAAGTCTACTATTTACTTTTTAATTTATTAAAATTAGTTTTAATTTATTAAAACTGCAATATGGTCTTTTAATACTTACTTGTAATACGGATAGTAATAATCATATTTTATAAACAAAAAAATAAGTTGTTGTATACTCATGATATAACTGTTGTTGATTTGTAATAACCCACCGTTACATGAATCTTAAGGCTTATATTATACAACAGTTACAGCAAGAAAATTTCTTAGTGAGAGTGCAATGTAATTGCCTTAAGATAAGCGTTGATTAGTAAAACCTAAAAGAGCAGTAATTTTTTCTTTCACTGGCGGACGAACATCCTAAAAAATTTTGTTTTCTATTTTAATTATAATACAACGGAAAAAATAATTAACTGAATGATTGTTTAACTTACAAAATCATTTTATCCTAAACAAATATACATACAGATATATACAAACAACAACACGCAAACTATATTAGTTATTGTTTAATTATTTAAATACCCAAAATTATTTACTGCTGTTAAATTAATTTATCGTATACTGTATTTTGATGTAAACAAAGATTTCAACGGTTTTGCCACATACAAGTTTTTCCTTCATAAGAGTTTTGGAAGCTGAAAATAAAATAAATTAAAAACAGTTTTTAATGCAAAAATTGTTAACTTTTTAATTTAATTATTTGATATGGTTTTTTTCAGAGCTAATTAATAAAAAAAGTGCTTTTCAATATTAGAGTAAAGGCCAAACTTCAAATATTACATACAGATATATACAAACAGCAACGCGCAAATCTCTATAGATAAGTTAAAATTTAATTATAAAATATTTCTAAAAAATCTAATACATTTATTTGATATACCTAAGAGAAAAACCAAAAGGTCTTTAAAATAAAATAAATATCTATAAATATCCACTCATTTCGACTGGTCATAATCGGTATCAGCAGACAAAATTATACTTTGTTCTATAGAGATAATTTATTGTAGTGCTTTTTAAAGTTTTTTATTAATTTTATTTTTAAAATTCATTTTTTCGCTGTTCATTAATATTTATTTTTAATCAATTCATTTTTTATCTACTTAAATTTGTCAGGTGAAAAACTTGGATATTTATGGTGTTTTTGTAACCGTCTCTTAATTTTTCCGGACTCTTTTATTTCAATAACCGTATAAGTTAGCACTTATTTATTTACATTTTATCAAGTGGAAGGGCGTTGGAGTAATCTACCAATTTAAATGTGCGTAGCGTATTTTTCAAAACTTCGACTCCCTCTGGAGAGCCCTCGATGTTACAATCGAAATTTCCCGAAAAACGTCCCCCCTATTTTTTGATGTAGATGAATCTGGTCTCAAAAACTGGAGGCGAATAGATGAATTCAACCGTACTGAATTGGTAGATTAGTAGGCATAAACAAGTTAAACGAAGTCTTTTTTTTAACTAATCGTATTCCCAAATTTGTCCCGTATTATGCCTCATCCTATTATTTTGATGAATCCTCATAAAAATTATGAACAAATCGCAAACCGAGACTGAGTTCAACAATATTAAATTAATTCATCACTAAATTTATATTAATGTTTAAGAAATCTAACGATACAGAAATAAAAAAAAATATATTTTAAAGTTACTAAAACATTATAAAACCTAATAAATTTAAAAAAAAACTTTTAGAAAGAAAAATATTATTTAAAATAAGATACTACCTTCTTTTATTTCAAAAGGTAAAACATTCCTAATCTGTAAATCCTACTATAAAAAATCAAAGAGAGTAATCTTTATATCCGTAACTATAAAACATATGTAATCTTTGCTGTAAAATTCTAAGGCACTGAAGTTTTCTTGTGTAAGATTTATAACATAATTTTATTAAAAAACGTATTCTTTAAAAAAAAAGATAATAAAAAATTAAATATTTTTTCAAATTTCAATTTTTTTAATCTGACGTCATTTTAACAAACTAATGACCACCAATAATTTAAACCTTTATCTTAATGTTAATTTTAAAACGCTGACTCGGAAGCTCTTTAATTATCCTATATTAAAGAGAAATGTTTGTGAACAATTTTTTTTTTTGTCATCCTGACCCCGTAGGGGAAGACATCCCTTACGGGCTTTACCGGAGGTCATCTTCAAAACCTCTACAAAAGGCATCTCTCAGCTTTGTTCTCGCCTCAGTCAGGATGCCACCGATGTGAATACCACATATGACATTCTCATCGGTGTACTATTATTATTAAGAACTCAAGAAAATAAAATAAAATACATCTAAACTAAGTCTCAAAGAAGACTGAATAACAAAAATAAGGAACTGAAATCCATTTTTTTTGGCAGCCCTATTTTTTAGTTTTGAATATATCTTTTTTTTTATGTTTTATTTGATGTGTGAATTTCAAAACTATACGTATATGAAAAAAAACATTCGCAAGAAACTACACAAGTGAGAGATCACCAAAAGGTATTTGATAAAAAATAACGAAAAGAATATAGAAAATTAAGTTAAAAAACTAATTCCTAGCATGAATTATGGGATCACTGGAACGTGATTGTGAGTATTGTTATTATTACTGCATGTAATTTTCGTAATGATCTTTTAAAATGTTTCAGAGAAAATACTTTGAATTTCAGAATGGCATCTTTATAATCAAAGCAATACCGAACAATTACAAAATATAAAAAAAAAACATTTCAAAACGTTTATATAGACCTCGTAATTTTTTGTTAAATAAAACTGTTTACTTAATGCTTAGGTATTCTGGAAGAAATAAATTGTGGATTCACAAAAGTAAATACTATTCATGAAATTTGATAAAAATTAAGACTTGAAATAAATAAACAGACATTTTATCTATTTAGAATCTTCTTACTTTGTTTTATCGATGTAAAACGAAAATAATTTATTAAAAGAACATAATTACTAATTATCTTCTCACAATACTAATCTTTTGATAATCAACACTTTTAATTTAAAAATTAATTTGTAACGTATTTATAATTTAAATTAGATTACAAGAAACTCAAAACGTATGTAAAGTTGTATAAATTTTAAATGAATGCATATAATTTTTATCACGTACATAAAGTAAATCATGTTTTAATGCAGCTAGTGAATATAAATTCTTTACGTGGAGAACGATTAATTGATGATGCGTGATTAAGAAGACGTTGCCATTTGTACAAAATTTACCTCAAGGGTTTAATAAATCCGATAAAACTCCTATATGGATAATGAAAATTCCCCCTTTAAGATAAAACTGCAGCAATACCATCATCTTAATCACATTTAAAACTAATTTCTACATTAGATAATAGCCTAAGACTGTAATCTTACGAGTATAAATCTTTTACGCAATAAGCTTGTATTATGTGATAATTTTCTGTTAGCGAAAAATTGTTTAAATTTTAAAACGAAAACTTACGCTGGAGGTAAAAAATTTGATATAATTTATTTCTTTGTATTTTTATATTTTAAAATACGAACAATTAATTAAATAAACAATATTTAAACATAAAAAAAATGATAAAAATCTTATTTATGTGAAATTAAAAAAAAAAATTAATCATTTTGAGCTGAGAACCTACATATTTATAAGCTTGATAATATTTAACGGCCTTTTTCCAATGAAATAAGGAATTTCTGTTTTCAAACCTAGATTAACATGTTTCCCATCATCTGACTACTTTTTCGTATATTTTACCTTACTGAAATTCTGTTGTTTTAATTTTTCCTTTTTTTGATTGAAGATTTAATTAATTCACCACATAAGCTTTGAAAGCTTTATATGTGGGAGGTGGGATTATAGAAATGGAATTTGTAGCGTATGAAAATACAATCCTCGACCGGGATTCGAACAGAAGGATAAATATCGAAAGTCTACCATTCCACCACGAAGATCGGCATTTCTTTCTTTTAAAGTTTTAATAACAACAATAATACAGGAAAAATTCTGAAGACTAACTTTCTATTATATTTTTGTACTTTTTAATCAGTTTTGTTCAAATAAAAATTTTCAAATATAAAGAGTATGAAAATAAAATTGGCGCGAAAGATATTTTTCTTACCAGATGTTTAAATTAAAATTTAACTGCTGTTAAACGAGATAAATGCCTATTTTTAGGTATAATGATAATTTATTTTTTTTGTTTCAATTTAACTAATCACAGGAGTTCAATTTTAATATTACGTTATGTATTTTACCAACTACAATCTCACAGCGCAGTAAGTTACTAACGAAAGATGAATTTGTAGGATATGAAATATACTAAGCCTGACCGAGTTTCGAACTCAGAACCTTCCAGATGTAAGGCAGATATGTACCAATCCGACAAAAGTAATAATAATAATTATAATGACCTCGCTATTTAATTTTTTCCGTAAGAAATAAACAAAACAAAAAAAAAATTATGAATGATTTATCAGTATTTCAATTTTATAAAAAAAGAAAAATAATTACACATGGGATTGAATTTTAAATGTAATCACAAGAATATAAAATCAACAATTGTTTTTGTTTGATTTTAGAATTCAACTACTCCAATAATGTAATAATTCATCACAAAAAGAACAATAAATTACTGATTAATTTCAAATATTTTTTCATAATTCTTCATTCAGTACAACCAGTATCATGTATCAATACATACAAATCCTATTGAAGGCATAAATTATAAAATTGATTTATTAATTTAAAAAAAAAATATTTTTAACAATATTAGAATGATTGAATCTTATCAAATTAATTCAGTTTTTATAATATATGTATTTTATCATTACAATTGAAGGAACATAATTAAATTTAATAATAAAAATTATCATAAACCCCATCTGTAACACAAAATTAATCTATTTTTAAACTATTTATTTTTTTGTAAATACATTTTCACCGTCTTTAAAATAATTATAAAAAAATGAGAAAAAATGTTTAAAGCATTTTTTTTTTCAACTTAATAACTGTAGAATCAGACGAGGTATTTATCGCTGGTTAGTCATATTTTATCAACAATTAACAGATGAAATTTCATCTCTACGTAAGAGAATTCATACAAATTGAAATTCTTGCTTTCAAATGAAGAAACATGTTGCTAATAAAGGTATTTTTGGATCTTATCTCTTCTAAATGATTCTAGTTTATCAGACCATTCGTTGTTACAATATATAAATGTGGTAACGGGGTTATAGAATTCTCCGTTAGGCGTTCAAAATTTCATTGGATGGATAGTAACTATATAATTTTAAACATAGAATAAAAATTATTAATAAATTTTATAAAATTACTAATAATATTATTAAATGAAATAAAAAATTCATTAATTTTTCTAAATATATTAGTTATAAATATTGATAACAGTATTTCATTTTTTGACATCTGTCAGATTTAAATTTTCGTCGGATAATCAAACTGATATTTGCAAGATAAAAGAATCATATTTTTTCGCTATTACATGGCTTTATCAATTAGTATGTTGCTTACAATTATTGAATACTGGTATGCTTATGTATTTTTCAAGATTCAAGATTAAGTTTTTGCTGTTCACAAAATCATAATAAATTATGAGGATAAAAAAAATAAATAATAACTTTACGAAATGTAATTTATGAAAAGTGATTTTTAGAAAGTTATAAATTTTGAAATTTTACCCGATTATACTTACGAATGTGCATTTTTTAATTTACGATAAAATGTACGCTCATTTATTCCTAAAAAAATTAAAAGTTCTCTTTTACCAAAGAGGAAAGTGTTTTTTCATTACAAATGTTAATATTCGTTTATTAGAAGAGCTCCTATAATTCTTCAAGTTTGTTAAACAGATTGGTTAAATAATACTAATTATATACACTTACAATTTCTGAATAATTTTTAAGGCATATTTTAATACTCAAATATTTATCGATTACCACCGAATTATAATTGTTTATTTTGCACAAATTTCATTAATTTATTATTTTTTAGTAGTACTTACATTAATATTATTTTGTGTAATTATTATTTTTATTTATGTATACGGACTACAATTAATTTTATTTTTTATTTATTAATTTTGTAATTCTTGTCCGATACAGGTTTTTCTATTGTTAAAGAAGTTCCAGTTTTTAAGGATAACACACCAACAACTTCGGACATAATTTAGATAATGGATAAATTAAAGTACCACCGGTAGGCCGAATATCATCTGAATTACTGTAGGCTCTATACACTGATGTGCAACAGTATATTAAGTTTATCACAAAAGACAACAAAACACCTCTTACCTTTGTAAGCCCGTCGCAGGATTTTTGTAATTCTTTATATTGCCTGTGTTACTTTTTAAAGTGACATGACCATACAAGATCATTTTCAAATACTTTTTTATTGCTTATACAGGTAGAAAAGTATCACATTTAATTGGAAATAATTGTAAAGAGTACTTAAACAGATAAAATATTTAATGTAAATTGAATGAAAAAAAAAGTTATTAATATTATGATTTATTGCGACATTGGAAAAGTTCTCACACATTTAGTACATGTTTATGTTTTGTGTATTCAATTGTTTGTATTTGTTTTTGTAATCTGTAACGAAATAAAAGAGCTATCAAAAGGCCGTTTGATCCATTACAAAGCAAAAAACACAGTAAAAGTAAGGTTTGTATGAGAATGTGTGATGCGAGACAGATCTGACAAAAACTAATGAAAAATCCTAGCAAGAGTAACAAAGGGCTGTCAAACTGCTTAGTTGGATAGAGGAGCAAAGCAAAGAAGCGCCGGCGAGTTAAAGTGGGTGAGCTTCTTTGCAAAGCGGCCTGCTACAGCGTAGTCGCGATAGGGTAAAGTTGGGAGGGAGGGGAATTCTGTGGAAATGAGAAACGCTCAGCTTCACTTTATCTATCTATTCTCCTTCCCTCAAATTCAAGACTATTGTTGTCGGACCCCTCCAGGACGTCGATACTGCTTTAACATTACAGTAAATTCCTTAAATTCCTGAACACCAGAACCAGATTACTCGACCGGGCATCTTCAAACCGTTATTCAATACAATGAATAGATTGTGGATAAAATAAAACAATAGCCGATACGAAATGAAAACAAAATAAAGTTAAAATTTATTTTTCACTCATATACGTTGTGAAAGTTTTATCACTATTTCCAATCAGCCCGGCCATAAATTTTAAAATTTATCTAATATAAATCTTAAAGGAAAGGGGTTTTAAAAATAAATAACAAACAGTAAACTCGATCAAAATGATTCACTATATTAAAATAGCGGAGTAAATAAAAAGGTTGCTGTAAATATATGCAACGAATCCCAGACTGTGATAAAGATTTGGTAATTTTGCAAGTGGTTGACTTAGAGAGAAGAGTCAGTATTCGCTTAGGAGTTTATTTCATCTTTATCTAAATAACGCCGGTTGGAAAATAGGGTTTAATACTCCCTCATATTAAACCCCGTCAGATAAAGCAGCTTAGACATAAATTCTCTTCACGGATAGTCTTGATTAGTGTTGTATTAGTTAATTCATCCATTTGAGAAATCAAACGATTCTCAAATATTTCACGTAGGAATTCCACGCTTTATCTTGAATTATAAGCTTTGTTTCATATGATTGCTCTTGTTATAATTGTATGTTGCCGAGATAATTCTATTTAAGCTAAGGCTAAAAGAAATAGTAGAAAATCTTGACTAGTCGTTCTAGAGTAATTCTGGTTTTATGTTACTAAGGTTCTCGAAAAAAAGTCCTGTAGACAATCTTTCTTTAATAGTGTATAAAAAAAAAATAATTACCATTGACTGCAGTGGATCTTTGTAGAAATTTCTTGAGTTAGTATGTCACCAAAAATGAAAATTCTGCTAACAAAATTACACATAAAAATTTGCCTCATTATGTAAAATATTATCGTATCTAGTAACGATGTATTTATATGATGTACTTCTGAATTTTTCAACAAAATGTAAAAATTGTAATTTTCCACGAAAATTAGTCGTTTTATTGTAATTTGAACTATGCCGCCATAATTATCAATTAATTAATTAATTATTGAATTATTAATTATTATCGATCATTAATGAATGGATTATTCGCATTGATTATTAATAATGGATCATTGATTAATTAATAGTGTGAATTAATTAATCGATAATTGGTTGCTTTCATTTGAATTTGGCAGCGATTAAAAAGCAAGACCTATAAAAAATAATACAGGGAAGACTGCAAATATATAAATATAAAAAGAGTGAGTGTCTTCAAATTGAGAATTAACTGGATTTTTTTTATAAAAAATCTTTGCACGTCCAATCTTCATGTAACTGCAAACAGTTTTCAATGGTCCAGTTCTCTTCAATTTACGAACGGAACCTCTCTCATTATACTTTGTTATTTTATATAGAAGAAATTTTTCAATTCAAACTATTCCTTTGCCTCGATCTGTAGTTATCGTTTCAAACAGTGGAAATGAAGAGAAAATAACTTAACATGAAGTTGAAAGAAATATACTGGTTGCTGATCAGGAGGTCTGAATTATCTTTGTCTAAATTTTTACATGAATTTTTACACTTGAGAATTTTGAAAACGATTTGGACATATGGCTACAACTATGGAATACGACAAGCAAGACAGATTTTGAAATCATAGAGCGGTTTCAGAACAAACTGGAATGGTGTATAGCTGAGGCACCGTGGTTTGCTAAATACAATGAAACCCACGAATATTTGGATCTGCGGTACCTCAAGGATGAAATACAGCGTTTCAGTTTGAAATATGAACTTCAACTTAACTACTTGGTTGTAAATCTTCTGGAAAACCTTTTCGTGAGGATGTTATAAGCGGCTAAATGTTCTGAATTTTAGTAACTCTATAATGTAATTACACCCGCTGAATGTTGTGAATTAATTAATCAATCCTTTATTCCATTCCTCTCTGTTTCTGTTTTCACATGCAATTTTTATTTTTTTCATTTTCGGGTTTTTCCTTCTCCAAATGTTTCATCAATCTGCCTTTTTTGTGATTCTTGTTATTTGTTTTCTGCCATTATTATGATTCGTTATTATAATTTGTTTTCTATTATACTTCTGAAAGTACAGTTCGCCAAAACTACCTTGCAGAACGTTCTACGTTTTACATTCTACTCTCAGACGTTCTTAATAACAATAATAAGTAATTTTTGAGGAATCTCAATGAGATTCCTATTTAATATCAATTTATGCGATAAAATTTATTTAAGGTTCCAATAGAAATGTAATCGATTGTAAATAAAAAAAATAAAAAAAATTATTCGTTTTAAAATAATTGTATGTATCTTCTACCAAGGTAAATTAATTTTCGCCTAACGCAATAAAGGGAAAAGTTTGATTTTTTTAGATGGCATGCTAAAAATGGAATTACTCCCCTAACCAGAGGGAAAAAAAGATGGCATGCTACGAAGTTTTAGAAGCATACGTTTAATTGCTTGTTTTTGCCGATTTAGTAAACCAAACAAGTTTTCACATTTAATAAAAAATGAATAAAATTGTAGCCCAAGCTTTTATTAAGTACGTAGTTTTAAAACATTTAACTCCGACGTATATAAAACAAGAGCTAGATTCCAAGAGTTTAAAGGATTCTTTACCTTCGTCTTTGAAGGAAATGAAATAAGCTGGTTGTTGAATTTAAACAAGGTCATACACTGATTCCAAATGTTGAACGACCTGAACGCTCAAATACCTCGACCGATTAAATCATCATAAAATCCGCAATGGTATTTAAATGATCACCAACTGATGGTAGAAAATTTGCTGATATTACAACCGTCCAGATAGACGACTTTACCCACCGGGTTGGTCTAGTGGTTAACGCGTCTTCCCAAATCAGCTGATTTGGAAGTCGAGAGTTACAGCGTTCAAGTCCTAGTAAAGCCAGATATTTTTACATGGATTTGAATACTAGATCGTGGATACCGGTGTTCTTTGGTGGTTGGGTTTCAATTAACCACACATCTCAGGAATGGTCGAACTGAGAATGTACAAGACTACACTTCATTTACACTCATACATATCATCCTTATTCATCCTCTGAAGAATTATCTAAATGGTAGTTACCGGAGGCTAAACAGGAAAAAGAAAGATAGACGACTGCACTTCACACAATGTTTTGGGTATGAAAAAACCTTTCGCTAAGTGTTTGTCACATCTGTTAACAGTCGATAAAAAACTCTAATAACATGAAATGAAGTTTGTTAACATTTTTATTACCGTTTAACAATAGTTAATTGAATTTTGTTTATAATGTTTATTCGATTTAATAATAGAAAATAAGTGAAGCCAAAAAAGATGTCGAAGGTAATTCAAATTTATTTAGGAAAAGTAGAGCGATTTTTAAAATGATTTCATGTTGTTCAACCACCTACATCATAGTATACGATCCGCTATTAATTTTAATATACTATTTTTAGTTCAATAAGAACGATTCCTGCTCAATGAAATTTTAATAATTATAACTGATATTCTTCCATAGACAATTACTGAAATTATTTAGTTTGATAAAATACTATAAAGAGAAAAAATATATGCAACCTGCTTTTGTAGTTTAGTGGTTTAAAATATGTAAATTAAAATGACACATATTTCTTTTATTCAAAATATGCATGTCGTATGAATATGTAAATAAGGTAGATTTTTCATGTAAGAAACCATAAAAGTTTAAAAAATGAAAAAAATATTTTAATATGACGTATAAATTATTTTTCATGCAGTAGTTTCTGCAAAAATATTAAACAAATATCAGCTGTATACCATCTCATCAAAATAATGTATACAAAAAAATGAGATGAGGATTTACCAGTGAGGGACATATTTATTGTATTTTTTATATTTCTTTAGTTCAAGGACCGAGATGTTGCTTTATGAGAACGTCAAAAGAAAAGAGTATAAAATAGTCATTTTAACGTAAAATCGTTTTCAAGTTTTAATAATGGAAAATGAAAACAGATGATTTATTCTTAAAAATGTTTCGATTAATCATGTATATAAATGAGAAAATAAGATTTAAAAACAACTTGTCAATACAAGTTGTTTTCAACATCAATATGTTGAATCATCATTCATTAATTACGATAAATGATCGTTCATTAATTAAGACAAATTTTAATATTTATAATTATGTGAATTAACTGTTAATTTTACTAAGAATTAAAGCCTTATTTAAAATTTTATTTCCTATGTTTTTTAGTTTCAGGTAATTAAAAATAATAAAACTTCAAAAACCCTGAATTTTTCTTAATAAATATCTTTAGTTACTCACTATATTTACTTCATACTAAGTTATTCAACAAACTTATGTGATGAAAGGTAAAAGGAGTTTAAATCCCAAGGAATTTTTCACAAGTTAACATTTTAAACCTGTATTTTCTCTTATAGGCTGGTGTCAGGAAGAGCATCCAGCGTAAAATCTCAGTCAAATCGAAAAGTGGTAAATGGAGTTAAACGAAAAAATCCGCTATATAAAATAATTATTTTCTCCTCATTTTGTCAGTGAACCATAGACCAAAAAACCAGTAAAGAATAAAGGAAGATAAAAAAATTAGTCTTTTAATTAATGATTACAGGATTTGTAAACAAAATTTATAAAAACTATATTTGAAGATTAATTTTGAATTAATTAAATTCATTATTAAACAGTAAATTTTTATTTATTGAAGTTATAATTACATAAAATTATTTTAAATATGTATCAGTATACCTGGCTAAAATTTACAAGCAAATAGAGAATAATCTCATTTTAATTTTCCGCATTCTAAAATAATGAATCAATTTAACCATAACTTATGAAATCCATAACACGTTGAAGTATTTTGAAATAAATAAAATATTAATTTTTATAACACACTAAAAACAATATTTATAATTTTAACTATTAAATAAAGAACACTGCAAAAGATAAGTTAAAATTACAGCATATAAATAGGAGATGCAATCATAAAAATATAATATGAAATACAAAAAAGTTAATAAAGAATAATAATAAATAAAAAATATATATAAATATCAAATACAATAAAATTTAACAGCAAATATAATAGTAATAATAATAATTAAGCGATATAAAACATGTAGAATAGAAAAGTAAAATAATTTTATAAATAAAAATTACAAAAAATGCATACCATACAGACAAAAAATTAAGAAATAAATATCACGACGAAAGTATATTATAAAAATCATAATTTTTAAAAAAAAATTTTAATACAGTTTTTTTAATTAATTTCTCTCTATTGTTCCATTTTGACGGAGGAAATAAATTTTTATGTATCTTTTCTATTCGGATATATTGTTATATCAATCTATAATGAATTTAAAATTATACGTATATATTTTATGATTTTTTAAGAAGTTACAAATATTTAAATTTGTGTGTAAATTCGTTTAAATAATAAGAAGACAACCTAAAAAATGGTAATAAATTAAAATGTAATAGTTTCCTTTACAGATTTTTTTTATGAAGCTATTTTTAAACGGAACAGAATAAAAATTCATATAAATAGGATGAGGTTCAGAGAATGATCAAATTTATTCGAATCATCAAATTATTATGCATTCTTCAGAATTATAATATGAAAAAATAATAGTTTAATAAAAGAAAATAATTAATAATGAACGGGTTATTTACAATAATCAAAAAAATAACAAAAATTTACTTTCACAAAATGTCCGAGTCCTCCCTAACTATATATGAATTTACAACATTGATATTAGATGAAAAGCAACAGATAAATAAACAAATAAGAAAATAAAGAGGACGTTCAAGTAAATTTATGAATTCTACGAATGTATAAAACAAAAGAAAGAACACACAGAAGACTGATTAGACTATATTTCTACTACTTTGTATTATTTTGTATTAGTTCACTTACACAACTCATGTTATTCATTGTCTTGTATGATGTACAGCAACAGTTTGCAGTGCTGACCTGTAAATAGATAAAAGTTTATCTCCATCATTAATTATTTTAATCAATAGAAAAAAAATGAATTAAATAAAAGTGAAACATAAATTTCTATAGATTCAAGTAAAAGAGAAATCTATTGATCATTAAAAAAATAAGTCTAAAAACTCAGTATTATTATTAAAACTGTTCAAATTTTGAAGTCAACGAACACAAAATAATGTTATATATTAAAAGTCCTATTTCATTCCGTATGAAACTTCTACTGGATGGATTGGGCTGATTTATTTTTTATTCTCTTCGGAATGGCCTACAGATATGTCATTAAGCGTCATCAAATCTCAAACTTAAGTCTCCTCTGAGAATTCCTAAAAAATTCTCATTTATTACTTAATTGAGGAACTTTCCGAGGTTATTACTCACAAGAAAATTACTTTAAAGGTCTGTCGATGCTTGATAACATAACTGCAGACCAGTCTGAACAGAATAAAAAAAAATTAAGTCCGATCCGTCCAGAAGAATTTCAGGACGAACTGGAGGTAGGTTTTGAACACGCATTATAAGTGTGGTAGGAAAGGAAAGAGAAAAACAAAAGAGTTGAGGGTGTGACGTGTTGTAAATTTCATAAGTTATTTGACAATTTTTAAATATATGCAAAATTTCTTTGTAACAGTAACTCTGTGGAGGAGTACGGCTCCACTAGATTTTTAACTGGAAAATAATTTTAGCCGGTTTTTTAAAATATTAATATTATTTTTAATAATAACGCTGTGAGCAGCAACGGGCCGCTAGTATGCATTAAATTCATTTAATGAAATTTTTAACTCCGTGTATTATAACGCCTAAATAATTTATTTTGTTCTTGGATTTGTAATCCTTGTAAATTTTTACATTTACACCGAATTACAGAATAGATCACATTCAAGCGAGCCGAGTAAAGAACCGGGAACCGGGAACTTGGACCAATTGAGTGTCTACAGTATATTATCCTCCTCAACACTTGACGACTGTTGAAATTTCTCTCATTTCTTCTCAAGTCTTGGTTTACGTTTTATTGTGGGCGGCGATTGGAATGCTAAGCATCCTTTCGATTAATTTCACCTGGAGGCGGGGCTCTGAAGGACTGAGTTTTAGCATGCAAAAACCTTTCTCTATAACTGAAGTTGTTCATGTTATCAAGAAGGGAAAAATTCACAAAAGAGCTCTCATTTTGATTTAATCACAAAAAAGATCATTCTACCTTCCAAAGCCATCGTGCATATAATACATCTTTTTAATGACATTCTCCGGCCAACATACTTCCCAACGTAGTGGAAAGCTTCGCACGGTCATGAACCCAGGAAAAACCGGTACACGATGTGGCTTCATACAGGCCAATAAGCCTTTCCTATTCTATCGAAAGTATTCGAAAGGTTGTTCCTTTGAAGAATGCAGCCAGATTTGGAGTAAGGCCATGTAATTCCTAATCAGTTCGGTTTTCGTGCTCGTATAGGTGATTAGCAGAAGCCTTGAAGAGAAATAAAGTTCGGTAGCCTTCTTAGACATTCAAAAGACTTTTGACAAGGTCTGGCACCTTGGAGTTTTGTACAAATTGAAATGAGCCTTCTTCAACCGTATTAACCTCTTGTACACGGCAACTTAAAAGGACGTTTTTTCAGATGAAATATAACCACGAGTTGTCTACATTTCTTCAACGAAATCAAATCGGGGGTTCCTCAGGTCTCTGCCTAACCCGTATTATATTCAATCTTTTCTGTTAGACCTTTCGACTATAGACAAGGTTATTGTCGCTTCCTTTGCGAATGAAACATTTGTTCTGACTGTTGATGCCAGCCCAACTATAGCAACGGATATCCTACAATCCGAGTTGGATTTAATGAAAAGGTGGTTGAACACGTGGAGAATACGCATTAACAAAGCAAACTCTAACCATATGATATTCACGATGAGAAGAGGTGACTACCCACGGGTCCACCTTGGTGGCGTTGTAATTCCGTAAACTGAGAGTATGAGGTACCAAGGTCTCTACATCTCGTCTCTATTTCTCGTTGACTAACGTAGAAATTTTGTATAAGAGAGAAGAGAAACTTAAGATAAAGTTCAGGAAAATGTTATGGTTGTTGAGCAAAGGTTCTCAATTATCTTTATCTAATAAGCTGTTGGTATACTTAACAATTCTAAACCGAAGACAGAGGCACCTTGGTTTGCAAAAAAACATTAAAATTTACAAATATTTAGTTTTATCAGACTTTCTGTACATTATTTATTTAAGAAAAATTTAACAACAATGAATTAAATTGCGTTCCTTCTTCGGGGTTCAGTGCTAGTATTAACCATCATCCTTGTTTACCCTTCAAACGAAAATATAATTAAATTACTTAATTAACTAATCCCAAAAAAAAGATTTTCCATACTATTAAATTTAATTTTTCCGTTTTTTTAAACATCAAGCCAGGATATTGAAATTTTGTTGTAAATATATACATTGACGTTACATATATATATATATATATATATATATATATATATATATATACTTATATAGATTAATGAATTTAATTTGATGAAATAAAGGAGAAAAATACACAAAATAAAATCTCTCTTATATAAAATATAAGAGAGGTTTTAATGTATCTTATATAAAATAAATACGATATTTAAAATGTTTTATTCAAATATTTATGTATAAAATTTTGTTTTAGTAAATTAACAATCGTGTGGTAAATACCTATTGGTAACCTATTGGTAAATACTTAAAAAATGTATAAAAAGAAACGTCAACGTTCAAATTTGCAGAATCACACCGAATCATTCTTCTATCTTGACCCGTTTAAATTTTTTTGAAATTTAATTGAGCGTAACTCAAGGACGGCTGTTCAATCAACATAAAACTTTCTACATGGACAACTTAGATACACTACTACAGTATATGTGAATTTTAAGAAGACGGAACGAGTAGTTTTGGAAATTTTCGAGCCACAATATGTTACATATAGGCCTATATATATAAGGAAATTACATTTTAAATGAATGGTATTTTTGTACTCTTCATACCTCAAAATGTAAAGAAAATTAATTTTCACAGTAATATTTTTACAAAGTAATACTGTACTTTTCTTCAAGAAGTAAGTAAAAAAGAACGTGAGAGAGAAAAACTTTAAATGTATAAAAAGTGTATAACTAAAAATATTTGATTATTAAGTTTCATTTTACTTAAACTCTAAAGATTAAAACAATAATAATAACAACCCGTGAGGGGTTGTCTGCCCCCCATCGGGTTCATCACCAAGTGGTGAATTGGGGAATGCTCCACAGATATGTGGGTAGATTGTATATAAAATACACTCGCAGAGCAAAACAGAAACCAAATCCAGACGTGTCTGTTCTTATAGTGGGTGGCATTTCAGTTGGTGTCTGAACGCATAGCGGGGATGGCTGTACTTGGGTTGTTAAGATCCACTCACAGGAGCTTATACTATATACCCATTTATTTTATGATGGAGAAACATCGATTTAATGAAAATAACTGAGGCAGTTGGGTGTGCAGGCACCCTTTGGAACTATCATGAAGCTCAGCATGAGGTAGAGAATGTTGGAGTAAGTGGTAATGCTTTACCTGACGGCACCACATGACTGGTCATGAAACAACACGTTTTGACTCAGACCAAGGGCAGGACAGCTGAACCAGGTAGTAGCCCCTGTTAATCACACATCACAAGAAATCAGAATGAAACTGCATCAGGTTAAAGTGTTGCTGGAATTTTGTCTCAACCCACTGAAACTGAAAAACCCAGACAACGCATGATATGGGCAAGAGAAATGAATATTATTGTCATGCACTGTTACTACACTGCAACCAAATCGGAAACAATCAGTACAGGATATCGACCAGATTTCCATAGACTGTTCAGCAAAAAAAAATCTCGATTTGATAAAAACTGTCACTCCACAAAGATTAGCAGATCAAAAAAGTTATAATTATCAACTAAAAGCTTGACAGAAAAGGAAATACAAAACATCAAGGAACAAATCTCAAAAGAACTAAACACCCATAGCACACAAGAAAGCAGAAGAAAGAGCAGCCAACATAAACACAGAACCTACCTTTCCCATCTCAAAATATCCAGCCTCAAAAATAAAACTAGATAGTTACAACCACAATCATAGAAGATGCAGTAAACAATGAAATAGAAACAAACATAATCAAGTGGAAGGGAG
The DNA here is from genome assembly GCF_047948215.1 of Lycorma delicatula. Lineage (NCBI taxonomy): Eukaryota > Metazoa > Arthropoda > Insecta > Hemiptera > Fulgoridae > Lycorma > Lycorma delicatula. Next base: position 74,162,595 of record NC_134459.1, on the reverse strand, counting down.
CAGCCAGCAGGCCTTCTACCTAAAATATCCTTTATCATCAGGACAGTTAATAAACAACTAGAAATACATAGATGACACAATCACAACATCTAATTATAATAGTAATATCTAATAATAGAAGACATATATCTTATGGCATACATTGCTGCCAAAACAGTTATAACACAAAATGGAAAACAACAAACCAAACGCAAAAGAAACAAAATGAAACCTAAATGGAAAATTAGGCTCAAAAAGCAATATTAGAAAAGATATAGTAAGAATGATAATATTGCAGAGGAAACCAAGCAACACATATATTAAAACATGTAAGACATAACATAAACAATGAGGCTAACAAGAAGAAACCCACAGAAGCACTAGACACACTGAAACAAAAACTAGCAGTGTATTCAACAATGTTATCATTTCAACATTGTTGAATACACTTAATTAAATAACAGAAAGTCAAAAAACATCTAATTCAGCAGAAATGAAAAACAATTTTACAATAGCCTGGAAAAACAAGAAGAAATAAGTCATACTACCAAGCACAAATGAAATAAAGGCATTTTGGGAAAATGTATGTTCACAACCAAAGCAACATAAAGTAATAGCCACATGGATTACAGAAGAAAAAATTGGACATACAAATATACCAAAACAAATAGAACACCTAATTAGGGCAACAGAACTAACTGAAACTATTCAAATACTCATAACTGGAAAGTACCTGGAATAATCACATATGTAATTTCTAGTACTAGCAGTTCACATATAACTCTGCAATATACAAGTTAGAGTTTCAAAGTAGGCCCTGCTATATTTATGATCCAGCAACCTTTTTGGAAAACAACAATGCAAAAATTTTCTGGAACCAAGAAATTGTAACAGCAAAACCCATCAACTGTAATAAGCCAGATATAGTAGTAGTTGACAAAATGGAAAAAGACAGGATGCAGCTGTATCAGAGAAATAAGAGAGGATCTGATAGAAATTGGCCTTACACCAGAGATAAGATATAATTAAATGTAAAAATCAAGGGTAAAAACATTCACTTTACACTCACAAGAAAGAAATTCTTAATACGAAGGGATTTTTTCAACACCAGAAAGGGCACGGAGATCGGAACATAAGATAAACTACTGGGAGAACGGAAAAGTCCGAACAGTCCCTTTCGAAAAGATTGGTTAATGAACTGAATACAGTGATCCTATGCGGTCATAAAAGATGAAAAAAATAGTATGTTGTATAATATAATAATTATACAAATTAAAATAAAAGCACAGTTACACACCATTCAGACCCACACAGGCCTGTGATGTGAGTATTTCTTGCAAGATTTTTATGACACCTCAACATAATTCCAGGTTATAAAAATATATAAAAATGGAATAAAATTAAATGTTTTTGTATGAAACAAAAATTTTTATGTTACATATTTATTTTAATTTAGCGGTTGGAATAATTAAACTAATAAATCAGGTGAATATTATAATAATATTATTAGTTTATTAAAGCTAATAAAATAACTTACAAAATAAAATTGTAGAGCGCCTAATTTAGAGACAGCTGAACAAAATTTTTGCTAGTCGTCTGTTGAACGTGATCTAACGTTAATTTACATAAAATTAATATTAATATTCGTTTCATTCAATTTAATTATAATTTAGCTGAAACAACTACTCGTTTGTCATTTAACGGCACTGAAGATGTGGTGAAGAAGTCTTGAGTTATGGTCATGACGTCTTTATAAGACATAAGATGATGTCTGTTCCGGCCTGTTTCTTACGTGTTTCTCCTTCGTGTTCTCATCTCTCATCCCCTTTCATCTTCTACCGTAAACAACGATCTCATTCTCTTCTCTTAAACTTTATCTTTCTCTAGTTCTATCTCTCTCTTTCTCTATACATCCCTCTTTATCTAATTCTATCTTTGTTTGCTGTACAGTAATGTTTGCGCTGGCGAAACTATTCTATTCCAGTTTGTGACTCTACTCTGCTGTAATTCACTTGCTGGTAGTATATTCGACCACGAAAACAGCTCGCGTTTTGTTGTTTAGTGTTTTGTCACTATTACTTTAATATATATGTCATTCTGTTTCACAAATAATACTAGGGTAGAAGAAAATGTTTTCATCAACGTATCAAATAAAAATGAAATACATTCAGTAACAATAAACCGGCATATTGAAATGCATTTTTTCCGTAATTTTCATTCATAAATTACTTATTAAAAAAAGTTCTTGAAACACAAAAAAGAAAAAAGAAATAACTGTGTGAATTCCTGTATATGAAAACAAGACTGAAAATTTTCAAAAGAGAAAATTATATTTTAATTAATTAGGAAAGTAGTAAAATAATTGTTATAATAGCTTGTAGACTATTATAGTTAAATACTTTTCAACTTTATTTCCCAGTATACTGAGGACCTTCAAGAAACATTCCGATAGAAAATATTCCTTTTCTTAAATAAAATTGAATTTGATAATATAAATATTTTTACTACATTATTTAAAAATAATACTTACAAACCGTAGTTATATAGTCATAATAAAAAACATTTTAATAAATATTGCTTTTTAAAAGGAGTTTCATAAAATAAGCAGAAATATTAATGATTAAAATAAATTAACTTTCAGGATCTCGAGACGAACGTATTAAAATCTGCCAGTTTATAAAAAAAATTCAGTTTATAACAATCAAAACAAATTATTTTACTGGTAAATTAGATAAAATTAATAAAAATATTAAATTAAAATAAAAAAAAACAACTGAAAACAATTTTTTTTTAATGTTGCCTACCAGTTGTTTCGGGATTCCATGAATAAATTGTCTGAAACAATTTTTTAATTTTTTTTTTAAAATTATCTCCCCGTCCTCCGGAGCCGGATCCGCAATTACGCATAGACTGAGGTCCGAGATGTGCCTTTGCCTCAAACTATCTCGGCGGGGGAACCCCAAGGGATTCCCTCGCCGGGATTCCCGTCTTGACGTCTAGCCTCTAATGGACAACCCCCGGAGGGTTCGACCAACGGGACTAGGGTCATGCATTCCCCCTCACAATGGTGTCTGCAAGGGAGTCCCCACCCGATCATCGGTGGTAGGACGCCGGAGCCACCCACATTTACAGACACCGCAACTTCGTCGTGCGAACTCCAGCATGATGTGGAGGAAGTCGCCTTATATCCACGGTGTCCAGGTGCTTGTCCATACAATTTGCATGTGAGACACCGAGACTTCTGAGTACAGTCTTTTCGCAAGTGGCCTGGTAAAGCAGTGGCCAAAGGCAAAGTGGCCACAGGTAAAGCAGTGGCCGCTGCGATCTGGTCTCAGACACAATTTGGCCCTCTAGCCTGGCTTCCAGCACCGAAAACATGTCATCAAAGGTGCGCCTCATCACCCAGCAGGCCACTACCCAATTAGAATTCGCCCACCGGACAGAAACTTTTCCGCCAAGATGGGTGGCACTGCCAAGGTGACCATTTGTGTCGCCCCGAATGCAGGCCGCATGAATAGTATATCTAGTTAAACCGACTCCCCTGTAAAGTGTCGAAGTTTCTTTATGAGCTCGTCCTTCGTAGTGAGTACGTCCAGGTCCTTAACAACAACTTGGACCCTCCGTTCGCCTCTTCCCGCAGAAGTAGTGGCATATCTACCTTTTCGGCGATATCCTTGCTCAGTTGTTCAACCGACCACTATCAGCTCGCACCGGGAGATGCAGATTCTCCCAGATGAAGGACCCCGACCTCATCCGGCGACACTGCCCCCTTGACGGATCGAAGGCGGTCAGCATAGGTCTTACCTTCTGCCCTAATCACCTTCGTTGTTGACGGCGGACCTACAAATGGTTTGTTGCTCTGTAATGATGATGCTGATGGTACTCGAGAAAGACACCCACAATCTTTCTTCTCCACCCGCCAACAAATGTGCTCCACGGAACGCCGTAGAATCCTGCCCAAGCCAACCCGAGAACCCACAAAACCAGACTAGTCGATCCTGCCTATCCTGTATCACTTGCGGTACGGATCTGCAGATGACCGAGGCCATCACGCAGTCCCCAACTGCCGAATCAACCACTAAAGCATAGTCAGTTCGGCTCACATCAATTTTACAATTTTTATAATATTTGATTAATATTACGTAGCATTTAACATAGTGTAATATCATTTTACGAATACGTTTAGAAGAAACTCTGTGAATAAGTTATTAAAAAACCACACCGGCATCTCAAAAGACGTCGGTATCGATCGAAAAATGTTTATCTCAGAAAGCACTATGTATCCGTTATTAAAATACTACGTCTACAGGTAGACTTTGTTACAGGTTTCTTAGGTGAATGTAGGATATATTGAATTTTTTAAAAATATTATTTTATAAGAGTCCAATGAAATACCAATATTTGTTCATTTTTACGTAATGTAAGTAAAACGAACGATATAAGATATATTTGACGCTTAAAACTAAAAATATATTTGATGATAGCAAAGAAATGGCATACATATATTATTAGAGTATATATTATTTATAAAAAAATAATTTTTGTATTTATTGTATTATTTTTTAACCTCTGTTTAATAATTTTGTTCAGATTTCGATGCATCAGAAGGTTACATGGAAATCAAATAAAAAAATTGGTTTAAATTTAAAAAACACACAGATGTATGTTTACAATGTCAGTCATTGATATAGGCCTATATACAAAAAGCAAATACATACACACACACACACAACAATCAATATCCTTAATCTTAGAATGAATTGCCCAGTGCTACAGGTAGCATAAAGACTACAGTTAGTATTTTCATAGCAAAGGCTAAGACCAAAATCTGGAATAAAATTAAATTCACTCCAAGAACATCGATGAGAAAAGTCTTTTACAACAAAAGTTCTAATCTCACCTTTAATGACTTCATTATTTAAAGGTCGAGGCTTTAATATTTTTTAGGTTTCCCTATTGTTTAACGATGATCTGTGCCAAATTTCTGTTCTGAGTGATATTTTTCTTGATACAAATAATCAAGACGTGTAATTCTCGGTAAATGAGAGGTAGAATAATGAAATAAACATTGGAAATACTCCCTAGTTTACGGACTTTAGTAGGAGTAAATTAATTTAACTTATTGCTATAATTTTTGTACATACTTTCTTACTTTCAGATAAAAGTTAATACAGCAGTTATGTATGGTTTGAATAAATGTATCGGATTAATTTAATTTCAAAAAATTTCATTCGTTTTTATGAACCAGGAAATTGTTACACTACACCTTCAATCTTCAGTGGCTGAATTTAACGTCAGAAAAATTAAGTAGTACTAGTAAAAACTTGTAAGTGCATTCCAGGGTGAATGTGTTTCCGTGTGTGTTGTAGTTCTTTTTTTTAGGAAAAAAGTATAAGTAGACATATGCCAAATTGTAAATTTATCTTACTGTTATGTTTAAATGGATTAAACGTATCATACATCGAGATTTAAACATTCGTTCAAGTAGTAAAATTTTTATAAAGATTATATGAAAAACCCTCATATAAAAATGATAAAGATAACGTTAAGTAATTTTCAGCTGTAAGAGAAAAAAAATGATTTTACAAATAGCTTCCTATCTTACAAAAATCTACATAAAAACATGACAAGAAAGTAATGAAATCGTATTTACTTTCCATCTACAGTTTTACATGGGTCTAAGGTATTTGAAACATACTACAGATGGCTTTACGTTTATTTGTTCAGCACCAGGTCCTATTTAAACATTTGTAGGTTTTTAAATAGCGCTGTTTAAATATTAAGAGTACAATTCAAACTTCATTCCAAAACAAATATACTTAAGTTATATATAGGCAGATACGTTGTGATAAGAAACTGTTGAGATATAAAGCAATATTAACCTATCACATATATTGAAGAAAATTAAATATATATATTCTTAAATATAAATATAAATACTAAACGATTATCAATACTGGGAAAAAAGGCAAAGAGGAAATAACTACTAATGATTTTTAATTTCTCGGTGAATTTAGCTACAATATCTATTTTAAAGGGAAAAGTGTAGTGATCGTGAAAAAAATTGAATATTGAAAACCTTTGCATTTTAGGGTCATATTAGTACATTTAGACCATTAGTTCTCAAAATGGGCGATAATGCCCCTTTCTGAGCGCTGGAGGCTTCAGGGGGGGCAGTAGAAGGCCCACAGAAAATTGGAGGCGTTCAGGCGGCCTAGGAAGGAGATGACTGATTAAAAAAAAAAGGCAAAAATTACTGATATTTCAAACTGAAATTAAATACCTACTACACTAGTACAACAGATTAAAGGGGAATAATGATAGCATATTATATCACTATGTCGTTATATAACTATATACCTGCAGATACAGTTGAAATTTTTTTGAAAGAAAATTTAATAAAAATACTTCCAAATAAGATTAAATATGCGTTAATTTCTCTCATTTAAAATGTAAGTTTCAACTCAGAAATAGTATACGCCACGTTTACAAACAAAATTGCATTTGCTGTTTTTAAGAGCGCATTTTAAAACAGCAATTGCAATTATTATTTTTAACAGATGGTAAGTTTAAAAATTTTTGGGGCACTAGAGAATTTTGTATTCTCAAGATGGACGGTGGGCGAAAAAGTTTGAGAATGGATGATATAGACCAAAACCCATACGTATGTATTTGGGTCGCACTGCTTTTGAACTTGTACCTCAAGGTTGACCTAACCGATTTTCTGCAAATTAATATTTCTTATGAGGCATTGGATCATAGTATTATTTTTTCAAAATTCGTTAACCGGTTTGGTGATATCGCGAAAAAACAATTTCCATTTCTTCAGATGAATTTTAGGGAAAACTTTATTAAAGAAAATTTGTTACCTATGAACAATGAATATATAAATAATTAAAATCCTTTTTTTTAGAAAAATCAACCTCCACCTCTTAAAATTAAAACGTATTTCTTTTGTTCTTCGCTCTATCTACTTTCAGGTTAAATATTTTTCAAAAAAAATGTTTAAAACTTATACTTCATATCAACAGTTATAAAAAAAGTCGACAATTTTTAAATTTAATATAAACTTTGGACCTACACTGCAAAAACGTTTTTTTTTTGAAGAATTTTCTTTTTATTACTTTAGCCTTTCTTGAAAGGGATGTTACGATTTATCGAAAATTTTATTTAAGCAAATTTGTTAAGTTTAACCTACATATATGAATATTTGTATAAACATTTAATAAAAAAATCTGTTTCCCGCCTCTAAAAAAGTATACGTTCACTTTTTTTGTGCTTTAAATCTTTTAATTTTTATTGTTAAAAGCCGGGAAAGTCAAACGATAGTTTGCCAGTTTTTTTTTTTTTATCTAATAAACCTAATCAGCAACATAATTGAAATAAATAATTCGAATTAGCCTATATAATAAAACGATGATAATAATAATGATAAATTTTGGAAAAATCTAAGGAAAACGAAAAATTTGTTGAACTTTGAAAATCCAAAATAATTATTTCGCGTTACATGTTTTTAAAGACTAAGAAATTAAAAATTATACGTTTACTAACATTACAATTTTTACCGCTTCCATTATGTATTTCAGATTATATTTTTGATCTTTATAATTACAAATGAATAAAATTATTTTGAGAACATTGGACTTTATAACAAAAAAATTATTTTTTCTTACTATGAACGATAAAAACCCAGTTCCTATTTATCCATAATAGAAAATAAATATTTGCTTTTTTATCGTTTCTAATATTTAATGGCATAGATAGATAATTGAATAGGAAAAACTTATAACTTTTCTTTATAAAAACTGTGTTGTGTTTCAAAGTGTATTAATCTCATTGAAATCTTTTTATATAAAAAATATAAAGAAAAAAGAAGTTTACATGTATATTTATACATATATAATATATATATATATATAAAATAAGATATAATCTCAGCTGAAGTGGTTCTTTTGAATGATTGTTTTTTGTTTTATGGGTTTGATTTTAATTTCTGATCTTCGTAAATTTTTTTTATATTAAAAGGATTTAATATATCATATATTTTATATATATATATATATATATATATATATATATAGTAAAACCCCATTTATCAGTAATAGTCAAGACCAGCGCTGAGTAGTACAACAAAAAAATATATAATACCAGGATCAAATAATTTTTATTAAAAATACCGTAAATACGTTCAAAATAATATAAATTGTTCGAGAAAAATGTATTATACATGAAAGTACTCTTATCAAAGTAAAATTTTTTTTGAAGAGGATAAAAGTAAAAAAAAAAAAAATCAAAAAAATACTTTTAAAAATTAATTAATTTTGAAATTATTATTTATTGCCACTTGCATTAGAAAAAGTCAGTGCTACTTCTAAATTTCAAATTTGATATTCATGATCTGGTTTCTGTGTTTCTTCATTGTTTAACCCACAAACCGTCGATTGGTATCGAATCGAAATGTTCAACGTACTGAGGAGCAATGCACTCATCTCCCTTCGATTCCTGCATCATTGTTGATGCAATAATTTGATCGTCATTCAAGTCCTCATTGCTTCCTTAATCATTGTCACTTCCAGCCTGCCATTTTTCTATATCTTTGAGCTCTATATCATTTTTTCAGTTTTTTAGATCGTCTGAAACGTAGCTGAGTCATCATTGTTGTATATAACGTTTATTACACGAATATACGAAAAAAGGTCGGTATAGTAATGTCCTCCTGAGTTCAATAAATCATCGGCTAGACGGTCGAATATGCAGAGGAGTTTTATAGCGGGGGGGGGGAGGTACACATACACATTTACCACTACGAGAAATGTAAATAAAACGTTTTTGTAGGAAGATGAAAGTTTTCATAAAGCATTTTTTTTAACACATAAAATATTAAAGGGATGCCTGTCTCCTTAGGTTGTACGATCCTGTCTGGTGTAGCTAGTTTTTATTCCAAAAGATATAATCTATTTAAAATTATACTGATAATGTTATGAAAGAGTTACAGATAAAACATTTTAGTTTCAAACATTACTTACCAAAATTTTTTCTGGCTTCATATTAAACTTTCACTTCAAACTTTATGTATCAAAATGATTGCTACTGGAAATATTATGCATTTATTCTTGCTCTATTGTTGACAAAGCTAAATAAGAAATATTTCAATCTTTTTTTCTATTTTGAAGTAATTTTCAGTTTATGAGAATTCAAAATCATCTGATATGTTTAAACAACAGAAGATAAAGGAAATACTCAAAAGAACATATTTATTAAATTTGTGAGAATAGTGGCATTAAAAAAAAGTGCTATTACTTTATCGTTTACTATTTTTCACAAAAATTGGTTAAGAAATTTTTTAATTAAATGCGAAAATATATTTTTTTTCTAGATAAGGAGACTGAAAGACACCGATTTTTTTTTATAGATTTATAATTTTAAGATGATAACTATTTTCTAAAATAATGACAAAATAGTTTTATTTTTAATAAACTTTTATAAAAAGGAACTTCTTACATGATTAAGTGAAGGTGTTTTAAATTTATTAAAAAAAATTGAAGGAGAATTAATTTTATTAATTCTTGGGAGGAAATGTTTTTATTTTAAATCCAACAGTTATTCAAAATAATTTATACTTAAGTTTTGGTTAAATAAAAAAATATGCATAGAGTAGCCATTCTAAATAATTTTTATTCTTAAATTATTATAACTAGCTTTCTGTGTTTGAATAAATTATACAGAACTATCAGGGATTTCTCGTTTATCCTTTCACTGTGATATGTACTGCGATGAATTGTATGGCAGTGCGGGTCAGATATGATGAATGTTAGGAGCGTGTGATCTACAAAAACACACACATGCGCACGCGCGCATACACACATAGTATAGTAATATATATATATATATATATATATATATATATATATATATATATACGCCCACTCACAATACAGTTATATTGGCTTTATTTTATTCACAAATACTGTTTAGTAATGCTGCTCTCAAGCCCCATATTTCAAAACAAACCTACTGCATTCAGCTGTACTAATATATAAACATGTATCATGTATATATATAAACTTTTTCCTTTTTTCAAATATATTCACGCTCGAACATTCGTACACAAGCAAACAAATATACTAAAATGCACATGTAGGAACCCAAATCTAAAGCATTATATCACGTATGGTAGTATACCGATATAGTGTAAGACTTTTTTTCTGTAATATGAACACGTTTGTGATCTATTATTATTGATGAGTAAATATATAGATATATGGATTAGGTATAATATTTCTAGATTTCGTTTAAACATTTATTCTATTCCGCTCTAAGACAATTTTTTTAAAGAATAAATATAATGTTAGCTGAAGATTCATATTAAAAAAAAAAAAAATGTATTTATATTAATTTATATTCCATTCAAAAAAGAGAAATGTAATAAGCATCAGCATGTTATTAATTGAATAAATTAACAAATTTATTTATTTTTTTATTAATATCTAACGATAAGTAAATGATACATCTTAACATTAACAAAAAAATTATTATTTAAATTGATGTAAATTATTGTTAAATATATGTTGCGGAGTCATCGCCGGTGCTTCGCAAAATCAGCTGATTTTCAAAGTTGAGAGTTCTAAAGTTGGAATCCTTGTAGGCAATTGCTTTTATATGGATTTGAATGCTGGACTTTGAATACCGGTGTTCTTTAGCGATTGCGTTTCAATTAATTACACGCCTCAGGAATGGTTAACCTAAGTCTGTTCAAAATTGTATGTTTATCGGTACATTTAAACTTAACACTGCGTTACTTCTGCAATTTTCATCAGACCTGGCAAATCGGTGATTGCAGTTACTAACACACACACACACACACACACACACGCGCGCGCGCGCGCGCGCATGCAGAAAACCAGATCCGGCAGTAGTAGGTAAGTAAACTAGTTGGAGAAATTAGGTGTTGGGGTCTTACTCATTTACATTTATGTAGTACTAGGATCGTGTCATTATTTGATTGACTAATGAGCAGAATACATATCTTACTAATTTTTACATTAATTGAGAGGAAATAAATCCTCCGCTGATACTTAAATTTGGATACGTAATTCCTGTTACTGTAGATTTTTTCAACTATATTTTTCAAAATTATAACAAAGGGAAATTTTCAGTTTCACCAAAATTACGTATAAAAATTTGAAAAACTGAAAGTGTATTTCATAAAATTTAAATCAAAAATATTTTTCAGAAAAAAAATCAGAGAAAAAGTTTTAAAATAACTTTAAATAGATTTGTAAAATTTACCGAGTCGTAATCCATAAATAATATAAAGGAATAACACTCGTATATCATTAATACGTTTATATACTGATAATTCTATTTAAGTTTAATTAAAACCATATCATTAAATTAAACACATATCTATCTGTAATGAATACTACTGAATCGTAAAATAAAAATTAAAAGAAATATTTTTTTTAATTATGAAGATTATATTACGTTCATTTATTGTTTCTTTAAATTTTACTTTATCTTTAAATTACAATATTTTTTAATTAAAAAAATTAAATTTCAGAAAAAGAACAATTTTTCGTCTTAATTTCAATGTATATAAGAAGCATAAAAAAAATAATGTACTATATACGTGTATGTCCTATATATTGATAATACTTAGGAAAAATATTATTTAATTAATTAATACTTTATGATTTTAGTTATGAATTTAATTAAATAAACAAACCAATTTAATAAATTGGTGAATTTAATTAATTTCATCATTACGGAATTTACTTTTTCCTTCGTTTATTTTATTTACTCGATTTCTGTGACATATCAACAGTTTTTTATTATTAATTATGAAAATTATAATTAATAATATTTTTCTCTTAATATAGTTTCCTAATTAAATTAAATAACTAATATCTAAATCTTAATTAAAGAAATGATAATAAAAGCAAATTTTATAAAAAACACTACATATCAATATTTTGTTATTTTTAAACTCCCAGATTTCTCAGTTTATTCTGGGGTTAGGCGGAAATTTTATCACTCGATGCTCTTCCTGATGCCAACCGATTATCAGGAATTAAAAATGAAAATTATTAGTTTGTGAAAAAAGGTCGTATAAAACCTAGTATGCACATATTAGTAATGTTATACGATAACGTATATCTACAAAATATTTCTTTGTATTGGAACACAAAAAAGTAAAGTTAAATACATACCCAATATTCAAGAGTGGGTTTGAATATGATCTGGCTATATGATACCTACAAATGAAAATTATAATTTGTTCTATTGGTTTTGTCTTAGTACAGGTTAAAATTAACTACAAGGTTTACACTCTTAATTAGATTTGAACCTGCTGCTTTGTATTGTTTGATCGGAAAAAGTAATGTTAAATTTTAATTCAGGAGTTAAGGTTGTAATGTAATCTATGAGAGTATTAATTTTTTTTTGTTTTTAGTTAAGAGATAAATCAAAGCTTTTAGAAATCTTTTTTTTATGAAAAGCAAAATGTATAGTGTTTATTTTAAGGCGTACGGTATGCAAAAAGGATAGATATTTTCCTATGCTGAAAGAAGGAAAGTATGGTAATCACACAAAAAATTGGGGTATGAGTTTTTAAATTTCATGACCCGGGTTCACAAAAAAAAAAAAAAATGGTGTTAATATTAGTACATATTTATGTAATATGTACTATATTGGCTTGTGGAAGCTTAATAACAAAAATTAATGTAAGATTATCACAAGTAGTTATTTTATTTTTTTAATTATTTGGTCTATTATTACTTAATCAAATTATTACTTAATTTGATACTAATTTACAATATTAGAATTAACAATAAATAAAAACAATTGATATTTAATTGAATTGAATGTGAAGTATAGGACATGAGAACAGACACAAAATTACATTATCAATTTTCTGCCATAATTCGGCTTAACCGATTTTAAATAATAAAATGGAATTTTTTCAAAAAAAAAGGTTTAATATTTTTGAAAATAACATACATTTTGATGAAACTTATTTTTATGGAGATAATACGGATTGAAAAATAAATATGGCCGCCATTTTTTAATTTTAGAAGTTATTTAAGTCCTGATTTTTTGCTAATTTTAAAACTTTTTTACAAAGACGCTTACAAAATATTAATATTATTTCTCTAACCGAACTTGACATATAAGTTTTTATATAAAAATAACAAAATGGGGGACACTGGAAGAACGAAGGAAAAATTGCCATTTTTCTTAAGCGTATTTTTTTTTTTTTTTTTTAGTTTTACAAGAAGAATCCGAAAAGGTATAGCCACAACCACCATTTTAGAAACACTCTGTATACAAATAATTAACCAATGCAGCTTTTACAACTTTCTTGTCAGCTTTTACTTCCTTGTACGAAGTAAAGGAAGTATTGTGATCGCGAAAAATTTCGGTTTTCAAATTTCAACGGAAATATACGTTTTGACCATCCCTGAATCCATTTTGACTAATTTTAGTGTGACGTCTGTACGTACGTATGTATCTCGTATATAGCTCAAAAACGATTAGTTGTAGGATGATGAAATTTTAGATTTAGGACTGTTGTAACATCTAGTGCATCTCTCTTTTTGATTGCAATCGAGTGAACTAAAAGTGTTCAAAAAATACTAAAATAAAAAAAAATTGGATTTTGAACTTTTTCATAACTGCAATAATAATCCCTCATTTGAGAGCTTTTCAAAGGTATATCATAAGTGGTACTTGTTTCCATTGGTTCAAGAGTTATAGCCAAATAAGATTTTGATTAATGAATTATTTGGATCTTAGGGGAAGACGCTTAATTTCTTTTTTTTTAACTTAAATATATTGATTTATTAATAATTATTTTCCTCTCATTGTAAACATTTTTTTTTTTACAATGAATAATAATTCAATAACAAAAAAAAATAAAAAATATCAAAAGTTGTTAATGAAATGAAATTTTATATATATTTCATTTAAAAAAAAATGTGTAAATGTAATTTAATAGGCGTACAAGGAACTCATGTGTTGTCCACATTAAATTTTCTTAACCTGAAGCTAAATCTAAACGTTCAAGTCGTGCAAGTTATGCAATTAGGATACAAACATTTTTCTGTTTTGTTCTGAATTATGGTGTTTTAACATATATGTTTGCAGGAGGATGTAATGTTCAACGTAGATGTTGGAGCCCATATTTATTTTATCATCAGGGAAATATTTGTGATTTAGTTTCTGTTAAAAATTTATAATCTGCTACAAAAAATAAATTACACATAATAGAATAGCATAAAACAAAATTGGATTAAAACTATAATTTTTATATTCTTACCTCCTGTTTATTAATTAAAATTATTAATAGACTTTTTTTTAACGCTTCAATACTATTTGATTACTTTTGTACTTTTACCCCAACAGTTAAGAATAATATACGAGTAACTTTCTTTCACAAAGAGAAACAACATTAAATATATACTAAAAGGACTGCCATACAGAATAGTATGGTTGGTTAGGAAATCATTTGTTAATTTACAAAATAACAAAAGTCTTACTAACCTAGATAGCCCATACCCATAGGATGTATTTGTGTAAGGCGCTAAAACTAATTATTGCAGGGGTCCTGACATGAGATGAAGTAAGTTACTTCAAAAATTGCACAACAATTTTCAAGAATGTAAAAAAAAGACTCTACATTAGGTTTGTTCGGGCAGTGAGGAACGTGTGGCTTCCTGCTTACTTCTTCCCTGAGATGAATATACTGTCCTATATCATCATGCCAAGTCCACTGAAATGCAGCTTATACACAGCTCTTCCCGTAGCACCTTTACTGAATTTACCACAGAGAATGGTATAATAATGAACATTATTGTTCTCAGAAAAAGCAACTCTGACTTTTCCAAACTAGTAACGCAAATGTTTTACATGATTCTTATTCATAAGTAGGACGACAGTAAGTAATTTAGTGTAAAAAAGTAATTTAATGTACACCTTATTTTTTTGTTGGAATTTTTTATTATATGTAATCTCAGTAGTGGGATATTACAAAATGAAACATTAATATTCTGTTGTTTAGCACACGTTAAAACTTAATAAGCTTGACATAATTCATTAAACAGAATGCTATTTTTAGATAAACTCATTGTTCAGTTTATATCAGAATATTTATTTCTCAATTGATCGTAAAAATAACTAGTCATACCTTACAAAATTCAAAATAATTCTATTAAAATATGAGAAAAATAAAAAACCACAATATAAATGACCAATCTATCCAATGTTCATGACTTATAACATACCAACATGTTCTAAAATACAAAAATTTTTTTTAAAAAATAAAAAAGGACATTTACTCGTATTAAAACTATAACGTCCTTAAATAAACTGATTAATAATGTAACATAATAAATTCAAAATGATTCACAAATGTAATGAATTTTCATGACATATTCTACTTGTAAAAATAATAAAAAAAGTTCATATAAATATAGGTTCGAATACGCTTCATTAGCAAGTGTCGGCTGGCGAAACAATTCGCCAGATTTCTGCGTCTTGCGTAAAATTATAGCCAGATACTTAGAACTCTAATCAAGGGCTTAAAATTTAATGGTTTTGTATGAAATCTAACCTGAAAAATTGAAAACGGTAAGTCCTGCATAACTGTATTAATAGTTTTTATGAATTGTATAAAAGACAAAAGACTAGGATCGAAAAATACACTATTTTATGTTTGGTATAAAATACATGTTAAATTGGTAATAAACTAATAAATGTTGTAATAAACTTATAAAATATGTAGAGAATTTGATTTTAAGTAGTTATGAATATAGTCTACAGAAACTAAATACAAGCATAAATATTTTGAAGTTTATTAAAAATGTTGCAGACTATAATTAGGTATTAAACGAAAAAAAATTAATAAAACAAAGAGTTTAATGTTTAAAATAATTGGATATAAAACCATTAAATTTACACTCAATTTGGGACCCGAAAATTATAGTCAGGGTTAATTTTACAAAAGGCGCAATAATCAAAGCGAAATTTTTCGCCAATTAACTCTCGCTAATGAAAAGTTTTAAACCTATGTTTTTACAAACTATCTCTTTATTTTAACCAGTAGAACATGTCCTGAAATTTCGTTACATTCTTCGTGCGTCATCTACATGAATTTATTTTTATATCCGTTAAATATAATTTGTATTATCAATTATAATAACAATAAAATGTAATTGACTGGTAAAACTTTCCATTCTTGTTTTGTTTTTAAATTTAAATAAATATATTATGTTTACCAATCAGCATAATTTGGATGTGTTATTGGTAAAAATGATCAAGTTGCTCTTTTAAAATAAAAATAAAGCAACAGAGTGGTAATAAAAATGAAGAAATAGCATAGCTATCCTTAACTAAGGGTGATAGCTGTGGTAACTTTTTGGTTGTACTCATCTGTAGTAACTGAGTTTTATTTCTCCCAACTGAGTTTTAAGGTAAGGTAAGTCGGGTGTTAATTATGAAAACTAGCTTAGGAGAAGCCTAGCTCTGATTCTGTGAACGTAATTACGAGTGTTACGTTCTGTGTGTATATATATATATATATATATATATATATATATATATATATATATAGAAGAAGAAGTGTGGTGTTGTAGAGATGTAAAAAGGAGAGAAAGAAAAAAAAATCATTTTAATGGGCGTACTTAGTCCAATAGTGGACGTAGGTAACGTTGTAAGTTACAACAGCGTTAAAAACTCAGTTCATACAAAATGAATCCGTTAGAATACGTTAGTGTGTTACTTCCACCAGCGACATTATTACTGCTCGTTTTAAACCGGGGGTCCGCATTTCTTAATAACCAGCAACCAGCTAGCTAGTACGTTGGTTAACAGCAGCTTTGTTCATAAATATCCAAACAAGCAGGCCTAATGTCTCTGCCCTGTAAACCTTACCATCCCCTCTTACACTTGCGCTTCACGAACAGTAGCAACAACACCGTGAGCAAATACATACACAAACGTGTGTTTGTGTATGTACACACACACACATATATTTATATATATATACTTTCGCTCACACAAAACACAATCTAATCTATTATTTGTATAAAGGAGCAAAGATTTACGGCTCAACGGCCGTAAACAAGAGTTTCATTAAAGAAATATTATTACATGACCCGAGGTATCTTTAACAGGAAGTAAAAATAATAAATTAGCAGATATGACATTTAACTTAACAATGAATATTCTCAGAAGTTAGTTTGTCTTATAATTTAATATAAAATTTTATATTTATACATTATCTTCTTCCTAAATGAATAAATAATAAAGTTTTAGCTATCGCTACAGTTTTACTTATAATCATAAATACATATTAAAAATAAAAGTTCTTTTCTATTCCACAAAAATACATATACATAAAGAAAACATTTAAAGTAATTTAATATTCTAATATATCTTAAAATACATTAATTCTACGGTTACAAATAAATTTTAATGATGCTGTTAAAAGCAATTCATCTTCAGGTACATTTAAATTTACTACATTAATGACATAAAATAATCATTTATCACATTTATTAAACTAGTAAACATTAATAATTTAATACTGCACTATATTAAAAAAAATTACTACTTATTTTTTAAATAAAACCGTTTCTTATGAGTATGATTTGTATATGTTACTTTTAAATTACAGGTTTTTTTCACAATAAAATTACATACTATGCAAACGGCAAAAACTATTATTATGATTGATATATTATGTTTTTTTTTTTTTTTGTTACAAACAGAAATATTAATTATTAATAACTTCGCTAAAAAAAAAAGCGGAACTGGGTGTATAATGACTTTTTTTTAAATATCTGACAGTACAAGATTTATGCGGTTTTTGACGATCTTCCATTTTAGTTGTCATGAAATTATAATTGTTAGATATTATGAAGGTATTTTTTTGTATATATCAAATACAATTTATGTTGTAGATATTAATAATTTGATTTCAGTGTTCATGTTATTGGTTCAATGCTAATCTGTTAATGAGGTTCAATAACCAGCATTATATAGAGATAGATTCAAAATGAAAGACTCAATTTTTCAACTTTGTATTACAAATTAAGAACTACTAATTTTGAAGAAAATTACATCTAATAATACTCACAATAAAGTTTACAGATACAATTCGTAAATGTTCAATATTTAAATGTGTGCCATGTAGCCAGAGGGCTACATGGCACACATTTAAGCGATAGCTGAACTCGTCTCACGTTCGAGGAAACATATCTTATATTACTCAGTTCACCGCAGCTGGGATACGGTTCCGCAGGTCGGCCAGATTTGTTGGTACAGGGGGTACGTAAACTACATCTTTCATTAACCTCCACAAGAAACTCCGACGGCGTGAGATCAAGTGATCTTGGAGATCAAAACTGAAGAGCTGCCCAGGTCTTCATTACCGGTGCGTCCACCTCATCGTTGAGGTACACATTTGTTCACTTAGCATCAAACATCTCGGTGCTATTGGGGTGAAATTCCATCGTGTTTAAAAAATGAAGTCTTGTGAATCTTTATTTGATTGAGGGAAAAGCCAGTTTTCCAGCATATCTTGGTCGTTATCCTCCCAGTAACCGTGTGTTCCGGAAAAAGAATGGTCCATAAACCTTTGTTTGCGATAGGATGCCAAACACACTAACCTGGAGGAAGTCTCGCTCATGTTACAGTGTGCCATGAGGATTTTTTAGATCCCATATGCGAACATTGTGTCCATTCGTTTCCCACTGAGATGGAACTTCGCTTCACTGCTAAAAATTAAACGCGGAAAAAATGTGTCATTCTACATGTTTTCAAGAACTCGATCAAGAAATTAAACACGCCTTTATTTGTCATCTCAGTGAATAATCTGTAAAAGTTGTAGGCGGTAAGGCTTGAGAAGTAAACGAGACCTCAAAACACGCCAGACAGTTGAGGTATTCCTAGTTCTCTGTTCGCTCTACGAATAGACTTTCTTGGGCTTCGTACTTACTAAACTTTGTTCAATTCGTCTCACATTCTTCTCAGCCAATCGCGGTTGGCAGGTGTTTTTGCCTTTACAGACATCCTGTTTATTCAATCTGATTTAACCAAAGACATATGCTCTTCCTTGTTGGAGAGTCAATGTTAAATTGGAGACGAGTCAATGTTAAATTTGTCGACAACTATAGTGCAGCGCTGTAGTTGCCGACAAATTTCTCGTAATTAAGACCACAGAAAAATCTTGGTTTTCCACTGTAGCTTAATCGTAACTGAAACGTAATGGCGACGCCAGCACTCTAGCGTTCGTTTACGCAACAGTTGCTCTAGCAATATTATTCGACCCTTTCGGATCTGCTCTCGAATTACCAAATTAAATCAATCATTTAGAATTGATCTGTATATATATATATATATATATATATATATATGTGTGTGTGTGTGTATCTTTTCTAACCTGTAAAATATATTTTTTAATAAACATATTAGTTGATAAAAAATTAATGCATACTCAGATTCGACCATTTATTTTCCACAAGTTAACTAAGTTTTAATGAGTATATAAAAATCTACCCTTACGATAAATACCGAATTCAAATTTATTATTCAATATTTTTAAAAATTATAGCCAATTATATAATAAATTTTTATAAGTCAGAGTATCTTTAAAAATAAAATTAATAATCACTACTAAGAAATTTTATTTATTTATTCATTTCTTCTGGACGATTTTGTTAAAAACAAAAATGAAGAGAGAAAATTATAGTCAGAATGGTTCATATATTTTTCAATTTTATAAAATTCTGTATTAGTAAAAGCTAATTTATAAGTAACCCAGCTATTTTATAAAAGTATAGTTGTTTTTTTTTTTTTTTTTTTTTTTTTTCATTTAAGTTCCTAAACTAATATTATAACATTTTGTGCATTATTTACTATCTCAAAACGTAGTAGTAATAATCAGGAATGCATAAAATTTCAGTGTCTAGGAGGAAATAATTGAAACGATTCCAGCTAGACATTTTCTATAAGAAACAAGTATGACATAAATCGTTTTTTCAATTTGTTTTTAGATAATAAAAAACATTCTATGCTCGGTATACTAAGAGAAGTGAGAAGTGAATTTGTTTCCCATTGTATATTCACTTAATTGATAGGCTGTAGCAGATGAGGAAACTACGAGTAAGTCAACCGTTATAAAAGATGTACATTCCTAGAAAGAACATGATTTTTTTTCACTACAGATACAGGGGATATAAAACTTATTTGGAGAATAAACTTTATTGTTTGTAGCGAAAGAATGGTAATGATTTTTCCAAGTGGTTGTCACAAGAATAAGAAAGATTACAAGAGGAAAATATAAGATATTTTAGAGTGGGCAACAAATAATAATAATAAAAAAAAAAAACAACTTCCGAACTATAAATAATTTGCGAATGGTACTGTACGAAGTGACACCATGTATAAAACTGTGGAACTGCAAAATTGGTTAAGGCGCTTTTCTGTACATAAGATTTATTTCTCGGTACGCAATTTTTAGACTTTTTTTGTGCATCAATACAGGAGAAATATTTAAATATTAATTTTAAGAACTAGTTTTAATTTTTAAAAAAACGCAGTTCACGCTTTGAAATGGAATTATGATAATAAATAAAAATAATAATGGATATAACCCAAATGCGAAGTGGTAAATAGATTTTTAATTTTTAATTAATAATAAATGGAAAACACGATAAACATAAAATAAATGTTTAATTAACAGTAAAATCTGACTCTAATGAGTTTTCTAAAATTATATTACCTTTCTTCTACCTTGTGTATCGATTCTTAAAAAAATTGTTACTTGACATTTATTTCAAAGTATAAATTTAAATTTACGTTACATATTTTTCCTATGAAGCAACGCCGCATATGAAGAGGAAAACACATTCGGTATATTGTAAAGGTTAAATAGGACAGACCATAGGAGACCAGAAGATAGAGATCCATTGAGAAGCGAACAATTCCCTAGGAAAGAAGCGAAGTGATTTACCGAGTCAAAGTCATTTCTATTTAACATATAACATTGACTAGATGATCCTTTGTCTCGGTCAATTTGATAGAAAGTGCTATAAAGTATATCAGTTATTCATGAAGGGTATTTTTGTTACTAGGCTGGGTGTTCACCCTTGTGGAACGAAACATCTCTTCATTTTGCAATATGATGCGTGTCAGCTCCTTTAACAATAGCAATTTATATTTTCCCTTTCTTCTACCGTATTATCATATAAAAATATATATATGTTACATGCTATCAAATCATTTTTAAGTCGATTACATTATATAACATAATATATTACAAATATTTTAGAATAAATTCATCCACCAATCAAACTATGATCTATCCAGAAAATTTATATTCATATCGAGTACAAACTTTCTAGGTAAGCCTAAATTGAAAATTATAATAGATAGCTGAAATTTGAATATTTGAAAATTATACGTTTTATTAATATAAATCATTGTTTAACCTGATATATTGAAAATGTTACATGCTTGAAAATAGGAAGGATGTTTATATATATATATATATATATATATATATAATTCTTATAAACACAATTGATCGTTTCAACAGTAAATTATTCTGTGATGCTCTAAAACCAAAATAAATCCATTACGAATTTTCGAAATATTTACGGTAAATGGATTTGAAAAACAGAATTATTGGTTTACTTTTGATAAATAAACCATTTAAGTATATCCCAACAAGAATGGTGGATATGAATGTGGGCAATTTTGATTTGATGAATAAATATAATTAGTCATGTAATTTTATATGAGTCATTATCGTCTTGAATTAAATTTATATTAAAATTTTATATATAAGAAAAAAGATTGAAAAAATTTTATTATTTTTTTCTAGTATATTTTTATTATTTGGAAATTAATTGATGTTTTTTCATTCTTTCTTTTCCAACTACAGGAATAAGGATTTTTCTATCTTTTGCAAAATTAATATTTGAGAAAATTATACACTACAACCAGAAGGTCAGGATCTGTAATTTTTGAATTTTTATGTACTAGATTTTCTCCGTTTAAATTACATACTAATTTAAAAAAAAACCTTAAATATATGGGACTTCATTAATTAATGCAATAAGAAAGCGGTTCCCAAAGTTTTTTATTCTCAGAGCCCTTGGTGAATCCAGATTTCCCCAATGCTCCTATGACAACTTTTAAACAAGTACACTTTTGTGAAATAACCAATTATTTTTATTTGCAACGGTTAGTAAAAATAAAATAAAATAAATTTTAGAATTATAATAATTAATGGTATATATGGTCCTGTTAATCAACACGCCTTTCCTCAAATCCAAAAATTAAATTGGACCCAGTCACCGTCATTTCATTCTTCAAATAGATTTTAGGGCAATACTTAGACTTTACCATAAACTCATCTTTGCACAAATGAGAAGTCGCAATTGGAAAAAAAAATTGTCTTAGTTTTATAGTATAGAAGTCATCATTTACTGACATAAAAAATTCAGTTAATTCCTTGTTGATAAAGCTTTTTACAACGTATTATCACAAGGTTTTCTTCTTTGGAACAGTAGCATTAAATGGATCTTGAATCCATATAAATTTATGGACATTGTAATTCTGAAAATACTTCTTAAAGCAAATAATAACGGTTTACTTCAAAAATGGATTTCATACGGTCGATAGAAATCATCTCCATTGGATGTCAAAAATTGTTGTAACAACGGAAAACGTTTTTTGCCTTCATTTTCATTGACTTTTTTTTTCTATAGTTTTAGGTTTGCTTTTTTTACAAAAGCAAAAATTCTTTCATTCGAAAGGTAAATATTTTTTCCCACCGAGAGGTTCAAAGTATACAGATTTTCAAAATGTCACATAAATATGTTGATTTTATCAAAACATCTTCACACAACATTTGATATACTTTTTGTTCCTCCACATTAATAAATAATAAATCTCTTATCCCAGTTTAAACGTACGGGGTAATTCGTTACAACTAAATAGTTATCGGAGTACTACAAAGGCATGTAATCGCGTCCCGTATCCTCACGTAGTTTTTTCAAAAAGCTGCCTTCAACTGCCGAGTTTTTATCAAGTCTTGTACATTTACTAATTATTCTAATACTTGGGTTAATACAGGATACAGATATTTTGAAGCAAGCGCTACCCTCTGAATAATGCAGTGGGTCAGGAGTGCTTCACAGGCTTAGTTTTGAATAAAAGCCTGTAATCCTCTATTATAGCCGGGCATAGAATGAGGACTGTCAGTTCAGACGAACCTCATTTAGTCCACACCAAACTAGTTTTCGGATATAAGATTATCAAGGAAGTACACAAGTCTTCAGCCTTTGCACTAGTAGTGATACTTTACAGAAGATAAAGTCTCTACAAAGTTACTGCCAATAAACAGTAATTAGAAAATCAAATGACCATCGTTATTATTATCTGTAGCCTCATCTAACTGCAAAGAAAATTCCTTCGTTTGAAGTTTTTCAATTAATTGATCATTGAGGCTCTCCGCTACGAGCTGTATTCAACGATTATAACTTTCACCATATCTCCACCAGCCAGAAGAAGATTTTTGCGTTTATACAGATTTAAATTTTTTAGTTTCTTCTTAAAGTATTCAAGAGATTAACTAACGACACTTACATGAATTGTTTGTTTCTAAATGGCGTTTCAACTTTATGCAGCACGGACACTGATACAAAATCATTCCTACACAAAATAAATTGTGGCTTCTCTTCACTATTGATTTCTGTAGGAGTAAAATAAAACCTTAACTATCATTTTCGATTTTTATGTTTTTTTACATGCTTGCCTCAGGTTGACGTTGTGCCCTCTTCATTTTCACTCGTACAACGCTTATTGCTGTTTATTAAAAACCAATACATTTTTTTAAATGTGTAAAAAAAATACTTCAATTATCATAATCACAACAATATTCAGTTTATAAAGTTTCCTGAAACTTATTTAATAGTAAGAACAACATTTATTTATATACAAAAACAAACTACCAGAAAATTCCAGAAACTACAAAAAAAATCTCGAAATTTCTGTCACGTCAAGTTACTATTTACAGAGGCTTCCGCAATCATTAACTGAATGGTATGCATCAGCTTCACAAGTCACATCCTATGACATAATTGCAAATGGAAATAAAATTATGAAAATTGTGTAATATTTGCGGCTCTTGGTCGCTGAGTCTCACACTTTGGGAATCACTGCAATAAGATATTTATATAAAACATTATTTTATTTAATAGAATATTAAGTAATACATTTTGTGATATAAATTTTATCTACGTAACTATAATAGTTCTATATAACTTGGCGGGTGTATATTATGTTACTGTATTATCAAAAACAAAATCGCAGAAAAAAATAATTTATACTAAAAGAATCATATACTTCTCAAATATTTCTGCGTAAAATATTTAAAATAACACTTGCGTGTTCTTTTCAAATTTTTTTATTGGCGTGAAAATAAAAAAAACACGGGTTTTCAGGAAATTTTTGGCAAAGAAAAATTTAGGCAGCTAGAAAAAAAAATTACCGAGAGTGATAAAAGTTAGATAGTCGAACAAAATGTTTAATCAAATCTTCATATTATTCTTAGTATCAGTTTGATGAAACCATTCTTAAAACGCTTCCAACCTTTTTTTCAATAAAAGCACATACTCGGTGTCATATGGGTGTTTTGTGATAAATTTACTATAGTTGGAATCATCAGCGCATCGAATTCAATTTCGAGTTATAATAGGCGTATTAGAATTCCAACTGAGTAGAGGGGATAATCAAAATTAAAGAAAAGCGGAACTGAATGTATGGCAGAGCGTAATCTTACTTATCCTTTCTCAACATATTGCTATCTCTTACCAGATTTTTTAAACTTTCTATCAAATTTCTCCCTTCCATCGCGGCAGTTGTGCTGAAAAAATTTTATGAATAAAGCACATGTTACATACAATTTTATTTATTTTTATATTTTACCGGTTTACCATTAATTTCATCAAAAACCTTTATTTAGATGTAAATTATTCATTACTTTAATAAGCAGTAAGTTTTTAGAAATGTATAAATGATATTTAATACTTTTTTAAATAAGTTGATTGTTTTTTTCATTTTTTATTTATTTTTTTCTATTTATAAATATATATATATATATTTTTTTTTTTGCCATGTAATTTGAAATGATTTTCATTTTCATTTATGTATTTTGATGGTCTATGCTTAATTTTTTCATTTCCATTAAAAATACTCAGATTGAACTATGATAAAAGAATTATTGAATGATAATAACTTTTATAACTTTCAGAATGCTCTAATGCCGTTGAAATTAAGTAAAAAACTTAATATTCATTTCGATTTTAAACAATCATTATCAGCTGTGATTACGTGAAAAGTGCACATAATTAAACATAAAATAAAAGAAAAAACAAATAATAAGGTTTTAAAAATAGCATGCTTTTTAAATTTCTATTACGCAAATTATCCTATTATTTAGAAAATTTCCAACAAATATTTTAAATAACTATTTAATTATCGATACGAGCATTTACTTGATTATTTTTATTTTATCTAAATGCTTTTCTGTTGCATTTACAAAAAAAAAAAAAAAAAAATTATATTTTGAAGCAGTTGTAAAAATATATAAACTACAAGAAAAATAATTCTAAAAGCTGATTATTGCGTTCAGGACAATATAAAACTTAAAGTTATATACAGAAAAATGTTTAAGCTCACGCAGAACACACGTGCGGTAGGGCAATGTTTGCAACTGGCTGGAAGTCTCGTAAACAAAATGGATAACAGACAATTATTAGATGAGACCAGACTATTTGGTGCAGTTAAGAGGTTGCCACAGGAACCGGGATGTAAAGGCTTGGCGGCAAGATATTGCTATCCGTGCAAGTAATATTGCAACCTACCGCAGGGTCAGGCACGGTAGGGTAAGCAATAATGCTGCATCATTCCTTCCTGACTGTCCTACCCTGGTTAGTAACACCAACTATTTTTGCTTTTGTTTCAAAATCTCTCAAACATTTACGTTGATATATGTTAACACATATAAGCTGTATAAAATACACACGAATAAACGCACACATTCATTTCAGTGAAACATATGTAATAATAATAATAATAATAATAATAATAATAATAATAATAATAATAATAATAACATAATAAAAATGGCTCCATAATATTTTGAATTATTTGTATAGCAGACTATCAACGTATTAATTTGGTTCATTTTTTAACATAAACAATTGTTACTACAACTGATTAAAAGTGATAATTAAATAATAACCGTGTATATATATATATATATATATATATACACACAATAGCCGCTCAGGTCTCGCTTCGCTCTCTTCCCTGCCTCCACCGCCTAGATCACCACACTCTTCAACAACCTCATGCTTGTGAAAATAATACTGATAAAAACCAATTAAAGCCTGTTCAACTTGAAAAATTTCAGTGTATTATAATTAATTCAGATGAACACTTTGGTTAGCACAGGATTTGAAACTTTGAGTGATCTAAAGTGCACGGATTACAATATAGATGGCTCCTATCTTAAAATTAGTAGTCTTCGGGTAACAAAAAAAAAAAGAAGGAAATCGAAGGCAGATGCAGCCAGTCGCATTGCACACAGTAACAGAGGCAATATGACTGTGTGGGATGAGCCATCGTGGAGTACACCGTCGTACCTTTAAAGCTATTTTTTTCGACAACTGAGATATCGAATAAGCAAAAGACCTATTTTGTAATAAAAAAAAAAAAAAAACTAATTTCAAATACTGCAAGTCGTTTCCAAATTAGATTTGACCAACGGTTTGAACACAGTCAAGTTGAATATCGGCAAGGAACATAACCCAGTTGTGAGGATGATAGGAAGCCATTAAAACGCCCACCATCTTGAAACGGTGAAACATTTCGTATCGGCAATAGTCCTATGATGTAAAAACTATGTTACTGATTCACAGAAATAATAGATAGATTAATACATATATATATATATATATATATATATATATATATATATATATATAAACAATAGAATTAATTTCATAAACTATAAATTTTAGACGAGTTAAACTTTTATTAAATAAACGAGTTCATTGTGACGTGATATAGTTACTCTTGCGTAATACATAACCATTTTTAAGAATATTTTACAGATCAACTATTTAAAAAATCTGGAAAATATTACTTACCTTAATACTGTTTTATAACAGGAAACAATAAAGAACATTCTTCTAATTGAGAATGAGTGAATGAATCCTAACGACATAATGCTAACACATATAAAACGTTTGCGAATCATTACATTATTCATGCGTATTCTTTACAATATGAAGTATTGAATCATTATTGTATTTTATTTTATTATACTAGACTAATTACTTCTTTTTATAAAATAAACTCAGAACAAAAAGTCGTTAGAAAAATATAATTAAAAGTATTATCGAATTTAATTTAATAGATTTATTTGAAGAAACAAGAATCAGTAAAACAAAAGCTCAACTTAGTAGCGCTTTCAAATTTTTGCAGAGCATCCTCAGAAAATTATATAATAAAACATAATAATAGGAGTAATTACAGCATCAATTAATTTTAGAATGAATTTTGTATAAAATATACTCGTTTTCTGTTGATTGGACTATTCAATTTACCTTTTGTTTTGGCCCCAATTTTAAAAAAATTAGCTTACTATCTCATGGTTCATAATATTGCGGTTGACAGTGAGTGTATATGTAATAATTTTGTAACCGAATTCTGTCTGTTTTACTGTTTATACATTTGAAATTGTTTTGCTGATTTGCTATAGTGTATTTAAAATTTATTAAATATTCAGTCACATTTCACAGCTCAGGTTTGTTATACTTCATATCTATAAATTACAGTGTACTTTATATTGAGTATAAGCGATCAATTTGCTGTATAAAAATATACAATAGTCTAAAATCAGAATCGTTATAATTTATTTATGTGTGCAATTTTTATCATATTTATGGTTTTTGCTGATAGTGTATCTAAAATTTATTAAATATTCAGTCACATTTCACAGCTCAGGTTTATTATACTTCATATCTATAAATTACAGTGTACTTTATATTGAGTATAAGCGATCAATTTTCTGTATAAAAATATACAATAGTCTAAAATCAGAATCGTTATAATTTATTTATGTGTGCAATTTTTATCATATTTATAGTTTTTGTGGTTATTATTATTTGTAAAAGATTGTTAATATGATTCGTAAGTTTGTATGCTATCATTTATTAATACTTTTTTGATAATATTTAATAATTTACGAAAGGTTTAATAAAGACAGTTTCATTGTAAAAAGATTTATTCTGAAAACTTAATAAATATTTTTTATTTCTCTTCAAATACATATCTTAAACCACTTCTCTAGATAATCGTCATGAATTAAGACATTTATCGTAGCGATACACCAGTTTCAGTATATCCTCGTCGTATTCTTCTGCCGTTAGTTCATTTAGCCACTGATTAGTAGAATTTTTAAGTTGGTCACCCTCGAATTGCTTACCACTCAAAATTTCTTTCAATTTCCAAATTGTAATCAAAAGGAACAAATCCGGACTATATGGTGGTGATGATAAATTTCCCATCCAAATGTTCTCAGTAAAATACGTGTCGGACCCACAACATGTATATGTTCATTGTCGTGCGGCAGGATGACGCCGTCGGTCAACCGCCCACTTTACCGATTTTGACGCGCCTTAACTTAAGTAGAGTTTTGCAGTAGGATTCTGCATTTACAGTCGTTCTACATGGTATGAAATCAAACAGCAGTATTCCAAACCGATCCCAAAAGAATGTGGCCATCAGCTTGTGTCCAAATGGCTATGGCTTGACCTTTATTGGTCTTAGTGATTGTGGATGACGCCATTATTTGACTGTCGTTTAATTCGTTTATTAATCTCTGGCGTGTAATTCGAAATCCAAGTTTCATAGCCGGTAACAACTGAATTAAGGAACTCACCACGTTTTTATATGTAGCGCATCAAAATTTCCAAAGAGATCGGATTCGGATTTTTTGTGACGTTGCGTTAAGACGTGCGGCATCTAACGTTTGCAAAACTTTCTGAAACCTAAATGGTCGTGAACAATGCGACCGATAACAGCTCTTGAAACATCAGGAAAAAGAAGGGCCAGATCGGAAATCGTTGAGCGACGATCTTTTCTTATTTCATCATCGACGCGTTTCACAAGTCCTCGGTGATTACCCGAGGGTTTCCCCGAACGTTCTTCATCACGCACATTAATTTTGTTATTTTTAAACCTTTCACACCATTTTCGGAAGTTTCTTTCAATCAATACATTATCACCGTACACAGCAGCCAACTGCCTATGAATTTCAGCCGGCTTAACGTTTTGATGGTTTAAAAAACGCATGACTCCGTATTTCACAGTCGGCGGCAACAATAATTTTCCTATTCATTCTATAACGTAATAACTCACACGTAATCAAAGATACTACAACGCGACAACTTAAAGACAACAATGCAATGTGTACATTACTAGCGTGGCCATGAACGATACAGGTTCGCCAACCTTAAGGAGAAAAATTTCCCAGCGATCTTTACTTTAGAGATATCTCTAGTATAATTACATATATAACCAATAATAGTGGTTATTTATGGAATATTATTATACTATACTAGCATCCTTCGTCGCGGTTTCGCCCGCGTTACATGCGTATAGAACTTCAAAAATTGGAAATAGTATTTTAGTAATTACTATGGGTTGTTGTCCTCAGAGTTATCTCACTGTTCAAAATTACCAGATAAAATAAAATACGGTGGACCCGGAGGTAAAACACACACAAAAATAAAAGATAATTGCCGTATCGGCCATGCCGGTCTCCGTGGCGCGGAGCGGTAGGGTCTCGGTCTTTCATCCGGAGGTCAGGGTTCGAATCCCGGTCAGGCATGGCATTTTCACACGCTACAAATCATTTCATCTCATCCTCTGATGCAGAACCTAACAGTGTTCCCGGAGGTTAAAACGAAAAAAGGTAACTGCCATATTAAACAATGACATTAAATTTAGTAAAACACGTAATACATTTCTGAAGAAGTGGATAATATTGTTAAACATTGCTTCTCAAACCATCAAAACTTTACTAAATATGTACAAAAGTGTCGTCATTCCCTTTAATTTTACTATCAAACGAATTTTTTTTACGTACATTCGATAGTCGTACAAATTCATCCTTAATAGACTGATACAAAATTTAATAATAAATTGACACAGATAGCGGTTGATATGAACAATTGCAGTCAATATACATAATAACAATTTATATTCACAACAACACTAAATTTAGTAAAAGAAGTTCTAGATCGTGGATACCGGTGTTCTTTGGTGGTTGGATTTCAATTAACCACACATCTCAGGAATGGTCGACCTGAGATTGCACAAGGTTACACTTCATTTATATTCATACATATCATCCTCATTCACCCTCTGAAGTAATTACGGTGGTTTCGGAGACTAAACAGAAAAAGAAAGTAAAAGAAGTTCTATCTCATTTATTTACACGTAATTTTTATTATAGGAGATTAATGAGGTTTGTACTGCGATAAACATTCCGGGGTCATAAGAAAGGTACAGTTAAAATTTCGTAATGATTGGTCCCGTAGTTTTTGCGGTCTTTAAATACAAGTAGTAGTAGTAGAGATAATCTATTATAAGCTATGTAAACTTAATAAAAAAAAAAAGACAGTTAAGTTGTTGATTGTCAATAGTGTGCATGAAAGAGGTTTTGTTTGAAATAATATCTATTAATATTTTCTAATTCACGGTTTATTTTTGATTAATTATGAAGATACGCAAAACAT
This sequence comes from Lycorma delicatula, assembly GCF_047948215.1. NCBI lineage: Eukaryota > Metazoa > Arthropoda > Insecta > Hemiptera > Fulgoridae > Lycorma > Lycorma delicatula. The sequence goes on along the minus strand of NC_134459.1, from coordinate 74,131,735 downwards.
ATTCAATAATTTTTTACCTAATTGATAATCCTATTAATTTTAAATGGCGTTAAAAAAATTGATATTATATCTTTCAATTAATATTTTTAGTAGTATTATTGCTACTAGTAATACTACACAACACTTACACTTAGATACGCATAGATATGAAAGCGAGTAAATAATTAACATTTAATTTTAATATGTGGTGGCGGCGGCTGGCTTCATTGCTATTTCAGAACTCCTTCCTTAATGGAATGTCTAAAGAGCAACTGGATATAAGTAAAGTTAATATTTGGTGTACAGTCTATATAAAGGCAGGGACTTGCGGTTGGTAGTTGCATCCTTAATGCAGCCACCAGCTAAGTGCTGATTAATTAGCTCTCTCAATTAGGCTTAGGAGCATCATCATCGTTATCATTAGCTCTAACGTCAGGAATTGCAACTTTAAACGCATCCATCTTCATATTCAAATGCATTGACTAAAATGGTTTCATAATGCACTTTCATTATCGTATAGAATTATTATTATTATTAACTAGTGTGGGTTTATAACTGTTAATAAACTAACTACTAATAAATTAAAAATGTTAAAATTTATGTTTCTAATTAAAATATAATAAATTTAAATCTAGGCACTTTCAATAACATCCATATTTTTTTTAATAACCATTAAAATAAAGCTGATCCCACTATAAATCATATCAATAAGCAGTTCGATTGACAGTATAAAATATTGATCAAACTTGCACAATATTTTGTATTGTTTTAAAAAGACGTAATCATACTTCATAAAATATTTTACGATTTAATTACCAAACTAAATAAGCGTTTAAAATGTAAGGAAACATGATTATACTTATTACGTTAAAGATAATTATACAAGTATTTTTGGTAACTCTATTTTGTTTACGGAGATTAATTCTACAACTACAGAGCGCTATTCATGTTTCGATGTGGATTATTAGTAAAAAGTAACTGTCTGTCACAAACAAACAAGTATATTTTTTATGAAAAAAACTTCTATTAAAAATTAAACCATCACAAAATCTGATCTGCTGCTGAGTTGAAATACATATCAAATGCATTATCTTATAACAGAAATTGTTACATTCATTAATTGATTTATACCAGCCCATTCCAGAATTACTTATGGCTAGAACGCATGTAAAACATTTGAGATACAAGAGGCACCCCAGTCGGAGTTCCTTTCTTGATGACTAATGATGTACATTATAAAACGATCCCTTTGATAAAACGAGTAAAGTTATCGTTTGTAAGACCGAATATCATTTACATTTTGATGATCTTGGGTTGTTATCGTTTACACTGATAATTAAAGTAAACAACTTCATTTCTCACTTTGCCTTGTAAGTTAGATATTTTTTTTTTATTATACTTGAGGATGATTATCATTTTCAGGAACGAATTTTTGGATTCATATCAGGTCAATTAATTTCCTAATGTTTAGATGTCTGACAGACATATAGAAGCTGTGTTAAATGTTTAGAAAATATTTATCCTACTTATATTAAAAACGTAACCACATCTTTGTGATAATTATTTTTTTCCGAAACGGAAGCTCTAGCTAAATTTGAGAAGTGATATTAAAAGTTTAAAAGAGTGGACGTTTATTAAACGGAAGTTTCTCTTTTAATCTACAAGAAAAAATTACCAATCTGAAATATATCAACGGCAAAACATCTTTATGTACTAAAACAAGGGTTCTTGAAAAGTCCATTTTTGATATCTATGTATTGATAAAATTGCATTTTAATGGCTACTGCATGGACGTTGCTTAGAGAACAGAAATTGGAGCTAAATTTACATAGCAGTTGTTGGCTACCCATTTTCAAAATCTTTAATGAAATTTCTGTAAATTTTTATGTTATTTCATAAAATATATCGCTCTGGATTTCCTAATTTATTTTTAAATCACATATGATATTGTATTATTTATTAGGTTCAGTAGATTTAAGAAAATTATTCTTTTGTAAAAAGTTTGTAGTAAATGAAATACCACATCTAACTTATGGTGAATAAATATATCAATTAATTAATAAATGTTCAAAACAATCATTAAAGTTTCAATTTTTTTATAAAACAAATAAAAAATAAGAGATGTAATTTTCTAGAATAAGCAATCTACATTGTTTATTACCCTATTCCTTTGATGTCTATTCTGTTAGTAGAGAATAAATATCATTTATTTACCTTACAAACGACTGGTAATTTTGATGGTAAATTCTCAACTTCTGTGATTACTGATTTTAAGACTGTTGCAATTACTTTCCAGTTGGTTGTTGCTTTGAATGAAGCATGTAATTGAAAAAGAAGATTTACGAAACAATCGTGAAAAATATAAACAGCCGTTATGTAAATTGTACAGTGTCTGGGGCTTCTTAATGAAGTTTAAAGAAATTAATTGGTAAAAATAACAACGGTAGTGTGTGCGAGTATATTTAAACAAATTCTTTTGCAAGTTCACACTGAAACAAACATTATCTATTATATATATATATATATAAGAATCTAGTGATTCTTGTGAATGTCTAACTCTTTTTACGCAAAAACTATTCAAAAGATTGAGCTGAATTTTACATGAATACAGTTTTTATACCTGAAAAGAACATTGCCGTTATGAAATGTTTCATATTTTCAATACGGTGGCCGTTTTAATGGCTTTCAATCACAACCGAATTATGTTTTCTTGCTGATATTCCACTTGAATATGACCAAACCGTTGGTCAAATCTAATTTGGAAAGAACTTTCAGTATCTGAAATGCAAATACCTTTTTTTTTTTACAAAAAAAGGTAATTTGATTATTCGATATCAAGATGGTTTCCGTTTTAATGACTATATAAGAACTATGTTCGTTGTTGATATTAAACTTTATTATTGGGCAAATCGAATTTAGAGAGCACTGACAGTATTTTAGATTAAATTTTCTACAAAAAGTGCTTTATTTTGTCTTTTCCGATCTCTCTCGGTTATCGAGAAAAGTACCTTTAAAGGTTCGATGGTGTACAATTACATTCCTTTAAACTTGCCCTTCTCTTTCAAGGCTTTCAGTTTCTACTTATAATTGCTTTTTCGATGACAATAAATAAGTTACAAGAGTAATCGCTTACAGTGGCTGGTATCCAAATGGAATCAATCCTTCTTCTACGCGACTTATGTGGCTTACTCCAGAGTTTCTTGTAGGAAAAATCTGTCGCAAACATCGGCAGCTATATTATCAATTCACCTTGATACTGTGTCGTTGCAAAGGGAAATTTCTTCAATTTTTTTGCTTTTTCCCTTTTATTAAAACACTGACAATATAAATCGCAGTAGGCAATATGAGGTTTTCTGCGATTGTATGGGATTTAGACATCATGGGAGACAAGATGCTTCAAGTGTACTTTTATTAATGTGGCTTGATTTAAAAATAGAAGTTTGTTGATTTCTCAAAGTACGCAATTTTCTTTCGAAAAATTCAAAGGGTTTATTTTTATGATCATGAGAGTTATAGCCAAATAAAAGTTTAATTAATACAATACACAATGAAATATACAAATTTTTTATATGAAAGATACATATAATTTTATTTCATAACAAATTTCATTTTTTTAATTTTTTGGTTTACTGAAATATTATTCATCGTAAAATTTGTTTTACAATGAGAGGTTAATAATTATTATTAATAAATCAATATATCTAAATGAAAAAAGGAGATGTCTGATTTGAACCGATGAGCCTTCCTCTAAGATCCAAATATTTCATTAATTACAATTTTATTTAGCTATAACTCTGGAATCAACGAAAATAAGTACCACCCACCTATGACATATCATTGAAAAGTACTCAATGAGGGATTATTACTGCAGTTAAGAAAAAGTCCAAAATCCAAATTTGTTTTGGATTTTGGCCTTTTTTGGACACTTTTGGTTCAGTTGATTGCAGTCAAAAGATAAGGTGCACAACTTGATGTTACAACAGTCCTAAATCCAAAATTTCAATATCCTACGGCTAATCGTTTTTGAGTTATGCGAGATACATACGTACATACATACATACGTATGTACGTACAGACGTCACGCCTAAACTAGTCAAATTGGATTCAGGGATTGTCAAAGTGGATATTTCCGTTGAAATCTGGAAAACCAAAATACTTTGCGATAACAATACTTCCTTTGCTTCGTACAGCGAAGTAAAAATGTATAAATGTAATTTAATAGGCGTACAAGGAAGTGTTTTGTAGACCACATCAATTTTTTTCATATTTAAAGTTTATCATGCTGTTTCGTCTCTTCTTCTTCTTTGTTTTATTCTTTACATACATAAAATTATTTATTCTTTATACTACATAAAAGATGTGATTCAGTTCGTCCATTACCGGCAGATAGTTTTATTTATAATTTACATTCATTACTTCTATTGTTCATTACAGTTTAATAACACGTACAGTACAGATGTACTTATTCATAGTTCATTTATGTACAACAATGTGATATGAAACATTATTATTCATGATAGTTTATTTAAGTAATGAGAAATGAATCAGTGACACCAGAGTCAGCAAAACATTTCAACAGGTCTCGTAGCAAATATTATGCAAGCAGACCAAATTACAAGGAGCACGTATACATCAAGTTAGAACCTGTAAATTGATCATGTTTGACAACTCTATACATCTATCTTCATACCCGTCGCTATCAATGAAGCTAAATAGTTTTAACTAGGTCTCACTGGGTTGGGGTTGGGGAGTCGCGAAGTATTCATTATATTTTTTTTTTTTACTTTTTGGTGTAGTGTACCTAAAAAGGTTGAGGATCATTTCTTTAGAGTATGTTCTTCAAAAACTGTTCTATAAAAAATACATAAAACTTAAAAAATAAAAAAAAACCTAATAAAAAACACAGAAATGAGAAACTAAGAAGATCACATTTTAATAGGTTTGTCGAGTAGTCTAAAATTCGTACAAAATACTTTTTAATCCGTACGAAGGATGGCTAACCAGCTATAATTATTATTACTAAAGTTCGGTCGACTATTTTGAAACCCGCAAAAAGAAAGTTTTGAGTTCTGTGCTTATCACACTGTTGCTCTGAAGAAATGAAAGTACACTGATAGTTTTTAAAATTAAATATGTCAATTTTTATTCATCAGTATTGTTCTCGCAACCACGAGAATAAAAAACTCAATGGGGCTCAGGGACGAAGCCCCTGATTACACGGGAAAAGTGAGTGATTGGAACTCTGACCGACTAGTATATATTTTAATACACATACTAATTTAAGAATATGTTATTAATTTTTACTAACAATTGTTTTACTATTATCTTGTTAAAATTATTTTAATAATTTGTTACTATTCCACTGAGTATATTTCTTATCTTATCATAGTAATATAATTCCGTTACTAATGATATCTCACATTCCGAGCTCTAAGTACATATAGAGATCAAGGCGTGGTAATAACTCTCTTATATCCTACCCTATCTTTATACATAAGAAAGTTCTTATCTTAAAATCACCTAATCAACAATCACGTAAATTTTATGTATCATTTTTGGGCAAAAATCGTTATCACTTCCTTGTACGAATTAAAGATACTTCCTTTACTTCGTGATCACGAAAAATCTCGGTTTTCAGATTTCCACGGAAATATCCATTTTGACCATCCCTGAATCCATTTTGACTAGTTTCGGCGTGACGTCTGTACGGACAAACGTATGTATGTACGTACGTATGTATCTCGCAGAACTCAAAAACGATTAGCCGTAGGATGTTGAAATTTTGGATTTAGGACTGTTGTAACATATAGTTGTGCACTTCCCCTTTTGATTGCCATCGACTGAACCAAAAGTGTCCAAAAAAGCTCAAAATCCCCCAAAAATTGGATTTTAGACTTTTTCTTAACTACAGTAATAAGGCCTTATTAGAGCTTTTCAACAATATCTAATAAAAGGTATTTATTTTCATTGGTAACCAAGTGAAATTTGAATTCTTGAAATATTTGGATGTTATAAGAGAAAGGCACATCAGTTCGAATCAGAATTCTTCTTTTTTTTTATTTATGGTTTAAAAATATTGATTTATTAATAATTATTAACCTCTTATTCTAAAAAGGTTTTAGGATAAATAATTATTCAATAACAAAAAAAAAAAAGAAAAGAAAAAATAAGTTATTAATGAAATAAATTTTTATGTACTTTTCATTTAAAAAAAAAAGTGTATATGTAATTAAATAGGTGTACAAGTAGGTTACGTGGTATCCACATCAGATTTGCTGAAACATCTGATTATTCGTCTTTGTTTTCATTTTGTTGATGGTTACATCATAATAATTTACAAACCATCTAGTATTAGACAGATAAAACACTTACATTTATTTAGACTAATAAAGGGACTTTTACTCTATCCTTACATTTCAGGTAAGATTGTTGAATTAATAATTGTATTAATATTTGGTTTTAATACTTGATATGAAAAAAATATCAGAAGTTATTAATGAAATAAAATTTTATGTACTTTTAAAAATGTGTAATGTGTGTAGTTTAATAGGCATACAAGGAAGTCATTTGGTGTCCACATCAAATGTTTTCTATTATAACTTAGCCTCACTTACCACGTTTGTTAATCAAATTTAAATCCTTCAGTACATGTAACTGGCTATATTAAACGATATTAAATTTTTCCTTACCTTAATCCTTTCAATATATTTTTACTATTTACCAATACAACAAAATAACAGGATGAATTCCTTTTTTACTTTTCTTTACTCTTATTAAAATCTCTAATCTTTAAAAAATATAAAACAATAACTAATTTTAATACAAGTTTCTTTTAAAAATTAGTAATATTCCTTTTCTTTCAGAGTTAGAATTCATATGTGATTATTTTAAAATTATTAATTTACGGTAGATCTCAAAATAATTTTTTGATATTTAGATTCTTATTAAATAAAGAATGAGCTTGACTTATTTCCAAAAAGTTAGATTAGCATATGTAATTACCTAAAACAGTATATTTGGATTATTTCCTAATTTTGTTAATTTTAAAAAGATTGAACGCGTACAAAAGTTTAGATTTATAGCTTTTTTGTCATCAAATTGATTGGAATTTTTTTTAAGCACAACAATGCATCATGGTAATTGGTAAATAAGTTCAATACAAAAACTTGTAGTGTTTAATATAATTTAATTTGTAAAATCAAAAGAAAATACTTCCTTTGGCGTAGTTAAATCTATTTTTACAAGCAAAAAGTAATTATTGAGACCGTAGGATGATAATTTCTACCGATAATTTTCATTTTTAAGAAAAAATATTTGTACTTTTTTGCCAATAAGATAATTCCATTTTTTCATTTAATATAATTTGTTGATTTATCATTGGAATTAAAAAACACTTTAGATTCTTGAACAAATAATTTTCTTTCATTACTCTTTTTAATTTGTATATATATTTTTTATTTCTATACCATTAATTTCTTTCTTGTAATCTTTTGAGTGGAAATGAAACATAATTTGACCTAGAATGCGTTAAGAAATAAACCTCTATCCTATTCTTTTCGAAAAAATAACCTTTAATGTTCATGACTGCTTTTCATATTTGTTTCTTACTGGAGATTAACAATAAATCAAAAATTTAAGTAAATTTATATGTTTTTTTTTTTGTAAATATAATCAATGGAAAATTGAAAACATCGAATTTTCTTTAAAAAAAAATCTGGTTAACTCCTTATAAAAATCATTATAGCTATAGAAATGTAATACGGTGGTACAAACCACAATTTATTTGATAGAAACATATAACATGATATTTTGGTTTTACAAAATTTTATCATAAAAATGAATACAAATTCGTATTAAATCAAATAGGTAATAAAAAAAATTATTTATAGAAGTACAATCTAAATATTTTATCTAAATCAACTGTTATAATTTTTTCATGAAAATAAAATGTTAACTATTTTTGGAATAATTAATATTATCTAGAATACGGAAAGTCTTTAACATAATAATAATTTATGTTTTTAAATTAAATTGAAAATAAACCCTTAAATAAACAAAAATATATTCTAAAGTATTTCCCGGATTTAATTGTAAACAGAAGAAAGAGACATGTTAAACTTAATAAAAACGTAATCTGTAGGCTATAATTTTTATCAAATTTTCACCAATACAAAGTTGTAATAATGTAAAGATTTAATGGAAGTAGCAAAAATATTGAAATCCGATTACTGGTTTTGTGTAATTAAAATATGATGAAACCATATAGTCTACTACCGCAAATTTACACGTATACACGCTTTCGTTTAATGAACAAGTAATAGTCGTTAGCATGACATCATAACCGAGTAAAATGTGGAGTGAACGTTAGATAGCAACGAAATATGGTATACACAGAACAAAGAGAATGTGATATTGTTTGTAATGAAATTGTTCTTTTTAATAGCGAAAAAACCGGAAATTACTAAAACCCCAACTCTACCTTCCCCCTCTCTTTTAACAAATGCTTAGTATACACCTCGTATCCGTAATGGTACTTAAAGTAAAAAAAAAAATCGATTGCCTGCGTGTGGCGTAATTTCCTCTGAACAAACCATTCAAATTTCAAATTAATGAGCGTTTGCCTGCCGTAACTGAAAATTTTACAAAAGAATGAATAGAAAATTAAGCCAAAAAAAGAAAAACCTAAATTATAATTAATGTAAACATTTTGAGGTAAATTAAACATTTCATTATTGATGATACAGGAAATTCTAAACGAATATATTTCTATTTATATAGATAAAGAAAAAGTAGAAAATTACAGTCAAGGATCATAGAAATTAATTTTTCGAAAAATTTAGACTAATTTACTAAAAGTCAAAGTGTTGATTAATATTCTTTGATTGAATTTGGAGTGCATGAATAAATATCATACTCAATACCAAACTTGGAAATAATTAATGCAAAGTTATCATGGTGAAGAAATGATACTTTACTACTCGTGCTTGAGGTACTTCAGGAGAACGGATAGAGTTCTTGTACCGTTTGGATGTTTCAGCATTCAACTCTAAATATTCTGGATAAATATCCAGGCAAAATTGCAATCATAATTCTTTTATGGATGTAAATTTCAACTAATGGTTTTTCCACATTCTTCTTGAATGTAGGAGGGAAACCTAATACTCAGATTCTCAATATATTCTAGTTAATAATTTGACTAAAATCATTATACTGACTAAAATATTTAATTTTATCAAATTTTTGTCTAAAATATAGTAAATTTTTAAGAAATTTTTTATCCATTGTTTTCAACCGGAAGTCCTTTAAGATACAATTCAAAACAAAGAAACGTCTGGTCTATTTATTAATATCCATTATTGTTTTTTTTAAATATTGTTTGCAGTTTTAGCTTTTTTTTTTCTAATTACTTTTCAGAAAGAAATTTGATGATAAACTTTTTTTACACTTATAATTTTATAAATTTATTTTTATTTGACTCTTTTATAATTCATAAATGTAATTTATTTTTTGTTATTATATACTTCAGCTACCTGCGATTGTTTATCTACCTACTTTTTCTACGACAATTTTTTCTTTGTTCTTACCAAAATTAAAATTTACTGAATCTATACTGCGGAATTTGTTTTGGTATTTCGGTAATAATAATCCTTCTGATGTTTCCGCTATTTATTTAAAAAAGAAGGTAAAAAATTAATATTGTGAGAGCGCGCGCGCGCATTTGAGAGAGAATGATGCAAAAATCTTTAATAATGAAATCCCTAATTTATTTGGTTTATCTTTATTTACGTATATACTATTCAATCGCCCTTCCATGAAGAAAAAAAAATTACTTCGTACGGAAAATAGAATATTATTTTATTCGTCTTACCAAAGTTTTTTAAAATAATATTTCAGTGCATAAAATACTTAATTGCTGATTATGGTTGAAGGCATTATATCAAACCCTTTTGAATTTATTCATTTTTACGTAACAGGAAGTGTTGAAAGAGGAAGACAAATACTACTATGTAATTAAATGTAGTTTAGGATACAGAATGTAAAATACATATTGAGCTTATGACCTACAGAAACCTATAGAAACACATATAAAAGATACATATATATGTATCCTAATACTAATAACACACACACATACGCGCGCGCGCGATAAATAGATGTTACTTTACACTTGTTTAAATTATAAATGTAATGCTTCTTTCTGCAAACAAGAAAAATCTCTTTACTCAAGGTATTCTCAAGGTCTTTTTTCTCTACGTATTACTTAAATGTAATCTTCGTAATACGTAAATGTGCGCGGATGTAAGTGACTACTGTAATATATATATATAGAAGTTTATAAATAGATATATAAAATCTCATATATATATTTATATATTCGTATATGTTTATAAATAATAAAGATAGATTGAGGTAAAATACATTGTTATTTATTTCTTGCTTGTTTTAATATTAAATTTTACAATCAGCTTGGAGCTTTTTAAGACCCAAATTGAGAATTTCCTGCTCTGTGTTGTGGTATAGTATCTAATCTCCGCAGTAATGAGAGAAAAAATAAAGGTAACAGTAGCAACAGAGAAAGAAAGACGAACGCAGGCAGCGCATAGTCTCTGATATAGAGAATAAACCTGCTCCAAAGACAAAAAAAGTATCTTCATGGAGACGATAACACACGGAGATTGTTGGTACAGCACATAGTAATAATGTCGCCCCTAGCGGCTGTCCTCCCAACTAAACATGCACCCAATTAAAAAATAACAGGCTGTAGCTGGGGGCGACTGGGGAATGGCAACTCGCATAGCTTTGTCCCTGATCCTTTAGATGTTGCTCTGTTCCGCCAGAGGTGGTGAACCGCTCCTCGCTCTCGCCGGTTTCTCTCTAGAACCGTCCAAATGCCTCCTGCATCTAGTTACCAACTGGATGATATTATACTAATGATTCCGGCAACGTAACAAGGAATAAATAAACTTTCTGTTTATATTCTACGTTAAAAGTATGAAATAAAAAAAATAAAAATTGGCACAAAGAAAAAACATTTCAAATAATCATTATCTCCTTTATCTGTACCTTTTTATTAAATGTTATTAATCCAAATAAAAAAAAATTCCTGGAAAACATTTCTAAAACCAAAAGTAAAAAAAAAATTGGGAGTATTGTAAAAAGTTTATTATAAAAATATTAATAATAACAACGTCATTTAATATTACTAATTTATTATTTCAGAAGTTTTCATTGTTATACGTAATACCGCGAAGGGTTAAAAAAAAAACTAAAATTATTGATCTTATATAATTATTATTTACACATACAAACTGTTATTAAGAGATTTTAATGGAAATCTCTTTGGATGTCATTTTTTTGTGTTCAAATATACTTCCTGTAAATTGGAAACCATTGTAAATTAAACATCGCGGGAAAACAAACATTATTGATCTTATAATTCTACAGATATAAAATTATCAGCTCAGTTTTACATAACGAATGATATATATATTTATATATATATATTAAAAATTGTTTTTGAATTTATTTGAAGGAAAAAACAGATTTAACTACATTTCATACTTGTCTTTTACGAGACATTTAAAACAATTTGTCTTTTAGGAATGAATATTAATGGTAACCTGATGGAATTCGGTTGTAAAAATGGAATTTCCATTTGTTAATGTAATAAAAAAAACCCGTGCGAGACCTACTACGGGAAGAGAGAAGTTTTCCTATTTCCTTTCTCCTTTTTACACGAGCTGAATTTACAGTTACATATTCTTCAGCATACTAAGCTTACCAAAATCTTGGGAATAATCAATTTCCATTATAAGAATAAAGAGAACATAATTAATTAGAGAAAGCAACTGTAATCGGTGGATAGATGATTTGCATGTCATAACCATATAATATGTGAAAGAATGAAACTTTCATATATGTATATATAGAATAGAACTTCTTTCGGTCGTAAAAGAAGATGTAATTTATAACGTCGTAACTCAGTAGATACTTAGAATTATGTTAAATAAAAGTTTGTAATTTCCTAGCCGACACGGCAATGCTTTGCTATTGCTAGATTTGAGTAAATGTAGGGATTAAATGAACACAATTGAAAGTTTGATAAAGCATAACAATATTAACATTACGGAACGTCAAAAAATTTAACCTTTCCCTTTTTCCGTTTCAACCCTTTCCCCTTTTAATTTTTCCCTTTCCCATTTTCTTTTTTCCAATTTTCATTTTTACCATATTCCCTTTCCCCTTACCCCTTCAACCATCTTCTCCTTTCCCTCCCCCATTTCTTTTTCCCTTGTTTCCCTCTTCCCTTAGCTTTTTCTTTTTTTTCATTTCCCCTTTCCATTTCCTTTTCCCGTTTTACGCTTTTTTATTTTTTCCATTTTTACCTTTCTCCCTTTTTCCCCGTGCGTTAATCGGTTAAATAATTTTTTAGTCTATAGCGGCACACATATCGGAAACATTGAAATGAAATCGTAAAATATTTAATATAGCGTGTGTTGCTTTTACCTCCAACAGATAACACTATTTTTCAAAAAAGCATGTTTTTACCTGTCACAGGTGTGACATCTTAGGTATATAAAAACACGCGCGTATTTGAATGCAACGTTGTGTCATAATTTCAAAACAATCGATGAAGAACTTTCGGAGATTTAAGAATTTGAACAAACGAACAATTACATTTTTATTTATATATATAAAATCCAAAAATGATACGAAGAAAGATGTTATTTTAACAAATTGTGAATTAGAATACATGATTTCTGAAAATTTTTTTTTTTATGCATGTTGAACAAAATATTGTTTACAAATTTTAACGTTAAACAACATTTAAAAGAATATATCAAGTTGGAATTGTGACATCTATAATGATTCGATATTTCGGTGCTTATGTGACAATGGATCATTGCTGTCTATTTCATATACTGTTAAAAGGCAAGAACAACATCCTAATGGGGAAGAAAAATTAATTCAGCAAATTAATGGTAGCCTGGGTTTCAATATCAGAACAATTTCTTACCACACTGGCTTAACTCGAAATAAGGAATGACGAATACTTCGAAAAGATAAACTGTTTTTCAATATTGAACATTTTGATTCGTTTTATACCAATTCGTAGTTAAAATCTACCATATTTTGTTTTTAATAAACATCAAAATTCTTACAGTCTATGTGGACTTTATTCATTTCATTTTACTAAGAACCAAATCTTCTAATACGTATTGTTTAAAAGTTTTATATGTTTATTAACTATTTTACAAAGTTATTTTACGTTAAACATATTCAAAAATACAATTCTAGAATCTTTATTTTCAATTTTTCAGGTCAGATTTCACACACTAAATTTATCCCTTAATTAGTGTTCTAAGAATTTCAGTCTACTTTATTTTACCGAAGGCGGAGAAATGGGGAAAATCTTCAGCCAGCCGATGCTCGCTAATGAAGCGTTTCCAAACCTATGTTTATATTAAACATAGGTTTGGACTTTCTCCTTTATTTTCACCAGTAAGGCACTTCATGAAATTTTATTACATTCTTCCCGAATCAGTCTGTATATGTAAATAATATTAAAAAGACGACTAGTCAATTGATAGTCGATCTTCATCGGTAATTAAAGATATTACAATTTTACAAACATACTAGCCGGTTGGGGCTTTGCCCCCTGGATTCCCGGTTCCCAGGTTGGCCCAGGCGAACCCCGAAATTGACTTCAAAGCCACAAGACCTATCCCAGGGCCGCAAAATTCGAATCGCTCATCATTCCCGTCTAACTGGATTCCCGTATAGATCGCTTGGCTAATCATTCTCTTCTAGCTAAAGGGTTCCGTCCCTTGGACTCCCGCATTGTTCATTAATCTCATAGTTGTGAGAATGACACTGATAAATAATAATTAAAATATTCAGCCTTTACGGAAACTTAAAAAAGAGACTGAATTACAAAAGACGGAGTAGTTGAAACTGGTAAATAAAGTACACGCACCTTTCACGACGAAAAATTTATTTCTGTTATCATAGTAACAGAAGTATAATAATGAAGTAAAAAGATTAATCTTTTTTTTATTAATGAATATATTTAATTCACAGGTTCACCTCTAAGAGAGTTACAGCCTCAATCTGACTTAAAGCATTTTCTGGATATCAACAATGTATCATGCAAATTTGAAAAAAATCGTTCAGTTGGTTCTAGCGTGATGCGAAAACAAACATAATTTTAATTGCATGAATAAGATTTTTTTTTTTAAATTAATTCGAAAAAATCGAAGTAAAATTTTGTATTCCTTGGTTATCGACGTAGTTATCATATTGATGTGAAAAATTTGGGATTCGATAAAAATATATCAGCATCTATTCCAATAAATTCTATTATTATTTGAAGAAATTGTTGTGCTATAAGAAAATGTATTTTTATACATAACTATAAAAATTCATGATTTCATTTGATTTTCAACAGAAAAATCTGGGAAAAATCAGTATTAACTACAAAAAATATCCAAACAAAATAATACGTATATTTGAGAAAAACCGTTATGAACTGATCCAGTATTTTTTTCATTAAATTACAGAAGATAAACAAATATCGTTAATGAATAGCGGAATTATTGCTTGAATTGTAATTTTAATACTGAAAATAATTAAGTAAGAATAGTAAGTTGGAAAGATAGACTAAACCGGCAGATAAATAAAATCTGTATGTGGTCTAACAGTGTAATATGTACATATTACATATATCATTAAAAAAAAATAAGTTGTTAAAGTATTGAATAATGTGATCTGAAAACAAATTAAATTCGGCGATGCAGATCAAATATGTTATTAAATTAAATAGTGAAGGGTTTCCTAACTTTTTTTATGATGGGCACTATAAACATCATTCTGTCTGACACTATACTAAAGAGAAGCTACTGATAATTAACTTCTGAAGGCTTTAACAAAAAAAATGTTCCAGTATATTGAAAGCAACTTTTAATATACGAGTAATAAACAAACACATACTTACAAAAACACAAGCAAGTATCATATTTTAGGTTTAGGCTTTGTATAAAATAATATGGAGATCAAAGTTATAAAAAAGGTTTTTTCATATAACATCAATATATATATATATATTTACTTAAAGTTATGGGCATTGCACTCTATTGTTAAACAATCAAATCAATCAGTCAATATAATAACTATCTATACTTACCAGTCGCTCTCTTCTCTCTCTCCCAAACCCCACTTATTTTATCTGCATATCAGAAAACATAATCCTGAACTACGTTTATAACTAACTATTCCCACCCTTAAATTTACTCAATATATGTTAACGATTACAATGTGGCACAAATTGTTACATAAATATCTTATATTACATCGATAAATTATATAGCATAGCATACACTAAATAATCTATTTAGATTTTCTGATGTTATAAATACGATTACTAATATCTGAATGCGTAAAATCACAATGCAGTGATAATACATCTAAAATATTTATAACATACGAGATGCAATATGACAAATATAAATTGGCTTTTGTCATAGATTGTTACCGGAAACATAACGAATCGCTTCAATAAAATTAATACTCTTTAAACTCAGTATAAGCTGTTACCCATAGAAGTAGTCGTAAATACGTTAAAACACCATTATATCGAGATCTTTCACACAAGTAAGCATAAATATATAACATTGAGGTAGGATTCAAACTTAAAAAAAAAAATTGTTAACGTTTAGTTTATTATTTTTTTTCATCTTTGTTTGCCCCACCACCCAGAGCGACCCATAATTAAGCATAACTACAGCTCTGGGGGGCGCCATCGGCTCAAATGACCTCGACAGAACTCAAGGTTCACCCAGGTAGCCCGATCTTTTGTTTATTTGCCATACCTCAAATGAGGGGACGCCGAAGGGATCCCCCAACCGGGACTCCGGTCTTTACGCCTTGATTCTAGTGAGGAACCTCCTGAGGGATCCCCCACCGGGACTACGGTCTTACATTCCCCTCGCCTTGCCACTAATAATGACGCCCCGAAGGGATCCCCCACCGGGACGACGGTCTGATTTACCCACATGGCTTCACCAGAAGTCCCCGTCCACACATCGGTGATGAGACGCCGGAGCGTCTCACCCCTCCTGGGCGAGGCTATCCCACGTCGGAGCCACCGTAATTCTACGCTCCATAGCGAGTACACCTCACTTCCTGTGTACATTTCTGCAACCTCGGCCTCCCAAAGCGTGGCCAAAGAACTTCCTTCTGGCAAATTCATCTTGACATGGCCAACCTTCCCGCAGTTAAAACATTAGCCGGTTCTGTCAGGACCACTACACAGTTTTGTCCGGTGCCTCGTTCCCCAACAAGGAAAGCACTGCTCATCCAGCGACCGTCACATTACTCTATTTTCTCTGCAATCTCTCTATAAAGCCGCTCATCATTGTCCCCCTCGGCCCGTACTCAAAGGAGAACGTCTTCCCTTAGCTTTGAAGGGCCGAGAAGACACCAGACTCCTCCAGCAATACGGTGTCCTTCACTGTTCGTAGGAGGTCCTCACAGAACCCCCCCCCCCCCCCGCCACGCCACTTTCACGACAACGGTCGCTGTAGGCGACCCCACCGGAATCTTTCCTGTAAGACCTTTCTTCACCATCTGCTCACTTGATGCTCTGTCGTCAAGGAACACCTAGAATTTACAACCACTCCTTCTGCCAAAATATTCCACTAACCAGTGGAAGTAGCTATCGACCCTTCCAGCAGGCTCGCAAAAACATACCCAACTATCCGCCATCACCTCATCAGGGATGGCCTCATAAGACTATGAACCATACTGTTCTCCCCCTTTGCACAGTCAACGACAATAACGTAAGTGATCCGCCCAAATTCAACCTCAAGATCAGACAAAACACTGATGCTCGATTTACTGACAAGCACTTATCCTGCCTGTAGACAACCTTCACTAACCAGTTTCCCTACCCAAAGTGTCCGAAGAAGAGCTGGAGAATTTTGAGGGTGGCCATCACCCATCGCTAGGTCCAGTAACCACGCCCGAGAAGCTTCATCAATTTCTTCAGGATCTGTCACCAGTGTAGAAGCACAAAATATCTTTTTCGGCTTACTCCGTTAAACCAGTCGGAAAAGAGCCTCATCAGAGACCACTTTTTCAAGGGCAAGATCACATCCTCTATCAGGCGTCTGAGTCAGAACTCCACCTGGGGTCTGAGTGGCCACCTCTTGAAGCAACACAGCCCGCCCGGATCTCACATGCGTCTATGTAGCTTCCTTCATCATTTCTGGCCAGGTGGGTTGTTTTTCCAGAGGCTCTGCACCAATCTCGTCAAAAAAGTTCTTAACATTCAATCATTTGATCGAGCTCGTCCATGTTTAGGGAACAGTCTTTGATCTCCGTTTTTATGTCCACATTCTGCCTGATAAGCGAACTCATCTCCCTCAAGCACTTAAGTAGAACTTTCATACTGAAAGCTAGACATCTCACCCGCTGTTGCAATCTTTTGCCCTCGCTATCGGTCCCCCTCTCTTCTTATGGCTCACTCTATTCCATTTTGGATGCTACTTGAGACAACTCGTATCTCTCTTGATCAGAAATTTCTTCCCTGTAGGACAACAAGCCCTTACAACTAGCCTTCGGCTTCTTCTTCACTTCAGCACAAGTTGGGCAAAGCCGCACGTATCCTCCGCTTCCCCGATGGCTTCAAATCCAGCTTCTCACCTCCTGTTTCATCATCTGATGTCATTGACAGAGGCGGGAAATCCTTCTCGAATTTTCCACCACGCCTAACCTCTACGGTAGTCGGAATTGGCTAAACCTACACCCATCTGCTGCCGCCGAGCCGACATCTCCATCTTCCTCTCCCTAAGTCTGGGCTCCAAACGGGACGCCGCCATACGCCGATATTCTTCAGCCACGGCCTTTGCAGCGCTATTAGTCCCACTACTATTAGGGAGAGCCTGCTGTACTACCACAGTCTGGGGTGCGCATACCCATTTTAGCAAATATATGACAAGTGAGCGGTTGAGACATGTAAGCCGGTGGGGTATGAAACCGCGCTTAGTCCACTCACGCTGTTATGTAAGCCCTAGGAGCTATTTAGGATACGGTTCGCTAAACTGTTTCAAGGCTCAGTAGCCGTTTGTGGCACAGACATTTGGTTGTATGTTTTAGGGCGACCGTATGCGGTGGTGGCGGGAGAAATGCCAAGCAAACCAAACAACTAACGAAACAAACCAACAAAACAACGAACACGGGAACGCGGTAAACAAATGCTAGTACAGAGGCGTACGAAAGGCTACCACGTCGAGTGAAAGCTCATGTTTATTTTTTTTAAGTCAAAATGTTTTTATTTATTATAAATTGATATATTATTGGTTATTTCTAGTAGAAATCAAGAGGTAATAATAATTAAAGAGAAATGGAAAAATTATTGTTTTTATCTTCCACGATATTTTTGTCTTCTGATTTTTTTAATAAATTAAATATTGATTAAATTGTACTTTACACTAATTTCTCACTGTACGTTATAACATGAAATTATTAAAAGCATTCTCCAAAATAAGCGACTTCTACTTTGCCTCAAGTAGGCAACCAAGAAATATTTTGGTTGATCTTAAATAAGCATTCCTATATAGTAATAAGCTTCGTAAATAAGCATTTTTTATATATATCCTTCAACGTGAAAAACTTATATTTAGATGCAAGATTTTATACTGGAGTAGGATTGTATTGATATTTTAATTTAAAATAATAATATATGATATTTGCTCAACATATCATTGGAATCTGCAACCTACGATAGTTATTCCGGTTGACAGTACTTATAAAAGAATATCAGTGTTTTTCTTCAACTAGCAAAGTCACTAGAGAGTTATACCGTGGTAAATAAAATGTCTGAGATGCAATCCTCATATTACCAAACGAGAAAATGTGGATTTTATGCCAGAAAGTTATCTTACAAAAAAAATAATAAAATAAAAAAGTTTAATTCATTACATTATGATGTTTCAACTACAATGTAATGTACCAAAAAAAATTAATAAAACAAAATTTGTAATTAAAAAAATATTTTTTTCGGTATGTCTAACTTGTAAAACATTCCAGATAATTTTAAAAGAATATAAAAGCGCGTTGCATGAAAGCATAAAAAATAAAATTCAAAATTTTAACTTAACAAATATGAAATAACCATAAACCTAGATTATTCTGACTAACATATTTAAATTACACAAATTTAAAAATATACAAAAAGCAATTTAAAATAATAAATTACTTTTAAAATTAAATGTCACAGAATATTAAAAACATTATAGAGTAAAAATCTTTTATAAAGGCAGACTGATGTTTTTTTTTTTTTTTATAGTGAGTAGGCCTTATTGGACCTTGTAGGAAGTAATTTTGTCAACAAACTCTTTTTACGGTTGAGCTGTAACAGTAACTAAGATTACAGAGTAAATGTAACAAGGATATTAGAACATCAACTATCAAGTTATTTTCCTATGAGTTATTTCCGTTTAAATTTAACTAATTGCGTAAAAAAACAGAAATATATTTTTTTTCAATTGTTTTTCATTTGACAAAATATTACAATGTATTAAATGTAACACTCATTCAAAGGTTAATGTATAAATATCAATTTTTTTAGTATACAGTATTTTTAAATAGGAATTGGCAACTACAAATCATGTGAATAGTTTGATGGTAGGGGTTAAATTAAAAGGAAAGGGCGACAAATTTGCTTATTTCGGAAACAGACTGTACATGTAATTACTGATGTAACCCCTCTAGCACATTTTCCGTAACCGATGGAATAATAATCATAATATTAATAAAAATAGTAGTAGTACTAATAATGAAAATAATTGTTATTTCTCACCACAAATTTTAATACATTTATGGAATATTTATAAGCATTGGATTGGTTAATTATCCAATGTATATAATTACAGAATATATATCTAACTATCTTTAGGCTGGTCTATAAATATTATTTTATTTTAAAACATTTATGTATTCATAATTATGGAATATAACAACATATCAGGCACAACTCGTTCACATAATGGACAGCCAAAGGCTATCAATTAATGTTAACTACATTCACAGAAATATTCTGTATTTATATATATGTATATATATATATAAAACATGAAATAATTTAAATTTGAACAAACGTTAATTAAACTGAACTGAAATTATATGAAAATATTAAGAGAGTTTAATTATTTTTTTTATTAAAATAACTTTAAAAAAATAATTAAATACATATATATATATATATATATATATATATATATACATTGTATTGTTTTCATTTCATTTTCCACAAATTATTTTGGTAATATATTCCAGTAATTGAAAATGATATTTAGATTTCTGTCAAATTAAAAATTAAAAAAATAAATAAAAATAATAACCCATTTAAAAATTCAAAATTAATTACAGAAATATTCCCTTACAGAGAAGAAACTCTTTGTACCAGAACACTGTTTCTTGATAGTAAAATGTACATTAATTTATTTTGTTTGACAGTATTTAATCTTTCTTTTTGTACAGTTGTAATTTGAAAAATATTTTAAGTATAACAGATGTTATTTCTTTAAAAGTAACGATGTTAATTAATTTACATTTCCACTAATGGAAAAAAAACCATGTAACTTTAAGACTTTATATCACATGAATTTCAATAGGTTTTCAACACTATTTTTACCTTAGTGGAATCAAATAACACTTCTCAAATTACTTTATGAGCCTAGTATGTGAAATGGTTATTCTCCTGAAAATGAATCTGTAACTTCTATGAGTCACATTTATTTTATGCAGTACGTCTAAAACTATTTAGTGGTTACGTGACGTAACATTCAAGAGAGTTAAGATGCTTATTGTCTTTTTTTTAAATTATAATGGTTAGGTTAGGATTTAATAAATATTAAAAATATAACGTAAAACTGATTTTTCACGTGTTGCTAAAGGATAAAATTCAACGGTGAGGAGGAGTTTATCATCTTACTCATACCAGAAGTCAAAAAAAAAGTTATTATTTTAACAACTTTACCTTTAACATATTCTTATCTCTTTTTCTTATTAAATTTATTAGTATGTATACAAAACAATTTTGAATAAAATAACAAATATGTTAATTATATTTTAATATGTTTTATTCATATACAGTAAAATATAAACGAATCGTATATCTACTTTCGACATCTTTGTTATTATATCCAACCTTATAACTTTTCTACCTAAATAACAAAGTCTTGAACTTTTTGTATATTACATTATCGTACCTTGATATTTTAATTTTCATTAACCTACTTTTTTGCATTTCATTATATTTATGATACTTCTCTATGTTTTCAACTTGATTAGTTCTCTATCAGACCGTAGGATTAATTTTTTTTTTTAAGTTTATGCCAAATAACAATATAACCAGCAAATATGATTAATTTTATGTTTACCACTGGATTTTTACTAAGCATAAAATAGGCTTTTATTTTACATCTTCAA
Source organism: Lycorma delicatula (assembly GCF_047948215.1). NCBI lineage: Eukaryota > Metazoa > Arthropoda > Insecta > Hemiptera > Fulgoridae > Lycorma > Lycorma delicatula. Next base: position 74,110,264 of record NC_134459.1, on the reverse strand, counting down.
AACACAAAATAGATTTTAAAATTATACACACTTTTCTGATTCCTTTATATAATGCAACTTTATAAAAATAGGCAATCGAAAATTGCCGATTTTTGTGGTTCAGTGGTAGCGTCTCGGCCTTTCATCCATGTGGATATAAATATGCTTATGGATCACATATATGATAGGTGGTGCGAAAATAAAATATGCCTATGTATGATCTCAATGACACTAGATCAATTTCATTGATGAAATTACTTAGATTGATTTCGTTACATTTTTTCATAACGTGAAATGTTTGCAGGCAATTTATATCACAATTTCATTTATGAAACTGATCTAGTAGTTTTTGAGATTTTCGAACTATCTCTGCTTTTCAATGCTACAAAATTCCATTTCCATATTCTGTCTTACCAGCTTCTTCAAAAGATTTTGTGATATAAAAATTAAAAAAAATTTATCGTTACAAAAAACAAAATAACATTCAATAATCACTTTACATTATTTAACTGAAAAATAAAAATTGGGTAAAATAGAATTTTTTTATAAATTACGAAAGTAAAAATTAAAATCTGTACTGTGTTTGTTTTATTACAAGTTGATTTCGTGACATTTTTTCATAATGTAAAATTTTTGCAGACAATTTATATCACAATTAAACTGCATAAGGTTATGTGAAAAGCAATTACAATTGTAAGGGTATTGATTCACTTTATGTATAAAGAAGAATGTTAATTTTCTGTTAAAAGTCATTGAACCTTCAGATCACATCAAAAATTATTATCACAACTAAAGAATTAAAACATACATTTATATTTCCAATAATAAATAAAAATTATTATTTTTATTTGAGTTTTAATTTAACAAACATGAAATCTCGTAGATTATGTTTCCATTCGACTTCCCGCTGTAACATGGTCAAATAATCAGAACCCTGCAATCTACTACGTACAAAAGATAGGCCATGAGGTTACAGTAGCTCACAAGTCAACAAAACATTTCAAGTGGACAGTAATTTTTTTTTTTTAAGTTAATTGTGGCAACAGCTTTCATCGGGAAGTAAGGATGCTTGAATTTGAATAGATAGCTTTAAAAATGTTCTTTCGAGTGGTTAAAAACGAACGTGTTGCTAGGGGTGCAAACTTTAGTTCTTCAACTAAAAATTACTTCATTCTCTTAACAATGACATTTACTGTTTTTCAAATTTATCGGTAATAAATGAAGATTATTTTAATTTCAATATATTGTTTTTTATAAATTAAAATGCATCTTTTTTACTTTACTAGCAAACAAATAACAATTTTGATCTTAATAATTTTATTATTTAATTTAACAAATAAATAAACGTAATGTCCTATATTATCAGCTGTTTTACTACTTTGAAATTAAATAACTAGTCTGCAAGGCTATACTTGGCCAGAGTGATGCAATTCCTGTAAAAATTCTTTATATTAAAATGTTTTGAAATAAAACTGTTTTTTCGCCTAACCGGTGACTATCGTTCGAATATCGGTCAGGCATGACATTTTGACACGCTATAAAATTGTTTTTTCATCTCATCCGCTGAAGCAATATCTTACGGTGTGGTGCCAGAGGCTAAAAAGAAAACCCTTCAGTGGTGCCAGCTTATTCTCTTTTTCTGTTTAATAAAATAATTATTAACATAACTAATAACACTGAAGGGGTTACTCAATTAAAAAAGCAGAAACAAACATTGCGTATCACCCTCTTCCTAGCTGGAAATCATCATTTTATTACAAAAGAAGAATGCAATTTAAAAAATATCGAAAAAGGGACTTTTTGTCATCTTTGCCATTTTAATCCTAAACCACTAATGTACGAAAACTTTACGTGTACGGGCAATGATCGGTAGGGTGGGGAGTACTGTAATTTAAAAATCTCCCCACTCTCCCAGCTATGCTTTGGCGAGTTAGGGTTCTGTAGTGTTTCCATGTTTCAAGTGCCTGACTCTGCTATTGGTATTTTTTCATCACTTTGTCCTGAAAGAAGCTACGTAAAACTTACGAGTAGTTACTAATAAAAGTGTTTATTATATGTATTATTTACGTAGAGTTAGTATTAACGTATAATTTACTAAAGGTTTATCTGTTTTTATTCCAATCAGAATGGAGAAAACTTACTATGAGCCGGGAGAAATTCTTCGGTTATTAAAAGAACTATCTGATGAGGGGAAGGAAGGCGTGGAAAACATCCTTGAAGTAGAAGAATTGGAGCCTGATGGTGACCCGGACGAGGATCCTGACTACGTAACGAGTGAGGAGGAATTAGAAGATCAAGCTGAGATGGAAATTAAAAACATTGAATGTGAGCCTGTTCAAAAAAGAAAAATTCCAAAACTGAACCAGAATTACAGAATGTTTCAAATGATTTATCGGTGATTCTGAACGATGATAAACTTATTGGAAAAAACGGCTACATATGGAAGACAACCATCCCAACCCCGCAGAGGAAGACACTCTGTCTTCCCTGCGGAGCCAAGAAACCTTGTGATGACTCCGATCGTCAGATCCCCTCCCAGTTCCTAGCCCTAGTGGGCTTTAACGGGAAATGGAAAACAACCAGTGCCCCTTGGAGGGGCATAACCAAGAAAAAAAAGTATTTATAGCCGACCAGGAACAAACTTTCTAACTAAATATGCCGTGGAGCCAAAAGTGTTTTAAGATTTTTTTAGACGATAAAATAATGGATACGACTGTTCTCCATACGAGCGAAGAAATTAGTTTACAAAGAAATAACTATGTCAGCATAAATAATTCCAGTTTGAAGGGCACGAACATGAAAGAAATACATGCATTAATCGGACTTCTCATTTTATCTGTGGCTTTGAAAGACAACCACCTGACGATATATTTTTTCATGATTTCATGGTTCAGGATAATATATGTCAACAATGTCCAAAATGAGGTTCAACCTTTTGATAAACTGTGTTCTATTACAAGAGATCAAGGCCAAAGAGACAAACACAAAACTCGAGCCTATTTCACATATATGGAATATTTTTACAAATAATTATCTCAAGTCTTACACACCAGGGCCGAACCAAACAATAAATGAACAGCTGGTAAGATTCCGAGGGCATTTTTCCTTTCGAATGTATATCCCATCAAAACCGAACGATATGGCATTAAACTCATCATCATGTGCAACAATACAACGAAGTACGTCATTGATGCAATACCATATCTAGGCACAGGTACAGTACCTTCTGGAATTCCAGCGGGAGATATCTGTGTTGAAAAGTTGACAGAATCTGTAAAGGGACCCATCGTAACATAACTCTTGAAAATTGGTTCACAAGCGTGCCACTTGCCCACAGACTTTTGCAGGAATATCAACTCAGAATAACTGGCACCATAAAAAAGAACAAAAGGGAGCTGCCCAACCAACTAATCAGTCCAACATATACTCATATTACTAAAGGAGATGCTGACTCGTTAGACCAGATGTGCCAGACATCTGTTGTAAGAAAGCCAAGAAGAAGGCCTCTCTGAGTTTTTTATAATATGTTGATTATGGCGTTTGTCAAACACTTGTCATTTATTGTCATAAACAGTACAAAAACCAAAGAAAACCACTTAGTAGATTAAAATTCTGCTGGAATTGCACGAACAACTAATTAATCCACGGCAGCTTAGTTGTCCAGGTCTCTCAAGAGAATTACGAACGCCAATAAGTAAAATCTGTCATGAAAACATCACAGAATCGAAAAGTGTTGAACAAAAAGGGAAAATAAATTATTGCTCAATTTGCTATTTTGAGAAGAGAACAATGACGTAAGCATATTGTATGTTACGTGAAAATCTACATGTAGGTAGTACCAAATGAAGTCATGCATAAACTGTCTGTAAATAATATCAAATATTTATTCATTTATTTAATATATTCTAAAAGTTTTATAAAATTGACACCGTTTAAGATTGTTTAATAGAAGTAAAATGTTTTGTGTAAAAAGTGAGTTATGTAAAATGTGGTTCTAGTTTATTCTTTTGATATTTGATTGTTACTTTTATGTTTTTCTCATCTTATATTATTGAATAAATATTATATAATATTATTAATTAATAAATAATATACATTGCAGTAACACTAAAAAGTTATTCTTCTGAGAAACCCAATTTTAGCAAGTTCGTAAATTTTAAGTGTGGTTAGTAATTAGGTTTGCATTAATTCAGATAGTGTACTAGGATTAAAAGTAATTTCAACCTATAACAACAAAAATAAATAAATTTCGGCTCAAAAATTAAGCAGGGCAACTATGTGGACTAAATTATTAAATATATTATTTAAAAAACTTGATCAAGTATATAATACTAAGTACTAAGCAGCAGAAATTGCTTTTTATAATTAAAATATTTCAACTTAATTTTTCATGCTTCTTGCTTAGGCAAAACATGGTAATTAATTTTTAAACCCAGAGAATAGATTTTTACATGTTTCTTCAGGAAACACCACTGTTAAACATAAACTTCATTCACACATAGCAACGGGACTTATTGTATTTTCTTTTATTTTACTCAGTTTTTTCTTTCACTATTTTATTTTGACACGGTTTTTTAAATTATATTTTAATACTCTTCACACTTAGTACTCCACATATGTCAAACATATTTTCAAAATAAAAACTCAACTATTTTTCATACTTTCTATTTATTATTAATTATAACATATAAAATCATCTTTCTTAATGATCATTAAAGCATTATGCCTCCCTAATTAGATTTCAATTGAAAAAAAAAACAATGCTTTTGCTCCTTTTTAGTTCATTGTACGAAGTAAAGGAAGTATTGTGATCGCGAAAAATTTAGGTTTTCAGATTTCAACGGAAATACCCATTTTAACAATCCCTGAATCCATTTTGACTAATTTCGGCGTGAGGTCTGTACGTACGTATGTATCTCGCATAGAACAAAAACGATTAGCCGTTGAAATTTTTGATTTAGGGTTGTTGTAGCATCTAGTTGTGCACTTCCCATTTTGATTGCAATCGATGGACCAAAAGTGTCAAAAAAAAGCCCAAATTCCCAAAAGTTTGGATTTTGAACTTTTTCTTAATTGAAGCAATAGGCCTTCATTGAGAGCTTTTAAACGACATATCATAAGTGTTACTTATATTCATTGGTTCCAAAGATAAAGCCAAATAAAATTTTAATTAATGAAATATTTGTTCTTACAAGGGGAAGAACATCGGTTCAAATCCGATTTCACCTCCTTTTTTAACATCTTTTTTTAATTAAAATATATTATTGATTCATTAATAATTATTAATCTCTGATTGTGAAAAAATTCTTACAATAAATAATAATTCTATTACAATACAAAAAAAAAAAAAAATATCAGAAGTTATTAATGAAATAGAATTTTATGTACTTTTCATTTTAAAATAAATATGTAATTTATTAGGCGTACAAGGAAGTCATGTGATGTCCACATCAGATTTTTTGTAATAAGTAATATTAATCCGTAATAAAAAACTTCATGTAAAAGAATGGAGGAATACAGTTATTGCATAATGTGTAGGGAATGTTCATGGTTAAAGTTGTTCCGGAAGTTTCAACGTTCTACATTTGTTATTAAATAATTTGTATTAAAAACATTCTATGTGGTGAGAGGTCACGTAGAATGTTCCCGGCGATCGTAATCTTGTTGCTAGTGGTTGTCAGGAAAAAGACTCTCACTCATGACTCACTGAAATCAGTTAGTTAGGTTGATCAGTGTGAACGCGTCTTGGCAAATCAGCTGATTTCGGTGTCAAGAGTTCTAAGGTTCACATCCTAGTAAAGGCAGTTACTTTTATAAGGATTTGAATACTAGATCGTGGATAACGGTGTTCTTTGGTGGTTGGGTTTCAATTAACCACACATCTCAGGAATGGTCGACTTGAGACTGTACAAGACTACACTTCATTTATACTAATACATATCATCCTCATTTATCCTCTGAAGTAATCTGACGGTGGTTTCGGAGGCTGAACAGAAAAGAAAAGTCAGACTAAGTTAGTAAACAGTCAATAAAAAAGACATCGCGGTCACTGCATTCATCAGGAAACTACACCAAGGACACCAGGGACATCAGTAAACACCAGGGATTGGAACTAGCGAGGGCATTCGAGGTCGTTCCAAAGAACTTAAACCTGCACCATCGTTTCCGACGAACGGTGGCTACCAGGATGACGACTCCTGTCTGATACGACTTCAATCAATACAGATATCTTTAATTTATTCATTTTTTTTATCAAAATGTTTTTTCAGAAGTATAACTTCAACTCTAATAATAAGACAACCCTGGATGCAGAACTATCCCCTCAAATTACGGGAGTTAGGTACATCTTATTATTCTTTTATCAATTTATATTTTTTGAATTTCAAACTTAATTTTTTTTTTTTTTACAATATTCTTAAGTCATCATAATTTAATTCTTTTTTTTTCAAAATTTTACTTATTTTTATTATAATCTATTTTCTTCATTGATTCAATAATATAGAAGTGTATTTTATGTAACAGCATAAAAATCTCTTTTTAATTAATAAATTTTTTAGTAATATTACTCCTATTTTTATCGATACGGGTGGGACACCCGTATACTAATGCCATATACCCGTATTTTATGTCCAATTTTCTTCCCAAGCTAGTTTGAATTTAAATAATTAAATATATTTTAAATTTACTAGCCAGGCATCCTTAGCAGGTGCCTAGTATGTAATTGGTAGTAGTTTCCAATGTAAAGACTTTTATACGGATTTGAATACTAGATCGTGGATACTGGTGTTCTTTGGTGGTTGAGTTTAAATGAACCACACTTCAGAGGATGAATGAGTATTATCCTCATTCATCCTCTAAAGTTATACCTTACGGTGATTACGGAGGCTAAAACAGAAAAAGAAATTATGTAATAGCGTTGAGCGATTTGAATATATATACTCGTGTATATATATATATATATATATATATATATGTGTGTGTGTGTGTGGGTGTTTGGAAATATATATATATATATAAAACATAGTAGGCCTGTATCCTATAGATATCGTAAGAAATCCATCTTGTTTGAGCAACATATCCTATTAAATAATAATATGTTTATTCAAAAGAGGTCTCTATTTTGTCATATTTGAAGACCTTATTGATATGGATGGTATATTGTGCTTAGTCTTGTCTATTGTACCATACTCACTAAAGATTGAGAAGAGTATCTAATTTAGTAGTCCATACAGGTAGTTGTCGGCTAGGTGGATCATATGTGAATTTAGAGAATGTGAGTATATGTGTGAGTGTGTGTGTTTTTGTAAAGAAGGAAGAACAGTAGAGTTAATCGCACGAGCAGACTTACTGATAGAACAGCCTTCCTATCTCCTACCCCTTGGAACCAGACCAGCATGTTACTGCTGCGTAATCAGCACCTTCTAACCTTGTCTACTGCAAACAGTAATAGTAATAGCAACAGAAACATCAGTACCATTATACTTGTACATGTGTATATGTGTTAGTTGGGATGCAACGCATTGTCATGCTGTTCAATGGTCCATACATCATAGTCAATACACAGGTCACACGTGTTACCCAGCTAGATTATAAATAAGGTAGCACAATCAACAATCATTACTGGCATATAATGTTAGTAACGCCTTGCAATATATTTTATCACCTTGCAATGAATTTTAGATAGTTACTAAATGTGTCGATGCATATTCGGTTATTACGTAAGTATATAGTATTATATTTCTAAGTGTGTGTGCGAGTAAAAGAAGCAATATATAAGAATGGGAACAAAATAAAAAAATCTCATTTTTATCCATAATTAAACAAATGTGTTTAACAATGTTATACTTTTATGTAACGGCCAAATTTATATCCATGAAATTTTAAGTTCATAAAAGTGGCATTGGTATGTACGAAGTAAGGAGTTAATAAAGTGCAGACGGAACCGTTTTTTTCTATCTGAAATATTAAAACTTATTTAGCTTTTCAATGAATCTTTTGTTGTTCCTAAATATAGTTATTTTAAGGATAAATTACAATGTTACGTCAGTAACTGTGATAGGGAAAATTTTAGAAAAAGGTAGTGTTTTCAGAAGAAAACTTATTTTGATAGGAGGATGTGGTTACCGAAATTTACCTATGTGGTTTGTTGATAATGATTAATGGTTTAAAAAAAATATCGCTAAATGAAATTATTAATGTTAACACATGATTTCATTTAGTTATTGCAAACGCTTATCTTTATGGCAGAATGGTAGCGTTTCAGTCTTTTATCCGTAGGTTGAGGGTTAGAATCCCGATGAGCCATGGGATATTTCACGCACTAAAAATTTTCCATTTTTATATAACCACCGACAAACTTTGAGCTCATGCGGTGAATTAATTTCATTAGGAAAATAATAACCATAAATAAAAATAAACTTTTTAATCTGAACAAAAGGTGGTATTAAATATAGAAGAAAAAGAAATTTAATAACTTTACAGGATCTCTATCTAAAGATTTGGAATACATCCACATGCTTTCATATTTTTGTGACAAAAAACACTATTTTTTTAATATTTTTATGAAAACCTTTTTAAAGTTTCCATGCTATTATATAGAAAACTGTATGAATAATGTTTTTAAAGAAATTTTTTGTTACAAAATACCGATAGAAATAGAGGTCGAAAAAGATTCCACCTATTACACCCATACGCCGACTTATAATTTTAACAGGTGCTTTTTTTAGCACTGCTTGTAAATTTTATATATATTTTTAAATTATCAGGTATTTTTATTACTATACATTCAAAATATTTCAAAAATACGAGACAAAATTAAAAAAAATATGATGTTGACACCACATAACTTCCTTGTACGTCTACTAAATTACATATACACATTTTTTCTGGACTTCATTTAAAGTTATTTCATTTCAAAGTGAGATACGATCTTCCATTTGTTTAATAAAAGTGGACAGTTACACAATGGCTAAAATATTGGTTTTTATTAACATCAATTTTTTATAAAATGTTTAATTCAACCTGAAATATTATGTTAGAGTAAAAGTCCCTTGATTAATCTTTAAATAAATTGTTCACTAAATAATCCAATAATAAAAACTGATTCTATACCGGAAGATCAAAATTAATATTTGTAACCAATATAAAGGAGTTCACTAAACGGAATACTTTATTATTGTTAAGTGTTATTTATACGACACACCAGAAATTTGAAAAACACACCCGAAATCTTTTGAGCGTTACGCATAAGTGAAAAAGAATTTTCAACGGTCGCTTTAAATTGAATACAATTCAAAAATGTATTTTATTTTTCTGTCAAATAATTAAAGAAAATTATTTTTTTTTAAATAAATTTCAATCTTTAAAAGAATTTTCTAAGAAAATCCAAAAATAATACGATACTAAATTATAATTTTCAATGAATATTAAATAATCAGATGTTTCACGAAATATATTACATTTACACATTTTTAAAAGTACATAAAATTTTATTTCAATAATAATTTTTGTTCATATTTTTATTATCATTGAATTATTACTTATTGTAAAAATCCTTAACAATCACAGGTTAATAATTTATTAATCAATATATTAATCTTTAAAAAAGTTTAAAAAAAAAAGGAGATAAATTCTGATTCGAACCGATGTGCTTTATCTTTAAGATCTAACTATTTCATTGATTATGATTTTAATTTTAATTTTGATTACAATCAAAAAGGGAGATGCACAACTAGATGTTGAAACAGTCCTAAATCCAAAATTTCAATATATTTTAAGTTGCGCAAGATATATACACACATACATACGTACGTACAGACGTCACGCCGAAACTAGTTAAAATGGATTCAGGGATGGTTAAAATGGATATTTCCGTTGAAATACGAAAACCGAAATGTTTCGCGATCACAATCCTTCCTTTAGTTCGCACAAGGAAGTAAAAACAAACAGATAAAGGAGTAAAGGAACTTCTTACAGTTTTATCAACCACTGAAGACCGGTTCTCTGGAAACCGTGTTTAAGGTATTGTTATTGCAATAAGATTAACATTATTTAAATTTAAAATAAGGATTTAATTATGTATTTTTTCTAATTTCCCTTTCATAATTAATTTTTTTTGTAGAGTTTAATTTTTGAATTATAAAAAGAGAGAAGCCTCCTGTTACACAGAACTATTATTAAGAGTGTTTTAACATTGTAATATTTTTTATTATTTAATCCTCCTTGTTTCGGCTTTTTTGTACTAATTCTCATGATCTACTGATGATAATTGTTAACAATCAAAATCACCATCTACTATTAGAATTTAATTAGATTTGTTCATAAACGGTTTTTAGGGTTTTCATTTTGAATTTACCTAATTTATTTGCTAAATTGTTCTATTTGAAGCTTAATCTATTTACTAACTTGTACTGTTTAGGGAATAATGGTTCTATTTTATAATGACGTCGTATTTGTAATAATAACATAAATTATTATGGCAGTGCACTCTTTCATATTGTGTCTATGGTACTCTTCTAATTTTAATAATAATTTAACGATCATCTTTATTTGGAACCTAAATTATTACAAAATAATTTCTCATTTTTTATTTACTTCTATTCATCAATGTTTTTATTCATAGGTAGATATTAAGAAAAATATTTTACTGGTAATTTACAGATTTCAGATAGTTGCCATCATTTGAAAAAAATGAAGAAATAATATTATTATCCCCCTTATGTAGTTTTTAAAAAATTAAGTTTTTTTAAAGATAAAGTTATTAGGTAGATTTCATAAGAAAGCTACCTATTGTAATGGGTACCATGATTCGACCTCCGGAAAATTCCGACATTTCTTCGCGTTTTACATCCCCCAGACCTCAAAACCATCGTCTGTTCAAAAGTTTATGCATACATTTATATATATGTATATACATATATATAAATTTCACTTTCTTGTGGACACAATAACTTTCGTAATTTTGCGCCAGTCACCTTCAAATTGATACAAAAAATATAACGATCAAAAATTTCGTGCGAGTTCGTTAGTGGGTAAAATTGAACCATAGGGGTGGAAATGGGGGGCTTTTTTTAAAAAAAAACATATAGCTATAGCTTTTTTATTAAGTAAAATATCGAACTCGTTTAAAGTTCCTACTATTCTTTAGATAAGGGCCTAGAACGTATATTGGTAAAGTCTTTTATATCACCAACCATTGGCCCACGGGGAGGAAAAAATGGGTTTTCGAAGACAAAAAAAAAATCATACCTCCCTTAATAGGTACAGAATCTGTTTAAAGTGTTTGTTAGTCCTCTAAACATAACCTAAGACTTTTGTCTAAAACAATTTTTGATATGATCAACCCTTACGGCAAGGAATGACAAAAATGATGCTGGAATTGTCAAAAGATGGGGCTTGTCGTACGCTAAACATGTGAAACTTTTTTCACAAGTAACTATTGTCGTATTGAGCAAATTTGAAGTTTTTCTTAACTTTAAGGTGGAACTCTTTTTTATTCCCTACTTAGAACCGGTGAAATCTACCGCCGCCTTCCGGCGTGTCGAAAGAGATTTTTCTTTTTCAAACATGTTGTAATAATTATTATCATTCTCTGTTTACTTTTCACCTTCCTGTAATGCAAACATCGTAAAAGAGATTCTTTTCAAATTAATTTTAAATTCTCAACAAATTAATTTTATTTTAAATCAAAATATTTCAAAACTTTTAATTTGGAAACTATTCATTTCTAAATATAAAATTAGGAAATTAACTGAAATGAACGTGTTTATATGTATAAATATGTATATATTTGTCTTCTAAATTATAATACGTAGCATAGAAGACAAAAAAGTGAAGTATTATAAAAGAACTAAAACAGGCAAGAAACACGAATGCTCTTATCTGTCAATAGAAAATGTTTAAATAAATAATGTATTTTAAAAACTCGTAGTCTAAAATTTTAAACATTTTATTCTGGATCGATTAATTAAGAATTACTACAACTAGAAACTCATTTCAACAAAACTGGTAATGTACACTTGAATAATAAATAACAAAGGTAAATAAATAACTTATAATGCCTTAAATGAATCTAGAAATAAACAGAAGTCTTAGAAAAGAAGACTAACTGCAGATACGATCTGAGCTTTCCGGTCTCATTTTCAGCGTGTCTGGCTGTTCTGATTAGCGCGAATAGCTTATCTCACAAACCTTTTGTCCTTAAGTCCATTGTCTTTAAAGCAATCCCATATCAGATCTCGTTTTACTGCTTTTATACACCAGTTCCAACAAAAAAATAAAACAAGTGAAATAACATTGAAATAGAAAATTGTAGGGAGCACAACAATACAGAAGCAAAAGTGTAGTTATTAGTATTTAAAATAACAAAGATTATAACTTAAAATAAATTTGATTATCTTTGAAAATATCTGTTCTTTTATTCAAAACAATTTTTATGTTTAATAAACAAGTGATATCAAGGAAGCTCATTGTATTCCGACTTTGTAATTTAAATTTTTATAACCGTAATTTCTATGTCACAAAACTACACAGTGATTACTTTTCAAAATTAATTTCATAGAAAATATTTAATTTAAAATTGTTATTTTTAACTCTTTAATATAAATAAACAAATTTTAAGGGCAAAGATAAATATGAAAAACATTTAATTTGTCTAGTTTCTTTTACTGTAGAAGATCTTATTAACTTTTTACTGAAACTTAAAATAACTTAAAGTATAAAAAATTCTTATTTTGATGAAACATGTCAAACATGAAATTCAGTTTATCATTCGAAATGGATTTTTTATTTTCTCGTCAACAACAAGTAGTATGTCAAGAAAAAACACAAAGAGAAAATTTATCTTACTACAGCTTGATCTTAAGTAAATTATTTCGAAAGATCTACCATTTAAACGAATGAATTACATTTATTATGAACGAAGAAAAGAAAAAAAAAATTAATTTTCAATAATTAGATTATCATGAAATTAGTTGTGGTGGTTGACAGATATAATAAATATATTTGAAATTTTTTATAGATTGATTCAGTCCAATGTTACAATATATTGAAGAAATGTATCACATCTGATATAATTGGATCAATAGTACCAGTGTTATATTATAATTATAAATATAACCAGTGTTAGTTATATTACATTATAAATTTCAATTCTTTATATCGTATACTTGATATAAGAGATTAATCAATACTAGATTTTAAAGCAAGAAATAAAATTTCAAGTTGTCATAAACTGGTTTATAATAAATATTTATTATTTAAAAGCACATATAATTATTTGAACATTTTTGTACAATTTTAGCCATTCTACTTTAGTATCGGAACTAAATTTTCTGATGTTTGATCTTTGGAAATGGTTAATAACAACAGACATTATACGAATGATTAATGACAGTTGGGTATGTTAAAATATTTGTCAATCATTAGTTTAAAGTTTATGAAACGTTTTGACTTTGAAAGTAACAGTTTAACTTCAAGTATATGATTCTTTATTATATAGATGGCTCACGTATTTTCATAATTATTTCAAATCATTCTTGCTATATATTATAATTATTTATATTTCATATATTGCATGAAATTTTTTTTCGTTTGATTTTTTTTACACGCTTAATATTACTTGCTTAATTCAGACAAATAATTTAATCTCAGTTCCGCATAAATAAACAAAGGAATCCAGACATACCATCCAAACGAAATATGTTACCTTCCTCCTAGCGTACATAAATAATGTGAAACAAATATTACCATTACCATTAATTAATATTACCATTAACTACCCAATATAAAAATAGATATACCTTGTTAAAGAAATAATCCATTTATTGTTTATCATCATATCTTGTATAAAAACAAAATACGTGTCATATACAAAACCGTTAATAAGAATTTAAAACATTTTGTTAGAAAAAAAATCATTTAATAAATGTTTTTAATAGACTCATTAAAGTTAGTGTTGCATAATGTTCTGTTATTATTTAATGACAACTTCAAATAAGTTTGAAGTTAAACTTCAAAATCAATATTTTTGATAAGCAATTGAACTGTATGCCGTTAATAAGCAATGATATCCGAAGTTTAACAAAGTTAAATTTAACTTTAAAACAAATTTGACCTGAGAAACTAGCAAAAAACAATAAAAAATAAAATGAAAACACATAAAATATCCAAACAATTAATAAGTATATCGTAATAATAAAATTAAGTACTATAATAAATTTTATTATTTTTAACTTTGTCTAAAATGGAGAAGTTAATTTCAAATAAAATTACAATTTTTTTATCGTCTGTTTTATAAGCTGTATTATTTTTCAAAACATTTCAGATAAGGAAACAAAAAAGAAAACTAAGTTTCTAAAAGTAAGAATTAAATATATAATTAACAATAAAAAATGTATAAAAAATTTCAGATCGTAAACCTTTTCAAAATATTATTATCGTACTACTAATATAATACATCAATATGTGATATTTTTTTGAAAATGATACATTTTTTTATAATAGCTTGTAAGATTGATTGTAGCAACAATAAAGGTTTAAAATTGCAATACAACTGTTTATTCCAACATAACTTGCTATATACCCAAGTAATATTTATGGAAAAATATAAAAGAAAAGTTACATTGAAACTTGTGGAAAACATTTTAAGGTTTGCTTAGAAAAAATGTTATTTAAAAGAAAATAAGTATAATGAAAAAGCGTAAAATGTGAAATAATTCCCAATATTATTTCTTTACCTAGCATGAAGAACCGTAACTGAAACTAATTTTTCTTGCCGTATAAATAATAGATAATTAGCTATTATTGTTTACTATTTATCATTTATTTAAGAAAATATTAAAAAGCGTATTACAGAGATTATAGTATAATTTTTTACTTTTAACATATAACATAACGCTCTACTTTTAAACATCAAATTGCTTCTAGTACGGAATTTTCAATAATGCACTGAAAGATTCTAATTGGTTGACAAATATTTTGAATGTGTAATTTGTAAAATCATTAAAGTTGATCATGTCAGTTTATCGATTCGATAACCCAATAACTTTACCCATATCTTGTTATCTATTCAACGGATTTTTATAACCAAACAGTATTTTGTTGAGATTTTTCTAGAATTTATTCACCTGTCATAATATCTGAGCAGTTAACAAACTGTACTGTATGTTCAAAAACAATTTAATTTAAAGCAAAACACTTAAATACAAATATAGATAAGTCAAGTTCTCAGATACTTTTCTACACAACCAAATAATAATAATAATATTATTATTATTAGTATTATAATCAACGAAGCTTACTTCCTATGCTCTGGTTGCTGCGGCTCCTGCAGTTTCTTTTAATTTAAACAAAAGGAAGTAATTTCTGAACTGGTACCGGCATTGGCAAGCATGGTCGACCGCTTCATCGATTATAAATTGAAAAGTCAACCAATTAGAGAAAATAATTTAAAGCCGATGAAGAAAGAAGTGGATGTCTCTTCACAAAAAAATTGTTATACAACCGAGGATGATACCATTCGACCAGTCAAAAGGTGAAGGAAAGCGAAACCAAATTGAGGAAGACGGAAGCTAAATAACAGATCGAAAAAATTCCCACTGAAGAACCAGAGAAACCAGAAGTAAAGATTTTGGAAAAGGATAATTTCGAAACATCAACAATGGGGCCACCGAAAAGGCTTTTAGGTGAAAGGGCTAGCATTCTGACCGCCTCAAAAGCTCTAGCGCAGAGTACGGCAATTCTTGACTCTGATGCACTGCTGACTGCACTATCGGTGACGGTATCATGCGATGCCGGCACCAAGAAATTCTCCGTACTTTATTATTGCGAGGATCAGAAGACTCCATCTCCGAGGCCTCAGATATCTTGTAATCCGACATCGAGACCTTCAGGAAGATGGAAAATGAGGAAAGAAACGGTGGCCTAAGGGAAAACCTAGCGATAGAATTAATTAACGAGATGGGTTTTTATGAACGTTTGATGATTTTTAATCAAAGAAGAGAATTTGATTTCTTTTGTTTGACATTGAATTTATTTTCGTATTATTGAAAACACTTTTTAAGTGTTTACTGTGTATTAGTTTTAAATGTTTTTAAGTGGAAAGAGCCCTTTACATCCTTGTCATGTTATGTTAATTTTGAGTTTTTTATTATTTCTTGACAAGTCTATTTCTGGATGATGTGTTATGACAAGTCTAGTCTACTGATTGTGTCGCTATGTGTTTTAACAGGGAGGGAAAAGAATTTTTTTTCTTTTTGGTGTGGTTGGGGCTAATGTCCACGGCAGTCGATGCCTCTAAACTTCAAAAAGTTTAGGGGCATTATGTAATTAATAATTACATAAACTATAATATTTTTTATTACTTTATGACTTCTTTAACTTCTGTTTCCAGTATAAAAAAATATATATGGTTTGTTAATTTAATGACAAGAGGATATTTTATAGAAATATTTTAATTTATTGGCCAGATTTTTTGATTCACTACAATGTTATGTAACATTATATATAATAATTTTAAATCTGAATTTGATCAATAAGATAACCAATTAAATGTACTGTATGGAATCTTTCATTAATAGCAAACGCCATTAAAAACTCAGAAAAATATTACTTATATTTCATCCAAAAAATGAAATAGTTTTAGTATTAATTTAAGTGAAATTATTAATAAAAAAAAAAGGTTTCACGTTAATGAATTTCATGAAAAAATGTCCTACAATTTTTAACATTAAACTGGAAAAATGTATAAAGTTGAAATGGTTTTTAAAAAACCTGTAATGCAATCAATATTAAAGCTAATTATTATAGCTATTCTATTGTTATGAGAAAATGCCAACTTAGGAACACTCTAATATCATTCATTTCTAGCCTCTTTTCTCTATTTCCATCTGTTTATAATTTTTTTTGGTATGACCCATTTTTCATCTGTCCATTTTCATCTTGTCCTTTTTTTGCCAAAAGAACTTATATTGTAAATTATTTTTCAGAGGTTATCTGTGTTGCAACACTTCTTTCAAACCTATATTTTGGATGTCCATTTACGTCAGATAATTTGATTTGCGTTATATGTTCGACAGCTTGTCGAAGATTTGTTTGTTTAAGCTGTTTCGATCCATTCTGATCATATGCCTCAATAAATTTAATATTTTTTTCCTTACCGCTGTTTTTATGACTTCGGTAGATCTCCTTGTTAGATTTCCACTCTTATCCTTTCTCTGATACCTTTGGACCATGAATTTTTGTTATAAAGTTTCTTTCGATTTTTCGAAAGCTGAGCGAATTTTCGCGGTCGGTTAGGTGTAATGTTTGAGTGCCATATAAGATTATTGTTCCAACTAAAATTGCATAATATCTTTTTTCGCCATCTTGGAGAGATTATTCTTCTAGTAGATGTCTTTTATAGCTACTCTATTATTAACTATATAGAATAATAAAATTTAAATCATTGCATTAGTGAGATTATTTTCAGGTTATCATTGCAACATAAATTTTGAAAAGTAATCTGATGTAATTACGGTAGTAAATTATTTAAAACATTGACTATTATTGTAATTTAATTAAGTAATTGTATTATAACAGAGGATACCGTAGACTACTTGGTTAAAAATTAACAACTTTATAAAATATCATAAGGAAAAATTGTTAATTCTTACAGAAATATATAGTCTTTCCTTAGACTAAAATTTTACTTAAATTAATACAATAAGTAAGTTGGGCTTCTAATTTTAATTTAAATACAAGGGAAACGAAAAATCAATAAAAAGTGTGATATAGTGTACAGTGCATAGCGTAGAAAACTTTAAACTATTAAACTAATAGTGCATAATAACAGCCAAAAAAGTCAGAAACTTTGTTAAAGTTACCGTACTTTTAAAGCATAAAGCATAGAAAATTCAAAACTTCATAACACTGACTCATGGATTTGGCCATCAGAAAGAAGAAAATTGAAGGAATCTGTTTTAATCTGATGATTTATTTCTAAAAGAGAATATTTATAATTTATTTTTACAGATAGATTATTTAAAATTACCTAAGAAAGATTGCTAAGCACTGAATAATACGCGAAAATTCTGAAAGATATAAAATATAAATACACACTTAAGTGAATGCTGAATTTATAAAGCAGATTATAACAGCTACTACTAAAACAAAGAAACATGTATATAGCTTAAGTGGATCCTCCTTGTTAAAATTTGAGAGTGAGAGAGAGTTGTGAGTGAATAAGAGAGTATGATGCAGAATAAAATGAAACGGTGGAAAGTAGTAAAGACCAAGAGAGAAGTCAGAGCCGGCAAACGAGGATTCTGGAAGGAGGGGTAACTTTAGTCTGCCATACCATGGTCTTTTCCGTAATTAGCACCAACATTTTCATTAGTCATCCAACCCTGACTGAGAAAGACAAATAGAGCACACTTTTCCAATTATCTTTCTTATATTTTATTTTATTTTATTTCTGCTTTCATTCTCAGTTAATTTTATTTACCCCAGCTTCGCGGACAACATATTTTATATTCAGGAAAAACACTTCTTTGTTTCATATAAACACACAGCACAGACAAGAAAATATGGTGCAAACGAAAAACGTTTTTACTTAACATTACAAAAACATACCTATGTTGAATACTTATCTCATGGGAAATTACTTTCAGTTTGTTGGCTTCAAAAATATATGTAATTAAGAGCGTTTTTATTAATAATAATATAAACCTTTTTTTTTTGGAATAAAAACGCTCGATTATAAATTATGCATGCGAATAATTAGTTAAATAAGAAGAAAGTTGTCAAATTGTTAAGTTCTTTGGAAAAATGTAATTCTGTACGAAGGCAGTGTAAACTTGGAAATTCTGGTCTTTTTAAAGTATTCTTATTTTTTTTTCTTTATCATACAATTTCTTTTTAATTAAATATTTGTAAGTATCAATTTTTACTTAGATTCTTATTTAAGAAAACCTAGGAGATAAATTAATTAAAAATTCAGTATGATTTCTCGAATTTTACTTATATTTAAAAATTAACGTTGGTTTGGGTTAATTTGAAAGAATAATATGAAAAAAAATAAAAACATATCTTTTCCCCGTAAAAAATTGAATGAACTATATAGTTTCAAAATATCTCTGAAAGAAAAAATTTTAATTTATTTTAATTTTTACAAGGAAGTCTCTAAAAGACGGTAGTAAATTAATAAAACATTAATTCTATTATTTCAAAAAATTGTTAAATCATAGAGAAAATATCGTTATTAAAATGGATTCTTGATGGTTTTAAAATATGGATGTCTTAGTTTAAAAACTAAGTTCATTTCATAATCATTTTGTACATTTTAGATATGCTGACTTTTTAGATATTCAAAAAGGATTCGATAAGGTATGGCTGCCTGGTGTGCTATCCAAACTAAAAACAAATCTACTTCAACCTTTTTATAAAATACTGCGTAGTTATTTGGATGGATCCTTCTTCCAGATTAAATACAAGGAGGAGTTATCTGCAACCTTTGGTACTTCCTCTAGTGTTCCTCAGGGCTCAGTGCTGGGGCCTATCCTCTACTTCATCTTCAATACGGACCTTCCATTCACAGACATTACCACTACTGTATCGTTTGCTGACGACATGGCAAGCGTGGCTGTCGTTGATGATCCAACTCAATCCACGACTAACTTGCAGTCTTGGTTAGACCTTCTAGCTGAGTGGTTGAAGAAATGAAAAAAAAGAAGTTAATCACGCAAAATCGACTCACACGACATTCGCATAAGAAGTTAATCTTGATCTAAATGGAATCCCGGCAATAATCCATTTAGATGGTTACATCTCCGCTGAAAGTTTACTGTGTTTAGGTATTCATCTAGATCGTCGTCTAATATGGAAAGTTAATAATAAGGAAAAAGGAGAACAGCTAGATATCAAATTTAAGGAGTATACTGGTTACTAGGCAGGAAATCGGGAATATCCCTATTTAACAAGCTGCTGCTGTACATAGTGATTCTAAAACCTATTTGGACATACGGAATCCAACTACGGCGAATACTAGAAACATAGTGATTATTCAGCGTTTACAGAATAAATTTGTGAGATGCATTACACGGGTGCCATGACAACAAAGAGATTCACGAGTACTTAGAATTACTGTGAGTTCAAGAGGAAGTCGTTTGATTTGCAAATAAGTACAAGATAAGACTTACAATTACGTAAACTATTTAGCTGTTAACCTGTTACTCAATAGGGAAGATGTAAGGTGATTAAATCGGGTTCATGTATTGGATCTTGGATACTAACAGAGATACTCAGAAAGAGTACTGTTCTTAAGCTATGCGTCATCAAAATGTTTATGATAATTTACGTTTCTAAAGTTATTTGTTTCTATATTTTATTATTTTTTTATGTTGTAGTTTTGTTCATAGTAACAGACATTACTAGTTCATTATTGGCTGGTCTTTATCAATATTTATGCTACTTTTGATCACTGTTGATGTCAAGAATGTAATTAAGGGGTTTCAAGGGAAACCCCTTAATAGCTTGATTACTATCAAAACATTTATTTATTGTTTCTAATTCTTTAAACCGATTGTAAAATATAATTCTTTCCAGATCAAACTAAAAAAGAATAAGGGAGACCTAATTTTATAATAATTTTTCAATTATATTTACACTGACATCATATTTGCCAAAAGTACTCATTAAACCATCATAAAAATTGTTTTCAGCCGCTTAATAATGTGAAATCCATCTCTGATTTCATAAAAAAATTTCATAAAAAAAATTTCGCTATTCAAAATTTAAAAAAAAGCTAAACCAAAATAATTAAATCGAAATTGTTTCTTAAAAATCTAACTTATTCCAGAAATAAACTAAGTACAGTTTTTTTTTGAAATACTTAGTTCGAAATTTATTTGGAAAAATTAACTTTAACGTTCTTTTACATGTTGTTATTTATAAGTAGTCTTCAACTGGTTAAGAATAAATGTGCTTCGTTTCGTGGTAGTGTAATGGTTTAAAGTAAATAATCTATCAATGTGAAAGCTTAAATAGCAAAACTTATTGCACTTAGATAGATATAAAAACGTAGACAACTTAGAAAAAGTAGATGTTCGTTTAGGAAATAAGTAAAATAAAAAGAAACTAAAAATAAAATACTTTTTTTGAATCTTTTAGTTAAGTATTTTATCATTTCTGATAACACATTAATAATATTTTTTTTTTATACTGTACTGAATATCATTTGGTTTATATCTTATCAAACTAGAATTATTATATTATTTAATATTAAGTACAGTTATTATTATTATTATTATTAATTTAGTATATTTTGGCTTGTTATAGTAATTTCAAGAAAAATTAATTTTTGAATATCACAAGTGTTCAATATTAATTACTACTTTTAATTTTTCAAATAATTCGAATAATTTAGTTTTACTTTTTTTTGTGGAAATATATTTTTTTCTAGTCTTTCAACCGAAAAATTTACATATCAAGAAAATACCAAAGTAAATTTGTTAAAATTCACTGGGTTTGTCAAGCGGTAAAATTACCAATGGAAATCAGCTATTTAACCGCAGATTTTCAAAGTCAAAGGTTCTAAGATTCAAATCCTAGTAAAATAAGTTACTTTTATACGAATCTGCATATTAGTCATTAGATCCTGATGTAATTTGGTGGTTGGGATTCAATGTACCAAACATCTCATCAACGGTCGGCCTGTGTCTTGATGCATGACATGTGATTGATTTACACTTCAATCAAATGTCATACATATCATATGAAGATGATTATTAAAGATCTTTATTGGACTGTGGGTTGCTTTTTATTCATAAGTTTAACAAATCGCAACGTAAAGATTAGAATTAGAATTAAATAATTATCTCAAATATATTTAGTTGTTTTTTTCTTTCAAAACTCAAGAACGGGGTGAATGATCCGTTCTTTTTCATCATTAACTAGAGAGATACAAAGATAAGACCTTTAACCTTTAACATAATATACATAATATATATACATAATATACATAATATCTATAAGATGTACCTTTAACATAAGGTACAAAGTGACTCGTCGTCACACGAGATCGGAGTCATAACACATATCATTGGAATGATCGAGTTGTAAATCGTAACTAATTTAACAAGGAGATTATTAAATTATAATCTACTTTTAACTGGAAATTGCAAAATTTCATGAACTAAACACTTCAGCAATCTTAGAAGTAACAATTTCACTAGCTATTTTACTGAGAACAAAGAATAATAGTTGGTAAATATCTATTTTCTAACGTAAATAATTTATCGAATATTAAATAATATTTTTAAAAAATTTCATATTACTTAGCAGTAGATGGCGTTAAATTTAAAGTAACTTAGTTTATTAAAAATTGATTTTTAAACTGTACAGATAATATGGATCCGACCATGAAGTTATAGGTCAACTATAGATTAATTAAAGTAACATGTTTCTTCATTTGGTTTCATTTATATAGTACATTTAACTTAATTGTATTGTGGTAGTAATTTGAATATTCATTGAAAACGTCTTACAGAGTTGACAATTATTATTCATGAGTCATAGTTCAAAGATTGTATAGTAATTTCTCAGAAACATGAACTATACCGTATTTGAAGAATTTTTAGATTCCATTATATACATGTATGTGTGTGTGTGCGTGTGAGTGTTTTATTTATGTAAACATGCATGCACATACTCGTAAAACACTTGAAAATCCGTGGTAAAATTTCTTGCGTGTTTGGTATAGGTTATATTCACTACATCTGCAAATTCATCGTCAGATGAATTTATGATATATGTTGTTACATAAAATTATGCACAACATATTATTATTAATATAGGGGATATATATATATATATATATGTATATATTTAAAGAGAGTGAGAGAGAGAGAGATATATATATAACAGTTTACTTTGTTATGGTAACATCGTGAAATGTTATTCCACTATAAAAAATTCTACATTTTTATTTTACTATAACATATTATGTCGTGTCCAACCGTAATGACGTATTTATTATATCTTCAAAATTCAAAATGCAAACAAATACTGTAACATAAAACTAGCGTATTTTTTAATATATATGTATATATACTGAAACGGGATTTTGACCTAACACAGAGAGGACCAATGAAAATTTGTTTTATTTTATTAATAATTTCTTCCTTTGTTTCCTTAATTGTAATATTATTATTTTTTTTCAAAAACCACATAATCGTATTTTTCCATTTACTAATACTGACTTCTAATACTGTTTACTAATACTCATCTTTTACAGAAACATCTTCTTTTATTAAGTTGGTTTTCTACTTTGAAATTAGATAACTAAACAGCATGATTATGCTTGACCAGCATGATATTAATGGCTATACAATATTTAATGTATTAAAATATAAAAGTTTTTATATTTATTTAAAAAAAAAGAATGAAAACAGATTAACCGGGTCAATGAAGGGGGTTTTTTAACTAAAAGAAACAGAGACGACACTAAAGTGTGTGTACCGTTCAAGATTAACAATTTTTTTAAACAAGAAATGCATCTTCATTGAAGGAATTATCGAATCTTTAATATTTTAAAAATAATTCCGCAATATAAAGATCATAAATCAATTTATGCCAGCAAATTAAGCTACGCTTCAATGTAGACACAATTAATACATTTTACTAATTAAAAAACTTAGTTAAGAATTAAATACTAAGCAGCACCTAGTACTAATTTCTTATAGAGTTGATACAAAAAGAAAATTTATTCTTAAGCTAAGCGTACAGTTACATGTTTATTTTTTTATTTTATTTTACTATCATTTATTCTAATGTCATCATGGTACTTACGTTTTATCCCGGGGGGGGGGGATAAGTCCTTAGATATTTCTTCGTTGGACACCCCTTTAAATTTAATTTACGTTTAGCAAAGGGACTTCTTATATTTTCTTTAATTTTTTTATTTTACTTAGAAACATTATTTTGTTTTAAACCTCGTTAAATTATATTTTAAAAATTTTTCATGCTTACTATTTGACAAACATATGTCAAGTACATGCATTAAAATTCAATTACCTTTTAAACTTTCTATTTTTTTATTCGTTGTTACAATAAAAAAAGTAAAATAAAAAAAAAAATGATAATCTGTATTAAGGCCTTATGAAAGCATGAACTAATTAGTCTTAAATAAAATTAAAGCTACCGCTATTTTTTATTTTTTTTATTTGTAATAATTAACATTCATCCTGACACAATTAATATTATTTATTAATAAAAAAACTGAACGTAAAAATAATGTGGAATAAAATTATTAGAAAATATTCATGTTTAAAGTTGTTTCACATGGTCCGACGTTATAAATTTATTATTTAATTGTTTTGAGAACATTCTGTACGGTGTTGGACTCCGTATGCATATACGTATCGCCGGCGCTTACCTGAAAAAACCGAACACTACGAGAGGCAGCTCTGAAACGGCAGCTGCCACCATGGAGGTTAGCAATGGGAATTCCTCGCAACCTCCGGTCACTAGACGGAAGAAAATCCCACCTATCATGTTAGACTCCCCCAAGGAGTGGCCAACGCTGGCGAGAGTAATCTCCGCAATTATAAGAGGGCGCCTGGTATCCAAAAGTACCGGGCTCTCTGTAAAGCTGCAGCTAAGCAGCGAAGGCGACTTCAAGGAAGTACAGAATTTTCTGCATTCCAATGGAGTAGCCTTTCACTCCTTTCAGCTCCCAAAAGATAGGGAGCTCAGAGTGGTTATCCGGGTCATCCCTTATGGAGCCACCCCGGAAGAGGTAAAAAAGGAGCTGACCTCGCTCGGTTACGAGGCAGTTTCAGTTAAAAAGCTGACGACGACAGACGGAAGGGAGACTCCCACATGCCTCGTCGTCTTAAAACTAACGCCAGCCACCAGGGGCATTTATGACCTGGAAAACTTATTCTATTGTAGAATTAAGGTGACCGCATTTCTGGCTCGAGGCGGTCCACCCCAATGCCACAGATGCCAAAAGTTCGGCTACAAGTCGAACTATTGCCGCAGGGCACAGCTCTGCGTGAAATGTGTTGGAGACCTTGACACGGCGACGTGTCTGAAGCCGCGCGAAGAGCCTGCCTCGTGTGGAAACTGTAAGGAGCCGCACGCGGCCAATTACAGGAGCTGTCCTTATCATAAGGCGCAGCTGAACAAGCAAAAGAGTACCCAGAAAACGTCCTGTTACTGACGGATGTAGCTGGGCACGAGTTGCCGGAGGGGGAAAACCGAGCCCCCAGCCACAGGTAGTTAAACCGGCGGCAAAGGTGACGGTGGAAGAAAAAGGGATTTTTATATTCAAACAGACAGAGTGAAACAGCTGCTGGCACAACATCGAGAGGATTCATGGAATGATTACCTCGCCTCAGTCTCAAAAAACCACTCCTCGGTGTTCAGGCTAAATAAAAAACTACGAGAATGAAAGAAGCCCCGCCACCCAGTTGTGGGGCAACGAGGCCTTCTGTCATATTCGGAGGCGGACAGGACGGAGGTTTTCATCGACATCCTGGAGAACCAATTTACTCCAAACCCCCCTCCCTTCACAAAACGACGACAACACAACCGAGGTGGAGTCCTTCCTTCTAGATTATTTAGCACAGGTGGAGGACGCCCCACTAGAAATAAACCAATTCACTGAGGCAGAGGTTTCCGCTGCAATCAAAGCCACAAGCCCCGACAAGGCTTCGGAAGTTGACGGGATTGGTGCCTGCGCATTCCAGAATGTTCCACACGCTTTTATAGCGACCACAACCACAATATTCACGTAAATTTTGTACGTTGGATATTTTCTGAATTGCTGGAAAACTGCAAAGATGGTGTGAAAACTGGAAAACTGCAAACCTGGGAAAAGTCTGCTCTTTCCCCAGAATTACAGGCCAATTTCCTTATTACCAGTGTTGTCAAAACTATTCGAAAGGATTTTCCTGGAGAGACTTAGGCGACATTTGGAAAAAGGAGTACGGCCTGACCAATTTGGATTCAGGGAGGGCCACTCGACGATCCTCCAACTGATTAAAATAATCGACAGTCTTGTCGGAGGCCTAAATCGAAAAGCGGTACCTGCAACCGTTTTTCTAGATGTGGCTAAAGCCTTTGACAAAGTTTGGCATAGCGGCTTGCTGTATAAACTCGGTCATACGACGATTCCCTGTTGCTATGTCGGATTGATACGGTCTTAATTACTAGATTGACAAGTCTCCCAAGGAGCAGTGCTTTCGCCGTTCTTTGACACGGCCTACGTCAACGATTTGCCACTGTCGGAAGGAGTTAAAACAGCTCTAAATGCAGATGACACGGCATATTATTATGAATCCGGAAGTGTAGATTACGTGATCGAGAGACTCCAACGGCAATTGGGTCTAGTAGAGCCTTGGCTCGATATGTGGAGAATCAAGTTCAACGGTGAAAAATCGGTGGCAGTGATGTCACATACAAGACACGTTCTCCAGCCAGGCAGCTGGAAATCTCAGGAGAGAAAATCACTTTTGGAAAAACAGTCAAGTACCTGGGAGTAGTCCTTGATAAACAGAGAACATGTTAAATATGTGACCCAAAGGGCAAAGGCCGTCAGGGCCTATCTATACCCAGTACTGAACAGTGCCAGCCCATTTCCACTGGCGACCAAATTGCTCATTTTTCGACTATACGTCCTGCCGATTCTAGCATGTGCTTACCCGGGATGGGGAGATTTGTTGAATTCCACGCTTCAAAAGATATTAGAAGCCGTCCAAAACATAGCGTTGAGGACGATATTTGGAGCACCGTGGTTCGTCAGAAACGTCACTCTACGCTACGATACGGGACTACACACACCGTATCCGAGATGAGGGTGGCACAGGCAAGCAGACTGTTCGGGGGAGCGGTCGTGTCCGAACACGGCCATCTCCGGGACATCTGCCGAGAGAACCGTACTCCACAGGGTATAAGAAAACGGCCTCATGCCATATTAAACGAACCACCGTGAAGAGGCGGTAGGAGAGTCAAAAATGACAAACCAGGCTTAGGAGCCTCTATATCGCGTAATCTATAAAAGGAAACCGCGCGAAAATTCCGGCGGTGAAAGTAACCGTTTTCGCAATTAAATTTTGTTAAAACTATAAAAACCTAGACAACACCCCCACGAAGAGACCACAATTTCATTTAGTCAGCATATGCGACTCCCTCCAGAGAACGGGGCGCATTTCTCCCTCCAAATAACTAGGGCTCCGGTAGGCGCACTCCTGCTAGCCCATAGGTGCTGGTACCGAAGGTTCTTCAGCGGATGGACTGAACGGGAATCACGCCGGGATTACTAGGCTCAAAACCTTAGTCTGTCACGCTCAGAACCAGTAAATAAATTTCATGATGATCCATACGGATAGGAACTCAAATTACCAAATCCGTCCATAAATAAAACTTAAAATTTATAAACGCCACTAAATAACTGATAAAATCCGCCCGATAATAGAAAGATACAGCAGCAAGGGGCATTGTCCAGGCTCTGCGATCTGTAAGGAGACATATTGAAATTCCCGCCATTCTTGCGTTCCGTTCCGTTCCATCATCTTTTCATCATCGTTTATGACGGATTTTGATAGCGGCTATCACGACAACTTCAGCCTGATATGACATCGGCCGATACAGATATTTTATTATTATCATCAAAAAAATTCATTTCACAACATAATATTAAAGGTAATATTATCAACGCTAATATTAACCCTAGGAAAAGGACTATCTGCTCAACCCCTACAGGTTAACCAGCCATTTCTTATTCTTTTAATAACACATCACTTTTTAATTCAAACTTAATGATTTTTATAATTTTTTTGTTGATATTATAGATTATACTTTAATTTCTTTTTCCTTTTTAAATTTTAACGTGTTTTATTTAATAAACATATAATGTTTAACATTTCATTCTGTTAGTATAAAAATTTGTTTTTGAATTAAAACTTTTAACAGAATCCGATCGTATTTATCAAAGTAATGAAAATTTAATAACAAATTTCATACTACTACAATATAAAGTACATATATATATATATAGATAATTTTAAAAATTCCATCCTTACATAGTAGATGTAGAATATAATTATATTGTTAAATATAAATTTTTATCAGTTAATGCTTTTTATTCTTTATCTTATGTAAGAAATTTTGTAGAGCTCCGCTACTTTAGAATGATTTCATAAAATTTGATTAAAAATATAATTTAAAAATATTAAATATTATATCTTAAAAAAATAAAATGAGAAAATTCAAACTATTAAAAGAATCGAAATATAATTTTATATTCCTTTATTTATAATAATAAGAATTTCAAGAGAAAATTCTGTAATAATAAAACTTCTTTCATAAATTAAAAATAAAAATAAAAATAAAATTAATACAAATTAAAGTATATCTATAATACAGTATTCAAAATAAAACAGAGGCATATAAAATAGAACGTGAAGAGAAAATAAAAAAAAACACATTCTACTAAAGAAAGACAAACAGAATAATAAAAAAAACGCTTTGTGAAACATTTACGTAAAAAAATAAACAAACAAATATAATTACGCTATTAATATAGGAAAAAAATATGTGTAGAAAACATGTCAGTATCATACATCAATAAAATTTCAATCCCATTGTGAGACTAAAATCTGTTTAGTTAAACAAGACAAATTTGAATATGATTATTTACTTGGGTAGCAACATTTAGCTTTTCAAAAAAAATTATTGTCAATATTTTTAAATATATTCAAATTATTAAGAAAACACTTTCAACTGTTTGATAATCTATAAAACGGATTGTAACAGCAGAAAAATGATTCATTTATTTCAATGACTGAGATAAGAGTTATACATCTCTAGATTTGTAATATTTAAAAGTTTTATTTGTAATCTAATCGTAAACAACATTCTGATGAAAATAAATACTTCTGTTAACAAAGTAAAAAACAAAAAAATTAGTGGTAAAAATTTATTTCTAATTTGCTGGTCAGCGCTTCGCTCGCCTTTCCCATCTAGCAAGTGACAGTGACTTTCTGGAGCTCGACTGTGTTAATTATCGTTGTTCCCGTTGCAATAATACTAATAAAAAACAATTGAAGACTGCGATTTATAAAACACTATCAGTGTATTGTATTTTCTTCAGAGCAACAGTTTGGCCAGCACAGACTCGTTACATACAATTATCTGGCTTTCAGAATAGATGGCTGCTATCTTAATAATAGCTGGTTACCCGTCCTTTGTACGGTATAAGTGTATTTTTCACGGTTCTTAGCATTATCCGACAATCACTCCGAGGAGATGATGGTACTTTGTTTCTCATGTTTTTATTTTTATGTTTTTTAATCAAGTTACTGGAGCCAGGTGCAGCCAGTCGCGGCGTGTAGCGTTGCATACCCAATAACAGTGACAGTGGCAGTGGCTGTATTAGTTAAGCCGACACGCCTTACACGTCGCATATTTAAAGCTACTTTTCTCGATAATCGAAAAATACAAGACCTTTTTTTGTAGAAAGTTTAATTTTAAATATTGCATGTTGTCTCCAAATTCGATTTGATCAACGGATTGGCCATAGTAAAATTGAATATCGGCAAGGAACATAATCTGACTGTTACCGAAATCATTAAAACGACCACCATTTTGAAACGGTGGAACATATTGTACGTTCATGCAAAATTGCACCTCATGTAGCTTTTGCGTGAAATAGTAACAGACTCAGAAAAAACACTAGATGTATATATATATATATATATATATATATATATATATATATAAAGATTTGTTTTTTGTCCTTATCAAGTAATTCATATTTTCTTTTAAGTAAATCGACAAGTCGAGTTTTAAAAGTCATCTCAAAGAAAATTTATTTATATTCAGTAATAAACAGATCGTATTCAGTAATGAAATATTTAATATATTCCAAAATATAAAAAAATTTATCACTTACTAGAAATTATTAACTGATACAGTAATAAACGGATAGGTTATGCTGAACGCTGATCACAACTTTCAACAGAGTTGGATATTTAAAAAAATTGTTAAGGCCTATATTAATTTTTACACATGTATTTTTTTACGCACATATTTTAGCATTTAAAAAACATAATAAATAAATAAATAAAATTAAATTAAATTTCCTGTAAACAGTTTGTACCAAAATATTTTTATTTTAATGAATTTATTGATGAGTTAAAAATTTGTATAAAATTATTGGAAAAAGGGTTTTATATATTTTCAATTTCCATTTAAATTGTTAAATATTATTTCGATTAGTTTTAAATCGATACAATCTTCGGTTCTTTCGGAAAAGTCAGTTAAAAAAGGTAAATGTTTATCATAATCTATTCAAAAAGATAGTAAATAACAAATTAGACCTAAAATTCTAAAGGAATGGATATGAACCATTCCTCAATCAGATGCATATACCATCTCTCAGATGCACCCAAAGATTCTTTAGATTCTACATAGCCTGAAACAATTTTTCCCCTTAAGAATTAAATATTTATAATATAGTTGTATTATGATATTCCCAACTATTCTTCGTGTTTTTATTAAATTTATATATGCAAAATATTATTCCATCAACAGATTATTTATTAAATTTTTCTTGTTAAAATAATTTCTTGAATTTATAACTAAAGTTTAAAAAAAAAGGATTAGTACTTGTAGTAGCGTGCTTTTTTATATACCCTTTTTCTTTCCAATTTATGGTTTTTTGTACAGTAAAATTAAAATAAAAAAACTGAAACGTTTCATTTTTTATTACTTTGAATGTTGTAATATATATATATATATATATATATATATATATATATATATATATAGAGAGAGAGAGAGAGAGAGAGAGTGAGAAGATATTTAATAGTCCTGATAAAATTGTTTATTAAATTCTATGTAATATTTACAGATTATATGCAACTGTTATTAACAAGGAATGTTATTTAAAACACTTTATACATTCAACTGAACAAAAATTTCGTTTCATTTTATGCGAGAAATATTATTTAACAGAATAGCGTGAGCGGCAGATTGTTGTTTCATATTGTACATTATATTATGCTTCAAGGTTGGGGGATATAACAATTTGTAGCCTTCAGCTAAATAATACAAGGGGTTATCTCAGTTAATTCCTCACAAAGTGTACCCTAAGGCTGCAGGGAGCCCCTTGCATATATACCGACGGTGACCTTCTGTATTCGCAAGCCCGTCCATAGCAGAATTTCATACGTCAGACTTAGATATATACACACAAATATACACGGTTACGTACAAACACAATGGCCAACGTAATTTTCTAAAAGTTTAATGGAACAAGTAAATTGTCTAACTGTTTATATGAATATTTGATTATATTATAAATTAATAACTTTGTAAATTCAAACATGAAATTATTAAGGTTGAAATTATATTAAATTTTCTACAATTCTTACAAATTTAATACATTACTTCACATTAGTCGGGTAATTAATTACGCTTAATTAATTAATTAATTATTAAAACGAAATTATGTGAAACACCGAGAATTCAAATTACAGTATTTCAGATCATCATATTCAATCCGCGATTTGAAAATTTAAAGCCAAGTTCCCCCCTCAAAAAAAAAGAACAACTATCTTTCACTTGTTTCAGTATATTTTTTTACTTTAACTAGGATTTATACTGACCAACACAGTAGACCGAACAGTTTGTATTGTGGTACGCAGTATGGCTTATGAATTGGCAGGTCTTGGCTTTATTCTTGGTAGAAGATTTCTTATTATTTTTATCTTCTCCATCAAAAAATTGTGATTTAATTTTTTTTTAAATAGATAAAATACAGTAAAATAAATATAGTAAATACTTTACTTTCTTAACTGAAACACTACAGGATAATATAATATATATTTATATATAAAAAAAATAAATAATTTGAAAATAATATTAAAAAAAATATTTGTGTGTGTTCAGAAGGAGGGGCAATGTGATTTGTAAAAATATGATTTTCAATTAATACATTTTTTTGGGGGGTCGAGTCGAAAATCATTTCTTAACTGGATTAAAAAAAAAAAAAATATTAACCAATAAAAAGCAGTCTACTATATTGGAATTGGTATGTTTTGTTACAAAAATGTTTTGGAAATCAGAAATGTGATGGAAGTAGACTAAACCGCTATGGTGTTGTCCGCCTCTGGAAAAGATTTGACCCCTGCGGAATAGACCACACTACTGTATTTGTTGCGCCCACATCAGACTCTTCTATGATTATCATTGTTTATTTCTTAAGCCATTTTTATTTAATAATTATAAATTCATTCACAAACCACATTTTTGTTTATTATATTGCAATTTTCTATTACATCATCAGAGCAGTCCAACGTACTGATGCAAAACATTATTTTAAAAATGATAAAATCAAAACAGAACATACAATAATCTACTTAACATTTATTTATATACTTCTTATTTTTACATAATTTTATCAACCAAGTAATTTTCATATAATAAATCTTAACCGGTATTTTTAAAGCGAAAAAACTTGAAATTGTTTTATTTTAAAGGTAATAAAACCAATTTTCTAAAAACCCACCCAGTTGCTCTAGTGGTAAACCTCGTCGTCGTAAATCAGCTGATTTCTTACTAAAGAGTTCTAAGATACAATTCCTAATAAAGGTACTTGCTTTTATCCGGATCTGAATTCTTGATCGTGGATACTGGTGTTCTTTAGTAGCTGGGTTTCAGTTAACCATACATTTCGGGAACGGTCGGCCTGAGTTTGTTAGAACATTAACAAACAAAACTAAAAATTCAACGGTACATTCACACAGATATTGATAAATTGCTAATGACTAATTGTTGATGCGACTATAAATAAATTATTAAAAAAAAAAAAAAATTTGTAGCAGAAAAAGAGAATAGATTTCTCGAAAATATTTTAAATTTAAAATATTAATAATAGATTATAGACTATGTATCTCATAAATGGACTAGTCTAATTAAACAAGATTTATTTGTTTTTTATAAAAAAATAAAAAATAAAAAAGAATTTGAAAACTCAAAAACAATACATAAATTTTATGTAAAAACTTTTATAACGACAGAAACATTTTAAAGCATTTTTTAATTAATAAAAGAGAAAAATCTGATTTATGAAATAAGTGTATAAAAAGTAAAAATATATAATTTATCCTACACAGTTTTACTGAATTGATGGAGCAAAAATCCATTTATTTTTTATTTTACAGAACCAACTATGAAGTAAAAAATTTCACACAGAATAAAAAAAACACACTGGAGTGTTTGTTTTAATTTAACAAATTTTATATAATTATATTGAATTTAAAAAAATCTGATGTGGACATATGACTTCTTTGTACGCCTATTAAATTACACATACACATTTTTTTTTTTAAATGAAGCGTACATAAAATTTTATTTCATTAACTTCTGATATTTTTCCAATTTTTTTTTATTGTGTTACTGAATTATTATTTATTGAGGATTTTTTTTTTAAATCAGAGGTTAATAATAAACCTCATTTTTTTGAATTATTAATAAATCAATATATTTAAATTAAAAAAAGTTAAAGAAAAAACAAAGATGAAGTCGGATTTGAACCGATGTGCCTTCCCCTTGTACGAACCAAATATTTCATTAATAAAAATTTTATTTGGCTATAACTCTGGAATCAACGAAAATAAGTACCACCCACCTATGATATATCATTGAAAAGCTCTCAATGAGGGCTTGTTACTGCAGTTAAGAAAAAGTCCAATATCCAAATTTTTTTTTGAATTTTGGACATTTTTGGTCCATCGATTGAAATAAAAATGGGAGGCGCACAACTAGATGTTACAATACTCCTAAATCCAAAATTTCAACATCCAACGACTAATCTTTTCTTTTTTGAGTTATGCGAGCGAGATACATACAAACATACGTACGTACAGACATCACGCCGAAACTAGTCAAAATGGATTCAGGGATGGTCAAATTGGATATTTCCGTAGAAATCTGAAAAACCGAGATTTTTCGCGATCACAATACCAAATGAATCCTTTTTCAAATTTTCACCTTAAATACGTGTTAAATGAGGTCACCATATTACAGCAGTGAGATTATGATATTAATTAAAGAAAATCAGAAATAATAAAAATAACTTATACTTAAATCATTTATTAAATATTATTTTTATTATTTAAATATTATTAATTATCTATCATATACTCATCATTTAAAAATTATTTATATCATTTAAATATTATTTACACGAATATCTAGGAACAATGAATTTTAAACGTATCACATTTTTAATACCACAGTTATTTCAAAGGATTATTAAATAGAAGGATGGCTAGTCTATTAAGCTTAATATCAGTAATTTAGACTTTTACCAAGATCTCGTTTATAAAAAAAATAAAAAATAACAAAAATAAAAATGAAATAGTTTAGTTTTCAATAAATTACGTAAAACGATGGAAAAATCTAACAACAAATAGATTGTACTTAATCATTTTCCAAGTCATTTTTCCTGTAACTCAATCCCTGAGTATCAATAAAATAGGTTGTTCGTAATCCGTTGATTACAGTATAAATTTTAGCTACTTTAAATATGTAAATAATATATATATTTATATATATTCATATTTAATATTAAATTTTTTCAACACAAATGCTAAGTTTTCTAGCTCTCGTTTAAGTTGTTTGAAAACCTGTTTTTATGGTGGCTGTGACTTATCATGGAGCAAGAGGAGATTATATTCAATCATTAATTTGGCTTCAGGAGTGAGCACTCTTCTATTGAACAGACCCATAGAGCTGTTACCATCATAACCAGATGCTTAGAGGAAAAGAAGTACTATTCAGTAGCATATTTGGATGTTCAGCAGGCCTTTGACAAGGTCGTGTTCTCTGGTCTGTCTGCTGTATAAGTTAAAACAGAACCTTCTTCAGCCATTTTACTTAGCCAGAGGAGTTACTTTAATGGGCGCTTTTCCCAGGTTATGTTCAATCAGAAATTATCTGAGTTCTTTGATATGAAGTCGGGAGTTCCTCAGGAGTCTGTTCTGGGGCCCTGCTCCGGAATATATCCGGAGCAGGAAGATCTGTTCCGGATTTAATATTATACAGTATAAGAATATATTATACTGTCGCATCGTTTCAGACGACACGGAAATCCTAGCTGATGATGAAGATCCGAATTAAGCCTGTACTAAACTACAATCAGATTTAGATGATTTGGCGCGTGGCTAACGAAATGGAAAATGAGGATGAATCAGACTAATCTTGATGCGGGGTTCCAGTGAATCCCCTCAATAAAGCATACACACATAGATCATTTGCATAAATGGACTTTCACGGGTTCACTCCATAAAAAACACAAAAGTCTGTAAAACCTTACAAAAAACAAAAAATCGAAAAATATTACAAGACAAAGGAAAAGAAAAAACAAAACAAAATGTATAATTTGAAGATTATCTTTTTCAAAAGTTCCTCACGATAGATTATATTATACTTTATGTTTCAACTGAGATATTAAAATACTAACTACAAACAATTTACAAACTCATAATTAAAAAATCTTTTTTCTGTACTGGAAAAATTTCCAAGTTACGTTTTTCTACTTCTGTTAAAATTTTTTGTTTTGCCAATGTTATTGTTACTTGTAATTAGTAGAATGAAATGAAAGCAAGATAATTGTAACTAACATAAATTTTTAAAATAAATGTCAGTATATTTTTCGACCAGCGTCTGTTGTTGAAAAACCATAAAAAATAAAAGCTATAATTTTTTTTTTCACCACCGCCTAATACTGAACCAACATGTAAAAATAAAAGCTTCGGATTAAATAATACCCAAACATTTATACATGTTGCTCCCGAGTAATTAAAATTGTCGGTTAACGAAACCTAGACATACAATATTATAAATTCTATTTGAAATCAAAAAATATCTATTTGGTACAGTTTTTGAATTGAGTTATAGAAAACTTCGGCAGATTAAAAAAACTATCCCTTTTAGTGTAATCACTTTCACGTTACCTACAAATCTTAATGTACTGTTTATAAAATATATATCAACCGATACTATATTCACTAAATGTGCAATTCATTATTTTTTTAAAATAGGCAGTAATTTGACAATTCTTGGCGACTATGATTTTAAGATATAAATGAAGTAGAAACTTCTATAAAATTTCCTTACAATCCATTAACTTATTAATTTTAAAATCGACATAGATTATTATTATAATTGTATCTAATTCAACTTCTTTCCCATACCTAAATTAATTTTTTTTATTCATCAATATGAAATTTCACGTCAAAATTAAAATTTATTTGAGTAATGAAACTTATATGACGATGCTGGATTCGTCGATTCTTACTACAAGCATGTGTTTGTTATTCATATTTTAACAACTGTTATTCGTTGTACCATGTTGTATAGTTCTAAATTAAAAGTTGTTTTTATAAAAAATGAAAAACCAAATTAATTATAACTGTTAAGCTTACCGGTACGAAAATGTATTTATTATGGTGTATTTTTGATCCTTTTTTTAATTTCAAGATTAAGATACCTTAGGGATAACAGCGTTATGATATATATGTATATAATATATACATATAAAACTATTTGTATTAGTTTGATACTTACTATACATCACATTACATAACATATATTGTAATATATAATATTATAACATTAATATAATAATAATATTTAAAAATATATTAAATAAAAAAAATATAATATAATATATTAAAATCAAAATAATATTAGTGTACTAATATTATTTTGATATAAATACATTATAATTGTATATAACCAAATGTTTTTTTTTTTTTGATGTATTCATTTCTAAACAAACTACTATTGTAAAACTTTACCGTATAAATAAATCTGTTTTAATTAATAAACAGAACTCATCTAAAAAGTGATTTTCAGATATTCCAACCTATGTACAACTATATTGAATAAATTTACAGAAAAACATGTACAGTAATAGGTTAGAATGTATTTTATAATTCTAACAGACGTTTAGATAAAATATATATATATATATATATATATATATATATATATGTTTGTATAACAATAATTACATAATATTTTGTTATATAACTAATGTGAAAATTACATATAATAATATAATAATTTTTTATAGTCGTTACTTTATTTTATTATTTATAAAAAATATAGCTACAATATTTCATAAAACTTGTGTCAAATCAATAAAAATTTAGATTAAGATCTATACCTATTAAAGTGTAAGCAATCAGTACGTTAAAATAAGCTAAATTTAAAGTAAGCTTAACATCCTACCCCTATGCTTTTGAAACGCAGTGCCATTTACGGTGTTATAAATAATGGGGAAGGAAAAGTAAGATAAATTTTAGTTTAGAAAGTAAACTGATGAGGAACAGAACGGTAAAGAGAAAAGTGAGGGGAGCGTAGCAGTGCTTGTTAGTATGTCAGAGTTATAAGTGGACTAAGGAAGTAGGTAGCAAAAGAGATACATGGGGAAGGTAAACAAAGAGGGTCTAGTGAGAAGACGTAAGGTAAAAGGGAGACAGTTAAATAAACTACAAGAGCGAATCAGAAGAAAAGAGAAAGAGAGAAAAGGTTAGAAAAAAAACGTTAATATGTTAGGAAATATCCGATGCAGTAACGGTGTTTGTGTGTAGAAACTGCATGCTGAATGAACAAACCGCCCGTGCCATTGCCACCACTATATTTGCACTTTTTGTAAACATGCTTCGAATATTTGCACACTACGTTTACACCCTAAAAGAAGCCTCTGTTACCTGCCCTCTATCATTCATCGTCTTCCTTTACAACCTTACTTTTATCATCCGATTCATTTTATTATAATGTACTGTGTAACGTGGTAGACTACCAAGGAAAAACAACTTTGAACTCGATCATATTGGTACGGCAACTTGAGTTCAACAGATTATTATGTAAGACGAAATAATGATTTGTTATCTATCTTTTTATACTCTATATCATTTCATTTCCATTAATCCTCAATTTACTTCTCTCCCCACACGGTCTCACTCTTAAACTTTTCATGACAGTAAATAATCGATCAATTTTAAAATCCCTCTTTTTTGGGATTCTGTATCTAATAATTAAGAGACTATGAGATTTCATAATTAAGACGATAATTTACTTAATGTTTGCAAAAATGAAGAATTTTTATTCCGGTAAAGAATTTTAAATAATTTCATACAGAAAACCAACAGAAAAAAAAAATTATAATTAAAAATTGAAGAACATATAGGTTAAACCTTATTATAAAATAACAGATTAACAACTTTACATATTTTGAAGTAATACAAAAATATATACCATTGGTCGTGTTCAACGATAATCAAACAGAATTACAGCTATATCGAACAATACTTTGAATTTATATACAAATATAAATTATTTATCTACATGTATTCAGATATATATCTTTTATATAAAAAAAGTAAAATTTCATTAACAACTTTTATCTCAAAATGATTTATTACTGAAATACTTATTTATGATTCAAGGTTGGTACCTTAATAGGCGCAAATATAAATCCATAAATAAATTCTTAAAGATACCAAAATAGATAACTTAAATCATAAATACTTATTTCTTATTTAAGGTACAAATTTAACTGTTTTATTATAAGTATTTTGAATTTACATTAATTAAATTTGTTTCTATAGTTTTTAGCTTTAGGAACAAGATATTTGATTAGTTATTTACCCTTGTTTTTGAATTAAAGAATCTTTGAATTTTGTATCTCTTTTATTTTTATCATTTTTTGTTCATTAAAATAATCATAAAGCCTACCTAGTCTAGCGGTCTAATGAGTGACTAATTCGACGTCGCAAATCAATTATTTAACAGCTGATTTTCGTGGTCGAATGTTCTGAGATACAAATCCTAATAAAAGTTAGTTATTTTTATTCGAATTTGAATACTAAACAGTGGACACCCGGTATGCATTAATGGTTGGGGCTCAATTAACGACACGTCTCAGGAATGGTCGATCTGAGTCTGCACAAAACTACACCTCATTTACGTTACACGTATCATCCTCATCTCATTGCCGTGGGAGCCATCTCAGTGTCGTGGAGGGTTCTTACTGTTCACTAGTTGAACACATTGCAGCGTATACAATACGAAAATAACATATATTTAAAATAATCGTAAAGATTTTTTTTATTCTGTACTTAAACGTTATCACTCTTAATTGTAAAATATATATTACTTATTTTTTGCAAAAAGTTTTAACTTTTCATCATAGCAATTTTAGTAACCAAAAGTTTATTACAGTCTACCAAACGTTTGATATATATGCAGCAACTAAGGCTGGAACATTTTCTCTGTGATTATTGTTTTAATGTTTCTTTTATTTTGCGAGTTCTTCCAACACTTTTAAAGGAATGAAATTTCAAAGAAATTGTTTAAATATGGATTTTTTAAAATTATTAGTAAAACCTATCTTAAAAGTTTTTTTTGTTATTTGAATTCAGTTCTATTAAATCTTCTGTGTTTATGGTACGGAATTTTTAACTTTATTCAATTTTATTAAACAATGTTTTTAACACATTTTTGAAAATTCCAATTGAGTATCTCATTCAAGATACAACTCTACCGATATTTCTATTTTCCAAAACATCACTGTACGTTTTTTATTGAAGAAAGTGATCGTATATTTTATACAGTATCTCTAATGACATGAAAAAACTATATGTTAAAATAAGGAAGTACTTTTAAGTTAATGAGAGTCTCTATGCCTGTTTAATTCAGTACTGACTTTCCAACCTTTCCTTCAAGAAACTAGATGCATAGCTCGAGTATTTATTTAATTTAAAATTCAAAATCTTCTACATATTATACTTGGATATTTTTATCTTAAGAACAAAGAAAATATATACTACAGGTTTAAAAATAAAATTCCACCTTAACACGAAGAATCAAATTAATATAATTATGTTACTAATTTAACTTATCTTTAATCAATTAAAATTATGCACATAAAATTATATAAAAAAGATCAATCCTGTATGCAACAAAATCTATTTCTATGTCTTGAGAATAATAATAATATAATTTAAAAAGCAAAAATATTAGGAGGTTAATACAAATTGAAAATATGGAAAAATATTTTGTGCAGTTCCGTGCATGAAGACGAATTTTTCTTATTTTATTTTGTTTCCATTTGCCCCGCTTAAACACATACGTAGTCACCATACCCTCAAAGAAGTAACACTCTCTGAATAAGCCTATGCTAACAACAAATACCGAAGATAAAGAAACTTGCAACATCATAACGAACTACGCCTCTAACTTGACCCACTCAAATTTTTTCGGCCTTAAATTGAGCGTAACTCAAGAACGACTAAAGCAATCTTTATAAAATTTTCACACGCACAACTTCAAATACACTACTTTACTTCACATACAATACTATATATATATTAAAGGGATACGTTTAAAAAGAAAATTAATCTTCATCCCCAGTCACAGAATGCGACTGAAATTATACCGTAATTTTCTTAGAAAAGTTGATAAAAATGATAAATAACAACAAGATCCTCAAATCTAAAATTACAACAAATCATCAAGCTAAAATATTGTTATTCATTCATAAAAGCAATTATTAGAAAACGAATAACCGCCCATGTAAACAATAATTAATAAATTAGTATATTGTAATACATTAATATACGTGTGTTAGTAATGAAAAAAAATATCTCAAATTATATTTTTAATAATAAAACTCAATCATATATTCTTTTTCATTTAGTATTTGACATAGATGAGTTTTAAAAATAACCGTAGAATAAAAATTTAAACAGTTACTTTTGTTTAATATAATTTATAATTTTACAAGTATCTTCTTTCACTTCCTTTCAAGAGTATTTATTGACGTTTATCTAAAGACAATAATCTTTACAAGAATGTTTTTAGAACATTTATAAGTAGTGTGAAAAAGTAATACTGGAATAAAATGAGATAACTTACAAATATGACCAGTAATGCACATACGACTGACAATACTTGTAAAAGTTTTATTATTTAAGATGTAATCTAGAAATTAAATATGCTGTTTCTTTACTTCGAAGATAAATAATCAAATAAAAAAAATTGTATTGAAAAAAAAAAACATACTGGCTGTGGTCAAATTTTCTAATCGAAGACATGTGAACATATATATAAATGTGAACATTAATATATAAGTAAAAACGAATGTTAACGTTTTGTGGAATAGTGATTATGCAAATTTTATCATACTTTCCTTACCATCAAGTAGATTTTATGCAAGTACAGTATGTATTTCATACTTTCACGTGTATATATATATATATATATACACACACACACACATGAAACTATAAAAGTATACATTTTTTTGTGTGTGTGTGTGTGTGTGTATATATATATACATGTAAGGTATAAATTTATACCGGAAAAAACTCAAGGAGAAGAGATGGGATCGAGCGTGACAACGTAGAAAAGGGGATTGAAGTAGTAACACCCTACGCTCTCTACACCAGGTTCTAACGGGGTTTTCAATAATAAAACAAACAGAATTTTATATGAGATGCAGAGATTCATTAGGCACTTGATCCTCGATACTCGACCTTATCTTTTACACTGTCCTTCTATCCTGTTACCTTTACATGTTGTTATTTGTAAGCTATATGAATACTGACACTTAACACATAAATAGAGAACAAAAAATAAATAAATAAACATAAAAAAACTAATTCATTAAATTTATATAATAAGATTCTTTTTCGCGTGTTAAAATAATTAGAATTTTTTATTTTATATATGTTCATGGTCTTTTTAATTTTATTGAAAAAAAAAATTACAATATATATGAAATACAGCCTACTGAAAATATTTGTATATTTTAGTATCGATTGTGTCATTTTTATTAACACAAACGTACGATCTCCAAGTTACAATCGTTATGTTGTGGCTAAAATAAATAATGTTGTTTATTAACGAATACTGTTGTATATATTTAAAAATAAAGTTCTTAATAATGTAAAACAAACAAATGTTATTATTGAAAAACAGCAACTACGAGTTAACTGTCATTAGCAGTTGAATTACAATAGTCAAGTTATTGTTGATTAATAACAATATTTGGAGAATCGCAACTGAGGAGATTATCTGTTACTGTAATCAGATGAGTAAATACATTACAAACTAATTAATTAGGTATCTTTCTCTTTACTGTTATTAAATGAGATGTAAAATGTTTATTTATTTATATGAACAGTAATAACAGGTTTACTCCCACTTACAGTTAGTGATGGATGATAACTGAATTTTGAAGCATGCGAAAAATTCCATACCCTAGCGGGATTCAAACCAGAGACCGCCGGTTGAAAGATCGAGACGCTACAATTCCGCCACGGAAATCGGCAAAATAATATGCGTATCGTTAAAATAATGGATAATTTGTATTTTTATTGCATGTTATTAAATGTTTCTTTATGATATTTGTAAAAATAAACTTTTTGGTAAGTTATAAAAATGCCTAATGAAATATTTTCGGTTATCAGTCAAATCAAAAATTCGTACTACGATTACAAATTTATTGTGAATACTATTTAAACATCTGTTTTAATTTTAATAAAGAAATAAATCCATTAAAACATTATTAGGAAGTAATATCATGAAATGGTTAGTTGTTCAAAAGAGAGATTACAATTTTCTTTAGTAATGAAGTAAAATGTATATTTTACTTTCCTAGAAATTATGCTGCAGGAACGAAGGTATGGTAATCAATAAAAAAATGGGGTATAGGTTTTTTTTGTATTTCTCGACGTTTCGTGACTCAGGAACCCTAAAAAACAAAAAAAAGTGGGGGTAATGTACACAAACACACGTATGTGTGTTTGCGTGTTTGAAGTTTAATAATTTTTGACGGAATAAACTGATTTTAATTAAATTTTTGTACAGAGACTCGTTTATATGAAGGAATTTGTTTTTAAAAACTAGCTTTGAATTGTGAATCACAGCCATAGGATCCACAATTGGTGGATCAGTATTTATGAAGAAAATATTCAACAATAACGTTCCAAAAAATATTAACCATAAAAATAATGCAGAG
This sequence comes from Lycorma delicatula, assembly GCF_047948215.1. Taxonomy (NCBI): domain Eukaryota; kingdom Metazoa; phylum Arthropoda; class Insecta; order Hemiptera; family Fulgoridae; genus Lycorma; species Lycorma delicatula. The sequence goes on along the minus strand of NC_134459.1, from coordinate 74,067,204 downwards.
GCTTGTTGAAATATAATAATTTCTAATTTATTTGGTTTTTTCATTCTACAAAAAAAGAAAATTATTAAATTAATTATATATATTAAATTAACGACTTTACAATAAATTTAATGAAAATTAGCAATTTAAATTAATTTAAGATAAAATTAACAACATAAATACATTATAAGATACTAGTCATTTAAATAATATTTACGATAATAATATAAATTATAGAATACGGTTCTAAAAATCCAGACTAAAGTCATTAATAATATGTATATCTCTTTCTGTAATAATAAATGTACTCGGAGGAGTATTACAGAATTCCTACTTTATTATTCCTTAAAACAACAACTGCTATAAAACACAAAACAGGGCAAAAAGTTTGTTATTAGTAAAGAAGGAAGCAGATTATTTAGATCTCTTTATACCTACCAGAATATTTTACCCACCGCGTAGGTAAGTTGAGTACAGGTAAATACAGCAACACAGTGTCCTCCGGTATCGTGCAATTAGAATTGTTTCCGACCCTCTTTTCCCCCCTTTAATCCAGTTTCTTTTTCTCTCTTTATTCAAAAACTAGTATTTTATGGGATTTTATCACGCACTCCTTGATTTGGTATACACTAAAAAACCCTATTCTCATTCCTTTTTATTCATAATTTATTTTTTCTAACGTTAACTTCTTGTACAATTACACATTTGTTATGTGTTAAAAGTTGGAAAACATCATTAGAAGTTCTAAAATTAATCACAACTGCATTTACATTACCATACTACTTTTATAACGACTATGCAATAAACTCTATACAGTAACGTCTAAACAACGGTGGCCTGTATGTATATTTAAAAATATACTCCCATATAAAATAAAACACTTTATTTACATTCGCTACATTTACAATGCCACTACCTGCTTTTGTTAGATTGTGAAAAAAGTTAAGTGGTATAAAGTAGAATTCTAGGCGACAAACTTTACTAATATTCTTATAATGATGTAGGATAATATAATAACATTAAAATGTTAGTATTCTTTATCATTTTCTAACTTTTGTTGTTATTATTATTACAACTTGCTTGCTTAGTACGATATCGTTAAAAGACTTGTATGGTTATAGCCCTTAACAGCATGTTTTTAAACATAGTTAGCTATTACTCTTAAAAACTAGTTTTAAAATATTCCAATACTTTTTACATGCCGATACTTTTAAAACTTTTTAAAAATGTGTTTAGTTTCGTAAGAAAAATATATACATCGGTAAAATTTTATAACTTAAAAACAGTTATGAATTTTCTTCTACTATGCTATCATGGTGTACTAGATTATTATTTTAACATTGTCATAGTAAGATGTAATGTAGAATACACTGATGTTATTAAATGAGCAAAGTAATAAAATCAGGGAAAGTAGGTAATTTAGGGTTTGAGTGTACGATTAAAATTTAAAATACCCTAATTTTAAAGTGATAACTTAGAAATATTAGGACATTTCGGAGAAGAGATAATAATACGTATTATAATTTTTAATTCCGTAACAATAGTGCGTTATATTAGTCAACAGAAATTTAATTCGTAATTGGAAGGAAATTTTGAATATAAAACCTATAAATAATGAGAAAAAAAGCTTAAGAATGCGTCAAATAAAAACAAACAATTTTAGGGTATACATGAATCGATAAGGCATTAATAATGTAATTAATTAAATCTACACTTGATAAAAATATTTCATGTAAATCGTATGGTGAAATAAGTTTGATTTGATGTTAGCGATATTAACTTATTGAATTAAGGATTAAGTGAAGTTGTGACAAAAGCAAATGGTATTTTGCTTGAGTTAATAATTTAACAGATTTTGAATGTATATTATTATACATTAAATTTACTACATTAATGTATTATATATCATACATTAATTAGAATAGTTATGAGATATAACATAAATAATTATGTAATAACGTTAATCTTTCGCAATTATGTTAAGACAAGTAACGACTCTGTAAGTAACGTCCGTTTTCACTATCCATTGATTTCCTGTATGCTGATGCCTTCTCCCAGATATTAAGTGAATTTGGTCTAGAAGTCCCAGGATATAGAATCTTTGTTGTTCATCCTTGGTATTTCTTTGGTACTTTGGTATTTTTTTGTTTTTAATTTGAAGTCTGTACAAAAGTTCCAACTTTCGACTGAGATTCTTCAGAGCATAACCAAACGCCATTCTAATATTGTGCAAGACGAAATTTCTACATTGCAAAGATTATAAAATTCGCTGTTTTTCTATGTACTGCACAATTAAACATCATATTTCAGTTTAAATAAATATTCCAATTTCAATAAATTACAATGAAATGAATATTTGAATTCTTGCCGCATGTAATAGAAAACTAGCATCGTTTATAAATCGGTGCGTTTTTCTTTTACATTGAAAAGCGAATATGATGTATTTTTTTTACATGATTTATGAATTGAGATATAGGTTTTTCATTCGACGTGAATGGTTATTTGTCCACAAAAGAAGATAGAATATACAGGTCAATTAAAGTTGTTTACTATTGCATGTGTTCAAACGCAAGGTTTTAATGAAAGAATGTAAAAGATTAAAATATTGGTAGTCTCCCTAAATTGTACACCACGAAAAGATGATCTTATCACGTGTAATTTAGGATAAATTAACTACATTATTGTCACAAATATGCTGTTTTAATATTCTCTACTAAATCGATCTTTTACGTACAGGTTTAATGTAAAAAATAATCTGCATAATATTAAAATATTCTGATAAAGGGAATTTTTTTTCATGTTTGGTTGCTTGAATTTGATAACGTTGTTGTCACGACTTACTTAAATAGCACTGGTTAAAGCTTTTTGAGCTTAAAAGTCACGTTTTGCTTAGGCGTTCATGTCAAGATATTTAATTTAGATAAATTACTTCTTTTCTTGTCTTTGAATGAAACTTGGTAATGATTTTTTTACATTACTTTTAAACTCAAATACTACGACTACTTCTGACTCTATATAGGGCTTACTATGAAACAATATGATACGAATAAATTATTAGAATTTATATGACCATATATACATGAACTCTAGTATAAAATTTGAGCGACTGGTTTGTCAGATTATATTAAAAATACCAAGACTCACTGCGTAATCATGCGTTTCAGTGTATTAATCTTGGCAGTTTATAATTAATTATAATCTTGGTACAATTAATTAAGTATAATTAATTTAATTATACACATATGTTTATATAATATTTTTATGTGGTAATAAAAATAAATTTATAAATGTAGTTTAAAGAAAAGTTGGAAAGGTATTGCATGAATTTCTCGCTGCCAAAAAAACAAAGAAAAAAAGTATATATATATATATATATATATATATATAAGTTTTAGAGGTAGGGAATAAATTAAAAAAATATTCATGTACAGGGTAATCTTAAAAAAAAAATTGGTTAAATAAAGTACTCTGTAAATCTAACATCGCCTTCAGTAAAGGCTACTCCGTTAAGAAAAAGAAAATTAAAAAAAGATTTTTCTGTATTTTAGGTCCGGTATTTACAATTTAAAAAAAAATTGTAGATATTTCTTAATAGAAAATAATTGACATGATATATATGGAGTAAACATTTTTGTAAAATATTGAAACCGACAGGAGATAGCGAAAAAACACAAAAAAATAATTTAAATTTTAAGAGGAGGATTGATTTTTTTGAAAAACATTTTTCGGATTATTTATTTGTGCTTAGTCGGTAAAGAATTTACTTCAATAATTTTTTTTCTAAAATGCTTCTTTAGAAAATCGAAATTGTTTTTTTTTTTTTTTTGTTATTCCTCCTCCCTTAAAAAATTATGAAAAAAGTTCATATGATCAATTTTCCATATATAGAAATATTTGAAGAAAGTTTGAAATATAAGGCCAAAAGCAAATACATACATATATTTTTTATTTTTGTTATTTTATATTATTATAAAATAATAATTTTTTATTATATTTTTATGTTTTTTTTTTTTTATCTAGATAAGCTAGTTGGACCCTAACATAAAGATTTGCATAAAACTCGATACCCCATTTTTACATGATCACCTTACTTTCCTCTTTAGTATTTTAGCTATATTTCCTGAGAAAGTAAAGTAAATATATGGTTAGAGTAAGATAAGAAACATGTGACAATTAACTTACTATTTTTAAATTAAACGACCGTAATTTGTTACTTTCTAAGGATAATTTACGACGAGGTAGTTAGAGGCTGTGACAATTTTAGAGTTTATGTTTAGTGGCGGATCCGGCTCCGGTGGGCGGGGAAAAAGGAGAAAAAAAAAAGAATAATTTACTACGCATTATTATAAAATATTCTGTTTTAAAGAAATCTCAAAAACTATTCATTTTTCTGAATCTAATAAACCCATCTAAAACAACGTAATGAATATATAAATAATATATATATATATATATATATATATAAAATAATCGTGTGTAAAAATCGCGAATTATTGTTCACAAATTCATTACAGCATCTCTAGAACTCCTGATTAAGGAAAATTGTTATTTTGTAAGCGAGTGTCTCTTAGCTCATAGAATTCGGTAAGAAATTTGTCTAAAATTTCAATTTTAAAACCGTAAATTTTCGGGTTCGACTTAACTAAAGGACTTACGCTAATTCCCCAACTTTCTTTAGATAAAAGATATTGAACATATTGGTGTTTTGCATTATTTGACTATCACAAGTAAGATTTCAACCCCGGAAATGTTTTAATGTTCATATCCTAAATGAAAAATTTTTCTCTTCATGATTTTTTTGCGTATATATATATTGAAATCTTTTATAGTAGCTATTCAATGTTATATAAGTATAAAAAAGCAGAATTACGTTTAAACTCAATATATTTAAAAAAGGTTTAAAAATATGAAGGTTTTCCTTAGTTATAATTACGTATCCAGATATTTATGATAAAATACGATTAAAATCACTAATGAATTATCATATTTTAAAATTTTTACAATATTTTGAATCAAAAAAGCCGGCAAAGTATTGTATGACTTTCCCAGCTCTACCGGTCAAGTTACACCTTGAATAGAAAACTTTTTTTCAATTATTTATGTATGCATTATAGGTAACAAATTTGCTTTAATAAACGTTTCTTTAAGAATGGCTCAGAAAAAAATTTAAATTGGGTTTTCCGCTATATCTCTCATCCCCTTAACGAATGTTTAAAAAAATTATTATGATCAACAACACTCATAAGTTCATATGTACGCACATATATACATGTTTTTTTTTCTATCTAGATGAACTAGTTGACCTAAAACGAAAAAAAAAATTGCAAAATACCCCGATTATCGGGGTAATTTTACCCCGATAATTTAACTTCAAATTCTAGCTAAATTTGCCGGAAAAGTAAAATTCTAAAATACTACATAAAAAATTTTTTTTTTCATATTGATGTATACACCAGGATTTATATTCTACTTTTGTTTATTATAACAAAGAATCAATTTAAAATAAAATTTGCAATTCAGATAATTTATTAATTAGATTTAATTTATTAAGGAATTCGCAAAGTTGGTATTAAATACAATTGTATAAATAAAATTTCCACTTATCAACAATTAAAATTTAATGTTTATTTAAATTATTGGTTAATTTACACAATTTATTAATTTCAGGTTACTCTTTTATAAAAATGATTTTCAACAGATATAAGTAAATAAGATTGGAAATATTCACAAATTTCTATATCTCCCAGCACCTTCAATTTTATAAAAATTTTATTTGTTTTTGATTTTATCTTATAAAATTTTCACAGTTAATTAAAATTAAAAATGGAAATAATAATAATTTTTTGAAAAATAATATCTCAAAGCTTCCCAAACGCGTAAATGTTTAGTTTATGAATTTTACTAAGAAATATTTAACTTTTTTCTTTTAGATCAAAGTATGATAATTTTTCAAACTTCTTCACAAAAGTTCAGATAAGATTTTAATTTTAATAATAAAATATATGTTATATATATATGATAACAATAATATATATATATATATATATATATATATATATATATATATATATATATATATATTTTAACAATGAAATAATGGTTTATAAGTCAATTTTGAAGTCTATTTGGATTTACGGGCTTGAAGTATGGGGTACAGCAAGCAATTCTAATATTGACATGCTTGAACGCTACCAGACAAAAACACTTTAAAAAAGCTAAACATACCCTGGTACATAAGCAATAACCTTATATATAATGATTTTAAATTACGAACCCCTCGACAGAAAATCTCTCTGGCCGGTGTACAATATCAAAATCGTTTGGATCGGCACTCAAATTATATGGCAGTAAATTTATTGGATAACATAATGTGTGATTTTTCAATATTGCTTGAAGAAACAATATTCTTGATTTGATTTATCGTTTCAATTAGGGGAGTTTCTAGTCCGGCATGGCGGAGTCCTCTTCTATTTCATTAATTTTATTTCGTTATTATTATTTAATTCGTTATTATTATTATTAAATCAAAAACCACTAGGTCTGTGGCTACTTAATGTTATTTCAAATAGATCTTATTTATTTAATCTTCAATTTTTACTAAACAGATTGTACAGTTGCTATGACGCTACAATGAAAAAAAAAAGATATAAAATAAGTTTTTGTTATCCTAAAATATTTCTGTTAAAGAAATTTTAACACCTATTTCAAGATATTTTCAAGTAAATTCTCCTAAGGAATGGTAGAATTTTCAAAAATTAAAAAAAAAATTACTTCATTACAAATCATACTGAAAAATTATTGTATTATTTTTCTCTAACTAAAAAAAATATTAAGTGCATTTGTAATCGTAATTTTAATTACAACATTCTGCTTTTAGGAAATTTATGTTTTGACCTATATGAAGATAAACTGTAAGTGTAGCCATAGCATTGATAAAAAGAAGTATTACTGGAAACTCCGTAACGAAATAGGGAGGGACGCAACTAAATAGATACATATATTTCAGTTATTCATGAATATTTATATATTTTCCATGGATTAACTGTATTACTAATTTAGCATCAAACTGTTCTTACATTAAGATATTATGAATTTTATACAAAAATACGAAAAATGAGAAAAATACTGAAAACGTTTTCGCAGCACTTTTGCCACAATTATAATTAAAACTTTAATCCCGCCTAAGCCCAACTAAACCTAAAAAAAAAAACAAGACAAAATAACGTTTAAAACTTTGGGTTTATTAGTTTATTAACTATTAGTTTACGTGTTTAGATTCTGCGCAATTTCACTACTGATAATTTCTACCTTAAATTGAATGAAGAAATATAAGAATTGTAGACAGATCATCGCTGTTGTTAAGTTCAGTTGTTGCTGCATGATGTAAGAGCTGATTATATGAAACAGTAGAGGAAAATAAGGCAAGAGGAAGGGAAAAGCGAGTCGCAATTTAATACTCGATTACCAGAAGGCGCAGTATTGTTTTAACCGAGGGGTTGGTTCCTTCCTTCTTGTCCATAAATTAGTTAGATCCTTTTTAAGTTTTATCGTCTTCAAATGGGACTTGACAAAGTACGTACGACGACAGAAGGATAAATTAAGCCAAAGTCTTGTTTGGCCAATGGCTTAACAGAGCGGAGTAGCACTATCATTCTTTACTGCGTTCCCGTCAATTGCTTCACAGAAGTAGTACATACAAATTTTATCTTAATTAAAAATCGGACCCAAAAGGATTTCAAAAACATTACTGGGCTCTTAACTCAACTCTTCACTTCATTCTATTTATGTCTTAAAGAAAATGGTAATTTTCTTAAGAGAAAATCAAATATTATATATATAAATATATATATAATATTTATATATATATATAAATATATATATATATATATATATATATATATATATATATAAATATATATATATATATATATATATATATATATATAAATAAAATATATATATAAAAAAATTATATCACACACGCGTGCGTGTGTGATATAATTTTTTTATCGTTATAGGAAGTCGTTATTTGTTTAAAGTTTTTCTTTGTTCTTAAGGTTTAATTTGAGTTCTATGAACAAAAATGGACTTAAAGAATGAGTCTATTGGCATATTTAATTATTACGTTAAATTATTAGTCTATCTACTAAATAATAACTTTAAAAATAAAATAAATTAACACATCTTTTTACATTTTTAACACTGTACGAGTATTCTCAGAGAAAACATTACAATAAAGTTAAGAATAACTTAAATCATAATTTTCTTACTATAATTTTAAAAAAAATTCTTTTATAATTAACTTTTTTTCTTAACGGTTTTTTTTTTTACTTTATATCACAAATTGTAACGACGTTTAATATTATTTATTTTTTGATAGCTTATCAAAACTGTTTAAAGATTTTTTTCAGCTGATTAAGCCTTCTGACACTATCCCTACTCGTTTTTCTCAATTATAAAAATAAAAATAATTTTTTACAAACAGAAAAATTTCTTCATTAAATGATCTCTAATAGTAGTTAAAATGTAGAATCATTTTTTTTGCTTAATTTTTAAACTAATTTTCCTGAAGTTTTACGTAAGTATTTTTACCCTGAAATATATATATATATATATATATATATATATATATAATTTCGCTATAACAATCTAATATTAAGAAATTATAAAGTAAAATATACAAAATAAATTTTCTAATAGTTTATGTACAGTACTTAATTTTTCAATCAGAAAGTCTTTTAATTAATTTATATAGAAACAAACTTAAATGGTTAGGATATTCTTAACTTAATTAGTTAGATATTAGATATTATTAGATATTAGGTTAACTTAAATGGTAAGGATATTCTTTAAAATTAATTTGTTAGTTTCTTAATTGAATAAAAGTTAATTATTAAAATATAAATATGAGATATATAGAGTAATTGATTTTCAGTAAAATAAATTAGGATAAAAGATTTCACGTTAAGTAAATAAAAATATTTTTTGTACAATAGATATATTTAATATATACCAATCAGCAAATAAAACAAATAGCTATTTAAATTAAATCCTTTTGTTTTATCAATTTAACAAATTGACAATTAACCCAATAAGGTGATTCGATATCTATTTTATTATATTGTCAATATTTGTGCAATTCACCAACACAATCCAGGTTATTCACTCAATCTGGGTATTCATTCGTATAATTTAGTAAATATATAGTGTAATCAACCCTTCCCTCTTACATTAATTTATTCTATAATATGATCACAAGCATTTATATGTATATGAATATTTTTGGGGTGAGTAGTGAATGACGTGAAACTTAAAACTCACTCATTCCATATCCTTTTCCACTAGAATATCCTTAATCATGTATTACCACATTCTTTGTCCGGGATAAAAATTTTTTAAACCGTTTACGTAAATTTACAATCAGATATAAAGAAAAAGGTTTATATAAATTTTTTATTCGCTCCTCGTTTTGTCAAAAATTAATTCTCATTTTACAACCTCATCGATCCTACGATACAATTTTGTGTTAAATAGATTTAACTCATCAAAATTAAAATATTACTAATTAATCTTTATTCAATTCTACATAATTACTGATTATTTCCTAGTAAATCTGTAGCCTCTTTATATATTTGCTTACACATATATGTAAAAGATATAAACATAATTATTTGTTTAAAATCGATTTGTTTTTCATAAGCACATTAGTTAAATTCTCTATTGCGAATTTAAAACCTCTCCAATTGGATCTTCCAATTTCCATTCAATACTTTTTAAATTTCAGTGAAATTAAAAAATTGTATTGTAAGGAGGTAAAAGACTATACAAAAAACTTTAATGAAGTTATAACACAAAGACTCACGAAATTAATTGTTTAAATTACATATAAATATTTGACAAAATTTTTAAATTATAAAGTTACACTTAACTTACTAAAATATTAGGTAATAAGTTATACCTCAATTCGAATTTTACTTCCCTTTCTAGTTTTGTATATTGTAATTATTATATAGTGAGAAATCTTATTAATGATTACAGATAACGGAGGTGTGAACACGTTTTAAGGATGGATGAAGTACGATTACCACGTAGATTAATGGAATTCATCCAATTCCTGAGAACGACCTAGGAAGCGTTGGAGGGACCAGATATAAATGTGGAGTCGGAACAAACCTAAATGTATAAACCGCAAAGTTTATAATCATCAAATATTACTTTTAAAAAAAACCTGTTAAGGAAGTCTTCATAATCAAGTGTAAAAACTCCAGTTGTGTTATATTAACTATATTTAATGTCTCACGTGCAGTATTCTGATGATGATTGTTTCAACTTCTAAAATTTTATTAAGAAAAAAGGTGAAACGTTTTAGGCAAAGCATATCACATGGAAAAGAATAATTTTAACTCTCATTCTAACTTTAGACAAAAAGCTAAGAAAATCAAGGTAAAAGAATACTATTATAACATGGTTAATTATTTTTGTAACGCTCAATTTTATTGTGTGAAATGAATTAAAATATTAAAACTTTTATGATAACGTAATTTACAATGTAAGAAGTTTTATTATTTACAAAATTTAAAAGAATTATGTAGCCATCAAAATTTTTAAAATGTAAAGTAAAGCTAAATTACAGAAAGAAGTTAAATAAAGATCGTAATTATGAGTATTTTATTTTCTTTTAAATATAATCAAGTGTAAAAAAGTACATAACAATAAAATTTGAGAACGGTGTAATAATCTAAGAGCAAAATATTCTGGCTTTATAACTGATTTTATCAAAATTCAGCAATAAACAAATTAGGCTGAGAAAATTAAAAAATGCAATTAACGAATTTGATCAGCGTATGACATTTTTAATACGACAAATAAAGCTGCACGGTTTTAATTTTATATTTTCATTAATAATTTCTTATTTTTGATTAAAAATCAAGGAATTACTATTTTTTTTTTCTTTATAGATTCCAAATCTACAATTTGAAATTAATCAGGCAAATTATAGTACAAGTATCTAAAAACGTTTTTGTTATAAAAAAAATTGGATTAATTTTTTTTTAATATTTATTTTTTGTAATCTTACGTAATACATACATCATAATTAATTAAAGTTTATTAATACAGAGCTTACTTTAACTAGTTTAAACTCCATCTTCAAACTATTTTTTTCCGCAACATAAATTCCTATTAATTCTACTTCAAATCACCGTCACACATCTGGGTTAAAAATATAATGATGGTTCAGTAATTGTAATTTTTAAACATGTGTTTGAAAAATTGTGTTTTATTTCCTGCATATTTTATAAATTAAATGATATTACTAGAATAAAGTAGTATAATGTAAATTACAAGCATATTATTACATATACAGATTAATAAACGATGTTCTTTGGTGGTTGGGTTTCAATTAACTACACATCTCAAAAATGGTCGACCTGACCTGTGCAAGACTACACTTCATTTACACTCATACATATCATCCTCTAAAGTAATACCTTACGATGATTCCGGAGGCTAAAAAAAAAAAAAATAATATTCAAGGAAAAAGAAGGGTTAGTATCAGAACGAAGTGTTTACCATAAATTAAACTTTTGCATGTAGTGGTTAATAATAGAAACGCTCTTTACTGCATTTATCTTTAGAATCGTGGTAGAAAAAAAGAACATATTAAACAAGTAAAAATATCGTTAGAACAGTGATGGTTAATAAGTATAATAATTGACTGGCAGTGAATATATGCACCTGTAAAAATTTATATTTACTTTGTAAGTATAATTAATTCGCATTACTTTTTTGGAAAAATTTTCAGTAATACAATTACACGTATAACAATTTTTTTAAATATTTTCAATATTCATTATGAGTAAAATTAAAAATATAATTTATAATTATTTTAATTTTCATATTGTAAAAAATGATCTTGCACATACCTAGTCCTTTAACTGGATGTATAAATTCAGATAAGCATGTTTACCTGAAACAATAAAAATTAGTATTTTCAATAAATTAATAAAGTATTATCAAATTATTATAAATTAAACATTTTTTATACATTATATATAAACAAAATACTAATATGAGAATAACAGCATGTAAATGTTAAAAATATTTATTAACCAGGCCTGATGATAGTTCAATATAATTTTTGTTACTTTTAATTTCTATTAATTAAACGTAATGAAAATTTTTTTAAATGATTTATGGTAATTAGACATATATTTTTCTGTAGTTTATGTCATTTTTTTTAATAGTGTTTATTTTGATACCTATGGTTATCAAATGATTATTACGGTTAAAGTATTTTGTAAAATTGCTCTTGGTAAAATTGTGATAAGTAATAAACAATAATTTTTTGTTTTTGCCGTAATGTTTAATAAAAAAAAAAACCTACTGGTAAAATAAAACTAACTAATACTAAAATATAATAAAACTAAATTCTAACAAAAATTAACTTGAACCTGATGTATAACCGCAAATGCTGGCACAACATTTTTTAGTTCTAAATAATATAACTTCAATTAAAAAATTAACTTAAAAAAATTTAACACCGAAAATAAGTTTAGAAACCTTAAGAATAAAATACCTAACAATAATTCACATGCATTATCAGTTTAATAAAAGTAACTAACTGGTTTCTGTAAATTTTAATACAAAAATAAATGACATGCAGAGAGGGCTTTCCTTTATAATCTCTCAAAGAATATATGTACACATATCTTGCAGAGTATACATAAAAATATAGTAAACATAAATGATGAGTCCAAGGAACACTGATAAAGTTCAGTTTATAAAAAGCAAAGAAAACACCCAAAAATAGTCATATCAATCACACAACGAATAACTAATCAAACAAAAAAACAGATAAAACAACTAAAAAATGTAGATGGTGAAACGAATTAAAATATTTTGACGATGCACAACACCGATGGTGTAATAATTCACCTCAAATTTCGGAGACAAATCTAATATATGCAGTCGCTTTAGGCTCCTAACATCCTCCCTGTTATCCAGGAGGTAACTGTAAGATTGAAAAATGAGACTGAAAAAAATGAGATGTTTGTTCAATCTCATTTCTTAATTTAGTTTCGAATTTGCTTTCTCCTCTCAAACGGCTGGCAATCCTAGATAATTGAGTATTTCAGAATTTTGTGAAAACCACAGCGCTTCTGTTATATTTTTCAATTTTTTTTTCTGGATTCGCTAAACGACTTCGATGTTACACTCGCTTGTCTGGTTCATAGTTTGATTCTATAAATCAAAATTGGTTTCAGGCCTGCTGAGTACAGCAATTGCTTGTTAGATAATGATAGTTGCGACCCCTTGCCTAACAATCAGTACATCTTCCTAAATTTAATGTTAAGATGTATCCTTTTCTCCCTGACATGAATATTCCTTGTCAGATGGCGAGAGTAATTAAAAATATAAAACAAATATCTTTTAATTATAATTCTGCACGAATACGAGGTAAATCTTATTAAAAAAAAACTTTCTTCAAAAATAGTAAATTTTAAAATCCAAAGTTATATTTGATTAATACGTAACTATTTTTGGATATTCTAAAATAAATTTACATATGTTTCTTTGTCTATTTATCTGTAATTCTTTCGTTTTTTCTATTCATATAACAGATATTGATTGTATTTGAATATTTATTTTTTAATGTATTATCAAAAGAAGTAAGCACGATGAAAACAATAAGTTTTTCTGACCTAACAATAATGAAAAATGTAAAAGCACTTTAAACAAAAAGAAAATGAATAATTTTCTAAAAAACTACGTGCAAATATGAGAAGTGTACAAGTATTATCTCTGCAGTCTACTTAATATTAACAAATTTAAATTCTATAAAAATCTATGAACATTTTGAAAAAAATTAATTTACGAAAATGAGTTACATTCTGGTTAAATTTTTTTCGCATCTGTTATGTAACTATAGAATTTAAATATTTATTTGGATTTAAAATATATTGTCTGCAAGGAAACAGAAATTTAAAGTTACTTTTTGAATGGTTTAATGAAAACACTTTTTAATAAGGGATAAAACAAATATTTAATTTATTCTGTGAAAAAGGTTTGAAAATAATTTAATTTTTTTTTGTCTTCAGTCATTTGACTGGTTTGATGCAGCTCTCCAATATTCCCTATCTAGTGCTAGTCGTTTCATTTCAGTATACCCTCTACATCCTACATCCCTAACAATTTGTTTTACATATTCCAAACGAGGCCTGCCTACACAATTTTTTCCTTCTACCTGTCCCTCCAATATTAAAGCGACTATTCCAGGATGCCTTAGTATGTGGCCTATAAGTCTGTCTCTTCTTTTAACTATATTTTTTCCAAATGCTTCTTTCTTCATCTATTTGCCGCAATACCTCTTCATTTGTCACTTTATCCACCCATCCGATTTTTAACATTCTCCTATAGCACCACATTTCAAAAGCTTCTAATCTTTTCTTCTCAGATACTCCGATTGTCCAAGTTTCACTTCCATATAAAGCGACACTCCAAACAATTTAATTTATTATTATTTATGTTGTATGGAATATTAACAGCCTACACGAAAATTATTGAATAAATTGTTTCTATTGACTATATTTATCTATCCGACCAATGCTAAAAAACCGTACACATAATGTAAGACAGAATGGAGAAAATCATCTAAATTACAAATTTATATCATAAAAATAGTAACAATTAGTTTTATTTAGGTTTTAAATGCATGACTTTGCATCAACAGGTAGATTATTTTTATTTTATCTACTTTGAATATTGTAATTTACATTTCCTAATGTTATATGCTATATTTTTAATCTATTGATATGTATTTTATACCTTTTAAACTCTTAAAAAAAATAAATATTACACTATAATAAAATATATAGGTTATATAAAATACAACTTAAAAATATAATTTTTTGATAATACAATTCGAATAGTTGTTTTAGGGTGTCCTCAGCACGTACGTAAGATATATTACGGACGAAAAAAAATAAATATATATACGATGTTTTATGAGAATTTTTATGTTTTACTAAAAATGGAAAAATACATACAGAATTTTTATTCAATATAATTTTTAAAATGTTAAAAAAATACATATGATTTTTTGCTTTGTACTATTGCCCCAATATGTTTTATGCTGAGATGCAAGTAAAATACAAGCGATACAAAAGGTGTAAGACAAAATTATCTTCTCTGAGAGTAGTTTTGTAATTTATAACAGAATTAACTATACAGCTAAATTATCCCATAGCTTGAACGTTTTCTTTGAATGATATTTATGGTTGAGTATCATTTATAATTCTAATTTCCACTTGGATATAATGCAAATGTAATAGCATATTCGGTTCAGTAAAAATGACAACTACTTCAACCAGTTCGCTTTCCTAGATAGCCTGTAATAGGACGCTTGGCTCTTTTGAGTGGCTATACTTATTCCTGGAGTCAATTCTGACTAATGTTAAGCTGTCTACAACATTAATTTTTATGTCGGATACCATAAATTTGTACACAATTACGTTTCATATTCTTAAAAAATAAAAAATTATCTGTATTATTTAATAACAAAAAATAAGACAGTATTATCTGGAATAAAGAATATACTAAATTTATTAATATTTTATTTCGTTTATAATATAAGTAAATAAATTTAACAGTAACTCAGACTACTTACACGTCATTAAAATTATATAATTTTTATATAGTACATAATATATGTACTATATAAAGATTACCTAATATTTATAATTATTACATTGAGCTTACGTAATAATTTTTTATTTCCTCATGTATAAAATATTAAACATATACAGTAGAAACCAATTTTTCAAAATTTTACAAAATATATTCAGATTATTTACTTGATTTTTATTATACATGATCTTTATTGCGGACCTTCCAGCTCCGGACGATGTTACGGTCGGCCTGTTTGCTGACGAAACAACGATCCTGGCCGTTGCCAAGGACTCGAACTTGACCTCAACGAAATTGCAAATGATGTTAGACCTGATCTGCGACTGGCTAGCAGAATGGAGCATAAAAATAAATCCGAATAAGTCAAGTCATATTACTATGT
This sequence comes from Lycorma delicatula, assembly GCF_047948215.1. Classification (NCBI taxonomy): domain Eukaryota; kingdom Metazoa; phylum Arthropoda; class Insecta; order Hemiptera; family Fulgoridae; genus Lycorma; species Lycorma delicatula. The sequence goes on along the minus strand of NC_134459.1, from coordinate 74,051,156 downwards.
TTGGATTGAGAAGGGGTGACTGTTCCGAAGTCCATCCGAACGGGGTCGTTATCTCGCACTCTGACCGGGTTTGATACCTTGGGCTCAACCTTGATAGTCGTTTAACGTGAAATTACCACGTAAAAAAGAAGGAAGCAACTAAATACCAATTATAAGATTCTTTATTGGTTATGTAGGAACTAGCACTTTTTTCCAATAAATTTTAATGTAAAAGTAGATTCCAAAACCGGTTTGGACATATGACTATACAACTATGCGGCACGACGAGGAAAAATGATGTTGATACACATCGTTTTCATAACAAGTTGATGAGATCCATTGCATGCGAAAATTCACGACTACCTTGGATTGCCTTATATTTGTGACGAAATCAAACGGTTTGGTTTTAGTTATATATAACGATTAGACAGTCATGTGAACTTTCTAGCAGTTAATCTTCTAGACAACAGTGTAGATGCCCGGCGACTGAAACGCCAACACGTGCTGGACTTGTGATGTCTGAGTGATACTTGAACTGGTTTAGTATTAGATATGTGATAATTATCTTTACTAAGCATTAGTGAGAAGCCTAGTGACATTTTATTTCCTTCCGTGGACTCCTTATGCTGCTGTTTTATTTATTTCTATCTATTGTTTAATAATGTTGTGGATTCTTTTTTTGTTTGGTTTTCATTAGATTATTGTGATTTATTGAATCAATCCGATTCAAATTAATGCAAGTGTGCTTACTATAGACTTTATAGACTTAATTCATAGATTTATACAAAGACTTTTGTGTGTATATTTAAATACACTCCTATACGCTTTACTGAGGTGTTCACTAGAAACACCTCTTCACGTTCTTTATGTAATGCAAATCGATACCGATTACAAATAAACGATTTCTAAGAAAATAAATAAAAGATTATTTACTATATATATTATGAAATATATATTTTCGTTAAAATATTATTACCTTCTTGAATATTTTCTTGTAAGTTTTAAATTCTTTCTAAATATCTTTCGTGTAACATCCACTTCCCACTTAATATAATACAATCATATTTTAAAATAAATAAATTTTCATTACGTTATTCCCTAAGTTTAACATAATTTTCCCTTCATAAAAAAAAAAAATAAAAAAAAAATTCAGCGCAATAGACAAAATATATATATTCATTGAGAAATATTAGTTTACTTTAATATTGAAACATTCCTTAGAAAAAATTTTAAATCCTCAATAATTATAGTAAAACTGCTTAATTTTTTATCATAAATTTAACCTTTTAAAACTTTATTTCTAAAAGATAAATTATAGGCAAACAACTTTCATACAATTCTTAAACTTATTTCATAAACAAAATTAATGATATTAAAGTAATTTGATTTTAAGTTATATTCCTGTTATAAAATTTTGATATAAAATACTTAATATAGGAAGTTATATTGCAAATATTAAATGAATATTAATTTATGATATATCTGGAAGATTTTTCGTGTGAATATGAATGAAAAGTAAAACTAAGACATTTTATTTATAAATACATTAATTAAATATTGTTGAAGTAATTTTTTACATTTTTGTAAAATAATACGAAAATTAACAGGGAAAAAATTAATTACTATTTTTATTAATTATTAAAAATATTCTAAAAGAGAAATACGTACGTCATTAATATTTATAACAATTATTATAGAAATAAGTAATTAAATTAATTATTATGCAATTCTTCAAGAGAATTGATATTTTTTTCAAATTCGGTTATATAAAATAATGAAATACGTGTTAAAACTGTCACTTAATAAATAATTAATTTGTAAATGAATTTCAGTCAGTTAATAGCCTTTGTGATAAAATAATACCCTATAAATAATTTCGTAGTTCATATTATTTAATTAATGTAATTTGTACTTAATTTTAATCATAATAAAAGAGGTAAATTAATATATGTATTATGAAAAAGTAATATATGTAGAATGATGATAATTAAGGCAATAATAATATATATAATGAAAAAATAATAATTTAATATTCGTTTTTACAAAAATAAAAGAAACAAACTTATGATAAAATTCGGCCGGAAGGTTTATTTTAATTGGGATACTTTAACAAATGTACGTGTTTTTCTATTTTCCAATTATTCTTTTACCACAAATATAATTTTATTTTTATGAACGAAAACATAAATACAATTCTTCAATAAAACATCCCTCCCGCTTCCCCCATAACTGACCGATCGGGTGGTTGATTGAAGGAGGCGATAGACGTGCCCCCTTCGTACCACGACTGAGCACAAGAGTCGAACATCAAGGGGGTCCGGGGGGGTTTGGGTAAGTCCCAGCTGGGTTCTTATTGAATGAATCTCCTGATGAAATATTTAAAAGATGAAAAACAAAAGGGTATGAACCAATAGAAAATGTTGGGAGGTGGTAAACTGGGTGAGAGGCGGTGCTATTCACGGAGCCGCCCTGTATGTTCTCCTTCTACCTCCTACCTCATACTACTGCCCCCAGTAACCAGCCCCTACCTCTCGGCCCCCAAACAGCGTTCTACTACCCCCTCACCGACACTGCTTTTCCGGTACCTTAATTACACAACACCACTGGCTCTACCAAACCAGTTATCAATTATAAATATCTATTCCATATATAATTATAGAATTCAGCATAATGAACTAAGTTAATACTGTAGCTCCTAAATTTTAAACATTTAAATTTCAAAAAAAATTTTAGTTTTATTTAATTGTAGAATAACTTTATTGTATAATTATCTACGAAAATATGATTTGGTAATTTCTGTTAATTTTATTTGTTACTAACATAATTTATTTTTACTGAAACATTTTTCAAGTAACAAGTTTTTGAACTCTCAATGTTGTATTAAAGATTAAATACGTGCGAGTGTGTGTATGATTATAAATGTTATACGGAAACATTTTGTTTTTGTTTATTTTTGTATATAGATATATCGGTAAATTACACGTTACCTACGTCAACAGACGTAGGTAAACAGAATAAATGAAGAAACGTAAAGAAGTAATACAAATACAATTAAATAGAAAAATAATTGGCAAGGAAAGAAAATGTTTATTACATGTAATTTTGAAAAAAAAAAACAGAAGGAACTAAAGGAAAACTATATGAAGGTTAAAAATGTAATACTATCTACTGATGGAGATTCGAAATCTAAAGAACCACTAGTTAATAATTTTTATTTTTTGTAAACGGTCCTCGAAATTACTCATTTATTATTTTTAGTAATAGTTCAACACGGTATTTTTATAACTTTTGTATAAAATAACTCAATAATCAGCCGTTTTCTTTTTCTAACAACGAATTAAATCCCAAAATTTTAAAGAATTTGGGTAATTTTAATTAAAATATTGCGTAACTTGGCATATTTATTTTAATTTTTAAAAAAGGGGTTTTCTCTTACATAATAGAAAATTGTTAAAAAGTTATAACTTTTATTAACAAAAATATAACATAACTAAAGTATTTATGATTTCTTTTCTTATTAAAAAGAATAACCATTTTATGGTAATTGTTTATTTTCAGAAAAATATCATAAATTACGATAAATATTGTACTTTGTCAATGAGAAATCTGTTTGTATGTTCATAAATATAATAGTTTTATTATATAAGTACGATGATGTAATTATCGGAGGATGAGTGGTCAGTTTTTAAAAAATCTGTACAATATATTGATATTTTTATATATTTTAATCTGGTAATACCTTGCTTATAGTCTAAAAGACTGGTTCCCAAACTTTTCCGAGTCGTGGCGCCCTATTTCAATTAAAATATTTCCATGGCGCTCTACCCTAAGTAAAAGTATGACTACTCGTAAGTAAGAGATAAAAATAAATAAAACTCGTGTATCTTCATTATTTTTTTACTTTATTAACATCAATAATTATAAATGTCTTGGTTCAATTAATTATGAAGCTTTAATAATATTTTGCGGCGCCCCTATGAAGAGACCGGCTCCCCGGGGCGCACGGCACACAGTTTGAAAATCACTGGTCTAAAAGATAGATTGATATTGAATTTTGATAAATACCGATATATTTATCCCTTCTTAGAGTAAATTTTTTAATATCATTGCGATTTGAAGAACTATGTATAATTTTTTTAATTTCACACACCCTTGCATAAAGCGTTTTGATTGAAAACATTAAGGTTTCGAAAGTTGGGGAAAGTAATATTTTACAAAATTTTGTCCCTTACCGGATTAAATATTATTTTTTATTTAATTATTTTATTTTCCGAAGAAATCAAGATTATTTCTCTCAAACAGTCAAAAAAAAAAAGATGAACAAATTGTTTTTTTTTTTTTTACCTACGTAATCTATATTACCACGTTTATTTTGTAAAAAATATTCTGTCAACCCTCAGAGTAAAAACTCGACTATAGAAAGAATTCATTGGAAATATTATTAGTATTTTGGTGTAAATTTTAAGAAATTTCAGTAATGCTTATTCGCGGTTGCCTCACCCAATTTTCTAAACAGTGAATTTTACTATTATAACTGCAAATAAATTAATAAATTTAAAATTATATAAATAATTTACCAGTTATATGGAAACAAACCCAAACGAGTGCACTTTTGGTTTGATTTCCATCAGCGATCAATGCATGGTGGCGGAATTTGTGGCCCGACATTATTAAGAAAACTGAAAAAAAACGAAGAAAACAAAAGTGCTGATAAAATTATGAAAAATATTTTGCAAATAGCACATAAAATTTAAGGTGAAGATTTCAATGAAATCGATGATTCAGATGTTCAGGAGCTGATGCTCTGTGAGAAGGAAGAGATCACGGAAAAAGAACTTGAACAGCTGATAACACACACAACCTTTACCTACTCTTGGAGATGGAAGAAAAAAGAAAGAAGAAATTCCGATTGAATTACTAAACTTAAAATCTGTAAACGAAATTTTTTGTCAAGCTAGGCAGCTAATAATGAAAGTTTCTGAAACTGATCCTTTTCTAGAGCGATCAATAAATTTTACTCAACAGCATGAAACAATATTAATGCCATACAGTCAATTACGTAAAGAACTAAAAACAATGATAAATTACGAATTTTTTTTTTAAAGAATAAAATAAGTTAACGTAGACCTACATAATGTTGTTAAAAGATTCTGTTCTTAGTGTTCAGTTACGGTTTTATACATAGTGTACATACGTTTTTCATTGTTCAAAATTAAAATAAAAACATGACATGAATAATAATAGAATAGTGCACTGTACGTAAGTAAACATATTTATTATGTCTACACTTATTAAGTATATAGTATTTTAGTAAATAGTTTTTTAATAGGGACTTTAGCGTACAAAATTGACATTCGGATTATTTAAAAACGTAACTCGCTTTTTGTGATAAAAATTTGGTTTTGGTATTCGCGGTTTCATTATTCGCGCTATTTACACGGAACGGAACTCCTGCGAATAGCGAGGGTTTACTGAATTTTTTCTTAAATTTTGAAAAATTGAACATAATAATAAAAGCAGAAAATTTTGTACATTTTTAATTATGTATTTTTGAAATTTGTATATAACCAGTGATCAAATAAATTTTTTTGAAATTTATTGTATAAAAAATTGAGAGTAATCTAAGTTCTCCTGTTTATATATTAACGATACCTAACAATATATTTATAGTTACACTAAAATAACGATAAAATATTTACTTAAAAAATTGTTATAATTTATATTCGTACAGAAATCGTTTTTTAAAGATCAAGTAAACTGTCAAACTAAATTATACACATTAACCTTTTATCTTATACTTTTATTAGTGTAATTTATTTAAGAGCAACTCTCTTTGTCGTTTCAAGAGATTGGTTTAGTAAACAACTTAAGTTCTCGAAAATATTATCTTTAACTGAAAAATATGGACTCAATTAAATGTTGATAAAATTGACTATTCAAGGGGACATCCAGTACAAAAAATAATTTTAATTGGATAATATTAAGGTTAGTTCTAGTTCATTTTTAAGTTCATACACTTATGTTTTAAACCGGTGTAAATTGTCTACTCAGTTATTTTCAGGTTCTATATCTTGTCTAAATTACTGTCTAATATAGTGGGTGTAGCATGTAATAAAAAATGTTCCCTTTCAGTAGTATGGATCAGAATTTCTAAGAATAGTTCACACTATCAACTATCTGTACCTTGTCGTTTCATTTTAAGCGGAAAAGCATTAAAAAGATGAAAAAATTAATATAATGGAAACTTTCCTTTGCAAAGGTACGTAAAAGAGGATGTAACACTAAAATTATCGTTAATATTCTTACCTCCTGCCACTGATTGTCTATGGCTGTAACATGTTTAAACCAATTGAGGAATAATATATATCATATAATGCTGATTTCTCTTAATAAACGATATTTCTTTTAAAATCGGCTCTTAATCTTGTCAAGATTAGAGTCAAAGTGTCACTTGTATGGGTGATAGCTGCTTTACGGTAGGCTGGGAAATGATAAACAAGAGTATGGAATTGATGTTTACTCGGTTAAATAAAGAATCAAAATGAAACTAATTCATTTATTTTTCTCTGTATATATAGACAGTGATTTTTCCGTTTTCGAGAGTGACTTTTAATTATTGGGTTATTTAATTAAGCAGAGAATTGTAAAAAGAGGAGTAAAAATGTTTACCAATTAAAGAATATTGTCAGGTTATACTTCACTGATATTTATTTATGTTTTCTTGTATATCTCCAGTACTGGCACTAAATGTTTCTACGCTTTTGCCACCTGTAATTTGGTTGGTTTAGGTAACCTTCCCTTATGAGGATAAAGAGTAAAAAATTTTACTGACAATAAATTTATTACATTTAACATCATAAACTTTACTTTAACATACATAAAACTGGGTGACAATATTTTGAAGTAAGTACCTTGTATTGAACATTTTTAAGTTCTTTCCACTTATGTTTAAAACCTGTATAAATCCTCTACTCGGTTATTTTCAGATTCTATCATCATGTCTAAAATACTTAGCCCAGCAAATCCTAATGTTTTACGTCATATATGTCATATTTTTTTTTAACGATATAAATTATTTCTTTATAAGTTTGATATTTATATTTTTTTTTTTCTGTTGCTGACTTCTGTTACACGAGAGGAAAGTTGATAACGTACATCTTTGATCTTTGTATGAACGGTTCTACTAATTCGATCTGCCAATGGAACTTTATATTTAAATCAGTTCCTAACATTAGTGACTATAATTCAAACATATTTGTTTTGAATATTGTTGTATATCAATATAAAAATATTTTGCGTGTGTTAACATTACGGATAACAAATAAATATTTAGGGAACAATCATAATAAAAGAAGTTTAGAAAAAATCAACCAAATAATTTTAATAGATTCAGCTTTAAAATTCTAATCTAGTTTAATATTACGATACTGGCAACTTTTAATTTCCGGTTTATTAAATGAAATTACTTTTTGTAGTCTATTGCGTAGGTAAGTAAAATATTTTCAATTTTTATAAAAAGTAAAATAATCATTAGTATAAAATATTAAAAAATATCTAGTCTTTTTTTACGTGAAATTAATATCTTTTTAATGTATTTAAAGAGTTTCTATTTAAAATTAAAAGTAATTTTGCGGTTATTATTATCATCTTTTCGTCTCGGAGATATTTCACATCCGGAACTCCAGTACGAGGGGCCATTGAGGCATATGTCATTCAGTGGTGTGGTACATTTAACACAGTCCGTGCAATCTCTTACACGTCTCCAGAATTACCGATCTTTGGGCTTTTGGAATTATGAGTTTAGGATCTAGGCCAATCTTTTCTATGTATTTCGTCAGATTTTTATTAACTAATCCAACTGCTGTTATCACAACGGGAACGACTTCTATTGAGTTCAGCCTGTAAATTTCCTTATACTCTATTGCCAGACGGTTGTATTTGGTTATTTTATCTGCTTCAGCCTTATTAATATTGTGATCGGATGGGTGAGTGATATCAATGAGAAGAGCAGCCTTTTCTCTAATGTTGTGGAGAACCATTTATGGCCTATTCCCAGCAATAAATTTATCAGTCCGTACGGGGAGATCACAATCCATTCTAGAGAGCTCATTTTCCAACACAGATTAGCCTTATAATTATAATAAGGACACTGCTCTCTGTCATCTACGAGTCCTAATTTCAACAACGCCTGCTGAACTATGTTTAATGTAAGATGGTAGCGATGCAGATATTCCGTGTTAGCCAGACTGGAGAACCCAGTTATCAAATGATCAATTGTCTCTGATGATTGGTGGCACAACCTGCACTCATCACTGATGTCCTGATTTTCTATGAACTTCGTGTAATTGTTCATCGCAACGACCTGGTCCTGGATGGCATGGATAAACCCTTCAGTTTCTCCAAATAGAAAACCATCCCTCAACAACCCGTAAATGCGTCCTTATCAGCATTTTTGAGAGAATGGGGAAATCTATCGTGGAGTGCCTTAGATTTCCGTGCTTGAATCCTCCAATCACTGGTTGTAACGATACTGGGATAGAAATTGTTATCATCCAGCTTTAGAGGGGAGTAACTTTTGTCAGATGCAGCTATTGGTTTGATGCAATTATAAAGTTTCAGATCTGGAGTGAAAATATCTCTTCATTGAAGGAATTTGTCTGTGCCTCCTCAACCTGAAGTGACTTCTGGTTGAGGAGGAAAGTCGTGCAAATTTTATTATTGTTGTTATTATAAATAATCCTAAATTAACTAAAATTTTGATATTATTATCAGTCATGTTTTTCTATTATTAAAATATTGTTACACAACTTTCTTCTTTTGAAATTAAATTATTGTTTAGTGAACAATAATATGACGTGCTAAAAATAAAAATCATGTTAACTACTATGTACTTTGTAAAAGCTATTCAACATCCTGTTGCATTGAGAATTATTGTAAAATGCGTTATCATGGTAATGTGAAAAACTATTGGATATTTCAACGTACGTATACTGTTACAAAGGTAAGACTGTTTCAGGTATTAGTCTTCTCAGTAGTAATGTATGGCGCTGAGACCTGGACCTCGAGTAGAAGACCGGTGGAAAATTTGACGCGTTCTGAACCTGCAGAAGAATGCTTCACGTCACATGGACGGAAAAGAGGACAAATAACTTGAAATATATGCAAATATGCTTTCAGCAGATCTTCCGCTTTTTTGGCAATATATTTCGCAGGCCCGGCGAAAATCTCGAGAAGTTAGTCGTGCAAAGAAAAATCGAGGGCAGCAGGTCACGCGGAAGAGCGCAGCAAAGATGGCTGAACCAAATTGTAAACATTAGGAACATTGATTCGAATGGCAGGAACCGTGAATTATGGGGGAAATTGTCAACGGGATATGATATTGTCAACGGGATAGGATCACCAGGTCTGAGGCATGAGTGGAAGGATCGCTGTTGATGATTTATATTGTTGCACACAGAACTGTCTACAAGTTAGTTACTATAATGACACGTGTAATTATATCGTAATTTTGTTTTGTTTATTAATCAATATCATTATATAATGACGCAGACATTAAAGGTAACCTACATTGTAGTACAGCAGTTTGTTTACCTTTGGTTAGCTCTTATGCTGAACGTAGTATAGCTTTGTTTAGCATGTTTTGTACCACTTAAACACTGAAAGCAATCAAGTCATTGACTTTGTACCCATTATAACCAATAAAACACTAATTAAACCGTTAACAAAGTTTGAAATTACATACGTTATAATTATTTCCGAGTCCAAATTAAAGCATAAAATGATAAACCAAATTTATTTTTTTAATTTTTTTTATTAAATTCAAAACGTTTGTCATATTTTCTGAAAAACTTCTTTCTGAACCGTAAAAAAAATATTTTTTTGGAATTGAACATCTACTTGTATAAAGTAAAAATTAAAAAAAAATTATCAATACCGACTTCATTAATTAAATATAACAAACGTCCTAATATAGACCTCTTATAATTATAATAATAATGTTGGCCTCCGTGGAGCGAATGGCAGCGTCTCGACCTTTCTGGCAGCGTCTCGACCTTTCATCCGAGGATCTGGGTCCAAATCCCGGTCAGGCATGGCAATTTTCATACGCTACAAATTTTCATTCTCACAGAGGAAACTGACCAAAGCAGTCCGATGCCCGGCATATAAAAAAAAAAAAAAATGAAAACGCACAAACATCATTATTTATAGTCTATTTATATTTGTTTTTTTGTCTTAACCCTTTCCTGAATAAAGCAGGGAAAATATTTTGTGCATAAACAAATGTATATTTGTCTATATCGTAATATGGTGTGCCTCGACTAATAAAAAAAAAAAAGAGCTGACAATAAAGTTATAATACTTTTCTGGCATTGGTTACTTTTTTATTCTAACACAGCGAAAGTTAAAAAGTTACCTAATATATCTTCTATGTAGTGGGAGTAATTTATGATGTAGTTTAATTTTAAAATCATTATTATATGTATAAATAAATTTAAAAAATTAAAAAAAAATCGGTATTATTTATTTTTTCCGTTCCAACAGCTCCAAAATCACCTTCTACGAACAACTTTTCGATTTTTGTATGTTTACTGGAAGAAATTAAAAAAAAAAAGCTGAAAAATGTAAGAAGTTACCAAGATTTCTTTATGTAGAAGAGAGGTTAATTATGATGAAATTATATTTGAATATTATTGGACTTTAAAAGTCCAATAACCAAAAAAAGTTTTAAAAAATTAATATATTAGAAACTTTGATCGGCCCACCCACAATATTGCTTCTAAATTATTATTTTTTTTCTGTTACTTGCAGTACTACTATACCTTGGAAGATACAGAAAAAATTAGGCTAAAAAATATGTAATAAATAAAACGATAGCGTTTTTCGATTTTGGAGAATGGTGAATTTTGGACTAAAATATTTTTTAAAATGTGAAGATAAACATGCATACATGTACTAGGCTTAAAGTGGGGTTATGATTGCAACATTTTGACAAAAGTGACCTTAAAAAACTTCTAAATTTTACAAAAAAATTGCCCCATATACACGAACCTCTGTACAAAATCGGTTTATCCAGTCAAAAGTTTTTAAGTTTCAAACGCGCCAATATACGTACATATGTATGTACGAACACTTCTATCCACGTTTTTTGGGTCCTTGGGTCATGAATTTTATCAAAATATACATATATCTAAAAATTTTGTTATTTTTTGAGTTTTAAACTCTATATTATTATAGAGTAATACATTTTAGTTCAGTTTCGCAATATGCGTTAATAATAAATTTGCGTCGTCAGTTTAATATACTAGAAACATCCGTGATATCTTGTGCAATAACTGAATTTTGGACCGAATGTTTCTCTTCTTGCATAGTACCAGGTTACTGCAATGAGTTTAATATTATCATATATGTTTTTCTGTGAGAAGAGTTTTTTTAATAATTCTAACCTTTACTTTCAATTTTGATTTTTTTTGGTTCTATGTATTTAATTTTATTATCCGTGGAGGGAATTTTTGCACAACCCATCGGAATTAGGTAAGTTTTATATAGTTTCTTTATTCGATTATTGTAACTTTTATATTTTATCGACTTCGTCTGTGGTATTAGTTTTGAGTTTTATTTTGCCTTCTTCGCTTGCTTTAATAAATTTTTATTATATGATTAATATTACATCCTTATAAACTTTATTATTTTGGAGTTATTATACCCTTTTATTAATATAAAATTCCGGGCGATGATAACGCCCAGGCGTTTTTCGCCCACAAACAAAAAAAAAAAAATATATAATAATAAATTTATAAATGACATGTTTTTAGACTGACGAATATTGATTAACATGAGTTAAAAGAAAATAAAAATATTCATTTTTCTAATAACTTATCGCAAAAAGAATAATTATACAAGACTATTAATTATGTCTTAAATATTTTGATGTTTTCGTTTGACACAATTATTTGAAGAAAGTTTTAAATTCTTTGTAATACAGACTTAACAAAAAAAAATGCTTCACGAAAAAGAAAATATAATAAAATAGTTGAAAATTGTTAGTTACGTTCACTATAACTGTGGTCTGTAAAATATACGTTGCTATTATGTTATTATTTTTCTTTATTTTTTTAGGTAGTATGTATTGTGCTTAGTACAACGAGTAGACAAAATGACATCGGCGTGGTAAGGCACGCATTGTAGTATAGCGGTGGCCAATAAATGAAAGAAGTCATGGTCGGGAGTGTAATAAAAAGAGTACGAGGGACATTAGTGCCACCGTTTATATTAAAGACACCGCCGCTACAACAAATGTTGTTTATTACTTCAATGAGTTATGACGAGACTGAAATGAAGAGAGCATTTTGTTGTGACAAAATTCAACAAATACGCTTTAACAATACAAATATACTGCAGGAAACACGTGCTTTATGGTTATATACATCGTTTTGTTAATAAAAAAAAAATAATAACATTTTAAAAATAAAACATGCTTGTACATTTATTGCTGAGCACTTTTTCTTCACGAAGTTTACTAGACAAATAACTTGTCCGAGTTAAACAATTTCGTTGGTCATTTAAAAAAATATCAACAGTACTGTTCCTACAGTACTGTTTCTTATTACTAGAAAACTTCCAAAAGCATTTTCATGTGCTCAAAATACGTTATATTTGCATCACCTAGCGTTTATTCGGACTAAAAATTTTTATATCTTTCCAAACACGGTCAATTCCAAAATATTTTGCGCAAAAAATTTTCATCAAATTATTTTATTTAATTCTTCTGCCTTAAAAAATTTGTGATAATGTGTATCCTCTTATAAATAGCAGAATACTTTTACCAGAGACGACCTCTCTGAAATCTTCCTAAAAATACTAAATGAAACTTGCTTAAAACTATTTAATTTAAGTAATATCTACTGGAATTTTTCCTTAAAATATTTTCTCAATCAGGAAATCATAAACAATGTTCATTTGTAGGGGTGAAACCCCCATTCGAAAGCAAATTTAAAAAATTTTATTTCATTATGCTTTAGTGATAATTAGTTTATTAAAAATTATTAAACATCTTCAATATAGAGCTTATAAAATAAATTTTCTCTAAAAATTGTAAAGGAATCCCCCTGTGAAATTAAAGAAAAAAATTTGTTTGTATAAAAATCATCGCAAATGTTAGCCTTTTTACACATCTGTTTAATTTATAATTATTGAAAACTACAGGCTGATGGTCAGTAACAGTAAATAAATAAATATTTTACTCAGGGTCAGGAAACTAGGTAGGTTTCTCGATGGCTGTAAAAAGAATCCTACCATTTTCATGAACCGATCAAGTAAATTCTTGGGTAACTTTAGAAAAATGATATAAAATTATAAAAGTCATATTTTTCTAAAAACTGAATTCCTTAGAGCAATTATATAACATTTAAGTGAAATTATTGTTAACAAAATAGGTGAAAGTACTAAATAAATAAAACGATGACACAATTTAAAAAATAAAGTTAAATAAAAAAAAAGAAAATAGATTGCAATAATGGATTTTTTGGCTTATATTTATTTACGTAAAACAATAATGAAAATTTTTTTTTTCATTTTTAAATATATAAAAGTTAATAAACGTAATTTTGGTTCTTTAAAAAAAAAAAATTAAATAAATCAATTAAATTAAATAAAGTCTTTTTCAACCGCGTCTTTAACTCATTACATGCAGTAACAAAAATATAATAAAAGATAATCTGATACCCTCTCAAGAGTAAACAAAACAGTGGCGTTCGTATGGGTCCCGGGGAATTGCGGCATCTTCCAGAACGAACGGGTTGATGAGACTGCCAAGAGAGCGGCAACAAACGGCCTCCGATTAGAATTAACATGTAAGAGCGACTTCATGAAGACAGTCCGTGTCAAACTACGTACTCAGTGGAATAAGTTCTGACTGCTGAGTTCTCCCACATGGCATTCGGGAGAATGTCTTCGAGAAATATTTTATTCCGAACAACAGAACTCATTCTAACTTGGCTGAGGATTGTACACACAGAGCTAACCGACGCTCATTTATTTGGCTCTCCTCAGAAGAAATGTGAGGCGTGCAATGCAAAATACACACACGTAACCCGTAAACCACACACTCATAGATTGTCCAATGTTCGGTTCTGTTCGACAATTAAACCTGGATTCAGATGTGAAGATTCCCTCAACCGAAAGAAAAAACTTCAAAAGACTTTTGCAGTTTCTCTGTAATAATGGGATGAAGAACTCAATTTAGCGGGTTTTCTTACGTGAGATCCCTTACGGAATAATGTGTGCGCAGTGAAAATAGTCTCTAGGTGGTGTTCCAATATTTTTTACGCTTTCTTATTTAAGTTCCAGTTTTTTACCCAATATTTGTTGTTTGTTCTTTAATTATTAATTACCATATAGTTTTGTTTAAGTTGTTAAACAACTGTTATCGTTGATGTGACCATAAACAAAAAATGGAAAAACTTAGTAAGCTTCTCGGACTGTGAACTTATCAGCTGTATTACAAAAAAATAGATCTGTTTCCTGTTTTGGTAGCTTTCAAGGCTATTTTTCCAATACAAGTCTTTTATTTTAACTAAGGTAAGATGTTTGTAAATAAAACAATAAATAAACATGAATAAGCTAGTCACGGATAAATATATCACAATATCTCTTTATAATTACAGACAATTTTTACTTCCTTGTCGCGAAAAATTTCGGTTTTAAAATTTCAACGGAAATATCCATTTTGAACATCCCTGAATCCGTTTTGACTAGTTTCGGCGTGACGTTTGTACAAAAGTACGTGTGTATGTATGTATGTAAGTATATACATACGTAGGTATGTATGTATCTCGCATAACTCAAAAACAGTTAGCAGCAGGATGTTGAAATTTTGAATTTATGACTGTTGTAGCATCTAGTTGTGCACCTCCCTTTTTGATTGCAACCGACTGAACCAAGTATCCAAAAAAAACCAAGAAAATGGAATTTTTGACTTTTTCTTAACTGCAGTAATAATCACTAATTGAAAGCTTCTTAACGATATATCATAAATGGTACTTACTTTCATTGGTTCTAGAGTTACAGCCAAATGAAATTTTATTTTATGAAATATTTGGATCTTAGAAGGGGAAGGCACATCGGTTCGAATCAGATTTCATCTCCTTTTTTTAACTTTTTTTTTTTTTACATTTTAATATATTGATTTATTAATAATTATTAACCTCTGATAATAAAAAAAAAATTACGATAAATTATAATTCAATAAGAATAAAAAAAAGAAAATATATCAGAAGTTATTAATGAAATAAAATTTAAAAAAACTGTGTATATGTAATTTAATAGGCGTACAAGGAAGTCATGTGTTGCCCACATCAGATTTTTATTTAACAGTACAGAACTGCTAAATGGTAAATTAAAATCCTGGACGAAGAGTTTTGCTAAGATTTCAGTTAGAATTGGGAAATATAATTTAAAATCAGTTTGATAGTTTTTATGTTTCTACATCAAGAAATAAAAAAATAAAATTTATACGAAGTTTTCTATGAAAAATTCAATATAATTAAACTTAAGTAAATTATATAATATTACAATTACATATTTTTAAAAAATTAAATCAACTTAATCAATAAAATAAAACCAACATTTTATTATTATTATTTCGTAACTGAACTTATATAATAATTCTCACATAGCTAATAAGAAATAAAAATTTGTTTTCTAAAAATGTTTGTTCAGCTATTGTGAAAATATTTGATAAAATCCACATTGCTGATTATTTGATTAAATACTCAGTTTATTCCTTTTTAACAATATAGGAATGTTCTTTAATTAAATTCCTTGAATGAAAAAGACAAGATAAGTGTACGTTTGCTTATTACATTGTCATAAATTCAACTCGATATCTGTATCTAATGTAATGCAGCCGGTTACCTAGAGTTGGCTGTGTGCATTTAACGTAAAAGTAGTTTAATATGAATGCTTGGAATTTGCGACTAACGAACACGATGCAATCGATTTCCTGACAATTACGTGACATTTTACCGGGAGTTAGAACATGTTGCAACAGACATGATATGCATATTTAAGAAACTGTCACTGTTATACGGGGTTTGAGTAAACTTACTTGCCGGTCGAAAGCCAATATGTATCGGTACGTGGGTAAAAATTCGAACCTCAATTTCGTAACCATCATACATTTACAGTAATACTGGGAATTAAGTATCAAGTGTAGCTCGGTGTCACCGTGATTTGGATATTGGTTTGAATATTATAATCGACTGAAATAATTTCAATGTTGACTATATTGAACAGCACAGGCTTGGTAAACTGAGAAAACGATATGAACGTCGAAATCGATGAGACACTGTTTTCCAGTCGCAAAAGTCATGCTGCTTGCATCTACCCAAAAAATGGGTATTCATTTAATACTCGGCGTGAAAACGCCGAGTATTTCGTTGAGAAAGTAGCTGAAAAATCGATTCAAACCCTGCTCAATGCTATCAAATACAACGTTAATGATGGAATAATACTGTACTCGGATTCATTGTATGCGTACCAAACCTTGGCCTATGTACCAAATATATCCTGGAAATGGTATACTGTGAATCAACGGTACCATTTCGTTCATCCTTATAACGGCTCTCATACTCAAAGCACTGAATGCTTTTGGGTAGGGGGAACTGACATGGAGGAATAAAAAGAACAAAGGAACTGCCAGGCACCACGTGCAATTTTATTTAGCCGAATTCATGTAGCGACGCATGACAGGAGACGAGAATCTGTTCCAGAAAGTACTCGATGCAATAAGGAATACCTGCTTGCCGGAAGTCGCTATGCAACAGTCAGTAAGTAAATTTTCCGTGATGTCTAATAAGAAAAAATGTAATAGCTTGTTAATTGACAATAAATAAGTAGATCTGTTCGAAAAAGCTAGCCATTTGTTTGAAGGAAACCAGTTGGAGGCGCAGGTATTCGACAAACGTACGTACCAAAAAAATGAATCTTAATGAATGATTTTCGGTGTCTGGTTATATTGAAAAAAATCAAAAAAGATATATATATATAAAATGTTACACCTGGGCTAAGGATAAAAAAAAGTACAAGAATAACAGTAGATTCTAAAAAATTTAATAATTAAGTATTTTTATGAAAGAGATGAAAACTAAATTTCTACGAATTTAACATTTCAATGACTTCAGATATCACTTTTAAGTTTTTCTTAATATTGTTTTCTCTTTTTGAAGAGAAAGAGATGACACTGAATATTCTTAAATGTATTCGCAAACTTAGTAACGTGGGTATCGACGCGCTTTATCTGTCTCCTGATGGAAAGACTGGTACAATACTATGACAATTACTCGAGTGCAAAGGTAGGTGAGTAGGTAAAGAAAAGCTACTCTACCTGGAGGAATCCACTGTGAAACAGAAAGCGAAAATGTTTGAAGAGTCGTCGAGCACTGTGTCGGTCAAAACAGAAGGACGCAGCTTTACCGAACTCTCCAATAGTTAAGGAAGCGGTAGGCAAAAGTGTGCTGAAGCGCTCCCAGTAAGAAAGGGGATAACCAAATCTGCATTTGGGTGAGAGCGAAAGGAGCAGAGACGTTGAAACGGGAAATCAATCAGAAAGTGGAGGGGATTGCCATGTTGGTCGGCGGTTACACCCGGTTTTCTTTCACATCAAGAAATTACTGCTAACGAAATAGCCGCGTCGGTGGCCGCAGGTGTCGGAGGTAGTGGTGGTAAATGTCGTGGAGAAAGCACGTCTCAGTAATGCGTTTACTGGATTTTTAAGCAAACCGGAACAGGCTGATGACGGATACTGTTGGGTTGCCAGCGTCTGGGGCTAGCCGGCGGGGGCTCCTCGGAGTTATCGTCCGTCAATGGCCACCTTAGGACGTCGTCACCGCTGTTCTGTGTCGGCGCTACGTTTGCCCGGACTGTTGGACGGAGGCTGTGTACATGCCTCGCGGATTAGTCGCCCCTGTGCGACTTGAGGGGGAGGTTTTTAGCGGGTATGACCCCCGCACTAGCTGTCCGAGCGAGCCTGGCGGAGGTTAGTAGAGCTTTTTCCTCCCCAACGGAAAAAAAAATTGTTTTAGGATTATTAATAACATACTTATTCGAAATTTTTGTAATTTGTAACTACACTAAATATTAAATAAGAAAATATTTTCTTGTTCTAAGAACAATATTTATTTAACCTAACAATTACAAAAATCACTATCTCGTTTATAGTTGATAGAATATTATTTTAGTTCAAGAATTCTGATTTTTATTTACAGAGTTCAATGTAATATAATTATAAAACATCTATTATTTGTAAAAAACACAGGGGAAAAAATTAACCACATCATTGTTCGATAATAATAATAATAATAATATTGATCAAAGAAATACGTAAAATCATAATTTTATAAAACCGATTAACAACAAAAATATTTGTATGTGTATTTAATAAAGAGAAAAGGTGTGGCTAATAATGAAAATAAGAGGAAAGAGAAAGTAGATCATATGAAAGAATTATATGTGTGAGGGCGGATAAATGTACGTTACAAAAGAACAAAACGGGATTAGTGTATAGCTTCGGTTCTTCTTTTATCTGGCTTTAGAAAATTCCAGTTGTATGTACTTCCCTATCATCCTGTCACCCTCATACAAGTGCGTGCGTGCCAACACAAACGCACACATTCATAAATACTTACCTCTCTCTCTCTCTCTATATATATATATATATATATATATGGATTCAACTGCCAGTTTTTTTTTTGTCACTCACCCTATCATAAGTTTCTGGCTGTATAAACGTACGACTCGAGCCAACGATGACGACATCAAAGCCAACAACAGAAATGACCGAATTGAAAACAAAAAAGATATCTAAACTCCTCTAATCCATTTTTGTTTCATATGAAACTCACGATGCAGAAACAATGTTCAATTGGCTAAAAATGTCAAAAACCTTGACCCTTCACTACTTCCTCTTTTATCCTCGCTGTCTTTTTCAGCTCCTTTTTTATTTCTAAACGATTTTCAAAATAAAAAAGTAGGGTATAATACTTGTATTATATAATATGTAACGTAACTTGTATGTGTACTGTACCGTAACTTTTATAAGGTATCTACTGTTCTTTTACAGATATCATGTTATTTTATACAATATGGCAACTTACTAGAAAAATGCATACAAAGAAAATATTACCTGTCATGAAATATTTTTCAAGTATGAATCAACGTATAATTTAAAAAATGAAAACAGTCATTATCGCCTAATTTTTATGAAGTTAGATTTTCGACTTTACGTCATGAGGAAGCTTCTAATAAAAACTATGTACACACCAACCATGACGACGACTGACGTACTTCATTATCTTCAATTTTTATCGTTTTCTGAATATATTAAACTTTTCAATTCTCTGCGATTTTTAATTCTAAACATTCTTGTACATCCTGAATTCTGAATTATTATATTATATTTTAATGGTTATCTTCTAGTGTTACTTTTACTCATCAAACTTTCTTCAATAACCGGATTTGCATAGCTTAGAAATATTAAAATATACTAACATTATCTGTATTTTCTTAAAAATTCATCACTAATTAATTTATCTCCTCTTTAGTAATAAAACCCCTTTATTTCTTATACCATTAACCCAATTTATTTTCAAAATATTTGTAAAATCACATATCAAAACCTATTTTATTTGTGACGTCTCTAATTATAATATCACGCGATTCAAAAAGGACATCACAACTTTAAAAGCATATACAAATTTACAACATTTATTAATTTAATGCAATTAATTAATTTACAGAATTAATTTAAAAATTCGGTTGAGGTCTCATTTCATAGAAGTACATATCAAGTTTGTCACCCAACATTCAAGTTGGTTTGATATGGCTTACATTTGTAATGCGACATACATCCCTCCTTTCTTTCTTTTTTTTTAACCTTCGGAACCACCGTACCGTATTACTTCAGAGGATGAATGAGGATGATATGTGTGAATGTAAATGAAGATTACCTTGTACATTCTCAGGTCGACCATACCTGAGATGTGTGGTTAATTGAAACCCAAACACCAAAGTACATATCTGGTACTCAAATCCGTATAAAAGTAACTTCCTTTACTAAGGGTTGAAGCTTAGAACTCTCGACTTCGAAATCCCGTGATTTGCGATGACACGTTCACCAATAGACTCGGTGGGTTAAACATCCCACCTGAAGTCGATTCTGTTCTAGACTGTAGCCAGTAAGTCAGGCGTTACCTCTGCAGCTGCGGCGTTAATTCGAAATCTTAGCTTAACAAGATCAGCAGAGAAAGGTGGTACATAAATCCGATTTTTAATGAAATCCTACAAGAAAAAATCTATTAGGGTCAAATCTGGAGAGCGAGGAGGTCATACAACTGGACCTTCACAGATATGGGAATTGAGTATCAGGATAATCTTGGATTGTAGGCGGTGGTTCCCGGTCTTGCTGATAATAATAGCGTCCAACACGTTCATCATCGTCTAAATGAGAAATTACAAAATTTTGAAGAATGCCCAGATAAACAATACCATCTGCGGTTGCCTCCTGGAAGAAAAAAAATCTGTCCCAACAAAGGTTTGATGCCGAGAGTAAATTGTGTGCCAACTAGGAAACTCCCTATCGTACTCTTTACGAAAATTACGTTGAACTGCATTTACTAACTGTAGATAATGAAACAAAAACACAGAGCGAGCACGTTCCACATCAGAAAATGTATCCATTTTGAACAACTATGGTGAGAGCGCTAGTAGCCATCTTCGGTACTAATCAACTATGAGTCAAAACTTGATGTGTTTTGCTATGAAAGGGACCACAACGGAATCAGTAAGTTACCTCAATAAATGTTATATGCTTTTAAGGTAGTGAAATCCTTTTTTAATCATCCGGCATTTCAATATCACAAAGAACTATAAATATTTTTTTATGGTTAATTCACCATATAAGCTCGAAGAATGTGCATGGGGATATGAAATGAGAACTTTTTTACCGTATGAAAATTCAAACCTGACTGGGATTAGAACACGTAACCTCCAGGCGAAAGACCGAGACGCCACCATTCCGATCGGCATTTATTTTCTTTATGAAGTGAAAATATACTTCCTGTTATAAGTACAGTTTAATACCATCTTTTCTTAATTTTACAAGAAATAACAAAATTCATTATTACTTATATACTGCTTATGTACTTATCTACTTCGCACTGAATCGCATGAAGGCATAAGTCTCATTCTTTGTTATCTTTATGCATTTCGTTTATTTCACTCTTGCTGTTTTACTTTTCTGGCATCATAGCTAGGCTATGCTGCAAGAAGGAAAGTATGGTAATATTATGTTAATTGAAGTTTTTTTTATTTCTCTACGTTTCATAACTCAGGCACTCAAAAAAAAAAGAAAAAGGGCAACGTTAGTACGTATGTATGTTGGCGTATTTGAATCTTAATAACATTTGACTGGATAAACCAATTTTGATGAAATTCAATACAGATGTTCGTCGTGTATATGGGACAATTTATTGGTAAAATTTTGAGGTCAATATCCAGAGGGAATGGGGTAGTTTTTGGGGTCAATTTTCTCAACATTTTGTGAACGTAACCCCATTTTATATTAAGCTCAGTACATGCGTGCTTATCTTACAATTATTTTTTATATATGCGTGCATGTATTCAATTATTATTACTTATATATGCGTTCATGCTTGACTTACAATTTAAAATAAAATCTTCCTCAAAATTACCCCTTCTCAAAATAAAAAAAAAGTCTTTTTATTGCATATTTTTTAACTGAATTTTTTTAGTCATTCACCCATGGCAGCAGTGCAAAAAAATACTTTGGGGGTAATATAGCGGCTGGGGGAGCCTCAATTTTTTTTGAATTTTTTTAACCTTTTTTGGTTTGTTTTCATATATCATTAATCTTGGTAATACATATTTTAATATAATTTCTCATATTGCTTCTTGTAACCTATCCTTAATTTTAGCAAAAATAGCAAAACCTATTGTAAGTATTAATATACAGTACTTTTATTTCTTCACTGGATTCCTATTCATTTAAAGATATTTCTTTTAATTTATTTTCATTGCTTCTTTCGTATGTAATTTAAAAATGAAATAGATCACCCTATACATTTTTAATTCATCACTTTAGCTACAATCTCTGTACAGATTCAAAGAATTTAAAATGCACAACACAAATAAATACAAAACTAGAATGATAATATCTTCTTATTTTGTATTTTGGGCATCCATTATTAACCAGTTAAGAAAAATCTATAGTTGCTTCTTCCAGTGTAGATATTTAATACTAACATCTATTTTATTTATGAATTTTAAAAACATGTTAATATCACAAATTTTCTTCAAATTATATGTACATAAAAAGGAAACCATATGTTAATCTAATTTTTTCGTCTGTAGTGTTTTAGTATCGCATAATGCCATCAGAGATGTAAAAAAATATCTAAATCTTTATTTAGTAAATAATTAATACATTTTAAGATAAAATTTTACCACCTCAAGTAATCTTTAAAGTATCATGAAATAAACTTCTAACAGTTTCTTGGTTTCTTTTGTGAAAGCAACCAAGAAACTGATCTGTACTTGATGTCTCTTATAATATCGATATCGATATTATATAGACATCTTGCGAGTTTTATTTATATAAAACACATATACAATAGTCTGATCATAATACTTGAAAATAATAAAATAATATTGTAATAGTAATAAAGGATAATAATATGAAAATCTGAATTAAGAGTAACATTAAAATGCGAGATAACATTTAAAAATGCGTCCAAAGAGAAGCATGATTTGATGAGCGGTTGTAAAAATAAATCAGGCTTGTCAACCTAATAATAATGTTATTTACATCAACTAATCAGGATCTGTCATCGTGCACTATCCAGTGACTAGCAGTTAGATTTGTGCTAGTGTTGGACTGCGTTCAGTTACGTTGGCAGAACTTGTATGGTCATAAATCCATTACCGACATCCCTGCAGTCCACTATAATTACGATATGGTTTATTGCATTCTCTACCCTGACTCTGTCCTGGCCTGTCATCCTTTACCTACAACATTATCCTTCACACTAACACACGCGTATACTATACATATAATCATGCTCACCGATACACATATTCATACAGAGTGCGTGCTCATGCGCATAGAAAGATGTAAATATATACAGACAGTTGTACCACTACTACGAAAATACAGTACGTCCTTGTATTCTCTCATTTATGATGTCTCTATGTGTAACTCTAAAGTTATCTACTCTGTTTGATTGTCCCTCCGACTGATCTAGAAATGTCTGCATGTATGACGTTGAGATTGCTGCACATTAATATTAGTAATATAACCATCATTTACTGTATGTATCCTACTACATTAATACAAGCAGAATACATTATACTTAATTCTGTTTAATATTATTATCAATATTAATCATTTGAATATTGTAATAAATGTCATTTATAGATTTAATTTCTCAGACGAATCATATATAGAAAACGTTTCTGCTACTTTTACGTTTTAGTTTCTCTTATGGAAAGTTTAGTAAGGCAATTTTACTTCAGTAAAATTATCTTACAGTAGAATTTCAACAGTATAAGTTTTTTTATCTTAGTTAAACGTAATTAACTAAATTAACTATAGATATAATAATAACAACAGTATAATTAAACAAATTATATCCATGATTGGGGTTAGTTCATTAAAAATAAAAAAAGGGAAAAATCAAATTGAATAAGCGATAAAATAAATGAGCATATACAACAAACTTTAATAAGGATAAAACCTTTTTCGACAATAAAAAAAAAATTATTTCATGATTTTTTAAATTAAATATTTAATAATTATTTTTACATGAGATATCAGAACTTAGAAAGAGGAGTTATCGGCATAGCCGAAGTAGACTAATCTTCTTAAAATATTTTTTCCCTTCTCTATTTTTTAAAAATTATAAAACTGGAAGTTCAACACAAACATCTAAATTTTATTTTCGATTTAACTCTGGTGGTAAAAAAAGAAAAGGTACTTAGTTATCTGCCCGCCACGTACAAACGTTGTTTAAATCAATGTCTTAATCAAACCACTCGCTAATCTACTACTACAATCATTTGCAACTTACCATGTTTTTTTACCATGTTTTTTTCAGGTGGTCAAGTGTCCTTAATCGCCTCAATTATAGCATCAAACGCGTCTTTTTCGCGAACTTCTCGCTACTACATGAACTCCGGTAAGTATGACTCCAGATAATGGCGATCCGTGCCTCTGTGCTTCTCGTTCCGCCATTTTACAGAAACCTACAATCTTCAATAGTTTGTGTGGAGGCGCGAGTATTTGGATCGACGAATTTAAAAGGGTGGTTCACTTGTATGTCCTTGAATTCCACTACTTCGATTTCGTTCGGTAAACATGCCCTCCACGAATCCAACGAACAACGTTGATCCTTCCATCACGGGTTTTTTAGTTTCTTTCATCAACGTTGAAAATGAACGATCGGGAACGCCAACAAGAAAGCATTCCTTGGTTTCTCGATATGTACGGCCAAAGATCCAGTGTTGTGGCAGAATTCACTCGGCATTGTTTTTGCGCCTTGCAAAAAAGCTTTCGTCCGATTCAACGAGTTTACCAACACAGTCAATCTTTCGATAATCCTTTTGTGATAGAACGTTCACGCATATTTTGTATAAATTCCAATTTCCAATATTTTGAGTTATTCCAGTCAACGGTCGTTTCATCTGACATATCCAGTTCCCGTTTACACCATGTAATCGACGATGTTTCTCGCGCAGACAAGTAAATAAAACGTACCACAGTTAAAAAAGGTAATCTGGAATTTTGGAACCAGATTCCAGCACGTTACTAAGCGATAGGAACGTGGCGAGCATATAACTGATAAGAACCAAGGGAAAACATTTTACGCGCGCGCGCACACACACAAATATATATATATATGTATAAATAACAAGACATATTTTACTTCAAAATTTATCTTTATTAATCTCTTGTGTTAACCAGTCAACTACACAAACTTATAAATTAAATTCACTACATTTCACTTAGAATTCTCTAACTTCCTCAGGCGACAATACACATTCATACACACATCATACAAAATTCTTTTACATTTAAGTAAGAGAATTTACCCAATCTAATTTTAAATGTAAGAGAATTTTGTATGTTGTGTGTATGAATGTGTATTGTCACCTGAGCAAGCTTAGAGAATTCTAAGTGAAACGTAGTGTATTTAAGTAAGTTTGTATAGCTGATAGGTTAACTAAATAGATTAATAAAGATAATATTTTTAAATAAAATACGTCGTGTTATTACATTTAATTTATAAATGTATTTAATTTAATATTCATATATATATATATATATATGAAAATTATTTAGAGATTATTTTTTGTACGAGTATGAGGAAGTGAAATTTATATGTTTCTTTTATTTTAGTGAAAAAAAAAAACATTAGGAATATAAAAACCAAAACAGAATCTGTGGAAATACCATAAAAATTAAACTTTTCTGTTACCGACTGGAGAAAAGAGTTCTGCTAGACAGACTTATATAGTTTTGTATCATTGCAACTAGATCACGTTTAAATAGAAATTAATTTTTTTTTTGTTTTTTTGTTTATTGAAGTATTTATATTGGTAAGGTTTTTATGGTTGGCTAACGAACTTGCGGAAATAGAAAAAAATTTTTATTAAGATAATATTACATTAAATTTCCTGCATTAGTTTTGAAATTGGGTTGCTTATATATTTTAGAGCTAAGTTATTCCAAATGTATAAATTGTATTTCTTACTAATGAATAGATCGTAGATTGGACCGCCTTTACATTCACTAGTCGTTGTAAATTCCCTTTATGTATTTCTAAAAGAAAGTATGACAGTCAGTTATGTTACAATGATAGGGTCCGCGTTAACAAAATCGCCTCCTAGTCACCAACCAACAGATATGAGCTGTAAATGTAGTAGGTAAAAGTGTAGTAGTTTTCGATGTATATGTTTTCTATAAAATAAAATTTAAAAATCACTTTTACGTAATCTAAAAACTGCGTCATAATACAAGAAATTGATAAATACAATAATAAATAGATCTATATTAAATATTTTGAGAAAACGATGATGGATCTAATTAATCCGTTGTCACCTTAATCCTTGCGTTAATGTAAAAACTACCTACATACAAATACGAGTAATAAATATTAAAAGATCGAAAATCTTTAAAAAAGGACGAAATGCATAAAATTTTAGTCGTTATTTTAAAACAACCTCTGTAACTGGAACAAAGAATAATAATAATAATAATGAATGATTAAGTAGTATTTCGTTTTTCTCATTGGCTTTCTAAGAGGGTGCATCAATTTATTTATAGCTACTACTTATTTTTAGCAAAGAAAAACTGCTTGCACATAAAATATACGGTATAATAAAAATAATTTATTTACTATCATATATAAAGGTAAGGCAAAGAATTTTATAGTAAGATGTAAGAAACAATACAAAAACTTGTATCTTTTCCCAATATTTAACATTTTAAAAATTAGTAGAAAACTGTACACGTGGATTTACATTTTTAAGTGTTTTATGAAAAAAATCAATTATTTTTCTTTATATAACGACTTCTTTCCAAAAATAATTATAATTCTATCGTCGTCCAGAAATTAAGAGTCGTTTGCGAATCCTAAGCGCGCAGCTTTACTCAAAAGAAAAAGTCAAAGCCAGTTGGTCTGAACTATTCTGCTAAGGTGAACGTAATTTAGTAGCTGTACTGTGACACGGAGTGATTTTACGAGTGTTTATAACGAATAAAAATAATGAAAATCCCGCCGACTGTGAGGTACGACAGGTCACACATGTTTTGAATGCCAAAACTGTTCGTCCTGTGGAAATTAATCGTTAGATTATCGCCGTATAAGGCGATAGCATAATATATGAAGGAAACGTAAGGAAATTGTATCATTTATTTGCGGTAGGGAAAATATCTGTTCATGACTAGCAACGCTCAGGAAATCCAACTCATTACTCAACAGATGAAAGAGCAGATTGACGGACATGTTAAAGAGAACCGGCGTTTGACATCAGACGTCAATGACATACAGCCGTCTCGGTTACTGACAGCTAAGAAGAATAGGACTCTCTGATGTTGAGGTTGTACCACATGTACACTAAATACTTCCAAAGGAGTAATTGTGTGCAGGAATTTGTTGAATTGCGCAGAATATGAAATTGTTGAAGAACTCTATGAACAGGGATTTATTGAATCTCGACGACTGAATACACAACCAAACGAAAAAGATGTATTCTCCTCGTTGCATGTCTTAACGTTTAATAAACTTAAATTTTCTGAAAAAATAAAGGCTGGATGTCATAGGCTTGGTTTGTCCGTTCATCCCAATACCCATTGCGTTGCATTGGATGTCAGGAATTCGGACACACAGCAGCGAGCTGCACGAGAAAACAAATTTGCACTTGTGGCGATCAGTTGAACCCAGATGATCCGTGCAGGGACCCACCGATTTGTGTTAGTTGTAATGGACATCACAGTCCAAGATCACGAAACTGTACGAAATATAAGAAAGGAGTATACAGGAGGTAAAGACCATTAAGAAGGTCAGCCATTTTGCAGAGAGGAAAATCGTGCTTAGCAGAACGCCAAAGAACTGGTCTAAGCACAGATTGCTGCTGATCCTGCAGCATCTTTTAAACTAAAGGAGAAGATATCAAAATTGGCGTCAGCCATAGCAAATTTAGTAGAACGAAACATTGATCGAAACGTGAAGAATCGAACAAATAAGGAGAGCACCCAAAGCTGTCAAGGATAAAAGCAGAGGAGACTAAAGAAAAGAGTACTTCTCCACCGAAGTCTGAGCCTTCGATCAGATCAAAGGAGGAGGAGAATGAAATGAAAATGCAAAAGAAACTTGAAGTCAAAGTGAAAATTGAAGAATCCCCGTCCAGGGAATTAAGGAATTAAGTACTACAAAATGAAGCTCGTCTTACACTATGGAGTCTCCGAAATCTCGGAGGCCTGTAAGGGAGAGAGAGTGTATTTCAGCCACTCCACATGCTTCAGGAGGGAGCGTCGAGTCTCGAATCCGATGCACTGCTGACCGCACCATCAGAGCCGATATCAACAGATGCCAGCTGCAAGACATCCTCAGCAATTTATTGGGAGAATCCGATAGATTCACATTCGAGGCATCAGAATATTTCGAAGTTCGACATTAAGGACTTCAGTAAAATAGAAAAAAGAAGGAAAACAGGATGGCCTAACGGTAAACCTAGGCGTTGAACTTAATAATTTAATTCTTATGTGTTTTCGATAAAATTACTGACTAAATTTTTTAATTTACTTTGACATTATTTGACATTTTGGTCAAAATGGTTTGAATGTTTGAAGTGTTTTTTCTTAATGTGCTAATTTTAAGTATTTTTAAGTGGTAAGAATCCTTTACACCCAACTCATTTTCTGTGGGTTTTTTTTTGTGGGGGGGGGGGTTTGTCACCTTCTGACAAGTTTATTTTTAGATGATCTGTTTTGACAAAACTAGTTTGCCGACTATGTTGCTAGTGAATTAAAGGGAAGGGAAAGTGATATTTTATCTTTTATTTGATGTGGAAAGGGGCTACTGACCACAGCAGTCGATGCCCCTAAATCGTAAAAAAAAGAAAACCATAATAATAGGAAAGTGATTTTACTTATTGTTTCTTG
Organism: Lycorma delicatula; assembly: GCF_047948215.1. Taxonomy (NCBI): domain Eukaryota; kingdom Metazoa; phylum Arthropoda; class Insecta; order Hemiptera; family Fulgoridae; genus Lycorma; species Lycorma delicatula. Next base: position 74,022,442 of record NC_134459.1, on the reverse strand, counting down.
TATTAGCCACGGATTAAGCAGTTTTTTTTTAAGTTCTTAATCTTCATTCTGAAATAAATAAATATATATCTCTAAAGTGATAAGTAAATGTGTTGATAAATAAATGTGTGTTTTTAATATTGTGCTACTTGTAATGGAAAACCTTAGTACAGTTCTTATCTACTCGTAAGAATTTCCTTTATAAATTTACTCGCCCTTCCTATCTAGCCAGAAAGTTCCACTCCCTGGACTTCCGCAATGTATATTATACCCCCGTTACGTTTGTATAAGATTACTTATGGTTGTGTAATATTTATGAAAAAGGGGAATTTCCGTCAGACTTCAAAAAAAGTGTTATAGTCATGATACCAAAGAAAGCAGGGGCAGATAAATGTGAAGAATACAGAACAATTAGTTTAACTAATCATGCATCAAAAATCTACAGAAATAAATCTCTACAAAATATACAGAAGAATTGAGAGGAGAGTGGAAGTAGTGTTAGGAGAAGACCAATTTGGTTTCAGGAAATGTATAGGGACAAGGGAAGCAATTTTAGGCCTCAGATTAATAGTAGAAGGTTAAAGAAAAACAAAGCAACATACTTGGCGCTTATAGACCTAGAAAAGGCATTCGATAACGTAGACTGGAATAAAATGTTCAGCATTTAAAAAAAATTAGGGTTCAAATACAGAGATAGAAGAACAATTGCTAACATGTACAGGAACCAAACAGCAACGTAACAATTGAAGAACATAAGAAAGAAGCCGTAATAAGAAAGGGAATCCGACAAGGATGTTCCCTATCTCCGTTACTTTTTAATCTTTACATGGAACTAGCAGTTAATGAGTTAAAGAACAATTTAGATTCGGAGTAACAGTACAAGGTGAAAAGATAAAGATGCTACGATTGCTGATGATATAGTAATTCTAGCTGAGAGTAAAAATTAGAAGATTTAGAAGAAACAATGAACGGCATAGATGAAGTCCTACGCAAGAACTATCGCATGAAAATAAACAAGAACAAAACAAAAGTAATGAAATGTAGTAAAAATAACAAAGATGGACCACTGAATGTGAAAATAGGAGGAGAAAAGATTATGAAGGTAGAAGAATTTTGTTATTTGGGAAGTAGAATTACTAAAGATGGACGAAGCAGGAGCGATATAAAATGTCGAATAGCACAAGCTAAACGAGCCTTCAGTAAGAAATATAATTTGTTTACATCAAAAATTAATTTAAATGTCAGGAAAAGATTTTTGAAAGTATATGTTTGGAGTGTCGTTTTACATGGAAGTGAAACTTGGACAATCGGAGTATCTGAGAAGAAAAGATTAGAAACTATTGAAATGTGGTGCTATAGGAGAATGTTAAAAATCAGATGGGTGGATAAAGTGACAAATGAAGAGGTATTGCGGCAAATAGATGAAGAAAGAAGCATTTGGAAAAATATATTTAAAAGAAGAGACAGACTTATAGGCCACATACTAAGGCATCCTGGAATAGTCGCTTTAATATTGGAAGGACAGGTAGAAGGAAAAAATTGTGTAGGCAGGCCACGTTTGGAATATTTAAAACAAATTGTTAGGGATGCAGGATGTAGAGAGTATACTGAAATGAAACGACTAGCACTAGATAGGGAATATTGGAGAGCTGCATCAAACCAGTCAAATGACTGAAGACAAAAAAAAAAAATGGTTGTGAGAACCATTTTTACTGTTACTGATAGATACTATTTTTTACTGTTCTGATAAATAATAATTATATTATTCAGGATTTATAAAAACCTGAAAAAGAAACTAAATTACAAAAGATAGTATAATAGTAACTACAGTAACTAAAGTACACACACCTTTGACGACGAAAAATTCATAACTTATTTCTTTGCCATGGTGGCAGAAATATAATAATGAATTAAAAGGATTAATCTATATTTTCTTTAATGAATATCTTTAATTCACAACTTCACTCTTTTGGTGGCGAAGAAATAATGAATATTTTTAATATCTTAATCTCCAAGCTAATAGAGCCTGTCGGTGGCTTAAAACGTTCCCCGGGATAACACGATTGTATCCTGCAAATTTTTAGATTTGAAAGTAATCGGTCGGCTGGTTCTCGCGTGATACGATAACAAATAAATAAACAGACAAACTTTATATATATGTATAAATAAATAATTACATTTCAGAATTATCGTAATCTGTTAAATCGAGAGTGTATCTGATGCATGCAAAAGTTAGCCTGCAACCTTCTAATAAATACCCCGTTTGAATTTTGAAAATCGGACAATTGTTTTCAGAGATATTATAAGAGCACCCCATTTCTTCTCCCAAAACAGCGCCCCAGGGGAACCCCAATTGTGACAAGTTGGTGAGGATGATTGGTCTAGCCTTCCACGATGAGCTGGCATGTCTCACCACTGTAGTCACATACGCAGTCCCAACGGGAAGCCTATTTTTGTTTAACACAATTTTTTTAATTTATTTAATATTTTGTTTAACGTAAATTTAATTTTATTATTTTTTATAATATTATTCATTCGATTGATTCCAATAATATAGTTCAAATCCAGCTCACAGTGATAAAACGACTCATAGTTCACAATTCATTAAAGTTTGCGCTTCAACCTGTAAATTTCTACTTCACATATATTCTTTTTCTGAGATGAAATATATCTAAAAAAAAACCTCAATTATGACAAAAGACATGGGTAAAAAATTGGTTACTATTGATCGAATAGTTTTTTGTTTACCCCGAACAAAAAACCCCTCTTCTTCTTTATATAATGGCATAGATTAGATTACAAAATATTTAGTAGATATATACATATATATATATGTGCGAAGAAGGCGGTACGAGAGTCAAAAATGACAAACCAGGCTTAGGAGCCTCTATATCGCGCAACCTATAAATGGAAACCGCACGAAAATTCCGGCCGCGACAGTGACCGTTTTCGCAATTAAATTTTGTCAAAACTATAAAAAGCTAGACAACACCCCACACCGTCCCACGAAGAGACCACAATTTCATTTAGTCAGCATATGCGACTCCCTCCGGAGAACGGGGCGCATTTCTCCCTCCAAACTAGAGCTCCGGTAGGCGCACTCCTGCTAACCCATAGGTGCTGGTACCGAAGGTTCTTCAGCGGATGGACTGAAGGGGAATCACGCCGGGATTACTAGGCTCAAAAGCTTAGTCTCTCACGCTCAGAACCAGTAAATAAATTTCATGATGATCCATACGGATAGGAACGCAAATTACCAAATTCGTCCACAAATAAAACTTAAAATTTATAACCGCCACTAAATAACCGATGAAATCCGCCCGATAATAGAAAGATACAGCAGCACGGGAAATATCCAGGCTCTGCGATCTGTAGGGAGAAATATCGAAACTCCCGCCATTCTTGCGTTCCGTTCCATATATATATATATATATAATACAATAAATTTAACAGAATTACGTAATTAAAGTGAGATCCAAAAGACCTCATTGTCAAAGGATCTCATAGTTTTAATAATATGTATAAAACGAGTAAATCATAAAAATCCATTTCAATTTATTTTAATATTATAACAATTTGACGACTAGGCATTTTTATAAGTGAATATAAAATAATTGATTCATTACAATATAAATTCAATTGATCTAAAAATAAAAAGAGGACTAAAAGCCACAAATTACGAGACACTAAAATCGTCTTAAATAACTGTGTAATGGCATATATCTAAGAGATTTATAATAATGGAAACGGAAAAACTATGAATTTATTCAATTTCATATATGATCCTAAATTATAAGAAAATAAAACACAGCATAAAGGTTTCGGGATGCAAATATATGGGTATCACTTCCTGAAGACTCCTTACAACGATATAATAAATATAAATATCCGTATAAAAATATAATTGAAATCTATTAATATAAATAAACAAAAAGATTTCAGGTACATTGCAGTGTGAAAAAATAGTTTACTTAATAATGTTATTATAACTTTGTATGGTTGTAAAATAACTAATTTCACCTATTCGAACTGATTATCAAACTATTTTAAATAATTTTGTTTAACATATTTTATAATTAACATTAACTCTTTTAGAATTATATCTTTTACTATTTGTAAAAAAATTACAGTTAACAGTAAAAATTTACAAAACAAAAACTTAAGCTTTATGAATTATATTTATTCATCAGTAATTAAAGTTTACTATACATTTCTTTATTACTAAATTATTCAAACATAGTGGAATAATAACAGAATGTAAAACAAGTTAGAAACTATGAGGGATAATAAAATGAGTAATTGGTAAATAAGGAGTTAATTATATTTACATTTAATTTATTAGTTTGCGGCGAATAAATTTCTACAACTGAGGGAGATTGTTTCTATATTTCTTTCTGAAAATTGAATCGTTCCCGCTTAGTAATCAACATTTAAAATTTAATACGATTGATGAATAAGTAGGTGGTGTTTAGTAACAGCTGCATATTTCTCTTCGTAAATTTTGAGTTGTGAAACAGACAAGACCCGAATCGGTCGGTAGTTTTACCGTTCAAGAAATACAAGGTGGTATTCTTATCTCGGGTCAGATGGCGTCATCCACTTGATAATTCATAGTGGAAAAATGTGCACGGCCTTCTCTACCTCATCCGAACATCTATCCTCCTACCGTTTTCCCCCCTGACAAATTCTCCTCACTCCTCTCTCCGTCAGTTTCATTTGCATGGTCTGTAAATATTTTATACTCGCTTGCCTTTTCCCACTCTTCTATCCCCAAAACCTTCCCTCCACTTTCATATTGATGTTGTAGAACAAATATTAATTATGGAGAAGTGAGTTCCTCTCCAAAACAAGCCCTACTTGTTGCTACTACCGCTCCTTCTACCCCAAAAACTGCCACCCCTCCTCGTCGACAAATATTCATCGTTCGTTCTGCTGATACATTTTTTATTAACGAATAAGGAAAAGTTGAAAGCTTTTTTCCTTTCTTTTCGTAATTTAAAATTTATAAGAATTAATTCACTTCTGAGAATATATAAGTGTGTATACATTTATAGGAATATGAATGTATTTGTACGATAAAATTTTATTTTGTTTAGTAATACAGCTTACATTATAAATTTATGAATGTTACATTACGTTAAATAGAATAAGTTATAATTTTTTACATGATTTAAAGGAAGCAGTAAGATTATTCGTCCAGATTTTAGTAACTTCCAATATAAAAATTTACATAAAGGTATTACTTATAGAGATAAAAAGAGTACAGATTTATGCAAAAAAAGTAGTTTAAAGATTTCCATTTATAAAATAGTAGACTACATATTATATTTTATATTTTTTATTCATAACTGTAGGGTATTATTACATATTCATCATCTGTTAAAACTTAATTTTATAGCATTACAACTACACTCAAGTACCTAAGGTGTATTTTATCATTTACCTAAATTACAAGAATAATAATCTACTATAAATTATTTACCCATCTTGAAAAGAATCCAGTTCTCAGATTTAAAAAATAAGAGGAATGACTCAGGTTAAAATAAATAACAAATTTAATCGTTTCGTTTAAGAAATTGCTTAATTTTTTTTTACTAAATTAATTTTTTTTATTTGCAAGTTTGCCTTTTTTCTTTATAATTTTAATTTGGTTTTTTGCAAAGTCTTCTGCTTTTGTAGACAATAAATATAGTTTATTTCAGGAATGAGATATCAATTTTGTATAATTTTTTAAATTTTTATTATGTTTCTAGTTTCTCATTTAAAAGATTCTTTCTAATGAACCTGAAATACCTGGAAAATTACTCAATGCAGATCATAAATAAAAATATTAAGTGAGAAAATATTATATTTATTTAAATTAAAAAAAAAAATGTTATTTGACGTTAAGATACAATTTTATAAACTTTTTATATTTAAATAGCTATACTTTTACAAGAATGCAAAAAAAAATAAAGGTAAAATTAACCCCATATTTTTTGAAGCTGCCATTAAGATGCCATGAATTATTTTATTATAAGCCATTAAGGAAAAACTTCACTAGGAGTAAAGGTATAATGATTTTCTGATATATATATATTTTTTTTAGTAGAATTCACTAATGAGTTAAAAGGAATACTAAAAGGATTGTATTCAACCTTGAATTTCAAAATTTTTGAAGAAAAGAGATAACGCTAAATTAAATTTTTAAGATACGTAGAACACGTACATCAGAAGTTAAACAATTTCGTTATTTAAGCTCCAGAATTTCAATGAATAGATTTTGTATGATATTAAAAAGTTGATTAAACAAAATAAAAAAAAGATTTAATGAAGAAATATAATTTAACATCAAATATAATAAAAATTGTAATGACGTACTTAAATGTAGTTGCATACACTACAACTGTTTAATATGACAGAATAGATTACAGGAATACTGGGATGTATCAGATGCATTTGAAACACGGTTTTGAAAATTAGGTAGGTTGATAAAAATTGAAATGGAGATATTTTAAGACAAACAGGAAATGAAAAATTAAAAAAAAATATTATAAGAATTGAAGAATACAAAATTATGAAGACTTATGAAAAGAAAATCTAAATCAACGTAAAAGCAACAAAATTAAATCAGTCATACGGGGCTATTAAATTATTATTGTTTTACTTTATTGTTATTTAAAAATTTATTTTACTGTATTAAATTAAAATACATATATATATTTAATTAAATTTAAAATCTGACTCAATTTAAAAAAAAAATTAAAATTATGGTAACGTAGAGTAGTATTTTTGTTAGTAAGTTGTAAAAATAATTTTTAAAGAATAATTCATAATGTCCCAAATCTTAGTAGCGAAGCTTTAAAAGGAATAATGAAAAAAAAGAACCTACATGTTTGTATATATATATATATATTATTATAAATAAGAATGTTCAAACCATTTTGTTGTTCTCCTGATATTTTGTGATTAAAACAAAAACATTTTACCGTAAAGGAAATCTAAGAAAAAAGTATAAACGGAAGCAATCTATTATTTACACGAGAAAAAAAAATATCTTCAGAGAACTGTTATTCCTAGGATTATTCAGGATGTAGATAAGACAAAGCTTCTTATCCGATAGTGCTACTTGATCTTTAAATAGCTTCCGATGAAATAAAACTAGATACAATGTTTAACATCTCAAGAACATTAATAAAATGAAAAAAAAACAAAAATGTTAAAAAAAACTAGTATTAATAATAAAACTAGAAGATCAACCCAATTATAAATTTAAGGGTAAATATTTGACCAAATTACTAAAAGCCATATATATATTTTTTTAAGCTCGTTTTTTAAATCTAGAAAAATACCCATCCACCTAGAAAATTTCCATTGTTGGGTTATAGTGCCATTTTACTGCTGGAAGCAAGTTGAAGATGAAGATGAACGTAAAGGAAAAGATAATGCTAATGATATGATAACGATAATAATGATAATAATCGGATCACACTGTCATTTAAAATGACTGTTCTAGACAGAAGAGGAGTAGGATGCGCCATGGAGCTAACGGGATTTGCCATACATGGGCACTTCCAAAGGAAGTAAGCGTGTACTCTCCTGAAATGTATGCCTTTTTGAAAGCGTGTTACTACTGCAAAACGCGTGATATTGAAAGATTTGTTATCTATACAGATTCATTGAGTTTATTATCCACCTCCGACAAAAATTTACAACGTATTCATTACTCAGAAAGATACTTGATTTGTGCTACAAATAAGACACCAATGCTCGTCGTTCACTTTCATCTGAAACCTTGACCATGTGGGGATTTAAGGGAAGAGGAAGCAGATGTTGCAGCTTAGACTGTTGCAAACAACTTGCCAGTCGAAGAGGTTGTTATAAGGCCGTAAGATTCGATAAATACACCAGCAACCAACATTATCTCTGTGTGGCAGCAGGTTTAGGCTATCATGCAAATAAAGCTACACAAAATCAAACGAAGTGTTGACAGATGGCTAATGCCTGGAGAGTGTGTTCGAGGTAAACAAGTTTCCATCACCAGGCTAAGGCATACGAGGCTACCTTCTCCAATAATAGGCATAGAGGCGCCTTCTACGAAAGCCTATCTGCTTTTGTGGGGGACTACTTACACTGAGGGTCATCACTGAAGATTGCAATATTGACACTGATCTCAAATCCAGATACGGACAGAATGGCAACATTACAGAAGACTTTGTGAATGACCAGGTAGCAAAAAAAAGCTGTGAGACCTTTTTGTAGTGCATAAAATGCTATGTTTGAAATAATATGGATTTTCCCTATGATTATGGTTGAATGAAACGAACAGGCTTCTGATGTCAAGCGTCAAAATATATTTAAAAAAAATTGGATATGGTACTAGCCATACGGGATAGAGTAATACCCATAGAAACTACAAATAATACTTCATGAAAGAGAACATAAAAATACGCACTTACAGAAAATGCCTAACATCTAAAGAAACTAGTGAACATATAAAAGGAGTTGTAAAATACTCGTTGGAAAAGACTATATATTGAAAGAAACAACAGTGAAAATAATTCATCAAGGACTAGCAGTTAAATATTGACTTATCACAATATACATGCCATACTACAATATGCACCTGAAAGCATAGTAGAGAAGCCAACTACAATATATACTGTGACAGATCAATACTTAGAGACAGAGAAATTACATGCATTAGATCAGATATCACATTAATCAAGAAATCAGAACTCACGTACATAAAAGATATTGCTATACTGAATGATAATAATTTAATATTAAAAGAGAGTGAGAAAATAGAAAAAATATACTCCCCTTGCAGAATAGAACGCAAAGAAATCTGGAAACAAAACTTAATATCAATAGTAACGCTCATAATATAACAGTCACAGGCGTAACAGAAAAAACCATGACACGATAGAAGAAATTAGATCTCGCAATACGTAATCACGCTAACATACAGGAAGCTGTAATTCTAAAAACAATTGCAATAGTCAAAACAATTGCAAGTTACTACAATAGAAAAACATGTGACCTAGTACATACTGTCACATGATCTGAATAACTACTACGGTGAGAAACTTCGAAGGAAAAAAAAATGGTAATATGAACTTTAAACGCTTCATATTTTTACCTTATAAAAAATTACATGTTTTTTGATGCTGCTCTGATTCAATCATGGTTTTCTTTAATTCATCAGGCAAATAATGGGGTGTATTCTTATTTTTATACGTGTAGTAGCATTGCTACCCGTTCATGACGTGATCTGTATAATATATTATTATAAAATGATTATAATAAAATGCTTACTTACGTTTTATTGCTTTTGTTCCTGAATAATATAAAGATTTGTTAAAAAATATATTTAAATATTTATTTTTTTTATTATATTGTAATCGATTTTAATAGTTACATTTATTTTTATATACTTTTTTTTTAAATTTGTAATAATTTCTTTCAGAATTAATCCTAAAGAAAAAAATAACATAAATCATTCGAAGAGGAATCGGTTATTAAAGTAGTAATCCATTATTTTAATGATAAAACTAAAGTAAAACTTCAAAATAATAATAGTAATGTTATGAACTTAAAACGCTTCATTTTTTTAATTTACAAAAAATTACATGTTTTTTGATACTGCTCAGATCAAGATTTAATCGTGTTTTTTTTTTAATCCATCAGGCAAATAATGGATTATCTTTGGATATGTTTATTTTAATGATAAAACGAAAACAAACGACTAACATAATTTTTGGAACACACAATGATTCTTTTCCAAAAATGTAAAATATCGGTCTATTTTGTTAAAATATCATAAAAAAGTAAAAAATTTAATTAAATATACTTCAGTGTAAGCATTGTTATCAAATCACAAAAATCTTAGTAACATAAAGTAAATAATTAAATATTTTATTTAATATATTCAACGGTAGTATATTAAAATCACAGTGAAAATAAAAAAGCATATTCTCGTAGAAATTTTACGCTGCAATGTATTTGAGCAGATGATTTTTTATCAAACGACTTCTATGTCAATTCTCGTTATACAAAAGATGTTTACTTATATTTTTGTTTTATTTCATATCAATTAATTTTTAATTTTATCTATCATCCTAGGAAAATAATTTTCCAATATTCTCCTGCTTCTTTTTACATATACTATTACGTTAAATGACAGAAATGTTAGAAAAATTAAAGAAAAAAATATTTTTTAGTAATATGTTGACTTTCTTGTTAATAAAAAAATCAGCATAAAATAAAAAAACAAAACAAAAATTAAACTTAAGTATTTTGTATTTTTTTATTGATGACACTGATAATCATTGTATTTGTTGGTGCTAAACTTACTCATGCATTATTATTACCTTGGCTTCGATAACATGTAAAATATAATTTACGTTTGTGTAACACGCAAAAAAGAGATAAATTATTACTAAAAAACAATTATTTTCTTTTTTATATATCATATTGTATATATATATAAAATAATATTATAAACTACTTGAAATAACAGTTATGTTTTACGATAATCCAACTTCAAAACTATCTCACCTTTGTAAAAATACACAAATTCCAAAAAAAAGAGAATTTAAAATGAATGTTTCATTTTACACCGACGTACCAACAATGTTCTTATCTAAAATGAAGTGAAATTTAAAAATATTTTTACCGAATTTTATTCATTAATGTAGAAAAATAAAATATATTCATCAAAATTTCAACTAATTTTAAAGAAAAAATGAAATACAGTATAAGTCTGATAAATAGAAGGACTGTTAAAAAATAGGTAAGCACGATCAGAATCGGTAATCCATATTTACTGGGTTGTAAAAGGACAGTGATATTTTTTACTAAATGAATAGAAACTAAAATATCACTGATTGGATATGTTCGAATGTACTTAGGAATTAATATTCGACAAGAAGTAATTATACGTTAACTTTGCTTGATTATTAATCTATACAGAAATAAAACTATTAACAGTCAATCAGGAATTATACTAACCTAATTTACTTGTTAATAAGAAGACTTAAAACTCTAAGAAGGCGTTTCCGCATATTATCTGTTTGTTAGGTGCCATATGTTTCTTACCAATGGTTTAATATTGTCTTCTTTACAGAGCTGAACAATGCTCAGTTCTGTAAAGAAAACAGCAATGTCTTAAGTATATCATGTAAGAGGCCAACACTAACTAAAATTAGTTGGTCGTCAGTCAAACAATTGACAAACTTCATTCATCACCATAGGAATCAATGTATAATAAACATTACTACTCTCACAGAAAATAAATCTGAAAAATTTTGTGCGTACCTCAGATATTTTATATCAGTTATAGCGTAAGAAAGACTGAGATAAAAAGTGCAAAACATGAATTTATTTACCCGTTTCAACAGGAAATAGTTTTATTTATATTCGCTGTCTATATTCAACACAGAAAGTACGTGTAAGACTCACAGGTTATGTACAATGATTGTGATATGATCGTTGTAAACGATCAAATCACGATACTATCATGTCAGATGTATGATCGTTGTGTACTATCATGAGTCGAAATTTTGGAAATGACACTTTTTTATAAGCATAATCGTAAAATATATTGTTAAGCGGATATTGTCATAACTACTTATTTGTATTTCCGTAACTGTTAAATGTATGTATTATAGTAGTACTGAGAATCAAGCGATAACAGATTATTGTAATATACTATAATTTTGTTCTACAATTACAAATGTATAGGACAATTTTTATTGTCCTACAAGTATTTGTAAGGCAAACAGGAACCCAGGAGTATGAAGCATCCTAAATCAAGAAATCTGCGGTTTGACTCAAAGATGCCGGCTGATTCTTACACAAATTCTACTTAGAATTATGCTGTTAGCTCCGGTGGATTTATTCAAAAAGTCCATTGGCTTATCCGATTCCTAATTAGTTTAAACCCAATTTGGTAGAAATTGGCGGTAGCCTAGCCGAGTGATAGCTGTGTGATTTGATTCCTTTGACGTCTATTTGATCGGCATGGAAACTTCGTGTTTAGATTATATTCTATAATGATTACTTACTGTTCATCAAAAAAAAGTAAAAAATAGGTGAGAATTATAATTTTACATTTAATCTTATCCTACATTCTGTGGAAAAACGTCATCTTTTCTTGGCTACATGAGCTAATCTGCATTTAAGATGCTCCTAACAGGATGTGTTTCATATGGTACCGATTGTGGTTCAACAATTAGACCTTAAAATAGGCCTAAATTTTTGAGTAAAAACAAACGTCGTAATCTGCCGTTCCGTTTATTGTTTTTTGACGGGTGTCCTCATGTACGGAAAGAATCTCTATTTTAGTGTTTCACCTTATACCTAATAATTTCTCCCATATGTTCTTTCTGCTTTACATTTTTCCCGATATCTATACTTAAAGGAAAATTTTATTAGTCTTAAACAATGATGTAAACATTCTCAATCAGCTTGGTAAAATAGATTTTAAATATTCAAAGAGCCACATAAAAACTGATTTAAATAAACGATAATACATAAAAAGAAAATACTTTTGACGAACGAAAAACCATTAAATTGGCAAAATATCACTTTTATTTCGATATGCTATAATACATATGTACATTATAATGAACTTGAGTTTTAACTCATGGTAAAACTGTGTTATCACTAAGTAAAGTTGGTTTCGATAGTTGTTGTTTATTCATCGGATATAATTCTCATTCATATACAATCATTGGATCAACTATTCAGATTCGCTAGAGAAACTTACTTTCAAATATAAAACATAATGCATTAAAAATAAATAAACACGAGTAATTTAATGTAAAACGATAATTAATTTAAAACACATATTGATTTTGGTTAACAAGAATCGTTAGAAAGACTTATGGAATGTGAAATAGTGCGTTTAGTTCAATATTTATTTTAATTAAACATAACTTGCCTAATAAACAAATAGAACTATAGACGTTAATTAAGTTAAACGAAGAGGAAGTAGTAAACATCTCATGGAAATCAAGGAGTGTTTTCATCACAAGCAAAAGGCTTTGTTGATGTTGAAGTTTAAGTTAAACATGTAACATATTTATTAATGAATGCAAATTTACACAAAACGAAACTCATCAATTAATAGTATCGGTAAATTTTATTATACATGTATATATATATGTCCCTATGAAATAAAGCTGTCAGTTTGGTTTAATAGAATGTAAGTATTTTTAAGTAAATCCTTTAATTTTTAATAATTTTGTATTATACAAAAGCTGTTATCATTCTGGCTGTAATTTTTTTCTACAGAGAGATTTTAGATCTTAAAATTAATTTTTAGGTTTATTGTTTTCTGATTTTTCTTTCATAAAAAATTAGAATTTCAAATCTCACGAAGTTTTAACCATAAGTTGAACCATTACTTAAATAAGAGAAGATATAAAAAACCAGAAATTACAACATCGTGGAAAAATATTTGGATGGTTTTCAAAATATACAACATATTTTTAAATAAATTTTTTTGGTGTTCAGAAAGTTCTAAATTTTACGTTTAGTAGTCTGTTTCTCCCCTCCTCCGTTAACAAAATCAAGTAATAAACTATATTCGAAAAGTTAAAAGAAAATCGGTAAATAGAGGGAATTAATACAAACAGTTAGTTTTACTTATTTCAATCTTCATAGTAGAATACCAAGATAATATGTGATCTAACCCGATTTACATTGATTCTGAAATTACGAACTCATTTTCTTCAATTACCTTTTTTTTTAATTTGATTCGAATCTTCATTTGTATTAAAATTTGATTTATGAGTTATACTTTTCCTTATAAATACCTTTTTGAATTTTATATTTTATCCGTTGATTTTAAATTATAGCGTAGAAAGGATTGCTTATGTAGAAAAAAATAAATCTTTTTAGCCAGAGTATCCTTTAAAAAACAATAAATAAAACTAACAGTGAATTCTTGTTTGAAAATGAAATTCACATATATATATTTGTTTGCATAAAAAATTTCCTGGAATTTAATCGTATAAACCTCGTAAATACGTGCTTTTTTTTTTGCAATAATTTTGTAGTAATATTTTTATAATGACCATGTAATATAGAAACATTACAGTCACCATCACCCATTTCATGAACTATAGTTTTATTTTCAGACAGTTAATCAATCAGTTCATTCACTTAATTCCGTAAGTAAATCGGTTAATTTGCACAACCCCAAACTAAGCTATTTAACGTAGATAAGTTTCTGATTGAAATTTTACACGTAAATTTTATATTTGAATTCTACTGGCACATATTAGATATATGTATCAATTTGTGTACAAGAATTATTTTACTAGTAGCAATTAAACAATTATATAGAAAAGATGAAAAAAGAAACATATTAAAGTTTGAATACTGAAATAGTAACATAAATCTTATATGTATCTTAAAATAATTGTAATTCTTTGCTAATTTTACGATATTAAGTCCTGATAAGGTAATAATAATTATTAACTCAGCTGCAATAATTATTAACAACTAAAACATAAGAATAAGTTTCAACTGGTAATTGAAATTATATGTAGAGTATATAAAATTAAAATTTATTAAAATTTCAATCAATTATTTTTGTTTCGGAACAAAAATAATCAATTATTTTTGTTCCGAAACGGAGACCAAGTTGTATTCTTAATTATGTATTATCAGAAATCAAACTGTTTAAAATAAAATAGCATTTATATTTTTACAATTATTTACAGATAAACAAAAATGTGTTAAATGAAGCGAAATATTGTTCTTGAAGCATGACTAAAACAATACATATCTTTATCTATTTAATCCTACAATGATATAAACATTTTTTAAATGTTGAATTAGATTTTATATAAAAAATGATGTAGCTAAATCTTTTGAGGAACTTCATAATTACATTCCATAAAGATGGTAGTAAAATCCTCGGATTAACAAGTCACTTATGACAACTAGGGTGTTTAAAAAAAATAATAAAAATTTTATTAAGTTACGCATTGGAAAAAAAATAATTATTTTACCTCATTAATATAAGTAAAGATTTAAAATACTATTAATAATACGGACTTGCTACAATACAGTTTTCAAATGTATGATTAAAAGGTGGATATGTTAGTTCTTTTTTTTCTTTTAATAAATCAGGCATCTCTTAACATCATAGTAAAAATCAAGAATGATTATGTTTTTTTTGTTATATTTAATAGTAGCTGCTCAGCCTTGCATCGCTTCGCACTGATCTTTGGGACGTAAAAGGAGATTCAGTTTTTGAAAACTGATTATTTATCGTAACCTTGTAAAAAATATATAACTAACTTTTGTTATAAAATTCACTAAAATTTTATAAAATAAATGTAACTGTTATTCACACAATCTATGAGGTACAGCCAAATGTGCGTTTTTATAATCTTGAAAATTTTTTCAAGACACGATTCATTTTTTGCACGCCTCACATCATCCGTGTATTACGAAAAATTACTGTAATTAAAAGATTTTTATATTTGTTTTTCCTGTATTTTAATTATTCATTTCTATTTCATAATTTTAACGTTAGCCCTTGTACTGCTATCGAATACCCTGTTTGAATTTTTAAAATTGGTAGTACCCTCCTGGATATAAGTAAATTTTGAAAAAAACGGATAACCGAGTGATTCAGAGTACATCGTTTTCATGAAAACGTTAACACTCAACATGGCAAAAAATAAGCCATTTGAATTTTTGAATTGGTCATACCGTCTCGTAGATATAACTGAATTTCGGAATAAGATAATGTCCGGATAACCGGACAATTGGATATTCGAGATTATAAAAGAAAAACATAAAAACCACTCTTGCAATAAATATAAACTTTCTGCCGAATTAGATTTTTTTGTATAACTGTAGGGTCCTTAATCTTGCATTTGAAAGAAATCAACCCCTTTTATAGATTATAGATATATAGATTAGTGATCATTTTTTTTTTTTAACAGAAATAATTATTTAAGAGCAAGTATGACTTCATCTACGTGGAACTCTATGGACAATTCTATCTTAAACTCTACGTAAAAAATGAAATCAAAACACATTCTGTCAAGCTTAAATTATCGTTCGATCATTTTCCTACTATTGAAGTTTCTTTTATATTTCAATAGACATTATTTTCTACATAAAACTGTATGCCTAAACATATTTATACTGAGCTAATGTTCTTCGCAAACCAAATATATATTAGATATCAATGAAAGAGATGTGATGAACAAAATTTATCGCAGTTTATTTTTATATGGTATTCTTTATAGTGTTTCGTATCTTACTGAATTCATCCTGTAGAATTCGTTGTAGGAAAAAACAATATATCTCGTATTAAAATGGGATCGGATCCCTACAGAAAAAAAGGAATTGACCATGCAACCCACTTCGTTAATCGATTTATTTTCAATCGAAAACACACTGGACTTTGATCGTACTTGACCGATCTCATTTATTATTTAACAAGTATACACCTGACCACGAGAAATGTAATAACGAATCGCGATTTTTCGCTAGTGATCGGTATATTCCGGTGCCCACTTTTTGGTTATAGTTCATCAACTTACGAAGAAAAACAATCACATAATAAAAAAATATATTATTAATATATATATATATATATATATATATATATTGATTAAACAAATAAATATTAGAAGTATAAATAATAAGTACAAGTAATAAATATATAATAATATAGCAAGCATATAACTAACCACCACGAGACATGAACTAACCAATCGGGATTTTCCGCTACTGATCGATACATTCCGGTGCTAAGCTAAGGGGGACGAACACACACAGACAGACACACATACAAATGCCCTTTAGTCGGGTATGATACACATAAAAATCAGATAAATTTACTAAATAATTTAGCTACTGTTATTTTATGTTTTCAAATCTGGCATGGATGTTAAAATTCATTGGTATGAGATCAATTTGTTGTTTAGCAAGACTATCTTAAACTTTATAATATTTATTATAATATTACATTATATAATATTATATTTATTATATTATTTAATATTATATTTATTATATTATTTTTTGATTTGAGTGAAAATCACTCAAATCAAAAAATAACAAAACTTTTTAACTTTCTAGTTAGATTTAGTTATGATCGAATAAATACATAAAATACATTTATTTATTATGTTTCTAAATTTATCGAATGATTAAAAAGAGAAACGCAATTTTTATAATCTATATATTAAAAATGAATCTCTTAGTTTTAATATAAGTGTAAAATGCTTGCGGATTAACTTTGTGTTTTATTAAGAATTAGAGAATATTAAGTACTGTGTAAATACATTTCAGGATGAATTCCTAAATCAATACGCTGAGAACGGATTAAAAATCTAGATTTATCACTTAATCGAAGAGAGTAATATGATGTTTCATTTTAATTTACATAAAAAATTTTAAAAAATCGTTCCCTTTTTAAAAGATATATTTATTATTTAATGAATAATAAGGGCAGTTTTTGGTTACTTTTATCAGTAGACTTCATAGCATATCGAATTAACAAGTATTGACTGGAAACAAATAAAAACTAATCTCAATTAGAGTGTAAAGCATGCTAATATTCCATGTTAAAAATTATCTTCCTAAAAAATCATCGAGAAGAAACTTACAACGCGACTATCAGAGAAATAATATCGGCAAAACCGGAGGATTTGGTAAAAAGAAGTTCTTGAATCTATGCAGAAAATAAAATTTATACAAGTCAAATTGATATTTCTAGCCGTTTTATACAGGTGACTTAAAATATTAATTTTTTCTTGAATATATGTAGGCTATATAAACAAAAATCCCGTTGCTCTGAATCTGCTAGACAACAACGGTGATGACATTAGACAATTGAAAAGGGTTCATGTGCTGGAACTTAGTAATGGTTGTTAAAGATACTCTATTTTCATGTTTTTTTTTCCGGTACTATTTCTTGTTACTATCTTTTATTAAATTTACTTACTATTATTTTAGCGCTATTACTGTTTGTTTATTACTTTTTAACACTGTCTTCATTCCCCGTTTATCTACCTTTGTCTGTCATCTATTCGATAAACAACATCGCGTGTGAACGGAATGTGTTGGATACATGTGGTCCATAAATTGGACAAGTTATAGAACCCAGTAATGATAGTGCTTTTGTTGTAATGAAAATACTGAATTTAGTTGTTTCTATAACTTTGTTTACTAACATGGAGATTTCTGTTGTTAAATTTTTTTCTTTGCGGGAAAAAATAATTTTTTTGAAAAAAATTAGTTCACAAGAAGACCGACTTTTCGTTACTTTATTTTATGTAATATTTCTTTCTGTATAATTTTTTGCGCAAGAAATAAACAAAACGTAAATTAAAAGTGGCATCATTTTTTTACTATTAAAATATATTTTCTATTTATAAGAAAATTAAATTATTATAACCGTAATTTGATGAAATAATCAAAAAATAATGAGTTGACCCTACTCACAAGTATCAAATTTTAACTTACTACTGTGACTCACTGCATAAGCGTGTTTGAAAACACACCAATACTAAGTCTAAAATCATAATAATTATCATTTTTCACATAACCTCAAATTGAGGTGAAGTTGTTTGTTGTAAACCTTAAATTAAGTGAAACTGAAGAACGGTTCAAACAATATTCATCCAATTTTCACATGTTCAACTTCAGGTACACATCTAAATATCATATCTACTACTACTATCTATTATCTACTCTCTACTAATAAATAGCATATCTAAATTCCAATGAAAGTGATAAAGTAGTTTTGGAAATTTTCGAGCCAATAAGTTTATACAAATAGAAATTAAATTTTCTTTACGCTATTAACATTGGCTAATTTTTTTTACCATATGCTTAAAATGAAATTTCCTTGTATAGTATATAAATGGTATTTTCGTAGTCCTCATAATTAAAAATCTAATGAAAATAAATTTCACTTCCTCGCCAATTCTTACCATGCGACAGAATGTAATGTCGTACCTTTTTTTGTAAAGTCGGTAAAATAATAACGCAAATATAAATCAGTTTTAATTTTACTTTAAAACTGTAATTTTTAATTAAACATTTTTTTTATTGCATGGATCATTGATTTTATAGATGGAGAATGTTTGAAATTGATGTTTTGTAAGCTGACAAAATGTTTATCTTTAACCTACCAGTATTAGTATAGGATGCTTTAAAAAAGATATAGTTAAAAAATAAAAATTAAATTTACTTTATAAAAGCATTTCAGAACATTAGTGTTTGATTTCAATACTATACATTATTTTTCAATATTTTACTTAATTAATTATTTATTATAAACTTTTTTAAAAAGAGATTACTTCTTTTTTTAACTTTGTGATCCACAAAGTCTTTGGGAAATTTCGAAAGAAACCATTTCTTTTTAGCATTACTGGGCTTTTCATAGTATCATTAGGTTTAATTTTAAACTACAGTATTATTAGGTCTTAATATACCCTAGAATTTAAATTTTATATAGAAAATATAATTACTGTTTATTTTAAATTACCATTTTATTCATTAAAGTTTTATATTAAAAAAAAGAAATAGAGAAAGAAAATTAATATTTTACGATCGGTTACATTTATAATATTGATGTATTGCCCTAGAGGCATTCATTACTTGTTGCAATAACAATACGGTATAAAATAATTACTATTATTGTAATATAACATAAATTTACCCTGCGGGACAGTAAAATTAAATTAACTATCGTAATAATTTATATCGATGTTATCAGTTACACCTATAAAAACACGGTTTTAAAGGTATAATTGATTAATTGTTGTATTAATAAACGTAAATTTCATAAATTAATCATTAACGTTAGCTAATCATCACTCTGTTATAACCGCTTAGTAATTAATTGCATTATCAAAGTAAATTAATTAATAATTAAACGTCCAACATCAACATTATATTAAATATTTCTCTTTGTTTAGGGTAATATGTATGATTATTCGTAACTTAGTCTACAGTAATAAACTGTTAGTACAGAGAAAATACGATGGTTTGACGTTCTTTTGAATAATTAAACAGAAAACTTTGAATTTTGAACTTCGAATATCTTATTTTACATTTTATTCATAATAACGTATATTAAATAATAACATTACATGAATTATCAAAATTTGGTAAAAAAAAGGAATAAATCATTTAATTCTTTATTATTTAAGTAATATTTTGTCAAAATCCAACAAATCTACAGTAGTGCACAAAATAGTTTTATAAATATAAATATTTCCATCATGTAATGAAAAAAGGGATTCAATAATTTGCAATTTTAACATTTTTGCTAGTGATCCTGTCTTAATATTATTTATTTTGAAATTTTCACCTATACCTTCATATCATTTAATATTACTTGTGAATAATTTTTAATTTAAGCCACATAAAAAATAAATTTAAAAAAAAATCAAAATTTGAAGAACACATATTTTGAAGACATGAAGAACTTCAAGTATATAAATTTAACGGTATGAAATATGAGTGAGATGATACATGAAAAAATTCCAAGAAAAAAATTGTGAAAGGAAGGAAATGGGGAAAAAAGATCATATATGTAGGATAACATCAAGTGGAAGTATATTATGAAAGAATGAAGAGGATTGTATGAGATGGAAAAGTGTAAAGAGCTGACATGTGAAGTCATTTCTTCAGGATACAACAACAAATTATTATTTCAAGTACTTCTTTCTTTTTAAGAATAATCTACTAATTTAGTGTACAATTTATTCATGTAATCTAAATAAACAGACTACTTGTTTTAGTCACAATTTTGAATTCTTTTCTTTTTTTTAATTATATTGCTTTATTACAGGCTTTAAGCACAATAATACAATTTGAACAAAAGTATTATCTCCCTAAAAATGAAATCGTTTTTTGTTTTAAAATTGTAAGTGGCTCGTGTGTTTAAAGTTCAAATAAATTTGTATGTTCCTTAAAAATTGAGGTTAATCATATTCAGGTGGTTTGTAATAAAAAAACTTAAGTATTTAAAATATAAATCTACTTAAAAAATTTAACTAAGTTGAAAAATAAACTTTTTTAACCGACTTCAAAAAAGGTTATGTATTCGAACTACATATAAATTTATTTTCTGGCTGTTAACGCATAACATTTTTCTTGTTAATCCGATTGAAATAAATGTTGTTGCAATCGACGCAACTGCTTTATTGGCAAGTAATGTGAGTTTCTGTACAATATATGTAGCAGCGTTAATAAAATCATCAAAAACCGAGATATCTCGCCTTAAAATTTTTAGACCCAATGTACATTATATATTAACACACAGCTATTTATAGCTATGTACAGGTGCACATATACATTAATATACAGCTACGGTAGGGACAGTGGAAATCGTATAATTCTATATACGGTCATAAAATTAAATGGTCTTGATGTCGATTCAATTTTTTTTTTTAAATAATCATTCAAATATTTAAATCACCATTCCTAAAATTTTGTGAAAAATTAAAACCAACAAGGAAGAAATTACTAACTTCCTTAATTGGGTGCCTATTTCAGAAGTCAAAATATGTTTGTGTTTTTATTGAGTGTTTTTTATTTTTTAAGTTTATTTTATTTAAAAAAAAAAAATTAGTTATACTTAAGAGATGGATAGATTTACAAAAAAAAACTTCCCACACAATAAAAAGGAATTTCAAAGAACTACAACGGTGAGATACCTACTACTAGATGGTATAAATCTATAAGAAAAGAAATAGAAAAAACATAAAAAATACTTCAAAGGAGCGTTAAGTAAGTGTTTCATTAATAATTTTTTTAAATGTTCATTGATAATACTTACATATGTATATGTACAATTCTTACAGGATGAACTCGGGGTATATCATTACGTTATTCATTGTATATTATTATTAATTATTATTCTTTACTAAGCTAAAATAACGATACAATTTATGAAAAAGTTTATACAGAATGAAGCACGAAATGATCCAACATTTAGTTTTGTTAAAAAATATTTATTTTAATCGCAATAGAAAAAAAGTAAAATACAACGTGCTTACTATTTATTTATCTGGGAATTATGTTCTGCTTATCACGTGTCTAGTATGACCACCATCACGTCTAGCAACATCTTCAACATGAACTCCTATGTTGTTAATAACTCGACGGTTAATATCCTCGGTTATTTCTTTGCTCGCCTCAATGATCAACGCTCGTAGTCCCATCATTGTACGAGAATGTTTAAGGAAAATATTTTTCTTTAGAAATCCCCAAAGAAAATAATCACACGGATTCAAATCAGGACTGTTCGGGGATAAATTCTGGTCACGCGCAAAAGATTAGAAAATAATAGATTTGAAATGGAAAGTCTTTCATGCTGAAAGTCTAAAACGACATTAGCTGTGTGCGGTCTGGCTCCATCCTGGATGAACCACTCGTTTTCTAATAGAAATCCTTTTACAAAAAACTGAGGAAGAGAATTATTACGCAGCATGTTAAGATAACGTTCACTGTTCACTGTCCAAAAAAGAATGGCCCTCTTCTCTCATGACTTGAGGTAGCGGCCCGTACCGTAATTCTTGGAGATGATGCACCTTTCCATGAAGCACGTGTAGATTTTAGGGATCCCTAAAATACACAATCTGTTTATAAAAAACCTCGTCTAGGTGAAAATTTGTCTCGTCTGAAAACCAAACATTGTTCAACAATACGTCTTGGTACACAACTCATTCAGCGAATGCCATTCTTTGATGTTTGTTGTCAGCCGTTAATTTAGGCAAAACTGTAATGTTTTGCGGATATAAATGCAAATCAGTTATTAAAATTATAAGTCGTGCTGCTGCTTTTCTTGTTATTTTGTACGGACTCCTCACTAACGCTGCTCTGGCAGATTTGACATTCTGTGGAGGACAAACAAATCGGTAGGCCCCTACTTACTTTCAAATACTGAAGCATCACTATTATTTTTTTTTTGTAAAGTCTACGTGTTTTTTAAATGTGGGCGACCACCGAGATGGAAAAGGGGAATACGTCTTTGTGTGTATAACTAAATATACCAATATAATGCTTATTACCTTACTGAGAACAGACAGTAAAAATGCATCAATTTTTCCTGCCAGAAAATTTGTAAACTTATTTGTTAATTTACAATGTGGATCCTGAAATATTTATTTTAGCTGTGACAAAAGTAATGTTGCTTACATTAATATTTACTATATTGATAATGTAGATGAAATCATGTTATTTGTAGATATTACCTGGATTGATTTGAGGTAGGCGCTTATTATCCATGAAAATGTTAATACTATTGTGTAGTAACATCATATTAATGTAAGTGGGCTAACAACCTTTGATTACAGCGCTTGAGACAAAACGTGACATCAATTATTTATTTTGTATAAATTTTAATAATATACAAATAATATGATGCTTGATGCAGAAAATTACAAAAATAGTATCAAATTTATTCCTACAATTATTTTTTGCAAAAATAAAACTGTAATTGTAAACAACATGGTCCTAATGTACCCAATTGCCTTATTTCCCGTTACACCTAAAGGAATAATAATTAAAAGAACTAATAGGAAATTTGGAATTCTTTATTTATAATTGGTTTGCCTTATAAAAAACCATAAGTAAATCTTATGTCAAATATTACGTGAAAGAGATCCATTGATACTCCTCAGAAACAAAACATGTAATGAATAATACATAAATAACCCAAAAATTTGATTTGAGATAAAAAGTAGTCTAAAAGTAATATAATAACAATCGGAATAAAAATACACATAAATAATCGTAGAATCCAAAAAGTAAATAACACATAAGAATAATACTATTAAATAATTGCAAACTCCAACAGTAATTAACACATGATCCGATTAATTAAATAACAAAAAAATAATCTGACAAATTAATCAACATAAAAATAATCTAAAATCCAAGAAATATACAACATAAAATCAGAATTCTACTAAGAGTAAATATATTTTCATCATAATTAATCTATCATAACCCGTTCAAGACACATACCAATCTCTCTGAATTTCTCCATAATCTCAAGTCGTTCATTAACTTCACCACCAGGATCCGATCACGTCAAAAGACATGAAGCCTTTTGAGAAGTCTAAAATCGTCGATATTATCCAACAGATTTAAAGCGAGGTGGTTAATATAAGAGTTAAGTCGAAATATATACATCGAGCTAAGAGGTGCAATCTTTTCGTGAACAAATGGGAACCCAGGTACTAGTGAATCTCAGCAATCTTCACGAACCACGATGGTTGTGCTATGCTCCTTAGAATTTTGTTGTGAAACCTCTGGATGATCTCCACTTTACTGTTACTATTAGTATCACAAAGTTGAATTCCGGACGTCTAGTTTAAAGAACAATTTGTATATTAGCACCTTGTTTGACAGAAAGAGTTGAGATCCTCTACCTAGCAGCCTTAAATCTGACGTCAAACTGCTTCTTTCGTTTCTGTGTGGTTCCTCCATGTCAAGTTGCAATCTACGTGTAATCCTACATAGTGAGCGCTGTTGCAATGTGGAATATCTACATTGTCAAGGGGAACCCGTGGACAAGAAATTTGGAAAAGTTAAAAATAAAAAATTGAATCTGTATAACTGATTTATTAATCAAGCAACGACAACTAAAAAATTATTAATTCTGTATATTTTAAAAGATAAAATTCATCGCAAAATCTAATTTTCTAACAAACCGATTCAAATTACGCTCCGTTTAATTTTGAATTTGTAGAATACCGTATAAGTGTTGCCATCTAACAAAAGCAGGAAACATTAGAACAATAGTCAGACCTGTATAAACCTGCTATCTAGCGGTGAAACAGTGAAAAACTTGAGCCTTTCTTTGACGCGTGCGCTGTAATCATTCTATGAGAGATCGATTGTCGTGAGCGGTGAACCTCTCGAATGGAGTAAAGAGCGATTCTCATTAGAGAGAGAGAACATCACAGAAAAGAGTATGATGACTATGAAAAGAGATGAAATTAGAGGGATTCCTAATAGAAAAATATAACTTACTGTAAATAGAGATGAATGTTTTAAAAGAAACAAAATAATTGAGTAAATTTATAAAATGAATAAAAATATGTTTAAAACGATTCTCATTTTAATAATTAGGTTTATAAATAATATTATTGTAATGGGCATTATAAAAATTAAATATATATAATAAATAAGTTAATTAATAATTATAAATCATAGTTTCATAAAATTTAACCGGAATGGACACCATTAAAAAACGAACAAAACTAAATGTAAAATGTGATTTATTTGCTAACAGAAAAGTCAGCTGAACCAACACCTTACTAAAAATTACAAAAAGTTTGATACAAAATATTATTTTCATACTTGGATGGATTTTATTTGTTATACATCGATTTAATACCAATTGATGAGAATTCAAAATAAAATGTTAATTTATTTATATATCCAATAAATTTCTTCCGCCCACATGAATATATAACAGAATATTTTTTTTTATTTAAATAAAAAATTAAGAAACAGTATTGCTTAAAATAATTTTGGCATTTTGATTAAAGTGAAGTTTAAACTAAATTAAAATTTAAGATGAAATTTCATAAACCGTTTTCTTCAAAACGGCTTGAAGGAGGATTTTGATTTTATTTTGTTTTAGTAAAAAAATTATCATCTGAAATCGTAGGAAAATCATAGGAATATTTAGGTTTGGAACGTCCAGTCGGTTCAACCTTGTAATATCATCCCCATTGTCTAGTAGGTTTACTGCCAAGTGATTTGCGTGGTAATTAAACCGAAGTTCATACTTTGAACTGAAACGTTATGTCACCTCTCCCACAGACCGTAATCCTAAATAATCCTGGATCTCATTGTTTCTTGAAAAGCAAGGTGTCTCTGTTATACACCTCGCCAGCTTATTTTGGAACCGCAGTAAGATGTTGACGTCGCTTCTGCTTGCGGTGCCCCGTAGTTCGATTCAGTAGGTCCAGATAAGTTTTAGAATTGTTGAATATATTAGCAGCTTATTAGACAAGGACAGACGAGAACATCTGCCCAACAACCAGAACATTTCCTTGTACTTAATCTCAAGTTACCTGCTCTTCTCATTTATATGAATTTTCCACGTTAGTCGACGATCGAGGTGTAAACCTAGGTACTTCAAACTCTTAGTTTGCGAAATTGCAATGCCACCAAAGAGTACCGGTGGACAGTCACTTCTCCTCATCGTCAATGTCATGTGGTTAAGTTTTGCGTGGATAACACGTATTCTCCATGAACTTAACCATTTGTTGATTAAATCCAATTCAAATTGTAGGCTATTCGATGCTATATTTGGGCTGGCATTAACAACGAGAACAGCTGTGATATCCGCAAAGGAAGCGACAGTAACCTTGTCTCAGTAAAAATGGAGTATAACACGGGAACCAACAAAAACCCTGAAAAATTACCGACTTAATTTCGATGAACGTGGAAAACTTTTAGTTATATTTTACCTAAGGTAAACGTCCTTCTAGGTGGCCGCGTAGAATAAGACAATTTAGCTAAGGAAGGCTTATCTTTAATTTATGCAAAAGGTCAAGGTGCTAGATCTTGTCAAAGGCCTGAGGATGTCTAAAAAGGCTGCCAAACAGTATTTTTTCTCTTCAAGGCTTCTCCTGATTACGTTTACGAGCCTGTGCGTTTACTCGATAGTGGAATGCCCACAATGGAAACCGAAGTGATGGTCAGGAATAACACGGCCAAGTTCCAAAACAGGCCACATCCTCCGAAGGAACAACCTTTTAAATATCTTCGGTAGAATAGGTAACTGGTTTATTGGTCTGCATGAAGCGAAATCATTGCCTGGTTCTGGCCATGACTATTTGCAAAGCTTTCAACTCCGTTGGGAAGTATGTTGTAATAATAAAATTAACAGATATATATAAATTTAAATTGAAATCTAAGACGAGGATCAAAACAAAATAATAAAAATTATTGATGTAATTTTTTCTTCAAAACGTTATGCGTTAATTTGTGTAAATAAATATATGTTCAAATTCAGGTTAAAAAAAATAAGTAACTGGATCTAATTTTTATGAAATTATGACATATATATTACTCGAGAAACGATTTATCTAATGAGACAAAGGTTAAATGATTAAAGACAATATCAGAAGTATTCTTCACACAGTGAAATAATTTTTTTCATAAGATTTATCATAAAAAAATTAATCTATGATTTAAGATTTATCCAGACAAATCACGTAATACATATCTACTATTTGGTGTACATCAAACAATATCTAAATTAGTAAAATTTGTCGAGTTGTTTTGTCTTCTTACTATCTTACATGGAGAGACAAAATGTATTTCTTAAAATACAGTCGACTGATACTAACAACAAGCAATTCCTGCCAATTTATGTTAAAATGAAAAGTAAACGTACGCCGAAAATGCACGCTAATATTTTTAATAATATTCGAAGGATTTTAGTAACTATTTCAATCGATTAGAATTACTTAAAACAAAATAATAGGAGGTTGACCTGTAAAATGGTACGATCCACTACAAAATCACTTGAATTTCTTTTTATCGAGGAATCTGGGGGTATAGTATAGCTAAATAGGAGAAGGAGAGTAAGGGAATGAAAATGTAGCGATACTACTCTTAAATGATGAAGTTATGTATTCTTTCATGTAAAAGCTCCATGACAGAATTTTCATTTTTTAAAAGGATGAAGAGCTTTTATGGTTAATCAGAGGGACGATTGTTTTGGTGACACAACTATAGATATCTAAGACATATAGAATTGAATCGAGGTACAGTACTAAAAGAAAAAAAAAAGAGCTACGTTTACACCAGTCCTGCAACAACAAATATCCTAGAATCCTGAAATGTGTTTATAAAATGGAAGTATGATATTTACGATAAAACTATTTCCGATTATTCGTTAACTACATTTCGTAAAATGTAATTTACAAAAAAAAAAAAATTGAGCAATAATGTTAATAAGATTAATTGGGATAAGTCCTCCTAACACACATTATGATATTAAAGATATTAAATATTTGTCTCATCAACTCATCCTAAGATACATAATGCGAAAATAGATTCGGTTGAGAGAATTTGAAAAGGAGATAAATAAATTCATTGAAGTTTAAAAAAAAAAAAAATCCCGGAAATTTGTTATAATTTGGAATTTAATCAATATATGAACAAGGAATGGATGTGCTTATGATCTCGTTCAATAATACTGCGCAAGTTAACCTGAAATTTTCAGAATTCAATATAAATTAACAAAATTTTAAACACGCTCAAGATAAAAACGTACGTGATCGTTGTTAACATAAATTATTTGCATCCTTATAACAATTCATAATTATTCACTTAAAATTCAAAATGGAATTAAGTGAGTAAATCATAGGAAAAGAAATATGAAATAAAAAAAATAAAACTATGTACGAGTAATATTTCTTTTCAGGATAGACACGCTTACAATTCAATAAAACTGCCTTTTGTACAAGTTTTTTTTTTCTGTATAAAAAATGCTTAGGCCATATAGGGGAACATTTACAATGTATGACCATTTAGAAGATATAAGTGTGGTATGTGCTGACCCTTTGAACAAAATCTCTAGATATCACGTCTATATAATATGTAAGATAGAGACGAAAAATAAAAACCTAGCACAGCCGCGACAACGCAAAACGGCAAGCCATTCAGTTCGCCTCCCTAAATCCCTCACCCTATCGGCCCGAGGGACAGATGAAGACATATAGAGGAGTAAAGATCCAGATAAAACATTTAAATAAGAGAACATATTGCAGTATAAGAGAACATTCCGTATACGAGACAAGAGTATAGTGCATATGGCGGTAACTGCCGTGCTAGTGAACTGTTTTAGACATTTTTCATTTCGCAAAGTAATATACATGTGCACAGATTGTAGTAAGAATCTAACATTATGAATATACAACATATTGAATTTACTGAAAATAATATTACTTTGGTCACTTATAGCCCAACATGTACTACTACATTTATGCTGTTTATTATTATTAATATTTTATAGAAATAGTTCAGCTTGTTGTTACCATATTTATCGATTTGAATTAAACAAACGATTTATTTTCATATAAGTTTTTAAAAGTATTTTAAAAATATTAAATTTATATAAATTATTTACGGTGAAAATACACATTATTATTAAATAAACGCTAATGTATTAAAATTAAATAATATATTTATTTCTAACAAGTACGGCTAAATATTCGTATCATGTATTGACTCATTAGGTTTAAGAAATTTTGAGGCGGTTTTATAGCCTTAATTCGTGTGTCCTAAATTTGACAGATAAGTAGATATAATTTAAAAAAATATAGGTAGGAAGTTGGACTATTTTAAAGTACGAAATTATTCTAAGGTATTCCTATAATTGACCAAAAAAAAGAATAACAATTTTTTTTTAAATATTTGATATTAAAGCACGAATTTAAAAAAATATATATCATTTAAATGATGTTGATTTGATGTTTATATAATGTAAAAACATCAAATCATGATAATTGATGTATATATTAATTGAAATTTTAAGTCGTATTATTTTACTAACTATTTTCATCTATCCTACTCTATTAGAAAAAATAATGAAATATGGAAATTTGAAGATTTCTGTAGTTTAATAATTTTAAAATGTTTTTATGTTTCTTAATGTAGTAATTTTTAAATACTTTCACACTTAAAAGTGAAATAAAATACCGTAAAAATGTTTAGTAAAATGAGAATTTTTGGGTTCTTTGTTTTTTGGGTAGTTAGTTCTTTCATTTTCACCAACTGGTGAAAAGCAAAATTCTATTAAACCCAAGAATTCTACGGTATTATTTCCTACTTATACTGAAAAAATGCTAGTAGTGCCGTTGCCTTCCTGTAATCTGGAGGCAAATTTATTTCAATGGTATACGCAGTCATTAGTATTAAAATGTTTCTTAGAAAGTGGAATTGGTTATTTAGATCCATAACCTGCACAATCTGTGACAATTTTTATTCTTATTAAACTTAATGATTTTGCATTACAAAAGAATTTGTATCCAGACAGGAATGTAAAACTATATTTTTTGAAAGACTTGGTAAAATTTAACAGGATGTAACAGAATAAAAAAGGCTACGCCTTTTAACTCTTTACGGAACATCTATGAATTTAGCTAATGAAAAAAGAAAATTTCGAATCAGAGAATTACAAAATAACAAAACGTTTTACATTATCCTTAAACACTGATAGAGTAAATCAAACAGATTTGCGAAATAATAATTGTATAAAACGTTATGTAAGAACTGTAAATTTTAAGCATCCCGTGATCTACGCATGAAATTAAATGTTTATTTTGTATAAATATGATTAAAGTTTTTATTGTTTTTTTTCTTTTAATTATATGAACTTTTTTATATTATACTTTATAAATAATATTAATGTAATCATTCCCTTAAACGTAACCGACTGGCGACTTATTTACACATTCTTTCTTTAAATAAACAATCATTACAATATATAACATATTATACAATTTTAATGATTTATTTACTCAATATATAGAATATTGTTTATCAGAAATAATAAAATGAAATAATAGTTCAAAAGAAACTCTTTGAATAGATAAAAATATTTTGCAAGAATCAACTGTTTTAGTATTATTATATTGAATCAGCATCTGGTGTGTTATGTACTATTATTATCTTTTAACAGTGATTGAGTAACAAAACAATAGTTTTCAGATTCAATCATCATTCTTTATCTTTTTTTAGCCTCCGGGACCACCGTTATGTATTAATTCAGAGGATGAGATGAAGACAATTTTTGTAGCGTATGAAAGTGCCATGCCTGACGGGGATTCGAACCCGGGACCTCCGGATGAAAGGCCGAAACGCTACCACTTGTGTCACGGTGGCCGGCTTAATCATCATTCTTAAACTAGATTTACTTCTTTTTTTTCTTATTCTTTATTTGCCTCGCCCCCCAGAGTCGTTCACATACTCAAACAGAAACTCAGCTCTGAGGTATGCCATTGCCTCAAACCACCTAGGCAATAAGCCTAGGCCCGGCTATGCCGTTCCCAAGGTCCCAACCAGGCAGCCGGGATTCGGTCTTTTCTTGCCATGCCTCAAATAAGGAGACCCCCGAGGGGGTACCCTCACCTGGAACCCGGTCTTAAGTAAACGAGTTTTACTTAATTCTTAATGAGTAACTTCCTGTTTGAGTAAAAATTAATTTATCTAAACAGACAATTATTTTCATTAACAAAGATTATACTTTACAAATAACAAAGTATTATTTATTAATGATAATAAAGCAGCAAATTCAGTTACTTCCAAAAATTATTCAATTTATCCCAATTACGAAAAATCGGGAATGCAAAATATATTATTAAGCATCAATGTCATACTATTACATTACAACTAAATTCGAAATTTTAATTTCGAATTAATAATTTTAAATTTATTTCAAGAATATCTGAAAAATCATTATTTTACTGCAGGTTAAGCCAACCGGTAACGTTTGAAAGGAAACATTTTTTTTATCGAATTATAAAAAAAAAAAAAATTATTTCGTACATGAATTTCTTGTTTATGCAAATTTAAGTTATAAAATATTTGATACGACTTTTTTTTATTTTTCTACTTTACCAATACAAATAATATTTTCATGAATCTGAACTATAAGATATTGTAAAAAGTAGAATCTCCAGATTTACAAAAACCAAGCACATATATGACAAACGTAAAAGTAGTAGTTGTGTCCTTCCTACGCCGAACCGACATAAATATTGTACTTTATCTATTAACGGTAAAAATTAAAATAAAAGTGCTAAATATTTAGCATATTTTACCATTTTTTAAAATGATTATATACTCGTATTTTAATCACAAAATGCATGTTATTGTGAACAATGAATTGTACATAATTTAACAGCGTTAGTTCGAGTATAATAGTAATCTTTTTTTAATGAATTTTTAAAGAAAATACTTAAAAAACCATATTTCAAGCTTACATGCAAAATAAACGAAAAATAGATGATTAAAATAAGAAATTTTATTAAAAATATAATTTTAAAAAGAAATATATAAATATAAAAATGGAGAAACTGGAATGGTTATCGGTTTGAAAAAACAAATCATTAAAAAAATTGACAAAATTTAATGATTATTTATTTATTTATGCATTGTAGGTTACAGAGTTAACAGCAGTGACATGATGTCAACAGTACTCTGCAGAGATGCCAAGGCGTCTGTGCGCA
Source organism: Lycorma delicatula (assembly GCF_047948215.1). Taxonomy (NCBI): domain Eukaryota; kingdom Metazoa; phylum Arthropoda; class Insecta; order Hemiptera; family Fulgoridae; genus Lycorma; species Lycorma delicatula. Next base: position 73,990,220 of record NC_134459.1, on the reverse strand, counting down.
GTCTGGCGTGTAATTGTAAATGTACCGGTAAATGTGTAGTCTTGAACAGAATTAGGCGGACCATTCCTGTGACGTGTGTTAATTGAAACCCAACCACCAAAGAACATCGGTGTCCACATTACATTATTTGAAGATAATGTAATGATGTGTGTGTGTGTGTGTGTGTGTGTGAGAGAGAGAGAGAGAGAGAGAGAGAGAGAGAGAGAGAGAGAGAGAGAGAGAGAGAGAGAGAGAGAGAGAGAGAGAGAGAGAGTATATTAATGTAAATTATAATTTATTTATAATAGATAAAAAACCAAACAAAAAATAATTCATTCGGATGTATCAGGAGATTATTATGTACGCTTGTTTACTACCATTCAACGTTTAATGAATGTACTGTAGCCGCATTTGTATACAGCTAATCATAAAACTGGAGAGATCAACTAAATAATGCTACAAATTTACTTTTATATTTTAATTGTAGCGTACAGTATCTATTATGGACAATGTACTTTTTGATTAAATGTTTGAAATGAAAACAAGCATAACTAAAACCAAAATACATATAACATGTATATTATAGTATAAAAATATTTACGGTAGAATTACGTAAAATAGAAAACAAATAATTCAGGTTTAATTATTTTGTATTAATCATAGGAATGATGTGTATCTTAAGAGCTAAATTGGATACTACCGGGCTTCTATACTGGAGTCTATATATATATATATATATATATATATATATATATATATATATATGTATATAGATTTTATATAAAATGAAATACACTTGCTAGATTTTGTAATGTTTTGTTGAATACTGAAGATAAACATATGTCTAAGTTACCTTTTAAGGTACATTTTAAAGAAAGAAAATTTTGCATACTAGAATTGAATTTTATTCTTCTGTCATCTTTCAGTATCACACCTACCACAACGTGGATTTAAATCATAAATATTCCCTCATTTTAAATCATTATATACAAAATTAAATTTACTGAAAACTGGTTCCTACTTGGAATGCTGCGTTCCAGATTCGTTTTGATAAATTGTTAATCAATTTTTTTTCTTTTCGTTTTTCTTTTTATAAAGGATTTTATAAGACAGTAAATACTATCTTAGACTTGCAACAATCAAAAATGGATCGTACATTAATAAAAACCGAAGTGTTATAAAATGGAATAGGAAGCTAAGTTCATAAGTATACAAAAATATTTGTAAATAATGACTTGACAAAATGTGAAAAAAGATAGCTTAAAATCTTTTTTATACGTAATAATAAAACTTCTAATGGAACTTGTTTTATTTTTCGTGATTTATTAAATTTAAAAAAGATAATATGTAGTAATAAAAAAATTTCTTTTTTACTAAATAAAATAAAAATAAATTTAACTTAGAGTATTATGACATGATGAAGCAGTAAAAAATTATTTATATATCATAATATAATGAGATGTATATACTGATACAACGATACTGAAAATAAATTCCCCCGAGGTAAAAAAGTTGTCTTTAAACTGCTTATAACATCTTTATATTTATACTTACAAAGCCTATTTTAGAACATGCAACAGGAAATATCATAAAACTATTTTTATTCAGTTATTAATCTCAATAAAAATGATTATAAAAAACAACATCCATTTTTAATGAGTTAAACTAAAATTCTGTTACCTTTCACCGTTTAGTTTTATTAAATCAAAATACTAATAATACAACAAAAAATATTTAAAAAACTATTAATTAAATAACTTTATTAATTATGAAAATTAAAACTACTGGAATTATGAGATAACATCACATTTAATTACTTATGTATTTTTGTGAAATGACGTCAGGTCTTCAGTTATCCATCATAATAACTAAAAATTAATTTTCAGTTCACTAACCTGAAAAAAATAAAAAAATGCGATTAGTTAATCTTATTTAGGAAAACTAAACGATTAAAATATCTGACTATAACAAAAATGTGTACATTCAAACAAAAATGTATTACTAAATAAAATATATTGTGTACAGTTGTAGGTATTACAAATACATTCTTTGTAGAATTCAGAAGGAAAAAACTACTCGCGTGTATTCCGATGATACTTGGCTAGCCAAAAACAATTGTCGTAGAAATTAGTTGTTTCACTCGTAAATGTCAAGAACGACTATAATGGCAACAAAATAACTTACACTTAATCTTTTAGACAACAAAACAAGGGACTTAATTAGATTACATGTCATGTTTTTGTATCTTTATAATAGCTAAAACTAAATGTAACATTTTGTTAATATTTTAATATAGTTATCAATAAAAAAAATCTTATAGTGTAAATGTTGTATTCTTTTCTTTGACATACTGAAACGAACGCTTTATATAGTAATTCGTAAGAATTTAGCATTAAAAAATAACGGAATAAATTCCTAGTATAGTATGAATATATTTTTAATTAATACTTTACTTCGTTATTTTACGTTAAAAAATGTATAATATATCATCGGTTGTTGAATAAAAATAAAAAAGATATTGTTTTTAATTAAGACAACATCTGACTTTAAATATGATTGACTTTAACATTTAAAAAAGATTTGACTTTTAAAAAGGTAAACTTTACATTATCATATGTACACATGAATAACTTTGTTAAAAATACCCAATTCTAACTAGTTCAGCTTATTAAATTGAACTTCTATATCCCGAATTTATTTATTTATATATTAACCGGAATTGTGAAAAATACTTTGCATGAATTTTGATTTTTGATCAATACATATTTTTCAGTGAAAAAAATTATAAAATATTTCTATATATATATGTGTGTGTATATGTAATAAATATTTCCTGACTGAGTGATTCATCAACGCCCAGCAAAAACTGCTGAAGATAAATTGATGAACATTTGTTATGCACGTTCTTCTTCCGGTGTTGTGCACACTAAGAAAGGATTTTCTAAGAATCTAAATTTAAAGCGTTAAAATGGAGTAACAATGAAATTTACTATTTTTTTTTTAATTTCTAGATAACAAATGAAGATATAAACTTGATTTATGGAGTGGTAGTTTTTATATAAATATAAAAAAAACAATTATTCGAAATACAACCTTGAAAGGGGGTTAAGAAAGGTAGAAAATATTGAACAATGTTTGAAAATTTTCCCCATTTCCGACTATACTAAACCATTCATTCGGTTTACGCTTGCAAATACTTATACGATAAATATCTAAAAACATTTTCGAATTTTTTAAATTCTAATATTTTAAGGGGTAAAAAACATATTGTGTTGTACATTTTGCCGTTTTATGGTACCTCTAATGAATGAATCCTTATGAGATTTGGTAACATTGTAATTGCAATTTATGTTCCTAATTCTGATTATGTGTTTCACGGGCGAAGCCGCGATGGAAATCTAAAAGCCAATTAGTGGGTCCTGTACTGAATAAATTGTTACACTGAAGAAATTATAGCATACTGATAGGTTTTATAAACTGAACAGGATTTAAATTTATTTGTCATTATTATTCTCACAAACATTAGATTAATGAACACGAGAGATCCTGGGTAGTCGAGAAGGGTTGGTTTCGCTCCCCTGATCGGTTGAACATTCCCTAACAGCGACGGTAAACGCAAGTAATCATACAGCGAGGGCGAAATCGTGGCGGAGATACTAGAATATTTATAATTGATATCTTAAAAGGTACAGCCAAAGAGAATAAATATAAAATAGGGAAAAAATTTGAAAAAATTTCTATAATAGTTAAGTTAAGAAATATAGAGTTTTTGTGCTTATTAAAATGAGTTTTCAATCAATGATAATGTTCTATTGTTAAACGAGCTAAAGTGAATAATTCTAACTGTTAGAATTTTGGCTTAAACGATGAGGTAGTATTATGTAAATATTAATGAAGTTGGAATATAAATTCGGAAATCAAAACACAGTATTAAAGATAAAGCAGTTTACAGCGCTTACTGTTGCAGATGATTTTTGTTAAATTTTGTGTTATTTTTAAATATATTAGCTTTCTGAATGAAGCAATCAATAGATTTCAATCACTAAAATCGAATTTTTATAACTATAAGCACGATTTTTCTTTCAAATTATTTTTAATAATTTAATAACATATAATCAAATCTTACACTCTAGTTTTTATTTAAAATTTACATTTGATGTCTAACGAAAAAAAACAATTAATATAAAAAAAACAACATAAAACAATACTTATTGATAATATGAATTATAATTTTTAATATATTATTATTAAATTTTAAGACAATGAAACTGAAAATATTCCCTTGTAACGGCATCACTGATTTCATCCCGCCTCCGTAACCATAGCAACTTAAAACCGACGTTGCTTGGCGACCATCACACTATAAATTTCTTCTCAAATATCTCCAATTGGTTAGAACCTTTTCAAATAACAGCCAAGCAAGCCTTGCGCCGCTTAGTCGAAATGTTTAAAACTCAACTCTTGACTATCCTCTCACACCCACTTTCCCATTTTCCCAGTTTTGTTTCTTTACTTTTACTGGCTAATGTCCCAAACAGTCTCTGCTATCTACGCACACTTTCCCTCTTTTCATTGGAATACATTAATTATTTAAATATTATATAAACCTTTGCCAAAATTATGCGATTGTGTGTGTGTGTGTGTGTGTATATATATATATAAACACATCTTACATATTTTACAGCATCATATATTTACTGATCGTAATAATAACATTGATATCAGTTTCTAAAATGTAATATGTGAAAGAAATTTTTAAATATTTCCTAAATAAATTATGAAAGTTCTTTTATTCGTCGTGTTAACTTTAACTAAAAAGTAGGTCATGTAGTACTGCATATTAGAAACGAGTCTGGAAAGATGGAAGTTTCATATTTCGTAATATTTTTTTTAACAAATATTTAGTTAATGTTAATTACCAAAATTTTAAGTTAAGAAATGTATTTATTGTAGAAAGATTGGAAGTCAAGATTGATAAAGAATAAATTTAAGATACTTCAGTTGCTAATATAAAATAGCAGACATACGAGATATTTATTTAAACTTTGAAATGTTCAATAAAGAACTTTTGAAATAAGTAGTTACTTTTTATAAATGTATTTTATCTTTAAAATTAAAAATACTATTATTTTAAAATTATCAGTGTTATTTTACTCGTATCTAAATAATATTTAATTCCCGTGGCAATTAATCTGCTTTTTTGAGTTTCATCCGATTTCATATGCTAAACTGCTGAGTAAGCAATGAAAAATATCTTCCTTAGAGCTATCCATTATTAGATTAATGCGAAAAAAATTTTGAACTTCATGTATCACAAATCTAGTTCATTTAGGCCTACATAATAAATAAATAAATAAATATATATGTATATTTATACATACATTGATTTATACTATGTGACCTTTTAATATGAGCGTGACGCATGTAACGCTCTTGAAGTATAAAGGACACATATCAATGTTACTTTCTTAATGGATATTGATGTTTACTATAAAATCAGTCCATACAGGGAACAGAGTAAAGGTACCACTTGTACAGTCAAAAAATGATTGTCTAGGCATGCCGATGTGCATCAGTGTATTTAATTCAGTAATGATGGCAACGGGAAACTACTTCATTCCTCATGATTTCAGTAAGCCTGGTATGTGTTGCTTATTACCTCAAGTATTGGTATGCTAGTTTCGGAAGTGTGTTATATCTCAGATGTATCAGATTACCCAAACCTTTTTTGATTTTGGGACTTACAATAGGTATTATACAGACTGAAATATTAAAAATCTTTAGGGAGGATAAAATATACTTCATAAAAATGTTGAAATAAGTTTCAAACGGTATATTTTTCTGAAAAAATATACACTAGTTACCATTTTTACTATTCAACTACTAATATCCGTTCTCCGAAATTACAAGGGTTCAATGTTAAAATAATAATGATGATATGACCATAATAGCCTAAGTTATTTACGTATTTTATTCGTTGAAGTTTGAGAACATTATTATCTCATAGTAATGCCTAGGATTTAACAAAATTAACTGGTAAACAGAAATTAGGTTTCCGGTCTGTTGTAAAGCAGAATAATTTTTCTGGGTTAGAATACTAGTTGGGTTAGAATTTTTCAAAAATTATAAAAAAATTGATTAATTAAAATAGGAATAGACCAACTGTAACATGACGTGCAATCGGCCTGTTGACCGAAGAGAGAATAGAAATATAAATAATTAAATAACTAATACAAAATATATATGCCGATCTCCATGACGGAGTGGTAGCGTCTCGGCCTTTCATCCGAGTCTGAATCTTGGACAGGAATGGTATTTTTCAAACGTTATAAAATTTCAATTTCATATTCCCATGCACAATCTTCCAGCTTTTACGGTAAATTTATCATAAAAAATAATTTTAAGAAAAAGTGTTACTTTCTGATAAACATATTTTGTGTTCGTTAAATTCTTTCACAGAGCCTACTTTCGGAATTTTTTTAATTGTAATATATATTATTACTGGTCTCGCGAGATTTGTAAACGATACTTGACCTTGTGTGCGCAAAGCAGAAAGAATGGAGGATTAAAGTTAATCAGGGTAAATCGAAGCAGGTCAAATTTACCATGTGTGTGTGAACATGGACGGTGCCTTGATCTCACAAAAAAAAATGCGTCGTACCAAGGACTGCACCTAGATCTGAGCACAGTATTTCAGGATCCCTAAAAGGTGGCCATGTTGAGTAAAAATGAAGTCGCTAAATGGGATACTTCTTATAGACAGTGCTGTTTGACAGATAAGAAAACATATTACGTAAGTAGATAATGGCACAATTAAGCCTGTTATTCAAAGTTAATAATCAACGCTGTAAGGTAGTTAATTGTTATAGTCGAGAGTGACAAGTGATAAGTGAAGTTCAAAACAGTGTTAAAACTAATTTATTAAATCGATTTTGATTCTGCAAATGGAATCATCTCAGAAAAGATGGTAAAATAAATATTATAAGCTGAAATTGATTTATAATCCTGTAGTTACACAATTTTCAAATAAAAACAGTGAATAAAATTAGACTTTTCTGTTTAATAATTTTAATTTATATATATTCGTGTCAAAAATTCTGTTTTTACTTTTAGAATAACTGAACACAAGCGAAATATATAAAAATTGTATCCATTTTCAATAATTATTGAAAAAATCTAATTAAAGTTTATGTGAACATGAAATTTATACAGTAAAGTTTCAAGAAATGCAACTGCGACAGCGCTAAATTTTGTAGAATTGTATCATTGGTACTACATGTCTATCACGGTGCACAAAGTATTATTGAACGGCAAGGATATTATTAATAAAACTATCTTACCATCAGGAAATTATCAGAAGAAGCGCATGAATCATCTGATAAGTACTTCAAAGTGTTTCGTGAAACATGTCACGAAAATGCTCTCGAGAGAAAATTTTGAAGGATGTTTAGTTGAGGCTACTAGTCCACCCTGATCCATTAATCAGAAACTTACGAACGCTTTTAAAAAAAAAAGTTTTCGCTGCTTATTACCAAAAGCTCAAGTCATGCTTATTTCGTCAAATTTGGGTATTGAAGATCAAGGATGTCATCTTGAGGGTAAGATAAACTCACTACCTACTTCGGCTGCAGATGACGAATATAATTGCGATATTTTTTTTTGATGAACGTAACGAACAACAAATACAATTATATCTATACTATAAAGAAAATTTATATAAATTTATTTATCTATATAAAGAGAAATAAGGTTTACTTTGTTCGGAATAAACAAAAAATTACCCAATCTTTCGCAACTAATTTTTTACCCATTTTTCTTGCCGTAATCGAGAAGGTTTTTGGATTTATTTCATCTCGATAAATGCCCAATTTATATATATATATATATATATATATATATATATATATATAAATAGTAGTGGAGATTTTCCGGTTGAAGTAAAAACTTTAATGAAGTGTGAGCTGGGTTTGAATTGATTGATTGATTGATTATGAAAATCTAAAAATCAATTTTTAGATTTTTTGAGTTTCATTCCGAGATTCAAGGGTTGTAATTGAATTCTGAATTACTTTTTTCTTGAAACCCTGTTATTTTTTTCTCGGTAACAAATGAAGAAATCGATTTGATTTTTTGTGAGTGTAATCTTCATGTCAATAAACAATTGAGAGATTTCTGAAGTTCGAGTTTCAAATGGGATGAATATAGGTAAAAAAAAAAGTTTGAACAATGATTGTGAATTTTTCAATCCAGACTGTAGTAAACGAGATACTCAGTAGATTTGGGTTTGCAGATACTCTGTAGATAAATATTACAAATCATTTTCGGGTTCTTTTAATTTCGATTTTGTTTAAGGGGTGCGAAGGTATGGCTTCTAACGGTAGAAGCCATACCGTTACTGTATGTACCGTTACTGTATGTGTGACGATTCACGGTTACTTGACTAATAAACAGAAAACAAAAAGATAGGTCACTACAGGAAACGCAAGTAACTATATAGTGCAAGCGAAACTGCGATGGGAAGGTAGTATAAATATATATATATTAATATTTTTATTATATATTAGTGATATACAATACACACACACACACACACACACACACACACACACACACACACACACACACACACACACACACACACACATATATATATATATATATATATATATATATATATATATACGCACGCACGCACGCAGACACACACACACAGCACAGCACATCAAAACCACCACTTTTAAATGTATTTTATTGAAAAAAGAATATAAAATAAATAACTTTAGAAACCTATTACCGTACGATTAAATTTTTTGCACCATTACGAAAAAAATATATAATTAGAATAATGAAATTTATAGAATATAAATATTTCTGTACTTGATTAAAAAATACTTTAATGTTTTATGCAATTGTAAAAAAAGAAAACCTTTTTCAATATAACCAATATCTGCAAACGTATTAAGAATGTATGCTTAGCAGTTTAAGGAAAAAGAATAAATACCCATGATTTTTAGGTGAAATTTTTATTCAATATCATAAAAAACAAATCAATAACTTTCCAAAATATCTTCGCAATACGATTGAGTTTATCAAACCTAATAACGATGTTCATTAGTAACTTGAATAGTAAAAAACTTGAATAAATACCTCTTTTGACATGAGAATTTCCATTTCAGGGTATTATTATACAAAATAATAAATTTTGCAAAATTTTGTTATATGTGGATGGTTTTACTTATTAGATATAATTTATTAAAAATACTGGAACCGTATCTATGTACATAAATCTCTGCCTTCGTTTAAAAAGATTTTTTATTCGCAAGTAATACCGAAAGTTGCAAATTTTTGCAAACCATTCAAAAATGTTCACTAAAAATTCGTTATCAGTAACCTCGAAAACTTATAACAAATTTTGTATTAATCGAATACCATTCTTGTGCTACGATTTTTTAGCGATCCTGAACCACTGTTCGCTATCTGACCTGTAAGTGCTATGTGAGGATGAAAAAAATACTGAACGCGAAGTCTAGGGAACTGCATTGGTTGCTGAGGAGAAACTCACACATTGTCTAATTAATTTCTGATTTTCAAAGCTATCCTACAACCAATCTGTAATTATGGTGTTGCGGGGAAGAACAAGTTATCATAACGTAGATATCATACAACGCATCCAAAACAAGGTAACGAGAACAATTGAAGAGATACTATGATTCACATGGGACAAGATTCACGAATATCTGGGGCTTCCAACGGTTCGTGAGGTGTGAACACAGATGACAACAATCTAGAAAATCACGACATACACTTAGCGATTGATTTGTTTGATAACAGTAGAGACGACCGAAGGTAAAGACGTCTCCTATGCTTGACTTAGAAACTAAGTTTACGGTTATTATCGCCAAATCTAGTGACGTTATTTCTGTTTACTTCTATACTTTTTTTGTTTATAGCTACAAGTTATTTTGATCTTGTAAATCTCCATATTGTTATATGTCTATAAACTAGCTATCATATGATTATTTCTTTGTTTTTATTGACTATTTATCTGTTTATAGCTTGTTTTTATAGATTAATATGTAAAAGCAAATGTATTGTTTTACTAATGAATTTTAAAAACATTACTTACTGATAACTTTGGTTATAGATTTAGTTATGAGAGTTTCTTAAGAATCGCCTTTCATATCCTTATTATCAATTTACTTATGGTTCCAAATAAAGAAAGATATATATATATATATATATATATATATATATATATATATATATAAAAATATACAAAATATTATTATTATTAAAATCATAAATGAAACATTTTTAAAAATGTAGGGATATAATTTTACTGTTTTAGTCATTGAAATAAGTGGTAATAGGTGATAACTACCAATATATACTACTGTAAAATTCTAAAATTTAATTATTATCCATTTAACTTATTAAAATTAAAAACATCTCTTCCACAGAAATAAATATACCTGTGAATGTACTTACCGGATAAAAAAAATAAATTATTAAGATAAATTTTAAAAATAAACAAATATATTTAACTGTTGCGATGTTATTTATTAAACTATACTGTAATGCAACTATTCTTAAGTGAAATATACTAAAGCCCACCAGGCTGGTCTAGTGGTTAACTCATCATCGCAAATCAGCTGATTTCGAAGTTGAGAGTTCTAAATCCTAGTAAAGTCAGTTATTTTTGCACGGATTTAAATACTAGATCGTGGATACCGTGTTCTTTGGTGGTTGGGTTTCAATTAATCGCATATTTCAGAAATGGTTGACCTGAGATGGTACAAAACTACGCTTCATTTGCACTCATACATATCATTCTCATTCATCCTCTGAAGTAATGTCTTACGGTGGTTCCGGAGTCTAAACAGAAAAGGAGAGTGAAGTAAAATATAGTGTGTTTAGTTACTTTCAAAGTATCTAAGAAGTGATATCAATTAACAATCCAACAATTTTTTTTTTTTAATGAAATTAGCGATATTCTACGTCCTTATCCGATGGAATAATTTTGTTTTATTTGCGTAAAATATTTTCCGTCTGAACTGTTACAAAATTTATCAATTACGGTCACAGTCATTGGAAAATACAAAATAATTTATTTTTGTTAATTTTTACCCTTTTATAAAATATATTTATTTATAAATTATACATAAGTATTGAATCGAGTGGTTTGTGGTTGATTTCACATTGAATCAGTCGTTGAAAGAATTACGATAAATTTCTATAGAATATATAATTAAAGTATACATTAAGTTTTACATTTACCTTCGTATTTATTTAACTGTATTAAAATTAATGATTATGGTTTTAAAAAGTAAATATCGATTAAAGAAAAATAAAACAGTAAAATGTTGTAAAGACAGTGCACGCTAAGTTGCATGATTCACAGTAAATATATATATTTTTTTTTACATTAAAAAACAAGTACCCTCTCTGATTTGAATGTATTTTAGAAAAAAAAAAATGAAGTGTTAATTTAATATCAAGAAATTTATGGCTTACTTATTTTTCATAAAATAGGAAAATCTTGAAATTTTTTTACTATTAGATATAATTTGTAAAATACAACAACCAGCGCAATTATTAAGCATAACTTCTGAACGATGAATAAAATCATTACTACGCTAAATAGCCTTTCTTTAAATGTTTCTGAATTTTCAAAAAAAAGTATATTTAATTTTGTATATTTACACTGAGAAGTGTTAATTATTGAAAATTAAAACTAGATTTGATACGTTAAGTAATTTTTACGTAATGAATCAGAAAAAAAACAACATAAAATGAATTGAGAATCGATTTAATTATTACTATAAACAACAAAAATTTAGGTCCATGCATTACGATTGAAAAACATATTATACATGAAAATCTATGAAAGCTATAAATTAAACATTTAAAAGAATAAACAATATGTTATTCAAAAAAAAATAGAGAACGGGAAATAATACATGGCTGTCAACTCATTGGGGAATAACTTGTAATAAGCTTACTGAGACGTAGCGTAATGTGTCACAGAGTAGGTTTCTTAAGAATGTTTTTATTTACTATTTTTTTTTTTAAATGTCAATAAATTGCCTTAAGTTATTTTTTCAAATTTTAAATTGCTAACATTTTTATATCCGGAATTTCATTTTATTTAAAAACAAACTCAATTGGTTTTCTATTTAAAGTTATCGATTTTGTAATAGATTAAACTTTAATAAAAGATTTAATTTTTAACATATATCCAGTTTCTCTGCGGTGCTTATTATAAACAAACTTTGAAAAAAAAATAAAAAGGAAACCCGGTTCGATCATCTTCCGTTTTAACACTAACGCTAACACGTAAAAACGACTAAAATCAGGATTCATAGCACATGCTTAGTATGTGTGGTGACGGTTAAACCAATACCTTCTCAATACTTTTCACGCATCCATCGTGTCACATCTCCGCAATTCAAATTTACTACTTCCGTAAAAAAATACACACATTCAAGCATCGTGTCTGCATTTACCCAAACAAAACGATTTGTTTTTTTACATTATACGAGCTTTTTCGTATCAGAATCACGTGTCGGTTTAAACCAATAGAAAGTTTGGTTTTAAGTACCACAACACCATAATACTGTATACTAAGTGATATAAATTTAAATTTTAAATTAACATGAATTCATTACCATTCAAAACAACCCAAAAACAGAAATTTTCATTATTTATTGTTGTAAGGGGGAATTTTATATAAAGTAGATGGAAGAGTACATTTATAAAATATTGATTAAAATAAAGAAGATAGGGTTGTAATAAACTAGCAACGGAAAGTGAAGATACATTGATTAATCAGATTTGGTAACTGATGTTACCAAATACAGATCAATTAAAATTTTGTGTAGTAATTTGTAAAATACCGGTGATGGTAATGGTGGTGATGGAAGAAAATTCTGGAATTTTAGTGAAATATGCTGTAGGAACCCCCAAAAACATAGTATAAGGGATTATGAAATGAAATAAATATCCTACGAGGATTCATTGTGGAAACTTCAATTAATCTGAAATCATAAATTTACAAATAAAGAATAAAATAAGTAAAAATATTGTTTTATTTAAAACCCAGAAAGAAATTAATTCCGGTAAATTCAAAGAAAATCTAGGTTGAAGTTTTGGAGAATAAATCACAGTGCGTAAAAACTTTTTGATTTTTTCTCTCCACTTTTCACTATAAGAGGTTTATCACAGGATACGAACAAAATTGTTTTATTAATTCAGTATTACTAGGGTGTACCATATAAAACGCAACCCATCAATCACTGATTCATGAAATTTCAAAATCAAGCTTACTCCCCTACTCGTTACTGAAATGGACTCGTCCAACATCTGAACATCGCGGTGACGCAGTAGAACACTACCGATAGTAACAACAATGCAATCATAACGTTCAGTGTATTGCTAGAGACAAGATGGTGTTTTTGCTAGATGAACGTGTTTTCATTGTTGAGTCGTACTTCAGTACGAAATCAGTGGTTGCAGTGCAAGATTTGTTTCGCCATAAGTACCCAGATAAACCAGCTCCTAACAAAACATCAGTATTAAGGCTAGTCGCAAAATTTAGAGAGACCGACTCTGTTAATAACAAGGAACATAAAAGATCTGTGTCAGTGTTGAATACAGATACAGTCACTGAAATCAAAGACCGATTACTCGCCTCGCCAAATAAATCGATCAGATGTTTTTCTGCTGAAATTAATTTGTCTAAATCACCTGTTCGTCGGGCGACCAAACGAATACAATTACGACCTTATCGCATTCAAACGGTTCATCGATTTCTTGAGCCCGACAAAGAAAAACGGCTACAATATTGTCAACGGTTCCCTCGATTTCTGCGTGAGGGAATTAATGTTATGGATTCGTTATTTTTCACAGTTGAAGCACGGTTTCATTTGGATGGCTACGTAAACAGCCAAAACAGTAGAAATTGAAGTGTTGAAAATCCCCACGTTTATCACGAAAAACAATTACACTCGCAGAATTTGGGCGTGTGGTGGGCGATATCGCGGAAGAAAATAATCGGTCCTATTTTTTTCGAGTACACCATTAATGCAGAACGATATCAGGATATTTTATTTCAGTTCATTGCACTCTTGGAAGAGGAAGACAGACACTGCTGGCTACAACATGACGGTGCGACATCGCACTACGCAGGTTCAACTTCTGATTTCGTTGAGGAATTCTTTGGTAATCGTGTTATCGGTCGAGGCTTGTGGCCACCAAGATCTCCAGGTTTGACTGCGGCGGATTTTTTTCTATGGGGTTACCTCAAAGAAAAAGCCTACGGCAACAAACCACGAACACTTGAACGATTGAAAGTCAATATTGAACAAGCTGTATTAAATATCCAGCCACAAACTTTGAAAAACGTTGCAAGAAACGCTGTAAAAAGAATTAAAGCTTCTATTCAAGAAGATCCGCTTTTTACCACTATTGTGTGTCCGATTAAGGCTATCTTTTTCACAATAATGCATTTCTCTGTTAAAATTTCCATTATTAATCAATTTCCTTAAAAAATAACATATATGTATACACTACAAGATTTAATTTTCAACATAATGATGACCAACTGCTTCGTTTTTTGTAACTGAAAGTAGTGACGATATAAACTCTAATTCATATCTACGATCCGACCGATTCTTTATCTTTACATTTTCATGATGTAGGTATTTTCATAATGTATAATAAAGAACTGTTTAGAAAAATATGTGCAAAGGTTGAGAGATAAATAAAAATAAACTAGTTATCAATGAAAAATCTAGTAAGACTTTTCCGAATAAACATTCTTATTACAATTATTATTGTTCTCTTAATTATTAATCCATTTCTAATACAGTTATTATCTCTAAATTTTACTTACATTCAATAAGTTAATATAATTTATTTATCTCGTGTTTAGCGGTTTTAAGGCATATTTGTTTTTCAATCATTAAAAACTAAGTTTTTTCACCATTTTCGAATTTTGCACTATATTTACATTTATTCTTACTTGATATGCATATATTAAAAAAAAGATAATGTAATAATGCAATGTAAGGTTTCTGTATAAACCTTACATTAGTGCATTTGAATCAATTTCATAGCTATTTATATTGAGTAATGATTATTACAAAATGTTAATACTGTCTGCAATTTTGAGGCAAACCCACGGCATATAGCGTCCATTCATGTATTGTAATCCTCTAACGATGCTTAATCCAAATCCAAAATCAGAATTCGAGACAAAAAGTGTTCACGTAGATAAAAATTTAATTCAATAAGGAACTGTTTGTTAGTTGAAAATCAGTAATTATTATGAGATTAAAGTAAACATTGCTTAGTCTATCTTAAAATGATATACAAGCAACTATCAACATAGGAAACTTTACAAAATATTTAAAATGGACAACACATGACTTGTTTGTACGCCTATTAAATTACTTTTACACAGTTTTTCTAAAATGAAAAGTACATAAAATTTTATTTCATTAAAAACTTCTGATATATTTTCATAATTTTTATTTTTATTGTTGAATTATTATTCATCGTAATAAATATTTTATAATGAGAGGTTAATTAATATTTATTATTAATAAATTAATGTATTTAAATTTAAAAAAAAAGTTAAAAAAAGGATGAAGTCTGATTCGAACCAAAGTGCCTTTTCCTAAGATAAAAATTTCATCAATTAAAATTTTATTTAGCTATAACTCTGGAACCAATGAAAATAAGTACCGCTTTTGATATATTGCTAAAAAGCTCTCAATATGGGCTTATTAGTGCAGTTAAAAAAAGAAAAAATTCTACATTTTTTTGGATTTCGGAATCTTTTTGGACACTTTTGGTTAGTCGATTGCAATAAAAAGGGGAGGTTCATAACTAGATGTTACAACAAACCAAAGTTCAGTTATGTGAGATATATATATATATATACATACATATATACGTACGTACAGACGTCACGCCGGAACTATCAAAATGGATATTTCCGCTGAAATCTGGAAACCGAAATTTTTCCCGATCACAATATTTCCTTTACTTTGTACAAGGAAGTAAAAATTAATATTGAGGTTTTCTACATACTTTTAAAGTTAGAGTATGAAAATTAAAACAAGAGACAATACAAAACTCTGGTTTAATTTTTTTTTTTATAAATCGACCAGATGAAGATGCATGGTGCGTTGATTTATTTGCTGTGTGCTTACATTTTTATTTTGAATGTAGCACTTCTTGGCAAAATGCAACAAAATAGCAAACTTCATTTATTTGTTTTATTTTTTTTTAATTTCCTTTTTTATGCTGAAAAAAATAAAGAAAATTTATTGCAATTCTTTTTATTATTTTTTTCATTTCTGTGGCAATATTTTAAAAAATTATTTTGAATATTTTCGTTGTAAACGTTTTTGTTGTTATTAATACGCTAAGTCCATGAACATTATTTAATTACAATTGGAAAAAATATTTAACAAAATCATGTGTAATTAACATAAATCATATAAAATTTTCGCGGCGGACCGTAGACTGGATTTTTTGCTAGTAACCATTAATCAATTTCTTGTAATTAAATTTTTCTTCCAAATTACGTTCGTTAAGTCTTATATTGAAATATATTTAAAAAAATATATTTTTAGCCTACATTATTTTTAAATTCAACTCAGGGCTGTGCTGTTTACGAAGTGTTTATAAAGCTCGTAGTGTGGAATAAAAGAAATTACTGGTATTATTAAAGATGTATTGACTCAAAACTCATTAAATTTCAGTCTTAAACAAGTCGTATTATCTAGTGTCATAGCTTTTTTTTATGTAGTGTGAACTAAAAATAATAGTATTATTAAATAGAAAGCACCAATTAGTTGCAAATTAATTCGTAATAGTATTTTATATGGAAAAAGGTTCCATGGAATTTTTTACAACTTTACTAGACATGAATTATTAGAGCGTATAGGGTAACTGCAGGAGAAATACTATGTAAATAACTAAACAGAAGATGAAAGTCAAAAGAATGTTTCTGACTCGAAAGGGTAAGTACAGAATGAGAATGGTTGTGAGGACAACCAACTGCGTACAACACAACACTCCGATGCTTAAAGCAAAACAGACAGACGTATAGTCAGAAATAAAAATAAAGACTGTGAGAGTTCTGCCGAAGGGAGTTGTCTGTGATGTCGAGGAACGGGCAAGAAGAGAGGAATTTGTCCGGGGATGGGATAATTGGAGCATGAGTGTGCTCTGGATTGTTGTCAAACATTAGCATACTTCATTGAAGCAGAAAAGAAAACTGGAAGCTGGAACAAAAGAGAACTGCAGGGGAAGTTTACATCTTCACTTCAACCTCATCCTTCTGTTCACAACCTCTTCCCTAGGGAACAAAGCCGCCCTCCCCTTACGCTACTACCTTCGCTCCCATCTTCTAAACCGAGCAGACGGTATAAATTACTTTCCTTAAATAATATAAAAAAAACTTTTATAATGTTTACGATAATAAATAAATTCAACAGATATTATTCCCCCAAAAAATGACTTACCTATGGTGGGAATATTTATGTTATTGTTATGCAAATGTTTAAACGTAAAAGTTATTAATAAACAGAAAAAATAACCTAATAGAGCTGATAATTAAAATGCATATTTATAAGAAAATTTATTTGCATAAAAACTAAACAGTTTGAGGTTCAAATATTTACATTGACTCAAACTAAACAAATACTTTTTATAATAAATTAGAAAAAAGGAAGAATAAATTCTAAATATTTTGTATACAATTATTGTTTTACGAAACAATTTTTCACTACAAATAATTGGAAGTGAAATAAAATTAATGGATTAGAAAACATTAATAAATTTAAGTTATTACAACTAGGAAATGTATAAGTATTATTTATTACAGTACTGCATCAGGCACCCGAAGTAAAACTACTGCACAAACAGATTTGCTTACACCTACATTTACGTGCGTAAATAGATTTAAGCTTTCTAAACTTTGACGCATAATAGACATTACAAAAAGATAAACTTCAGAACAATACTTATAATGATGGTCTTGTTTTCATTTAAATATTTCGATGGAATGAAACACTCAGTGGAACTCTTCTGAGAGAAAACATTTGCTTACCTCTTTTTTTTTAATAAATATCATTTATCCTTTTAAAGGAAGATATATAATTTATTTATCACACGTATTTATACAAGGTAATTGTTGGAGGATCACATTATGTGAAAGAAATTGTGCTTTCTTTAAAAAAAAAGATGTGAGAATTAACCCTTTTCCTCATAAAAATCTATTATTGATGACTTATAAAGTTATACATTTCTTTTGGTTAATGATTTTTTTGGACAGTCTCGATGAATACAATCACTAGTTTAATAATGAGCGTGACATCAATACCGGTTATAAGAACCAGTTGGTTCAGTTTTAGTTATATTCCAAGAAATCTTCTGACGGCTAGATTTATAAGGAATAGCGTTTTTGCAGTAAACAACTAGATCATATTTGTTTTGCATCAGTCATTAAATTTAAAGTAGTTGTTTGATTACTGAAGAAACCACTTTAAAAAAAATCAGTTGAAACTTGTATTGCTTTCTTAGATGCATCGTAAATTTATTACGAACTTCGTTTCTGTAGACTTATTATTTTTTCTCGTTTTATAAAGATATGTTAATTTTACTTTTTAATTACCCTTTTGTCATTTCAAATTACGTTTTAAAATAAATGTATTAATTTCATACAATTTACATATATAATTTGCGAGAGAGACATCATTTCTAATGGTAGAAAATAGATTAATATGACGTCATGTTAAATAAAAGGAAAATAAGAATAAAAGGAATTCCGATCTCATTTAATGGAATATATACTACACAGATATTGTAAATACTACAAAACTGCAGGAAGTGAATTTAAAATATATTCATAAGTAAATGTGTAAAGGAAGATTATTTATGCAGGTTACAGAAAATATATGAATACTTGTAGGGTAGAAAACATAGTAAACATTTTTGGGTATAATAATTATTAGAAGGGAGTAAACCAGTTTTATTTATGGTGATCAGCATCCACAAACGTTTTATTTTTAATTGAAAAAAAAAATTGTTTAGAGCCAAGTAAATTGGCTATAATAAACTAACAAACATTTCAATGATATACGAAATTTCTTATTGTTTTAAGTAGGTAGGTTTAATTGGTTTGGTTTGCTTGGCATCTCTCCCGCCACCACCCCATTCAGTCACCCTAAAGCATAAAACCGAATGTCTGTGCCACAAACGGCTACTGAGCCTCGAAACAGTTTAGCGACCAGTGTCTTAACTAGCTCTTAGAGCTAACCTAAAAGCGTGAGTGGAATAAGCGTGGTACCATACACCTCTCGCTAGCGTGTTCCACCGCCCATTTGTCATATATATTACTAAAACGGGTAGACGTACCCCGACAACTACTAAACATATATCCTATCAATAATTAAAATGATTTAGTCAAAGACAGCAATTCGCTGCCACGCCTAGGCCGCTGAATGCCAGCAAGTACCTGTCCACCATTAAAGCGCTTGGAGCCGGTAGCCAGCGATATCTCTCGGTTAGCTTCCTACAGCAGCGCGGTAGGAGTCTTTTCCCTTAGGTAAACTACTGATGTCGGTTGAACAAAGCAACCGCGTGATGGAACTACCACACAGCCCGACAATGCCCCTCTAACCACATTGACTCGCCACTTGTGAATGGCCAATTTTCCCCTTAACCTCTAAGTTCCAGGATGGTCTGAGTCCTGCAACCCCCCCCCCCCCAAGAGCTGGGCAGTCAAACATCATATTTTCGTTCGAGTGGACCTCTCCGTAGACGCAACGCTCATCAGCTGCCAGGCGGAACCTAAACAAATATTGGTTTAAATTTACATAGCTGGAGAGAAATCGGGCTTCCGTTGCCCTTAAAAACGAGAGTCATACCATCCCTCCACATCCTGTATAAATCTATACAAGGACCTTCCCTTAGTCGTGGCGTGCCGTTCTTGCTGCCATGTTTCCATCGCGAGGCTGTAAAGTCTCCTCCGCAGGTGTGAGATGGGCAACTGTTTGAAATTTAGAACCGGTGCATTAATATTACTGTTTCGCTCCGGTACAGGTCCGGCTCGAAACCGCATCCTAATTACCTCGGCCTCACTGCCTCTTTGCAATTTCCACATGGCTGCCAGAACTTTCACCACTAAATTGATTGGGAGAGCCTTTCCAAATACAGTGGTAGCTTCGAAGGACGTTTTAAAAACACCAGTGCATACAATTAAGTCTCTACGCTGAGACTCCTTAAATTTTGAATAAGTGCTCGATTTCTTTCCAAGCTATGCGCCCAAACAGACGCCGCGAAGGAGGTCATACTTTTGAAGACACCTAGATACACCATGTATAAATGACGGCCCGACAGCCCATAATCTTTTCGAGCAATCCTTCTAAGCTTGTGCATTACAGAAACGGCGTCCGCCGCTACTTGCCTAATGTGGTTACTAAACAGCAACTACTGATCAAACAAAACACCTAGGTACTTATGAACTCGAACTCGGCTGTGTAATCAGCAGAGTTTTTTTTTACGTAGGAGAACATTTGGATGCTATGATTTGGAATATTACGATACAACTTTCATCAAAAGGTTCCATCCTGATGTATAGAGTTGGAATTTAGTCATACGTGTATGAAGATACTGTGAATGTGGGAGAATGGTTTATTTCTAGAGATCTACCATTGTGTCATTCAAGTTAAAAGAGTATAGATTATTAATTACCCAGGAAGATAATCGTTTATACGGGATGACGAACATAAACAACATTATAACTCTTGTAATTAAAATAACATTTTTTTATATGAATATTTTTAGTTTCATAAAGAAAAAATGTGCATTTCGATCGTTAAACAATTGTCACTAAACTGATCAAATTTATATGTAAAAATTAAAATACGAATCAATAAAAAATATAAGGTTCATTTATATTTATAGACATGCATTATATTTATAAATAAACAATTCATAAATTAGAAGACAGCTACTATTTTATGACCAGTCTAAATAATAATCAAAAGGTTACAATAAATTTACATATCCCAGTCTGAACTATCCAGTTCAAAGCATATACGTTATATCATGTTAGTTTATAACAAACCCAATTTAAGTAATAAATGTACATAAAATCATTTTTTTTTTATTGCTTGAGTATTTATGTTAGTTTTTTCTACTATTACTTTTATTCAAACGACTGATAATGATTATTTAATAATAAAAATCCACACTTTTTTGGTTTATTTTTATGTGATAGATTCTTAATATCACTATAAGCTATTTGTCTATTATTACAGTAATAAATGAAACAATTACCATTTTATTTCAGATTGAAATTCACGGTTCAAGTATAAAGTCTATAGTAATTAACAAAATATTTCATCAAATTTTGGTAGTAAGTTAGAGTATATTATTTTAAACTTAATACAAACGAATTTGACGTAGATTGAAATAAGTGGTTTTTAAGATAATAAACTCCTCTATGATATATTATTCACGTACAATAATGTTTGTTAAGTGTGACATACAGTATGCTCTTATAACGTATACAACCGTACCGGGTTGGAGCATATCAAGAAGCAATTATTGGGTTATCGACCGACGGGGTAAGAACATGTGCTTGTGAATGCGTATGATGAATGGAACCATCCACTACCCTCCTTTCAGCATCAGCCGTAGTGAACAGCCCTAAACAGTACCGAATCCTGGCACTCACTGGCAATGGACTCACGGACTCCCTTTAGTCAGCATCGCCTGGACCCCCATCATTAGGCCTACGACTTCCCTCAAACATCCCTTTTAGTCAACCACCATCACTACCACATTCCTTTTTCAATAAAATATAGTCCTAACCCATAATTGCTTAAATTTCTCCATTAGAATAAAATACAGACGGTAGAGGAAATTGAGGTAATGGACTAACGAATATACGATGGTATTAAAAAATACATCTTTTCGTACTCTAATGTAATTAATTTATAATATGATCACTAATTTGTTAATGACATGTTTATATAACGAAATGAAAATATTTGTAACCATAAATGGTTGAATCAAAATACGTCCTACGTACTAACAGTATATACATTTTTTTTTCATCACGTGCAAACCGGCTTGGCTTATTTTTTCTTTGCTGTTTTTTTCTCTTCTAGTACGTCTTCATTCTCTAAAGAATGTTCTTTATTGCGTTATTCTGACCATTTCATTATCGGAATTTCTTTCTATTTATTACAATTTATATATCAGTAATTTAACGATTTCATATATGTCTATATTCTGCACTTATATGTCTACCTCAACATGTCTTTTACATCCTAAAACTGAAGTTATATTCTAATAAATTTAACTATAATTTGTTTGTTTAATTAAATAATTTTTCCACAGCAGTTCTTTCTACAAGCGCATGCATCAACTACTTACGATGACTGGTGGATTGTGAAATATATTTGTTAAAAAAAACTTCTAAAATATCACCATCTTCATCACTATTTCGTTTTTATAACCTCTTAAATTCGTACTCTATTAAGCAATAATATGTGTAAAGAAGACTTGTAGGGAGGTAAGAAGCATGCTCTTTTAAAATGGTTGATTACAACAATAAATTTTATTCTATTTTTCTTTGGAGTGAATTTATGATGTCAATGCAATGGTACTGGTTGCGCTTCTATAAGATCCAACATCTATCTATACTTTTCAGTATTAAGTTTTCTTTATAATACTCGTAAATATTTACATGATTATTAAAGTTGAGTTTTAGTAAATAAAATAATTAATTCTTTTAATAATTTATTTTTCTGCTTTATAATCCATAAAGCCTATAATTAATTTAGAAAATTATTTTCTTTAAATATTTATTAATCAGTTTCTTTCTGTTATATCTGCACTTTTAAAATAATATTAACGTTTTCGGGAAGTAAATTTTGAACAATACGATTGAAATTTCTAACAGATACAATAAGAATAAATTAATTTTCAAAATAATTTTGGAGAAGATTAAAAATCATATTTTAATATATTAAAATTAAATTAGTGGATTAATTAAATACAACATAATATGTTTATTACTGATCGAATTATTACCAAACTTTTAGTCGTTATATGATCAAAATTAAATAATTTAAAATGAAAAAATAGTACTAATTTGAATTTGTATAATTCTCTACACTTCATATTCAAATACAGTACTAAAAATGAATCCTTGAAAGTGCTGGGAAGCAAAATTTATTTAAATCTAAGCTCATGTTTGTTTCCAAGTTTATTAATTTTATTTTGAGTGTGAATGAAACTATTCACGTAATCATTAATTCTACACATTAAAACAAGGTTTACGACCTGATTTATTGCAAGGGCATTTAAAACCCCGAATTTATTTATATTTATATGCATAAAACATGACTGATTCAAAATTAACGAAGAGAAAAAATACTAAAGATATATTAATGAAAATTTGTATGCATGTTCTCTTTACGGTTAAAGTGCACACTAATGAAATGATGTTTTGAAATTCCAAGTGTAAAGGGTTAAAATGGAGTAAAATGAAATTTAATTTTTTTTTTTAATTTTTTGGTAAGAAATGAAGATATCAACTTAATTTTTGGTGAACGTAATCTTCATGTAAATATCTAAAAACCAATTTCTAGATTTTTTGAAATTCAATCTTAAAAGAGGAGAACAAAAGTAAAATTTTTGAACAATGATTGCAAATTTTCTCCATTTCCGACTAAATAAACGAGATATTCACTATATTTGGCTCGCAAATATACTTCAGATAAATGTGTAAAATCCTTTTCCGGGTGTTTTTGAATTTAAATTTTTTAAGGGATGCGACTTATACGGGGCCACGGCTCAACCAACACAGCTATTACCACTGTTACTGTACGTGCGACGCGCCTTTACCAAAAAGCATAAAATAAAAAAAATTGTGTGCGATGAAAAACGCAAGTAAATATATAGTGCGGGCGAAGTCGCAACGGAGATGCTGTGTGTTGTATATATATTTTGTGTATATATATACATATATATATCATAAATGGTTAAACTTCTAAAAAGCGATATTTCTAATGAATAAGAACCAAGTAACTTAGTTGGCAAGCTAATTTTTCTTTTCTATCAGCTTAGGAAAACATATTTTCTTCTACAGTAATATATTTTTTTTGTTTTCAACAAGCTTTAATTCATGAATAAATAAGCTAAGATGTTTAAAAATATTAGTTAAATTTTAATTTCGTATATATATATATATATATAATATTACAATCAATACCAAAAATGTTGCATTAGCAATCATTAACAGGAACTGCATTAAAGCATTTTGTTATATAAATAATCTAGCTTAAACGTGATGTAACATGGAACTAATTAATAAATAAAAACGTTTACCAATTACAAATAATAATAATAATAATGTTATTTTTATATAATGATAATGATTAATAATAATAATGCCCTGAGGAAGATAATCCCTACGTCCTGAACACACAACCTACGTTCCACGTCCAGGGCGGCAACAGTATATTGT
The DNA here is from genome assembly GCF_047948215.1 of Lycorma delicatula. Taxonomy (NCBI): domain Eukaryota; kingdom Metazoa; phylum Arthropoda; class Insecta; order Hemiptera; family Fulgoridae; genus Lycorma; species Lycorma delicatula. The sequence continues at coordinate 73,965,682 of NC_134459.1, read as the reverse complement.
ACATACGTCTAATACATATAGCTGGCTAACGAGGCTCCAAGTATTTTCCTAGGATATCTCTTTTATTTGACCTGTCTTTCATCTTCAGGTCACTAGCTGGATTGAATTTTTCGGCTACCTGCAGATCATGTACATTCACAATGATAGGACCTTCAAGGTTAGTAGCTCTGGAGTGGGGATGTACCCCGGCGGCTAGCCTTGCTATAGAACGCATCAAACACATAGCAACAACTTGAACAACAAGATATGGCAGAGGATGCACGTAAACAGCCTCGTTTAGAAACAGCCGATTCGCCACAAGTAAAAAGAAAATATGTATTAAGGAGACAGAGAATATTAAAAAAGACACTGACTGAAAGAATAGAGATTTATGGAGGAAAACGTTTTTTGACAATAATGCTCCCAAACCAAGAAATTTAGTCATTGCGAGGAAGAATGGAAACTTCCAAAAGGTCAGCCCATTCTTAATTGCCAGAGAGATTACGAATTGTGCTGTGGTCGTGTCAAGGAGATTCGAAAGACTTTTAATGGATTTTACGTCGAAATTCTTAACGATAGTCAAAGCCAAAAGTTCAGTCCCTGAAGAAGATCGGTGAGTTCGTGGTGTCTGTACAACCTCACAGTAGGCTTAAGTCATCGAAACGAGTCGTTGTATGCCGTGACCTTCTTAATTGCACGGAAAAAGAAATAGTAGAGGAAATGTCGAGTCAAGGAGTCATTCAATGCCGCAGGTTAACCACGAGGAGAAATGGTGAGGTGCTTCCTTCAGCCTCACATGTATTGATCTTCAATAGGCCCAAACTTGAGAAAGTACGAGCTGGCATACATCGGCTACACGTACGCGCATTCATCTTGCAACCTATGCGATGTTTTAAGTGTCAACGTTTCGGACTCACTGCGGTCAGATGCGAAGGACATAGAAAGTGGAATGAAAACACACGAGGGTGATCCATGTAAAGATCCCCCAGTCTGCATTAACTGCAAAGGGCATCACAACTGACGATCAAGAAAGTGCCCGGTGTATAAAGTAAAAACGGACATTCAGGAGGTTAAAACACTGCAAAAGGTAAGCTATCCTGATGCGAGGAAAATTTTTAACAACAGAACACCTTGGCCGACAACGACTTACGCGGAAGCAGCTGCTGCCCCTTCGTCTTCTAAAGTTAACGTGGAGCAGTTGTTTACATTACTTACTACGAAAGTATGCCGTTGGAGATGGCATCAAGTGTAAATTCAGTTAACATGGTAACTGTTAACTGTTTTGTCTAATTTGTCATCATCTGATGTCAGTCGCAGAACATCTCTCTCTGGTATCTGGAAGGGAGGAAGATGCCATGTCCGACACTTTGATGACACTTTGTCATCAGAAGTAGAGGCCGTAAGGAGAATAGAAAAAAGTTGCAAGAAAGCATGGCCGAAATGAAAGCCTAAGAGGTAAACAAATGAGATATGTTTAAGAATCAAGAGTATTAGTGATGGTATTTCATTATTGAGTTTAAAATCAAGAATGAATTAATATTTTGCAGTTTCATTCGAAAAGTGAAATAACTTCAGTGTTATTTTCTTTTTCTTTTGAAGTGGAAGGGGTTAATGACCAAATTAATCGATGACCTAAAAAAAAAAAAATAATAATATATATTTATCTACTTTTTTTCATTAAGAAATCTTAAACATTTTTGATTATTATATATCTATCTATCATTTATTTTAAATCAAATTATACATAAATTTTTTTTTTATTGGGTATTTAGTATATTGAAATTTACCTATTATATATATATATATTTTAATAACTCATATTATTCAATCTTTATTTATTGGACCTATGCTTTTCACTGGTGTACTCTAAAATGAAATTTTTACTGTGTTTATTAAAAAAATTAAAAATCAGTACCTAACATTTTATGTTAATCAAATTAAAATACACCAACTGTCCTACAATAAATGTGTTAAATAAAATTACTATTATTAATTTTATCGAATACGGTTGTCTAATACATTTAAAGAACTTCTTGCATCCATTTTAAAAATATTTAAACTTAGATATAACATTTCTTGTTTTTCTTCATTGCAATAGATACCCTATTATAACTGCTGACTGATGGATCAATTTTTTATCTTATGGATAATGCTGAGCTTAACTGGATTCGAACTCAGAATTTTTAAAATGAAAAGTAGATACGCTATCAATCCTGAAAGGAAATCATTAATTTTTTTTTCATAAAAGTTATATTAAAGATATAATAAAACATATTTTTATCGGTAATTGAAATAATAATAGCAAACAGAAATTATAAATAAAATTTCAAATAATAGAAATCTTTAACAAAATGGATATTTCAGTATTTCAACGTGAATCAATCGTCAACTAGAATAAAATAAAAATAAATAAAGTGACTAAAATAAAATATTTTAAACATAATTTTATAAACTACATTGCAAGAAAGCTAAACTGGTTTCCTTAAATCTGAAGAACACCTAAACACATATTTCGTACATATTTTTAACAAATTATGAAAGGATATACTTAATTTGATGTAAAAGAAAAAGTAAAAGATGGTAATAATGTTTCCACGTATAGAAAGAGGCTTGAAAAGAGAGAGAGAGAATAAGAAGAAATTGAGGAGGATAAAGCAATAAACTGCCTATTAGCTTTTCTTACTGATTCACTACAAAATGTCTAACATTTCTCATGCACATATATTCTTTCTTAGATATTTGTATTTTACTAGTTTTTTTTTCTGTTTTTAAACCCACACGTGACATGATAGAAAACCATAGCTTTTCATTTTTTAACGGAACTTCATTCTATATTATTCAGATATGTTTTTCATACTGTTATAATTATTAAATAGATACTTCTTAAAGGATTAGCAAAATCTGTGATAAGAAAAAAGAATAAAGTAAAGAGGGAGATGTAGAATGATTGTTTACTGTAAAAAAAATTAAAAGATGTTAATTTCTTTGATTAATTTCTGTAATCATTAAAATTAAAATTCTAATTAACATAATTACCAAATTTGTTTACGTGCAGTGTTATGTATTGTAATTTTTGTTCATATCACAAAATAAGATATTAAGAGCAGCTATTATTAATCCAACGTATCATAATATTTTAAGATACGGCTGTTTTCGCTAGATATAACATTATTTACAACTATTCGAAGTGTATATGTAGGTTGGTGGTGGTATAACCAAGATAGGAATGATACGTGTGTGTCTGTATGTGTATGTATAGAGGGATATAGAGAAGTGTACTCGGGATGATAGGAGAAGAACAAACATTCACAGCCGTGGACTAGCCAAACTGAGGGTAGCAGGATGAGGGTTTTAGAATGAAGGAGAGCTATACTGACGATGATGGGCAAAGAGTGTAGTTGCTGTAGTGGTGTTGGTAGTGTATCAACACTTAGTTCTATTGCGTGACGTCATTCTCCTCCCACTTCTCAATCATTCTATCAACAACTGCCACCTATATCAAGAACCGCCTCAGACGTTTACCCATCATCACCTGTTGTATCTTGAAATAAGTAGATAATATTTTATCGGTTTGTTCTTGTTTTTTTGTTTACATGTTTAAAGAACTAAAAATAATGTAATTAACACCATTATTCAATTAATTTATATTGTCTAACTTCGATAATAATACGTAAATTCAGATAAATATTTACATATTTGAGGATGATATATTCAATAAAGTTTAAAAATATATTCCCATAGAAGTCGGTATCATGGAATATTTGTTTTATATTTTTATTCTTTTTACACGTCTAGTATATTTATTCATTAATTATTATTATACCATAGGACACGTTTTTAAACAGGTCTGTTGTAAAATTATCTGGTCTAATACAATAACTGTGATGTTAAGTTTTTGGTGATTCTTTACCTTGAACAACTAAGCTACAAAGCGAAGTATGTTAACAGTGTGATTGAGCGGGAAGGAGCATTAAAAAAACAAAAATTGTCTAAAGATAATACGTTTTAAGAGCTAATTACTTTTGTGATATATACCTTTCTTGGTTTTATTAATGTAATCACAGAATTTAATTAGTAGTTAGCAACGATGAAAATAAACATACAATTAAAAAATCAATAAAAAGTGTAAAAACTGTTCTAATTATCAGAAATAAATAAAAATAGCAATGGTCTCGTAATAATGACTGTAAAACAAATATATACAAAATGTAAAATTGTTAGGTGAGAAAACGAATTATAAGATACATTTATTGTAATAAATTATATTAGGAATCTAAGGAAACATTTCACAAAATTAGTGACCGGTAGCTCTCCTAATACTTTTCTCATCTTGGAAGGTTTTATTATTCTCAACCGTAGTACATGAAATAACACTCATTCATCTCATTCCATGAGTTCTTGAGAAAGGACTCCGAACGATCCATCAGCTATGCAATTAAGCGTATGAAAATTAATTTTTACCCAATTTAAACAATTCAATGAAATTCCTTTTTTTCTGTGCTTCGTTATATAAACTTTTAGGGGAAGAACCTTTTCTGAACAAACGTGTCCATGTTTTGAACTTTTATGTTTAAGTCTGTCACTCTCTAATGAATAAGAAATGGAGTTTGGTAAAATCTGGGCGATATTAAAAAATTATTCTATAAGAATTTTAAGCTAAATTACAAAAAATGGTTTGTGGTATCAAAAAATATACTTAATATTTTTTCGATTATTCTCAATATTTCAAAATCTTTTATTAAATGAAACAAAATGTATTTTATTTTATTTTATAAGTACAAGCGTAAAGCACAGCCGCATAAACGTTTTAATGACAAATTCAATAATTAATAACTTACGATGAAATAATTTTTTTGAATGTGTTTTCGCTTAATTTTAATTTTTTTAACGTTTTCGTTTAAATTAATTTGTTAGAATGTCTTAAAAATTTCACTAAAATCTATTTTTTTTTATCTATTTCATGGAACAGACTGTTACTCTGGATGTAAACTTACCTACAGTAGAGTAATTGATCTCATTCTATCTCAAGATAACATTCATAAGACATTGCGATATGAACACTGTGATCATTCATAAGATCACAGCGATGAGATGAACCCTAATCATTAATTTGCTTAACATTTTTAATTTTGAAAGTGTTAAAATTAATCACAACAAGATGGAAAAATTATCAACTAAAGTTTTATAGAAAATACTCTGTTTTCGTAAAGTTACTTGCAAAACACACATGTTCAACAAATCCGTATTACAGAAACAGTTACATTAGTTACCTTACTTTCTAACTTAACGTTAGTTTACTTTTAAATTAAAGAATATTATAATAATAAGTATATATGAACATGTGTATGTGTGTGCGCGCGCGCGTGTGTGTGAATGCATGCACAAGTAAAACCGTATTTTAAGATAATACTGTTATAAGATAATATTTCATTCGTATATAGTGCAAACCTATGAACAAAACGCATGAATAATTTTTAATCACATTATGTTCTTTACATTGTATTTTATATTTATATATGTGAGTATATAATAATGTATACGGGTATCTGCGTTTACGTAAATTATTGTTTGTAAATATAAAGCAATCATATTATATAGCCTACCGAGCGTAAATAATATACTTTTTGGCTAAAATAAGCTTTAACTGTTTATTTATTTATTCATTTAAATATTTAGGAATAAAGAATGTTTAACGTTTTACAGTTTTGGATAAATTCCAACTGTTAAGTCGACCGAGTGATTCAGTTAGATTGAAACTCTCCTCTTCTCTTTAAATTTACTTGGAGTTAAGAGTTGACTTTGTCTGGGTTACATTGTTCAGTACTTTATGTGCTTTTTCTGGATTAGATAGAGACATTTAGATATTATATTCATTTTACGGTTTTAACTGTGAATATGTTATATTAAAATAAAAAGAAAACAAAATGAAATACGTCTCAGACAGTTATGAAGAATGTTTTAAAAAAGGGAGTTAAAAAAAAAAAACAGAAAAAAACATGAAACAGATGATATAAAATGAATCTTTCTACGCTTGTACAGGAAGACAAGGCACAGAAATGGAAAAGCGGACAGAAATGCCAGTTGCATTAGGCAAATGAAAGAAAAAAAATGTCTTATATTTGAAAACTTTGCTCTTCTTCATATCTTTTTTTTACATCTTTATGTTAACCATAACTTATGATATATAGACCATACATTGTCAAAACTTTCATAACACAAGGAATACTCTGTTACGCGGCTGGATAGCTAGTTTGGATGAATACACTGGCTGTTTTAGATGTTATTCCGCAAACTTGGTAGCATATTTGTGTTTGAATGTGTATGTAAATATATCGTTGAGGCCCATAGGGGAATACCAACTAACCAACTGTAAGCTGCTGTGCTTTACCCTTCCCTACCCTCTTTTAACTTTACTTTTAGATTTCTTCCCCTCTCATCTTTTGTCCATTCAACTTTATCTTCAATCATGTAACACTTCCAATTTTGGTTGCACCATTTAACAATTTGATGTACCTTAGTTAAATAAAAATAAAAGAAGAATATTCTGAGATAAATTTCAAATGCAAACACTATGTGAAAAAACATTAAATAAAACTCTAGAGAATGTTAAAAAACCTTGTTTTCATTAGTGTATAGAATAGAAAGACAATTTTTTGTTAGTTAAAAAAAGATATAGATAACTATAACAGTTTCACATTTTAATTTAAGTTGTATTACATTGTTGAAGAACGTAAGTAATTTACTTATGACATGTTAACTGTACGAAGTGTAAATTTAGACTAAAAATTAAATGAAATGTTCTGAATACAGAATATGCATTTTAAATTTCAATTAAATTTGTTTAGCTCGTGACATATCATGTTTCTCTATTCAATATATAGATTTTTTCCTGCTTAACCTCCAGAACAACAGTTAGATATTGCTTCAGAGTATGAGATGAACGGGTTAACGATTTGTAACTGTGTGAAAATGCCATGCCTGACCGAGATTCGAACTGGGACCTCCGGATGAAAGGCCAAGACCCTACCATTCGCGCCACGGAAACCGGCTATTCAGTATATTTAATAGGTTCCTGTACCACCTTCTATTTTAAAGATGTTATCTGTCGTATCCAGTCGTATTTGTTATATCTTTTGTATCAGTCGTATCTGTCGTTGTTATCTGAAGGATCCAGTTTCATTAGTTTCAGATAAATTAGTCCTCTTTTATTCTTGGTTGTTCTACTTGTAAATCTATCAAAGCATTCCATCAATCAGTAAATAGTGAATAAACGCTTATTGCTTTATTTTTTTGTTGACATGGTTCTGAAGTACTAAAAATAACTCCCAGTCAAAAAGGTAACTCTGTAAGCGTGGGCAGAAAAAAAATATATTTACATATCTATATATATGAATAATATTTGATATTTCATGCCTTGTAAAGTTTTTAAGAAAGAGACAAAAATACACACGCACACGCGCGCGCGCGCACACACACACACAACAATCGTAGTTTAATCCTGATTGAAATTTATGCATAGTCATTATGTAAAATTCTTAAAATTCAACTTTATAAAGAAACAAAAGACTTAAAACATGTACTGACTTAAACAAGTAATACATAAAAAAAAATATAAGAAAAATAAAGCCTTTAAAATAATTAAGGATTTTATTAAAAATTTTAAAAGCAAAGAAAATATATGCGCCATAAACCAAGTATCCAGTTAATTAAACCAGTTATAAATTCAGTCATAAACCAGTTTCATTCAATTTATTCACTCAGTTTAAAAAACATTTGTTATGACGTTTTCATGAAAAAAAAATTATGTATATTAATTAATAATAATTAACGATAAAATTTAATATTATTAATAAGTAAATAAAAACTCAGCTATATAGGGTACTGTTAATAAAATCACTCTAATTCATTAAAACTATTTATTTTTTTCAGATTACGTGTAATTTCTTCAGCTCCAATAAATAACAAAAAATTTCACTGTTGTTTTTAAACACATGAAAATAAATTACTCAATAAATTTACGAAGTATATTCATTTTACCTGCTAAGACTGGATTGATTATATTACTGTTATTGTTTAATTTATACGAGTATAATAAATATATTGCAAGAAAATTGTATATTATAAATAAGTACCATATTTTTGAATTTTTCATTGGTTTTTTTTTATAATGTAAAAATCAATATTTATGATCTATAGTATTATTTCCCTTGAAGCGCAAAGAAATTAATAATTTCAGTGGAAAAACCTAATAAAAATTGTTAAAATTTTATTTAATGATAAAATACGTTATTTTAAGTTTAAATAAACCTGCAAAATAAGGTAAAAAAATTCATTATGAGATAATATTGAGTCGTTATGCTTGTATTTTTAATTTTAATTAATTTCTAAGTAAAATAAAAAAAAAAACCGTTTCTGTATAATTTCTCTTCGTAATTAAGCATTAATGTCTGAGAAAAGCGTTACAATTTATTTTATTTCGTTATATAAACGAAATACTTTATCATAATCTTCAATAATTAAAAATATTATAAAATCTTTGAACTGGAACTTTTCCAAATAACCATTGACTGTCATAAATCAATTACTATTAAAAACTATATAAGTTTTCTTAGAATTAGATGTATTATTCACTATATAAATTCTAATGGTAGCCAACATTTTCTATTGGACACCAGACTGATATGCAATGTTGAAAGTTTGTTATATTAAATATGTACCGTTTTTACTTTACATGGACAATTTTATAATTACTCAACCATTCCTAATATTTTATTATAATATTATAATGAAAAAGATACCTTTTTAAAATTACGGCACAAATAATACTTTTCCCTATGAGTTACCTATATAGAACAGAAAAACTGCCTAAGTTACTTTGACTGTCAGTGAATCTCAAATTGACGTATTTCAGTCACTTCCTGCTTTAATTTTATTATTTGGCGAGTAATTTTAAGATGTTTAAGCTGCTTTTGTAAATCTGTAATTAAACTCTTTCCTTTTATTTTTATTAAACTTTATTTCTAGCCATTAGGCAAACGCTGGCCGTACATTAATCATTTAAAGCTTTTCTGTGTCAAATCATTATAATCTAATAAATGATTGTACCTAAAGTAATAATGGCCGAATTGACGGCACAATGACAGAAACATCTGTTTCCACTTAGCATTCACAATTTACCAGCCTGAATATATATTTTGTGAAAAGCTGTTATTCAGTAATCTAATTCCTAATTTTTATTTCTTTTAAAAAATCATATTCAACATTATAATATTTAAGCTATTTTAGCTGCAGTTTTTAATCAGATAAAATCGTCTAAAAGACGAAGAAACTGTGCTACATCAAATTATTAATGGCCATTCTTAAGTGGTATGATTAGAAACCTGTACAAAAAAAGTTCCATTTTCTTTTGCAAACCTTTACTTTTATGTAGTCATAATTCAATAATTTCAATAAATTCTTTCTTTCCGTTAGAGAACGAGAGCCAAACATAAGGTATACTACGTTAAGTAAGTTACATATTCCAACTTCTCATTTTTTTTGCTAAGAAAATGGGTTCCCGATCTATTCCTCTGATTTACACGACATTCAGAACGTGACTGCTTTAGAATTGATCGATAATTTCAGTGTCTCGCCACTTCAGTTGGATATAAGTATAAATTTTATGTTTTATTTTCTAAATTCGTAAAAGAGTTTTACGTATAAATAAAACAACGTTAGACCCAGAGGGTTGGTCTAGTGGTAAAACTCGTCATGGTAAATCAGCTGATTTTGATGTCAACGGTTGTAAGGTTCAAATTATAGTAACCGGATTTAAATACTAATACGGATACTGGTGTTTTTAGGTGATTGGGATTCAATTAATCACACGTCTCATGGATAGTCGGCCTGAATCTGTTCAAGACTACACGTTAACGGTGCATTTATAGTTACACTTCATTCACTAATGACTTTAATAAATAAAAAAATTATGTAATAATGAAACGTATAAATTTTAACCAGAAAAGAATAAAATACACTACAATTATGGAGATTATTTAAATCAAAAACATCATTAAATAGTAGGAATTAAATATTTTAGAAAAATATAGAAAGAGAAATTTTAAAATTTAAAGAAAATTTAAAAAAAATAATTTTTGACAAAGAAATAACTTTAATAAACTGTTACCGAAATAAAATTATTAATGGAAAAATCGTTTGGGTAAAATGAACATATCGGAAAAAGAATTGATAAAAATAAATAATATAAAAACAAAATTAAATTAAAAGAAATGTTATGAATAAAAAAATAATGAAATTAAGTAAATAGCCAATAGATATAAACCTCAAAAGTAGCAGTGTGTTCCTCCTTGTTTATAAAATAAAATTATAATTAAAGACTTAAACACAACCTTTAGAAAAAAATGTGTAATTTTTGTGTTAGACAGTCCAAATAGGAAGCGAAAAGAATGCTTTAAAAACACCTAAACTTTACATTTCTAATCAGACTTTCCTTTGACCTTCTAATCGCTGCCTGACGAGTATGTCAAAATAATATAAAATTTATCTTAAAAAAGGAAAGGTAGCCTTTGCCTTTAAGAATCTTGCACTTCATTAAAATATCTCCTAAAATAAACAAAATGAATTGGCCTAATACTGTTATTTAATAATACTGTAATAATTGTTAAAAAAATGTGCTTCTGCAACAGAATTAAACTGGAGTTAATGGTTAATGTTTAATCATACACAAACTTGTTTGTTAGCAGTTAAGGTTTTACTTTACGAGCACTCCTATTTAGAGATTCTACTTATTAATCAGTTTAACCCAAAGTGGTTTAGTAATTTCAATTTAGATCATCTATTTTAGTAGCTTTTGTATGATGCAAAATGGCTTACTTTATAATCCTATGAAAAAATTTTAACACGGTTATATTTAGCGATACAATAGCTAATAAATAATTTCGTTTCCAATAAATAAAATAAAATTAATCCAAGTGATTAGAGCTAGTCGGATCACTTAGCCTAGCAAGTAAATTTTCATAGCTAAAAAAAAAAAAAAATGGAATAACGGGAATTAGCACGTATAGTAACTGAAAACATTTATAAGCCATTTAAAAAAACAGATACTGTGTCTACTGTCATAACTAAATTATTCATGTTACATTTAATCAGATTTAGTTAAGTGGTATTAGAATGTACAAAAATCTATTTTATTTCGCTAAAAATTTGTACAACTTCTTTTTTTTCCTTTCTAATTATATAATTTGAATACCATTTATATAATTATTACATATACATGAACAGATCTTTGAGAGATTTCAATCGAAATTACGTTCTGCATATAATTTTTCTTTTTATATTCAAATTTACTGATGGTTCCCGTAAATTGAAACCGATTGTAAATTAAATATTGCGGCAAAAATAATTGTTGTATGACGGCTGGTAAAACATAAAAACAAGCAGATATAAAGTATAAAATCTACATATATTCCAATAATTTTCGTCAATTTTATGAAGATAAAATATTAAACAATATAATAATGATAACTTTTATTTTATAGTACGATTATTTTATGTCTAGGGTGAAAAGTTAAAGATTAAAATCAGAGTAATTAGTATATATTTTACTTTAGAAAAATTAAAATAATAAAATTATGAGGATGAACGTACGCACCAAACACACACACTTTTTACGTTGTATAATTTTAATGAAAATATTTTTCTTTTTGCAATAAATTTGTTTTTGCCGTAAAACATTTTGACAAATAAAGGGAGAGTACATAAGGGGCAGTAGTATACAGTAGGAAATAGGATGGTGTTGCCAGAGAAGAGTTCATTAAGGGGGTAGACAAGGGGGAATATTTAACGTAGAGCATGTATTATTCCGGGAGTGATGAATTCGGAACGGAAGTGTAGCGGCTGAGTATAGTAGGGGATCAACAGGGGGGTTTACTGTGTTCGAAGAGGGGGGGCTTAAAAGTGTGAACATGGACAGGTCCAAGCCAGAATCCCCTCACTCTTAACTCTTCTTTCTACCCTTAAAACTACCGGCTCGACATTTTACAATGTTCTACTTCCCTTAATATAAAACCTTATATATAATCATTAAAACTAGAATTTAATGACCCACAATTTATCACTTTTTCTGTTGTATCCTAATTATATAATTAAATTTAAATAAATAGAAATTATGAGAAATATACTCTGTAACTTAATGATACTCCATACATTTCATATATCTTTTAAAATTTCATTTTATTTATTTTTATTTTTAATTATTTTTATATTTTATTATATATTATTTTTCATATTATTTATATTTCCTATTTATTTGTTTTACAGTATATCATAATTTTACGATAACTGATATATAAATGTAGCTTAAGTAAAATATAAGGAATTTTAATTTTAATTAAACTCGAATTTCTCTCAAAGTTTCAAAAGAATTTTGACAAACAAATTGAAAAAAAAATTGATTGTGAAATATAGCTGAACAATACATAATATAAAAAAGCTATACATTTTTCTCAAATCCTTACGATGGTAGAAAACTTATTTTAAAACTGAAGAAAACAAAAATACCTTGTTAAAATTTATATCAAACATGAAATGTAATTTTTTCTTAAAACATAGTGTTGGAAGAGAACTTTAAAGCTAATCTAATTCTGTTTATAATTTTTTTTTTACTGCAAAACAAAAATTTACAATCAGAGTTTCCTGCCAAACCATAAGTAAATAATATGTTAGAATATCAGATGAGAAGTCCATCCAATTACTACCCCCCCCCCCCCCGCGTACGTAAAAAAAAACTATTATTGATTGTAACAGTAAACGTAATACATTCATTACATCATAAACACAACTATCACTGGGTTGTCCAATCTATGGACCAAATAGATATTCGGCTCAAACATATATTCGGCTCAAAATTCAATTCGCAAGCGATGTTTTTTTTTTTTATAAAATAGAATATCCTCATGGACATATGAACAGGTAGATTAAAGAACAAATGTAAAATTAAACAAAGAATTAAATTGACGAAATAAGTGAATATAGTGAAATGCAAAGCAAGAATACGACAAACAGTAATAGCATTAAAAGAATAGTGGTAAATAAGTAGCAACAATGGAAAAAAAAAAACAGAAACAGGTAAATGCACAAGGTAAAAAATTACGAAAAAAACATAAAATAGAGTATCTTCATCGACTATCATTAAGGTCCAGTATACGAACCCTTTCAATCGTCTGTTATCACCGTTCTAGCGGTTCAAAGCAAGGGAATTTTCACGTCTATTTATCCTAATCATTTATTTAGAACTAAAACGATCAATCGCATACTGATCGTACGGATTTCCCAGGTATTCATGTATTTCAGAATTTTTTATGAACCAAAAAAAAAAGATAAATAAATTCGAGAATTATGCTACTAATATGACATCAGTAGAACAAATACAATTGTCTACATTAAATTAATAAAATTTTATAGTAAATGTAATTTTATTGCTTTTATATATATTAATTTAAACATTAATACATGCTTGCTATCTAATGTACTCATATTTCATGTAGTACTGAATTTTATCATTTCATACGGAATATCGAAAATGCATTTAACTGTAACATTAAAAGTAGCACTGTATCATTTGAGAAATTTTATGATTTTAAGGTTTTAAAGTTAAAGGAGTCATAAATTTTAGGTATTTTTCTGTTCATTAAGTATTTTTATTTTGTTATTTTTCTCACGTGACAAATTATCACATTTTATTAGGTAAACATAGATCAGTATAACCATATTTTTAGAGATGTTGTTAAAATATTAGTTATACGTTTATATTACACGTTGTACATTTATATTATTACTTCTATTATTAAATTGTTATTTCATAAAATTGAATTAAAATAGTGGACAGCAGTGATATTTAAAAATGATTAAACTATGTATCATATTTATTTAAATTTGAAAAATTGTTTCAATCTAATTTAATTTATTATTATAATGTATAATTTATAACAAATGGGAATGGTTATTACTTTGTAATAATATTGTATTTTGCATAATTGTTGTTGTAATTAAATAGTAATTTATATATTTTATTAGATATGCTTGAATAAGTATATGCATTTGACTAAATGTATTTGTTTTTTATAATAATTATTGTTGCTATTGTGGTCTACTATTGTTTTGATATTATTATTCATTTAGTGATATTTTATTGTTGTTTGTATATATATATTTTTTTTTTCAATCATTCTGTATTTTGTTTACTGATGTAATGAGGTCAACTACCTTCCTATAATTTACGATTATCACATAAGTATAAATAGATTAATAAAAATTATTTACTAGTTATAAACATTTTGTTTAATAAGTACGTTATCAACACTTGACGCAAGTTCTAAGTTACGACCAACTGTTTTCATAGCGTGAGGTTGTATTTAGCTGGTGCTCCTGGGTTGGATATTAGATTGATGATGCTGACACTAATCTTGAGACAGGTCTTTCAGGACTAGCCTCAGGATGTTTTCCTATCTTCAGTCCTGTAGGAGGACACCGCTGTGGCAGAAGAAGGCACTGGATTTGCATGGATAATTGACCTGGCGGATGGGGTTGACCACCCAAACCACACTCCGGTATTTCGTAAGGCACCATGGATTGGGGACTTGGCTCGTTCTGGTAAATTGTCTGCGGGCCAACTTCGTGTTGTACAGTCATCTGCTCGAGACCTGTCCGGGGACGGCGGTGGTTCCAAAATTGATCACAGTCGTACTGATTACGTCCTTATAATTGACTCTGCAGCTGGGGATTGAAAGGTGGCCTCCTTTGTCTGCCGGTCAGCTCCTCAAATGAAAGATGGACACAATCGGGCGGTGTGTTTTTCAGTATCATCGGGCAAGTTGGGCAACTTAAGGTTAGTGCCTCACAATTGAATATTTCAGTCGACAGTTTGGAAAGAAGTATTATGTGCACTTGATAGTGTCGATGCAGGAGAATGGCCAGTAGGCCTGCCGACGACGACAGTGGTAGTCAAAGAGGATTGGAGAACTTACGCTGACCTCCTCCGCTCTGTGAAAGAAGCTTTGTCGCCAGGTAAGGTTGGGGTCCTCTCCGCCCGTAAGAGACAGGGTGAGGACCTCCATATCCAGGTGCGAACCAATACTGGTGCTGCTGATCGGATAAGCAATGATATTTCCGCAAAGGTCTAGGGCATCACTACGGCTCTGATTGGGGAGGGGTGGTAGAAGGGTCCACATCCTTGTTACAGATGTGGATGAATTTACCACTCAGGATGAGTTCATTGCGGAGTTTTGGAAAATCACGAGGTGTCCGTGTCGATCGATGTTATATCCATGCGACCGGCCTATGGTGCGACGAAGGTAGTCACTGTGGCTGTGCAGCCCATCCTTGCGGATAAGTTGTTGACTGACGGACGTATCCGCATTGGATGGGTGGCTTGTAGGGTTATGAGATATTTATTTGACGATCTTTGTTTTTGCTGCTGGAAGCCAAACCACAGGGCCAATTCGTGACATATCTTAGTGGCCACTGCTTCACCTGTGGTGAGTCCGGTCACCTACGGAAGGACTGTCGGGGCGAGAACCTCGGTGTCCTTCCTGTTAGTGCTCAACTGATGGGTGCCTGTGGGGGACAGCCCGATCCAGCAAGGATGGGAGGCTTCGGTGTCCCACCATCAATGACTGGACTGGGAATCCTTCGTGGCTCCTCTAGGTGAGAGAATGTAAGACTGTAGACCGGGTGGGGGATACCCATTAGTGGCAGGGCATAAAGACCGGAGTCCCGGTGAAGGGACCCCTTTGGTGTCCTCTCATTAGAGGCCTGGCATGTACTTCAAGACCGAGTCCTGGCTGTCCGGGCAGGACCTTGTGTTTGCCGAGGTACTTTGAGGCGAAGGCACCCCCTGGATCTGAGTTATGCTTGGATGTGGGTCCTCCAGCTCTAGGTGGTGGAGTAAATAAAGGTGAACAAAAAAAAGGTTCTAAATTATTAATTTAAACATTATTTTAATTTATTTTATTTTAAATTGAGACACTGAATGATTTTTTTAAGTTGTACATCATTTTATAATAAAAAATAATGTGAAAGGACCTTAAGTTTTACGACTCTATAGATTTTCTAGCAACATAATTTCAGTATTTTAAAATTATATTTGTGTTAAAGGAATTGGCTATATTATGCCTTGCAATAAGCAACTATTTTAAAATTACATAATACATATTTATATATATATTTTTTTAAAGTATATAAAAAGCGTTTATAAACACAATTATTATTACAATATTTACTTTCTATTAGACTTAGTAAAAACTGGTGCAGTATAAAAAATTCCACTAATGCTTTTAACGGAGCTTCGATCTTTTTCCTTAACAATTTGTGTTAAATTGATAAATGTGTAGGTTTACGTACAGCAGTGTTGAAATTGGAATTTTAATTCCTGTTAGTCGATTGTGTAACTACTGCGTTTTTATGTAAAAGCAATTACAATCTTAATCTTTAAATATTTAAATAGTATAAACTTTCAGTGTTATCAAGAAAGTTATGCTGTTATGATAACGTACGGGTGCAACCGAACGAGTACTACAGGTTTTGTTAGTAGCAGATAAATTAACTAATTTATTTATTAATATTTCTCTATTTCTAATAAATATTTCTTGATTATCAATGATATATTTATTATTAATCATTTTTTTAGTTAGTGATAATTTCTGATCTTTCATTCAATCTACAATTAATTTTTCTCTTTAGAAACAAAAATTTTTAAATAAGAACATAGAACAGATTGACGTTAAAGAATATATATTTTTTTAATCCCGTCTATATAACACAATCATAAATGGAATGGTTATGAACTTTATAAAAACAATTTGACATGAGGAAATAGTCCACTCAATGGGATTCCTTCATTAATAAAAATTGAGAAAAATCTTTTATTTTAAAAAATGCATTGTTATGAATAAAACAAACAAACTTCGAATTCTTGTAAAATTTTATTACTTACTATTCAAACAAATGCTTGATCAAAAGTTTTTTAACAACTTTTCAGTTTTTGTAGAGGATTTCCAAATAATTTGTTTGATCGGCTTCAGAAAATGTTTGCATATAGAACGTTTTCTACGCATCTATAGTAAAGACTGTCAACCTACGGAATATTGAAGAGATTTTGTTTTCTTATTGCTATTTGTTGTTTGTTACAATAGTCTCCGATCATATGACCAAATATATTACCAAGTCTGATATTCGGATTGATATATTTAAATAATTAAGGGAAAAATATTCGGTCCAACAGAGAAAAATCATCTTTTTGCAGGTTTTATCGGATTTACTTAAATTTCCAAGTTATTAGTGATTTAAACATTTCATTATACAGTACTGTAATGAAATGGTTTCTGAACCTTTCCGATTCTCCGCCCCCTTGGAAAATCCAGATTTTTCCAAGGCACCATTTATCAAATTCTAACATGCACACTCTGCAAAGTAGTCAATAATTATTTGAAGCATTAGGTAAAACAAAATAAAAACATATTTTGGACGATAAAGAAAAAAATATATTGAAAAAATTCAAGTAATTATAATTAATGGAATAGATAAACAGATACTTGTGGCGATCAACATGTTGATCGCCACAAGTTTTCTCAAATGTTGTTATTAAACTGGCCACAGCCACATTCTTTTCCTTATCCACATTGATTTTTCGCGTGATACTTAAATTTTATCACAGCAACTGAAAAACATGCAGTTCCATTTGCGCAAGCAAATGGAATTAAATTCTCTGAGCTTTAAAACTTAAGAGTAGATATCTATCTTTTACTGATATCGAAAATTCAGTTAACTCCACGCTGCTAAATTTTATTTACAATTTATTGTCACAAGATAACGCAAACAGATATCTTCTTCTGGAGCAGTAAATTCAGACGGAACAGTGGGTTTAAATGAATCTTGTCTAAATTAAGATTTATCGATATTATCATTTTGAAAATACTTATCAAAGAGGTGATAAAATGTGATAAGTGTTTTTCAAAAATTAATTTCATACGTCGAGAGAAATTAACTGTATTCGGAGATAAAAAATCGTTTTAATTTAATAATTTACGTTTTCATTCATTTTTTTTCACAGTTTTAGTTTTTTTAATAAAAGCTAAACTTTTATCAACCAATTTTAAAAGATAAATGTTCTTCCCTACAGGGAAAGGTTCAAAGCATTAAGCTTTTGAAAATTTTACAAAAATGTGCTAGTTTTAGAAAAATACCTCTTTCACAAAATATTCAGTGTACTCAAATTCCTCCTCTTTAATAAAAATATAAATTTAGTGTTGTAATTCAAATCTACGATATAACACATTACAACAAGAAAGCCATGTGGTAAGTAGTACAACAAATACGTGTTCGAATCCCATGTCCTCACTTGGTTTTTTGAAAAAAAATATTGCCTACAGCGGTCGAATATTTATAACGTTTACTACATTAAGTGCAATTTTATGATCTAGTTTAATGTAGGCCTCATATGTTTTACACGAATGTGAAAACCACAGTAGACCCACAGTATTTTAGAGGGTTTGCTTCGAATAAAAGACTACAATTTCTCACAATAGCCGGACCTAGAATGAGAACGCTCAGTAAAGACACAAAAACATTTAAGACCACTCAAAACTAATTTTCGGATATAAAAGTATGAAGAATGGAATGAATCTTGATTTGTAAAAACAGTGATATTTTATCAGAAGGCAGGTCTTCTACAATGTTATTGCTATCTATAAGCCGTACGTAGTAATTAAGTGAGAATCATTAATACTATTTGTGGTCTCATTACTTGCAAGCCAAATTCTTTTCCTTTTAATTTGTTAATTAATTGATTACTGAGATCCTTCGCTACTGAGATCCTTCGCTATTCTGGGGCAGATAGTGTTGTTGTACAAAGACATTGTTGAAAGTAGCTTTCCAGCAGATTCACCGATCATAATGTTCAACACATCTGTTGCAGTCGGTAGATTGAGATCTTCAGCAATTGTATGAAGCTTTTTACATTTTGCGATTCTATGTAAGATGATGCCAGGAAACCAACTGCTTCATGTTGATACCTGCTAATCAACAACAACAATAAAAATGACCCTTTTGTTAATTTTTAGCATCCTAATTTTAAAATAAAATCTAATGTTTTAGCATCCTGCTAATGTAGTTATGTGATTTAATAATTACGCTGTGACTGAGATGAGTGGTGTTTTAATGGAGTTTTAATTTAGCGTGGATTCTGGTGCCAAAACCCTTATATACAGAAAACACTGTCTCTCTCTTCACCACTGATTTCTGTTGACGTAAAACCAAAATTCAAGTAGCTGTCATCATATTTTACGCTTTTCGACACTCTTGCCACTCATTGATGATGTGTGCTCTTCATTTTCAATCTCAAAAACTTATTGCTATTTAGTAAAACCATATCCATTTTTAAAAATGTGAAAGAAAAAGACCTTCAAAAACTTAACTTTACTTGGTCACAACAATGTTCCAATACATTCAATCTTCGAAAAGTAAATCTACACTAAAACTGATATTATTTATATATGAACACACAGTACCAGAAACTACGAAAACAATCGAGCAACCAATGTCGCGTCATCTATAAATTTCTTACAGAAGATTCCGCAGACAGTAAGTGAGAGGTTTCCACCAGTTCTGTAAGATGTCTCGTCCTATGACACTGAATTGAAAATAGAAATAAATTTTGTATTCTTTCGCGCTTCCCCAAGTCCCCAAAGCGCACATTTTAGGAACCAAAATGCTGTAAGGAGAATAATTTTATTATAGCTTTGTCGAATTTTCATAAGATTTTTATTAAAAAGTTAATGGTATTATAATAACAGATTATTGTATTATATTATATTTAAAAATAAACATATGTTTAATAAATATATATATATTAAAATAGACATATGTTTATTTCAAAAATAATTTAAAAATAAATATTTCCTATTCCTTTTTACATACTTCTTATTATAAATAATGCATTGTCGCACAATGTTCCTGTTTTATTAGAATAATCAATAGAATTATAATTTTCATAATATAATATCGCCCAATACGATAATACCTTAAACTTGAATGTATCTAATACGTTATATTTTTATTATTATTGACAAAATAAACTAATTGAGTTGAATACGGTAAGCAAAATTATGTTGAAATAGTAACAAGTGCCAGTACGTAATAAGACAATGTGTGTAGTTTGTGCTGAAAATATAACTAAAAAAAAAAGTCCTTTCATAATTTTATAGAACAATTTTATGTCTCATTTAACAAAATGTGTAACTTTATTGCTTTACATAATGCAATCTAAATATATTATGAAATTATATTACATCAACTAACAACGATCAACAAGGGATAATTTTAATTTCCGTTGCCATGTATACTATAGTAACAACTTACTATAGTAACATCCTTATTTATTTCAATATTGCACTCTATGATATAGGAATAGTTAAGATTTTAGTAATTTTTGTTTTTAAAGTATTCTTTGAATATCAAGTTTATACTTAATTGTTTAATAAGGTACAAATGAATTTAAGAAAAATTGGATTCTTTTCTAGCAATAATATCTTATTGCTTATTCCGATTATTCGCTGGTAATTGCATTATTCAGAAAAGAAAATTATTAACCCGTTTGAGCTTGACTTCAGAAATGTATAAGAAAAAATT
Organism: Lycorma delicatula; assembly: GCF_047948215.1. Lineage (NCBI taxonomy): Eukaryota > Metazoa > Arthropoda > Insecta > Hemiptera > Fulgoridae > Lycorma > Lycorma delicatula. The sequence goes on along the minus strand of NC_134459.1, from coordinate 73,945,021 downwards.
TACTGTATTATATAATGGGTGTGAGCCACTTCTAAATAATAATAAACAAGACTAATAAATTAGTTGTAGGTATATAATCACCAATGATAATTCCGATAAACATGTCATTTCTCCTGTGGTAGGTCACACTATCAGTTCTATTGAGATAAATAATGTACATTCCATTAAAAATAAATAAATAAAAATTTTTACTAATTTAATGATATTATAATAATTACATATTAGATTTAAAAATAAACGTATCTTTTTTACATACTTATTATAAATTTTGTGTAATGATTTTTTTATTGTTTCTAAAAGTAACGTATAAAAAACTATAATTGATATATCTTCAAATACAGAACACAGCTTTGTTCGTCCATTAACAGTTTTTACAAGAATTCATGCAGCGACGATAATGATTATGTGTTTTCATGGTGTATAACTTTATTTTCTTCTGATAATAGGGAATAAAGTAGGATTTTTTTATTATAGTGAATAAACTGTCATGAAATATGTTCAGAAACAATTGTACTTTTGATTTTTTTCTTACCTAAATATTATAAAGTTTAATTTCGTAATACAATTTAATTGTAAAACTGTTGCTAAACGTCTCTTACATTTCATATGTAAATGTACATTCCATATTTTTTAATTTAAATCAGCCTAAAAATTAAATTAACGTAATTCTGGATTAACAATAACAGAGTTATTTTTAGGATGTTATTTTAGGAAACGATTTTTCATTCTTAACAATGTAACGAAATCTTTTAAATGAAATAGAGATAGAAAAAAACTTAAAAAGTTTAAGCAGTACTTGAATACATTTGCTATAAAGGATGTTTTATTTGAAGTTTATTATTACTGAGGGTGACCACGCAGGATTCCTGCACAAAGAATTGGGGTTTAAGTTGAAGCATAAGATAATGTTATCTACCACAGTTGTTACGTAATATCTTTTACAGATTATTGAACGTTTTTAGGTAAAAACAAATTAAAACAATTTTTAACAAATGTAATTTGAAAAAAGAATTCGTAAATTTTAGCAAAAATATTCGAATATGTACAAAAAGTTAATTTTTGAGATTTTTTTTCTATAAAAAATATTTATTTTATATCAGTTACGTACAGACAGCGTATTACGCTAAAAACAGTAAAAAAAAAAAAAAAAAAATGTTAGAACTGAATAATGAAAATGCATGTACTTGTTTACTTTATGCATGTACATTATTTTTTAATTTAGGATTCTGATAACTGTAAATAGTTGAATATTTTTTTACATTAGGATCCAGATAATTATAAGTAGTTGAATACTAAGTTCCAATTTTGTAAAAAAATTATTAATAAGACGTCACTTTTTATTACAAAATATCTCAAACATTAAATGTTCCCTATTTTAATGGTTTAGAAGTAAATAAAAACAATAGAAAGGTTTATACGTTTTTTAATTTCTTTTTTTTATTTACAAAAATAGATGCCAAAAGAAACCTTAACATAAATTATTAGACAATTATGTCTACCATTTAGAAGAAGGAATAAAAAAACTATTCGTTAGTTAAAAATCATAATTTTTAATCAGAATATTTATAAACCAACGAGTATTATTCTCAAAAAATGAGATTTTAATTTAAATAATTTGTAATGTAGTTGACACTAATGAAGCTTTCCTTCTATATTAATCTTTTATTGACTAAGTCATAACTTTAGAAGTAATTATTCCGAAAATTTTAATAAAGAACCATTTCAGATTAATCAGTATCACAATATAACAAAAATTCATCTGTTTTTAATTGGAATTATCAATTACACTACTCACAAAAAGTTTTATAAACATAATTAAATTGTAATTTTAGTTTTAAATAATTTCAAAATGCTAGTATTTTGATAAAATCTATTCAGAATCAGCGAAGTTTTTACTTTATGGGTCTGGAAAATTGTAAATAGTTGAATACAGAGTTCTAAATTTGTAATAAGTTGATTCAGCTTTTTTTCTCACCAAGCTAAACATTTAAAAAAAGTGTTTTTTTCTTAAAATACATTTCGCTAATATTTACTTGAAAAACCCATAACATCGCTCTATTTTTTTGCACGCACGATATATTTACATTAGAAATTTCAAATAATTAAAAATAATATAACGCCGGTTGTACCAACGGCGTTTACTTAATCACGTCAACCATCTAGTAATCAATCTGCTGGATAACAGCGAGAACGTCAAAAGGTTGAAACGTGCTAAATACAGAATACTGGATGAGAAACTGCAATTATCACCGATACTATTTATTCTGTTTTTACATCATGTTTGTTTCCTGTTACTTTGTTACATTGTTCTTGTTACAATCTTCACCGGTATGTATCTACCGTCTCACTAGTGGCATTTATTAAGTTTACTTATGTACGTGTTCATTCTTATTTATTTGATTATTTTTTATTTTTACTGATTATTTATTTGTTTATTTTTGTGAACCACAATGTGAACGCGTTATTGTACGTTAGAATTTTTCTTTTAATAACTTACGTTATATTTTTTGTTTCTCCTAAAGTACTGATGGATTTATTACAGGAGTTCATTACGAATTCTGTATCATGTTACGATTATGTTATGTTATTATTACAGATCATGCTTACACTTCTAACTACATAATATGATCATACAGAATATTGATAAAAAAATCAGTTATGATTAATACCGTAAATGGTACAACAAACCTTTATAAAAGATTTACTAATATTTTTTCTAAGATTCTTAATTAAAACTACTTTATTTAATTAAAGATTTGATTTAAAAAATAATCAATTTAAATGGCACGCCATATTAATTCCATTATCTGTAATTTTTTATCCCTTTATATAAAATGAAATGATATGAATCAGCAATAGTAAAAGAACAGAATTAAGAGAATTTCATTCATCATTTATCTTAACTTAATTAATTAATAAAATTAATCAATTTAATTTTAATTAACTGTGATTCTATTTAATGGAGCGTAGTATGTAGTACTGACAGCAGACTGAGAATTCAGATAAAGGGTAAAAGGATTGGTTATAGCAATGGTTGGGTGGAATGAATGAGAAGGGAGTTTAAGCCTAAAGGGCTAATCCAGGAAGTTACCCTTCAAGCATTTGTTTAGGATCATGGCTCACTAAGTATTCAAGAAGGAACCTACAATATACTTACTGCAGATACTTCACGCTCCTGTGGATATTTATATTTTTATTTTTATTTTTTTTTATCTAATTTTCTTCAACCGTATTTCAGTGGTTAGTTTTTAGTAATTAATTATCAAATTCCTTAAATAGATTTCCTAAACTTAAAAGGAATTAGAATATGTATATGTGTACTAAGGTAACATTATGAATTTTAACTTTTTTTTGTAGATTATGCGCAATTCCAAAGAGATCGATTCTGTTTATACAAGTATTATATTTAATCAGAAATGACCAAAAATACAGATAGAATATGATGCAGGTTTACAGATTCGAGAACTGATAACAACAAATTATTTAGAACATTTATATGATAATATTGCCAGTGATGAGCTGTTACAATATCCTATTAAAATGGAGAATCAAGTTTCAAATTAAAGTGAAACAATAACGACTCTTAACTGACCTAAATACACTACACTACCGGTGGAGTTTAGCGACAGGATTCAATTATTATTCCTTTATATTGGTATCCTACCCAATAACGGCTGAATGAATTATTTACGACTCTGTTGTATATAATTCGAGTTGAAATATTTACTGTTGGAATAAATAATTCAGTGGTTCGAGTTGGATACGCGAACCAATTGTCATAGGATTTTATGGATAATGAGGCTATTTCTTTCGGAAAAGTCGTTCAACGCTAAATTTTTAATCAGTAATAAGCTATTCATATCTTGGGAGAAGATGACCAGGTTTCTTTATGAATTATGCGGAGCATTAAACCAGTCGCTATGATGAGGCATTAAAATATTGCTTTTGGTAGGATTGTTTTCTACTGTACATCCGGGGAAAAAGTGTACTGACATATACGAACCTATTTTTTTGCTCGGTAAGAATAATTCGGATACGGATTGGATCATGTTGAAAATTCCGGGGCCTGTAGAACCTGTTTAATCTTCATATGATCTAAAAGGTGAAAACTACATATGAATTTACCTGGTGCCTTTGTTTCTGATTGCTGCACCAGCAAGCCTAACCGGTAAAATAGCTTTCGGGAAAATCCTTGTCTACTAATACAATAATTAATACTTCCTAAAATAAAAAATTAATTTAAATTAGTAGAATGGGTAAATTCTAGAAATTTTCTTTAATATAAATACGGGTTAAAATAAATTCAACTGCTTAAAGCCATAAATAAATTTATGATCCTACCCTAAAAAAATATCCGCTAAATAATTTAAATATTTTTTTATAGTAGAAGTATGACTTTAAAACTTTACATAAAAAAGCTATTAAACATCTGAGGTAAAAATACATCTATTTTATCTAATATTATTTATACGTGTTTTTAATTTCCAGATGAATGAAAAATAATGTAATCATCATAAAAGGGCTGAATAATTGAAAATTTAAAGTACCAAGATAATAAAAGAACGAGACGTAGAAATTTCATTTTTTACGATAATATACCGCAGATTAATAAAAAAAATTATTCCTTTAAATCAAAATAATTCAGTGAAAAACTTCATTTCATTCGTCTTAAATAGTTTTTACCAAATAATTTATCTCCGATTATAAAATTTAAACATTATTCTGAGTTTTTTATATGCTATTTTTTTTCTTTTAAAGCCTCTAAATTATAATTACAAAAATAAATGTAAATTCCCCTACTTCTGCTATTAAATTTTATGATATTTACTTGTAATTTATTTATTTTAATAATAAAATAATTCATCAACTGGTTTTAAAAAAAATTCCCTTTCGGCATGCCGGAAGGCAGAGGTAGATTTCACCAGTTTAAAGAAGGGGATAAAAAACATTTCCACGTTAAAGTTAAGACAAACTTCAATTTTACTCATTACGACATGGTTGCATGCGAAAAATAGTTTCTGATGTTTAGTATATGACTAAATCAATTCCCATCTTACAATTCCAGAAATATTTTGGTCATTCCTTCCCGTAAGGGTTGGTTATATCAAAAATTGTTTCAGACAAAGGTTTTAGGTAATGTTTAGAGGACTAACGAACACTTTAAACTGATTTGATACTGTGCCTATTAAGGGAGGTATGACTTTTTTTACCTTCAAACCCCCATTATTTCCACCCCGGGCCAATGGTTGGTGATGTAAAAAAAATTACTTAGATTAGTTTTAGGTCCTTATAGCAAGAACTGTAAACGAATTCGATATTTTATTTAAGAAAGTTATAACGATATTTTGTTTTTTCGAAAAAGGCCCCCCATTTCCATCCTCATGGTCCGATCTTGTCTACTAACAAACTCGACCGAGACTTTGGGTCGTTATATTTTTTATCTATCAATTCGAAAGTGATTGGTGCAAAATTACGGCAGTTAACGTGTCCACAAGAAAGTGAAATATATATATATATTTATAAAGCTATATAAACTTTTGAACTGACGGTGGTTTTGGAATCTAGAGGATGTGAAACGCGAAGATATGTCGAAATTTTCCGAAAGTCGAATCATGGTATCCATTACAATAGGTAGCTTTTTATGAAATCTACCTAAAATATAGATAATGAAACTTTTACAGTTTATCAATCAACTGAAGATTATAAAGAACATTATACATTATGCAAATATTTAAAAAAAAAATGGCACGTCGAATCTAATAATCTAAAAAATTTGAATATTAAATTGTCAATGTATTCTTTATAAGGTATAGATAAGCATTTGCCTTTTCCCACGAAGAAAATAGATGGTTGAATTTTAGTAAAGAATTATTTACTTTTCCGGTGATTATAAGTAGAAAAATTATATTATAGGGGAAAGTTTGGTGGTTATGTCAAAAATGATGTATCGGCCTTTTTTGCAAATCTTTACATTATAGGTCCAGTTAGTTCATTCAGACCAAACACATGTATATATCATTCTTATTATTATTCCATAATATTCCAGCATATCAGTGAACTGTCTACATTTATAAGTAACGTTGCAATTGCAGCATTAATATACTCCAGTTTTGCATACTTATGTACGCAAGTGTCTAGCACTATCATTGCTTTTGGGTTTTTATCAGGGTTGACCGAATCGATTTTCTTAACAATTCGTTTAGGGGGTTGAGGGATAGCACAAAAAAACAATTTAGATTTTTTTTCAATGGAATTTTAATGAAAACATTATTAAAGCGAATGTGTTACCTACAATGCATATATAAAAATCTCAAAAAATTTTTCCATAAAATCAACTTCCATCTCTTAAAATTAAAATGTATGTTTTTTGTTCTTTGTTCTACTTCCCCTTGGGTTTAAATATTTTTCAAAAATGTTTGAAGGTTTATACTTCATACCACGTCAACAATTGTTTTTAAATTATTGAGGCGGACGTAAATGTAGAGAAGTTTTTTTTTTTAATTTTGTATTTCGTACATTAAGTTTTATTAAAGGGGTTATTAGATTTAGAGAAAATATTATTCAACAGTCTTTTCAAATTTAACCTATATATGAATATTTTTACAAAAACCTTTCTTCAAAAATTTATATTCATTTCTAAAATTTATTTACATTTTTTTTTAGCTCTAATTATATTTTAATCTTTATTATTAATAGCCGGAAAATTCATGCAATACTTTTCCATTTTTTTAAATATCCATTATGAAATTTAAAGACGAGCCTTAGTTGGTTGTTAAGTAACTGAAATTTTACTTGCGAAATAGTATATTCTAGTAGAAAGTAAAAGTAGTAAAATTCAATGATTTAAACTGAATTAAACATTTTATTTTATATTGAAAAATCGAGTATATATATTAAAAACAATTTCAATTTTCACATAACACTGGTTACATAACAGATAACAAACATACATTTTCAGGCATAAAAACATGAAAATATTAGAAATAAATAAAAAGTATATAAATACCTCACTCTTGAAAAATATTAGCCATTATAAAATAAAGCTATTGGACAAATAAAATTTTAACATCATTATTGGATTAGGGAAATAGTATAATTTAATGAAAATTATTCAAATTAAAAAAAATATATATGTATATTTAATTATGGTACCAAAAACAACAATATTTAGTTATTTAATTAATAACAAATATGTAACAAGCATATTTACACATTATGGCACATCATTCACAATATATGTACATTGTTACTAAAATACTCATTTGACTATTTTTATACTACGTGTAATTCGATTATTTGTAACAACCAGTTTAAAAAAAATATATATATTCATTATATTTACACAATGCAGAAGTTACAGCATTATCCTAGTATATATTTATAATTTTGTAATATAAGATATATCAATCTACTTTTTATTATTAAAAATTTATCTGAAAATTTTATTAATTTTTCTTATTATAATTATTCTATAATATTGGAGCTTATCAGTGATCATCAATTTATACAAATTATGTTGCAATAGCAGGCTTAATATATTTCAGTTTCGCTATTCGTAGTTTTATGATAATATCGTTGTTTTATACCCAATTGAATATTTTTATTTTACGTGATTTTGTAATAACAATCCTCACGTTTTCCTTGGCGCGAGTGCTGGCGTCTCGATCATTCATCTCATCCTCTAAGCAATACCTAACAGTGATCCAGGAGGTTTAAAAAAAAAAAAATTCTCATGTTTACCGATAATAAATTATATGCGATTGTCCAGTATGTATAAAAGATTATGTCCACTTGTAGTGTTCATTTGAGAGACACTTAAGACATTTTGTTTTCTGCTTCGTGTAATTATATTCTGGTTGAAATAATGAAGCTATATTTATATGCAACATATACGGACATAGTAAAATCTATGTTTAGTGTTCTAATATCCGGAATTGGTATTTGTATGTATAATTGTTTCGTAATGTATAAATAGTTATATGTATGCTATAATGGTTTCATTATATCTTTCTAGTATTAAAAAAAAGGAAAATATTTCATTTTACACTAGTGACTAAGATTGTAAAATACCGCTCAAGTTTTAAAAAAAAATTTAATATGCTTTTATCTTAATTTTACAAGACGTTTTTATAAAGAAGAGATTTCTGTTAAAGTGTTATAAGTATGGAAGATAAAAATAAAAGAATAGCAATAAACTTAATTTTTCAAAAATAAATTATTCAAAAGAGTAAACTTTTCCATAATTTCCACATACATTTTCCAAATTCAAGGAAAATAGATTAAAAAAGTGTAAATATAGGAATCTCTTGAAAAGTTCATTACTAATACTAAAAACTACTAAATGATAGAACAAACCTCTTTATTACAATGTTTATCATGAAAAATGTTTAAATTGTGCTGTTATGATAAATTATTTTTATTAAAATATACAGGATAAAACTGTTTTAAAATGTTTTAGCTTGCGATTATGAAGAAACAATTTAATAAAATTAAAAAAATCATTTCTGTAAATATTACCAGAAGAATCTCTTTATACTTTATACTTTTATCATTTTAAATCGGGTTGTACGGTAAGAAACGGGAAAAGGATCTTTTTTTAATGAAAGAAGTAAAGAATCTAATAGGAGGCAGAGTAGTTTCAATCGGTGTAACCCAGGAGGGGAAAAAGAAGAAGAAGAAAAAGAAAAGAGGTGATTTTCTTAAAAGAAGTTTAAGCATGTGAGGAGGCTTTTCCATCCATACTATAGGATAGGTAGAATGAGAGAGGGTCAGATAGAGGGACTGGCGTTGAGTAGAGTAGTACTTCTATAGAGGGAGTTTGAAACGAAGAAACGGAAAGAGATGGAAAAAGTAATTTGAAATTCCAGTTGGGATCTCGGATGTCTTGAGCGTGTTCTTCTTGCTGGTGCAGAAATAAAAGAAAGCGAAAAAGAAAAAGTAAAACCAGAAAGAGAACAAGAATGAAAAGATAGAGGGAGAGAGTCAGAGAAAGAAGGGGAGTGAATAAGAGTGAAAGAATGGGTACAAGGAAAGAAGGAAATTTGGAGTGAGTGAAGCAGATTAATATAAGCGTTAGTAATCCATTGCTTTAGGCTGTACTGTAAAATACAACAATGTGTCCTTCCAGTGTTGTACACAATTCAATATGATACGATACATTACAATACAACAATTACAAAAGGAAAAAAGTGTTGTGATATGATGTACGTCTCATCAAGAAATTAAAGAAGGTACCTTAAAAAAAAAAATTGATTATAAAAGAAATCATTTGTGATCGGTAATTTAAATAACTATCTAAAATATTCATTATGAACAAAAAAAAAAGAAGAAGTTTTTAAATTTAATTAAAAAATACTGTACAGAATAATTAAATACACAAAAAGAGCATAAAATTACAAAAAAGTAAATAAATTACAAAAACCTATTAATATTGTTAAATGATTGAAAAACTTTATTTATTCTAATTAATCGTTAACACGATAAATTAATGGATTTTTAAAATTACTCTTCAAAAGATTAATTATATAAGCTTATGTGTAATAAAAAGGAATTTAAATTAATTTTCATGTCGATATGCTTAAAAACATTTTTGCATAAAACAAAGTTTTAAAATGAATTATTGATTAAAATAAATTTCCTGATGTTAAGCTGGTTATGTAATTTAAAAAAAAAATATATTAACTTATGAAAAAGCAATTAATATTTTAGCTAATTTGTTGTTTCAATTGTCAATAATTTATAAAACGTAAAAAAGTTCTTAAATCCATTACGTTAAATTTGTTTGTTTATTTATTTTCGTAACAGACCTGCTCATCTTCATTAAAACAATTTATCACAACAGTAAAGTATATTTTATGAAGTATATTATTTATTTGTACGAATATATATAAATATTAGATTTGCTATAGATCTATACCGATAGAAAAATGCATTCATAAATTGTGTTTCTCTGAAATTGTTTTGTGATTATTTAATTATATTAATTTTTTTTTATTGTAGTAATTATTATTATGGTTAGTAATATTTACTATTTTATTATTTATTATTTTTCTGTATTGTAATTATTTTTTGAAAAATTATCATACAATAAAAATGTACTCGTACTATTTTCCTTAAATCTGCTACGTTACATTTATATGTACTTACGTAAATAAAAGCTTAAATATATTTTCTCGTATTGTGTTTTACTGAAAAGGTTGATTTTTTTATGTATATAATGTTTCATTCCCACACAAGGTCAAACTTATGTAGGTATAACTATGTAAATTCATAAAAAAAATTATTTTAAAATAGAGTTGCTTATTGTATGAGAAAATATTCCAAATATAAAATTAAATAAATTTGAACAATCGGAGGATCTTTCAGATCCTTTCTCACCTTCACGATCATAAATCATCTCCTTTTAGGGATTAATTACATTTTTTTTTTTTTAATAATTTAGTTATTAAAACTTTAGGAATTTCCTAAGTAAAACGAATATATGAAGGAGACAATAGAAGTTCATATTGCGATTGCAAGAATTTTCCAGAAGTATCTCACTTCTAGAAAAGAATAATAAAATATTATTTCAATGTAGCGAGTTTTCATCCGAATGCAGTTTAATATTAGGATGTCTAAACGTAATTTTTAAAGAAGGATTTTATCATTCAGGATTAAGTGTTTTTTTAAATAAAGCGTAAGAACTACGGCCAGGTTCCATCTGTTGTTTTGTAGTCAATATTTGATTCAATCTAGAAAATTTAATTATCTGTTAAGATAAGACGAACACAGTTACGTCTCCTTATGCAATGATCATCAAAATGTAGTAGATAAAGATTAAATTTAGAATTTATAAAATAAACTAGGTCCTTAATAATATTTGGGCTAAAATCTAAATTATACTTTTTAGTTTAATAAAATTGTTAAACACACCAATAACACATAATAAATTGAAGCCATTATTTTTAATCTGACTCCGGTTTCTAAAATTGTAAACATAAAAGAATCTAACAAATTATAATTTCGTTACATTTATTTTCATATATTTTATTGTATTTTGTATTGTATAATTTGTTTAATAATATTGTTAATATTAAATATATTTTTAGTTTAATTTCATAATAAAAACCGCTTGGTATGAAAAACAAATGGATTACACAAAATTTAAATGAAAAATGAACCGTTGTCTTCGTAAAAACAAGAAAATTGTAATCAGAGGCTGCTTTCAGAAAACATAAAAAGATTGCTGATGTGATGGACTAAAACACTCTGGAACGCTGGGCTACGTATTATATTTACTTTAAGTTTGTCAACTAATTTTATAGATTTTTTTTTTATTTTTAACAAGAAAGTATTAACTTTGAATATCAGAATGCAAAGAAGCTACAACAAAAAACAAAGATTAAATTCCACTATTTACACCAAGTAATTCGAATTAAAAAAAAATCCTTCACTTATGTTAACAGAAAAGCTTACAACAGGCCACCAATGGTATTTCTTCAGAAAAATATAAGATAATGTTCAAAATCAATTCATTTGGTTATACGTAATAATAATAAAACACCGCCCAGAAGTAGATAATCACCACGATCAGAGTATACCATCTTCGTCCATGGTGGTAACAGCTGTTACTATCCTGATACCACCCTTGTATATATAAGTAAAATACATATAGCTGGCTGAGCTCCAAATATTATTCTTGGAAATGTTATCATTCTTTTGACCTGAACTGTTAATTTAATAACCATTATTAGATTGCTCAGAGCAAGAAATCGGCGAGGAGTTGTCCAAGCAGGAAGTAATTGAATGTCGAAAGCTGACTATGAGAAGGAATGACAAAGTACTTCCTTCTGCCTCTTATGTTTAACTTTTAAAAGATCTTCCTTGCAGGAAAAACCGCGCGCAAGTATATACATTTGGATACCAAATACATTATTGCATGAACAGACAACTAAGCACCGCTACAAAACTTAGATTGCTAAAATTATAAAATCAGATATGGCGGGATGGAATGTACCCGCGGCAGTGGAAGTAAGCTTATATTGTTACAATAGCAAGAAAATATAAAAATGGTACAGATCTTAACAGTAACTGTTGTACTTTCTCTATGTATACTATTAAAAAATGTTCGCAAATATGATAAATAATCGACTAGTTTGGATTTAACAAAGGAAATGTCTGTTAACCTCGCATCAAGTAGAATTTCAACAGTACCATTAAACTATTGACTAAACGATTAATTTAGAAAATATTATGCACAATAGTTTCATTACTAGAAACACTGTCTCGGAGTCTTCTTTGATCAAAGAAAGGCTTTTGATGCAAAGTCACATCAAACGCTTTTGATGTGACTTTGCATCAAAGAATAATGATGATTAAACTACATGAGTGGGTATTCGCTGGAATCTACCGGTATAGCTTGGCAAATACATGAACGACCTATTTAAGTAGGGTTTTATAATGAGTAACTGTCAAAAAAAAATTTGGAAAATGTTAAGTGGTATTTTGTTTTGATCGCCATCAATAAAGTGATATTGGCCATTCCAGGAGAAATCAGCAAAAGCGTTTAATTCGATAATCTGGTACTTGAATACGTCAGTAACAATAAGTTATGGTGAAGTATAAATTACAAAGAGCGATAAATGCCCTTAACGAAGTTGCAATGAATAACGAATTCAAATTTTCACCAGAGAAAACGTGCTGTGTATTCTTCCGTACGAAGAGAATTCCTTAGAATTCTGTAGTCCTGTTTTGACCATTGATGATCATCATCCAATTCAATATAAAGATAATGTACGGTCTTTAGATCTGCTATTAGATAAATCCCGGTATTGCGGGTTGGCAACAAAATATGAAATTACCCGATTCAGTAGGAATTTCTAAGAAAGAAGTACTACCACGGCTTTTTGCCATCTATAAGCCCAAAATTAGACTCTCTTAAGGAAAAATAAAAGAGAAACTAGCAATCATCATCTGACAGAAATTTCCGACAATCATCAGTAACTATGAGAGATATATGAAACTATTTACTAACGATTCTAAAATTGAACATTGTGTTGGATTCATAAATGGAGAAAACTGATAGATATGGCAAGAGTTTATGAGGCAGAGCCTATTGCTATACAGCAAGGGCTTCGGTGCACAGAATATTTCTGCGAGAGAGAGATATTCCTGCTTATTATGTTCAGACTCTTAAAGCACACTAACTGCTATTTGGAACAAGAACATTAAGGATGTCACTATCGCAAACATCTTTTTCATTCTATGTATATTAAACTGAATGAGATATCAATATCAAGAAATAAAAGCGCAGACGAAGTTGCCAGACTGACATTCGGTGAAAACATGAACATGATTTCTATTCGAGTGGCAAACGTTAAAAATCGTCTAAAAATGATTATCACAACCACGTGGAGTAATGGATGGAAAAGATTAAATACGAAACTGAATGAAATTAAAATTACTCCATATAAACGAAAGAGGAAGGCGAAACTGACTCGTTGGGAAAAATTGGCGTTGACCATTCAGAATCGATCAATCGATTCAGAATTGGTTAGCGAGAATCCCTTGAGTGCAGATACTACAGTATGTTAGACACACCTGAACATACTATCCATCGGTGTAATAGGTAGGACGATGACCGACAGAGTCTGGGGTTGAGTTAGCTCATCCCTAAATTGAATTGTAAGTATATGTTTAGTGGAAGGAGACAGTGGGAGTCAGTCATGAATTTAACAATACGCATTCTCAAAACTAAAGATCGGGATGCTAGGGCGTGGGACCACGTATGACAGGTAGCGACATTGAGGGTAGCTTTTCTCAGGAAAAGGCGGCTCGCTGAGGTAGGTCGCCTTTGATGAGTGACCGAAGACCCCTCTTGCTCTGGGAAAATAAAAGACCGTAGTCCCGGCTGGAGCCGTCTCTCACTGAAAGGCACCGGGTAGAGGCAAGGTAAATACCAGAGTTCCGACTGGAGCCCTCCCTCACGGGAGGTGGGGGGTACCGGTTAGATTAATGGCAGGGCAACTTAAAGGACCGAGCCCCGGCCAATGGGGTGATCCTCCGTTGGTCACTGCACAACCGGATCTCACGGAGTCGCCCTGAGGGGTTAAAGGCCATGGGATCCACTGAGGCTGTGCAATGCTCCAGCGCAGGACCAGCCAGAGTGGTAAGGGTAGGAAAAAAAAGAATCGGTTACACGCCAATAACAAATTCATATTTGTTAACTGGAGAAGAAAGACCAAAGTGCAGTAAGTGTATATGACAAACCACTTACTGTTAAGCTCTACTGGAAGAATTTACAACATATGAAAACCTCAGAAAGAGGCACAGGTTAACAAATAAAATGCAGCTGATTTAGAAAATGCCAAAGAAGAAAAAAAGTTGCTTACCTATATGACGTGGATTCCTAACTCGTTTGTAATAAGCTTTCGACGAAAGACAGTGTATGTTATGTGGACTTAGAATTCCATGTGGGAGCCTATACACCTGAACATGGGGTTCTCACAATCTACGTAGTATTGTCTAAATTTTTCTGTCTATTTTATTTCAGTGTTTAACATTTTCGTCTTAATCTTTGTATTTTATGTAAATGTAAGGGCCCTTTACACCCTGCATGTATTATGTGTCCTTTTGTTTAGAAAACTCAATGTTACGTTTATTTTCATGGTTTGATAAAAGTGTAAGGGTCCTACACACCCTTAAATCAGATGATCCTACCGATGTTTTTATTTTTATCTTTTTTAACGAGTGTGACGAGGGCTAATGAATAACCTTAGACGTCGATGCCCGTATAACACAATAAACAAATATAACATACGGACAAAATTGAAGATTTTTTTTAAGTTAAATTTCCTGTTAAAATCTATGTTAAATGAAATTATGAATTTAACATAGTCTTAAGAAGGGAATAGTTATATAGATAGTTATATATATAATAACTATAGCTTCCGTGGTGGAGTGGTAGATTTTTCTGCTTTTCATTCGATAAATTCTGAGTTCGAATCCCGATCAGGTTTGAAATCTTTTCGTTCATTGCAAAACTAATTTATCATTAAAAAAAGTAGCTTAACTCCAATTTGGCGTCATCCTTATTTACCAGGGAAAAAATGAAAAGAAATCATTAGATTCGATTGCGTTTATTTATTATCTCTAAAATAAAAATTCTTAAAAAAAAAATTATGATGACAAAATTTTATGAAAACAAACATTAAGAAAGTGAGCATGTATTTTGTCAAGTAAACTCTTATAAGCATATTAAATCCATGAAGAAAAATAATTAACTTCTCTCTTTAGAAAAACCTAAATTTAATTAACTGAAAGATGATATAAAATTAAGAAAAATATGATTTTATATAAATTTACTTACAAAAGTTAATAGAATTTTATTCATAGAAATAAATTTTATTTATACGTTTTGTATGAATAACGCTGTAGCGTTAACGTGGTAGTAACGTAGTGGTAACGCTGTAGCGGACCCACCTTGTTTTCTGTGGTGTATGGTATAAATTTGTACTACTAATATTAGTACATTATTAGTTTGTTCTAATATTGGCAATACATTAGATATACATATATTAATGCATAAGGTTCAATGAAACAAGTTTTTCTAGTGTTAAACACAATACTTGGTACCATTAAAACAGAAAAATACATTTTTCAGAAAAGAGTATATTTTATAAGGAATAAAGATGATAGATTAAAAGACCCAACATATTAAATTGAATATTAAATAACAAACAATAAAAAACGTAATTGAAAAATAAAATATTTTTATAGCAAAGAATTATAAGAGTAATAGAATCTTTTTAATAGTAATAGACGCTGTCGTATAAAATATTCATTACTTTTTCTTACGTAATATTTTTCAAAAAATCAAAAATAATAATTATATAGTCATAAAGAAACAATAACAGTTTTAAAATCTAAACGAAGAGCTACAATTATACAAAAATGTAAAAATACGGTAATTAAGTAATAAAAAATAATTACACCTAAAAGAATTGGCTTTACGTTAAGCTATGGATAATAGAAGGTACGTTTTACAGAAATCAAGCACATAGTCTGTTCTATAACATACCAAGGGAACCGAATGCATTCCATTTTGATTGAAGCAAGCTTAAATATTCAACATTTCACAATTTCAATTTCAGCTAAAACTAAGTTTCTGACTTTGGTTTCTCAACTGTAGTAAATAATGTGTTGGTTATTCTAGAGGTGTTGAGAATATCGTTTAACGAATATAAATTAAGTTGCAGGTTTTTGTAAATAGAGTTTTGTAGAAATACAATATATAACAGATATTTAGTAGATATTGAAAAATTTCTATTCATTTACTAGTATAATACTTTTTTTTTTAATTAACTCATTTAATGTTGTAATTTAGTAGTTTGAAATTAAAATTTTTTTAAAAAATATTTTTATTTATAGTCGCTTAAACAATTAAATACATTAAGACTCATCAAGATTACATTAAGTCATCGCTATATAAATATTAAAAAAATCTTGGTTTTGAAAGATTCGAAATATATGTGAAAAGAATGTCACTCAAATAAATAACAATTAAGTAATCGTATTATTTCTTAATAAAAAAAAAAAAATTAAGCCACACAATATAGTGTTTACTATGAAAACTATATTTTAGGTTGAATACAAAGAACCAGTTTCAAAAAACAGAGTGAATTAAAATAACAAGAACTGCATCAAATAATCCATATCTTAATTAAGAACTGGCTGAATTTATTTCGAAAAATTGTATGTAATAATGAATATAAAATAAACCAATAGTTGAATTATATTAAAAAAAAAATTAAAGATTATTTTGTTGCTACTTTAAGATGATAAAAAAAATATATATAAAAAACTTATATCAAATTTCAAATAAAATTACACACACACGTGCGCGCACATACACATCTGTATATTAGTATATCGATACGTATGATAAATGCGACATTAAAAATGTTATTAATTACGAACATCAACATATGCTTCTGTAAAAAGAAGATTAATTATTACTGTATATTGTAAAGTAATTTAATATTTTGCTTGATGGTAGAGCATTATTCAAAACATTAAAAAAAATAATTTTTCAAATGATGCAGTAATATCAACAAGTTTCTGTTAATAGGGAATTACACATAATAGCCTGAAGAGCAAAGAAAGTATTTAAAATTTGTACGAAATTGCTGTACTATTTTTGATTTACAGAAGTAAATCCTGACCGATAGATATAATGGAAAAATGTAGATTGCAGTCAGCGGAATCAGAATCGTTAGAACTTTTGAAGGGTTAACTTAGCTGAATAAACTACAAAATGAGGATATTAAGAGGAAGAAAATGTTAAGACCAAAGAAAGAATAAAAAGAAAAATGTTGCAAACCAAAAAAAAAAAAAAATACACAGGAAGAAAATTTTGAGAAGAAAGAAAGAATAAAAACGTTTTACTTTTAATATACTCATGCAATTTTCAAGAGCATTATTATGTTATTTAAAAAGTATAAGGTGTGACTAAATGTTTGTAAAATCATAAGTGTTGTTTAATATTTTATTTAGATTCGCTTTTTAACCACGGAATTTAATTTCTATTTTATCCTTCAATCACTAACCATGTTATTCTCAAATATTACTCTGTATCGTTTCTTTCTGTAATAAGTTTAAACAATGAAAGTTGCAGTGTACAACTTATCAGCTCATTACCGATTATCCATCAATTCATCTAACGATAATCGTTTTCAAAGGCATAATTTTGAAATGCTACTCCTCCGTGGAGGAGTGGGTACGTTTCGGCCTTTCATCTGGAGTCCCGGGATCGAATCCCGGTCCTGCATGGGATTTTTCATAAGCTACAAAAATTTCTTTTGATATTTCCGCGCACAATTATGCAGCTTATATGACAAATTAATCATTAAAAAAATTAACGAATATCTGTAATAACATTGCACCAAATCAATTAATATAAAAATATCAAAAATGAACAACACAAATTTTATTTTATATTTATTTAATTTTATATTTCGGGATAATAAACCCTTTGTAATAAATTTAGATCTCCTTATTTACCATGTTTGCCTACAATAACTCTTACTGCATTATTCATTCCAAAGGTCCAGTATATTTTCTTGTTAACGGTTGTTATATACAACAAATAAAATTTTTTAAAACTTAAATGTTTTGTTTATCAATGGGTTTTTTCACAATATAACATATTTATTTTTAAGGTATGAATTAGTTTTTATTTTTTGTTGCTCATTCTACTCTTTATAACTTAAAATGTGAAGTAAAATATATTATAATTATTCTGTGATATCGTGCACTTATCGTTGTATCGCTTTTTTATGTAACAAAATACATACAAGGTCTGTAAATAAAGTAATGAGACCAGTTTTGTTTGGCAGCTAAAGTGGCAACACTGTAGATTTACTAGTAAACATATGGTTATATGAACAGATGATTTATATTAGGTATTAATATTTTTAGACTATTGTTGCCACGACAGACGTAAACAAACATTTCGTTAAACGAGTTTTGCGTTACTAAAATGAGCAATGTTGTGCAATCAAATTTGTTACAATCGGTGAGAATGCTACTGAAACTTTTTTAAAGTTGAAAACGGGGTATCGAAATGACACTGTCACGAGCTCAAGTTTTTAGGTGGTTTAAAGGATTTTCTGATGGTCGGGAATCAGTTGCAGACGGTCCACGCTCTGGAATACCGTTAACGTCAAAAAGTGACGACAATGTTGAGGGAATCAGGGATTTGATACGGTACGACCGGCGATTAAGGGTCAAAATGACTGCAGAACAATTGAATTTGAACCATACCACAGTCCATCAAATTTTGACAAACGAATTGAACATGAAAAAAGTTTGTGCAAAATTGTTCCCAAAAAGCATCACTCTTGAACAGAAAAACAACAGGGAGAAGTGTGCCGCGATCTTCTAGGGCAAATTGAAACTGATCCTGATTTTTTCAAAAATGTTACAACTGGTGATGAATCTTGGATATTTGAGTATGACCCAGAAAAAAAACGCCAGAGCACTTGCTCTGGCGTTTTCTTTGCTCTAGAGTTTGAATTGGCACACATCAAACTCATCACGACACAAAAAAGCAAAAATAAGCAATCAAAAGTTAAAACCATGTTAATTTCTTTCTTCATTCGATAGTAATGGCATTTTCCATAAGCAGATTTTGCCTACAGGACAGACTGTAAATCAATATGTTTACCGAGAAATTCTAAAGACTACGGAACAGAGTTGCCCGCTTGAAACCAGCCATCAAGGACAACTGGATCTGCATCATGACAAATCAACCTTGTCACACTACACTCTCAATTAATGAATTTTGGCAAAGAAAAACATTTCTGTAGTTCCTCAACCACCTTATTCACCTGACTTGAGTCCCTGCGACTTTTTCCTGTTTCCGACTTTGAAAAAACACCTAAAAGACACAATTTTGGAATAGCAGAAAACATTAAAGAAAAATGTAACCAACCATCTGAAGGATATTCAAGTTTTTGAGTTCCAATACTGCTATGAAGAATGGGAAAACCGTTAGAAGCGTTGCGTGGCATCCCAAGGGAACTATTTCGAAGGTGATAAGAGTCCATGCATAACTGGATTGTAAATAAAAAGTTTTTCTGAACCAGTCTCATAACTTTATTTACAGACCTTATATATATATATATATATATATATATTATATCTGGTGAGCAACATATAATTGAACCCTAGAGACTAAACACAGTTGTTATAAGTAAAACTTTACATGTGATATGAAAAAGCAGTTTATATTAAATTCTGTGTTTACATTAGCAAAAGTTTACATAGTTACAATTTTAGAAAGACGTTCAAAGTAGAGGGCCTTGCACAACGATATGTTTTAGTGTTTGAGGCATATTAATTAAGATAATATTAAGAGCCATACGAAGCAAAACGTTGTTGTCAGTGCCATCGATATCTTCTTGAATGTTTGCCTTCAGTTGATCTATCTTGTAGGAATATGATTTATAAGCTCTATCCTTCAAATAGCCTCGGGAAATATCACAATTACAGAAATCTGGGAAACGCGGAGTCCCCTCCTTCTGCTGACGGTTGATTCTTATTTAAAAGTCGCATAAACGCATGCTAGTAAATCGATGTGTAACTTATTGTTTTGTCTTGTTGGAAGAAGCCGAACTTTTTTTCACAATCTGATAATTGATATCAGATAATTGACAATTGTACGGTAAACTTCTGTATTGACAGTCCGGTCAAAAAATACTGGTGCCACTATATGATTACTTGAAATAGTATTATATCATACACAGATTTTCCTATCGTGACGTGGATGCTGAAACATATGGTGAGTATTTTTAATCGTCCAATACTAGTTTTATGCGAATTGATATGCGAGATTAAGTGGAACCAGCCCTTTTCTGACATGAACACAGTACCGTTCTGTTTGTTCATTAACATTTTGAGGATCAAAATTTTTTATCGAGTTGTTCATCGATTGATAAGGATCAAAATATGAGAATCAAAATAATAATTATGTTTTAGCTTTTCTGTTTTCTTAAGTTTCACAGTGTCCGTACGATACAGTTTCAATTTTGAATCGTAAATAATCTTACAAAAACGTGTTTATTTTACACCGATTTGTTGTGAAAACTTGACAGACGTTCTCGGACTGGTAAAGATTCTTGTTTGAATATCGGCTATGATCTCAGGAGTCCTTTCGGAAGGTTCGTTATTTAATTTTACGTTTGAATTCGTAAGATATTTTTTATCCAAATCGTGTATGCAACTATTTTCTACAATACTAGCATTTGGAAATTTTCTGGGAATATTTGACGCGTTTCTTGAAAGAATCCAAGACAAGATACATAGGCTTCCACTATAGCAACCCTTTCCTCGATGGAAAAGGAATTCTATAAAAACTCTAATCAAAGAACAAATCTATTCTGCACTGAAGTATGAACAGTTTTCAACTGAAAACAACAGATGAGAGCAGTAACATACATATGCAACCAATAATGACGTTAGTACTAGCAGTGGCAATTATCTGGTTAAATAACTGCAATTCGAGCCAGCCTGATCCAGTATTAAATAGCTCACACTGGTGTTTTATAAATGGATATATAATTAAATTTAAAAAAAAAACCGTAATACAATGATAAACGCATAGTGTATATAATGCATCGTGACTATTTAGTCATGATGACTAACTTTAATTGAAGATAAATATGTTCAGTTGAAGTAAGTTAAAATTTCATGTTAAATGATAAATTAATTAAAATTATATTAGTAAATTAAAAAAATGTTTAGATAAAAATAGGTTAGATGTAATCTTTGTATAACACGACACTAGAACTGCAAATTTCAATTAAATTATGAAGTGTATATATATTTTTACTAATTTTCACATTTGCGGTGAATTTTTGCTGTTATATTTTTTACAATTTAATGACATTCAGGGTTTACATATATACCTGTGTTTTCTATGTACGTATATATATGAGTTTACACATACATAAGATAGAAAGGTGTAGTTATGTTGAAATGGTGGTTGGTTGTATTCCCTCACGGGTATGGCTGCCAGTACAGTGCCTTTTTGTAAAGACAACTTTACCATACCTATTCGGCGCAATTCATGAAAAATTCAATCGAGTCAGAGTTAGCAGTCTGAACTTTCAATTTCATTTGTTATACTTTCAATTTGTATGATGACAGTTTGCCGAAGCCAGACCCTCCACTCTTTGTCCCACAGTGCGCCCTAAGGCCCCTTAGCTTCTGCGACTGAAAAATGAATATTTCCAATGCAAAAGTAAAGTTCTCTATATTTAAATTGCTGATAGAAATTCGTTTCCTTACTGCATTTTCATGTGTCATGTATTTTTTGAAGATGAATATGTGCGTACGTGCGTGCATGTGCGTGTGCTTGTAATTGTGCGTTGTGCTTGCGCGTTCATCTACTTAAGTAGAGTATTATTAAAGGGCAAGAAAATGAAATATGATGGATTTACATAAGTAATCAAGCAACTTTCTTCAACTTAGTTCTATTGATTTTTTTAAATTAGAAAACTTATTTCTTTGTATAAATTATTCCTAAATTTAACTTATATTTATTTAATGTGAAACAAATATACTTTTTTCTTTTTTTTTAAATATTGGTGTGACTCAAATATCTATAATTTCTAAATTTTTATATCCAATAAAGTATAAAATAAAGAAAAATTTAATTTGAAAATTTACTAAGAATCTAAGTTTCCTTGTTCTAAAACTAATTAAAAAAATAAATAATAAAATAATTTAAATAATACTTAAGTAGCATAAACGGGTTTCGAAGGAGTCGGCCTCCATCTTAAAAATATTACTTATAACTTTAATTTTATACGAGTTAATTATATTATGGTTTTATATTTTTGTGTTTGTGGTGTTTTGATATTGGTGTTTTGTGTTTCAGACAATGAATTATGTTATATTGAATTAATTAAAAGTTCTTTTTGAGAGTCTGACGTATAAGTAACCTTACTGGTTGCCTAGGTTTCTAGTTACTTAAGTAAATTTAGTTGTACGAAGTGTCTTTTGGATTCTTTTTATTAAACAGGTTGATAATTGAGTTTGGTGGGTTTCTGGGATATATTTACTATATTAATGATGAATTGTTGTTTAAAAGTTAAACATTTCGCGGTAAATATTCAGGTCCTACAGCCTTGGTCTGGTATTGATATTTATAAAATCAGTTATTTGGATATTTATTTTCTTGGATTTTAATGTTACTTTATGTTTAATTATTATTTTTATGGTATATTTGAGCGCCTAACATATTTTTCTATTTATTAATTTGATTTTTTGGAAACATTTTGTGGTTTCTAGGGTTTGTTTACCCATATGTTGTTTACATTTGGTAATGATTTGTTTATGTTTATTTTTATATTTAATTTGATTTGTTATAGACTGATTTACAATGGAAGGATTATTTTATCTTATTCTTGAACACTGACAGTGAGTTTTGTTTCTTTGATTAATATTTGGAATGCCCTAAGCCCGGGATCCTAGTGAAAACTAGGAAAGGAAAGGTTGGTCTGCTGCCGACAGGCCGTAAAAAGTAGGTATGAACCCAATGGAAAACGAGTCAAATGTACGAGAAAATGGTACCGCATCCGGGGTTACACATCAGCTGTAACTGGCTGGCACTGTCGGATAACCGAGTCAGTGTGCTGGTGTAAAGTGTGATACTGGCCAACGAATACTGAATGATCATCATACCAGGTCAGGAAATCAGAATTGCCGCATGAAATGAGCGCACTGCCTATCACGTCGGCCAAAAAGAAATAATTGCACGAGAATTAATAAGTTACAAAATATCCATCGCAGCGATTTCAGAACTCAGATTTATTGGCCCTAGAACAACGACAGTACGGGTGCCAGATAGTGATGAAATAATCACATTTTTCTATTCTGGCGGTGAAAATACACCGAAAGGGTTGGTTTGCGCTTGATCGGCAAACGACCAAGAGCATATTGGCCTTTTATCCCTTTTCGAGCCGCTTAGCTGTTTTAACACTTGCTGGAACAATCCAGACATATCATCTCTGTGTTTGGGCCTACTGAATCAGGTCAAGGTGATGCCAAGGACGTCTTTTACACACAAACTTCGGGACGCCATCTACATAATTCCTAAAACCAACCTAATCATTGTTGCTGGTGACCTAAATGCTCATGTAGCAGCCGATAGGATTGGCTGGGAAAACACCCTCGGAAACTTTGGGCTCGGCAATACCGATGACAATGAATTACGTTTACTGTCGTTCGCCACAGCCAACAAGTTACTAATCGTTAACAGCCTCTTTCGTCTCCCCAAGAAACACCAGCTCACATCGCGTGCCTCATATGGCAAAAATACATAAGTTCTTGACTGATTAACGCTCGATTTTAAGCCACAATCAAAGATATACGAGTAATGCGTGGAGCGGATCGTGGCTCCTATCATTACCTTGTCCGTGCAACGATACAAATGAGGCTCCAACGTGCGAAAAAACCGGCACCCTCATCAATTAAGTGAAAGTGGTCAAAGCTACTTGAGTCAGCTAATAAGCACCAATTCCAACTAGCATTAGCTAACCAATTTGCCATTTTATCACAACATGATAACGTGGATGCTGAGTCAACCCAGGTAGCTGGTCATACAAGGATGCGCCAAGAATATCTGCCCCCGAACACAGGCCTGGATATCAAATGAATTTCTCGACTTAATCGATCAGCGTAAACTACTAAAACTAGCTGACTATGAACAGTACCGAAAACTGAACCGGGAATGCCGAATGAAGCTGAAGTCCGAGCGTGCTACATGTTGGAATGATATGGCCATCAAAATGAAAGAAGCTGCACAAAAACATGAATACCGGACCCTCTACACAATACTTAGACGCTTAAGAGAAAAAGTTAAGACATTTAATGAGAATATTCGGAAAGCCGAAGAAAACATTCACAGATGGAATGAATTTTTCAAGACTTGTAAAGCCATGAGGCGCCGCCTGAGACTAGCAAATCCGCCAAACTTGGAACTGCTGAAAGACCAAGCCGCTGATGCTATACCAACAATAGATACTGTGAAAACAGCGATAACAATTTCAAAAGTAACAAAGCGCCTGGAATTGATGGAATAATAGCTGAAGCGCTAAAAGCAGGTGGCGACATCCTTGTAATCGCATACAGTCACTACTATAGCTAATATAGCGTAAGGAGAAAATTCCTACACTATGGAAACAAGAGATTGTTATACCTATACTAAAGAAGGGTGACAATCGCGAATACAAAAACTACTGTTGCATAAGCCTTCTATCGGTAACTGCAAAAGATTTTATGAGAATCATCCATACTCGACTACAGAAATAAGGGAGCAACTGTCTAGAAAAGAACAGGCTGGCATTCGCTCAGAGGCTGCTGCGTCCAGATTTTTACTCTCAGACAAATGTTGGAAGAGCGAATATGCTACGGCAAGCGACCAGTATTCATAGATTTCAAGGCGGCATTTGACAGTGTCCATTGGCAAGCATTATGGGCGGCACTCAAGTCTAAAGTTATTCCTGCCAAAACCATACGACTACTCGCAAAGATGTACAATGGCTGTAGCAGTTGCATACTCATCCGTATTGAACTATCTGATGAATTTTCAATACAAAACGGTGTAAGGAAAGGCTGTGTCATCTCACCCTTACTATTTAATATTGTTATTGATGCAATTATTCGGAAAGCCTTCAATGGTCGGCGCGGTATCCAATACGACTAAAACTGTTATGTGACAGAGCTAATGTTTGCCGATGATAGCGCTATATTTGAGGATGATGATACCGAGGACAGACACAATATACGACATTGCGAGAGAATTAATAATGAAAAAACCAGGGTTCTAACAATTGATGATTCACCATCTGCTGTTTACCTGGCTGTAATAAAAAATTGAGAGGTTGACAATTTCAAATACCTTGGGTTATTAATCCAAGAAAAGAAGATTTCATCATCCGTGGAAGTCTGCAGTAGGGGATTGGCCAGGTAATTGTTGCTTTCCAACCATTGGACTGGTGCCTATAGACGAAACCGAATGTAACCTTGAAGGCATTGATCCGAGATCCGACTGTTCCGGGCACTCTTATTACCGGTCTTGATATATTGATCAGAAATATAGACACTACTGAAAGAAGACCTAAACAAAGTAGAAATGTTCCAAATGCAATGCCTACGGAGAATAGTAAGTGATTCGCTCTGTTATCATCTGCGAAATCATCACACAATCAGGCTCAGATGTAATAAACAACCTACAACTGAAATCGAAATACAAACGCGCAGGCTGCAGTGGTTTGGGCACGTATGCCGAATAGATGAATTCCGACTTCCATACCATCTCGTACGGAGACGACCTGGACAGTGGTATATGCAACGAACTGCATCAAAGAAAAAAAGGGGTGAAGCAAATTAAGGACGATCTGAAACATCAGAGACTAAGTGTAACTGACGCAAAAGTCGCAGCTATCGTCCGAAAACAATGGGAGAATATCGTACATAGCTCGTTATCCAGCGGCACCTACAAGTACTGCCCCCGAGCTCACTCTCGCCCATGCATTCATTAAGAGATCAAAGAAAAATAAATAATAAAGATAATCTAATAAATAAAAAATAAATGGAACTGTGTAAAAATAAACAAAAATAAAAGTGTAATTGAATAAAATAGCTTTCATAAAATGAGAATAATATTCAATTACTTCAGCGTTTTACCATTTAAAGGTACTTAATGGATTTGGGATTTAAACCACTTTTATTTACAGTATTATATTTTATAAATAAATAATCATATAAAAAATCGTAATTGACATTTATCTACATTACGAAAAATAAGAAAGGATTATTAAATCAAGGCTGATATTAAAACCTTTTTTCTGTATCTTTAGAAGTACTTAATGTGATAAAATTTGTCATTTACATGATATCGACTAGCTCTTCATTATCAAGCTAATCTGGCTAGTCCTGTCATAACCCTGATAAAAATTACTTTCAAATTATTTTCTTCTTTTTTTCTAATCTCTTTATAATTGTTTTTAAATTATTTCTGCACGAGTAACACAGTAGGAACGTAGTATTTTATCTCGCAACGATTTATTTAACTTAGGTTGTATTCAAAAATATTAAAAAATGTTATCTAAAAAAAAGTCATTCATTGACAAATTAACGACCCGAAATATTTGCCCATTTGATGTAATTAATTACGTGGAAAACAAATCTTAAATTAAGAACCAACGGCGTTTTTATTTTATATTAAATCATTATTATTGTTCTACAATAAATCTATCCCTGCAGAACGAATTCAGAATAAAAAAGATTGTTTCATAACTGTAAGAATTATATTAAATTTTACTTATCACAATTTATTTCAATATTTCATCTTATAGCTTTTTTCAGTTAGGATACATCAAGAATAATCAGAATAACTTTCCGTAAGTGTAGTGGTGATCAGTATACATTTTGAACATCTGATAAACAGAATTAAATTGTCACATGGAATATACTGATATAAAATAGTGTAATATTCTTGGACCAATTGGTAAATTATTGGGTACGTACTTCACTAACATCGAATTCTTATACCTGTGGTGTGATCATTTAATTCTTACAAAATTCTTAGTTTTGTAACATACTATGATAGTTTCCAAGACGAGTTGTATCTGATGCCAAGTCACCCAAAACCAAGTTATTTATGACACTAATTATCAGCAGATGATTACATGTCATAGATAATACTAAATATACTTAACAAAAATTAATCTACATAAATAAAAATGAAATACTCCCTCTGCATACGATTGTGCAAATTAATAGGATCAATAAAGTAAAATTTATTCCATTTACTTTGTCAATCTGTTTTACTTTTTTATTTTTTTGATGATTATTTCTATCCACAAACTTACTAGAAGATGATACAGATTAACCTAACTTGAGAGTTATAATTCTCTTTTCCCAGTACTTTTATCGTTTTTTATTCAGTTATAATTATTAACTTTCATAATTTATTATTGTTGTTTTTGCAGCGATATTTTAGAACCACTTAAATTTAATTTCACCAAGAGGTCTATTATGATATTAAGTAAGAAAATTTCTTTAAATTAAAAGTGAATGCTACAAAGATGCGGCGGAGATTATCAAATCGCTATGTCTAAAATTATTAAGATTAAAAATGAAACTAGATATGTTTTTATACGAAATGGAGATCTGAGAGTGAATAAACCACAACTGCTGAAATATGATAAAAATTTTATTGACAAGTTAAATTTATCTTTTTAAATTTATTTTTAATCTTTAAAAAGAAATAGTCAGTTCAGAATTTTAGAATAACGGCTCAATTGTCGTCTTTCGCCTATTGAAAGCGGTCAAAATTAAAACAACCGTTGAAAAAAATTTAACAGTCTAAGTTAAAAAAAAACTTCATTTAAAAATATATAAACTAAAAAATAAACCATAGGAAACTGGAAGAAAGTATTATTCTCAAACAACAGTCATTTTTCTTACAATCGGGAATTGAATCCAAAATATTAATCGAACTAATTATGAGAAAAACTTTCGAAAGCATACGTATCATATTGTTAACATCCAATTTTGGTGGTTTGATGTGTGTAATGTAGATCAAGTTAATTTTGTCCACTTGTAGGGATAATGAATAGTGAAAAATACATTAAAGTATTAAATTTCTGATTAATTTTGTTGGTTAACCAGATGAGTGTTAACCAAATTTTTTTCACGCCCGATGAGAGAAGACACACTGAATGTGAGAGCAGACGTTTTGCAATGAGTGAGCTCTTATGCGCTGGACGTATGTTAGCTATAAAGAAAAGTCCTGGTCCGGATTATATCCCAGCAGCAATTATCATGAAACTTATCAATCAAGCTCCATGGGAGATGCTAGAGGTGGTCAGTCATGGATTAGTAAACAAGACTTTCCCGGATTGTTAAGGCGAGAGTTGTGTTATTACCGAAGAGCACAGATGGAAGAGGAAATATGACGTATAGACACTTGAGCCTCCTGAACACAACGGGAAAGCTTGTGGAAAAGATGCTGGCCGGCTGCATAGTGAGCGAGGTTGAGGAAGGCTTGGGCATAAGCCCAAATCAATATGGCTTCTGGAAGGGGAGATCTACCGTTCAGGCCATCAGTAAGGTGATTAATTGGGCTGAGGAGTCTAGAAGAGGTACTTGGCGAACTAGACAGATTCCATTAATGGTATCACTTGACGTGAAGAATGAATTCGGTACAATAGCATGGAGACACATAAATATGGCCACGGAAGAGAAGAGAATCAGCTCATACCTGCGGAGACAAATTGAGGAATATCTCAATGAAAGAAGGTGTAAGATTAGTACACAAGAAGATGAAGTACACTTCAATATGTCAGGCGGTGTGCCGCAAGGTTCAGTACTGGACCCATTACTATGGGTCCTGGTCTTTGATGGCATACTGAGTTTAGGGTATCCAGAAGGGGTACAGCTTATTGCTTACGCTGATGATTTAGCTGTGCTCGTACAAGCTAAAGCAATGGAAGAAGTTAAAGATAAGACAAACCTGTCACTAGAAATAGTAGCTAGATGGTTGCGTACAAGAGGGTTACAATTATCTGTGAATAAATGTAAATATGTCAAGTTCACCGGACGTAGGGTACTAGAATCGGTTGATATACACTTCGATGGTCACAGAATAGAGGAAGTACAGATGCTAAAATATTTGGGAGTCACATTGCAGAAGAACTATCGTTTTACAGAACATGTTTTAAAAATATGTGATAGTACAGAAAAAATGATGAGAAGTTTGAATGCGTTAATGTCAAAGAAGAGAGCACCAAGGGCTTCGAAGACAAGACTTCTTGCGTCGACAGTGACTTCTGCAATGTTGTATGCCGTTCCGGCATGGTTGTCAGCATTCAATATTGGAAGGAATAGAGATAGAATGAAGAAGATACACAGACGGGTACTCTTAGGAGTTGTATCGGCCTACAGAACAGTCTCTTATGAGGCCCTCTGTGTCCTTTCTGGAGTTTTCCCTATAGATCTTATTGCTAAATACAGAGTTGAGAAATACTTAGGCAGAACAGATAATGAAGTAGAAGAAGAGATATATAACTTATGGCAGCAAAGATGGCTGGATGCAGGGGTAGCTAATTGGGCTAGATTATTAATACCTGACAT
The DNA here is from genome assembly GCF_047948215.1 of Lycorma delicatula. Classification (NCBI taxonomy): domain Eukaryota; kingdom Metazoa; phylum Arthropoda; class Insecta; order Hemiptera; family Fulgoridae; genus Lycorma; species Lycorma delicatula. The sequence continues at coordinate 73,915,336 of NC_134459.1, read as the reverse complement.
ATTAATATGGACAAGTAGGCGTCACGGTGAAATGGATTATTATGTTACACAATTTTTAACAGGGCATGGTTGTTTCAATGCATATCTTCATAAAATTGCCAAAAGAGATCAGCCTATGTGTATGTACTGTGTAGATCAAAATGATGTTGAGCATACCATTTTGAGGTGCTACAAATGGCAGGAGTTAAGGCAGCATGCAGGTATTAGAGGGAAAACACCGAAGGAAACAGTTGACTATATGCTTGATAGTGAGGTAAAATGGAAAAAGGTTGCTGATTACATAAGAACAGTTTTGAAGCAAAAGAACATAGATGAAAGAAATATGGGGTACTACTTTGTTAGGTGGGATGGACAGCCTCAGCAGTGACAGCCAGCATGCTGAGGTGTGCTGGTTTCAATAATCTGCTGAGGACTCCTTGGGTGTGTTTGGTGGGAATAATCAAAAGATCCATGGGCCACACCACGGCATTGAGGTATGGTGTGGTGCCATAAAGGACAAAAAATGAAATAAACCTCAAAAGAGCCACCGGTTAGCCCAACCTGCCATGCTGGTATATTGCCGGTAGGTGGGGAGGGCTAATTAGAGTAACGGACATTCCCCTGGGTGGCGTAATACCATCAAGTCGGTCCGGCCCAGGGGAGTAGAGGGGAAAAAATTGTATGGCTCTGGACTCGCCATACAATTTTTTTTTTAATATGAAACCGTGGTTTAACTGTAATGAACTGGGTGGTAGATTCTACAGATTTTGATACAATAAAAAATCAGTAGTTTATCCAGAAATATATTCCGTAAGGCGGATTCTATGTTAAAAACAAAGGTCTTAGTAACGTAAAGGTACGGTACTATGATAAAAATATGAAATAATAAGGGGGAAAACATATACGTTGACTATACATAAGTAATGTTAAAAATATTAATTAACTTTAAACGCGGTAACGCAGAATAGTAAATTTCAAGCAAAGAGATACAATGATTTTGAAGAAAAAGAATTTTTTTTATTACGTGAACTTACATAAAGTTGTAACTTTAGTAAATAGAATGTTTTTGAAAATATAAAATACTTGTTTACATAAAAAACTCTTTAGCCAACAAGTATTTTATCCTTTATATGTTACTGAAGAGGAAATTGCGAGTCGAATAATATTTTAAACTAAAATGGAAGAAGGCTTTACGTAAAATTTGTAGGCAACAAATAATATGTGTATAAAGGAAATATGCGTAACATAGCACGATTTTAACTAGTTAGTTTATTGGTTTTTGTATACATTACATTATTTTGTACGTGTACATAAATTAAATAAGAAAATGGGAATATTACGTGTATAAAAGCAGTATATTTTGTATAATAATTACAAATTAAATTAAGCAAAATATGATAACAGACAAGGGAAAAAGAAGATCTGGAAGGGAATATTATCAATTGTAAAAAATGAAGGGGAGTTAACCCCCACCTCCATTTCAATGTCTTTTATCGTGAATGAGTCGGCTGTGAGGAGAGAGAGAAGTAGGAGGAAGTGGGGGGAATGGAGGGAGATGAGAAAGAATGAGAAGCTTATTTGCTGGGGGAGCTTGAGGGGAAAAGACAGGAAATTGTGCCAAGATGAAGCAAACGTTAAAACAAGACTTGTTCAGTAAACATCTTGGGCTGCTGAAAACTGAACACAGCTGCCTTAATATCATCACAGAATAAGTAATATAAACAAAAATAATATAACTAAATTGTTTCAGTGAACCAATATTTTTAGAAATAATACGCAATCGATTTTTAAATTATAAAACAAAAAAAAAAAAGTAATACCAATTTTTTCGTTAATATTATAACTTTTCTATTACTACGTTGCAGCCGTACAAAATGAATAGTTGCATGATATTCTGCAGTTATTTTTTACCGATTTTAGTTGTTACGAGACATTTTTCTTTTTTTAACTTCAAGAGTTTCTTATAATCATTTCAGCTTTTTATAAAATAAAGTAGGGTCAGGAAGCAACTTCTTATAATATGAAAAATAACAGCATTATAACTACACAATACGATTGTAAAAATCGGATATTGCGAATACAACAGTACAATAGAAAAGGAAATAAGTTGGTGATAAAGTAGCCGCAATTTGTGAGCAAGATCTCAACTGATTGTTTCTTGCCCGATGTCTGGCGGCAAATTGGCAGAGCGCACAGCTAAGCACGAAACCATAATAAATCTAAAAATAATAAAAATTTCAGCCCACGTAAAGGGAGCGGTGTGAGTGAGTTAAGGATAAAGCAGGGGGGGAAAGGAATCGTTAAAACCCAAGTCACAAACCGAGGCTCCTCTCCACCCGGGTCTGGCCCGCCCGACCGTACCACCATCGCCACCATACCGACAATCCAAAACCGTCTGACGACTTAATTTCATATTTTGCTACCCTCGTTCCCTTTATTTCCCTTACCCTTTATTTCTGTAACGGGCGTTATCAAAAAGAGAGAAAGGAGAAAAAAAAAATAGAATGTGTCTATTCATTGGTATTTTTGTCACAGTAGACAATCTGGAAATTGTTTTGGGACGTAGCCTTCAGTACGGTATTTTACTGTTTTAATAATACTCCTAGGGTAAGATCGTAGCTCGACTCTCGACTTGAATACTTAAAAAGTAAAAAAAATTTACCATCCAAAAATTAAAATAAGAAAAAAGATTTAAGAGTTAGGGTGCTCTAAAAAACATTTATCTTAAAAGTCTCAAATGTTTATCGTTAGACTATGTGTTCTTTTAATATTAGAAAATATAAAAAAATACATAAAACATAGCTGTATTTATTTTAAGACTACTGTTTAAATAGAAAATATAAGTGGATCTCAGAAAATTTCATTATTTATTTTACAGTACTTAAAGTAATCGATACCTTGTAATGTAAAAGTGAAATTGAATTGATGGATATATTAAAAATAATGCCAGCGAAACTGTTGAATGAATTCTTGAAACTCAGATATTATAAAAATAATGGAGTTAGAGAGAGAAGATATCCTAAGTTAATTACAAAGATTAGAAGAAAAGTACGACAAAAATCACATCACAAACCAAATCTATTCAAAAAAAAAAATTCACTGCTATTATGATCCTATGGTTATCTTCTACTACACTAATAGTTAAGAAACATTTCAACAACAATTACTCTCGATACTAAGTATATACATATCGTTGGAATGAATAACCTACGTATTTGAGTTATCTACTCCAATGGAAACAAAAAGCCTTGGGTAAGGTCTTCTACAACAATCATACTAACAAAGGTTCCAAATCTACAATTAATACTGGATCAGAATTAATTCATTAAAGGAAATTTTAAGTGATGAAATGGATTTTTAAGTAGTAAAATTGAGGCACATCAAATCTCTTAATATATGGTCGGTTGTTCGGGATTCGACAAGGTTATTGAGAGACTAACAAACGTAAAAATTTCTTTTAAATACAATTTATTACTCAAAAACTATTTAAAATAAAATAACAGTAATAACAAATTTATGAAACATACAAAATAGTAATTCAAATAAAAAAAAAACAAAACTGGTTTCATGAAAAATTTTAAATAGAAAAATACAGTCCGATTTACAAAAAAAAAAATTACAATGACTAATAGGAATTACTATTGAATTAAAATAAGATAACATTTTATGTAAAGTTCATAGAATTCGCTTTCTGCAAGTATTATTACTTTTACTTTCTCCTAAACTTTATGAATGAACAGAATTCTGTGACTTTCACTCCTATTTACAAATAACTCGCCGAAGAGATTATTGTTTTCAGCCACTGTCCAATATGGAATACTCGTAACGTACTCTTCAGTGCTTGTTACCAAACACTGTTATGGCTTTTATCGCACCCTGCATACAGCTTGAAAACTACTACCTGTCTAGGCAGGTCTCTCGTCAGTAAACCCGTTCTTTTGATTGTTGAGCATAATAATTTTTATTATCCGCGTCTTTTATGCTTTTATTTAGTCCTTTTCTAGAAATAATCTCTTTTGGTTCCTTCTAGATTCTTATGTCTTTATTTTCTCCCTCTCTTTTGTTTTTCTGGAATAAACTCGTTACACCGACCGCGTTACAATACTAAAGAATGGAAAAAATATGTCCCACACAAAAATATATTTAATTATTTAGATTTGATTGCAACAGATTGATAGAAATTTATCTTTAACAACCTATATTTCACCAGTTATCAGGTACATCTTTGACGCAACCAATCAACCTAAATTTATTATCTTTTACTCATCCTTTATTAAAGTACATTCCTTTCCATTTTTCTTAATAATAAGCCAGGATTAGTTATTCAGAAACTCCTCACAACAAAAATTGTTTGTAGGTATCCTTCAATATTTTTAAATCTTAGAAGCACTGAAAGGGATTTAAATGAATAGAAGTTTTGGTTTCATTAGATAAAAGCTGAAGGTATTCCAAAAATACTTCTAATATGTCAAAATATTATCAGAGTCTTTTTTTGCAAAATAAATTTAGTTATTTAAAGAGGTTGGACAATAAGTATATCCAGTAAGGTTATTTAATTCTGTAACGGGTGAGAGACTTTGAATTTGCAGTTAATAGTAGTAATCAGCTGATATAATTACTGTTTCAGTGTTCAGTTTATTTTTGTATCTGTATTGAAAATAATGGAGTTGGAGTACAAAAAACAAGGAAGATTTTTTTTTTCAATGTTGATAAAAATAAGAATACCATAATGGAATTTCTGATTTTTCTTAATCTTTTACTATCGATTTCGTATTATTTGATGCATTTCGATTTTTCATTACCAAGAATCATTAAACATGTGATATTTCTTCAATAACAAGTAGAAACTACTTGATGTAGTAGTCGTTTGAAAACGAAGTTGATTTAATAAATTGGAACAATCGTTTATTGGAAAAAAAGTGTAGTCAATGGTAAAAATTATCACAAACGCATGCTTATGTTTTTGAAGAAGGATGACACTTAACACTTGTCACATATATACTCGTATAAAATGTAATAACAAAAATTTTTTTTTCATTTTTTTATATACTTTTCATAAATTAAGTCCCATGACTTAGTGTTGAGTTTAGTAGAATATTGTTAGAGAGAATTGGTTCTTTTCAAAAATAAGTTGTAATAATTTTGATACGTTTTATTGGTCTATTTATATATTTAAATAAGGATTTAACGAGAATCAAGAAATTTCCCCAGGTACAAAACCAGAAATAAGCACTCTACCTCTCAATTTCTGTATTTCTCTCGTCCGATCATTATTATGCCTTGCCCGAGAGCAAAAATACTAAAAACGATTGGCCTACATCGCTCTTCGAAGCTCAAGAGAATATTAATACAGAATTTTCATCTCCATTCGACGTTGAAGAGAAAGTTGGTAGTAGTATATTGCAAATTGCAGACTATTAACTTTGCTCCCCCTAAAACTTTATGTGTTTAAAATTTATACTATTTAAGAAAAACACCTTTTTATCTGATCGCTCCTATTTTCTTATTCTCCTATATCTCTACAATTCATAATATTAAAAAAAAAATTATATATCCTTAAAGTTTTTATATATCATAAAATGCATGTATTCATTAAAAACAAAGAGATCCATTTCAATGACATGTGCATTGATTTGTTTATTTTATCACCTAATACGTAGTAGCAATAGAACATATAATCATAGTTATACCTGGATAACGGACTGATTAACCAGTCTTATTGTTTTCGTAAAATAATTTTTAGGGCTTACAATCATATTAACCATAAAATTCTTTATTGTTACAAACGCGAATGTTAAAATTTAAGGAGTCGTAAGGTTTTTACATGACCCATTAAGAAAATATGCTTTACTGAAAATGTTAGCTAATACTCCTCTTCCAGCAAAGAGACAATAGACATCTGTATACTGCTCTTTAAAAGACATAAGCAAAGTAATATTCAAGATATAGGCATATTATATTATAGCACTAATAAGATAAAAACATTTTTTTAAATAGTATAAATTATAGTTTAAACCCTCAGGGAAAACAATATTGATAATCTGCGATTTATCACACTTCATTTAATATTTCTTTTACTTCCCATGAAAAAGAAAAGTTTTGTTTAAATATTCTCTTTAGTTTCAAAGTACGATGATTTAAAGAAAATAATGAGAATTTTTACTATTTAAAAGGTCTGGCAAAGGACACTAGTGACTGTCAATATAAATCGCCATCAATTAACTTCAACTATTACAGAAATGAGTTAAATATTATATCAACAGAAGAGTCTGAAATAATCATTATGTTTATATATACATTTTTAACATTTAGGCAATATTCTGTAATATACGAGTATATAATGAAAGGATCTGACAAATTGTAATGATTAAATTAGTATTAACAACATTTAGAATATGACTGATGTTGAATTAGATCGAATAAAATATTTTATTGTAACAGAGCATAAGTTCATTTGCGTCGTCATGTAAACTATCACAATATTTAGATTACGAGAAACTAAGCTAGACTTATAAGTTCGAAAGCCTCTTCTGGCTTTCCTATTTGATAAAAAGATCGTTTTTTACAGAAAAAATATAAATTAAATAAATATTGTGACCTCGTTGATCATCTCTATAACATAGTATAAATCACAGACCTGGAATTCCGGAATTACAGCACTTCCTCGGTCATCCTCTCTCCCTCCTTCCAAACGGAGCGAAGTTAAGTGTCTATTTGGGAATTCTCGAATCCTCCATTTTTTGCTTTTATATTTCTTCAACCGCTGTCTATAATTTGTTATTGAATCAATTATGAAAGTAATATTGAAATCTCTTGTAACATACTCAACGGTAACTTGTTCCTTCTTGTTTTTTAAAGAACTTAAGAAATTAATTTCGGTGGTCTATATAGAGCTTAACTCATTTCTCTTTAAAATCCAATCTTTGCAGCCATATAATAGAGTAGGTACAATGACGGTCTTATATATATTTAACATAATTTTTTCGTAGAATTTTTCCTTTAATTTATGTTTGTAATCCCACAAATACTTCTAAATCTTTTAGTTTTATTGGGAGTGTCTTCATAAACAAAAAAAATCAACCCAAACAGTTGAAAGAATTTCCCTGTTTAAAGATAATATTATTATTACTAAATATAATTTCGATTTGAATACGACCATGTCGCCAACAAATAATATATGATTTAAATAATAATTGTCAGCAAAATGCATACGAGTAGTTCAGTAGTACTTGTAATTTTTATAGAAAAAAATAAAGTCTTCTAAATATATATTACATAAAACAGGTATAGCGAATACCTCGTCTTCAACCTAAATTATTATGTCAAATCATTAGCCATCTTAATGATAGTCCAATTTTATTTATAAATAGTCACGTGTAAATGAAAATATTTTTCTGACTGATAACCATTTGGATTAAATGATTCCTGATTCGAATTTTTTGTTGGTTTGGCGAATCATATATTTAACAAGTTGTTGGTTTAGTATTAAGAATCACAAAAAAGAAACGCAGTTGTCTAATAGGCTCCAAATCAAACCTTAGACCTTAGACACTAGTCTACAACATCAAAGACAATCAAGCTTTCCTTCCTGTCCGTAAGTAAGGTACAAGGACACACATACTCATATTCCAAATTAAAGCTTTACAAGTGCTGTACAACTTTTTTATCTGATTTATTTCAGTATAATTTAACTTAGAAAGACAGTTCCTAAACAATATGTGAATAAACTTGCCATGTAAACTTTATTGACTTACTTGTAGGCGATTAGTCTTAATTTCTGAAATATGTAGCAAAGTTTGATATGCAGTAATTATCATTGAAATAAGTTCATGAGGCTATTATAGCGAAACAAATCATTATCAACGATTTTATGCACCAGATTTATTATATGTAAGTGTATTTTATTTTTCATTTTACCTAACAAGTAGTTTACTACTCTAATTCCTATTCTTCGAACAACTAAATAACTAATTGCATATTCATATAATAACAACAAACTGCTATTCAGATTTTAGGTGTTTACAGACTTCATCAATTGTATATCAATATGCTTAATCGAGAACACATATGTTCGGAAAATCAAGAGCTCACTATTGTAAAAAGAAAAGAGGTAATCTATATTATTTATATGAAACTAAAAAAGCAAGTCAATATAAAAAAAAATCTGTGTTAAATACTACACAGATTTTTTTTTATATTGACTTTGTTCTTTTTAATATAAAATCACATGAAAATTAAAAGGTCATTTATAAATTAAACATTCGTATTTTAATTAATTTTATTTATTACAAATTTAGGAATCGAGAGACCTCTACAAATTTTAGTAATATTCAAATTAAACTCCGTAATTGAAAATTTCATTAATTATTTTTTTTTTTTTAAGTTTCGCTGAATTTAATTTACGTGAATTTTTGGTGCATTACTGTGTGAGAGTAGAAACATTCAAATTATTTTATATGTATGTAATTAAATTTTTATACATCATTCTACGACTCTTTGTTTCTAAAGTTAATCTGAAAAGGAGAATAACGTATTTATATTTTAATATGAAACTTTCTTCTTCTATAACTTATGCAGAGTTATAAAGAGCGTGAAGACTTCTGGATGGATAATGCAGTTAAGACATCGTAATAAGTTGGAGACTTTTCCATTCCTCATTCCCGTTTTCCTCTTGTCGCTGCATTTCCAAACGAGCGGAATGAGAGACGATGGAAAACCTCTGGTTGAAATCTACTCTCTAAAGAAAACCGAGATAATCCGATACAGACAAAAAGATAATGTGAATAAATCATAATTATTTTAAATGAAAAAAAAAAAAGATTCAACTGTTCCATGATTTCATCTAATACGAACAAAAAATATAATACAATTAAATAGCTTATTATTAAAATTTATTGAAGACATACTTTTATTTTACGAAGTAAATTTTATGTAAAAATTTTAACTAAATTGTCTTTATATAATCACCAAAAAAACCTTAAAAATCAGAGATTTATTAAAAAGAATAATAATAAATACGTTATAAAATATATATATAAAAACCTAATAATAATGAGTAAAACTATAAATAATCTAACAAAAGAATTTAACAAAGTTAATCACACCTAACACAATATAAAAAATCTAATGTGGACACCACATGACTTCCTTTTACGCCTATTAAATTACATATACACATTTTTAAAAGTACATTAATTTTATTTCACTAATAACTTCTGATTTTTAATTATTTTTTCTAAATGTTATTATTGCATTATTATTTATTGTAATTTTTTTTTAATACAGGTTAATAATGATTAAAAAATCAATATCTTTAAATAAAAAATAGTTAAAAAAAAGGTAATGAAGTCGAATTCTAACCGTTGTGTCTCCGCCTTGTAAGATGAAAATATTTCATAAATTCAAATTTTGTTTAACCAATGAAAATAAGTACAACATATATCGTCGAAAAGCTGTTAATGAGGGCTTATTACTGTAGTTAAGAAAATGTTTTTCTTGAGGGATTTTTTTGGACATTTTTGGTCAAGTCGATTGCAATCAAAAGGGGATGTACACAACTAGACGTTACAACAGTCCTGAATCCAACATTTCAACATCCTACAACTAACCGTTTTTGAGTTATGCGAGATGCATATGTACGCACATACGTACGTACGTACATACGTCACGCCGAAATTAATAAAAATTTATTCAGGGATGGTCAAAATTGATATTTCCGTTGAAATCTGAAAACCAAAATTTTTCGCGATCATAGTACTTCCTTTCCTTCGCATAAGGAAGTAAAAATAAAGATTAAAAAAAAATCAGCAACTACCGTAACCATCCTACGTTCGATTTGAATTATTTCTCGTAGTTTTTCTTTAATTTTCTAATAGTTTGGCTATAGATAAATAAAATAATAGCATATGAAGAGATACAACCAATTAGATGGAAATTAGAAAAAGAAAAACGTCAGATCAAATAATAAAACTGTAATATAATAAATTATAAAACTGTATTTTTATAATTAGATCCCAGATAACTACATATTTTATCTGTAAGAAGTAACTTAGAATTCTAAGAATCAAATGTTACAGATAGTTATATGAGCCACAATATTAAAAATGTTGCAGTTTAAAAAAAAAATATGTGCCTGGAATTTGATTGACTGAACTTCATTACGTCATAAAAATGTTTAAATGTAATTTAAGATTATTCTTTGAACATTATGAACAAGTGTCATGATTGTTAACCGCAGTTCCATATCATTTCAAAGGTGTATTTATAAAATATATATAATATAATATTTATGTATTTTAAGGTATATTATTGTGACGTTTCTAAAAAAAATGTCTAAATATTTTAACCCATTCATAAGTCAAATTGATTATCCATTACTTTTTAAATAGACTGGAAAATTGTTAACTGAAGTGTTAATTTTAACATTTGCAAGCTAAATTCAAAGTTGATGTTATTAGAAAAGAAATCCAGTACAATATTGTCCGCGTGTAAAAAAAATAGGTCTGGATTTAAGTGTTTCATTAATGCAGTAGTTGGTATTATTAACTCAGTTATATTCACTAATTTGTGCGTGTTCCAAATCATTATTTATGCCTTGTTTATGTATACATTCCTACCGAAGCTTACCTCTTGTAAATAATTCAATTCTAGCTTACGATAAACTATAATAATACCAGTCTATAAAAATTCGTATAAAAATAAATTATTGATATCCACAATAGTATAACAATTAATGAGTTTTTACTGCATAAAAATAATTTGTCAGCTTGCAGCTTGTATTAATTTTTAAAAAACGATTTAATTTAATTTATCTAACTAATATTTGTGTCTTTTTTCGGATAAGTTTTATGTTTTATGGCTTTATTATTAACTGTCTTTATTATTTCTTATCTAATACCTTTTTTATCTGTTATTTTTGTTATTGCTTTTCGTTTTTGTCATGGGAGGTGATGCATATTACTAATATTGTATTTGAGGGGCTATCTTTAAAAGGTCTTTTGACACGTTATTCTCAGCCAAACAAATTTACTTACGGTGTTAATCCTTTTGGCGACCTATTGTAAAAAAAAATGCTAATAAAGTTATTAATGCTTATGATTATAAGTCTTTCGTTTACAAAGCCTTATTTGTAAACATAATAACAGAATTTTGCTTTAATTTTAAATTCTTCAGTGATGAGTGGGTTATAGATACTTTTATAAAAATATTAATAACACTATATAGTATATATACTATTATAGTATATACTAGTAGAAGTATATATTAATTACACAATAATACTATAATTGTATGAGTTGCTATCACGATGTAAATGCAATGCAAACTGCAAACTGCAAATGCAATTTAAAAACATAATTTATCATACATAATTCTTTTGATAATGTTTATTAACAATGGAAATACAAAACTTTTAACGTAAAACTGTTTACGTTAATAACAACTGTTTAAATTAATAACAACAATAATGGATGACGCGATAATTTTGGTGTGTAAGTTTTATCTTTAATCTATACAACATTTTGCACGCTCATGAAATACTGGGCGATTCAAAAAGGATTTCCCAAGTTTAAAAGCAAATACGAATTAATTGAGATAACTTCGGATCTGATCAAGATATCGTTTCATAGAAAAATACATCAAGTTTATCACTCACTCACCATTCACTTTGGTTCGGTATGGCTTCCATTTGTAACGTGACATACATCCCATCTGAAGTCGATTTCGTTCCAGACTGTAGCCAGCCAATCGGGCGTTGCCTCTAAAGCTGCGGCTTAATTCGAAGTCATAGTTCAACAAGATGAGCAGACAAAGGTGGTGATACATTCACCCGATCTTTAATGAGACCCTCACAAGAAAAAATCTAGCGGGGAAAAATCTGGGAAGCGTTGTGACCATACAATTGGACTTTTACGACCAATCCACCGACCTGGGAATCGAGTACCAAGAAAATCTCGGACTTTTCGGTGGCATTGAGGTGGTTTTGCTGGTAGTAATGGCGTCAATAGTAATCATCAACGTCTAACTGAAGAATTAGAAAATTTTGAAGCGTGTCCAAATAAACGATACCATTTACAGTTGCCTCGTGGAAGAACAGGCCGGTCGTGGACGTACAGTCTTTGTTTGCTTAGGGCAAAAAAAAAAATTGACCTTTGGTTTGATGCCAAGAGTAAATTATATGCCTACTAGAAGGCACCATGCTTGGACCTTCCTGGAACTTTCTATGAAAATTACGTTGAACTGCAGTTGCTGACTGCAAATCATGAAACAAAAACATACAGCGGCACGTTCCGCACCAGTAAATATTTTACCAACACTGGTGATAGTTCTGGTGGCCAAATTCGGTAATAATAAACTATACGAATCAAAAACTGATATGTTTTGTTATGAAATGAGACCTCAACCGAATTTGTAAGTTATCTAAATAAACATTTATATCCTTTTAAAGTTGTGAAGTCCTTATTAAATCATTCGGTATACAGCTGTAAGCCTAAAAACAGTGGTAATAAGCATAAATGCAATTCAATTTCCTAAGAAAGGGAGTACTACTCTTTTGCCTGGTACATAGTCCTATTAACTTGCCCATATAGTATTTAATAAGATGAAATACATTATCATGAAATACTGTGTAAAAAGTAAAACGATAAAAATTATTAAATATTTCAGTGGAAATAAAAATACGAATAACCGTCAAAAGCTCGTTCCTGATCTCTCATTCTTTTCCGCTCTATCATCCTTACACTTTTCTATACAAAAGTTTGTATATGTTATATAAACAAAAATTTTCAGAGTCTAGAAAGTCATGCCTATTTTGAAATTTATTTAAAATGGAAAAAAGAAATAAAAAGGAAAAGCTTGAAAGCAGACGGAAATGATTCTCAAAGTAGTAGTAATTCCGTAGAAAAAGCGTGTTAGAAAGAGTGAAGAATCTAGACGTTGTTGTGGAGGGTGGATGTATATAGAAGGGAAAGGGGCGGTACATAGTGATGCGTTTCACAAAAAAAAGGAGTATCGCAAGAGAAGGAAGGTTGTTGCTATAGAAAGTCTAAAAGACTGCACAGTAAAGTCTTGAGCTTTATCACTAGCTGTCCCATCTGCGCCGCTTCGGATAAAATATAAAAAATAGCGCTTTCTGTTTCCAAGAGAGGCAGGCAGGCAACATAGCAACAAACACAGCAACACTACCGCGTCTTTACAACACTACAATAGACCCATACCGCACGATGAGATGGCAAACTTCCCCGCTAACAAAATATTATACCTAGTATAATAAGTAATAATAACACAATCGAGAATAAAGAATAATAATAATAACAGCAATAATTTTTTTCAAACACAAAGGAAATTTTCCCTTAAAATAATGTATGCAGGGATATATCTTACAAAAATAAAAAAAAAAAAACTTTTTCGCATCTTAATAATACAATGGGTAATGAAATAATTATTGTAATGAATATAACTAGAAAATCTAGCCAGGAAAAAATATTATAGAAAAACTAAATAAGTTTGGATAATCTAAACATAATGACATAATAATTGGTGAAAATTGTGTTTTCTAATTTTATATATATATATATATATATATATAAACTTTGTGAATATGTATTAAATATACTGAAAACAGTGGTAATTTTATAAAAATCAAAACCTTCCAACCGGTCTTTATTAAGGCCTGAAAGTATGAATAATTTTTACAACTATGTATGAATATATTATAATTTTATGAATGAATCGAAGTAATTACGGAAGTAATAACAGTATGCCTACATTATAAATAATTACTATTATAAAAGTCAAACAAATCATATTTAATGAATTGGTGTATAAGGTTATAAAACCGTTAGTAAAATGGTGTGTTAGAGTAAAAGACAAATAACAAGCTTCTCGTGGCTTTATACGTTTGTATTTGAATTGTATGTTTGAATTTTACCGAGCGTTATGGCGTTACAAACGGCGAAGCCAAGCCTCTCTGATATTACTGCAACTGTTATAACGAATATATATATATAAGCTTTTAACTTAGCCTATTCAAGTATACATATATATTTCTCCATCCTCTTTTGAACAAAGCAATCTCAAAAGAAACTAATTTTGTACACAAATATTTAGATTACCCCAAGTGAAATATTCAAACCCTATGTATTTGTATGCTCTCTATTTTATTAGCCAACTAATTTAACTTTCCCTACAGAAATACATAAATATATAAAAATATCTTCCAAATATAGCTTACGTTACTGAATATATTAATTATTATAGCTTAAACATAAGATATTATGTTTAAGATATTATATTTACTATTATATAGTAAATATTATAAATAAAATAAGATATTTATTATTGTAAATTACAGTTAAAGAAAAAATAATATCAATAATAGCTGATCGAGAGAAAGAATTTTTTACTCAATCGTTTGGCAATTCCTCTGTTTCTACGTTTTTGAAGCATTTGTAACTAAATGCGTGTATTCATTTTTATAAAACTCCGCAGAAAGTAATTATTTGTAGTTAAATTTAATAATTTTATGTAACAATAATATAACTCACTGAAAAATTGTCGCTACTGTTTTTATTAGATTTAGTGATGTGCCAAGGAGAAGCTGTTTCCGTCACCAAGCCACCGCTGCTGTAATTGGACCATCCAGACCTTCATTGGACCATTACACACCTTCTCTTGATTACTCACAATCTCTAGTTGAGTCTCTCTCAAAAGCAATGCAGTATAGTATAAACTTCGTTCTTGATAGTTTTACTCCATATTTAATCCTAACATTCATTCACTAACTACGACATTGAATTGTACCTTTCTCGGTAGAGTATTAAATTCTTAATAATATTTTACCAAAAATATGTAATTATACACATTATTTATGGTGTTTTTTTTTTTTTTTAGCTAATTTTCCACATTTTCCCCCAAAACTTTAAATATACTATAATTTTCGTTATTTCATTTTGTTTCCCTTTGAATACGTATCAATTAATTGTAATGTAGAATTTTAGAAAAGAAAAACCGTTGATACATGAAAGATAGATACACGTCAAAAAACACTGCAATAAAAAAAAAAAAAAACAAGTTCAACTCGCTTACTACTATGACTCACTGCATAAGCGCGTATAAAATCTACACCAATACACAGTCACAACAACCTCAAATTATTTCGATCTTCAGTAATTCAAAAACGACTCCACCAATTTTCATAAACTTATTATCTGCATAACTTCAAATACACTACTATATAATATCTAAATTTCAATGAAATTGATCAGTTAGTTTATGTTATGATTATGTGCACTCACTCACACACACACACACACACACACACACACACACACGCGCGCGCGCGCGCGCGCGTGTACATAAAAGGAAACCCAAATACAAGATAATACTTTCGTACTCCTCATCAATGTAAACGAAAATAATCACCATGCGACCGAAAGTCGTATCTACCTTTCTTCGAAAAGACTGTAAGAAAATAACATTTTACTATCCTATGATCAAAATTAAGCCCTTTTAACAAGGTGTGATGTATATGGAGATATATATAGTACAACGTGTACTATATATATAACAACGTATACAATGAATATATATATATATATATATATATTTAGTTGTTTTCTTTTAGTAATAAAACTACTGCTTACATTTAATTCAACTGTAAAGTTATTTATTCAAATTATTTAAAGTTAACACGTTTGTCTCTAAAAATGTACTAAACTGTATGCAGCATTTATTTACTAATACTATATACTATATACTGTTACAGTGATAAATGTTCTAAACTTTCTGATTTCGTTTATTTATATTTAAAATGCCACAAGTAATAAAAATGAAATAAAAAATAAATACTAACTTAAAATTATTATGACCCATATAAAACACTGTATCTAGTGTATTAGAAACACCATTTAACTGAACTAGAAAATCATTTTGGTTCCTTTAATGGATGGTTCATTAAAACAGTATTCTAGTGTTTTAAAAAGTAAACTTTTCTGATTTTATGGAAATTTTTTATGTAATACATAAAAAATAATAATGTGAATAATGTTTGTAAATATGAGTTAGTGATTTATATTTAAAAGAACAAACTATACTCACACTAGATATATGAAAATAATTTTAAAAACAATAACAATTTTTACATCAATTGTTGTTTACATCAAAAATGAAAATGAATTTAAATGTCAGGAAAAGATTTTTGAAAGTGTATGTTTGGAGTGTCGCTTTATATGGAAGTGAAACTTGGAGAATCGGAGTATCTGAGAAGAAAAGATTAGAAGCTTTTGAAATGTGGTGCTATAGGAGAATGTTAAAAATCAGATGGGTGGATAAAGTGACAAATGAAGAGGTATTGCGGCAAATAGATGAAGAAAGTAGCATTTGGAAAAATATAGTTAAAAGAAGAGACAGACTTATAGGCCACATACTAAGGCATCCTGGAATAGTCGCTTTAATATTGGAAGGACAGGTAGAAGGAAAAAATTGTGTAGGCAGGCCACGTTTGGAGTATGTAAAACAAATTGTTGGGGATGTAGGATGTAGAGGGTATACTGAAATGAAACGACTAGCACTAGATAGGGAATCTTGGAGAGCTGCATCAAACCAGTCAAATGACTGAAGACAAAAAAAAAAAAGAATTTTTATTTATAAATTTAAAGATTCCCTATTAATTTTAAAATATTTAGAAATTTTTAAGTTTCAGGGATTAGATACTAATATCTTATGAACGACACTACTCGTAGCACTTCCAAGATATAATTTGAATTATAGTGAAATTTAAATTAGAAGACAATATTAATTAACAGTATTAATTATCGCGCCAAGTAAAATCTTATGTTTTATATTTTTCCTTTATCTATAGTAAATGTTATATTTAATCTTCCCAAAAAAAAATCAACTAATCAAAATACTAGCTAGTGTCGTAGGCCTAGTTTCCCCTCTAATATAAATAAAATAATAATAATAATCTGAAACATTTGTTAATTATCAAAACATATCTTAAACAGAAACTGTTTTGATATATATATAAACTGTTTTTATATATATATATATATATATATATATATATATATATATATATATATATATATATAAGAAGATTATATTTGGCAGTGGTTACAATCAATTACGATCAAAAATTTTATTTTCTACCTTTTTTTAATTTAACAGTTCTACTTAGTATTAGAGCTCAATATATTAAAATAATAGAAAATTTGTGATGTTTCCTACTCTACTAATGTTTTATAAAAATTTTTGACAATGTTTATTAATTTTTTTTTTAAATTACGAACAAGTATAAAAGCAAGAAATATATTTTAGACCTAAAATGGGGTGGTACCCGACTGGTATGTCTTTAAAATTCTCAATTCTATTGAGCAGCAGCTTAAGTCAATTAATATTAAAACCAAATTAACCTACAAATTTCGTTAAAATGATGAACTGTTTGATAAAATAATCTCCTCGTTTTAAGAAAAATAATAAAATCAACAGAATATAATTAACATATATATTACAAAAATATCTGATAGATAACTTATAACACGTATATTTTCTAAATAGGTATGTGCGCGCGGTGTGAATATATAACTTCAAGATGCATACGCTGAAAGCGGATGGATGCGAGTATGAATAGTGGATAGAAGTGTTGTGATGGAGGGTTGTCTATGTCTTCTACGTTGCAGTGAATGTCCCAACATAAAGAAAAATGACTGTCTTGGGTGTCGTTTGGTAGTACAGTTCCACCACTCCTCTTAGAAATTGAGTTAGTCTCACCCTGGTGAATGCATTATTTACTCGTATCTGAAACCGACAATCTAAAACTGCATCGCTGTTTTGCTGCTGCAACTTAATACAGTAGATACTAAAAGTAGAAACTACAGACACTTATCTAATGGTTGTTACTCTAACTCAGTCTAAATTTTATATAAAACTGCAATTTAATATTCTGTTCAGTTTACCGGTAGTTGACTGATATAGTAGTGACGTTATCTAAGTACGTGACAATGTTTGTACAATACTTTTGTAAATGTTATATATTAATCTTCTATTGGAGTATTATATTATGAAAAAAGTTCATTATGTGAAAACAACAGAATACTGTTTAAAATATTTATTAAACGTATAAGATGTATTTTGTAAATTAAAAGTAACATTTGATTGAGAGAAAATATATAAAATAGAACTGGAAAATTCCAATTTCAGACAAATAATTTTTAAACTACACCAAATTGTAACATTTTGGTGGTAATTATTAGTTTAAATGGTTTGACAAATCTCTATTCTTTTCTGATCTATGCCAATATTGTAGTTTTAGTGTCTCTCTTTCATCCTAATATGTACGTCACCAAAAATCCCATATCCTTATGTAAGATTCACTTGTTATAGCAATTTAAAAAAGCCTTAATATAATATATATCTTATTATGCTGTTCATGGTTGACTCGATAGATTTCTACTAATCTTATAAATTGTTTAAAAATTTCCTAATTCCCGTGATTGATACTTAGTCATTTATTTATTTTTTCATAAAATTTTTAGTTGTAATGTTAATCTGATTTTAATAACGTTCTCTGTGCATTCCTCGCAATTTTGCTATCTCTAACTTCTAAATTATTATGTTCTACTAATTTAATAGTTTTATCCTTAATTAAACGCTTCTTTGTCATAGTTTTACTTTCTTTCACTTTCAATTTCAATATCTTGCTATATAAATTGTTTTTACAAAATTTATATTCCCTTAGGTTCATTTTTAGTTTCAGAAAAAAAAATAGTAGTTAATTTGTTTTTTGTGGACTATTATCACGCTCTGAAATTTATCTTTAAGTACATCTATTGTTACTCTTTCTTTAATGTATTAATGTATTAATCAGTATAAATTACATTCTTGTCTATTTTTTTCGGTATTGCATAATAATACTGAAAGTTTGATACGTTTTAATGCTGAAAGATTGTTACATTTTTCTTGAGTTACTCTGTATATATAAAAAAACACAGAACTTCTATAGAAATGGAAATAAAAGAATTAAAATAGGTTAACACAAATCATGAAACTGTGTAATACTCATTAATTTTTTTTTTCTATTTTCATATAAGTAACTAAGTTTACAATTAACCTGACTTGTTAAAATAAAACAAACAACATAAAACAGGAGTTATGTATAATGAACTGGATTACGTTGCTAACTCAATTACTTTTTTTTTTAAGATTAACACCGTAACTTAACATTATAATTAAGAATACATGCAACATATTTTAAATTTACTGGATTTTTATTTTATTTAAATAGATTATTAGTGTGCATCTGATCGATTCATTAAAGTACAATTTCCCGCATCATGTATATCGTAAAATACGCTCCAAAAACCATTAAGAAATTTATTTAAAAGCAAAACCTAGATATCTATTTCATTTATTAAAAAAACATTATCATCAATAGAGACACTACGGAAAAAGTAAAAATGAATGAAATACGTAAAACAGATTAAACAACGAAGAATATATTTAAAAAGATCAGGACGATACATGTAGGACTGGCCTATTCTTGGAAATTCTAAAGATAAAACTAAATCCATCAAATGAGCGGGCATTTATATTTTTATTTGTAAATGGAACAAAAGGATTGCGTAGGAAAATTTAAAAGAAATACCAAAAATAGAATAAAGAAAAGAATTCGGCTCATTTTAATTTTAGAAGTACAAAGAAATTGGCTTTTCTTAAAATAGAATTATCGGAAATAGGATTTCCTGGAAACTGGTTGTAAAATAATTTTAAAACGATGATATTAAAAAGTATAAACAAGAATTAAATAGTTGGAAACTTACTTTTTCAATCGTGAAACAGAAAATTCATTGTTAAACAAGACAATGGGCCACCCTTTTGAACTCTTGATACTAACATTAACGTGTCTGAATTTTTTAAATTTGGTAATCGTTTTGTGAAAGTAAAGTTTTCAATTATTTGAATAATAACATGATATTTCCTCTAACGATATTTCCTCATGACATCCTATAACTTTGGTTATATCTGGGGATATTTATATGTGATTTGAATTCATGTAGTTTTTATATTTCTGTACATAAAATTTATCTGCTAACCGATAAGGCTTGTTAAGATTTAGCGATCAGCCTAAATTTGAGATTTAAATGCTTTAGATGTTTTTAAACTAAATTTCCGCTCTTGTTGGAATTGTTGAATTTCAACAATTATTTTTATTCATTTTCTTTTCTTTGTTGTTCTTGTTTTAAAATTCAAGCTAAAAGTATTATTTTATATAGTATTTAAGCATAGTTGGTAATTTAATCATCTAATAAAGATCTTTATTTGTATCATACATATGATTTTCATTTATTTTTTTATAACAGTAATTTACCAAATTTCTTAATCTATTCGACAAATTTAAAAAAGGTAATTCTAATTTGTTAGATTATATATAAATACACATCACACATCATCTCCTTGTTAAATTAAAGTGTACAATTTACTTTATTATCTAAAAAAGGGGGTTTTGATACTGTAAAAATCTATAACACAAACCCTTTTGGCTTTAACCGTACGATTAACATTACGGCAAACGAAAGGAAAGACCTAGCTACGTCCCGAGTAAACCTCCGCTTGCATCATCGAAATCACCTACTCCAAGCAATACCAAACCTGACAAATTTTGCAGTGTCAATCTTAGTTATATTTTTGCCTCCAGTATGTTATCGTGAGCTGCAGAATAATATTCAATACTGTTTACCCACCAACTAGCTTATTCAAGAGACGTATTTAAATCGTCCCCGTATTTAAATCAAACTTCCACTAAAAGAAACTATTTATATCAGAGGAGGGCAGTTATAATGGCCGTCATAGACTTTAAACAGCTATTCCTACCCTCATGTTGTCAGCCCTCATATACTAACATCTCCCATGAGCAATAAATTCTCCAATGATGAGAAACCAGGTAGGCTAGATCCGTCTTTTGACCATTTGGTAGTGGCGTGGGAAAGCAAAAAGCAGATTCTATAGTCAAAAAAGTTAACTTAGGAAAAGTGAAGATACTGAGCAGAACTTGACCCGCGAGGTTAAAACTCCACCCTTTCCGCTGTACTGTACGGCAAGTAATATCAAAACCTAATTAATCGGAATCTTAATCAACTGATACATCTTAATATACCTTCATGTCAATCAAAGCTGACCATCCGTATGAACAGACACTGATAAGATTTCGGGTAGGCATCAACACTTGAACAACATGATCCTAGAGTTCAGGCAGTTGCATAGAATATGACTCCGCTTGAAGACGATATGTTTTTGGAATAGTTAGAACATAAAAAATATATTTTATGGTCTGCGCTTTGCTGCACTTGTAATTAAATTGAAATACTTTTTTAAGTAAGCTAATATTTTTGAAACTATATTTTGGAATGTGTGCCGTATTACAAGAAAAAAATTAATTTCGGTTAAAATAAGTAAATATTTTTTTATAATAATAAAGAAAATCTTTCGCGAATTAAAATTAACATTTTATTCCAACGGTAATGAGCATGACAAAATTTATGTAAACATAAGTTGAAGAAGGAAAATCCATATCATATTTACAACTGGTTTTCTAAACCAGAAATAACCATAAAAACACGTGTCTGAAAATAATTAGTTTAAGAAGTTTTTTATAAAGTAGCTGATTAAGTTAGAAAACTTTTTGTAAAATTGTTAACTGTATTTCAAAATATGTAAAATGAAATCAAAAGATGAATTAATTAATAACCCATTAATAATAAATAGTAAAACAAATTGTTAGGGATGTGGGATGTAGGGGGTATACCGAAATGAAACGACTAGCACTAGATAGGGAATTTTGGAGAGCTGCATCAAACCAGTCAAATGACTGAAGACAAAAAAAAATATAGATAAATATAAATTATATGAGAGAATTATATATATAAAAAAAAACATAATTTAGTTTTTGAATAAACAATAAATAATTTTCTTTTCCTCCCTTATTGTATTGAAAATTTCTAAATTTTTTACTACGAAAATTCTGGCTGAACTTGATGAGGTATTTCTAAGATAAGTTTAAGAAGAAAGTTTCATGATGATCTCATTAGCCGATGGACATACAACCTGATTTTATTTAGCGATTAACCTTCAGCAACCAAAAACATACAAATTCTGTTATCTTAATTCGGTTTTGACCTGTTTATTTAATTTTATTACGGATTATTTGAAGATCTAAAATATTTATCTTGTGTTTTTTAATGATGTTATTGTTGTGTATATTTATTGATATAAAAAGTATTGATGAATAACTTCACCATTAAAGCTTACAGAGAAGCTTGTACGTGGCGTACGAGAATGGAAATTTGTAGCGTATGAAAAATATCATGCCTGACCGGGATTTGAACCGGAAGCTCTGGATAATACGCCAAGCTATCATTTTAAACTATGTAGAAAAATTAAAAGAAAGTGAAAATTATACAAACTGTGCTAATTTTTAAATAAAATCTTAATCTAACTAGCAACATGATCGAAATAAAATACTGATTTTTATCGATTCTATATGAATAAAATTAAGAAACACGCTTTTAAATGTAAAGTTGCAAATTTATTAACAGTTTATTAACAACCCTCATAGAAATTTTTTCGTTTGTATACAGCAGTTCGATAGCTAGTTTATAGGGAAGGACAGTTGTACAGTAAAGGTTTAACATTAAAGAGACATTGCCAGCCAATCTATTATAGCCTAGTAGGTATTTAGTTGCTCTTCTAAATCGTGCTGTTTATCTCCCTTTTCGATTTCTCATTGACATTTCCTCTGATTGATTAGAAACCACCCTTCTACCATTAGTAAAACCCAATCACCTATTTCTATCTCCTACAACTTTAACCCATTTTCTAAGAAAAATTAACTTTTAACATATCATTCATCTTTCGAAAGGTTATATTTCCAATTTATCTTTCCTGTTTGGTGACAAAGTAATATAGATATTAATTTTATTTCTAATAAATTAAAAAAATTTGTTTATAAATACGCAGATTTCGTCCGTTGAAATCTTTTTTTTTTTTAATTTTTGCTTCAGTTTCGCCTGTATTTTATTCTTTATGTTTTTATAAAATATTTTCCTGTTTCATTGTTAAAGCATCTCAGAAAAGTAATACACATTATATCCTGATGACAATAATATAATAGAAGAGAATAAAATGAAGAAAAGATAACAAAATTATGTATTTTGAAATAATACTTTTTATATACACACTAAGTAAAGTTATAATTTACAAAGTAACTTGAATAACAATATGATACATTTTCATTGACCAATATCTTATTTAGATAGGGAATACGTTTTTAAAGCAATGTATCATGGTTTAAAAAGTGAAAGAAACAAATTTTAAGGAAGGAAATACAGATAAATACCGAGAAAATTGGAGGGTACGATATTGCTGTTTAAGAAATATTGAAAAAAAAAATAAAAGGATAAAACATCTCTACTAAATTAAGGATGAATGTCAAAGATAAACCACTTAAAACAAGAAAAATTATGTATTCTAAAAATCATAGTTTTGTACGTTTTATGAAGAAGCTTTTAGAAACGTATGCATTACTGCCGTTGTAAGGTTAAACCAAATTGGCTTACATCTGGAATTTTATTGATCTCAAATTTGAATAGTATTCTAATTTTCAATTTATAAGAGAAGCAGCAAAATCTACGTTTGGAATCTATTTTTATAAATTAACAAGAATACCGACGTTTACTGTCTGTTATATTTTCTACAAGTAATAATAAAAAAATGGAATAATTAAACATTTTTATAAAGCTTTTGTGAACATTTTTAAATCAAAGAAAAACATCAGTTTTTTAATTATAAGTATAAATAAGAATAAAAATTATCTGACGTAAATAATTACTTGGTGATACAAGTATGAAGTTCAATGAAGTTTTTTTTTAAATTCTGTTCAGATATGATTAATTTTAGCATCATGAAAACGTTTTTCTTAATTTAGAAGAATTCTTTGCATAAATTATTTATAAAAAAAATCATCATAAAACTTAGAGAAATTTTGAAACAGATAAATAAGTACGTTATAAAAATAAATAATTTAGCAAGTAATAAATTCTTTCATATTATTTCTTTTAAAAATTGAATTAAATTGAAAAATTTTAGGATATAAATGATATAAAGAAGAGAAGAAACAAATTGGATAAATTAGATTTCCTGACCAAAGAAATCTACAATAAAAAGAACCTCTTAAAAAGAGCCAAACTCAGAATTACGCTACAGTAATGAGACTAGTGTTCTAAACGAACCAAAAAAAATAATATTTGCGTGAATTATAGTTGGCATAACCGCAAAACAATTATACGTAAAGATTAAAAGCAGGAGCCTCGATGTACATCCTGCAAGCTGCACGATCATGCACCCGGAAGTAGAGGATGGAAGACCGATCCATCTACGTCAGGAGTTGTGTCTTCACAGTAACGTCATGGTGTCTTTGAGGGAATGCTCCATCCGGGAGGGATGGGAGGCTTCAGTCTTCCACCTTTAATGATCGGGTGGGGACTCCTTTGAGATGCCATTGGGGGGAATGTAAAACCGTAGTTCCGGCGGGGGATCTCTTTGGAGGTTTCCCACTAGAGGCGAGGCGTCAAGACCGGAGTCCCAATGAAGAACTCCTCATTTGAGGCATAGCATGCAAAACCGACAGAGTCCCGGCTACCTGGGCGGGGCATTGCTTCCTTCCGAGATAGTTTGAGGCGAGGGTACCCCCCGGAGCTGAGTTTACGCTTAATTGTGTGACCGGCTCCGGGGCGGCGGGGAAACTACAAATGTATAAAAAAAAAGCCAGTAAGATGTAAAAATATTAACCCATTAAAAATCTAAATTTCTGAAGAATGCAAGCCTTCCTTTAAAATTGAAAAATCAAATTTTCATAATCGTAGACAAATGATGGATTTATACCTAAAAATTGCAATAGCTTGTTACAAGAAATTAATGGTGTTCTACACTCTTTTATAATAGAGAAATTTTTAATATCTAGTAAAATATTAAATATTTAATTAGTTTAATACGTTCAGTATTAACTAAAAGTTTGTTAATGACTCAAATAATATTAACACAGTTAATGACAACAGGAATATTAGTACGTTTGATACAGAGTTATATTCAGTATATCAATAGCTTGTGTTTTACGTAAATAAAAGATGGTAAATTATCATTTTAGTATGTATTCCAATAAGTCTTTATATCTCAAAATTATTTTGGGTTTTTTAGTCAAATAGCATAATAAAACATTTTTTATGTAATATTTAATGATGCGCTTAGAAAACTGAGAGAGCTCAACTAATTCAGTTGAATTAGAAACTGATCATTCGGACTCATAAGCAGTAAGGTACTTTACTATTTTGTTATATCAGTTTTAAGTAACTAATATTTTAAAGCTGCTAAGTTGAAATTATTTAAAATAATTCCAAATGTATTAAGAAAAAACAATTTATTGTACTTGACTCTTTAATCATAATAATAGTACTATCATTTAAAATAAATTTTTATTTTATAGTATATTAAATTCTGCAACGAAACTTTAATTAAAGAAGCTTAGCTCTAAAATATGTAAAGTTGTGCGATAATTAATTAAGTTAAAAAGGACAATAAATGTTGATATTTTATTTATTTATAAAACAAAAATTAAAAGGAATGTAAATTAATTTTTATCTGTAATAGTGCATGTATTATTATTATCTTTGTGCAGTAATTCATGCAGCTAATAATTATTAAAGTTACTTTACGAGGGTATAAACTTCAGTTACATCTTATTTTAGAATAAATTTTATGAGTTTATGCAAAGGGAGGAAAGATTTGAATAGTAAGAGATGGAAACGGTCGGTTTTTACTCAGAGCTGCGCAATGTTTTTGTCGCATTCAAATAACATGATTCAGGGCACGTTCCAATAACATTTTCCGGTTCTTATTTAGCGAACTAAAGAGAGCCTTTAATAAGCACCGTGCCTTTATATATATATATATAGGGTGGAGTGGAGGCAAAGCTATGGGAACGTGAGATGGAGAACGAATTTCGACTAATTTAATAAGACGCGGTGATGGTGGTACTGGTTGTATGAGCCTAGAAGTGAGGTAGGGTTCGTACCGAGTAGAAGTGGCAGAATATAACTTGGGCCTCGGGATGTTGGCAAAACTGAAAGAGTTGAAGCTAATAGGTACAACTGATATCGTCGATCCTTTTTTAAACTTTTTTAAACCTTTTTATTTTTCTGTTTTGTAATTTCTTCATCTGTAAATTATATAGCCCATTTTTTATTCTTGTATTCTTTATTCTTATACACAATTACATGGTTGTAATGATTACAGACCTAATATAATTGTTTAAGAACAGTAAAAAAAAAAAAAAACTTTTTAACTTGATTATGTATGTATGAATTGCTTAAATTACAACGAATAGGGGAACGAGATTTTTCGCTCCGTAATTTTGTGAGGAAATACTTTTTTCTGAGTAACGGGATACTTTATACAGTGCTCTTTTCATTAATAAAAGATTTTTGAACTTTTGGATTTCCTTTATATAAAATGTATACTTTAATAATTAATTGCGGGTTAGTAGTAACTAATTATTAATGGAATTGTCTATGATTTTAGAATAACAAACCATATTTTTAAAGTGATACAGGGTAAAAGATCATTCAGGTTATCAGACCTGCAATGGTATCTTTTAGGTTTTATTTAAAAAAAATTAAATAATTAAAATTTCCAAATCATCAGGAAATGAATTTTAATTGTTGTTGTATAATTTATTTATATTTTTATTAACTATCTAAATTAGTTATAAATAAAATCAGTACACAGACATACGCACTCAAAGAGGAAATACATCCATTTCTCTTTAATTTAATTGATCTACAGAGACTATTTAACTAATACGGTATATTTTTTTGTATTTTTTTAATAGAATTTTCCTAGAGGTTTCAGCTGTTCTAGGAGAATAAACTGTTCTATCACAAGTGCAATACAACTTTCCTAGATCACACCATTCCCAGGTCCGAAAAGTAGCTGAATTTTTCGTAAACACAAAATTATTTGCTGAATAATTTCCAAACGAGCATTAATCTATTGTATGCGAATCTTACATATCTAATAGTATTACAATATTAATGTGTAACACTAATGATTTAATAAATTACAAAGATTGTATACTTATCTATATATTTCATTGTGAGTGTGTGTGTGTGTGTGTGTGTGTGTGTGTGTGTGTGTGTGTGTGTGTTTGGAGGCGCCCGTGCGCGTGTATGTATGTTTGTAAACGCGTTTACATGCGCCCCTTATACGTACGCTTCCGAGGTTTATATACATAAAGTGTTATTTGAACGCCTGCAATTCGAAATTCTCATTAATTCAAATAAATATTTGTCTCCATCACTTCATGTTAGTACACAATCTAAATGAACCTGCGTAATTCGAAGTAATTGAACTAAATAGCTCATTAATACTTACTGAGTGAACTGTAATAGAATCGTCGTTATGCTAACACTGCCAAATAACAAGAAATATATATATATATATATATATATATTACTAAATAAAATACAGTCACACGTTTCAGTTACAAACAGTTTTAATTTATAGAATAATATTCAGTGAATCTTCTGAATCCATCCGTCTGAAAAAAAAATAATTTGCTGTGACAAAAGTTTATTTTAATTTTTTATTTAATTTTTATTTTTTAACAGATGTTTTTACGTTTTTTATCACAAATTTATTTACGCAGTTTTCAACACATGAACCGTATACATTAAAATTTTGAATTCTTTAATCTCTTTTGTAAAGGAGTAAGGGAGTATACCTGCTACCTTAAATTCTCCGGTAGGTACACAATAAATTCTACCCCATACAATATTATAATTAAAACACTTCTGAATAAACAGAAACTGCTTGTTTTGGTGTACCTAAATATTATTGTGTAATTTATATAATTGCACAACATTTTTAACTAATAAAAATTTTTTACGAGATTATTTAATCAGTGATATGACATTGCTTTTAAACTTCATTAATTAAACTGATTTTAATCTGTCACATATTAACTTACAACGGTATTACCACATTTCGGCTTTTGTGTTTCCAGTTTAAATTCATCACTGTTGATATTTAATTCAATTTTGTCAACCGCAATCTGTATATAACAAAAGGAAAGAAAAGCTATTTTCATTAAAAAAAGTCAAAATGTCTTTATTAATTTTTAGTTGGTCTCGGATCGATTCCCGGCACGGCTTTGAGCATCATTTTATTTATATTATATTCATTTCCTATCTTTTGCTGAAAGAAATATATAAAGTAAATCTAGGATCGTAAAATTTAAAATAAAACATCATAAAATCGATTTCTCACATACACACTTTCTGTAATCTTAGATTCATCTCAATTCACTGTAACTTGATTGAACGTAATAAAGGAAAAAATAAAATTACATATATTAAATTTTGTACATATATATATATATATGTAAATGTGCAGTTGCGAAAATGAGAATACAAAAATTTTAATGAAAAATAAAATAAACCAAAATCTTATAAGATTTAGCTTTAAAATGTAAAAATGTCACTTTTTTGATACTCGTCTTAGATTTGCAAATTTTAGAAATAAATTGTTTGATCAGTGTTTGTTTTGTGTATATGAAGACCGATTATCAATTTTCATGTACTTCTTTCAATTGTTTCTAATTATCCCAAAAAGATTGGAAGCAAAATAAATTATAATTAATTTCCATTCGGCCGAATTCCTTAACCATTCCGTTCATCCAATTTGTATAAATAAATTGGAATATCAAGCAATTACTGATCGTTTTAATCATTTATAAGCTATGTATTTGGCCTTTGTTATCTGTGATAAATTTAAAACATATAAATAAAATCATAACTTAAATGATTATTAAGCTTTTTTCTTTGATATTTATTAAGATGATAATATGTAGATTAACTTCGTTTATAGATAAACTGATTACTTCGGCTCTAAATTAATCAAACCATAATTTGAACATATTATGTCAATTTATTTATGCAACTCATTTTGTTTTATTTGTTAATGTCATTAACAAATTTTTTTCTAAACACTGGTATTCATCTCCCTTGACTTATGTGTATAAATAATGAAATATACCCAGAGTTCCCTTTTCGAAGTCTACGTAAAACCTAATGAATTACTAAACAATTCACTTATATACAAATTAGGTTTTTTCTAGTAATACATTCTGAAGTTGAAAACTTGCATAATCACAATGCTTAGTTTTTATTTTATTTTTTTATTTTCCTTTTGGCCGATTTAAATTAAGAAAAACAAAAAAAAATTATTTATTACTTGTGATCAATAAATTTTAACTTTAAAAAATAGAGTTACTATAAATCAATAAAAATATCGTAATTTTGAAAATTTAAGGAGAAAATATGATCATTTTTAAATTATTCTAATATGCATAATGTTGCAGAAGATAGTAAAAAATTATTGTTATAAAGTAACACTTTCAAACACCATCTTAGTATTGCGTGCATTAAAGCTATTATTTTCCATCGGAGTCAACATGAAGGCTAGATACTTTATCTGAAAAACACCGCATATGATAACAACTTCAATTTATAATGGAAAAAATATATAAATATTATATAATCTATAACCTGTTATAAAATAAATTTTATTTTTCCATTTATTTTTAAAAATAGGATATTTTAAGAAATATTTAATTATGTATCTTTGAATTAGACTGAAAAATATTTAAAATTTGATTAATAAAATTAATGGAAAGGAACTATGTGATAAAATTACGAATAATAATTCAAAGAAAATGAATTCTAAAACAAATCTATCTACATAAATTTTGTTGTTGAAACGTTCTAAAGAATTATGAGAATGCATTTATTTTTGAAATAGAAGTAAGGTATATAAATAAAAACTTTCAATGTAAAAAATTCGATCAGATGATTTAATATAATTTGTCATTTCAATCTTCACGTCATTAACGTGATGAAGAATAATTTTTACTTCCGATAACAAATATGAGAATTAAATGGCAACAAAATGTAATAATTTTTTATTATAAAGTAAGACATAAAGTTATATATAAAGGAAGTCTGATGTAAATATAAATAACAAATATTTAAATCTATCATTAAAATATATGTTGTTTATGATAATAAGAGGAGAGGATGGATGAAATACTTTATGTTACTACCAGTACGGATGAATAACTTATTGAAGAAGATTCTGTGGATAAAAAATTAGGACATAGTAGAATTAACTTATAATCAAAAAAATGAAAATAGAAAAGACAATTGATTGCAAAGTTGAGGAAAAGGATCTTTTCTGTAAATTTTCTATCGAAATGTTTTCCGTCCAGTTATTCTGATAGATTCACGAAACAGGATTCTTATCTGATTTTATAAATAAAAATAATAAAATAAACGTTCTCGATGTGAAAATGTTGACAACAAAATGTAAAAAAGAAATGCACAAATATTAGGAAATTCTTAAGGATCCGTACAAAGAACAAATTTGAAGCGTTCCGAAAATGAATTTAATAACTTATTTTAAAGGAAAAGATAACGAAGAGAGGGTATGATATATTTAATTAAGGTGTAATGGTAAAAGATATTAAATTGAAGTATAAAACTTATCTTGAACAACAAAAATTTACTAATCTAAATGAAGAATAATAAATAAATAATAATATTCATGTGAGTAATAACAGAATAGTAAGGTTTTTCGGTCACTCAACTGTTTATAAAAAAAAAAATATATATATAAAATTTGTTTTATTAAATCCAGACATCTACAAATTAGCATGACGGTAGCTAGAAACTTCTAAAATAATGTTCTCTCATTTTAACAAATTAATTTTCAAATAAGAAATTTTGATAAACCTGTAGATAACATCGGTAAAATCTTATTTTAGAAATTTTTTTTTTGCTGCAATGAATCGGGCAATTTTGCAACACTGTTTTTTCTGCGACAGAGTTGAGTAGGGATGAAACCGCAATGTCAATTTATAGCTTACTGAAAAGCGTTTAGTGGCAACTGAACAGAGGAATGGAGAACAATGTGCCTTTGTTTCGTGAACTGTTCTATAAAACGGTGATAGTTATGTAATCACTTTGTGTGAATTTCAAAAAAACATTACGCAATTGATCATAATCGTACTATTCATTAACTCATGCAATCAAGACTTCGGGTTCAAAATTTTCAGCTGAAACAACGCATTCAGGAAGAAGTTGAAAGAATTCTCCTAGATCTACTTTAAAGAGTAATGAGTGATTATAGCAAAAGACTTACTGAGTGTGTACGGCGGAATGGTGGTAGTCATCTGCAAGACGTCATCTTTGGAAGAGAAATTTCTTTTTTCGGTGACTTAAAATCAAACGTTTTTAAATGCTTTCATGTTCTCATGTTCTGTTCGTACTTGTTAAAAACAAATAAAATTAACAATTTATTCTTTTTTAAAATCACCCGATTCACTGTCGTACTCTGTAGAACAATATTGAAGATAATACTGAGTCCTGGTAATAATATTATCGCAATTGTAAATTTTGCAAACTACAACTGGTAGAGCATTGAATGAACATTTAATATAAAAATTGTTTAGTTCCTGATTTTTCTCTCAACTGATATAATTTATGTTCCGTCTGTATGATGAATGGAAATAGAAATAGTTACAATTACACATATAAATATTACGTTTATTTCATACTTTTGTAATTTTAAGATTTAAATATTTTTATTGTATATTGTTATTATTTTATAAAAGTAGTATAATTTTAAGATTAATCATAAAAATCATAATTTACTTTTTACAGCACATAAAGGTAACAAAATGCCGATATATTGTAGATATAATTAATTAAATACGTTTCTGATTGAAGCGATTATTGTGTTATTTTATTTCAGGGAAAGAAGAAACATGATAATCCATAATAATTTTTTGAGGGATAATCCATAATAAATTACTGATAATTGAAATTCTATAATCAAAAATTTTTAAATGAATTTGTAAAATCAAATATTTTATTACTTTGGTAAATATGGAAAGAATCTACGACTAAACATATCTTAAGAGAAATATTTGTTTCAAAGACTTGTTTATAAAAATTAAGTCCTGAAAAATTAATAACGGTGATTAAAATTTTAATTAATAAAATCCATTTATATTACAAAACCGAAAAAAAATAAGCTAAATAAGACGTAAATTTCGATCAATTAAGAAAATTTTATGAAACTACCAAACAGAAGCCAAGTTTAATAACGATAATTCATTTATTATCATGAAATCAATAAGTTAGTTATTTAAGGGGTAAAATAAATAATAACATAGCAAAGATCAAAGGATGAAATTTTAATGTACGATTTTACCATCACCTCAGATAATAATTTAACTGAGCTAATATTATAACTGCATATAACGTTTACGATAGAGATGTGTAGTTTGAATGCGGAGGAGCGAAGCGATGAAGACTTGGTTTGTGATAATGTCACCCGAAGCAGTAGGCAAGTGATGCACGTTTTACGATGAAGTGAGTGGCTATAGAGAACTCAGGATAGAATTGAGGGGGGTACCACAAAGCGGTGAATTATAGAAGTGGGTTGGGTAATGAATTTCATAATGAACCAATCAGTCAAAGAGAGAAGTACAGTGACTAAGAGGAAATGAGAGAGAACGACGTACGGTAACAGGAAGAAAGACGCTGTAGTCTAGCCCAGATTAAAATGATAGAGAACAGTCTAGAAACTTCTTGACGAGGTGTGATTGACCTGTACATGCTTTCCGCTACGTATGTTCTAAGTAAAATTTTAACGGTAATACTTGTATCTTTGAATCATCTGTTTGCAAACCAATTTTTTTGTATTATTTAATTAAGAATTAAATAGTAATTAAGTAATTATATAAATTATATAAATAAAAAAAGTAATTAAGAAAAAAACGCGTTTATGAATCTTAATTGATTGTAATTAAGATTCATAAACGCGTTTTTTTCTTTATATTATAGCAGTTGCACGAATAATAACTTTAAAAAAATGTTCGTATAATCAATTGAATGTGTTTAACTTTTGTCAATGTACAAAAAGACATGCTTATTTGAGGAGGCCAGCTTACAAGAGTGACAGAGATCAAGATTCTCTCATAACAAAATAAACATCGAATGAAAATATCTATTATATACTTTTTACTTGAAAATGTAATTTTTATTTTATTGCTATAAAATTATTTTCTCATTATCAACAATAATTAAACTTTTCAGAAGTATTTTGGTATGACAATTACTTAAAAAGAGGTCCCAACAAAAACCAACATTGATAGTATGAAAAGTTAAAATATTCATATTTATAATGAATATTTGTAACAAAGTTTACATTTCATTTAGAAGATTTAAAATTCTTTTATTGTTATAAATCTTGTCATAAGAGTAGATGAACATTAACGAAACAACCTTATCTGTTTAAACTACTACCTTACAGTATAAAGATTTTTGGGCTTTTATAAAAGGAATATTATATTAAATAGTACGAGTACTTAAAAAAATTTAAAAAAATTGAAATTATAAGTTCATTTCCCAAAAATAAAATATCAGATTTAATAAGTGATAATATTTTGAGATTTTTTTGGATCAAATAATGTTGAAAGAAATCTTACTCTCAGTTCTGCAACTAAAATTTCCTTTAGATGAATTGAATTTTGAGTAAAAAATATAACCATAATACTGATTCTCTACAAAACTTTCTTATTAACACTGAAAATAGTGAAATATTGGAACTTTACAGTAGATTTAGACATGATCATAGAACCATGAATAAAAAAAAAAATAATTAACACTCAGCAAATTATGAATCTTCGTTTAGAATAGATGTTTAGTTCACTTAACTACAAGTGAAATATGTTCTAAAATCGATTTTTGAAACATTCACGAAATTGTTACGATATAAAAACCCAAAAGTTAAAGTTGAAGACCTATATACTGCTAAAATTTTTCAATCAAGTAAATCCTTTTTTATAGAGATAATCAAAATTATTTCTTTAACTGAAAGGCTATCCTGGAAAAATATATGGATTCCAAAAACTGTTTAAAAAATATTTACTTAAACTATAAACTTTGGTAGCTATTTCGACTGCTAAACGATCTTAATCAATAAAAGTACGCAAAAACGTATAAGAAATAGAAGTAAAAAATTAAATGAAAGAAAAAAACAAAGAAATTTTTTCCCCCTACCTCCCGGAACCAGACCCCAACAAAGAAATATTAACAATAAACAACATAACTGTCAACTAAATATTACTTAAGAAACAATGTTTTTGTTTTTTCAAATGTTTATTTAGAATCGGTTTTATTTTTAACTATAAGTAAATTATATATCATATTAAAAAGAAATCCTCATTCCGATTCTTCAAAAATTACATCCTACTGCTATATCGATCTTCTGAGGGAAGAATGTACGTAGAACATACACAAGGTAGTTTGAGATAACTGTACTTTTAGAAGTACAATAGAAACCAAATGACAAAAACAAGAATCACTAAAATGGCAGAAAACAAATAACGATAATAAGAAACAATGTAAATAAGTATTTTAGGTCAAAATTATAACCAGGAATTAGGCTCTCCCATGGAAACATTATAGATAAAACTGAACCCATTGAAAGAACGGATATTTGTAAATACAAAAATTTCAAATTATATATATGTAGAACAAATGAAACGATAAACTGAAACAAGAAAACAGGAGGATTTAGTTCATAACGAACGTAGTAGATCATGTAAATCGATTGTATTGCAGTACATTACTTAGAAACTGGTCACACAATTAGTTTATTACTTTAAATTCGCGAAGTTGTTATGATAGAAAAACCCAAAGTTAAATTTAAGGACCTGTCTACTGTAAATTAATTAATTTTATTACTATTACTTAATTAAATTAATTAGTTATGTATACTGTAAACTAGGACCTGTGTAAGGAAAATTTCAAAAAGGAATTACATATTTAGGGATCAATAAGAAAGCAAAACCGTCCGTCCTTATTTATCTACAATGCGTACAAACATCCAACAGCCTCTTTAGATTTTGAGTTTGTTAATGCTTTTGTGAAACTGCGATTTCTTAAACATAAGAAAATCACTTCAAATAAGAAAACTTTCCCTTCAAATTCTTATCAATGTCGGGAATATTTCCGATTGATTCATGCTTTCTTTATTGTTCATAAGATAAGACACTTTTTTCCAACCTATAAACTCGTGGTGAGCATGCATTCTGAGTTGAGGAGTAAATGATTTGAAAATTTTAAACAAAATTTATGATTTCTCCTGGAATTGCTAAGAGTGACAGTTATTTGTATGTTTTACCTTAATTTTTTATGATAATTCTACTTCTCTAAAATCATCCACTAATAATATTACAAAGATTTTTCAAAATGTTTAAAAACTTGCGTTATACTTTTTTAGTCATACTTTAATCAAATTCTCATACATCGCATAATTTAATTACTAGGTTAATTTGGATTTCAAAAGATAACAACATATATTGAAATTCTATATTTTATTCTATATTGAAATTTCACAATACATATTACATAGCTGTTTTGCATATTTTGTAATCTTTTACACTCGCACCCTTAATTTACCTCGGTAATAGAAATCCTCATTATGATTTTATTAAACGATTTGCTAACCTATATGCAAAAGTAATGGTTGAATATTGTGTTGTTACCCGACCTTAGTAACTGAACAATACGCAATGTCAGGAAGTGTGTTAAATTAAGAATGCAAGATTTGAGGACAAATGTGGAAAAAACATTTTAAGTTAAAGCAAAGTAAAAAAAAAATAACTTATTTAAAAAATAAATTCTAATTGTAAATTTATTTTAATTTTGTTGTGTTTAATTGTCAAATAATATTGTTCATTGTTATTACTTAGTTTTCATTTACTTTTCCGTAGCGTCTACTGATGGTGATTTTTTAACAATCGAAGTGGTTATGAAGGATTAGCTTTTAAGTGAATCTTTTTGTAAACTTCTTTTTGAGAGTAATTTTCTTCTCCCATTCACTTTAATAATTGTTTAGCGTATTAAATTATTTATATAGAGAGTAATCCGTTCTAAAAGGGAATAAAAAAAAACAATAAAGCGTTCAACAATTATAAAAACAAAGGCTTTATAAAATTTATACGTAATAATAATTCAGGTAATGGAATCATTTAAACAAATAAAATCAGAAAAGATAATCACTTTCTGTTTTTAAATTTCAATAACCTTACAAACACACTTTAAATTTGTAAAGCAGTTGAAAATACACCGTTATACAATGATACAAAACATAAGAAGACATTTCTTATGGTATAAATTATTTACGCACGTATAAAATAATTTGAAATCCAGTGATAAATTAAAACCTATTTTATGTAAAATACTGAATAAATATTGCAGTACAAGTCATACTCTTAAAACAAATTTAGAACTACAATCATATTCCCAAACTCTAGTAGAACATGTATCTACACTTATGTCATGTTAAATATCGATTGTAAAAAAACACTTAAAACCGGGCCGTGAATAACTAAGAAGTTATTTAAAAAATTATTTTATTAAAAAAAAAAGATTAGGTAATAAAAGTATAAGGATTACATATTTTGAATGCTAGAACTTATGTTTATCCTCAATACCATTCATAAAAATTAATGGTACATTATATATTCTTCCAAAACAACAAAGTTGTTTAAAATAATAAAATTTATTATTGTACACCCAGCAAGAAGTTTTCAAAAATAATATAAAAAAACATCCTTATTTTAATGTTAAATACTTTAAGTAAAAAATATCAGCCCAGTAACGGTTCTAAATTTTTAAATAAAGGCTCAATACTTTTATAACATGAAAATACGACATTTTTGGATATATATAAATATATATCTTTAATGTGGCTTTCACCCCACACTTTGACTGCATATTGTATGTGGGCTCCATCTTGATCGTCATTTGACGTGCAAAATGTAGAGAAATTTTTTAATTGATTGGCGTGTGATTCTGGGTGGAATCGATGACTCTAAAAGTTTCGTATTTTAAAAAAAATTTTATTATCTTTATTTTTCTTTCAATTTTATCTAGGATTAATTTCATTTTCAAAATTATCATTATATTCTTGTATTATATTTGCGGTTCTGAATTATTTAATCTGCTTGTATGTGTATATAATCTTGTCACGAGCTGAAATTTTATTACTGCAAGACTTGTAGACGTGTAATTAATTTTGAAATCGAACTTGGAAATCCACACTTGACCATTATTCTATAAATGATTAGTTTATTATTTTACTCACTGAAAATAATTGGACGGTAACTCCAATAGAGTTATTACTGTAGGGGGTATCTATTTTCACAAGATTATGTAAGAATTGATTATTTTACTTCTATTTTATATAGTTTGGTTATATGTCTTAATTTATATATTTATTTTATGTCTAGAATTTATAACTGTAAATACTTTTATTTTCATTTGTAATCTGTTTATTTTGTGAAATAAAGATTATTATTATTACTACGCGAGAGAAAAGAGAGAACATTTAAATACGAGGTTTAATAAGCTTTACTGGTTATTAGACAGGAATTCACACTAGTTGATGTCCAACAAACTTTTAATGTACAAAGTGATACCGATTCGTCGTATGGCGTAGAGTAATGGGACACGATAAGGAAGAGTAACATTGAGATTACAAAACGTAGCGAGATCACTGTGGAGAAACACGTGTTTTGCATGGAACGAAGAAATTCATGACTGCCTTATGTTCGCGAAGAAGTCAAACGGTTCGGTTCAAATTATAGACAGCCGTTAGATAATCAGGTGAATTTTCTTGCATTTTATTTCCTAGGCAACGAGGATGTCCGATGACTGAAACGCTTACATGTGCTAGACATAGAGGAATGTGAGCGACTCTTAAGCTGGCTCATATAACATATGAGATGAGCATCATTTTACGCCTTAATGAGGAACTAATCCTATTTCCATTTATCTCCATGGGCTTGTAACGTTTCTATTTGTTTGCTTACCGTTTAATAGTATTAAAAATTTTTTATTTTTTTTGTTTTTTATTAACCCTTTGTGCACTCTTGTACCTATGAGATCTTATTAAGTGCGCAAGTGTATTTAGATATATATAAAATTTTCATATTTTGTATATATGTACTTTATATATATTTTTAAATATATGCACGGTATTGAGGATCTTCGTTGGAAACCTCTCATCACGGGCTTTTTTAATACGATTTACTTGATGTTCATTAATCCCGAACCGACTGTAAAAACACAAATTGTGAGACCACAAAAGAAAAAAAACTTTTTACCACGTAAATATAATTTTTACATAATTACTTCCTTGTACCAAGTAAAGGAAATATTGTGGTCGCGAAAAATTTCGGTTTACAGATTTCAACAGAAATATCCATTTTCACCATCTATATGAAGTAGTTTCGGCGTGATGTCCGTACGTACGTATCATAACTTAAAAACGATTAGCCGTAAGATGTTGAAATTTTCGATTTACGACTGCTGTAACATCTAGTTGTGCACCTCTCATTTTGATTACAATCGACTGAAAAAAAGGTCTGAAAAAGCCCAAAATCCAAAATAAAATTGGATTTTGGACTTTTCCTTAAGTGAAATAATAAGTCCTCATTGAGATTTTTTCAACACTATATCATAAGTGGTATTTATTTTCATTAGTTCCAGAGTTACATTCAAATAAAAGTTTAATTAATGAAATATTTGAATCTCAGGGGAAGACACATCGGTTCGAGGCAGACTTAATCTCCTTTTTTTTTAACTTATTTTTTTAATTTAGATCTATTGATTTCTCATAATACCTCTCACTGTAAAAAAATTTACGATGAATAATAATTCAATTACAAAAAAAAAAAATGAAAATAAATCAGAAGTTTTTAATGAAATAAAATTTTATATTTTACACTTAAAAAAAAAAGTGTGTAAATGTAATTTAACAGGCGTACAAGGAAGTCAAGTAGTGTCCACATCAGATTTTTTTAATATTAAAGTTAATACATACAAAGTTTTTTTAGTTTAAAGCGCTTCGAATGATCTGTAAATAATTGTTCGTCTGAATATCATCAAAATAAATTTTAATGGAATAATCAATGAAAAAATCATATAAATCTATTTTCTCGTTTTAAAAATGTTGAAAAAGTACTATAAAATTAATGTGATAATGCAAGAAATAGTAAATAAAACAATAACGCATTATTTCAACCCACTATGTATTCTGTAAAACTCAAATTATAAAAAGCAATAAAATATTAATACAAAATGATTTATGTAAAAAACTAAGTTTATTGCAGCCTTTAATATTCGAAATATGTTTCAATAAATATTCGTATATTAAAACAATGAGTTTAGTGAAAAAAAAAAGAAAAATCACAATTTTATATATCTTTGTTCAATTCATTCTGACGTTAAACTAAAATTATTTATTGAAAATGAAAATTTTCTTTCAAATCAAAAGTTTTTTATGTTTTTTTTTTAAAATGTAGGTACCATTTTGAGAATCAATTTACTGGAACTGAATTAACTATTGAATCATACACAAAATTACCGGTAGATAAAATTAGATGGCAAAAGACTAGACTTCACTGACGATATGAATGAGGGAATAAAGGTTCATTCATGAGTAGACAAAGAAATGATTACGCTTTCTGTTGTTTTCAGACCATTTAACTTGTTTAGAAAGGGAAAACGATTTCTCCCTTGTATGTTTAAATATGTAAGTATTTGTATACGTTTGTAAAAAAAAAATCCCTTGAGTACCCTCATAAATAAATAATATTACATTTTTACATTTATTTATTGATGTAACGTATAATGGTCAATAAATGTAAACTACCAATTAACCGTAAAATAAAAAATATAATACAAAATTAAAAGTAGTAAAAACTACTAAACATTTCCTATCCAACAATATTTAAAAAAAAATTATCCTTTATATACCAATAAATTAAAACTTTTTTTAAAATGAAATATAGAAAAAAATCAAAAATATATTTTTTTTTTAAATTCACAGCTACATTGTTAGTTCCAACTAAGTAATATTATTCTTAGTTAACATTTATACTTAAACGTTTAGGATAAGTTTAGGTTCAAGAAATTGTTGATTTTTTTAATAACTCCATTTCTCTATGACTCCCTATAAAGTACATCTATCTGTATAGAAATATCGCAATAATTTAAAAGGATAAACAGTTTAAAAAAGGCTCCAGGGTTTGGTCAATCACTCAAAGGATTTTATTAATGTCACACCCTTAATACTATACATAACTCTCCCTTTTAATGCAATCCTTTGCACAACGTATTTCCCGTCAGAATGGAAAGTATCACAAATAACAACGGTCTTAAAACCAGGTAAAACCGTGCACAATATACAGACCTATAAAGTCTGTACGAGGACCTATATGATTTTTGTACTCCCTGTCAATTCTTTCTACAATCTCTGAAAGGCTCTTCGTTTGAAGATTATGGCCAATTTTGATAAGGAAAGACGTTATTTCCGACCATCAGTTTGGCTTCAGAAGTGGCAATTCAATCATTAAACAAGCACATAAAATTATTAGTGTTACCAGTAGGTATTATCAACACTTACTGATAATTAACACTAATTATTCTAATAAAAGGAAGGAATATTGTTCAGCGGAATTTTTGGGTGTGCAGCAAGCCTTTGACAAGATTTGGTTACTTGATCTTCTTTACAATTTGAAGTCCAGCCTGCCTCAACGTTTTTATTTAGTACTACCGAGCTATCTGGATGGTAGCATCTCACAATTTAGATACAATCCGGTGTTACGTCTATCTCATTTTTACTGACACTCAGGAGTTCCACAAGGTTAAATTTTGGGTCCGATTTTATTCTTGAACTTGATTGCAGACCTTTCCAGTCCCGACTACGTCACAGTTGCAACGTTTGCGGATGATACAGCTATCTTGATGGTTGACGATGACGCAACTTCAGCCTCGGATAAAAAACAATTTGCGTTTGATCTTATCAACGTGTGGCTATGTAAATTGAAGATAAATTTCAATCCGGCTACATCAAATCACCTGACGTTTACAATCAGGAGAGTAGACTGCCTCAAGTCCACCTGGATCCTACATATGAACAATGTACGGTATTTAGGTTTGCATCTGGGCGTTGTATGACGTAAAGAGGTCACGTAAAAAAAAAAAAATAAAAGCAACTATAACATTAGGTTCAATCGGATTTGCTGGTTGCTGGGTAGACGATCTCAGTTGTCTCTATCAAGTAATGTATTGATGGATAAGATATTCTTGAAACCGATATGAACCTAAGATATTCAACTATAAGTGAATTCCAGAACAAAATATTCAGAAACATAGCGGAAGCGCCGTGATTCGTGAAAAATAATGGGATCCACAACAGTTTGGGGATTCCATACGTTCGTGAGGAAATTAATAAGCACAGAATACATATCTTAGCTAAAAACCTACGTGATCCATCTGGAAGTGAATTTATTAGACAATACCGAGGATGTTCGACAGCCCGAAAAGGCTTCATGTAGTGGGCCTGGAAAATACTGCTCGATGGTTAGAATATTAACTCCCTGATCTGGGATGATAACTAACATGACAATTACGATGGTAATTACGCTTGATAAACTAGTTTTTATTGAATATTATTGTTTTATTATATTATATTATATACGTTTGGTTATATTATGTTATATTTTGTTAAGTTAGAATAATAGAAAGGTAAGAATTATTCGACTTTGTATCGATATACTGAAGACTACTGACTGTGGTAATTCTTAATGTCGCATTTATTTTGTATTCATCTATTGCAAATTATTTAACTTTAGATTTAACTGACGACTTTTGATTGTGTTGTGTTTCTATTGTGGACTGTTAATTTTATTGTCGTGTTCCTATTATGGACTGTTGATTGTGTTTTGTTTGTTCTGTTATCTCATTTATTTTGTTTTTTTTTTTTTATTATTTTGTATTTTTAATTTACTTTTTTAATTGTTGTATTTATTTTTCCAAAGAAGTAACACTATTGTTATTTGTATTCTTCGAGGAGTATCACTAACACTCCATCTTCATGTAATTATTTTTATACGATTTACTAATGGTTTCAATATGACAAACCGATTGTAATTGAAGAAATGAAGCAAAAAAGAAAAACTATGATAAATATTTTTTTCAAAAACATATTATATGATCCCAGTTCTAGCTGTTTTAATAACATTACATTGAAACTATTAAAATCATTTCCATCTTTTTCTAAGAAATTGTCAAAGAAAGGAGTTTTACAATTGATTCTGCAAAAAGATAATTATGATGTACTCGTAAATGATATTAAAAATATGACTTTTACATATAATAAATAAAAAATATAATATCCATAATTCATATACTGATAAGAAATTTAATAAAGTGAATAAATCTCATTTTACTGGTAAAACACATTACTGATAAAGTATGTGTAATGTAGGGGTCATCGAAAAATGATGCAGCAATAAAAAACTATCTATATATAATTGAGATAAAATATTAACACTAACTGCAAAATAATCGGGATACTATCAAGTGTTTTTAAACGTGACCGGTCGTGATTTTGAGCCGATGCGCACAACGGCACAATGCAAAACGCCTCTACGCCACTGTCAGTCAGTAGCGACAGTTCAGCAGAAAGCACAGTACGTTTTATGGTTAGCAGAGTATACAATCAGTTATGACTGTTCAATGGACTTTTCGACCTGTTTATGGCAATGAAGCTCCTCATGCAAACAAGTGGTACGAGCAGTTTAAGGAATCAGGAAGTGAAAAAGACCCCAGGACGGCCCAAAAACAGTGACGAAGCAGTTGAGCGTACACTCCAAAGAAGCCCTAAACACCATTTTCTAGCCAAAATTTACAAGTGGCAATTCCAAAGACAACTATTCAAAACGTTTTGCATAAGCGTTTATGCCTTCACGCTTACAAAATTGAGATTAATCAAATTAAACCTACGGATCATCCTAAACATGTTGAATTCGCAAGTAAAATGCTTAATAATATTGATGATGACAAATATTTTTATATATAATTTTTATCAAGTAAACGTTATGTAAAACCACTTAAACTAAAAAAAATTGTAAACAATTTATTTGTATAGAAATAACCCTTAAAAATGTAGCATTTCGAACCGTAAAAAAATTTATGAAAATAACATTTCAAAAATTTCCATGAAATATCTAGAAATAATTACTTTTCACACTTTAAAAAAAATATCATAAGAAACTCTGAGAAAATCAATAAGAAGTGAACACTTTATACAGAAATAATTATTTTGAAATTATATAATATTGTACATACCATTTCAGAACAGAAGTTCAACGATGTAATTGCAATTTTAATTAAATTAAATAATTAACCTTTGCAATTTTAATCCAAAACTAAATTACAATTTCATGTAATTTAATCCTAAATCCGGCTGTAACGTAATGCTAGCTTACTTTTTAGCAGAGGCCACAGTTAATAACTTATGAAAATTAAACTTTTGAAAATTGTTATAAAAAAAAATCAAATTGCTTAGAAGGGCTTTATCTCCTACATTAATATATGTCCTCTATATATATGTCAGCGTTTGGAAGACTGCAATGTAGATGTTAAAGGTAATAAATTTACTGAAATTTTATTAAAATAACTTGAGTAGATTTTTCTCAAATCCAGCTATCAATTTTTCAAAAAATCAAAAAAAGTTTAATCATTCCTTACAAAATTGCTTGCCTAGAGAAACATTTTTTTAAAAAACAAATTAAATGACATGCTAATCTCACCGATTTCTCTAGGAGAAAAGACAATATTTCTTAAAATTGATTAGAAACTCCTTTTTTTCAACAACCATCGGGCTAGTCCATTGGTAAAACTTGTGGCAAATCACTTATTTAATAGTTGATATCGAAAGTTCTGAAATTCAGTTCCTAGTAAAAGTTAGTTACATTTATACGAATTTTAATACTGGACACTGGTTACCAGCGTTTTTAACGGTTAAGGTTTAATTAACTCTATACATCTCAGGAGTGGTTGGCCTGAGTCGGTACAAAACTACACCTCATTTTCATCTCATTCATATCATCTCTTTGTGCCATGGGGTATTACTTATTGTTCAGTAGTT
This sequence comes from Lycorma delicatula, assembly GCF_047948215.1. Classification (NCBI taxonomy): domain Eukaryota; kingdom Metazoa; phylum Arthropoda; class Insecta; order Hemiptera; family Fulgoridae; genus Lycorma; species Lycorma delicatula. The sequence continues at coordinate 73,871,179 of NC_134459.1, read as the reverse complement.
GAACAGACTGCAACCTACATATTACAAATAAAAATAACCTCAGAATGACATTTTATGTAAAAATAAAAAAATAAAAATAAATAAATATTTTTGAGTCCCCCAAAACGGTCCTCACGGATTAAAGATATGTTCTTTTTCTGGTTACAAGTACCACAAAGTATATTCTTGTTTTTTATATAAATGTTATTATTTTCCTGACATGATAAAGTCATACTTAATTTCCGTTTCTTTCTCATGACTGGATAACACGTCCTAGTAATTGTTAAAACTTTTTATAACTCGTATAAATAAAAATATTTAATATACTTTAAAAAATTATATATGTAATACATATTTTATATATTTCATTAAATGTATTGAAAATAAAGAAATGTACAATATATAACAAGAGTAATTTTTATATCTGAGAAACTAACAAAATTTGAAAAGAAATATAGTAATTATTTTTAATATCTTAAGCAATAATTCAATCAAATTTAGACAATGATTTTAATAAAAATAGCTGAAAATTTATCTTCTTTTGTTTGAGTATGCAACGTCGAGTAACGTTTGGCAAGTTGCAAAAAACATCGTTTGCTGTGGCAGATAAAAATCTCACACGTCACTATCGTCAAACAAACAATAAATCCACATTATTTCTAACTCACAATATCATCATTTATGAGTTAGTTTTTAATAACAAATATTATAAAAATTGTTTAAAATGTTTCAAAATATATCGCTAAAGCGCAAATTTTATATTCGGATAGAGTTTTTTCCAAGTTTTATAGTCTTACATTAATATAGGCAATAATATAAATGTATATGCACTTTAAATGAAATAATGTGAACATTTAAGCTATATATTATAGACTTTTGATTGTGGAGCGAGCAACGGATAATGTTCACCGGGTAATGGGCAGTAGGGAACGTTATTGCAAGCCGGGAGTTGCTCAGACGGATTCGGTCATCTATCACTACAATAAAACAGGCGGGAGAGAAATCTAGCGGTGACCGTTTGAACTAATCATCGGTTACAGCTACTAATGCTAAATCCGTGCTATATCTACAATACATATAATAGTATAGATTTATCAGTGAACAACGAATGAGAGGGTCGGAAATAGAGGAAAATATGACGATAATTTCTGCGGATCGAGATAGGGCTATGACTGTCGGTTAGATAGCCAGCGGTTTTGCAGTAAATCACTCGCTCTGGACAGTAACTGGCATGTTGTGTACAGCCACGTCACCGATTCCACACTGTGCTACTCTGTACAATGCGAAACGATGGTTTAAATAAAATCGCTCACTTTTTGAACTTAAAACCGACATAATTCCTCGTTTTAACCCATTATCCAGTAAAAACTTATTTTAAATTTCTAAAAAAATGGTAAAACTAAATGTACAATGAATTATAGAATATAATATTTGCGTGTGGAAACCGTAAAAAAGTTTTATGAAACATTTTTATAACTTTTATAATAATAATTATAAATCCGTTCGTACCACAAAGTTATTCATTGCTATCACTGCGAGTAAAACAAATTTTAATGATCTTAGTTTAGTAAATAAAGTAATTCTTAAAAGTTTTAATGTGATTTATAACTTCAGACTTTTTTCATTGGGGTAAATGAAAAAATGTGGTATTATTTTCAGCAATTAATCTGGTTACCGAATAACTGTTAGAATATGGTAGATGTACAAGGTGACCAATAGAAAGCCGAATCCATAACGTAACCGCTGCAGAATCGGTAGGTTATGTTGGAATGAAATTTTAAGAATAATACAAGTAAATTAAATAAGAAAAACATAAAATGTAATGTAAATGTTGCATTTATTTACTTTTTTGTTAAAAGATGTTCAAAATGACCATCCTGGTCATCGATGCACTTCTGTGCTCGACTGTCATACTGAGAACGCAAATTGTCGTCAATTGCCTTGATTTGTCGTTGAATATTGCGAATATGTTATCCGGCCATGTCAATATCGCGAATTAACATGGCCGGATAAATGAGTCCATGCTTATTCTGACATGAAATAAGACATCAGGTCTATCTGTCTACCAAAAATGTTTTCGAAAAGCCGGTTGTAATAATTAAGTCGTTTCGATTTGTCTGTCTCCTTCAGTCGTTCAATTTTAATTCCTGAAGAATTTACGACAAGATTTGTATTAACAACGGATTGCTGGGATAACTAGCGTAGTGTTTTTTTTTTTTTTTTGTCTGGCAGTAACTCTCCTTTCAATATCGGCAATGACCTGTGGAGTCCTAACGGAAGGTTGCCTATTACGTTTTTCATTTGAAACCGAAACTTTATACGCCATTTTTTAACTAAATCGTGTATGCTACTCTTCGCTGGGATATAGGCATTCCTAAATTTTTCTACGAATACTGATTTTATTCTTCAAAAGATACGAATATAAGCCTCAACGATAGCTATCCTCTCCTGGATTGAATAAGGCATTTTACATAATTACACTCGCAAAACTGCACTGCATCAAAACGTATACTGCACTGACTCGTAACCACCTGATAGACGGTAGCAACAATCATTAGTAACATATACATCCACTAGTCGCGGTAGTTGTGTGAGAATTTCATAAATACTGTTGGGTGGCGGTTTCATTATGGCTTCGGTTTTATGTTGCTCGTCCTTTATAACATGATGCAATTTATATATTAATCCCATAAAATACACTGATTTTTGTGATAGAAATCATTAATTGATTGGCTTTCATTTACTAAGAATAAATTTTCCCTCAAGAAAGAAGTTTTGCTTTTGCAAAAAGAAGTTTTCTCCCTCAATAATTCTCGACCTTAGTTAACATTTCATAACCTTTTAGACTTGTATCGAATACAGTAGTTTGTATGCTTAACATTTTATAACTAATAATCTAAAGTTATATATGTATATATATATTTCTAATTATATAATTTTAATTAGATATTATTTTAAAAGATTGATAGAGTTTACGAACCGCGGTGTTTTATGATTTAATGCTAGGAAGTTGTTATGTTTAGCCATCAAATTCAGGCATATTTTTATTTCATTTCAATGTTTAAATAAATAAAAAAAATAAAAAGAAAGCAATAATTACTAAAAATGTTTCTAAACAATCATAATGATATTAAAATAAAGCTATTAATAAACGATAAGAAAATAAACTATTAAAATAAACATTTTTAACATAAATTATAACTTAATACGAAATGATATAATTTAAAGTAATATATACAAATTTACATAGAAAGAAATATTAAAAACAATGGTATACAATTTTTAACAGTTTGATAGCTTTATAATTTATTTATTTGTTTTTTTTTAAATTTGTAATATAAAGCAAAAGTAGTTCTGAAGAAGATGGCTAGTAATCGAAAGAGCTAAAGTAATAAACTATTTTTTTTTTTTAATAATAATTCCACGTGTAGACATAATTACACAGTTTATCACACAATTACAAAGACTTATAGCTTTGGTATTATCATATATGAAATTTAATTAGAAATGGTAAGTTTTTAAAAGGAAAAAGAATAAAAATTTCTCTTGTTCTGTAAAAACCAATGAATATTAATTAGTAGAAAATTCACAATTGTATCAGTGTAGTAGATATATGTATCTCTCTTACAAATATTCTTTTAGACAAATTTTTTTTTTGTTTTAGTTTTATTTTAGTTTTTTCTACGACTATATTTCTAAAACGATTGTAGATTGTTGAATTTACATTTAACAAAACTTGTGATTTTTTTTTTAATTATTCGTATTTGATAAACTGAGGAAAAAATATATTCGCAAAGTTTTAGTAATTCAAACATCAAATAAATATTATTATTTTTTTTTTAAATTTGATAAATAATTTATTTACAACATATATTTTGAAATTTAGAACATTAATAAAGTATAAATAAGTAATTATTAAAAAAAATTGCCAGATAAACATTGTTTATTTTCTAAAATTGACGAAACTTGTTTTCGTAAACAAAATTCCGAAAACAATTACAACAATTATGTTGTAGTTTTTTATACAACAGTAAACCTATATATATATTTTTTGGAAATGTCTTTTTTATTCCAAAAATTACACTCTAAAATTTTGTAAAACAGTTTCTGTGATTATCATACAAACGTAAAATTTGCATTTCGCTTTTTTCAATAATTTATTTTACATCCCTGCTTTACACATTAAGTTTTCAAAAACTACTAATAAAAACGTCTCATAAAGGATATTTCTTATGGATTTGCAGATTCTGAAAGGAAATTTGCTTAACAGACAGCATAACGGTGTTGTCTATTCATGGGATATTTTACTGTATATTTTCATACTACAAGGTCAATTAATTACATAATATTTTAAAAGAAGATTAAAAAATAAAACCGTAAGTTTTCACGATGATGTGTAGAAAGAAAAAAAAAGACAATTATTTTATAAAGATTATTAATGAGTTTTGAAACAGGCTGCTGTGCGTTTAGGGGTTAAAATAAAAGTGTATATTTACAGCGAGAGTAACAATAGTTAATGTAATAAAAAGAAAAAAAAATGCAGAAGGAAGTAACTAGAACAGTGCAAGTAAAATAGTGAGAGACAGAAAAAGAAGGGAAGTAATATACCGAAGCAGGGGTGTGAGTAAGAGAGGGGGATGAGAGAGAGTGAGTGAGAGAGATTATCATCTCTAGAGTAATATCCCAAGAGAACTAGGCATAGTCCCACTGCGTATCATTAGCAACAGCACTGGATACTATATACTTTAGCGAAGTGTGCAGTGCCTGTATAGTGTATACAAGACGACACCATCGTATCTCTTGGTGTGGCGAAGTGTAGACAGTGAACCATCCGATGGGGACAATAGGCAAGCTTAGCTTCATACTCTGTACAACCAGTCTTTCTCTAGATCCTATATTGTAATATATTACATGGTTTTAGTTTCTTTATACTTAACGCGTTGTATGTATAAAATATCATTGTCTGCCTTTAATAAATTACAACTAAATCATGTTAGTACGGTAATATATTGAGATCCACAAAACAGGGGAAAATTCTCATATTTCTTTGTTACGCATTTTGTAAAAAAGATAATTTTTATCGGTTAACAAATATATTTTTTTAACCATAAAAAAAGTAAGGTTTGGTGATCGTGTTGATCAAAATTTAATGAATAATCCGTGCTTTAATATGCTGCTATTTATCGAATACAAACAATATTGAATAGCTTTAAAAATGTTTACGTGTGTTTTACAGCAGTTACTGTCATCAAGTATATTATTTAATGCAATCTCATGGTGAAATACAATAGACATTTTTGAATTTTTTACTGTTATTTCTAAAACGAATTATCGAAAAAATGGATTTCAACTACGTTTTTCATGGCGTCAGAGTTTAAATACAAACTTGCAATCCAAAAATTAAAATTTCGTTCAAGGTGAGGGATATACATGATGGACAAGAATTTCAAACTTTTTATGAGACGGTATTCTTATAACTATAAACTGCTGAATCCGTTTCTATCGTTTAGTCACACTCAGCTTTGTCGTATGAATCCTATTCAAAAATTTTCTAACAATGAGTGTGTGTATATATATATATATATATATGTGTGTATGTGTGTGTGTGTGTATGTATTTAGAGTACATAAAAGTGTTTACATGGAATACTTAGCGACTTAAAAATGTTTAACTGCTGAGAACGTCACAAAAAAATATTCTGATAAATCAGAATTTAAGGCAGAATTGTTGTTGAAAATAATATAACTATAAATATATTAGATATAGGCATTTATTTATTTACTTATATACTGTCCATGGATTACAGTTTACTTTATAGTAAAGTAGATTATTTTCTTAATCTCGGAATATAAAAAATAATTAACAAACGTGAAATTGATTCTACATAAAACTGTTACTACTCTACACCCTGGTAATTATAATTTGTAAATAACTATTTCAGTTTACACATTTTTTATTTTTTTTATTTTTTAAATTATATGTTTCAAACACGTACTTGTTATAAAGCACATGTTACCTTGCGCGTTAATAATTTTAATGAGTGAGGTTTATTTACTGATTTACATTAGAAAATTTATCTTTATATTATATAAATCTGGCGTATTATAGTAATCTTACATGAATATTTAGTAGCTATTGAACAATTATCTTGCTTCATTTAGTCATAATTATATGACATCTATAAATTGTCCACATTATTTTATTTACGACTTATTTAATAAATAGATAGCATGCTACAACAATGAAATATATTAATTATGAATAAATATTATTTTGAGGATAAATAATATTATAATAAATATGCATTATTTATGAAATATATATCAACTACTTTAAAAAAAAACAACTTATACGAGTATTATGAAATTATTATTACGAGTATTATTATACAAATTTTACATGAAACTTTTATAAAAATTAAGAATAATCTGACAGTAATTTCCTGTAGATGTTAAGATATTGATATTTGAAATTACTTCCCCAAGAAAAAACGCAATAATAACGGAATAATAAAAAAACAGTCGAGTATAAGAAAAAATAAGTAATACAAGATATAAATACAAAAAATTAAATAAATACATTACAAATATTTTTAAAAAAAGAATTAAAAAAACAATTATGACTAAAGTTACTGTATATGTTTAAAAGAAAAAGACACGTAATTTGAAATAGATTACACTTAAACATTTTTTAAATCAGACCGTGCATTTTCTCATGGAAGATCGATTTTTTAAAAGCTTTTACTTAATTTTCTATGAAAATATAACACAGGAAGAAAGCGAGAGAGAAATAAAAATATTTAAAGTCCAAGTAATGTTTCAAATATGCAAATATTTAAAATATTCATCCTAGCAAGTTTACTAGGCTTATATTTAAATCCCTGCGACTTTGTAAATATATATATATATGTACATAAAATGGTTCCTTTGAAACTAATACACGACTTCTTTAATCTTTAGTGAAGCACCATTGCTGTTTAATCTGAAAATAATATTTCCAATATCACATACAGAGGTTTTATTACGTATACAAATAGAATGGTGTTGTAAAATCAGATTTGCGGTTCTAAGTTGTAACAAGTTGAGACAAAAACTCTTAAAAGGATGGAAATTATCTTAATGAGATAAGGTTGTAAGCATGTAATCTATAAAACCTGTCGAGAATGTCATTTATGTATTTAATAAATATAATTCTTTTGAATATAAATGTATAATAAATTTACATTCTTACTCAAAAACAACTGACGTTTGAGTTTTCAGTCTGGTTATCCTGATAAACAGTACTGCGAATTAGAATATGTATATTTATGTGTATATTTATATGTATAATATGTGTATTGAAATAAAAAGGCAACTTAATATGTGAAACCAAATGGAAATATATATGATAAGAGAAAGGGACTTATTAACACTTGTTAAGAGAAATGAGGAAAACTTATTTTGTTAAATAACATACCATATTTTAAATAAAAATTAATCATCAGTTTCAACAAAATATTAACCATTTATTATATTTTAAGAATCAAATTCTTAAAGCTATAATTCAGATTAATTAATGTATAATCAATTTTTTTTGTGGTCTAAGACTGACTTTCCAATGATTAAGTACAATTACCGTATTCGTATCGAAGAAAGTAAATCTTAAAATATTGGTAGTATTAGTGTTTAAAAGTCAAATAATTCTAATGTAAACTAATAAAAAAAAAGAAAAAGAATTTTTAAAAAATAAGCAGACAATTATAAAGTATAATTTTCAATTTAAAAGGCAAAAAAAAAAATCATCCTCAAATAATCAAAAAATATATGAACCACAATGAATTGAAGTATGCTGGATTATCAATATCTATCCTACTGTAAATATCTGGTGTGCTCATACAATATATCCTAAAATTCCAATTGCTGGTATTGCATAATTTAATCCTAAATATACAAATGTTATAATTTTTTCCCCTTTCGTAGAAATACAAAAATTTTGATTTTACTGGCTTTACATGTATTTTTTTTTTTTATAACAGCTACATGACTGTAGAATTTAGCTGTAACAATGTTGTTGTAAATGTCAATTCCTCCCATTTTTAAAGAAAAACAATTATGTTAAATGTATAATTTGAGAAAAGAGTGGAAGAAGTGTTAGGAGAAGACCAATTTGGTTTCAGGAAAAGTATAGGGACAAGTGAAGCAATTTTAGGCCTCAGATTAATAGTAGAAGGAAGATTAAAGAAAAACAAACCAACATACTTGGCGTTTATAGATCTAATAAAGGCATTCGATAATGTAGACTGGAATAAAATGTTCAGCATTTTAAAAAAATTACGGTTCAAATACAGAGATAGAAGAACAATTGCTAACATTTACAGGAACTAAACAGCAACAATAATAATTGAAGAACATAAGAAAGAAGCCGTAATAAGAAAGGGAGTCCGACAAGTTTGTTACCCATCCCCGTTGCTTTTTAATCTTTACATGGGACTAGCAGTTAATGATGTTAAAAAACAACTTAGATTCGGAGTAACAGTACAAGGTGAAAAGATAAAGATGCTAAGATTTGGTAATGATATAGTAATTCTAGCTGAGAGTAAAAAAGATTTAGAAGAAACAATGAATGTCATAGATGAAGTCCTACGCAAGAACTATCGCATGAAAATAAACAAAAACAAAACGAAAGTAATGAAATGTAGTAGAAATAACAAAGATGGACCACTGAATGTGAAAATAGGAGAAGAAAAGATTTTGGAGGTAGAAGAATTTTGTTATTTGGGAAGTAGAATTACTAAAGATGAACGAAGCAGGAGCGATATAAAATGCCGAATAGCACAAGGGAAACGAGCCTTCAGTCAGAAATATAATTTGTTTACATCAAAAATTAATTTAAATATCAGAAAAATATTTTTGAAAGTATATGTTTGGTGTGTCGTTTTATATGGAAGTGAAACTTGGACGATCGGAGTATCTGAGAAGAAAAGATTAGAAGATTTTGAAATGTGGTGCTACAGGAGAATGTTAAAACTCGATGGGTGGATAAAGTGACAAATGAAGAGGTGTTGCGGCAAATAGATGAAGAAAGAAGCATTTGGAAAAATATAGCTAAAAGAAGAGACAGACTTATGGGCCACATACTAAGGCATCCTGTAATAGTCGCTTTAGTATTGGAAGGACAGGTAGTAGGAAAAAATTGTGTAGGCAGGCCACGTTTGGAATATGTAAAACAAATTGTTAGGGATGTAGGATGTAGGGGGTATACCGAAATGAAACGACTAGCACTAGGAATTTTGGAGAGTTGCATCAAACCAGTCAAATTACTCAAGACAAAAAAAAATGTATAATTGTATGTTTTATATATATGTCCAATAATAGAAACAGATTTTATTTTTTATTTCGAAGGTATCAGACAGTTACTAAAAATGATATTGCTTCACAATAACTTTTAATTGTATAAATATTAGCATGAAAGGTATAAACATATAATTTTAAATACGAATTATTAATTGAACGCAGCCGGGCTGATTTGTGCGTATAAGAATTTGTAATTATTCAAATTTCCTTTAATTAAAGATTTTTCTCTTAAATCAGAAGAAAAAATCAATTATTTTGATGTTAATATTATATTTCAACTTTTTCAAAATTATTTTGATAACATAATTATAATAAACATTCGAGGAAATAAAACGAAGACGAACAGAAACAACAATAAAAACATACATGAAACCGATTTAAACATTACACTTTACAAAAAAAGTTCTATAAAGAAAGGAACTGAAAAACTCATAAAATAAAAGAAATTTTACTAAACTCAATAAAATTTAAAATATATATAAAAAAAACTTTCTGCAGTTCTGTACAAGAAGACCGACTTTTTGTTATCTTAATTTATTTCTTCCCTGAAAAAATATGACCTCATTCTAATAACAAAAAAAAAATTACCAAAAAATACCTTTGACAATAAATACCGCAGATAAAGAAACATCAACCTTGCAATTTGCAGCATCATACGATCACCGCTTTTAACTTACCCCGATCATATTTCTTGGACCTTTAATTGAGAGTAACTAAAAAAAAAAACGCAACCAATCTTCATCAAATTTTCACATCCACAAGTCAGAAATACTGCTAGATCTTTTCTATTTTTTAACGATACTGATCCAGTAGTTTTGGAGATTTTTGAGCCACAAATTTTTTAATATATAAATATATACGTAGTTATTTGTACACTGCGCCGAACGAAAATACAAGCTTGGCCGTGAGAGGCAGGCGCTTGTTGTCATACACATTATACTACTCTTTCTGTAACATTGTACTCCTGTATAAATTACTTTTAGCAATAAATAAAAATAATTTAATAAATAAAAACGACATTTTTTGTTCAGTTTTTATTAAACCATTAGTGAATAAGAAATTTTTTCTGAATTTTACTATAGATTAATTTAATTTATACATTTTTACATATTTATTTTGAGTAATAGAAATCAAACATTTATTTTAAAAGTTATCATTTTAAATTCGCTTAATACATTAGTGAAATTTTATTGATTTCTTTAAATAATTTATATGCTTACTGGTTTTTTTTTCTTAAAAAAAAAACATAAATCAATATTATTGTGCGCGATACGTCCGCTTCTTCCTGCTAAAACATACTTGGTATCTACATTCATTTAACAGGAGAGTCCCTACGTTTGAGTTTCAACTTGTGTAAGTGTTACTATATTTCACCTGTTTACGCAAATCTATAGCACTTCAATGTAATTTTAATTCAGAATTTTTTTTGTATAGTCAAAGTTGTTAATCTACAAGTGTAATACGGGCGAAGCGCTATCCTACCATGTGGTAGGCAAAGTCATGCAGCGCGTCTTCGCATCTTTTTTCTTTCCTTCTCTTCACTACCGTTTTTCTTTCCACCCCTTCACTACCGAAGTGCACGCTTAAAATGATCAATGTATGATCTACCATTAAAACCCTACCCACCTTCGTGAGCCTATATCGGTGTATATATGGAAACGTGATTGAACAATCTACAACAGAAAGATGAGTTAAGACGAGCCTATAAGTGCACTTCGTAAAAACATCATATTTTTAAAGCGTGAAAAATCCTCTCCCGTCTTCGTGAGCCTAACTTGTTTGTGTTATATTTCTGCCATAATAACGGGATCGAGGGTATATGCATATATTACATATCCTCTGTAAAATCAACATAAAATTCATATCAAAAATAAAAGAAATTTTATTTATGACATCCGTAACTACTGTTACAGAAATGAGAATTTATTAACAAAGTTTCTGTAGTAAAAAATGAATCTTATTAATTTGATTTTTTTGTTGGTGAAAAATGTTTATTTTTTCATGAGTTACATAAGAATTCAAATTTATTAATTACTCATCTCTATATGTTCCTTTTTGAACCAAAATCAGAATTAGTATTAACATATTAATGATTTTTTAATGTTTATGTAAAAATTAAACAACCGCTACATCGCTTAATTTTAAAAACAGATGGTGGATTCTATGAGTACGTGGTGTCTGCGTAAGTTTGTGTATAATCGCCTACACCCCTTCGCGCACACGCACACTCACACACACACCTATACATATATAGTTTTTAAAAAAATTGTTAGCTTCCGGGACAAATCGTTAGGGTATTGCATCAGATGTTGAGATAAAATGACAATTTTGTAGCGTGTAAAAATGTCATGTCTGTCTGGAATTCGAACCCGGAACATTTGGATAAAGGCCGAAACGCTATCACTCTTGTCACCCACGGATGAAGGCTATACATATATTAATAAATAAATAAATAATTATACTCACATATATATAAATATATTTTTAGTGTCTTGTAAGGGCACTTGGGTGTTACGAAGGCAGATAATAAATACTTACATACCCTTTCATAGTTTTTATGATATTTTTTCTAGTCTAAACGCTAAAGTGTATTAAAAAATTCTTAGTTCTGTATTCTATTACTACTAATATTAGCAATATTTTGGTTTTTTTGGAATTTAAATCCGTAATTAGGAATAAAATACTTCATAATCAAATACGAAAAATCGTCAATAATCATAGGATTTAAATTATGGTTATTAAATCATAGGATTTAATGAAGAAAGAATTTTATGAAATGGGGGATATGAAAAATTAATTCCCAATCATCAATCAGTCAGTGGTAGATAACAATAATGCCCCATATCATAACTTACTAGCTGATAGAGCACCGAATTCTAACTCAAAACAATTTTTATAAAAACGATTTGATATCTGTTTTTCTAGGTTCAGCCAACACCATCGACACAAACAAACCATTTTAATCTTAGTTGGTTAATAAAGTTTTCTGCCTGAATTTTCGAAATGAATTCATTTCGAAACGTTTTCACTCCTTTTTACTTTTAATCGCGTAATAAGTGCTTTGTCCAAATGATTTTTTTCACGTAGTTTTATTTTCTTTACCTGAGACTGATGTTTTTTGAAAACTACTCGTAGTTTAGAAAACTACCCGAATTGGAAGAACGGTAGTTCTTCTAAATCGTTCAGAGAGTGAAAGTAGAAAGCCCACGAGTTTTATAAATATCAGAATTAGATCACCCTTTTTCTAATTCCTTAAAAATTTTTAATTTGTCTCACAATGAAAAAAAAAATTCTTTTAATACCTGTCATTGTTTCTGTTACGTAAAAATTTACCAAAAAGAACCACAACACGCTTACAGAAAATACACTGACTTCAAGCAGATTTAAATACACGAATGTACTGTACAAAGCAGCAACAAAACCGTTTAATAATCGACTACCTGAACTCACACTTCCCATCGGCATACTATCTCTATTAACTTCATAATAGTGAAGGAATGGAATTTCCAAGAATCCAGAAATAGCCAGTTTTTTTTTTGTCTTCAGTCATTTGACTGGTTTGATGCAGCTCTCCAAGATTCCCTATCTAGTGCTAGTCGTTTCATTTCAGTATACCCTCTACATCCTACATCCCCAACAATTTGTTTTACATACTCCAAACGTGGCCTGCCTACACAATTTTTCCCTTCTACCTGTCCTTCCAATATTAAAGCGACTATTCCAGGATGCCTTAGTATGTGGCCTATAAGTCTGTCTCTTCTTTTAACTATATTTTTCCAAATGCTTCTTTCTTCATCTATTTGCCGCAATACCTCTTCATTTGTCACTTTATCCACCCATCTGATTTTTAACATTCTCCTATAGCACCACATTTCAAAAGCTTCTAATCTTTTCTTTTCAGATACTCCGATCGTCCAAGTTTCACTTCCATATAAAGCGACACTCCAAACATACACTTTCAAAAATCTTTTCCTGACATTTAAATTAATTTTTGATGTAAACAAATTATATTTCTTACTGAAGGCTCGTTTAGCTTGTGCTATTCGGCATTTTATATCGCTCCTGCTTCGTCCATCTTTAGTAATTTTACTTCCCAAATAACAAAATTCTTCTACCTCCATAATCTTTTCTCCTCCTATTTTCACATTCAGGTCCATCTTTGTTATTTCTACTACATTAAATAGCCAGTAAAAAACTTTAATGGTTTACTATTGCATTTGGTAGTATTTTAATATCCTCGATCACTTATTGCGAATTAGTCATTGTGAACATTTAATTTTTATACCTCTATTTTAAAATCATTCACGTTTTCAATTAATTAGGAAAAAATTTATTATTCGAAAGAAAATAATTTGCTCGTTATAACCGACTTCTAAATTCGTCGTTAGCTCGATAACACAAACTTTTCTATATATAATAATATAGGAAACAAACCAATTTTTCTATCATGCTTGTTACAACCAGATTTTCGTTACGAACGACCTCGTTATATCCGAATTTTACTGTATAAATAAATTCATAAGGAAACACCAATTTAAGTGAATGAGTATTTTCGTACTTCTAAACCATCAAAAACGTAAAGAAAATACATTTTTTCACCCTACCTTTCCACCATGCGAAAGTAATACTGAATTTTTCTTCGAAAAGTCATTAAAAATGTTTTAAAATTAAATTTTTATTATAAATTTTATTTATTGGTATACTTCCGATAATAACAATAATAATAATAGTAATAATAATAATAAAAAATAACCAATTTGTGTTTAAAAAAATATAAAAAGAAGATAGTCATATTGCATGAATATATCTTAAATCTTTTCATAAAAGAAAATAAATCGTATAAAAAATTGTTTTAATATAAATTAATATCTTTATATAACATGTAAAATAACAAAATCTCAAATAATATTTAATTTGTAAAAATTCAAGCAATAATATACAGCTAATAAATACAACAAAGAACATTATTACGGATTCTCATTATTCATCGTTGCCATTTCATTCTATTCATAGAGATATAAATGTCCCCATTCCTTTATTATTATAGCACTCCTTTATTGTAGTATGACAGACTGCGTAAATTACTTCACTCGGTAAATTCCGTACTCTCTATTATTTGAACATTTTTTTCGTCGCAAATCTTGTTCAATCAAGTTAAATTATAATTAAACGAAATTGTGAGGGAAAAAAATAAACAGTTAATCACTGATGATAATATTATGATTACGTGATGAAAATAATCTTAGGAATAACATATTTTCTCAATACAATTCCCGTTCGTGTAACTAACTTCATGTATAGGTTTAAAAGATGTAAAACGGATACTATGTCGGTGTTTTGTGTCTTGTACATATATATTCTAAACAGTTGTTTGTCACCGGTGTAGGCGGATAGGTAACGGTGAACAAACGGAATATTGATGTGGAAACAAAAGCTACATAACTCAACGGGGTCATTGTGCATGGGGAACGATTCCCCCACCCTTTAACATAAATAATTGAACATTCTTGGCCTTGCTGCATTATACACATGCAACCCCAGTACGTTACTAACACCCTTCACTCTAAACCAGCTTCCTTCCTTGAATCTAATCCAACCTGCTGCCACTCGATCTTCATATTACTTGTATCGAAAATGCAACCCTCAAACAGGAGTGTAGTTAAATCCATTGTACCGGGAAACAGAAACTTTTGTTCATACGACTAGATGTAAACAACAAGGAATTTAATGAAATATTTTCTTTACATAATAATTATTCATATTATTACTATATATATATTTTTCACAACTTATCTGTAAAACGCTCATAGCAATACTAAACGTTATTTCCTTATCTTAATTTGCTTCAATCTATCATTTTTCCAGGATTCTAGCATAAAATGCTGCAGCGTTTTTTACAAAAAAATTCAGAATAAAATTTTGTTAATAATTATTTATGTAAACTACTTTTTTATTTATTAATTTTTTTTTTAATTTTACACAACCTATTTTCCCATTGCCACAAACAATCCTATTTTTACTTAAAAATTAACTATAAAAAAACTCGTTTCTTCTTTTTATGAAATATTGCTTTTTTGAGATTTAATTATAAGAAATTGATACATTAACTAAAAAATCTTTTAATCATTATATATCTACGCAGTGTACAATACATTTCAAACGATAAAAAAAAACTAAATTACATACGCCAAATCCATTTTTTTTTTAATTTATTTTAAGAAGATATCTAATGTCGAATAAAAGGTTTTTTAAATTTAACTTTTGCAGATAAATATCAACGAAACATTTAAATAAAAGAAATTCAGACAAATAGGAATGAAAACTATTCTCATATGGAGACGTTTTTTGGATAGTGTTCTCTTGTGGGTAATAGATAAAAACTACCACCAGTAGAAACGTCACGTAATAATGAAAGTAGTGGGTAAAATAGTATATATTACTGAATTTACTTTTACATTCACTAAGGGAAACATTAATAGTGATTAATTAATGGAAAATTATAATCAGTATATTAATTTTAATCCAAAATAAATCTATCTAAAAAAAAATAATCACAAATAAAGATAAACTTAACAGCAAAGTGTGTCCGAATTAAATAAGTAATAATTCATACGGAAAGTCTATTTAGGTTTATACAAAATGTTTCTAAAATGCAGGGCTGACTGTACTTTTTCGGATTTTTTTGTAAAATTAAACAAAAGGTATCCTTAGGAAAAATGGCAATTTCTCCTTGGTTCTCCCCCTGTCATTTTGTTATTTTTATATAAAAATTTATAACTCATGTTCGGATAGATGAATCACGTTAGTATTTGGTAACGTTTTGGGAATAAAGCTTTAAAATTAGCAAAAAATCAGGACTTAAATACCTTACTGTATGATCTTTTCTTTACGTTAAAGATTGATTATTTTACATTCAATTTTTATTTTCATTTAAGAAGATATTTCCAATTTGCCAATGATAAATAAAATTTACATCGAGAAATTAATTACAACTAAGACTGATAAACATAATTTTTGTTTCCTAACATGCGATACATGATTTCAATTTTTTTTATGCTTAAAACGAATATGAATTTAAAATCTTTCTATCACCTACCATTCATGAAAAATGTTTACATTTTAAATAATGGATTTTTTCATTTTTCAACGTATAGTTAGCATTTTATGCTCCTGTATTTTATTTTGTTAGCTCATTTTTTATTGTTTAACTTTGTTAACATAATTTAAGCTATAAATAAACAATACTAGATAAACAATTAATTCATATCATAGTCACATATTATGACATCATATCTAATACTGAATAGTGAGCCTTCATGGACAACATTAGTCATGTCTGTGTAGGTAAAATATAGCTGAAAACACAGCTGTGTTGTTTTTATTAAGCACTGGATTTAGAAATGAATTAATATTGTTCAGCCTTATTCCTTTCTTAAGTTTTTTAACAGTGCAGCGTCATAATGCCTCGAAATTCTGTAAATGATGTGGATGCCTTTTGTTATGTATGTGGTGAGTTTATCATTAAATCAAATAAAAAACATTACACCTTTAATTAATAAAGGATATCATTTGTACTTTCAGTGTATAATTGGTTATCAGGATAAGACGTGGGCTCTACATATAGTATGCAATAATTGTTCTGTTTATTTAAGAGGATGGCTGAAAGGTACACGGAAGGCTTTGCCATTTGATGTACCTATGGTTTGACGTGAACCAAAGGATAATGTAACCGATTGTTACTTTTGTTTAACAACTGTGTCTGGAATTTATAAAAAATCTAAACATACTGTAAAATATCTTTCACTGTAAACTGCAATCAGTCCTATACTTCACAGAGAAATTATTCCATTTCCTGAGCCACCTGTGAATGTATATTTCGAAAGCAGCGATGAATAACCAGGCAGTACTGAAGAAGACAACAATGATTTTATTTTGAATTATCTTCCAATAAGCCACATCTTATATCACAAGGTGAATTAAATGTCTTGTTTGGGGATTAAAATTTATAAAAAAATCAAGCTGAACTGTTTGGATCAAGACTGCAAAGTTGAAATTTACTTAAAAAATAAATTTCGGGCTTTCGAAGACGACGAAAATAACGTTCTCAGTACATTATTGATGAAAACAATTTGGTTTATTGCACAAATATTGATGAGCATATTTTGCTCTGACAAGTTCATAAACCTGAGGACTGGCGCCTTTTAATAGATTCGTTCAAGTATAGTTTAAAAGTGGTTCTACTACACAACGGTAACAAATATCTTTGATACCAATCACTTATAGTATTAATTTGAAAGAACCATACAATGTGATGAAAGACGTTCTTGAAAAAATAAATTATAAAAAACGTAGCCAGAACGTACGTGGTGATTTGAAAGTCATAGCTATTTTGTTAGTTATGCAGTTAGGCTATACTAAGTACATGTGTTTTCTTTGCGAATGGGACAGCCGAGCTAGGAATAAACATTATGTTACAAAAGTGTGACAGAAACGAGACAAGTTAACTCCAAATGGGAAACATGAGCCTTTAGTTGAATCCAAAAAAATATTTTTACCCCCTCACTATATCATGCTAGGACTAATGAAAAATTTTGTAAAAGCAATGAAGAAAAATCGTCCCAGATGTTTGTACATTAGGCAACATTTCCGAATGTATGTGAAGGAAAAATTAAAGAAGGAATATTTGTTGGTCCTCAAATAAGAGAGTTGGTCAAAGATGATGTATTTAACTCAATGTTAAATAATGTAAAAAGTGGCTTCATTTAAAAACGTTTGCAAACAAAAATCCGACAATTACTACGATATTGTTAATCAACTTCTTACTTCATACACAGCTATGGGATGTAATATGTCATTGAAAATATATTTCCTCCACTCACATCTGAATTTTTTCCCGGACAACCTCAGAGATGTAAGTGGGAAACACGGTGAACGTTTGCAAAAACACATTTCGGAAATGGAAAGCCGCTATAAAGGGAAATGGAATATTAACATGCTAGCTGATTACTGTTGTACATTAATTCGGGAAGTGTCAGACTATTTACAAAAGAAAAGATCAGCAAAATCATTCTAACACAGGTATGGTCATGAAAAAGTTATAAATTTTACAGATTTTAAATACATTTTCCGTTAAACTTTTTGAATCGTAATTTATTTAAAAGTAAGGGCGATAGAAAAATTTTATTTACAGATCTGTAATGTACGAAAAACCAATTCATTAATGGTATCACTCTTAGAGAAACATTAAAAAACTTTTTTGTCTGTCAGTGTAATTTACAACGCTTTGTAAACTTATAATTTTGTATTAATAATTTATTTGATTACCATGGAATAAACAATTAAAAACCTTTATATTTATTTAACTTAATAATAATAGGTATATAATTATAATAAACTCTAATATAATAGTAAATTTTATATTATTCAAAATAATAACGAAAAATTGGTAAACAGAAAATAGCGATAAATTTGTAAAGGAATTCAACTTGGTTAAAGAATGATTAGAAGTAATTTTATAATACTTTCAGAGATAATTCGTAATACAATGGGCAAAATTAGTTAACTTTTAACTTCTAATTCCCTTCTCTTAACTGCAGGAATTAAAAGACTAATTGTCTTCCACCCCTTCATTGATCTTGTAAAATGTTTTTATCTTTTTTTGTAAATAAGGATCGGGCTCAAATAAATGGAGATCGTTCAGCTGAAACTTGCCAAAAATCAGATCCATCATAGAAGAAAAAAACAACGTTGCAATATTGATTAAAAATATAAAAGAAATTTAATTTGTATTCTTAGCAAAGATTCATTCCATTTTCTTTTTGCTGTCCTTCAAAATATAATTGTTTTTCTATTAACAAATATACTACGGAAAGTTTTTCAGTAGGTTATTAAATTCCGTAAAATATATACATTCCTTAATCCACCCAAACAATGAAAACTTTTTTCAGATATTTACTTTCAAAAGAAATTTGAAAATATTTTCTTTCATAACATTTCTCAATTGTTATGTTTCGAAACATAACAACTGTGACCTTCATACTGACATGACGGATAACATTGATATTATTTTGCCTTTTGACAATCAATTTTTATATTTATATATATTTTTTTAAAATTCAAGTTAGTTTAATTAATGATATGTGAAGTAAATAATTATAACATATCAATGTTCCTGGGATGGATTACTGATCCAAAATCCCTCGAACATACTATTAAAGATTGTTGGTAGGAGGAGGAAACTATTATATAAATAAATTATATATCTGTACTAACGGACTGTAATTAATAAAATTAATTTATATGACAATATATTCAACGAAAAATTTGTAAAGCATTATAAAACCCGTAAAATGAGACCTATGGGTTTTGATTTATGCATTTCCCGCCGAAAAATCCAGAAAAACATGGTTATTTTAGCGAAAATTCTCAACTCGGTTGTTTTTGCGTTTGAAGCATCGGCCTTTGGGGTAAATATAGGTAATGTCTTATAGAATATGTGTGCAGAAGCTGGATTCTATCGGATGCTTTCTTTGTGTACAATAGAATACAAAGTTTTTTTGCCTTTCCTTGCAGCATTCATTTTCGTAAAATCGTTTAAATTAAAATTTAGACGGATTTGTAAATTGGAGAAGCTAAACAACAATTCATTAATTTACTTCCATTCGTTTAAATGCCGTTGAATTAGTTTAAAATGCACCCAACCTTGAATGTTATATGCGAGCGCGCCGGTCGAGCCAAGCGTGGCAGTGGTAGTGGGGGTACACGGCATTAGCACGGCGCTCGCATCAAACATATACCCCAAAGATATACTGTAAGCCGTAGTTTATATTTTGTACCGAAACGCTGTATTTCTTCTCGGACGTTTGGTAAAGCCAGATTACTTCACTGCTTTACATATTTTTAATAAAGTTTTCGCTAAATTTTCCCAACAGAGAAAGAAAGCCATCATAATCAAATTTTTTAATTACAATTTGGGAATTTCGATACTTAAATTTTATTTTTTAATAATCATAATCAATAAAAAAAAGCTCCTTAGATGTTTTGGCTCCAAAATTTAAGAAAAATCGGAAAAATAATTTTTTAATATATTTTCGATCTGTACGTTTATAAAACTAATTTTGGTGAATATTAGCGTTAATACATTTTTTTTAATACGGAAATTTGTGAAAGAGCTTATCTCTAACTTTTAACTTTTAAAGGCTGTTTTATTCGACTATTTCGTAGACTTTTTTTACGATTCCTTTTTTGACCGATATAATCGGGAAAGTCATCCAATACTTTACCTGACTTTTATGATACGTAATTCATCTGTTTATTTGGTTACGCAATACATGAAAAAATTCGCTAATTTTAGTGTTATTTTTGTATCATCTCTGAGAACATCTTTAGGGATTGACATGAAAACATATTTTCAATATCAAACACATTTGCCAAAGTTACCCTTAGAAATATCGACAATGCAAATTCAACCATGATATAGTAATCGGTGTAGTTAAGATGAAATTTATAAAACCCTTTAAGCTGTATAACCGACTCAAAATGTTTTATCGTAGAAATAAAATTGGTACTAGAGCGTATTTTAGGTAATCTACTGGGGAGTAATTCTTATTTACACATCATTGGTTTCGCATATGAGAAAATAAAATACTTTAACAAGTTTTATTATAAAACGTATCCGAGAAGTGTAATAGTAATTCCCGTAAGTTTAACAAGAACTTAAGTTAACGGTGCGCAAGAGAGAACTGTAATGATAACATGGCCAAGATGAAGAGGTGAGGCGGGTTGAACGTCTTGTTATTCACGAGGGAGAACAAAGGGAAGACAAAGTCTTGGAGGCCCGCCCCTATGTTTCATATTATACTTCATTTCAAGGGGATCCATTCAACGAATGGAATTGGTAAACCAAGCAAAGAGAAAGAAGTTTGTATGAGTAGGTGTGGGAAGAAGAGCAAGGTTTGGGGTGTTTTGAGGGGGGTGGTGGAACATACTAAACTATAAAAGTATATTTCAAAGCTTGTTTTCCTTTCACGCCCTTTCATTGCTTCTTGGAATAAAATGGATAAAGAGAGAACAGGCGTTTCAAAGATGAAGAAAAGTAATTTTCTTCCGTTATCGCATATCTCTATCGCTACTAACTTTCATCGACCCCCTCACAGTTTTTTCCATTTCTTTCTTCATTCTCTAGCGTTTCTAATACTATTTCACATCACATATCTTTCTTTAATATTTAACACATAGAAAGTTACAATAAGAAATAGGGGGAAAAATAAAATTACAATAAAATTTTTCCTATATTACGTAGACTACAGTTTACAAAATAAATATTTACCGATAAATTATATATTCTTACTGAAGTATATTATTAAATAAATATCAGATAGAAAAATATTACTTTCAAAGTTAGTAAATGCTATAAAACAAAAAAAAACAATTCCCATTTTCCAACTTTATTTGAATACAAAAGTTTTAAAACTCTTCTTGAAAAAAATTGCAATATAATAGTAATAATAATATAGTGAAAACATAAGTTAACATATACATCATGTAATTAAATTCTGAACTTTCTCAATTACTTCAGAATTTAAAAAAAAAAAAAAAAAAATTGTATTTATATGAAAATATATTAAATTTTATTTTTTAACTTTTATAATTCATTTTTCAAATAATAGTTAAAAAATTAAATACAATATGAGAAAATAGCAGTAAATAGTTAACAAAATTTCACAACGCTTTTATCCAGTTCACTTTATTGTATTTAACTTGATTAATTTCATGGGCATGTCAGCGGTCCACGCAATTCGTGAGGTAATGTACTCTGTCGACGCAGCAGCAAATGGTACGCGGCGGACAAGAGCGATTCCGGCCTTGATACTATTGATGTCCGGAACGCCTTCAACAGCCTGCCATGGGAGGTCATCGGGCAGGCGTTGAGGGCGAAAGGAATCTCCGGACAACTTCAAGCGATCATTAGTAACTACTTAAGTGACAGGGAAGTGTGCACGTTCACGGATACTGGCGAACGGGGGTCCCGCAAGGCTCGGTGCTGGGCCCTCTCTTGTGGAACATCACATATGATGGAGTTCTTTGCCAGGCTTATCCGGTGGGGGTTGAAGTCTTCGGATTCGCCGACGACCTGGCCTTACTGATCAAAGGAAGGGATGAGAGGCAGGTGGAGGCCAATGGAAACATTGCCTTGGCAATGGTGCACCATTGGATGGTGACTCACGGTCTGCAAATAGCACCAGAAAAGTCGGAGGCGCTGGTATTTGCAGGTCAATACAATATATATTTAAAAAACAACACAATATATATTTTAAAAAAACACAATTCAATTTTATTTATACAAGACTGTAACGTTTATATGAAAGAAATATAAATACGAGTAATGTAACTTTTGAACACAAATAAGGGAATACGGGATATATATAGAATATAAATAGCGGAATATACTTTCGTACATGAAGTATATATATATATATGAAGTAAGGTCAGTTAGATTGAATTAGATATAAGTGGGTATCTCCCTGGCATAATTAACAGTTACCTACATTGCAGAAGGCTTAAAACCCCCACAGAAGATGGTGAGTTGGTTTTTGACGTGTTTGGGGGGTTCCGCAGGAGTCGGTTCTCGGCCCACTCCTGTGGGACCTCACTTTTGAGACTTGAGTTTGATGGGGACGTTGAACTTGTTGCATATGCAGATGATTTGGCCTTCCTCGTGGCCGGACACACTGAAGCAGAAGTGAAGGAGGTAGCCAATAATGCGGTCCGGCGAATAAGTTATTGGCTTGAGGTGAGAGGACTACAGTTAGCACCTAATAAAACCTCTATAGTAGCGTTGGTCAGGAGAAGAAGTTTGCGAGAAATGCAAATTAATGTTGCTGGGACCAGAATTCCCACGTCGGGGTGCGTTAAGTACCCGGCGTGTGGTTGGAGAGGAGCTGAAAGTACAACGTCCACTTTCAGCAGACCTTGGCACGTGCTGAGACAGTTGTTAATAATCTCAGTAAGCTTATGCGTAACCACAGAGGTCCTCGTGCTTCTAGACGACGTATAATACTGATGGTGGCTTCTTCTATCATATTTTATGCCATCCCTGCGTGGGTAAAGGACCTTGAAAAGAAAAGAAATGCAGATAAAGTATCATCGCTTCAAAGACGTGCTGCGTTGAACATTGCGGCCGCATACCGCCCGGATTTGCGAAACGCTATTGAGGTCATCTCCTGGATTTCCCCGGTGCGGCTGCGTGCATTGATGCTCCGGAGGGTTTATCTTGGTATTACTAAGATCGAGGCTAAGGACTTACTTCTGGCCGAGAGGCAGGAGGCCTGGAACACCTCACCTACTGGTGTATGGACGCGTAAATTAATTCCTAGAATAGATGTATGGGTGCAGAGCGGACTGGGTGAAGTAGGTTTCTATATAACCCAGCTCCTTTCTGGACATGGCGAATTTGAAGCCTACCTGCATCGATTTGGCAGGAGAGTGTCTCCTCTATGCAGGTACTGCGATCTTGAGAATACTGTTGAGCACACCATCTAACAATGCCAGCGATGGGATGCGGTAAGACAAGATGCCGGGCTAAGCTGGCTTTCCCCGGAAGAAACAGTTCCATACATGTTGACAGGAAGAACGGAATGGGACAAAGTAGTACACCTAGCTACTAGAATCCTGAAAACTAAAGCGAGAGAAGCTAGAGAATGGGATAGAGTCTGATTCAGGACCCAGATCAGTAAAAGGACTGAAGATCACCAGCAAGGAATCAGAGTTCCATACACAAGACCTGAGACTCAGGCGAAGAAAGTGAAGGTGAAGAGGCGAAGGACAGCCCCCTGTGGAGCCGTTGTGCGTCTGCAATTGTGATGGGCGACGGTGATGAAGGACGGGGACTCTGGACCCCTGGACCCTAAAGGCACCTCCTGGGCCCGCGCAGTGCTTAAACTGCAGGACCGACCCCGGAGGAGGAGAAAAGGTGAGATATGTGTTTTAGTCGGTAGGGTGTGGGTACACATAGGCTCTTAATAACATCTAGCCGAACCCGTGCGAGTCCGACACTCCCTCATTCATGGGGGATGCGTAAATGGCATTTCTCAGACTCATCTACAACACAAAAAAAAAAAAAAAAAAAAAAAAAAACATTGAATATATGAAGCAAGGTGTATATATATATATATATAATTATTTATTAATAATACTAAGTTACATTTTTACAAGCTGAATAGGAATAAGTCAGAAGATATAGTTAGTTACTAGGCAGAATTATAAACATAGCGTGTTACATTATCACAAGGTATTCCGTAATAGGTTACTTGATTAGAGTGAGCGGGGTTCTATTCAACGTTGAACTAGTCTCAAATATGGCCAGGTATGTTGTTAATTTTTGTTAAAGTCTTTATTTTGTCGTTAAGATCAAAGTGTTGGTCGTGTAAACGCGTTTGATAAGGCCCGAAGTAAAAGTGTAATAGGAGAGGGTGATGGGCCGTGCACAGTGCAGTGTAATTACAAGGCGAATGGTTGTGTGTTGTAAACCGGTAGAGAGGGATGATAAGGGGTAACAGCATGGATGAAGAAGATAGAAGAGGGGATGGAAGTTTATAAAAGGAACCTTATCTCCCTGTGCAAGGCAACCCGCGTCTCATTATTAAATTTTCCTGCTAATTACCCGACGACACTCCATTGGGAACAGTAAATCTTGGTTACGGCATGTTGCTTGCTCAGCTCTCTCTCACTAGCGCCGTGTTACTTCCCCTACTTGTTCAAGTATACCGTGTATTGTGTATATTATACCCACATACAACATTATATATATCTACAACTACAATTCCGCAAAGAAGACGAAAATGCAAAACATCCAACAACCAACCGGCTTAGCTCCTTCATTAATATGCGTGTGCACTAGCTTACTCATGCACACGCGTACATAAAATATAAATACAAACAAATGATACACAAACATGCGTTAATACAAACACAAACAAGCAAATATGATATAGAAGATGGAAAATATATTTCTCCGCTGCAGTTGAATTCTTCTGATTTGTCTATTTGAAGCCCACACTATTCGAAGCTTGTATACGAAATTTGTATAATTTAGTAAAATAAGATTAATTACACAACAACAGAATACTCAATCAATTCCTAAATTCGATGTAAATCCTTCGTTATTCATTCACTTAAATAAATTAACACGTAAAGATTTAAATAAGTTACAGACCTTTAATTAATTTATCACTTTATTATTCTTCAACTGCTTAAAAATGTTGTTGTACAATTAACACACTATTGATAAAATATTTGCAACTTTTTAATAAAGAGTTGCAAAGTTTTTGAGTTTTTTTTGTACTAAATCTAAATGAATTTTCACGTTCTCTATAATCTTTTTCAGGTCTTAAGGTTTATATAATATCTTCCAAGAAACTAATTTCTTAAATTTATTATTTATACAATTATAAAATTACAGAATTTTAAAATTACATTTATCATATAAAAGATAATACAATATGATGTTAAAATTTTAATTATAGAATTCTTCTATAAACTACAAAATACCAAAATTAAAAAAAAACGTATCAAGATCGGGTGTAAGTTATCCTAGAAAATAACCAAGACATTCAAAGATTAATAGTAAAAAAAAAATTTTTGATCTACAACTCCAGTTTATTTAAAATCACACATACACTTACGGATGCCAAACATTGATAAAAATGTTTTTGATTTTATATTAAATTCAAGCACACTTACTTATGGTTATACTACACTTATGTTATATTAAGTTATAATTAAAAATAATGTTTATATAATTATAGATGCTGAACATTTAACTGGTTACAAAATATTTCTCCTATTTCAAAAAAAAAAAAAAAAAAATGTAATATGCTTACTATTCAAAAAGTAAAATATAATTTTTATAATTAACAAACAATTAAGTCAAAGCCTACATTTTTAGATTAACTACTTGATGGTTTAACAAATAATTTACCTTGTCCGGTTGAAGCAGGATATTGCTTTATAAAAAAAAAGAGTACATTCGTTTTTGGTTTACAATGTTTTTGTTTTTCTTTTTTATGACATATATAAAACATGAAGGCTCCGTTGAAGATGAAAAAAGAAAAGGAAGGAAGAGGCTGAAGTTAATAAATGACAAAGGGTAGTGAAAAAGTTATGATGAGACGCAAAGTAAAGCACGAGACAGAAACAGACGGAGAAAACAGTGGTGCCACGGACCTAACAGCAGGCAGAATATCACATGATGATGATGGTATAATACATCGTTACTAAAAATAATACTGATCTGCTATAGAGAGACAGTACCACTTGTAGTGTTGAATATGTATAAATTCCAATTTTCTTTCCCTAATAAAACTGGCATTAAATATTATTACTGAGAATGAATGTATTGTTTTAAGAGAGATTTGCGACTTACGTTGGGTCGCCTACACTATTACGATTATGACACAAGATTGATGGAAAATACTTGTGCGTGTGCATGCATGCGCTGCGTGTTTGTAGTATAATATATTTATAATTCGTATATTTACACTGTATCTGAATCCGTTAATGTCAATTTACATATATTCGTTAATGTTTTGTTTTATACCAATAAAACTTTTTTTAAGAATTAAACAAAAGATTTAGCGGTGTTTTACTTTAACAAAATGATGTTAAACCAAAGGTTTAACATTTTTTGTAATACGTCTTATTAAATAAATTGTTTAATACTAAAAGTAAACAATATATTATCTTTTATTATTAAGCTAATAACAAAAATATCATCTTTATTTTGCTAAAAATCCACTTTCTAACCCTACTTGAAAGAATTACGTACGATTTATTTGAAAATGCATTTTATCAGTATTCACAATATCAGAGTACAGAAAATAATGCAGCTAATGCAATAATTACGATACATTCTCATTTGCAGATATATACACTTTAGAAATTAAAGAGTTTTCTACATAAATTTACATTTAAGATATTTTCCGAGGTCAGGTAACGTTTTGGTAAAATAAATTAATCATTTACGTAGATCGAACTCAGTTTGTAAAATTTAAGAAATTATTTTTACAAACATATGCACATAAAAAAGAGAATTCTGTTTTTCTTTTAGTATCCAAAATATAATAAGGTTACTAAAAATTTTGTTAACAAAAAAGTATGATAAATATATTTACAATGAGGTAGAATGATTTTTATTTTTAGAAGAATCAGATTCCTATGATAAGAGATCAGGTGCCATAGATAGGTTGCTATACAGATATAAGAAATAAAAAATTGTATTTCAGGTCATAGATTTCTGCTTTCTATAGAAGAAAAGCAATAAAGGAATTTACGGGAAAATTTCAGAGTAGAGAAACAATCCGAGCAGAGAAAATGAAGATGTTAAGATACGTTGATAGCGTTATGGAAGAAACTAAAAATGAGTGAGAACTACTGAACAATTTAGACTGTACTACAATAAAAATTTATTTTGAAAATAAATAAAAGTACAATGGAAGTAATGAAATGTAACATATAAAGAAAGAATGATTTTATTTGTATTAATAGGATTTCTTTCTTAAAATTACAATCGTAAAAGAATTCTAGATGACATCACAAACAAACTATTGTATGCAACGAGTATCACCAAGCAGAACAATTTTCTGGCTTCAAACATTCGTTTAAGAATAAAAAAAAATAAAATGAATTTTAAAATTTACATGGTTCATTGCAACGTTTTCTTTACTATCCCAAAAAAAACTGAATTTAATATTTACATCGTTCATTGCAGCGTTTTCTTTTCTGGTGTAAATTACGTGGTTTGACAAATTCATAACAAAACATTTAATTTAAGATGTATAATATCCGAAGGATAATTTTAATTTAAAAACTAAGGATCTACTTAAATTTAAGAGTATATTCATGTTTTTTGCCACGATGTTTAAATAGGATTTTGGAAAATTGGATTAATTTTACGTTGATGCAGCTTAGAAATTCATGTAAAAACGTTAGGATACTTCCTTTCGTGACTAGATGAAGTACAGATAATAAAATAACAATTACTATATCACCTTAACATCCACGGAATTCTTTTAACTCACTATAAACCCGAAGTTTTAATTTTATAGGTACAAGAATCACAATAAACATAAGGTACCTTAAGAGTTTTAATGAGATGAAATTGACTGTGCTATTATTTGCGTTTCATTTAATCAAGATTTATTTTATATATGTTATCACTAGCAGATACACAACCTAAATGTATTACACTAATCAATTACTGTAAATTTTAAATACCCGAAATGAAAGTAATGATTGTTTAGGTTCACGGTCAGCATTGATTTTGTTAAATTTCTGATCTACGAGTATATTTGAATGATTCAATAATTTTTCAAAAGAAAAGGTAATAAACAAATTGTCAAACTTTTTTTTATCTTATCATGAACATTTTTTCTTTTTCCTTTTATTATGGTTAGCCTAAACGAAAATAAAATTAGACAAAAAAAATGTTTAAGATGAACTGAAGAAGGTAAGCCTACTTCAGGAGCTTCGTTTTGTATAGGGGACTAAATATTGTGTACGAATTTCTTCGCTGCACGACCAAATATAGTAATGTGTACAAAAACTGATCAAAGCTTCCGGTACGACGATCAGCTATTAGCTCTTAGTGCGCAGGTGATTGTGGTGATGAAATCAGGGCTAAGTTGACGTGCTGTGGTAGATCTCTACAGGACAATAGTGCTGGCTCATTTGTCGTTTGCACGGGTAACCTACTAGGAGAGATATTCTCTAGAAGATTAAAGTTTATAGGCGTATGGAGTAATAAACAACTTTATTGAAACAACTTTTTACTGAAATAGTAAAAAAGCTAAAAAAATAAGGAAAGGTAAGATTTCATATATATATATATATATATATTTATATATATATATGATAAGGTATCCGCTCATCAGCATCACAGAAAAAATGAAAATTCGGATCAGTTTTTTAAACCAATTCTTCAAAGATTAACCATATCAAACAAGACGAGGAAAGTGTTGGTGTGTAATTTAACGCTCACTGAGACATTACTAAGCTGTTCAAGGAATAGCCATATTAATTTTTCAGTTTAACATTAGTAAGCTAACGACCCATTTATTAAAAAAAAATCCTGAATTTTCTACATCTCCATTTAACGTATACGTAAATATGTGCTCAATTATTATATTTTTAATATGTACTTATGGTGCCCATAGTATTGCTGAGGACAAGTTGGAAAAGTTGGCTTCCAAAATTAAGTTTCTGGTACAATAAATATACTAAGATTATCACCAAAATCTGTTAACACCCAGATATCTGAATGTGGCCTCGTTTCCTCTTTTGAAGGCCACTAATGGGTATTGCTCAGAGTGACGAAGAAAAAGCAGAACTATTTGCTGCTTTCTTGAGAAAAGTCTTTCAATCGCTTGATATTCGGAATGTCCTTGAAGAGGAAATCTTAGAATTCTTGAGCAGCCCGATTCCTATGCGTCTAACTATTATGCTGTTTTCTTCAGCAGAGTTCTACAAGTGATCAGGAACTCGCAGAAGGCCCTCCTGGCTTTGATTTCATCACTAATAAGATGCAATGGTATCTTCTTTTCTTAACGTTACGTACTGAATAGTGTTTCCCGTTAAAGCTATTCAGTACATAACGCATCTCTTTAATCGTATCCTCCGAACGAATAAATAATAAGTGAAGTACAGTTAAGTATAGATGAGTAAAAACTCATCTATTTCGTAGCAATTTTATTAATGTATTTTTTTCTCATATGAAATTTACAATTATTTTATCTCTTAGTGTTATTATTATTATGGATATAAAATTACACTTCAGTTAACTCATCCATATAAATGGACGGGAAGATCCTTTTCAATTTATCTATGTAAAGATAAAAACATTATTTCATTCAAAGATTGTATTTTTTGACTAATAAGAAAAACTAAAATATCATTTGAAAAATTTTGCATCTATACTTGTGTGCAGATGGTTATACATAAGCACACAAGTGTGTGTGTTTGTCTCTCTCTCTCTCTCTCCCTCCGTGTGCGTGCGCGCGCGTGTGTGAATAAACGTATTTTTTAAATTATAATTTTGACTTTAATGTCAGATTTTATAATGGGAGATTAATTCATTTAAATTAATGAAATGAAGAGTAAATTTCTTAAATAGATTTTGTTAGCCTAAATTATTTACATTTGATGTTTTCATATACGTTTAATGATACTTTAGAGCTAAAAATTCAGTACAACGTTTAATCTTTTTTTTGTTACTTTAAAATATTGTAGGATTAATAAAATCAACATTGATTTTTTTTAATATAATTTATCTCTTGTTAGATTAATAAATAATGGAAAAAAAAAGTCGTAAATATAATAATATTTCTTTATTGCCGAAATATGTTTAATTATACTAAATCTGATTACCAGTAAATTGAATAAAATTGCTGGCAGGTATTTTATCGTAAAATCGATAAATATTCGGTTTTACATTTTCACCTAATACACCTAATTATTTTAAACGTAATTAAAAATAAATACATTTTCCTTTATTTTTACTTATTACATTGTACATGTGGTGAAAAAATACGTGTAGAATAAATAATAAAATAAACATTTAAGATTCGGATGTAACTGATGTAAGTTGAAGAGAATTTAATGGTAAGATAATAATGTTCTTTTACAGTAAATAAAACTGGACAGTCGTATTTTCCGGTCATTGAAGACAGTTGTGTTTTGTTGACTACATTCAGTTGTATATAAACGGTATAGTTTCTCAGTTTGCTATTGGAAAAAGAGTTTGTGGACAAGACAGCAGCAAGTTGTTCTTCTTATAAAGAAACTAGTAGTGTATAATTTATCGTGAAAACTGTTTGATACTATTGATAAAGACGCGGCGAACAAGAAGGGGGGAAGTTAAAAGGGGACTATTCGCGTCATAAAGCTGAAAAGTCAACCACTAATAAACCCGTCAGTGCCCCATTTCGAGACGACTTTTCACCCACAACTACCCTTTTCTGTCAGATATTTTTCCCGCCGTGTTTAACTTTAACCCATTGATCAGCAGCCGGTTTCCCCCTCTACTACACTCTTCTTCGTATTCCCATCACCTCCCTCTCCGCTCTTCGTTCCCTTCATCGGTATCATCTTCCCAGTAAGTTTCATCCCTTTCCACTTTATCTTATTTCTTTCATATTTCAGAAAGCGTATTTTGTCTCCAACTTTTATTTCGAAAAGAGTATCTACTTCTAGCACCAGTCAATACCTTACCAAAGCTTAGCTATTTACGATATTGCTGTATAAATATCTTATAAAAGATAATCCAAAATCTTATGTACTTATAATTTTGAAAGTAATTAATAAAATATTACTTCGTATAGCTACCATCTAATATACCTTAAAAGTAATTTAAAAATTAAGATTTATTTATTTAATAAAATAATAATTTACTACCAAACATTATAACTTTATGTAATAACAGTAGGATGTGTGTATATATTTAGAAAATGGTTTTTAAATACTGAAAAAATAATCATAATAATAAACAACATGGTTGCACAAAATTCCGAAAAATTAATTTCATCAAAGAAAACTAAAATATTCATAAATATTTATACTCATAAACATTCTTATAAAATAAACCACATTACGAAGAAAAATGTACCAAATATATAATTCATTTTACACGATATTCTGATAGAATTGCCAATTTTTAACAAATATCTTTATTCAATTCAATTTAGATGAAACTTAAAAATTTTAATAAAATTTGAAAAGTAAATAATGTATTAAATCATAATCATTGACGTCTGTATGTACGTATGCATGGACGTACGTATCTCGCATGACTCAAAAACAATTAGACGTAGTATGTTAACATTTTTGATTAAGGACTGTTGTAACATCTAGTTGTGCACCTCCCCTTTTGATTGCAATCGACACAAAAGTGTCCAAAAAAGCCCAAAATTCCCAACAAATTGGATTTTGTACTTTTTCTTAACTGCATTATTAAGCCCTCATTGAGAGCTTTTCAACGATACATCTTAAGTGATACTTATTTTCATTAGTTCCAGAGTATTAACCCACCGGGTTGGTCTAGTGGTGAACGCGTCTTCCCAAATCAGCTGATTTGGAAGTCGAGAGTTCCATCGTTCAAGTCCTAGTAAAGCCAGCTATTTTTACACGGATTTGAATACTAGATCGTGGATACCGGTGTTCTTTGGTGGTTGGGTTTCAATTAACCACACATCTCAGCAATGGTCGAACTGAGAATGTACAAGACTACACTTCATTTACACTCATACATATCATCCTCATTCATCCTCTGAAGTATTATCTGAACGGTAGTTACCGGAGGCTAAACAGGAAAAAGAAAAAGAGTTCCAGAGTATTACACAAATAAAATTTTAATTAAAGAAATATCCAAATATTTCTTTATAAGATCCAAATCTTACAATGGGAAGGCACATCGGTTCGAACCAACTTCATCTCCTTTTTTTTTACCTTTTTTTAATTTAAATAAATTGATTTATTAATAATTATTCACCTCTGATTATAAAAATAAATTACAATAAATAATAACAATAAAAAAGATTTTAAAAAATATTAAAAAATATCAGAAGTCATTAATGAAATAAAATTTTTTGTACGTTTCATTTTAAAGAAAAATGTAACGAATCAAAATGTTCGTTCTGTAAACTATTCTATAGACCAAAATTTATTCTAATACACTAATAATGTTTTCGTTTAATTTATAAAAACATCTAGATTTAACTGTTGAAAATTAAATATTCTTGGTAGTTAAATCATTCTGATTAAATATTAATACTCTTAAAATTAAATGCAAGAACATAAACAATAAAAAAATGAATTTCAGGTGACAGAAAGCTTTTAGTAGATGAATATTATGAAACTCGCAAAATAAACTGAAACACGTATTCAAATGTAATATAATTAAACGGGAATATTCAAGTTATTTTACACAAAATAAAAAAATAATATCCAAATATATTTCTTTTTAATGTCATGTAAAATCCATACTTTGTTTAAGAAATAACATAGAGTGAGGAGTATACGAATGAAGGAAGGGTAACGTATGCAATATAAAATATCCCTTCAGTTGGTTTTTTAATATAGAATACACGCATATACCACTGCTGTTTGATAAAAGGGGGATTGGTATCACCCGGCATGTATACAGTCTACACAAGAACAAGTAGATCGGGGGATTTTTGTCGGAGAGGGGAATGAGGAGGGAAAGCTCAATATAACAAAGCTATTCACTGAATGTACTACAACTTGTAATTATATTAAAACGATTCCAGAGAGCCTTTGTATAGGACCTAGCGTAAGCGGAGTGAGTGAGTAAGCATCAAGGAACAAGAAAAGAGGATTCTTGCATCGTTCGACTGAACCGAACGAAACAGTAGTACTATGCCGTCAGCGAGCTAAAGCTTCATATCGACCAAGCCGACCGACCCCCGTAAGTAGAGAGAGAGTCAAGGCTGGCTGGCAGAACCAGGGCGAATATGCCATGGCAGTAGCAGTAGTCACATTAACATGATTAAACATTCTTTTATCCCCTAAATTGGATATTACCTAATGCATTTAAGATGGATAAAAGTAATAAAGCGAAAAAGTAGCCTTCTTCTATATCATGTCTCCAAAACATTATTAAATTTTGTTTACAGGAAGTAATAGCATTACAATCTTTTCTTTCATACTCTCTGATATTTTAGGTAGTATACACATAGATTTCCCTTCCATTTTGCTTAGTAATATTTACCTGCCTGTCCATTTATCTTAAAATCTAGTTACATATTAAAATTTATTCAATATTTCCCATACGTCAATGAACTTCTTTGAATGTTAGTTGATATGTTTATATATAAAGAAAATGACAGTGAAACGGTATATTTAACAAAAAAAAACCTTTATTAAAAAATTACTATTTTAGAAACGATGAAAAAATAAAAAAATAAACTTATGGAACTTTACAGACAAAAAATATAGTATTTTTGTAATTTAAGATAGTTTTATGTATAATTCTGTAACTTTTTAGAATGCAATATGTATATTCAGCATGAAAGAAAATACTTTCTTGATGATGTAGAAAAATATACTTTTTTTAATTAAAACAGAAAATTTTAAGAGAACAGCATAAAATATCTTGAGATTTTTAATACTGACCGTAAAATTGATTTTATTTCAATTTTAAATGATACTCCATTTAGTGTTACACATAAGTTATTTATAAAACAAAGCTACGATACAAGTGTAAAAATGCTATTTCTAAGAAACAAATGGATAATTTATTAGTCAAATAGTAAGTATTTAATATAACCTTAAACAAAAGTTACTTTTATCTAATAGTGAAAACATACAACCAAAAATGCTTCCTGTTACATTTTAATTAATTTCCTAATTTTCTTTTTTAATTTTTCAAGGTTAATGATAAAAGTTTTTATTAATATCTATAAAGATTACAATGTTTTTAAGTGATGAAACATTTATTGATTTAACCTGTTATTATTTTTGAAATCTTAAAAATGTTAAGAGTTATTGTCAATATAGTCAGTCTTTCATCAGAATTTTTTTTACTCCCTAGTGTCTAACCTTAAGGATGTTTCTCCAGATTTTTTAATAATATACTCTTTTTCTTTTCTTTTTAAAAAAAAAAAAAAAATGTTAATAGTTTTTATTTTTTTCGTTAAACTTCTTATCAAAACTCTTTTCCAGTAATATTAAATCACTATAGTGTATACAATATTCTGATAGATTAGAAGCAGTCAGAATTTTTTTTATTAAACTGAAACGAGGAAAAGATATTTCTTTAAACAACATAATTATGGTAAAAAATCAATAAAAATATATTTTTTACTCAAGCCTGTGCATAACTCTACAGCATCAATCTATCTTTTAAATATTATATCTTTACTCTGAGGTAAAGCCACAAAAGAACGACTGACTGTATAATAGGCAAAATTACTCTCAGAGAAAGCCGTCTTGATTGGAACATGCTGTATCAAAATTTCTTTAAATTCTTCAAAACAATAACTCATTATTAGCCTACACGAGAAGTGTTGTAATAAATTAGTGTAGAATAATATTTAGTATGCAATTTAATAGCCTATCTTTTCATTATATGATTTAGAGTACAAATTTAATAGCCCAAATTTTAACAAAATAAATTATTTTTATTACTATATACATTTATATAGCTTTAATAAAATATCCTAATTAAGTTCGTTGAAATTAGAGATAATTCATGATAATTGATAACCTTAATAAATAATACGAAAGGGTGTGGAAAAGAAACGATCTCGCTGACGCATCCAACATATGTTTGTAAAAATATAAGAGGGTTGGGCCATCATGTAAACTACATGCGGCTTAGAGAAGATTAAAATGATTTGATGCTTTTACCAAAGCGGAAAAAGGGTGCCGTCGCGTGTTTTTACTCTCACTAGTTACATTGCTAATTACTCAAAACCTGCAATTTCTCCCACCTTTCCTATTAACCCCCCTCCCATACGTGAACCCTCTTACAGGGAGAAAATGATATGTATTGTGAGTTAACAGGGTATGTGCCTTAACCGATTAAAGGGTTCTAGAGTAGGAAATTTCAGCTCGTTCATCGTAGATGGAACGTTACAGTACGTTGGGGAGAGGGATTTTTTTTTCTGCCGAGTACTATTTTTCAATTCTTTCTCATGACGAGATGACCACAGGCTTTCCTCTACATTCACCCTCGACCCATTCCACCCACTTCAATTCCCTTACCCACCGCTTATACTACACCGGAGCAATTCCCTACGGATCCCGACCGCCAGATGACTGTGTGCTTAAGCCGTATACGAAATCGGAGAGTAATACAGAACTGAAAACATAGGGCAAGCCCCTATGCCCTTTGAGTTTTCCTCTTGTGATGAACTAACCCTCTCTTCTTCCCTATACTGCGTTTCCCCTCCTTTTGCTTTTGTTAATTACAACCTTTATATACATTTTCCTCCCTTCGTCTCACCCGTTCGTTTGCTATCTACTCTTGCCGTCTACTCTTACCGTACTTTTGTAAACTTCTACAAAGTGGTTATCAAAGGACTCGTGTTCTGCCGACGGGAACAATATTACTTCTGGATAAATTTTACCTCGGTTAGCCATTTTCAATTAATTAAATTCAATATTATTGTACTAACAAACAAACATATCCATTCTTGTATTTATCATAAAATAGTCTACAGCATATAAATATGCAAAAATATATACTGGTCGATTTTAAATTATATAATTTTGTAACAAGCAACTGATAAATAAGTAAGCAAAAATAAGGATGCGTAAAATCAAGGAGGGTTTTACCCGAAATTGTACAAATTCTAGTTGCAAATATTTACAAATAATTGTTTTAATTAACAGATTAAAAAGAAAATCTTAAAAAAATAATATTACATAAAAAGACGTAGACACACTTTACGATGATAAGATAAATTCCATTTTGTATTACATTAAATGTAATAGAAAAACGTTTGGAAGGAAAATCAAGTATTTGTGATTTGGTTAAAATATATATATATATATATATATATATATATATATATATATATATATATATATATATAATATAGTAACTTTAAGGACAGTAAGAAAAAATAAAACAATTATTTACTTACACTGAAATTTCCTTAGTATTTCTGTGTAGATATCAGTATGTTCTTACCTGAAATAAAACAAAGATTATTAATTTTTTTTTTAATAGTGATAAATTTATATAAATGTTTTTATTTGTATCATTTTTTTCTTTCTTTTTGGAGTTTTAATAAGATTTACATGTAACATAAACGTTTTAAGAAAACGTTTAAGTTACATGTAAATACCTAAAAATTGTTGTATTAAATAATATTGTAATTTTCTAAAACATCATGAATTTTTCTTATTTTCTTCGAGAAATGAATAATAAAAATCCAATTAAATGAAAAGACTCCATTTATGAGGTCGGTTGAATGTATCAAAATCTATATATACCTAGCATACCCGCATAATTTTGTATAGAATAAAAATTTACAATCGGTTTATTCTGTCCAAATCATAAGTAAATAATATATTAAAATATTGCATGATTATTATAATATATAACATGCTAAAATATAAGGCTCATTGTAGTTATCCAATGATAACCCCCATGAAAATAAAAACAGTAAATGATTATAACAATAAACGTCTCGTTAATAAACATAGTAATAACAACAATAAAGATCAAGTAAACAGTCATTATGCCAAAAGCATTATCATCACTGGGTACCAAAACTTGTTCAATCTATAAACCACATGTGTTCAAAATATTCAGTTCGCACACGTTTTTTTAATCAAAGAGAAAATCCTCATGTGCATTTGAACACAGGTAGATACACGAAAGAAACCCACCGGGTTGGTCTAGTGGTGAACGCGTCTTCCCAAATCAGCTGATTTGGAAGTCGAGAGTTCCAGCGTTCAAGTTCTAGTAAAGCCAGTTATTTTTACACGGATTTGAGTACTAGATCGTGGATACCGGTGTTCTTTGGTGGTTGGGTTTCAATTAACCACACATCTCAGGAACGATCGAACTGAGAGTGTACAAGACTACACTCATACATATCATCCTCATTCACTGAACGGTAGTTACCGGAGGCTAAACAGGAAAAGAAAAAAAGGAAGAAGATACACGAAAGAATATAAAATTAAATATAGACATAAATAAATGGCTGGAAAAATAAGCCGATTTAGGTAAATTCAAAATAAAAATACGACAAACAGAAATAGTGTTAAAGTAACAGTAAGTAGGTAACAACAATGAAAGCAATAGTAACAGAAACAGGTAAATGCAGAAGGTAAAATAAAATACCAAGAAAGCATGAAAATATAGAATATCTTAAATGACCATCACTACGATCCAGCACATGAACCCTTTTTAATCGTCTAACGTCATCACCGTTGTCTAACTGGTTCAAAGGAAGGGGATTTACGTGAATGTTTACCCTAACCCTGTATTTAGAACTGAAACAATCAGTTTCATCCTGAACATGCGGAATCCTCAGGTATTCATGTATTTCCGAATTCCTGTCGAACCAAGGCGGTTGAGTCACTTTCCTCAGTATCTTATCCTGTGAGCTTTGGATCACTTTAATATTGCTCTCACTAGTCGTCCTCAAGAGCTGAACCCCGTACGTCCAGATCGGTTTTAAGGTTTTATTTTAATTCTTTTACTTAAAGTCACATTAACAATTACAGCCATTAGCGACTAAACTAACACTATCATGTAGTGTTACATAAAACAATAAAAATCATAAGCACTAAAGAATAAACATAGATAAGTAACAACAAAAATACAAACTAAAACACATAAATCAGACAAAAACCACTAACTTTTATTCTTTATTCCACTGTAGGAGACCGCAACACACGTTTTATACCTTCTTTCCGGTTTAGTAGAAATTTCATATCTGAACCCAAGTCTAAGTTTTACCGGATGGTTCCAAAGTTTTGAAAATCAAAGAGCAGACGGTGCACGGGCGATTTGACCTTGCAAGCCTCACAGATCTTCTGTGTAGAGCCAAATAGATGAGCGTGGGTAAGCCTGGTGTCTCCAATCCTTAGCCGAGTTAACATGAATTGGTCTCTTCTGTTGCTCGAGGAAAGATGTTTCTTGAGCACATTCTCCCGGATATTTTGTAATGCAGTGGGAGGATTTAGCAGCCAGAACTTATTCCACTGAGCCCGCAATTTTACAAGGACTGATCTCATGAAGTCTCTCTCACATGTCGATTGTACTCGGATGCCAGTTATTCCAGCTCTCTTGGCAGCCTCATCGGCCCGTTCGTTCCCAAGAATGCCAAAATGGCCAGGGACCCATACCACTACCACAGTCTTATTTATCCTTGAAAGGATATCATGAATAATCTGGACGATGGATTCAGAACGTCTGAAGCTCAAGCTCTCAAGTACACTCCTACAGTCGATAATTACTAAAAATCTGTCATCATTACGTGTTTCGATAACTTTAAAGTCGGAGTAAATTGCATAGGCCTCGCAAAAGCACACACAAGAACAGGCGTTAAGCTTATATATCTCGGTGTCAGGGAGTACAATAGAACATCCACATCCGCATCCTTCTATATAAGAAGGTCTTATATAGAAGGACTTTGTTATAATAGAGAGAGAGAGAGAGCGAGAGAGAGAACTGAGAACCCCACTTATTAGTAAATACATACGCTTGAATATCTGGTCAATCTGTTTCTTCTCTCCAGTACATGATATCTCCACGTCATACGTCGATCTAGGTGTAAGACAAGGTATCTTATAATAATTGTTATATGAGGAATTTCAGCGTAATCCAAGTAAACTGGATGATAGTACTCTTTTACCTTTTTTTTCCTGTTTAGCCTGAGATAACTACCGTTTAGATAATTCTTCAGAGGATGAATGAGGATGATATGTATGAGTGTCAATGAAGTGTAGTCTTTGTACATTCTAAGTTCGACCATTCCTGAGATGTGTGGTTAATTGAAACCCAACCACCAAAGAACACCGGTATCCACGATCTAGTATTCAAATCCATGTAAAAATAACTGGCTTTACTAGGACTTGAACGCTGTAACTCTCGACTTCCAAATCAGCTGATTTGGGAAGACGCGTTAACCACTAGACCAACCCTGAGGGTTGGATGATAGTACTCTATCCTATCGTAAACGTAACGTAAGAGAGGTTTCGTTAGATTGACCTTAACCTTTCATTTATGCATTCAACGCCAACTGAATTATTTCTTATTTAAACAGCTCAGTGGGATGATAAAAACATCATAATTTTAGATGTGTTTTTTTACTATGTATATTTTACATTATTTCGCCACAGGGTATATTTATGATAATTGTTGTGAATTTTTATTTATTTAAAAAATAAAATATTTTATTATAAAATATATTAATATTTTATTTTAACATTATTTTTTTTACATTTTGTTAAAAGAAAATTATTGTAGACATGAAATTTTAGGGAATTTTTTATAAAAATAAGTATATTTATTTATTTTTTATAAAATAAAATAAGTATAGAAGCACCATGTTTCTTGATACGAACAATGTACATATATATATAAAATATGTAAATGTATTAATCTTTTTACTTAATTATATGTCTGTTACCATGGCAACAGAAATATAATCAAGTAAAATTACTAATATTATTTTCTTTAAAGAATGTCTGTAAAATACTTAATAATCTCACAAAGATAAGGATACGAACGCGTCGAGGGTCCAGAGCGGCTACACGGTTGGGCGAGCGAAGCGAGCTATATATATGCATTATTAATAAGAGCAAAAAATTCACTTTTCTGGTGAAAAATGAATTTCTTCACCAAATTAATTTCTCATTGGAAATTAATTTCCCATATTCAAGGAAGTTCAGTAGCATTATTGCAGGCTTATTTTCTATCTTTCAAATTACAAGTATAATAAAAAAGAATATTTTTGAAAAGAAAGATCTTGACAAAACATTTTATCTCCAGTATTTTTTTTTATGAAATCTACGATTTTAAATTTACAATTGCTATAACAATTAGGGTTTACGGTACACAAATGTTTTCTTAAGGGAATCTACTTTTACTTGACTAAAAATTCTTCTATTTCTTAGTACTTTAACTAAGAACAAATATTATTATTCTATTTAAAGACTTTCTTTTACGAGTGTTTACTAGTAGTATAAGTTGAAAAATTGCAAGAATAACTTTTTTCGCTTAAATTTATTTGCGAGACTAGTTATTACCTTAAAAATTTAATCGATCAGGAGAATGATTTTAACATTTTAATAATAAAATTTATAAAATAAACATGGTCTATTTAAATCTAATGTACCATGGTATTACCTTATTTTTCTGGAATTAAGAAGGGAATAATTTCACCAGTAAATTTTAACTACATTTTTTCATTTAAAAAAAGTTATATAATTAAAATATCATATAATATTAATTAATGTACATAATTATTATTCTGTTTCGTGCAATAAAAACGGGTATAATAATAATAATAATAATAAAAGTTACGAATTTATAAAAGAAATTACAGATGATAATGTTTGTATTAAAAGAGTTGGTAAAGTTGATTCACAAAAGTCGAGATGGGCTTCTTAGCGTAGCTAAGTGAGAGTGTTCTATGGAAGGCAAGTCAGAACTGGAGGGATGAAGGGGTAGGAAGAGATGAGGATAAGGAGGAGAGATGTTTTAGAAAGTTTGTTGTTGAGGAACAGTAATGAAAATTAAGAAACGGAAAGTTTTCCCGAGAAAATTTTGAGGGTATGGTTTGAGGTACAGAGTGAGATGAAACTACAGCAGGAAGCCTAGATGGCAAAGATGTACGTAAAGGGGAATCGGGGATGGAGACAAAGTTCCTGGTAGACTTAACGTTACTTGTATTCTGTTATATTGTATATATTATATTTGTATTATACATGGAATATATTAAATTATTCTCTATTGTATTAAAATGCGTAAGAAGAGACGTGAAAATATATTATTACAGTATAAATAGTAACGCACTTCTCCTACACTAACACACGCTTCTAAAATTAATACGTAAAACAAAATAAACAAGTAAATAAATAAATAAACATATATATAAAATATTATTACTTACGAAAATTACAAATATAAATATATCAAGTCAAAAACAACATGTTACTTGCAATGAATAAATTCACTTTAATTTACATTTAGGACGTTTAACTGTTTTCTGACAAACATTAACGCAAAAGTTTTCCCATTCTTTTATATTAATTACCTGTTAGAAAATCTAACTAAACGTTATTAACAACAATGTTTGCACATAGACCAGGTTAAAAATATTAATAATATTTTCTTATTATAAACATTCTTCCTAAATTTTATAAACAAAGTTTACCTTACTTTAAAAAAAAATTGCATAAATTATAAACAATTAATTTAGTCTTATAATTTACACTTATTTCCTGACATTTAATATTTTTCAAATTTGGGAAAAACATATTTAAAATAGGCTTTGTATAAATACACACTTCTTCAAAGTTTGTATGATTGACTTCAATTCTATACTTAATCTCTTATTTTTATCAATCGATTAATTTACGGGTTAAACATTTTATTATGATTCTTTTTCTAATACGGTGAGGGGAGAAAATTATAATTTCAAATAATATTTCATATTTTAACAAGTCACGATAATTTAACAATTAACAAAATTATATTTATTTGTCATCTACGACGTATAATTAAAAATAATTTAAATAAAGATAGTCCTTAAATATAATGTAAATTTAGGTCGTATATAATAACAAAAATAATTTATTACAATCATTTTAATAGAGAAGTAGAAATAGGTGTAATAAGAGAAGTAAAAATAATATGTGTGTAAGAGTTTAATCATGGTTGTACTGCAATCTTTTGGTATAATTTTGCTACATATAATCCTAAAGTTGTATTTCAGTAAAAAAAAATAACTAAAAGAAATAATTATCTGAGCAAAGCGAGGTCTCAGTTTAATCTGACCTAATCGTCTGAGAAAAATAATAACGTCCAATCATCATTTTGATCATTCGTACGTTTATATGTTTGCAGTGAAAACGAACGATATGTGTCTAATAATTAATTATGGATTTTCCAACAAATTTTCTATTTAAAAGTGATGACCTCTTATCAAGTGTGTTGGAGATAAGGTGCAGGCGGCGCAACCAAACATAATGCTTGGTACCACGGCAACAACAGCCGCAATTGGAATCATTTTACTATCCTTTTAGCATAACATTTGCTTCATTACCTAACGCGAATGGGTCTTCGCGTTGTACTGAGGTGTTAATCACCTTAATTTGGTTTAATTTTACACACACACACACACACACACACACACACACACACACACACACACACACACACACACACACACACAGAGAGAGAGAGAGAGAGAGAGAGAGAGAGAGAGAGAGAGAGAGAGTGATAGAGGCGCACACACGCACAGAAGAGCACACACACACACACACACAAATAAATCAATTTATATAATAATAAAATCATGTATATTTATATTATAAAATATACAATTATAAAAATCATTATATCTAATTTGATTAAATTATATATATAATTGCATAAATTATAAACAATTAATTTAGTCTTATAATCTACAATTATTTAAAATAGGTTATATTAGAATAAACTTCTTCAAAACTTTGTATGATTGACTTCAACTATATATATATATATATATATATATATCAAAAATAAATAAATCAAATTGTTCACTGAAAAACTTTTAATTAACATTCTGCGAAAAAAACATGATATAACGCATTTTTCAAAATGGTAAACCTGTCAAGAAAATACAGAAGCGCTTAATTGAAGCTGCCAATTATACAAAAGCGGCCTACATTTGAAATAGTGTAATTCGCAGATTAAAATGT
Organism: Lycorma delicatula; assembly: GCF_047948215.1. Lineage (NCBI taxonomy): Eukaryota > Metazoa > Arthropoda > Insecta > Hemiptera > Fulgoridae > Lycorma > Lycorma delicatula. Next base: position 73,827,425 of record NC_134459.1, on the reverse strand, counting down.
ATTACCTTCATTGAGCGTTAGTTCTCGATCTTATTTTCAAACAGAGATAAAAAAATGAATACAAGATAATGATTAAATACAATAAATAATGGAATTGGAAATTATAGCATAAAATAATTATTTTTAAATCTTTGAACAAAATAGAATTATTTTAATTAAAGAAGATGAATGCTACTTTAAGAAATATTACAATTTCCGAGGTTACTGTCGTCAGAATCATCATTATAATCATCACCGTCACTTTCACTAATATCTTCAAAAGAAATAGTAAATGTTTCCATAGAATTGTCAATAATATGTTCTTGTCGCATATATTTATTAAACGTCTGTTTCCTTAACTTTATCACAGAACTGTTTTTCATTCATGTCGTCCACTTTATTTTCACATAGCCTTTAAACATCTTTGATATAAAATGACGTTTGACTTACCAAACAATACATATTGTTTCTTGGAACGATTCTACGAAAGATGACAGATGACTCATTTCCTGAGTTACAATACTTCGCTTGTCCATGTTTATTTTTACAATAAATAAAGTACCTATCCAAATAAATTTGAATCAATTTAATTTATGATTGACTTAATTAATTTGCTGTTAATTTGTAATAAATTACAATCCTTACCTGGAATTTTATACTTTTCAAACAAAATTACTGCTGAGTAAGACAGAAAAAAGTTATATCTCTGTCTTTCTTTAGACTTATTTTATATTAGTCAAAAAGTAGATTAATTTCTTATATTTATTAATGTGTTCAAAATAATTTTAACAATTAATCTTATAATTAATTAGTTAAATAATTTTACTGTAACAAACGTCGCATTAGTGTTAAACACAAATTTTAAAGGAAAACATTTCTGCCAGTTTAGGTGATTAAATATCATGAAGGAACAGTATTTGCTTAATTATGCGCGCGCGTGTGTGTAGTGTATATGTTTGTGTGTGTTGTTTGCGACTTAATGAAATATAGGGTGTGCGCGTGTGTGCGTATAAGAGTTATAGCAAACTACTCTGCATCAAGCAAATACTGTTAAGCTCCTTTAAATTCAAGTGCAGTAACACTTTATATGCCGTATGCTTTCTGTAGGCCGTTTATATTTATTTACATTCTTATACTCTGTTTGTATGGCTATGTGAATTAGTAAGGAAATGTTCGTGCAGGTTATTTTTTATATAAATTTCTTATTATGCCTTTATTATGAATAGAATTTACGATTATATTCAAAATGTTTAACTTCTTCCACGTCTGATCGATTCTGTTCGACCTAATGACAAGGCATTATATAATGATCAACATTTTCCCTCATTTTACAAGCTATATCATAAATACACATTTAAAGGCCACAGCATTTTTAACTTCAACCTTTTGCATTCCCCTTTCATTAAAAAAACTACTGAACCCTATTAGAATTATTGAAAGGTGGCTACGTTTAATAATCTAGTGTTCATGTTTTTTCCTCCTATTTTAATTTACGTAGTTTTATTTCAATTGTTATTTTAGTACTTTATTTATTTTTAGACTTGAATTTCAGCTGAATATCACAATTTTTCATCAGACGATTAATAGTACAATACTCTCAATCAGCGGTTGTAGTAGATGGACTGAGCTGTAAATTGAAAACAGCTAGGTTAATGGTACTTTACATAACTTGTTCATTCGAATACGAACAGAATCAGTTTAATAAACCTTTATTTAAATTTACTTTTTATTTTCTTCGTGTATTAATAGGATTGTAAAAAATTCATAGGAGTAAGATCGCTAAAAATATGATCAATGAGTATTTTCCAATTCATATAAAAATCTAAAAATTTATCAATCCAAGTTAAAATGCTTCAACACGCATTAAAATACATATTACTGATGTATTTAGAGTTTTCTTTTACTAAATTTTAATTCAAAAACGTTAAATTAATTGTGATGAACGGTTCTATTAGTAATTTACAAAAAAATAACCACAAGAGTTGAAGTAGGATACTGTTATGGGTTACTAAATATTAAAAGGGTTTGAAATTAATAAGAAATTTACTTGTACGCGTTTGTATGCTACCCAAAACATTAGTCTACTCTATAAATAAATTCTAAAAAATTATCTTTTATAGAAATTTTACTATTTCAGTTTATCAAATTATTAGAAATTGGATAATTTTCAACCTTAACAGAGTAGGTAGTAAATAAAAATAAGTAATTATCGAATCCCCCCCCCTCAGGAAATATACCAAAATAAGAGTTAATACAAGCAACAAGTTACATACTTTGAGATGCATACTTTGGGCATACTCTGAGCTTACTTTGGGCATACTCTGAGCATACTTTGGGATGCCCAGTTACAGTTTTATCACTAATCCCATTTTGCCTTGAGATAAACAATCTTTTTTTTGTTTTTATGTTTTAGCTGTTTTTTATGTATGTAAAATTAAATTAAACAAAGATGGATTTCGTAAAAAATGTTATGAATAAAAGAAATAACAAATATATAAATCCATTATATTTATCCGTGTCCATATAGTCCGTAGGACTGACGAAAATCTTGAGAAGTAGTTGTACAGGGAAAAATCTGGTGCAGCAGATCATGTGGAAGACCGCCAAAAAGATGGCTGGACTAAAAGGAGGGCGACTGGAGAAACGTAAGGGACATTCATTCGAATGGCAGAGTACCTTGAGCTATAGAGGGAAATTGTCAGCGACATATGAATCGGGTCACCAGATTTCAGGCATAAGAGGATGAATCACTGAAAATGATGATAATAAAATATACATATAATAGAATGCGTAACTGGATACAGACTGACTTACACAAATATTTAGTTCAAGTTATGAATCATTTACAATGAGAAAAAAATTCGGCCGGGGATTTATTTTTAATCATAATTATGGTAGATAACACGTACATAATCGCGAAAACTTTTCAGATTTCAATGGAAATATCCATTTTGATCATCCTTGAATACATTTTGACTAGTTTCGGCGTAACGTCCGTACGTACGTATGTGTCTAGTAAAACTTAAAAACAATTAGCCACAGAATGCTGATATTTTGGATTTAGGACTGTTGTAACACATAGTTGTGCACCTCCCCTTTCGATTTCAACCAACTGTACCAAAAGTGTTCAAAAATGCCCAAATCAAAAATATTTGGATTTTGGACAGTTTCTTAACTGCAGTAATAAGCCCTCATTGATAGATTTTAAGGATATATCATAAGTGGTACTTATTTTCATTGGTTCCAAAGTTATAGCCCAATAAAATTTTAATTAATGAAATATTTGGATCGTACAAGAGGATGGCACATCAGTTCAAATCCGACTTCAACTCTTTTTTTAAATTTTTTTTTTTTTATATAAATAATATATTGATTTATAAATAATTATTTATAAATTATTTACTTTTCCTCCGCTTTGAATCATGAGACCTTGTCATGGCGAGGGGGCTTAAGTGCTCAGTGATACAGAGTAGCTGGTTCGAAGGTGTAAACATATCGGAGAGGTATCTGTTGAGAGCCAGACTAAGGAATGATTCCTGAAGAAGGGCAGCAGCTCTTTCAGTAGTTGTTAGGGGCGTGAGTCAGGACAAATTAAATGGCCACATCAACGTCACTCACTCCTTTGAGTACTGCGCAGCTGAAAGCAATGGAAAACTACAGCTGCTTTTTTCCAAGAAAATGTAGCTCTCTGCATTTTCATATAGCAATGATGGAGGAGCCTTCCTTGGTAAAATATTCCGGAGGTAAACTAGTTTCCTGTTTGGATCTCCGAGTGGAGACTACTAAGGAAGGGGTCACCAGAAAATTAAAAAATAACATTCTTCGAGTCGGAGCGTGGAATGTTAGAAGTTTAAAAAAGGTCGGTAGGCTAGAAAATTTAAAAAGGGAAATGGATAGGATAAATGTGGATGTAGTAGGAATTAGTGAGGTTCGGTGGGAAGAGGAAGGTGACTTTCGGTCAGGTGATTTTAGAATAATTAACTCAGCTTCAAATAATGGGCAAGCAGGAGTAGGTTTCATAATGAACAAGAAGATAGGGAAGAGAGTAGAGTATTTCAAAACGCATAGCGATAGAATCATTGTAATAAGGATAAAATCAACACCTAAACCGACAACGATTGTTAACGTCTATATGCCTACAAGCGCCCATGATGATGATGAGGTAGAGTGTGTTTATGAAGAGATTGATGAAGCAATTAAACATGTAAAAGGAGATGAAAATTTAATAATAGTTGGAGATTGGAATGCAAGCATTGGAAAATACAATAGTGGGTGAATACGAGTTGGGCAAAAGAAATGAAAGGGGGAACAGACTTATAGAGTTTTGCACGAAGTATAATTTAGCAATTGCCAACACCCAATTTAAAAATCATAATAGAAGAATTTGGAAAAAGCCAAGTGATACTGGAAGGTATCAGGTAGATTATATCATGTTTAAGCAAAGATTTAGAAATCAACTCGTTGACTGCAAAACTTACCCTGGAGCAGACATTGATAGCGACCATAATTTGGTGATAATGAATGTAGATTGGGGTATAAACCTGAAGAAAAGGTGTCAGATGAATCGGTGGAATTTAGAGAAGCTTGAAGAAGAGGAGGTAAAGAAGATTTTTGAGGAGGTCATCGCAAGAGATCTGAGTAAAAAAGATAAGGTAGAAAATGTATGAAATGTATGAATGTTAAAAAGGAAATTCTGAAATCAGCAGAAGCGAACTTAGGCGGAACAAAGAGAACTGGTAGAAAACCTTGGGATTCAGATGATATATTGCAGCTGATTGATGAACATAGAGAATATATGAATGCTAGTGATGAAAAAAGTAAAAGGAACTATGGACAATTAAGAAATACTATAAACAGGAAGTGCAAACTAGCGAATGAAGAGTGGATTAAAGAAAAGTGTTCAGAAGTGGAAAGAGAAATGAACATTGGTAAAATAGACGGAGCATACAGGAAAGTTAAGGAAAATGTTGGGGTACATAAATTAAAATCTAATAATGGTAAAAAATCTTAAACAAAGATGGTACATCGATTTATAATACGAAAGGTAAAGTCGATAGGTGGGTGGAATATATTGAAGAGTGATATGGAGCAAATGAATTAGAAAATGATGTTATAGAAGAAGAAGAGGAAGTTGAAGAGGATGAAATGGGAGAAACAATACCGAGATCTGAATTTAAGAGAGCATTAAGAGATTTAAATGGCAGAAAGGCTCCTAGAATAGACGGAATACCTGTAGAATTACTGCACAGTGCAGGTGAGGAAGCGATTGATAGATTATACAAACTGGTGTGTAATATTTATGAAAAAGGGGAAGTTCCATCAGACTTCAAAAAAAGTGTTATAGTCATGATACCAAAGAAAGCAGGGGCAGATAAATGTGAAGAATAGAGAACAATTAGTTTAACTAGTCATGCATCAAAAATCTTACCCAGAATTCTATACAGAAGAATTGAGAGGAGAGTGGAGGAAGTGTTAGGAGAAGACCAATTTGGTTTCAGGAAAAGTATAGGGGCAAGGGAAGCAATTTTAGGCCTCAGATTAATAGTGGAAGGAAGATTAAAGAAAAACAAACCAACATACTTGGTGTTTATAGAACTAGAAAAGGCATTCGATAACGTAGACTGGAATAAAATGTTCAGCATTTTAAAACAATTAGGGTTCAAATCTAGAGATAGAAGAACAATTGCTAACATGTACAGGAACCAAACAGCAACAGTAATAATTGAAGAATCTTATAAGAAAGGGAATCCGACATGGATGTTCCCTATCCCCGTTACTTTTTAATCTTTACAAGGAACTAGCAGTTACTGATGTTAAAGAACAAATTAGATTCGGAGTAACAGTACAAGGTGAAAAGATAAAGATTGTACGATTTGCTGATGATATAGTAATTATAGCCGAGAGTAAAATGGATTTAGAAGAAACAATGAATGGCATAGACGAAGTCCTACGCAAGAACTATCGCATGAAAATAAACAAGAACAAAACAAAAGTAATGAAATGTATTAGAAATAACAAAGATGAATCACTAAATGTGAAAATAGGAGAAGAAAAGTTTATGGAGGTAGAAGAATTTTGTTATTTGGGAAGTAGAATTACTAAAGATGGACGAAGCAGAAGCGATATAAAATGCCGAATAGCATAAGGGAAACAAGCCTCAGAAATATAATGCAGTCAGAAATATAATTTGTTTACATCAAAAATTAATTTAAATGTCAGGAAAAGATTTTTGAAAGTATATGTTTGGACTGTCGCTTTATATGGAAGTGAAACTTGGACGATTGGAGTATCTGAGAAAAAAAGATTAGAATCTGTTGAAATGCGCCACATTTCAAAAGATTCTAATCTTTTCTTCTCAGATACTCCGATTGTCCAAGTTTCACTTCCATATAAAGCGACACTCCAAACATACACTTTCAAAAATCTTTTCCTGACATTTAAATTAATTTTTGATGTAAACAAATTATATTTCTTACTGAAGGCTCGTTTAGCTTGTGCTATTCGGCATTTTATATCGCTCCTGCTTCGTCCATCTTTAGTAATTTTACTTCCCAAATAACAAAATTCTTCTACCTCCATAATCTTTTCTCCTCCTATTTTTATATTCAGTGGTCCTAAACGAGCCTTCAGTAAGAAATATAACTTGTTTACATCAAAAATTAATTTAAATGTCAGGAAAAGATTGTTGAAAGTGTATGTTTGGAGTGTCGCTTTATATGGAAGTGAAACTTGGACAATCGGAGTATCTGAGAAGAAAAGATTAGAAGCTTTTGAAATGTGGTGCTATAGGAGAATGTTAAAAATCAGATGGATGGATAAAGTGACAAATGAAGAGGTATTGTGCCAAATAGATGAAGAAAGAAGCATTTGGAAAAATATAATTAAAAGAAGAGACAGATTTATAGGCCACATACGAAGGCATCCTGGAATAGTCGCTTTAATATTGGAAGGACAGGTAGAAGGAAAAAATTGTGTAGGCAGGCCACGTTTGTAATATATAAAACAAATTGTTAGGGATGTAGGATGTAGGTAGGATGTATATACCGAAATGAAACGACTAGCACAAAAGAAGACAAAAAAAAAAATTATTAACCTCTCATTGTAATAAAAAATTTACAATAAATAAAAATCAATAATAACAAAAAAAAATTATAAATATATGTAATTTAATAGACGTATAAGAAAGTCATGTTGTGCCCACATCAGATATCATTGATGATAACTAGAATATTGAAGTAAATAAATTATTATTCAGTTACAGTTATCAGGAAATATCTTATTTTGTTAAATTCCTTTGTATATTGCATGCTAAAATACTTAAAAAAAGTATATTCTTCATTAATATCAGAAAAAATGCAGTAATAAAAAGTTTGGTTTCAAGTACCCTAAATTTATGGAGGTCCGTATACATTTTGTCTTCATTTTTTTAGCAACTTAAATGTTATTTTGTTTCTTTGCACCTCGGCTAAATGGAGCCTATTTTTGCAGAAAAAAGGAAACGAAAGTAACAGAAAATTTTCAGTGTAAAAAGAAAATGTTTTTGGATATTTAGAACCAACCGCTGATGAGATATATCGATAGTATTAATAAAGTATCAGATTACCATGAGGCTAATGACTAAGAACAAGAGGAAAGTGGTATAGAAGTGAGGTAAATAATTGCAATTAAGGAAATGTGGTACTAATATAGTATATACTCCTCTCAGGTTAGTTTATGTTAACAGCATATACAGGTTATACATGTTGATTATTTGAATAGCGATTTCATTTTTCTAAAATAAACAAATACCATGATCAACAACAATAATGTGAAAATCCATTATATAAAACTAAAACTAAAGAATCAGTTTTTGCAGTTTTCCTACTTGGTAGTAGGACATTAGATTAGTATTGAAAATTAAAGCTTAGTATCTTAAAATTAAAGATTAGTACTGAAATTTTAGAAAGTGTAAAATCCCTGTCTTGTTACACTGTAGTGCAGCACTGTCAGTGCACCTGGCTCAGGTGAAATGGTTAATGCGCTAATATTTTGTATTTTTTTGTAAAATACTATCATTGTGTACTTATTTTATGGAAATATACAGGCTACCTTTATTTCTGTAGAACCTCTGTATTGAACATAGTTTAATAATTAGTATATCTACTTGAAACATAATGTTATGTAATATATTTTTTCTAGGCCTGAAACTTCCATTCACCAATGTACACCACAGAATATGAATGCCCATAGAGTTGTAGCTAATCCATTATTTTGGAGATGTAATATAAGGAAGAAGGCACACCAGAGAGGTAAGACTTATATCAGTCATAGAAGTAAGAATGTTCCAAGAAACAAATAGTACTTCTAAAAACTGTCAGGTTGATTGTAAATATAAATGCTATCAAAAGATTTTGAATGAAGAACATAGATGTCCACAATTCATTCTATTCTCTGCAATCATATACTGAACAAAAGGAAATTTTATTATAAATACAACTAATCAGTTTTTCACAGCAAGGCCACAGAAAAAATATATTTTGAAGAAAACGATGATGTAGAGCAGGCACATAATGAAGTATATCACAGGGCTTAAAGAAGAAAATTTTCTTCTAAATACTTTTTTCATATTAAAGGAGAACTATGCCATATCATAGAAAACCAATATAGGTACTTACGTATTAATGCCACCGCACCTACAGCTTTATTTAAAAACAAAGTAGTCAATCGGATTTCGGTGGAAAATGGGCCAATATAGAGTTTAACATAGATTCAAAACAGTCTCTTTAGTAATTTTAATAAATGGTTATTTATATTTATTTATTTTATAAATATAATTTAACCAAACTTAACTTAACCAATGCTCGCTTCGCTTGCTAACCTTCGACTAATTAACAGGAGTGTTTTGATTATTTAAATAATAAATAATTATTGAATTTATGAAATAAATACTCAAAAAATTACGGTGTTAATTAGTCAAGGTTAGCGAGCGAAGTGAGTGTAGGTTAAGTTTGGTTAAATTATATTTATAAAATAAATAAATATAAATATATAGATTGACTATTTTGTTTTTAAATAAAGCTGTAGCAGCGGTGGCGTTAATACATAAGTACCCCAGCATATACCACACACAGTACAAAAAATATTATTATCAATCCGCCTACTCAGTACCAAAGGGGAAGAAGTAAACAAAGTAGACATGTGCCAAAAAAAGGTGATACTGCTGATGTTATGGAGCACATAAAATCATTCACAGCAGTACAGCCACATTACTGCAGATCCAGTACAAAGAGAAGTTACCTAGACTCTCATTTAAGTGTATCAAAAATGTATTACCTGTACAAGAAACAGAGTGCAGATAAAAATATTGTGCCAGCTAAGAAGTCAATGTACTAGAACATTTTTGTAACGCAGTTTAATGTTGGATCTCATATCCCTAAAATTGACAGATTTGGTCTGTGTGAGAAATTGAAAGTAGCAAATAAAACCCAGACATTACCAGAAGAGTTAAAGAATGGTTATGAAATTCACCAGACACTAAAATATGAAATGGGAGAGATCAGTAAATAAGAAACAGAACTAATATATGGTTAGTGAACTAATATCTGAATGGGGAAAAAAATTTTTAATTTTATTTAGCAAAACTCAACATGTATAACCTAATTGCCTACTACACCGTAACTAAAAAAGTCTATTGTGTTTTGTGGACTGAAAAACATGGTAGGTCGATCAGACAATGATATTGCCAGCACTTTTCATAAGAATCTGAATGTTGTTGCTGGAGAATGATTATAGTTTTACTTGGTCCTACTCATGTGTACTCCAGAATCATTTTTTAAGAGAACACTAGAATGTGTCATTAAAAACAATCAAATATTCATTACCTGGGCACTCATGTGTACAAGAAGTACACAGCATGATAGAAAAATCAGAGAGAAAGAATGATTTTTACTCTCTTAGAGGATTAATTAGAATTTTAAAACAGGTGTGCTTTCAAAACTCATACCGTGTTATTCAGATGCAACCTATGATTTCAAGGATTTTTCAAGCACTGACAAGTTATTGAACTGTAAGACCATACCGTATTCTCAAGTGGCATACTTGAAATTTGCTAGAACATTTCATGTGTCGTATTACAAAATAACACGTGACATGTATGATCCAGAAAATGCTGTTAACATAAATTTATTCAAACATGAAGGAAATGTAAGGAGGCCAATGTAAAATCTACAAGCTGTTTAAATGTCCTACTAGTTGTGCCCATGTACTGAAGTATGTAAATGAAATTTCAAAAGTAAAATAACGATATAAAAGGTGCATTTCTTTCATACCGCTGCCAAGACAGAATACTATTCATCAGTTACACATTTGAAAGGATGAAGTAAAATTGTAAACTGGATTTCATTTTTTAAATCCATTATTATTTTAAGTAATGTTATAAAAATTAATATCAAGATAATGTTTTTATATGAGTATGCTGAATCATGTATTTTATTGTTTGTACTTGCAGTCTGTCTTTAAGTTAAGTTTTATATCTTTCTTTAAAATATGCATTTCATGTAGTAGATTTAGTCTGTTGATGATATAATTATTATCAATATATTTTGTGATTTATATGTTGTGTTATAAAAATTAAAAACAAGGTTTTAAACTATGTTGAAACCCATATTTTATTTTTTGTACTTAGTCTTTATTTAAGGTTATATGTGTGATATAGTAGATTTAGTCTGTAAATGAAGTTAATTTATGAATGACATCGTTTTTATAAATACATATTATGTATTTTATATTAATAACCTAAAATAAATAATAAAAACATTTCAAAGATTAAATGTTATAAATATTAAAAATATTTTTGTAATTATTCAAGTACGTCAAAATAAACTTTTATTTTATTTTGTTCTTACAACCTTTTGATATTAAATTTTTAAACAAAAATAAATAATGTTAGTCTGACAAAGTTCTACTGGCAATTACAACCTTGTAATTTCGTAAATGCAAAAATTTGGTTTGGACAAGGTTCTAACTGCAAAACATAACAAGACATGTCTATTGTACAAGTAAATTTTTCTAGCTGAAAATTTGCAGTAATATTAATAATTCTATTCTAAGGACATATCAAATTGGCAACTAACTAGTCTTACGGTAGGATTGGGAGTGAAATTTAATATTTTTTACGTTTTGGACCAAGTACGTTTTTAACCGAATTATAATTTGTTCCTTCGATTATACATTAAACAAGTGTGAAAGAAACAAGCATACGAGTTGGATTTAAAGAGCGAAGTGGAAGTTTCCTAGGAAACTGAGCAGAGGATTTGAAAAAAAAACCGTTGTAACGAATACAACGTAAACTTAAAGGTTATAGCATGTTTTTTATTAAGTTAAACGTTTCTTCTGTTAAAACCCCTCGTCTAAATTTTTTTCGACCGAAAGGTTTTATGTTAACGGGAAAGTAAAATTAATGTGTGTTAAAGTTATTACTTCACTGAAAAATTATAAATACATGGTAATTATTTATTTTTTAATAATGTGATAAAATTGTTTTTATTACCTTGTATAATTCCAAGTATATTCTCAAATCCATTTTGTGTCTCTGCTTTTTAAAACATTCCGTACCCAAATAAACAAATTAAAAAAATTAACTTAAAATACATTTGAAATTAAACAAAGCGATGCACGCACGACAACTATTGTGTAACTAAAGAAAGAAATCCAGTCGAATGAGGCGGCGCAGTAGCGTTGTAATTGTTTACTGTTAGTGCCTGTTTGAACACGTCTGTGATCACAGAGAGCGGTATGCGTGGTCAGCAGTAGTTATGTGTGCGTCTTGGCAAGTAGTTAAACAGACACTAATACAGACATACAAAATTAATGATTTTTTTTGAACAAACGCTCTTCATTAATCTTTTAATTTGAACCCAGTGTAATAACCTCCAGTATTTTTTTATAATAATCTAATTTAAAATAACCCATACATTTTAATAAATAAATGAGAATTAAAATTATCTTTACTTCAAATAAATTACAAGATTTTTAAACACCCCTGCGACATATTGATCAAGAATTTGCGTTACTAGTTATTTTTATACCTTGTAATAAACAGTATTTGTCTTTTAAAGTTTTAGTATTAATTAAATTATAATAATTATCAAATTAATAGACAAAACGATTTTTAATTAAATAAATTTAATTTTTTCAGTATTATTTAGGTACTTGTAAAAGCTAATTTTTGAAATTTAGTTTATAAAAAAATGTATTACCTTATTCATTAATTTAAAAAATAAAAAAATAAATAAAATTTTATGTAAGTTCAATAACTTCCCGGCAATTTAATGTTATGTACCGTGTTTAAAAAAAAATGTATTAACGAAAGCTAGGATAGACAAAGTAGAAATATTTTCTACAATATTCTTGGTTTAAAAGTGGATATTTGTCGTTTTTCCCCCACCAAAGTTTGTAATTTTTTAACCTAGAAATAATTCAAAATAACAGGAAATATTGATATTATTAACAATAACCAGGTTGGAGAAATTAACCCGATACAACGGTTTATGTTTATTTAATTTATAAATATTATCTAATTAAACTTAACCTACGCTCGTTCGTTCGCTAATTAACAGTAATTTTTTGAGTAATTAAATAATAAATTCAGTAATTATTGCAATTATTTAAATAATCAAAACATTATTGTTAATAAGTCGAGTTTAGCGAGCAAATCGAGCGTAGGTTAAGTTTGGGTAGATTATATTTATAGCCGGCCTCCGTGGCGCAAGTGGTAGCGTCTCGGCCTTTCATCCAGAGATCCCGGGTACGAATACCGGTTAGGCATGGCATTTTCAGGAGCTACTTATCATTCATCTCATCCTCTGAAGAAATACCTAACGGAGGTTAAAAAAAGAAGATAATAATGCTTATATTTTTAATATAAAAAATATGTTAATATGGAGAATGTTTAAATTACCGGTATAAAAGAGCATGTTAGTGTCTTATCAGGTTACTGGGTTATTTCTCTAACCTAGTCATAGTTAATATAAATATTTCGTGCTTGAGTTATTTCTAGGTGAAAAACTTGCAAACTTTGGGTGGGAGGAGAAACGAAAAAAGTAACTAAAAATGTATTATACTTGAATTTAGAAAGTTTTCAAAATTCAAAAATTATCTATTTATTTACGCTAGCAATTTCAGGCTGACTCCAGTTACAATACTAAATGCTCAATTAAAAATATCATCATTATTTTTAAAAAAATGAAAGTATTCTAACATAAACAACTCCGAATGTAGACAATAACGCAATCATTTTTCCACGATTTTCGGCACTTTATTTATTACATTAATAAATTAAATAAAAACCACCTAAGAAAGTTTGACTTATGAAATCTGCACAGAAAGTTAAAAAGATTGATTTATTTTTATTGACTTTTCGAAGGTATTACTTTCGGAGGCACGGTGGGATTGAGGGAGATGAAAATGCATTTTCTTTACTTTTAGAGGTATGAAGAGAACGAAAATAACATTCACTAATATGTTGTTTCTTTATATATAATAAAATAAATAAAATATAAAAGTTTGTGGCTCGAATATATCCAAAACTACTCTATTAATGTCATTGAAATTTAGATATGCTTAGTAGTCTATCTGAAGTTGTGCATGTGAAATTTTTATAAGGATTGGTTGAGTCATTCTTGACAAACGCTCAATTTAATGTAGATAACAAACAAACCAAATTTTAGGTTATGTTGTGACTGCGTAATAGTATATTTCTTCATACACGGTTATTCAGTGATTCACACGCGTAAGTGAGTTGAAAGATGATGCTTGTGTCTAAGATCTACTAGTTATAAAAAGTATATAGTGCGTTGTAGTCTTGTATCAGTGCGTTTCTGCTTGTAAAATAGTGAGTGTCGGAAACAAAAAGTTGCTCTTCTTCAGAAAAAGTGGGAAATTTTTTTTTATTTTGTAACACCATTGCGTAATATCATTTTATGACGAATATACAATTATGCGACAAATATAAAAATATTGATTATGCATACAACTTATCATAATTTACAAACAGAAAATTTTTTTACGTTACTGACGGGTAAACAACCGTTTATCAATTGTTTTGAAATTACATACGTAATTTAGGTATATATCCTATGTGTTATAAAGTAAATGGAATACAGATGTCATAAAAAAAATATTTTTTTTAAGGATGATTAATGAACGTATAGAACCGGCCGTTGTTTATTTTTTTCCGTAAGAGGTCAGATTTATGCATTATTTTTATGATCTTTGAGATTACTTAGCTCCTCAGTTCTATATTTTTCTTAAATTACAGAAATTAAAACGGGATAAAATGTTTTAATGTGGAAAACTTTAATAAATATTACAACTTTCTTTATAGGTAATCATTTTTTTTAAATGTGTGTAAGGTATATTTACAGTGTTTTTTTAATTTTATTTATTTATTTTTTTTTAGTGTAATTAAAAAGAGAAGGAAAATATTTTTATTAGTTCATCTAACAAATTTTTCTTAACTAGTATGTAGTAATCAGAAAATTCAACATGCTTAATTGGAACTTCAAAACTTAAATAAAATTAATTTTTATCTCACTGTCAAATAAATTATTGGTATTTTTATTATGATAACATATATAAAGAACTGAAATGTATAAATTATATTAGTTATTTATTTTTAAGAGTGAATTGCTCACATCAGACTGCAATCCCTATTAGTGTATAAAATATCAGTTTGTTCGTTTCAGATCAGCAATTCTCGGACGCAGTATTTCTAATTTAGCTCCTCAGTTCTATATTTTTCTTAAATTACAGAAATTAAAACGGGATAAAATGTTTTAATGTGGAAAACTTTAATAAATATTACAACTTTCTTTATAGGTAATCATTTTTTTTAAATGTGTGTAAGGTATATTTACAGTGTTTTTTTAATTTTATTTATTTATTTTTTTTTAGTGTAATTAAAAAGAGAAGGAAAATATTTTTATTAGTTCATCTAACAAATTTTTCTTAACTAGTATGTAGTAATCAGAAAATTCAACATGCTTAATTGGAACTTCAAAACTTAAATAAAATTAATTTTTATCTCACTGTCAAATAAATTATTGGTATTTTTATTATGATAACATATATAAAGAACTGAAATGTATAAATTATATTAGTTATTTATTTTTAAGAGTGAATTGCTCACATCAGACTGCAATCCCTATTAGTGTATAAAATATCAGTTTGTTCGTTTCAGATCAGCAATTCTCGGACGCAGTATTTCTAATTTAACTCTAATAATTGAGATATCTCCATCACAGGAATTTTAAATCCATTAATGATTTTAAATCAGATTTGAATCAGGTTCCTGTAGTTTCAAAGAACAGCATAGCAGGGTCTAAATGATTTTTCCGGAAATTCAAGTTGTACATTAATTTTGCTTTATTTTGTTTGTGATTAGTATGAGTATGATATACAGAGTGTCCCATATAAAACGCAACCCAACCTTATATTGGTAGGTATTGAAATAATAAAAAGGCATGTGTAAATGAAATGTAATTTTTATTATTACCATCCATTACCGTACATTTAGAGTAAATGTTGGAAATGGTAAATATGTGTAAAAGTCTGTTTTTACTAGTACTTGAACAGAATTAATATTTTAATC
This sequence comes from Lycorma delicatula, assembly GCF_047948215.1. Taxonomy (NCBI): domain Eukaryota; kingdom Metazoa; phylum Arthropoda; class Insecta; order Hemiptera; family Fulgoridae; genus Lycorma; species Lycorma delicatula. Next base: position 73,811,818 of record NC_134459.1, on the reverse strand, counting down.
ATATTTCGTTTAAGAAGAGATGTGATTTTTAACACTTTGTTTACCTTAATATGTCAGGAAGTTAATATATACGTATTAACTTATATACATATATATATATATATATATATATATATATATATATATATATATATATATATATATATATGTATATATGTATGCGCGCGCACGGGCGTGTGTATGTGAGTGAGAAAATAATGAGCCAGTTTTTGCTTGATCAATTAATTTTCAACAGAGATTACAGAAAAGCTTTTACGAGGGAATACGGAAATTGAATTTTGTAGGGTATGAAAAATGGCATGCCTGACCGGGATTCTTTTCCGGGATGAATAGCCGAGATTCTACCTCTCCGCCACGGAGTTTGAACGTAAACATATTATATTTCTATTAATTATGTTTACTTAGTTCAATAACGTATTTTATGTTTTAATAACAATTAGTTTAATAATCATCAATACTGGTTAATTTATTTGATTTTTGTATATTTTTAAATACCATATTAAAATTATTTTTTATAAATAATTTCAACAAAATGGCAATAAAATAAATAAAAATGGTACCAGTAATTTAATGACACAAAAAAAAACTTTTAATATTTAAAATTTCTATATTAAAAAAATAATTTATGAAAAACATTTAAAAAAATAAATTTAAATGTAGCACAGAATCATTTGGGTTGCGTGTATGTTATTTGAATAGTACTAACATTTTTTGTAAACAGATCGATTGTTAAAAAAAAAAAATCAATCCTAGGAAATAATTATAATAAACTTTTACTCTTGTGTCATGCTGGCATTGCTGTTGCTATAACAATTTTCAGAAGAAAGGCAACTCGTAGTAAGCACACCCTGCAGGACATTTAGTCTGCGGCTACAGCGGCTAAGAGTAGAAGATAGAAACACTGTTGAAAAGGGGTTGTGAACGTTTCCTTTTAGGAAAACCTAAAAGGGGTGAGATGAAGGAAAGAGTAAAGTTGTAGGGGTAGAAAAGAAGATTACAACTCATTTTATCAACCCTTTTTAGAAAACCCCCCTCTTTTTATGAAATACTCGAATGCCTTTTCACTAATACTAATTAACCTTTTCCCATCACAATGCTCCGCGCTTCTTAGCGCTCCGCAAAAATAGTTGGTATCTGATTGCCTCTCTTCATAGTCTTATGCTACCCTCTTGTGAAAAAATTTTCAAAAAATTACAGTATATTAACGAGATTTAACAGATTCTGACAAAAAAAAAAAAACCTTACGATTGGATATTTTTTATGCCTGTAACAACAAAAAAATTGAAACCGTACAAAAATTACGATAATTTAATTGCAGAATTTTTTTTGCGCATTTCTACCGCGTTTTTTATTAGCGAAATTTTTTTTTTTTTGATTTGTGTTTATGAAACATAGTTTGCTGATTAAAAAAAAAATACTTTCAAGCAAATCGGTTGAAAGTTGGGCAAAATATGATGAAAAACCCGTGTCATAAATTACAGATTAATTAGCATATCAGTTTCGAGAAATTTTTATTGTTATTTATTTTTTCTTAGCGTTACATATAATGTAAAATTTATTTTAAAAATTATAAGACTTCCTTAGAGCATTTATTACGTAAAAAAACTTTTTTTACAACAGAGTATTGCTGTTACACGCCACGGGGGGGGGCAATAGAGTTCATGAAACGCATAATAATTACCCCAGTAATTACAAGCTATTCGGTACAAACAACAGTTATTTTTTATGTTACTATGTATATAAAATCGTAATATATATTATATATATATAATATATAAAATAAGAAATTACGAGCGCGCACTAGTTTTTACACCAACATATAAATCGCAATATGGGAGATTCCCCAAAAAAACAAAAGAATGAAATAGATGAAAAATAATAAATAACCTAAACAAATAAAATGAAGTAATAAATTTATAAATAAAAAGCTCTTACCCCTAGTTGGTGATATTTTGGCGTGTGTGATACACGAGAAAGCATCCATCTAAACAGAGTGGTACCTCACAAGCCACACACCTCCAGACTGATCTTACGCGAATGCCGTTTGCCGAGCACACAACGCATTGTCTAAAACTGTTTGTTCCCTCACGTTTAGGAAAATGTCTTGCTTCACAACTTTCAAGACGTAAAAATTCACGATTTCTTACATAAGATCCTCGTGCAGAAAATCTCGTAGGAGATGATGAAACAAGCCCTTTCAAAACCTCATTTCGAAACCATCAGAAGGATTGGTTCTTCTCCATCTTATTGCCGTATTATTTATTATTTATTGTAAGCCGTATAAGCATTGACAAGAAGCATATCAAAAATGTGGAAAAAGAGCATGTCAAAAATGTGGAAAAAAAGTTTTTTCGTCCATTTTGTCATGCGCCTATGTAAGTAATAGCTTGAAGACAGAAGATAAGATTGATCAACAGCCCCCATATAATTATTGTAATCTACAATCATTACAGGTCACACGACATTTTCTGTACCGTGAATTGTTACACTGTATTTACCCTCTTCAGCAGGCCCATGAATAGAAGACAGAAGTGTTACCATTCGCTTGTCATTGAATAGAATACAAGATATTCCATCCAGTGTCGTACGACAGGCTAACCGGTGTCTGGTCAAACCTAATTGTTTACGTCTGTTTCGTGTGAATTCAGCTGGCATTCCAGCACGATTGGATCGAGCTGTTCCACAAGCTAGAATTCCCACATCTTTCAGTCGTCGATATAATTGCAGGGATGAAAAAAAATTTTCCATATACAAATGATATCCACAATTTTCATAACCTGCAATTAGATCGATAACTGTACGTTCAGTAATTTTTTCGTTTACATTTTGTTCCTCTCGTTGTCTCCCGAGATATACATTCATATCGAATGTGTACCCAGAATTATCGAAAAGTCTGTAAACCTTTATCCCAAAGCGCTTTCGTTTACTAGGTATATACTGCCGAAACAAGACTCTACCCTTGTAGGCGCATAAAACCTCATCAACTACAATTTGTTGTCGTGGATTACAGAGTTCACGAGATTTCTGACGAGCAATTTAAAATATTTCGCGTACTCTCCAGAGACGGTCATAGTTACCAGTTTGCATTTCTGATTCTATCGGTGGATCCTGGTTAGTGAAGTGTAAATACTTCAAAATATGAAGAAAGACAGTTCTCGGTAATGTATTCCCAAACCAAGCGAAATGGGAAACCTCGTCAGTCGACCAGTATTCTTGTAAAGTGTGTCTTACAGTATGACCCATTTCCAGGATGATTGCAAAGAAACGTTTCATCTGGGCAAGACTAACGTCACCTTGAATTCTGTCCTTAGGTAATGGCCTATCAGGTCTACGGCTTTGAAAATACAAATTAGTTTGTGATGTTACTTTTTCAAGGATAGCCCCAAAAAACAACATAGATACGGCAAACGGCGTCTGCCCATTAATACGGGGATCAGGAATATATTCAGGCACATTGTGTAAATTCCTACGACGCTTCTTAGGCCGACCTCTCTTATGAGGAGCGGATTTAGCCAAAAGGTCGGGATTCTTTACAAATGCACCTGGTTCCGGAGCCGTAAAAGGCAAACTGTTTAGTGTGTCATATTTACACCTATCAGTACAAACTAACCAGGGATTTCCAAGAACCGGCAGACGACCTTCCAACTCGTAACCTTCGTCATCTGTAACTGTTTCGTCATTTTGGGCCCGGTCAGTTGGATTTTCTTGTAACTCCGCCGTGTCAAGTTCCTCATCTTGGAGAGGAAATTCAACAGCTGGTTGCATTTCAACATCCAACTGCACTGGAGAACGATAATGGATTTCATGAAATATATTACCGTTTCCTTCAGCATGTGGATGTAGAACTGAACCGGCTACATTTATTTTCTGTTCCGTGTCAGTATCACTAATCGAATGACCTGGATCATCATCGTCGCTACTAAAATTCAGGAGATGCGGTTCCGAAAAATCGTTACTCCTAATTTCAGTATTTTTGATGTCATCCAAGCCCTCAAGGTCGTCACTGTCATTTTCGTCATAATCTGAAAGTTCTTCGTCAAGAGCAAACCTAATCTGTTCGTCATTCATTGTCTCGATAAAAAAAAAATTACGGCAAATAAAAAAAAATCACAAATTTAAAAAAAACGCCCAATATGTGAAAAAAATCGCACTGAATAAAAAAAAACCGATGTAATTTTGAAAAAAATAATGAAATAATATATTACCAACGGAACGCCGGTTTGCGATAGTAAGTTACTTACTGCAGTTCACTCGTACTCACTCACACAATAAAGTAACATATGTTAGTATAAAGAAAGAGATTCAGTAAAAACTACGTTTTATAAAAATCCCCTCCACTTAAAAGGCTATTCGGATTGACAAAAAACTATTTTTACTGTATACTGTTATTCATTACGAATCGGTATGTGTTTCATTGATGCCGATATCTTTTGTCAGAAAAGATTTATTAGGCCTCAAATAAAAGTGACACATTTATGACCACAAATTCCTTTTTTTTTTGTGTGTGCCGTATAACATAACTTATTATGTGTTTCAATACATCGTTATGTTGCTGATATAATAAGCTAGTTTTGTAAATAATAAATAAATCCGTAACCCTCATAGCAATTATAATACACCAGTCACACACACACACACAAGCACATTTCTGAGAAAAAAATGGTCATATTCTTTCTTGTCCAAATAAAACATTTTAATTCGTATAACTATAGTTCAAATTGTATAATAAAACTGATTTCTTTGTGAATATAAAAAAATATAACCGACTTAGATCCCATATAAAATGTTTTTGTAACAGCGTTTTAAAACTGTCACCGCACAGAGCCACTTTACTGGCTTCCTGATCTGAAAAGGTTAAAAGTTCATTATAATAGTAAGAATCTCATAAAACTTTATTATTGTTTATCGGATGTTGAGTAAGTATACTTAATAGCAATCATTGTAAAGGAATCGTATTAATAATTTCGTACTTAAATAAAAACCTATTAATAATTTTTATTAAAAATTAAAACAAAAAAATAAAATCACTTGTACATGTATTAAGTATTTAATTTAGAAAAGTTTTTACTGTTTTTCCTGAAATTTGTTCAGATGGAATAAAACTTTACCTTCTTTAATAATGATTTATTTTTTAGTAGTAAATAACAAAAAAAGGAGAAAATAAATAAAAAGAATTAAAAAAGTAATTATAAAAGTTTTTATAAAAATTAATTAGTAGTAATTAAATTTCACACGTATTAACATTTTTTAGTACTAGCAGAAAATAATTAGAAAACAATGTATATGTATAATGTCCTTAATAATTTCGATAAATAAAATTTTTGTTTTTAAGATAGTGGCCCTTTCATTTTGCAGGCCTGCTTTAGGTGTGTTTTTTTATGTATATCCTTCTTAATTTTAAATCTAAATAACACAATTCTGCCACTTTGGTTATATTGCGTTTTTCTACGCGTATCTTAACATCTATTCTTCTTAACATGCGGTATTCTGTTGCATTTAATTATATATTTTGTTCTTTTCTACTTTCTAACTGATTTTTTCCTTAATAATCAAATATAACTTTCATTACTTTTATTTATTTAACTCGATCTTATTTGAAACTCAAATAGCAGTACTACCAATGAAGTTTATCATTCCTCTCTGAAACTTTTCGTTTGTCTCTTTCATTGCTTCTTTGTAATAAAAATTAAAAAAGAGAAAGGATGGTGTATCTCTTTTGGGTTATCCTTTTTTTTGAGACAAGATCAGGATGTTGTCTCATTCCTATTTGTACAGAACTCTCCCTTTTTCCTCGTTTTTACTCCTTTATCTAATTATTTCAAAAAAATTACAACACATACTTATTTTAACCTAATTTTTTATTAATTTCTACAATTTCAATCCCTTTTTCAAGATATATAAAAAATATTTTGGTTTTTTTATTTCAAAATACCTCTTAAAATTAATATAAGAACTAAATTTTCCCTACAGTTTGTTTTTCTTAAACGAAAAAGGTCCTTGTACTTTTCAGCTTATTCGATTTTTTTAATTCTATTCCAGTTTAGAACATGAAGTTTTAAACTTAAAATGTGGTAACAGCAGTTATATTTATAAAATACGTTTTCTTTGCTAAAGTAAAAGTAATACTTTTATTAAAATTTAAGATTGCTTTTCTGGTCTTAAAATTTTATATTACTAATGTGAGCTTCTATATATAGTATCCTTCTTCTCCTAAACACCAATAACTAACATTTTATCAGATAGCATATCTTTTTATTTATTCCTACTATCAGTAGGTAGGTAAATGAAGAATTAGTAAACTCTGTATAATATCTATAACGGCGAATTTTTATCTGGTTATTTATTATTACATTTTGGATTCATTTCGCCAAATTATTTTCATAAGTTTCTTTACGATATATCATGTTTCCTGTAATTATTATTATTTTTTTACATTATTAATGTTTATTTTACATTAATTAATGGTATTGTCTATTTCTATTAATTTTATTTACATTAGTAAAACTTTCTGCTTAAATCATCGTTTGTATTTATATATTCGTACTTTCTCTATTAGTACAGTTATATATTCTTGTTTTACAAAGTATTTTATCAACTTATCTATACTCTTTCGTGTTTCATTTCCTTTTTATAATTGATCTATTCGTTTTCTGCTAAAGGTACATCAGTTATAGTTTTTAAAATTAATAAATTGATGACTAATTAAAGTTTTAATCTGCTGTATACGTTTTTTCAAGGTGTTTTATTTAATTCTTAAAACATCTACTTACAAATATAGCGTCACATTATACGCATATCAATTTTATTAATATGTATCACATCTATTAATTGTGGTAAAGTCAAGTCGATCTCTTTAAAATTACTAAAAACAATATATTTCTTAGTGGTTTATTGTGCACATTTTTTAATAATGATTAGTGAAATGGAAATGATGCAATGATCTAATTTAATTCTATTCCATATAATACAAAAGAACAAATTAATACTTACAGTTAAAACTGAAAAGAGAGATAAAATTATTACTAGGAAAATGTAAAACAATAATAGGAAATAAAGATTGACAATCTCTTGATCAAAACAAAAACTGCCAAAAATATTTAACATGGTAAAATTTTATTTTTATTCCCATAACGAATTAACAATGTGTCCAGATGTTGATTTATAAATGATGTTTTTAAAAAACGTAGTGCAAACGAGACAAGATGTTATTGTGACTGATAATAAAACGGTAGAATCAGAAGATAGAACGAGTAGCGGCGAGCGGGTAACGGGCTTCAGCATCACGTACCGTTCAGTTCTAACTCCGACATAGAACACTGAGCTATACAGTGAGAGGAGTGTATTGATGGCTTTAGTAAAAGGGGTTTCTGGGTTTGATACAAGTGAAGGGGGTTCAGAGTACCAGAGAGGGATGAGGCAGCTTGGACGAGACAAATAAATAAAAGCATGAGCGTCAACTCACTCCCACTACCCTTCAAACACGAGCTAAATCTGTCTTCCGATCAAACTCCCTCTCTCACACCATACCCACTCATACTTATCCTAACATTGACGACACTATGTGCTCTTTTTTTATGCTGAGTTTAATTGAATACAAGGCACAAAAGTAGAATCAAGAAAGAAACTCTTATTTCCTATGTTAACTTATTCTGGACAGTAATATGCTGTACGGTTCACTGAACCGTATAAAACTGTAATCGTTATAAATTGAACGAAATGAAATATTTAGATTTATCTTTCTCAGATTATTCCACGAATTTGTCTTTAAATAAGAAACGCATACAAAAAATTCCAAATATATTTTTTTTATTTATAAAGCAATACCAAATACGTTGAAAGATTTTCATAAAAAGAAATAAAGTTTACTTTAGAAAAATAATCTTATAAAAAGTTTTTGCCAGAACAATTTTTTTAACTGTTAAAAATTTGTTTTTTCAAATTTAGATTAAATCTGAAATTAATTGAATAATATTTATATTGTTTAACATTAATCAAGTTCATTTGATATTGACCTTGATTCAAAATTAAATAAACTGCGTTTCAAAAATACGTGGGGGTTATATTGTTTTAATAAAAAAACTAATATAAACATTTCATAGTTCATAATTCATTGTTCATATTTGGTGATTGTTATTTAATTTAGGGGCAAAATATACTCATAGACTACTATAATAATTATATCAATTAAAAATCTATAGAAAGCTTGCATAAAATAAGTTTATTTATGTAATTATAAAAACATAGTAGAAAAACCATACTATGATGGCATTGTCAAGGTATTATCAGAATCAGATATCACGACTAATTTGTAACGACGAGATTCTATAAATCTGTAACTCTGTCGCAATACTGAATTGTATTTCTAAAGTTGTTCAACTTTTCCTAAAATCCATTAGTACTCCATATTACATACATTAAGAAAAAAATTGAAAAGTATTAAAGAAGTCTGATTGTTGTTAACTGTTATAAAATCAATATTCTTTGAAACCATATTGGCTATACAGTTAGTGTAGTAATTTAAATGTTGGTTTCTACGTAAGTTAGTTTCGGGTTCGATTACTGGTAAAGATCTGGCATTTTCTTTAACTTACCATTTAATCTATCTCATTGTTATCGTTAAAATTCAAGTAAACCAAGTCCCAACTGTCAAAGTAACAATAAAAAACTTTCCCGTATTATTTTGTTATCGACATGTGTTTTTTCTTGGTTTTTTAAACAAAAAAAATTTTTTTTTTAATTTTCGCAGAATAGTTTTTAAATAAGGTCTTATGATTTAATTTAAATTGATCTTAAAATTCTCTTTATGTCTAATTTACTAATTAAAAATGGAAAAAATAATTTATTAATACGTATACGTAAAAGTTTTATATTTTTTTTGTCTTCACTCATTTGACTGGTTTGATGCAGCTCTCCAAGATTCCCTATCTAGTGCTAGTCGTTTCATTTCAGTATACCTTCTACATCCTACATCCCTAACAATTTGTTTTACATATTCCAAACGTGGCCTGCCTACACAATTTTTTCCTTCTACCTGTCCTTCCAATATTAAAGCGACTATTCCAGGATGCCTTAGTATGTGGCCTATAAGTCTGTCTCTTCTTTTAGCTATATTTTTCCAAATGCTTCTTTCTTCATCTATTTGCCGCAACACCTCTTCACTTGTCACTTTATCCACCCATCTGACTTTTAACATTCTCCTGTAGCACCACATATCAAAAGCTTCAAATCTTTTCTTCTCAGATACTCTGATTGTCCAAGTTTCACTTCCATATAAAGCGACACTCCAAACATATACTTTCAAAAATCTTTTCCTGACCTTTAAATTAATTTTTGATGTAAACAAATTATATTTCTGACTGCATTAAATTTCTGAGGCTTGTTTCCCTTATGCTATTCGGCATTTTATATCGCTTCTGCTTCATCCATCTTTAGTAATTCTACTTCCCAAATAACAAAATTCTTCTACCTCCATAAACTTTTCTTCTCCTATTTTCACATTCAGTGATTCATCTTTGTTATTTCTAATACATTTCATTACTTTTGTTTTGTTCTTGTTTATTTTCATGCGATAGTTCTTGCGTAGGACTTCATGAAAAGTTTTATATATTTTAATTTTTTTAAATGTAATTGTTTTGACAAGATCTGAAGATAAGAAACTGTAAAACGCTATTTTAAATGATTTTTCAAAGTAATTGTAACTATTCGTAAATATTAATTAAGTTCTTATTTTATAATTTTATTGTTTAATTAAATATTTGTCTAGTCTCTTTTAATTAATTTATTGTCAAAATTAAAAATTTTATCTTAGGTGGTTTTATATATTTATAAATTTATGATATGATATGATACATTAAATACGATATCACAACACTTCATAAAGATCATTAAAGTAATGCATTTATTTTAAAGCATATTCAATTTTTAATAAATTTGCTGAAAGGGCCTCAATTTAAACAAGAGCTGAATGACCTCAATTTAAACTTCGACCGAGTTTTATGAGGAAATTTTCAGACTGACCACTCCTTCCTTAAAAATAAACACATCCTTTCCAGAAAAAAATTCGATTATCCGGCCTTGAGATATGAAAAGTAAAGTTTTTTCCTTACACGGAGTTGGTATAATATTTATAGACTACTCATCAGAGTTGCTTGTTTAGTACAATGTTTATAATTATTAATCGTGTAATATCCTACGCAATCATGAGCGATGTGCAGAAAAAATAATATGTTAATTTTGTATTATGTAATGTATAAAATTAATTTACGTATTTTTAGTTTTTGAAGAGCATGTTTTTTGAACAGAAAAAAATACTATTGGACTAAAAGTACTCTTGGCCGAATTTCACTAATCACAGAATTAGTTTCATACGTTAAGTGAGCATTCATAAACGTCCAGACTTGCCAAAAAAATTAATTTAGCAACGCATTAAGGCAGCAATTAATAACTACTGTCTTAATAAAGCATAAAATGGTAAATTTTGTCACAACAAAAAAAAAAAATCTGGATATGATTTCGTTTTTCCTCCTGTATCCTCCACCCACTGACCTTTTGAATTGAAAATTTAACAGCATCAATGTTCCTACTATAAAACTATTATAAACAAGTTTGGTGAAAATCGGTCAAGTAGGTCTGGATATATAAGGCGATTTACACACCAACATACATACGCACATTTTTTCGCGGAAATTTCGATGCCATTTTTCAGTTTTCTGGGATCCTTAGGGGTCAATTCGTCAACATTCGGAGAAAAAGTGATATGCCTAATTTTGAGCGATCACTTTATTTTCCCTTCTACATGGCTATAGCTACAAATAGACGGGAAAGTAGTACTTTTTTTCTATGTCTACTAGTTGACATTATGAATTAGTTGATGAAAGACACAAGACACTTTGCCCGATCTAAAACATAATAAAATGTACGAGTATGTACTATGGAAAAGTCGAGTATAAATTTGTTTTTACACTAAGTTAATAATTTCAGTCATCATTTACAGTAATGAGATGTATATTTTTCCCACTTTTTGGCTCAAAAACTTAAGTATTTGGCTAGAGAGAGATGTATCTATTTTAAAATTTGATGGATGTCTTTCCTATATTCCAATACTGCTGTACTCCTGCAAGTCTAGTGAATGAGATAACTCTAACTTTAAACATGAGATATTTCTTTATATATTAAATATACTTGGCGTAAATTTGTTCAAATAATAAGCAGAAAATTCATTAGAAGCAAACTTTTTCTCTTAAGAAATGAAGCAGAATTTTTTAAAAATTCTAAGAATAGACTTGAAAGACATATTTTAAAGGAAATATATTGTTAAATAATCTCAATTCATAACTTTTATTGATCAAGAAAATTCAGTGTTACTTCAGGAATTAATACATTTTATCAGATAAAAATCTTGACCAACAATTTTTCAGTACTTTTATTGCATACCGGATTAAATATTTTAATGGATTAAATTTAAAAAACTTTTTTGATAACATTTATAGAATTTTTTTCGTCTGTAATCTCTCCGCCCCCTAGAGGCGGATCCACAATTACGCACAAACTCAACTCCGAGGGGTGCCATTCTCAGAACATTCATAGAATTAAATAGTAATAAATTAACTTAATTAAAAAATAAATGTTTTATTTAATTAAAGAATATCTTAATTGTTTTAATTTTCTAATAATATACAAAACTGAAAATGAATTTTCACTTTTATTATAATATGTAAATTAATTGTCGTAATAAAAGTTGAATAGTTAATGAAAGTTAATAAAAGTTAATTAGCCTTCATAGTGAAACTGGACTGCATAATTTATTTTTTTAAAACTTACTAATTTTTGTAATATCATGAAATAACAACCGCTAATCTTCAGTTTACTCAGCTAAACAGAGTAAATCAAGGAGTTACTATAGTAATTTGTAATTCCTCTAATAATGCTATATTAAGTCATTAATTATTTCTTGAAATTGCTATAAGATATCCTGTTTGAAGTAGATAAAACATAGTTACTGATAAGGAAGTAATTATATTGGTTATTAGGGATTTTAGCATACTAATGAATTGCGTGACAAAGCTAATTGTAATAAGGAGCAAATATACAACTAACGATTCATTCAACGAAAAACTTTATTTAAAAGAACAATTTGTATAATCTTGCCTAAACGTTTTACAAAAATATATCTCAAGAAGTTTTGGTGTAATTAAAAAATTAAGGTTTGCATATCTAAAGAACAGATCCAATAATCCAAGTACTCACACTCCTACAAAAAGGAAAGAAATATAAGTAAATTTTCACATTGTGGCTGATTCATTTCTAATTCCATTAATATTTTCTGGTTATTAACATATTTTAATAAACTAATTAACTAAAACATCTTTTTTTATTCTTAGTTTTGCCATTATAATTTTCCTTTACCATTTTTACATTTTATATATTCTTTCAGTAACAAAAACCTAAATACAGTCACATTTCTTTCTTCTTTGATGAAGTGAAATTAATTTTGTTGATTATTAATGTTATTATAGCTTATAAATTCCAATTATCATTTATTAGATTTAGGAAGGAATTAATAAAAGAGATGTAATTGGATTAAGAACAGTTAATGGTGGAAGATAAATAAACATAATTAAAGGAAATACAGAATGTTAAAAAAAGACGCAACCTTATGGAAGAATGTTTCCTTCTTTTGTTGCGTATGTAACTAGGAAAGTTGAGAAAAAAATGGTTACATAATGTAGGAGAGAGAATATTCAATGTCTCCCATTACATTAGATGTGCCAGTTAAGTCCAGACCCAGAATGCTTTCGCGGAAAAATACGGTGTGAATACGTCAAATATGTCCTCCATCAAGCGGCTGTACAAGTTCCAAAAGGCAGGGAATATGGTACATGCATCCAAACGAAGTCTACCATAAGTGCTAACACCAGAAAAATTGATCGATGCGGAAGCTGTATATTCTGTTATTCCCAAGAAATCTGTGCGACAACTATCTAGCCAGTCTGGTCTGTCGTTGATAGTTCTCACACGGCATTGCACAAATATTTTAAGATGCAACTGTACAAATTCGTTTGTTACCAGAATACAATCGAAAACGTGTACCATTTTGTCAGTGGTTCAGGTCATCTGTATCGCCAGATGGGGAAGAACTCGATGCATGGTTTTAAACTGACGAGACATGATTCCAGGTTGATGGATACATGAATGCATAGAATTCACGCATTTGGTGTATGGAAAATTAACATCAGCTGCACGAACAAAAAGCGGGTGTTTGGTGTGCAATGTCACGTAGGCGAATCTTCATGACATACTTTCATGGCATAGTGAACAGTGAAAGCTACATACAGATGATAAAACAATTTGTAAACACCAAACCGGCAGATCGGCTACAGTACACGCAGTTTCAGTAGGCCAATGCTACGGCTCATACAGCCAACAACACTATGATTTTCTTGGATCAGTGCTTTCATGAATAAGTAATTTCGATGGGGTTGTATACCACTCGGTCTCTTGATTTATCCTCTCCTGACGATTTCTTGTGTGGATATCTTAAGACTGCTGTTTACCAAACTCATCCTCACACCACTTCCGAATTGCAGAGCGAAATTGAACGAGGGGTCGTTGCACTTCCACAACAAACGTTACAAATGTGTTTAAGAGCATGCAACGTCGTATTCATTTATGTGAATTGCATAATGGAGGCTACTTTCAAAGAGAGGAGCTTAATAAAAGGATTGCTCCTGAATTAGAAAACAGTTATAAAAATAGGGATGAAAAATTTAGGTTGATGTACGTAAAGCTGTAAGGACGGGTCTGTCTAACCTATTTAAAAAATATATATATATATGTTAAATTTATAATAAAAAAGTATTTGTTAGGGAATTAAGAGATCAGGGGAAGAGAAAGAAAAATTAATTTTATAACGGTTTTTTGATTTCTTAGTGCTAATTCATGAATAGAATTGAAGCACATAATTATTTCAGAATGAGAAGACGTAATAAGAAAGTCTTATTTAAGTCCTATTTGAAAGTCTTATCAACTCAAAGAAACTGAGTTGAGTATCAGAAAACATTCTAAATGAGGGAATTAGACGATAAGTCAATGGAGCAAAACAGAAGGGAGAACTGAACAGTTAAAACAGTACACGGTAAGCAGTACTGTGTTAACAGCGGATTGCAAAAATTAAAATTCAACAACAGGTAGAATAGAAGTGTTACACTTGAAATGCCCTTATGTATAGACGAAAGACATGGATACTATGAACAAGAGTAAAAGAAAGTCTGGAGCATTTGAAAATTGGGTATGGAGGAAAATGGAAAAGTTTAAATAGGCAGTGTGAATAAAGAAATGAGGAGCGAACGAAAACAGGAAATTAGCTGTAACAATATAGAATAGGGAAGCTAATTAGTCGGGAAATATCATGAGAAGAGAAGGCTTGATTAAAACAATGTTAAAAGAACAAAGAAGAGAGGGTGGAAAAGTGTAAAAATTATAAACGACGGTGTCAAAGCAAATAGAAATACTCAGGAAATCCAAAGGTTATCTAGAGATAAAAACGAATGAAGACGGACTTGGACAAGGGACCTGCCTCAAATGAAAATTACGGCACTGGGGTTATAGGAACTTTTAAAATTTTCATAATGTGGAAGTGTGACTCGCTTTTAAAAGATAAAAGGGGATCACAAATATTTTCAACTACTTTAAATATGAATACTTATTATTAGCAATGGAAAATAAAACATTAACAAATGGTGGAATTTATTGTGATGCACGTAAAATTTCATTCAGCAAAAGGATCTAAAATTTTTTTTAAGTTACAAAGGTTCTTTAAAAATTCATATTATTCTACTACTAAAATAAGTGTTTGTAAATCATAACTTCAGCCTTAAGAGATTAAAAATCAGAGCTTTGACCTTAAAATTCGGTTTTTGGAAGTTTTGTTTTATGAGAAAAAATTTCAGGTTAATAAACCTGTATTGGTTGTGTGCTACAATAATAACTCCTGTCTTAGGATAGAACTGAAGTCTCTTAATTTAATTGTTTAGTTTAGCGGATGAATGCATACAGAATTTCTGAACAGGTTTAAGGATCCAGGCGATAAAGTCAAAGCCAGGAATAGGTGAAAACATTATGTTAGAGTTTGATACAAGCGAACGATTTTGTGTAGAAAAGATTATTGAAAACCTCAACAAAGACAAAAGTAGACCCTCTGTAACTTGATAATTATTGGGTAAATGTTTCCAGTTAGTTAAGAAGTGTTAAACTATGTTCTAGTTGTCATGATGAGCCACGGCACAGTAAACGAGGATAATGTCATAAGTGTGATGTTGGGTGACAGAGATGCTTGGACGAGAGTAACGACTGCGGTATCAGCCATAATTCCAAACAAGGCAGCACATGAGAGGAACAGGCAGGCTGGAAAACTGCAGTTTACCTGTGGCGGAGAGAACGATGCCGGACTGTTATGGGCGGCCAGCATTAGTGGGTTGGTCGTTGGTTGTAATGGAGTCGTCGTTCACCGATGATCTTCTGGGGACGTCGCTCTGGCTATTCTAATTCGGTGACAAGAACGCCCGGATGATTGCACAGGGGCTGTGTACAAACCATGAGGATTAGGTCTGTCCCCTGCGTGACTAGATGGGGAGGTTTTTTACCGGGTGAGAGCCCCGCACTTGCCGTCAGATCGGGCCTGGCGGCGGCTGGCAGAGCTTTTCACTCCTATAGAAAAAAATAATCCAAAAAACTATATTCTAGTAAGTAAAACATATTTCAATATTGTACATAAATATTGTTACAAATAATACATACCCTAAAATTTTTCATAATAAGTCATCTTTGGTAAACTGAAAATAACGTTGGCCAAAAATAAAATTACGTTTTGCAAAATGTGAAATTTACCCGAAACGGTATAGAGCATTAGATCATTAGTTCTAACTTTACTTATTAAATCCATTATCAGTTTCAATTTGATATAATCTTACCTTAAGCTTTTAAATAAATTTTACATAATACTTCAGAATAATTTTAAACAGCAATGTTATCTCTTGATATACTAAGCCCATATTTGAAGCTTATTAGATTGGACTATAGCTCGATTATTCAAGTTGGGAAATTTATTACATAATTATTATTTATAACAATTGTTATTGATTACTGCCTTATAATTGGCTGTAAGTCCACTCGTAATTCATAAGGGTATCTTGTTCAGTTTACATCAAACACTCCTGAAAGAGTACCATTAATCAAATTCCTAGCAAACTAGGCAAGTAATTTCGTATCCATATCCAGTTAAAGTAACATTTTAATGCTTAAACAAGATTTGAACAAAGATTTCTCTAGAACTGAAGAAAGATTTTATAATCGACAGTGGTTAGATTCCAAGAAATTTCAGAAGAAAAAAAGATAATATAATAACACAAAATAGATTTTGTGTTCATGCCAACATGTTTTTTTTTATAATAACGATTATTTAAAAACTTGTTTAATCGTTTAACAATATATTATCAAATATATTCCTTTAAGTGTATATTCCTTTAAGAATCTATATCAGAAAATTATACAGATATTATAAATATATGCACCTAATTATACTTTAATGTGTTTTGATAATCTATAAAAAAAAGAACTCACTTAAATCAAACTTTTTAATACTGTGTTTTATTGTGTGTAAAAAACATACAGTTCATCAAAATTTCAATTTATATTTTACGATCTATGAAGGGTGATATGAAAATTGATTTTTTTTATTTTTTATTCATGTCATTGACAATAATGTATAGTTAACGTCTGTTCAAATTTCGGAAGAGAGGGAAAAGACATGATAGTGATTGTAAGGCGGCGCGACGCAGTTCAATTCAGGAAGTCGTAGCCTTGGCGTTAAGAGATAAATAAGGCTCAGATCAGAGGGTAGAAGAATATATGGGGGCGTTGAGATCACCCGAATTCCATTAACCGCACCCCCTCCCATCCAACCATTGCTCTAAAGCTGAACTCACAGTCGACCGGGTCCAGAACAGCGCAGCATAATACTACAGTAACAATCAATTTCGCCGTAAGAAGAGAGGGGATTAGGAGATTGTGGTCATTTATGGTTTAGATTCCCAATCAGATGTGTCGTATAATCATTGATTCCTTTATATAAAGACTCCATTAAAGGACAGTCAATCTTTTTTAATCTTTTCAAAATATATAATACTAGGGAAAAAATTGATATACGTTTCTATACCAGTGATGATTGATTATGAGAATTAAACAAATATTTTTATTCAAGAGTTAGAAATAATTAAACACTATCTCCCCATTGTTGTAAATAAAACTATGCTTTTCATTTTTACATTAAAGTTGCTTTGTTTTGTACTAAATTTTTTTAGATACGAACTTGGAAAGTCTCTTAAGATTAAGAGTTCATTAGTGCGATATTGTCTATAATAATTAAAATATATATAATATATAAATATAATATATATAAATATAAATATATAAAATATATATATATTAGGTCCTTTAAACCAATTTTAATATTTTTGTTCATCTATTACTGATTGAATTATTTTAGGAAAAAATCACAAGAAAATATTTCTTTCTAAAAAATTGTTAAATTTCTAAAACTTCTTTCAAAAATTATGTTAAAATAATGATATGTGTAATAAAATATAACTTAGGAAGACTAAATTACTCAAAATAAGAAACGATTTTCATAAATACGCAATAATAATGTTACAATAATAAATTAAAAAAAAATATATATATATAATAATAATAATATATCATTATATTTTATTATATATATTATATAATAATATTTCTTTAAAATTAATTTTTTTTTTACTAATAATCTTGTTTCAATTGATCCAGAACTTATGATTTTATAATATAAAATAAACATTTATAAGGGAATATTGAAAACAGTCTTTGTAATTATCACTTGGCAATTTTTTTTTAATATCATGAAGTAAAAATACAGCATCTACTCTGATAATATAACTGAAACCTCCACTTGTCAAGTCCGATTCAAATGCAATAAGAAACTAGTGTTTGGATATCAAATTCAAAATCTATATTTTTAAATTCAAGAACAATGATTTATGAATTTTTTGGTAAAATTTACATAATTTTTGAAAAATTATTTAGTCATACGGCTCCTAGAAATACTTATACATACAAATTATGTTACAGTATAGTCCTGATGCATTATATTTCATAAGACACGTGTGTTTCCTATCGCTAGATTCCAGAAAAACCTACCGTGTGAAAGAAAGTAATCCAGTTGCAGTATTTGTTGTTTCTTTATTATAATTGTAATAATAATTGTTCAGTAATACTTAAGATCTCTCCATGTACAGATGTGCTTTTATTGTACTCGTTTGTTAAATTATTAACGTCCTATTTTATATTATTAGCATGTTCGTGGAATAATAATTGTAGAATTAATATTAATCCAGTAAATGCTTATTATTTATAAAATATTAATTGAAATAAATGAATGTTCCTATTTTTAAAAAGAGAACATCGTTTTGTTTAATCATAACTTACATTAATGCAAGTGTAGTAAATTATATTTATTTATTTTTTATTTTTTTATTTTAAAATCATTTTTATAAAGTTTTTCAGGGAATAGGCTAAAGGTTGGATTTTTACGAATAAATACTCTTCCTGTCAACACTCTACTAGTTGTTTTAATTAATATTTAACAATGAATTCTATATAAATATAATTTATACCGTAAATTTTAGCTGAAAATTTAACGTTACAATTCAATAATTCAATGAAATAACAATAGAAGTGAATATCGGTTATATAATGTAATAATACAGTAGGGGAGATGCGAAGTTAGATTGTTGTTTGCGATATGATAAGACCGGAACCCATGTGACACAGAATGGCGGCTTCTTCCGTCCGGAGAAATATCATATTTACTCGCAGTAAATGTTATACTATAGCTATGGACGATGTATATACATATTAGTAGTATACATACATATTCAATAGATAAAGACAAGTAATGCAAACATCATCGTTGGCAGGTGGAGTCGACAGTTACCGTTATGAAGGCTAGCGGTTAAAACACGGTGTTCAATGTACTCTTTATATGCTATATATGTATATTTTAATACACGTACAAGAATAGCTGTGGTTTTGAGATTCTACTTGAGGAGAGTTCTATACAGAAATGAAGAGGAGAGAGCAGTATAGGGTGGGTATAGAATGACTTCTAATGAATTCGCATTTGCATATCTTTCGCGTTTATACTGTGTTAAGACCTCCGTAAATTATCGTCTTAAGTGTTAACCCCCCTTACGCTTCACTCTTTGGCAACCACCGTCGTCATTCCTTATACTTGTGGAGAGCCGCAAAATCATCATCATCATCTTCATCACCATCAACATTTTCATCCCCCCTCCTTTATATTGACGATTCAAAACCTTCGAAGCCGTGCCTCAAATTGGAGTCATTAACATTACGTCCATGTAAGATACCCTATTCAAGAAGTATATACAGTATTATAATTTAGAAGGGCGGAAAGTTCAACAAATATAACGACTTTTTTTCTTTTTTTTTTCTTTTACTAAACAAAGTAACATATAAATATAATTCTTGCACACACGAAGTCTTCATTCATAATGTAAAACTCGGGTATTAAATGTGTATAAAAATACTCAGGATTAAATTGTGTGCATAGTTAAAAACTTAAGTATTACCCAGATATTTCTACGTTTAAGCATGTTTCTATATCTATTCAGCGGAAATAATATGCTGTTTTTTTTCTTTTTTGATTCCTTCTCTTTTTTTTAATGTCACTATTATCTTTAGATTTAATATAATTGTATCGATCTCAAATAACCTTTGCTATTGTATTTAATTTATTTGAAACATTTTCAAAAGAATGAAAATTCAATTTAAATCAATTGAAAAAAAGCAATAGTGTTATAGTCTTAAAACTAATATGATATATTAATTATGCAATATTTTTAATTATGTTAATACTATATAAGTCCAAAACTGAAAATTTCATCAAAAATTATTTTTTTTTTTTGTATAAATAAAAGAAAAATAAATGTATAATAGTGAGTATTTTGAGGATATGTTTAATAAATATCATTTTAATATTTCAAAGAGCAAATAAAAAGTGTTTCGAAAATGTTTTTATTTTTATTAATAACAAAATTTCTAAAGACAGTTTTTATTTATATAAATTAAAAGTTCAAATTTCACTTGATGTAACCTTCCAAAGCCTCAGATGATATATAACAATATAGAATTGTATTTAACTGAAAAAAGTTCAAGTTACGTATAAAATTATTTTATTTAAAACAAAAGAAAATAATGTCATGCGTTTGACTTATTAATAAACAATTGAGGTAAATCATAACGAATTCCAACAATTATTTATAAGGAAAATTATTCCGTTAAGTAGCTCTAAGCCTATTTAGATAAAACGTTGACAAAATACTTATAACAGTACGATTGATAACAAAATATTTATTTATGGAAAATTAGCAGGAAACAATTTCGATTTTAATTTTTAATTTCATTTATATAAATATTAAATAAACTAAAACAAGTATAATATATTATTTTCGATAAGATTATAAAAGTAAAGGCGTGTATAACTTCAAACAAAATATGCGATTGTATTTTAGGCCAGTGCTTAGTATTCAATATCACACTATTAAATTTTTGCCACTTTTACTTTCCTATAACGGTTTATAAATTATTATTACATTTCTTTATTATTATCAAAAACATTTAAGGTTTAAACTAAAGAAAAATTTGTTAGGAAAATATTCCAATGTGTGAAACTGAATTTTAATGTTACTTTTTTTCTTTTGGTAATTTAGCGTGACTGGTCTTAATATATTTTATTTCTATAAAGTATTTGTATAATTCTATACTAAATAATTTTAATTATCATATAAATTCGGAGAAAAAACAAAATTTCCTTTAAATATTTAAGAAATTTTAATATAAATTGCTAACAACAATATGATTTAAATTTTTATGTTAATATTTATAAAATTGTTATGTATACAGATGAAATGTATAACAGTAATACAATAAATTTTAAGGTAAGTACTTAATCTTGATTTCGAATACAATGATTCTTACGTGCTATTAGTACATTCATTTTATTCAAAAGAATATGTATAATAATTTTGCTTCTAAATCAAATGTATAACCTATGTGGAATTGAAATAGAAGAATTAAAATTATATTTGTAAATTCTAGAGAGAAAAAAAAGATATAATTTACGTAAAAATTAAATTCTGCGTATATTAAAATAATGTAAAAATTAATGCTAATATTTAAAAGTTATTTGCATAATCATAGACTGAAATATAATTTTCTTAGAACTTTTATGAGATATGTTATTATATTTAATAAATTATTCATTCTAGCACCTACATACTGAAGTCCAATTGTAGTTAACCTTTACCTTTTATTATTGTTTACTTTGTGATTAATATTACTGTTAATTTGTATATAACATTATTTAGTAGCACTTTTTTAATTACAAAAGAAAAAAGTACTAAAAATTAACAAATGCATTCATTTTTAAAACTGAAATATAGTTATTAAGTAAAGGAACTTAAAAATAGTTTCAATTAATTTTTTCTTTGTCTTAAAATAAAATTTACAATCGGTTATATACAGCAACCATGAATATATTATTTGTAGAGAGGCTTCTATCGAAGTTTGTAAAAATTTGAAATACCGAACTTATTGTAAGTATACTTTAACATTACGTCAGAGAACAGTGAAATTGGTTGCTTAACATAAAAATAAAAAAATCATAAAAATTCACAAACAAGAGAAAAAATGAAAATATAGCTATAATAATTAATAATGAAAAAATAATAAATAAAATTGAAGGAAGTGAAATAACGATATGATGGGTAACAATAGTTACTGCTAGTGGTTGGATCAACTATAAAGTTGATCTAGTTCCATCTCAAATCACATAAAGTCACCAAGGTCCAACATGTGGAGTCATTTCAGTCTTCTAACGTCTTTACTAGTGCCTAAAAGGTTATTAGTTAAATAATTCACTCGATTGTTTAGCCTCAATTTATATTTTGTACCTAATAGCTGTATTTCTTCTCGAAGATACGGTAAAATCAGATATTTTTGGAACTCACAGTTTCTTACGAACCAAGGCGCCTCTATGATGTTGTTCAGTAATTTCTTTTAAATCGCTATATAACCTCGACGTTACCGCTGCTTGCTGTTCTCTAAATCTGGATTCCATAGGTCCAAATCGGTTTCAGGACCGTTATGTTCAACAATTGTTTGTTAGATAGTGATTTCTTGCACAGCATTTCCTTAAACTTATTATCCAGTTGTCTTCTTTTTTCTCTTACATGGACCTTCCACATCAGATAACGATCAAGATGAAGACCAAGATACAATACACTTCGAGCATGTAGTATAAGGAGGTCATCGAGATGGACCCGTGGGCAGCCTCCTGGCCTCATTGCATATGTCATGAATCGACTTGTATTATTAATTAACCCTAATCTTCCATCTCGACAGCCATCCGTTGATTTCGACAATAGATTGTAGTTTATTTTAAGCTAGTTTAGGATCAACATCAGGGCAGCCAGGATAGCCGTGTCATCGGAAAATGAAGCGACAGTGACAAAGTCCGTAGTCGGAGGGTCTGCTGGGAAAATAGAATATTAACAGGTCCTAAAAGCAATCCTAAGGAACACCCGATTTAGTGTCATAGAACACAGACAGCAATATTATATAGAAGCTTATTTTACGAAGGTCATTTATTAATTAAAGTGACCAATGACTGAAAACAAATTACGGTTGATTCAATGGCAATAACTTTACTTTTCATCGTTATTTCCGCCTAAATTTCAGAACTTATCCCATCTTTCTATAAGCTTTCTTATTCCAGTAGTAAAGGATTGTTCATCTGAGTATCTGAGCCATTCTTGATTCACTCTTTACTGTCAAACACAATGCCACGTAAAAACCCTTTGAGAGGTCTAGACAAAAAAAAAAAAAAATCTTACGTGATATCGGACAAAAATATAGATATGACAACACTTCCGACCCGACTTTTGAATAGCTTCCAATGTCTTTTTAAAGAGAACCGGAATATTTACTCCTTATTATGGTTTTCACGTTATTTTCTAGATGTCAAAACTGTAATCATTATTACATTATTTCAAACGATCGCAATAAAGTGCCACAATTTCCAAAGAAATAGCCTTTCGAATACCTTGGACATAATAGGTAAACAGGCTTATTGGCCAGTGCGAGGATAGCTCATGCGCTGACTTACCCGGCTTAAGGATCATCATTATTTCTGATATTTTCAATTCTGACGGGTAGCATCTCGTTCGAAGGGTACAGTTAAATAGCTGAGTCATATAAATTACACCCTTAGATGGGAGCATAGTAAGCATATTGTTTTTTGGTAATTAAGTCAAAGCCAGATGCTTTATTTGAGTTTCATTCATCACTCTTAGCACCTCCCTAAATGAGAAGGGTTTAATCTGAAGGCTCATTAGAATTGGTTATAAAAAAAAATCAGTTATTTAACAGCTTATTTTCGAAGTTAAAGGTTCCAACCCTAGTAAAAGTTAGCTTTTTTTTTTTACTGATTTGAATACTGGACAGTGCACACCGGTATACTTTGGTGATTGGGGTTCAATTAACCACACGTCTCAGTAATGGTCAACCTTTTTCTTAAACCCATCCTCCCAAGGCCGGTCCTGCTAGAAAACCCGATGGATTACTACTGCAAGGATAATATAAGGATTATTAGTAGGCCTTAGTGTGCACAAAATAACACTTCATTTAAATATCATACGTATCATCCTCATCTCATTGAGCTAGGGAGGGTTGCTTATTGTTCACTTTTTGAACAGAATGAGACGTACACATTAGGAAAAAAAAAATTAAAAATATAATTTTGTGCCAAAAAACAGTAAAGTTTCAGCAATTTTTTTTAATTTTAAAGAATCGAAGAATGTAAGGTATAGAAAACAAATTAAGTAGAAGAATGATAGATATAGATATATATATATATATATATATATATATATATATCTTTAAGTAATAAGTTAGTAAGTAATAATAAGTTAGTAATATGAAATTTGCTTATAAAATCAAACGCTTATAATAAATAAATTAGACAAAATTTATGTAGAAACAAAGAATTAAGTAAAAGTTAGTTAATACATGCTAAAAATACATTAACGAAACAAATTACATGATCCTTTGCTGAAAAGTTTAATAAATTTTTTTTAAAGAAAGCTAAAAAAGAAATCTTCTAGGAGACTGTATATGGAAAATAAAAATTAGAAAATCTTAAAAATTACATTTTATAGTTACACCTAGTACAATATTTTTATTATTATCATTCAATTTATATATAATTAATTGATTTTGTTTACTATGATTTCGTTAAACTGTAATATATAAAACGTGATCAGTTTCAAAATTAAATTTTTTTTAATATTTCGATGATTCTGGTATAATTTTAATAATTTCATTTAGCGCAAATCCTTTAATTAATTTTGATGTTTTTTACGCTAAAAAAGTAAATAAAAACCTATTGAAAAAAATACCGGTGACAATGGAAAATAAGTCTTTTTTCGTTATAATTTAAAATAAATTTTATTTATTTTGTGTTTGTCATTCGCAAGATATTATGAATAGTATATTTTTGACAAAACAATATTAGAAATTTGTATAAACAACACTTATGAAATAATTCATTAAGATTGTCAGGACAGTATTTTTTTACGATTGTCTAATAATGAATTAATTAGATAAAATGGTCGATATTAGAATTTGAATTTTGTAATTGATAAATTTAAAACTCAAACGTTTTCAATGTTATATGGAATTCTAAATATTTTCATGAATACTAAAAACCTACTGATCATTATAAGTATTTTTATAAAATTATTATTGATGCAAAATCAGTAATTTTTTAGTGTAAGCTTAATACTAATGTATATTGTTTTTTTTTTAGAAATATTAGGTACAAAAGAAGTCTATAATAAACTGTATTCATGTTTTCGCTGTAAAAAGATCTCATAGAAATGGCTATTTACTACAAAAATGAATTTTTTAAATATTTTAGGTAAGTTGATGGCTTTAGTTCAAGTTCTGTGAATTAAAAAAATTATTGAATACATTTTTTTTTATTTGAAACTAACAGTTTACTTAACTAGTTCAATAGCATTAAGTGATTTTACAGATGAAACTGATCTGTATTTGTGGCTCTCCACGTTTGCGCCCTACAATACAATACAATTTCTTTTTTTCTCACCCATAAATAATTACTATAAAAATTAGGTTTTCGACCGTCTCTTTCTACAAATAAATGTTACAATGTAGCGAAATTAATTTATTTAACAACAGAGTATAAATAATGTGATAGAGCAGGTGTATGTTTTTGGTACAATTTTAATGTATTTTGGTGTAGTAAATTGCAGTGATTAACTGGAATGACAGTTATTACGTATTTTACAGCAAAACGTTTCTGCTTAAGTTATTAAATAATCTTTGAATATATAAAAAAAAATAATATGTAAAATTTAAAACCATTCACTTCAACATATATATTTATATCGCTTCTCCAGAAACTAAATTTTTACAATGTTTACTACTAAATTTATATAAAATTATCTAGCCTTTTCAAGCTAGATAGATAACTCTCTAGACCTCAAAGGTAAATCAAAGAACTATTTCAAAAAAAAAAAAACAAATAAATAATTTTTTTAAGAAATATTAAATTTAAACTTATGATAAATAAAAAATCATATATATGTATTACTGTTTATTTATAAATATGTTTTTTTTTTGTCTTGAGTTATTTGACTGGTTTGATGCAACTCTCCAAAATTCCCTATCTAGTGCTAGTCGTTTCATTTCGGTATATCCCCTACATCCTACATCCCTAACAATTTGATTTACATATTCCCAACGTTGCCTGCCTACACAATTTTTTCCTTCTACGTGTCCCTCCAGTATTAAAGCGACTATTCCAAGATGCCTTAATATGTGACCTATAAGTCTGTCTCTTCTTTTAGCTATATTTTTCCAAATTCTTCTTTCTTCATCTATTTGCCGCAACACTCTTCATTTGTCACTTTATCCACCCATCTAATTTTTAACATATGTTTTATTTATCAAATAAAAAATATATATATATAAATCTATACAATATAAAATTTATATATGTATTTCTATATAGTAAATTAATTAACAAAATTAAAAAACCCTCAATCGAAAAATCTCAAAAGTCAGCAAGCATTACAAACTAGAATTATATTGAAATATTTTATTGAAAATAGAAAACAAAATTAAAAAAGGGACAAAGGAATTTACTAAATTAGTAAAATACTTTGTTTTAATAAACAGTATATCTAGTGATAAAGCAGGCAATTTTGAAATAACTCCAGTTATATAGAACACAGAAGAGGCTCGTACTGGGATGATTAACAATGTTTTAGTGAATTCCTCTCGCTGGTATCCGATATAGAACGAGTTTTCGGAGAGTGAGATAGAGGGAAAGAAGGAGAGGAAAAGAGAGAGAATGAGTGATTGACAAAGAGGGATAAGAGGCGGCGAAGAAGAAGGGGAGATGTAATTGTAGTTCAGAAATGTTTTATGTGCAGTACTCTGACGTAGTACATTATTTGCTTGTAAATAGCCAATCACACTGCAACACACAAAATTTTAATTTTAAATACGGCAGAGTTAAAAGTATTGTTATGATCGTTTTATTACTGAATGAGAGGTTTGGGTACAGTCCCATAAGATGTTTTAATACTTTTGATTTATTTATCCTTTTCTTTAACTGATAAAGGATAAACATCTTTTGATTTTTATGTAGTTTACTACAATCAGAAATTCCTATCTGTAATGAATCCATCGAATCATATAGCAGAAGCAGACTCATAGAGTATGTAAGTTTGGCTACGTTGAACACAAAGTTAATATCTAAAGTAGACTAATAAAATATTCTTATTACTAAAAATATTTTTGTTATGCATATTCCTGACCGAAAAAAATCTGATGTGGACAACACATGCCTATCCCTTATACGCCTATTAAATTACATTTACACATTTAAAAAAAAAATTAAGTACTTAAAATTTTATTTCATCAAAATCTTCTGATATATTTTCATATTTTTTTTTTTTATTATTGAATTATTTTTCATCATAAATTTTCTTTTAGAATGAGAGGTTAATAATTACTAATAAACCAATATATTTAAATTAAAAAAAAACTTAAAAAAAAAGGAGAACAAAAATCTGATTCGAACCTATAGATCAAAATATTTCATTAATTAAAGTTTTATTTGGCTATAGCTGTGGAAGTAATGGAATTAAATACCACTTATGACATATCGTTGAAAAGATCTCAATTAGGGCTTATTACTGCAGTTAAGCAAAAGTCCAGAAACCAATTTTGTTCTGGAGTTTGGGCTTTTTTGGACACTTTTGGTTTAGTCGATTACAATAAAAAGTGAAGGTGCACAACTATATGTTACAACAGTCCTATATCCAAAATTCCAACATCTTACGGCTAATCGTTTTTGAGTTATGCGAGATACATTCATACGTACAGAGGCCACGCAGAAACTAGTCAAAATGAATATTTCCGTTGAAATCTGGAAACCGAAATTTTTCGCGATCACAATACTAAAAGAATACTGTAAAAATGAAAATAGCTTACTCTTAACGTTTATTTAAGAAATAAAATTTGTTACACTTTGAGTAAATGAAATTAAATATATGTTAATTACGTTATTTTTTTGTATCTAAATTACATACGTACAATTTTAAATTAAATAAAAAGTTTGAAATGATCTATGGGCAACCCTATTTATGATCTACTGTGATCTATAGGCAAGTCTTTTGACTATTTTACTGTTGTAAATTAACCAAAAAATTGAAATGTCTTTTATGCTAAAACGGTGCAACTGTATAAATACATATATAAAAATTTTTTACGAGGAACCTGATAAAATATGATAAGAATTTCCTTATTTTCTTTTTTAAGAAAAAATAAAATGTAACTCTAATTGATGTTTAATTTATAAATTACTACAACTAAAACTAATTTGTAATTACAGAAACAAAAAATCTTTTACATGACGTTTGAGAGAGTGGGAGGGAGTGAGAGAGAGAGATCGGGAGGGACTGAGTGAAAGAGAGTGTTTACTTGCGGACGCGGGAGAAAGTGCTTTTCCAATTGTGTGTTTTTCTATAAGTACTACGTAGTAGAATAATCTTCTTAAAAAGGTTTGCTTTCGTAACATTTTTATTAGACCATTAATATTTTATCTACTGTTAATAGACTTATTACTTCATTCATATCGTATTATAAGAAACCCAGGTATAAGTAGTAGTCGTATATAAAATGAACTTCTGGATTTTTGTTAACAAAAATTAAACGTACACTAAAAAGAAAAACTAACTCCTCACTAATTAAATACATATGTAACAAAAAATATTGTTAATTTTTGAAATTACAGTATGAATTATATTGTAAATAAATTCTTCAGAAAAAATAAATCTTCCTTTGGTCTGTCTATGTGATGAAGTTTACATTAAAAAACTAATTATAATATTTATTATAATATTAATATATATATATATGGAAACGTATTTTCCTTTATAATAAATACTGTAGCCTATATTATAAGATTGTTTTAATAAATGTCCACCGTCTTAAAAATATTTGTATGAAATCAGTTTTAATCGTTTTGAAACGAAAAATAAATTTTCTTCAAAATGTTTTAAAAAAAATTTTAACGAGATAAAAAAAAATCCTTGACAAAAGGTTGAGTTTTAGAAATGTTTGATCACACAAAATTGAAGTTATAATTTCTCAACTAAATTTAATTAATTTATCTGGATTGGAATTAGAAAAAAAATATCTAAACAAAGAAAAACACATTTAAATTTACTTATTAATTCAGAATAACGAACAGAACTTTCTTTTACTTTCCCAGCTATAGCTAAAAGGGAATGTATTGGTCCAAAATTCATTGGTAAAAAATATCGGATTTTTTCTTATTTTGACTCTTCATGACCTTCGTTGAGTCTAATAAATAAAAATAAAAACAGAAATTCCCGGAAGATGTATGTACGTATATATGTTCCGCACATCTCTTATTAATATCTCCGGGGTGGCTCAATAAGTTCTTTGAAAATAACTCATTAAATCTCTACATATACATATGCATGAGGCATTGCTGGCATTCATTTTTGGGAAAAATTAAAAAAGGCGATGTGTATCTTTTCCGCAATTTTGAATTTTGATTTTTTGTGTAGTAGTCTTAGAAAAATGAGTTTTAGTACGATGAAAGTACTCTTAAGTTTTCTAAAATTTTTAAATTTGAAGTTTTCTGAGTCAGAGCTGTCAGGTTAACATTATTTCTAAACTATTTTCACCTGATATCGTGAAATCCAGTTGATAAAAAATATGAAATTTGGGTAGAAATATTCAGCTGTATATTCAAACAAAGATTTAGCTATAAATCCAGTCTAAAGTGGACTGAATTATAGCTATTTATAATTTTTTCAGATAAAGGGATATTGCCATTGTTTTATCTATTTATTTCTACTGAAAGATATTCGGGAGGCGTTGGCCAAACATAAGGGACTGATTCAGGACATCAAAGTAATCAAAAAAATTCATGTGTACAAATAAAATGAAATATAATTTCAATTTTCCTCTGAACACCACTTTTCCCCACAGAATTAACTATATAGATTTCCAAAAATGTGTCGGCTAAGTTTAAGGGGCTGATTCAGACACTAAAATAATCTAAAAACTTCATGAAGGAAAAGCTCTATTTCCCTTTATTTTCGCCGTCTTTGCCATTTTATGTTTTTTTTTCAATAAAAATTTATATCATAAGAATGAATTATATTTTTTAATGAAATTTAATATATAAGTACTCAAACAATCTCCTAAAAAATAAATAAGTCTGAAAATTCCAAAAAAAGGAATTTGTTTTTTTAATCATTAATTAACTCTGTAAATGTAGTTTTAAAACACTATTCGGTTTTATTGGATAAAATTTTTAGCCTCTTATGTAAAAAAATGACTATTCATACGTTAAATTGGATTAACAAATAGCTAAAATAATTTAAAATTTTCAGACTGCATAATTCCAGTCTGCAACCCTACAAAGAAGTAAGATTGTACACGATTTCAGATTTATTAGTTTTCTTCTATTATTAAATATATCGTGTACTAACACGCGAGATTTTGTTTAAATGTTTCCTTGTAAGGGAAATATATAATGGATTATTAATTTTTAAATGAGGAACATTCGATCCCACTTAGTGAAATATCAGCAGTATCCTCAGGAACATTCTTCAGAAACCGATTTCTATAATATTTTATATAAATTTGATTTCCAGAATATTTTTCTATTGTATTTCATAGTTTAATTTATCGATTTCACTTAAAAATAATAAAATTATCACAAATTAAAAATCCAACGATGTTTTTGAAATAAAGGTCGGTCAATTTCGAAGCCCGGAAAGTTATTAAATCCTTTCCAGGATGTTTTTAATACATTTAAAAGCCCTCATTTTTAATTTTTTATGATTACTTTACCACATACAATAAAATTTTATGCGTGGAAATATGAATTCGAAAATGTTTGTATAATGGAAAATATTTTATAATTTGTTATAAAATATTTCAAAATTTTCTAAAAGTGATTTTTTGTTGATATTATTTGTGATCCGATGAGAGGATTTAAAGTCCCTTCATGTTTAAAAATTGATTTTTAAAAAAGGTCAATAAAATATATTTTATTTTTTTTAAACATGTTTTCCGCTGATGTATTTTTAGAATGATTAAAAAGGTGTTTTAACCACCTTACCAACAAAAAAATCTATTTTCTCAAGATCTTTCGGTTTTTTCAAACCATCATCAGGAGATTAAAGAAATATTATGTCAAAAATTAAAACGATAATAGTCAAGACTGTTTAAATGTCAACAGTATACTAAGATCCTGCTGTTAAAATTCAAACAGTTATGACAGTATTATTTTAATTTTTGACTTTTTATAATATTTTTTAATTTCCCGATGATGGTTTGGAAAAAACCGAAAGATCTTGAGAAAATACATATTTTTTTGCTTGTAAAGTAGTTAAAAATTGTTTTTAATAATCTTTTATTGTATTTTATACAATAAATTGTTTGTATACAATTGTTTGGTGGGTTTCATAGGTTCAAGTAAGTGAAAATTATGTTGAAGCATCCGTGATATTTAAGTTTCAAGCAAATTTAATGGATATATTATAATGGGAAAATTTTAAATGACAGTGATAAAAAAAATAGAGAAACTTTCATTATTTTTGCTGAGGTAAATAAATCGTAGATATGAATTTTTGGGGTTTTTTCAGTATTTTAGAAAACTTTTTGGTGCTATTTATTATGATGTACATATCTACCTACATGTAGTATTAGTAGTAATGGATTTGTAAATTTTTTTAATATATTTATCATTTATTATTGGTTAAAATATTTTACAGAAATGTTCCGAATGATTCTAAGTGAGATAATCATTTTTTTTTAAACTGTGTTGTGCAATATTTATTTATGATAAACGTCAATTCTACTCGATTTGATAACGGGACAGTTAAATTGCTGATCTAATAATAATAATAAATCATAACAGATAAATAATAGGTCTGTAAAGTGTACGAGAAATAAGCATATGTATCTACAAAATTATGAATGCGTGTGGTGTAATGAGCGATTGCTAATGAAAACAGAGTTAAGCTGAGGATAATAGGTAACATGCTGCAAGGACATGCTATTCCATGTCTAATGGCCCTCACCACTGTCCGACATATAAACCCTTGCCCAGTGTGTACCCACTATCGTATCCCCTTATTGTGCTATCCTGTTAGCATGCAGTAACTACTGACCACTAAAGACACATACAGGCACACAAATCCTTCATATTGCATACATTGTATACGTAGTGTACACAGTCAATCAATTGCCGTTCTAAGCGGTTTTGACCACTAATGTTAATTTATTCAACTGGAATAACAAGACTGATATAAAGTTTGCATATATAATTAATTATTCATAATTGTATCAATAAGTTAATTAGGCAGAGTCTCTTTAACTGATATGCAATATTAAAATCTCAGATAAATATTATAAAATAACTGAAGTTGAAAGAACTATTTAAGTTGCGGTAATGTAATTTCAAGTACGCACTAAGTAACAAATGTCATTTAATTAGAGCAAAAATGTAAGTTATTCAACGCAAAAATAAAACCAAACAATAAATACACAGAGAATGTAAGTAAACAACGTAGATAAGGACGACAAAACTAATATATTAACAAAATGTGTAACTTAAATGAAGGAATTTGTTTAATAATAAAACACCAAAAGAGAACTCCCAATTTAGTTTGACAAAAATAATTCTACTTTTAATCGTAATGTAATTTACTTAAAGTTACTTGAAGAAGTATATTTAAAAATTGATGACATTTAATGAATTCAATTCAATGAATTGATTAAATCGATTTTAGAGTAATATAAAATTAGACATATTTTAAAACATTATTAATTTTTAAAAAAATGGTAGCAATTTTGTTCAATTTTGCTAATAGATTCCATCCAATTTGTTTCTGTTTGTTTTCCAAACAGTTTAGAAGATTGCTTGAAGTTGCTAAATATATTTTCAGAAATATATATATATATATATATATATATATACACACTTTAAATTTAGAATCCTATGCACAAGTTTTTTTCTTCATATTTTTCAGTAATTATATTTGAAATTTTAATAATTCTTATTATATCTTTAATAACGTTGAAATAGTAAGTTGTAAACGGATATTATGTAATGTGTGCGCACAGACATGCTGCAGAAGGGAACATTTTGATAATTTCTTGTAAAATTATATGCTTTAAAAATTTATTGTATTTAGTAATTTAGGATAAAAAAGGCTTAAATAGATTTTAATGTTAAATATTATGATAATTAAAGTAAGTAATTATTAGTTATTTTGTATTATTAGTGCTATTATTGTGAACGCTGTACTTAGTGTGTTTGGGCAATCAATTTTAGCGTTAACCGGTTAAAGTTTGTTATTCGATGTAATGCTGGAGGTAATATTAAATAAAAAAGTTATTATTACGTAAAATATTTAACTTAGATAAAAATATGTAACTTAAACACAAACGCATTTATGAAGAACCACTTTTCACGTCGTTTTTTTTCGTTTTACATTAAAATCGTTTTTCACATGTCTACCTTCCAGTTTAATAAAACGATATCGTTTTATCGATATAATCGATAAAACGATATGGTTTAATAAAACCATATTGCTTCAATATGGCGGTTCCAGGATGCCAGATAGAAATTTCTAACAAACATTAAACTAGTTTTTTTATAACTATGTAGATCGGTACTTGTTTCTACTTACTTCCTAGTATAAGTCGTACTGAAATATGAAGTCGTTTCCATACTTAATATCACTACCTGTATATCTATATCACACTTATATACATGTATATATATATATTTAATTAATACAATTGAAATTTTGATAAAACTGAACATTGCGGAACTTCCCCATTTTTAATTCAAACCACTCTCTAAACACAGTAGACAGTGCAAAATAACTTTTTAACCAAAAAAGATGTGGCTGAAAAATCATCACAATTAATACTGAACATTAAGAAACTTACAAAACATTACGGAACTTCACAAAATTTAACCTCTCACTTTATATATGTCAGAATGTAACTAAATCAAATTGTCAAAACCGCACTACCTATCGGATTTAATTCAAACTACTTATTAAACACAGTAGTCGGATAAAAATATCCCTAAACTACTTTCTACTGGTCAGATCGAGGATTTCAATAGCTTTAAACCTTCTCCGGGCAACACGGAACATTTTGCAAAAATTCGCGCGTAAATCGGTCAAGTAGTTTTTTAGTCTATAGCGGACACACATACAAACATTTCCTTTTATATATAACAAAAAGAAAGTTTGTTTGTTTGTTTCGTAAATATCTCGACACCGGCGCCACCTTTTTCTTTCTTTTTCCTGTTTAGCCTCCGGTAACTACCGTTTAGATAATACTTCAGAGGATGAATGAGGATGATATGTATGAGTGTGAATGAAGTGTAGTCTTGTACATTCTCAGTTCGATCATACCTGAGATGTGTGGTTAATTGAAACCCAACCACCAAAGAACACCGGTATCCACGATCTAGTATTCAAATCCATGTAAAAATAGCTGGCTTTACTAGGACTTGAACGCTGGAACTCTCGACTTCCAAATCAGCTGATTTGGGAAGACGCGTTCACCACTAGACCAACCCGGTGGCTTCGACACCGGCGCCACCTAGCGGGTATGGTCTTCACACAACTAATATATATACTGAATATTAGCCAGATCGGATCAAAAATGCAATTTTTCCAAATATTTCAACACCAGCGTCATCTAGAGGGTCTATTTTTTGCAAAAATATTTCTTTTCACGTATATTTTGAATGTGAGCCGAATCGAACCATAAATACAATTTTTCGAAATACCTCGACCCCAGAGCCAACTACGGGTTCAAACTAATTCAAAAACATTCGTGAACGTGCGCACAACTCACCAAAGTTTCATCGCTATCGGATGAATCGTATAGAAACGCATACGGGACAAACAAACATTCATTTTTATGTACATAGTGTACATAGGTAGAAATATATATATACATACGGAGTATCCGAGAAGGATTTGCTAAATCTCTTAGGCGTATTTCTCTCATTAAAGTAATGAAAAAAACTTCATAAATACATGAAACCGAAAATGCATCGTTAACGAGTTACAGCGTGTGAAATATTTCATTCCAATTTCTACTCCTCCGCTGAAATGAAGCCCTATTAAATTTTGGGAAGGTAAATTAAGGAACGAATATAGTGGTTTCTTATAGTTTATGACATGAAAAATTAAAACAAAAATGGGTACCAGAAAAAACAGTAACCCCATTACTTTCTACGAAATAAGGTGTAATAAACAAAAAAAATTAGTTGTAAACACCATTTTTTGCATTTGGCGTAAATCAACTTTGTTAAATTATCAGTAAAACAAACAAAACTTGTTGAGCTGATAGAAAATTTAATTAAGACCAGTTAAAAAAGAATTCTACAGAGAAAGTTTGAAAAAAAAATTATTTTTAAATTAATTTCCTATAAGTGGAATTTCCGCATGTTTCTTTTATGATCAAAAAGGAAGAACATTTCTAATTAGTTGTAACTCAAAAACAAAGTGTTTAAACTTATTTAAGTGAACATTTCGTAATTTTTAATTGAAAAATACGCCTGTAAAGCATTTATTAATGACCTGAAAGTTTTGTAATTCATTTTTATTCAAATATTTTGATATATTTTATTTTTTGGCTGATTACTGAAGAAACATCTTTGGAATTATCTAGTCAAAATTAAAGGATGATAAAATTTGAAATATAAATCGTAATAAGTTAATAAAGCAATTATTAAGTAACATAGACTCCTAAATTTCATCAGTAAATATAACCAAAATAGGAAAAAAGTTCTGAAAAAGTGGTATTTTAATTTACCTGAAAATTTTTAAACATCATTAAATATTTAATATTACACATAACTACAATCACCTCAGATACAATTGTTGAAGAAAATCATTCAGTTTACGTTAAAGGCTAAATTATAAAAAAAGCTGACAACACAGTTGTAGGACTTTCCCGTCACGCGACTTTCTTTAATGCATGGCTTACTCACACAACTTAATTTAGAATATTTATCAATTTATGTAAATATATTTTTTGTTTATTTAATTCAATGATTCTAACTAAAGCGCGCGCGCATACCTTATTTCATTCGCATCGGTGTGGCGGTACTAGCAGCCACTTTAAATTCTTCCTTATACTTTAATTATTATTCGTTTATTTAATTGATGATAGCAATAATGATGGCTTTATTAATGGACTGAATATTTCTGGTCCTACCTACGCTGAGAAAGTTACAATGTGTGGACGCTCTGATATAAATGTTAATGGATATAAGGATAGGCTGAATGCTTCGGTCTTACCTACGCTGAACGAGTTAAAATGGATGGATCCTATAGTCAGCGAGCAACTGTTAAACAGAATTTTCAACGGCTCATGTATATCGTAGACCATACTTTTCAACGATTTGAGCGAATGATGGGGATTATAATGGACAGGATGTTTGGACTATTCCTGATTCGTTTTGAGAGATAATGTACAACTTTTTCAAACTAGCACTCTAGAAAGCTAACGGCTGTCTGACAAAAAGCTGGATTTGGAAGCCTTTTTAAATGGTAATAAGATAGACGTAATGCTTGTGTCTGAAACACGGTTCACTGATAGACATTTAATCAAGTTTCATGGCTATACAATGTATTGCACGAACCACCCATCAGGAAATGCGCACGGCGGTACCACTATTATTATTAGAAGTACGTTTTCTCACTATCACTTGAACACAAGCAGGACGTTTTACAGACCACTACCGTAATTGTCCACGGTGGATGATCAAGGTTTTCTGTTTCCTCCATTTATTGACCAACACGACATGCTGTGTAAGCGGATCAATTTACGAGTTTCTTTAGATCTTTTGGTCCAAGATTCATCTGTGGTGAAGATTGGATTCTAAGTACCTACAATGAGGTTCGCGACTGACATCACCAAAAAGCAGACAACTTTTCCGGTCAGTGGCTGATAATAATTTGGAGTGTTTGTCGTCGGGGCGACCAACCTACTGGCTTACGGATCTAAATAAAATTTCCGATCCCCTGGATTTTTTCGTTTTCAAGTTTATTTCTAGGAGCTATTTGCATGTCGAACCACAATTTTTATTTGTCGTCGGATTATACACCGGCTGAACTTTCAATATTTATTGTCGTTAAGGTAACTGCTAGGTCTCAAAATTTGTTTAATAGATTTACCAACAAACGACGTTTTCAAGACTTTCTGGAGGAGATTGTACGATTGGTCGTGCCTTTGAAGTCACCGGCCGACGTGGGAAATTCAGTACACGAGTTAATCAAATTAGTTCAATCAGCGTTGTGGGTCTCCAGGCCCAACTGGATATTGCTCCCCCTGCTCAAAATACGTAGTTGGTCTTCATCACAGAAAATATAGAAGAACGCCGGAGATTACAACGCGTATGGCAGAGAACTCGTTACCCTGCTGATAGGGGAAAATTTAGTAGGGCCTCTCAAGAACTAAAAAGGTTAATTCGGGCATGTAAAAACGCATCGTTTAAATCCTACATTGAGAATAACTCTGTTGCGCAGGCTGCTGGGTATCTAGGGAGCGAGGTGGCCATGCATTGGACTTTCACAACCAATCCACCGACCTGGAAACGGAGTATCAAGAAATTTCGGACTGTTAAGCGGTAGTGAGGTGGTGCCTGTCTTGCTGATATTAAGACTATCTTGATGATCGCTTTCTAACTGAGGAATTAGTAATTTTTGAAGCATGTCCGGTTTTGAAACGGGCCGTTCTGTCTGGATGAATAACAATCTGTCTCCAACGAAGGTTTGGTGCCAAGAGTAAAAGAGTTTAAATCGTGTGCCTAATAGAAGGCTCCCTACAATACTCTGTACGAAAATTACTTTGAACTGTAGATGCTGACTAAAAA
Organism: Lycorma delicatula; assembly: GCF_047948215.1. Taxonomy (NCBI): domain Eukaryota; kingdom Metazoa; phylum Arthropoda; class Insecta; order Hemiptera; family Fulgoridae; genus Lycorma; species Lycorma delicatula. The sequence continues at coordinate 73,774,149 of NC_134459.1, read as the reverse complement.
TCGTAAAACTAAAACTCACAGCGAACACGTTTCGTATCAGTAAATCTATCCATTTTTAACAACACTGGTGACAGCTCTGGTGGCCGTATTTCGTACAAATTAACTAGTCAAAACTTCACGAGTTTTCCTATGAAATGATATCTGAACCAAATTTATAAGTTATCTAAATAAACTTTTATATGCTTTTAAAGTTGTGAGGTCCTTTTTGAATTACCCGGTATTTTCTAAGGAAGCAATCAATAAATTCGAGTAGAAAAAAGGAAAAATAATATCTTTCCTTAAATTTACATTGTGACTAATTAAAACTGCATCGGTGCTTAAAATAAAATAAATATTTCTATTTAGATTAAGGTATTAAAATTTAGACAATTAACTAAAAGATTTATTTCCAGGATTGTAGGGATTACCAGTATCTTTTAATTATCATTTTTTAATTAATTTATAATGGCTTTTTGTTTTTTAATATAATTCAATTTTTCAAAACCAGTTCGTATTCTTTTTCTTGAATGTAAATACGAAACTAGATATGAATACGCTATTAGGTAAATAGAAAGTAGTGGCGCTGGTGGAAATTAGGTTAACGTAATGGGTATTACCATTATGAAAATTTTAATGAATAAAGGTAGCTTGTTTTTTAGTATTATCTAAAAAAAAAATACTAGGAAACAAATTATCTTCTTTTTACATTATAAAAATAATGAAAAACTATCATGATAAAAATTTACAATAAAAAAAAAAATGAAAAGAAACAGAAACATATAGTTTTCAATAATTCGAAGAGCTGGTCTTAGCATAATAGTTTTCCTAGTTTCTTGCGTCTCAAAAAATTCTTTTCTTTCTATCACTGTCACAGTCTTACAATTACTTTATTTGATCTCTTCTTGAAAGAAAACTGTAAGTAAAATTTATATTTCACTCTTATAATATTCATTCTTTTTTAATACGAGTATTACGTTCATTCCTAGGCGAGTCGCGTAACTGATTAACTTTTCTTTTATCAACTTTTTTAGTTTCTATACTATTATTAAATTTAAATTGAAATTTATTGCCATGGATACACATATTACAATAAAAATTAACTATTGTATAAAGTTAAAAATTATTTATCATTAAATTAATAAGTAATTAAATTTGGATCTTTTTCGGAATTCCCCCCACCCAAAAAAAAACACTTAATTTTTTAACCAATCGGCCAAACATCGATGTATTTTTAATATCCAATAAGAATTAGCTGGGAATATCAATGTGGCAAAATAAATAAATCAAAATTGGTACTTTTAGTCGTTTCTTCCCTTCTAAAAGTTTCCAAAAGAAGAAATATTGATATTAACAATAACCAGGTTGGCGAAATAACCCAATAACCAGATATAACCATTTATATTTATTTATTTTATAAATATAATCTAACGAAACTTAACCTACGCTCGCTTAGCTTGCTAAACTTACTAATTAACAATAATGTTTTAAATATTTAAATAAATTCAGTAATTATTGCAATTATTTATTATTAAAACAATCAAAACATTACTGTTAATTAATCGAGGTCAGCGAGGGAAGCAAGCGTAGATTAAGTTTAGTTAGTTTTTAATATCTAAAATATGTTAATATGGTGAATGTTTAAAATGACCAGTATGAAAGAGCATGTAGTGTGTTATCGGGTTATTTCTCCAATCTGGTTATTGTTAATATGAATATTTCCTGCTATTTTGAATAATTCATATTCCCACTTAATATGTATTGGATATTAAAAATACATCGATTTTTGGCCGATTGTTTAAAAAATTTAGCGGTTTTTTGCGAAGGAATTTCGAACAAGATCCTTAAATTTTTATATAAATAAAAATATTATCATTGACCCATGAGCAAATTTCCCTTTGCTTATGGAAATTTGCCCTTTCCACCAATGTAGTTGCATTTTACCTTCCTTAATATTTCACCAAATTCTTAACGCAAATTTGCGAAAATAAAAATAAGTGAAATGAAAATAAACCAAAAACCCAGTGAAATAAAAGAAATATAAATTAAGTCAATAGAGAAAATTATACGTAAATACTAATAAAAAAAAGAAGAAAAAACACAGTAACAGTCATTGAATGATACTGACTCAGCATCTATGTAGAAAAAAAGATTTAATACTAAAAGTAAAATTTGATTAGAATTATTATTGATGTCAATATTTATTTTTATTCAGTCTAGTTTCCATAATAGGTTTAAAGAATCATTTTGTCATTTCACAAAAAATTTTTTTATATATAAATATTACAAACTATTTTTTGTTTTTCATCCAAATTTTACTATGGATATTTTAAACAGACAAAATAATCTTAATTTGAGGTTATGTCAACTTTGTGTATTATTCATACGCGCGTATGCAGTTAATCACAGTGCTAAGTGAATCTAAATTTGATGCTTGTGCGTAGGGTTCAACTCGTTATTTTTAATTATTTCATCAAATTACCCTTAGAATAAATAAATTTTCTTATAAAAAAAGTATATTTTAATATTAAATAAAAAAAAAATTAACCGCTTCTTAGTTTTCTCATTTCATTTTACGTTTTGTGTATTTCCTGCGCTAAAAAATATGCATAATAATTATACAAAAAAAAAATACACAAAATAAAATAACGAAAAGTCGGTCTTCTTGCACAGAACTGGGAAAGAATTTATTTAATTTTATTCTTATGATCTTTTTTTCTAAAAACTCAAAATTCATTTAAACTGCTTAATAGACAGATATAAGCTATATCTAATTTTTATTTAAAAATGATAGAATACGGGTCTGAAAATCTTTATAAAAAGAATATTTTAATGAACATAATAAAAGATAATTTTCTAGTTAACCTTCAATTTGTTAAATATATCTTTAATTATTTAAAATTAATTATTAAGAAAGTGATAAGATTACATCAGTAATTAGCAACCTTTTGAATAAGGTTTATTACATACACACAGCAAAATATTTTGCCTACTATCTTCTCACTAACATAAAAAATATATATGTAGTATTTAACCGGATTACTAGACGAGCAAATTTTACCAACGGTGTGAGAAATCGTCTTATAAAATCTAATTTTTATATGACATATAATGTTTGTAGCTTTAATTTTTGCGTGGTTATAGGCCTAAGGGTCCTTTTCCATTACAATGTACTATTTTTTCTCATTTATTCCCAATTCTCCAATGTATCTTGTACTCTTATACTTTTTGTTTCTCTTTCATCTTCTAACACCCGTATTGTCACATCCTTTATCAAAAAACCCTTTTCAAAAGCTTGCTTATCCAATTTTTTTTCCAAATAACTCTTTCAACAACGTCTGTCCTTTTCGTTTCATCTAAGCTCCACCTTATTCGTTACTCAATCGGTCAACTTTGAACATTTCTACATACATTTTCAACTACTTTTTTTTTGTAAATTTCAATACGTCAATCTGTACAACAATATATTATAGCAGGTAGTGTTTTAATAAACTATAACTCAAATTAAAATCTATTTGGGTTACTTCCTTTTGTTAAATTCTTGATAAAAAAATAAAGTTAATTTTTCACATCTCCAATTTATTACCAATATTTCAAAATATTTGTATTTCTATACAGGTTTTGTGAAGTTCATTACGATTTACTTTCGTATTATTTTTTATAATTTACAATTCTCTCATCAACTAGTTATTATCGTATCATAATCATCTCAGCGTTTGATATTCCGCCAAGCGGCGGTTTCTAACTACTACTGCTCTTTTCCGTTACTGAATGGAGATAATAGTAGTGCCTTTTCTTGTTTGTACACTCTTCTCTTCATGTAATACTTGCCAATATTTTTGCCATCATTAATAAATTCCGGTTCTTCTTTTCTCTGCTCTATTTTTCCATTGTTCCTTCAGGAACTGCCAATCCAAGAACTGTTCCTTCTCAGTTTGATACTTATCCAAGTATCAAACTGTTTTTCATTTCTTTTCTTTTCTTTACTCAGTTTTTTCATTTTACTTCATTTCATTTTAATTCAGTTTTTCGTTTTTTAATCAGTTTAATTCTCTTTAGAAGTTCTTCGTTTATTATTTTATTCACACATTTTTTTCCCATCTTTCTTTAGTAAATCTACATGTCTAATGTCCTAATCTAATTGTGATTATTACCGAAAAGGTTTAAAATTACATTCAGGATTGTAACATATCTTTTCATAACTGAAAATTAGGTTAAATTTTACAATAAACTATTTCAACCGTTTTAACATTTATTTTTAACAAATAGAATGTTTTATGTTGAAAAAATTAACTTATCGTAAAAAAAAATGTAAATGACGGTACGCAAATTAATCATAAAACAAAATAATTTTTTATTTCGATGTACATATTATATAGCTTGGATAAGTGTATAATAATTTACATTTCGTCTATATATTTTTTTTGACAGTGGCATAATTATTATTTAAAAATGGATGAAAAACAAAATTATTGTTTCATGAAATACTAAATACAATATAGGAAAAGTATAATGAATGTATAAATTTATTTAATAACTGTTATCATCGACCGTTAAAATTACCCTTCATAACGTACTCGATGTTAAAGCATTACAGAACTTCAATTAGCATTATAGTACTTGAATGTTCATGTTATAAACATGAATGTTCCAGTCCTAATATAAACAGTATGCAGATGTACTGTTGCCAGTATTGTAATGTAAAATTATCAATAAACGCATGAACATTTATGAACATAATCAACTATGCGAATGTATACAAACGATTTTTTTTACAAACTATGAGTAAACAACCCCAATATGAATTAATTTTGAAATTTATACAAAACATAGAAGTTATAATGACGGTGTAAACTAAGCATGGAAAAATAAAAGGGCAATAAACGGCAGAATTCATACTTCTGCTCACTATATTATAATCGAGCCTGTGATTGAAATTACACAGTTAGCAAAGAAAAAATGTGAATAATACAAGTTTTATAAAATAATAAATTCTTGAGTAATAACCACTTACTGCAAATACTAAATTGGTGTTTACATGTTTGATATTATAATTATATCAGACGGAATATGGTATGACAAGACTGATTGTTACAAAGGCTTACAATATGTTACAATTATTAAAATCATAAAACAAAGTTCATTAAAAAAATCTATTGATACATTAACAAACATTTCCTTTCAGTTATATTTCCCATACTCACTCGCCAAAATAAAAAAAAACCTATCTAAATTTGAAATTGATCTTTTATGATAAAACGCTGACGGGAATTGCATTTTAATGATAAGTTAAATAAAAAATTATTCAAGGTACTAAGAGCTGAATTTTGAGGTGCGATTATAATTTTTGCACACAAATAAATTTAAAGAAAATATTTTAATGTATTTTAATTATCAAAAAATTATTAATAATGATCAGGCAAACAATCGATTACATTAATTTAAAACAAAAATTGTCTAAGGAGGTGTAAAAAGAAAAACATGTGAAGTTCTAAGAAAGGTTTGCAATTTATCTTTTTATTTTATTATTTTTTTTAATGAAAATAAAATGAAGATTTGATTAATGAATGTGACTGAAATGATAAGAGAGAACCTGATGAAATTGTAAAGGAGAGACAAACTTGACTGAGTCACATATTATTTTCATCCAAAGATCATACAGTGCAAAATGGAAGGAAAAAATAAAAGAGAAGACAAACATTTGGACTGGTTACATAGTCAAAGAAGGAAGATAAAAGAAAAACTAGAGAATGATTTTTAGAACAAGGATAAAAGGCTGACATTCATTTTATTCATACCATAAAAAAGTTTTGCAGTCAAGAAATGATCAATAAAACAAAAATTCTTTGTCTTCGTAGAAAAGATAATTTTTTATTAAGAGCAAACTTACCTTATAACTCATAAAATATCATGTATGAGAAACTTTATTAGTTTTATTAATAAATAAACACAAAGATATTTTTTAAGATTAATTTTTTAATGATGATGAATTTTCAATTGCTTTATTATTTTTTTCATTGTTTTATGTAACTTTATTTGAAGTTAAACTAAAATATTCTTAACCCTTTTGAGTTACAATTTATTAATACTTTTATTGAAATTACAGTCCTTGAAAAGGTTTTTAACCCTTTTTAAATAAAAATACATATACAAAAAAGAAATTATTCAATGAAAATGAAAAAGTTATTAAAAACATTTTTAGATAATTTTAAAATATGATATTAATGTTTCACCACATTTATTTGTTAACCAAAATATCTGCTATAAGAACACTTTATCAATCAAAAAATCTTAACTCATTAAATACGCTTACAATAAATATAACAGTTTTACGGAATGTTGTCCCGAAGTAACAAAATTTAAAGGAAAAAACTATATTTATTTTTTAATTAATAAAATTTAAAAAAAAATTAATAACGGAAACCGAGCAATGTTGGGTTAGCTAGGGTTTATTTTGTGAAGATTATTATGTAATAAAAATATGTTTAATGTTAAAAATATCGAAAAAAGAAAGTATGATAATTTAATCTTAACGAACAAAATTAATTTTTAAGACATACATTCTAAATTAATTTTTATTTCTAACCAATTAATAAAGTCAACATATTTTATTATTATACAATATAGAGTAAGTAATAATGAGCAGTGTCTGACTTGTATCCATTCCTCGCTAATGATATAAAACTGGAAGCCTTTAATTAATTCATATCAGGTTACGTCATTATAAAAACTATTAAAATTCCTTTTTGGTTTGAATATTATACTAGTTATTCATAAAAATTATTCCTACGTAATTATAAAATCATTGCCAAATAAATATACATTGCGATAATATTTCATATATAAAATATTAAAATATCAAAACATTGACAGCACATGGTTACTACACATAAAAAACTGAAAATTCAAATAAAATATTTAGTTAATATGTTGTCATATCGAAGTTAAATATTACTTTTCATTCTAAAATTAAAACAGTAATTATTAACTGTAGGATTTAGAATTAATTTCATAGGATTCCTATATCATCATAATATTAATTTTAAATAATAATTTTATGCGAAGGCATATAGGTTTACACATGGAGAATGTTATCAACCCTTAAATAACTTTACAACAGTTAAAAATTAAATTTAGCAAATGTTTATACTTCGAAAAGTTATTCTTATTTCGATATGAGACCACATTAATCCTAGCATCCAGAAGCCCCCAAAAGGAGAAACAACTCAAAACATTTAAATAGAAATAGTACGGTCGTGATAGATTACTGCATTACTGCAAGGACATTAAAAGTAAAATAAAAACTAATGTAAAACACTTTGGGCTGTAAGTATCCTTACAAAAATGGCAACCGTTTAATATTTTTCATAGCTAGTTTCAATCATGGTGTACGGAATGGCCGGGAAGTCCGTTAGCATTGTTATAAATCAGGCCTTTTCTTTCTTTTTCCTGTTTAGCCTCCGGGAATTACCGTTCAGTTATTACATCAGAGGATGATGTATATGAGTGTAAATGAAGTCTAGTTTTGTATAGTCTCAGTTTGATCATTCCTGAGATGTGTGGCTAATTGAAACCTAACCACCAAAGAACACCGGCATCCACGATCTGGTATTCAAATCCGTATAAAAGTAAAAAAGTCTGCCTTTATTAGAACTTGAACACTGGAACTCTCCACTTCCAAATCAGCTGATTTGCGAAGACGCGTTCACCACTAAACCAACCCGGTGGGTTTAATCGGGCCTTACTGCTGCTAATTCTCACCGCTGTTATCGCTCACTACTGCTGGAAAAGTTGGGGAGTATAAGCCCTGATGGGGATCGTACGGTGTGCATTTGTGGTGGGATGACCTTTGACATAATCGAGTACAGAACGATGGCGGATACGAGTGCGTTCACTGTCGAAGAATATTTGTAGGTTGTGTGTGTGTGGGTCGACGAACATTCACACTCTGGTAAATTATTGGAGAACATTATGAATGACTTCTGTGAGCGTTTTAGGAAATCGTCACCATCATGGCAAACGTTACTGATATGAGAGAATAAAGGTTTTGCAACGGGAAGTATTCTTCATGCATTATGCAGCGGAAAGCCGAGCACTTGAGCTAAGTCGTTTGAAATTGGTGATAAACGATCATCAATGAAAGCAAAGCGCAAACGTTCTGCAGAGTTAGGTATGTTTTATCAGTGTGTGGATATGTACATGTACTTCGTAGTATATCTCCAGTAGTGTAAAAAATAGAGCGTTATGAGGTCGGGTAACTGTTAAATATTTTATTCTTAATGATTCACTATTGAGCAGCTATAAGAGACAGCATAGACCACTTTTGAAATTAGCTGTAAAAAAACTTTAAATTGCTAGTATTTAGGACCGTAATAGTTTGAAGTTTCTTACATTTTTTCAAGGTTTTTTAAAATGATGAGTCAAAATCCTATCCTTTCCATTTCATATTTTTGAATTGTCCCTTTGCTTGAGTGCTACCAGGATACGTGAGGTGCTGATTCCATACAAAAAATGAAATTTTTTCGAAATTTTAGCATTTTCTAAATTTAATTTTTAATTGTTAAAAAGTTATTTAAGGGTTAATAAACTCTGCATTTGTACCTATATATATATATGTATATATCATTAATATATGCATATTAATGACATATGAATTGCACACAAGTTCGTTGCATACAATTGCTAATAACAATTTTATCAGATTGAAAACATTATATAGACGGCAAGTTTAATAGCAAGGAGTAATAAAAAACTACGCAGACTTTTATCTCATGTTATGATAATGTTTTAATTTTAATTGATGTCTATTCGTATGTCAATCCATCTATATAGTCAGCAATAATAATATTGATAGAGAATAATTCTGGATCTCAGTTGTTACTTCAGCAGGGTGCATTTTTAACCCGGTTGAATTCATTAATACATATGAATTGCGTGATATTGTGGTCTGCTTATGTAGAAATTGTTATAACAATTTTATTTGTATAATTAATTACATGTGTATATGTATTAAATTGATGTAAATTGAATTTATAAAACGATCATGATTACTGCCTTTACAGACACTCATGTGAATAATTAATTGGCGTATTCTTTATGTAATGACAATTTTAATGATTTTTTTAAAAAATATAATTTACGTTCAACACTCACTTTAAATTTAACAAAAAAATATAACACTGCTCCACAGGATTTTCAGAACAAATATTAGTGTTTTATAAAGTATTTTTTATCACTTCGTTTTTGAGTTATCTTAATATTTATCTAATATTTTGTTATTGGTTTTTGAGTAATCATTCGCTATTTAACTAATGATGAGCCATCGTAGAATGATATCTCTCACTATGAATATACTCAATCTCTCAGTGTGGTTAAAGCCACCCAGTGGCTTTTAACTACAGCAAACTTATCTGTAGTACTAGTAGTAGTAGTACGTGTTAAATTGTACGAGTTGAGTTAGTTTTTATCGGTTAGTTTTTTCAGTAATGAATTTCAGTTTAATTCATAAATTAATTAACGTTTTTGTTTATTTTACGACAGCCTATATTTACATAATGTACCGGCAAACGCGTACGTTTAACAAATTTCCAAATGTTTTTTTCTTATGTCATTGATAATTCTTTACAAAAAGTTAGCATAGGCCAATTTCAAAATAAATGCCAATTTCAAAATGATGAAAACTGATTATGGGCTTTATTCGGTTGTCTAGATTAAGATAAATCGGTCGGTAGATTAAGAAAAACAACTGGCGCTGGATTAATTAGTATGATAAACTTATTCAATGATTACAATGGAAAAAAGAGCATTTGACTTTGCTATTCTTACGGTCGGAGTGAATAGAACATTATGACGACTTCGACTTCTATTTAATAAATTTCACTGGTTTATCTTCAAAAAATAAAAGTAATATTGTGCACCCTAATGACCCATTAGCTATGACACGAATTGATTACGGAGACGATTTACCTCTTCCAACAGCCTATATTGCCAGCTTCCTGGCAGGAGATTTTATATTCTGAGGAGGATTGTTCTGAAAAACCTGCAACGTCATAAACTTCAAGAGGGATGATTTCCTGTTATGAAAGTTTCTGTTATGATACAGAAGGCTTGATGTCTGGATCTTGGTATTGTTTATAATGCTTATGATTGAAAGTTGTTCACTGACTCATAAAAAAGTAGCTTAAAAGCAGTGCCACTGCTTAAATCAAACAAGAATCCTTCTTCTACACCAGCAGCGCGTGCTGTTGGAATGAAAGAGACATACGAATGTAAGTAATTAATTTTGAAAGCAGTATTCGTTGTACCTCAAATTAGAAAATTACTCAGTGGTGAAAACTTTGATAAAAACTTTAACAAGTTAAAGCTAGCGGTATGGAAGCCATTTAAGGATACTCCATGGTTTGTTTTCTTGGAAATAACAAAACAGAAAATTGTGATTTTTTAGTAAAAATTCTTTTGTTAAACTATAAAAATTTAAGTTGCCGGATGTTATAAAAAATTAATTTTTGTATTCCCATATTGATTTTTCTCATCAAATTTGGATACTTTGTGTCATTTATAGTCGAACGCTTCCACCATGATACATTGCAAATAGAGCAGCCAATCGTACGTAAAAGGAAGAAATAATTTATTTGTACACTACAGTTATCAAACATTTTAGGTACCTTTTATATTGTTATGTAATATTCTACAAGGTTTTTTTTTATTTAATAAGCTAAATAAAACATTAGTACTGATAATATATGTATAACACATTACAAAGTCTATTTTATTTAAAAAGTTGGACACTTTCAAAGTTTATATAATTTTGCAATTTATAAAGAATGTATAACAAAGAAGTTACGGACGATGGAGAAAAACTGAATTCACTTTTATATTTAGCATACAAAAAAAGAATAAAATTCACTACTTCTGTTCTGAAAAACGTTTCCCAGTTTGTAAATTAGTGTAATAGAAATATGAAGAATAGTAATATTACGAATACAACGTACACCCTCACGAAGTATATTCATGAGGATGTACTTTATGGGTACTTATGGGTTGATGAGGTTACTTATTCTTGGGGAGTCTGATAGAGTATTTACTCTATCACCAATCACTAAAGTTAAATTTTATATGTTATATCGAATTAGTTTTAAATCCTCCTTAGAATATCTTCAAAATTAAAGTATTGTATTTACTGTCTACCATTACTAGAAACATGATTTTACTGATTTAATCGCGATTCCCACAGTGTGGTTAAATTTCACCATTTTTGTTTAGACCTTGAAATAAAATCTAATTGTAATATCAGTACAGTGTGATCATCGAAAAAAAAACAATAATTATTCTTTTTATGGTCTCCACATCACCTCCATTTAGCCATCCACAATCTGCAACTGAAAAATAAATAGTGGAAAGCTGGAATGATTTAGGCTGGAAGAACACTAAAGTGTAGTTTAAAATTTAATATTTTGGACAGAAGTAATAAGTATGTGTAACATATAGTATGTTACACATATCTCTGGAAAATTAATTTATAATTCATTCGATCAAGAAAAAAGTTACGTACAATAAGATTATGGAAAATGTTTAAGGGCTATAACCTTGGTCAAATTATGGAAACAAGCTACAATAATTACAAATAATTATATAATATCTGGAATAAAAACAATTTTCTCCAAGAACCTTGTCAAATGAACCAACGAAGTAGGCTGCTGCATTCAAAGAAAAAGACGATTCTTTCTGGATCTAAAATGAGGCACTTGATAAACCAATATTTTTTATATCACTTCCTTTGAATACCTTATTAGCAAAAATATCATCCTGATACAACCGCCATCCTTCAGGGAACTAAGACCTTCAGGAACTACAATGGGCATTATAATAAGACGCTTCACTAAAATCTCTATGGGTGAAAAAGGATAAGGAAGTCTCTAAAAAAATTCATAAAGTGTAGTAATCTTTACTATTACTTTATATTGGAACGCAGTATTTAAGCATCTGCACAAGACCATTGCCCTACATAGATCCAGGATATTTTGAACATTTTGTATCAAGCAACAGATACATTAAAGCAGTCCAGTGTTTAACCTTGCTTTGGATGCTGTTCGAAAAACATGTTCATTAAAGACAGTTTTGCAACTAACCAAAATATCCAGATCCTTAATTGTTTCGTCTCAATATATTTGACACTGACCCACTTCAAAGAAATATTTAACTTTCAATAATTTCATAAAATCGTAACGAAGATGTGTTTTTTTTTTTTTTACATTGAAGAGCATTCTAGTAACAATGCGTATTTTATCAATGTCACTTTGTAGTTGTATTCTGTTAATTTCACTCTGAAAAATCAACTGATCATCTTTACAATTGACCTTAATGCAATTTTCAACAAAATCCGCAAAGTAAGTTATCTCAGAAGAAAAAAAGATGGCGTTGTCAATTATCTAAAAAATGTAAAACCGAAGGCTAAAATTAGAATTTTAAGGAACACCTGATGGAACAGTACATACTAGAAAACTTACCCAGCACCTTAACTTTAAATGTTACATCAAAAGTTTAGGAGCTTAACCAACATTGTACACTACCTTTGATACTGAAACGACAGATTTTTTCAAAACTAAATCATGAGTTACCTTGTCAAATGCTTTCTGAAATTCGAAATATACATGAACGCGTTTCCTACCTACCTCAGGGTCTAAGAACAATAAAATTTCGTTACGATTAATCTCATAAACACAAAACCATGTTGATAAAGCAGAATACTACGAAAGAGAACAGAATATAATTATTACTGGATAATTTTTTCAAAGAGTTTTATAACCTCATTCAATGCTGATACAGAACTATAATTCGAAATTAAATGGATACTCAGAGTTTAAGAATAAGGGAAACCAGAGTTTCATTCCAACAAGAAAAATTCGATTTGCTAGCCAAACAATTTAAAAATAATGAACCATACCAGAAATTTGATTATAAACTGTGGGATACCATAATTACAAAATGCAGTACCCTTTATTCAGTTATGGATTTTATTTCCCTTTTTGAAACAAAAGACACATTAACAGCATCCGTATTGTAATTTCTATCACAGAGAACAGTATATGCAGGATCTGAAATAAAGAATGAAACTAAAAACCAAATTCCTTTAGTAACACTTCGGCATCAGAAATTATCCTACTATTCTTTTTTTATTGCTTTTTAACACCTTCGTTTTCATTTACAAAGGACTTTAACTCTATGAAATAGTATTGTGGTCTATATTTTAGATCAGTCTCTGCAGTTTTAGCTGCTCAAGAAATTCAATCTTCCGTTAAAAATATTTTGGCTTGTTTTCGAAACTGAAAACTTTTGATAATGAGTAACATGCACTGTTCTTTTATAATTTCTATGCTCAATGTTTTTAATTTTGAACACCGTATTAGTCCAATGGAAAACTACGCAGGAAATCTCTTGAAAAGGGATTTTTTTAATGAGAAATATGACGTTCTATATGCTTATAAACTGATTCATCAAAATAAAAAGCAAATAAATACATGTCGGTAGAAGAAAATACAGTATTTTAGTCCATTTGCCTAACAGATTCATAAAGACCAGCAGAATAGTCAACTTGATATTATTATTTTTGTTGTAGAACCAAAATTTACAATCGGTTTCTGCTGACGAAAGTATAAATAAATAATATAGTAAAAATATTATAGTGAGAGGGCCATCCATTGATGACCCTCCACGAAAACAAACTGTGAAAAATTATAACAGAAATTTTTATATTAATAATCATACTTATAGTAGGATTATTAATATAAACGTCGTATTCATTAAGTCGTTACGGTTTCATTCGTTGTTTGGGTAATATTTTTCATTTTTTATTTATGGTTATATTTTGATCAACGTATCATCTGTGATTTTAGTTTCTTCTTTATTTGTAGAATTAAATAATAAGGTACAAGTAATATCCACTATTACGCATATTGATATCATCTGTATACTTCAGTTGAATATTCAAGAGCAACTCTGCCTTTATCCAGTCACCACGGTATGACCCCCAATTAGCTTTTTTTCTGGTTCTGCAAGGTTATGGAATTTGTCTTATGTATATGCATTGAACTAGAGGTAAGAGTATTAAAAGTAAGCCTCTTGGAATTTGATGAAACTGCTTCCTACTTCCTGAGCAGTTATATAAATACCAAGGAGATCATGAAGTGCATTAGGAGACACAAGATTGTCTGTTTCCGGGGCAACATCAACTTCGATGTTTGAAAGTACATGGATATTGTACATGAAGATTTTTAGTATAATTTTAAATACTACACAAATAATAATAATGAATGAATCAGTGAATGAATTAATGAATGAGATGCTAACAAAATATTTTATTAAATACTTTTAATTACATTAATAAAAAAATGTGAAGAGAAAGTTTTCAACATTATTATGTTTAAATTAATCCAATATAAAAAACAATAGTGTATGACGTGACAATTCTGTTTTATTAGATTTGTATATCATTTTGTACATGTATGAAATCTGTTTTCGTACCACTATAAACGCAGTTAAGCAGCTAGTGAAGACAGAACTACTTTCGTGCTTCATGAGTAGTACGTAGAATTGTCATTGTTTATTAATCTACACTGTGTTCACTTGAAAAATCGACAAATGAATCATTTTATGTTACTCTAATTTTGTTATTGAGAATTAAAAATATCATTGTTATCTTAGTTTGTTTAGTAACCAATTTATTAATTTTTAAATTTTTTTTATCAAATACAGTTATTAGTCTACACCAGCAGGTAAGAATATATATTATCCGAGTCCTTAGTCAGGTCTTTATTTGGTAATATTCGCATAATTTTCCTGGTACTACATTGTAACGTTGTTAAGAAAATTTATTTATTTATTTAATTTTTATAGTAATAAGTAAAGCAGATACTTTATATGCAATTATAGTAAATATTTTATGTATTTATTTTGTGTAAGCTACTATAAGCTACCAGAATAGAACTTTTTTGTAAAAATTTAACATATTTTTCAAATTAAGTTTTTATAATATTATTTTAATAATCATTTTCAAAATTTATATTCTTACTTTTATAGATTTAACTATTTACCCACATCTGGAGTGTGAACATAATGTATTATATTAAAAAAAAATATTTAAAATATTTTTTCTAGTTATATCTATGTCTGATACTAGCAGGTTTTTCTGCTTGAGGTTTCCACATGAAAGCTTCTACAGAGCTTTCTGCTTGAAAGCTCTCCTAACCTACGCTAGTCTTCTTCTCCTATATTCTTTGCTTCAGCTATTCTTTGTAGTTTTACAGAATACAGAACAAAACTCCACTCCTTATAGAGGAGTATCAGTATTCTTCATACGTTAGCAATTTATATGTTATAGTATTTTTTCATATATTTATGTTTTCGACATTTAATATTACATTTTTATTATATTTTTACCTTAGTAAGTGAATCAAGAACATTCAATATTTCAGTTAATTTGGTAGTTACATTTCTATATCACTGAAAAACAACAACTACTAAAAAATTACGAGAAAATAATAGGATTTTTTAAATTAAATTAATTGATTATTAAATGTAATAGAAATGGAGCACTATAATGTTAATTTATAAGTTAATTTTTTCTTTATCTACTGATGTTCAATTCATTTTGAATTTTTATTATTGTTGGCTAGGTATACCGTATTTTCTTTCATGTATAACATAAAACAGATATTAAAATCAGAAAGTTGCTACTTTAAAACATATTTTTCTCGCGAATAAGATCAGTTTGGTTTTTGTACATATACAGTTAACAAACCGATTGCTTTAGGTAGAAGCAGTAGGCATCTATCTATTAATCACTTCCAGAGGTCAAGTTCTGTATTCTCTTTATAAAGCTGTTCTATCATAGATAGGCATCAATCTGTATTTCCTTAACTAGGTTTAGGGTTTCACTAGTTTTGTGACTTTTAAGGTAACAAGCAAACAGTATATCGACGCTAAATTTTGTATCAAATTACCTACAAAAAGAAAAATGAAAATTATGCAATAAGCTTTTAATGATTAGGTTTTGAAGAGTTAATTAGTTTAGAAAAAAAAATTAACTACAAAAACCGCATAGAATAGACGATTTAAATACGTTAGGGGAGTCAGTATACGTTAAAAAATGTTTAGAACGTCTTAAACTGACATGCTAACCAAGTTTGTGCGAGAAAATTCAGTAAAATTCAATTTTTCACTAATTATTAACTTTTTTCGCGTTTCATTAAATATTTTACTAATTTTATCATGGTTTATTTTATCAGATATAAATTTAAAAAAAATGAAATGCTTTAATTTAGTCGGTTTACTAATCGAGTATTGATGAGAATGAAGAAGAAAAAAGAACGGCTTTGATATCCATGAGAAATTGTTGGATTGTAAAAATAATGACAGATTATTCATTAAAGGATTCAGAAATTGTAAAAACTTACCATCTAATAAGACTGAAAGCTAAGTAACCTTACTTCAAAAAACACAGCAACTTCTATAATTTTGAGATATGTAAGGAATAGAGTTACTTCTCTCTTCACGATACAGACAGACAGAAAATGTTGATAGCTTGATTAGAAAAAAGAGTTTGTTCATATTTATCACAGCTATTATACTAACTTCGTCTCTCACTGGATCCACTCTTATATTATTAAACAAAGAAATTTTTTAATTATGACTTTATTTTTCGGTTTATTATTAGAGCTATAAGAAAAGTTGTGCAAGTTGGTTGATCTGCAGTTGAACTTTAAATAACCAACAATGTATTCTTTGTGATGTGAACAATACGTGCTCTGTAAAGTGTACCGCAAAGCATAGTAAAACTTCATATGTAAAATGTGAAGGGAAAAGATAGTACAAATTTAGTGGTGTGCAGGTAGTAAAACTAGAATAAATCAAAATGCAGCTGAAACAAATATTTTACACAAAAACATCTATAAAGACTAAAAAAATGTAGTAGTTATTAAGTAGGGTGCATTAAAGGTCTGTTATACTTTTTTCAAAATCTTAGATAAAAAGATGCAAATTGAGTCACGCAGATGCCTAATAACTCTGTATCCAGCAATAAATATAACCTTGTAGTGTACCTACCCTACAGCAAGTGAACACACCGTACTTTTTAGGTAACGAAGGACGAGTTTAGGAGGGGTTCTGAATCCAAATGGGTGAATGCACGCTATACAACTACATTGATGTAAAATACAACAAAAAACACACCACTACTTACTAAAAACAAACTACCACCCACATGATTTATGTTTGCTCTCCGCTAACCAAATATGAACTACCATCTCAGTTATATCCCTTTCTGATTCTCTCTCTTCTTTGTACAAGTACAGATACATAAATGTGGACTCTAATGTATGCAATACGTACTCTTACCGGAATATGCAATTTTACTTAAACTGCACGTAGATCATGGTTATGGCGTGATATATACTAGTATTATTCCTTTAATTCACGTACTTAATGCATGTGAAATAAAAACAAGATTGCTTAAATTGAAACAGTGTTACAAACTAAGCATAATTGTTATTTTCAGAAGGGACTTAACAATGAAGTAAATTATCCAAAATTTTTTATTTCTAACTGAAAATTTATGATATAATACAAATTTTGACCTAGTAAAATAAATTATTAATTTGTTATCTCAGAAAAACCACGAAAATATGGTGGCTTTCTCTGATATTTCATAATAATTTTCATTTACTTCTGTTGTGTGTAAAATTTAATATACATAATTTAGTATACGATATATATAATAAAAGTGTCATTCAAAAAAAGTGTTATAGTTATGATACCAAAGAAAGCAGGGGCAGATAAATGTGAAGAATATAGAACAATTAGTTTAACTAGTCATGCATCAAAAATCTTAACTAGTATTTTATACAGAAGAATTGAGAGGAGAGTGGAAGAAGTGTTAGGAGAAGACCAATTTGGTTTCAGGAAAAGTATAGGGACAAGGGAAGCAATTTTAGGCCTCAGATTAATAGTAGAAGGAAGATTAAAGAAAAACAAACCAACATACTTGGCGTTTATAGACCTAGAAAAGGCTTTCGATAACGAAGATTGGAATAAAATGTTCAGCATTTTAAAAAAATTAGGGTTCAAATACAGAGATAGAAGAACAATTGCTAACATGTACAGGAACCAAACAGCAACAATAACAATTGAAGAACATAAGAAAGAAGCCCTAATAAGAAAGGGAGTCCGACAAGGATGTTCCCTATCTCCGTTACTTTTTAATCTTTACATGGAACTAGCAGTTAATGATGTTAAAGAACAATTTAGATTCGGAGTAACAGTACAAGGTGAAAAGATAAAGATGCTACGATTTGCTGATGATATAGTAATTCTAGCCGAGAGTAAAAAGGATTTAGAAGAAACAATGAATTTGGAAAAATATAGTTAAAAGAAGAGACAGACTTATAGGCCACATACTAAGGCATCCTGGAATAGTCGCTTTAATATTGGAAGGACAGGTAGAAGGGAAAAATTGTGTAGGCGGGCCACGTTTGGATGTAAAACAAATTGTTGGGGATGTAGGATGTAGAGGGTATACTGAAATGAAACGACTAGCACTAGATAGGGAATCTTGGAGAGCTGCATCAAACCAGTCAAATGACTGAAGACAAAAAAAAAATAATAAAAGTCACCATTAAACATTTAATGTATCTGCAATACTCGAAAAATATTTAAAAAAATTCATGTTTTAAAAATTTTTTTTTGTTTAACCTCCGGTTAAGCAGTTAAGCATTACTGCAGAGGATGAGATGAATGATTTGTAGCGTGAGTGAAAATGCCATGCCTGACCGGGATTCGAACTCGGGACCTCCGGGTGAAAGGCCGAAACGCTACTACTCACGCCACGGAGGCTGGCTTTTAAATTTTACTGCCCGTCTTTTAATGTTGCAAAACATAAAATAAATAATCTTCGTTATATTTTTATTCTTAGAGAAGATATAAACATTTTTTGATTAAATTATAAACCTTCAAGTGATAAAATATTTTGGTAAGTTTTATGCAACTAGTGTAATGTCTGCAAGATCAATTACTTAAGAAATGGGAAGAGCAGCACGAATGAAGACTCAACAGCTGATAAAAACGGGCTCTCGACTATATACACTAAAAGCTGTTCTTTAGAAGGCGAAATTTTTAAGTGAAAAAAAAATTGAATAAGAATATTTTGAATGGCAGGAGAGTTGTAATGGTAATGATTGAGTTAAATAAACAATTACAACAGCTTTGAGAAAAATTTGACATTCAGGTAACACATTTTGAGCAATATATTTTCATATTTAGTCAACCGATTAGAGTCCAAAGCATGGATTTTGTGTCCCTTTTTTCAATAGGAGATTCAACTATACAAAGGCATCTAGGATTCTAGGATCTAACTAACAAAGGCATCCAGGATTTAATATAATCACAAGTAGTTCAGTTTATTCTCCATCAGTTCGAGAAATAATTAAATCAATATTAAGAAATCTTGGTTATATAGAATTTTGAAAGAAGTAAGTTAATGAAATATGCAAAATCTTAATAAAAATGTCAGTACTTGACCAATAATATGGTCTCGATTTCATAAGGCGCATTTATCAAAGTAATATACTTTGATAAATGCGCCTTACGAATTCTGAAAATTCCCCTTCCTAAATTCTTAAAAAAGAATTCCCCTTCCTGATCCCTAAAAATTCCCCTTCTACATGAAGGGGAAGGAGATGTAAAGATATTAATTGTATGAAACGAAGAATGGATAAGGCATTCTTTAATAAGATGGGCAGAACATTGTACAATTGACTTCGAAAGTGCACCAGACCAAAATAAAGAACTATGTATAAAAGCAGTAAGAACCTTTTCCATTTCACAGTGAAATAATTTGAAAAAAAAAACAATCCATACATACAATTATTTTTATTTCCAAAGGCGCAGTTTTGTGAAATAAATTAAATTGTAGTCCATGTAGTACTAATAACCTTACAAAACCAATGTATTCTTTGATTAATCAAGTTACGTAACTTTACTTTTAATAATCTTCCTGAAATTCATTCAGTTCTGGACAAAATTTAGTGCTGGAAAATTCTTATTTGCCAATCAGTTGTTAGAAAATGTTGAATAAAATATTTTGGTAAATATTTGATTGGTAAATTAGTTGAATTAATTATTAATTGGTTATCTAGATGAGTATAATCATTTTCTTTTTGCTTGCTTACAATATCTGTTTGCTTTCGTCTGTACTTTTTCAATTCTTGTTTATAGGGTTAAGCAACTTGTGTGTGGGAAAAGTAATAATGTAAATTAATAGGTAAAACCCCGATTTGTCCGTAACGGTGCTAGAACTTTGAATAAATTTTTGCGTTTGTGAGAATGGAATGTGGAACTTAACATAAGAAAAAACTTTAACTATTTCGTATATTTTGAGCATCATAAGAATGCTATATTTTTCATTGTAGCAATAAATTTTGAAGAAAAAGAGATGGTGGTAGATCTTCCCTACTGTGCACTTAGCAGTCAAACCATGCATCAGGTCTGAAAAAACATTAATCACACAACCGTTCTGTTTCATCCATCATTAAAACAATTTTAAACAATCGCTTCATACCATATATGTAACTTAGCTGAGATAAAATAATAATAACAAAAAAAATATCCTCCGTAGAATTCTGAAATAAAATTCTTTATTTGTATAACTTATAGACATCCATGCATGTTGTAACATAAAATTCTATTGCAATTATCATTTTAAAAAGAACAATATTTTTTATATGAACAAAAATAAATGCTTTACTGGTTAAAACACCAATACGTTTAGAAAGGATATTTTTCAGAAATTGAAAAAGTATTGTTTTCATTTTAATGTAAACCGTTTCGCATTTTTTGCTGCAATTTTAGAAACAACAGATTATGCCATTCATTTTCTGAAACTATAACTTAAAAAATTATTACCTATGTATTTTTAAAATCGATTAGACAAAGTTTTCGAAGCACTATATGGTTAGAATAAAATTCATAAAGCGGATACATAAAAAAATAAAACTTGGTTAATTTTAGATCTTGAAGAAAGTTTTCTTAGACTCTCTTAATTAGTCTACTTAATTTCTTAATGAGTTTTCTTTTAAAACTTGTTTTAAAAGCAAAAAAAAAAAAAAAACTTTAAAAATTACTAACGAAATAAGTGTTTATTGCTATCAGTTTTTCCTCACGATTATTTTCATACCAATTATCATCCACTTACTAAATGAGATTAATTGTAGTAATTGGAATATAAACAATAAAAATAACAAAATGACCTTTATATATATATATATATATATATATATATATATCTAATTCAAAACCTAGTTATGAGTAACAGTTAATAACAGTTAAACATAATAATAAGATTTTTAGAATATTTGCTTTTAACTCAGAAGCAATTGAAAGCCACAAATAAAGTAGCTATTTTGAAAGAATTCATTAAAATTGTTTGCAAACAAGAAATCATACTTAGCAATATCTTTACGTTATTAGTTATTGTAAAATTTTCCTATTTACAAAGTAAAAATTTATATATTGATTTTCTCATGTAATTAAATTAATGTATTATTTTTTCCTTTTCATGAAATTTCTATCAATTGAAACAAATACTTTAATATGGCATCAGAAACTAAATAATATTAAGAATAAACAATACTTTAATTTAAATCTTAAGAGGAATTTAAGTTGGAAATTTTAATATAGAATTTTTTGTTGCATTCGAGAATTTTATTGTGATTTATTTAAGCCGTGAAATGTTTTAGAGATAAATTAGTATACATATATTATTATTTTGACACCTATCAGTCCAAAAACAATAAATATGATATTTCATTTTAGGTTGTTTACAACTTTCGCATTGCAAACGTTTATTTGAGAAAGCTTTTAACAGAAACGAACAACCTATGAATCTAAATTATTAATTCAAATATAATATTTTTTTAAATCTTGAAAATTAAAAGAACTTTCATACTTAAAAAAAAGCATAACTTTATGGACTTTTTTTTGTATGCATTGTGCCAACCTCTGTAAATTCCATTAAAACAGATAAAAAAAATCTGCATTTAATAAAATATTGAGTCTTGTTATATTCTGAAAATCCTCTTCCATTATACTATATACATATATAATATATATACATTCGCAAATAGATTCACATGAAAAAAGTGTGGTGATCAAATAGCAAAAATTCAAACTTTCGAAATCTCCAAAGAAAAAGTAATTAAAATAGTCCAAAAATGTAAATATCGTAGGAAAAATATATAACAACAATTATCTAAGAAACAACAGGGATCAATGCTAGAATATAGAAGATGAAAGTAGCAAATCATTTAACAAAGAATATATAAATATATATATACAAAATATATACAATATATATATATATCCACATATATATATATATATATCCACCCATCTGATTTTTAACAGATACATATTTTTTAATGTATATGTTTGGAGTGTAGGTTTATACTGAAGTGAAACTTGGACGATCGGAGTACCTGAGAAGAAATTATTAGAACCTTTTCAAAATTGGTGCTACAAGAGAATGGTAAAAATCAGCTACGTGGATAAAGTGACAAATGAAGAGGTATTGCGGCAAATAGATGAAGAAAGAAGCATATGGAAAAACATAGTTAAAAGAAGAGACAGACTTATAGGCCACATACTAAGGCATCCTGGAATAGTCGCTTTAATATTGGAAGGACAGGTAGAAGGAAAAAATTGTGTAGGCAGGCCACGTTTGGAATATGTAAAACAAATTTTTAGGGATGTAGGATGTAGAGGGTATGCTGAAATGAAACGACTAGCACTAGATAGGGAATCTTGGAGAGCTGGTCAAACCAGTCAAATGACTGAAGACAAAAAAAAAAAAATATACAAAACAAGAAATCTCTTTCCAGAAATGGAGACTTGAGACATTACAAGACAGTAATACTTCCTGAAGCTCTATATTTGCCCAGAGAGTTAACAAAAAAAAAAGTTGAAAAACAATTTTAAGAAAAGTACACAATCTAAATATAAAAAAAAATATTTATAAATAAATAAAGACAGGAAAATTATAAAAAATAAAAAGAAAATAGAAGCTAAATGAAGAAAAGAAGATTAAAATTTACGGATATCTGCTCAGAATGAATAAAGTCGGATTAACCAAACAAATATTTCAATTTTTCGAAAAAAATAAAAACAGAAAACACAAGAAAGGGTTTAGGATTTAGAAAGGAAGAAAGGATTTGAAGATGCTCAATAAATCACAAAACAGAATTCTGAACAAACAAACCACCAGAAAAAGGATAAATGAATCTGAATTTCCAGAAGAGCAGAAGAAAAAAAAACTGTTAAATGGAGTGATGAGATGAAAAGAAAGGTAAGTGAAAGGATGAAGAGTTTTTGGTAAAGAAAGAAGTTTGAGCTATGTAAACGTGATCCTTAGAAGCCAAATCGAAAGGAAAAAAGTATACACGATTCATTTTACGTTCTTTAAATGAGTTTTTATTGAAATAATAAATAAATAAAAGCCTTTTACTTTTCAATGATTTCGATATGGTGGTCAGCGGTAATGATTTTTTAAAAAAAGTATTAACTTGAACGACAAATCAAACCAAGTTTAATAAAAACGTTTAAAAATCTATTAAATTTTTTTTTTAGAACTTTTTAGATCACTTTTTTTAATATTTTTGGTTAGTTTTTCTTTCTGAAACATTTTTTGATCTTCCTCGTTTTTTACAAAATTAAAATAAGAAACTAAGGAATTTACATTCTTTATTCCAGTTGCAGGCAGGTAACGAATATTACAATAGTTAATTTGGTTATTTACAATATCTAAAATACCAAAAAAGATGCATTGTGGATGTATTTAATCTTGGCAGTGATCAATAATCCACATTGTTTCGTTACTGCGCTTTGCGGTACGTATTGCTGTACTTTGTACTCTATATTATTATTATTATTATTATTATTCATCACTTATTATTGTTGTTACTTAAAAGATACGACAATCAAAAACTCAGGATATGCAACAATAAAATACAGAAATGGTCTACTACATGTTAATTTAGAAGTAATTTTTGTTTTTAATTTTGTATTAAAGTTACTTTTCAGTAAGTTATTTTACCTGCTTCGTATAAATTATAAAATAAATACGTTTTTTAATTTTCTTTTTCAATGTGCAAGTAAACATCTTCTGTCTGGAGACATTACATTTCTAATTTAATTAACATGTCGCAGTAAATTAAATAATGTTTGCTGTGTGTAATTAGGTATTTGACTACTTCTTGTATATTAATTAATAGCAATTAAATACTAGTTAAATTCCAGATTACATTCCATAAAATTTTACATTAATGTTTTACTTAATAATGCACTAGAAATCCTTTGTTAAGACTAGACGATCAACGTAAATAAATAAAGTATATACCAATTTTATTTTTCAATAAAATATTTGATTATTTTCTGTTTTTACATCGACTTAGTTAAAATAAATCTGTTTTAGTATACCTTTTATAATATGTTAAAATTATTCCATAATATAACGCTTTTAGAATAGTAAATTTTCATTTATCTTTACTTTTATTCTACTACTTTAAACCAGGCTCCGTCCTTTCTCCCTAGTGGAATCTAAAATGTGTTTTTTCTTTAAAAAAAGGAAAACGCCATAGGGATTCTTGTAAAGAATTGTATAATAATTTTAAGTAAACATTTAAATCGTGCTTCTACGTTTCCTTTTATTGGTTCCCGTAGGAAAAGTATTTTAGACTGCAAGCCTAGAGAATAGTATAGGATAGTGGTTGTCGAGACAGGAAGGGTTTGGTGGCCGGGTTAGTAACGGTCTACTAATGTTATTTATCTGGGGTCGGATCTCAGAACGAGGGGATTGGTTAAAGGGGGTTTAGAACGGAAGTACTGGTAGAATGGCCGGTTTCCGGAGTCCAGACCGCCCCGTTTCCGTAGCAGGTCCGGTCCTTTGACTAAGTCAGATCAACTCAGATAATGTATGCGTCACTCGAGTTAGTTGCTGGAACAGCTCGAGTTAGCTTTGTAATTGCACCGTGGAGCAAGCAGTAACATTCACTATAGATAAGCCAGGGCCGCTTCACTTCAATTCACTTCATATCACTTTATTCAGTATTCCACCACCCTTATACAACATTCCCAAGCACTTCACATAAATACTCTATTAAACTATACGTTAACCTAAGAGACACCCAACTCTGTCACCAGTGCTTAACACCAACTAAGTATCTAGTAATAATGAATAATAAAAACCGGTAAAGTGTGAAATATCTATATAGAAAGATTTAATCTATTACATATTGAAAAACTACGTTGTTACAAAAGAATTTCAATTAACCAAGAAAAAATGAGCAAATAATGAAAGAAACTACGAGAATATATCATGTGTTTGTCCTAATTCATTGCTGTTCTCATTATTTTTGTTTTATTTACTTTAGTAAATATAATGTTTGTTTTTCGATTGATGGAAGATACATTTATAAAATTTCAACAGAATTTTCAAGAATAAATTAAGGTTTTTGACAGTTGTGATACTTTATTTCAAAAATGAAAAAAGTATTTTCCTAAGTCCGTTTAAAAAATGGTTATATTATTTGGAGGTATTAAAAAATTGTATTTACACAATATTACTGTTCCAGTATTAACTGATATTTTTCATTTTCCGCCATTTTTTTCGCGATAAAATTAGAGTAGAGATTTTTGTATGCTGTTATCAGTAAAAATTGAGGTCAATTTATGGAAAAGTACACATTTGAACAACGCGTAGAAATTGTAAAAATAGCTATAGAGTGTTGATATCAAATTTTCGAGAAAAAAAAATTATTTTTAGCAATGAGACACATTTTATTCTTACCGGCTTAGTCAAGCAACAAAACTAACGAATTTGGGGATCAGAAAATCCAAAAAAGATTGAACTTCCTACGAATTTTCGACAGGTCACGGTTTGGAGCGGATTTTGGGCTGGGGGATTGATTGGAACTTAATTATTTGAAAATGAAACTGGAGATGCGTAACCATCAATGGAGTTCGATATAGTGAGATGATTTCAAACTTCCTATGGACTAAAATTAATGATATGAATGTGGAAGATTAGTAGTTTCAGCAAGACGGTGCAACATGCTATACTGCCAATGAAACCACGCATTTATTGAAAAAAAAATTAGTTTGCCAAGATCACGTGA
The DNA here is from genome assembly GCF_047948215.1 of Lycorma delicatula. Classification (NCBI taxonomy): domain Eukaryota; kingdom Metazoa; phylum Arthropoda; class Insecta; order Hemiptera; family Fulgoridae; genus Lycorma; species Lycorma delicatula. The sequence continues at coordinate 73,747,957 of NC_134459.1, read as the reverse complement.
CACCGTTGGACTTTATTCTTAAGATAACCCCAAATAAAAAAATGTACATAAATAAACCACAAAAAATTTCGGACCTCAAATGAGAAATTTGACACATTGCCAACATTTCCCAGCAATTATGTCAGTATGGTTTGGAAAATTTTGTCAAAAGACTGAACATGTGCAGCCTAAACCTGGAGCTCATTTGTCAGATGTTTTTTATTGTCTTCATGACCTTTATAACCCACATGTCACTAGTTTCTAATAAAACAAAAATATTATCAATTATCAAATAAACACTTTTTACACACACATAAACAAACGCATGCGCACACAGTGAGCGTGAGGGAGAGAGAGAGAGAGAGTGAGATCGAGAGGGAGATCTATACAAAATCTTTCTCCAAAGTTTGATTTTTTGTCTGATTAGCCTACAACGATTTAATTTTTTGATTGCTAAGTCTAAAAAAGAATATTTATTTAAGAAATATTTTGTAATTATATGAAGAGACCTAGAGGTTATATTTTATGCTTCTCGTCTAAAAACGATTCTAATACCTTAAAATGAAAAATTTACATATATATATATATATATATATATATATGAATTAAATAATAAAACATAAATGTACTTAAAAAAATTCCAGCACTAACAAAAAAAAAATAATTAAGAAATCGATAGTAATTATATTTAGATAGAAGAATGACAAAAAAGTGATTTTAATGTCTGGAAATAAAATTATAAACAATTGGAATTTTGCGGTAATTAATTGGTTTTAAAATTAAAAAAAAAAAAAAAAAAAAAAAAAAATGTAATAGATTTAATTGTGCTTATTTCTTCAAAACAATAAGTTAGGATTAATTTAAAGCAATTTGACAGGTTTTCGAATTGTTTAGCTTTAAATTTACGATCCTGTAAAATTGTATGAATAATATGATTATTCTAACCATTGTTTTCAAGTAACAAATCGAAAAATGTTTCTATACTGACTTTGATTTTAACTGTATTTTATATTCTATAATTTAACATAAGAGAACCTACTGAACTGATTTAAATAATTTTTTCATAATATATTGTTTATTATAGTAATTCTTAATATGATATTCAGTTTTTATTTTTATGTTTAAGATATATAGAAATAACAAATAAAAACTGTTATAAAGTAAACTTTTTAACATAAATTTATACTTTTATATATTTATTAAAACTAACCAGTAAGATTTAGTCTCACATATGTTCTTTATTTAAGCGGATATTTCTGATCTCGCGTATCCAAACGTTGTGGTGATTCACAATGCTGTATACAATAAAAGTTGCTCAATTTACAAAGATATGCGATTCCGTGGAACTGTTAAACAGTTCCAAATTTTGATACAGAATTGAAGACGTTTGTAGTTAATCCTGATAGCATACACCAGCTGAAGTTCGTAGAGTTTAATCTTCAGCCTTGGACTTCAGGGGACAAGTGATCCCTGAAATCCAAGGCTGACTTAATGCATAGGCATTTTTCATCCCTGCATTTTTCTTACCAGTTCATGATGCAACTGTACACAAGCAAAAAAGTGTATAATTCCTTTCCAAACTATAGCTGCGCTGTCACAGTATCTCTGTACACTGCACAAAGATCATTGTGTAACACATTTCTCATGTTAACTCAATACGATTTCTTTTACCGATTTTTTGAAGAAATGAGCGGTATTAATTTTAGTCGCACAGTTAGTTATTGTTGGGGGGGGGGGGAGGGGTTGAAATTGAATTTTCTTTAAGTTCTGAAGAATGAGAAGTATGGAAATTCTCTGAGAGGGTTCTATAACTCTAAGTCTAGATACATAGGCACAATTTCCATGTGAATTATGTACATTCATTTATGTCATCTAAACTTTGTGCAATAAATAAAATTAGAATTTGAAAACGAGTGGACGGAAATTTTTAATTTTTTGGTATCTAATTATGCTTAATTAATATTTATAATGCACACTGACAGACTCATACGTCAAATAACAATCTTTAAACAATTGAGGTATTTCCTAATGAATCGGAGAATGAATGTACATTTTTTATATACACATCAATAAACTGGGTGGAAAACGTAGAAGTTAGTTTATTACCCAAAACAAGAATTATAACTAATGAATTAAATGTTAAATATTGTCTCAATGCACACGAAATCATCTTCTTATATATCCGTTCAATAAATGCTTGATAAACTAACTATCTTTAATGATATATCAATCCTAATAATGATAATTTGCTGAAAGCTAGAACCTTTTTTCCTGTTTAGCCTCCGGAAATTACCGTTCAGGTATCAGGCATTAGTTCAGAGGATTAATGACTATGATGTATGAATGTAAGTGAAGTGCTGTCTTGTACAGTATCTGGTCAAAACCATTTCTGAGATGTGTGGTTAATTGAAACCCAACCACCAACGAACACCGGTATCCACGATCTAGAATTCAAATCCGTATAAAAGTAAAACTGCCTTTACTAGAACTTGAACGCTGAAACTCTCGACATCAAAATCAGCTGATTTGTGAAGACGCGTTTACCGCTAGACCAACCCAGTGGGTTTGGAAGCTAGAACCAAAGTGATTCAGGTAAAACAATTTTTATAAAATATCTATTTTATAATAAATTATCATGTATTAAACTTATTTTTTCATTCATAAACATAATGTTTCTTCCAAATGAATATTAGTTATAATTAAAATAATTAATTGTAATTAATATTTATACTTTGTTTACGAATAAATAAATCTCTTAACATGTAAGATATTAGGTTTTGTTCGAAGAAAGGGTCCAGATTTATGTTTAGTGCAGATATTGCAAGATCTGGGTTATCTAATATCTTTATCTGTATTAGTTTTTAAAATATAACATAAAAAATCTGATGTGGACACCACATAACTTCCTAGCACGCATATTAAATAAATACAGACAAGTACATAAAATTTTATTTCACTAATAATTTCTGATTTTTTTATTATTGAATTATTATTTATTGTAAACTTTTTTTACAATTATAGGTTAATAACTGTTAGTAAATCAATATATTTAAACTAAAAAGAAAAAAATTAAAATATTAATTAAAATTTTATTTTGGTATAACTCTGAAACCAGTGAAAATAACTACCACTTATGATACATCGTTGAAAAGCTCTCAAGGGCTTATTACTACTGTTAAGAAAAGTTAAAAATCCAAATGTTTTGGATATTGGGCTTTTTTGGACATTTTTGGTCAAGTCAATTGCTATCAAAAGGGGAGGTGCACAACTAGATATTACAACAGTCCTAAATACAGAATTTCAACATTCTATGATTAATTATTTTTTATTTATGCGAGATACATACGTACGTAATAAGTACGTACAGACGTCACGCTGAAACTAATCCAAATGGATTCAGGGATGGTCAAAATGGATATTTCGGTTGAAATCTGAGAACCGAAATATTTTGCGATTACAATACTTTCTTTACTTCGTACAAGGAAGTAAAAATGAAGAAGTTAAAAGAAGACTAAGAAGATAGTATCGCTTTTGATGAAGTTATAGTAATTTTATTGAATTTAATAAATTTATTCAGCTCAGATAATATGAGAAAATAAAAATGTTATAGATTTGTTATATGATATGTATATTTGCAACATGGTCATTTTTAGAAAAACATTAAGGGAAAACTTCAGCAACCAATACTTTGTAATTTCCTTTTATATTTACAACTTAGTACTATAGACGTATTAATATCTTTACTACATGTATTGGTAGATATTTACTCTTAAAAGAAATTAATGAATTGTAAGATCATGAACTCCATTCATACACTGGTTCTGGTATACGATAATTTTAGTAATGGTAACATCCCGAAATTGGCAAACAAAATTTAAGAAACAGGAAACAGTAAATTGTGCAATGTTGTACTGTTATTAACTTAATGATGTAGAAGTCGATGCTACTTAAATGTTTGAAATAAAAAAACCCATGATTCATTTGTTTTACATAATCGTGTATATATATATATATATATATATATATATGTGTGTGTGTGTGTTTGTGTGTGTGTGCGTGCGTGTGTTTGTGTTTATATGTTTTGTGCAATTCTTGAATGCGTTTACTAAGTTTATAAACAAGAGGTTCAGTAAAAGTATATGGGCATATTTACTCAAGGAATTATTGATTTTTTCCCTTTCATATGAAACCTGTCAGTTGCAGAAGTAATAGTTGTAATGAATTTTGCTAGTAAGGGTGATTAAACTCTTATCTTAAGTACGTCGATTTCACTTACAACGGTGATGTTAAGTGACGTTAACATTTCGTACTCCTTTCAGTTTAGTATTTCATAAAAAGAAAACGGTATTATTATTATTTTTTTTTTATTTGTAATTTTCCTCCCTAAACACCTCAAATAAAAAAAAAGTATACTCTACTATATTCGTTTTTTCACTGTTGTTTCTGTTACCCGGGACTGTTTATCACGCAGCGGATTAATCCCACATGATGCGCTTGATAGCGACATTTGCATATCGTTGCTCTTTTGTCACCGGGTCATGGTACGGATAGAAACACGCTGTAGGAGATAGGAGAGGGAAGAGAGAAGTGTGACAGGATTCCATTTCAAAATGCGAATGCAACCGGCCGTTTATAAAATGTGCTCCCCCTGTGATTTCACCCATTCAATTTAACCCGGACGAGTAAGATTTCTGGAATTAACATGAGCTAACTGTATTCTATCTGACAAACAGTGAAACTGTACAAAATTATTAATTTATTATTTATAAATTATTAACCTTCTAATAATTACAATTAAAATTAAACGTATGAACGATACACATATTCGTTAAAAAAAACAATAATATTTAAAATTACACAATAAATAAATCAAACTTACAATTTCGATATTTGGTTTTACAAACAGTTTAATAATTTAATAATTATTACTTATTGACTTAAAAGAAACAAAAAAATTTAGTAACAGCAGTTTACAAAACCTACATATTCTTTTTTTATAAAATACATGCTCTGTTTCGAAAATTTCACAACTAATAATTGAAAAATTTTGTTTTAATCTAAAAAAAAATAAAAGTTTTTAAAACTTTTAGAATTTTGCACTTGATTTTTCCTCCGAAAAACAAAAATATAATTCTTTAACAATTTTTACAAGAAAAACCTCTAATTTATGAACAAAAAATTGTTCTACATTAACCATATTCCTTATCTATATTAACCAAAAAATTCATTCGAAGTGATTTATCTTGAAAATGTTTAATCGGTACCAACCAGCTACATCATATTTTTGTTTTTATATCAATTATTATTGAATACTTACATTCTAGTAATAAGTAAAACTATTAGGGACAAAACCTACTATTTCATTCTAATTATTTATTCTTCTGTTAACATATAAAACTAAAGGTATTTAATAATATTTCGCTTTTTTGGGGATGATAAATAAACCCATTGGATTTGAAATGAAGAAATTAACTTTGTAGCGTATGAAAATGTCTACGCTGATCAAAACTTAAACCCTAAACGTTAAGAATGCAAGGTAGAAATGCTACTACCTCTTCATCATGAAGGTTTATGAAAAGATATATATGATAATGAATATTCACAATACCAGTTATGTTTTTTTTTGTGAACATGTTTATTAATGTACTAACATTCAGTAGTTAAAATAAAGTTACATTGCCAATAATATAAAAGAAATGTCAAACTAAAAGTTACGAATAAATTACTTTTGAAACAACCTTTTAAAAATTAAAAGCCAAATTATATACTAAAATCAATGGTTAATAGAAGAAATTTTGTTGTTTCTTTTTTTCAATTTACGTTTTATGAAGATAAATATATAACCAGTTCAAAAAATTAATTTTCTTTATTATGTTATAGGTGTAATTAAAAACAAATCAAAAGAAATCAGTAGATTAATGATGTCATAGTTATGTGATTATGATCAGAATTATAAAAGGAAGCTTCACAATTTAAATGCTACAATCAACTTATTTTCTCAGTGTAATTAGAAATAGAAGTACACACTTAGGTAATCATAAAATCTTATCAAGGTAAGTTCTATCTTTGGAGAGCAAATTTTTCTTTAAAACACCTACAATACAGGCCAAATAATGATTCATATATTAGAAATAATTAATATATAAAACTTAATTATTTATTTTTTTTATAAATTAATACATCACTACAAAAGCTTACAGATAAGCTTGTATATAAGAATACGAAAATAGAACTTTGTAGCGTATGAATAATCAGAAGCAGGATTCGAACCTGGAACCCCGAGATGAAAGGTTGAGACGCTACCACTTTATGGTAAAAAAACACGCTACCAACAAATTATGATACAAAAAAAATCTCCCTCAAATCGTCATTTTAATAAAATAATTGTGAAATTAAATCATATCACTTACCAAACAGTAATATAACCTTTAGAACGTGGTTTAATATTGTAAGAATATAATTATTACACTACTTTATTGTCTAATAAATTTTCTAGAAAATATTTAGAAGACGCATTTTGATTAGGTTGATTATTTTTAATTAAATTAATTTGTTTAGTACTGAAGATTATGAAATAAAAAGAGAAAACGTTTTAAAAAAAAATTCAATTTATCTATTAGGATTAGGAGATATGTTTAAAACTTTATTTTGCAATTCGTGTTTTTACACTGACATTACCGAACTGTCCTTGAAATTTTTGAATTATAAAACACGCTGTTGTTTCCATAATTACCTCAAATTTGCCAAATGCAAATACTTCTCTTTTCACCTTTAGAAAACCAGACCTATTGATTTCCTACAAGTTCTATAATGAGATTTCTAGCACATTAAAAACCAAATTGGCATGATTCGTTTTTATTAAATTAATAAGATAAATACTGGAAATAACTAGGAAAAAATCTGAGGAAGAATTATAGCTCGTTATATATATTTATACAGTATACATAGCTATGATATACAAGTTTTTTCTAAATCATAGAAAATAATTGATTCTGTTGTGTTTTAATTCTGTGATTCTTCCGTAACAAAAAAGCTTGACTTAACCATAAGACAGAAAAAATATTATTTAGATTTTTTTTTGTCTTCAGTCATTTGACTGGTTTGATGCAGCTGTCTAAGATTCCCTATCTAGTGCTAGTCGTTTCATTTCAGTATACCCCCTACATCCTACTTCCCTAACAATTTGTTTTACATATTCCAAACGTGGCCTGCCTACACAATTGTTTCCTTCTACCTGTCCTTCCAATATTAAAGCGACTATTCCAGGATGCCTTAGTATGTGGCCTATAAGTCTGTCTCTTCTTTTAATTATATTTAGATTTAAAAAATAAAACAAAATCCCACAAAAAAAATTATTTTTACACGAAAGTGATTAAATAATATTTTTCAGCTATTCAAAAAGTAAATCAGTTTATGGTTTCCTAATACGCATATTATAATTGATAAAGAAATACGTTCTAGCAATTTATAATGATTAGAATAGTTACAAAAAAAAAAAAAAATTTATTCGTGCAAAAAAAAATCGAGTCTTTTTTTTTACTGAGTTGAATGCATTTTACACACAAATACTTATATCTTACTTATATTCCTTATTCATGGTTTATGTTTATAAATTATATATTAATATTTCTACTGCAAATACAACTTCTATACTGCCGGAATTTTACAGCATTATTATTTAGGTAATAAAGTTGAATCTAAAACAACTTAATTTTCCACATTCGGATAAATCTAGAGCCTCACACAACTTCTTACTATCTATCTTTATATGTATATATATTTTCACATTTGTATAATTTAGAGTTGTAATGTTTTTGGGGTATTGAGACGGTAAGAGGGGTGGAGTGAATTAGGGGGAATAAGGAAGAAAGCCATGATGGACGAAGCCTTTTAAAAAGCACTCGGCAGGCAGTTGGTGCATAGAGGTTAGAAACGAGTGAGCTTCTCTAATGCTGCCATTAATCCTAGCTGCCGCTACTGGAGAAACCTACAACCACTATTCCCTTCCAGAAACTCATCCCAGATATCTCGCGCGCTGTCTTTCCCATTCTACCCTTCTTCATCTTATTTTATCCTTGCTGATCTTTCCTCCTACCATCTTAACCGAACCACAAGTACCACTAAGACAACCGCTACTGCCAAGACTCGTACCGCTGATCATGCAAAACGCCATTATGGTCGTACAATATTTATGATTCAAAACACATCAGGAAAATACGAGACTTATTCACGGGTTTAATAAAATACGTTCAAAATCATTTAATTTTTAGTAAAAGAAAGAGTATTTAAGTAAATACCTGTAACTTACAAATCAAGAAAAAAGTTTTTATCAAAACATCAGCTTTAGATTTGAGGAAAGTAAATATATATTACAAATTTAAGTAAAAATCAGCCAAAGGTATTTGATTTGCTAGTCATGGTATTGCAAGCACAAAACATCCATCGGAAGATCAAAACTAGGTCTTAATTTGTGAACTCACAAAATTGGGTAAATTTCTTTCACACAATTTATTTATCAAGCTTGCCTTTTAGTTTTGTAATAAAATTTAGCTGAAATCATAACATTATGTTTTACATTTTGAGCTGTAAAACAAACATTAGCCAAACTGTGTTTATATATATATATATATATATATATATATATACATACAATATATATATATATATATATATACATACAATATATATATATATATATATATACATACAATATATATATATATATATATATGGAATGCAGAGCTCTGGGGTACGACGGGTAATAGTAATGTTAAATTAATCCAAAGATTCCAAAATAAATTCGTTTGGACCATAACAAAGGCGGCGTGGTTTGTTTGGGATAAAGAAATTCATGATTATATAGGATTACCCTCTGTTTACGAAGAGATCCAAAAATTTAGCTCGCGGTACAAACAGAAGTTAGATAAACATTTAAATTTTTTGGCAGTAAATCTACTGGACAACAGTGATGACATTAGGCGACTAAAATTTTTTCAAATGCTGGACCTGGCAGATGTAACCAAAGGAACATAGGATTGGGAACACAGAGTGAGACTGTCCACTGCATATTATCAAACTTCACTTTGATAGACTACAAATTACCGCAATTTATATTACAGACGAATATTTGTTTTATTTTTAATACTTTTATTTATTGATATTTTCATATATTGGTATTGATGACATTGTTTTTATTTTTATTTTTTTCTACCTGTGATTTGTTTCTAGTGCTGTGTTAAGTACTGAACTTAATTTGGACCGCTTATACAATACCTTTTTCAATATATGAGGTGTTGAAACTTTGTATGCTTTAATGAGAAGGGGTTTTGTCGAGGATCTCTCTTCACGTGATTATTATTAATAAAATTTACGTATGGTCCACAGTGAGATACCGATTATAAATATTAACAGATAAAAAAAAATATTATTATAAATAAATTTTCGTTCCTAAATTAATTTTACATAGTAATTTTTTTGTAAAAAAAATTAAAAAATCGTACAAATATTGATATTTCGGTTTTATTATATAGACGAATTTATGGTAGCAAAACCCTAATTTTAAGACGGAGCAATTTCATGATGTTTTCACAATCAGAAATCAAAATTATGGCAGTAAGGTAGGGTTTATTTTGTGTCATCATGATTTTTTTTTAATATCCAGAATTCATAAAATATAAAAAATTTATGAAAATCTAATTTCAACAATTTATGACGTTAATAACAGACTGAAATTTGACTAATTGAGTCACAATATTTGTAAATTTCTTAATATAATAATACGGAACTCTATCATTATATGTTAATTTTTCTATTCCCCGTAGATTATTGTCAGACTAGAATTTGCCATAACCATCTGAACCAAGTAGAAAAGCATTCATAATTGTAAATAGATTTTCAAAGTGTGATAATCGGAAATAAATATTAATCCATAACTGATAAAATTTGCTTCCTTTTCAGAAAAATGTATTATTATTATTATTATTCAAATTTTACCAATTGTTATTCTAGGTAACAATGATGTTCTGATGAATATTTCTATTACAGTATCTGTTCTCGAGCTATGAAGTAGCAAGTATTTTTACTGAAGATTAAAAATTAATACACTGTGTATACGAAGCATTATAATTCTCATTATTAATTCCGTCACTAAGACTTTTTCACTAAAAAAAAAAAATTTACAAGTTAGCAACGGTGTTAATCTTCTTTTGTCTTATCTATTTCGGTTGAAATTACAGTAAGTTTTTTTAAGATTACTGTTAGAAAATCTATCGTTAACTATTTTCTAATATTTAAATACATTTTAAATATTTGTGTATTGTTATAACACATTACAGATAGTCAAATAAAACATAATCAATGCATTAAGTTATAATTGTCTGGAATTCATTCCTCATTTTCGTAAGGAAGGTCTGGAGGAGAGCTGTAATGGAAGTCTTAAGAAGAAATGAGGGATAGAGGACTGCATGTGAAGGAGGTTAATGATTTACGTATGTAAATTAAAAAATCCAATAATGGATTTTAGTTATATTTTCAATCAGCCTTTTTGTTTTTTTGTAATCTTCTCTCTTAAAATCTATAACATAATTTACTTAGGCAGCTAATAGAATAACTGTAAGATAAACAAAAATTTCTTGAAAATTAATTGGAATGATATAATTATTCTACAAAGTTTATAACTTTTATGATTGATATTACTTTAAATTAAAATATTGAATTAATTTATCTAGGAAAATTAATTAAATATATATATATATGTATATATATATATATTATTTTTATTTCTGTATAAAAAGTGACTTATTCAATTAGATTTACTTTTCAAAAGAAAAATATGTATTATTCATAGCAGAATAGACCCTAGAGGCGTACACAACTTGAAAAACTTGAAAAGTTTTTCATAAGATTTCTTAAAGTTGCTCATTAAACTATATATATTTTGTTAACATAAAAGTTACATTAAAAAAAAAACCTTAGCATAACATATCACAAAATTTTATTAAAGATATTTTCATTACAATAAAAATTTTCAGATTTTATTCCAGTTTGTTTTTGAATTAAAAATTAGGCTATTATGTGTACATGCAAAACCACTGAAATTAATTGATGTTTTACGAAACGTAAATAACAAAGCAATCATTGTTTTTTCTCTTTAAGAAAATGAAATTGTTATTCTATTTAGAAAGTGATTTATAAAATAATATGAAAGATAATATGTGCTGAGTGAATTCGATGAGAAACATGAAATATATATATATATAAACAGAACCCTGTGCCAGACAGTATATTTCATTTGAAATGAAGTGATGCTTGTAACGTGCTAGATCAAAAATTCGATGTGGAACTTAAAGCGAGGAGAGTGCGGGCAAGTTGTTGGCGGGTTTAGAAATTCGATTATAGATTTCCCCCTATGTGCAATGTAAGCTATCGCAGACACCCTCAGCAATATTTCATAGGGCCCCACCTGAGCGCCTCAAGGAACACCCCAAGATTTCTACCGCAACTTTCTGTCTCACTCGTACCACCCCCTCAAACCCAGTACCCTCTCACTCGTTGTACCTTTCCTATTTTACTTCTCTCTTCCTGCAAGGTACTGAATTTTGCATTAACCAATGCGTTGTCATACAGTACCTCTTGTATATTGTTCTTGACAGGTAAAAGTAATTTTTTCTTTCTTCTTTTCTTTATTGTATAACAAAATATAAAACTAGCATTGTTCAACTTTCTTTTTATGAAAGAGGTCATCGGTCGAAAATAAAACAACTACAAATAACGTTGTCATTTCCCAGGATAAATATAGTGTAAAAAATGTCACGCTACTAGTATGATTTGAAAATATTACAACACGTGCCAACCAATAAAAAATTTAGCGTAAGAAATATAATCTAAAAAATTTGTTTAATAAATTGAAATAATAAAAAGACAAAAAACTGGAGAAGAAAGTTTAAAACATATCCGATATGTGTATAAAATTATTGTACTAGTAACGATTTCTTTATGTGTACATACACTAAAGTTTACTTAGCTTTCTATTCAGATTTTGAACATTTATCGGTTTTAATAAAATATTCCGATTGATTTGGTTTTGATTCTGAATTTTTACTTTTGAACTTAGAATGTACAGCATTTTAAAAAATATACCATGAGCGCCACACCTTTGTAATCATAGATTATTTGTGTTTTTCTCACTTAAATAGTAAAAATTAAATATAGATTAGTAAAAATTAAATATATATGTAGAACATTCAATAAATATAACTTGCGCAATATTTAAAATAAATATTAATGAAAAAAAAAGAATAAATTTTCCTTTTTACTGGTTACTGGTGTACACGTAAATGACTAAAAAAACTGACCGCGATCGTGATTATTTAATAAACATCTACTACAGGGTAAATAAAATATTTATTATCAGATACATGAAACTTGAAAAACATATAAAATTTGTCAGTCAGGTTGTTTAAATAAATAATTTTAATGACGATCAAGAATAAAAAAAATATTATTTAAAGCTTTTTTAAATATTTTTGTATACAATTATTAAGGTAGGGAAATAATTTTAAAAAATGTACCTTCACTGGGTGAAATCTCCTTACAAACGGTTGGATATTAAGACAGTTGTTTGGGTCTTGGTTTTTATTTTTAATTTTCTATTCAGTATTTTTGTTATTACGCCGCTCTGAAGGTTGTAAGAAATGTGATGTTACCTTGCTGCTGATTGAGGATAATTCTTGAAGGGAAGTGAAGCTTTGGCTGTAAATAACAAAAAAACTACATTGATGTACCCAATGTTATTCATAGGATAAAAAACGGTTAGGTATCTTATTCTTTGAAATTATTTTTTTCAAATTGACGATATTATCAATGTATAAGTTTTTTATTTTTTTTTATTTCATTAGGAAACTTTCCATCAGTTCGTTTTCAACGGTAATCACTCCATCATTGAACAGAAAAACAGGATTATTCGTTTTGTCACCAACTGCTTGAAGGAGAAAAAATTCACGAAAAAAGTCACATCAGAGTATCGTGGCAGCAGTCTCTGCCCATTCTAGCTAGCACCTTTCTGGGGCTTTCCCATCGGGGTCTCCTCCTCAGCTTCATCGAGACACACCGACTCCCTCTTCCGGTATGCCCTTCCGCTGAGGAGCTACCCTGCCCGTCACTACTCTACCAGCTCCAAATGTACATTTCGCACATCCTTCGCTTCGCGAGCCACTCATACCTTGAGGTTTCTCTATGCCATCATCGGGGAGTCCTGACACCCCACTCTTGAAATCACCCTAGGCATATAACCTGCCTTCCTGGCCCTAAACGTTGCCATGTGTTGTTTCCATTTTTTTTTTAACAACACGCAGACTCCTACACAATCTTCACGTCAGGGTGCCCCTCATCCAAGCATACACCGTTACCGCTCGCAATGTACCACGGGACCATCGCCACTCTTACAATTCACCAGGCTGCACATTCAATCTTTCCCAGAGACCGAAACACCATCCAGTATTAAATACTCACCTTTATGCCACACTGGTGTTGCCCCCAGTCTTTAGTAACTCGGTAGTCTCCGTCACTGTGTCGATGAGAAACTGTAGCCCCGTACACAAAGTAATACAAAACATTAAAAAGAAAAGAATAAACAATATTATCATCAACTACAATAGAAGAGAAATCACACATTTATCAGGATAGTCTCAATGATCCTTGTCCTCAGAAACCAAACATGGATATTTACAAAAAAAATAATCATATAACAAACTGCTCTTTAACCAAGGAAATACAAAGTAAGAACGCACAGCATTATCATTGAGCACAATAGACACACTAATAACAATTTTATCTGAACAGCTCCATTGACCCTCGCCCAGACACAGAAAACCTATAGACCCAACCTACATTCCCATTAAAAATATTAACAAGTCCAATCAAAAGAAATACACAATATTATTATCCAATACAAAAAACACAGAAATGATGAAATTATCAGAAGAATCTCAGTACAAAAAAGAACAAATAAATATTACTCAGCACCATCGAGCATCGCATGGCTACTTTCTCTTCTTCGGGCGTGCGACGGGTTCAGTCCTTAGGCTCGTAATGCCGCCTCCCTGAGCCTACCCGCCTCTTCCTTGGTCCTCCGGATCTTTCCCACCATCCTCTCCACATTCGATAAGGTCTGGCTGCCTGGTATGCTATAAAATTACCTCAACCCTTTAATTTAATACTGCGTACTTGGATGGACGCTTCTCCAAGATTAAATACAAAATATCAAAAATTCTTAAAATTAAATAATTCTTAAAATTATTAAATATCAAAATTCTTTAGCACTTCTTCTGGTGTTCCTCAGGGCTCACTGTTGAGACCTATCCTCAACACCTCTACTCCATCTTCACTGAGGGACCTTCCAACTGGAAGGTAGTAGTGATATTGTTTGTAACTACAGACAATACCACTACTCGATTATGCCCCGACTATGTTTTAATACCTTCTAGCTGATAATGAAATGGAAATAAAAGGTATTTAAGAGAAATCGACACGAATGACATTCGCGATGAGAAGAGGTGACTGCGTAGGAATCCCTTTAGATGGAGGTTACATCCTGCGAGCTAAATATGTACGGTATTTAGATATTTACCAAGATCGTTGTCTAACTTGTTAGGTTCACATTAAAGAAAAAAGGAAAAGCTAGATATTAAATTTAAAAACTATACTGATTATTCGGTAAAAAATCCAACTACCTATGGAACAAGCTACGTTTGTAGAAAGTGATTCTAAAACCAGTTTGGATATATGGACTCCAACTCTGGTACGACAAGTACCAGCAACATAGTTATTATTCTGCGTTTCCAGAAAAACTTGCTAGATGAATTACACAGGGAGCATGGTTAACGAAACAGCGCCTGGCATGGCGTACAAACAACTAAATTAACGAGTACATTTAGTTACAATGCATTCAAGGAGAATTCGATCGATCTGAAAGTACAAAATAAGACTTAATGTCCGCGTAAATTGTCTAGCTGGTAACCTCTTAAACAATGAAGATATAAGATGATTAAAGCGGGTACTTTGTTGGACCTAAGAACCTAATAGTGATCCTCAGAATGTCGCCTCTCTCCTTAAATTGGGCGTAATCAAAGTATTTATATTTATGATCATTTAATATTTACTATATTATTAACGGTTTTTAATGCTAGTTGTTCCTATTTCTATTTTTTATTTATTTTTTATTATATCATGAAGATGACGGATATCGACTGCTTCAGTCATTTTGGCGAATGAGAATGAACATTTTTAGCATATGGAAAATTCCATGCCTGACCGGGATTCGAACCCAGGACCTCCGGATGAAAGGCTGAGACGCTACCACTCCACCACAGAGTCTTTTAACGTTATGGTTTTATTCGTAGTACTTGGACATTTTTATGACTTCCAATTCATTGCTGGTTGGACTTTATCAATGGTTATGTTACCTTCGATTTATTGTTGATGTCTAGAACGAAATTAATTAAAGTTTTTCAAGAGAAACTACTTTATAACATGTTTATTGCGATAAAATCTATTTATGGTTTCTAATCTAAAAACCGATTGTAAATATAGTTCAAGGTAAAAAAAAATTAAGAAACCTTTTGCATATTTTTGCTGTCAATTTGAATTAATTTATCAAATGATTTCTTAATCATTTTTAAGAAATCATTTGATTATGATAATCAGTTTTCTGCAAATATTATAAATCTTAAATATATATATATATATATATATATATATATTTTTTATACGTACTTTTATATACTTGTGTATATATAAATTTAATATATCACTGAATATTTGTTGGTTACTTGGTACTTAAATGTTGATCATTCACTTTTTGAAATAATCAGTCTTATAGTCCATTGTATTCACTTCTCATACGAAAGATGTATCTGATTTTTTATGAAATTTATTAAAAAAGTTTACTACGGCTCAACACTTCATCAAAAGATTCAAAGATTCATTAATCGTTTAAAGTATTGAATTGAAGCAGATTATAAATTTTATATTGAATCTCCACATTTCTCAAACAAGATTTTCAAGAATTTCTTTAAAGATGTGTAATAGAACTATAAGGAAAGACAAAGGGTTTATTAGTTATAATAATTGTCCATTTTCTGTATTTGTCAGATACTTTTTAATGACGCTATTTCTTGAATAGAACATCCAATCCATATAACGTATTTTCTTAATAGGTGTCAATTTTATTTGGTTTTAATAATGGAATTATTTTAGAACTGATTTATCTGAATCAATATAACAGTGATTAGATATAGTTTTTTGTTGGCTTATTTTTGATGATGTAATTAAATTTTCGGTAACCTAAAACTAAATTCAAGAAAACTATTTAAATATTAAAATTAGACAAGTACTTAGAAAATGCACTCAATAAAACAATAAATAGGGGGAATTAAATTAAATCAGCAATTGCGACTCCCTCGGGAGAAGGGGACGCATTGCTCCCTCCAAAGAGTTAGTGCCCCGTTGTGGCGTGTTCCTGCTAGCCTGTGAAGCGTTAGCACCGAAAGGACTTCAGTGGACGGTCTGAAGGGGCATCACGTCGGGAAGACAGGTTTCAAAAGCCTAGCCTCCCGGCCAATAAAATGGGTTCGAGAACGCTGGTTAACAACGGATTGGAATGCAATTAAATCCTTCCTTAAAATTTATAATATAAAATAACAGAAAACTTCTAATTTAGACCCGTCATTAAAAAATAACCCTTAAACACGCCCGATTCTAGGAATCATCCAGCAGCAAGGGACTCTGTCCAGGTTCTGCGATTTGTAGGGAGTATTTGTGAAACTCCCGCCAACTTTGTATCCCATTCCATAAATGGGGGCTAAAATTTGTAAAATTTTAATAATACTCAGAACAGATTTTCTATTCGCAGAATATTTTTGATGACAAAATTAAAAACTTTAGATTTGAAATAGTACAATAAAGTGTAACAATGAACGTATAGATGTTTGTCACATTTATTTAATATCAGACTATTTTAATATGATAATGCAATGTTCGTTGAAACATTGTTCTGGTATTGCAAGAAACCATAACAAACTTAAATAACTAATAATGAAGCGAAATAAAGCATTAACAACTCAGTTTTGAATAGAGATAAAGCAACGACGACAATAATAACAGTTTCTTGAATAATCATACAATCTTACAATCGTTGATAATGAACATTAAAGAACTGATATCTTAACTCATCATAACTGTATAATGAATGAACACCATAATATAAGTTCTCTAAAATGTGACTCCTAGAATTAATGAACATCATTATATTTATGTTACTCTTATCGGAACATTTCACATTATTAATAAAATATTAATCTTTCTAATTCATAAAACAGGAATTAAAACACAGATCTTTAAAGTATAATTTTTAAAAATACCTAAACACTGAACAAAAAGGTACAAGAACGATGTAACAAATTAAACAAGTTTTATATGAATAAATATATAGATAAGCATATTGAAGATATCTTTGAAAGAACTGGCAATTACATAAACAACATTTTAAAAGATAGTGCGATTAATTGCCTAGAAAAATAAAAATATTCAACAAAAATTTAATTAAATATACAATAAAAAATTTAATTAAATATATTCACCTAATTTAAAAACATATTTAATTTTCACCTTTACAAAAATTCTAATATTTAAATTGTGTAGAATTTTTACAGGTGTTAAAATTGTAAAACTAGTCTTGAATCTCAACAAGGTAATAACAATTAATTCATATTAACCATTAAAATAATAATAAAAAATAAACTTGAAGATGATTTAATAAATTTGAAACCTATAAGAAGTTGAAGATTTATTATTATTAAGAAAAAAGTAAAACCGACTTCTTAAACAATTAAAAATGCATATTGTTAAAAAATTAATTATATAAAAAATAAATTAAATCTTTAAGTTTTCATGAACAAGATATCAAATTTTTCCCACAGTTTAAATAACTACACGTACTTAAATTGAGAAGAAAATTAATAACTTTATAATTATTGTATTACTACGGATGAATTCACTATTTACAAATTATTTTACGTTATCAGAATCTTATGATTTTCTGCATTCTTTTATTTAATAATTAATATATTTCTAATCATTAGCTAATTGTTTAAAAAAAAAGTATAACTTACACCCAATATTTTAAATCTAGTTGTATCATCTCGTATAAGAAAAATACAAATTTCCTGACAAACAGTAACCTAACGTAATAATGTTTTAGAAAATATTTATTCAAAACCTTAAGAAAATAAAGTAAAGTTCGTTAGGAAGGAAGTGAAGTAAAGGAAGTATAAAGGATCGTTAAAAATTTTGGTTTTCAGATTTCAACGGAAATATCCATTTTGATTAGTTTAGCACTCTAAACTATTCAAAATGGGAAAACTTATTTTCCTATAGAAACAACTCACAAAGAAGTTAATTAAAATAGGAAATATTAAATTTATCAAATTAAAAAATTTAATAATTATTGTATTTGAAGTATGATGTTTCGGACAAATATTCTGTTTAACACAGAAAGCCGCAATAAAATCCGCATTAAAATTTTACAAAATTCGAGTTGTATTTATAAGTTAACAAATAAACCGGCATAAAGGATAGTAGTAGACAAAGAGAAAAGGATACATGTAAATAAGAAGAAAGACAAAGTAACAGGAAAGGTGGGAAAATATAATTTAAGACATGTGATTAAAAATCTATTTCCATTCATAACAAAGAAATGCATTTTTTTTTGATTAATTTTTAGCACATACATAACTATTGAAAGAGTTGTAGGGTGTAGGAAACGTGTTCACGGTAATACGTTTCTCTGGAATTTTCTCTTGCTATTCTTATTAGTAGGCAGTGTAGAAAGTCGAGTTGAAAAATATGAGGTCGGCAAAATTTTTGTCCAGAGCAAATACGATACAACAAAATTGGTAGGGGTGCTGAAAGTAACTCAACACTAAGATTACGTGTCCTGCAATCCATATGTAACTTTGTCGATGTCACCATAGTTACATTTTCTCTTAAGGCGATCACCTAGAAATTTTTATTTTAACTGTTCATTCCACATCGTCCTAGTTCATTTATTTCTATTTCACCTAAAACAGACCCTATGGTTTTACAATAATATAATTTAATGTATATCCATTGATATCATAAATTAAATCCACGTTGGCGCCTTATCTTTTCGTGCCAGTCATGAAATATCGAAATACGCGTATAATTTTTATTTTCTTTCTATGTCTGCATTTCTGCAACAGAGCTAATGGTTTTATATGTTTTTATTATCAAGTGCTTTCTTCACACTATCTTACTAGAATATTACCAGCGTAAAATAATACTGCTTAAAATAATTAAGTTTTAATTTTTGAAAAATTTCGTAATTTCAAGTATTATTAAAAAAACTATTTTAAAGTATCAATAATATGAATATTAAATCCATAGAGCATTTAACATCAAGATAACAAATCGATAGGAAAATTACGATTGAATAAAAATAATTTTAAGTTTTTTATTACAGTATCGCTGGGGTGCAGTGGCGTGCGATTAAATCGTAATTTAATACGATCATATATTAAAATAGCTTCTATAGTTTAGCTAATATGAGAATAAATATAATCTGAGCTTTATGGTTTTATGATTAATAAAAATCCCCTACTGCACGCCAAATTACGCTTCTTTTTTTCTAAGTTGTGTTCATCTCATTTTAAAAATAAAAAACAAAAAAAAATTTCTAACCCTCTTTATCTGTTATATGAATGTTCTAACGTTCAGAACTTTGATACAATTTCAGGCTTTCTTGGTTAATATAGTAGTGGATGGCCATTTATCTTCTCATTTTTTTACATTATTTCTGCCACTGTTTTGCTTTTAAAAAAAAAGTTGACAACAAAGTTCTACTTTCCTGGCATTAGTATTTTATTTATATAAATTTAAAAAAAAAGAAATTTTTAAAATCTGATCGCCCCCCTCACTATTGCCTCCAAAGTATTTTTTTGATTACTTGCACTGCTCCAAAAGGAAAACATAAAAAAACTAAAAAAAATATGCAATAAATAATTACATACCATTTTTTGGGAAAGGGGAATTTTGAGGCAAATCTAAAAAAAATGGTAAGATAAACGTGCACTTATGCAATGTGCTTAATATAAAATGGGATTATGTTTGCAAAATTTTTAGAAAATTGTTCTTAAAGAAACTATCTAACCCACCTCCTGGAGATATTGATCCCAACAATTTTACCAAAATATTTCCTCTTTTAGACGAGTCTGTAAAAATATTCATCAAAGTTGTTTATTCAGTAAAAGTTTATTAAGCGTCCAAACACGTATATACGTACCTAGGTAATACGTAGGACAATATACGTCCTACGTATACGTAGGACAATAACTCCCCCAATTTTATTATTTTTTGGGGTCATTAGGTCATAAAACGTCGAGAAATGAAAAATACCCATCCATATTTATTGAGTGATTGCCATACTTTCTTGCAAACTCTAGAGCTATGATGCCAGGAAATGTAAAATATGAGCTAAGTTGTTTTAATTTTATAATAAAGAAATAATACCTTTTACTTTACGGCAAATTACGCCTCTTTTTTACAAACTTATGTTTTCAATATCTCATTTCAGAAATAAAAATCATAAAAATATATACCTTTTCGCCCGCTTTAACTCGTTATCTTAACTTAAATACGATTTTAGATTACATTGGTTAATACACATTTACATGTACATGGATGGATATTATTTATCTTGTCATTTTTTTACATTACTTCACTTTTACGCCTTTACAAAAAGGACACCTACTGTATTAAAACCTTTTTACTTCATTTTACGAAGTAAAGGAAGTATTGTGATCGCGAAAATTTTCGGTTTCCAAATTTCAACGGATATATCCATTTTGACCATTCCTGAATCCATTTTCACTAGTTTCAGCGTGACATCTGTATGTATGTATGTATGTACGTGTATATATGTACACACATACATACATATATATATATATATATATATATATATATATGATATACATAATTCAAAAACGATTAGCTGTAAGATGTTGAAATTTTGGATTTAGGATTGTTGTAACATCTAGTTGTGCACCTCCCATTTTGATTGCAATTGACTGAACCAAAACTGTCCAAAAAAAATTCAAAATCCCAAAACTTTAGATTTTGGACTTTTTTAACTGCTGTAATAAGCCCTAATTGAGAGCATTAACGACATATAATTGGTACTTATTTTCAATGGTGTCAGAATTGTAGCTAAATAAAAATTTAATTAATGAAATATTTGGATCTTAGGGGAAGGCACATCGGTTTGAATCAGACTTCATCTCCTTGTTTTTTTACTTTTTTTTTAAATTTATATATATTGATTTATTAATAACTATTAACCTCTAGTTGTAAAAAAAAAATTACGATTAATTATAATTCAGTAATATTAAAATAAAAAAATTAAATATATCAGAAGTTTTTAATGAAATAAAATTTTATGTACTTTTCATTAAAAAAAATATATATTTATAAATTTAATTTAATAGGCGGCGTACAAGGAAGTCAGGTGTTGCTCACGTCAGAAGGCACATCGTTTTAAATCCGACTTGATTTCCGACTTTTTTTTTAATTTAAATATATTGATTTATTAATAATTATTAACGTGTGATTGTAAAAACAATCTTACAAATACTAATTCAACAATAAAAAAAAACATATGAAATAAATCATAAGTTATTAGTGAAATAAAATTTTATATTCATTTAAAAATGTGTATATGTAATTTAATAGGCGTACAAGAAAGTCATATGGTGTTCACATCAGATTAATTTCACTGTAATAAGCAGTTTTACAATAGAAATTAAAAATATTAGTCGTAAAATTTATATCAAACTAAAAAAATGAAACATTAAATTTTTAAAATTAATCCACAGATTGTTCATGAGAAGATAATTAACTATATATCGGTAAAACAATAAACTTAGCTTGAAAACGTTTCTACAATTAAGCAGTATGTGTTTAACAGTAATCCACAGAATTTTTATCATTAGGCAGTGAACATATTTCATTTCAAAATAGATTATTCACTTGATTGAACGTAATTAAATGATTCACCTTTTACAACTTCAGATCAAATTGCTCTTCTTATACTGTTTATTCATTGGAAGAATAGTATTTTTATAGTACCTGTAGATGGTACCAATATTTTAAGGTTTAAACGAGGTGAAAATTTAAAAGTCCGTAATTATATGCATATTATCAAGTTTTTCTATATTTTTGAAAAAAAATAAAAAATAAAATTAACGAATAGTTTTCTTCTTTTTTTTATGTAAAACGAGTTCTTAATTAAAACGTGATATAAACATGTTATTTACAGCGTTTATTTTTTAACTTTAATTATAACAACATCCTCTTCATTCTTTGAGCAAGAGGTTTGTCTGGTTGCGTGCGTGACATATTCTCATGAATTATACGGCATTCAATGAGGTCCATGAGTATACATAACTGGAGTATATCTCAGAAATGAAAGGATAATGATTATTCTAGTATTACTCCCCCTTGTTTGTAACTTTTCTGTTTTATTTTTTATTTTTTTTGCCTATTTAGAAATAAGATACATGTTCATCGTAATTTGTGTAATGATATAAATGATGGTAATCATTATAAAGTCATTATAAATGACTGGTGTAATAACCCGTAAGTCACCATTTAGGGTTGTTTGGTGAAATTTTAGACGGAGGTCCCTAGGTACACATCACCCTTATTTGTGATGTGTCAGTACATGAAGTTTTGTTCACCGGCCTAGTATGCGTTGGTAATTAGAACCCAAGTATAAAGAAGCAAATAAATTTAAAAACCACGCTTTCAATTTTAATTTCGTATATTTTTATTAATTAAACTGCAGGCTACTCCGTAATTTTCACACGAATAAAAAACATAGAAATATAAAATTCAAAAGGTAAAAAAAAAAGGTTCTGCTCTTTTTATTTTCATACACAGCCTATACGAAGACTAATGTAAGTGACTCTTACAGTTAGTTGAACTCATTTTACATTACCTGGTTCTGTAATTATGTAGCGGTACTAAATATGCTGTACTTTACAGTAGCTTCTGTTGAAAAAGAATTCTGATCACATGGTTGGCGTCTTCCCCTCTAATTAACTTTCCCAAATGTAACCCTGTTCTATTTGTTTCTACCCTTACTTGTTCTTGCAGTATATACGAGAGATCAGACCTTCACCTCCTGACTTCATCTGTTATAAGCTAACCCGCCCTTCTAACCCCCTTCCGTAACCGACAACCACCCTCTACGACCACGTGTAGATTCGTTCAACAGAAGCTAATTCTCTCTCTTTCTCACTTACTGTGTCTCTCTCGTTCTGGATATATATTTCTCTCTGTTTTCCATTCCTTTTCTCACCGTCTAACTCTAATTACAGCAATTCTAATTTAAATTCCCGCTCACAATTAAAAATACTTTAATTAGATTTAAGATGAAGTACCAGTAATGATAAAATTATAGCTGTTTTGTTTAATGAAACTACCCGAAATATTTCTAATGTAAATGTAGCTGAGTATAATTATGTAGGTTACAAATATATAGCTGTGGTTTTGAATACAGTTGGCTATAATAACAATGAATACATTGCCTACTGCAGTAGTAATTTAAACCAAACATTTATTAATCAGGTAGGCAATATTAGATTACCGGTTATAAAACTTGTTCCAAGCTTTTTATTAATTTGATATTCACTTTTATATATAATAATTTCAATATTATAGTCAACTAATACGAATCAATCAATGAAATTTAAAATAAACATAATCTAAATATAATTTTTTCAATATAATAATTAGGAAAAAATATGCTGTACATCATCGTATAGAAAAATAAAAAAAAAAATATTCAATTATAAATAAACTTCTTTTGCTACTTATTTTTTAAAATAGTGTTTATCCCAAAAAAGGTTTAAGGAACATTAGATTAAATCCCATAAAATTTTCAAATATTTTATTAAAAAATTTGAAACTTCATCAGTCGAATTTTTTTTTTGTATTGATTTTTACTTCCTTGTACGAAATAAAGGAAGTATTGGGATCGCGAAAAATTTCAATTTCCAGATTTAAACGGAAATATTCAATTTGACCATCCCTGCATCCTTTGACTAGTTTCGGCGTGACGTCTGTACGTACGTATGTATCTAGTATAACTCAAAAAAATTTAGCCGTAGGATGTTGAAATTTTGGATTTAGGACTGTTATCACATCTAGTTGTGGACCTCCCCTTTTGATTACAATCGACTAAACAAAAAATGTCAAAAAAGCCCAAAATTAAAAAAAAACTGTTTTTTGTACTTTTTCTGAACTGCAGTAATAAGCCCTTATTGAGAGCTTTTCAACGATACCCACAGCTATAGCTAAAAAAAAAAATAATGAAACATTTGGATCTTATGGGAAGGCACATCGGTTCGAAACAGACATCATATTTTTTTTTTTAATTTAAATATATTGATTTATTAATAGTTATTAACCTCTCATTGAAAAAAAAAAATTATGATAAATAATAATTGAATAACAGAAGAAAAAATATCAAAAGTTTTTAATGAAATAAAATTCTATGTACTTTCATTTTTTTTAATGTGTAAATGTAAATTAATAGGCGAAAAAGGAAGTCATATTTTGTCCACATCAGTATTTTTTATTTTATTTCGCCTTTGAAAGTGAAAATCGTAGTCTTGAAGAAATATCTTAAAATTTTTGTAAAGTTTTATGGCATATTTCCATATTGGTAAAAATAAACTCTGTTTTCCTTTAGTAACATAGTCTGTAATTGATTTTAGTCTTTTGTATAAAATATCAATTTATCCCTAACAAATTTACGAAATATTACTTTATTTCAGCAATATCTAACCAAAAAATACTAGGTTAATTTGGCTTATTAGTTTGCTACTAACCGAATGCTAACAGTAATGCCTATAGTGGTAGTATAAATTTGTTCTGAAAAAATTAAACAGTTGGTGTAACGATTTATATTAAATAAATTAGTTAATATTATAATTATTATATCCTATTCACAGGAGTTTATACATCAGTTTATATCCAGTGATAATATCACTGATATATCAGGTTTTGTTCAGTGATAAAATTTGCATGCAACAGATATTTGATATCCAACCCACCGGGTTGATCTAGTGGCAAACGAGTCTTCCCAAATCAGCTGATTTGGAAGTCGAGAGGTCCAGTGTTCTAGTAAAGGAAGTCCTAGTAAAGGTAGTTATTTTTATACGGATTTGAATATTCGATCGTGGATAACGTTTTTCTTTAGTGGTTGTGTTTCAATTAACCACACTTTTCAGGAATGGTCGAACTGAGACTGTATAAGACTACTTTTCATTTATACTCATACATATCATCCTCATTCATACTCTGAAGTAATACCTGAACGGTAATTCCCGGAGGCTAAACAGAAACAAGAAAAGAAAATACTTCTTTTCCGTACGAAAAAAAGAAGCTATTTTTTATTGTTGAAAATGTATTAAATTTGTTGAAAAAAAAAATGTGTTTAAAATCTTTAATTAAATTAATGAGAACTCATTAATTCGCGAATCATTCTACGTGTTTAGAATTACAGCCTTTTAGATGGATATTTATAGCACCTCTGGCAATCCCAGGTTGTTTAGTCTTTCTAAAACTTCCTTTGGCACGAGTCCAAAGACTCGTACAACACTAATGGCACTAAGATTACTGACAACATATTCCAAACGCTTGACCTCAGCAGCTAGTTGTCTGTATTTCTCTTTCTTTTCTTCAACTGTTTAAATAACGTGTTTGTTGTTCTTAAAGATTGCGATATCTAAAGGTATGTACATCATAAAAACAGTACTTATAGTTGTTATCTGAACGAGGGACGGGTAAATAAATATTCTGCACGATTCTTAGCGTATAAACAACAACGCTACAAACAGCACGAAGAGGTGACCGTACTTCGTTTCTCAATTTTTTTTGTTTTATATTTTATGTTATTTAGCTAGGTATGCGGAGGCAGATGTAGGCAGTCGCATCACACACACAGAAACAGTGGGAAAAGATGGTCGTGCCGTACACCGTCGCACATTTCAAACTTTCTTTCTCGCTAAATAAAAAGAAGAGAAAGTTACTTGCTAAAGTTAAAAGAAAAAGTCTTTTATAGTAGAAAATTTAATTTAAAATTTACAAGTGGTCTTGGAAATTTTATTTGATCAACGGTTTGGCCGTAGTGAAGCTGAGTATCGGCAAGGAACATAATTCGGTAGACTGCAGGCCATTAAAATGTCTAAAATCGTGAAACTGAAATATTTCGTAACGTTAATAGTCTATTTTCTTTCTAGTTATAAAAATTATGTCTATATTAATTTCAGCTCAATTGGCTTAGTAACGTTTTATGTATATATGTATATATATACATAGGAGTGTTCCCGGACGTATTTCCGAACTTCAGGAACTAATTCAAGACACAAAAATGAGCAAAAAGTTATATCAACATAAGTTCTATTTTGCTTAGTTTTCCTTCCAGACGCCATTTGTGATTTTCAACAAAAAAAGAAAGCAATTTTAACGCTCAGATTAATAGTAGAAGAAAAATTAAAGATAAACAAACCAACATACATGGAATAAAATGTTCAGCATTTAAAAAAATTTAGGGATCAAGTATACAGATAGAAGAACAATTCCTAACATTTACAGGAACCAAACAGCATCAGTTATAATTGAAGAACATAAGAAAGAAGCCGTAATAAAAAGGAGTCCGAAAAGGATGTTTCCTTTCCCCGTTACTTTTTAATCATTACATAGAACTAGCAATTAATGATGGTAAAAAACAATCTAGATCCAGAGTACCAATGCAAGGTGAAAAGACAAAGATGCTACGATTTACTGATGATATAGTAATTCTAGAGAGTAAAAAACTTCAGAAAAAAACAATGAATGGCATGGATGAAGTCCTACGCAAGAACTACCGCATGAAAATGAACAAGAACCAAACAAAAGTAATGAAATGTATCATAAATAATGAAGATTAACCACTGAATGTAAAAATATGAAGAGAAAAAGAATATGTTGGTAGAAGAGTAAAGATTAACGAAGCAG
This sequence comes from Lycorma delicatula, assembly GCF_047948215.1. Classification (NCBI taxonomy): domain Eukaryota; kingdom Metazoa; phylum Arthropoda; class Insecta; order Hemiptera; family Fulgoridae; genus Lycorma; species Lycorma delicatula. The sequence goes on along the minus strand of NC_134459.1, from coordinate 73,720,840 downwards.
GAGCGATATAAAATGCCGAATAGCACAGGTGAAGCGAGACCTTCAGTAAGAAATATAATTTGTTTACATCAAAAATTAATTTAAACGTAAGGAAATCATTTCTGGAAGTACATATTTGGAGTGTAGCTTTATATGGAAGTGAAACTTGGACGATCGGAGTACCTGAGAAAAAAAGATTAGAAACTTTTGAAATATGGTGCTATAGGAGAATGTTAAAAATCACATGGGTGGATAAAGTGACAAATGAAGAGGTACTGCGGCAAATAGATGAAGAAAGAAGAATTTCGAAAAATATAGTTAAAAAAAGAGACAGACTTATAGGCCACATATTAAGGCATCCTGGAATAGTCGCTTTAATATTGGAGGGATAGGTAGAAGGAAAAAATTATGCAGGGAGGCAACGTTTGGAATATGTAAAACAAATTGTTAGGGATCAAGGATGTAGGGAATACAGCGAAATGAAACGACTAGCACTAGATAGGGAATCTTGAAGAGCTGCATCAAACCAGTCAGATGACTGAAGACAAAAAAAAATCTTTCTCAGAAACGTGTAAACCTAGTTTAATTAAATTTGGCAAATCTAAGACTAATGTCTTGCTCTACAAAATAAACAATTTTGAAAACATTACCTTCAAAAATTTCAAAATGGTGGCCATCTTAATTTTTAAAATTTTTATACATTTGTAATTATTTGTTTGATGAAATTTTTACATTTACAAAATATATTCAGAATTCTATTTTAAACAAAATGACATCAGATTTCTAAAATTCCGTTGACAAACAAATCGTATTATTAGAGACAATTAACCCAGAAGTACTCTACCGTATCGTAATGCAAGTTGATAATTTTTATTATTAATTTATTTTTATCAATTTACGATTATTATTTATCATTAATAAGTTTTATTAGATTTATTGGAGGAAATGATATTAGGCCATAAATTATCAACTTGCATTACCGTGCACAAGCGTCCTGCAGGGCTTATTGTCTGCAATAACATGATTGTTATTGCACAACACAATTGTTGACAAAGAATCGTGTTATATCGATTTTATATAAGATGAACTATTTAATTATTGCAAGCTTATTTAATAAATGTTTCTAATAACAGTTATGTGAAATTAAAATTATTTTTATTCAACGTATTAAGAAAGAGGTAGTGTGATTTTTGAAGTTTCAAACGATAAACCATTCTTATACCATTTAAAAAAAAAGGAAATGATAAAAAAGAGTTTTTTCATTCTTAAATTGTAAACGATTATACATTTTAGCCAATTATACAGATTACTGACGTTTAGTTAATAAAGAAATTCAATTTAAAAATAAGGCAATAAAATATCAAATAATTTTCTTCATATATAAAATAAATCATCTTTATAAAATAAATTTAATTTTACGTAAAAAAACATTAGTTTGGATAAAACAATTTGCATGCAATTTTTTTTTAGTAAAACATGGCATTTTAAAAAAAATGTATATAATATATAACCTACACACTCAAGCGCAGAAATATGTTACGAATTTCATTGTACAGGGAAAACAGGGAAAGAATTTTGACAATGACATATTTTATGAAAATGGAAAAAACTTCACCGCATTTTCTTCCTTTTTTTTCTTAACGTCACGGAAGAAGAAATGCGAAAAAAATAAATAATATAACAAAAAGAAAAAAAAAACAGACGGACCACAAAATGTCGAAGGGATAGAAAAGAAGGAACACTATATGCCAGTGTGATGTTATTTAAGAAGGGCGTACATGGGAGTTGTAGGAAGAGGATGAGAAAGGACGCGTGCGGACGGACGTGGGACTTGTTCGCGTGACAGCCATAGAAGCTTGCTTTGTAAAGGATGATAATGCTTTAGGTTAGGGAGGAAAAGGAGGATGAATAACAAGAATACAAGGAAAAAAGTTAACAGAAATAACTGTGTAACTTAATTCTATTGTAGACTAGCTCATAAACGCTCATGGGTATAAGCAACATATTAGTTAAGCAAAATATTTGTAAATTTAATATAAGTTATATGAGACTATTGTTAAAAACCTACACACAAAAAAATACACGTAATAAAAAATTGATGATAGAAATGAAAGTGTGTAAACTTTATGAGCTTGTATTTTTAATTAATTATTAAAAATCTCGAGGAATATTTTTACAATAAAAAAATGAACTTATTTAACAGGAACAAAAAAATAACCAATTTTAACTTGGATAAGTAAATTATTAAAAATTAAAATTTATCACTAAACTGTAAACTGTAAACCTTTACAGAATATTTATCTGGAATTTGTTCTGAGAAGATCTTAGGGTCTGGGATTGGGTAGCGATTACGAAGGAAAAAGTAAAAGAACACATTTTTAAATAATGTGTTCTTTTACTAATTAACTAATAATTAACATCATTCAACTGGCGATCCAAAGTTGTATACATTTTATTAACACAACACAGTTTTACGTTCAAACAAACAATATTAATAAACAATTCAAAATTACAATCCAATTTAGATTAATGTAAATGCAGTTTAATCGTTAAAAATAACATTAAAGAAAAGCCGTTGCAAAAGACAATTACAAAAAGAAATAGTTCACAAAAAAATAATTATAAAAAAGATAAACAGATAATAACATCATTATAACTGAAAACTATTTGCGATAAACAATATAAGAGCCACAAATGGAAGGTAAAAACATGTTCTTTAAAAAACAATCCATGTAACCATGCCAATACAATAAGTAAACATTAACAGTTCCAAGTTAGTTTTTCATTTTTTCTAAAAGAAAAACATCAGCTGATACCAGTCACTAAACACAAAGATTTAATAGGCCTTGATTTTCAAACCAAAAACTGGACAGAGTTATACATTGTTAAATAATAATTTGAATCTATGGATGAAAAATTATAACGCAGATTAATCAATGTTTAATCAACCGAAATAGTTTTTGGAAATATTAAAAAAATATATATATTCTATTTACACGAAAAATATTTTGTAAATTCACAATTTGTCTATAAGAAAAAAAAAATAATCCCAACATATTTCATCAACTAAAATTTAAGTTTCAACAAATATCAAACTTAAAATGATGTTTTTAATTACCATTTATACTTAGAAATTTTTTCTTGTTGTATTATTACAGTCAATGAGAAAAAAACGGTGTGTTATCTTTCATATAAAACTTAAATTTAATACACCTGTAGTGGATATTACATCCTAATTTTTAATTTGTAAAGTGAGAGTTCCCCTGTTGCACCAGCACGATAATATTTTTCTATTTACCAAAATACATTTTCAGTGGATAATCTTTTGTTTAATAAAATCTCATCAAAAAAAAAAAAAAAAATTGCCTATCAGTTAGCCAATCGGTACCTGATTATGTAAATTTTATTAACAGTAATCACGTAAAAGGTGATCCCCAATGAAACCACTTAATCAAAAAAAATATATATATTTTTAAAAATTTGAGAGTCAGGTTACATCTATTTTTAGAATTCAGGATAATGTATTTCAAAACTCAAATTTCAAACTTCTAATTTTAGAAATTTTATTACAATGTCCATAATTAGGTAAACAAGATTTTCTACATTAGTTTTGAACTTGGGATGTATTAATAAATTAATATTAACATTTGTTTACAATTAGATACATATAAGAACTTTGTCTCAAGCTATTTAAATCTTTGATGCTCTGGAAATGCAGTAGTATATTGTTGTTATTAGATCTCTTGTACCGTTAACCTTAGTAAGTGGATACTCAGTACCTTATAAAAGTGTGAGGGGTGACTTTCTGGCCAAGAAATGATCAAGGTTTCATGCATTGGTGCTGAACTTGTTTTTTTAGTAAATTCAACAAGAACAGCAGTAAAACAGTGAATTTTCAGCTAAATAAAGAAGTCTAAAAATTCAAACTGTAACAAAAATGTATAGATCTTTCTAGTAAAGATATATTTTCTTTACTAAATATAAATGGCTAAACCTTGATTCAGGCAAAATGGGTACATTTTAGGAAAGTTATTCATTTTTTGACTGAGAACATAATATTCAAAACTTAACTTAAAAATTATAGTACCCAAATAAGAAGATAGAGTTTTGCTCAATATTCTAACGAATCTGATAGGAATTTGTTCCCAAAAGTGTGAGAAGCTTCAACACTAAAAAACCTGATCACTGAATTTACTCTACTTCCATATGTAGGATATGCGTTAGTAAATCCAATTTTTCATTTATTTAATGATATTACGTTAGTTTAACTAAGACATACAAAAAAAAATTTTGTTTGGGATCTGCAGGTAGTTTCACACAGTTTTTCTGTAATTAAATTTTACCTCAATTTCCAAAGGTATTTACGAAATAGGTTTTCAGATGTTTTGGATATATTTTATTTGTTGCTCAACTTAAAGTACTAGAAAATACTATTATTAATTTTACAGCCTTTAAAGATGACCATACATTTCCGTATCTTGTCTAATATTTAAAAAGTAATCAAAAGCAATATTTTGAAAAAAAATAATGGTATTTACACAGATTAGATTAAAGTAGTATAGTTAAAAATAAACCTAGATTTTTACGAAAAATTCTGAAGATTCAGTTAAATAAAAGAGAATTTTCAACTAAAATGGATAGTAATTTTTTTGATGTCACCATCATCCTCATGATCATGGTACATCCTGTTACAGTTTGTTCTACATTAGAAAAAAATTAACTTTATTTCTTAAACGTTTTGTATAAAATAAAAAGAAAAAACTTAAATAACTTAAACAGAAATTAGTTATTTTCACTAAGCAATAATACTGGAGTTGCAATAAATCATTTCTTGCTGACTATTTCAAAATTACATAAAATACCAACTAATCAACACGAATTGGATGAAATAAAAAATAATACATTTCCTAACCATTAAGTTGAATAAAAAGACCATTTAAATTTTATGGATTTTCATTGATATAAAGTTGTATTCCTAAAAAAGTTAAGATTAGATCAGGAATAGTATTAATTATTAATCTTAAAAAAAAACTCTCGGCAATATTGAAAATGCTATAATAATCTCTAAAACTCTCTGTATATTTATCCACTAAAAAGTCGCATCTACTAAACTGTGACGTCATACATAACAGCGGAATTAGGTATGCCACAAGTGCATTCCGTACAAGTCTGGTGACTAGTTCAATGTCGCAAGTCGGAATAATTCCAATACATTGTAGAACATAGATCCTATTGTTAAAATATTCGGCAAATATAACGGCTTTTCCTACCCAAATAAGCAATACAATGTTTAACAACCATCGTCTGGCTGCGTTATATGAACGTCGAGCTAGCTATTTCAGACCAGCCGGAATACTGTATCCTGAATTGACAAGAATATGAAATTGCTTTCGCAGACACATTAGCAATTTCTGCAAGAGAAATACCGCCATGGCTCTTACCAGCGGTAAATACAAGATTGAATCTCGTTCGTCGAAAAATAAAAGAGAAACCAGTACTAATCTTCCAACAGGAATTTTTATCAACAATCAGCAGTTTTGAAGAATACATTAAAACTGATAGTTATAAAACTGAAGACCGTGTTGGATATTCCATGTTTGTAATTGGAGAAGCCCATTCTTGGAAATCGCCAGATATAATAAGTGTTTATACGGCAGAACGTATTGCCATACAGCAAGCTCGTCGCTATTCAGAACGTTTCCGGGAAGAGAAAGTGTTTATATGTTCCGATTAGCTAACCACATTGCAATTCGGAACAAAAACATTAAGGACGTCCTCATTGCAAACATCCTGTCCATTTTGTACGTTTTAAATCGACGAGAACAGCGATGTGTATTTGTATGGAGTCAAGGGTATGCTGGTTTCGCAGGAAAAGAAAGCGTAGATGAAGCTGCCTCAACGGCAATAGTTTGTGATAATCTGTATATAATTTCTGTTCAAGTGACAGATGTTAAAAATTATCTAACTAATACAATAAGACACAGGTGAACTAAGGAATGAAGGTTAAATACGAAACTAAACGCGATTAAAACTTCTCTATATAAATGTAAGAGCGACGTGAAATTAACTCGCCGAGGACAAGTGGCAGTGACCAGACTCAGAATCGGTTGCACATATTCATATATGTGAATCAACAAAGAAAGTCCAGTGTGAGGTCTTTGTAATAATCTGCTTACATTCAAGCATCAAATGGAAGAGTATATCATATATGAGAACCTTAGAAACAGGTTCGGTCTACTAAATAAAATTGCTGCTGCTGTGGAAAATGGAAAATAGTTCATTACCTACAAGCCAACGGACTATTAAGAAGTCTGTAAGTCATTTCAACTTCTGTTTAAGGAATCTCTAAGTGAAGTAGTTTTTTTTCTATGAATATGGATATATTTTAAAAACGTCTTGACAATATCAACAATACAATGATAACGTCAGTATAATAATAATAATAGTACAATGATAATGTCATAAACGTTTTACATTTTGTTTTATGTTTTATTTATTATTTCATTTTAGTATCAGGTCCCTTTATACTCTATAAGTGTTATCAGTGTACTAATGTATATGAGTGTTTAAATGTTCTCTGTTTTTATTTTGGTGTTTTTAAATATATGTAAGGGCCCTTTACACTCTTACATATTACGAATCTGGTGGTTATTTTACCCCTATTTTAAAGAATGTGATGAGGGCTAATTAAGGATGAGTTTTTAAGGATTGCGGGGTTATTACACCAGTTTTGACAGATATGACAACGTTTATTTTTAAATGGATGTATGTTTTTAAGTGGTAAGGGCTCCTTTATACACACTTGTCATTTTTGTTTCTTTTTTGGGTTTTGATATTCTTTGACACGTATATTTTTGGATGATTTGTCTGACAAAACAAGTCTTCTGAATAGGTCGCTAGTTATTTTCTCAGGAAGGGAAAGAATTTTTTTTTGTTTGATAAAAAGACTAATAACTACTGTAGTCGATGCCCGTAAGCCCCCCCAAATAATAATAATAATGCTTTATTTTCAAAATTTCGTTTTTATTAACAAAAAAAAGAAAGAAAATCATTATTATAGTATATAATTTACAACATCTATAATAAGCAGACATTCTACAACTTAATTTAAAAATCGTCAGCTGGAAAGGTGGAATATTAAAAAAAATATAGTACTATCATTGAAATAAGTGCATTAGTTAGTAATTCTATTATAATAATTTAACAGTGTGGTAAAAAAAATTAAATATAAAATTAATTCCATTATTACTATTCTTAATATCATGTTTTCTTAGGAAGAAAAAATTTCCTTTAATACAAAAATATCAAATTAATTTTAAATAACTCAATGCAAATTAAAAACAAAATTAGACGAACAAATTAGAATTAATTCAAAAAGTAGTATGAGGTGTTGTAAAGGTAAATTTACTTATCAAGTATTCATATTTAATATAATTCATTACTATAATATAATTTAACTTGGAACGAAGTACATAAAAATTAAGATTGCATTGACTTTTCGTTTACAATTAATTACATCTTTCAATCATTCAATGATAATATTTTCAATAAATTCAATTTCATCCACCTTAACTTAAAACAACCGAAACTCAAGCAGAAAGTAAAATATATGAAATATCGTCATTGATACTGAAACTAAAGAGATGAAATATTGATACACCACCATATATATATATATATATATGGTATATACATATATATACCATATATACATTGTATATATATATGTATATACATATATACAATATATGTATATATATATACAATATATACAATATATATATATATATATATATATATTGGTATATATATATATATATACATTATAATCATTTCCAGTTAAAGTCCTAAGCAGTTATTAATTGAACTACCGAACTGTTGAGATATTTCTGGTAAGAAAACACACCTAAACATATCATTTGCGGTCAAAATGTAATTTTTTAAACTGGTTTATTTTATTAATGGAAGAAAAACATTAAATATGGACAGGAAGTGAATTAATCTATTTATTACAATCCGGTAACTATAGGCTTATATCAATACGGCTTATAACTTTAAAAATTCTGTTAAATTTAACATAAATGATATTCATATCACAATGAACGTTTAAATACCAGAAGTAAATGTAATTTAAATTTAAATAGATTTAAACTTTTCTTTTTAAATTTAAACTTATTTTTTGATGTGTAATTTGATGGAAAATTTCCTAAATTGCTTTGCATAAATCATTATGAGATCATTATAATAACACAATTTAATTAAATATAGAAGAGAACAGGAAATATATTTTCTAATTTCATCTCAAACTAACATTGATGATATAAAGCAATGAGGAAATGGATAATTTTATAACTTAATAAAGCTTTTTAGAGAATTAAATGGTTTTTATAATATCATCGCTTTATTTAGTTTTCTTCTACGGATAAAAGAGAGTTCTTGGATATAGTTTATGTAAAAATCATAATGAATAAATTATAGTAGAGTAATGCGATAAATGGGGACGTTTGATGTTTTAAAGTAAATATGAATTATTGAATGAAATAATAATAATAAAAACTTGCTACTAATATTTTTTCTCAATCCCTTTTTCTGCTTGCCGCCGCCGCAAAAATATTGAACTGAACAAACATCGTTTCTCTGTTCATTAAATCTTAGATATACACTAAACTCAACCCCAAAATCCTCGTCTGTATTCAATTATCTGGAGCAGTGAGCATTAATGAAAGAGCTAATGGACATTCTTCCCTACTCTTTTAGTGCTTCTGAATTACTTTATAACGGATTGATTAACGGTGTAGCGTTTGAGAATTTCTCTCAAATATACCCCTTCTTCGGCTCTCTTATTACGAAGAGTAATTATCCCCTAAATAGTATATTGCCTATATTCTTGAACATAGATTTTATTATGTTCGTAAATCATATCTTACATCATGAAAATTTAATTGGATAAAAGCGGTAAAAAACATTCAAGGGAAAATACAATCATTTTATTAAATGAACGGGAAATAATAACACTGATATTATCACTAAATTAATAAAATACTATCAATGACACACTAAGTGAAATTTTCTGTTAGCGTTGATTTATAATCACAATATACAGTATTCAGCTATTCTAATATGAATTTATTAAGTATAGATAGTGCCTACATTATTCTATCAAACATTTATGACCAAAACCTTTTTCACATACGGCAATTAGAAGCATATTTATTCATACATTTTTTTCTAGTATTTCTTTAGGATAACCCAAAGTTGAGTATTCATTTTTAAGGTTAACAGAACAAGATCTGGTAATAGAAATTAGATTTTAACACAATCTTTTCCTGAGTTTCCTGGTCTCCTTAGCTACTATTTCTTACTGTTTTTATGTTACCAACAAGTACGGGCTCGGATAAATTTAAAATGTAAAACAGATCCACGATAATTTAATACATTGGTAGTTCATAAATACGTGTCGTAACCAGCTATGATTATTAACTAAGTAAAACTGTACCAGATTTTTTAATTACTTATCCTTTTTTAGAAAGATAGTGGAATGCTATCAGTATTTTTACAAAATATCAATGGAAACGGGTTTTCTTTGTATAAAATTATTCGAGGGCTATTTTTATGTTAAACAAAATATAGATTGTATTACTATATTTTATATAGCTTTACCTTTTATCTTTATGAAACTTTTCTTTTTCCTGTTTAGCCTCCGGTAACTACCGTTTGTAGATAATACTTCAGAGGATGAATGAGGATGATATGTATGAGTGTAAATGAAGTGTGGTCTTGTACATTCTCAGTTCGACCAATCCTGAGATGTGTGGTTAATTGAAACCCAACCACCAAAGAACACCGGTATCCACGATCTAGCATTCAAATCCATGTAAAAATAACTGGCTTTACTAGGACTTGAACGCTGGAACTCTCGGCTTCCAAATCAGCTGATTTGGGAAGACGCGTTCACCACTAGACCAACCCGGTGGGTTAAATCTTTATGAAACTATATTTTGGAAATATGAACCAAAATGTAACAATAAAAAATAAATTATAAATGCAATTTTTATATTTGTTACAAATTTACTAAACATTTTATCGAATTATATTTATTACTTTTTTACGATAACCAACATAAAATTGCGTATAATAGTGTAAATATTCAACGATTTTTTTTTGTCTTTAGTCAATTCGCTGGTTTCATGCAGCTCACCAAGATTCCCTATATAGTGCCAATCGTTTAATTTCAGTATACCCTCTACATTCTACATCCATAACAATTTGTTTTACATATTCCAAACGTTGCCTGCCTGCAAATATTTTCCTATCTACATGCCCCTCCAGTATTAAAGCGGCTATTCCAGGATGCCTTAATATGTGGTTTATAAGTCCTAGGTTTCCTGAAACCAAATTGGTATTCTCCGAATACTTCTTCCACTCTCCTCTTAACTAGAATTCTTCTGCACAGAATTCTAGTTAAGATTTTTTATGCATTAGTAGTTAAGCTAATTGTTTTGTATTCTTCACATTTATCTGCTCCTGCTTTCATTGGTATCATGAAAATAACACTCTTTTTGAAGTCTGATAGAACTTCCCCTATTTCATAAATATTACGCACGAATTTGTAAAAATCTATCTATCGCTTCCTCACCTGCACTGCGCAGTAATTCTGCAGGTATCCTGCCTATCCCAGGAGCCTTTCTGCCAATCACATCGTTTAATGCTATCTTAAATTCAGATCTCAGTATTGTATTTCCCTTTTCATCTTCTTCGAATTCCTCTTCAACCTCTATAACACCAGTTTCTAATTTATTTCCTCCGTATATTTCTTTAATATCTTCCATTCAACTATTGACCTTTTCTTTCGTATTATAAATCGTTGTACCATCTTTGTTCAACACATTATTAGATTTTAATTTATGTACCACAAAACTTTCCTGTATCTTCCGTCTACTTTCCAATCATCATTTCTCTTTCCACTTTGATCACTTTTCTTTAATTCACTCATCTTTCGCTAATTTTCACTTCCTGTTTATAGTATTTGTTAGTTGTCGATAGTTTTTTTTACCTTCTTCTTCACTAGCATTCTTCTACATTCATCCATAGCTGCAGTATATCTTTTGATATCCAAGGTTTCCTGCCAGTACTCTTTATTCCGCCTAAATTTGTTTCTGCTGATTTAAGAATTTCCTTTTTAACATCCTCCCATTCTTCTCCATTTTCTACCTTATCTTTTTTTACTCAGACATCTTCTGATGTCCTCCTCAAAGATTACCTCCTATTTCTCAAGCTTTTCTAAATTCCACCGATTTATCTCACACCATAGGTATATTCTTCTATACATTTTTAAACTGGATGTTGGCAATTACTAAATTACACTTTGTTCAACGCTGCATAAATCGGTACCCTCTTTCATTCCTTTTGTTCGGCTCATATTCAGCCACAATATTTATTTTCTTGCTTTTTCCGATGCTTGCATTCCAATCTCCAACTATTATTAAATTTTCATCGCCTTTTACGTTTAATTACTTCATCAAATTCTTCATATACACATTCTACCTCATCATTATCGAGGGAAATTATAGGAATATTGACGTTAACAATTGTTGTCGGCTTAGTTTTTGATTTTATCCTTATTATAATGATTCTATCACTATGCATTTTAAAATACTCTATTCTCTTCTCTATCTTCTTGTTCATTACAAAACCTATTCTTGCCTGCCTTTTATTTGAAGCTGATTTAATTATTCTAAAATCACCTGACCAAAATACGTTTCCTCTTTCCACTGAACCTCGCTAATTCCTACTACATCTACATTAAATCTACCCATTCCCCTCTTTAAATTTTCTAACCGACTAACCTTTCTTAGGGTTCTAACATTTCACTTTCAGAGTCGTAGAATGTTATTTTTTAATTATTAGGTGACCCGAAGATCCGAACGAATGACTAGTTTGCCTTCGCAATATTTTATCAAGGAAGGCGCCTCCTACATCTTTCATACATGATATGCAGAGAGAGAAATTTTCTTGAAAAAAAAAACAGCTGTAGTTTTCCATGGCTTTCAGCTGCGCAGTACTCAGAAGATTGAGTGATATTGTTATGGCCGTTTAAGTCCTCCTGACCTACGCCCTTAGCAACTACTGAAAAAGCTGCTGCCCTCTTTCAGGAATCACTCCTTAGTTTCGCTATCAACAGACACCTCTCCGATATTGTTGCCCTTTCGGTCCAGCTGTTTTGTATCACTGAGAACTCAGGCCCCCTCACAATCCGCAAGATCTCATGAATCATAGAGGGAGATACAACGATTAAGAGAATTGAAGAAGCGTATGAACTATCATAAAAATTCAACAACAAATAATCTATTGTGATCAAGGCAAAAATAACACATAATTGCATAGTAGTAAGACCAGAAGTATTGTACGTAATAGAATGCTGTTTTATGAACGGAACTGATATGTTTAAAGGATTAAAAATGTGGGGAATAGAATACTAAGAACCAATTCTGGAACCCACAGTGATTGTAAGGAGACAGTACAGATTAAGACAAACAGAACTATATAAAACTGAAGGAATACATGAAATAGAAATCCCAGTGAGAATATAGAAACATCAACTACTTTGGACACATGTCTAATGGTGGTAGAAGACTAACTAAAATTATCTTCACCTATTTCTATTCCAAACATAAATAAAAACCAGTAGATGGAAAGAACAATTAAGAACATTATAGAACAAACAATTTTGGACAGAGGAAGTTATAAAGAAAAACAAAAAGGTTGAAGGTTTTCACGGTAGTAACAGAAGTGGAGGATGGCTAATCTTGAAGGAAAGCAGTGAGGAAGTAAAACTAAAATAAGGGTAGTTATATACGTGGTCAGTAGAAAGTCTGAAAAAAATTACAAAAACGTTTTATTTAATTATTTTTCTCTGTATTTTATAAGATTTCTGTTTATTAATTAACCAAAAAATTATAGCTCTCTCGATTATTTTCAAAGTATGATGACTACTAATGCAGCTAATAATACTTTTTAAAAAACCTTCTTTATTTACGTAAAGACAAACTGTATATTAATTAATAAAAATTATAAAGAATTGCTATAGGAGGGACAAAATTATCGCACGTATTAAAAAGTAAAAATATAACAAATTATGCGTCAGTAGCTACACTCACTGACGTGTCCGCATTTACCTTTGAAAATCAAAAAATATTTTTGTGAAAATTTATTTATTTCATCATAAAAAATTTATTTTAATTAAATTATCCATGAAATTTATTTATTTGAAATAAATTTTTACTAACCAATTGTTAACTAGGTTGTATGTTTAAAATTTTAATAGATTCTTTGTGTTAAAATTCTAAGAGAAGAAACATACGTGTAAATTTTCAGACCTCTTACTCAAAAATATGGAACCTAATAATATCATTCATTACAAAATATTATTATACTAACCTAAAGAGAATATAAATATCTGACATACACGAATTAACATATATTTAAGATTTATGTAGATAAATAATTTTTTATATGCGAATTGTAAAAATTTCGGTGTTTTGTTCAAAATTAATATGTTTGGTGGTAAATAAAAATTCTTGAAGCATATTGTAATGAGTATTTCGTAAATTCTTTGATCTAGGATGAAATTCACATACTTGCATGACTCTTTGTACTTTTTTCTTTTTAAAAAAAAGTTTAACACAGAAATTGAAATAAACCTTTATTTAAAAGGTTTAAAAAGTAAGAAATGAAATATTTATTAATTAATATATATTTTGTTAGAATAAGTAATAGAAAACATAACAATTTTACAGAATATTTAAGATTTTATAATGGATTTTGTAAGCAAAATCCAATATAAATTAGCAACTCTAATGTGTTATATCATTTTAATTTTTAAATATTTAATTACCTCTTCACACAACAAGCTGTAAGTCTCTTTATGTTTTCAGGACTGATTTTTTTCCAATATCATGACAACCGGTTTTCTAAGCATGCCAATATTAATTGTAAATGAAATTAAACTAGTCACAAGAGTATTAGTATGAGATATAGTACAAGTAATTAGTATGAGATATAAAACAGTGCTTAATGAAAACGGCGAACTACATATAAAAAAGAGATTTTTTTTTCAATTAGTAACAATAAAATTTAATAATCCTTTTCTTGTACACTTAACCTGTTATCTGAGAAAGAATGAATTTTCTAATATAACGTATCAAGAGAGAAAAATAAATCTTTTAGTATTCACCTGAATTCATTTTAAAGTTCTTTGTTTCAAAATAAATTAATTTTATGATACAAAATGCTGCATTTTACGCTTTAAAATAATACTTATTTGATCTATATATATTTCATATATTGCATTAAAGATACAATCGTGCTTTTAAGTTTTTATTACTTACAATTCAATCGATTTCACTAGGAAAAATATTCAAAATATTTTTATGTCAAATATGTGGAATGATGTAAATTCACTCAGTTCGGATGTAATATGATACACATGCTGTTGTACTATCCATTTCCTTTAGTTATGTGGAATGAAATGATATTTAATGAAAACATTATTACTGTTTTCAAAGAAGAAATTTCAGTCTATTGCTTCAAAAAAAAAAAAGGAAGAACTTTCGATGCTTAAACTCAGGTTACCTTTTATTAGTATATTACATCAGTAAATTGATACTGTAACTATATACTTTAAATATAAATGATGACTAAAAAAAAATGATTTGAAGACAACCTAAACGAATGTGAAGTAAAAAGGAAGAGAGTTAGACAACAAGCACAATATTAAAGTAAAAGGTCCTCATATCTCATTTCAAAAGAAGTTATCGTAAAGCCAAGGATCACAGTCACACAGTAAAGAGATGTGAAAGAGAGGCAAGGTAAAGCAGTTTCTGCAAGAAAGGAGTGTAACGTAAGCGAAAGAGAGACAGAAGGAGAAAGATAGAGATTTGGTTACGTGGGTAGAAGGGTGATTGGGCAAAGAACGACTGTTATTGCGACATGCGCGCTCCACGCGGACTAACAGCGCAACTCCTTTCAACCTCAATCCAAACTATTTTTATTACAAAACCGAACCATCGACCAATGATAATTCGATTCATTCATTCTGAAAGGAATTGTCTCGTGACATAAAATCCATTCAATCTTTGTTTGATTCCTTTTCTCGTTTTATGAACCGGTATTTAATTATGTTAGAATTAAATTTGGATAATTAAAACCTAATCTTGTGACTATTGAAAATTTTTCTAAAATTATAATAAATTTATTTAGTCGTTCTGAAAAATGTTTTTTTTTTTTTTTTTTTACTAGCAATTACAAAAATCATTTTTCTGTTACTTTCAATTTTTATTTTCTATTCTTTTATTTCTGCTTTAAACTATTATACTGGCACATAATGAATTCAATTACAAAAATAAAATTAGTTTTTATAATTATTTGATTAAAAGTATAAAATATTGTTATTTATCTTTAGTCTGTTCATCTTTTTGTATGAAAGAGAACAATTCATCAGATCTCTTTGTTGACTGTAATTAATATTGAATTAATTTACTTTTCGTTATTTTGAATAAACATTTCGATTCTATCTAATGAAAACATGAAAACATCATTAACTTTCAGTGTTCTAAGTCAAACTATTTCCACAAATAAATAATTTAATGACATATAGAAAATATTTCCATCATTCATGTCTTACAACAGACGATGTTTTTCTGCAGATATACGGTCTATGTATAGTTTGTTTTTGCAAAAAATATAATTTTAGTTAATTTGACGTGATACAGTATTCATTTCCAAATGTGGAAAACCGCTCCCAAGATCAGCATACATCTAACTCTATATTGTTTCTGATGCACGGCTTACATACACATACACACACACAAAACTTAATTTTAAATATTTATAATTTTATTTAAATATATTATTTTTTTAATTCAAAGATTCTATATAAAGCGCGCGTGCATAACGTATTTAATCCGCTCGGATGTGGCGGTATTAGCGACGATAATCAGCACTAACTAACCTAATGTAACTTCACAACTGTCATAGAACAAATTTCGTTAAGCTTAACCCATCAGATACCGAGTCAACCGGGCGATCGAGTCCCAGACCCAGCCAGACCAAGTTCCTTTTTTCACACTTCAAATGTTATTAATTAATTTATTTAATTCTACCATTTTCCTGTGACGTCACAACATAGCAGTAGTTTATATTTTTTTAGGTTGAGGGTGCGATTTTGCAAATTTTTGTTTTTGCAAATATTTTTTTTTTTTTAACTGTTAAAAAACGTGCATAAGATAATTATGACCTTAATTAGGGGAAATATTAAAATATTGAGGGTGACCTTGGACTAGAGTTTCACCCCTTTGACCTTTTAAGTCGAAAACTTAATGACATTAATAATCCATATATAGAAGTAATCTGACCAAGTTTGGTCAAAATCAGTCCAGCAGATCTGGAGATATAAGGTCATTTAGAGGCCAACACTGAACACACAAACACGAGCATACGAACATTAATACGGACGGAAAATTTCCATCCGGTTTTTGGGTTCCTTAGGTGTCAAAACGTTAAGATTCGTCGAAAAACACTTATCTCCATATTGGATCGATTGCAATACTTTTCCTTCTAGAGCTATAGCTCTGCTACAGCGCTATCTGAACAGGAAAGTTAAAAAAAATCTTATAAACATAATCACAATAAAACTTTAATTATATTTTGTTGAAAATATTACGTATTATTAAGTATTTATTTTCTAATAAAAGTTATGTTTTGATTAAATTTCATAGCACTGAAAAACTATCGGAATATAAGCAATCACGATTGTTTTAAGTATTATTTTACAAAAATCACCAACTAGTTTCAAATATGTGACTTTTAATGTACTCGTATACAATATAAATTAATAAATGAGATTAATCAGTAACAGGAATCGCCTACCTACTTTATGAAATATACTTTGATATAGTAGTTATTTGTAGTTTACCGACAAACAAAATAATCAGTATATTTAATTTAACTCTCACAATAAATTGAAATTTTATCATTTTAATTATGTAATTTATTTTATAATGTTAATTTAAACAAACCAACGTTTAATTTATGTAATCATTTTAAATAATAAGCATTAAAAAGAGACTTAAAAGAAAAAAATAATTATAATTAAACCACTGAAGGAAATGATTGAAGCAAATTCTATTGCAATATTCCTGCATAATTGTGCTCAGATATCGTCATTAAATGGTAATTTCCATTCTATCCTTTATCCTCTAGAAAAATAGTAAATAATATACTTGTATAGTTGTAATAATATACTAGTAAATAATATATTTTTATAAATTTGCATATTTTAGAATAAAATAAATTATCTTTTATATTTTATTAATTTGTTTGTTTTTTTTTCTAAGCGAGAAAATTATTAAGTGAAAACAATTTCACATGATAAACTGTGTAGTTAATGTTCAAATTAATATGCAAAGAATCCATCTGTATTTTCTTAAAAATATTGTTTTTTTAATAAAAATTATTGTTACAATTAATTTATGATTTTATTTATGTATTTTTTAACGTTAATTTTTTACGTATAAATGAAATTGATAATTTAAATGTCAATTGAAAAATCAGCTCTATGGAAAGATAAAATCCATTATACAGGAATTCAGATGAGTGATGGAGCGATAGCTTAATTGAAAATGACAACAAAATTGACAAATTAATCAGATCAACTGATCAAGTGTGCATCTTTTAATCAATTAAACGTTAACTGTACTACAAAAAGATTTAATTTTACCGAACAATTATAAATAACAAAACTTTCGTCCAAAATCTACAAAAAAGTATTAATTATACTTTATATTTTATTTTAATTATAATATTAAAAAGTAACATTTTAAAAATATAATTTATCTATAATAAAAATAACAATAAAAAATGTTATTAGGTTACCTGAATATCAAATTTTCATAAATTTATCTGCTTACCTGAAAACAAAAATAAAAAAATTAGAATTCTTAAATAAATCTTATAATTATATATTTCGTAAAAACTACGTATTAAACATTATCTTAATTCACAATGTTTCCATTTCTTACTTTACTATCTTCATTTTATAATTTTCCTTCACGTTGTTTTTTGTTAGTATTTTAGTGGAATTATTTATGGTATAGAACTTTTTAATAACCTTTTGGTACAATATTACAGAGAACAAAGTGTCTGTTTTGATTTTATTTATTCTGTATTGCACTCATTTGTTTATAAAATATTTTAATTTTCATGTATATATATTAAAAATTTCATAATTTTTTTAGAGCTGTTCGTTTAAAAATAAATAGAAGTGTTTAAAAACAATATTACAGAGTAATGATTTTAATTATATCAATTTAATATGGTAAATGAATATTGAGAGAAAATAATAAATAAAATTGTTTACTAACCGCTTACAAAAATAATAATTTTTATAAATTCCCTGTTAAATTTTCGAGTGATAATAATAAAATGATATCAAATAATGAATTCAGATTAAATAAAAGCAAGTTCGTAAATAAAAGCGAATTATTGTAAAAAAAAACAAACAAACAGTTTTGAACTACCAATTACTCTTAGTGGAGAAATGTATAAAAATGAAGTTTTATAATTTTCAAGTGTTTACTAATTATTATTATTACGTTTTACCTTCTGCGTTCACACTTATATGTATTTTTAATAGTTATTTCATTATTATTTTTTTATTAATTATCTACAGGTGATGATTGCTTAATAATCAAAATGCGGAGCTATTAAGCGATTATATTTTATTTTTAGTATTTTTCTTTGTTTTTTTATTTGATTTTATTAATTAACTTAGTTAAAATTTAATCGTAGAATAATTATATATTAATTTGAAAAAATGAAACATTTTATGCATAATTTTGAAATACATTTTTTTTTTTTTTGGATGAAATACGCTTCGGTGTAATCATCTTCCGAACATGACGTATGTGTTTTAAATATAGTATGTGTTTTACTGTGGAACAATTAAATAGCCACAACATTTGTGTGATTGTTTCAATAGGTTTTTTATTCTAGGAACTTTTATATCACGGTATTTTTTTCAAATCCAAACAACCTGAACAACTGGTTTATGATGTCGATTGAAAAATCAATTAATATTTCAAAATGAGACAAAATTTCTTTGAAAAAAATAAAAATTCACTTGTTAAATGCTGTCAATGAGTACATAAAGGCAGATTGAACAATTTCTCAGATGTGTATATAACATAAAATAATAAGCTTTTTTATCAACTATTTTTTTAATAAAAACTGACAAACTGATTTTTTGACCAACCGGTTTATATACAAATAAATATATCTAAACATATGATTTAAATTTATTTATTATTTATTTTTACGAAGTTTGACTTTGATATTTACTGAACAGAAGAAATGTTGGAGATACGACCTCGAAAATGGTTTTTCAGTTATGTAAATTTTTTAATATGTGCATGATTTAGGTGTACATGAATGACCCTAAACGGTCCAAATAATCAGAATAACTAAGCAGCTAATATAAATATTTTTGGCATCATCGTGTAAATCATTCGCTGGTCGATAACGCTCCCTTGTGGGCCCTGGAGGTCATCAGGGGAGCAGTAGAAGGCCCAAACAAAATTGGGGGCGTTCAGGCGATCTACCAAGCCGATGGCTTATTAAAAAAAAAGGAAAAATTATGTTTTCCTGATATTTCAAACTAAAATGTAAAGTAATATGTAAGTTTCAACTCAGAAATAGGATATGCCAGGTTTAAATACAATAATTGAAATTGCTGTTTTTATGAATGGCTCTTAAAAAAAAAAACAGCAGTTAGAATTATAATTTTTAACAGATTGTAAGTTTATAAATTTTGGAGGGGCGCTAGAATATTTTTAATTTCCAATGTGAGCGGTGGGTGAAAATATTTAAGAATCAATGGCATAAATGATGCCCAAAATAGACAAAACCTTCTTAGTAATAATATAATTTAGATAAAAAATATACGTATATATATATATATATATATATATATGTGAATACACACATGTAAATATGTTTATTTTTTGTAATCAAACTTAAATTCTCAAGTAAAATATAAGCAGAAGTATAATTTATAAGAAAAACGTTTTTGTCTAATACAATACAGCTTAGGTAATGAAATTAATGAAAATGTCAATGTTTAAATGAAAAAATAGAACATCAGTACTGGTAAATGAGAATTTAATAATAAAATACGCAAAGGGGATCGGAGAAGTAAGAATACTGATTGGATTGTATTGAACACATACAATAGGAAATCTAACAAACAGCCCAAAGACAAAGTAGGTAAAAATGATAAAAGAAAGAAGAAGTGATGCTTCAAAGAGGATAGTACTGGTAATTTTACCTTCAACATAACAATGCTTTCATTTTTTTAATAATGTGTAGCTGGGGTATGATGCTGTAACTGTTCATTAACAAAATAACCTTAAGTAATGAAAAATGATTATTAAATTAAAAATACTT
Source organism: Lycorma delicatula (assembly GCF_047948215.1). NCBI lineage: Eukaryota > Metazoa > Arthropoda > Insecta > Hemiptera > Fulgoridae > Lycorma > Lycorma delicatula. Next base: position 73,700,362 of record NC_134459.1, on the reverse strand, counting down.
GAAAAAAATAATTATTTAATATAAATAATATATTTATGGTAATAAATAAATAGCAAAGGAAAGCTCTAAATTATGTTGACCCAATTCAATTTATTTTTTAATTTTAATTAGAAATTTTAAAAATGGTAACGCACTTTAGAATAACCGTAGAGTAAAAGACATTTTCACGTAGTTAATTATATTCTAATATACGCATTCATAAAACAAAAGGAAAAATTTTACTCGCAAAAGAAAGCACAAAGCTACTAAAGAAAATGCGATCTATTCATTATAACATTATAACCGATCAAATTATTAATTATACGTAGTTATCGCACAATTATTTTTAATTTTGAAGGAAAGATTTTATTATTTTATGCCATCGTAAATCAACAACCAATCTAAACAGTTTTTTTAAATCAATTTTTGGATTACTACAAATGAAAAAAAAAAAACAAGAATTTTACAAATTAAAGTAACATTTATTAATACATACACGGATGTATCATGAAGTTCTCCCGGAACGTTCATAAGCTATTTTACTTGTAAAAGTATTATAAAAAATTCATATAAACATATGTTCTAAATTGCTTCGTTTGCGAGTTACGGCTAATAAAATTTTTAGCTCGGATTTCAGCTACCCTGGTGAAATGAGCTCGTACTGAAATTTTTAAGACGCTAAATAAGGGGTAGAATTAGTGATTTCTTATGGTTTTTACCTAAAAATCGAATGAAATAGGTCCCAGAACCGTATCTGCAGTAGTTTTTAAGAACTCTGGGGAAAACCCCAAGTTTTTTATGTTTGACGTACAACTTTGTTAAATGGGTAATAAATATATAAAAATATTTAAAAAAACTTGTAAAAACTTTAATTTTGATCAAAATGGTGTAAGTTAAGTTGAATAAAACGAAGATAAGATAAGGAAATTCCAATTTTAATTAGAAATAGCGTATTACAAAAATTGTCGTAAAAGTACTTATTTAATGAAAACAAAAACCAAATTATTTTTTGATAATGTGAAAAATTTGTTAAAAAAAATTTACTGTTGAAAATTAAAAAAAACTGAAAATTATTCCATTGTAAAATAAAAATTACTTAGAATATAATTTTTTTTTAATGACGAAAATAAAATAAAGTATTTGAAAAATTATTATTTCAAAGGTGACAATAAAATAACAGTAGCTAATCAACATTGTACGATTATGGATTAGTGTTTAAATATTCTGTAAGATCCATAAAATATATCTGTGTACTGTGCTGTCATTGGCGAAGGTTTTCTGTGAATTTTAGTTTGAATGTGATCGGTCTGCCGTTGAAGTAATACTGTACTTATTTACAGCAGATGAATACGCTGACATGGTATTCATTTTTGGTGTGTGTAATGGTAATGCTGCAGTAGAATGTGAAATAAGTTATCCGAATGGTAGGATTCCAGATTTCAAAACAATTACCGTGACTTTTTGCAATCTTCAGGAAACAACTTCACTACCTAGTATTCGTAACAAATGATCTATCCAGCACGACGTTGTTGTTGATGAAATTATTAATGATGCAGTCCAGCGCAGTCGTCTTTCTAAGCGGACCGAAATTTCGCATTTGATTTTTTGGAGAACACGTAAACAAAAAAAGTTTTATGGTTATCTATAAACAGCCAGTTCAACATCTACACCGAAGAGACGGTACGTTTCGCTTGGAATTCTGCATCTGGTCGAATAAAAATCAACAACTCTACAAGTATGCTTTGTTTAACGACGAGGCAGTCGTAATGGCGTCAAAAACTTATGCAATTAGGAAACATGGGCAGAAGTAAATCCTCATGAAACGGTGGGAGGCAAAGTATAGTGCAGTCTCTTGCACAATAAGCAATTTGGACCGTTCATGTTTCCTGGCTGATTCTCTAGCGGTCAGAAATAAAATTTACTTCCAGCTCGATGGTGCTTCTCCCCATCTCTCTTATGCTATTTCCACTCACTTAAATCATCATTTCCTTGAGAAATGGATCGGTCGTGGAGACTGATTCATTTCTCAATATCCATTTCTTCCATATTCCTGGCCACCAAAATAGGCGATCTAGATTTTTGCTTCTGAGGATGGATGAAAAATATTTTATACAAAAAAAAAATACATTCTCATGAGGAAGAATTAAAAAGAGCAACAAAAGCAGTACAGAAGCGTGCCAAGAAATGTGCTGAAAATTTCGAGCTCATTTCTCAACATGCATTACAAACTGGTCTAGTATACTGTTTCTAAATAAAATTCGAATTTTTCTAACTTTCCTTTACTTTATTCAAATTATCTTACAACATTTTGTTCAGAATTAAATTCTCTACATGTTTTGTTTATAGGTTTTATGTGTTTATTGCCCATTTAGCAAAATTATTGTAAGAAAAACATAAAAAATAGGGCTTTTTACCCCAATTTATTAGTTGCTACATCAGATTTCTCAAAAACTACTGCAGATTAGGTTCTGGTACCTATTTTATTCAATTTTTCAGGCCAAACTCATAAGAAATCATCACTAATTCTGCTGCTTAATTAACGTCTTAAAAATTCCAGTACAATCTCATTTACTCCCATCTCTCATCTACTCTCGGAGTAGCTGAAGTCCGAGGGAAATCTTTCACTAGCTGTAACTCGCAAACGAAGCACTTTAGGACATATGTTTATGTGAACTTTTTCATTATTTTCACGAGTAGAGTAGGTTTTGAAAGCACTGGGAAAACTTCGCGATACACTCTGTATAATTATTCACAAAATGATTAGCTAATTAAGTGGATTTTGTAATACTCTGGTTTATCGTGAACCCTCTTCATTAAATTTATTTATATTTTAATATATTAATTATTACTAATATATTTTAATTGTTTTTCATATATGTCTGATTTGATGTATTGTTATGATAAAAAATAATATTAAGTTAACAAATATACAGGAATGGAGCTAAGCATCAAAGCTATAACGTAACTACTATAAAAAAAAAAAAAAAAATACAGTAATTTTCTAATCTTGAAGGACGATAAATGTTTTTTCACATCATATGACTAATAAGGATTTGTAATAACGTGTGTGTTCAAACTTTGAAATAATAAATAAATAACAATTATAATAATATTTAAAAAACTAAGAAATATTTAATAAGGAAGTATAATTAAATAATTTATTTAACTAGTAAAGTTATGTTCACATCATATTTTCCTGGTATTTGTAAAATTACCGGGTACTAGAAATATTTGCTGAAGAGTTTCTATGTAAAAATGATAGCCTTATAGGGATTTCTAATTTATTTATGTATTAATATACTAAAATTTACAAAAATGATGATTTCTCAAGCTTACTGATCGAAAATGTTTGAAATTAAAAAAAATATACACGGCAAGGAAATGTAACAAAAAAGAATTGAACAAAATAACAAAAATTTAGGACATGTTCTAGTTCTGAAAATAAAGGATAATGTTTATATTAATGTAGGTTTGGAAACGCTTCGTTGGTGAGCATTGGCTTGCGAAAGATTTCGGCCTGATTTCTGTGCCCTCTTCGGAAAAAATTAAGCTAACTATAATCCTTTTCACACAAATTAAAGGGAAAATTTAGTGGTGTTATTTGAAAGCTTACCGAAATATTTAAAAATAAATAAATAGCTCCCAGACCTGTATTTTTAATAGTTTTCTAGTAATCTGGGGTAAAAGATAAAAGTTTGGTATTAAAAAACACACTATTTTATGTTTGACATTAAATATCGTTGTTAAATAGCTAACAAACATATAAAAGTTAAAACAAAACTTACAGAGAATTCGATTCTGAGAAAAATGTCATGAATAAAGTCTACAGAAACTAAATACAAACGAAAGAACTCCTAAATATGTTAAAAATAAAACATATCAAAATGAAGAAGATTTTAACTAGGATTAAAGGAAGCAAAATTTTCAATATTACAAAAAAAAAAGAATTAAAAATTTTATAAAGATATTACATAAAACTAAATTATTTTAATTTAATCTCAAATAATTTTTTTTTTTAAATATGTGATTGAAATTTTAATTTAAGTATTCCTTCTTCCGCTTTCATTGTGATCGCCTAAGGACCATCTAACAATTTTATTTCCTTCTCCTTTGTTGTTTTCTTATCTTCCAATACTCTTTCACCTTTTCGTTATGCGTTTTTTCCTCTCTTCGGACTACTTTATTCAAGTTCTCTTATCTTTCCTACCTTAGAATATTTTTTGAACTTTCCTACGAAACATATCTTTTTCTGTTTTTTCATCTGTTGTTTTTTTTAGATCTTTTTAATTTCATGGTTTCAGACTTTTGTTAAATTCTTTTCCCAAAGGTGCTTGAAGAGGTGTTTCTAATTCAAGTATTCCTGTTATTTTCTAAAATTTCAAATGTAGTATTTATTTAAAGACAAATGTAAGCTCAAAGAAAGAAGTTCAATTAAGTAAAATAAATATAAGTCCAATTATTTTATTAAATGCAAATAAAATATTTATTTGTTCATAAGATAATGATTTCTCAATACATTATACGGGGATTAATCATTCCCGTATCAAGAAATATTATATACCGATATCCGCGTATATTAGGGTACGTTTGAGTAGCGTATATTTCTCAAGAGATATTATTTATTTTAGATTTACACTGTAGGTTAGCATGAAAGTGTCATTTCGTTCGTAATATCATAGTATCATTGAATGATGCAATAATATTTAAAGTATTGGAACCACATTGATATTGGAAATCAATTTTAACTGCTCGTTTTCTTAAAGCATATCCAATAATATTACAGGTAATGTAAAAAATAATGGATATTACTTTGTGTCATAAATAATATTTTTCTATAAATATCATTATTTATTAGAAATCAATTTTTTCCCTGAAATTTAAAATGAATTACGGTTCTAGTGATAAAACATAAATAAAAAGAGTAATTGATTAAATTCGTTATCTGATAATAACACTATTACCTGCATTAAGAGAACATTAAAGCTTACTATGGAATGTTTACAGATGTACATTAACGTGCAATGTAGAATAGTACCGATATTAATGCTACAACATTGCAGCTATGTAAAACGGAATAGTTTCAGACCTGTTATGAGTCCATTAAAAGGGAGTATTGCACCTGTTGTCACACAATGTGATGTGTTTATGTATGTGGACTAGGTACGATGTATAACACATGATGTTAATTCCAACTAATATTTAACTAGACAAGTAATTGAGCAATTATTAACATAGCTGTATTATTCTAAACAAATTTTAACTGGTGTATCATACATATTAACATATTAAACTACAGGCATTGTTTTAATTAATAACTTCAATAATTTTTTTTTTTTAATACAAAATAATCTAAAAGTATGAGTCGTGATATGGCTTTAAAATTTTAGTTTATTATGGAAGAAAAGCTTCTTTCTAGTGATAAGACAGATAAAATTAGAATAGTAATAATTCGTCAGATATTTCAACATATTTTAATTTGGTATTATATATTTCCGACCCAAAAGCAAATACATTCGATCTTAAAACTATCCAATAAATATTTTTTGATAAATTTAGTTTTGCGTGCAAAGTAATTGGTAATAAAATTAATCAGCCGGTTGGAGACATTTTTATAAATATTAACTATTTTTCTTTTCCATTCACAACAACGAATAGAAACTGAAACAATAAAATGTAGTTTTACGAGATGAAATAATTGTAAAAAAATAATCTTACATTCTTGTCAAGAATTTAAACCTAGCTAATGTAGTAGATCTCTAAAGGTAGATAACACATAAAAATTATTTGTTAAAATTTAAAATAACCTCAAATAAATTTAAAAAAAAGACAAAAAATGTTTATGAAATATTTTTTATCCGTCATCATACTTTTTGAACCAAGAAAGGACCAAAACTTTTATATCGACAGATTTATTTTTTTTAAATCAGCATAAAAAGACATACAATTATACAAAACTGGGATAAAGAAGTACATAAAATTAGGCAAAAGAAGTAAGATACCTGGAATTTTTTAATTTTTAAGTCCTTGAAACATCAGGTTCTTAGAATCCATATTATTAGATACATATATGTTTTAAAGAAAAATTAAATTGCAAACACAATTCACGAATTACCAACCTAGACTTATCAAACCTACCAATCAACCTTGTACGATGCTGATTCAACGCTAATTTATAAACGTTGACCAAATTTAACGTAGACGTTGACCAAATTTAAAGGACTGATTCAGGACATCAAAATAATATAAAAGCAATTCATACGGACAAATGCCCTAACTCGCTACATTTTTACTGTGTGCACCATTTTATATTTTCGATATAAATATTTATTTAAGAAAGGGATGAGATATTTATGAAATTTGGTATAACTGTACCTTATACAAAAGAAAGAAGTTTGAAAATTTTACATTTGAAAATCAAATCATATTTTGTTTAAAAAAGAAAAATATTAAGCCTTTCATTATGAAAAAAATTACACCTGATTTGTTCAAGTTGGTATATATAAATAGCAAAGATGTGGCAGAAATTCTTAAAAAGGATTACGGAGTCCTGTAATTTTGTAACTGTTTTCATTTCCTTCAATAATTAAATTAAAGATGCTTAATAATAATTTTTATTATTATGAATACGTTGGCAAGTCTCTAGAGTTTGGCCGTTACCTCTCGAAACACTGTAAGAATGTACTAATGGATATGTAATTAAAAATGTAATTTCTTTATGCAAGTTGATTATTTTGTAGGATGAGTATCCAATTTTAAAGCGAACTACTATTAATAATTATTATTATTATTACTTAAAAACACAAACAATAAAATTCCAAACTGTTGAATATTATGGAAACATTTATTGAATTTAGATAAAAAATTTATGAAGGGCACAAAAAACACAATTAAATTTGAAAATACAGTGTAATACCTTAAAACTGGATTAAAGTAGTAGACATGTATTCATGTTCCTTAGGATAATCTCGTGTACGGATTGAAAATTAATACAAGTTGTAAAGAGGGTCGTCCACTAACCAGAGAATTTTTGAAAAGCAAACAATCAAAAATGTCCAGCACTTGGATCATGATGTTTTTACTTCTGGAGAGCTTTCAAGTCTAAAAAAAATATATATATTAATTTAGTATATAATCGGGAAAAATATTAATAACACTAATTATATAAAATTACTAATTAATTATAGTAATTATTATAGTAATCGCCAATATGTAAGAATGAATATAATTTTCAAATGAAAATAAATAAAGAAATAAATTTAAATCCAGTTACAAGTCTCTTCTTAGTTATTAAGGTTTTTTTTTTATAGTTGTACATTATTAGATTCGCATAGATTTTACATTTATATTAGTAGTGGTAGTAAAATAAAACATTTAATCCACAAAAGTAATACAAAGTAGTATATTGAAAATATAAATCCGATCACAAATTTTGAGGAAAGTCTATCCTAGATACGTAGTCTTATTTAAATAGACAATCCTAAGAAAAGAAGTTAACAGAATTCAACGTAAAGAGCCTTTTGTTATTAAAAAAAATCTGATGTGGACACCACATGACTACCGTGTACGCCTATTAAATTACATATACACATTTTTTGCTGCTCTTTATTTAACTTATTTAATTTGAAAGTGAGATACGATCCTGCAATTCTTTAATAAAGTGGACAGTTACACAACTGAAGAAATATTAGTTTTTATTAACATCAAATATTTATACAATTAATTATTTAACAATCGTACATGAAATATTAGGATAGAGTAAAAGTCCCTTTATTACTCGTATTACTGGATGAGTATTATTCGTATCTTCGTGAGTTGCTGATTAACAGAAGTTTCAGATTTCTGGTGCGTCGTATAATTAAAAATTAATAATAATTAAACTATTCCGTTTAGTAAACGCCTATATACTGATTGCAAATGTTAATTTCGACCTTACTGTGTAAATATTCAGTTTTTATTATTGGATTATTTGGTGAATAATCAAAAATGAAAAAAACAAACATACAGGAAATAAAGATAACATGAAGAAAAATATCTCAAAAAATAACAAGAAGATGATTATGAAGAGGAAGCAAATGTTAAAATCAAAGAAAAAATAAAAAGGAAGAAAATGTTGCAAACAAAGAACGAATAGAAACAATAAGAGAAGATGATAAATATAAAAAGGAAGAAAACGTTAAGATCAAGGAAAGAATAAAACGATTAAGAGGGAATGATGAATATAAAGAGAGAAAATTTGAAAACTAGAGAACGTGTACACAAATTAAGAACAGAAGAATTATATCAAAACACAGTGCGATTAAATGATTGGCAACAAAAAACAAATCTCCGAAATGATGATCAACTCCGACTTAGAGAGAATATTGTCCGACAATATCAGAAGATAAGAATTTTTTGCAATTTATTGAAGATTGGCCATGTATATCAATGGACATATTGTTCGTCTGAAGGTCTATTTTTCAGTTACTCTGTAGTTAACTTTAATGTAGATAAAATTCAACGGAAATTCCAAAATAGTTAAATAAACTTAAACAGAAATTAACTAGAAAATCCAAAAACAATACGATTTTAAATCATAATTTTCAATTAATATTAAATAATCAGATGTTTCACCAAATCCATTACATGCAAACATATGTAATAATGCCTTTTAAATTACATATACTTATTTTTAAAAGTGCATAAAATTTTATTCACAAATAACTTCTGCTTTTTTGATATTTTTTTTATTATTGTTGAAATAATATTTATTGTAATTTTTTTTGCAATCACGGGTTAATTATTATTAAATGGATATAATTAAATCATCTGTTGAGAGCCAGACTAAGGAATGATTCCTGAAAGTGGGCAGCAGCTCTTTCAGTAGTTGTTAAGAGCGTAACTCAGGACGACTTAAACGGCCATATCAACACCACTCAATCCTCTGAGTACTGCGCAGCTGAAAGCAACGGAAAAGTACAGCTGCTTTTTTGCAAGAAAATGTAGCTCTCTGCATTTTCATGTAGCAATGATGGATGGAAGCACTTTCCTTGGGAAAAAAATATTCCGGAGGTAAACTAGTCCCACGTTCGGTTCTACGGGTGGAGACTACTAAAGATGGTGTCACCAGAAAATTAAAAAATAACATTTTTCAATTCGGAGCGTGGAATGTTAGAAGTTAAAAAAAGGTCGGTAGGCTAGAAAATTTAAAAAGGGAAATGGATAGGATAAATGTGGATGTAGTAGAAATTAGTGAGGTCCGGTGGGAAGAGGAAGGCGACTTTTGGTCAGGTGATTTTAGAATAATTAACTCAGCTTCAAATAATGGGCAGGCAGGAGTAGGATTTGTAATGAACAAGAAGGGAGGAAAGAGAGTAGAGTATTTCGAAATGCATAGCGGTAGAATCATTGTAATAAGGATAAAATTAAAACCTAAACCGACAACGATTTTTAAAGTCTATACGCCTAAAAGCGCCCGTGATCATGATGAAGTAGAGTGTGTGTACGAAGAGATTGATGAAGCAATTAAACACGTAAAAGGAGATGAAAATTTAATAATGGAGATTGGAATGCAAGCATTGGAAAAGGCAAGGAAGGAAATGTAGTGGGTGAATACTGGCTGAGCATAAGGAATGAAAGTGGGGATCGACTTATAGAGTTTTGCATGAAGTATAATTTAGTAATTGCCAACACCCAATTTAAAAATCATAATAGAAGATTTTTGGAAAAAGCAAAAAACACTTCGAAAAAGCCAGGCGATACTGCAAGGTATCAGATAGATTATATCATTGTTAAGCAAAGATTTAGAAATCTACTCGTTGATTGAAAAACTTACCCTGGAGCAGACATTGATAACGACCATAATTTGATGATAATGAATTGTAGATTGGGGTTTAAAAACCTGAAGAAAAGGTGTCAGATGAATCGGTGGAATTTAGAGAAACTTGAGGAAGAGGTGGAAAAGAAGATTTTTGAGGAGGTCATCGCAAGAGGTCTGAGTAAAAAAGATAAGGTAGAAAATGTAGAAGAAGAATAGAGGAATGTTAAAAAGGAAATTCTTAAATCAGCAGAAGCGAACTTAGGCGGAACAAAGAGAACTGGTAGAAAACCTTGGGTTTCAGACGATATATTGCAGCTGATGGATGAACGTAGAAAATATAAGAATGCGTGATGAAGAAAGTAAAAGGAACTATAGACAATTAAGAAATGCTATAAACAGGAAGTGCAAACTAGCAAAAGAAGAGTGGATTAAAGAAAAGTGTTCAGAAGTGGAAAGAGAAATGAAAATTTTTAAAATAGACGGAGCATACAGGAAAGTTAAGGAAAATTTTGGGGTACATAAATTAAAATCTATTAATGTGTTAAACAAAGATGGTGCACCGATTTATAATACGAAAGGTAAAGTCGATAGGTGGGTGGAATATATTGAAGAGTTATACGGAGGAAATGAATTAGAGAATGGTGTTATAGAGGAAGAAGAGGAAGTTGAAGCGGATGAAATGGGAGAAACAATACTGAGATCTGAATTTAAGAGAGCATTAAAAGATTTGAATGGCAGAAAGGCTCCTGGAATAGACGGAATACCTGTAGAATTACTGCGCAGTGCAGGTGAGGAAGCGATTGGTAGATTATACAAACTCGTGTGTAATATTTATGAAAAAGGCGAAGTTCCGTCGGACTTCAAAAAAAGTGTTATAGTCATGATATCAAAGAAAGCAGGGGCAGATAAATGTGAAGAGAACGATTAGTTTAACGAGTTATTCATCAAAAATCTTAACTAGAATTCTATACAGAAGAATTCAGAGGAGAGTGGAAGAAGTGTTAGGAGAAGACCAATTTGGTTTTAGGAAAAGCATAGGGACAAGGGAAGCAATTTTAGGTCTCAGATTAATATTAGAAGTAAGATTAAAGAAAAACAAACCAACATAGCATTATATAGATCTAGAAAAGGCATTCGATAATGTAGACTGGAATAAAATGTTCAGCATTTAAAAAAAAATTAGGGTTCAAATACAGAGATAGAAGAACAATTGCTAACATTTACAGGAACCAAACAGCAACAGTAATAATTGAAGAACATAAGAAAGAAGCCGTAATAAGAAAGGGAGTCCGACAAGGATGTTCCCTATCCCCGTTGCTTTTTAATCTTTACATGGAACTAGCAGTTAATTGTTAAAGAACAATTTAAAAGAATTGTAAAAGAACAATGTTAAAAGAATTGTAAAAGAACAATGTTAAAAATCAGATGGGTGGATAAAGTGACAAATGAAGAGGTGTTGCGGCAAATAGATGAAGAAAGAAGCATTTGGAAAAATATAGTTAAAAGAAGAGACAGACTTACAGGCCAAATACTAAGGCACCCTGGAATAGTCGCTTTAATATTGGAAGGACAGGTAGAAGGAAAAAATTGTGTAGGCAGGCCACGTTTGGAATATGTAAAACAAATTGTTAGGGATGTAGGATGTAGGGGGTATACCGAAATGAAACGACTAGCACTAGATAGGGAATCTTGGAGAGCTGCATCAAAGCAGGCAAACAATTAACATTTTTTTAACATTTTTAAAAAAATGTTAAAAAAATAATTGTAAAAAAAAAAAAATTAAAAATGGGGATATAGTCTGATTCGAACCGATGTGCCTTCCCTTAGAAGATCCAAATATTTCATTAATTGCAATTTATTTTCCTATAACTCTGGAACCAATGAAATTAAAAATCACTTATATGTCGTTGAAAAGCTCTCAATGGGAGTTTATTACTGCAGTTAAAAAAAAGTCCAAAATCCAAATATTTCGGTGTTTTGGACTCTTTTCGTTCAGTCGATTGCAAACATAAGGGAAGGAGCACAACTATATGTTACAACAGTTCTAAATCCGAAATTTCAACAACTACGTCTATTCGTTTTTGAGTCATGCGAGATACGTACGTACATAAATAGTAATTTTACACGTACGTACAGACGTCAGGCCGAAACTAGTCAAAATGGATTGAGGGATGGTCAAAAGGGATATTTTCGTTGAAGTCTGAATACCGAAATTTTTCGCGATCACAATACTTTTTTTACTTTGTACAAGGAAATAAAAATGTAATTAATAGGGATAAAATTGAAATAACTTTTTCTATTACCTCCAAAGATTATCATTTGCTAACTGAAAAAAAGAAACTTCCTATTGGTGAGGGAAAGATCAATGGAGATAAACTGTAAAATAAAATATCTAGTTTGTGGGTCGCAAATAATAATGATCTTACGAAAGGATAAGTAAATTATTTAAAGCAGTATATAATTACGTACAGCACATTCATGGAAAATTAAGAATAATGGTGAAAGATCTTGTAAAATTTATAAATGTGCACCAGAAAAGGATGAAAGGTTCAGATGGAGGAATTTCAATTAAAATATATATGTAATACTTTTTTTAAATTAAACACGCTTCTTTACGTTTGCAATTTATTCCGTTACTTAATATTTAAAAGTATTACAAACATGTATCTCATTTAATTTCAGTATGTACGTAATTAGAGTGGAATAAGAATATTAAATGCAACTATTAGTAATTGTGGTAAAAAGATTAAACAACTTACAACGAAAAAAAAAGAATTTTATTCATTAAAATATATATATATATATATATATATATAAACAGAATAAATAAAAGGGGGAAAAGAAAACTAACTCATACGAATGCGTATCTCTAATTGTTAACTTTGCTGTTAGCTGATGGCAATGTAAATTCTGTGTTCGACGAAGTTACGAACAGTCATTGAAGTGGTGTGAAATTTAAATATCCCATTTTAAGCTCCTATTTAACCTAACAAAATACTGGAAAAGGTCGCCATCGGCTCGGAATTTCAGATACTTGAAATTGATGTTTATTTAAAGCAATTACCCAAATGTAAATACATCAGATTTAACTTTTCTTTGATAGCTTGTCTATAAAATGATTTTATTTTCTTGTATTCTGAAATGGATAAATTTGAGAACTGACCAGAAATAAACAAATAAATGCAGGGAACAATGACAGAATATTTCATCATTACGCAACTCCGACCGATATCGTGTAATGCTAGCGTAGCGTCTCTATCATACATGTACATCTAGAGAGTTCCTGTTCGAATCCTGATCATTTTTGAAAATTTATCTATTTTCATACTTTATTTTCTGTATTAACTCGGCTTCAAGTAAGCAATTCATATGAGAAAATCATGTCCGAGCTTAGAAAAACAATAAAATAATCTAAATATATATATATTTGTGTGATTTTTAATTGGGAATTTATGGTTTAAGCTGTTATAAATTTACTTCTTATTTTAAGGAATTTGAAGTATCGATAGGAATTTTTTAGGGTATAAAATAGTTTAAAACTAGTAAATAAAATCTATTAAAACCTAAAGAATTTGTTATACTAAAATACTTCTTGTTGTAATCTAGATCCTTGAAATACACAACTGTTGAAAATGGATTATATTTTAAAAATTTTCTTAAAAAAAAGTAAAATATTGCGCGCGGTAAATCTAAGTAATACACATTAAGATATTCTACACTATGTTTTGGTGAAGTATTAAAGCGAAAAATTGCTGGCTACTGCTAAAAATAATACTAAATTATGTATTATAATTTTCTTAATTCTTTGTATTTAAAAGAATAAATTATTGAGACTTCTGAATTATGCAATAAAAAAATCGTAATATGAACAAGTACTACTATCTGTTATTAATAGCGAGAAATTTTACAACTTGTTCACGTTTAAAGTTAAGTAAGGTGCTTTGAATATATTTTTATAGTGCAGATTCTTCTTCTGGTGAATTAAATTTCTATAATATCTTTTATAATACAGCTTAGATGTAGATCCGTGGGCTTTGTGATCAATATCTGTTTTTTAAGTAAAGTAAAAAGAAAAAAATTAACGATCGCGATATTCTTGAATTTAATAACATACTACGGCAAGTATGCCAATTACTATATAAAAATACAATTCTGCATACTTTTTAAAATAGTTGAAAAGAAAAAAATTATTTTTAAAACTGAATGAAAAAATATCATTCTTCCATCTCTTTTTAATATTTTAACTTATTAAAAGCTCTTAAATTATGATTCAGTTAGGTTTTTGTGAGTTTTTAAACTTACGCCAACTTAAAAAAATGTAATTTATAGAAGAATAAAAGTATAATTTTGTTTTTAAATTTTTAGTGCTATTTTAAAGTTTATATTATTTTTTTTTAATTTAGAGCATCAATAGGTAAACAAAAAAGTGTTGTCACTCATTAACTGAACAAACACTTTTGGGCTTTTTTGGACACATTTGGTTTCCGTTTTATTGCAATCAAAACGGGAAATGCACACCTAGCTGTTGAATTTAAGATTTAGGGCTCTAAATCCAAAATTTCAAAATCCTACGGCTAATCGTATTTGAGTTTTGATCGAGATACGTACATATGTGTACGTACAGACGTCACGCCGAAACTAGTCAAAATGGATTCAGGGATGGTCAAAATGGATATTTCTGTTGAAATCTGAAAACCGAAATTTTTCGCGATCACAATACTTCCTTTACTTCATACAATGAAGTAAAAACGAACATTTTTTTCACCGATTTACATTTTTACCAATTTTATATGAAAAAAGTTTTAGAATTTTATTTAGTCTACCTAACAGAGCAGAAAGGGCTGATAATGTGACAAAAATTTCATCCAGGTATTTGGAATATATTGCCGGCTCCGTGATGCGAGTGTAAGCGTTTCGGCCTTTCATCCGGAGGTTCCGGGTTCGAAATCCGGTCAGGCATGGCATTTTCACACACGCTACAAATCATTCATCTCATCCTCTGAAGAAATACCTATCGGTGGACCAGAAGGTTAAACAAAAAAAAAAGATATCTGGAATAATTTTTGAGAAAATTATATCTAATGTTCAAAAATGAGATTTACGATAGATCACTACCACTTTTTTCTTCATCAAAAGGTTTTTACATTTATTTTCCTTTTCTAGTTTCTTTCACCAGAAAGCCCACCGCATACTACGAACGTGAAATTCTCATTTGTTTATTTTTTCAGTCTTAGGGCCGTATTGTTTGAGTTTATACATCATACTGACCTTCAATTTATTAATATTTCCATCATTATATGTCGTCACAGCATCCAAACGACCGATTTTCAATGTATTACTGTCAGCAAATACTGGTTTTAGCACTCGCTACCATATACAACTGTTGAAACTTTCATTGAAAAGGCCAAGGAAGTATGACCTCTCTTCTGCCATGTTCCATCAAATGCAGCAGGAATTTCATTGCATCCATAATTTCTTCAATAGCTTCAGGAGCATCCTGCTTCTTTGAAATTTGTACAACAATTTCTATAGCCGGACCCTATAATTCCTTTATATCTCTGAAACTTGAGGAGGAGTTGGAAAATCAAGCATAGAACATAATATTCTACCTACAGCCACTCCTTGGACAGTACTACCTAGGGCTATCATTAGTTTCATAATATTTAGCACCTTCAACTGGGTAACAACTCCAAAACCGAGTTTCTTTACTACAATGTTTTAATTGAAACAACAAAGCCAAATGTACAAGCTACAGAAAGAGTAAGTTTACCTATCAGACAATATTTACAAATTCAAGATTTGGTAGAAGTAAATTATATAAATTTGTAATACAATGTACTTCTACATTATTGGAATCATTTGCAGTATATTCATCCCATGGTGATGATGAAAATTTTCTTTCTGTACTGCTTGTCGTTGTATTTTATTTTTTACCATGGAATTTGCGTTTGTCAAACTTTTTAACTCTGGGCATAGCAAAATAATGTTTTTTAAAAAAATGAAATACGTAATACAGTATCTATTGTAGATAGAATAAATAAAAATTTCGCAACAACACAGAATTAATTTTTGCCTTATAACACAAGTTATAGGGCACAATCGGAACTAAAAATCAGCTATTATCAAAATCCCGTAAATTTCAAATACGTTTGAATCAGCTAGGATAAAATGAAAAAATAAATCAATGAAATTGACAGTAAAAATTTTCTTCGCAAGATCTTTTGTTAATTTAATGTAATTTACTCTGATGTAATTTACTCATTGGATATTGTGTTTTTTTGCAGATTGCATTTATTGCATTTTTTAACGCTTTTTCTTTTAGGAAAATTTTCTTACCTCAAAATATTACAGTAATATCTGATCTACTTTGGTTCACTATAGAGGTGACAACAACTCCTTCTATACAATCATCGTTATAATAACTAAGCTGTCTAGAATCTGTAATATTTTTTGGTTTTGTTTAAAGAATAAAGCTAACATAAAACAAACTGTAAATAAAGCTGGTTTTATTTCCATTATTATTTTACTGAAAAAAGGAAGATCAGTTATACATTACAACAATTTATTGAATCAACCAGATAAGTTAAATATTTGAAATTTGCTATGGAATAAGCAATAAAGAATTGTGTTATATATAATTTGTTTAGAAAATATAAAAAACGTATATAAAGTATAAAGTTTAATAGTAAAAAAAAGGAATATCGTTTGAAAAAAAAAACAGTTTGCCATCCCTAGCCAGCAGCTGCAAGTCACCGCCTAAGCACACAGATAGGCTGTGAAAGTCAACAAGGGTGGTACTCCGACGGTGCTGGCTCGCCGACATGCAAATCACGGATTAGATTCCATTTACATAAACCAATACGTGGTAACAGGTCCCGGGGAGGGCGTGAAATTTTCATGTTTTTGAAGCAAACTTCACCGGCTGTATTCTACAATCCATTCTGCAGCACACCTCTACCTCACTACTACCGGGTAAACTTCTCATCCCACAATAGTTCTTCATTACTGGCCCCCGCATTCACATACCTAACCGTTCCATCCCTTCATCGTGCTATTACGACCTCACCTCATACCATACAACACGTTTGTGTCCTGCATGAATAATAATGGGCAACAGTTAAACGCTAACAAAATACAGGCTAATTTGTTACCCGCTTACGTCTCTACAATCCGTGCATGCACCCGGGTGTTACTAATAAAAACAAAAAAAAAAAAAAAAAAAAAAAAAAAAACTAGTAATGACTTCGTTTAGATTTACCAAACCGAGTCATTACGTATGAAGTTTACTTTAAAAAAAAAAGGCAATTGCATATTTTAGCATTAAATTTTCATATCCTATCCAATAATGAACGTATAATAAAATTTTAAATCCTATTTCTGTATTCACACTTATTTAATTTTATTTTTGTCACGTACTATTCGCTTTTAATATTAACTTAAGCTTTTAATTTATTAATCAGTAAATCATTGGAAAACTATAAACTCGCGCTAATCTATAACTAACTCTTTTGCACACAACTTTAAAAATATATAACGATTGAAATATAAAATAATTTCGTTATAACTCAATGCCAAATCGTATTTGAAAATTCAAAATAGTAACATATTTATGTGTTTATTTAATATCAATTTTAGAAAACCCCTGGTGTAATGGTTACGTTTAGAACTTTAATAAACTTATTGAAAAACGATTTTGAATAAAATCATTATCAAAATTATTTCTCTGCACTAAGTGCTAAGGAGTATATCGGAAACGCCCTGGTTTGCGTAAAACAAGGTAATCCAAGATTACCTGGAGAAGGCGTCTATTCGAAAAGAAATTCACCGATTAAACTTAAAGTATACAGAACACACATTAAAACAATCCGGCTGTTAATCTATTGCACAATAGTAAGAATGAGAGAAAACTAAAAATGTTGCATGTACTGTACCTTGAGACGGTCGTGCGGTAAATATTGACCTTTTATTTATTTTATTGTTTTGTTGACCGTTTATCCTTTTTTGCTCTACTTGATTATTTTTTGATATATATGTACTTTGTTACGGACTTTGTGTGATCCTTAGTTATATTTTATTCCTTGTTCTTTTATTGTATTTTGCGTTGTTCAGACTTTTATTGCATTGTATTGGGAAGTATCATTCAAAAAATTGCTATCCCCATAGCTATTTGTTACGTCATTATTGCTTTACACGATTTACCTAGTTTCATTATTTAGAAAACTTGATTGTAGAAGTATAACAGAAAAAGAATTGAAAAATAAATATAAAATATCAAATAGTTTACGAAATTAATTTGGTTTAAAGTCCATCGTGTGCGACTAAATTTCATTAGGTATTTGATAATTTACCTAAAAATTAAAATAAAATAATTTTATTAAAATTTTTACACTCATGTAAGCTCATGAGGAGGATATTTCAGTGGCAAATACATACACACACACACACGCACACACACACACACACACACACACACACACACACACACACACACACACACACACACACACACACACACACAACATATATATATATATATGGTAATGGCTACTTACAGAAAACATTTCTATCTCTTCGGTTATCATTATTATTTTTTCATATTCAATAAAGTTTGATGAAAAAATTGCTATAATATCAACTACCTACCCATACATATTAAAATTTAAACTAAATTTTCTGCCATAATTGAAAGTCTTTTGTTAGACAGGACGGCTTACTGTAACAAGTTTTTTTTTTTTTTATAAGCGGATGAAAATTTCAATAGCTGTCAAAATAACACAATTATCAATCTGATACTCAAAAAAAGGAATGCAATTAAATTAAATGTGAAAAGAATCACTAAGTAATCCTATTTAGCGTAAAAAAAATTAGTAATAAAGAAAGGTATATAAATAATATCAACAATTTTATTAAATTATTTATTTTTTTTTTTATATTTAGAAAAAGTACAATTTTTTCGTAATGAGCTTTTTACTGGAGTAAAACTAAAGTGCAAGATTTAAATTTGTTATAAAAAATCCTTGAGAAAAATATAAATAGACAATATATATATATTTATATATATATATACATATATGTAATATTTACATATAGACAAATATAAAAATCCAATTATAGTAGAAAAGACATTCAGTTTATTTTGAATAATATTTTACTCTACACTGGAAAAAAGACTGCAGTCTTTAACTCTAATAACTGAAAAGTTATTGGAAAATACATTTCTGTCCAATAATTAAATAGTCTGGCAGTTTTGATTTATCATTGTCTTTTTAATAGTAGGGCGTTCTTTGAGTACCACATATTCACTTTGATATTGAATCCTTTGTATTTGTTGAACATTAATTAGTAAATATTCAACAATCATCATGTTAGCTAGAATAATTATTATTCTTAAGTATGTCGATAAAATATGATCAGAATAATTCAACTTTAATAGAATTATTATAAAAATAAAGCAAGAAAGAGAATTATTAATCATTTTTTTATTTATATATATTTAAAATCTTTTTTGTTGTTATCTTATATTAAAAATTGGTTCATCGAATTTTCTTTTGTGTTGCTTATATTGTAATCACTATTATAAATGAATGAATATTTAGCTTGAAAATTTTGACCATTAGAGGGGCTTAATATACTATTTAGCATTTAATAAAAAAACATTCAAAAGAACTGTTTCCGGAGAAATGGCTTTATACATAATATAAAAATTTTAATTTATAACTATAAAGAATATTTTTCATTTTTAAATATACACATTTTCTGCATTTCTATATTTCTATTTTTTTTTTTTTTTATTAAATAATTTACTGGAGTAAATTAAATTTCATATAAATTTAAAAATTAGATTTAAAGGATAATTCTGTATGACTTATTTTACAACTCTCTTGTGATACAAAATTAACTGTCACCTCTAACCTTCTTTTTATATTCTTCCTTTTACCTTTTTTATTTTTATTATTTTTTCCTTCTATAAAAAAAATACAGTGGCATTAAAAACTAAAGCTTTTGTATTTGTCAAATAGACATTTTTTAATATTTCGTTAAGTTTCTCCATTTTTCCCTTGCCGAAAAATTATCTATTGAATTTTTCTTGTTTTTGTTCCACTGCACTAAAATCTTGTTAACAGGATTTAGAAAAATTAATTTCAAGCTATCTGATATAATTTGTTTGTAGTTAATATAAATAGTAAAATTTTTCATCAAATTATATACATAATTCCTAAATAATAAATATTAATATATGTTATCTATACAATTACAAAAAAAATTAAATTATTGACTATTTTAATATTGAACATATAAAAAAAAAAAGTTGATGAACAAATCATTTTCATTTACTGGTTTTTACTTAATACTCAATAATGTATCATACCAGACGTTTGCTAATAATGCTTGAAATTATTAGCGACCATACATTCATTTCTTGTGATACCTGATTCTTATAACCTACTTTTAGTACTTCATTACTTAAATTAAATCATTTACGGTAAACTTATGCTTACATCAGGGTTGTTCTGAAAGTTCTTGACAAGACAAATAAATGTCTCAAGTGTGACCAAGTGACTATGATATTTACCATATAAAGTATGATTTTTTTATATGACATTATATGAAGTTTCAGACAAGGGGAAGCTAGTGGTTTGTAGCGATCGAGTAAGAAAAAGCTTTTGACTTTTCCTGAAAAAATTGATAAAATTGTAGTTCGATCTGTTTGTTTTAAAAAAGTACTTCGCATTAAAATTTTTAACACAGAGGGACATTTAAACTCCACTTTAACGGACTCTTTCCCTTCGTTTCGACAGTAAAGAACATCTTGAATGGTGCATACATTTAAGATAAAGAATAATATAAAAGTGAAGATGACCGCTATCACCGACGAAATCGTCACAAAAATTCAGAATGAAATATTAGATGATCGCAAGCTGAAGGTTCGAAAGTTTACAGAATTGCAAGCATCTTAATAAACTGTCTTTATTACATTCTACATGGAGTTTCGAGTATAAAGATACATTCCACTACGTGATGCATTTCAATAAGTGAGTTGTTTCAGACAACAAAAAACGCATTTGACTGAATACTTCTAGAGGATGTTTTGATTTATTTATAGGTAATTCTGTTCGGTGTCTTCCATATTTTATAAAAGGAAATGAAACATGGATTTACATTATATGACAGAAATATTCAACAGTTCAAACTGTGAATGAAAGCAAGTGGAATTGCTCCAAAAGTAATCGAAGATTGCAGAAAAATTCATGGTTCTGTTTTTTAAAATTTTCGTAATGTGCTGATATTAGACTATCTGGAAAAAGGAAAAAATCAGTAGGAATTATTACACTACACTGCTGGACTGATTAAAGGGTGCTATTCATGCTAAACATCCACATACATCTAAAAATAAAACTTCTCTTTCACCACGATAATACGCCTACACATACGTCTTGGGTTGTTGCAAAACTTCATGACCTACGCTTTAAAGTTATTCCACATGCAGCATATTCAGCTCCCAAGAATTATTTCTTCTTCCCAAAACGGAAGAAATGGCTGTACAAATATTTACTTAAAATGAAGAGATCGAAGCTGAAGACACCTCTTATTTTTTCAGTATTTATAATACTCATTATATTCAGGATATAAAAATTCTCTGGACTAAAAGTGTTAAATACAACTGTAAGGTGACTACGTTGAAAAATAAAAATAAATTTCTGATAAATTTTTTTTTTCTTTGTCAGCCTAAGAACTTTCTAAACGACAATTTTACGTAGGAATACAGTTAACAATACTTTTACTTAGAAATATTCTGTCTTAAAATGCCCTTGATTTATATATTGAAATGTTAATGAACATAAAATATAGAACTGAGTAAATTAATGAGTTTAACTATTTTTATTAAAATTAAGTCATAATGATTTTATTGACATAAAAAAGTCATTCAATCTGGTTTGTATTATGCTGTAATATTCAATCAGTTAAAAAAATTAGAGCATTTAATGTAATTGATTGACAGATTAAACATTGATTGACAGATTATACTTACTAAAAAAACTGCAACCCTATTATGGATAGCTAAAAGAATACACGCTTAATAATGAAATAAAAAATAATTAAAGGGAACTTAATGAAAACATCACCTATATTATATTTTTGCATCTGTTTTATTTACTATGATCTTGCATGTGTAAAACAATCTGATTTTAATTTTTATTCAAAATTTTATTTTATAACTTTCATTTTTTCATAAAAAAATGTTTTCGTGATATTAATAACAACAATTTTGTAAATTTTCAGTAATATTAAATAAAAGCGTAGAATTAAATAATATAAATGTGATGAGGTACCTTTCAGTTTACAATTATTTATCTATATATTTGTTTATAAAAAAAAAAAAATTCAGAATTATGGCAGTATTTCTTTTAAAATAAAAAAATCATGTTTTTTTATTAATTAATATCTAAAAATTAATAAAGAAATTCATATATTCATACAGAAAAGTTTAGAATAATTATGTAGTATAATTATTAATTGATGTAACACAGAACTACAAAAATTTAAACAACCTCCCAAATATATATGATTTTCTCCTGTGAGAGTAAATTAATTATAAATATACATAAATTTGTTATTTTAAATTATTGTTGCTGATTTGATTAAAATATCTGAAAAATATTTATAATAATCTAACAAAGAATTTGTAACGTAAATTTTATTATTCCAAAAGTACAAATGGAACTACCGTAGATGAGAGAATAACATCGTTGAACAATGAAAGAGACGATATAGAAAGTGAGAGAGAATGAATGAATACCTATCTGTTCCACCAGGAGCAGTATGATCGGTGGGACTCAGGTGGTCCACACACAAGTATCACCTGTTACCTTGGAAACCGTCGAGCGTTTGTTCACCCTCCATTCCATTTAAACTTGCACCTAATAACATACAATTTCTCTCTGGTACGCTGCGTACCGGTGTATTACTGACTACGTACAGACTTCACTGTAAACTCGCCTCTTATGTCTCTCACTCTTTCATCTCGAACACTTTTCCTGTTACATTTAATATAATTCACATTCAAAACTTTAACTTAAACTGCGGGATAACTGAGTGGGAGAAAACTTTTTAAGAGAAAAATAAAACAATAAATAATATTAAAAAACAAATATACAAGTACATAATTAATTTTCTAAAAATATCGATTAGGCTTGTAGTACTCGTTAAACAAGTAACTTTTTATTCCTCTTTAATGATTTATGATTTTCATAATAAATAACTAAACAACCTGGTTAAAATATTAACACTTAAAACAAATTTAAGTATAAATATATATCAATTATAATTTTCCATACGTTACAGTCTTTATTTAAACCTTAACTCACATATTCAATGATCAATACTAGCAACTTAATTTTTTTTAATTAGCACGATCTTTAGCATACTTGTTGATCTTATTGAGATTGCTTTTTGTAATAAGGCTAATCCAGTAAAAACATAATTTTATATATATATAAATATATATATATATATATATATAAAATTGATAAACGGCTTTAAGAAAAATAGTTTTTAAAAAATATCAATGCAGATACATTTATAAATGTAAGAATCCAATAAATTCCGAATTAAAAGTGTGAATGGAAGTTGCGCGTACCGTTCAAATACAAATGTATGCTCATAAAAAAAGTGAATAAAGAAAATAAAGATTTTAAGGAAAGTGTTTAATTTAAACGGAAGCAGGATGCTAATTGTACTTGTCCACTACCCAAAGTAACTTCTGACAATCACATCATAATGCTTGGAAATAGTTGTAATAAACATAAAATCGTAATTTAAAAATTTTTGATTCACAAGACCTGCCATCGTATGTATTTAGGAGAAATAAAATCTTGTAAAATAAAATAAAATTTAATTTAATTTACTATATAAATCAAATTTAAACAATTAGTTCACCACAGTACCTCTGTGAAATATATAGAACTTATTTCAACGAAGTAGACAGACGTTTTTAAAGTGTTAAATTGAACGGCAAATCACAAATGTTCGGAAAGTAGTTAAAAGTTTTTTTCTGTTTCAAAACTAACCGTTAACTACAACCGTAAAAACTACAAACGATTAGGTTTGCATCCTTACATAAAATTGTGTAATATAAAAAAAAAAAACACAAAAATTTGTAGAAAGATAAAATTAACAAAAAATCTAATTATAGAAAAATCACAAAATTCATTAATTCTCTTTTTATATCCAAATTAAATTGCATATTATACATCATCAAAGGAGAAGGAAACACAAAGATTTGAAATTTACGGAAAGGATTATTTACCACGAAGTAATGGCTGCAGTTTTCTATGACTAAATCATATCATAAAAATGGTTTTAAAATCATAAAAATGGTCTTCTACTATATATTATCTTTCCATAAAAATGGTTTTTTTTCTATCACTAATGGAATATAGTGAGGTGTTTTGTAATCAAGGCAGTAAAGACATTTAAAAGTTGCAATCCTGTAAACATACTTGAAGGTGATTCCTGTCAATTTCATTATTTGTTACTCAAAATTGTGTAATATTTCCATTAGTATGCTAATATTGACTTTTGTAAAAAGCAATAATAATTATTAATAAAAAAATATTTTACCTGTTTTATTTAAATCGGTCAACCCATCCTTTACTCCTAAAAGGTATTATTTAACTTGCAATATACAAGATTATATAAAACATTACCTTCCTTTTTAACGTCCAGTTGAATATTAAAATAAATAACACAATTTTTACTTTTCCGTCTAGTGCTATAACAAAGCTATAGATTTAGAAGGGAAAGTGTTGCAATCGGTCCAATTCGGGCATATGCGGTTTGCACCGGATCTACACATTCTGACATCTAAGAAACCCAAAAAACCGGAAGAAAATTTTCCGAATGATCATATGCACGTCTTTGTGTTCGGTTTTGCATTCCTTATATTTCCAAAACAACTACACTGATTTTTATCAATTTTGGTCAGATTACTTCTATATATGGGGCATTGATGCCATTAAATTTTCAACTTAAAATGTCAAGGGGGGTCAGGCTGTACAGCAAGGTATCCCGTTCACAGTATCTCGAGATTTCGCCTAATTATGGTCTTATTTTTCTTAAAACCATTAGTTAATAATTAAAAAATAATAATATTTTCAAAAAAGGTTTCTTCAAAATCGCACCCGGCCCCCAAAAATGATCTAAATAACTAGCTGCTAAGTTGGTATTCTGCATGAATATTATCCCGTCTCACCACAAGGAGCGCTGGTGTAACACTAACAACAGCTGTTGTAGTCGTCACTATCTCCATTTTTCTTCTTAGCCTCCGGAACCACCGTAAAGTATTACTTCAGAGGATGAATGATAATATGTATGAATGTGAATGAAGTGTAGTCTTGTATCGTCTCAGGTCGACCATTCTTGAGATGTGTGGTTAATTGAAACCCAACCACCAAAGAACATCGGTATCCAGATGAAGTATTTAAATCGGTATATGCACCGATTACTTATGAGTAACTAACTGCCTTTACTAGGAATCGAAACTTGGAACTCTCTACTTCGAAAACAGCTGATTTGTGATGACGAGTTCACCACAAGACTAACACGGTGTGTTATGGTTGTTATAGTTGTTAGCTATGTAGTAACGTCACAGCCCATCATTTAAGTGATACTTAAAAGAAGGAATAATAAACGCCAAACTATTAATTAGAACATTTGTTCGAAAATATGATAAAATATACCTTAAGAAACGCTTTTATTTGTTATTTTTTCCTTTCGGATTATTTAAAAAAAAAAAAAATTAAAACTGATTGCAAACTAAAGCCATGTAATCCATGCATGACTTTCTAAATAATTAGTTTTTATAAAAAACTAATAAATTACAGACGTATTGGAGTATATACGAAGCACAAATAAAGCTGACTGATTACTGACTGAATAAAGCTGCCTACTCAAGATATGAAATGACAAGTAATTTTAAAATATTAGTTCAGTATCGAGAACTTTGTAATACGTTCTCAATTGAAGTTATTGTGACTTCTGTGATAGTTCGATGATGTGAGTTTTTAAGTGAAGCTTTTATAATATAAAAGTTAGTTCTTTAATCATTTGTATGAAATTATTAGATCTTGTTAATTATTTTACGTATTTCGATTTAAATCATTTAAACTGCTCATAAACCTTCACACTTTGATGTTTTTGACAAAATTACCAAAAACAGAACATTCCGAATAAGTTACAGCGTTAAAGAAGAAAAATACTAAAAATATTAAAAAATAGAGCTCTGAAATTCGAACTTGTGGAACCTCAAAGAGTTGCAGTTATCCTGTTTTAGTGCAATATAATCTATTTAAAAAAATAAGTATTATTACTGAGATAACTACAGAAAAATATTCTTACATTATTGAAAAACACTGATTTGATTAGTTTCCCCAAAAGAATTTAGTTGTTTAAGTAATCGAAGTTTTTAAAAAAGTTTGTACAAAGAAAATGTTTCTGAATACCATTAAATAAAATACGCGGAACTCAATGAATTAAAGTAAATTAATTATCGTAGATCTTTCAAAAGGAAATCATTTTGCATCTCAGAGATAAACGAGCATATACTCATATAAATAAAATCCTTGCTTCTAGTATATGTTCAAATACCTCAAAGAATGAACGTAATATTGATGTCAGACAATATTTAATTATAAAATAAGCATTACCAGACTTGTGAATAACAGTTACCCTGATTTTTGCTTTTCTCATAAACAATAGGTATTAACAAACAAAAATTAGATTGATTTGCCGGCTCATAATATCAGGTTACTAATTAATGATGTAAGACATTGTTTCTCAACCTGTGGGACGTGTCCCCCTAAAAGGATGTGATAACACTAAATAGGGGTGGGGGGCGAGCATATCGAAAAGAAGATATTAAAAACATTTATTAATTTACTGAAACGAAAGCAAAACAAAATACGTTCTGACATAATAAATAATAAAATACACATTTACAGTAATATAATATACTTATAAATAGGATTGTATCAGTACTGCACAATGCATTTATTAAATAACTTATCAAACAAATTAAAAAAATGTTTTATAATTATTAGTGACTCCTTCGGGCCTTTGTTGCAGAGCAAACTATTTCGAAGGACGGTTTAATATTAGGTGAGATATGTTTTATCTTCAAACCAGCCTCCGCAGAAAGTCCAGATTTGCATGTTGAAAATGGTAATAGTATACGAAATGGTCTGGTTTTCAGTGTAGAAACTCATCATCCATCCCTGTACAAAATTCAAACAGTCATTTATTACTAAGTTGTCTTTTGATTTCCCCACTTGCCGTGAAGTCTATGAAGATTTCTTCTTTGGCAGTTGAGAGCCCTTCCGGGGTATTTTGAAACGGATCCCTATCCCACTCTTAACTTTCAACCAAGCTGTCGTCAGCAAGAAAATACTTTTTAAAATTCTTTGCCAGCATGGCTAAATGATTTTCTGTAGTTACAAAAAAAACTTTACCATGTTGTTTTTCAGCCTTGTAAGTTTTAACACAAACATCCACATTTGCAACTATTTCAAGATGTTTTTGCTTTAAATTTCTGCTCCACAATTCCAATTTTCTAAAAAAGCATTAACTTTATCATTCATATTAAACATAGATGTGTTTTCTCTTTGAAAACTCAAGGTATTTAATTTCTCGAATATGTCGACCAAGTAGCTTAATTCCATCACAAATAAATCATCTCGAAAATTTTCGGTTTCCGGTTGGTTTTACTCCTCTAGAATAACGGCGATTTCATCTCTTAATTCATAAACACGTTGCAATAATATCTCAAGTGATAACCATCTTGCCTCGAAATAAAATGATAACGCTGCTCCCATGACTTTATAAAGTGCAGAAAAGATTCTTGATTTTAGGGGTTTAATTTTTAAATAATTTACTACGATTACAATCGTCGTTATCACAATATCCAGACCAGGGCTCATTTCTTTACAAGAAGCCAGTGGATCATGCTATGCGTCCAAACACACTGTGGAGGTTTTTGTTTCACAGGTGCTTGAATACTTTGGAATCTCCCAGACATTGAACGAGCACTATTGTTGCATATTCCGACGCAATTTTTCCACTCTGTGCTTGCCTCTATAAAATCATTTAAGATAGCAAATAATGTGAGTGCTGTTACTTTGAGTTCTATTGGTTTGCAGAAAAGTAGTTCTTCCACTGCTAATATACCATCACAAAATCGATCTTTGGCAATCAAATGAGAATCATTATTGCTTTAAAATCATCTTTAACGACTAGGCTCATTTCTCGTTAAACGGTACAGTTCATAAACAAAGCTGTCGGATTTGGGGAGAAGAAAATCCTCGAATGATTTATAAAGGTTCACCTTTTGAGCAAAAATTTACGGTTTGGTGCGGTTTATGGCCCGAGTAATTATCGACCCATTTTTCTTTCAAAACAGTCAAGGGAATGCATTTACGGTGAATGCAGAGTTATATTGAGATGAAAACAGACGTTGCATTACCTCAATTAAATGGAATGGATATTAATGGTCTTTATTTTCAATAAGATACCGCTACATGCTACACAATATGAGAACACATCATGTTATTGCGCACGAGATACCATGGACGTGTTATCTCACGGAATGATGATGTGAATAACCCACCAAGATCTTGCGACCAAACACCTTCGCCTTCTGTTTTTGGCATTATTTGAAAAATACAGTTTATGATATTAATCGAGCAATCATTTCAATCCTAAAAGATATTATTCGAGTCATCATAAGGGAGATTGAAGATCCCATGCTAGAAAATAACCTACGAAATTTTAATGTTTACATCGATGCCAACCAACGTAGTCTTGGTGGACATTTAAACGACATTATCTTTCATTTTAAATTTTAGTTAACAGTATTTTACTTTTAAATAAAGAAACGCGAAATATTTCGTAGAGTTTGTTTTTACACAGAAACAAAATCCTAAAGCCATTTTTAGAAAACCTTGCACTAACTATGCTCAACAACATTTTCAAAAGTTTTGGAATTAAAAAGATGTTTATATTAAACAAATTAGAGAATAATAAACACAAATGTTAAAAAATAACATTTGTTTTTATTATCTCCTAATTTTGTTTTATGTTAATGTTCTGTTTAATGATTTTGTTTTATTCCATTATCATTTCAACAATATTCTATTAATAAAAATTTTGATCGAATTTATATATATGAAACACAATCATAAACGTTTGAAATCTTTTAAGTTCCTAACCAATGGTAGAACAATTAAAACTTATTTACGGGGCGCTGAAGTCACGTATAACCAAATTATTATACGTTATACAATTTTGCAAAAGGTTTTTACTTATCCAAAGTAATATGCATATTACTAGAATATGATGAAAATATGAGAAATTCATCTGTGTATATAAATGAATGCTTCACATAAATTATAAGATAATTTTTTTTACTATAATGCAATCAAGATAAATTTTAAATGTACTGATCAATTTCCTGGTGATTAGTTAGAACTAGTAACATTAGCCAATATGGTGAATGATTAAACGATCCTTCATTGGGAAGAGTAGCAGTAGTAGTCTATTGGTATAAACGTAAGATATAACTTTAGAGTAACTGGTGTAGATTAGTACATCTCTCTATAACATTTAAGTTTCAGTTTTAATTATTACAGGAGGTATTTTCATAAAAAAAAACTAAGATTTTATATCCTATTAAATATTTTTGTTTTTTACTTTGTGCTACTATTTAATCCGAGGAAGTTTGGAAATTTTGAGAAGTAGGTTGTTAGATTTTTAAATTTATCTTATACTTTACTGGCATCATAGCTCTAGAGCTGCGCTGCAAGAGGGGAAATATGGTAATCAGTCAGAAAATAGGGGTATGGATTTTTTGCTTTTCTTGACGTTTCATGATCCAGGGACTCAAAAAAAAAAAAAAACAAACACTAAAAGAACAAAATGAAAGGAATGGGGTATTGTTGGAAAGTACGAAAGTATGAGTTTGTGTGTTTGAAGCTTAATAACTTTTGATGGATTATCCGATTTTGATGAAATTTGGCACAGAGGCTGACTTATATATGGGAAAAATTGTTTTTAAAAGTTGGGGTGAATATCTCTTAGAGGTGAGGTGGTAGATAATTTCTTTGGGTTCAATTTTCCCAAAATTTTTCAAACATAACCCCACTTTATATTAAACACAGTACATACGTGCATGCTTATCTTATTACGATTTTACCATTCTTCCCCCAAAATAAAAAAAACTATTTTTCGAACGATTTTATTTGTGTTTCTAAGCATAGTAGTATTGCAAGTGACTGAATAAGATACTTTTGCGAAAATATTGGGTGTTGGGGTACTGATCAAAGTTTAAAAATATCAATTTTTTGAATTGATATTTTTAAACTTTTTCAATATAATTTCCACTATATAAAAATAATACCAAATGTCAGGAAAGTATAACAACTTTGTAGTCAGGTTTTTTTAATGGTAATTATTACAGAAGTAATCTCATAAAAAAAAAAAGGTTTTCTTAAATACTTTTATTAAATATCTTTATTTTCTATCTTATTTTATTTAATTCAGGGAAAATATGGAAATTTGCGAAGTATGTTGATTAGGAAATTTACTTTTTTTCATGAATATCAATCGAATTTATTCAGTACACACGTGGAAAATAGGTATTTGTTAGTACGTATTTTTGTATAATTTTTCGTTATGAAAGAGCGGGAATCAACAGCTATGGTATTAGTTTGGTGGAAATCTATAGCGTATGAAAAAATGCCATGCCTGAGGGATTTGAATCCGGGACCCTCGCACTAAATGTCGAGACGTTACCTACTCAGCGTAGGTGGTCGGCAAAGTAAATATATTATTATCTTAATTATTTTGATTGTAAATAATAAAATTTAGTGTTCCAAAAAAGGTGTATTTTATAAAAAAAAATATATGTTATTTTTATTGCATATAAATATATATATTTTTTTTGTATGAAAGATATTTTACCAAAATATCGTGCAAATATTGGAACTTTAATATTATTTCCAGAACTTTTATTAATCAAATAAACTTATCCTTTGTTTGTGGTAAATTTTTATAAGTGATTGATTTGGTCATATATAATTATTATTGTTATAATACATGTCGTTTAATTTACAGTACTGCATAATATTTTATTATATTATACAGAGCATTTATTATTTTCTTCATTAACATATTAATAAAACGTTTACTATATTAAGATAAATTAGTTTCTTCTTCTAATAATAATATTAATAAAATTAATTAATACTTTGCCTACTAGTATATTGTGGTAAACTTTATAGCGCAAAGTTGATGTAGTTTGTATCTAGTTCACCTCATAGTTATTTATTAACGGCTCTGCACCATTCTACCACACCTCATACAACTCTACAACCTCTATAATATGTTTTGTCATGGAGCTCTGGGAAATCGAGTTCAAACAAAATTACCTTACATTTTATGTGCTCTGCAAAGTCTCCAAATTATATTTTTAAATATTTAACCGCCTTTCTAAAAAAAAATTGATAAATTTTAATACCACTTACCGATAATGATATTAAAATTTTTATCGATACTCAGTAGTATATTTATTTTAATCTGGTCTTCATATATATATACTCGTACATATAAACAAGACATATATTGATCCCTAAATATATAACGTTAAAATCTATATTCATCTATTTTCATGTATTCATCTATAGGATGAATTTAAAATACAAAATTTGGAGATCAAAATTTTCAAATTTGAAATCCTAATACTACTGTATTAAAATCCTTAACAAACCGTATGCAGTGACTTGATATCTCAAGTCACTGCATACTTACACATATTAAGATATTCACAAAAGTGGTAGAAAGTC
Source organism: Lycorma delicatula (assembly GCF_047948215.1). Classification (NCBI taxonomy): domain Eukaryota; kingdom Metazoa; phylum Arthropoda; class Insecta; order Hemiptera; family Fulgoridae; genus Lycorma; species Lycorma delicatula. The sequence continues at coordinate 73,668,694 of NC_134459.1, read as the reverse complement.
ATTCTCAAGAGCAACAACCATTACGTGTTTGACTAATTTAGTGAGAGATAAAGTATACAATTCGGGTTTTACATCCCAAAAATAACGAAATGAGGTGATATTCAGATTCATTACAGAGACTGGATGAACAACAAACATCATATATTGAGATAATAAGTGTGACTTACTAATTCTGGTTGTACCTCAGATATTTTATGTAACAGCCGGAGTAAAAAAAAATTTATTGCCAACCTATTTTTGCAAGTTTTGTTATTTCAGTTATTGTAACTGTTATCAGAATTTGTGTAGTATGTCATTTATTTATCAATAAATACCAATAAGAAATCAATATTTAAAAAAATATATTATTAATATGTATTCTTTTAAAATTTTTATCTACATTTAAGTAAATTATTATTTATTTGAACAGAGATAAATTGAAATACATTAATAGCATTTTAAAGTTTAAATCATTGTAATTTCTTACCTTTAATTTTTAAAATATGTTGACAAACTCTTTTCACTTTTACGATGTTTGCTCAGTTTTTCTTAAAAAAATCATCAATAATCACCCATCAATTCAGGATCCCATCTTACTTGATACCGATGTTCCACGGTCCAGAATGCCCTGATAGAAACACTCTCTTTGCTCATCGCTGACAGTGTACAAATTTTCAGGAAAAGAGTCTTGATGAGAGTGTAGGAAATGAATTTTTATTGATATCCTACATTCTAGACGTTTGTAGTTTTCTAACAGCTTATTAACCACATAAGCATAGTTTTCCTCTTTTCTGTTGCCTATAAAACCACCAAAAATGTCTTTGAAGGAATTCCATGCAGCTAGTTCACATTTACTCTATTCAACCTGTTGATGATAAACTTAGACAAAATGTTTATCATCAACAGGTTGAGTGTTTAATCAGTAGCTTAATTTACGGACCAATAAATATACTCTTCTTCAGTTTATCATCACTACCTTTGGGAAAACGTATTTCTAAATGATTAAATCTTGGTCCAAACCAACGCAATTACTTTCAGATCAATGCAATCTTGCTACATATGCTCTATATATTTTATTGCTTCTAATATTAATGCCATAGTTTCATACGATTCTTTCATATCAACTGCATGAGCTAATGGATTGGATAGCTATTTGTTACCATTATGCAGTAAAACTGCTTTCATGCTAACTTTAGAAGAGTCAATTAAAAAAATCCATCTTCAGGAATATGCTGAATTCCATACTTTTTCATCAAGTGAACAACATCAGTACGCACACTTATTTCTCATAGTAAAATAAGTTAGAAGAGTTTTATTTCGTGGTCTAAACGTAATAACTTTTGGTTTTTCCCCTAAAAGGTTCTGCTGTTGCAGTCTAGACTCCAGAAGTTCAGATTGCTGCTTTGATAAAGCTAAATCGCGAACTAAAGTATTAAGTTCATTTTTCTGAATTAAAATAGGAGATTTCTCATTAGTTACAAAAAGAAATTCTTCAACATCATCTGCTTCATTCTCGGATTGTTCTTTTAGGAATGTCGGAATAGATGGTAGTAGAGGTAAAGGTAACTCCTTTCCGTGTGGGACCGGCTTTAGAGCAGAGCATACATCTGCATATTTTATGAAGTTGCTATTTTTGAATGAAAATCCAAACATATTCATCATACAAAAGTAGTATTAAGTGAAGTGTTCCTTAGGTTCACGCCAAACCATCGGTACAGCATAGGCATGGTACGTTGCTTCCCTCCTTTCAATTAACCATTCAATTAGAGAACTGAACACGATATGCAAATAACATGAGTCGCTCAGATTTTATGTTGATCCATAAGTGCACAATCAAAATAAAAAGCTATAAGCTTTTTTTTATCAGTTCAGAAATAGTCTTTCTTTGAGATTTAGGCGTAAATTTATCACAAACATAACAAAAATTGTTTGCATAATTTGAACATCCACGAACTTTTGCAGAAGTCATGATGTAGCTAATAAAAATGAATAAAATCACTTTTGTATTATAAATAATTGATAAAAATATAGCAAAACACTCTGTGAAAGACAACTCACAGTGTAGACAAATGATGCTAGACTGAATAAGCTTTTAAGTTCTGTAGTAGGCAACAACAGATGTCTGTCTATATGCTGTCATCATGTATAAATAAATATATACAGTGTATATATACATTTATTTTTGCTTTATTAAGCATATATGAATATTGTTTAAAAATAAAAATACAGAAAATATTCATAGTTGTGATATATTCATAATTAAGATTTTTATATATTTTCCAAGTATTTTTAACACCTGCAAACAATTTTCTCAAAATATTAAAATAAAAAGTTATTTCTTTTTTAAACGCTTATTACTAGTTTTCAAAATTGTAGATTAAAATACTGTTTGTATATCGTTAAATGAAATACAAAAGTTACATGATACATTAACACATATTTTTACCACCTTCAGGAATTATATACTAAATCATTTTTTTTTTTTTAAACCTGTCTACAGCTCTCAACAATATTAATATTATCAGAAATGCAATAACGAATAATTATAATAAATATTTGTTTTAAAACATCTAAATAGGTATAAGTGTGCATATGAATCCTCGTTAAAAGAGAAAAGGAAGGTTCAGGATCACCAAAAAATTATTTATTCAAGATAAATGACGATTTTTATGTATGTTAAATTTCTGGTAATGTGTAGATTTTAAGGATACTTTCACGATCATTATAAAATAATAACAATGAAAATGCAGTAGTATCAAATACATGAAAGAAGTTGTACTTTTCCTGGCGACGAAAATAAAAATTTTTATCAATCACATCGAACGAAACAATACATTTCCTCGAATTTATGCAATCGTGTGAATAAAGTTCGAATCCAAGAATTTTCTTCTTCTTCTACTTCTTCTTCTTCTTCTTCTTCTTCTTCTTCTTATTATTATTATTATTATTATTATTGTTATGAAAATTCTTTAAATTTGAAAACAAATTTACGGAAAGTTATTCAAATATTTTTTACGAATAGCCTAGAAACCATTATCAAAATTAATAGATTGAAAAAAAATTGCCTTAAAATATATATTTACGTTATTTTAAATATTAATAAGAACACGTTAATTTATATTCGTAAAAGTCAAGGTTTTTTTTATTTAAAAAAGTTAGATTTTTTCGGTAGTTATTTTTTAAATAATTTGAAACCACAGTAAAGTTTGCACTAATGAAATTAAAAACAAAATTGCGAATGGTAAAATGACTTTCAGTAAGGTTGGAAAACTGCTTACAACAGAAAGTACTGATCTGAGAAAGAAATTTGCAAGATGTTTAGAGTGTGATATTGTAAGTTGCAGAAACATGGGCAATAAAGAAAAGAAAAGCTCATCATCTGAAAAGTTTAGAAAGGTGACTATGGAGAAAAATGCTAGGTGGGGAAAAAGAGTAACTAATGATGAGACTTAACAAATATAAATGAGAGTACGAGTATAACTAACACAATACAAGAAGAAAAGATAATTGGATAGACCACATACTAAGATATAACTATTCAAAAGTAATAATCGAAACAAAGTTGAGGGTGTGAGTGGAAGAGGAAGAAGGAGTATAGGAATGTCGAATGATCTGAAAGGGAGACAAGGATATTATAATTTAAAAAAAAAAAACTCCGGACAGTCATGGAAAATGCAGTTTCTTGATAACTATCTATAGACAGTTGCACTAACGAGAGAGAGAATGTCTTATTTATTTAACTTCTACACATCTTACATCCAAGCATTGATATTTGAGAAATATTTATGTAACTGCTATAAGAAAAATGAATACGGAAAAAAGAATCAGAAAAAATAAAAATGAAACTAACGAAAATTATAAATAAAAGTTAAACCAACATAAAAAATAAAATTATAAAAATAATATTTCTAAAATAAAAGGAAAACAAATTGCGTGAACATTCTTTTTAACCGACTCGTTTTTTTTTTGTTTTTTGTAATTTTTCATTTAATTGGCTCGATGCTATTCTCCGAATATGTTTTTTTAATCTTAACAATTACGAGTAATATTGAGTTATTGATTTAATATTTTCCAATTTTTCAGTTTCTCTACAGTTTTAATCGTCTACGCATTCTTCTATTACCAAATTATTTAACCTTCTGTTTCTTGATGTATCAACCTAATTCGAATAGATTCTGCCAGAAACAATATTTACTTTCTGTCAGAATCTAAGGTTTTATTCAAATTAAGTTGAGAAGAAGAATCCCTACTTTCTCTTTCATTTTAATATCTATTAAACTTTGCAATCTATCAGCCCAACTGTACATTGAATGTACAGACTTTCAATGGTCTCTAATAACTATATCTACTCGTATAATTGATAGCAGACTATTTTTCATTGGAAAAACTCTTTATTTATTCGTCTGTATCTTACTTCAGCATTCCTTAAAATTTTACTTCTTAGATGGGAAAATCATACAACTTCCAGTACAGTACGCATCCCTGTTTTAATAATAATTCCCCTTTGGCCTTCTTTTTATAATATTCATTACCTTTGTATTAATCTTATTTAATTTTTAACTATTTCTCTTACTTAGCAAAAGATCCGTTCTATTTGGTGTTCATTTAATTTATTGTTTGGTATTTGCTTAAAGAGAAATGTCATTGATATATAACAGATTTATTATTTCTTCTTAAATAGTTACTCTGAAACGTAAACGCTTAGTCTTAAAATTATTTTTCAATTCCCTTATTGCTTCTTCGATACAGAAGTGAAGAAGCAATTAGGGATATTATATACTTGTTTCATTACTTTAATAACCAGACCTTGTCTTTCTTCATCTTCTATTCGTATAATTAATCTTTGGTTCCCATACAGAATGACTATCAATTTTCATTTCCGACAATTCAATTCACGTTTCCTTAAAAAGTTAAATTTTTGTTTCATCTTAAAATATCAAATACCTTTCCCACTTCTATAAATTTTATTTACACGAATTTATTGTTAAGTTTACCTCCTAAAATTTACTTTCAGAAACAGAATGCTTCCCTTAAATCCATACCTTCTCTGAAACGAAACTGGTTCTTACCTAACAAATATTCCACAGCATTCTATTGCCCTAAAAGTTATATTACTGAAGAGTCGTATCCATGAATGATGGTTAGGTAGTTTGTATACTTATCTACTTCCGCATTTTTTTTTATGGTACAATTATACTTTTTTATAGAGATACTGTATTCTGTTTAAATTAGTTTTAAAATCACAATATTCATACTGAAGTAAATGTGTAGTAAAATATTTCATACTTATGTTTCATTAATTAGTTTTTTATAAACATTTTTTTAATAATTTAATCCCATGTTAAAAGGATTATATTAAGCTATTTAAATTTGATTTATTATATCCGATTTAATTATCAATATTTTTACTACACACGTATTTTAATTGCAGTTAAGTTGTAATATTAATTATTCAGAGCCGATCAGTTTAAATAATTTTTCATTTTAGAAAGTTTATTTTGTATAAAAACAAGAGTAGATCGTATTTCAATTAATCCTGCATTACTGTATCGTAAAATTTTAATTACTACATCATGCACTGCTATTTCTATTTTACTTTATAAAATTGTATATATTATATTTCATTTATTACTAATACTATTTAATTACAGCTGCTATTATTAATATTAAATAAAATTATCTTTTTTTTTAATTAAAGAAAGGGCATTTAAAGAAACAGCAAAACCAATATAAATAATAAGAAAGCTCTTTTCAATCAATAATTTCCATAAGAAAAGAAAAAACTTGTTAAAAAAAGATTGCAGTAATCGAGCATGAATGAGTGAGTACAGGCCCAAAATACAAGATGAATTGATTACAAGGACTGAAAATGTAAAAAAACGTAATCACGAAATGTATATCGTGTACATAAATATCACTAGTTACCTTGTAATGTTCAACAATACAGAAAAAAACTATTGGCTTAACTGCCTAGATCGTAAAGAATACAGAAAGGAAATTTTTCAATTAAAGGCTTTTGTAGATGAAAAGAAAAATTCAACAGAGGCGACTGACTGAAGAAAGAACAGCTAAACATTCCGAAACAGTGAAGAACTTCTGGAAGAAAAAGAAACTACATTTGCGTGGTCTTTGAAGTCCTATTTTCGGAGGAAAAAGAAATACACATTGACTAATAATTTGCAGGTCAACTAATATTATTTACTTTATCACAATATTTATTTTAATTTTTGATATCTATTTAGATTATCACAATATTTAATTTTAAAACTTAGTTCATATTTTCGGTTTTAAATTACTTAATACAATAGTTGTTTTTTTTTTTAGAAATGTTAATTTATTAACATTTCTAAAAAAATAATTTAATAGTGTTTGACCGGTCGTTGGTCACAGGGGTACCAACTTTTCTCATGTAACGGTATAAAATAACTTAAAAGACATGTCGAACTTGTTGAACGTTAAGTTAGTTATTACTATTATTTAGAAGATTTAAGTACTTAAGAATTTCATAGATTTAAAAATCTATGATAATCATAAATCATACATTTAAAAACTATCTACTAACATTTAGTAATATAAAATAATTAAAAATTAATTACAATACAGTATCTACTGTTCCAGTACTGTACAGTATTTAGCAGTTCCATTTAATCCAGATGAGTGATCAGTGCGATTAGATGGTTTCTATGGATACAAAAATTGTGAACAAAATCAATAAATTACGTAATAATTTAATGAAAAAATTTTCATAACAATAAAAGTAGGTTACAGAATTAACACAGTAGAATTTTTTCAGTTTTTATTTCAAATAGAATGACAGAAGAGATACTCAAGTCCTTATTGTTTCATATCGATTGCTGACAGACAGCAGAAAAAAAGGGGATACAGATGGAAAATTCGTCACTGATATCTTTCATCTTTATAAAAAAAAGTTTTCAATCTATTTCTGAAGCAGAGGATTGCAAGTCGATCTTATATTCAGGCAGGCGCAGGCGTAACATCGACACACACACATATATATATATATATATATATATAATACCTAAAACAAACACACTCCAATATATAATAACAATAATAAATTTTTGACAGATGTTTGACATGCGATTAGATATTGTTTTACCGAATGAACTCTTTACGCGCGTATATTTCAAGAAGTTTATAAATAAAACTTTTTTTTTTCTGACACTAAGTAATCTGAAAAGTTTCACGAAAGTGAAAATTGTTTCTTTTTCATCTTACTCAATCATACTTTCAACTTATCTATACGATTTTCCAGATTATCGATGCAGTTACCTTACTTTCCACCGTTCCTCTTACTAAGGTAGAATAATAAATTCTTTTATCAGAGAAATTTTATGAAAATTATCATTATTAACTTAGATTTTTATCAACTATTTTCATTAAGGCAAAATTTTTATAAGAAAAATATAAAGTTCACTAAAAATACAAAAGAAATTTCTTATGTTGTTACCAGTTATGATATCAAAAAAAAGAGATTATTTTTCAGATAATTAAAAACAGTTATTCGTGTTGTAAGGACAATAGTTAAAATTTTTTATAAAATAATTAAGCAACTAATTATAACTGGATAATTTATAAATTACAGGAATAGAAATACATACTTTAAAAAATTAATATTGCTTAAAAGATATATATATATATTCAAATTTTCTAATTTCTTCGACTGGCCAGTGAATCCTACTACATTAAACATTTTAAAGAAGAAGCAAAAATCTTTTCATATTTAAATATGGAAAATTATACTTTTCCATCTTTTCAAGTTTAGTGGTGATTCTGACAATATTATGTTAAGAAAATATTTACCAATGGTATTACATTACGATTTTGACATAGATTTTTTTTTTTTTATTTAAACAGTAAGCATACACGTATACGAGAAGATTAAACTGCATATATGTCCTACGTGTTTGAAGAAAATCTCTCTGAAAAAGACTAAGCCGACATTTCACGAGTAAAAATCGTAAAATCAAACTGAACTGTAGAAGTATCTTGTTTTACAAAGGTTGTCGATTAGAGTTTAAATGTGAAATTCTTTGACAGTTAGCGATGGAAGTAAACACACCGGTTATCAAGTTTAAAGGATGTATGTCGTACGTTGTAAGGGAAAACTTTATAGTGTTTGACCGGTCGTTGGTCACAGGGGTACCAACTTTTCTCATGTAACGGTATAAAATAACTTAAAAGACATGTTGAACTTGTTGAACGTTAACCGTATTGAATTTCTCTTAATGCTCAAATGAAGGTTAACATTTTATATCAAAGGAAATATCACTTTATGTTTTCGTTTGAAATTCTTCCTAGCTTCCACACTGTAATTTCAATAATGAATTATTTTATCTTCGTTAAATACCTGAGAAGAGAATAAAAATTATAAATGGGAAAAATATATGTATTTATAAAACATTCAATAATTTTATAAAAATATTTCAATAACAACGATTGAGTATGTTTAAAAATAACTAACTACCTAATGAAAAAAAAAATATTATAAATAATTACAGAACTATAAGCAGGAATTTAAGAACAATAATTCACAATTGCGCTGTAATGCATTTAAGAAAATTTAGTAAAACAGCAACGAAAAACATTTATTCTCTTAGCAAACTAAATAAGGTTTTACTTCTCAGTAAATATTCCTACAAAAGTAATAATAGCAATAATTTTTTTGAGAAAAATTCAGAGAAAAGGTTATTTTTCTAATTAATTATAAAGGTTTTTAAATTATTTTTTGTCACCAATGAAATGTACAAAAAAATTTCATTTTAGCAATAATTTAAGTTCATTTATGATTTTGCATAAAATATATTTTCTTTAAAAAAAAACAAAAAAATATCTGTTAAAGTTCTTTGTTTTTTTTTTGTCTTCAGTCATTTGAGTGGTTTGATGCAGCTCTCCAAGATTCCTTCACTAATGCCAGTCGTTTCATTTAGGTATACCTCCTATATCCTACATCCCTAACAGTTTGTTTTACATATTCCAAACATTGCCTGCTGCACAATTTTTCCCATTTACCTGTCCCTCCAATTTGATATTTGATATTTCAAAGAGACTATTCCAGGATGCCTTAATATGTGGCCCATAAGTCTGTCTCTTCTTTTAATTAAATTTTTCCAAATGCTTCTTTCTTCATTAATTTGCCACAACGCTTCTTCATTTGTAACTTTATCCACCCATCTGTTTTTAATAATCTCCTACAGCACCACATTTCAAAAGCTTCTAATCTTTTCTTCTCAGGTACTCCGATCGTCCAAGTTTCAATTCCAAAAAAAGCTACGTTCCAAACATACTTTCAAAAATGTTTTCATGACGTTTAAACATTTGACGTTTGACGTAAGCAAATTTTATTTCTGATTGAAGGCTCGTTTCGCCTATACTTTGCTATTCGGCATTTTATATCGCTCCTGCTTTGTCCATCTTTACTAATTCTAGTTCTTAAATAACAGAATTTTTCTACCTCTTAATGTTTTCTTTTCCTATTTTTATATTCAGTAGTCCATCAACATTATTTCTGCTACATTTCATTACTTTTATTTTGTTCTCGTTTATTTTCCTGTGGTAGTTCTTGCGAAGGACTTAATCGATGCAATTCATCGTTTCTTCTCAATATTTTTTACTCTCAGCTAGAATTACTATTACATATAATATAAACTATATTGAAAGTAAATATATTATAAATCTATTATCTGAAATTTGTTTTATTTACGAAACTATATTATTGTTATTGGATTACATAATAAACGGAAAAAATATTATACGTAATTTATAATTTATTTTATTTAAAGAAACTTAGATGTATTAAAATATTATTATTCTAGATATAAACGTTTAGATAATATACTTAATCTCTTAAGCTAAATGTATCTTAAATGTGCAGAATGAAAAATGAAGAAGTAAAGAGGAAAATGTTCGATTACAGAAGCTTATCCATAATAATTCAGAATAGAAAAAGAATTCTCGTAGGCCGTACATACAGTTAAGTAAAACTCGGCCCAGTAGAGTGTCCTTCAACTTCTAACGAGCCTCCCCACCCACCGGCAGTTAGTTCAGTAGGCAGGTAGGCAGGTCGGCCCACTAATTGGATCTTTTTCCTTTTTTTATTCTTTTTCCTGCCTCTAATTCTCGGGAAGGATGGACCCTCCCCCAGAACCGGGACTTGATCACTGTAATTGCCCACCTCTAACCACTGCGAGGGGAAATCGGGCCCGACTGTGTCGTTGCCGGATCCTACATGGCGGCAGGCTCGGTATTTATCTTATCCTTTTCCTAAAACTCTCCTGGAGTTCCCATCCGATCATGAAATCGGCACACCTCAGCATGCCGATCCTCACGACTGGGGCAATCCACCCATTCCTAATTAAAAACCTCGACGTCTTTGGTTCGTAAAACTTCTCTTAAAAACTGTTCCACGGCTCAGTTCCAACCATTCGGTTATCCTCCGAAGCTAGCGTATAGGTGGCAAGGTTTTCAGGGCTTATACTTACAATGCTCGCTCGAGAGCGCAGTATAAGCCACCTCGGACAGAAGGATAGCGTATGCTAAGCCGTGTCTTCTGCATAGCAAAACGTACATTCCGATGTGTCACGTCTGCTCACACGATGAAGATAAGCACGCTCAGATAACATCTGGGCATTGTAAAAATTGATCTCAACATGACCTCTGTTGCACCAAACCATTAGGTCAAGAATGATCCTTCTAGTCCTTTCAGCTTTGAGCCTTGCTCTCCACCTTTCATTCCATGTGTTCATGGTGGTTTACGACGCCTCCGCCTTGCGCATACCACCATATCTTTTAATGCGTTCCCATACCAAGAGATCGACAGGAGGCATTGAAGTTAGTACACATGCCGCTTCATACGATAGTGTACGAAATGCATTAATCGTGCCCAACAACGCTTTGCCATGTATACTCTGCATCCTTTAACGATTCCTCCGTTTTTCCAAAGCCTTTCCCCAAATCGAGGCCGCGTATAATAATGCAGACATCAATGATGTCATAATAAGTTTTCTTTTGGACGACCTAGGTGCTACCTGTGATGAAATGATATGCCTCAAGGCCACCAGAGTGTTTTCAGCTATGTTACAGATAACTAAAATGTACTCGCTTAATCCAGCTTTATCAGTAACAACTCCTGGGTACTTGACAGTATTTTTGGTCTCAAGATGTTAATCACCAGATTAATGCGGCCTATCCTCTTCCCAGTTAATTCTATGTATTTATACTTCTCTGGGGTGATTTCAAACCCATGCCTCCATCCAGTTATCAACTATAACTAAGGCCTCATTTCCTCGTCCCTGTAGTTTTAGTTTCGTTCTAGTTTCCCACTAGCCAAAATGACAATATAGTCTGCATAAGCATTCAGTTCTGTGTTTTCAGGTAGATGTACCTTCAGAACACCGTCGAAAAAGCGATGTTCCATTCTCAACCTTTGTTTTTTTGTTTTCCGTAGGGGGAGGAAAACCCCCCTGGCCGTGGCTCCCCCAGCCACGGCCAGGTCCACTCTGACGGCAAGTGCAGGGCTCTCAGCCGCTAAAACACTTTCTCTCTAGTCACACAGGGGTCAGACCTAATCCACATGGTATGTACAATCATCCTCTTGTCACCTAATTATAATAGCCAGAGCGAAGTCCCCAGGGGATCATCGACGAACGACGATTCCAAGGAGCCCTCGCCGCCTACCCTCTAAGGCTGACCGCCTACAACCGTCCGGAATAGGTCGCTCCGCCTCAGGTCAACTTCAGTCTTCCAGCCTGCCTGTCCCTCTCCTCTGCTGCCTTGTTTAGAATTATGGCTGACACCGCAATCGTTACTCTCGTCCAAACATCTTTGTCCTCCAAAATCACCCTTATGAGATTATCCACATTTACTGCACCGTGGCCCATCATGGCGGCTCGCATGTATTTCCACCTCGTGCATGAAAACACTACGTGTTCCGCCGTATCCTGCTCCCCAATATCATAGCAGCATCTCGTGGTACTCCTACTCATACGAGACAGGTAATCTTGAAAGCACCTGTGCCCTGATAGAAACTGGGTGAGCTCGTAATTGGTATCACCGTGCTTCCGCTCTACCCAGCTCTTGACGTCACTGATGAGCCGGTGTGTCCACCGTCCAGTCCACGCCGCATTCGATTTGTCGTTCCAAGCTCTGAACATCTCATCGACAGCCATTTTCCTCTCACTCCTCAAAAGAATGAAAAGTCTCATTCTGGCCTGCAGATCAATCAGCGGCACACCAGCTATGACTGTCAACGCCTCTGTACCTATCGTCCAGTTATTTTCAACCTTTTTTCTTTTTCCTGTTTAGCCTCCGGTAACTACCGTTTAGATAATTCTTCAGAGGATGAATGAGGATGATATGTATGAGTCTAAATGAAGTGTAGTCTTGTACATTCTCAGTTCAACCATGCGACCTTTTCTTATTCGCGACTTTAAAAAAAACACATCAAAGGACACCATTTTGGAACAGTAGAAAACAAAAAAAATATATATATAACTGATCGTCTGAAGGATATTGCGATTTCTGAGTTACATGGTTTATGAAGGGTGGGGAACCGTTTGAAGAGTTGCGTGGTTTCCCAATGAACTATTTTAAAGGTGATAGAGTCCATTTATAATTGGATTTTAAATAAAAAGTTTTTCTGAACCAGTCTCATTACTTTATTTATAGACCTCGTATGTATGGATTTTTGTAATTAGTTATTGGTTTATTGATCGCACGTCCACCATGCTTAACAAAAAAAAAACTCAGCGTCTACGCTATAAAATTGTATTAATAATTATAATTAGCATCTAACCATAATTATGAACTAAACATGCATAGGGAATGTAACTGACGAATGGTTCTAATCAAAGTTTATTGACTCTCGCTCATCGTAATCATATAATAGGTCAAATTAAAATTAGTCTACTTATTGTAAATTTTTCTCACAATCACTATTAATTAAGTGGATATTGGTACGGTATTTATCGTTTTTATTTATAGCAGTATTATTTTGTGATTGTGCCAGTACATCTTTGAAGTTTTAGACAAAAATAAAGCCGAATAACTAATTAAGATAAACATATCTAAACATGCATTTAATTAATGATGGACATTTAATATTTTTTTTACAGACACTGCAATATAAATAAGTAAAATTAAATGGTATAATAACCTGAATATTGGATAAGTCTCGAAAATGAATAAAAATTTAAGATTTTAAAACATTACTTACTTTTTTGTTTTAAATTAAAGAGGAAGAACAGCTTGTTTGTTTAAATTTTATTCACGTTATATTATCTTGAATTTTCAATAGTCCTAGCCAAGTTAATACTCCAGTATCAATATTACCTAACACTTTTAAAGTGTTGACAATTAGTCAAAAAATTGATAATTATTCATCTTTTACTATACTGACATCAGAGAGGAATCTCGCAAGAATCTCTTCTAAACCTAGTTTAAAAACTAAAAGAATTAGGGCAATACAAAACAAAAATCATCAAATATTTTCTTTTAATTATTAGTACCTTAAACAGAATTAAAAATGCCGTTAAATATATATTTCCTTTTTTTCACTTTCTTTTTAATCTCTCTATCTCTCTTCATACATACACTATCCATTTACGTGAAATAATGAACAAATTGATGAATGATCACTAAAAGAAATAATCTTTATCTTAATACTGTGAGTTGCGTTTCCAACAAGTCAATTTTAATAACAGGCGAAGGCTTACTGGGTTAAATTCTTCCGCATAACTAAACCTATTTATTTAATGTTCAGCTTATTACCTGTGTATAAGCTGATTTATTTTTTATCCTTTCTCTTGTAAATTATTTTTGTCATTTTTCACAATAATGAATCTTAATATGAATTAATTTTGAAAATTTATGTTACATAATTAATATGATATAAACATTAAAAAATCATTGTTGACAAGTGTAATAAAAATGAATAACAGAGAATACAAAGTAAAAGTAAATATTTTGCAAAAAGTGTGTAGATTCCTTCTACTAAGTGCAGGATTGTGCGGCCCAATAGTGGTGCAGCTGAAAGAATTAGTAAGGACATTTCCGCGAAGGTCGAGAGCACCACTACAGCACTGACAGAGAGGATGGTAGGAGGGTTGACGTCCTTGTCAAGGACGTGCTCTAACTATTCAGGATGAGTCGTAACAGAACTTCGAAAGGTTGCGGGGAAGTAAAAGTCGTTAGAGGTTCTGTCTATGCGACCAGTTTATGGTGATACGCAGATGGACACTGTGGCCGTGCTACTCATCCTGGTGGACAAGTTACTGGCCGATGAACGTGTTTGGGTTGGAAGGGTGGGAGACTCCGGCTTCCCACCATCAATGATTGGCCGGGGACTCCTTCGCAGCGCCTTCGGGGAGGAAATGTAAGATCATAGTCTCGGTGGGGGATCCCTTTGGGGGTTCCTCATTAGTGGTAGGGCGTAAAGACCGGAGTCCCGGTGAGGGGTCTCATCATTAGAGGTGTGGCACGCAAATGATGACCGTGTAATCGCCTAGAAGACGCTGCTTTGGTCGGCCCTGAGTGACGTGGCTGTAGAATAACCCACCCAAGTGCATACAGCTAAAACCGCTGCTCTGCCCATCGGGGTACCTCCTGGTTCATCGAGACATCATGAAAACTGTATCCAGTCCTAATCAGAATCCTGGTATGCACCCCGAATCGCGTGCCCACCTCACATACCTTGAGAGTCCATATTGCGTGTGTCCCGGCTACCTGGGTGAGACTTTGTTTCTACCGAGGTAACTTCAGGCGATGACATCCTCCGGAGCTGAGTTTATACTTCGTTTCGTGTCTGGCTCCAGAGGACGGAGAAAATATAGATGTAAAAAACAAAAAAAAAAAAAAAAAACAACAAAAGTAGATGCAGTATTAAAGAAGGATAATTTAGTTAATGCGTCCATCCATCCCTGAATTTCTTAATATATAGCTTTTTTTAATTTACTTTAAATATCAGGAAACCGAAATTAAAATTATTTCAGTATAAGAATATTTTATTTTGTGTAAAAAAATATTTAACAAATGATTCATATGTTAATTTTATAAAAAAAAAAAAATTTTGAAGAATTCGTTAGAAGATTAAAAATTATCCTTTTATATTTTACGCTTCTGATATCTCAAAAACGAACTGGAAAGAAAAACATTAAAATTTTCGCTTTATCTTTTGTTTTATAATCCCTTCACTCCTCATTTTTTTCTTTTTCTATTACAAATTTAAGCACCGCAAACATGGAGTGGTAAATTACACCATGAACGGTATTTTTTACTAGACATATAAGCAAACGTGTATCTCTACACACAGCAAACGAATGACATAAACACACTGATTGAGAGGAAAGGAAAGGTTTACTCTGTGCGAGCACCAGTTTGCGTTTGTGTTCGTGCGTGTTTATATGTGAAATGGAGAGAGAGTGAGAAAGAGAAAGATCGACAAAGAGAAAGAGAAAATAAACAGGGGAGAATAATACGGATGAGTGGGTGGGTACGGGTGACATATGATGCGACGCGGCTGTCTAGCGCCGCGACGCTTCTGTTGTTATGTGCAATTCAACATCGAACGACCGTCAGTCCAGTTTTTGCAAACCAATTACCGACCAGCAGTTGTGTGTTATGACCCAAAAGGGAGAAAGAAAAAGCAAAGTTTAATCAGTAGTCCACTTGGTAACACGATATCCACCCCGCCCAAACCAACTGTACAATACAACAATGTTTTGTAACAGACTGTACTTACTGTTCAGATATCAGCCTAGAGCTACCCCCGTCGGTCGGAAAATTCAGATTACCTTTCTCTTTTTAACACAGCCGAGCTGCCTGACTGTAAGCTCGATAATTACTTCGCTTAGAAAAAAGTAACGTTATCACGAAAAATAAAATAAAATAAAAAATAATTAAATTAAAATTTAATTCTTTACAGAATTTTAATTTAACATGCAACGAAATTAAATACCATTCTCGGCAATGTTACTTCCTCGTTTTTATAAAAACGAAATGAAATAATATTTCCATTAGTGCTGTAATTTATAATTATTTAATTCATAAATTCGTAGTTAACTGCTGTCTCCAGAAATAATTTTTGTAATTAAAAATAAATTAAAATCTCATATTTGTCAACAAGAACATTAAAATGGAATATATGTATTAGAAAATAATGATTAGAATCTACTAAATAAAGTATTAAAATAATATCCAATGCATCCTTTTATATATAACTATCGTAGAAATATGTACAACAAAAAATCTGATTTGTTCAATATTTAATATTTATAAGTTGACATGCAATTATTATTTTTGTTATGCTACGTTATTCTTTTCTACACCAACCAGCGGGATTCGCCTCCTGGACCTCCACTGTATTCATTATCCTCCTGCTTGTGAGAATAATATCGATAAATAACAATTAAAACCAGTTCATTAAAAAAAAAAAAAAAACTAAAACGTAATCTCTTTATCTTCTCTCTTAAAAGTAGTTATATCTGGTAAACCGTTCTGAGTACGGGTAAAAACGTATCTAGCACCATTTCTAATGTTACCCGAGAAACACTAAGAGGAGATGACTGTAATATGTTTCTTATTCTTTTATTTTTTATTTGTTTTATTTATTTTCCGCATGTAATGAAAGGAAGGTACAGCCAATCGAGTCGTATACACAGTAACAGTAGCTTTGCTGATTAAGCTGCCGAAAAATATAAAATACAAGTTTTGTCATGTTTTTTTGTATAAAATCTAATTTTTATTGCAGAAAGCAGTCTATACATTGGATTTGACCCAACGTTTGACCGAAGTAAAGTTAAATATCGACAAAGAACATAATCCGGTTGTTACTGCCAGAAATGAAAAAGGCTACCACCTTGAAACACTGAAATCTTTCATAAGGGCAAAAATCCGATCTTCTTTTGATGAATAAAAACTATGTTCATTCAGAATTTCAGCTCAATCAGTAATTTTTGCGTGATAAAGTAACAGATCCATAGTAACCATAAACGAAAACAGTACAATATTAGAAAAAAATCTGTAAAAACTAAAGTGTGTGCTGTATTGGATAATATTTAATATAGTTTACATCTTAACACAGCAACTATATCTTAGTCCTAACATCCACTGGTAAATGCATGCCAACTAATAGCTTTACTAACAGATGTCTAGAACATCATGAAAATGTATCATGTGTTATTGAAATATTTAACCTGTTTAGTACAATATACTAAGAAGCTGGTTTGGTCGTTTTACATTTTATTTGAAAATAGGAGGCCGTACCTTCTTCCCAAATAATACGGGCTTTGTAAAGCCTTGAATAATTTGGGTAGAAGTTGAAAAAAATACTCTGTCATTTATCTTGGTAGATGTATAATAAAAGGTTACCAGAATATTTTCATAAAGTAATTTAAAAAGACTACTTCAAATAACGAAGATACATTTAAAATCTCCATGCTGTGTGCTCCAAATATTCAGTTTCATACAAGCACGAAATTAACGTTTTTTCCTTTACTAAAAAAAATATAAAAGCTGACAATCCAGTTGTAAGATTTTCCCGCCAGGCGGCTTTTTTCAGATGCACGGCTTACACACTCAACTTAATTTAAATATATTTATCATTTTAATTAAATATAATATTTTTTGTTAATTTAATTCAATGATTCTAACTAAAGCGCGCGCATACCGTATTTCATTCGCGCGGGTGTGGCGGTACTAGCATCCACATTAAATACTTTTTTAACTTTTATTATTATTATATTTATTATTATTAATTATTAATATTATATAAATATTATTAATTTATTTAATTCTACAGCTCAGTGTGACGTTAATACACATCATCTCAGGAACGGTCGACCTGAGACTGTACAAGACTACACTTTATTCACATTCATTCATATCATCCTCATTCATCCTCTGAAGTAATACCTGAATGGCAATTTTCGGAGGCTAAACAGGAAAAAGAAGAAAGAAAGACGACTACAGCAGTTGTACGTCAATGCTACACTAACACTAACTGTGGTGCGAGGGAGAACTACTGACACACTGTACCCACCTAGCCACTTTTTTTTTAGAGCGTTTTAAATAATTTTTTCGGGTGTGGGTTCGATTTTGAAAAACATGCTTTTGGAAATGTATTTTTTTATTTTTAACAAATGTGCCTAAGAAAAAAAAGACCTTAATTAGGCGAAATCTCGAGATACTGAGGATAACATTGCTCTATAGCCTCTGCCCCTGTACTTTTTAAGTTTAAAATTTAATGGGATTACTTCCCATATACAGAAGTAATCTGACCAAGTTTGGTCAAAATCCTTCGAGTAGTTCTGGAAATATAAAGTGCTTTAGAGACAACCATCCCGAACATACATACGTACGTACGAAGCTCCAGAAAATACTCATCTCGGTTTTTGGTTTTTTGGGTTCCTTAGGTGTCAAAACGTAAAGATCTGGTGAAAACTGCAGATGGCCAAATTGGACCGATTACCATACTTTACTTTCTATATTTATAGCTCTGCTACAGCAGTAGGCGGAACGTAAAAAAAATGTCGAAATAGTTATAAATTAATTTTCCTGAAGTGCCTCAGTACGCGGATTGAGTGTCAATTAATTTGTTTATTTTAAGAGGTATAAGAACGTTATTATGATTACTGAGTTATTTGTTTAGAAGTACTATAAAGATATTATTTCAATTCGACCAGATGTAATTTTCAAATTATTGGAAAACATTCAAGATTATTAATTTAATTAATAAAGATTTTTTGTTATTATCACTAACAAATGTATTTTTTTTTAAATTCCTGTATTTTAATTTATGTTTTCCCCTCGTCATCTGAATTGGAAACCATGTTAAAATCAATTCCTCAAAGTGATTTTTCCCCTTTTTTATGCCTTATAATATTCTGTTTCATTTAAAATTCAATCAACAGTTTTATAATTGTTGTATTGTGTTAAATTTTTATAATCACGTGGCATATAGAAACATTAAACAACGATTTGTAGGATTCGGTGGCACTTAAAACTTCAAGAAATATGAAAACTCGGGAATTAATAACCTTTAATCGATACTTATCTTTCCAACAACTTATAAATTTTTATTTGCCGGAAATGTAAAAAAAAAAAATATGTAAATGGTTTGTTAATATAAAGCATTTGGTAATGTTAAATTGAATAATTTAATTCATAAAATTAGAATAAATTATGAGAACAAAATATAGTGATTTGTAATATGCACATATAGTAGAACAGCAAACAATAAAAATATGCAGGTCAGTTAATAAACTAGAACAGTTCCTCGTACGCAGAATCCTTAACAAACATTAAGTTTACGCTCTATATAACCTCTAGTATCTGAGTTATTTTAATATAAGAGACACTAGGGGGTTACTCGGTAAGATTATTATAAGATAGCCGCTAGGACACAGTACACAGCCTACTGTATGAATTTAAATATTAGATACACCGTAATAAATGTCGAGTTTCCCTTAATATCCTCATTTTCCAACCGCTTTAACAAATTTTACAAAAAAAAATTGAGTACAATTACTTCTAACATAAAAATTATTTTATCTCCTGCTGCTTTTCAATGTTATATAATTTTATTAAATTTGTCGGATTTGAGATTTGATTAAATTCATAATTTATGCTTAACTATTAGAATTGTATGTTCGTAAATACAGCAATTTTAGAAAAAGTGAAAGCGAGATCAAGTAAATCATTAAAAATTTTGTAATTTACGATTAAGAAGTTTGAAATTCTTTAAATATGATTGGATGATTATCGGTATAAAATGCTGTCGATGACATAAAATCATTAGTTATATTTGTAACTAAAAAATAAACGTTTTACTAGATAACTAGCGAGCGGACGGTGCTGTTAAGTTTAATAAAATTGATTGACCCGGAACGTCCCAAGATTATTAAATTATACATATTATATTAACATTATATTATATTAAGGTATAGATGTTTGATTATTAAATTGTGATAACAAATTCATGTTTATTTTACTGGTCATTTCCAAAACTTGTTTATATCAAATCAGAATCCATACATTGAAATAAATCGACCACGAGCCCACATTAAGAATGGTTTTATTATACCGCGCTGGAAAAATTTTTTAATATCAGTTTCAAAAATGTAGAAAATGGATTATAAAATAGAAATCAATCATATAGCTTAAATTTAATTTTTTAAATGTCTGTATTCTTTTTGGTTGAAAAGTCAATAAAATTTAGATATACTGTTTAAATGTAGACGTAAAACTGTGAAATAATTTAAAATTACTGGGTATTTAAATTATTTGTATCGATATTATAATGCATAAATATTTTATAGAAGATGAAAGCATTTTAAAAATTGTTAAACTTTCAGGAAATGTACAATTCTACCGAACTCAATCAAAATATATAATTCAGATAGAAATAAGATAATTTTCATACGTGCATCTAGTGATGGCTATTGTTCCAAGTGAACGTATACCTTCGTTTCAGCACAAGTAGAATAAACCATATTTTATGAAACATAATTTTAGTTTTAAGGTTTTATTTTTTGGGTCATAATTTGTAACTAAAAGAACCGATATCAAATAGGTAAGTTTTTTAACATTAGAGCGTAAAAATTCATGCAATTATCAAGTTAATGTATTATTTTTTTTTTATTCTCGAATTTAAAACGGAAAGCATTATTGATTTGTTATAAAAAGTTTTTGGCAAAATTTCACAAAATAATTTAAATAAATAATTTTTATTTAGTATACTGTTAAGTTTGATAAACAAATCATGATTCTAAAACTTCCATAAAAATGTAAAATTACAAATAATTATTTTGACGTAGAGTTAGTATGCGTAGAAACTGAATGTTTGTCCGCTTTAATAAAACTAATATAGCTAAACTTTATATAGCACAAAGAGCAAACAATTTTTTCCTTACTATGAAGAAATCTAAAGTAATACATTTTTCGTAAATTTTTATGTACGAATAATATTGATAAACGTAAATAA
Organism: Lycorma delicatula; assembly: GCF_047948215.1. Classification (NCBI taxonomy): domain Eukaryota; kingdom Metazoa; phylum Arthropoda; class Insecta; order Hemiptera; family Fulgoridae; genus Lycorma; species Lycorma delicatula. The sequence continues at coordinate 73,647,717 of NC_134459.1, read as the reverse complement.
ACATTTTCTCGCAAACGTAATTTTGTGTATGTCTATATATAGCACGTGATCGTTTGTTTCTTGTGTTTGTGTATTTGTGATGCAGAGAAAGCAGTAGGTGTTCGACTATAGTTCGAGACAGAACATTGGTTGCCCCCTCACGAACTACGGGTCGGTCAAACGCTACCAACAACCCCCTACCACACACAGTTTTCAGACCCTTGGACGTTTCCAGACCTAAATGAACGTACGTTTACCGAATAAACAATAACACACGGTCATTCGCAAACTTTACAGAAACAATAGAAGCTTACGTGCTTTCCACAAAGTATTGAGTAAAATGTGTTCGAATTTAAAATGTTGCTTTTTCTTGCAATTTATAAGAATAAAATATTTTTTTATTATATACTAATATGGCGTATTGATATTCATTTAAAAACATAATAAATAAAGTATTTCATATAAACCTCTTTTTTTATCAAGTGTCTTTTATTTCTGAAGTAAGACAATATTTTTATAATTATAAAGGTTTTTACTAATGAAAAACGATTACGTGTCTATTATGTTAAAAGTTAATCTTCTGCTACTATAGTTTTACTGTATTATTTTCTGTATTGTTTATTACTGTATTATTTCTTTTCTAAATGTAAGAAAAAAATATAATATTTAAAATAAAAGATGAACAAACGAACTTAATAACATCATGGATTTAAACAAACTATTTTTACTAAGGAAATTAATGTTTTTTAAAAATATTTGTTACTTTTTCAAATATTTTCCTCTGCTAAAGTACTATTTTACATATTTGTTCTAATTTTTCTTAGCAATCAATATATGAGATTTTAAAATATTAGTGAAACTACTATTTTAACTATTTTTGGGACTACTTAAGGTTTTTAAGAATGTTTTATTTAATTTTGTATCAGATTTTTACTACTATTATCAGATTTAGTTTTTTATCACAATGATGTTTTGGTGAAATACAGGTAATTTGACAAATAAAAAAATCATAAAATTTCATTTAAAAATATATCTTTAATAAAATAAAAATTTAATAAAATGAATTACTAAAGAGCATAAAGCCATGCTGACTAAACCGTATGTGAACAATACTGTAGAATGATTGAGCTAGAAAAATATTTCACCCTCTTTGTGAAAAATTCCACGAAAGTGTACACTATGTTTTATATTATTCGGATAATTTATAGCTTTATTTCAGAAAAAAATTTTGTTTGATTTTATTGTCGTAGATGTATTGAAAGAAAGATTTCGTTTATTCATAAGGAAAATTTATTATCAATCTTAAGGTTAGAAAACGGTATTGTGGATTTTAAAAGATATGGAAAGAGTGTGTGGGGAATATGTGCTAAAGAGAACAAGACCGATTTTAAGGGGTTGGCAAAAAGAGGAATGAAAGTCCAAGATGAACGGAATGAGAAGGTAATTTTCAGCAATCTGCAGTGTACTGGAATAAACCCGGAGGACGTTTCGGGGAAAAGAAAACGGACCCATAGCTACTCTATTGTTCACTCTGTACAGGGAAAAAATAAGGATTTTGTAAATCAAAATAAAAATTTAAAAACGACTAATCGGTCAAAATGAAACTTAGTTTAGACTCTTTTTTGTGGATCATTAAGCTCTTATGAGTATCGGATTTTTGGATTGTCTTTCAGAAATTCACAATTCCCCATTGAGTAGAACATTATTTATTTTTTTAGGTTCTCAATTACAAGAACCATATCATGATTATAAAATAGAACCTATTACTACACTTCAATTGAATCACACATATCACACGTTACTCTTTGAAAAAGCTCCTATATGTAGTCTGTTTAAATTTTAAGTAGTTGCGTAGACTATAATCTATAATTAGACTAATTTTACTAACTTAGATCATCAAATGACACCGGAAAACATAGTAACCAACTCGATTCTATTTTCGTAAAGGTTGATTGCATAATAACTCGGCTTTTTTTAGGTTTTGTTTTTTTTTAAGAACTTTCCTTAGAACTGGATTATAGAGTTTATGGTTCATATGCAATAAAATCTGAACTAGATTAAATGTTTTATGATTTTGGTACCATAAGGTATCGTAGTTCTAAAAAAAAACTCTTATCAGTTACTTATTTGACCTAAGTAACATTCATTGAATGGTGTGGGTATGAATATTTAGCACAATTAAATTAATTGGCATGCTTACAATGCATTAAATAAAAATATCATAAAAACTGTCATTTGATACAAAAGAATAAGTGTTAGTTTTTTTTGAGATGACTTAATACGAAAATCAACCAAGCTGAAATCAACATTGATATCAAAACTGAAATTCCAGTGGTACGAAATTGAAGTTCTCCATTAAAAAATAAAGTTACAAAGATAATACAGCAAAACTTGTTTACAACCTGAAAAAAAATCACCAATAACTGAATTATAATCATTTTTGCGGGCTATATGTGAAAATACAGTCAGTTTTTCTTCATCACCTGTCACCTTTTGGTTATGCACCGTTCAAAGATTGCTAAATAGTATGAAATTTTGAATGTCTCCAAGTTTATGAGTATAATAAATTTTGTAATACATGAGCAATACTGATATTTTATTTTATTTTGCTAAGAAATTAAAAAAAAAACCTTAATGATACAACTTTAACACATAGAAAGTACATAAAAGTTTTGATAATTGGAGTCGGTGAACTAAAAAATTACTTATTCCTTACGAGTATGGTAGGATTCTCTCCTTGTAGAAACCATTAGTAGTCACTCATCGATTTGTCCCATCTAAAATCTAAATTGGTAATGGTGCTGCATGTGGAATATATTCTGCGGGAAACGTTCTCTCTCCTGCTCACACACACACACACACACACACACAGAGAGGGGGAGAGAGAGACAGAGAGAGAGAGAGAGAGAGAGTGAGTGAGAGAGAGAGCACCCAAGTTAGGAAAAAGTAAAGATGGGAATTCAAAAAATGAATTTTTAATGACGGCTAAAATTTTCTAAAAGATCACTATTTTATGCTTTGTTATTTTTAAGAGAATCATAGAATACATCTTTAAATGACTTCTATGCTGTGCCGCTTTCTCTACGTTATTTAACTTTACGTCAAAATTTTCATTGTTGAGCATTTTTTTAATTTGAGGTCAAACGATTTTTCTTCCTTTTAATTTGGCTTTGCTTAACTTAGAAAATACTTGTCTTAAATATTTATCTTATTCCTTCATTCATTGCTTTAACATATTGTATATGCGAACGTGGCAAATAAAATAACGTGCTCTGGGTTGACTAAAGGAACATAAGTAATTTTTGTTTTCGGTGCTGAAAGTGTCTCTTTTTGCCAGTCTTTAACCACATAATTTTCATTTCTTGCACGACTGTTCTACGATCATGAGGAAGAGCTGTATTTGTAAAGTCAACTTTTAGAAGAAGACCAATAACTTTCAAGTCGAAACAGATACACCATATGTGAGTACCATAATTCATTGTTTCAAAATTAATGACATCTTCATATGTATTTTTCATTCCAACACCATGCGCTACAAGTATACAAGAATTCTTATTTGAATTATGTAGTGGCACTGATTTTAAGCTTGTTTGACGATTCGATGAATAACCGCCAATCATCAGGTTTATAAGCAGTACCGAGATCAGACATCAAACTTTCTATATCACAACAGGAACACAGTAGATATTTCATAGAGAAATATTTCATTAGGTCTTTATTTCTGTTTCTTTATAAATTTTCCCTTAGTCAATAAATTCCACTCCTTTAAGCATGAACCTGATTGCTATTTTGATAAATTCAATTTGGCACTACAGTATTAGGAGAACAATCCTCTTCAGAATCTAAAATCTCCTGCCAGGAAGCTAGGACTATCGGAATAAGTAAATCATCTTCATAAGCAACTGGTCTCCTAGTCGGTGGAATATTTGGGTACAAAATATTACATTTTTAAGAAAACCAGTGACATTTTTTTAAATAGTGGTCGTCATTATGATCTGTTGGTTTGCGACAAACCATAAATTCAGCAAAAGAGAAATGTTCCTTTTGCCCTTACAACCACTGCGAATATACACCTTTTTTTTTTATTTTTTCTGTTTAGCGTCCGGAACCACCGTAAGGTATTACTTCAGAGGATGAATGAGGATGTTATGTATAAACGTAAATGAAGGGTAGTCTTGTACAGTCTCATGTCAATCAATCCTGAGATATGTGGTTAACTGAAACTCAATCACCAAAGAATACCGGTATCCACGATCTAGTATACATACCCATATAAATGGAACTAATACCTTTACTAGGATTTGAACCTTAGAAATCTGGATTTCGACATCAGCTGATTTGCGTGACAAGTTCACCACTAGCCCAACCCGGTGGGTTCTGTACGTAACACCTAAATATGTCATATGCAACACATATTGTTTTTTTCTAGTCACCCACTGGACCACCGAAATCAGTTTTTATCAATTTTAAAGTTGTAGGGAACTCACCGCCAACATAAACAACAGTTGGAGAATCTTTTCACGAACGCGTTTGCCGAATAATTACGTAAATATAAGCTTACTTAAAATAATAAAAAATAAATATAATAAAAAAAAAGCTTTATTCGACACTTAATTAATTTATGAATATGAAATTAAACTGAAATTGTTAACTGAGAAAGTTAACGGACAATATAACATAACTCACACAATTTAACACATATTACCGCACATAATTTTAACCACCAGTGGTTTAGCAGCACTGAGAGATTGAGTGTTTTCAAAGAGAGAGATATTATTCTAGGATGACTTATTAGTTAATTATGGTTGGATGACGTCATATAGTTGATGCAGCTTTTGTTTATTTTGCAATTAGTCACACTCTTAGTCATATCAGACATGTTTATAACATAATGCACAAGATAACAGATCGTTTTTATTAAGTGGCAAAAATGACAAACAATAGAATTTATAAATTAAGATAATTAAAATGTGTGTCATGATATGTATATCTGATAAAAAAAGTTATAAGCAAGTGCAATTGAATAGGCGATTGATAGCAAAACAACTATTATTTATTGAATGACAGAAACAACTAACGCTATTTTTCAAGCTAATTGTCTTTTATATTTATATACTTTCCAATTTTTCTTTTATCTTTTTTATATTTTTGTGAGCTTTCTTATATGAATGCGCTCCAAGAATGGCTTAGGCTTTGTTGTCTGAACCATTCTTGCCCCGATTTCTTGACTAGAACATTGTTGCCGAACTTTATGTTACTTAAAAACTCTTGCAAAGAAGTAAACCAAAAAAAAAAAAATCTGATGATGTGAGATAAGGACATTAAACTGGATGTGAAAACACCTTCCACTTCAACGATTGAATAGCTTCCCGTGTGTTTTGAGCAGTATCAGAGGAACCGTTATCATGCAGAAAAATTCCCTTTTGAAGAAAAAACCGTTCTCCCCTCATTGAGGGTTTCAATTTATTTTCTGGCATGTCACAATAGTACTCACTGTTGACTGTACGTTTTCTTCCAAATAATTTCAATAAATTAGGCCTTTTAACCCCAAAACGGCGTTAACATCACATTACCAGTCGAGGTGTAGGTTTTGAATTTTTCCTGGCGTAAAACTGGAATGTTTTTCACTGAGATCTGCATTCCGGTTCATTCTGTGAATCCAATTTTCATAAAAAAGTTGTAACACGATCTAAAAAAACATTACTTTCATTACATTAAAAGCCGTTATTTAAGTTCAGAATAAATGAATTTGAATGTCAGCGATGTTAAGTCGGCTGCCTCGAAATCCAAATTTTTGATTTCTCAGCTTTTCATAGAATATGGAATGAACAGTATCGATACCTAAACTAAAAATTTCAGCAGTTTGCCATCTGTCCTTGCGAATAAGATCATTAATGCGATTTTTCAAAGCATCAGTTGAAACTCCTTACTCGATGAAAATATGGTGAATTTCATCGTTACCATTTTTCCATCCGTTACGATGAAAATTGGTGACAACAAGTGTTGTAATTGATAAACTGTAATTGGTAATTGACTGTAATTGGTAAACTGTAATTGATAACTGTTGTAATTGGTAAACTGTTCGATCCACTACTAACATTCTTTAAGGGAAAACAGATTTACCATACCTCTTTGAATCACTCTTGAATCTCGACTGTTTTACTCTGTTTAGAAAAAGAAATCTTGTAACGGCATGCGGTTCTTCAACGATACACACCTCAAGCGGATCTAAATTTTGATATAAAAAAGTGGTCTTGTAGTCTGGCAATTTCAGTCTATTCTAAACAGGAAAAGAAAGTCTATTCTATTAAATAATTTTTCCTGTGTTACCATCTCTTTCCTACTTATAATTATTAACGATCCTCATACATTAATAAAAGTTAAAAATTACACAACCTTCATATTGTAGTAAAGTATAGATATTTCTGTAAGTAAATACTAAATTATTAATAAAATAAAATATTAATTACATTATTAAAAATTTATACTAAATATAAATAAATTCAAGCCTCTCATTTTCACTTCCTTGTACGAAGTAAAGGAATTATAATCACAAAAAATTTTGGTTTTCAAATTTCAACGGAAATATTCATTTTAACAATACCTGAATCCATTTTGCTAGTTAGGCGTGACGTCGGAACGTACGTACTTAAATATCTCGTATAACTCAAAAGTGATTAGCTGTAGAATGTAGAAATTTAGGACTGTTGTAACATTTAGTTATGCATCTCAACTTTTTAATGCAATAAACTTGACTAAAAATGTCTAAAAAAAGCCTAAAATTCAAAAAAATTGGATTTTGGACTTTTTCTTAAATGCAGTAATAAGCCCTAATTGAGAGATTTTCAACGATATATCATAAGTGGTACTTATTGTCATTAGTTCCAGAGTTATAGCAAAATAAATTTTAATGAATGAAATATTTGGATCTTACTAGGGGAAGTTTTAAACTTTTTATTTTTAAATATATTTATTTATTAATAATAAATTTAAATATTAATTAAAAATTATTGAAAAAAAGTTTTACTATAAATAATAATTCAATAACAATAAAAAAAATTTAAAAAATCGGAAGTTATTGGTTAATCAAAGTTTTATGTCTTTTTATTTAAAAAAAAAATATATACGAGTATATGTAATTTAATAGGCGTATAAGGAAGTCATGTGGTGTCCACATCAGATTTTTTTTTGTATTTTAGCAATCAGTACGTTGTTCTTAAGTGTAAGATTAATCATAAGTCAATTACAGAGGTCTAACGTAGCGTATTAATTTTTATTTGTGTTGGAGGATTTTTTTAAAGTGATGATTTAAGGGTGTATAAAAGCGGTGGTATATTTTTTATAAAATATATTTCACGAAAACGAGTATTTAGGTCCCAAACACAAGTTGATACAGTGTTCGTTTATTAACGCGCCATATTATTGGTGGTTTGCTGTACAAGACGTTATATTGTAGTAATAATTGGAAACCTGTCAACAGCAAGCAATATTCTCATAGCAACCTATAGCTGTTCTTCAAGATGTTTGATCGGAGGAAATCCTATTTCTGCTCACCTTTCGATAACACACCTAATAGCCAATTTTTCGCGAGAGACGCTTCACAACTAGAATGAAATATCTTTGATCCGCCTTGATAGCCGGAGGAGGAGTAACTTATGTTACAAATGACAACTTCAAATTTTAACTGTATACAAACATAGTTTTTTAAATGGTAATTTAACTTTTAATTGGATTTATTTATTTCATTTTAAAATTAAACTTTTTTTTTTAAATTTAAGGTTAGTTTTATAATTACTTTTATGTACATATAAAACTTTACTTCATTTAGTCCTTTAGTATTTTTTTATAACGTTTAATTTGTTTTTCCTGCTTTATTCTCTAAATAATACATCGAGGTAACTCATGATACTATTATATTTTTTTCTTCTACATTTTTCACCTCATAACTAATTAATTATTTAACAATTAAAAGAGATTTTATCCCTTCTGGCTAATCTTAGAGTTGTAAAGATTATTTATAAACTTATTGATATATTGCGCTCAATTCGTAATGTAAGTCAAATCTGACTGTCTTATATATCAAGAATTCATCTTTGATTACCATCATATTTTTGTCATTGTTTCATTTTATAGGAAAATATTTTGTGATAGATCACTAAATACGGAAAACCATGGGGTATTAACAAAAAATAAAATATTTTAAAAACGTTTACAAATTTTTTATCATAAAATAATAAAAAAAATGGATCTGGAATGACAATAAATGCGACTGGTTTTAAAAACAAAATGTTTAGAATTATCAAAAGATTATAAACCTGTTATTTAAATTTAATGAATTTTTATAATAAAATCTATTTTAAATAAGTTTTTAAATTATATTTATCTCAAATATGGTTTAAAACGGCTTTGCTCTAAAATATGGTTATAAAATTCCTTACTTTTTATAGAAAAATTGAAGGGAATTAAAACCACTAATTAATACAATTCATAAATAATAATTCATTCTTAATTAACTGAAAATCGGAATTCACTGAATTCCTAATTACACTTAATTTATTTAAGATGGAAATTTTCTGTAGAAAAATTCATTGAACAATGTTTAGTTGTTATTTATCAGTATTATTCTCAAGAGCATGAAGATAATAAAATCAGTAGGGTCCAAATGGCTAGATGGCCAATTGGGAATCTTTTAGCAATAATAACGACAAAAAATCAAATGTCAAGAGATAAATACTACGTAAGATTCTAATAATTTGCATTAATAAAGTAGTAAGTACTTATTAAAAATTTTGTAAAATAATTAAGCTATTAGCTTAAGAATAAGATAGTGACAAGTATGATTAGGATGTTGAGTAAAGAGTTTGTCTGGCTTTTAAATTTTGTTGCAGACAACATTTCCAGAAATATATTTATTGTAAATATACAGATAAAAAAATTGTAAGAGTTTACTTTTAGTTTAAAAACTATATATATGGTTAACTTCTCAAACATGGTACCACTGATAAATTAACAATTAATATAATCTAACTTACCATCACGTTGATATGTTCTCTAGATCTTTCAGCTTACTTTAAAGACATCATCAGGAATTAAAATTAACCTATTAATCTATTAAATTCAAAAGTTAAAAAAATCATAGTAAAAAAATATAAAAATTTATGGCTTTCCGGTCCTACTAGTATACTTAAATACTAGTTACATTTGTACACCGCTTCTTGAGTATACTAGTAGGACCGGACAGTCATGACTGTTTTTATGTTTTAACTCCTGATTATGGCTTCCAAGTAAGCCGAAGGATCAAGAGAACATATCAACGTGCTGATAAGGTGGATTATATTAATTGTTAATTTATTAATATATATGGTGCAATATTATTTGGTCTAAGCGGGAAGAACAATACTACTTCAAAAGTGTATAATTTTTGAAAAATTATAAATATTAAAATAACACTAAAAAGTCCACTGAAATAAATTAATGAATTAAAGTAAAATTAATATCTGAAAAATAATATAAAATTTAATAAACAATTTTAAGATTTTTGCATGTAATTATTATTATTTTTTAACAAACTTACTGAAAAATTAATTTTACTTTTAATTCCACTACCTTAACTAAAATTTATTTCTTTAAATGTAGAATAATTCAGAAAGCTAATGGTATTATGTAGGAATTAGAAGAAAAAAAACATCAAACCGCTAGACTAAAATAAAATTTTTTCTTATCAGAAACTAAAACCCTAGAATATAATAAATACGAAACGTAAATGCAAATTGAAAGGATTAACAAAACATTTTACAATTCAAATTACATAAAATAAACACATAAAAAGAATTTCGCTGAATTTTTCCTGTTAATTAATTTTTGTTATTTCAACTTGCAAATAATCCTACTTTTCACTGAATAAGTCAGTTATATTTAATATATTCAAAATTGAATGACACGAATACGCATAAATAATCATAAGGTTACTTATGTTATAATAAAGTAACGTATTATTAATTTACAAGTCAATTTGCTTTCTACTTTTAGTTTGTAAAGCAGCTTTTATTTTTTCACGATGGATTAAAATCTGTATAATTGGGGAGCAATTTCTTTAACAACTCTATCTTAATACAGTAAATACTTTATGTAATAATTCAATATTATATAAACAATATATATTATAATGAGTTAGCACATTATTGTTTCTTTATCACTTCCTTGATTCTTTTAGACTACGATGATGTTGATCACATAAATTGCCTTTACAAATTATTATCAAGATTGGACCATATGGAATTGAGCATCATGAAATATACTAATGACATAAGAAGATTAAATAAAAATATACTTTTTCTTTCACAAGTGAAATATATTCGATAATATTATCGATACAATAATTAGACGAGAACAAAAAAGTTTATGATACCATAATTTCTGATTTTGTTGAACTATTATATATGTGAATCTAAAATTGTTAATTTATAAACTTTTTTGAAATTCAGGACTATATTAGGTTTGCGTTTTATTTGTACATGTTTTATTGTTTAACTATATAACTATTACATTTTAAACTTGGAGACAGATGTAAAAATGGAATAACATGTGGACTGTATCGATATTAATATATTAATAGGGGCTACTTCATTCCCGCCGGGTTTGTAATTTTAAATTTATAAATGAAATAAGATACTGTTAGAACACAAATGTAATGTATTAACACTTAACAAGCACACAAGAAAACAATTACATCATCTTGAAGCTAGTAACGATGAACAACAAGAAGTTATAAAAAAAATTCCCTTTCGGCACGCCGGAAGGCGGAGGTAGATTTTACCGGTGCTAAGTAGGGGATAAAAAAGGTTTCCACCTTAAAATTAAGAAAAACTTCAAATTTACTCAATACGACAATGGTTGCATGTGAAAAAATGTTTCACATGTTTAGCAAACTTCAAGCCAATCTTCTTACAATTGTAGCACAATTTTGGTCATCCCTTGACCTAAGGGTTGGTCATATCAAAAATTGTTATAGAAAAAGGATTTACGTAATGTTTAGAGAACTAATGACCACTTTAAATAGATTCGAAACTGTGCCTATTAAGGGAGGTATGATCTTTTTTGTCTTCAGAACCCCATTTTTTCCACCCGATGGGCCAGTGGTTGGTAATATCAAAAAACTATACTTATATAAACTTTAGGTCCTAATTCAAAAAATTGCAGGAACTTTAAACGAATTCGATATTTTAATTAATAAGAAAATTATAGCGATATTTTTTTCTCGAACCCCCCCCCCCTATTTTTACTCACAATGTCCGATTTTGCCCATTAACGAACTCGAGCGAGATTTTGAGTCATATTCTATGTATCAATTTGAAAGTGACTGGCGTAAAATTACGGCAGTTATCGTGTAAACAAGAAAGTGAAATATATATATATATATACAAATGTACATATAAACTTTTGAACTGACGGTGGTTTTGGGATCTGGGGTTGTGAAACGCGAATATAATTTGAAATTTTCCGGAAGTTGAATCATGGTTCCCATTACAATAGGTAGCTTTCTTATAAAATCTATCTAATACATTAGATTGTCCAAAAATATAATGAAATAAACAATTTTGTAATTTGGGGGGTTTTACCCATTTACAACCCCTTACAATTGGAGATTTCATTTGGTTTGAGAAACAGATATTTTACATAAAAGTAAAAACAATAATTTATTTTTAATTATTAAACATCTTTTACTGATTTTGAGTATAAGTCAATTTAAATCCGTGACCTCTTTTATATTAGAGTAAACGTCGAGACTTTAATAATTAAATATCACGTCATTATTTTCAAGTCATTTAAATATAATGTGAAGCTTTTATGTTAAAGTGTAAGTTGCCCCATCAAATTCGTATGATATAATATAATACAATATTAAATTTAAACTTGTTTTCATATTATAATTTATTATAAGCGTGTCATTACATGTGAATTATTCGTATTTTTTTATAAATTTCGTTTTTATGAGGTAGGCATTTTTAATATTATTACGTTCCATTAAATAAAATGTTTTATCTCTAATTTTTAAATAAGCAAATGTAATAATTTTCTTTATTGCTTTAGACCGGAACGCTCGTTTATAATTCTATTTTGTAATATGTCGACATTAGAATATAAAAAACAATAAATATATATGTAACCTTTTACTTCAGGGTTATTATCTTTTTTCTGTTTAGTCTCCGGAAATACCATAAGGTATTATTCAGAGGATGAATGAGGATGATCTGTGTGAATGTAAATGAAGTGTTGTCTTGCACAGTCTCAGGTTAACCATTCCTGAGATGTGTAGTTAATTGAATCTCAACCACCAAAGAACACTGGTATCCACTATCTACTATTCAAATCTGTATAATGTTATTCTTGCCTTTGCTAGGATTTGAACCTTAGAACTGGCAACTTCGAAATCAGTTGATTTGCGATGACGAATTCACCATTAGACCAACCCGGTGGGTTTACCAATTAAGCCTGCAACTCTTCAAGATCTGCGAATCAAATTGCTACAGCAGTGAATTCAATAACCGGGGACCAGTTACCAATAATTAAAACTAATTAAAATAATTAACTGTTATTTATAAATCTCGATTTTTACATCCTTGTTCGAAGTGAAGGAAGTATTGTGATTGCGAAAAATTTCGGTTTTCATATTTCAACGGAAATTTCCATTTGCTCATCCCTGAATCCATTTTGACTATTATCGGCGTGATGTCTGTACGTACATATGTGCGTAAGTATCTCGCATAACTGAAAAACGATTAGGTGTAGAATATAAAAATTTTGGATTTAGGACTGTTGTAACTTCTAATTGAGCACCTCCCCTTTTGATTCCAATCGAATTGACCAAAATATCAAAAAAATGCCAAAATCCAAAACATTTTGATTTTGAAATTTTTCTTAACTGCAGTAATAAGCCCTCATTGGAGCTTATGAATGATGTATCATAAGTGAAATTATTTTCATTGCTTCCAGGGTTATAGCAAAATAAAATTTTAATTAATGAAATATATCGCTCTTATAAAGGGAAGGTACATCGGTTTGAATTTGACTTAATTTCCTTTCCTTTCTTTTAAATTAAAAGTAAATAAAATTTTATTTCACTAATAACTTCTAATTCTTTTTTCAGTTTTTTTTTTATTGAATTATTATTCATTGTAAATTTTTTATTATAATCAGAAGTTAATATTTTTAATAAATCAGCACAATCAAATTAAAAAAAAAAGTTAAATAATATTTCACCAGTGCTAAGGAGGGGATAATAAAATTTCCGACTTAAAATTAAGAAAAACTTCAAATTTACTCAATACGGCAATGAATGCATATAAAAAAAAAGTTTCACATATTTAGCATACGACAAGCCCCATCTAACAATTCCAGCAACATTTTGTTCATCCCTTGCCGTAATGGTTGGTCATATCAAAAATTGCTACAGATAAAGGTTTTAAGTAATATTTAGAGAACTAATCACCAATTAAAATCGATGCGATACTGTGCCTATTAAGGGAGGTATGATTTTTTTTTGTCTTCAAAACCTCATTTTTTCCTCCTCTGAGCCAATGGTTGCATATATAAAAAAAATTTACTTACATAAGCTTTAGGCCCTTATCCCAACAATCGGAATTCGATATTTTACTTAATAACAACGTTATAGCAATATTTTGCGTTCTTGTTTGAAAAATGGTACCCGATTTCCACCCCCAAGCTTTGATTTTTGACGTTAACAAACTCGACCGAGATTTTGGGTCGAGTTTTTTTAGGGAACAATTTGAAAATTATTGGCGTAAAATTACGGCAGTTATCGTGTCCACAAGAAAGTGAAGTATATATCTATATATATATATATATATATATATATATATATAAATATATAAACTTTTGAGCTGACGGTGGTTTTAGCGTCTTTTTCTTTCTTTTTCCTGTTTAGCCTCCGGTAACTACCGTTTAGATAATTCTTGAGAGGATGAATGAGGATGATATGTATGAGTGTAAATGAAGTGTAGCCTTGTACATTATCAGTTCAACCATTCCTGAGATGTGTGGTTAATTGAAACCTAACCACCAAAGAACACCGGTATCCACGATATAGTATTCAAATCCGTGTAAAAATAACTGGCTTTACAAGGATTTGAACTCTGTAACTCTCGACTTCCAAATCATCTGATTTGGGAAGACGCGTTAACCACTAGGGTTCTTGGGGATGTGAAATACGACGGTATGTCGAAATTTTCCGGAAGTCGAATTATAATACCCATTACAATAGGTAGCTTTCTTATGAAATCTACGTAAAAAACAAATGTAACTATTTATTTATTATTTGGTTGCTAAACAACTTGTAATATTTATTTTACTAATTTGACAATTGAGCTATCTCCAAGAAAATACTATTGTACTTAACAAATTTACTTAATTATTTTTAGTCAAAATTTAAAAACTTAGTTGACGAGCAGAGTGGAGATTAATTGTTAGCTGCATGATGGGTTCCACTAAATTATTCACTTGCCAACACTATTTCAGACGACCCGTATAGAACTACTACTCATTTACCTGTTTATCCTTTTTAAACTTTGACAAATAACACTTAATGTTTTCTTTTATGTCCAATTTTCCAAATGAAAACCCAGAATAATTGGAAAATATTAAAAGAAAATGAAGTCTCGATTTGAAAGATAAAATAAATAGAGTATTTTTTAAAACATATTAATATATATGTACTTCCAATTTATGTTAAAATATATCAATTTAGTTAAGATATTAAGGTATATTTCTTCAAAGTATATCGGATGTTATCTACGGTCGAGTTACTTTTTACACAAATCCTTTTCGTAAGATGTTCACCTTAATAGAAAATAATTTGGATTAATCTATTAAAATTGGTTCATCGTAACGAATCGATTAAATCAGTAATAATATCTTACTTCCAAAAACCATCGATGATTTATCTGTAAAATTTAAGTGAGCTGTTATATTTTACATCTTTAGGTGTCATGACATCTCTTATCAAAATAAATATCCGAAAATAAAAGAGATATTAGCACATCTATAAAAGAATTGACTAATAGTGTTAAGAGAAGTATAGAAGGTGGTGGGCCAGATTGAAAGTCTTAACAGTAAGTGGTATATAAACAGAGGGCGTTACAGGGAGCACTGAGCAGTTCTGCCTACACCACAAATAGCTCTTAGCAACACGTGGCCACCACACCTACGTTCTCAAGAATCTCTTTCAATTTCTCTCTTATTCTTTCTCTCTCTTTTTTTTTATTTCTTTTTCATTTTCTTCTCAGTCTAAATATCTTTTTCTTTCTTCATTTATTTATATTTTTCCTACGTATCTCTCGTACACAATTTTACATAACACTTACCAACTCATAAAGCTGGATCATTAGCCTCAAATAATAAGATATCACCATTGATAAGACTGAATAAATTGTTTTCATTTCCCTCATCACTCTCTCTCTCTCTCACGCGCGCGCGCACACACACACACCTAGAATTATAATTACAGAACCAAACATCATGAGTTTCAATAATAATAAACATTTACTACTTTTACTTTATAGGAAATATTTTACATCATCTACAATGTTTAAATCATCATAATAAACATCAAAGACATAAAGATGAAAAATAAAAATTAAATCTCAAATTAATTTTTGAAATTGAGTTTATAGGTCTGCATTGGGTAACTGGTGAAATTATAAAAAGTTTCAGTATGTCAAAACGGAAATTTAAAACGAAGGAAAACGAAATAATGCGATTTTTTTAATAATTCTGTTTCAGAATAATTTTATTGCCAGGTTATATTTAAATGCGATTCTTTGCAAGTAATGGTCCGAAAATACTCAAAGAACATGTATTTTATATCTTGATGTGCATACAGTATTATTCCCTTGAATGATAGTTTAGCTTTGTTGTTGAAATTACTAAGTCAGAATACCAAACATTTTACAATTTCATTAATAGATCTTCTTAGAAGTGAGCTCCAAAAATTGTTTATATAAGAGAGAGGTTAGAAAAAAAATAACCTGTTTCAAATTTCATCTCAATCCGATCACCTGTTATTGAAATAGTACATTCATTTCATGGTTAAATAATAGTGTAATTATATCAATCATGAAGAAATACATAAAAAAATTTTATGAGGAACTGACAAACGCTAGAGCTTTGTCGTATGTAAAAGCTTTCTTTAACGCTCTCTAAAACGCTCTTTAAAAGCTCTCTAGCACAAAAAACACAATGTCTTTAGAAGATGGAAGAAATACAGATGGAAAAATAACATTTCTATTCCTCTGTCAAATACAGGTACTAAAGTGACTACACATAAAAGAATCGTAGAAATTGTTCCTATATAAGGTAGTATTAGCCTCATTAAAAAAGGCTTATATTACAAAAGTGTGTTTATAAATATATAAATTTATTGTAGTATTATTTATTATTTTGTATATTATTATATATTTGTAATTATTATACATAATAAACTCGTTGTTCTCGAGTTTTGAAAATGGAATATACCCTAAACGTATGAACATGTGATTTAGTTATGGCGTGGCTAAGAAAGGTAGAAATAATTGTACTCAATATATAAAAAAAAAAAAAAAAATAATAATAATACGTAAGATCAATAGCTTCTCCATTATAGCCTAAATATACTGATTACATATTATATAATTTAAAACTGATTACGGCAAGTAACTAGCTTATAAAGTATTATAAAAATAGTCGAATGAATATTGTTGTTAAAATGTACATATAGTGAATAATGTTTAAATATTTATGTAACATATTTGTTATTAATTAATAATAGAGAAATAAATATTTTATGATAATTTATTTGGTTATACCAGTGAAGAGAATAAAATAGTTTGAAAAATTCAACGATAATTTTTTCTAAAGTATTATAGATTCCTTTAAAAAATGTTTAAAAAATATGTTTCAGTAAAATTTTAAAGCATATTTTTGAGATAGAATTTTTTATATTTTTTATGTACAAACAATTTTTTTTCTCACAAATGGACTTGTACCAACAAGTAGACATCAATAATTTATTACAGCCTTTTGAAGTCGGATTTAAATTACCGTTTTCAATGGTACTGGGTGGTCGTGGGCGGGGGGGGGGTTGGATGATCTCCGCTTTCCAGTTTATCTGGATTCATTCACTAACCAATCAATATCGGGAAAAATGGGGCCGTTATCTTTATAACTGGCTTTTTAATTTCTCGAGAGAAAGCAATTTTTTGCATCATTTATGTAGATTGATCAACCTAAAACCATTGATTAGTAATGAGCGACGTTACCGGTAAAAATTCTTTGAATTCAGGAGTTTGAATGTAGGAGTCGAATCCATTACTCGGAAGAGGTACTTCACTTTCCTTTGAGTAGGATTATTAGTCTAATACACCAGCTCCTTCAAAAATAGATCGTCCTTTTAAACTATCTACTCCGTTTTCTTGTCCTTGATTATCTGTTATTCAATTCTGCTTGTGTGGGTAAGGTGTATATGAGGCTGCTGAAAGATGAAGAGAAAGTGCATGCTCTTTTATGGAAGGTACCTCTATAACATATTGGGGTTTTTCCCTCTCCGAGAGGTGGATGATAAATCCAATGGGAGAATTGCCTATTGGAAACCAGTCATCCTAATCCATCTAAAAGTACAAAACATAATTTCTACATCTAATAATAATAAACTCTTCTGGTCGGAAATAAAAAAACGAGAGAAAAAAATTTCGTAATTTGTCTTAGCATTATTGGTAACTACAGGATGTTGAGATAATAAAACACGTTTAAAATTATAAGAAATGCTTGTTTGTTAAAATTATAGTATTCACAAACCAAATAAAAGATACTTCTTCTGTAATAATTAAAAAATAAAATATATATATATATATATATATATATATATATATTTATATAAACTCTGAAACCAGCATTTAATTTTAGATTAACTAACTCTTTATTCTGCTTAAATTTTAATAAAATTCAGAAAGTACTTCTATTCATTAAAATATTCTGTAATTAATAAATCTCTAAAATATGAAAAATTTGTGATATACTAAATCAAAATTCGTAGATTACAACATTTGATTCAATCTATTTTTTTTTATATATCGCTAAAAAGTATATGTATTTTAAAAAGAATGTCAATTTAATCAACGAGTCGGAATTCGGCTTCAAGCGAATATTAATTCATCGTTGAGTAATACATTCCAGCTTTTACCGATCGAAATTCAAGGTTAGGCAACAGCATATAATAAATATAAATGATATCTATTATACCTACTCACGCATGTACATGCTGATCGATCAGAATAGACTTTACATACATACGGTTCCGTTTTCAAGAATATGGGACAACCATTCTGAAGTACACATTTGAATTCAGTAAATACATCACTGGTGAATTGTTTTCAATATAATAAAACAGGAATTTAAATAAAATAGGCCCATAACACGTCATGTAGATACATTTCAAATTCGTTCACTTTATGTTTAGCCGTTTTTTCTTATGAATAATTTTTAAAGAAGAGACGGAGTTAAAGAAAAACATAACATTTACTAAGTAGCTTGTAATAAAGTAAATATATAATATAATTCCAAAAAAATTCCATTAATTCAAGTTAAAACTAGAATAATTCACTGTAATTATGATAGGTTTTCATTATTTCATGAAATTACATACTGAAAACAAAATAATTCGATCTGCAAGTATGGTTTTCAAAACATATCATGTTAAAAATTCACCGAAAACTCTGTTAATTTCAAAGAGAACATAAATGATTAATAAAATATAAATAATACAAAAAAATATAAAAAAAGATAAAATAAAAGTAAGTTTACACGTTAAAACATCGTCATTATTGGGAGATTTAATAATGTTTGGGATTTTTCTTATTGACCGGCGTGGTATACAATGAATGACCTTAAGTCACTAATAGAAATGCAGCTATTTTTGGAGGGATTACGTGGAAATTCCAAGCTGGATATTCCAAAACATTTTACACAGTGAAATATTACAACAGAAATAGTTTATGTCCTGAACTAGAACTTCATAAATTGTTCTCCCACAAATCTAAATGTCACTGTTGTTAAAAATGCTATCCCATGATGTATTTACATCAAATATTCAACTAGAATATGTCTTCCTTGGAAAAAAAAAAATAAATATTTTACAAAAATTTACTTACAATCTAACAGAGGATGGTTATTTCCATTGCTACACAATCTTCGTCATTTTTTACTAAGGAAATGTATGTAAATAGATCACTAGTATAAAATATTTAACAAATGGATTTTAATATTTATAACAATAATAATTTAAAATATATATACTATAAAATGAATTTGGCTAATAATTTATTTTTAATAAAAGTAAAAAATAGAAACAGCGATTCTGTTTTAAGAAATCATAATCAAAAGTGTAAAAATAACTTTTAACCAATTAAACCAATGAATGGTAGCTTTGACTCAGATTATCTACAACGAAAGAATGCGTTTTTTGCTAAGGTTCATATAAGGTTAGATAACAAAAAAAATTAGTATCCAACGTAAATAAGAGAACCTATATAGCAAGCTTCCTAAAATCAAAGCAGTTGTTAGTATGTTATTTTAAGAATATTCGTAATTCTATAATTTAATAGAAATACTGCCCTGAGGTAGATAATCCCCACGTCCGGAACCCAACATCTACGTTCCACGTCTAGGGCGGCAACAGCTGTAACTATGTACAATACATATAGCTGGCTAACAAGTAATTTCCTCGGATATTCTTTTCTTTTGACCTGTTTCCACCTTCAGGTCACCATATGGATTGGAATTTACAGCCACCTGCAGGTTATGTACTAGTAATGATTTGGAAATGGACTCACACCATATTTAGAGCTAGCGATGTGGCGGCCGGGGTCAATGTTATTGCAGGTGTAACAGAGACCCTTCCGTTGTCCACATGCCCCCTGCGATGGCAAGCATGTAGCAATGGTGCTCATGTATGTCGGTGCATGGGAGCTCTGAAAGCTTCGGTGAGTAGGAGCCTGGAGTCAGTGCAGAGACTGCTCATCCGCTCTCTTCCAGGACATATGCCGGTTCCACCGGATTGGACCTCCAAGGTTGGTAGCCCTGGAGTGGGGTTGTACCCCGGCGGCTAGCCTTGCTACAGAAGGGATAAACAACATGAATAATCTTGAACAACAATCAAACGTGGCAGAGGGTTCACGAAAACATCCTCGTTTAGAACCGGCTGTTTCGCCCGAGGCGAAACGTCATAAGAGTGCAGAATCTCGAAGAATAGAAGGCCAGAAAAATCTTGCAAAAAGCTTTTTTCAAGAGTAACATTCCGAAGTCGAAATATTTGATAATCACAAAGGAAGACGGTAATTTCTCGAAGGTAAGTCCCTTCCTCATTGCTCGAGAAATAAATAGGTGTCCTGGAGGCCCTGTTAAAGAAATTAGAAAAACCTTCACAGGACTTCATGTGGGAAGTGTAAATGATATTCAATAGCAAAAGATCCTATGGTTGAAAAAATAGGAGAATTGGCTGTACGTGTTGATCCCCATGGCACACTCAACACTTCAAGGGGTGTTGTGATCTGTCGGGATCTATTAAAGTGTTCAGAGCAAGAAATTGTTGAAGAACTAGCAGCACAAGGAGTAATACAGTGTCGCCGATTGAACATTAGAAGGAATGGAGAAGTTCTTCCTTCAGCATCTCATGTTCTCACATTTAACCGGCCTACTTTGCCGGAGAAAGTAAGAGCGGGAATACATCGATTGGATGTGCGGGCATTTGTACCGCAGCCAATGAGATGTTACAAGTGCCAACGTTTTGGCCATACCGCTGTAAGATGTGAGAGACCTCAAATATGCGTGTGCGGCGATGAGTTGCATGAGGGAGAGCCATATAAAGAGCCTCCCACATGCATCAATTGTAAAGAAACACATTCTTGTAGATCCAGGAACTGCCCTGTCTACAAAGACCCAAGTAGCTGTGCATGAAGTTAAAATCCTGCAAAAGGTCAGCTACATCGAAGCAAAGAAGATTGTAAATGCCTGCAGACCTAGAGCAACAACAACCTATGCTCAGGCTGCGGCTGCTGTTCCTGCTCCTGCTCCAATTGCTGTAAATGATACACAAATTATAAACAAACTTTCGCCTACTTTGGCTGACATGATTGAAAGG
Source organism: Lycorma delicatula (assembly GCF_047948215.1). Classification (NCBI taxonomy): domain Eukaryota; kingdom Metazoa; phylum Arthropoda; class Insecta; order Hemiptera; family Fulgoridae; genus Lycorma; species Lycorma delicatula. The sequence continues at coordinate 73,626,551 of NC_134459.1, read as the reverse complement.
ATCATCGAAAACAAGATGAAGCCTTTCAGCAGCAAAGAATTTGTTAAGCCAAAGATAGTGGTGAAGATTTATCTTCACCCTGCTGAAGATAAATCTATAAAAATGAAAGTTTCTCCTGTAGAGAAGAAAACGGACGCCAAACCAGAATGTTAAGTCTGTCTCAGCGAGATCCTTCTCGCTGAGAAGGATAACTCTTCATAAGGACACTCTTAATATAAATATATAAGAGTGTGTTATGGAGGCTGCCAAGTCTCCTGCAACTGAGGTAGCCTCTAAACCACAGAGGCCACAAATATCCACACAAGGGGGGCGAGTGTCCCCCCTTCCACAGGCGGTGACCGGCGCAACCCTCGTGTCGGGGGGGCGGCCAGGTTGCCGCCTTTCAATCGGCGCCCGAAACCGGCGCCGATCTATGTCTGTCGTCGTCGGCGGATGCGGTGGTATCCGATTCGGAGACTGGAAGCTATACGGGCGACGACGCTCTCCGTAAACACGAGGCTGTTCGCAGCATGGAGAACATTCTTTGGACGTTCTAACGAACATAGTAAGAAACAAGTGGAATACTGATTGGAGGAGTTAAATACAAAATTAAACTCAATAAAAACTTCTCCATATAAATGGAAAAGCGACTTTAAGTTGACTCGCCATGAACAAGTAGCTGTGACCAGACTTAGAATCGGTCACACGCGATTGACAAATTCATATTTGTTAATCGGTGAAGAGAGACCAATGTGCGGTGTTTGCAATAAAACACTTACAATTAAACATCCAATAGAAGAGTGTATAAGGACCTCAGAAAGAGGTTCCGTCTAAGAAGTGACATTACTGCTGATCTGGATAATGGAAATGAAGAAATGATAGTTACATTTTACACGTCAGTGGACTTCTTCGAAGTCTGTAAAAGTTGAAAAATTTTTAAAGCTGTGTTAAAGAATCTCTAAGTGGAATTCTTTATGTATGTGGGAGTCTCGAAGCGTGGCACGTGTAGTGATGGGAGGTAGCTCTCTTGCCTAGGCCATCCTGGCTCGTCTACATTCAAAAGCAGTGAGTCGGGGTGTGTCCAATGATGGCATGGGAGACTCTCAAGGGTAAACTGAGGGCACGAGGCTATGGGTGGGCGTGGTGCATGCCTGTATCCTATTTATAAGGAGGAGTCACCTGCTACGGCGCCCTGGCGCGACTGATATACTGCTCAACGGCGGTTCTGGTCGCCCCGAGGGTGCTTAAACAAACTATAAACGAGACAGGTAGAAGGAAATGGTATTGATAAGTTTTAATTTAATGGTCTTTTGATAACCTTATCTCAAATTTTAATATCGGGGCCCTTTACACCCCGTAAGTGTTGTGTTTGTCTTTGTTGTTTGTGTCTTAATGTTTTTGTGTAGTTTGTGCTTTTAAATAAAATGTAAGGGCCCTTTACACCCTTACATATGACGATCCTAATGGTGATACTAAGTTCTTTCTAAGAACGTGACGAGGGCTAATGACCTTAGTAGTCGATGCACGTAAACATTCAAGAAAAAAAATATAAATATTTATAATAATGTTTCTAAAGTAGTTTCTAAGTAGTTTTTTCTTTGGTTAATTATTATTTATTCATTATCATTTTATTAATTTTTTTAATTTTATTTTATCTAATTTTTTTAATATCTTTTGAAATTTATTGCTTATAAATCTAAAAGGTCAACAGGTATTAAATTTTAATTAATTATCTTTTCTAAAAAGACTATACCGTGATTATTCTTGTTTACCAATTTATTTCAAAAAAAATATTTAGCGTAGCTCTTTATTTATGCACAGTTGTTTGCGTATGGAAGAGAATATAAACTTTCTTAAAACGTTGAAGACGATGAAATTGTTCATGGTCTTCAGATTTTGCGATTAAAAAGATATTGGTTGTTTCATTTAACTGAACGCTCGTTTTAAACAACGCTACTTTGGAATTTATTATAAACTTTTCCTCACACTAAAATTTATCTTCAATGATGACCATTCCCAAAATCATACTCAGATTATTTGTATTTTCATCCAACCAAGCCACTAAATTAAAAAAAAACAAAACAAAAAACAAACAATACACACACTCATACACTTAAATATATAAACACACACACACACACACACACACACACACACACACACACACACACACACACACACACAATGTTCTCTTCTGTCTTTAACAATAAATAACAAGTTCGTATTTAAGTCAATTTTTTTATACGTGTCGTTTGTTAGAGATTTGTTTTAATCAGCTATTTGTTATTACTTACTTTTATGTTTTAAAAAGCATATCTCTTTTAATACAAATCTGATAAAAAACAATTTTACAATAAATGGACAGGACGTCAATATTTATGAGCCAATTTTCTGAAGGATATTATCGTCAAAAGTTGGGGAATATAAAGGACATTCGTTAGTTTTAACTAAGAACATAAAATTTTTGTCATTTAATATTTGAAAAATGATATTTTTTAAATTTAACCAAACAATGCATAAAGATTATTTTCAACCTTCTTTTAATTCATTTTAGAGAAAATTATAAAAATATTTTTCACAAATGGTCGTTTCATTATAAAAATATGTAATAAACAACATTAAATAAATATAAAATTAAATAAAAAAACAAAGAATGTTTTTTTTTTTTTTTTTTTTTTTTTTTTTTTTAATTCTCGGTAGCAAATGAAGATATCAACTTTTGGTGTGTGTAATATTCATTTGTATATAAAAAATAATTTCTAGATTTTTCGAAATACACCCTTGAAAGGTAAAATGTTTGAACAATGATTGCAAATTTTCCCAATTTCCTACTGTATTAAACGAGATATTTACTCTGCCTTGATATTCACTTCTTTGGATATCCAAAAACTTTGGATATTTAAAATATCCAAAAACCATTTTTGGTTTTTTTTTAATTTCGATTTTTTAAGGGGTATAACGGTGTACTGTACGATGGCTCAACCAACAAAGCTACTGTCACTCTTATTCTATGTCCAACGCAATTGGCTGTACCTACCTCTGGGTGGTTGACTAAAAACATTTAAATATGAGAAACGAAGTACGGTCACCTTCTAGTGATGTTTGTCGGATAACGCTAAACACCGGCAAAAATTCAATTCTTAACCGTACGAAGGATTACTACTATTTTCTAAGATAGAGGCCGACTATTTTGAAACCCGCAATCTTCAGATCACTCAAGGTTTCGGGTTATTTACTGACAAAAATGTTGCTCTAAAAAAATTACAATACATTGATAGTTTTTATAAATAGGACTAACTTTAATTTTTCTTTATAATTATTACTTTTACAAGTATGACTTTAATGAATTCAGGGGGGCCCAGAGGAGAGAGTTTACTGGCTAGTTATTAAATATTTATTACGCTTACTTATACTACCGTATAAAGTATAATATCATTTCTTGGGGGTCCCCCTCAAATAGTAAGAAGGGTTTTTAAGATAGGAATGAGCTTTCAAACCACTGTTTGGCTGCTACAGGTATGAATCGTGTAAACTAATACCTATAAAATGAAATACCAGGCCACAGAACTGTTTTCGTATTACTACTCAATACTTCGGTTACGAGAAAAAAGCCTTATTATGCACCTGTTGATATTTTTAATAAATTTCAGAGCTATTTAAAATGTCTTCCCATCAATTTATTTAAAATATTAACAAAAAAATTATCTAAAGAAAAAATACTATAATACTTAGATGATTTTTAAGTAATACCAATTAAATATTTCAAAAAAAAATTTCCGTTCCACTCAGTGTCCATTTAATTTACTTTTTATACTATAATTAATTGCACATATTCCAACCGTGATCTATATAAAATACTATACCGTAAAGATCAGAAAACAAGGTTTTGAGATCACTTCAAGCAACTGTAAGTAAGGATTACTGTAAAGATAATCAAATATAAAACTCATTTTTTGAAATAGGAAAAATATGTTGAATGAAATGCATTGATATTCTGTTGAAAAACAACATAATAGAGACATTTATAAATTTTATAAACAAAATCTAATTTCTCAAGAAAAAATAACAGTTTTTTTTTTTTGTTGAAAATTATCGGTATATAACCATTTTTGAGGTAAGTTCTAGGTGAGTATTAGAAGATTAGATATTCATAACTGTAGAAGCATTTAAAAAATTCCTTTATATAAAATATAAAAACCAAAAGTAGTAGAAATAAACATTAATTACTGTTATTATAACTGCCAATTATTATCATTATGTTCACGGAGTAAACAATCACCATAATTTTTTTTTATATACGGACGACTTATAAACTTTTTTTTCCGTACATTATATTCATCGCGTGTTTTCCCCTAATACTTTATCAAAATTTCCGTTCAAGTTTTAGTCCAGATATATTAATTTTAACAGAATTTTTATAAAGCGATCTTTAATTTCTGAATTGTGTATTCAGTGAATGAGACCTTCTTATAATTAATTAGTTTAGAGTTTTAAGAAAAACAACAACAAATAATTAATTGTATTATTATCTTTTATTTCAATTATTAAAAGTATTTGTTTTTACATTGTCATCCATTATCAATTATTAATATGTGTAGTATTTAAATAATTGGGAACAATTATTTCGTTTGTATATCAGTGACAAAATGATCCTGAAAATATTGATAATATAATGAATTCATATATTTTAGTCCAACCTCAAACATGTTAAATAATTTTAAAATCATATTTAAACTTCCTATTTAAAAATATATCCAATATTATCTAACTCTACAAAAAAAAACTGAATTACGAAAGGTAATTGTAATTCATACGTACAAGTTCCGTGATATGATATTGAGGTCATGATGATAATACAACTGATCAATCAGAATGGTATTTAAACCGTTATCTCAATAACAGTGTTTAGTTGTGACATTCGCAGGAAATGGCTGCCATCTATCTATCATAGCATAAGGTAGCCTATACTTGTACGATCACGCTTAACAACACATTACTATAACATGATGTAATTTGTGTGAGTTCGTGTGCGTTTGTGAGTGTGGTTATTTGTGTGTATTTATATGGTATTTAAGTTCAGATCAATTTTCGGTGAATATACAGAATTAGCTGTTGTTATTTTATTAGAAAAGTAAAAACTTTAACAATTTTACTTTAAATATTATTTTATAAATAAGTAAAATATTGAACTATTTAAATTTAATTTGGCTTGAAATGTAAAAAAGTGAAATATTTATACTATTATTTTTAAAAGTTTTATAACCCCACCTATATTGCTAACATTATTAACTAACTATTTATTAGTAATGCCATTACTAATGATGTTTAGTGTTACTCTTCGCAAAAATGTAATACAATGATAAAATATATTTGATTATGAGGTATAACGGCCATACACATTTTTCATTAGACCACTTCATACCGTCATAAATAATTACAATTTAGCCGGACAAAAATCTTACAATTTTTAACATTTTTATTTTCCGTACATTTTTAAACGGAACATTTTACTTATTAGCTAGTAATTTCAACAAAAAAAAAAAAAAAAAAAAAAAAAATGTTTTAAAAACGATGATAAATTAAAAAAATATATTTTGAATTTCTAAACCTATGACATATACGAGCATATTTCACAAACAATATATTATTGATATTGTTTGTGAAACAAACAATCCTCCGGATCCGGCCCGGGGACCAAAATTAATGTACAGCCATTCCAGCCGCGGTGTAATACGTTGGTTGTGGTAATAGCATACACTAGTAATTTCCGGATAAATAATATATGGATAATTTTCACTTTCTTTATTTACTTTTAAATTTACATTGAATTAATTAATTAATTAATATATTAAATCATAATAATTTCATACTTTAGTTAATGCAAATATGTTGTACTTAGAATAGATATAAAATTTGTAATGTTGTTTAGCTCACAGTTTAAAGGAAAGTGAAGTTGTAAGTTAATAATACTTAAGCTCAGCTGGTTCATTAATAAAAAATAAGAAAATGACAGGAAGTTTACATTTATCAAGAGTATGAAGAAAACATATGAATCTGAACATAGGACATTCACTATAGTTAGAATAAGTTTTTATTTTAGCACTGCAATAAAATAAAATACATTAGTTATTTTTACCCTTTTTGATTTATTGGATTCAAACTAAACAACATAATCATATAAGACATTTTAATTACTGTATAATCTCTGAGAATAAAGTAGTTATGATAATTATGATATTAATAGTCGTAAAAATAATAAAATGATTAATAAGCGTCATTAATTATTAATAAGCGTATTATTAATAAGCGTCAGGTATAATAATAATAATAATAAAGGTGAGCGATGAAAGTGACAAATTCTTCTAACAGCATAGTTAGAATTGAGTAAGGACGTTATAACAGTGTCTCGGTCCAGCCGACAGTACAACAGTATAGAGTTGTATCCCTCTGCTTGGTCAAAGTTGAGATTACCTTCTCTTGTTCTGCCTCTACTTGGTAGAGCTGGTCGTGCCGCCTCTATATCGATCCCGCCGTACCCGTTACCATCCCGGCCTTCTTCATCTACCGTCTCCTCCTTCGAATATGTCACTAAAATTCTTCATCATGCGTCATATCAGAGACTCGATGAAATAATATTTGGAAATCCTTCTTTTATTCTTTTGGCATATCCATTTTCCTAAGCATTGTCCTTTTTTTATTGTTGTTGATTAGTATATGTATGTGAAATCGTAAAATATACAGATATATGTAAAAAATAAACAAAAACAAAAAAATACACTTGTTTCATCTATTTTGATTAAGCAAATACAACAATTAATTGAATTTTTTTTTTTAATTTATGAAATTACATATACATGTGTATAACTACCAAAATATCATAGTTCAATGTTTCACGGAAAGGATTCATATAAATTCGTAAACTATTATTTACAATATTCCAAAATTCAGCTCATAAAACGAGCTATGAACATTTTTAACAAAGATAATGTAATAAAGCTGATATATTAAAGAACCTTTTATCGAAATCATTAAACGCAGTGTTACATTACAGAGTAACTCTACTGATCTGTTCTATGTTATACAATAGTGTCAATAGTAACAATCTGGTATAGTTCAGAGCTAAATCAAATACGATATCTGTACCATAACCAACCATGCAGTCTGTATATATTATCACCAAGTAAATTATTCTCCTTAAAAACAATATGCAAAATATCTATAAAAGAACTTACTTAAATGAACGCTGATAATCTTTACAATTTTATCAATTAATTATAAGTTAGAAAGTTTTTAAGCGAATAATTTACTGTTAAGTTGAGAATTATTTCTTCAGTCTACGCAAATTTAGAGATTAATAATAAAATTCTATATAACTGCATAATAATTGTTTTATGGTATGTTTATTATACACTAAAACAATTTGAGATTATTCTTGTAAATTTAAATTGGACTAGTAATTTTTTATCGTATTTCCAAAGATTTTGGAAATTTCTTAAAGATTTTGCAAATCTTAACCTATTTTGAAGGAACTTGATGGAGTGATGTAAACCTTTTGGGATAGGGCCTATTGATTTTCAATCGAATCGGTTCACAGGAACTGGAATTAGAGCTATAAAAAGGGACTTTTTTCGATCAAGTGGGGGCAATTTTTAACCGATCCTGATGAAACTTCATTAGATGATGAAAACCTAGTAGAAATAAAACGCTATTATTTCTCAAACAGTTTCCAAAAATTGGGTTTTTGGGTACGTTTTGGTTAACCAAAACCAGAAATCCGACCTCCAGACAAATTTATTTTTTCTATTCTTAATGCGTACGTTGCAATCTTTTCAACTTATGAACAATAAACAATTCTATTGCTCAATGAAATTATGTGACATGTAAACAAGATTCTCTTGTACGGACTTCGGACCATTCCTGAGATATGTGATTAATTGTACCTCAAGCACTGTATAGTATTCAAATCATAAAAATAGTTTACCTTTACAAGGATTTGAATCTCAGAACTTCAAATTCGAAAATCAGTTATTAAACAACTAATATGCGAAGACGATTTACTACTAGACCTCGGTGGGTGACTAATATTTAGTATTGCCTTTTTACGTTTTTTTTTTAATTCTAGAGAAAGATATAATAAAATAATTATATAAATAAACATATAATGATATAAAGAATAAATTAATTAATTTATTATATATTACAATTATTGTCAACGAAAATATTTTCAATTAAATAATTAAACTATTATTATGGGGAACTTCGAATATGATTCATTTCGTAAAATATCTTGACTGTTTTTTCTTATTTATATGAAAAAACAGAGCTTCTTGTTTTTTATATCTCATGATTTTAGTTCAACATGATCATTATTATCCCAAACTACAAATCAGCATATTTAGGAAGACATTTTTGTAGCTAGGGCTAAATTGCTTATTTTAAGTATATACTGAACGTAATAAATATATCTCAATAAATAATATAAAAGTCAATTTTAATTATTTAATAAATGTATTGCTTTGATTATTCGAAAATTAGATATTATTTTTGATTGTTTTATTTAGATATTATCTTTTCCACCCGGTTTTAGACGTCATATCGTAATTTTTTTGTACAAGAATATTTCTAACTGAACACTAATTGATTATTGAAATAATTTATAGATTCTAGTTGTGATTTATTTTTGGCTGATATTTATTTCATCATTTAAAAAACTTATGCACAGGAATATTAAATCGTAATTTTGTGAAAATCGGTCATTGGCCTTCATTGAAAAAGCCAATGACCGATTTGAATTTGATACCTTTTGAATGAAAACTTGAGATGCTGTCATTCAACTGGTCGTATTTTTATTCTTTTGTAGGAAGCTATTAATCAAAAAAATACTTACTAAATTTAAAAATTATATTATTGTTATTATTATATATATATACTTAATAATGTATTTATATTTTTCTAAGTTTACCACTGCACAAGTGTTTGAATTTTTTGTTTCTACGGGCCAGATAAATAACTTCTTGTACTAATTAGACCATTAATTTATTTAATTTATATTTTTTTAAAGAAATAATGCAATTTAATGTATATAATTTGTCAAAGTGACAAATAAATAGGCACAACATATTTCATTTCTAATTACAAATACTTGTTAACATAGATTACGTGTCATAAATAAAAGAAGAGTAAAATGAATTAAATTGGTTTAATTCATATATATAAATATTCATTCGGATCGGAAAAAATATCACTTTTATACAGTATAAAAATAATTTAATACAGTTCATAAACAGAACAGACATAAGTCAGGCATGCTTACTTTGACTGAATGAGAGCTTGAATGATTATTATATATTCATATAAAAACACAAACTGGAATAATTGAACTGGAAAATAAATATTTTTGGCATATGAATTTTACTAATTAAGTAGCAAAAAGTGATTTTCAAATAAAACGTGAAGTTAAATTTGTATCTCCAATCAATAACAGTGTTTATAAGAGTAATTTTCTTTCCTTCTCTTCTTTGACCCTCTCATTCTCTCTCCAGATCTATTTAGATATAATAAATTATATATATATATATATATATATATATATATATATATATATATATATATCAATGAGTGTGTGTGTGTTTTGGCGCGCGCGTATGCATGCGAGCATGGCCTGTCAGGGCGAGCGAAGCGAGTCCTTCCCGTTTAGCCAGAGGGCTCCGTTACACAGACCCCCTGTGTTCATTAATCTCACGGTTTGGTAAATAATAATAAAAAAAAACCTGTTCATTTCATAAAAACTATACGTGTATTGTAATTTCTTTTGAGCAATAGTTTGGATAGTACAGAACCCCTTGTATTTTTACCCATTAAAATAATAAAATTTAAAAAAAAACGCGAAAATTATTTTTAGATATTAGTCTGAAGATTATTTATTTGTAAGGCCAAATCGAGTGAATATATCGTTCAATGTAGTCGAAAATGAGTAAAAATTTTCAACTACTGTTCGAAATTTGTTTCCCTTTTTTCATGGCGTTCAATTATTTTATCAGTTTGAATTTTTAAAAAAATAAAAATAAATTTACTGTTAGATAATCATATGAAAATTACACACACCAAATATTAAGTTGATATACTCGTATTCAGTTGATAATGTGAAATTAAAAAAAAAAGTCAATTTGATTGTTTTTCCATTTTAACCCTTTATACTCGGATTTTCAAAAAAATATTTCTTAGAGTGCATTTACACCGTACGAAGAACGTGTATAAAAAATTTTATCAACTTATCTTCAGCAGCTTTTGTTGGCTGTTGAATATAAATGATTCATGAAAAATTTTTTAAAAATGTATACTTATATATATACATACGTGTGTAACTCTATGCGTGTAAGTACCGCATTAAGTTATGTTTGTGTTTTATATTTACGTACAACTAAACATCCTGTACTGAGTATAAGATTAATTGTTTTTTGTTAAAAATAAAAAAATAAACGTTTGCATTTTAAAGGCGATACCGTACATTTTTTAAAAGAAATATATCTAAATATATCTGTTTTCTAGGAATCTGAAAAAAAAAATTAAAACAACATTTATTAACCACTTTCAAATGCTAATAAACAAAGTAATAAACAAAGTAGTAGTGCAAAAATTTATTGCTTTACAATTTACTTAAAATAAGAAAGTATTTGGAAAAAAAACATCCGTATACCTAAATAAATATATCTTTTTCTGTTAATAAAGAGAAACGCAAAACGCAAATTCTTTATAGTGAGCTGGCGGTTTGTGAACCTTTGCAATCGCAATCTGGCTGCATAAAAGCCTTCGTACATACGCATAGACCCCCCTCCACCAAATGTGATTTGCATATAGACGATATTCCTGGGAAATATTCACAATACACCCCCGAAAAAACCTTTCCGTAATGCACCTCCATGTGCCGAGCTAAACAACTCTCTAGAGGGAGTTAAAACTCCATCGCTTTAGCACAGCTTCAAAAAAAAAAAAAAATCGATCTCTCAATAAAATTTTAAAATAAAATAGTCTAACTATTTGGTTGAAAATAACAGTGTTTAAACTTAGTTAATAGTCATTTTATTTTATAAAAATTTATTTGTTTGATCTTAAACAGTTAGAAATAAAAATTAGTTTACAAGTATTTTTAAATACCATATTTTATACATAAAAGACTTGCTTAAAATTAAATGTACATAAAATTAAATATTAATTAATTGCTCTTCGTTGAATATATTGTATGAATGTACTGTAATAGCAATGCGATATCTTAGTAACAGAACAGATTATCTTACCTACATAAAAAAAATGCTTAAAAATTTAAGTAGATTTAAAAATTAATCAAAAAAGGGAAGATGTAGCAATGGAGTCAAAAAGCAAAACAAAAATTGAAAATTTAATGTTATGTCAAAACTTAATTTGCTAATAATTTAACTTTTATATCAAGATACAGAAATTCTCCAAAACTTTTCGCTACTTTCCATTAACAAGTTCAGAAATTAATATTAAAAAAATAAAAACATAAAAATCTGCATCACCACAATCATGATAAGTCATGATTACGAAATTTGAAATGATATCAGATAAAAAAGAAATGGAATGACTTGAGATAAATTAAAAATTGGAAGAAAAATTAAGCGCTATTAAGCAGGATCTTAATTTTTTTAATTAATAAATCATATCCAATTGCTGATAAAATACAGAGATGTAAAATATTTTTAGAGTTGATGTTTAAGGGTACTGAATGAGAAAAATGATACTCCTTATACAATGACCTACACACACACACACACACACACACTATTATTATTATTTATATAATGTGTGTATATATATATATATATATATATATATATATATATATATATATATATATATACATAAAATATCCTTCTATGAGAGATTTGTCAAAGCTGTTCAAAATCGACTTATCCGTTGCAACAACGAACGGTAAATTATAATTGAAAAAGAGATTAATTAGGATAAAAATTAAAAGACTAATTACAACCAGAAACTATTGCCGTAAAAATACAATGATTGTAAAATCTTTGCACTATTAGAGTTCGCGGAAGAAATAACAAGATTATAAGAAATAATAAGGAAAAACAGCTTGCATCCGGAAGTCGTAAATATTAATCACCTAATAGCAACCTACGCAAGTCGCAGGTTAAGATTATAATCTTCCGCTTTGTTACATTTAAACAGTGTCGAAATTTAATGGAATACCTCTAAAAAACGGTACTGCTAATAAGACAATTAGATAGATGTTCAATAATATTTTATATTGACAGATCTATCATGAATATCATGAAACGATTAAAAATATTCGAATCTTGAAGTCGTATTCCACTTGTTACCTTGTGTCTTTATTGGCATTATACCTAAATTATGGTTGTATATTTGAGCTAACTCAACATTTTAATACATATTATCCTTTGAGTTCCGAATTCTGTAATTTTCATTACGTGCTATATTATATGAAAATTTTCTTATGCCAATAGAAAAACACTGCTTTTTACACTCGACGTCCACCCGCTGGAGCAGGTACAAGTTTTTCAAGGGCTTTACCTATATAACCCTTGAAAATTCTTATTACTTATGAATTGACTTTTCAATTGATTTGATGATACCTCACTTTGTAAACAAGTTGGCAAACCATACCTTTACGGCTGATAGTTTCCAGTAAGCACAGTTTCACATACATGCTTTAAGCTGTACGTATGTACCAAAATGTCCGTTGTTTGGTTATTAATTTTAGTTTTTGATATGGAATATAGCCATGAGTGTTATTCGCCTATTGTCATTGATATAGTGATTTCTATATGAGCAAGTTGTAAGTAATAATAGTAACAACTACTTTAGATCATGTTGCAAATATTAAAAGATTCTTCTCCCATAAGCTAAAATTATAAATATAGGAAACTTATAAAGCAACTGAAATGATAGGATTAGATTACAAAAGTATAAAAAACTGATAGATACTAATTACACGGCTTGGTAGTACTGAAAAAATTGTTTACCGCCAAATAGAAACACATCATCTCACAAGAAACCGTGTACTAAATATATACAATTTTCTTAATACTAGACAAAAAAAATCGGAATAATACTGGGCAAAGATAACCACTGTAGAATAACTATATAACCTGTAATGATAAAGTAAATGTACTGTAATAAACAAATAGAAATATGTATTTCGTAAAAAATATAGTCATGCCTCCAATGATACTTTCAGAAGAAAGTTACAATATTTCAAAATGCGTTAAATTAAAACACAGTTAAAGATCTGAGGAAAGAAACTTAAGATATGAATAAGAGTATAATAGTCTATAAAGTTCTATCTGTAACTAATGATTTTTTTTAATCAAAACATTTACATGGAAATTATGTAATATGGAAGCTACAGAAAACAAACATTTTCAAAATTTTGTACATTTTTAAAATCCTTTAAGATAAAATCAGCCTATGTTCTAAGCAACCAATACCAAGAGCTCGTTAGAACATTTTCAAAACGTTTACGTTTATATAATTTTAAGTTGAATTACTAAAAAAACATTCATGAAATTAAAAAAATAATAAATGTACTTAGTAAGGTGAGAAGTAAGGAATATTTTTAATTTTTGTAGATAACTTTAGAAAAATATTTTATTATTTTACTTTTGTCAGTTAAATAATTTTACTTTCTCACAGGTACCCATATTATAGTATATTCTGTATAGTATCGAATGAAAGTTTCATATTATCAGAAAGAAAAATTTATTTTTAGTTTAATATTTTTTAGAAACCTGTTTTTTTGGTAAACTTATAATTTTATTAATTAGTGTTTGTGATCTGCCAAAAAAAAAAAAAATAGGCATGTATATATTTGTTTCATAAATCAAAGATAAGTTTTATTATTAAACAGAAAAAAAAATTATAAAACATCTTGTGAATACTAAAGTTGTTTTTTACCTTTTTATTTTACTTTTTCAATGAGAAATTCATACATCTAAAATCTAGAATTAGTAAATAAAATCCTTATAATTTATTTAAAAAACAGTATTGGCTTTGTATGGATATCTGCAAAATCGTTATTGTTAGTTTATTTTACTTTTTTTAAATTTCTATGCGTCACTAATATATATATATTATTTTTGTATTAGAGTTTAATCATAATTTACTTTCATATCAGCTACTTTTAAAGTAAAATAAAAGAGAAAGAAAGAAAATACAATAAACTGAAACTGGAGAAATGTATTGATCATCATTTATCGATATTTTGTCCCTTGGTCCAACATCATGGCTTATTGTCTCCTTTGATGAAATTACTTTTTCTAGAAGTACGAGGAAAATTCTACGAGTTCCTTTGAAATCTAATCAGCAGTTGGAAAATTCGAAAATTGTTTGTGAAATAAAAAAAAAGTTTTAGGTGTTCAGAGAGATCTCATCTTGTTCAATCGATCACGTAACAGTAGGTTACATTGTAAAAATTTGTAAGAGAAGATAGTGAATTGTAATTTTTAAATGAATTTTAAAGGAATAAAAAATTAAATTGCTGTAAAACAAAACAAAAAAAAAAAAAACAGAAATTAAATCGTCTTGTATAATTTATTTTATTTCGGTACCACATATTGTGATTTATAGCTAGGTAGCGAATAAAAAGCGGTACTTTCTAAATAATGGACAATTGTTTTCTCTCGAAACTTTAAAATTAATCTGGTATTATAAATTTCATTTGAGTTTTATAATAGCTAATAACTAATGAAATTTACAGGAAATTTGTTATCAAGAATTTCTAGAAAAAAATTACTTCTATATTAAAGTCGTATACACACACACACACACACACACACACACACACACACACACACACACACACACACACACACACACACATATATATATATATATATATATATATATATATATATATGTATAAATTTTTTGTTATTGTAATTGTATTGTTATTGTCATAGCGAATTTACAATCTGTTCAGTAAGAGAATGGAACAATAAGTAAATAGGATCTATTTGGACAACTTAAGTAGCCACAGATCCAGCAGTTGGTGACGTAATAATAACGAAATAAAAGAAATAGAAGAGCACACCGCAAGGCCGGAGTATAAAGTAACATAATGGAAACCATATATTATATCAAATCAAAAATTTTATTTCTCAGCAATCTTGAAAAATCACTGATTGTATTATCCAATAAATTGACTGCCATATAATTTGGGTGCCTATCCAAACAATTTTGATATCGTTGATTGATCAGGGTGATTTTCTTTCGAACTGCTTATAATTTAAAATCGTTATATATGAGGTTATTGCTTAGTATCAGGGTATGTTTAGCATTTTTGCAGTTTTTTTTGTCTGGTATCGTTCAGGTATGTCAATATTTGAGTTCCTTGCTGTATCCCACAATTTATGCCCGTAAGTCCAAATAGGCTTCAAAATTTTTAATCAATATTTTATTTTCTACTGAAAGCCGAGATCTATGTCCTATTAGCTAGTACATGTTTTTAAACTTGAGATCCAACTGCATCCTCTTAGATTTGATATGTTTTGCCCAAGTAAGACGTCGGTTGAGATGAAAACCTAAATATTTACAGTCGTGAGAACTTGGAATTAGAATATTGAAGATAGAAACTATTCGACAGTGTTCCTTTCAAAGGATGAATACAAGTACAATATTTCATAAAAAAAATAATAATTTCAGGGAACAACTCAAATATCTAAAATTTCAAAATATTTAAGATGAGACTAAAATATCTACGCGATTACTAAACTGATAGATAATATTGATTTATATAAAATTGTTTATATATATATATAAATTAGTTTTATTTAAAAATTTCCCGGACTGGTATAGTATTAAATTCGTCGTTGCAAATTACTTGTTTAAAAGCTGATTTTCGAAGTCGAAAGTTCTGAGGTTCAAATCCCAATAAAGGTTAGTTACGTTTATACAGATTTGAATACTAGACAGTGAATACCGTTGTAATTTTGGTGGTTGGGGTGCAATTAATCATACATCTCAGGAATGGTCGGCCTAAGTCTGTACAAGACACCTCATTTACACGTCATACATACATATCATCCTCATTTCATTGGGCGATGGGTGGATTGCTATTCACCACTTGGAACAGATTTGAACGTACGCATTGGAAATGAAAAGAAATAAAAATTTAGATTTGATTAAAAATAAAAATCAAGCTTTTCAAAGATTTTTCTGTATGAAAATTAGTAATTTTAAATAAAAATATCTCCTATTATATTAAACTTTATATTTTAGAATTTAATATCAGTTAATTATTTTTTCGGTAGGATTAACTATATTTTTCTCTTTCATAGAATTTTATACTATTATTTTTTTTTTTTGAATAGTCTTTACAAAGCATTTAATTAAAAAAAAATATTTTTAGAATTGGTGAAATCTACTGTAATAATTTATTGATTATGTTAAATGTTGGTGAACATATTGTAGTAACTTGGTTTAATACGTCATCGTTTTTAATTGGTGAATCAATTTTTTGTTTTTAGGTTTTTATTTTGTACAATTCATCCTTTTCTATTATTCAGACATTAGTATTATTAAAAAAAAAAAAAAAAAGTTAATATGATTTCCAGAAGAGAACTCAATTTTTCATTAAAACTTGAAATTTATAAACCGATTTTTATACAATTTATTGAAACGATAATGTTTAGCAAGCTAACAAAAATTCAGCATTTTTTGAATAACTTCATTTAATCATTTCAAATGAGTTAATCCAAACAATAGTGATGAATAGATAATACATTTTTATTGTAAACTAAAAATATTATAGTTAATTAGTTTTATTTCATACAAGTATTGAAACTTTAAAAAATAAAGTTATGTTGAAAAAAAATGAAGGTATAGCACGGGTCGTCAGACAAGTGATGAAGTTCTTGATGTAAGAAGTGGCAGATAGGATTAAGTACCCAATGGCTAACCGAACTGTAAGAGGGAAGTGAGTTTACTTTTGTGTAGAGGGTCGACTCTACTAGTGAACATCACGATGAAGCTTCTTTATTAATTTTACCACTACAACTGATTGAAGAAAAAATGGAGACGTATGAATACCATATTTTAATTAGGTGTACATAAATTAATAAATACTAATATTTTTGTATAGGTTGTTTGTTTTAACAACCAATAAAAGAGATATTATGAGCTAATTGCATTTAAAATTTATTTATTTATTATCAATTGAAAATTACAATTTTATTCAACATATTTATCCTTGACGCAAATAGCAAAAGAAACCTTGAGAGCTACCCGCGAGTTCATATCATTATAACACGGTGATTAATAAAATACTTATAATATATAAATTTAATAAATAATTTAAATTTTAAATGCTGATTTACTTTGGCTATGAATTTAAAAGATTTGTTTTGTACTAAATGAAGGATGAAACCATTTATTTTTATATAAAATAACAAAAATTGTATCAAGATATATATATTTATCTGATTGCATTGAAATTAAATGTAGTTCAATTAACATGTTGAATAATGGTTTAATCAATTTTATTATCAACTAACACAGCTAATATATTATATTATTTTATCACGAATTATCGTGATAAAATAATATTAAATAAACAATAATATATAAATATAATAAAATACATTTACTATAATAATAAATAAGTTTACAAGAAAATAAAATAAAATAACTGTATGTTGCAGTCTGCCGTTAGCCGTATATAATGTATGATACGTTATAAATAGTATGTTTACTAATGATGTAGTTTATATAAATTATATTTTTATGGTACATAAACAACTGGGAAAATGTAAATTCAGGGCTGCCACTTTACTATTCTGAACTATTTTCTTCACTGCTTTTTATAGCACGCAAACCACATTACTTTTCTGATATTTTTGGCTGAAATATTTTCAGGAATACCAGGTTTTATTACAAATTCCATATTAAATTAAGAAATAGTAAGATGACACACAGAATTTCATTTTATATCTCATAAAATAAAAATTTTAATTTAGAAAAAAATTTTTTGATTTCGTAAAAAATGTAACCATTATTTATTTTTTTAAAAATTATTATATATGTATCAACTAATGAAATATTGAAATAAAACTTTATTTCATAATAAATATATAATTACAAAAGGGAAAATTCTTTTGTCTATTAAATTTAAAAATATGTATCAGAAAGAATGCTTTCAAAATAAATAAAAAAATAAAAACTAATAAACTGGGAATTCCTAACAGCACTTTTTTAAAATAGTTATTTATGGACAGAAATAATTGAGATTTTTATTAATGGAACAAACAAAAAGTATAGTATCAGTATTTAGTGCATTTTAATTATTCAAATTGTTTGAAAATTGCAGTTTTATTCTTCATTTTTAAATAAGAATTCGTAAATACAACAATTTTAAATATGAGAAGTGACATCCCTGGACCTTAGCTGGTTTCAACTTTCTTCTAACAGTACATGATTTTCAACATGTACAACAAATAATCTAAAATCATTATTAATTTCAAACCTTTTAAGTGTTAAGGAACAGTATAATTTTCATATATATATATTATCAAAACATTATCAGCTTAAAAATGCATCGTAACGAATTTGCTTATATTTAAGAGGTTCTCGTTTTTCACAAATCCAGTGTTTTCTATAATCAGTGAGTTGAAGTTTTTGTTTCTTGAATATTGTTGTATTCCAAGAATATATAAAAAAGGTGGTTTTAATTCACTTCAGCTCTGAAAAATATCAATTTTAAACTCATCCGGCAATGTACGTACAATAATAAAGTACTAAAATAGTACTACAGTTTATGTATAATAAATATAAACAAGTCAAATTCATTTCAACATCGTTAATAATTTTTTATTGTCTCAAAATAAAACTAACAATCGGTTACAATATTACAAAAACCATAAATAAATATGATTACATACCATAACATAGTGTGAGGATTCATCGAAGCTCATCAAAAATTACATACTAATATCGCTAATACAGAACATATATTGTAAGTACACACAAAGTTAGGACACAGAATATTGTTAGTTCAACGAAAACAAAAACGTCATAAGAAATCATAAACTAGAATAATAAATGAAAATTTAATATAATTAATAATGAAATAATAATAACTAAAATTTAACTAAGTGAAAAAATGATAGGATAGATATCACTATATTGATTCAGTTTCACCTTAAAACATATAAAGTTAGTTAATAGCCGAACCCTTTCACGCGGATGTTTAGCCGCAATTTATATTTTGTACCGAATCAGTGTAGTTCTTCTCGAATATACGGTAAACTCAGATTTTCGTGGATTTCACTGTTTCTTGCGAACGAAGACAATTCTGTGATGCTCCTCGGAATTTATTTTGTAATCGCTGTATAATTTCAACGTTCTCACTGCTTGCTGCACCCCATAGGTTCAAATCGATTTCAAGATCGTCGTGTACAATAATGTTTTGTAGGATAGTGAAAACTGTGTAACCTCTTGCACAGCAACCAGCACATTTTCTTAAAATTAAAATCCAGTTTTTCTCTCTTTTCTCTTACTTGGACCTTCCATATCAGACAACGATCAAGATGAAGAACAAGGTACGGTAACGGTAAACTTTGAGCATGTTATGTGAGAACGCCTTCGAGTTGGACCCGTCGGCAGTTTTATCTCCTCACTGCATATGATTCGACATTGCTTGATTAACCCTAATATTTCATCTTGACAGCCATCCGTTGATTTGGTTCAACTCACATTATATTTTACTTGAAGCTAGAGTTGGATCAATATCAACAGGATGACAAGGACATCGGCAAATGAAGCGACAGTGATGTAGTCATCATAAGCCATAGTCGTAAGGTCCGCTGTGAAGATAGAATATAAAAAAGGTTTTAACAGTGATTCTTGAGGAACACCCTACTAAGTGTAAAAAACACAGCCAACATCGAATTATCCTTCACCTGTGAAAAACTTCCGTTCAGGTAACTACGGAGAACCAATAATGCGGTTGTGGTAGTCTTTTTTCAACCTGTATTACAGGCCAGTCAGCCAGGCCTTCTGAACATCAAGAAGGCAGCCAAAGAGTATTTCTTCTCCTTAAGGCTCTTGCTGACTACAAGTCTATATGTTTGCTCAATAGTAGAGTAACCACCTCGGAAACCAACCTGATGATATATATCATGAGCATGTTGAAGAATAGGGCACAGTCTGAAGAAAAAAATGAGAAAAAGACATATTGAACCAACATTTTAGACAAATGGGTAACAGGCTTACTTTCCCATACAAAGACACCTTATGTACCGGATTATCTGGTTTCGGGTCCAAAATTATTATTGAAACTTTCCAATTCGTCGGGAAGCATAGTGCGCAGGATACCTTTAAAGTGGTATGGTACATAGAGAATGGCTTTGAAAGGCAGCATAAGTAGCTTTTTTTTTTAATAATTGAGTCAAAGCCTTTTGCTAATCGTGTTCCTATCAGATTACTTTCAGAACCTCAATGATGAAAATTTATTTACAGGAAGACTCGTAGAAATCGGGTTGCTCAATAATTCAAGAATTTTCTCCTCACCAGCCCCTCGTATGTCAAGTGACTCAAAAATTTTACTCAGTAAGTAGCAAATTGGTGAGCCTTCTCTCCATCGTTCTGAGACCATGACCCATCCAACTTCTTCAAAGGAAGAAATGAGGGTGAAAATTCTTTGTAGCTCTCTACGTAGCTGTCTCTACGCAAAGGAGAAAGATTCTCGAGGTAATTATTTAATTTCTCATTTTTTAATAGACCTCAATAGTTGTTTCAACCTACGGGCAGTCCTGTTCAAAGATATTATTTTATTCTCTAGTCTAATAAAATATTGCCATTTTCTCTTAAGCTTCCTTTTAGTAGCAATAAGGTCCATCACCTATCTTGGGTAGTCCATTCCTCCCCGCCTCAAATGTTCAAACTCAGGAGCACTGGAAAGCTTCCTGCACGATCGAGGTCATATACTGTCGATATCAGCGGAACACTTCAATGGTACAGGCAAAACCAGTTCGTCTTCTACCCAGCTTCAATATGAGTTCCAGTCGATCCTATTGTTATGGAGGACGGGCAGTTTCATTTTCTTTATCACCAACGTACTAATGTTAAATAGGACAGGGGAATGACAGATCGAATCGTAGCTGTTTCTAATTTCAGAGTACAATGATGAAATTACTGAAGTGACGTAGAAGTCCAGCAGGTCTGGGAACTTGACACTGACCCTTGGGGGAAAGCTTTTAAGATAATTACCAAAAGGCTAGGTAGACAGGTGCCAACGTTGAGTAAGGAGGAAGCGGAACGACAAGTTAGAATTCTTTTCCCTAGACCTGAAAATCTGAATAGGGAAACAATTGTTTGTGAAGGTGGCAGATTCACAGAACAAGAGGTAATGGAGGCCATTAAAAAGTTGAAAAACCGGAAAAAGTCCAGGGTCGGATGGCATACCTGCGGCCATCATCAAGACTATAGCAGGAATAATACCCTGGGAAATTGTGGATCTGGCTAGTTATGGTCTACAAAACTGTAATTTTCCTGGCTGCTTTCCAGCAGCCAGGACGGGTTTTATACCCAAGGCGGGGGTAAATAATGGATATAGGCCGATTACTCTTATTAATAATACGGGAAAGGTGGTTGAGAGGCTGATAGAAGGCAGGCTTAGGGCAGAGCTTCAGGAAAAGGGCTGTCTACATCCACAACAATATGGATTCAGAAAAGGCCGATCTACCATAAATGCCTTAGAGAAAGTTAAAAATTGGGCTTTAAATAGAAGGAGCGGTACCTGGAGGACAGGAAAATCCCCCTAGTGATAATGCTGGACATTAGGAACGCGTTCGGATCAGTACTCTAGTCATCTATAATTGATGCATTGCATGAGATGCGAATAAGCGAATATCTAATAAATCAAGTTAATCACTATCTACATCAATGGTTTCTTGAGATCAAAACTTTGGAAGGTAAGGCAGTTTTCCAGATGTTTGGTGGCGTTCCTCAAGGTTCTGTGCTGGGCCCAACCTTGTGGAACATTTTTTATGACGCAGTCTTCAGACTGAATTATCCTGAAGGAGTTACTGCAATTGGCTATGCTGATGACATAGCAATCCTCGTTGAGGTTAGGGATGTAGATAACTTAGAACGCAAAGCCAATCTGGCATTAGGAATTATAGATGAATGGTTACAAAGAAGCCAACTACAGATAGCCCCAGGGAAGTCCAGTTGTATTGCCCTTTCCGGCAGAAGACCTATTAGAGGTATAAATTTGAATATCAGAGGAGAGCCAATTATGCAAGTCAATGAGGCAAAATATCTGGAAGTCATACTCGATAAAAATTTGAGACTTAGCAGACACATCGATATGATATGTAGTAGGGTCACTCCAATGGTCAAAGCTCTGAGAGGACTCTTCCAGAACCATGGAACACCAAAAATAGAAACTAGGAAATTAATAACTGCTGCAACAACATCAATGATATTATACGCGGCCCCGGTTTGGGGACATACAATTAGTATTAAACGGAATAAAGGAAAATTGAGAAGCGCGCATAGACTTGACTGTTGAGGGTGGCCGCTAGTTACAGAACGGTGTCCTATGACGCGCTTTGCGTAATAACAGAGGTTCTACCAATAGACCTGCAGATTAAAAGCAGGATGCTTAGATATGAGGGACTACCACAAGACAAGATAGCGGCTCAATTGGAGCAAGAATGGCAGTTGGAATGGTCACGCTCAAGAGTCAGGGATTGAACTAGAAGACTAATCCCTGATATAGGTAGGTGGTATGGAAGTAGATGCGGAAACGTTGACTTCTATATGACACAGTTATTATCGGGGCGTGGATCTTTCAGGCAGTACCTAGCGAGAATTGGAAAAAGGGACACACCACAATGTGTTTATTGTGAGGAAACAGATAATATGGAGCACACTATATTTGTATGTCCTAGATGGGCTGAAAACAGGAGGGTAATTATAACAAATCGATTAACACCGGATAATCTAATTAATTGGATGGTACAAAATCAAGAGAACTGGGACTGGTTCAGAAGGTTTGCTGGAGAGATCCTGAGAACTAAGGAAGAAGAGGGTGGTAGACTGTGATTAAGTTAAGTGGGGAAGGGTGGACAGTATCTCCGTGGAGGGCCCGTATGCCCTGGTATGCGGGTTCCTGCGAAGGGGGAGAACTCCAGGGGAGATGGGAATAAAAGAAAAGACCGAGTCCCGGCCGGCGGTGTGTCTCCCTGCGGGCTTCTAGGCGCTTTGTGGGGTGGGTACCGTCGGTTAGAGGCATAGGCGTAAAGACCGAGACCCGGTTCCCTGCGGAGGGGCTGGGGGACGGCATCGCCGGACCTTGGCCCTAACGCGGGGAATTAGAGGCAGGCAAAAAATAAAACAAAAGATCCATGACCGGGGGGGCCAACCTGCCGTGCCGGATGTAAAGCCGGTGGGTGGGGGACGCCCCCTTTGAGTAGAAGGACACTCTCCCCGACTGAGTATACTTAAATGGATATCCGGTAGAGGAGAGTAGGGAAACAAAAAAAAAAAAAAAAAAGGTCTGGGATCTTTGCCGGCCTCCGTGTCGGGAGTGGTAGCGTCTCGGCCTTTCATCCGGAGTTCCTGGGTTCGAATCCCGGTCAGGCATAGCATTTTACACGCTACAGAAATTTTCATTCATCATATCCTCTGAAGCAATACCTAACAGTTGTCCCAGAGGTTAAAAATAAAAGTTCTGGTATCTTTGTCGGATCCGCAGACCAGTAAGTTGGTTGCAACCTAAAGACAACAATGAGATGAATGTTAACGACGTAACCCTTTAATGTCCTGACTCTAGCAATTATAGGCAGAGAGCTCCAGAGAAGATGTTTCACGTTACAGTCACCATTTATGATAAAACGGGATCCTAGCGTAGAAAAGAACTCAGAGACTGAGCCATCCGTAATCTTGTGATGATCAGGAAAGTAGTCGCCGACAGTCTGAGAGGTACAAGCCACTCTAGGATCTCAAACGTTGTCGTCTGAATTTGATTTGACCTGTAATCTGGAATTTTATGATGCTTAATCGCATTTCTGATGAGGACTGCATTGAGCGAGACCACTGATATTCCAAGTAGCGTCCCTTAGAAATCCTTAGACATCAACAGATTTTGCATATCAGTGTATCAAGCGACACTATTAGATTAGATTTTTGCTGAAATGGAAATTCTATGTTATCAGCTAGTTTTTGTAGCTTGTCTTCGTTACCAGCATGGATATTGAGTTCAACAGCTGTAGCATAAGATTGAGGAATAACGTTGTGATATGCGGTTCGATCTTGTAATACATTAATTAATGAATAATGAACAAAGAAATACACTTTTAAAAATTATAAAAATTTACTTGTAATTATATATCTCAATCATTAATTAATGCTAACCACAGTTTCGATTGAAACTTATTTTTTTTAAAGAAAATGTTACTATTTAGAAATACAAAATGGGTGAGCGCGGACATAGACTGACTCACATATACCTACCCACACATTCTAGCTCAGTAACATATAAAGTAAATCTGATACTGATTGGTATAAAAATTCTATGTTTTTAAAAGATAAATATAAACTAATAGAATTACGGATTATTTATTATCAGTGACTAAAAGACATCTATTTGAAACTATATTCTTTACGTTAGTATTATTTTCTTTGCTAATGTAATTGAAAACAACAAATAAGGTAGATTTCTAATCTTTTAATTGCAATATAAATCACATCATTGGTGGTTTTCTGTTGAGAAAATTTATTTCATGGGATAAATAATGTACGTTTGTTTTGTTTCACTTTTTTCAATTATCTAAAAAAACCTATTATTGTTAATTTTTATTTAAAAACAAAATATATTATTTAATATTATAATTATATTTTATTAATATTAATTATATTATAATTAATATTGATTAAATGACTGCACTAATTTGAATAAAGCGTTAAAATATCATATTAGATAATTACAATTCTATACTGATCTTTTTACAAAGCATATGGGTACACAATACCTTGCTGAATGAAAGGATTGTTTTCACAAGACAGATGTAATTAAATTATACTCATTTTCTTATTATTTTAAGTACAACTAGAACGAGATAAGGCCGGCATGATTTTTCCTTTAGGAGAAGAAATGATCGTCAATTTCTAACTATAAAATTTCTACCGACTATTTTTATGGGATCTCTTAGTAAATTAACTGCGCATTCATCACATTATAATCTGATACTCGTCTGTTTTTTTGAGTTAAATCTTCCATTTCTGTAGCTTCTTTCGTTCAAGAATGAATAAATAAAATTACTTTTCGGAAATATAACTTTGATCCGACTAAAAATGCATAGTAACAATTTGTTTATAATTAAGAGATTCTGGTTTGTCACAAATCCAGTATTTTTTATAATTAATAAATTAGAGTTTAATTTCTTAACAGTTACTGTACATCCAGGAATAAGTAAAAAAGTTTTTTATTAAAGTCAGCTCTGAAATTTATCAATTTCCGATTAATAATCGTCAATCTATGTACAATAATAAAATATTATATATAATAATAAAGATAAATATGTCATTATTCATTTCACTATAAACAAAACGATTTTATTATATTTTTTTACCGGTACGTGGATTAGAATAGAAGTTAAATAATAAAATCTATGTTGAAATATATACTATCATATAAGTAGTTGACAGATAAAGTAAGTTAGTTACATGAAACTCACCATTTATAAACAAGTACTGTAAAAACAAAATAAAAAATAACTATAGTTTCAATTCACAAAACAATATGTTTGAGTGATTGGACATGAAAAAAAAAAGATTTAATTACCTTTATCGAAGATCGGCGCCATCTGTGATCTCTTTCGAATCGGTGAATTAATTTCTTCAATTCGAAATAATTTCTTTGTTCATTATTAATATACGGGCTAACGGAAACTTTATTTTCTGACTTCTATATGGAGATTTTTGGTAGCCAGATATCCTTCATTGCATGGAGTATTTTTTGGAATGGTATCTTGTGACGCCATACGAATTCGGGGAAATAGGATTCCACATGGTGATTTCAGTGATTTAATTCCAATATTTCAGTGATTTCACCAATATTTTCAGTGATTTCATTCCAATATTTTCAGAGATTTCATTCCAACATTTCAGTGATTTCATTCCAACATTTTTAGTGATCGCACAAGCGTTCAATGGTTTGAGTATGAGTATCAACGAAGTGATGATTCAAATTATAATGGCCAACCATTCCGTTTACAGTGCATCGCTTTGGTATGTACGCCAGGAATCAAAATGCAATACGCTGCCGTCATTAATGATATCTTTGATAGCATTTAGCAGAGTTTGATACGATCTGCCAGCAACTTTCACTACGAAACACTCACCGTTTTCACAGCAAAAGAAGTCAAAATATCATTGTAAGTGGATGCAACAAGCATGATTTTTGCTCCTCAACAGTCGCGCATCGATTTCAATGAACATACCGTTTCCCCCAATTTTATTTTGCATATGTTGTTCAGTATAGTTGACACACATATTTTTAATTAAATTTATTCATTTAACTAGAGTGTTCCGTTTAATTCCCGATTCCAGCTGACTTCGAACAACGGTTGATATTCTAACATCAAACTACAGGATAGCATTTTCAGTTATGTACGATATTGACTTCCTACTGGCAACTACGTTTGTTGCAACGTCATACTCACGGTCAGTTTTGTAAAGCCGTGTAGTGTGTCCGTTTTGTCGTGCCCTGGTTTCTGGTAGAATGCCACCCGGTTGCAGGAATCCAACGGCATCACTTAGTTGGCGAAATCCAAAAATTCACATAAAACTCAATATTATTAAATTAAACTGCTTTTACGAAAACGCGCAGAACCGGTTCTTATGTAACTGGCTGCATTACATTAAATACAGATGCAGAGTTGAATTTACGTTATTGTGATAAGGAACTTACTTTTATCTTAAAACAATTTTTGGATTTACGTTATGAATGATTCCAGATTCTTTGTCTAGTTTATTTGCCTTAAAATTTAGTTCTTTCAAACATTCTGCGTAATTGAAAGTTAGTAATCAGATTTTTTTAACTGAAATAAGTGGAAATATATACATTTTTTTAAAATTTGGATTTAAAAAACGGAATATTTCTAAAATATACAATTCCAAAAAAACATCAATTTAATTTCCCTTTCAAAGTATAAATATAACGCTGATATAATTTTACCAAAACTTTAATTAATATAATGTAAACAGCGAACTTTTACATAAGGTCAATGCCTTTTTCTCCATATTTTTTCGTGAAGCTTACACGATATATTCTGTTTTAGTGATTACTCGGACCACAATAAACATAAGTATCTAATTATAAGAGACTCTAAAAGTGTACTGCAAAGCTTGAATTGCAGGAACTCCGAGCCAATAATTCAGAAAGTTTATGCCTCTCTTTCATATATAACGATAAAGGTGATATTTGTTTGGATTCCAAGCCATTCCGACATTCACGGAAATAAAAAGCTTTAGCCACTTCACCAGAAGCGACTAAAAGAGCCTTGTAAATGAACTCCGAGTGGACTTGATTAGTCCACTCGGACTAATAAACCCGCAATAAATTAAATACCCAGTGAAACAAATTTTGGTTGCTAATTGCGCCCACGGGCCTACATGGAATTAGGGAGATTGTTTTCAAAGAACCATTCATCTCTCGCAACAGACAAAGCCAAGTTATCCTGACACGAAGGAGGACTGGACGCACTAAATTAACCCAGGCCCATCTACAAGGCAGTCCTAGATCTTTTCTCCTAGACTGTCCAAAATTCGAAGTTAGTCGTCACACTTATAATTAGGTCAAAATATGACGATGATGCTTAATCGAGGGAGGGTATCAAGACGATTTTACATTTTTTACATGAAAAAAAAAATGATGTACTAATTTTACCAAATTTTAATATGCATAACGGTCATTGTGTAACTCTGCTTAGACAGTGGTGATGTTCTAATGGTCAACTTATATTTATTAGGTCTTAAACAATAGTAAGCTTTTAACTATATTCTGTTACTCTAAGTAGCTAATGACTTTATTGTTAATGCGATTATAAATAAGTGAACGAAAAAAAAAAATAATAAAAATACCAAGTTTTGTCAAAAAAATCTTGAAGTTTAATGTGGGTTATTAAATATAAAAAAATGTTAACCTGGTTAATAACAAAAATAACAAATTTTAAAAATATTTATGCACTTAGATGTAATATATTACTAAAAAAAAATTTAATTGATTTCATTTGAACTAAACAGGCTTTATTTTTAAATTGACTAGGATTTGGAACCTGGGTTTATACACTTCAGACCTCATCTACGTAATTTTATTTTAAAATTGTTTAAAAATATTTGTTTAGTGTGAATTTTAAACGGGTTAAACTGGACTCTTCATAAATTTAAAAATAATATTTTACCGTAACAGTTTGTAAAAATGTTTTGTAAGTATTTTTTTGTAATATTATAAAATATAAATGGTTTAATTTTAAGCTCATATACATTAAAGGAATTATTTGAAATTTCATCCACTTATATGAAAAGTATAAAGATCTAAAAGGATTTTTTATCTAAAACTGCGTTTAGATTTGTAAACATATATTTTATACACGTAGTGCTCACCTAAAACAAAATTTTAGCTTGTAATACGTTTTAGAGATTGAGTGGTATTTTCTGTTTTAATACATTCAGCTGGATATTATTTATTTTAAATATTGTTAATAACTTCTGTTTTTTTTTTTTTTGTTATAAGAATGGCTTAACAATTGTATATCTGGTGTTCCAGTTACACTATAATAAAAAAAAAAATATAATATAGGCAAGATATTAGATAAGATAAAAGGAAAATAAAGATAATCTGAAGAGTTTATTTGGAAAAAGAAATGTTTATATATATAAAAAATATACTCTTATAATTCATACATATTCCACCTATACTCAGTTCTTCATTTTCTTTTGATCACTTCCGTAGCAAAAATTACTATTTAATTAGGCTACTAGTAAGGCAAAGGTAGGTAAATAAAGTTTTTATTCAGATTTAACTGAAAAAATGCAGACCTATTTCTATTTCTGAAAATAAAATTTAGAGAAATATATTAAACAACTCAAACAAAATTAGAAGATTCTAAATTCAATTCCATCTAATTTTTTGTATTTTTAAATTAATGCCTTAAATTTAAATATGACCTCAAAGAATTTTCCTTTATTTTCTGGAAGTTTCTATGGTGTTATAGTTGTCTCTTGAAAATAATGTCAGTGAAAAATATTTTAAACGAAAATCTCGATGTCTACGGTATATCAGTGCTGATTATTTTAAAACTTATTTTTTAATTATTTTAATTATCACCTTTTAATACTTGATTTTTACATCTTTATGCTAAATAATATAGTATTTACGTTAATTAAAATATTTCACGAGAAGTTTTAACAAAATTTAAGATAAGAAAATAATATTTATTATTGCATTAGATAATTTTAGCTGCCGTTTGTTAGTAAGTACTTAACAATATTTCGCTGTGTTTTACCTACTTTTATTTTAAATAAAACTATAAAATTGTAAATAAAACGCTAATTTAAAAATGAATAAAATTTATCTTTCATCAATCCGAAAACAATATTTATTTTATGGGTTTCCTTAATCTTTAAATCAGTAGAGTGTAGTGAAACCTCTTTACTGATGAGTTACCAAGTACCAATTCAACAATAGACAGTATGTTTGCTGAGAATACTGCTATTCTTACCATCTACCAAGATATTACGGTAGCATTATTAGATCAAGAATTTTTCGGACGTTCCATAAGAATGTTTATGTGGGAATATATGTTTACATAATTACATGAGAATAGACGTAATTCGAAGATATTCAGTACACGTTACCTTAAACAAATATGTCAAAGATACTGTTCTTCGACATATCTGTTATCGAATTTTTTTAATAAAAAAGTAATTCCGTAGTTAATAACGTTTCGTATTTTGTTCTACATCTCGGTCGTCTTCTTATATTGAAAAATCATATTTAATAAAAATGCAAGGTGTTGGATATTGATCGTAGTGGTTGATCTGGTAAATCCCGCTAATTTACATATTTGAAGATGACTACTTGTAAATGGTTAAGAAATTAGATTAGCTCTTGTGGTATGCAGTTTTTTATACTTCTTCTCACACGAAAATCCTTACAGGATGCAAAATCATTAGGGAAATCCTTAAACTTCCACGATTATGAGTGATAAATACAATTTAAAAGATCCCATTATTTTGATATATATTAATACAGCAAGAATAATAATAAAGCAAGCTATTTTTAAATTTGAGAAATATCAGCAGAGGCTCTATTAATATACCAATTATTTGGGTTGGGCCAAAATTTAATTGGCAGCAGGAAATACGAAATTTAACAGATTAAATTTTAATTAATATAATTTCATATACATATCTCTGATTTAATAACATTTTTTATTATTATTATTTGAAATTGTATTATTTTATCATTTCCCTTTTTTGAGAATGCTTGTTTCAAGTAAAATCGTAATCTGATAAATTTTATTTCTGTTAACCTACTAAATCCTTGTTACATATATAAAATTTTTCCGTTTTTTTTTTAATTTTGTAACAAATTACTTATTAAATCCAACTTTGAAAAGACTGTAATTCTGTAGAATAAAAATCTGATATGGACACACATGACTTCCTTGTACGCCTATTAGATTGGATTTAACGTTTTTTTTTTAAATGAAAATTACATAAGTTTTTATTTCATTAAAAACTTCTGACTTTTGTCATATTCTTTGTTTTTGTTATTATTGAATTTGTATTATTCATCGTAAAACTTTTTTTACAATGAGATGTTAAAAATTATTAATAACTCAATATATTTAAATTAAAAAAAAAAAAAAGTTAATAAAAAGATGTGCCTTCCCCTAAGATCCAAATACTTCATTAATTAAAATTTTATTTTGCTATAACTCTTGAACTAATGAAAATAAGTACCACATTATACAGAGTGTCCCATATAAAACGCAACCCATCAATCACTCATCCATGAAATTTCAAAAGTCAAGATTACTCCCCTACTCGTTACTGAAATGGACTCGTCCAACATTTGAACATCGCGGCGACGCAGTAGAACACTACCGATAGAAACAACAATGCAATCATAACGTTCAGTGTATTGCTAGAGACAAGATGGTGATTTCGCTAGATGAACGTGTTTTCATTGTTGAGTCGTACTTCAGTACGAAATCAGCGGTTGCAGTGCAAGATTTGTTTCACCATAAGTACCCAGATAAACCAGCTCCTAACAAAACATCAGTATTAAGGTTAGTTGCAAAATTTAGAGAGACCGGTTCTGTTAATAACAAGGAAAACAAAAGATCTGCGTCAGTGTTGAATACAGATACAGTCACTGAAATCAAAGACCGATTACTCGTCTCGCCAAATAAATCGATCAGACGTTTGTCTGCTGAAATTAATTTGTCTAAATCACTCGTTCATCGGGCGACCAAACAATTACAATTACGAACTTATCGGATTCAAACGGTTCATCGACTTCTTGAGCCCTACAAAAAAAAACGGCTACAATATTGTTAACGGTTCTGTCGATTTCTGCGTGAGGGAATTAATGTTATGGATTTGTTATTTTTCACAGATGAAGCACGGTTTCATTTGGATGGCTAAGTAAACAGCCAAAACAATAGAATTTGGAGTGCTGAAAATCCCCACGTTTATCACGAAAAACAATTACACCCGCTGAAGTTGGGCGTGTCGTGCGCGATATCGCGGAAGAAAATAATCGGTCCTATTTTGTCGAGTACACCATTAATGCAGAACGATATCAGGATATTTTATTTCAGTTCATTGCACTCTTGGAAGAGGAAGACAGACAATGCTGGATACAACATGACGGTGCGACATCGCACTACGCAGGTTCAACTTCTGATTTCGTTGAGGAATTCTTTAGTAATCGTGTTATCGGTCGAGGCTTGTGGCCACCAATATCTCCAGATTTGACTGCGACGGATTTTTTTCTACGGGGTTACCTCAAAGAAAAAGCCTACAGCAACAAACCACGAACACTTGAACAACTGAAAGTATTATAAGTATTATATTAATATTGAACAAGCTGTATTAAATATCCTGCCACAAACTTTGAAAAAAAGTTGCAAGAAACGCTGTAAAAGGAATTGAAGCTTGTATTCAAGAAGATGGTGGCCACTTCCAACATTTACTCTAAATGTAAGGTAATGGATGGTAATAATAAAAACTTACCAATATAAGGTTGGGTTGCGTTTTATATGGGACACCCTGTATATCATTGAAAAGCTCTCAATGAGGGCTTATGTCTGCAGTTAAGAAAAAGTTTAAATTCCAATTATTTTTTAATTTGGGCTTTTTGAGACATATTCGGTTCAGTCGATTGCAATCAAAAGGGGAGATGCACAACTAGATGTTACAACAGTCTTAAATACAAAATTTCAACATCAACGGATAATCGTTTTTGAGTTATGCGAGATACATACGTACGTACAGACAAAAATCGTACAGAAAAATCGACAAACGCTATCGTGTTATTACTGCATATATTTTACCCGATTTTTTGTGCTCTGTTTTGTCTACCATAATTCATCTTTTTTCAAACCATCAAAACTTTATTAAATATGAACATAGTCGTCATTCCCAGTAATAGACAGTAATACAAATTTATTTTTTATAGACAATGACACTGAATTCAGCCTGAAGAAGACGAAATTGATGTAGACACGAAATTGATTAATATAGACAACGACATTAAATTTAGTAAAAGAAGGTCTAGGTTATTTATTTGTACCTGATGCTATTTAAGATTTATATAGTAACGGTGAAAATTTTGGGGAGGAGATCGTGAGAAAGCTACTGATAAAATTTCCTAATTATTGGTTCAGTAGTTTTTGAGGGTATCAGGAACAAACGAAGAAGAAGTTATCTCTTTATATAGTAGTGAAAGGGCTTGAAGTAAGCATTTAAAACCCACAATGCTGATTTATACTACGCAGTTTTTTGTAAAGATTAAACAAAATATAGTAATTAAATTCCTACTAAAATTACATCTCAGAATATATTAATAGTATAACAGAAGTGTAATAAACGAGAAACAAGTTACGTAAAAATTATGTAAGGCGTTTTTTATTTTTTTTTTTTTTTTTTTTAGAAAACAATGTTTAATCATTAGTGAATAAAAGTTCAATAAGAGTAATTATTATATTTTATTTTTCGTGTATATACGTAGAACGTTATTTCTGTAGCATATTTACACATTACTTTTACTTCAGTGGATGGTGGTTCTATTTTTGGAAACTCAAATAAAGTCTAAAATAAACCTTTTATATAATCTTACATTTGAATTACGTATAAGAACATTTATTTACTTAATATTTTTTATTTTATTTTTTTTGAAACACATTTTATAGAAACATTTACAGAAATGAAAATTTATTTGTTGAAAATGAAAATAAGAATTAATTACCAAAGAGATCATAAGCTTCCTAACATTTTTACTTATAAGTAACAACTGTTAAAGCAATCGAAATTGATTTTTCTGATAATATTGATTTATTTTTCAAAAAAAAAGCCATTAAAAATTAGTTTATGCTGATAAAATTATTAGAAAAATGTAGATATATATTGATAAGATTTAGATAATATGTAGTTATAAGATATATTTTAGCAACAAAGAAAGAGACATTTTTAAAATGCTGCAAGATAATGTAGAAAATTATACTAATAATTTACCAAATAAAGAGATTTGAGAAAATTATTGAAGAAAGTTTCTGTCAAAATCTAGTAGCAAAAAGAAAGTCAACCTCATGTTAAGGCAAACGAGAATATTATAGAAGATAATCATGATACAAACGTTAGAAAGAAATTAACAATGTACTGATAAAATTTCATAAAACATAACATATTTAATATAACTAGAGTTTAAAATAATATATAAAATAATCTTAAATAAACCTTAAATAACCTTAATATATAAAATAACTCGTTTTATTTTTTGTTGTGTCCAACCAGATTTCCAGCTACTGCCGGGTCTGGGTGTGTGTGTATAGGCAAATACAATTACTGCTATCGGCTTGCCAGGCTTGATGTATCTGCAATGTAAGTATAAATGTACCGGTAATCATGTTGTATGAAATACAATCAGATCGACCACTCCTAAGATGTATGGTTAATTGAAACCCAACCACCAAAGAACAGCGATATCCACAGTATCAACAAAAAGTCTTTCTTAATGATCTTACAAAATCGAGTAAAACAGATTTCTGACCAATTACATCAATAAGATTTTTCAATCATTTATAAATAATTTTAAATTTACAGTAAAGTATTTAAAATATAGATCTGTAAATATAATTTAAAAACAATGAATATTGTTTATGAATTTATTACTGATGCGCCGCTGGCTTCAAGATTAACACGCAAAACACTTGTTTCATAGAAGTTCTTAATTTTTTCCTTCATACCATTGAAATAACTTTTTTTTGTTGATTGGGCCTCTTATTGAACGATTTCAACTTTATTTTATATTAAAAATAATCCGATCGGTGCTCCGTCCCCTGGATCCAAGTCGGCGTAGGCAAGCTCCAAGAAGGACTTAAGAGCTCCCCAGGGCCCCAGAACTCGATTCACTCATCATTAACGTCTAGTCAGGACCTCTATGCAGAGTTTGTTACTCTCATGGTTGTGAGAATAATATTTATAAATAATAATTAAAGTATTCAGGCTTTATAGAAACCCGAAAAAAGAAATTATATTACAAAAGACAAAATCGTAGTAATTAAAGTACACAGACCTTTGACAAGAAAACTTATTTCTGTTGCCACGGTGACAGAAATTAATTTAATTTTTTCTTCTTTAATGATTATCTTTAATTGAAAACTTCATCCAGGGGGGTTGAGCCTAGATCTATGGCTTAAAACCTTCCTTGGGATTACATGAATTTGAAAGGGATCGGTTGGTTGGTTCTCGCTTAATGGAACAACAAACAAACAAGGCGACAAACATTCGGCTTTATGTATAAGAAGATATTAAATAAATTTACGAAATCCAAACGTACTTTGAATTATAACACTGGCTTTTATGCTTCATTGCAATTTTAAATTCCACATCGAAGTAATTTTTTTATTTTAATTTCAATGTGATAAAAAATCTGTTAATTTCGTCCAAACAAGACTATTGAAACTTAAAAATAATTATATGAATATATTTTATAGCCTGTAACCTAAAATTTGTTCTTACTTACTACAGAAATTTGACTGTATTTAAAAACCCCACTATCTAAATTTAAAGGTGGATTTTTTAATTTTTTTTTTTTTTTTTTTTTACGTTTGAGGTCATATTGGACCACTTTAGTTATCCATATTTCAGTTCCTATTAATTTCTGTATTAGTCCGGCCTTTCGATTTTGCTGAAAGTTTGCAATATCCACCAGACAACTATGTAATGTTTTTTCAAATAAAATATTAATAGGATGTGGTCAGTATAATATATTCCTTCCTTTTTTTAATTTCAGTAGTTATAATTCATTCACAGTTTCACAATTTATAAGATAAATAATCGAAAAGTTAATGTGTTATTAAAGACGAGAAATGTTCAAACGACTTAAGAGGTTATTCCGATAACACAAAATTTGGTTGATATTATTTTTATTTAAATTAATTTATGCCGGTACAGTTAACACATATTTTCATACTAGAATAGTTTATTCAGTACTCTGAAGAGACCTTATTCTTGTTGTATGTTAAAAAATACCCGTACCCGTAATATAAAAAAAGAATTATGTAAAATTTTCTCAAATACTTAATTTTTTAAATAAGTAAAAATATTAACAAACCTTTTCAAAGAAAATAAAACTATACTAAAGGTTTTATAGAGAAAAAAAACGGGAACAAAATTTAAAAAAAAAATGATATAGCAAACGTAAAGAAAAGTAAGCGAATTTCTTTTAAAAATGATGGAACATTTTTTAACAACGATAAAAAGCCGTCGTAGTATCAAAAAAGTTCCTATCAACTGGGTATCCAAGACTGTAATCATTAGAAGAAAGAAAAGTGTTAGATCTTCTGAAACACTTAAACAATCTTAACAAATAAAATTACAAATAATTCTCTTTCTTTTTTAAATACCATTGAATATCACAAAAGAATTTAAAAATAATCGTAGCGTTACTTCAAAATTATTACAAGTAACGAGTGGAGCGGGGTACACTGCAAGGGAACATCGTTGAATATTAAATATTGATGAAAATTTATTATCTACTTGCAACCTATTTTTTTTTACGCTTGTATTGTCATGCATCCACTATAATAATATGTTGTGGAAAATATGTATAGTTTATTAATAAATCATGTTTCTATGTTTATTCTAAAAATTCACTCCTACGAATGTATTTTACGTATATTAAATGAAATATACATATTATTATTAAGGTTATTATTAATGAGGTTATTATTAATGAAATAACCTCCCTTACTATATTATGAATTTAAAAAAATTAAATAGTTTTTACAAGTGGTAATAAAGTTTTATTTTATCTGTTCTGAAAAAAATCGACCCTTAATTTAAATCCTAGTTTATAATCCTTATGATTGCTGAATATTCGAAAGAATTAGATAATTGTTTTTTATATTACACGTTATGATTAGAGGTGTTTTTTTAAGATTATTATTTTCATAGTAATCATTACTCCGATTGATTATTCAATGGCTGATGTAATTGGTTAAAAAAAAGCTATTGAACTTTTAATCCAAATTGAGTAGGGCTCTAAAAAATTATATCTAATTAATAATGTCTAGAACAGAATGATTAATTCGTATTTATAAAATAATAGATTAGCTACTTTTTAAATATTTTAACCAACAAATTATCTTCTAGTTATACAAAAAATTAAATAATGATCAACCTTACCAACAAATTTAAATTAATCCTCAAGTACTTTTAGTCATTCTAACATCTTCAGGAAAGAATTTTTCTAATTTAAAACATTAAATTAAATATGTAATAAAAAAATTATAAAATATTAAAAGCGTAGGAACTGATAGTCAATTTATAAAATTAATTATGTCCGTTACATAAGAATGTCACAGTTGATCGTGGATACCGGTGTTCTTTGGTGGTCGGGTTTCAATTAACCACACATCTCAGGAATGGTCGAACTGAGACTGTACAAGATAACACTTCATTTACACTTATACATATCATCCTCATTCAGCCTCTGAAGTAATATCTGAACGGTAATTCCCGGAGGCTAAACAGGAAAAAAAAGTTGTTGTGAATAGCAATGGTTGGAGGGAAAAAATCAGGTTACGTAACTTGATGGTTACTAATTATTTAACTAAAATATTACATGGTCGAATGACAGAAAGTACTTCAGGATTAATATAAATTTGTTGGTAAGGTTGATTTTTGTTTAATTTTTTATATAACTAATTTCATATACCAACTGTGCCATGATTGAAAAATTCAACTAATTTTTTTTTGTCTGTCTATTAGTATTCAAAACTGGTACTTCTGAATGGACCATAAGTAAATTTCAGTCGTGATAATCAAGTGAAGAGAGGTCCCCGACGAAACCCCTCACTAAAGCTTACAATGCTTCAACTCCACATATATTACAAAAAACATTTGCGCATGTGCTACAAGTAAAGTTCAATACTTAACGTAGCACTACAAATAAATCAAAGGAAGAAAAAGTAAAATCAATGTCATCAATGCCAATATATAAAAAATAACACTATAGATGCAATAAATATTCGTCGGTAAAATTATGAATTTAGATATTTCATAAAAAAATTGTTAAATAGTTTTATAAATGTAATTAAAATCGTTCTAATATGAGTTAAATATGTTTTTGTGTGTAAATTTTTTTTTTCTCATATTTGTACAACTTTCAAGAAATTTCCTCTTATATTTTGGAAAATTGATGGGAACATATTTGTTCTGTACTTTTATTCATTCCAATTTTATTTATTATTTTTAGGTTGTCTTTAAGGGTTTGTATAATAAATCCCTATGAAATTATGACATTAAATATTCAATCCTTAACGTTTCTACTGAATATTATTATTTAATTAATTTTTATAACTACTTAAGTGGGATAATTATATAAAATTCAAGAACCATAAAATTTATCTTAAAAAATTATTCTATCAGTTTTGATAGAATTAATTTCTTTTATCATAATTAGTAAATGATTTTCCATATATTTTATCACAGGAATACGGTAAAATGAAAATATTAATCTAAAAGAAATATTATAAATTAAAACCTGTACGCTCATAAAGTCCTACGTTCTACAGTGTTAAAAAGAATATTACATGAATATCACGTGTTTGTATTTATGATTAATTTCATAAAAGTACAATTAAATAATATAAATTATGATTAAAAGTGAGTGAAATAAATGGCAGATTGTAACTGTCAATGTCAACAACATGAAATATAATAAAAAGACACAAATATGACAACTTGATTGAATTAAAAAAACGTTTATTAGGAAAAATTATGTAAAACCGTTCATTGTACTTTTGTAAATCCTGTTTTAATAATAGTAACAGTATTTTGAACAATGATAAATTAACAAGAATTTTTGTAGTTAAAATAAAACTTTAATTTACGATAAGATAGACTAAGAAGAATTCTCTTGTTCACAGGTTTTATGTTAAAAATATAAAAAAGAAAATCAAAATTTTATAAATAATTAAAAAGAAAGTAAAAATATGTGATAGGTAAAATTGTATATTTGGATGAATATCCTGTATAAAAATATTATTACCACCTAAAAATAACGTGTTGAGTTTCAAGCACAGAATACAATCATTTTACTTTTAATGATATTAATT
Source organism: Lycorma delicatula (assembly GCF_047948215.1). Taxonomy (NCBI): domain Eukaryota; kingdom Metazoa; phylum Arthropoda; class Insecta; order Hemiptera; family Fulgoridae; genus Lycorma; species Lycorma delicatula. The sequence goes on along the minus strand of NC_134459.1, from coordinate 73,587,660 downwards.
CCGCCTATGGCAGTATAAGAAAAATACGAGGGACTATAAGTTGATGATAGAATAGGAAACGAAAGGAGGGAGATTTAACTGACTTTAAGAGAAGTAGTCGAGTTTTATAGTCGAGTAGACAAGTGTGTGTGTGTGTGTGTTTTGGTCGTAATGCTGGCAGCGAAGAGAGGCAGAAAGGCTTCACAGCAGCACTCTAGGATCTCGTCATACCCGTCATTCAGTCGCTCTTTTTTTCCTTAACCTCCCTACGTCATATGAACGTTTCCAGCTAAGATATGCATGTAATCTTCCCTTTCTAACCCCCCCCCCCACTACATTTTCTAAACCCATAGGATTTTATGACCTAAAAATAAGAGCCATAAAACGTGAGCTTATACTGGCTATCAAAAGAATAATAATTTATTCTGTGTCTCGCATAATATACCAATATACATAAATGATTGCATGGCACATAACATCTGACTACGTTTAGATCTAGATAAGTAACATTGTATATTCTATAGAGTCTAAGCTGTATAACAGAGGGAAAGAGTCGAGGGTTCTAGAATCTAAAACCCACTTTGTGTTTTGCATTAGGTGGTGACGACGGTGGTAAACCCAATAAAGAATACTAGAATTGTTTATTATACATATATATATATATATATATATATATATATATATATATGTATATTACTTAGTAATAAACAAAAGAAATTCGGTCATTTTAAGGTAACATTTTGAATTACTATTGGGCGGAGTTTGTATGAGTTTTATTTCACTGTAAATATGAAAATAATATAAATATATTTGGTTTTGTGGGTTGGTTTGTGTTAACGTAACAGATATTCAAAGTATCACGCGATGTTATAAGCCCAGCCACAAACCACTACAACTAACCCTACTGACTTAGTCTTGCTGCCACGCAACAACAATATCCCTCCTATTCTTGAATTCACTTCAAAAAATAATATGTAACATTATAGAATATATATTATTATATTACACAATAATATTTTACATCCTTTACAACGTAAAAAAACAAAAAAAAAAAAACAACAACAAATCTTGTACTTTCCAAATAAATTATATTTTAACTTATTGTTTTACTATTTAAGTGAGCGTACATTCGAATGTATATATATATATATATATATATATATTTGAACTAAATTTCTACAGTTTATTTGCTTAAATTTATTTTATTCAGTACTGAAACGCAATAATTAATCATTTTTAAAAAAAACAATCAGAGATCTATAATCTCTAAGACCTTGTACGATAAATGATATGATCAGTAGGTCAAATTATACTGTTAATGTGATAGTTTACCAAAAATACTCGTATTTTTACCAGGAATTAATATCAAAGAAACAGTAACGTTATTTATTTATTTATTTATTATGATCGAATGTGAAGAGAAGCCCTAATCCCATCTCACCTATAACATTTATTAAACACCTACAGAAAAACCAGCTGATCCACTTTTGTACATGTACTAAACAATAAAACTTTTCCATCAAGGACAGACATATTATAAGTTCTGAAGTATAGACTATAGTGATTGATGATTCTGTTTAACAGTCTCGCATTCTAAAAGATAAAGTAAGCATTCTTTGAAAAGTGATGAAAAATTAACTTTTACCTAGAAGTTAATAAATATGCTTACTATATAATCCCACTAATTCTTACTAACTTCTTATTCTAAGTTAAATTAGATGAAGGAAAATCATGAAATTCATATATTTTACAACGTTTGAGTTTCTTTTTTTAGAGTTTAAGGTTTATATAGCCATCAGAATGTCAAAGTAATACGTCTTTTTAAAGCAGTACTTGATACCAATATACAGTAATTGTGAGGATGTAGTTACAGCATAAATTTCTTTTTCAGCTGTTTGGTAAGAGTATTATGTATATCTAAGTTTTAAATAATTTCTCTCTCTCTTTTTTGATATATCACAGTCTGATATAGTCTTTATCAAGTCATTCATAAACTTTTATGGAATCTTATGGGGGTAATATACGAAAATCTTACCATTTCTTACGGCAATCTTATATAGGAGGATTCATGTAGTTTACGGAAATTTACTACTCATCATAAGAACCATTCAACGTTCACAGAATTTCCCGAATAATACAGTACAATAGTTTTCCTTCAGATGTTTCTCAGTTATTTCAATTTATGTTATTTTTAACACTATTTAGTTGTTAATATTGTTCGATAGATTTCCGTAAAAGAACAGTATAATTGGAAAATACTGTACTTATTATATTGTTTATAAATAAATAAAAAAATTTTGTGAATTTTAGATTATGGTTAAAAGATTTTTTTATTTATTTTGAATTTAGCAATACGTTCTACAGCTTGGATAGTAGTTAAAAAAATTACGGAAGGTTAGTGGAAAAACATTATGACCATTTTCTGCAGAGGTTAAAAACTCAATTTTTAGATTTACAAGTTCCCCTTTAATAAATTTAAATACTAAAAAATACATTTATATATAAAATATACTTTTTTAGATGTCTTTACAACCGCTACAAGTAATCTTCTACCTTATTATTTAACAAAGTACCTATATTTTAGTACCTTTTCTTTTTCCTATTTAGCCTCCGGTAATTACCTTTCAGATAATATTTCAGAGGATGATATGTATGAGTGTAAATGAAGTGTAGTTTTATACAGTCTCAGTTCCACCATTCCTGAGATGTATGGTTAATTGAAATCCAAAAACCAAAGAACACTGGTATCCACGATCTACTATTCAAATCCGTGTAAAAATATCTGACTACTGACTTTGATTAAAATGGTCAAATTCATCTGTGTTTTAAGAGAAGAAAAAAAATGACAATTTCAGTTTCAGATCAACATCGTACATTTACATTATAAATTTGTGTTTATAAAGATTATTATCAGTCATAAAAAATGTACGTCACAAGAGTTCATTAAGTTTTAATACCATACTAAGCCTTTGAGATAGTTGTGGCACGCTAAAAGTATAGAATTTTAACCATACATGATTGTCTCCTGTAACTAGAGAATACTTTAACCTATTTATTTAAATTCTAGATTCAACCATTATTTGAATAATATCTTATATCTTTGGATTTTAAAATTTTATACACAATTTTAAAGAAATTTAATCTCTATAATAACAATTTTAAAAATGTTCATGATATGTTCTTGTGAATATAATGTATACTATTAAAACGTTTAATAATTCTAATATAGAAGAGCTAATTAAACTCCATCAAACTGCATCTGTAATTCTGTTATTGAACTTCTGTTCTTGTGAAATTTTAATGTTAAATTCTTTGAAGAAGTTCTGTTAACTTCAAAAAATCTTTCATTGCTGAAATCTTATTGAACTATAACGGTTTATTTGTATATTCTAATGACAAAATTCCAGAAGAAATGAAATATTTTAAAAGATAATCGGTATTAATTTTATAACGGTCATTAATTTTTCTTAAGTGCTAATTATTTAAAAAATTAACTAATAATTAACAAAAAAATAAATTTTATCTGCTATTAAAAATAATAAAGTTTATTTTTTCCTTAATTTTTATTGAAGAAAATGAGTGATTGATTAGTTAAAAATATTCGACACTCTCTCTAACAATAATAACTTTTATACACAATTTTTTCATCTAAAATCTGTAATGAACAGTATATCTGTATTTTAAAACTTCAAAAATTAACCCTAAAAACATTAGTTCAAATAAACTGCTGCTGTTTCCATTAAACATTTTGATCATTTACAAATAAATGATGGCTTTGAAGCGTAAACCAACCTCAGAGTTTTTTGTTTAAAGTTATATAACAAGCCTTTTGTGGTTTCCAGGCCAGTTAATGAATCGATGTGACCAAAATAGAATGCGATACATTTGAACGAAAAACACTGTACAGCTCTATTTAAAATTTTATTCAAATTAATACATTATTTTTGTTTTGATTAAAGATTTTATTAATTTTAATTAAAATTTAAAATAAGGCTATAGCAGTTAATTTATTAAAACATCTGAACATTTTTTTCTCAAAGTTTATTTGCTATCTGTTCCACATGTATAGAAACCATAAGTAAATTGGATCTCAAAACAATGACATGAAGAGAAGTTTCCATTTTAACTCTTCAAAATAATACGAATAAGTTATCGCATACATTACATGTATGAAAAGTAATATAAAGTGATTAAATGATAAACAGAACTATGAATAACATTAAAAAAAAATATTAAAAAGAAACAGAACAATGAAATAAGAAAACCAAACGAAATCAACTAACTCTTAAACAAAACAATGAGATGAAGGACAATAACATTTAAGGAAATATGTTGAACTGTCGCCTTAATACGTTCGGCTACTCAAGCTACTAAAGATGTTGAACTACAAATATCACGCAATATCTCCCAGATCCAACACACGGAGTCGTTTCAACCGTCTGATATTTTTGTTGTCCATTAAGATTCACAGCCAGATGGTTTTTATGGTTGTTTAGCCCTAATTTGTATTTCGAATTGAGTCGTTACACCTCCTCATAAACTTATGGTAATTCCAGGTAGTCATGGATCTCTCTGTTCCTCACAAATCACGGTGCCTTCGTTATGCTCATGATTAATTTATTCTGGAATCGATGGATGATATCAGTGTTGCTTCTACATGTCGTTCCCCAAAGTTGGATACCATAGGCCCACACCGACTTTAGAAGAACTTTCCACAGCAAATGTTTGATAGACAATGAGAACTCTGAGCTCCTGCCCAGCAGTAGTAAACCTCGTTAAATTTAACGTCAAACTGTTTTCTTTTTTCTCTAACGTGTTTTTTTTTAAATATTTAGATGCAGCCCTAGATACCGTATGTGGTCAGTATGCGGGATGAAAACCTGCAGTCCATTTAGGTGGACTTGTGGGCAACCCCCTCACCACACTGCAAACGCCACATGACTTGATTTCGCTGGATTAGCTTTTATTATTCATTTATTCAGCCAGATTTAGAATCATGAAAAAAATCACTTATACCTGGTTACTCTTTGTTAAATTTTTTTTTAAAAATACAGGTTGAATAAAATTCATACAAATAATGTTTGTTTTTTTCCGAATGATTTAAGGTTGTATGGAATTATATACATATAAAATCATTTTTTTTGTCATCTTGACAAAACCAAATTTAAGATAACGAAACACACACAGTAACCCGATTATTACAAGATAAAAGCAGAAATAATACTTAAAACTAATTATCTTCATTATCCTGAATTACTATTATTATTTGTTTGCACGAAGTAGTAAGTGCGTAAATATAAACATGTATGTGCGTGGTTGTACGAGATATGTTGTTGCTATTTATTATTGTAATTTTTATTTATTTATTAATTTTTGTTATAAAAGGCCTAAGTAAGTTATTCAATAATTATAAATAGATCTTATTCTAAGTGATTTTGTAAATTCATGCGGTGAAAAACGTTCACAGTGAAATATATTAGAGTGTACAAGATCAGGCACAGGAAAGCCAGCCAGCCAGTCAAGCGAAGTCGAGGTTAGCCAAAGAGGCTTAACTTCAGACAGAAATAGTGGCGAGAAGGAGTAAAGAGAAGTGGGAGGAGGAATAGAAAGGGTGGATGAAGTTGCGGTAAATTATTAGGAAGGGAAAAGGAACACGCGGGCAACTTACAATGTGCGCCAGTGTGGGTTCGAAGGAGGAGGGCACGCAGCTATCCGACGGTGTATTCTGCACCATATTTCCTACCATAGCTGGTTCTTCATTTATTCTTTCTCTATTTAGTTTCTTTCGTGTTATTTTTCTTTTTCTTTCTTTCTTTATTTAGTTACATGAAAGCTATTTTTTTATTCCCCATTCTCTTACATTGAACGTGCTATAAATATTAATAGCGAATTCGTTGAAGTTTAAGGAATACTATATTCACATAATCGAATGAAATAATTACTTAAAATTGAAAGCATATCGGTAGAAGATATATATAATGAAAATATACAATAAAAGTTTACGTAATGAATAAATTATTTAATAATTAATTAATCTTTACCTAAGATGACAGCTTACTGTAATAACCATTAAAATTATATATAATAACCAATTATTAAGAATAAAGTCATTCCTTTTAACCTTTAAATCAATTTATCTTAATATTTCTGGGCTTACGGGAAGAGATCTATTGTTATTTCTGAAAAAAAAATCTGCTATAGGATCTTACAGTGTATAAAGTAATGGAATAATATTAACATGTATACAGTCATATATCCATTAATTAACCGTGCCATACGTTACTTAATATCTATAGTTACATTGAAAAACATGTTATCAAGTACAATGGTTACCGACTTACTTCATTAAAAATCTGTTCTTTCGTTCGGAGAAAAACATATATAGCTTTGTTAGATATTCGATACAAAATAATAATTTTGTCACTATTAAATAAATATTTTCTTTTTTCCAAGTTTATTTACAATCGGTTACATTTATATAATTTTAAGTAAATTGGATCACAGTCGTAATTATATGATAAGGACTTCCCAGCGAAACTCTCAAAATAAAATGAACTTTTATGGTAAACAACGCGTTGTTTACCATAAAAGTTCATTACTTCGTGAAAGTTCATTTACTTAGTGAATAAGTAATATTTAACATCTAACAGTAGAAAAAGCGCAAATAAATAAAAAAAGTTTATTTTATTTTGAAACCGCTGTAAGATTTCAGATTGGATTTATTCGCAATACCCTAAAGTTGGATCCCATAGATCCAGATCGGATTAAAATTTTTGAGTATACCAACAGCTTTAATTACTTCTTTAGCTTTAAAACTGTTGTCATTGTTTAATGGTTGTAGAGTGTTGCATTCGTTCCTTTTTTTAATAAAACTAAATGGATGAAAAGAATTAGAAAATTCTAAAACGTAAATTAGTTAAATATTTTGAGATTGGATTAAATTGTAGTAATGTGATTTAAAAATTTGTTTTTATTATAAAAATACCACGGTTAGCAATAAAATTTTACATTTTACTTTATACATAGAAATTGAAATAAAATAAAAATGGATTTTATAAAAAAAGTTATGCTCCTTGAATTTTTAATAAATAACTATTATAATGAATATTTTTAAAGTAACATATTTTAAGATGTACATGTAGAAAAAAAAGAGTTCTTTATCTAATTTTCCTAAGAAATGTGCAATGAAATGAAATAAATCATTTAACTACATAACTGAATTTTTATACCAGAACAAATAATAATTATGAACAAGTAATTTGGATTAAATACAAATACAGTTTACCTTAATTAGATCAATATTCGTGCACCATATTTATAAGACATTCTATAATTTTCTTACCTGAAAAAAGAAAACAAAGAATTATACACTATTTTCAAATACTTATAAATTTAAATTAAAATATTTAAAGAAAGAAATATTATTTAATTTATTAATGTCATTTTAATAGTGTACTTCTATGAATTCACACATTATTGTCATTGGTAACCTACATAAAGAAATTTTATTACATTACAGAATTATAGTAATTCTATTACTATATCTTAAAACTATTTTTTTAAATTACTAATAACTTGTTTTCCTTGTCCAAAAAAAATCATCAAACAACAGTTGGCATAATTTTTAGTTTTATTAAATCGTTTATAATACTTTTTTTTAAATCTTTGATAAGTTCAACACAATGTATAATAATAACAGTTTTTAATAAATTAATTTTGATTTAATGTTTTTCGCTTTCTCATCTCTCTCTCTCTCTTTCTCTTTCTCTCTCTCATTATCTCCCTCTCTCTCACCCCAACAAATATAGGTTTAAAATTCGCAAAGTTATCTTACTGTTATTTTATTTGTTACCCACTTATATAGTTCAAATAACCTAGAAATTTAATTCTGGTATTTTATTATTTGATGGTGTTATTAATATCGCCATCAAATTATAGCGGGATTAAACCAAATTTATATGAACAACACGTCTGAAATTAGGTTATAAAATTTTATCTTTCGCTAGAACATATATTCATTAAACTTTATTATTTTGAATAATTTTGTTTGATAGTTTGCATTTTTAGTTTCTTAACATGTTCATTCATTCATATAATAAAGTGTTTTCTATTATTAGAGAGAACAAATCTTAAATACTATTTTAAAATGTAGTCTAACAACCTAAGCAATCTAAAAACGTGACAAACTACAACTGGAATAGAATTTTAAAGCAATTTCAATAGAACCATTGTATGTATAACAGCTGTTTTTGAATAACCATTATAGTTTTCATTTTAGAGTTACAACTATGTATATTCTGCACATTATAATTTTTTTTTGCTGAAGGAGCTCCTTCGTTTTTTGTATTTTATGCTATTAACCAATTCTTTCTTTTTTTAAGTTTTATCTTCCTACTGAAATTGAATTTATTCATCAAACTTCTTTCTTTCTTATTATTTCAGTCCATTCCTTAGATAGCCATTCAAAACACATTTTCTTTTAGAATTTTGTTGTTTTATTTTAATTTTCTTTATAAAATATGGAAACAGGGACAATTAGTCCTATTTCATTTAATACCCCTTAACTCCTAACTTTGTTTATTACTTATTTCAGTGTGGGAGGAAAGAACTGGATTATCATACTGTTTTTAACGTTATTATAAATAAATATTGTACGTTTTATATAAACAAACACTGTTTAAACTCTTCATTTAAACACATCCCACGTTAAAATATTTCACATTCTACCTGAGTGTTTTTATTTTTGTACTAGTACACATGCTTACTTCTCACTAACTATTCTAAAACTTAGCTATATCTATGACTATGTATTAATTACTTATGTATTTTTATACTTTTGCTCTTTTAAAACACGAACTTACTAATTTTCATTCCCATGATCATTTTGTTTTCATTTACTTTCAGTTCATACTTGTGGTAACAAGATTGTCATTTTCTTTCAGTATTTTTTTGTTTATGTTACTTATTCATAAATGAAGTATTATTAGGTAGACTTATATTTACTATTGTGTTTAATAATATAAATTGATAAATCCTTATTAAATGTTTAAAAATTTAATGAAGATGAATAAATATATATTTATTCTATTTAATTTTTCCCTGTAGCATGTTCATACGTGTTATATATTAAAGTGCGTAAGAAACTTGTATTAAAAATCTGAAGCAGGTAGAAAAATATGACAATCTTCTTTGATAGTAGTTTCCGGATTATAAATGTTAAAATATTTATGTATATTTGCAGGATTAAAATTTTTCCCACCACTCAAGTGAAATATATTTTAAATAGGAATGCCAAAAATAGGGATGCTAGGATATATATATAGCCTAGCATTCCCGTCGGGATGTATGGTTGCGTTTCCCGTCGTGGTCAGGGGATATTTAGTCAGTCAGGGCTTTGCCGCCTGGACACCCCTGTTTTCATTACACTCATGCATATGAGAATAATGTTGGTGAATAAAATTTAAAGCCTGTTCAGTTTATAAAAAACTATCAGTGTATTGTAATTTCTTCAGAATAACACTATGGTTAGTACAGAACCCATTAGTTTTTAGATTTCCCGTCACGGTTTTAGCTCGTGAAATACATAATCAGAATTGCAAACATAAATTACCATCGTAATGTTACAAAATCTCATAAATATTGATTCAGTATCGGTAAAATAAAATGTAAAAAAAACAAATTTATCTCTTTTTATATCCTAAAATATTAAAATCCTAAAAACCCAACAATAGTTGTTAGATATTTTTTGCAGATTATTTACAACCCCAAATAAAGTGAATATCTCGTTTAGCATAGTGGAAAATGATAAAAATATTTAATCACTTTTCGAAATTTTCTACTTTTCTTCACCTTTTACAAGGTTGAATTTAAAAGAAAATCTAAAAGTTTTAGATATTTATATGAAGATTAAACATACCAGCAATCAAGTTGATATCTTTATTTGTTACCGAGAAGTTTATTAATGTAAATGTTATTGTTATTCCATTTCAACCTTTAAAAGCGGAATTTCAAAAAATCCTACTTTATTGTGCAATTTATACAATTTTCATCAATTTATCTCAGGTTTTTTTGCTGGGCGTTGATTATGAATTACTCACGACGAGTTACTTTATATATATATATATATTTAACATTTTTTTCTCGTCACCGGCTACTGTATGGCGATTATTTATAACACTATTTTATACGTAATTCCCGTTTTTTCCTTTTCTTCCAACTCTCCTTCATTTTCAAAATATGTTGTTTCTTTCTTCCTTGTGACCATTTTTTATTGCTACATTCTCTGGTTCCTTCCTGAAAACACTTACAAATTTGAACCTTCTTCCTTAATGTTCTCTGTCCTTTATATCAGTTGGATTTTTCCCTGCAATCAGAGATCTATTTTCACTTGTGTGAACCACTTAATGTTCATTTTATCTCTATCGGTCTTCTCGATAATCTTCTTTGTCAATATGTTTTCATCTACTCCAACCAGGTATGCGTAGAAGACCAATCTTCTTTTTCCAATGGCATATGTGAGTCTGTGTATAGATATATAGGGTTCTTTGTTCGTACATGACCTCCAACCCTCATCAGTCTCCGTGGTCCGAGAATCTTTCTTAGTATTTTTCTTTCAGCCAACTCTAATTTTTCAATCTCTCTTCGGTTTAGAATTACACGAAGGATGGGACAAATCCTTTCCCATCTTTGGGAAAGATTCGTCGTATATATATATATAAAAAATAGATAATTTCCATGTTTAAAATCTTATTCGCATGCCTTTATAATTATTAATTAAAATATTATATTATTTCATCAACTAATTAACATAGATTTTTATAATCATTCTTTATCAAGTTACAAAACATAGTCTTATCAACACAGTATATAATTTGCCTCAGTCTGAGACGTTATAAATAAGAGAAAACCATAATTTTGTGTTTATGTACAAGATTTATTTTAAAATTTTCTAAGAAATTAAATTTTTTCATTTATATATATTAAAAAAAAAAACGATTTTTGGCTGAACCTTACGAAGTTCAAAATCATGGTTTTAATAAATAATATCTAATATAACTATAGAAACTATAAATCACTGTTTATAATTATTTATATACAAGACTACTTTTAACACTACAGGATTTGCTTATCTAGGGGATGACGAATAATTTAAAGACTATTAAATTTAATATTTTACAAAATATATTCTCAATCATAATTTTGAGGTGAAATATAAAAAAAAATAATGTTGCAAAAAACTATTTTCTAAACGTTTAGTAATTTCATACAAAACTCATAAAATGTCTGATGTTATTAGGTTTGAGTATTTCTGTATATAAGGGCTGATATCAAACACTCATTCTCTTTTTTCTTAATAAATATATGTACGAATAAGAATATAATTATTAAAAAAAAATTCATTAATAATCAATATTGTGCAACAATTTATTATTAGCAGTTATGAAGGAAAATGATAATTTAGATTTAAATTTCCAGTATTTAGAAAATATAAACGTGAAATGGAAAAAGTAAAACTAGTTCTGATGTTACGATACTGTTGATTTTTTCTATAGAAAAGCTCATCAGTAGTAGAGGTATAAGAGGTGTATAGTTTGGGGGGGGGGGGGTTAAACCGACGTTACCGGGCTTTACTGCTTCAAAGAAGATAGACGTAATTAAAATGTAAAATTGAAGATACAGCAAAGAGCAAGTGATCCTCAATGAAACCAAACCCCCTCCCATTCATCGTGTTAGCGTAACCTAACCTTATATAATTAAACTGTACTGTGTTTATTTTGTTTTATGCATAATAAGAAACTAAAACTCAATTTTTCAAAGAGTTTTATTAAACTTATTTTTTAGGCCAATTCGCCATAAATAATAAAACAAATATTAAATATTTTAATAAATATTAAAATATGCGTAAAATATATTAAAATTAACATTACTGAACTGAAATTCAGAAGTTAAAGTTAGAGGAGAACTATCTGAACCATTTCCTATAAAAACCGGATTAAGGTAGGAGGATAGACACTTCCATCTTCTATTCAACTGCGCCATAGAATTTATCACACGGGAATGGTACAAAGCAAATCCAAAGAATATTAAAATAGGAAAAACAAAAGAAAATCTAAATCTTAACTGCCTAGGATTTGCAGACGACCTTGATTTACTAACAAGTGATTTTCAAGATTAAAAAAAAACAACACTACAAAATATTGTGCCAGTGATTGGTCGGAGAATCTCCTTTGAAAAGACAGAAATAATGCCAACCACCCCCACCACAAATCGTAAATAATACCACAATAGATGACCAGGAAATAAAAAGTGACAATAGATTTAAATATTTAGGGGAAATTATCACTTATAATTTAGATGAAAATCTACACGGAACAACAAAGTGGACAAAATAACAAACGCACAAAATTTCACCAAAAACACATACAATAAAAAATTTCACTTCATATTTACGAAAATGAAACATTACGAAACCGTGATCCAACCCGAAATAACATACGGAAGTGGAACTCTGTTTGAAACAACAGACTCCGCGGCTGTAGAATCTTAAAAAAATCGAGAGAAGGATAGCAGTAATGTGCATTAATAAAGAATATCAGGAAGATGGACACTGGAGAATTCTCTCCATTGAAGCAATATATAAAGAATTAGAACCTGTAACCAGTACGATCAGAATAAAAAGAATTTCTTTCTTAGACCACTTAATCAGAAAACCTGGGAACAGATTGTCAAGACGAATTATAGAAAAACTTTGGGATAAAAAATACAACATAAAATGAATCACGGAAATTAAGGAAGATTTAAAAGAACATGAAACAACAATAAAAGATTTAAGAGAAAAAAAAGATGAAATTAAGAAACTGAAAAAGAAAAAGACTTAAAGATAAAGAATCATCAATATCAATTTATGAAATTAAACTTAACCTAAAATATTTTAAATTCATTAATAAATAACAAAATATAAATGAAACTGAGAAGAGAGTGCATGGTTAAGTATAATTTTTCATAATTATTGATCGATGTTACAAGAAAAAGTCTCATTCTTTGGAAATATCAGCTGAATAGCAATTATTGAGTTAGCAAAAAATGCTGTTATATGCTAAATGTAAGAACACAAACAACACTTTAATATATATTAAATCCGCTTGGAAAGTTAAGGGAATCCTTTTGATCTTTGAGATTAAAATGAATATAAGATAAAATATAATAAATTTTGTTCACTTGAAGGAATAATTAAGTATTAATAATAAATAACGTTAGTAATTGTTAAAAACCAAGAGCCGTATAGTTTTCTTTGTAAATTAATTGAATGTTAAGCAAATAAAAAAAAAACTTAAATAAAAATTATTTTGAACATATATGATCCTTTATACATCAACAGAAAAATTAAAAGGTAATTAGATCAAAATATTACATAATATTATTTTATTTTAACGATAAAAAAGACTTTGATTTATAAATCACTACAAATACAACATGCATAAAAACAAAGGGCATTAGTTTTATTCTCATTTGTAAACTGTACAGATTATCCTATTGTGAAAGCAATCGTTCTTTCAGAAAATCAGATTTGATGGATTGACTGTGCAAGGGCGGAAATCAGTGCAGAATAAACAGTGCTACCACCCTACCGTCTTAGTCTTTCAGAGCACCGCCAACGTTCTGTACTTAGGTATTTCAAAAAGAATTATATAAGATTTACCATTTTTCCTGTAACGTCGTGACAGCCGAAACGAGGGTAAGATCGTGAAAGAGAGGGGGGCCTTTAACAAAAGAATCACTAATGACAACGATACGCATGAACTGTCTTATTGAAACTTGGGGTGTTTTCTTCCCTTCCACCCGTAACAATCTAAGTTCCTTCTTGCTTCGTCTACCATTAAAAGCGTTTCTGTTTCGCTCTCTCTTTCTTTCTTTTTTTTACATGTTCTTTCTTTCATCTTCCGCTATTTCAATTGTGCTGGTGACTATACCAAATCTTTAATTATAAATAATTAAAATTACAACGAAGTTTAGTCAAAATAATAATTTCCCTTTTTGTTTCAAGTAAAATGACAAAATGTTTTTACTATCAGTAATTAAATTAAAATAAAAAAGTACCGAAATAATGGCAATATAATTATAGTATTAAAACCCCCTTAAAATTAATATTTTTATTATTTTTACCTGTACTGTTATAGAAGAGTACGGGAGAAGTAAAGTTCGAAATTTTATTAATGGCAAATAATTATGATTAAGAAAAACACATTATCAACAACTTTTTTAATTAATTTTTGGGGTATTACAGGAATTAAAATATATTTTTGCTTTTATTAAGCTAATAATCATGAAAAGTTTAATTGATTTATTTATTTAGAAAAATAATATGAGCCTTTAAATATCTACTCGTACTTTTCTGTAATAATTTGGTTATTGAAAAAATGGTTATGAATAATATGGTTATTGCAAACAGAAACTCCTGGAAAAATATCTAAATCTAAAGCCACATTTTTATCTTAAAAAAAAAATCATCATCGGTATTCATTTAATTGATTATCCAAACTGTTACTTAACGGGGATGACATTAGACGATGTGCTGGATCTTAGTAATGGTCGTTGAAGATATTTTATTTTATTATATTTTCCGGTATTATTTGTTGTTACTATTTTATTAATGCTTATATTTTTATGTTTTAAAGCTATTAATATTTGTTTTTATTGTTTAACGCTTTTTTCAGTCTTTTTTTTTATTTACCTGTTTATCTTCTATTTGATAAAACCATCTCAGTAAAGTAGGTAACGGGAAACTACTTTCCTCTTCATTTCCCTTAGAATGCCGAGAAAAATAATATTCCATCTTTAACTGTAATGCAAAAATAATTTTCTTTTAACCAATAAGATTGAATTTTGGATTATTTTTTGGAATTTTTGTAAAGAAACTCTTTGGGTCTAATAAAAATCCATTAAATCATTGCTTAATACAACTTATTTTTACGCATACTTGCGTACTTTTGTTACAGTTTACATTTAACTTTTATTAAATTTAACATTATTAGTATTTATTATATTTCATTCAAAAATTTTAAAATAATACTTCAAATCAAAAATTCTGCGTACTTTGTTTTTACCATTGTGAACGTTTTATTGCGCTTATAATTATTTTTTCACATAAGGAATTCCTCAATAGGATTCTAAAACAAAACGCAATGTCTTTCAGAAAACTTAGAACCTCTTTAAAAATAAAAAATATGGCAGTGCCATTAAACATTTTTTCATTACAAGATATATATTGTTTCCTGAAAACATAAAAATTCTTTGAAACATGATATATAAATCTGTCAGTAAAATGTCAAGGATGAAAATTAAGATAATAATTTCGTATATCCGAAAGAAAAATTGTTAATATTTTTAAAAAAAATGTAGTGGTTCGTTAAAACCGTCTGTGTTTAAACTTATTTTATTGTTTCTATTTTCATTTGCTTCTTACGTATCAAACATAATGCGTTATCAAATTTTAAGAAACATAAGTTAAAAAACTAAACTAAAAATTGTTCTTGCTGTTATCTAGGAAATAAAGTAGAATGGAGCTCTGTTCAAATTTTCTTGCTGTTATCTAGGAAATAAAGTAGAATGGAGCTCTGTTCTTGATCAGTAATTAGAAAGTACAAAGATATCTGTTTCTTTTTTCTAAAATTATTACATTTTTAAATATACGATTTAAATTTGTGTTCTATATCAAATTTCTACTATACAAAAAATAAAAATTTGTACTTAAAAAAAAAAATAATTTACATACAATATTTTCACACAAATTGTAAAACTCTTTTTTGATGTCAGGGTACACAAAATTAATTATGAGTTATCCTAAAATGAAGAAGATCTGTTGATATTAAAAAATCAAATTCATAGACTATAAAGATAATAAATAATTTTCTGCATGAGAACATAAAAATGCATAAGATAAACATAATACAAGCTAATAAAATATAAAATATTAAAAAATAAAGACTGTATGAAATATTTTACCTTATATATACTATCTACCTTATCTATTATTTATTATTATTTTCTACTATAATTTTATATATAATAATTTATACATATACCTTATATGTATACATTACCTTATGCCAATAAAATATTTAACATACATAGGCTTTTTATGTTAAATATTTTATTAGAAGTGAATGAAATGGAGAATCTAATAGATCACATTGAATAAATAATAGCAGATTAATTTCAAAAATTAGATCAGAAGCCAAAGATAAGTTGTAGGTAGTTGTAACATTTTTTTTCATTAGAAGACATGCTAAGAAATAAATTCTGTATCAATTAACAATATAGCTAAAAAAAAATACACGATTCATTATTTCCTTCAGCACTGAATTTCTAACATTTTACAACTATAAATTTAATAAAAATAAATCTAACAAACACGTCATAAAAATAAGATTTTTAGGCGAAATCAGCGATCCTTTCGAAATTAAAATAGGTCTGAGGCAGGGTAGTGCCCTTTCTACTTACTCTTTAACTTAGATCAGATAAAATAATGAAAACATCTTGGAATGTTAACAAAACTGCTTTTGAAAACGGTGCTGGGAAAGGAAAAATAAAAGTAAATTGTAGTTTTCGTAGATGATTTGACTTTACTGGCGAATTCAGTAAAAGAGACAATTTCCCAAGTTTAGGATTTGAAAATAATTACCGCAAATGCTGGATTCAAAATCTCCTTTTCTAAAACAGAAATAATGACCAGTTCTACACAAAACAGAAATAATAGC
This sequence comes from Lycorma delicatula, assembly GCF_047948215.1. Classification (NCBI taxonomy): domain Eukaryota; kingdom Metazoa; phylum Arthropoda; class Insecta; order Hemiptera; family Fulgoridae; genus Lycorma; species Lycorma delicatula. The sequence continues at coordinate 73,570,924 of NC_134459.1, read as the reverse complement.
TAGTTCTACACAAAACAAGAAATGTGTAGAAACAAGATTTGTAAAAATTAAATGCACATACAAATTTAAATATCCAGACGAAATAACCTCAAATGGTTTGGATAAGAAGGAGTTTGAAAGCAGAAATAGTTTATGAGAAATTGAAACTTAAAACTAAAAAAATTTTGAAAAAAAATTTATTCGCAAATGCAAAACGGAGAAACTAAAATATAGTACTGAAACCTCTATGGGTCCAATATATCAAGTCTAGAACCACTTTTAGAGTGAAAGGAAAATTTTCAGATCGATTCATAAATCAAGAAAAACGAAAGAAGGATACAGAATGAAATAAAATAAAGAAATTTACAAAATTAAAGAAAAAAATACAGTAAAATCCTATTTGCGGGTGTTAGGAAACCGTAAAAATGCCACGAAAACAGAAAACCGCGAATATAGAACGGAACTACTACTACTACTACTACTCATTTAAGGAAGAATGGTTAGGTTCCATATAAAATAAAAATAAAAAATTATGCCTACTTACTTAGGGCGATGTTATTGATGAAATACAGACGACAACGATAATTATAAGCACCTATTTAGCACAGTACATAGGTACAATATACAAAAAATATTTAATAAAATGCAATATATTTCATAATTTACTCGTAAGTACTTCCGAACTGTTTGATTTAAAAACTCACTACAGTACGTACAGTATGTACTGTATTTGTAAATGCATGTTTAAATCGTACTCGGTAATCGCCTTAAAAAAGTCGAGAACACAGCACTACAGTACTACGTACACTAAAACTAAAATTACTGTAAAGGATATAAAACTAACCTACAGTATTTCAGATTGCGTTTACAAAGATTTGTAGTTTTTCCTTGTCTCGCTTTTGTTTTTAAATCGGTGGGAAGTTCTGTTTATTCTTGCATGGCATCTTCAATTTTGCGCTTAAAGATTAAGCCTCTACTCAAAGATGGATCAGCACCATAGATCAGATGGATCAGAACATAGGATACTTTAATGCCTTCGGTAAGGGTTTTGACTAACTATTTTCCAGGGATCGTCTACCTCTTCACGTTCATACTTTACCTCCGCCATTAAATCTTTTAATATTTTTATTTTTTATGTCACTACATAATGTAATGTACGCGAATACGGAAAATTTTAACAGCTAATATAGAAAAGACATCGCAAAATATTGCACCGCGAACAACGAAATCGCAAATATGGAAAGCCGAATAAGGAAATTTCACTATATATAAAATTTTTGAAGATTTAAAACGATTTCCGAAAACAATGACTAAATTTTGTGAGAAATCAATTGGATTCAGATAGATTGAACAAAAAAGTTTGATAAATTTTGGAAATACAAACACTGTCCGCGTACATAAAACAAATAAAGGAAGATCGAAATAAAGTAAATATAAAATGAAAGCATTCTGGAGAAGAAAAAGGGAAGATAAGAACAGAAGGAAATGAATTGATATTTGTGTGATCCTCTGCAGACCTGTTCGAGGAAAAAAAAATACGTGTAATATCTAATATATTTTTACGGATTCTACTCCAATATTAATTCTAAACATTCATTTACACAATGGGTTTTTCGATGGGTGCACATTTTTAATAAATTATAATCGACCGAGTCCCAAAACGGATATTTTATAACATTCACGATTCCTTTATTTAGGTTTATATTCATGATTATCTCTAAACACAATTGATTTGTTAAAATTGTGTGAAATATATTACTCATTAGGAAATAAATATCACATGCTGTTTTTGTGGGAATCGATATTTTGCGAAAGTAAAGGATTTTCACAGATTTATTGATGACATTTACACCAAATACAATCTTACTAATGGCTGATCTATTACGTTTTTATCGTTTCATATTACTAGTACATAAATCATATGATAGTTTTCCAACTCTCATTTAATTTTTCAGTCAACGAAATGTTCTCTCATTCTTTTAACCCAGCTACTCTGATTTTATAATCAGGAAGTTTCCACATTATTTAGATTCAACTATCATTATAGGGTGATCCTGAAATACTGAAAACAATGTTTTTTAATGGTTCATCTTTGCTCCCGTTTCTTCCATATTAACCTCATTCGTAAGAGTTCAATTATCATCCAAAATGTCCAGCTTGAGATCCAAAATTTAACCAATGGCAATGCTGGTACAACTGACTGCACTGTTGAATTAAGAGTGTTCTGCCATGTTCTGTTAAAAGGGGACCGAAATATATTTATATTATTTTCTACGTATGTTCTGAACAACGTCGATACATAATTTTTAATTAATTGTTCATCAAAAATAAAACCTGTATTTTTATTACATTTTATAAATTGAAAAGTTAATTTTTGGTTAAGTAAATTGCTGATCCTGTAAAGGGTTTCACAAACTGAAAAACATGTGTAAAAGTTGAATGTAGCACTTGTATAAAAATTAATTACAACGAATAAAAATTATTGAAACTGTGAATCATACTTCAAAATTCTCTGATATTATGCACCATATTAATGATCAATAAAAGAAAAATAGTTTTTGGGTTTCATAAAAAAAAATTAACGTAAATTATTACAAAATGAATGCAATAAAATATAAAAATTTCCGTTCTTGGTACTCAGTATTAAAATGGATTATTTTACAGCAAAAGGTAAATTAATTTATTACTTCAAAATGTTTGTCAAAATTTTTATAATGTCTTTAAATTATGTAATGATATACTTTAAATAAAACAGACAATAATAAATAATTGCTGCTATCATTAATTTTTCATTGTTAATTCTTTTTACCTTTAAGAGCAGTGATGTTTCTGTTATAAAGAAATGGAAACGTTTTGGAGAATAGCTAATGCTTTTCAATAGGGAGGAAATCCAAGTTTATACCAATATATTAAATTTTGTAAAAATGTATACGTTAATACTGTCTTTACTTATCCTTTGGCATGTTATGCTAATCATTTTTGAGAACGCCAGTGTGTTTTCTGATACGATTTCTAACTCATACCTGATCTTTTACAATCAATCATTATACTAAATATTTTATATTTATCTAATTATTTATAAATTCCATTGATGGAGTAGAAAAAAACAATTATTCGTTCCCAGAATATCGTTTCAGCGAACCAATGTCCTGGATCATAGCACTAACATATCTGTTACAGATTATCAGTTTGTTAGGTTGGTATTAATAATAAAAGCAAGGGTTTCTCAGTTGCTTGGTTAATCATTAGGCGACCCATTAATCATGTCAAAATTTATTATTATTTTTCAACCGCGCTTTGTTCAACGGAACTCCCTACCCGCAACCCAAACACAGTTTCTGTAACAACAGTGTACAACTCACTTCCAGACAAGCCTTAAACTGTAACTAACCACCATCGCCACTTCCTATAATTTATTTAAGAAAAGAAAATTAGAATAAATTGTGTTTTAGGAAGCATAAATAAAAAAAAAAGAACAAGATAATACCCTGTAACAAATATTAATTATTATAGTTTAATGTAATTTTGTAAGTTTTACAGTTAATGGTAAAGTAGGAAAATGAGAATAAAAGGTATTATTAATCAGAACGTGTTTTATGGATTTAACAAATGATTGATGTATGAAACCTTAAATGAATGAAAATTAAAAAAAATCTGTTAATATTATTTTTATTTTTTTATATAATATATAAATACGCAAAATCACCCCTCACAATTTTAAACAGCACAATCTGAATTTAAACAAATCAATAGATGGTTGTCAAAATGGAACATAGGGTTAATCAAACGAAGAAGAATCATGTGAAATTCGCAATGAGAAAAGGAGACTACTCCCGTGGGTCTCCCACGCGTGAGATGACCCGTGCCCATCTCGATGACCTTCTCATACCATATGCTTGTACGGTACATTTGTCATCTTCGTCATCGTCTGACTTGGAAGGTCCAGGTAAGAGAAAAGAGAAAACAACTATATATTATATTTAAGGAAAAGTACTCATTTTGAACAAGATGCACAGCTTTCACTGTCAAAAAATTATTTTATACGACGATCTTGAAGTAGATTTCAACCTACGGGATCCAGCTTTGGAGTGTTGAAAGCAACTGCAACATCGAGATCATATAATGTTTCCAAAACAAATTACTGAGGAGCACCAATGCTATAATATTCATTATTATTATTATTATTATTACAACACTGTTTGATGTTCGTTATTGTATGTATTTTGAAAGTAAAATGCAATAAAATTGTTCATGTTTTACCTCGTTTTATTGTAACTCGATTTTTCCGTCATTGCAAATTTGAATGTTTATAACTCAGTAACGAAGGCATTAAATGAAAAACGGGGTTCAGCATTGTTTTTCTTGTAAAATTTTAAATCAAAATCATACCTGATATGTCCACCTTCTTATTTAAAAAAATTAAGTTTGATCAATAATTACGGATTCAATATGGCGGACAGAAATTAAAACCGGACCATAATGCAATTTTTTTTTTTTTGACTATGTAGAACCCCATTTCCTTCTGCCGCCAAATGTCTCTCATATATGCAGCTTAAATTTCCATACTTAAATATTATCCGGTATATTTGTTACCATGGTAACAGAAATAAACATCAGAGTTCTGGTGTATATACTAATCATCTAACCTATGCAATTTTAAAATATTTTATTAGTTTATTAGTACTAATTATTATTTTATTATTATTGTAATTAGCTTATATTTGCACATTTAGCAACGTTTTTTTGTACATTTTTTTGGGGTTTGGTTGTTTATTTTGGCGTCGATATTTAATTCAAAAGAAAAAACTATGCTTTAAAAAAGAGAAGTAATCTTACTTATTAATCAAAGCCTTGCTGAAAGAATGAATGTATCTCGATCCTCTTAGAGGAAATCTGTAGTGCGTGATTCTAATTTGGCTGGTAAACGAGAGCGCTCTGCCTAGACTCGAGTTGTAGCTTGGTCTACAACAGGGGCGTATCAGAGCTTCTAAGTCAAGAATGAGGAAAATGTTAGAGAAAAGAGAGCTTTTCAGCCCTTAATTGTTATTTATTAGTATTATTATTACAACCATGAGGATAATGAACACAGCACGGTGGTCGAGAAAGAAAAGACCCCTGGGTAAACGGGAAGTGTGAACGCTTCGTTCACACTTCTTGGCTAATATATATATATATATATTTTATATATATATATATATACATAAGAACAGTGGGAATTTATTTTATTCCATAAAAATTTCAAAAATAGATCGTACCTACTAGAATGTACCCCCTATGAAAGTACTGAAATTCTTCTGTACATTTAAAAAAAATTTAATTCTCATTTGAAATGTTCGTTCGTTTCATACAAAAAATTACAACCTTTATTAAAATTTTAGTGATAAGACAAGTCTGCCATTAAAAATAATTGTTTTATAAGCTATTAAACCTATTATAGCTACAACCTGTAGAACAGAAAATATGTTCAAATATTTTTAAATAGGTGTAGGTTTTAGAAGTAAATTCCTGATTAAAACTTTGCGTTTAACAGTAGTAAAAATTGTTTCTTGATAAATCTCTATTTTTCTAATCCATTTCCTGAGCTACGTTTCACTAGTTGAAAGAAAGGATTGCTAGAGACGTTTAGATTTAATCGTCTATTTTGTTTATCAGTGTAATACGTAAGTCAGCTGATATATGTTGCATAGTAAATGAACTCTAATCAAAAACGCTTTTATTAATGATTCTTACATACAAAATTTCTGGAATGAACAGGAAAAGGTATTATTTGCAGGATTTAATATTACTTGAATATTAAATAGTCGAACTAGCAGAATTTATAAAAAAATTCTATTAACAATCTGCTTATTTATTAACCTGGTTAATTTACAAAATGGAGAAATTACTTATCTTAATTATTATCAGGATAAAATAATGGCGCCTGTTCGTAATTTAATAGCATAAATAAACTTTTTGACGGAATAATTTTAAAATCACTCTAATGATGGTAATTTTAATAATTAGTAACTCATTATATATTGTAACCAGCGTATATGATTAAATACTTAAGCTGATTAAAACTACAAGTACTAATGATGTTTTAAAAATATAATTTACAAGTTGAGAAATTTAAAAGTAATTAAATAATAATAAAATCTTTTCAGAGTAATCTTCATCGAACTTAATTAAAATTTCTAAAATTTTTTATTCCAGTAATATTTAAAACTTGATTGAAAAATATTTTATGTATTTCAAAATAGACGTTGGTTTTCGGAAGTAATGTAACAAAAAAATATCTTTTATACGTGGGAGCGGATTTATTAATATATTTTCTCATATATTTGTCAGTTAAAGTATTTTATTTTTGAGGTGTATGTCATTACTGAAATTCAATTTAAAGTGAAAATTCTGTTAATTGAATTTTTCTGTTATATTTTTTCTTACAATTAAACTGGTGTAATTTATTTTCAAAGATTATAAAAGAAGATAAAAATGACGAATGTGTAAATAAAACATTAAAACTTTTTTGCGAAATTACTCTAAACGCATAGAAAAAAATGTTTCATAAATGTAAATTTACAAAAAGCATATTCTGTACTTTTCTATAGGCTTATTTTATTTCATGTGTAGCTTACCGTTTTATTTGTCACATCCCTCTGCGTGTATCTCAGGTTTACCCTTGTCTCTGTCTTTTAACTCATCCTATGTTATCATACCATTTTTTTCTTTCTTTTTCTAGTATACAGTGTAAAACGGACAGCTATTCATTTCTATCTCCGTTCTATGTCATTCATTTTTTTTTCTTGGTGGTATAATTTTGCTCCCTCTCCAACCATTCCATTTTTACTGAATATTTTAAAGACTGTTTTCCTTCCCCACTCCTTCTTTACTTACCATCATCCCTTGATGCAAAGCTTGTCGCAGAATTTTCACAAAGTGAGGAATAGCATGGATCGTTCCTCCTAAAACCCTCCAACAATTTCCCCGCACACCGTTTGACAACCATTCCCCGTACTTCAAAGCTCTTCAAAATTTTATTAACTAATAACCTTTAATAGCATCTTATCAATGTTATACATTACCGCAGCTCCGTTCATCGTGAATTAAATATCATTAAAAAATATTGAAGGACGACCCATCTTTTTCAATTCAAAAAAAAAATAAAAAAAATTATATATAAGAACATCCCTTCGTCGTAATTACGAAGCTGTTTAAAAACTTTTACGTATTGAAACCTCTGATATTAAATTCGTTATTAGTCAATATAATAAAAATGGCAACACTTTGTGTTAAAGCTAAACACGGATATTTTTTTTTTAAATTTTGTACTAAACGTGAAAATAATAACCTATTTATTTTCTTGGCAAAATGACAAAATAATGTCTTATGCTGCAATTTACATCAAAGACATACGTATATTTTTGTAATGAAATAAAAACGTTTTAGAAATTAAAAATGAATAAGTTTTGAAATACAAGCAACCCATTATATTTATAATTTTAGCTATAAATATTTATGGAACAAATATTTAAATTTAATCAATTTTAATTTCTTCATTAATCTTCACGAAAATGTTTAAATTCATATACAGCCCGGCAGTTTGATTTTGTAGTGTTTCGGAATGACTAGTTCTAAAACAACGTGTTAAATGACCACCCATTTAAAATCTTGCACATCAGAGAATTGAAATTAATTATAAAATATTTATTACTATAATTTACATATTTAATAACAGTTTTTAAATCTCATATATCCTGTATAATATATAATTTTATTTATTAATTTAATTTAAAAGACGAAATATTGGATTAAAAAAAACTATTTTATATATATTATAAAATAACTTGGTTAAACGAGAAATAACAATATAAAAAAATGTTGCCAAAACTTGTAGAGAATTTGATTAAGAGTAAAATACTACGAGTAAAGATCACAGAAACTAAATAAAAACATACTCTAAGTTTATTAAAAAAAAAATTTAACTATATTAATATATTAACTAGGTATTTAGAAGAAAAAAAAAGTTCAATATTGCAAAACAAAAGAAATATTTTAGAAAAGTAAACATTCAATATTAATAACAAAAAAAAAAAAAATTAAAATATGTATCAGTAATATAATTAATTTATTAGTTATCGTAAAGCAGTAATTCTAACCTTTTTATCTCCACGACCTACAAAAAGTAAAAAAAAAAAATGTATAACTAATATTTCGCGATCCTCCCAACCATAACCCAATGTAACCTAGTTAAAACCATTTAGCAACATTGATAGCGACGGGTATGAACATACATGTATGAAGTGTACAAACGGGTATGAACATACATGTAAACATGAAGAATTTACAGGTTCCAACTTGATATGTACGGGCACCTTGTAATTTAGTCTGCTTGCAAAATATTTGCTATGAAAGCGTCATGATCGTACATACATATGAAACCTTTGACACGTCGTAATCTTAGCGGTGTAAAAGAGGCGTAGCGAAGCGAAGCTAATGAGAAGCGTGCTTCTAGTGTCATTATTTAAATCTTATAAGCGTGGTTTCATTGAAAATAATAACTGAGGTTTCAGTTTCTTAATGTGCGGTCAGTCGGTGTAACAGTTTTTTTTTTCAATTAGATTCTTATGCAAAGTGAATAAATTTGTGAAAAAACGAAATGAACCTGTAATATATAATAACTAGAATATTTTGTTCCAATTATCAATAAATAAATATACAGATTACGTCATGAAAGAAGGACACCTCTATGGAAGGAACAAATGATGAATTCCTACATTATTCATTGAAATAATATAAAATCAAGGACACTTGCTTCCGAGGTTTTTGCAAATAATATTAAATATACCGTTGAAAATAACGGTAAAATATACTTTTAAGAAATTTATCTAGTAAAAATTTGAGAAAAAACCACAAGTTAACTAAACAAGATAAATAATTTTTCTTTAACAATATTTCATGGACTATAACGGTTTATTTAGTCGGAAAACATCCATTAATTTTTTTCTAGTCATTGTCCTTTGTACATTACGAGTTTTTCCTTGTAAAATAAAACAATGGCAAAAATAAAGTTCCGGATGTAGAGGGATTGTTCTCTCGGGCTGCTTGTTTTAAATCTGCTTTCAACTTACATAAATTTGTTCACCTGAATAAAAAAATATATTTCTTATTTTTATTTGAATTCTTTATGTATTTCTTAACTTCAGAGTTAATAAAATAATTTTCTTATTTCATTCAGAATAATTTTAAAAAAAATGCTTCTTAAAACAACAATTAATTATTGTTATTCCAAAAAAATCATCAAAGAATGGAGTCTTTTCGAAACACAAATTAAAACTGAAAATGATAGTGAGTAATTTAAAACAAAAATCATACTGCAATTATTTTTTACATTAAATAATAATAGTGAACGTAAAAATTTGTAATAAATTTTTTTGTGTACTATTTAAAATATACTTTTGGACCAGCTCATCACTGACAACAATAATATACAATATAGTTAAATATTTTTAATATGTTGTCCATATTTTTGTAGGTTAAAGTTACACTGGGTGTACACCATGTTTGAGAAAAAATGAACAAAGATTGCTAACAAAGAATTTTTCGAAGATTAGAAATTTTAACTTAATTTAGATAAACAAAAAGCGATATATATAAATTTTTTACCTAAAATAAAAACAGGAAATAATTATTCTTTGTCTATTTTATTTCGAAAGATAAAATCTTACAAAAAAGCGATGATGGAGATAGCTGTAGATCAATACCGATCTCAAATCCATTTTTTTTAAATTAATTAGATTTACAAAATCATAAAATAGTAATATTATTTACAAAAATACCAGTTGATTTTCACATAATTAAATATTTTTTGATTATATAATATCCATAACAAATATCTAAATCTTTTCTCATTTTAACTTATTCACCTAAGGTGTTCATTTAATTCATAAGATCATCTTATTTGTCTAAGATCGTATTATATTTAACCTTTGGGGTATATAATTAAAACCAGTTTTAAAAGCAGTATAATGGGTAAAAAATGTAAAAAAAAAAAAAACAGCATTTTGTGAATTGGCTGAAAAATGAAAAACAATAATAAAAAGACATTAAGATTAAATGGTAATGTACTAATCTTATATCTAATAAAATGCAATTTTATTTTGTGCGTCAATGATCACTTGTTGAAATTTAATATCGTAAGAAAAAATAAAATTATTTGTGTTTAAAACTGATCATGCACAAAAATATTTTCTGCAAAAATATTTTTTTGAAATATTCATCCACAAAATATTAACAAAAATATATATTTCAATCAAATATGAAGTTTTCGGTTAATGCTTAATTTAAATAAAAGGTAGCTTCTTTTATGAGTGAGGATTACATAGAAGTAATTGCAAGCAGTATAATCTATTAGTCGAATTTTATAGCAGCAGTTATTAATCATTTAAATAGTTGTAGTTAATACCTTGTTTTCATTACATTACTGTCTTTTACTAGTCAAAAGAAGATTTCAGATCACCGGAGTTTACTGATTTGTCTTTGTATACAGTTACATTAATCATAGGTACGTGTATACAAGATTATGGAAATTATTAAGTGATTAATCTTTTTATTTAAAAAAAAAAATAATATACATTCTTTATTATTTTTCTGTTTATTGTTTTTATTACTACAACCTTTACAATTACAAATGCAGTTGCTATAGTATCGATTTTACTTTGCTGAATAAACGTATAGAGAGAGTTTAGTTTAAAAAGACTTTAAATTAACGAAGCGTGTATTCGTCTCTGCATTGCGGTCTTTTCCGACTCTTATACCATTTGATGTGCAGTCTAGTGACAATATATTCAGCTGTATTCACTTGACGACACATTAACATGCGAGAACTGAAAACAATCATGCATAAATTACTCATATATATTATTGTTCTTTGGATTTTTCAATATTTATGAGTTTCCTTTGTTACTATCACACATATCTGTTTTATTTTAACTTTAAAAAGTTTATAATTATTAGTTTCTTGAACGGCGAATTATTTCAGTTAAATTTAGTTTTTTAAATAAATTAATGAAAAACAAGCACTGGAATTTGCATTAAAGACTTCTGTAGAGCGATGGTTTTTTTTATAAAGTAAAATAAAAAGTGCGAACGAAAAATAGAAAACTTGCCCAAAAAATTAAAAATAATAAATTCAACGTGTGTTTAACAAAATTTGTATTATGTATATTAAAAGACATTAGAAATCCGGTTTTTCTTGACAGTCACTTCATTCATTAGGATTACTGTTCTTTCGATCAGGAAACTGAGTCTTCAAATTGCTTTACCGATAGCCGCCAACGTTTTCATCATCAGATCACCCAAATTATAATTTGGTTCTATGTATCTACAGGAGAGACGTTGCAGGTCCGATCTATAACTCTACAGAGTCCAGATGTAAAAATAATTTTATTTCCGTCAATGATTAGTGAAAAGATAAGTTGCAAATAAATAAAAAAATCTAGTATTCTGAAACCGCAGTAAGACATAGACAGCATAACTGAGAAGATAATTCAAGGCCTTCTCAACCACATTGAATGCACATCCTTCCCACAAGCCCTGGGGAAATCATAACATTTTTACCATGGATGGAAGTGTCACTTGTCAAGACTTTCCGCTGGTAAAGTAAAATATATGCTACAGCAAAAATTGATTTTCTTCTTGAAATTAAAGATACACATGAATATATTTTCGTTTATTTCTAAAGGAAAATATGCTTGTCCACTAACAAAACTGTTAAGGGTTTGAAAACATACTACTTAGCCAGATTCCACTGGAGAATGAAAAAATCGTTAAATGTATAATTTTTATTTGAAAATGATTTGAAACATCGGAGATTATAAATATACAGTATATTTTTTAAAAATAATCTTCTTTCAATACAATTTTGATTGAAAATTATACAACATTACATAATAAAATTATAGATTGGCCAATTTCTTTTTCCCCTGCTCTTGTCTACGCAAATGGGATTTCTAAAACTTATAATTTACTACAAAAATTATAGTTCATTTTTTTTTTGCAGACAATATTTCTAATTTATATAAAATACCTAAAATCGCCTGTTCATCCATGCATTGGCAGAATACACTCTACCGCCATCTACTTATGCTTGGTTAAAATATTAATTGCATTCATTCTTATGCTTTAATATTTTTACTAAAATAATTTAAATCATAGAGCAAATGATGGACTCCCCGAAAAATAATAAATTCTTAGCTAGTTGAATATATGTAGTAACAAAAAACTCGGTTATTTTTGATAAATAATCTCCAAAATTATAGAACATATGCCTCTTCAGTGAACTTAAAATAAAAATAAAATGACCAGTAAAATACACTGTATTTTAATGTATTATCTATATCCTGAACAAATGTTTTTTTTCTTTATTATTAAACAAAACGTGTTAAAATAAATCTAAATAGTTAATGTATATTTGAATTTGTTTGTTATTTATGTACTCTTGTGATTTGCATTATTGTATTGAATTACACACTATAGAGAATAAGGTTCCGTAATTAGGAAACCAGAATATATAATATTCTGGTTTTTGAAGTATATCATAATTAAAATTTGTCTGTTTTACCATTAAGACTCTACATTTTAAATAAAATTAAATCATTTTGAATAGGCTCTTCAGGTTAACCAACCTAACCTATAATTGTTCTCTTTAGGAGTTATTATGGATCAGCTGTCAGATGATTGTCTTTTTATACTAAAAACAACGATGTGTTATTAAATTCGAGTACGAATGTTCAAACAAACAAAAACGAGAACCTTTGATATGTTTCAACAGGAATTTCAGAAAATCTTTGCGGCGCAAGCTTATAAGTAAACATTGTGGGTAATATCAGTTACCTTCTCAGCCAATGCTAAATGAAAGGTACTTGTTAATACTACAAAGTCGAGTAATGTAACGTTTGCAATGAGGAAGGGAGTCTGTCCATGAGTCTGCCTAGATGGAGTTTACATTCCTCATTCCGACAATGTACGATACCTAGACTTCATTTGGACTACTGCCTAGCGTGGAAAAATCACTAGAAAAAAAGAAAGCATTTAAATATCATGCTTAGACGGTAGAACTGGTTACTAGGAAGGAGGTCCTTGTTGTCATTAAGTTACAAAGTGATGTACAAGACGTTTTAAAGTTAATGTGGGCCTACGGGATAAAAATTTGGGATACGGCAAGCAACAGTAATATTGAAATCGTCCAAACGTTTCAGAAAAAAATCCTGAGAAATGTATCGGAGGCGGCATGGTTTGTGAGAACAAGGAGATCCACGATTATCTACGAATGCCATCTATCCATGAAGAAATTCACCGCTTAAGTTCAAAGTATATACTTAAGGTTAACACGCATGAAATCCATCTGGTTGCTAACCTGTTTTATAAGGGTATGGATGTCAGAAAGCTGAAAAGGTTGCATGTACTGGATCTTGAAACTTGTGACCTTTCAATTTGAGATCTTGTGCGGTGAATATTATACTTTCTTTGTTTTAATAACTATTTAACTTTTGGGTAGACCATTCATCATTTTTTCTCTGTATTATTCCTTATTGATTTATGGCGCTTTGTTTCAAAATTTGTGAGGATGTTAATTCTATTTTATTGGTTGAATTTTTAATTAATTTTATTATTCTTTGTTCACACTTTTACTTTATTGTCTTGCGAGGTATCACTGGATACCTCCACTCTCTCTATCACGTCATTGTTGGTTTATACGACTTACTTATATTTTCGTTATTTGGGAAACTGGTTGTAAATAAAACAAGAAATAAATAAAAATTAAAAAAAAATATAAAAGAATTTATTTCAGTAAACTGACACTGGCCATTTTACAATGAAACCTTTAATAAGCATAATAATTGTCGTTTAACTACTAAACTAACGGCACATTTAAAGCATTAGCGATAGGGCTATTTATTAACCAAAAGTATAACATGTTTTTAAAAGTGTTTGCCATTAATTAAGGTAAAAAATGTAAAACAAGATCCTTAATAATTTTCTTCCCAGTGTAAAAAGATTAAGTTTTCTTACTATTTCTTGCCAACAGGTAGAACTTTCAAATGAATGAAAATATACCTTATGATATTTGCTAAATGAATGATTGATTATATACAAAATCATTCAAAGACAACAAAACTGAGATACATTAATTCCTATTTTAAATTATAAATATTTTTTCGAGAATGCTTTAAGTTTTAAGTTAATATTATTAACATAGTACTAACTTAATTAATAACTAACATAACATTAAAATAATAACTTCAAAGTTCTTCACCATTGACATATATATGGAAGTATTTATAAAATTTCATTAAAAAAAGAAAGAATAATAATAGTAAAGCTAAAATAGATCAAATAGTCCTTTTTTGTTGTATTTCACTGTTCCTTTTTTAACCCACGTACAAGGATTAAAAAATATCATGAAATCTTTTAAATTGCCCACGAATTTACCTCTTCAGATATAACTGCGTAACTATTTTATAGCTGTATTTATTTTATACACTTTAAATATATTCCTTCTTATTTTTTCACACGGTAAATATAAATACCAATTAATGAAAAAAATACAGTTTTAGACCAGAATATTAAAATAAAAGTAAAAAAAAAAATCTTTATTTTGTTATGAAAGAGCGGAGTTCAACAGCTATGATCATTACCCCGATGGAAACTAGCAGTGTATAAAAGATGCCATCCCTGACCGGGATTCAAACTCGGAACTTCTGCACAAAATGCCGAGAAGCTTATAATGCTTCTCGGCATTTTGAGAAGTCACAGACGTCAGTTACAGAGGTCGGCGGAAATAATTTTAAATCAAGATAAAATTCCTAAAGGAAATGAAATTATGTAAACAGTGTTCGAAAACATAACAATCCTTCCATGATATGCAAAAGTTTAGATAATAGGAAAATTTAAATAATAGGAAATATGAGAGTAAATGTACCCACGATACAAATACATGCAAATGGGTCAAATATATGTTTACCTGTAAGTATAAGCAATACATCAACATAGCCAAATTATCTAAAATTTTATGAAATACTTCATATAAAACAGAAGAATTAATGTAAAATTTTTATAATCTTTTTTTTAACTTTTTAAGTTTGGATTAAAGTTGAGAGGATGTCCTTAGGTATATATATATAATGCAAAAAGTGCTAAATAGAAGTAACTTTCATAAGTTTTATGCAGTCTTACAGCTACCTTGAAAATAAAAATGGTACAGTTTTCTTTTATATTTTCATAAAAAATTTTCTTTACAACGTAATAAAAATTTCTCCAGTTAGTAAAGTTGGATATATCCAAGAATATATACAAAATCCTGAAACTGGAAGACTTTGAAATGTTACCAGATTCTAACAGCACAATGATTCCTTCTTCTTCTAAGATGGAATAGACCAATTAGAAAGGGATTAGAGTGCAGCCATTTCATTTCCGTGCGCCTTAGACATCCCGTAATCCCTTGCTCCAGACAATACGCGGTTCTCCCTTCATGTGCACCCTTACCTAACTCCTTCATTCCTTACTCGTTCTACCATCCTTGAAAATACGCCCTTCAACTGTCTGTTCGCTCTCAAAACACTCTACCCTTTCGTTCACAATACTTTATTCTTATATACCCTTATGTATTGTTGTTGATCTCTTCCTGTATCACGATACTGTTCTTGTATACACTACATACGCCTTGTTATTTTGACACTGATTTATCAAATATTCTATTTTATTCATACTTTAATTAAAAATAAAACTGATAGTGATATCTAATACTGTTGCTCTCAAAAATGAAATACAAAGCATGTTTATTTTAATACGGTGTAATTAATTTAATCTACCTGCACTTACTAATTTTAATTCACGTGACGTACTTATCTGAATTTTATGTATAAACCAATATTTATAATTGGTTATCAATATTGTAATATTGTAATATTGGTTAAGCTAATCAGTTTTGTAATTTAAGTGATTTCTTGTTACAAAGAACTACGTTGGACAAGTTAAAATAGTAATTATCTTTAATATGAATCATAAAAATGCATGGTTCTATTAGTACCAGCGGTGGCTTAAAACTAAGAACCGATTTAAAGTGATTTTTTTCTAACACTCCAGCTTTAGATTTTTTACGAAACGTCCAGGATTGGGTAAGCATAAAGATAAAAACGAGAATTTGTCATATTTTCATATCAACTAAATTTACCTCATTTGTTAGTTGTACGAATTTGCACATAAAAGGAAAAAAATCAAGATTTCCAATTTTACAAAACTAATTCAAATTAAATTTAAAGTAGCTTAAGCAATTAAACTCTTAGTTACATTTGCTACGTTTTCACTCTAAAATACAAACAATTATCCTCCTCTGATATAAATAAAAAATGTAATATGGCTTCATTTACTTAAAATTGATTTTACAAACAAATGTTACAAAATAAAACCATTAAACTTCATGTTTTTAATTGAAGCGTACTCGAATTTGTAAAATTAAAATGAATTTTTTTTAACTTTTAGTCGATCAAAATAAAACTGAAATAATTTTCCTTGGATCGTTTCTTTTATTTTTTATTTATGAAGTAAGTACAAGATTAATACAACAACAATCGTCGTAATCTCTTTGTTTTTGGATGAAAACAATTTTTTAATTAGTGAAAATTGCAACCATGCCATGATTCAAGCCCGAATCCTTAAGGACGATTGATATAATGCTACCACTTTGCTACGGAGGAGAATGATATTTCCTACGTCACGTATAGTATTCAAAATATAGGGAACAGAGATATTCCACCGTTTTTGAAAAAAATAAAAAATAAATAAAATATATATATATATATATTTTACTAGCTAAAGTTGGATTTTTACCAAAACATGTCATGTAATAAAACGAAGTCAAATAGAATATTAAACAATGTTTAGTGAAACATTTTTGCGATTTCAAACGGGGCTTTCTTCCATGGAAACTTATTATTTTTTGTTTTTGTCTTCGCAGGAACTTTTTGTTTTTTGTTTTTTGTGGTTTAATCTCTATAAAACTATTTTATTGGAAGAATTCAAAAAGAACGTACTAAATTTGAATCAGTTTTTGTAAGAATATATTTTGAAATGCTGATTAAGAATCACGTTCTAGGTAAATAGATAAACAAATAGAAAAAGAGACAATTAGGATTGAATATTCCGTTTGTATGTCATTTAGGTGCTCTAAGCATCAAATGGCACACAAACATTAAAAATGTATCGCAAACATGGTGTATAGTAGTCACACACCACGGATTTAAACGTTTTAAGTTAAGTTCCAAAATTCCATTTTTCTTCATTAAACAGTTGAAATGTTATTTATGAGGTGCAATACTTTGTTAGCAGCCAATTTATAAAATAAAATCACAAAGAAGAGTAACACCGAAAGAAAACACAAAGAAGTACAGATTGAAATGGAACCATCTTTTTTTTTTTAATGAAGTCGGTTAATTAAAGGAAAAATTGAAAATAATGTAATTATTATACATTATATAACGATGTATTATTATTATTTTCTTTGTTGCTGAAATGAAAATATCTATTTAAAAGTTAAAATTCTTTAAAAAATCAGATAGTTTTGCCATTAATAAAGAAATTATTTGTGTTACGCAGTGAGAACGTTGAAAGAACATTATCACAAATCTCTCCTTAAAATAAATATCACAAAGAATGAGTATTTCGCCGTAGAAAATAATGAAATTGAGAATCTGCCTGCTGAGTACTGTGAGAACAAAATGTTGGTAGCCAGGACAAAGTATTTTGGGGTTTGATTTATTAGGGATGGAAGTAATTTGTATAAGATAATTTCGAAAGTGAATGTTTCACTTTAATTAACTTAAAACCACATAAGTGTAGTCCCAACAGCTGTGATCAGTGTGCTTGAAAATAGGAACACAAGTAAAGAGATGAAAAAACATTATTATACTGCAGATACTGAAAGTTTAGTTTTGAACGTGGGAGAAATTTGGGATCTTATTTTAAGGTTTAAAACTAAATTGCTCGCAGCTGAATTATTTTTCATGGGAATTAATTTCAAAAAGATATGGCTGGAGTAAGTGAGAGATAACACTACAAGAGAAAATATGGGTATATTGGATGGGTATATAAATATGATATATTGGATGAATTGCAGATAAACGGTTTGGGCATGTCAGTAGAATCACACAAAATCGAACTTCTAGAGAATATTGGAATTTTTTTCAAGTTGTAAACGATAGAGAGGATGACTAAGATGCAAGCAACAAAATAAGGTTGAATAGGCTATGTCTGCAAGAAACGTGGAGATGATTGAGTATTGCAAGTAGACTTAGAGTTTAGGAGTGGAGAAAATATCCCAGCTGTAGATAATACCATGTAAAGTAAATAAAATATATTTTATTTTTTCTGATTATTTTTTATTAATATTTTAATTGTACATAGATTAATTCCCAAAAAAAAATATTAATCAAAAAATATTGAAATTTATATATTTTAAACAAAGCTACATTTTTTTGCTTCTTAGGGTTCCGAAGTTTATTCGTCAAAAATTTTAGGATAAGCTGTTACTAAAGGGTAGTTAAATATTTAATAAGGTGGAAATATTTTATCATGTAAAATGTAAGTAATTTTTTTTTTTAGTTTTGTTTCTCATCTCCATTACGCAAACGAATGATTTATATTCATTCCATATTTACTAGTACAAATATATACTTATATATATATATATATATATATATACAAACACGCGAGTGCGCGCCCATCCAAATAAGACATACATATATATATATATATATATATATATATATACACATACACACATGTAAAATACACATAAATGATCTTCTCAAACGCTTGCGTAGCCACACAAATGTAGAACGTATAGTTGGAAATTGATTTCCAATGAAGAGTACTGTAAAAAACGTTTACTTCAGCAACGCTTGCAATTACGCTTACTCAGTAGTATCGACTAAAAGAGTAGGTTAGATTAAGGATAAAATATATATATAGCCCTATATTTGGTTTAAGACTGATATAGGTTACGTATAGAATGTACGGATCAGTTTCTCATTACTGTACTACAGGAAAGTATAGAAAGAGAGGGTAAGGAAACGTAAAGTAAGCGACCTACACAGGAACGCTTCAGGTTCAATCCTAGTAATGAATGGCGAAGCATTTACCAACCATTCTCCGAAACTATGTTTGAGTGTATTTCGAAAGTGTATTCGAATTTTCTGATAATCTATTTTAGCTTTAACTGTATCTATTCATTTTATTGAAATTATTTTAAAAGAAAAAGCATTAGAGCCAATAAAATAAATATTTTATGCTTCTGAATTGAATACAATGTAAAAAGCACTTTACGTTTTTAGGATTTATTTTCCGCGTATGTGTTTTTAATATAATTTTTATTTAAGTGTTTAATTATTAGGTACGAGAATAAGGGTGTTTTAAAATAATGGAATCACAATTTGCTTTTAATCTTTAGCTGCAACTTAATATTCTACTTAAAAATACTTAACTATGATTAAAATACAGCAATCACAATGAAACCAGACATCAAATAACGTAAAATTACAGTATAATAATAATGATAGTTTTAAAATATACAAATATTAAAAATTTAATTTAGCAATTTTAATTAGAGTTAGAAAAAACTGTAATACATAAACTGAATGGTGGTGTCATATAATTTTATATAAGTACATACATAATTAGCGTGCACGAAATTCCTGAATTTGATAATTAACTAATCGGTTTTGTATTGTTTAAGATGAATGATAAACTAAACATGAAATTAATCACATAAATGAAATGTTTAAACATTACTAATGAAAAAAAAAATTGTAGAATATGAATTTGTGTGACATGTGCGCTGCACTTTGTGTATATGTTTTAGGTACAATTTCTACCAAAATTACAATTATCTTGAATAATTTCTGAATATTTTTTTTGTTTTTAAATGTTTTGTTTTCAATAGAAGTTAGTTATGATATCAATATTCAGCCCTTTCCATTAAAATTTTAGCCGTATATTGAAGTAGAAGCAAAAAAATTTAATATCTGTTGTGAAAAATTGATATTTCTTAAAATATTTTGATGGATGCTTACGATTTATAAATATATTTACTTAAATTTACTTTAAACAACATAATATGACGTAACAAAAGTGACTTCACTAAAAGTATAAATAAAAAAATATTAAACTAGAACTAATATTATAAAAGATAAGTTAAATTTTGAAATTAAAATTTTTTAAGAGAAATAAATTTGTATATCAATAATCATATAAATATTACAAAATGTGGATAGTGCAATATTTCATACAATAATAAACACCAAGCCCTGAGGTAGATATTCCCCACGTCCGGAACACAACATCTTCGTTCCACGTCCAGGGCGGCAACAGCTGTACTCAAGTACATTACATACAGCTGGCTAACGGGGTTCCGAGTGTTGTTTCTCGGATATGCTTTTTTCGGCCGATTTAGATCTATAGGCCGAATCACAGGACTGGACTTTGCGGCCACCTGCAGATACGAAATTCTTGACGATTACGGAAATGGATTTATACCGCCTTTAGAGCTGGCGATGTGGCGGCCACAGTCAAAGTTATTTGCAGGTGTAACGGAGACCTTTCGTCGTCCACATGCCCCCCGCGATGGCAAGCATGTAGTTAAGGTGCCCATGTTCGGAGCATGGGAGCCCTGAAAGCTTCGGTGTATAGGGGCCTGGAGTCAGTGCAGAGACTGCGCATCCGCTCTCTGCCAGGACATATGCCGGTTCCACCGGAGTACCGGAACGGACCTCCAGGGATGGTAGCCCTGGAGTGGGGGTGCACCCCGGCGGCTAGCCTTACTACAGAAGGGATTATTTGTTCACGGAAACTGAACAATTAAACGTGGCAGAGGGTTCACGCAAACACCCTCGTTTAGAACCGGCCTTTTCGCCTGAGGCGAAACGCCGAAAGAGTGCAGAAAACAGAAGGATTGAGATTGAGGCTAGAAAAAGCTTACAGAAAGCTTTTTTCAAGAGCAGCATTCCAAAACCTAAGTATTTGGTTATCACGAAGGAAGAAGGTAATTTCTCGAAGGTGAGTCCTTTCCTCATCGCTCGAGAAATAAACAAATGTGCTGGAGGCCCTGTTAAAGAAATAAGAAAAACTTTCACGGGACTTCATGTAGAGACTGTTAATAATATACAGTCTCAGAAGATTCTAGGACTGAAGAAAATTGGAGAACTAGCTGTACGTGTTGATCCCCACGGCACGCTCAACACCTCAAGGGGTTTGTGGTCTGTCGGGATCTTTTAAATTGTTCGGAGCAAGAGATTGTAGAGGAACTGGCAGCACAAGGAGTAATAGAGTGCCGTCGATAGAACATGAGAAGGAACGGTGAGGTCTTACCCTCAGCTTCTCATGTCCTCATTTTCAACCGGTCTACTTTGCCGGAAAAGATAAGAGCAGGGATTCACCGTTTGGATGTGCGGGCATTTGTCCCACAGCCAATGAGGTGCTTCAAGTGCCAACGCTTTGGCCACACCGCTCTTAGATGCGAAAGACCGCAAATATGCGTGTGCGGTGAAGAGGTGCATGAGGGAGAGCCGTGTAAAGAGCCTCCTACATGTATCAATTGCAAAGGAGCGCATTCTTGTAGATCAAGGAATTGTCCTGTCTACAAAGATGAAGTAGCTGTGCAGGAAGTAAAAACCCTGCAAAAAGTCAGCTACTTCGATGCAAAGAAGATAGTTAACGCCCGTAAGCCTAAAGCAACAACAACTTCACTCAGGCTGCGGCTGCCGCTCCTGTCCCTGCTGCAGTTGCTGTCGATGAGGGTCAACTCATCAGTAAACTTGCTCCGACCTTGGCTAATATGATTGAAAAAAGTATAGACAATAAAATGAAACCTTTCAATAGTAAAGATCCTATAAAGCCAAAGATATTAGTACAGCCTCCTCCCGAAGATAAAACACCGAAAGCTGCTCCTGTTCTGAACAAAACGGACGCCAAAGCAGAATGCCTACTCAGTCCGACTCAGTGAGATTCTTAATGACAAGGAAAAAGTGATATCTACAGAGACTGTTATGGAGGCTCCCAAGCCTCCTGTAAACTGAAGTTTTAAGGAATGACATTTAAAAAAAAATTAATCTCAACACAATAGTTTGAATTAAATGTTTAAAATGAAAAATAATTCTATCCTTTTTTTTATTGAAAAAACAATCGATACACAACAATTACAAGCCTTGTAATAATTTTGATGTTGTTTTTTTCCAATCTCTCTTAAAATTCTTACCTGAAGAAAAAAGTTTGTTAACACACTTCTCAAATAAAATCATCCAAAATATTTATGTAACGTTTCAATTAATTCGATGGTACAATCATTTTTTTTTTAAAGTGAATACAAACAAAATGATGGATACTCTTTCTCTGGCTGATACAAATCTATACTCTTGTAAGATTATTATTGGGCCATAAAAAGGGGCAAATTAATAAAACGAACACAATCACTTTCAAAAATATATTACAACTGTCTGATTTTTAAATTACTTTTATGCATTATCAGTAGGGGCTTATTTTCTAAAAAGTAGGAATACACTATATAATAGTACATTAACACTAAAATGACCCACTGAAGCAAAGTTTTTATCTAGGCCAAGAGAACACAATTTCTGTATATATTGAATTAGAGAGTACTACTTTTAAAAAGAGTGGTGCAGTTACCTTAAGTGCAAGTATATGATTATATTATCTCTTATGATTATTATATTCCATTGAGTAAGAAAATTATTTCAAAAAATAAAAACGGTTAACATGCTATTTTTACTCGACTACGTACAAAGAAGTGGTAATGTTTTTAACAGTTATATATGTTTGTTCCTTTCTATATCTTCACAGATTCAACCAATTACAAACAACTTTTACGGGAAGTAATAGTTCTTTGGTCTAGAAGTAACGTAGGTTATTTAAAATTGTCTTAACCAAAAAGGAGGAACCGCTACTGTCGGGGACCAAATTAAATATTTAGAGTGTTTCAAACTTTAACGAAGATAAAACGTTAAAAAAACACCTTTTCCCTCATAACATTTTTTTTCGAAAAATTCTTCATTCTCGAAATAGAAGCGAAAAATATACTCAGTAAAAAAATCAGGAATGCATTGCGGCTAGCGCTTGCTTGCGCTCTGTATTTTTCCTGACTGCGTTGTATTGAATCGCTGTTAACATTCAAATTTCTACTGTAGCACAACCTTTTTAAAAAAACTAAAAAAATATACCAGTATCGTATCTAGATGATTAGTATATTGAATGGTAAAATTATGGAAACAACAAAAAAGGGCTAATAAAATAATTATTAAAAAATAAAAATCCCGACAACCAATTGTAGACATCTACCTAAAATAATTATCAAAACCAAACAAAAAATAGTTAAACAAGTTTTCTTTATTTTCTTACAGTCAAAATTTTTCAGGATACAGTTATGATACAGGATACAGTACAAGTTTTCTTTCTTTTCTTACAGCAATTTTTCAGGATGCAGTAAGTTAGACTGTGATCTGAAATATAATATTACTTCTACATTTTATGATATGAGATTACATATCGATACTTCTATACGAGATGGCTAATGGCCTTCACAACAGGCATCTGAAGACTAAATAAAATGTAGAAGTAAAATTAATTTTCACATCGCTGACTAATCCTGAAAAACTGCCTGTAAGAAAAGAAGGAAAAACTTGTTTGACTATTTTATGTTTGTTTTTCACAGTTATTTTAGGCAGATGAGTACAATTAGTAGTCGGGTGTTTTTAATAATTATTTTGTTCAAATAACATAATAAGTTGTAATTTTTTTATTACTTTAAAATAAATAAATTATTATATGTTATACACACACATGGACCACATACACACACACATATATACATATACTGAAGGTCTGTCTTAGATAATCCTAGTCAAAGGCTAGTTAAGATAAAACTGATGATACAGTCAAATTATAGTGTTTTTAAACTAATATTCAGTCTTCAACCTGGTTTCTTTAAAATTATTCATCATAAGAGTGTTTCAGTATAGAAAAATCTTGTGTGCCTTTTTTCGTTTTATTTGTAATAATCTTATGACAAGTTTTTCCTGTTTAATTATTTGTATTAGTTTCCGTGAGAGTGTAATAAACACTTGCTGTTCTTTATACATTAATGTAATAAAAATATTAAAAAAATTATTTTCAAATTTTTTA
This sequence comes from Lycorma delicatula, assembly GCF_047948215.1. Taxonomy (NCBI): domain Eukaryota; kingdom Metazoa; phylum Arthropoda; class Insecta; order Hemiptera; family Fulgoridae; genus Lycorma; species Lycorma delicatula. The sequence continues at coordinate 73,546,720 of NC_134459.1, read as the reverse complement.
CTTTAATTAAACTTTTTTATTTTGATTATAAAATTTTTTAAGTGAGTTTTATATATTTGATAAAAGGCACTGGCAGGCCAAATTTCACCTTGTAAACACATTTAGCTTTTATTTCTTTTGCAAGCATAAAATGAAAGACAGGATATTCAAATAGTTCCCTAGGCCATAGAATGTCAACCAGGGTTGAAGGGGTTACAAATAAAGGAAAGGTGTGGATAGTGAGACGGAAATTATCTATCCCTAACAAAAACAAGACAAACGAACCATTTAAAGAGCGTTTCATAAAGTAGTACATATCCGTCTAGCTCCCAATTCCTCAGGAGATCTTTATTCAAACTCCAAATGGTATATTATGGAATAATGACTTTGTAATTGATGGCTAAAATATATTCTGCAACAAATATTTCTATTAGTTAGTTAAGGCCACCTGAGAACTGGTTCAGGCTCGCTCCCTTAAGGATAACTCTCCCTCATTCCCTCCTTGTTTCTCTTTATATGTGTATACATATGCATACATACACACACACACACACACACACACACGCGCGCGCGCGCGCGCGCACACACAAACACACTCACAATATTGTCTGACAACATATAACACTCATAAATAATAAACTATTTAAATGATATAAAATGTATCCTTAGGAAACTATATTTTTTTATTACATAATATTAATGGATATTTGTATATGGGGAATATATTGTGCATTTTCATATTGCAATATTTATTCATAAAATACTCAATGAATTTATTATTTTAGGTTTTAACTTTATTTTTGTAATGTATAACCCCACGTGTGCTTGATTCATATGTATCTCCATTTTATACAATACATATTTCATATTAAAGCTAACCCCTACGCATTTGTTTTATTTCTAAAATGTTATTAATTTTATTTTTACTGAACTGATATTTAATTCACTTGTTAAAGCATGGTGTGTATAAATATATATATATATATATATATATATATTTATATATATATATATATGAGTGTGTGTGTTTAAATATCGTATATATATATGTGCGTGTGTGTGAGGGAGAGAGAGATAGAGTGAGAGAGAAAAAGTTAAGTACTTAATTTTTAATATTAATTGCCTAAAACAAAATGGTTTTTGAATTCTTAAGCAATCATCCAAGGAAGTCTATAAGACTAAAAAAAATATCAGCAGGTCCTGCCTCCCCAACTGCTCAAGGCAAGCGATTAAATCAGCACATGCTACATCTATCTGAAAAGTACAAATCCCTGCCCTAACCTTTTGGTCTAAGATTACATCACTATTTCCAATTACTAGATTTGTCTGTTCTGAGATTACTTGAAAAAGAAATGAGATGCAACGCTCCATGGTTACGTTCACCACTGGAGATTGAATATTTGTTGACTGAAAAACGCAAACGAAGTCTAAATTTCCATGCCGCTAGGGACCAATTTAACGAGATAACCCAGAGGTCCAAAGGTTACACACGTATCTATTCTGATGGTTCTCTCTCTACCGAAGTATGTGGCTGTTCATATTCCCTGACAACGCGATACTATATAAACTCAATGCCTACTTGTCTGTTTTTTTTTTGCAAAGCCTACGCAATATGCTCTCTCTTAAACCTTATTGAGGCTTACAATAATTTCTGATAACTGACTCTAGGAGTTTGCTTGACAGCTTAAACTACATATGATCTGAGCCAATGATTAGGATTATCTACGGTACCCTCTCAAGAGTAAACAAGAAAGTAGTATTCGTTTAGGCCATTGTGGCATCTACATGAACGAACCTATTGATGAGGCTGGCAAGAGAACCACGTCAAATAACCTCCGATTAGATTTGATGTGTGAACCACCGGGTTGGTCTAGTGGTGAACGCGTCTTCCCAAATCAGCTGATTTGGAAGTCGAGAGTTCCAGCGTTCAAGTCCTAGTAAAGCCAGCTATTTTTACATGGACTTGAATACTAGATCGTGGATACCGGTGTTCTTTGGTGGTTGGGTTTCAATTAACCACACATCTCAGGTATGGTCGAACTGAGAATGTACAAGACTACACTTCATTCACACTCATACATATCATTCTCATTCATCCTCTGAAGTATTATCTAAACGGTAGTTACCGGAGGCTAAACAGGAAAAAGAAAGATTTGATGTGTGAGTGAATTTACAAAGAAAACACGTATCAAACAACATGCTGCATTGAATAAGTTCTGGCTGTTAAGTCTACCCGCAACCCTGTATGGAATATAGGAAAATGTCTTCAAGAAATCTTTCAGCTCCAACAACAGACGAGACCAAGTAATTTTGATGCGGTTCAGGACTGGAACATTAAACCTACTCGTTCCCAACTTTTCGGCTCTCCTCGGTCTAACTGTGAGGTGTGCAATATACAATGGTCCACAAACCGATTTGTTCATAAGTTGCCCAATATTCGAGAGTAATCGACGTCAGTTAAACCTTGGTTGAAATATGAAAAAATTGCTCAATCGAAAGAGCGACATAGAGAGAATGGTACAATTTCTTTGTTTTAATGAGATGAACTCGATTCAGCGGTTGGGCATACGAGGAACGCTTGTGAAGTGGTCTATATATTCTAATGACCACATTCCCGTTTCGATGTTTATTGTTTGGTGTGTGTGTATATATATATATATGTGTGTGTGTGTGTGTGTGTGATAGGATTTATTATACATATTTTTTATACAATTTTGAATAAAATATTATTTTATACTTAATATTAAATATGCAATTTTTTTTTTAACATCTTTCACAAATTATAACATTAGAAATAACTGAATAATAATTTCATCAAGAATGACATTAAACACAAATAATATTTTAAACGCCCTGAGGTAGGTAATCCCCACGTCCGGAACACAACATCTACGTTCCACGTCCAGGGCGGCAAAAGCTGTACTTATGTACAAAGGGTTCCGAGTAAATTCCTAGGTTATGCTTTTTTACGTTTGACCTGTTTCCAACTTCAGGTCACTAAACGAACTGGATTTTTCGGCTACCTGCAGGAAATGGAATAATAAACGATTTTGGAAATGGAATCATACCACTTTTAGAGCTGGCGATGTGGCGGCCAGAGTCAATGTTATTGCAGGTGTAACGGAGACCCTTCCGTTGTCCACATGCCCCCTGCGATGGCAAGCATGTAGCAATGGTGCCCATGTATGTCGGTGCATGGGAGCTCTGAAAGCTTCGGTGAGAAGGAGCCTGGAGTCAGTGCAGAGACTGCGCATCCGCTCTCTTCCAGGACATATGCCGGTTCCACCGGAGTACCGGATCGGACCTCCAAGGTTAGTAGCCCTGGAATGGTGGTGAACCCCGGCGGCTAGCCTTGCTACAGAAGGGATAAATGTTCAGGAATATTGAACAAACTAACGTGGCAGAAGGTGCACGTAAACACCCTCGTTTAGAAACCTCCGATTCACCACAAGCGAAGAGGAAAAAGAGCAAGGAGTCAGATAAAATTAAGAGAGATGCTGACAAAATCAGTAGGGAATTGAGAAAGTCGTTGTTTGAAAACATTGCTCCCAAACCAAGATTTTTAATTATTACAAAGGAGAATAAAAACTTTCAAAAAGTTAGTCCATTCTTAATCGCTAGAGAGATTACTAATTATGCTGGTGGTCCTGTCAAGGAAATTCGTAAACCTTTTAATGGATTGCATGTCGAAACCATCAACGACATGCAAAACCAGAAAGTTCAGGCGTTGAAGAAGATCGGTGAATTTGCGGTTTCTGTCCAACCGCATAGCACACTTAACTCATCCAGAGGAGTTGTTGTTTGTCGCGATCTTTTAATTGTACAGAAGAAGAAATTGTACAAGAAATGTCGAGTCAGGAAGTGACTCAGTGTCGCAGACTTACCATGCGAAGAAATGGTGAAGTTGTTCCTTCGGCCTCGCATGTTTTAACATTTAATAGGCCGAACCTTCCTGAAAAGGTACGAGCTGGCATCCATCGGCTTGATGTACGGGCATTTATTCCGCAGCCGATGAGATGTTTTTAGTGTCAACGATTCGGACACACAGCAGCTAGATGTGAAGCGCAGGAAATATGTATATGTGGAGAGAAAACACATGAGGGTGACCCATGTAAAGACCCTCCAATCTGCGTTAACTGTAAAGGGCACCACAACTTTCGATCTAGGAACTACCCAGTATACAAATTAGAAACAGCCATTCAGGAAGCAGTTGCATAACACGATGGCACCAAGTCTTGCGACAATGATTGAAAGAATCATTGATTCAAAGATTGAGTCGACTCATCAAAGAAAACAAAGTAAAGATGAGAAGGCTCATTCCCGAACTGGCGCCGTTGTCATGAGAGACGCACCAGCGCAGTTTAAAAACCCAGCCAAACCTGCGATTGTAAAGCTACCATCTGACGTAAAGTTAAAAATCTTGACTTATCTGATAAAGAGAAACCGATCACTCCGTCGTGTTGTCACAAGAAATTGTGACAAGAAAATCAGAGTCTACCGGAATGGAGGTGCAAGTTATTATTGAAAAAGCACCAGACGCAGATGATATAAAAACTGCAACAATGGAGCATCCAAAAGCTCAAAAAACAGCTTCAGCGAGAACATCTATTTCAGCTGGACCCAGCACTGCAGTAGAGATAGAATCCAGCTCATCAGCCGCCGAAAGTGCATCGCTTGCTAGTTTAGATTCCATAGCAACGATGCTAACAGCACAAATGAAGCTTTCATCACCTGATATAAGCCGGCGAACGTCATTGGCATCAGAAAGAGAAGACGATGCCATGTCCGAGGCCTCAGACACACTGTCATCGAAAGTTGAGGCCGTTCGCAGAATGGAAAAACGCAAGAAAGGATGGCCGAAAGGAAAGCCTAGGCGGTAATTTTTGGATTTGAAATTATAGAAGAATGTTAAATTTTGAACATTTTTTGATTCATGAGAATGTGAATTATTGAACCTTTTTTTTTCTTTTTTTTTTGAAGTGGGATGGGGCTAATGACCATAGTAGTCGATGCCCCTAAAAACCTCAAAAAAAAAAAATATATTTTTAACCAAAAAAAGAATTGTATATTCAGATATGAATATTGTATTGTTTAATCAGATACGAAAGAAACATATTTATTTCCCAGCCTGCTGGTTTGCTATTTAAAAGTACCAACTTTCTGTAAAAACATCTAGTTAGTTTGTTATTAAGCATTGGTTTACACTGGATTAACATAAACTGTTTATTCATACCTAATGTGGTTGTCAATTATAATTAAGAAGAATCGCTTAAATAATCATTATTGGTTATAATATGATGTTCTCCGAATGAAATTTAAGTCTAAGTTTTGGTTTATTTATTCTAATTTTGATTGAAGTAACAGTTTCACCTGTGTAATTTCATATTAAACATTTAATTATTAATAATATACTAAGATTGGTCCACCTGAAAATGGATAATATCAATTAATGGCACGTAATTTGGCTTACAGCCAAAAAGATAAAAACTAGCATGAAATATGTATTTAAGATTAACTGTGGAAGTTTCTTATCCATTACGTTCTATTTAAAGAGTTTTTTTTACCTTTAACTGGTTAACTTTACATCCCAATTTATATTTCAATTCAAAATTTAAAAAAAGTAACAAAAACTCGGGATTATACAATTACTACATTGTATGTGACACTTTATACTCGGCCAACAATGTTAGATGTAAATAAAAATTCTTACTTCAAATTATTACAACAATAATTCATTATAAAAGAAGAAAATTGTATAGGACTACAAAAGAACTTCTAATGCCGAACTGTTTTACAATACAAGAGAAATAAGGGTTCAATATTTTAATGGATGAGGGAAACAAAACTCGGTGTGGAGAAAGTAGTGGTTACAAAGAAGGGATAGAAACCATTTGAATATGCATGCGTACCCCTCACAACCATTCCCCGACCATCACAAACCATGCCTAGTTCCAACCCTTTAACTTCATTCAATGCTCTTCTTTAATTGACTCAAATATTTATATATCCTAAATAAAGAAAAAAGAATAATCTTATAATTTAAGTATGCTTAGCTTAAAATTAATTTATTTTTTATTCTCTAATATCTGGATAATTTATTCATTACTTATAAATAGAAAATTTATTGTTCATCTATAAATTTAAGAAAAAAATATAAATTACATAGGCAGTAATTATAAATACAGTAATACAGTAATTATAAATACAGTAATACAGTAATTTAAATTACATATTTAAATTTCTATACGTCATTTTTTTAAATGCGTTACTTTCATTGTTTACTATTTTTTCCGATTCCGCCAATTTGGACCACGCAAACATCATTTCTTCAGGTTTCTTTTTCTTTTCTTCCATTATTCTTTCCACGTTATTCGTTTTTCACTCTTCAACCCATTTCACTAAGGTGTGGTTCTTTTCCTTCCTCACCGTTTAAAACTCAACTTCGTGTATTTTTTGTCGGAATAGCATTCTGTCATTCATTTCCTGATCCTGGATCCTTAGGTTCTCTAATATTATTTTTAATATTAAATCTTTTCAAGTTCTGTTAATTATTAAATTAATTTTACGAAGTTTATACTGTACTTGTATTATTTATCATCGTTGTTTTCTAATTATTGTATATATAATTAGAATTATTATACTAATACTGTGGAAAGGATTATTATCAATGAAAGAATCTATGACTAAAAGTAAGTACTTTTTTCTACAAAGTACAATTTTTTTTTTAACTTATCAGCGTTCTTTAATTCCAGAAATTTCTTTATATTAAAAACAATAATTTTTTCCATAAAATTCCTTTTTTTTATTTTTGAACATACTGCTTTAAAATATACCGGATAAATTTTTTATTAGTAAAAATAAAAAAAAGTGTTAGATTCAAAATTGAACCTAAATTTTAATATTAGTTATTCATGATAAATAAAATTGTAGATAAAAATTAAAATAAATAAAATTTGGATAAAAGATTGCGGCTACTGGTGTCTAGGTTTCATTTACCATACGTCTCAGGAATGGTCGGCCTGAGTATGTTCAAGGCTATACGTTTACATACGGTACATTCATAAAGATCTTGATGACTCGCAAATGGCTTTAATTGTTGATGTTTCTATAAATAAAAATAAATAAATAAATAAAACTTTTTACAGCCAATTTTATCTAAATACGATCGGTTGTCAAATTATTTGATTTACTGAAATTTTAATTTCTAAGAAATTAATGATATGTTAAAACTTTATACTTTCGATTAGGTAATTGACAGTTCGTAAAGTTTCTTTAAAAATTTAGAGGGAGGTAATAAAATATTACTATCTGGAAATGATAAAGTTTGTTACATACTGGTGATAGGGTTTAAATTGCTTTCAGTTTTATAATGTTACAATTCTGTTGATTAGATTATACTCCGTCTTTAATCTTTATTCACCGATTCAGAAATAAAAATTAAATATAAGTATTACAGATTTCAGGTATAAAATGGTTAATTTAAATGACGTATTATTACAACTAATTATTTTGAAAAATTATTATAATTGCATCATGTATATGTGCGTGTTCTTTGACATTAAGAGAAAAACCGCAATAGTGTAATTTCTTTTACAGAATAATTAGTACAGCAATTTATAAAGAATGGATATACGTAGGTTGAATTATTCATATACAAGCTTTTTTTATACTATTTTTTGCAAGAATTTTATTTAAATAATGATTTGTCGTTGATTTAATATGATGTAATAATTGAAAAAAAAAACTTAATTATTTTTTACGCTAAAATGAGAATTGGAAAAAAGAAAATTATTAGTATTATTTTTATGAATTGAATATGAATATGAGACAACTTGTCTATTTTGGCCAGTTTATTTATACGTATTTAAGTATATGTATGTTCCTATGCCCCTGCAAGTATGGTCGAACATAAACATTGAACGCTTAACAGACCATTAGAGTAAATACAGTTGGATTTTTAATTAAGATTACGATGAGCCAAGTAAAAATATGAACGGTATTAATATTTAATACACTATTCATCCATTTTAATACATAAAGCGTCTTCATTAATGCAAGTCCTGAAATTCTCATTATTAGTGTTATAAATTTATTTTAACGTAATTATTTAATTATTACTTAAATTTTACTTAAGATACAACATAAATAACTTTAACTTTTATATATCATTAAAAAACCGTTTTGTAATAAAATGGAGAATTAAAATATATATATATATATATATAACGAAAGTTATGAAATTCTTATTACACATAATATTAGATACTGTAGGAAGGTTTTGACTCTTTTTATTCATAATTATTTCACTTCACAAAACTGAATATAATTATTATCATTACTGAAAACGGGAAAGTTTTCTGGAGAAACAAGTTTTACAACAGTTGTTAATGAATTATACATTAGCAAAACTTTTTTTTTTTATAACAAAATTGAGTACATAATACTAAAAGCAAAAGTACACATAAAGCAGTTCCAAATTGCTTTCTTGTTTATCACTTATAAAAAATAACACGCAGTTATGAACGATTGTAAAAGGGTTATATAAAATATCCATCAAAATGTTATTTAATAAAGAAAATTTGATTAAATATACAAATTTATAATAATTGTTACATTTTCATAAAAAATAATAATAATACATATTAATTTATTTATATACTTATGATATTTCTATCATAATTTTCTTCTTTACAATCCGTATACGATTATTTGAATGAAAATTTAAATTACAGAAGGATTAAAGATTTTAACACTGTCCTAGAGGGTTTATAATTTTTGACTTATTACTGCATAATTTCATAAGAAATAGAAAAAAAAAAATTTTACTTATCATTTTTTATTTGTACACATGTAGACATTATGTATTTTTATTTATCTATCTTGTGAAACCTATAATCCTAACTGGGTGAAATATCATTTCATCAACAAAATTTTAGCATTTTAAGTTAAGTTTTTTAAACATGGCATATAATAATATGCTATAATATAATATAATATTATGATATTTTGGTATATAATATTATTTATATATTAATAAATGAAATTCAACCTTACCAACAATTCGTCCGTGTTTTCTTTCCCAGCACTTTCGGTCATTCGACCATCCTCAGCAAAAAAAAAAACTTTCAGTCGAAAGACCGAAAGTGCTAGAAAAGAAAATGCGGACGAGTGTTTGTTGGTAAGGTTGAATTTCATTTATTTATATATAAATTTAACATTTTAGTTACATAGTTTTTGAAGTTATACTTCTTTTGGCGCGTTAGGAGAAACTGATCAGGTTGTATTTTCAGCAAGATTTTTTTTTTAATATCATAAAATGTTTAAATTATTTTAATGAAATAAATTTTGGCTAGGGAATTCATTGAATGCATGAGATTTCATGCTTTCTCAGTAATTGTTTATGATGTAGAATAGCTATAATTTAGCTATCTATTTATAAATACATATCTATCTATCTATATATATATATATTTATAAATAGCAATCTGTTTTATAATTTGGATAAATTTTTTGATTTATGTTTTAAGAATTTTTCGGTGGCTCTGTCATTCATGGAGCAAAAAGACTTGTCCGGATGATGTATTAAATACTCAGTCTGAGAAACTTATATGGTTAGATAAACCTTCAAATCATTCCTTATATGTGCTCTCTGTCCAATCATAGGAATTTTGCTACTTCATTGAAAAATAACTCAGTATATATTACTGAATTAGGGTCATAGGGTCATAACGACCCTATGACCCTATGACCATCTATTAATGGTTATGGAGGGTCGTTACCCTCCACACCCATTATTATTCTAAATTTTCTTCAAATCAGTGGACAAATAAACTCTTGTTTTTTTTTTACCTTCAAATCAGTCTTATTTTCTTGAAATACTCTTGTTCCTTAGAAGTTGAATTTATCCCCAAAAAGTTAACCCATATAATTCATGTCATTTAAATCTTTCTAATGTTAATAACTATTTTTATCATTATTAATCTGTTGTCCTAGGAATTATTTTCGAATTTTCTTTTAGTAATTTTAATTTCCTTGCTTCCTCCACTTACAAATTAAAAATGTTTTAGATTTACAGATTGTGCAGTCTATTAAACAAACAAAAAGAAATACTGATGTGGACACCACATAGTCGTGTGCAAGACGTGCAAGGAAGGATTTAATAGTCTATTAAATTACATATACACATTTTTGCTGCACTTCATTTAAACTTATTTTATATGAAAGTGAGATACGATCCTCCAATTCTTGATAAATGTGGACAGTTACACGATTGCTAAAATATTAGTTTTTATTAACATCAAATATTTATACAATTAATTCAACAATCTTATCTGAAATATTAGGTTAGAGTAAAAGACCCTTGATTACTTTATAAATAAAAGGTTTACCAAATAATCCAGTAATAAAAACTGATTATTTTACACCGTATGGTCAAAATTAATATTTATAACTAGTATATATGTGTTCATTAAAAGGAAATAGTTCAATCGTTATTAAATTTTATTTATACGACACACCAGAGATCTAAAATACACACCAGAAATCTTGTGCATATTATGCACAAGTGAAATGAAAATTTCAACAATTACTTTAAATTGAATACAATTCAAAAATGTATTTTATTTTTCTATTAAATAATTTAAAAAAATGTTTTTTTAAAACTAATATTTTTATAAGAATTTGCTAAGAAAATTCAAAAATTATATGAATGCAAATTATAATTTTCAATTAATATTAAATAATCAGATGTTTCACCAAATCTATGACTTTTATTTTATATTACTTATAATTTTATTTCTCTGATAATTTTTTAATTTTTTTTTTATTATCAGAATTATTATTTTTTTTACAGTCACCGGTAAACAATTATTAAATCAATATATTTAAATTAAGAAAAGAAAAGTTAAAAAGTAAATAAAAAAAAAAGTTAAAAAACAAAATGAGATGAAGTCTGATTCGAGCCGATGTGCCTTCCCTTTAAGATCCAAATATTTCATTAATTAAAATTTTAATTTTAATTTCAATTGCAATCAAAAAGGGAGGTGCATAAGTAAATGTTACAACAGTTTAAATCCAAAATTTCAACATCCTATGGCTAACGTTTTTGAGTTATGCGAGAAACAAACGCACATACATACGTACGTTCAGACGTCACGCCGAAACAGGTCAAAATGGATTCAGGGATGTTCAAAATGGATATTTCCTTTGAAATATGAAAACCGAAATGCTTCTCGATCAGAATACTTCCTTTACTTTGTGCAAGGAAGTAAAAATTGAAGCGAGTACGGCTGTTTGAATGCTTTTTGTATCGCAGCTTGTATACGATTTCTGCTTTTAATACAGCTATAGGATATTCTGAAAACATTAAAATTGACATTAAAATATACAATATTTTAAAGTACTTTTTGTAATTAACTTATTGATCATTTTCAGTGTTTATCTGAACTCCGGATATTTTATTTTTAATTTCTCCGGATATTTTCTTTTTTTTTGACCAAAAAAGGAGGTAAATGAAAGGAAATTTTCTGAAGTACATCCTATTTCCTTAAAATATCATATTTATTTATTAATTTCTTATAACTCAACTCTTTTTTACAATTTTATGTAAAACTAACTATTCATTCTTTATTTTAAAACTTTATAATATAAGAAAGCAGTTCACAATGTTGGTTACTTTCAATTTCTTTTCTAATTATTACTTTATATTTTATTCTGAGAATTATTCAAATATTACTAGTGCTTTATTGTTGTTGTTAAATTCCTATTACATGCTGTTCCGAAAAAAAAAAATAAGAAGGAAAAGAGGAGGTGTTAAACAGGGAAGAGGAAGGTTTGTCTTGATAAATCGCCTCCAGACGTGATTAGTAACCATTGTTTTCGAATTAATTTCCAACAGGGAAGCCATTGAAGCCCCAAGTAAAATAAAAATGTATGCATTAAAGGAAGAGGAAGCACTTTGTTAAGCTTCAATGGATCTGCTTCTATGCCTTTACTTCCCCATTCACTCCCTTCCCACTGGTCCGACTAAGCTTTCCTTTACTTTCCTCCACCCGTTTGGACCATTCTCTTTCTATCTCGTTCCACCACAGAATAGAAATATCTTAATTTATAAAACGAATTGCTTTGAATTTTAAAATTATGTCTCTTCTGAATTAAAAATAAAGTTTGACTAACATTAAGAATAAAAGGGCTGTTATGATGCTTTTAATAAATATTTTATTACATCGTTAAAAGTCAAATTTATCGGTTAACTTTAGTAAATTACATATCTTCCTGACGTTATTAATTCTTATTAGATATTTATTATTCTAAAATATGTACATGCCTTTTAAATAGAACTTAATTCCATTTTTTTGAAAACTGTTTTAAAATAATATAGGCTACAATCAAATAATGAAATTAACAAAAGTAATTACAATAAAATTAACTAGAATAAAGAATAAAGATATTTCTGCAAATTAGAAAAACAAATTCAAAAGAATGGCGGAATTTAAAAACATTAGTAATATCAAAATATAGTTATTATTTATAAATTTCGTAAATATAGTTTATGACTATAAATTTATTTACTTCTTGTTAATGTTCAATAACTAGTAAAAGGTTCCCAATTATTAATGATAGTTACGTAATTCTTTGTTTTTTTTTTAATATAGAAACGTAAACCGAATTTTCTTATTACTTAAATTCTCAGTACATATTCATCCAACGTACTTTGGGCGTCATCTTGACATTATTTTAATGAATTGTTTATAAATTTCTTTCACATCTGGCTTAAAATAAAATTTTAATTTAGGAAGTAAATGCCAAAATTTAGATTATTAACCTCACCTGAATGTATTGAAGATAGGATATAGCTGTTTTGTCTGAAATGTTAGTCAGAAATGTTGTCTGAATGTTAGTCACTTGCCCGTATTGTGACCAGAATGATATTATCACTTGCAAGCGGAATACCACCTGCACTTTGTGTAGCTTTGAATTGTGATATAAAACCTGTATACCTGACTAAGTGAAGAAGGCAATGAGGAAACCACTTCACTCATATGTTCCTTAGAAATCCTAACATGAGCTGCTTGTTATATTTAAAGATGGTTAATTCAGTTTTGGAATGTCTTGATTTTCATATCAGGTTTGATTCTATAAAGTTATTTTCATTTGAAATTTAAACGTTATGAAATTTTTTTGACCTTTTTCCCGTTTAATTGCAAGATTTTTTAGACATTAGTGTCAATTTATATATATTAGTAACAAGAATTTTTTTATTTAAAAATTCAATTAAGAGATGGATGAAGAATATATACAATACTTCAATTTATGACAGAAAATAATGTGTAGCTCAAAACTGATAACAGTATGCGACTGCAGTAGTGAAGTCCGATACGATATTGGATGTGCGGTGTAATATTCGGTTAGGAAAGAGAAGGGCTGTAAAGTTGGCTTGAAACTATGACAGATGATAGGATATGTTGTACTTGCTACAAAACTAGTGTATGGGGTGGAATGAGAGGCTAAGGAATGGCTATAGACCCAGCAAGACACATGGCCTTGTTGGCCAATTCATACCAGCTGAGACCAACACCACAACAACTTATATGTGTATATAGTAATGTAGCATATATATATATATATATATATATAAGATGTTGAGTATACTTTGAGAGCAGTGAGATTACCCTTAAATCCCACTCCAGTACTTTCTATATCTCCTCCTTTATATCCCTTATTCTGAAATTTGAAGCTGAACATCTTCCCTTGCCTGTATAACTAGCGTATGAACATTATAAGATACATTATATTAATAACACATATTATATTAATACATTACAATTAAAAAATATTTATGTAATGTAAATTTTTTTTTTCACAAATAATACGCAAATAACCTTAAGTGAAGTTAAACAATGAATACAAACTCGTTTACATTTGTATTGTATGAGTATATCAATAAATACTACTTAAAATTGGCCCTATAAGCAGAATAAAATTATTTATAAAAATTCTTGTTTACTTATAGTTTAATATTTTTATTTCTCCGTATAAACGTTTTCCCAGATATCTCTACTTTCTCAGATGTTATGAAAACATAAATTCTAAATTAAAAATATGTTAGAAAAATTAAAATATAGAGGCTTATGACATAACCGTTTAAGTTACTAACATAAATACTATATTATCATGAATTGCTAATATATTGTGATGAATCAACCACCTAAGTTTATTTGTAAAATAATAATGAAGAAAAATAATTAATTTCATTTTAAATTTACAGATCAATAGTTTTACAACTTTTTTTAATAACAAAATGATCAACCAGTTTCTTAAAAACGATCAATGCGCAATAAAAAAGTATTATTTGAAAATGCATATCCAAAAAAATTAAGGAAAAAAGATTAAAAGTAGTACATTTTATTACTGCTTCTAGACTAGACGGAGGATATTGGATTATATACAGATAGTGCTATTAAAATGTAGCAGTATATTGACAATGTATTATAGTAAAATAATGAATAGTTTGCAGATGTAATCAAAGAGATAGCATACAAATTGAAAAGCTGAAATTGAATTTAAATTGCATTACTAACGTATTTCAATGAAGAATAATTATAGAATATGTCACGTTGTAATTCTTTTTTTTATTTGTTAGGATTATTTCGGATTAAATTTTTTAAACGCCAGAAATAATTTGTCAATAATGTATCTTAATAGAAATTAAATGGTCGAAACAAATTTTATTTCAGCGACCAGGATAAAAATGGCTAGTTTTAAGGGTTGATTCAAATATATTTTTCCCAGTTTACAAGTAATAATGCTTGTCTTTATGTATTTTATGAACATTAAAGGATCGATTTGAAAGAACATAATTCATTTTTAATGAAATTTGGAAAAATAATTCAGGTGATGTCATGTTTTTGGCTTATTCTTGCTGAAATGTTGTTCCATCTAAATACCAATTAAATCTATATACATTAAAAATAAATGTAATTAATCATTTAAATTTTTAAACATCTTTAATAATTTTGAATATCATTTTATTCCAGTATTGGATGCCATTGATTTAGACACACTGTTAGAAGTAGAGTTTTATGTATAACCTCTATTACAATGACGCAATATACGTAAAACACTGTAATTATGTATGTCTACAGAAATCGTAAAGAAAATATTTCCTATAAAATAAAAGATTTTAAAAAAATATTTGTTTTCGGATACGACATTCTTACTCCCGTAGAACAGTAACATCAATAGAAGGTAGACTAACGGACAAATGGCATAATCCTAAAAATAAACGAAACGTATAACCTAATCAAAGCCAAAAGACCTTCTGCAGACAATAAACTCAGCTGGATATCATCCCATTTAGGCATTAAACCGAATGAAGAAGCAGACAAGTTGGCTAAAAAAGCTGCTGAATCTTACGAATAATCTGTGTAATTGAAAATTTTGCCGAAGTATAAAAAAGCTATAAAACTACCTACCCAAAGATAGTATCAATACCTGGATCAAAAAACGCAACAGATCAAACCTCAAAACTCCTTCCATTACGATACAGTACTTATAAAGAAAATCGTGTATGCCACATTTCCCAGGAAAGAACAGGTCATCAATTGAAAATAGGACACTCTAACTTAAGCCACGTATATCTCATATTAAAAAAAAAAAACATTTCGGCACGCTGTAAGGCGGAGGTAGATTACACCGGTGCTAAGTAGGGGATAAAAAAGGTTTCCTCCTTAAAGTTAGAAAAATTTCAAATTTACTCAATACAAAAATGGTTGCATATGAAAAAAAAATTCACGTGTAGCATACGAAAATTCCCATCTCCTTACAATTCCAGCAATATTTTGATCATCCCTTGCCATAATGGTTGATCATATGAAATTGTTTCAGACAAAAGTTTTAAATAATGTTTAGAGGATTAACGACCACTTTAAACTGATTCGATATTATGCCTATTAAGGAAGGTTTGATTTTTTGTCTTCGAAATCCCATTTTTTCCATCCTCTGGGCCAATGGTTGGTGATATCAAAAAACTTTACTTAGAAAACTTTTAGACCCTTATCCAAAAATAGTAGGAACTTTAAATGAATTCGATACTTTAATTAATAAGAAAGTATAGTGATATTTTGTTTTTTAAAAAGCCCCCCACATTTTCACCCCTATGGTCCGATTTTTCCCATTAACAAACTCGACCGAGATTTTGGGTCGTTGTATTATGTGTATTACAATTTGAAATTTATTGGCGGAAAATTTCGGCAGTTATCGTGTCCACAAGAAAGCGAAATATATATATTTATACATAAATAAACTTTTGAACTGACGGTGGCTTTGGGGTCTGGGAGATGAGAAATGAGAAATGAGAAGATACGTCGAAATTTTCTGGAAGTTGAATCTTGGTACCTATTACAATAGATAGTATATTCTATCTACCTAAACGTAAAGAAATCGATATGCATATTGCTACATCATCTATCTGTAAAACACATTATTACTGACTGACGACACTACCAAACAAAAAGAATGAAACACAAGATAACTCATTAGAAAAGTGCTTAGCTAATGTGATGTATTGTAAGAAAACGTTTAATTATCTGAAGGACTTGAATTTTCAGCATTGTACGTAATAAGTTATAATTATACATCTGTGTGAAACCTTCGAATTGTACTACTGCTAACAAACAGCTTTTTGTAACGTATATTTCTTACATGTGACCCAGTAGGTGCCACTAATGAACAATAAGGTTTATGCAACATTAAATAAATACAAAAAAAAAAAACAAAATAATAATGAATTATTTTTTGTAACTATTTCCTCTGTCTAAAAAAAAATTATTAAATTCATTTAGATTATAACTAGCATTCAAATTTGTTAGTTTTTCATGACTGGCGTGATTATTAGTGAAACGAGGCAGACTTCGAAAAGATTCCATTGTTTAAATTTTTATATTTTATTACACATAAAAAGATGTATTATATTAAAAAATAATTTTTTTTTTTTTCCAGTAAAAAAGATTTACAAAATCCTTAAAAAAAAAATTATTGTAAATTATTAAAAATTATATTTTAATATTACATTTTAGTTTTAAATATTTCATTATGGTTCAGTAAAATTAAAAACTTTTTCTTGAAATTTGACAGTTTTATAAATTTGTAGCCATAGTATGAATTTTTTACGGTTTAAAATACTGAAACTGACAAAAATATTTTACTGAGGTTGCTCTTATTGAATTAATTTTATTGTTTTATAATGACCACCTATCCACCTATTACTAAATACATACAATTTTGAAAATTTACTGATTTTTAATAAACGACAGCACTCTAAAGTTAGTTTAATATCAATTTAACGGAGCTGTTAAATCATTGACAAGAACAACGAAAAGTGATTCATCATACTTGTCAAAAACTGTGATTTCCTTGATAAGGTATATTTAGTAATTGTCTTAAAAAGTTATTTCTGCCTGTAAAATAAGTAACCTATTCTGTCTCAGAATCGTAAATTTCCTTAAAGTATAACATCATCAATTTTTAAAGTATAAAATATTAGCATATTTTTTAACTACAAATTAATAATTATTTTAAAACTAGTTAATGGTAGATTCTAGGATTATACAATTATTGTATAATCTCAATAAAGCATTTATTCTATCTTCAGATTTATTATTTTTTTGTGTTATTCACTTTCCTTAACATGTAATCTTAATACATGTTATCCCGTCATAACGTGAAAGTGACAGCAAAATATTACAATTTTTCCCATGTTTGTTTCCGGGTTATTTGTAAACTCAGCTCAAGGTTTGATCAGTACATTTATCCAAGCAACAGTTTTCAATTTCTTATCTGATTGGATAGCAATCCCCCAGCAGCCATCCACTGTTCAAAACTTTTATTCTGTCTTTTTCTCATTGTTTGTTCTTATTTGTTTTTTTTTTACACCACACCATTTAAAATGTATTTGTTGTAATATATTTTTAATAAAATATTAATAATTAAGTACTAACATCCCATTAACAAAGAATCCATTATATATATTACAAGAGAAATGTAAAATTAATTGTTATAAAAACAGTAAATAGAAACTTTACAAATCAAGTTATCCGTAAAAATATATGTTTTCTATTCCAAGTTAAAAAAAAAAAAAAATGATTAACTGCTGTAAGTGTAGATTAAATGTTGTTGCAAATTATTATCTAAAAATGTCTAAAAATCTGTCAGGTTTATTTAATTTTAAGAAGATTAATTTTAAAAGTTGAGTCATTGTTTTGAAGAAATTTATTTTAGTCAGTAAAAGTATTTTTTATTAACTTTTATAAAAATTATATTCATCTTTTTATTATGATTAATTTTCTTAATCGAGAAAGTATTGTTAAACCAATTTAATTTTTTTTTACTTATTACATTATTAAAAAGCAAAAGATAATACAGAAAAAAATTTTTACAAGCTGAACTAACATTAACAGACTCAACTTCAGGATATATAAAAAAGAAACAGAACTCAGTAAAAAAAATTCCAAAGTTTAAAAATGTTTCGATCTTAAAATACCTAATCAAAATCATTCAGCGTTATTATCAAAATCTTTCTAATCTAGTTTCTTTGAAATGAATCAATAGAAAAATCGGATGTAGACACCATCTGACTTCCTAGTACGCCTATTAAATTACATATACAGATTCTTTTAAAATGAAAAATACATAACATTTTATTTCAATAACAACTTCTGATATTTTTTCATCTTTTTTTATTGTTATTATTGAATTATTATTTAATTTAACAATTTTTTTACAAACAGAGATTAATAATTATTGTGAACAAAACAATATATTTAAATTAAAAAAAAAGTTAAAAGAAAAAGAGAGATGAAATCGGATTTAAACTGATGTGACTTCTATTATAAGATCATGATATTTCATTAATTAATTTTTTTTTGCTATAACTCTAAAACCGATGAAAATAAGTATCACTTAATATATATCGTTGAAAAACTCTCAATGAAGGCTATTAACACAGTTAAAAAAAGTCCAAAATCCAGATATTTTTTGAAATTTCGGCTTCTTTGGACACTTTTAGTTAAGTCTATTGAAATCAAAATGGGAGGTGCAAACTTGATCTTACGACAGTCCTAAATCCAAAATATCAACATCCTATGGCAAATCGTTTTTGAGCTATACGAGATACATATATATATATATATATATATACGTACGCATGTACAGGCTTCACGCCAGAACTATTCAAAATAGATTCAGGGAGGGGCAAGATGGATATTTCCTTTGAAATCTGAAAACCGAAATGTTTCGCGATCAAAATACTTCCTTTACTACGTAGAAAGAAGTAAAAAGGTAAAAGCTTTAATTGGTTTTCATGTAATGTAAAAAGATTATAAAAATACCATACTATTTTCAATATACCTAATATTTTTTACGAAGGCCACATTTTTCTCACTTTAATTTGGCGTATAGGGTTCATTAAAATCAAATTTCAGTATTATAAAGGTTCTATGAGTGTTTATGAAAAAACGATTATTTTTTACGAATATTTTACTGTTACTTGCTGCTGACTACTAATTTTAAATTGCAGTTCCGAAATGACCGGTAACTGAGTAAAGATTCCTACACCCTGAGACAAGAAAAGAGTTTCTTTCACGATTAAAACTTATCGGTAATTAAATATGAACCAGTTTTCTGAAGTTGAGCAAAGCGAAACAAAATAAAGAGTTGTAAACTGAAAAATTAAAGAAAAAGTCAAATGACTCATTTCCTCTCCTTTTGAAATTGTAGGTAAATGGCTAAATGAAGCCGCAAGTTTAAATCTTTATTAATAGTTGCACATTTTTGTGTGATATGTAGAGAAACCTTTGCACTAACGCCTGTTAATGAAATATTAACTCTTGTGAAGTCTTACCTATGCTTCGGCGAGAATGGACTTTAAGGCATTAATTTTTTTATATTTGTTCTGTTTTGCCTTGCTAGTCTCATTAGAAACCAATGAAAACAGTGTGGAACCATCGCTAACTTTTTTACGCTTAATGTCACTGAAAAGAGTATTTATAAAAAATTGTTTCATATATTATCAATTTATTAAATTTGTATTGTTATAGCGAATATTTCCTAAACGTTCACTGGAGAAAAATAATGTAATTTTAATTAAATCATTAAAACTTACTTAGGATCATCAGTTTAAAATTTGGAGTTATGTAACTAATCTTATTAGCTGTATAAAGCCTAGGGTAGTTGGTATTCGTTGTTTAAAGACAAAAGACATACGATGTAGGTTGGTCACTTTTCCAAAAAGAAACGAATATCTCCAGTCAAAATTTTTTTTTTATACTTCCTCCCCTGAGCCGGACCTACAGTTAAATATAAAGCAGCCCAAGGGATTGTTCTTTAACGGGCCTTCCTGCCCACCAACAAAACATCCGGCAAGGCAGGTCGGGACGTCGGCTGGATCTTTTACTTTATGATTGCCTCTAAGCGAGGAGACTCCAGATCCAGTAATGAGACCTTCGTCCTCATCCTCATCCGGGTTTCGGTCTTTTGAGTGCCTTATACCTCAAATGGGGAGTTCCCAAGGGGATCCCTTACCGGGACTCTGGTCTTGACTCCCTCCTAAGAGACGTCAGGCCCAGATGATCGTCGTCACAGCAGAAAACGGCACACTTTGTACATGGAGTCCCCAGCTGATCATCGGAGCCAGCACACCAGGGCAAATCGACTCTCACAGCTGGAGCTGTCCAACATCTCCCACTAGAAACACCTCCTACGTTCCTTATCATCTTAGGCTCGAAGCACCGTCCGAGAAAAGACGCTGAACGCATCTCAGAAATCCTGCAGTCAACCTTAGAAACCTTACAAGTATTTTTGTTGTTTTACAGTTAAATTTCTCTCTTTTTATAACTCTTACACAACCCGGACAGTTTACATGTTTCTCAGCGAACCTTAGAAACATGTAAGCTGGACGGGGTGTGTAAGAGCTATAAAAAGAAAGAAATTTAACTATAAAACTACAAAAATACTACTTGTAGGATTTTAAATTACGAAAAGCTATCTTGTGAAACATCTCATTTGATACAGAGACTTTAAAATACGACCAAATGAATATTTTGGAACATATTTGAGAAATTTAAAATAATAGAATCTACCATATGACATTACGTAAGTTGAACTAACATAAAACTGTACTCTTATTCTTTAACTGTACTGATCCATGTAATAGAAATTTCGTTACTTTACTAAAGCTCCAGACAGTTCGTGTCTAAACTCACAGAGTAGTGAACAGAATATTTACCCATATTACTGATCCGTTCCATCTACCCTTGAGTTGTATCTCTGTTTAAACTAAATATTTTCTCATTAAGATAATCAAAATTACTATAGTAAGGGTCATTCTTTTTTCCAGTTATACTTTGTTATTATTTATATTATGTTATTAGAGAATTATTAATAAATGATAATTCATTTTCTTTACAGATGACCACAATTAAGAATAAATAATTTTTATTTTCTTCACATGAAAACAATATGATATAACAAGTAAATTTATTTAGTAAAAGCTAAAGCTAAAATATTACATTTTTATTAATGTTCCCCCGCACAGTGTTCAGAACATTAAACTGCAACAGCTGGCTGTTTCATACTGGACACCAATATATCTGATGTAGAATTTTTATTTTTTGGCATTAATAATAATTATAAAATAATCAGAATCAGCTGGTGAAATATAATAGTGGGAGGGTCGTTCAATGATTGATAATAAAACATTTTGCTTTGCTAAAGGTCAATTTGTGAAAGTATGTAAAACAATATAAGTTGATGTAATAAAAACTTGACAATACGTTTTGATAAATATGTATTTATTAATTTAACAATATTTCGCTATTGTTGCTAATTAACCAAGTGAAAAAAATATAGAAAAACAAAACAAATGGGTAAACGTGTTTTACCCATGAAAAAAAGTCTGCTAGAAAAAGCTGTTTCAATATTTTCAATAATGATAACTTTTTAATAACATACTGAATCGAAATGAAAATTTATATACCCTAAAAATTAATTGAATTTCTACTTTAACTTGGTGTTTTATCACTTTGTCTGTTTGTTTATGTGTTTTTGGCTCAGTTAAAACTTAGTTAACCTTTTCTAATTTTTTATGAACTTTGGCAGTAAGTTTGCTTTTTATTGGAAAATATATATA
Source organism: Lycorma delicatula (assembly GCF_047948215.1). NCBI lineage: Eukaryota > Metazoa > Arthropoda > Insecta > Hemiptera > Fulgoridae > Lycorma > Lycorma delicatula. The sequence continues at coordinate 73,524,558 of NC_134459.1, read as the reverse complement.
TCTTCAAGGATTTCGTAAAATTTTCAATTTTATAATGGCGGTTGCGAATTTTTTTCGCCAGGGACGAGATGTGAGATAAAAGGCCATTGATAAGCCATTGTTTCTATTCTTAGTTTTATCTTTGATTTGACCTAAAAACTGATTTACCACCAATTCCCAGTGTCTCTTAGCGGCTACACGTGATGTAACTCATTTAAAATTTTATTCGGTCTTTTAAGATTAAAATATATTTTGGCGATTATTCTATTATTACGATAAAAAGGCTGATGCAGACTCTACATGACTTCCTTGTACGCCTATTAAATTACATACACAAATTTTTTTGAAATGAAATGTACAAAAAACTTTATTCGTTAATAACTTCTGATATTTTTTCTTAATTGTTATTTATTATTTTTTTAAAAATTTTCTTTACAATTAGAGATTAATAATTATTAATGAATCAATGTATTTAAATTAAAGAAAAGTTAAAAAAAAAAGGAAATGAAGTCTGGTTTGAACCGATGATTTGAACCTTCCCCTTGTAAGATCAAAATATTTAATTAATTAACATTTATTTTGGCTATAATTATGGAATCGATGAAAATAAGGATCACTTATGATATATCGTTTCAGGGCTTATTACTGCAGTTTATAAAATGTTCAAAATCCAAATTTTTGGATTTTGGGCTTTTTTGGACACTTTTGGTCCAGTTGGTTGCAATCAAAAGTTGTTGGATGCACAACTAGATGTTATAATAATCCTAAATCCAAAATTTCAACATCCTACGGCTAATCGTTTTTTAGTTATGCGAGATACATACGGACAGATGTCATGCTAAAACTAGTCTAAATGAAGTCAGGGATGGTCAAAATGGGAATCTCTGTTGAAATCTGAAAACCGAAGTTTTTCGTGACCATTATACTTCCTTTACTGCGTATGAGGAAGTAAAAAGGACAAATTCCAAATCTAAATTTCACAAAATTGTTTAATGAATTAATAAAATTTTTATTTAATTTTATAACAGTTGGATAAGTTTATTGGCATGTGGAACATAAATTTTATTAATTTTATAGCATTTAATGATATAAACACCTTTAAGCACCTTTTATAAAATTATTTAAAAAGAAAAACCTATTTTGCCATTATAGAATAGTTCACAAAACCAACTCACATTTTAGAATTATTAGTGAGAAAACTTCATATTTTAAGATTTCTTAATAAAATTTATAAAGGTCAGAAAAATTTCCAGGTTTAGTTATCCTACCATAATAGAAGAACACTGTTATTGTATTTAAAAAGTACCTATTTCAGTATTTTTTAATAATAGATTAATTTACCTGTTCCAATAATTTTATTTAATTACAGAGAATCGTCAAATTATACGTATTATAGGACGTTATAAGAGAAATCTTAATAAATCAATAAAAATTGATATAAACTGACTTTGAAGGTAGAAAACGTCTGCTTTACTGCAATATAAAAAAACCTTGGTAAGCAAAAAAAAACTCTCTTGCGCAGAACTGAACGAGAAGACCGTCTTTTGTTTTCCGATCTCCTCACTGTTTCGCAGTCAGAAACGCACTGATTCTCAGAGTACATAAGTTCCATTATCAAGAATACCCTACACACAAGCATCATGTGTTTTTCTTACAAAATGCGTAAGAAAAATTCACACGTTAACACAACCTCAATTTGAGGTTACGTAGTTTGTAGTCGACCTTAAATTGAGCGTAATTGAAGAACGACTCAACCAACCTCCCATCAGAGTTCCAATTGCAGAACTTTAGATACTACTCTAAAGAATAACTAGATTTCAATGATACTGATCAGTAAGATCCAATAAGTTTTGGAGATTTTTGGTATATAAATATATATATATATATATATATATATTTGTATACATATATATATATATATATATATATATTTGTATACATATATCTAAGGAAATTGCATTTTAAGTAAATAGTACATTCGTACTCGTCATGCTTCAAAACGTAAAGAAAATTAATTTTCACCCTGCAATCCCAAATACTGAAAGTAATACTGTACTTTTTTCCAAAAAGTGGGGAAAACATTATTATTGCAAAATCATTTTATTGTTCTTTTATAAAAACGAGCTATCTCAATAAATGATAGCAAAGATTATTTTTATTATCATACCGTGTTTGCATTGATATAAAAATGGAAAGCATATTGCTGGCTAACCAGTTTGCTTCAGATACTGTACTATAAATAAATAAAAGAAAATAGCTATAGGTTTATTGGTTTTCTTTATTTTAATTTACCTTCATACTATCTATTTATGTATCATTGTTTCAGCTTCAATTACGAAGAAAGACAATACCAGTTTAAAAAAAAAATTCAGAATCGAACTAAATTTAATTAGACCTGATAATATTTTACTTAATTTCTTGAAACGTTTTCTAATCCTCTTGACATAAACATAAACATAGATCTTAGGCATTTAACTTATTCGCTAAAGATACACTTTACAAAAAAAATTCAGGAATTAAATCGGCTCTGGTTTCTGATAAAATATGATTTGTATCCACATTTTCTAGATGGATTTTTTAGAAAAAAATTAAATGATGAAGGCTTTTTAATTTAAAATTAAATAAAATAAAATTGTGTGACACGCTGAAACAATTTTTGAAATTTCGTTGTCTCACCTTGCAAGAATAGTATTTTTTATGGTTTGTTTTGAACGATTATAGGATGTGCCGTTTGTATTTTCGTGTATGCACAGCTGTTTTTTGTTTTTAAATCAGTGCACTTTGGAAACATGAAAAAGTCAGCTGAGCGCAATCATTATGTTTTTTCGATGTAATACCGCTTGCCAAAAGTATCCAAAATATGTTTTTCGCGTTTTAATAAAAGTATTTTCCCCCTTACGTAACAAATTTATTTTGTGTTTCAAAATTTGGTAATCTAATCTTCTTGAATTGGGTGTTCTGGTAGTATGATTATATTTTGTTTACGTTATGTCCTGGACTCTTCTCCTAAGCTCTCTCCTAAATTAGGTAGAATATCACTTGGCTTCACTGTCGTGTTAGCTTTGTTCACAGGAAACGCGAAGCGGTAACAGCTACTTCCCTAACTGTAGATGTAGGCAGATAGCTTGCATATTAACTTTTTATTTATTTACGCAGTTGAAAAATTCAAGATGTTTATTTACATTGAATCATTATTAAAAATTATGGATTAATATTTCATTAATTGAAGGTTTCAAATTTTAAATTTTGAAAGATTCTCTACTCGGGTATACCTTCTTCTTTAATTTTAATTTAATTTGTCGGAGATAACAGTGAAGAAAACTTCTATTTTTTGTTGACTGCGATCTCCTTAATAAGTAAAAAACTTTGTAAATTCAATATTATTAAATAAAATGAACATTTTTACATATTTGTTTGAAATTTGTTAATTAGTTCTAAAATGACTTCGTATCAATTTTATTAAGAATTTATTAAAATAAATTTATATTTTTATTATATATATTATTAGTCCAACGGGCTAGTCTAGTGGTTACCCGTCTTCAAAAATCAGTTACTTAACATTTGATTCACAAAATAAAATGTTCTGAGGTTGAAATCCTAGTAAACGTTAGTTGCTTTTACAAGGATTTGAATGTCAGACAGTGGATGCAGTTACACTTTGGTGGTTGGGATTAAATTAAACATACATGTACGGAATGGTCGGCCTGAATCTTTTCAAGAATATTCATCATTTACATGTCATCCATATTATCCGCATCTCATTGAGCCGTGGGGGAAGGGGTTGTTTATAGTTAACTAGTTGACCAGATTGCAACGTACACGTTAGGAAAAAAAACTTGTATTTTTAAACTGGAGGTAAAATAGTCCCCCGTTCGGATCCGAGGTGGGACTACTAAGGAAGGGGTCAGCAGAAAAGTAAAAAATAACATTCTACGAGTCGGAGCGTGGAATGTTAGAAGCTTAAAAAAGGTTGGTAGGGTAGAAAAATTAAAAAGGGAAATGGATAGGGTAAAGATGGATATAGTAGGAATTAGTGAAGTTCGGTGGGAAGAGGAAGGCGACTTTTGGACAGGTGACTTTAGAGTAATTAACTCAGCGTCAAATAATGGGCAGGCAGGAGTAGGTTTCGTGATGAACAAGAAGATAGGGAGGAGAGTGGAATATTTCAAGACGCATAGCGATAGAATCATTGTAATAAGGATAAAATCAAGACCTAAACCGACAACGATTGTTAACGTCTATATGCCTAAAAGCGCCCATGAAATTGATGAGGTAGAGTGTGTATACGAAGAGATTGATGAAGCAACTAAACACGTAAAAGGAAATGAAAATTTAATAATAGTTGGAGATTGGAATGCAAGCATTGGAAAAGGCAAGGAAGGAAATATAGTGGGTGAATACGGACTGGGCAAAAGGAATGAAAGAGGGGACCGACTTATAGAGTTTTGCACGAAGTATAATTTAGTAATTGCCAACACCCAATTTAAAAATCATAATAGAAGAATATACACTTGGAAAAAGCCAGGCGATACTGCAAGGTATCAGATAGATTATATCATGGTTAAGCAAAGATTTAGAAATCAACTCGTTGACTGCAAAACTTACCCTGGAGCAGACATTGATAGCGACCATAATTTGGTGATAATGAAATGTAGATTGGGGTTTAAAAACCTGAAAAAAAGGTGTCAGATGAATCGGTGGAATTTAGAGATGCTTGAGGATGAGGAGGTAAAGAAGATTTTTGAGGAGGACATCGCAAGAGGTCTGAGTAAAAAAGATAAGGTAGAAAATGTAGAAGAAGAATGGGAGAATGTTAAAAAAGGAAATTCTTAAATCAGCAGAAGCAAACTTAGGCGGAATAAAGAGAACTGGTAGAAAACCTTGGGTTTCAGACGATATATTGCAGCTGATGGATGAACGTAGAAAATATAAGAATGCTAGTGATGAAGAAAGTAAAAGGAACAATCGGCAATTAAGAAATGCTATAAACAGGAACTGCAAACTGGGAAAAGTGTTCAGAAGTGGAAAGAGAAATGAACATTGGTAAAATAGACGGAGCATACAGGAAAGTTAAGGAAAACTTTGGGGTACATAAATTAAAATCTAATAATGTGTTAAACAATGATGGTACACCAATATATAATACGAAAGGTATAGTCGATATATGGATGGAACATACTGAAGAGTTATACGGAGGAAATGAATTAGAAAATGGTGTTATAGAGGAAGAAGAGGAAGTTGGGGAGGATGAAATGGGAGAAACAATACTGAGATCTGAATTTAAGAGAGCATTAAACGATTTAAATGGTAGAAAGACTCCTGGAATAGACGAAATACCTGTAGAATTACTGCACAGTGCAGGTGAGGAATTGATTGATAGATTATACAAACTGGTGTGTAATATTTATGAAAAAATGGAATTTCCGTCAGAATTCAAAAAAAGTGTTATAGTAACGATACCAAAGAAAGCAGGGGCAGATAAATGTGAAGAATACAGAACAATTAGTTTAACTAGTCATGCATCAAAAATCTTAACTAGAATTCTATACAGAAGAATTGAGAGGAGAGTGGAGGAAGTGTTAGGAGAAGACCAATTTGGTTTCAGGAAAAGTATAGGGACAAGGGAAGCAATTTTAGGCCTCAGATTAATAGTAGAAGGAAGATTAAAAAAAAACAATTCAACATACTTGGCGTTTATAGAACTAGAAAAGGCATTCGATAACGTAGACTGGAATAAAATGTTCAGCATTTAAAAAAAATTAGGGTTCAAATCCAGAGATAGAAGAACAATTGCTAACATGTACAGGAACCAAACAGCAACAGTAACAATTGAAGAACATAAGAAAGAAGACGTAATAAGAAAGGGAGTCCGACAAGCATGTTCCCTGTCTCCATTACTTTTTAATCTTTACATGGAACTAGCAGTTAATGATATTAAAGAACAATTTAGATTCGGAGTAACAGTACAAGGTGAAAAGATAAAGATGCTACGATTTGCTGATGATATAGTAATTCTAGCCGAGAGTAAAAAGGATTTAGAAGAAACAATGAACGGCATAGATGAAGTCCTACGCAAGAACTATCGCATGAAAATAAACAAGAACAAAACAAAAGTAATGAAATGTAGTAGAAATAACAAAGATGGACCACTGAATGTGAAGATAGGAGGAGAAAAGATTATGGAGGTAGAAGAATTTTGTTATTTGGGAAGTAGAATTACTAAAGATGGACGAACCAGGAGCGATATAAAATGCCGAATAGTACAAGCTAAACGAGCCTTAAATAAGAAATATAATTTGTTTACATCAAAAATTAATTTAAATGTCAGGAAAAGATTTTTGATAGTGTATGTTTGGAGTGTCGCTTTATACGGAAGTGAAACTTGGACAATCGGAGTATCTGAGAAGAAAAGATTAGAAGCTTTTGAAATGTGGTGCTATAGGAAATTGTTAAAAATCAGATGGGTGGATAAAGTGACAAATGAAGAGGTATTACGGCAAATAGATGAAGAAAGAAGCATTTGGAAAAGTATAGTTAAAAGAAGAGACAGACTTAAAGGCCACATACTAAGGCATCCTGGAATAGTCGCTTTAATATTGGAAGGACAGGTAGAAGGGAAAAATTGTGTGGGCAGGCCACGTTCGGAATATTTAAAACAAATTGTTAGGGATGTAGGATGTAGAGGGTATACTGAAATGAAACGACTAGCACTAGATAGGGAATCTTGGAGAGCTGCATCAAACCAGTCAAATGACTGAAGACAAAAAAAAAAAAATTTAAACTAAAATTTCAGAAGTTTAAGTTTTGTTTAAAATATCACGCACACTAAAAAGCACATACACTTGCATAAAATTATGTGGATTGACAGATCTTGCTTGCTGTGTTGTAAAATTAATATATAATTGTTAGTATAAATTTTTGCATGTGACCAGAAATTAATTAAAATATTTCTTTTAAATTATCTATTTATGTTCAGTTTTCTTAATTACCTTTTTGTATTTAAAATACGTTACAAAAAACGTTTTTTCTACTAATCGTTCATAAATTTAAAGAGTTAATATATATACAGAATTATATATTACATTATTTTACAATAAAAGGAATTTATATGTTTTGATAAAATTTCATCTTAAAAAATCTTAACCGCAACGTTTTATACACTGTAACTTACAACAAAATATTTAAACAAATCTTACTATTTCATAAAATTTTGTGAAATTATTTTGCCAATTTCTCTACGATTTATTAAAGATGTAAGTGAGAAAATATATTTAAAAGAAATCAAGGTATAGTTTGTAATAATATTTTATATAAAAAAAAAAATAGTAAAATACGAGGCTCGGCTCTTAAATTTTGCACACAAGCGTGTCAGACGGAAAGAAAAGGTACTATCGAGTTGGGCGGGCAGCACAAGAAAGCCAAAATCCCCTTCTACAAACCTGCAATTATGCGTTGAAATCCGTCTACCGGTTTGTTTTCCGTAGCAGCTAAAATGGACTAGAGTACGGAAAGTATGTCAACACGGTTAAAACAGCGCGCAGTGACTGAATTTTTAACAGCAGAAAATATGAATCCTACGAATATTTTTCATAATTTAAAACCGGTTTATTGTAGTGAAACTGTTAATAGGAGTACTGTGAATAGGTGGGCGTTGAAATTTCGTGAATGTGAAACTGGTGACAATTGAGAACGAAAATTGAGGAAAATCGACAATTGAGAATGTACCTTGCAGCAGACGGCTAGTTTCTGTGAATGACGAGAAATATGGAAAGGAGGTGGACGATTTGCTTCAAAGTGACCGGCGATTTACCTAGCAATGCATCGCTATTCAGTTAGGCATATCTAAAGAACCAGTAAGCCATATTATCGAGTATTTGGGTTACCGTAAAACCTGTGCACGATGGGTATCGTGCACACTCTCTGATGGTTTTTCGCAAGCTGAAGTTTACGCCTAACTGCATCCGCCATATTCGCCGGATTTGGCTCCGTGTGACTTCCACTTCTTCCCTCTCCTCAAGAGGGATCTTAAAGGTAATCATTACACCACTGACCAGGGAAAGGAAGCTGTGATCACTTGGATCCGAGAAAGACCGCCAGAAGTTTTCAGTGACGGAATGCAAAAACTTGTCACACGTTGGAAAAGGTGTATCAGTGTAAACGGGAATTATATTGAGAAATAAATATTACATTTTGTAGCTAAGGTATTGTACTTTTATTAATTTTTTATTTCATTCCAATATCGCTTTCCATTCTCATGCTACGCATATATGTGCAAAAATTTATCAGCCGAGCCTTTAAGAAGAAAAGGGAATTAATTATTCATTATTATAGCAATAAAATAAAATAATTATTTTTTAATAGCAAACTCATTCTTATTCTATACCGTTTTTATTTTTTATTTGTCTGTGGCTTCCTGTAATTGCATGTAATAACTGATGCTATAATTACAGCATTTAAAAGCCAAATCAGTTTGATGCAAAATATTTTCTGAGGATTTGTTAGCATTCGGGTAGTAAGTAGCTTCCTATGCTCGGAAAACTGTTTAAAAAATTCTTAAAATCTTACAACACATATGTCTTTTGAAAAATTTAATTGAATTTTTATTTCAAATGAAGTAAATATTTTTTAATATAAAAATAGGATAGACTTAAATGAATATACGTGATAATTAACAAATTCATTCATCATTTACTTCTTATTTTTCAACAGAAATAGATTTTTTTTTCTTTACTAAGTTATTAAAAAAGAATGAGCAGTGAAGAGAGGTAATTAGTGTTTAGCAACAGATGTTACGTAATGAAGAGGGAGAGAAGAGAAAATGTCTGTCTAGTATGTTTGTGTGTGTACGCGCGCGCGCGTGTGTGTTTGTGTGTCACTGGGTACTGGGAACGTGTTGGTGTTTATTAGTGTTTGTGAGAGAACAGTAAGGGTTGTGGAACAAGTCATGTTCTCATTAGGAGAAATGAACAGCAACAGAGCAAGAGTAGGCAACAAGGAAGCCTAGAAGCCAAGTATGTTGCTACTGTTTATACTGTTTAGCTTTTATATATATATATATATATATATATATATATACAATGCCTGAGGCAAACATTAGTATACTTTTATTCCTCAATTCTATGTACGTGCGTAACGCAGTAGTACGTACAGAGTGCTGCGCGAGATATACTTGTATAACCTAACTAACTTGAACTAATAGAGTAGGTCACACACTCACATGCACGCACACACTGACATAAATAAACTAAGCCACATGGCCCTTAACTTTAACTTTACAACGACTACGTACAGTGATAAAATAGATTTGCTGACATCGGGAAACCTTCTACAGCACTCGTAATAACCATCAGAAAGCTTTACAATAATTCTAGCATTGAATCTTCTATCAAAACCTATCGCTTATACAGACATTTCTTCCAATTATATGTAGAAGCTAATTCTTTTCAGAATATATCATTACAGAAATTATCATCATTTTGTCACATTAAATATCATTCCTCGTAATTATTTAATTAACACATTACTACAAATAATCATAGAATATAAAACTGAATTAAGCACTTGGCACTGCCTTCAGTAGAAGCATCCCTTTCTACAACATACTGTGAATAACCACATACTGAATTAAATTTTACTAAAAGAGAATGAGAAGATATAATTTAAAAGAAATGACAAAAATTCAATTCAGTACACCACTAAATTTTTTCCAAAAAGGAACAAAATTCTATTGTTTAAATAAATAGATAATTAAGAAAGAAAAGAAAAAATAACTTATTATTCTATGTATGACATTTAAGAATACATATGTATTACTAATTTCAACTATTTTTTAGATTCAGTTACTTTCTAGTAAGAATTTTTATTATTAACCTTCATTTTCTTTATACCTTCATTTAAAACTCTAGGTTCCTTCAAAATTCCCTTACAAAAAAAAAATTATATAATTATGTATTATAAAAATTGTAATTATAAATTAAATTATATATAAATTAATTATATTAATAAAATTATATATATATTTCTATTTTTCCTGTTGTATAATGCTTACTCTTAGTATAAATGACTATTACCCTTTTTCGTCATGCAGTTCATTAGCAGAAAGAAAATTGATGAGTAATAGTTTAAAATTTAGCTTGATACTTTCTTTGTTGAAATATTTTTAACGAAAATTATAAACATACTTTGAGATACATTAAATATTTATAATATTAATATTTTTTATTAAAGTAAGGTATAATTTTCAAACTGAAACTGTAATTAATTGAAAAAAAAAATGTACTACTCGGAAAACTATCAATCCAAATTCGTTGAAACTGAGCAAACATTACGGGGAAAAACATGTGTGTCAATAAATAGTAGGAAATACTTTTATAAATTATTTTTTTAAGATACTTTGAAGTTTATTCAGGTGTAAAACTGATATATTTTAGAAGTTAGTAAAAATAGGTAAGGACTATTTCATTTATTTTGTTGAATTTGAGTAACAGAAAATGAAATATCCTAGCAGATGATGATTTAGTTGTAGAATTTATTATTACTACTAAATTAATTTAATTTTAATAATTAATTAAATTACTAAATTTATTAATTTAGTAATAGAACTCTGGTATAGAGTAAACGTATTTTTTATATCAATTATTCTAATTGTTTTTATTGTTTGCTTCATTCAATTTTCATGTCTAAAATGTAGTGATACAGTGAAAATCATTTTTTCCTGATTAGTATATACAGTGAAAATCATTTTTTTTTTGTTCTGCTCCCCTGAGACGGCTAAACAATCAAGTATTACTCAGTCAAGGGTGGTGTCCTTGCGACTCTAATGAGCCTCCCCATATACCGGAAGTACGTCCGGCGTGGCAGGTCGGCTCACTGGTTCCGGATTTTCCTTATTTTTCATCTTGCCTCTGCCTCTAACTGCTAAGGCCAGGGACACCGGGCCCGGCTATGTCCTTCCCGGGCCCTGCCCCAGCAGCCGGATCTTGGTCATTTTTTTTCGTAAAATCATTTAAGACATAATATTCGTATAAGATCATTAGATTAAATAAAATATCGCTTAAAAGTAATAATTTATACCCTGGAATTAAAAACTATATAAGGCTGTCTGAAACATACCGATCTCTCCCTCCAGCTAATACCATCGATTATTTGTTTCTCTTTAATTGTGTTATTGCTTAACAAAGTTAGTTAATTACTTTATATAAAAAAATACAGTGATAAGCATAATTTAATAAACTTCAGTTTAAATATGTCTATTGCATTGAAAAAATAGGTTACATTAAACTGCGATAACTCTTTACTGATATTTCATTTTTTGAATCCAATGAAAATAAAACATTATATTGAAAACTGTCAGATATCAAATTATTTAATTCCAAACTTTTTTTTTACTTACTACAAATTATCTTTTCATTTTTCTCACTGAATGAAGTGAAATTCAATATAAACTGACAATCGTGAATCATCTGCACTAAATATATATATATATATTGTTTTGCTTCAAAATTTTATTTACAATCAATTTCATCAACGATAAACTAGATAAAGTAGAATGAATGAAACATCAATGATGTGAAAGAGAATGTTTCCATTTAACCCCTCAAATGAATACATATAAGGAATCGTAAACGTTACTTGTATGAAAAATAAAATAAAATGAAAAAGTTTAAATATAACTATGAATTAAATAACACAACAAAACATAATCAACAAAATTAAAGATAAAATGATTAGAGGATACTTGAAGGATATAATGATGCTTGAAGGAAGAATTTCAACACTAGATATCCCACATTATCTCCAGATCTAAGACATTAGCCGTTTCAAGCATCTAATATTCTGGCTGATTTCTAATATGTTCACAGCAAGATAGTTTTCATAGTTGTTAAGCCGCAATTTGTATTTCGAACTGAATCGCCTTGAGAATGTATGGCAACCTCAGATACTCATGGATCTTGCTGTTCCTTACAAACCACCGCACCTGTGTTACGCTCATAATTAATTTCTTCTGAAAGCGATGTAAAATTTCAATATTGCTTTTGCATATAGCAACCATACCTACTTCAAAAGTAGTTTGAAAAATAACGTTTTGTTATTTACTCCTGATAGACAGGGGTGTATTAAGATGGGGGGAAGCGTCGCCTATGTGGTTATCATTCGGACTCTAGGGAGAAGAAGAAGTTTCGGGCCGGTTGGAGTTATCTATATTCAGCGGAGCAAGCCTCTGACTTGGAGAGATACGAGTCAGAGTAGTTGCTGTCAACTACTAGGGTCTTCTCCGAAGAGGATAGCATCTGCGAAGTCGCACTTAGGCGGACCAATTATGTTCTGGTCATTAATTCTGGGGCGGGGGATCGTGGAGTGGCCTCTACTATTTGCAGGTCCATCCCACGGGTGTTACAGAATGGAAAAGCTCGGCTGGTATGCTTCTGTGGTCCACAAGGTTGGGTCGGACAAGTCTTATCGCGGTCCGTGTATTCAGGGGGAAGAATGGGGAAACGCCTTGTCGTTCATCTGACACGGGCATCACCATCATCGATACTGGCAGCTATAAGAAGAGGCATGGCGCCTAAAAGACCGAAACCCAGCTACCTGCGGGAACTTTGGTACTGACGAGGTAGTTAAAGCTATGGCACCTCACGGAGCCGAGTTTATGTTTAGTTGTGGATCCGGCTCCCGGTAGCGGGGAAAAAAGGAGGAAAAATAACCTGAAGCTCCTGCCTAGCAACCAGTCATCAGTTTAAATTTAATGGCGTGCTTAATTTACAATAAATATGACAGCAAAATTTAATGGAGAAATTTTTCATTGATGAAAACATTATATAAATTCTTATTTTTAATGATGGAGAGAAAATAATAATGATAATCAAGGAAACAATAACTACATATTTTCTTCTGCACGTTTCCTACTACTACAGAATCCTTTTTTATGTTGGAAAAATTTCTAAATTACTTCAAAACAACTTCTATAAATAGTAAAGTATTTAAATATATCAATAAGTTGAAATATTTTCTTAAAAAAGAAAATAAATAAGTAAGTAAAAAAATACAATTTTACAAAACATTGTTCAAAAGAATGCAATTGACTTTTTTTGTAGAAAAATTCGGTTAACTTGTATATAAAGACAATTAAAAGAAGAATTTACGGAATTCACAGAAGAATTTAAGTTACAATAATATATCAAATAACAATTCTACGGCTTCTACTTTGTTCGTAGAAGTAATGAATCAAATAAAGTTTTGTTAAATTTACAAATATCTTACATTATTCTATGTAGTCCAACTCAGTTCAATTAGGAAACTACGAAAATCTTTTCTTTTTTATTTCTTCCGACTAGAGGAGGTTGCTTTTGAATTGAAAGATATTTTATTTTTTACTATTTATTTTATATGGGTTTCAAGGTTGTATTCTCTTTTATTGGATATTATTTGTTTTAAAGTAACAATTGCATCCGAATTTGATCTGCCCTTCCGAAAGTCCATCTGCTCTTACAGCATTAATTAATCCGCTATATTATCTCAATCTCTTATTAATTATTATAGTACGAACGTTATATTAGATATCTAGCTAACTAACGTTTCTGTAATTATTTGTATGTTTTCTTGTGCCCCTTTTGTATAATGAGACCACTTTAGGCTGTGCCCATGCCCTGAGAATTTGATGATACTTAGAGGAGTAATAAACGTAAATGCAGCGAAATTCCTCCAAACTTTAAAAGCTACTTATTTAAACAATTTAATTCTGAATCCTTCTGATTCTTTCATCCTTTAAAGGCTTCAGTCAACTCCTCTAAAATTACATCATCCACAATACAGTTTTGACAGTTAGTGCGATCATTTCTTCCTGTTCCATTATACCAAAGTTCAGTATAATATTTCACCCCCACCTTACTTATATTGTTTACTTTCACCTTCCTGCTTTGTTAAGGACTATCATAACTTTATATGCCAAAGGCTGTCTTCCGTGAAAATCATGTTCAGTGGTTAAAATGAATTTTTCCCATAATTGTTGATGAGCTTTTTGAAACCCTATTTCGAACTCTGTTGTATTCTTCTTTGTTGTAATCTGTTTGGCTACCTAAATAACTATTATACTCGCCAACTATCGCCACTATTCTTCTTCTTAATTGCTGAATCTATCTAGCTCAAATAATTCAAACCTTGAAAGAACTGTATGAGGAAACAGTGATTGTGGTTGCCTTGGATGGTGTCCTAACGGAGGCTATCCGAATAAATAAGGATGCTCGGCAGGAGTGCTGTATATTGTAGTCGTCATAAATGTTGACATATATATTGTCATATATATATTTTGACAATATATTGCGTTCATGGAAATTGTTGGTTGATTCGTGAATACAGCTCTCAGCCGACACTTGGATAAACTATTTAATGTATGCTGATGATAAAGTATTAATACAGGAAAGTGAAGACGATTTGCAGAAAGCGGTATTTATTTTGGAAAGGATGAAAAGCATTATGATTTAAGAATATCACCGATTAAAAATAAATTATTGCCTTAAATGGGAAGTGTCCAAGACGTACAATAATAGTGATGAAGGGAATAGCGATTGAGCAAGTAAAGCATTTTAAATATCTGAGCAATGATGTGACATACGAGTTTGATAAGATGCATTTGAAAACTTAGAAAATTTCAGCAAGTATCTGGGAATTCAAATAGTCATATGAAAAATAAAACACAATGATACAAGTATTAAGTTTTATAATACAGAAGCCTTCCGGACTCAATTATACGGTAGCGAATACACACTAAAAAGCTCAATAGCAGAATTCAGACGTGGAAGATGAGGTTTTTACTTAGTGTTTGCTGTTACACATGGAGGGATAGGATCAGAACTGAGGATATATGAAGTGAACTTTCAGTACATTCATTATAAAACAGAATAAAACAAAACGGACAAAGGTGGTGCATCTATTTGAGTAGGATGGCAAGAGAGAGGATAACAGCAGCTAGCTACTGTAGCTTATCAACCTATGGTGAAGAGGAGGTGTGGGGAGACCAAGAAAACGATGGGTACTTAATAGCTCTAGACAACCTAATCCTTGCAACGAAGAAGAAGATAAAATACACTCAAAATATTGCATATAAAATTGGGTATTAAAATGAAAACCAGTATTCTATGAAGTGTACTTTGATAGAAATATAATTTTTTTCTGTAAACTGAGTTTCCTGTATTTCACTTAAAACCAATTCCTACAAAATATACTTCGATTGTTTAAGATAGCTGAATAAAAATGTCAACGAATGAAAAAAAAAAAATAATTAAAAATCTATGTCACTATTCTTTAATAAAAAGTTCTTAAATGTGATGCCTACGTTATATAAAAAAATCGGGTTTACATGTACCAGTATATTTCCATTTGATCTTAAACCGGAGTGGAGTGTGTGACCTAAAACGGTCCTAACTATTGGCAGCTAAGCAAAATTGGCAACATTGTATTACCGGTGGAAATGTTAATAGTATGTACGTTAGATAATAGATAATGTGCACTGTAAACTGCAGTTAACCACGCATATCGGTACTACCAACCATTGTTACAATATATTGTTTACAATTCGTAATGAGTTACTATGATTGGACAAAGTACAACGATCTATTTTACAGAACTTCTATAAACTTTATATACATATAAATTCACACATTTACACAAACTTCGAGATGTATATCTCGAAGTAAATATTGAATTGTTCTAGTGTAGAATAACACACCTCCTTTCAATCCTAGAATATACAAGATATATCAATAAGCAATTAAAACAAATAATATAAACAATTACTTATATTTTGACACTTATTTAATTTTTAAATTTAGGATTTTTTTATTCATGAAATAATTAACAAAAACAGTTAAATTTTAATAAGTTAATATCCCATGCGACTAAATATAATCTGGATACACCTGTACAATAATACATAAAATTTAGGCTACAATTAAGTAATTTTTCTATATTCTGAATTACTGAATTTCATAGCCTAACAGACATGTGATAATGAATTACCATTCGCAACATAAAAAGCTGGCAACAAATGAATTGTAATTCTTTGCTGGAATTGGTTATTTATTCTTATGTAGCAAAATATAATTATACATGAAAAACTTTAAGTTATTCCTTCTTTTTTTTTTTTTTTGAAGAGGGTAATGTATGATGGCTTAAAGAAACCAAAAACGTTTTAAAGAAAAAAAAAAAAATCTGCATTTTTTTTCTGCTCCCCCACCACCAAAAATACCTTCTAAGAAATTTTTGTTTGATTTTTCTACGTTTCCTATGTTAAACGAAAGAAACTAAAAAAATATTCCTCTAAAAAATTACGAACAGCAGAATTTTAACTAAGATCTCTCTTTTTTGTTAGTGGGAGTGAATTGGGATGAAATTTTATTGTAATATTATTTAAACTTTTAATTATTCTAAAAGTTTAAATAAATTAAGTAAACCCAAAAGATTGTGAAAAATTCAAAACATCGATATTTTTAAATTTCTGAATGGCTCCCTCACCCCCAATATTGCCCCCAAAGATTTCTTCTTTTTTGGGTCGCTTGCCCTATTACACTGGTCAACATGATTTTTTTTTCTCACAAATATCAATAGGTGTACTTATGCAGTATTTTATTCTGTTTTCAAATAAGTGTTCGAACCCACAGTTTTTTTGTTATTTTACTTTTGTTAAATATTTTAAAACGTTTTTTCGTTCATTTGTCCATTGTTAAGAAAAAGCTCCTAGAGCATTGTATGATGGAACCAAATGAGCTAATTCAAAGGGTACCGTTGCTACTGATGTGCAAGTTAAGACGTGAATAGACATGTACAAACGTGATCTAATGTAGCACGCATTCATCCAGAACGATGCCAGTTGTAAGATAGTAATGAACCAGCAAACAAGTCGTTATGAATGCTTTGTGTGTCTGAATTATTGTGTATTACATATTTACAACTTTATTTCTTTTAATTAGTCGTTGGTTACAATATTTTCAAAATGCCTAGAGTTTGTTTAAATCATCCTAAAAATTATTGTTATGTATGTGGTGAAGTGATGCTGAAAGTCCCAATTGCGAAACCTTACTCCATTAGTAAAAAAGTGTTATAAACTTTATTTTGGGTGTAAAGCTGCGGACCAAAAAAGGGCCTGGCCGCACATATCTGTTTTTGATCGTGGTTCCTTACTCTATGAAAAAATGACACAAGCCACATCCCTTTTGCTATCACTATGATTTTGAGGAAACCCAAATATCACTCTTCTGACTGTTATTTCTGCTTAAAAAACATTAACAGGATTACGTCAAAATCAAAACAACACTAGTCAGTAAATGAGGCTCAGATGAACATCTGAGCCTCATTTACTGACTCAAGAAAATCCTATCAATCTCATACAAATCTAAAGTTATCCAAAAAAACAATCTGAAATGCGGCTAAAAGGATAGAATCTTCTTCGAAAGAATACAAAAATGTGTACTTATCGTTATCGTCATTATGAATTTAAAGACTATTTTTCTGAAGAAAATGGATTATTGTTTTAGTATGACATTTCTTCTCTTATGAAGACACTTTGTAATGAACATAACCCAACTGAACGTCGCTTGTTCATTGATTCCTCTAAAGCTAGTTTAAATGCTCTGCTTCAGCATAATGCAATAAATTTCCTAAAGTACCTGTGGCTCACACTGTTAGTATGAAAGATAAATTTGAAAACTTTAAATTTATATTGAAAAAGCTTCAATATGCAGTGTATAAATGGATATTTGTGGTGGTTTAAAGATAATTGCACTTATTCTTGGTCTGCAGCTTGGTTACATAAAGTAGTATTGCTTTTTGTGTGAATGGGATAGTAGGGATAGGAAAAACAATTTAATTTTTAATGAATGGCCTAATCGGGAATTACTCATTCCTTAACAGAAAAATGTAAAACATGACCCGTTGTGTAATCCTAAATATGTATATCTATTTTCGTTACATATCAAACTTGGATTAATGAAGAATTTCGTCAAGGCCTTGACAATACTTCTGGTTTCATGTACTTAAAGCAGAAGTTTCCTAAAGTTAGTGATGCAAAAATTAAAGAAGGAATATTTGTTGATCCACTAAATATGATCACTAACGCATGACGAAAAGCTTGAAGAAATATTGAATCTGTTGGAAAAAGCAGTTTGGCAAGTATTAAAAAATGATACTCAGAGTTTTTTGGGAAATTATCGCGATATTGTCATCGATCTTATAACATCTTATAAAAATTAGGGTTGTAATATGCCCTTAAAAGTACACTTTCTGCACTCGCACCTAGATTTCTTCCTGAAAAATCTTGACGAAGTGAACGATGAGCACGGGGAACACTTTTATCAAAAGATTTCAGCTATGAAAAAGAGGTTTCAAGGCAAATAGAATCGTAATATGCTGGCGGATTGTTGGAGCATCAAGAGGGATTCCCCACAGGCGAAATATATCAGAAAATCGTCGTTTATTACTTTCTACGTGAGTAAAATGATTGAATATTGTATAGTTATGAATGTAGAAAGTATTAAAATGTTTGAAATTATAAATGCCTATCTCTCTGAAACCTTTGGTGATGAGGGAAAAACCGATATCATATTTGAAGTCAGCAGAAAAAATACTATCAAAATCACATATTTTTCTTCCTGAGTGTTATTATGCCTAGTAAGGTACTACCAAAAAATTCTCTTAAAATATGAAATAATTAAAAGAGGGCTTTTATTCAATTTTTGGGGCAATTTTTTTAACGGTAATATTCACTTGCACGCATGTGCTTAGCTTAATATTATGTTGGATTACGTTTGCAACAATTTGTAAAAATTGGCCCCCAAAAAACTATCTACCCCATTCCCTAGAGATATTGATCTCAAACGTTTACCAATATATTATCCCAAACGCACGAGTCGTTTAGATAAAATTTCATCATAGTCAGTTTTTCCAAGCAAATGTTATTAAGCTTCAAACACGCCAACATTCGTACATACGTACGTACGAACATTACCTCCCTTTTTTTTAGTTTTTTGGTGTTAAAACATCGTTAAATAAAAAAAAAAAAAACAAAAAAAAACAATAGATCTAGGACTATAATGCCAAGGATGTAAAAATATAATTACTTAAATTAATCAGTAATTTAATTTTTACTTCATAATACAGTGAACACTTCTTCATTTGTCACTTTATCCACCGATTTGATTTTTAACATTTTCCTATAGCACCGCATTTCAAAAGCTTCTAATCTTTTGTTCTCATGTACTCCGGTCGTCCTAGTTTCAGTTCCATATAAAGCTACGCTCCAAACATATACTTTTAAATATTATTTATACTTTAATATTTATATTATATTTTATATATTATTATTATATATTTATATTTTAAAACTTAATTTTATATAATAAATAAATAAGTGTTTTAGTCTATACATACTTAAATTATATTAAATAAATCATCTCTTAATATCTTGTACTACTAGGTAGTTTATTTAATAGAATTTAACAATACAGAGGAATAATGTGAATCTTAAAAAGATTAATTTTAATAAAATAATATATATATATATATATATATATATATATATATATAATCAACGCCCAGCCAAAAAATTTAAAGATAGATTGATAAAAATTTACACAAAAATATACGCATCCTTCATACGGTGTAAGTGTACACCAAGTAAGGATTTTTGAAATTCTAAGTGTATAGGGTTAAAATGGAGTAACAATGATACACTTCTTTTAATTTCTCGGTAGCAAATGAAGATATCAACTTGATCTTTGGTATGCGCAATCTTCATTTAAATATTTAAAAACCAATTTTTATATTTTTTCGAAATTCGACTTTAATAATGGTGAATAAAGGTAAACAATTTTATACAATTATAGTAAATTTTCCCTATTTCCGACTATACTAATCGAGATATTCAATAAATTTGGACTTGTAAATAATCTTCAGGTAAATATCTAAAAATCATTTTTGAATTTTTGAATTTCGATTTTCGGCTATGTAGTTGAGGTGGCTCAACCAACAGAGCCACTGATACTGTATGTGCGACGAGACTGGCTGCACCTGCTTATGGTTATTAAAAAACAAGTGACCGTGACAAGAAATGCAAATAATCATATAGCACGGGCAACGCCGCGACAGGGAGATGACAGTATATGCTAGTTAACATGAAGATTATAAACATTATCTATTTTATTTTTCATTAGCTTAATTTCTAGATCGTGCAATTACCTACCAGTTGTAAATAAAACTCATAGATATTTCTATGTTTTGCAACAGCCGGGCTCCGTGACGCGAGTGGTAGCGTCTCAGCCTTCCATCCGGAGGTTCGAATCCTGGTCAGGCATGGCATTTACACGCTATTTATCATTCATTTCATCCTCTGAAGCAATACCTAACGGTGGTCCCCGGAGATAAAAAAAAAGTTTTACTCTAATACATAGTTTAGGAGGAAAAATAAATAAAATTAGGTTAACAAAACTCTGGTGAAACTTGAAGTAGCTTACTCTCTTCCGTAAGCAACTTTTGATTTTATCTTATAATGTATATGTAAATTATTTTTCAGCATTAATTAATAAGTTAGTTACAATCTACAGTTTGGATTTTTTCTTCAGAATCTGGTAGATTATTATTTTATTTTTTAAAAGTTTATAAAAATATTTAACACACATTTAATTTTGAATATTATAGAACATATTTTTTATTATAAATGAAACAACTATTATATTGAAAATTTTGTAGTTATAAATATCGTAGTTGAATTAACTCACAAGCTGAAAATAATTGAATAATGTGAGAGGATGTTTTTTTGTCATGTATGTGACACTTTTAAACAGATGAAAATTGCATAGCGATTGTAAAATAGTTGTATAAATTTGCAGTAACTTCATTTCCTTTGATGACACGATTTTATTATTTTAGTTTTAAGCTTTGAAAATACAGTAAACAGCATATTGTATTTTTTGTTTCAAAAACATAAACTGATATAAAAAAAAAATTGTTTAATTAAATTTAACTTTATAGATTAAATAAAGTGAATGTTTTATTATATATATATATATATATATATATAAATTCACTTTTGTAATCTATACTTAACTATTTTATTTTTGATAAGATTAAATATTTTTTTTTTTATAAGCAAGTAAATTTTTAAAACATGAAACATGAAATTGATTTTTTTATATAAGACAAATATAAAAATATTTATCTGTGCTAACAGAAGAATCGAGTTTGTTTTAACACTGCATTAAACAAACACCACACAAATTTTTGAAATAAAAGTCAGAGGGCAATGAATTAATATGTGAATGATTTTTAACAGTTTCTAAAAGAAATTAAAAGAAATTTTAAATAAGTAATATGATGAAATTAAATATCACAAAAATGTTTTAGTTTAAATACGAAATAGTTTTATTTTACATCAGATTATTTAGAAATAGTTTAGCGGTGTATTATGTCCTTTGGATGAGAATTCGGTTATTGTCTTCGACAACGCTTCTTATCATTAAACGAAAAGAATTCCAGCCGTGTTACAGAAAAACAATGATATCAAAATGTGGCTTAGTTCAAAAGGAATAATTTTTGAAGAGGTTTAAGTTAATGTTCAATCATTGCAAAGGGTTTCGGGTATTAAAAGTAATTATAGTCCGTATAAAATTGGTTTGACACACAATGCCATATTGGTAAGTCTTGTTTTTATTCGGCTCCTAACAAATGTGTTTGCCGGCCTCCGTAGCGCGAGTGGTGGTAACGTCTCGGACTTTAATCCGGTGGTTCCGAGTTGGAATCCCGGTCAGGCATGGCATTTTCATACGCTATAAATCATTCATATCATCATCATCTGAAGCAATGCATAACGGTGGTTTCGGAGGTTAGAAAAAACAAAAAAAAAGCGAATACTTAGTCAGTGTTACTATTTGTGAATTTTGTTCTTTGCTTTTACATAGCAAAGAACGCTAAATGACCAAAAAACGATTGTTTGGTCTCATATATATGTAAAAAAATAACCTAACAAAGGATTTTTTGGTCATTATGTAGGGATATTATTTTCTGTATATTTGGTTATTTCGACTTTTTTTGTTTGCATAGTCTTAAGCCTATCTGGGCTATAAGAAAGTTGGGTGTTTTAATTTATTTACTGTAAGTCATCCTTCTTGGTGGCTTTTCTTTTTGTTTTGGTGTTTTTTTGTTTTTTTTTTATAAAATACAGATGTTTAACTGTTAAATATAATTCAAAGAAATTTGTTACTTAATCAGTTGTGATTTTATTTACATTGGCAACGGCCATACGGGCTCTTTGTGATTGGTCGTTGTGTTTGACAGCGGCCATCTTGCATTGATTTGATTGGTTTTCCTTTATTTACATTTCCATCTGATTTATTAGCCTCTTATTTATTAAAAAAACTGTACAAATTAAAAATAGATAGATAGATTTATTAAAAATAGATGAAAACAATCTTTGATGCGGGTTATATATCGTGCTAAAAATTTTTTTTATCTTTTTTTTTTTTTTATAAAATACAGATGTTTTAGCTGTTAAATATAATTCAAAGAAATTTGATCGTTGTGTTTGACAGCGGCCATCTTGCATTGATCTGATTGGTTTTCCTTTGTTTACATTTCCAAATTAAAAATGTACAAATTAAAAATAGATAGATAGATTTATTAAAAATAGATGAAAACTATCTTTGATGCGGGTTATATATCATGCTAAAATTTGATCTCAATCGGTGCAGAACATTTTGAGTTTTTGAAGTAGTACACAAACGAACTTAACATTTTTATATATATAGATTTACATCGTTTCCCTCTGAAGTATATATTTGCGATTGTTCCCGCAGGAGATTCTGGAGGAAGCTACACAGAGGTTCCCATGCAAGAAAATACATTTCTCCAAGTGGAGACCAGCCCCTCGAAGCGTTTTCCATTGTAGTTTATTTATTGTCATCCAAAAATCATCTTGGAGGCGCTTGAAAGTGAAGGATAGGTCTAAATGAATGTACGCCGGCAATACATTAAAAGTTTCTTTTAGAATTTAATATATTTTTAACAATTTCTTTTTAGAAAATCTAATTTTAAATACTGGGAAGTAGTTTTGAATTCAATTTTACCTGCAGTTTGGCCATAATAACGTTGAATATCGGAAGGTTGTTAAGGTAACTGGTTGTTACTGCAAGCCTTTAAAATGGCCACCATCTTATAATGGTAAAATAGTTCGTAATGTAAATAGTCCATTGTCCTTTTCAGGTATAAAATCTATGTGCAAAATTTCAGTTTAATTGGCTGAGTAATTTTTGCGTAAATGTCACAGAGTCACGGAGACTATTAGATTTTTATTTATATAATAGATATACATAACAGAAAAATTGACAATAAGATACTCTATAATATTAAGAAATATTGTCAAAATAACTATTTTATTATATCAAAGAATTAAATAAATTAATGATGTATATTACTATTACTATTTTGTTTAAATTTATTAGTCAATATTTGCATTAGAATATACATGTATAATAAATTAGATAAATTATTTTATATTTTAAATGTCACTATATTTTTAAATGCTTTACATGTATTTGAATAAATAGAATCCCAGACTAGGAATTCCCGAGGAAAATAATAATTAAAAAAAAAAAATCAGTATAATTTCATAAACCTAATATTATAAAACAACTGAAACACAATTATGCATTTCAATGAGCAATGTATTTGATTGAATAACTGATAGTTTATATATGCTGTAACATGCTATTTACAATCAATGTGAATTCATGTACGTGCAAGTACAACACTATATACATAAATAATATGAACGCCCATATTAATGCAGGTAATTAACTTAATCTAAGCCTATATAATCTAAGATTAGGTATACCCGTAATCAATATTAAGATTATACATTTATGCGTCGAAGGATATAATGTATACATGAATATATATCATATGTATGAATAATATACGGCATTACGAGTAATAAATTATTGTAATTATTCATCTATGAAAGCTTTATTATAATTATATTACTAACATATAATAATAATAATAATATTATACTTATAAATTATAATATTCGTAATAAAATTCTTATTATATAACCGTAATAAATACAATTATATGGAAATTAATGTATATTAAAATATATATATATATAATAGTAATAAGTTAATGTAAAAAGTTTTGAAGCTATTTAACTTTATAAAGTAAATAATACGTAATAAGAAACAGTACGGTAACGACTGTAAAAAGTTTAAAATAATTTAAATTATCTAAGTTTTTAAAACTAACTACAAAAACACAATTGTATGTCCCTTGGTTGACAGTAATATAAATAATACTGACCGTTTAGATATCTGTATGGATTTATAAAAAAAAAATCTAACATCCCACAAGTGTGTTATAGTGTTCATCCACAGTATTGGTATTTGATTTTTCATAAAACTCGTAAAACGAATACATTAAACAATAAATTAGAAAAAAATTACCATGACTGAATTATTTCATATTAATTTATTATTTATTATTAAATGGTTGTACATTGCTGGACCCAAGAAATTGAATCCATATGCAATTTTAGAAAACTATAGGTTTAAAAATTAATGTAATCCCAGTCCACTATATTCTTTGAGCATAAATAAATTTATATACCAGTTTTAAGGTCATCGAAGTACATTACCCAGCATAATGTAAGCAGAAGATGCTTAAAATAATAATAAAATAATTAATAAAATTAGAGAAGAATTAATAAAAATAATGTTAATAAAAATATGATTTAATATTTAAAACCCATTAAGTGTAAGTATAAAGTTTAAAATTAAATTATATTAATTTTCTAATGCGATGCAGTTATTTAAGGAAAGAATTTGATGATTTTAGAAAATCTTTGTTACATAATTTGAGTCAGAGGAAGAACAGGCGAAAATCTTTTATCAGTAAATTTATTTTCAAGAGTTTAACCAGACATGTTATCATTTCTCGAAAATGAATAAGCATTGAAGAAATCATAAAGTTTTTGTAAAACAAGTACTCAGTTGTATTGGAATATGCAAGACGAAAATAACTGAAATTAACTTTATAATACTTTTCAAATCATTAAATGCATAAAATAATGTTAAACAATCGCTATATTAAAAAAAAAATAATAAACTGTTTTTAATTACTTCTAGGTTTATTTACACGAGTATAAATACAAAAAATATAAATATTTAATTTGGCAGTTAATATTAATATCTCAAACCCAATTCACCTATAAAAAAACAAGACAAAATAAAATTAAACACTAAATATAATAACTTCTATAAATTAAAAAAGAAACTTCTGTTTCGATTATATCATGCAAGAAAACTTTGTCAATTCCGTCTTACTTCTAATATTTGCCGTAATGTCTCATAATATACAAGATCTAGAAGAAAATTGAGAACAGTTTTGAGAGAAGTTTCGTGAACCCTTACGATAAATTGCGTATAAAACATATCTTTGGGTGTATAAAAGCGTAACTAGTTAATATTAGCAATTCATGAAATACAGTTGTACTACTTAGTGCCCTAAATAGGACAATTTATCCAATTCTATTGTTTAATGAATTCCAAATTTTTGTTGACAGCACCAACAACTTATTTTGTCAACCTCTTATAAGCATATATTTTAATATATAAGGTGATTTTAATACGAAAAAACTAACTGCCATAGAATTAAGAGTTACTGTAATACGAAGGGAATTACAATTTTTAAGAAATTTTTTTCAAGCGTTTTTTTTTATTTATAACGTATAATTATAATTTATAACAATTAATTTAAATAGAAAAAAATCACTTAAGTTTTAAATAAATTTTTAACGTTTGAACATTTTAAACTTATTGACTTGAAGATTGTCGGGAGTTATTAAAATAATAAAAGCGGTTAATCTTTTTTCAGAAGAGTATTTAAAACTCCTAAAGATTTAAATCTGTATTTCTAATATTTTTATTTCTATTTGTTTTTAAGAAGACGATGTTAAGGTCAAAACAGTATTACGTGTAATATCTTTATTATACAGTGCAAAAATACTTCTTTTAAAATAACCAACATGTTGAAATTCATCATGTTTTTAACTTATCCGTCATATATTTAAAGACAAAATAGTATTATAAAAATAATACTGAACTTTTGGCAATTTTTATAGTTTAACCAATCATTACAGAAAAACTTTTACCAATATTATTTTTATAGTTATCATCCTATCATTATTATATATATATTTTTTTTCTGCTTCGCGGAACCAGACCTCCAATTACGCATGAACACGGTTCCGACAGATGAGGGAAACGCCTCTAGCAGCCAGGTAGGGAAACGCGAGGCCGGCTATGCCGTTCCACACCACTATCATCCAGTAACCGTGACTCGGTCATTTGTGCTTCGTCTCTAACAGGGACACCCTCGAAGGGATGGCCCTGCCGGGAATCAGTCTTTAACTCAATGCGGGGGCTCAAGAGTCCCCGCATTTAATCACCACCGCCCACCAGTGCAAGCAAGGACGTACGGAGCTGTCCCTCAAAACCGATCCGACACAAAACCCGTCACGGTGTCGAAGTCCACCGGACTGCGTAACATCGTTCCAACGATGGTCCCTAACCTCGAAATGCTCAGTTATGGCAGCACAGTCGCGGCGTTCCTCGTCCCAACTATCCTATTAATTGGGAAATATTAAATTCACCAGCGTCGTACTAATCATTTTCAGTTTTACCAAAAGAAACCTCTATTCAAATCTTGGAAATTTCTGTCAACAACATGGTTGCCAACTTTTTATTTACTCATTATATATATATATATATATATATATATATATATATATAAATTCAGTAAACCATACAACATATGGTTTAAAGTTTCTTAGGTTATTTTAAAAAAAAAACTATTTAATGTATACAAACACACATCTCTACAAACATACTCTTGAATGTATTCGAATTTACAAAAAAGAAGAAAAAATGCAATAAAATTCAGAAAAAATTAACAGCATGTAACCTACGTTTATAATGGTAACATAATATTATTTGTTTTCGTTTTCACAGATTGTTACTATACTTTGTTAAAAAGCTGTGATGTAAATTGTAGTCAGAATTGTACCAGCGTTCAATGTTCGGTTCCATTATAGAGAATTGCGGCTTCAAAGCGAGAATCACATTCTATGAAAGCGAACTATGCATCAAAGCTTCTCCCTCATCACCCCATAACCCTTTACTACGTACCCTTTCCACCTTCGTCAATTCGTTCGCATGCTTACTGCTTGGTGATTTTCATTCCTAGAATTCCGAAACAATTTTAATAGAAAATCATATATTGAAACAGAAATTGTTTAGCTTGGTACAAATATACATGATATAACCATCCAAAATTTTGATTTATTTTTTTAACATTCATTCGAAAATTACAAAAAGTATATATATTCCAAAATATTTTCTACAAAATTCAATTTATACATTTTGAAATCTTTATACCCTTTGAAATTTTGTGCCATGAATATTTATTTAAAAGAGAGTGGTAAATATCTCAATATTTATTTCGTAATCGCTCACCTTCATTTTAATATGTGCTCGGTTCAGACAGAATATTAGATCCACACAAATAATCACAATTATGCACACATAAATACAAAATGCTACATAATTAGTATTGTTGTTACAGAGGTGTATCAGACGTTATCAGTTCACGTGTAAGTAGTTACAGTTATCACTATATTGTACGTTTCCATCTAGTAAATGCATCAAACAAAGTATGTTGTGCATTATGAATTAAAAAGAAAACCATTCATTTGGTCGCCTCACCCAAAATTAATGTTTTAGTACAACTGAGTGCTGTCTAAGCTTTGTGTATCAATTGTAGTTCTAAATAGGTCAAGTCAGTATTTGAACTAATGATAGTACACAGTACGTAATATTTACAAATGTTTTATTCTCTGAACCAAATATTCTTAGTCAAACCTATCTATTCTTTGTTAACGATTTACATTTGTCTTTCCTTTTTCAGTAAAGATGAACATTCTTTACAAAAATTAAAAAAAAACTAATCATTCCTTATCACACAAAGTTTACCAATATGTTTTTATAGCTAAAAATTAAGGGCTTTAATCGTTTTTATCCGTATTATATTGTGAAATCACCTAATCATGAACTGTCACCCTCGTCATTAACTTAACATTAACTAGACATTACATAAAATATTTAACGTTAAAATCATTTTACTACATGAAATATTTATAGATAATACGTATCATTGTACAGTTCATCTACAACTATTTCTGTTCTATTTCAACAGCATATCTTTACTTGTCATGTTTCTCTATCTAGGAAATATATATATATAATATATATATATATATTACAAAGACGCTTAAAAATATTAATGTGATTCCTCTATCCGAACTTGAGATATAATTTTTTATATAAAAATAACAAAATGGCGGACAGAGAGAGAAATCAGGAGAAATTGCTATTTTTCCTAAGGTTATTTTTTGTTTAGTTTTACAAGTAGAATCCGAAAAAGTATAGCCAGCTCACCATTTTAGTAACACACTCTGTATATATATTATAATTAAAATAATTTAAGCCCTTCTTAAAAGAAAGTGAATTCATTAATTTGAATATATTACCATCCCCTCACAACTTATCTATAAAAAAACCGAATAGTTTTAATGAAAATTTCGAAAAAAATTTATTGATCTGAAAAAGTATTTTGAATCCAAAATATTTACACAAAATTCCAATAAACGAGAAGGTTTCTACAGTTGATTCATAGGTAGTTTTTTGTGTATAAGTTTAGGATTTCTTCGTTTTCTTCTTCTTCACTGAATGCAACAACTTCAATTTTTGTTTATTAAGTAGGCACCTCTGGTTATTTCTGGTGATATTTTTTTTTTGCAAAATATGACTTCCTAGACGATTTGAGGATATTTTTAATTTCTTTGCAATACTGATTCGATTGTCAGCGAAATGATATATATCCTGATACTTAATGTATTTTCAAGCAAAACTTAAAAAAAAAAATAAGTAAGAAAATTTAAGATGATACGTAATATCTACTCCTATATTCTCCAGACAGACTTTAGTCACGTTCGGTATTACTTACGTATCATCGTATCTCCTTTTTATTCTTTTATTAAAAAGCAACTTTCTTATCTTGTTTCTCGCGGGGAACATTTTTTGTAGCAATAACTGTCGTTCTTAAATAAAGAGAAAATTAAGTAAAATAAAACCAAAAAATAGTAAAACCGACTTAAATACTGAAACTAAAGTGTAAGAAAAATACCATTTTTCTTTAAATTTACACTTTTTAATTCAGACATCTAAATATGAGTTGGTGGGTTGATTGAAATCTTACTTTATTCCTGGATCTTTAAAAATAAAATGATAAAAAAAATACTGTCAATTCGCTTTTGGGAAAAAAGATTTATAATTTTATATGAACAATTTTATAAATTTAATGTAATCTACAGTTTAAATATTGAAGTATATAAGCTTAACTTTTTATCAGTTTTAAAAACAAATTTTCTTTTCAGGAATAACTGTGAAAAGAAGTGCTAGAAGTTATCGTCGAAAACCAATAGTAGAATTAAAGGTAGAATCTTTCACTCGCTCTCACGTTTTTTAGAGAAATGTTTTAACATGTCAAACTATTTAAGGCTAATTTTTGGCTTAAGGTAGAAATTATTCTATCCTTTACTAATTATTACTTATGTAAAAGAAAAATTTTTGAATAGACATTGTTTAAGAAAAAATATATAGTAAAATATTTGGAAAAAATATATTGATCGTATAAAATTATCATATATTCCACATGGTTATTAAGGTAAATTTAGAATATTTTTATGGTCGTGATTTCAGCCAGACGTCCAGAGAGAATTTAGTAACTCAATAAAACTGGGATTTTCAAAATTATAAAATATGAATCTTCTTATTCGGTAAAGTTGAGAATGGGATTCCTTTAACTACAAAAAAATTAAGTTGAAATAATTTTAAAATTTCCAAAAATTGATTGTTACCTTTACAGTTAAGCTCCATAACGATTTTAATTATCTATGAGACTATAAAAAAAAAGATATTAAAAGAAAAAGAACTAAAATATTTAAATGTTTAAAAAAATCATTGTTGAATTAAAAAGAATTCTTTTAATTACAATATTGTTTAATCATGTTTATTTTTGAAATTTATGTACATATTTTAATAAAAAGGTATTTCATTATATTTATTGCGAATAACAATTTTTTTGTTAAAATATTGTATTACAATAAAAACACTACCGTATCTCATCCAATACGACGGACGGCAGTGGAGTACAAATTAATCCACTCTACCGAAGCTTTATGTACCTTACTCTATATTCATCCCCTATCTCGTAACAAACCACAACTCACCCCATCATATCATCCACCCATCAGAAACGCAATTCAGTCCTGGTCCGCGCGACATGAACACGATTTAAAGTAAAAGCGGTCGGTCCTGGAGTTGAGCGTTAACATAAACCTAACAACGGAGGTAGACTATAGCCTACTATAGCACCAGTATAAGAGTACAATGCAATTACTGGCGCTATTTTTTCAGCGTTATTCCCTTTTACCCTTAAAACCTTTTGGGTGTGGGTGTTCGGTTAGGTTGCCTACAGCGATTTGATAGAGGGTTAAAATGTAGGGAAGGAGTGAATACAAATAGGTCTTTTTAGTTCAATACTGGACTAACGTAAGCTGTTTTGTTCGAGAGAATTGAGTTGAAAGCGCTATATTCACACTTTTATTTTTAATAATGTTTCAGACACGTGTACCATTTACTATATAAAATATATATTTACCTTCATTATAAATAAATATGCTTAGTATTAAAAGTTCTACATCATTAAAATATTCAATACTTCAGGCTGTAAAGTAATCAAAATTTATTTAATTGAAAATAATCCAATTACACTGGTCAACAAAGTTTAATTTTTTGTTTATTAAATAAAGGTGAATGACTGATTCATATAGGATGTTTTATGCTTATTTTAAATATCTTAATAGATTTTTTCTACCGGGCTCAGTTTTTTTGTAACTGAAACTTCTTTTGAAACAAAAAAGAATGTATGGTGAACGTAATATGACAATACATTACATACATTTTGTACTCCCCTAAAATCTATTTCTTTTGGATTCTCTACTGTAAATTGCTGTAGGAGATCCCTCTTTAGATGCCAACAGTAGTCAGCTAAAAGTTTTGGTTACCGTTTACCCTGGTATCGTGTTACCGTTGCAGATATCTCCTGGTAAAAGCGTTCTCCATGTTCATCACTGATAACACCGAAAATGTTAGGGAAGAAATCCAAATGTGAATGTAAGAAATGGAATTTGAGTATATGTTATACCCAAGTTCTTTGGAGTTTTGAAGGCGTTCACTCACAAGTTCTCTGTGGTTACTGGCCTTATGGTTTCCCCATAAGTTGATTACCGCATTTTGAAATTATTTCCATGCAGCAACCTCCAAGAAAAATGTTTGAAAATTCAAACGTTCTTCAAACGCCGGATCACTCATTAGTTTTCTTATTTGTGGTCTAACAAATATGCTTTCCTTTATTTTAGCATTACTTATATCAGGGAATTGGTTTTTTAGAAACTGAAATCCTCCACCATTAGGATCCATTGGTTTAATAAAAGTTTTGAATAAATGTACCTTAATGTGTAGTGGTAGAAGATACACTTTTTAAGGTTTTACTAATGCCTGACTAACAACTTCTTCTCTCCTATAGTCAGTACCTCTCTCTTTGGCCACTGATATTTTACGTGATGGTTTTTCCTATCCCTGCTGTCCCACTAGCACAAAAAGCAACAGAACTTAGTGTAACCAAGTTGCAGTCCAAGTAAAAGCGCTATTACTTCCAAATCTCCGCAAATATGCCATAAATATTCCAACTGAATCCTGCTCAATATTTGGGAACGTATTTACGTTCAAAAATGCGACGCTTATGGAGTTCATGCGTGATACTACCTGAAAATAAGAATGGTAGTTACAAAAAACTAAGCCTGATAGCAGAATTCTGATTTCATATTTGAGCTCAGCACGAAAAATACTATAAGAATCAGCTATTCACTATCATTTAACAAAATCATTGTTATTAAAATAATATTGTATTATGTAAAATATATGCATAAGTTTAATTACGTCTGAGCGTACGACTGGTCAATGGAAAACCATAAAGACTGAAATTTTGTAACGCTAAAGGCTGAAATTATGCTTCAGTTAACTGAATTTATAAAAAAAAATATTCAAAATATATTACAAATAACAACAATAAATAAATTACAAATCGTACTTCAATTTTACAAAGGTTGATCTTTCCTTAACTATTCTAGTAATGAATTTATACGAGAACTTCATGTTAGCCACTCAATACAAAAGAAATCTAGCACTTACAAACCTTTTGGGAAACAATTTGTAATGGTTAGTAAGTGGTT
This sequence comes from Lycorma delicatula, assembly GCF_047948215.1. NCBI lineage: Eukaryota > Metazoa > Arthropoda > Insecta > Hemiptera > Fulgoridae > Lycorma > Lycorma delicatula. The sequence goes on along the minus strand of NC_134459.1, from coordinate 73,492,130 downwards.
AATTGATTAGTAAGAAAAACTATTTTAGAAGAAAAAAAAGGAGAGTTGATAAACCTCGTACAGTTTTGTACCTCTTTGAGGCTGATCTATAAAACAGTAACTTTGAAGCTTCAAAATACTTGCGGACTTTTTGATGAAATGGGGAGGAAATTACGCTCTTAGTAATTTTATATAAAAAATTATAGAAGTAAATAGAAATTATTCACAATTTTACAAACTGTAAACTATAAAATATAATAAAAAAATATATTATAGATTGTTATTTTCATATTGGAGGGTTCCTCCTGGCTGTTTTTTTTTCTAATTAGGCAGACATGTATTAGGAATGTGGTTGGAATTGTTGTGATTTCAATGGTATCAAACCATTTCATAAATTAATTTTTTTTTTTAATTTTTTTATATTTAGTCGCATAAACAAATAATATCATTATCGACTCATCAGTGTACTGTAATTCTACCGGTAAATGTATGGTTTTGAACAAACTCAGGCCGATCATTCCTGAGAAGTATGGTTAATTGTAACCCAACCACCAAAAAACACCGGTATCCAAAATGAATTTATTATATTAATGAAGTATTTAGTAGTCTATTTTTTTCTTGTCTATCTGTTAGAATTTACAATCGATATCTCATAGAGGACGATAAGTAAATTTGATTAATGATAATCATCTGAAGGCAGGTTCCCGACGAAACCCCTTCAATAAAGCATACAAAGGTTCAACATCTCCTATATAGCTAAAGCACTTGTATAAGTGGTCCAAGTAAAGTTCGATACTTAATATAGCACTAGAAAAAAAATAAAATTAAAACTAATATATGGAAAAAACATTATAAATTAAAAAAATATTTGTCAATGTGCTGTTCACTACAAAGTGACAGATTCATCTTCAGTTCTCACTCCTAGGTTCCTTCTCTCGGTCACTCTGATTACATTTCCCACGTCCAGAACATGGAAACGTTTTATTTGCCTGATATCACCGCGGTTGTACAATAGATTTAGTGGTATTTAATTTACATGTTTTCATAACCTCTGTTTGTATCGTGAGCTAAATAAATTTTGGATCTTTTCGTAAACAGAGGGTAATCCTAGATAGTCATGAACTTCTCTACCCCTAATAAACCACGGCGTCTTTGTTGTGATCCAAGCCATTTTATTTTGAAATATTTGAATTATTTCAGTATTGCTTTTAAAAGTCGTTCACCATAGCTGGATCCCATACATCCAAATAGGTTTAAGCATAGTTCTGTAGATCATTCGTTTATTAGATAACGATAACTCAATGTTTCTGTCTTACAACCAGTTTAGTTCCCTATACTTGATGTTAAGCAGAAGAAGATCCAACTGAAGGCCAAGGTACCGTACCCGATCCGTGTGTGGGATGTAGACGCCATTCAGGTGGACTCGTGGACAATCACCCCTTCTCATCGTAAATGTCACATGGCTCGATTTGTTCTGATTCACGCTTATTTTTCATTTCGTTAGACACGATTTCGTCTGCGATTGTAGTTAAGTAGAGGCTTGGTTTGGATCTTCATCGTTAGCTAGGATTTCCATGTCGTCTGCAAACAATGTCGTCTATTTTTGTATTCTTATATAATCGTATTTCATAATATTCAAGTGGTCTGTTATTTATGAAAATGTAGAGAATCAAGAATGTTGTCAATAGTTATGGATTTTGATTCTATTGTTATTTAGCCAATGACGGGATTTTAAGTGTTCACTGCATCTTTTTTTTTAACTAAGACAACAACATACCGTGAGCGATTCATAATTAACCCTAAGAAAATTTACTACCCAAAATAAATTGATGAAAATTTGTATACACATTCTTATGATGTAAGTGCACACTAAGAAAGGAATTTTGAAATTATGAGTTTAAATTATGAGGAGTAACACTGCAATTTATTATTATTTTTTATTTCTCGGTAACAAATGAAGATATCAATTTGATTTTTTTGGTGTGTATAATCTTAATGTAAATAAACCAATTTCTAACTTTTTTTTAAATCTGACCTGTAAATGGTGGTGAAGAATGGTAAAAAGCATTTTGGACAATGATTGCAAATTTTCCCAATCCCGAGTACATTAACCACGATATTCAGAAGATTGAGGCTTGCAAACACTCTTTATATAAATATTTAAAACCCTTTTTGTGAATTTCGTGAATTCGGATTTTTTTAACGGGTGGGACGGTATACGGCGCGGCGGCTCAACTAATACAGCCACTGTACCGTTACTGTATGTGCGATTGGCTGGACTTTTTTGTTTTTTTTTTCTCCTGCTTCCCTGGGTCGGATCGACATTCAAGCAATACTCAACCCACGGGGGGTGGATCTTTTACTCATCTCATTTGCCTATCTCAAGTCACCGAGGCGGGTTAACCGGGCCCGGCTTTGCTGTTCCTGGGCCATGCCACAGTAACCGGGACTTAGTCTTGCCTCTTGCCTGCTTCAAGCCACAAGAAAGGGAAACGAAGTCCGGCTATGCCGTTCCCAGATCTCCCTAGTAGCCGGGTCTCGGTCTTTCTCTCCTTTTTTTATACTTTCTGTTCCCTGCCCCAGTCACGAAAATCTATTTTCTTCGTCTGAAGAATTTCCGTGACCAAACCGTCTATAGCATTCCATTCTACCACTCCTTGTATCGTACAGCCTACAGTTTTTTCGAACTTTATCCAACGAACGCCTGCTCTCTCTTTATATCGAATCCATCTATTACATTCATAAAATGTACGGTAAGGTGAATCTACAAAGCCCCAGTATATATAGCTGGGCATTTCTTGCTTCCCAAATTGGTGTAAATATTCACCAAATTCTCTGCCTCAGGTTACTCGACTAAAAAACATAAAATAAAAAAATAAAAATTGGCCATGACAAGAAATACAACTAACACATCGCGCGGGTGAAGCTGGGACGAAGAGCAAGTTAATATATATGTTTAAATTCCATATTTTATCTGAATTCTATATGTACAGCATTATAAAAATTAACGAAAATAAACGATGTGACAATTCATTCTCTCTCTTTTCATTAAAATCAAAAATTTAATTTCATTAGTTTCTACAGAAATGTTCAATCTGATTAAGGTATAATGAAAATTTATTTTGATTAGTTAATTTATCCAGAAAGATTTATCTATACTATACGTATTACTTTTGAGTATTAATTCATTTATTAAATTCTTTTGTTTCATATACTTATAAGTTAAATTAAATCCTATCAAATTGTTTAGGGTTTTTTGTGAGAAAATATCCTAAGAGGGATTGAATTTTTTATCTGAACGTTTTTACAATCATATTTTGCAGGGAATTGTAATTTTTATAAAAAAATATGGTTAAAAACAGCTTTGGAATGATACATTGTAGTTATGGATGATTTATTTCTGTTTTCCTCTATAAACGGGTTATTTTGCTAAAAAAAATTTCGTAAAAATTACGCTCCTTGCAGTAACAAGTGACAGTGCATATTAATTAATGTCTAGAAATCTGTCCATGAGAAAGAAATACCTATATGTTCAATTAAAACTAATGGTAGGTTGGTTAACTGCTAAGAGGAGAAAATAAATCTGTTCTAATCGGTACGTTATAATACAATTTATCGATGAATCATTAAAAATTAAAAATATTACAACTGAAATTGTAGATGTGATTAAATTCCATATTAATTATTTAAAAATAAAGACATGAAATTATTTTAAAGTAATTATATTAAATTTAATAAATTATTAGAAAATAATTTATAATTCAAAAGCCGCTATTAGCGACTTTTGACGTATTCGGGTTTTGATTTCATTAAAAATTTAGTCTTGAATTTTTATTTTATGTAATTTTATAAAGAATGAAAATATTTTTAACTTGAAAAAATTAATTTCTATTTATAGTATAGCTAAAATCAAAATTTGCACATTAATAAAAAACAATTTACCAAAAAAAATACAAAAATTTTTAATCTTGGCATTTATTAAAATAATTTATCAGTATTTTTAAACTACCATAAAATGTCCTGTTATCAACTTAATAAATATGTATAAAACATGAAATAGATACATTTTGTTTATGCAATAACTTTTTGAACTATCGACAGTTAAGAAATACTATAAAAAGGAAGTGCAAATTGGCGAAAAAAGAGTGGATTAAAGAAAAGTTTCAGAAGTGGAAATTGAAATGATCATTGGGAAATAGAGGGAGCATTCATGAAAATTAAGGAGAATTTTGTAGTATATAAATTAAAATCTAATAATGTGTTAAACAAAGATGGTACATCAATTTACAATATGAAAGAAAAGGTCGATAGGTTGGTGGAATATATTGAAGAGTTATTTGGAGAAAATGAATTAGAAACTGGTATTACAGAGAAAAAAATGGAAGTTGAAGCGGACGAAAAGGGAGATACAATACTGAGATCTGAATTTAATAGACCATTAAAAGATTTGAATTGGCAGAAAGGCTCCTGGGATAGACGGGATACCTGCAGAATTACTGAACAGTGCAGGTGTGGAAGAGATAGATTATACAAAATAGTGTGTAATATTTACGAAAAAGGGGAAGTTTCGTCAGACTTCAAACAAAATGTTATTGTCATGATACCAAAGAAAGTAAAAGCAGATAATTGTGAAGAATACAGAAGAATTAGATTATCTATTCATGCATCAAAAATCTTAACTAGACTTCTGTACAGAAGAATTGGGAGGAGAGTGGGAGAAGCGTTAGGAGAAGATCAATTTGGTTTCAGAAAAAGTATAGGGACAAGGGAAGTAATTTTAGCAATCAAGTTAATAGTAAATAGAAAGATTAAAGAAAAAGCAAACCAACATACTTGGCATTTATAGACTCAGAAAAGGCATTTGATTACGTAGACTGGAATAAACTGTTCAGCATTTTGGAAAATTTAGGGTTCAAGATCAGAGATAGAACAACAATTGCTAATATTTACAGGAACCAAACTGCAGCAGTAATAATCAAATAACATAAGAAAGAAGCTGTAGTAAATAAGGGAGTCCGACAAGGATGTGGCCTATCCTCGTTACTTTTAATCTTTACATAGAACTAGCAGATAATGAAGTTAAAGAACAGTTTAGATCCGGAGTAACAGTGCAAGGTGAAAAGATGAATATGCTACAATTTGCTGATGATATTATAAACTTACAGAGAGTAAAAGGATTTAGTAGAAACAATAAACGGCATGGATGAACTCCATGCCGTCCATGCATAAAACTACCGCATGAAAATAAATAAGAACAAAACGAAAGTAATCAAATGTAGTATAAATAATGTAGATGGACCACTGAATGTAGAAATAGGAAGAGAAAAGGTTAGGGAGGTAGAAGAATCTAGTTATTTGGGAAGTAGAATTACAAAAAGATGGAAGAAGCCGGGGCGATATAAGATTCCGAATAGTACAGGTGAAACGAGCATTCAGTCAAAAATATAATTTGCTTACGTCAAACATTAATTTAAACGTCAGGAAAATGCTTTTGAAAGTATATATTTGGAGTGTGGCTTTACATGGAAGTGAAACTTGGACGATCAGACTATCTGAGAAGAAAAGTTTAGAAGCTTTTGAATTGTGGTGCTACAGAAGAATGTTAAAAAAATAGATGGGTAGATAAAGGACAAATGATGAGGTGTTGCGGCAAATTGATGAAGAAAGACGCATTTAGAAAAATATAGTTAAAAGAAGAGATGCATTATAAATTTTGTTTTTAATATCAAATTCATAAATCATTCTTCGACCACAATAGTCGTTTCCAACAAATCATAAAAAATGTTACTTTGCAATTTCCAATAAAAAAATGCACTTTCCATTAATAAATAAAAATTTACATTTTTATTTATTAATGTATGTAGAGAACTAAGCTCTCCAATCTAAAAAATATACAATATTCTTATCACTTGTTTTATACTAGTCCTTTAATTTCAGTTCAAAATACGGAGTTGATTGTATACAAATTTTTATACTCTGTACTTTCAAATAAAATATAATTTAAAATCAATTTTTTTTAAAATTCTGTTAAACATAGGTTTTTCTAGCTTAATAATTATTTTTCGTTTGATCTGTAACAATATTTTTAATATACAGCACTTTTAGCCGGTTAATTCCACATAAATGTGAAAATTATATATCGAAAGTTAAACTAAAAATAAAAAGCAGTTGTGATAAAATAAATAATAAATAATTTAGTAGATTATTAATTCTAGATACTAGTAAGTAACTAAACTCAAGATTAATTAATGAAGTAACTTATAAATTAACAAACACTATTATTTTAATGTAACACAATTAAGTAAAATAATAAGGAACTATTAATAGTTACAACAGTATTTCTCGTGGTCATAGCTCGGTTAGGACTAGTGATGTTCAATTACTGTTAACTACAGTTATCATTGTAAAGCCAATTACAATAACATCTATCCATTAGGTTAATTGACTAATGGAGGTGTTCTAAGGTAGTGATGTAAAGGAATGAAGCTTTGGTATTCCTACTGTGAGTATATTACGAGTTAGTTATCTCTTCAATATTATCATTATGTATTAAAAATAATCTTTGCAAACACACACACACACACACACACACACACACACACACACACACACAAACACACACACACACATATATATACATGCGCGCTTTATATAATATATATAATTATATGGTAATAATATCCAATAACTACATTAATTTATATTATATGAACATATAATATTCTTACATATATTTAATGTTTTATTTTAAGAACCAAAATAATGATAATATAGTTTACTTGTATGATAAGAAACTTTATCAAAGATCACAAAAATGGTCTACACATTGCATAACCAAATATTTAATCATCTATTGTGGGCATTCAAACTTACAATAATCATTCTAAAATATTCTTACTGGCTTTAATAACGGGAAGTATTACTGCCAAATTATTAAAAACAACATTTTGAGAAAATTTTACTTAAGAATATTAGTTGGAATTTTTTATTTAAGATAATAATGAATTTAAGTTAGTAGATAGATATCTGTTTTATCAACTAATGATATTTTATCGATAAAAAAATGGATTTACATTATTAAATCATTCTGAATATTTCCCAAACATAATCACCGCGAATCATGTTCAAAAGACTGTTAAGAACTCTAACTAGCGCTTCAATGATCAGACGAGTCTCCTATGTCAGTTAATGATTATTATTGGTGTATATGTTTTCAACAATGTCGTGTACATGTAATACAAAAATTTCAGTAAAGTAGATTTTGCTGAAACTGTTCACTCTAGATTATAAAAAAAATAATTTTTTTAAAAATTCTGACCGTTGTCTGGTGCTCGAGTTGAATTTTTCTCTAACGCTATTCTCTCGTATGTGATATACTCTGGTAGAGTATATCACATACGAGAATTATTAGAATATTTAAAAACTGCAAAAAAATTGCAGTTTTTTTGTTTGTTTGGCCCTGTGGTTGGTTCCTCATCGGAGATCCCATGCGGTTAATTTTTCTGAGCCGGATAACCACACCAAAGAAGGGTTGGCCGCAGGGTAAAACTTTAATGACCTCTTAACCTCGTGCCCCAATGCTTTCAGTAAAACACATTGAATTTTGGAATAGTTGATTCGTGCATTCCTAAGCAGACATGCTGAGTGCGTCCCTCCTTTACCTCCTTTTCATAAAAAAATTACTAATAATGTTTAAAATATACAAAATGTCAATGAGTACTCGTACTACATTTACCATAGAAGAATAGTTTTAACATAAATGTAAAAATACTACTCCTAGTTACATAAATTTTAATCTCAATTAAATTTTCATAGACGAAAAATAACTTATTTAATGTAATAAATATATATTGTACAAAACTTTATTATAGAAAATCTTTTTAATTTTTTAAACTAAATTAATTTAAATCAGATAAAAAAATTGGAAAATGAAAACAATATATGTTTTCTGATTTTCACAAGATTTATTTAAACAAACTGATTTATTTATTTAAACTGTTTTGATGTATAGTACTTTTTTGAGTTCTAAGCCCAGAATACTAAATTATCAGTACAGATAAATACATAAAGTGCAACAGTAGGGAATGTACACAATTATAAATTACATATAAATTAATCAGTTAATACTATTGGTCTATTTCAGAAAATGGGCGGCACTTACATTTTGGTCCAAAGCATACCTCATCAAAGAAATCTTATAAATAAATAAATTTTACGAAAAAATATATATATATTTTCATTCTTCAATCTTTGATTACGGATTTTTACCAACTAGAGATATCATCCACTGGTTATTAAAAATCATTACTAAGAGTAGAAAATATAATTACCTTTAATTAATTCTTGCTTTAATTTTGTCAGAATAAGATCAACAAAATTAATAACTGATTTCAACAGCAAACATTTAAATTCAATATTAAATTCAAAACCCAACCATTTTGTTGGTATTTTTGCCGCTAACAGTAAAATGGTAATGTATACGTAGAAAAAATCACGTAGTACACGAATAACCAAGCGTACGAATGAGAAAGTATGCAAAGAGCATATGTAAAAAAAAACAAAACTATAACTTCCGAAAAAGTTAGCACTTGTAAGTAGTTTCCAGGTATCATATTTATCAGTAGGAATTCATATTTAGAAGGTTAAATTTTTGTAATTTTAATTGATGAAATAACAAGTAAGTGATTATTCCAGGAATACCAAAGCTGGAATAATGCCACATTGCTAATTTACTGAAACGGACTTTAATCTAACAAAAAAGGAAGCTGTAAAAACGTAAAGTAGTTTAAAAAGTGATATTTAAATGCTGAAGATCACTATGGCGAAATGTAAATATTTTTACTTTTACTCGGAATATTATACATGCAAAACTGGTTGTATGATAATCTAAAAACAATTGTAATCGGATATAAATAATTTTTTCAGCGTTAATTTTAGCTGGTGAACACAAAATCTTTACTTCTATCCTGATTAAAAATCAGCTAATAATAGAGGGTGGAGTAGATGCTGCTACTTCCTTGAAGATTGCCCAAAGTAACCATTTGACTGAAATTTATTTTTTGTCTACTTTTACGATAAGTGGTTATTTGAGAACGGTCCTAGATACTTTGATTGTATTCTTAATTTCATTCTTTACAGTCTTGTTCTTTGAATTTTGATTATAAACTCAATGTATCTCTCTTTTTCTCCGTTTAGCCAACGAAACCACCGTAAGATATTACTTCAGAGGATGTAAATGAACTGTAGTCTTGTACAGTCTCAGGTTGACCACTCCTGAGAAGCGTGGTTAATTGAAACCAAAACACCAAAGAACACCAGTATCCATGATGTGTTATTCAAATCCGTATAAAAATAAAAATGTATAAAACTACCTTTACTAGGATTTGAACCTTAGAACTCTCGACTTTGAAATCAGCTGATTTGCGATGACGAGTTAACTAGTAGACCAACCCAGTGGGTAAACTCAATTTATTTATCAGAGACATACAAAACCCACGGAAGTTTTGAAGTTTTAGGGGCTGCTCAGGCTACAAATTAATCTGGAAACAATTAGTGCAATCTGGTAACTATTAAAAAATTCCACTTTGGATGTTTATCGGTTAATTTGGTCCTCCAACTACATCTTTAAAAGATGAAGGAACAAATCAGTGAAGAAATTAGCCTTTCAAAGTTTGATCTAGTTTATTAATTTTAATTTAGCCTAGCGCTATAGCAGAGCTATAGAAGGCAATATATGATAATCGGTCAAATTTTTGTATATGCGGTTTTCACCGGATCTTTATGTTTTGACATCTAACGAACCCAAAAACTGGATGGAAATTTTCCGGATGTTCCTATGTACATATGGTGTTCGGTGGTTTGTGTCGCACCCTAAATCTCCAGAATTACTCAACCGACTTTGAAAAAAACTTGGTCAGATTACTTTTATACATGGGGCATTGAGGCCATTAAATTTTCAACTTAAAAGATCAAGAGGGTGAGGCTGTACAGCAAGGTCATCTTAGGTATCTTGAGATTTCACCTAATTTAGGTCTTGTTTTTCTTAGGCACATTTGTTAACAATTAAAAGATGGTTTAATTAAACACCCCAAAAAGTGGTTTAAATAAACTTGTAGCTAAGTGGGTATAATGTGTCGTTAGTACTCCGTCTCACCACACGGAACGCTTTCACCACTGTACCTGACGTACAGATGCTGTAGTCGCCTGCTAACGTCACAGGTGAGCGGTAGAATTAAATAAATTAATAATATTTAAACTGTAAAATAGTATTTAAAGTGTCCGCTAGTTCGCCACATCTGCGCGAATTAAAAACGGTATGCGCGCACGCTTGAGTTAGAAATAATTTGAATTAAATAAAAAATATTATATTTATATAAAAAGATAAATATTTTAAATAAAGTTGTTTGTTTTTGTGTGTGTAAGCAATGCATCAGAAAAAATCCGCGTGGCAGGAAAGTCCTATAACTGTGGTGTCAGCTTTTTTCAATATGCTGATAAAAGTGATAAGAGATAAACTCGTTCTACATTCTGTTCAAAAGCGTCTATTTTCCTAACGGGCTAACACAACAGTTCTGAAAGGAAAGCTCACCTTTCGGATCGAATAAGTTTTTGAATGCTTCCTTCTTTATATTTAGAGATTTAATATGACAGAAAATGTGCAAATGTAAACCCAATTAACTTTCAGTATTTCTTCTTATTTCATTCATTCCATATACAAATATCTTATAAGAAACATATCAGATGTTTTTTAATAAATATAAAAAATAATTTACTATAAATTTAAGACATATCAAATAAGATTTATGCTTTAAGCTTTAATTTTATACATATAAGAGCTCACTACGTCCACCAAAATTTATTGAATATTTTACTAAACAGGTAAGTTCATCAAACAGCGAGTAGTAAAGCTCTTCTTTTTGCCGACTGCGTACGTTTTCCATTTAACTTTATAGATTTTTTTATTTTTAGAAAAAGGTGAAAGTCAAACGGAGCTAGATCCAAACTGCACAGAGGATCATTGTATACCTTCCATTCAAATTTTGGCAATTTTTTCACAATTGTTTTGCGCAACGCAAGGAGAGTTATAGATGATACTTGACACAATCGAGCAGACATATCGCCAATGAATGAAGTCGCAACGACGGCTCTGCACAGCACCTCGTAATTTTTTAAAGGTTTGTTATACGCATGAACCACGTCAAATGTGTAAATCTTCCCCTTTCTCAAAAACAAATTTCAATTCAGACGAAAAATAGGCGTCCAGATAAAATCTTATTTCTTCATGTAAATTTTTTATCCCTTCATTGAACAACGGAATCTGTCTCCCCACATTTATCTGGTTCATCACACCTTCTCCCGTATACTTTAACTAGCTTCAATGATTAGAACTATTTTTACTTTTTTAAGATTTTAAAGTGTATCACTAATTGCATTTCCATTGAATAAGATGCCTTTTTCATATCAACAGAAACATTTTATTTTATAATAACGCCTGATGCACTTAAAAGCTTTGGGTTATTATGAGTTAATACATATTCTTAACCACGCTAGTTGCACTCCAAAATGAAAAAATATATATATTCCTTGCTACGTTTAAACGTTGGTTACTTCAAAAGTCTTCCTTATGTGTGCATTTATTTGAATTAAATGTTTTACAATGTCGAAAAAAATCATAAAATTTAAGTAACAAAATGTGAGTTGCTCTTTAACTTTATATTCATATAATACAAACAAAACTACCTTAAAATAATGTGTCAGTACTTTGTTAAGTTAATTATATGGTTAGTTCTAAATACTTAACTCAGTTCGTGTTACTACTAATAAAATAATATGATAGGAAATTTCTAATTAGAAGTCATAATTTGTAGAAATTTAATTTTGAAGTATTTCTGTTTTAACAACCGTTTAGTTTAACTACAAACTATTTAAGAAGCAGATTATTATTTTAATTTTAAATATTACTTTACTATCAAAGGAATGTTTAGATAATTTATGTTATCTTTTATTACAGATTATTTTTACTTTTAGTAACATATATTAATAGTCCTCAAAATAAAATTACTAGAGAAATAAATTAATTTTTGTTTATTTCATTATCTATTAATTCTTTTTACTATAAAATGCTAAGTTCAAAGCCAATAAAATATTACACCTGAAAATACTTTTACACTATCTGATACTTTTACACTATCTTTAAATTTGTATTTGAAATGTTAACATTAACCATATTTTACAGCTTCTCATTGATATTTATTGAAAAAAAAATATTGACTGTGTATTTTAAAATATGTAAAACAGATTGTTTAAACAATAAAATCTTGTATTCTACTTCCTCATGTGTTTTTTGTCTAGAGTGATACAAATAGAATCTATTAATATCGTATCAGTAAATATACCAAATCATATCAGTAACCATAACAAGAATATTTATATCAGGAATAGGATATTATTTATACATATCTGGAATATTTAATGCGTATTCGGTATTAAATTTCACATTTACTTCATTTATATTTCATTTTTAATTGTAATTAAAAAACATAAAATAATGGAAGAAAAAATTATTTTTTAGTATTACAATATATATATATATATATATATATACTTTAGAATATATTTTAGAATGGTGAAATACATAACGAAAATGGTGCTAATGTATTTTATTTAAAAATGTTCATTAATATTTTTAAATATTCCATTTAAATTATTGTCGATAACGTTTTTATATATTACAGTAACATATTTTACTTTACGAGAAAACAGAATGTCAAGTACAGACACCATCAGTTTTGATATACATTTAAATACGAATGTAATTTAATTGTTTACCCTTTGACAAAAGTAATAAAAAGGGTTTGAATTGAATAATTTTATAATTGTATTTTTTTCAATTTTCATTAAAAAACTCAAATCTGATAAAAAATCGAAACGTCTCTATTCGTATTTACTTTGTCATCCGCAAATATGGATTTATATATATTATAAATCCATATATTTATATTGTATTATATAATATGGATTTATATATATTATTATATTTTTTCTTTTTATTAAAATATGGAATTTCAAGGTATTATATAAAATAAAATAAACTAGCCAGGTGTAAATTTCACCTTATTCTCATCTGTTTAGGAATCCTAAGTAATAAGCTTTTATTTCATGAGGGACAAAGCGCTAAGTTGAAATAATTAAATTTGGAAAAATTTAGCTAAAAAAAATTTTCAATTTTTTTTTCAAAACATGAAAATTATTTACAACACACCTGCTGTGGACACTACAAGACTTCCTTTTACGCCTATTAAATTACATATACACATTTAAAAATAATGAAAAGTACATAAAATTCTATGTCATTAATAACTTTATTCATTTTTTATTTTATTGCTATTATTGAATTATTATTTATTGTAAAAAGTTTGTTTATAATCAGAGGTTAATAATTATTAATAAATCAATGTGTTTAATTTTTAAAAAAAGTTAAAAAAGAGATGAATTAGGATTCGAACCAATGTGCCTTCCCCTTGTAAAATCCAAAAATTCCATTAATTAAAATTCTATTTCGTTATAACTCTGGAAAAAATAAGCTTTTTTTCAAGCCCTCATTAATTTTTTTAATGAGGGCTTATTACTGCAAGGAACAAAATGTCCAAAATCCAAAAAAAAAAAATGAATTTTGGGCTTTTTGGCCACTTTTGGTCCAGTTGATTGCAATCAAAAGGGGATGTGCTCAGCTAGATGTTATAACAGTCCTAAATCCAAAATTTCAACATTCTACGTCTAATCGCTTTTGAGTTATGCGAGTTAAATACCTACAGACGTCACGCCAAAAATGGATTCAGGGATGGCCAAAATGGATATTTTCGTTGAAATCTGAAAACCGAAATTTTTCGCCATCACATAATTTACTTTGTAAAAGGAAGTAAAAATAAAAATTTAATTTCACATGCAATATTTACTACTAAAAACACCTTAAATCTATATTATAAACTATTCAAAAATATATACTCGTATTTTTCTATATGAAGTTTTATCAAAATATTTTATGGGGTATATTTTTTTACTGGGTTGAAATAAAAATTTACTCTATTCTTTAGTCAATGATCAAATTTTACATAAGTAAGTTTTACTATTAGTTTTTAATAATTTTTGATGAAGAACTTTAACACTACAAAATTAATAATATAAAAAATTATGTTTGAGGAAAAGAAAAATTCTGGTCAATAAAAGTACAGAAAAGGTAATTGTGAATTCGATGACATGTGAAGGATCTATGGAGATTGAAAGAACGTAAAATTTTAAAAATATTACAGTGTGGCGAACTGTTAGGACAAAAAAAGGACGTGGTGAACATTTTAAAAGATTTTTCATCTCCAAAAGACTTCATAGGGAATTGATTTAAAGGAAATTAGATTTCTCTAAAAAAAATTTGTTAAAGAGTTTTCATGTTTAACGTCTGACAAAAAAATAAATAAATAAAAATCAATTTTTATTTGATACAAAATTAAATTGTTCCTATGTTATTTTATGTCATAAAAATCTGTTTCCCAATTTAGAATTCAAAACCAAATGTTTAATTTACAATTAAAGTTTCTATAATTATCGTTTTCTCATCTAATGTGATTTGATAATGAGGCAATAACCAAAATGAGTCAACCATTCTTAACTTAAAATTGAATGAAACAATAAATGTTTTGCATCCAGATATTGGTGCAGTTCAATTATTTAATGAAAAATCTCTTTTTTTTCCAGTTGCTCTGGAATTAAAGAAAGTGGGAAAGTTCTATAAAAAAAGAATTTTTAAATTAGTTAGAAACTTTTTTAAAAACTGAATGTAGGATTTTAATATCAGTTGCATTTTACATTTATGTTTTTTTAGAATAATAAAAGATAAATATCCATTTATAATTAATATTAACAGTAAATTTTTTTCAATGCGAAATTTATTTTATAATTAAAAAACTGAAAAAAATATTCCAGTTAAATAATCCAATAAATAATCGAGTATTTTTTTAAAATTTAAATTCAAATGTACTTGCACTTTCCATAAAGTATCTGACAGATTAGAACTAATAATTAATGAATTATTGATAATTAATAAATATTAAAATAAGAATAAATTAAATGGAATAATTATAATTTCAGAACATTTTAAAAATAATAATTTAACTTTATTTTTACCCAGAGAATATTTTTTATTACTTTTTTCTTCTTCTGTAAATTACAGTATAAATAATCATTTTATATATCATACACCAATTTTTTTGTTTTATTTATTTTTTGAATTTTTTTTACGATTTTTGGATTTACACTTGAGGAAATTGCGATA
The DNA here is from genome assembly GCF_047948215.1 of Lycorma delicatula. Taxonomy (NCBI): domain Eukaryota; kingdom Metazoa; phylum Arthropoda; class Insecta; order Hemiptera; family Fulgoridae; genus Lycorma; species Lycorma delicatula. The sequence goes on along the minus strand of NC_134459.1, from coordinate 73,476,826 downwards.
TTTTTGTGACCAGAAAATTTAACCATTAAAAATTTATATATAATAATAATAATAATCGATTATTATTTTATTTAAAAACTAATAAAAATAAAAATGATTAAATATTACGAAAAAGATAACGTTTCATACACAATTAATTATACAAAAACTCCCTTTTGTTAGTTATAAGGTAAACCTAACCTAACATATTTGTTAAGTAAGAAACTGTTGAGTGAATTCAATTCCGTTAAAACAGAAGTTGTGAAACAATTATAACAAAACCTTTACGTTATTATTATAATCACATTCAAATGGATATCTATTATTTTAAATAATTATTACGATTAATTAAATAAATATATATAGTGATGAAATTTAAATAATTTTAAACAAATATAATGTAATAATAAAAATATAAATTAAATAATTTTATTAAAATCAGCAAAATACATTGTAATGTTTATTTACAAAAAAAAATTACTGTGGGTAATACTTCAATTGTAATTAAATTATTTTACTCACAGGTATAAATTTTAACCTAATAAATCTATGAAAAAGTAAACTAAAATTCTAATAGAACAGTAAATTTTATAAATTATAAATTGAAATATAGTTTCAGTTTAAAAAAAAAAAAATAAAGGTATTAAATCACATCTAAAAGAGGGTGATTTTGTATGTACAAAAATTACTGTACTGTAAACTATAATCAAACTCTTTAAATAAAAACTATAAACTATAATAATTTTTGTATTCGATAAACGTACATTTTTTTTTCTATCCGATATATAAATACAATATTTTTTTCCTAATCAAAAACATGTTTTGTTATTTATTTTATTTTTTACTAAAATTTAAAAATGTTATCTTCTTTTTTTTTATTAAAACTAAATTCTGAAGTTAAAAATTTATTTTGTAACTTATATTTCTAAGAAAAAACAATATTAGTTTTAAATTATTATTTCATATTAAACTTCTATTTGAGGTTATGTTTGTTCATTGATAAAAATATAGTAATAATTTATTTATTTTTAATGCCGATTATCAGTTATTTAGAATAATACAAATATTTTTTTTTTTAAAGTTACTTTATATTTACTTATTTAAAAATCAATAAATGTATTGAAAATTAGAATTAATAAACATAAATGATAAATTGTGTGTTATAAATACATAATTGTGTTGATCAATTTTGTAAATTACTTCTGAACAAATAAAAAGAGAAACAATCGAAAAATCTATTTTGAAAAAATCATACTATTATATAGTAATAACCTAATTTTAAAATTGAGATGTTTAAAAATAAGGTTAGGAAAAAATTTCATAATTTAAATTTAAAAGGATATTTTTTTGTTTAAACTACATAAAAGAATAATATGCATTTAAAATACAAAGTACGCTCATTTTGTTTAAAAAAAAAATAGTAAATCATTTTTGTATGATAACATAAGAAAATCATTATGTACAATTTCGAATAAGCTGTTTAAGAATTCAAGAACATTCGTGTAATTTTAGGTTATTTCTATTCAAATTGGAAGAATTCTATCTAAAATTTAAATATCAAATTTTCCTTTGTTATTTATACACAGAACATAGTCTGGGCTCGTAATTGTATGATATTATTATTCTTTAACAGAAGTAAATCGATTACTCATTTCTGTTGTATATATTTAAAAAAAAAGTAGAATATGTAATATAAAAACACATTCATTATATTTTAATCAACGTTTATTTTTTATAACGAAAAGGTTATATATTTTTGGTCTAATTTTAATGAAAACATTTCGTGATATTTCTCATTTCATCATTTATAAGGTTAGGTTATATTTTTTTAAGTCCAACATTTGAAAGTCACATACCTTTCGTGTTATTAAAATTTACCAAATAAAATATTACATTTCTTTGTATAAATGTTAAGAAAAATAGTTAAAAGAACACTTTTATTGTAAAGTGTGAGAGATTAACTCATCAACCCGACTCCAAGCGTACAAGTCTATTCATCGACCATCATTCATTTATTTTCTCGTTTATTAGTCGCGAAAGAAGGTGTTAGCCTAGATGTTTATTATTTTATTTTTTACAACACATGATAATTTATAACCTACCTTAATAATAGGGGTGGCGCCTCCAGATGGGCTGACACTGTTGTTGGTCGCCAGAGTGAGATGAGGTCCATAACTGAATGGAACGAACAGCATGGGTGTCGACTGAGCCGCGGTGGCCGGAGAGGAGCCCTCACATGCGGTTGAGGTGTCTTCACCCCTACAACGGCAGGGCTCCGGCAAAGGGTAAGGAGCTGGCCGTACGCTGGACGCCAGCCTGCTGGAAGCACGAGGGGTTCTACTGACACGGTCTCCACCGCCGCACGTACAACTCCGCGGCTTCCAAACCGCACAGGGGTACACCCCGACCAGGCTGTAGCCCACCAAGAGAGGCGGCCCACCTACACTATCACCTTCCTGTCGGGAAATCTTGACGATCTTTCAAAAACAGTCCTATCTATTTCCCTTCTTCCGTCACCCGTCTTCTTTATTTTCTTCGACTGGAAAAAAAAATTGTTCAAAAAATACCACAATGTTTTTTCTTTACTTTTCTTTTCCACTAATTTTGTTGTTCTCAAGATAACAGGAACATCACAGTTTTCCTACGACGGTGATAAACGTATTCGAGAACAAAAAAAAATTATAAAATACTTTTTACAAAGTATTCCTTTCTATTTTTAGCTTAATAATAACAGTGATATCTCTATCCAATTCCTACCAATTAAGTAATTATAATAATAGTAATAATATTACTTTTCAATTATAGCTAAGATCAAGTTGCTGTAATAACTCACCGACTGTGCTTAGATTATTTTAATTTTATATTTTAAATATGTGATTGAAATAATATAAATTATCAGTTGTAGGTTACACTATATAAATATCATAAAAGTTACTAAAATTTGCATTATTTTAATAATTAATTGATCATGTTACTTATTATTATAATAATTGATATATTATTTATTGTTTAATGTTTGTAATTATACGACAATTTTAGTATAAATATATAAATACCCGCGCACTAATATTCACTAATGATTATATATGATAAGTTGCGGCTGTTTGATGAGTAGTTACATATATTGCACGTGGTCACTGCACTGTCACAAATAAATGTATATTTCACTGTTCCGTTCTTTGTCACTGACAAAAGATGTGGATATAGAGGTCGCGTTAAGTCCCCGCTGATCGACGGTTAATACTAGTCGAACACCGTTTAACTACGGTACTATCTAAAAGAACAATAACGGATAAGCAACAAGACCGAATCGAGAGACCACGAGGTTGCGGGATAAGGGTGGGGGAAAATCACGTGGTATCGTTGCGGTTACGGGGTAGAAGATGGTCAGCGGCGGCGAGTCGCAGCGTCATGCAGGTTGCTGCTTGTGTAGCGGCTGTACAATAAATAAGGCCGCTGTCGGTGGCGGGGAAGGAGAGAATAGCAAAAGCAAGCAACAGAGGAAAGCCGCGCAGGACTAGAGCTGGGTGGCTGGCTGCTGCTGCCTCGCAATCAATGAAAATATAAACCAGAGCTCGCTGCACTACACAACAACCCCCCCAACTGTACCCCCTTATCACCCCTCATCTTACCCCCCAAATCCCTCTTCAATACCACCCACTCCCTTTATAAAGCCTCCCTTCACTACAGCACCTGCTATATCCACCTATCTCACTTTAACCGACTCTATCTCGCTCAAACGCAGACAAAAACACACATAGACAGATATACACATACATACACACACCCATACGTATACAGAAATATATAAACACACATATACACTGGATATTTGTTTCGTTTTGTTTTTCTAAAAACAGCATCGACGAGCGACGATGACGGTGAGGCCGATGACATACTCATAACAAAGTAACAAAGACCCTGCTTAACTCTTAACTTAAAACATAAACACGACAACGAAATACTAAATAAGTATCAAGAAAAAATAACAACAGCAAAAATGAAGAAGACTTTATAAAATTAAAAAAAAAAAACTAATTATCAAATCTAGTAATTACTTCGTAATAAAAGAATAATTATTACTATATAAAAGAATAAAAAACAAAAAAATGAAAAATAAAAGAAACAGTTACAGTACTATAATACAAAACATTTCATTCCATTCACCAAAAGAACTGAACTGAAAACACGCAATATTCACATAAAGAAGATTTAGTCGTACATTACATTCATGTTGTTGCTATATTCTGTTAATAAACAAAAACAAAAACTCCCAGATGATAAATGGCTATAATTTATCAAATACAAAGTGAAATACATTGAGTGAGATATATATGTATATAACTTTAATGGGTTATTCATAAATTATTTAAAGTGTCAGTTTGTAATACCCCGAAATTATTAATTATAAAATATTAACGTAGAAATATGATATTACATTCGGATAAACAAATTTAAATAATTAAGATTAGTAAAAATTATTAATTTCTGTAATTACGTTAAAGTAACGTAACATAAATCAGGTTAATAAATTATTAATTATGAAGAAATATTAATTTATACGAATAATCAACCTTGAATGTTATCAGCATTGAAGTCACTCTGTTGTTACGTAAAAATACAAATGGAAAATTCATTTTGCAGAATATTTGTTGGATAGTGTATCATACAAGTAAAACCAAAACTTGTACCAACTATTTTAATTTAGTTTCTCATTTGTAGGGTCTATTTCAATATCAACTAATTCTGTTTTTCTTGCAGTTTTGTCATTTTACTTAAATCATAGGTTGAAATTTAATACACAGCAAACACAGAAGGAGTGCTGCTTCTTAACTTTTGAGTTACTTAACTCAAAAACCCGTCCAACAAATATACAGGTGACAATACTAATGCCAGATAATTAAGAAATATATAATTACATCATATTGTTTTAGCTAATTTTAGATTTATTTTCTTTATATTTCATGAAGCTTTTATCTCATTTACATTTACTGTATATAACGTCAAATAATATTGGATATATTAAGATGTATTTTCAACTACTGCGATTTAAAAAAGTTATTCCAAACAAATATAATAAGTTTTTATTTCAAATTTTTTATGGTTGAATTTAAATTGGAATTTATTGTATTTTCCATTTATATTTCTTTTCTGCAGGAAATATAAAAGAAATTTCACATTCAATTTGGAGCTCTTATTTTCCCCAGAAATATGCCAAGTGTTTAATTTATAAATAAGATTATACAACTAAATTACCTGGTATTCTTTGATGGTTGGGGTCCAATTAATGACAATTCTCAGAAATGGTGGCCTGAGCTTGTACAGGTTGCACCTCATTTACATGTCATACATCTCATCCTCATCTCGTTGTGCCGTGTGGGTTGCTTACTGTTCACTAGTTGAACAGATTGCAAAGTACACATTAGGAAAATAAAAATAAAATAATAAGGAATTTTTAAAAATTAATTTTCATAAAAATAAACTCATTGCTATACCAAAATTGACGTTTTTTAATTGGAAATTAAATTGATTTAAATTGGGTGAGTCTAAGAATAAATATTCATAAAAAATATTTTATCAAAAAATTTACTGTCCCAATAATCAAACGCCAAACTTGTTCAATATTTAATTCATAATTATCTTTTACAATTTGAGAATAATCATAATTATTTTATTTAAAAAATTGGTTTGTAATTGAAAATCAAATTTTTATGATGTGTGCCCTAAGGGAATCTTATTTTTCAACTTAATATGAGTCACAGTTTATTAATTTAAATGGCATAGACTTTCCCAAGAATAAAAACATGTATTCTAGTCTAACAACGTGAAATAAGCAGCACGGTGATTTTCCGATACCTTTTTTATTCAACCTAATATATTGTTGCGTACCGGCATAGAAAACCCTCAAAAATGCAGTTAATAATATTGCACTGCCCTGAGGTAGATAATCCCCACGTCCGGAACACAACATCTATGTTCCACGTCCAGGGCGGCAACAGCTGTACCTTTGTACATCACATATAGCTGGCTAACGGGGTTCCGAGTAGATTCCTCGGTTATGCTTTGTTAAGTTTGACCTGGTTCCAACTTCAGGTCACTAAACGGACTGGATTTTTGGCTACCTGCAGGAAATGGAATAACAAACGATTTTGGAAATGGATTTATACCACTCTTAGAGCTGGCGATGTGGCGGCCAGGGTCAATGTTATTGCAGGTGTAACGGAGACCCTTCCGTTGTCCACATGCCCCCTGCGATGGCAAGCATGTAGCAATGGTGCCCATGTATGTCGGTGCATGGGAGCTCTGAAAGCTTCGGTGAGTAGGAGCCTGGAGTCAGTGCAGAGACTGCGCATCCGCTCTCTGCCAGGACATATGCCGGTTCCACCGGAGTACCGGATCGGACCTCCAAGGTTAGTAGCCCTGGAGTGGGGGTGTACCCCGGCGGCTAGCCTTGCTACAGAAGGGATCAATGTTCATGAATTTTCCTGAACCAACTAACGTGGCAGAGGGTGCACGTAAACACCCTCGTTTAGAAACCGCCGATTCGCCACAAGCGAAGAGGAAAAAAGTAAGGAGAGTGATAAGATTAGAAAAAATGTTGATAAAATCAGTAAAGATTTAAGAAAAGCTTTGTTTGGAAATAATGTTCCCAAACCAAGATTTTTGGTCATTACAAAAGAGAATGGTAACTTCCAAAAGGTAAGTCCATTCTTAATTGCTAGAGAGATTACAAATTGTGCTGGTGGTCCTGTCAAGGAAATCCGTAAGACGTTTAACGGATTACATGTCGAAACTATAAACGACATGCAAAGTCAGAAAGTCCAGGCGTTGAAAAAGATCGGTGAATTTGCGGTTACTGTCCAACCGCATAGTACACTTAATTCATCTAGAGGAGTTGTTGTTTGCCGTGATCTTCTTAACTGTACTGAAGAAGAAATAGTGCAGGAAATGTCTAGTCAGGGAGTGACACATTGTCGCAGACTTTCTATGAGACGAAATGGTGAGATTCTTCCTTCGGCCTCTCATGTTTTGACATTCAATAGGCCAAGTCTTCCTGAAAAGATACGAGCTGGCATCCATCGGCTTGATGTACGGGCATTTATTCCGCAGCCGATGAGATGTTTTAGATGTCAACGTTTCGGACACACTGCAGCTAGATGTGAAGCGCAGGAAATTTGTATATGCGGAATGAAGATATATGAGGGTGATCCATGTAAAGACCCTCCAGTCTGCATTAATTGTAAAGGGCACCATAACTGTCGATCCAGGAACTGCCCAGTATACAAATCAGAAACAGCCATTCAGGAGGTTAAAACGCTTCAAAAAGTCAGCTACCCTGAAGTGACGAAGATTGTAAACCTACGTACACCTAGACCATCGACTACATACGCAGAAGCAGCTGCTGCTCCCCCCACACCTAAAATCAACTTGGAGCAGTTGCTTAATACGATGGCACCAAGTCTCGCGACAATGATAGAAAGAATCATTAATTCCAAGATCGAGTCGACTCATCAGATACAACAAAGTAAACATGAGAAGGCTCATTCCCGGACTGACGTCGCCGACAGAAGACCCGTACCAGCGCAGTTTAAAAAACCGGCAAAATCTTCGATTATAACTCCAGCAATAGACGTAATGAAGAAAAATCTTGATTTATCCGACAAAGATCTAAAGATCACCCCGACGACGAGTCATATAGCTAAGGATACTGTGACAAGAGTACAGGAAAAATCTGCGTCAACCAAAATGGAGGTGCAAGTAACTATCGAAAAAGCACCAGACACAGACGATATTAAAACCGTACCTACAGAGGCCCCAAAAGCTCAGAGAACAACTGTGGCGAGAGCATCTGTATCAGCCGGCCCAAGCACAGCCTTAGACATTGAATCAAGTTCATCAGCTGCCGAAAGTGCATCGGTTGCAAGTTTAGACTCAATTGCAACGATGCTCACAGCACCATTGAAGCTTTCATCACCTGATGTAAGCCGGCGAACGTCATTGGCGTCAGAAAGAGAAGACGATGCCATATCCGAAGCCTCAAACACTCTGTCGTCGGAAGTTGAGGCCGTTCGCAGAATGGAAAAACGTAAGAAAGGATGGCCGAAAGGAAAGCCTAGGCGGTAATTTGTTGGATTTTAAATTAGAAGATTGAAATTTTGATCACTTATTTTCTTCATGGAAATATGAATTAAAGAACCTTTTTTTTTTTTTTTTTTGGGGCCAATGACCAAAGTAGTCGATGCCCCTAAAAACCTCAAAAAAAAAAAAAAAAAAAAAAAAAAAATATTGCACTGGACTGTGAGAACGATGACTTAAGTTCTCCATAAGGACTGGACATACACCAGTACTTTCAGAAAAATCAATTCAAGGTAGTTTCATCTGTGTTTCAGAGGTATATATATATAAAGTAATTAACTAATGTACTCTTTTTTATCTTTCTGATTTTCTTCACTCAGTACTAGAAGAATCACACATAGTAATAATTTTTTTTAAATCTATCTTGCCTACATATATCGCCTACTCTTTCATATATTCCAAATATTTTGCTATTCATTCGGTAAATTTTATTTCCTTCAATTAAATACAATTTTTTTTATCATTTAACAGGTCCACAATTTTCTAACAATTTTGATAAGAGTGACCTTAAGTGGCGGATAAAATCTACTGATTTTTCCAATAATAACTGAACTAAACTTACTTTTGATTATCAGAAAATTAATCCAGATTACATAATTTACCAAGAACGAAGATTTTTCTTTCAAACTTCATATTTACCTTCAATCAATTACAGATCCTCTTCTATGAAATTAGCATAATTCTTTTGTACTTGTAGTTTGGATAAAGGGGTTCTGGAGTTCCTTTAGTTAGGAGAATACATATTTAAAATGCTATCAGAATTGAATTATGTTTTTTTTAAGGTTTTTAAACAGTATTTTATTAATCCCTAAGTATGGTTCTACTTAGTGCATGTATTAACTATGTTTTATATCAGCCAATTTGTGATATTTGGTTTGTATGAGGATACAGCTAAATGTTTCACTTTTATTTAGAAATATTTTCTGCGATTTTATCGTATAATTTTAACTTCGTCTCGTGTGTCCAGTATAAAAACTTAATACAGTTGGAGAAGTTTATTTTTAGTCTATTTGAAGCGTTATATTTCTTCGGCAATATCGTCTGTAAACAGATGCTTTTTTTTATTCTCATAAGTTTATTATAGTTATATTTATCTAGATTTTTGACTGAACAAAGCTCTACGTAGAGCAAGTGAGACGTTACTTAAAGCAAATATTTATAAAAATAAATAATAAAAGTTGACAGTAAAATAAATATTAAAATTTTTTTATAATTTCGTAAAATTAATCTGAAATCCATTGCATTAAAAACATAAGGAACATAAATAAAAGTTCATATCATAATACATTTAGAAATTGTGAAATTATATATATATATATATATATATATATATATATATATATATATTCACACATATAAATTATAACATAGGTGTAGTAAATGAATAGATGATTCGAATCTAATTAACATAAGACTATATACAAAATACGTTTTTTTTTTTGTAATATAAACTACACCAAAAATAATCAAAATGCAAAAACAGAGCGTTAACATCACTAAGAGGAGGCCACAGAGCAACATCGTTTGTAAACGGTGTAATGTAGGAAATAAAAGGCGTTCATTTAATTTTTTTTTGTGGATATAATAAGTTTCGATGTAATTTTTCACTGTTATTGTACAAACGTCGATAAAGTATACTTTCATCAATACAAGATTCAATACTGTTAAAATAAGAAAATTCAATGAGAAATAATTACATACTTATTTTAATTTAATCAAATTAATTTTACTTCTGTAAATACGATTAAGTGTGACGTTCACGTCACTCCCATCTCAACACCCATATATCACAAATTGTCATCCACTGATGATCCTTCTCTAATAAATTATGATACAATTTTCGTTACGTCCCTAAGTCCACTGACCCATTCAACAGGAGTTAAGTTAAGCTCTAGTAAGAAAATATATCTAAAAATAAGCTGATTTATTATTTTTTTCTCTACTCCTAGTTTTACGTACAATCAAAACTATTTCATAAAATAAGTTTTCTGTAATTTAAAAAAAAACTAATTGCGTTTTATTGTTTGTAGATAATACGAGTAGTATTAAATTTTATAATTTTAACATTACCAGAATTCAAATGTATTATGCTTAGTAAACTAAGGTAGTCAGACTGCTTCTGTGATTTTATAAATGACAGAAAACTGAAACGTGAAAGGCTCCTGATTTCTTTCTTTACTGAAAATTTTTACAACGGAAAGTAGTTTTTGAAAAGGATGACACACAAAAGAATTCTTCGCCTCTTTGAAAACTTTCCTTCAATTAATAAAGTAAAATATTTAATGAACTCAACTGATTGGATCTTAATAGCTATATTCAGTATTTTCTATTTAGTTTGATATTATGGTTAACACACAAGACCTTTTATTTCTTAGGCACCGTCAATCATTTTAATACTTACTCTAGATTAAATGTATTTTAATGGCGCAAATACTTTCTCTTCTACAGAATCTTTCTGTCATATTAGAGTATAATTTTAAAGCTACATATAGTGTAAGTGAAGTTAGATAGAGGAAGGTTTTTGTGAGATACCTACGGTGTTAGAGGAAGACACAGGGCTTCCATGAATCGGTTAATTTGATAGTAGATGATTGTAAGTAATGCTTGGTGGTCGTGGTTGGAAGAGCCCATACGAAGGCCTGTGAAAATCCATTGATGGAAATGTCTGTCGAGACATCTGCATCGGTGGCTTCCTGACAGAGGCCAAACTGATTGTGTTATAACGTTTAGAGGGTCTAAAAGACGACCTCCGGTAAAGCCCGTCAGGGCTAGGAACGGAAGGAATGGTATGACAGTCGGGATTGTCACAACGTGCATTTCATCCTCTACCGGGGATTAGGATGTATACATGCATATATATGTCGAGTACTTTTCATTAATTCAATTGATAGGTGGAGTGACATACATTCTTATCGATTTTTTTCATTTTTGCGATAAGTATGATTTGAAATCTGTAGTTATATTTCCGACGGATTATTTTTATCAACAATGCTTATAAAAATTTTAACTGTCAAATATGGATAATATATAAATGTTATTAGTATTAAATGATTCAATAAATTAATCAATATTTTAGAACCCATTTTTAATTACAGGAAATATATACTTGTTACGTGATTATTATATTAGTCAAACACTTAAAAACTATTTAAATAATTTTAACTTACTTTAAAAAATACTTTTAAAAATATTTCCGTTAAAGAGGATTTTCCTTTAAAATTTAAAAGAAACAGAATAAATTTTTTTGGAAAAAAATAACATTTTTGTTCACTACCATGAAATTATTTTTTCTGTAGTTTGAAGAGAAACATTATCACACAAAATATTATTTCGTTAATTTCAATTCCAGACCGCTTTTCCAGCTTTACCTTCCATATATTTTCATAGTATATGTTATGATTAACATATATTACGTAATTCGTAATTTTAAATAAGATCAATTCGTAATTATAAGCAAAACTTTATTTAATTCGTTAATTAAAAGATTATTTTTATATGGTATTGAATGTATTACAAATGAACGTGTATATACTCAATGTATTACGTTGAACAGAATAATATATTGAAGGCAACAAAATTAGATACCACTCAAATCAAGCTACAAACACCCTTACTACTTACGGTCCTGAATTTTAATAGAACGAAGTAAACAAAAGATTGGAAAGGAAAAACGATCATTACAATATAATTATGTCGATCATCACTAAATGCACTGAAGATACCAACATGTGTTGCATGTTACATGTGTACATGCGTGTTACATGTGTGCACTGATGACCAATATGTATTGTATTCAGTAAAGTATATGTTCTTCGTGAATTTTATCATATGTTCTTCGTCATATTAAAATATAAATAAATTTCAGACTAATTAACGCCATATTAATTAATATTTATAGGCAAATAATAATATTATTATTTCAACAATATTTTATATTTCCGTTAGTTTTATAACATTTTGTTATTTTGTTCATTTCCTATCATTGTCACTAGAGTGACAGTGACAATCCTAGGAAATAATAGTATATATATATATATATATATATATATATATATATATTAAATAATATATCAGTTATATTAATGTTCAATTTGTTTAAACAAATACGATTTTTTGTCAATGCCGGATTCAGGTTATTTTTTTATTTTCTTTGAAATATACAATTTTTTCCCCGGTAATATAATTGAAAATTATACAATCGTACAGCGCTATACAGTATGCTATATAAGGGGAAGTAGTCTAATCGGGTTAAATTATGCGTGTGGCGTTTATAAAAATCTTAATATTTCATAACACTTTTAAGAAAAAAATGCAAATTTAGCAACGAGAAATTCTGGACGGAAGTATGTATTTATGTTGGTCTGATATCTAATGAATGGATAAACCGCGTTAGATGAAATTTTTTTACTAAAAATCTTTTACATTTCAGTATTTTATTCAAATATTATATACATTTTTTAACACATTTTTCTTATCTAAAATGCTTCTGATGGTTTTTGCTTTTATTCCTATACTATACAAACGAAGAAGATATTGAAGACCGCTGGAAGAGAATGAATAAGATTACTGCATTCTCCACTGTGATGCCCTTCTCAGGGATCACAGGTCTTTCCAAGTTTTCGTTTGTAAATATTTACAATCAACAAATACGGAGAATCAGGTAAAAAGAAGAAAGAAGCAAGAAGGGTGTTCCACGACTGCGAACTGATACCAGCCCTGGCTGCTCAGCTGGTGTAAGAAGAAGAAGAAGAAGAAGATCCTGTATCTAAAAACGTAATTTCTCTGTCCTTCCTTTATCCTACAATTATTAGTCAACGACATACACAAATGAAGGAAATGAAGATAACCCTACAGATACCATACGCGACTCCCTCGGCGAAGTAAGTGCATTGTACCTTCCAAAACTAGGGCTTAACAGGCGCACTTCTACTAAACGGCCTACACCTTTCTTATCGAAAGGCTTTCGGTAAACGGAACGACAGGGAATCGAGTTGAGAGAAGGAGGTAAGTACCTTGCTAAACTCTCCAGGAATAACCCAAGTAAAAAATACTTCAAAACCCGATTTGCAAAAGACGGAAAGCAATCCCGAATTCTGTTGTTCTAAACAAATATAAATATAACCGTCATTAAAAATTAAATACCCACCAGATAATTAGAAAAATCCAGCAGCAGAACCTCTAGGGTCTCTCAAAAATAGGGGTTAAAATATCTCCCCCACCGATACCCTTCAATTCTTTTCCTATCTGATCTTATTCAAACCCTCGTAAACGGATGGGAGTATCCAACTGTATTTTTCATTTTGTGGTTCATAGAATGGACATCCAATTCTGCTTCTAATTAGATGATTCCATTGTATTAGTAAATGATTTGGTTATGCGTTTAGACAATTTCACTCTTGGATAGGGAATAGTAATAAGACTAATTTTATTGGTTTATTTTCAATAGTTATCGATTTATTTAATTTCTGACTGGATTAAGAATTTTAATGAAAATTTGTAGGATGACTTCTAATTATCGGTCACCGATACCATTTAATTTCGTTTAAAATAAACGAGAAGATAGGGAAATAAGTCGCTGTGGGTCCCGTATCTGAAAATTTTACTCAAATAGTCGAATAATGTTTTTATATTTTTATTTGCATAAGTACATATTTTAGTGTTCCGCTAATATTTCCCACTAAATATTATAAAAAAATGATTGATATATATTGATACAAGCAATAAATAGGTTCTTATTTTCAAAAATAAATAAATGTTATTTGTTTATTATTTATGTATATTTTATCCTTATGTATGTATGAGTGCGTGTAGATGTGGATATGAATGTATGCTTCTATAATAATTTTAGGAATAAAAATTCCTCAAAGATACTCTATATTAGGGTCATGAATCGAATCATAATATATTTACATTGGTCTTGAGTCCGTTTATCTTAGAGGGGAGTTTTAAATGTGGTCAATAATCCACCCCTTATGCGTTAGATGAATGATATGGATCTCGTCTTGGCCTTCCAGAGGTCAGTAAAGATGTTTAAGAGGGGTAGAATATAGCAAAGATATATTTTAGGCCGTGCCAACGGTGAACAAGAGGTTTATAAGGTAATAGGAATATTTTTATTGTTATTACTTTGGTCACATCATATTAGATAATATAACATAAAATATCTACTTGATGTTATCCTCTTTTTGTCCTTCTAGCGTTTACTTTTTCCTTACTTGTAATAAAATTTTATGGTAATATGTATACATAAATATATTTTTGTTATGCTGTTTTATTTACAATCAGTTTCCCAAATAACAGAATATACGATAAAAATTTTTACACAAATAATAATACAATTAAAAGTATAATGAATACAATATAACCAACAGTCCACACAAAACATACGTAAATCAACGACTAATGAAACAGAGAAAAATATATATGGTAAATACAACATTTTTAATAAAACTAAGAAATTACAATATTCACCGCACAACAGTCTCAAGAGCCAAAACATCCAACCTTTACAGTCGTCACACACTCTCAATGTTACCGAATACGCTAACAGTCCGGTAATTTAAAGCGAGGTAAGCTTAATTATATAAATTGACTCAGAGTATCCCTAGGTAATCGTGTATCTTCTTGTTCTTCCTAAATCATGGTACCTCCGATGTGTTCCTCAGTACTTTGTTCTGGAACCTCTGATTAATGTCGATATTGCTAATGTTTGCTGTACCACAAATTTTATGATTTAAAATTGTAATGTTAATGGTTTTTTTAAACAAATTACATGAAATTATGAAAACGAAATTAAACTCATCTGTAAACTACTTTTCAGAGATGTAAAAAAATGTTATCTGTAAAATATACGTGTAATAGAATAATATAAAAATGATTTTAATTTTTAAAATAAAACCAAAATAAATCGTACATTTTACACAGTAAAAGATATGACGTAAATCTATTCATATTACAGACAATGGAAGATTACAAAAGAAAATAAAAAATTATAAACTCAGGTTAAATTGTTAGTTTTTATTTTTAATAAAATTTATGACAAAAGATTTTACATTACAAGGTGAAAACCGAATTACGTACACCAAATGTACATATTTCTTGAAAATTAAACTAAAGATTCAAAATATTTTGACTTATCCAGTTTCTTCTTTAATTTAATTTATACACACCTTTTAATTTTTAACCAATATAAACGTGTGTAACTGAAAGAACGCATTTCAGACTTTAGTAAAAAGAGAATTTTAATCAGAAGAAAAGGTTTCAGAGGAAATGACGTTTAAGTGAAAAATCTGGCTCCAAATTGTTGTTTTATCAGTGTATTAATTACTTAGTTTTATAATTCAAAATTTTGAAAGCTCATTACCGTTTAATGTTAAAAGAAGAAAATATATGAAAAGTATGAGAAATCAGAAAACCAACTTTATAAAACCAAATTCTTTTTAAGAAAGATAATTGAGAATTTCAAAAATTTAATATATATAAAATGTAGGCTTACCTTCATATCGTTTATTTATATTAACCGTATGTCGACTTCAGTCAAGACGCCTTTTTCTCTGAAAGAGAAGAGGATGGATTTTCATAAAAGTTCTCTTCTGAATCTTAGTTGAAATTTAAAGCTAGGCACCAATAACCTTTATCAACAAAATTTCTCAGTCGGATACTTTGTTCTTAATGACAGGATCCGAGATGGAATGTTTAAATATAATGTCTAAAAGGAAATATCTAATAAGAATATTTATTCATTTTTTAGTCAGGCAGTTTAAGCTTTAAATATGATACCCAACTCGATGTGTCTCAACAGGGAAGAAAGGAAGAATTCAAAAATGTATATACGTTCAGAAATTTAGATAAATTAATTTAGTCGATCTCCGTAGCGAAGTGGTAGCGTTCCGATGTTTGATGCAGAGGTTCTGGATTCGAATCCCAGTCGACATGGCAATTTTCATACGCTAAAAATGTTTTATTTTCACATTACCGTGTATAAACCTTTTTGTAAGCTTTTGTGGGTTCATCAGTCAATAAATAAAATATAATAGAAGTGAAGGATGATTGATTTACATTCTAAAACAAAAAAAAACCTTCATTATCAACAGAAGTAAGCGTCTTCTGATGCTTACTAAACTAATTAAATCGGGAAATTCAATTGGAAAATTAGTGGCAAATGAGTATTGATAATTTGGAAAAAGATCAGATCAGACCATAATGCATCTGTTGAAAGTGAGAAGGAAATGTTAAAATAGTAGAGTCTTACTATGTGATAGCATACGGATTATGTAATACGATATCTTTAAATGACAACGATAATTACAATAATCCTGTAATATTGACAAAATTTGTTAAAATATTATCGAAAATAAAAGTTTTCCTCAAGGATCTTTCCACAAAAGTCGAACTTAAATAAAGATGTTTAAAAATCTGTGTTTACAAAATTCTATTTTTTAGCTTTTATATTTAACTTAGTAAAAAGTTTCCTTTTTTTGAAAAGAAGCTGTATGCTTCTTTTGAAAAAAACTGCCTGCTTTAATAAAATTGAGAATAGAAGTGCAGAAAACTGACGTAAAGAAATGGCTATCCAACATGAGCTATAGTTCTCTGGAATGCGGAAATATGTATAATTTTTTAACACGTTTTTATGAAAATAAGAAAAGGAATGTAGAAGAATAATGTAAACAGAGTGACAATACTAATAATTAGTTTGAATTTTTTCGGTTAAATTTCCTATTAATATTTTTCAGCATTTTCCTATAAATGAGTATCAAAAAGACAGTATTCTACTCATAGTACCGTAATCTATATCATGATCAAAGTAAGCAAGGATGATGAAAAATTATAATTACAAATTATTTACGAGTTTTTTCATGACAATCGGAGATGAATATTTTTTAAAACTACAAAATTTGAAATAGATCAATTATTAATATTAGGAAGTTTTTAATAATCTAATTAAAAACGTTTTCAGCCGGAACATTTGCAGTGATAGAATTTGGCCGAAGTTTATATTTTTAAATATCATTAAAGGTACATTCAAATTGCCTTTGTAGACAATAATAATTATATTTATTTATTATTATTGTTTTTTTTTATTATTTATTTATTTGTGTAATAATAATAATAATTTAACGCAATCTTTCTCTTCAATTTATCTAAAAAAGATGAAAAATGTTACAAATAGAACTTCATTAACCTAATAAATATTGATCCTGCAGATCAAGTAGCTTTATAAAAGTAAGGTCCAACATAATTTTAAGACTGGTAAATTTCTCGTTTTTTGATGTCGATTAGAAAAACGTTCTGGGCAAAAAGATGCAAAAATAAATAATTACTTTTAATAATATAGTAATTATTTATACAAGTAAGTGAGCTGTTAGGTCGTGATAGTTTTACATTCAAAGTTAGACATAATTTCATTCAACCAGTAGTGTAGCTTATCAATATGTGTGACAGTATTAGAACTTAGTAAAAAACTTTATTTATCGAAATTAATATTTACTTAAAATTAATTAAAAAAATTGTAAAAAGTTTTGGAAAAGGTAAATAAAACTCAGTAGTTTTAAAAATGTTGAAATGCAGTTATAGTTGTATCCCATATATTCATATAATAAAAACAACCTAAAAACATGTTTATGGTATTAAAATAATCAATCTATTGCTATACTCCCTGGTCCTGAAACAGATTTGAACCTACGGAATGTGAGGTACGATAAGTGAGAGTAACAGTGATATTCCCTGCCACACCTTTTTTGAATGTGCTCGTTGGGAGATATAATAGCCAGATATAACGTACAAGAGATTACCTCGGAAACTACAACAAAGTATATGTTGAGAGGTAAAGAGGAATGGCTGACAATAGAGAAATTCATGGCTGAGGTTATACGAGCAAAGAAAGTGGATTGCATGAAGTGGGAGGAGTTATTTTAAGAAAGTAAAAAAACGGCTGACATCCGAATGCTGAGCTAGGACCCGGGAACGGCATAGCCCGGCCTGTTATACCTGGCCTTAGCGCTTAGAAGCAGAGACAAGATGAAAATAAGTAAAAGATCAGGAACCGGTAAGCCGAACTACCATACCGGACATACTGCCGGTAGGTGGGAAGGCTCATTAGAGTCGCAATGACACTTTACTGGGATGAGTAATACTTGATTATTGAACCCAGCAGGAGAACAACAGACACAAAAAAAAAACATCGATGTCGAACAAAGATCTCAGAACAATCTATTGAAAAATATAATAGAAACGGCACGATTCGCAAAAACACTGAAGTACACGATTATCTGAGATTGCCAACCGTTCGAGATGTGACTGAAAAAACTTGTAAACTGGTTCACGGTTAGCACCCTGAATAACAGCGAGGCCATTAAGCGTCTAAAGCAACTGCATATATTAGATGTTAAGTTGTTTGAGATCTGAGTTGAATCAACTATCCTGTTGTGCATTATCAAAATTCTTCAATTCATTTCGCCACTTACTTTTGTTGTCCTTTGATTTGTTTCACTGTTTCTTTGTTTGATTGGTTTTTCTGTAGTTGATAAGACTATTTTTCGATGTTTTACTTTTTTTTATGTTTTGAACTTTATCATGTTCCTTGGACGCTTTGTATCTGCTTATTTATGTATACTGTATAAAATATGTATACATATGTAAACGTAAACATAAGCAGTTCTTTGAAGGATTTCATAGGAAACTCCTCTATGCATGTCATGTTTATCTTTTGGTACCCAAATTTACTTATGGTAAATTCTGGTAAATTCGACTGTATATTAAACATCAATGAGAATTATATTTCTATTCTGGAATTTGCTTTACTTTTATATAAACATAGTTCAATAATGAGAAACGTAAAGGTAACCTTTAATTTTATTATTTCCGACTACTTTAACGCTTATCCTAAAAATTTACTGACGTAATATTAAAAAAATGGGTTTGTCTTCTTGTCATGAAAAACGTTTTTCCCATTTAATTAATTAATACTTATATAAGCTTCTAAGATAGCTAGTAAACAACTTATTTTAATTGTGTTTGTTTTATTAAGCAGCAATTTCCGACAAAAGAAAAAATAAATCTAAAAATAAAAGTGTTTATACAGTATAGAGAGTAAGTATTTCTCGAATTTCTTATCTCAAAACGATTCACTCTTCTTTCCACTTATGTGAGTATTGTAAGATAACATTTTTATTTATATTGCCAAACAGAGGAAAGATTCATCCAGTGAAACATATTAACCGATTACAACGCTGAAGACGATTGTTATAAATTATCACAACTGTTTAAAACTAATACATAAACCAAGGTAAGAAAAAACAATTTGATTTATTTCACTGTGGATATTAAACTTCATTTACTTTTAATATGGATAAAAACTATTTTACTTTATAGATTACATGTAAATAATGTACATGTAAATAATGTAATTCTGGTTCGTAAAATATTTAGTCAGTGTTAATTACAGAAAAACTAGAATAATTATTTCCCAATACAAAATTCAAAGAAATTTTACCGAAAAAGAAATTCAATTGAAGTAGTTTAGTTAAGAAATTTATTTCACTAATAGATTTATAAATTGAAATAAAATTACTAAGCATTAATTAATTTAAATTAATATATTAAAAACTAGAATACTAGAGTTATTAAAACTGAAGTTATAACTTTTCACAAACATAGCCCTAAACTCATAAAGGTGCATCCTAAAAAAACATAATCTAACTAATAATGAAAAACTAAGTTAATTCTCCTAAAGGTACTTAAAAAAAACTGTTATAACTGTGAATAGCACTTACAAAGATGTGGTATAACGGAGTTAGTAACTTTTTTAAATCGAATTTATTTAGAGTTTAATTGTTCCAAGTTTTAACTAACAATTTAATTCAAATAGAATTTTCAAAAAAATGGTGAATTTTTAAGAAAATATATATTATTACCTTAAAAATTAAACCGTAATTGGGAATATATGTAGTAGATATTTTCTGAATCCATAAAAATATTTATTAATTAATTATATTTCATTTTTGGCATTGAAGAAAATAATATCAACTCACCTTCGGCGTTTTACAAGCAAATCATATTTATTAGAGAACGTACAGAATCTTTTATTGAACTGTTTCTTGCCAAACGCTACAGTAGCTTAAGAATTCTTTATGAACTATGCTATTTTTAACATTAGCAAACTAATACAAAATTTCAGCATAAATTTGCTTAGATATTTATACACAGCTTCCCAAATTAGCCTCATATTTTTAGTACTCATGGATCAGTTTTACAAGATGCTATTTTTTTATGAGATTGTGAGTGTAAAGAAACTAGAAATATGTTGTGAGAAATTTTCTGACTAACTTATCCAACATATACGTATATTTTAATACAATATTATAAAAATATATTTCTTATTTAATTTAAAATAAAATTAAATAATATAAATTTAATCAATAGTAATTAATCGCTACTATAATTCAATAGTTATTTGATTGTATTTTGAATATATTTAATGCATGTTCCTTAAGTTCCAAAACAACACAATTTTATAGAAGAACTTTGATTTCCTGCTTGGTTTCAGATGCATATCAACAGAACAATGATTTCAAGTACTTCATTACTGCTGTGTTTAGCAGTAATAGTTCCTTTAGTTATGGCAGAAAGTATAAGCAATCCAAATGAGATTAATTTGCGAACGAAAGGTGCTAGCCACAACCTAATTCTTGGTCAAAGAACTTGGGGAGATAGGTAAATTGAAAAATATTAGTAATTTAGAAGTAAACTATTTGAACAATTTTATAATTTGAATATAATTTAATTATTATTAATATTAATTATTTGAATACTTATAAAAATATAAGATCTTTAAATGCGATAAAAAACAAAAAATGATAAAAATTAGGTGGGTAAGTAAAGAAATAAATTATAATATTTTAAAATGAATTAGACAACAGAAAATTTTATGGAAACGTTCTGTAATAATTAGAACTACTTTAATGATATTAAGGCAACAAATTATGGTAGCTATATGCAATAAATTTGAACGTAAAAGGAATTATAGTGGATAAAAACTACTAAATAATATAAATATTACAATATATATGCTACAGAACATTGATGTCGCTAATTAAATTATCTTGGAATGAAGATTGTACTCCATAAAAATTTCTATGCGATTCTAAACTTTGCGCTGTCCAGATAAAAACTGGAAAAAGCTGTGCATGTGTCACATCTATAAAAGGTTAAATAAATATTAAAAGTATAATCTTGGCATTAACAGTGGTAAATTGTTGATACGATAAGGTTAAGAAATTATTGTAAAATAAAGTGCACAGAAAATTAATTACGTAAAATCACTTAACTTTGATAATTAACCCTGGGTAGATATCAATAATGACCGATACCTACTCTTTGTAGGTGACTCTTACCAAAGCTTTCTAAAGAACTTAAACTAAAACTATAATTTTTAATTTACACTTACAAGGATGTTAATATCTGACAAATTCTTTTTATTGCAAAACATTGGAATACATATTAAATATAAAATTCCACTTCATGTAAAACTGTTTTTTTTTTTGTTTTTTTTTAATGAAATTTACAAACCATACAAACCTGGTTGGTTCAATTTTAATCGGTAAAACTATAACCGATTTATAAATGTTTTAATGCAAATCAACAAAATATAACAACTGAATTTTCAAAATGAATATATTTCTCTACTCTAAATAAGGCCACTAATCGTGATTTGCTTATTACCCATGTCTTGTAATAATGTTGCTTACTCATACTAATTAATTATTTATATTCATAATTTAGAGATAATTATTAAAGATAAAAACATTTTTTATACATATTCAAATTTAATAAATGAAAAAAGATAAATTTAAACATTTTATATATATTTTTAATATAATTTAAAGGAACCAGTGCACAAAATATTTTATATAATAATAGTTACTGTTTTATGATAAAAATAGTTTTAATTTTTTTTCTTTAAAATGTTTGTTTGTTTATTATTATTTTTTTTTATTTATAAGAATCGAATTCTGTTACTGTTATTAATTTTATATATATATATATATATATTTATTTTTTTAATTTTTTTTTTCAACTAAGAATGATTGATTTTATTTCACGATTGTTTAGCTCAACAATTCTTTTAATTTTAAAAATCTTGAATAATTCGTTAAGTCCTATTTTAAGGACAATTGGGAAACAGTTTGCTTGAAAGATTGTTGAAGAGTCAAATACAAAATAACGAAAACCAACGATTTCGATATAAGCTGCGATACTTACCTAAACAGTGTTACGTCAATTATTTTTTCATCAACCGAAAATGCACTTTATATTAAAAAAAAATGAAAAGACTGACAATGAACTGATAATCTCAATAGAGTTTTACCTCATTGTTTATTTTTTATTTTTTAATTCACATGATTTTCTTCTCTTACATTACATTCATCATTAAAAATAATATACTAGTGTATAATTTCCTGCAAATGTGTATTTGTAGAAATTAGACTAGAAGTTGAATCAGTTCAACTTTTACTTTAAGAACCTTTTAGCCTAATACTCATTTGTATTATAAAAATGTCATTCCAATCCTTCCACTTAAAAAGATAAAAAAAAGCTAATGTGGAAAGTAAAAACTTCCATATACAATCAAGGAAAATATTACTAACCAAATTTAATGTATAAACCAACAAAAACCATCATAGATGATGGTTAGAAATATATAGATGTATCTTTTAAATTTTGAGTACGAAATTATTTTCTTACTTTAAATTACATCATAAAAGCAGTGAACTTACCTTCCCCAGCTTTACATTCAAATAAACAGCAAATTAAATAAATAATAATAATTAGGTATTCTAATTTCTTATCTGTAATGTATTCAAATGTTTGATTAAATTAAAACTACCTACTCTACATCAATGAAAGTAGGCAAAGTAATTTATAAAAATAACCATCGTACAAAAGGCAAAGAAAATCAACAAGCATTTGTGTTAAAAATATTACGCATAACGTCTTATACGTAATGAAATTAAAAAACAAAGTAATAAAAATTTGTTGTTGCACTTCGAGAAATACAGATGAATTCAATTTCTATAAAATAGCAAACAAGACTGCAAATAAGAGAAATTTTAACCGTTTTTTGTATGAGTAGGAATGAAGTGTTTTGGCACTGGTAGAATAAATAATATAACCTCTTAAATAATTCTGCAGATACGATCAATAACGTATAGGTCATATAAAATTAAATAGGTAAAGATTTTAATATATTATATTCGAGTATAACATCGTGTTACTTTATATTATATATATGTTTTTTTTTTCAGGTTATTATTTCACCAGGTTGTGGATGTACACCGAAAACTATTTCGAAAAGTTACTTATGATGTTAAATATCCTTCAGGAAGTTATGGTAACGCCAATATCTCATGCATAACAGTCATCGATTTGAAATCGGATGGTACTGGTGGATATCCATATTTAAAATCAGGGGGTGTAGGTTATCGCAGTGCTTTAATAAATCTTTTATCGCAAAGAAGCCACGGCCTACATTTTAATGTTACAGTTTATGGAAAATAGAATTTATTTCGTATGATAAAATTGGAAAAAATATTTTGTGATAAGTTAAATAAAAAATGTTAGTAAGTAAATTTATTGAATTTTTTATTTAACAAATATATGGATTTTATTTTTTAATTCTGTAGATCTACTTCCTATATCCTAGAACTATAGTTATTTTACTTCACAGAATTTTACTTCTGAAAGAAAGTTAAAAACAGCGATTTATTTTATTATACATAAATGCCAGATCCTCTGGTCTATGTCTGCGTAAAATAAGGCCACCTCCCAAAGCCGAAGAAAATATAAATTTAGTCAATACATTTTTGGCTCTTACCGAACCGATGCATAGGTACAGCTTATAAGCAATTACAAAAACTTAAAATTTTATGTAAAACTTTAAAAAAAAGTTATTTTATAGGAAGTTAAAAAAAAAAATAAGTATTAAATTCGATTTTTTCTATTCTTCCAATAAGATCAAAATGTAAATAAATGCATTTTTACGTAATAAAATCAAATTAACCGTTTCATATTATGAAAAACTCTAACAATTTGAAGCTAAATAAAATTTGAAAAAAAAATTAAATTAAAAAAGAAAACAAATATTCTACGAACGATAAATTTTATTTTATGTAATTAAATTTAATTATTTTCTGTAATTAAAAACAGACAAAATAAAATAACAATTGAAGTGAGGATTAAGGAACTTCGGATAGTATATAACTTAACAAGGAATATGTACAAGTAAAAAATAATTATGTAAAAATATTAAATTCTAACTCTACAAAACAGTCATTTTAGCACAGATATAAGTTTTCAGCTGTAGTAATGAAAATTTACAAAGCTTCTCTGTTATAAATGTAAGTATGAAAGACAAAATAGTAGTAAGAAAAACTCATAGCCCAATCTACAAAAATAAATCTGAAATGTAGAAAAGTAGTTGGTGAGTCTAATTTTCCAGAAATTATCAAAACCAGGTACAACACCTGGATAGATGAAAGACGAGAAAAGCAAAGGCAGAGAATGAAAGCATTTTGAGAAACTAAAAGAACGAGAAATTGATTCTATGTAGATCATGATTTTTAATTGGTCTAATACGAAGAGAAAAAAGCTAACGTAGACAACACATGACTTCCTTGTTTGCATATTAAATTATATATTCCCATTTTTTGTTGTACTTCATTTAAACTTATTTCATTTGAAAGTGAGATACGATCCTCCAATTCTTTAATAAAGTGAACAGTTAAACAATTGCTGAAATATTAGTTTTTATTAACATCAAATATTTGTACAATTATTAATTCAACAATCTTACATGAAATATTATGATAGAGTAAAAGTCCCTTTATTACTCGTATTACTAGATCAGTATTATTTGTATTTTCGTAGTTGCTGATTAAGAAATGTTTCAGATTTTTGGTGTGTCGTGTAAATAAAAGTTAATAATAATTAAACTATTCCGTTTAGTAAACTTCTGTATATTGGTTAAAAATGTTAATTACGACCTTACGGGGTAAAATATTCCTATTATTATTGGATTATTTGGTGAATAATTAAAAAATGAAAAAGAAAGAACATGCAGAAACATATGTGAAAAAACAACAAGAAGATAATATGAATAGGATGAAAATATTAAGAACAAGAAAAGAATAAAAAAATAAGGAAAGTTGATAAATATAAAGAAGAAGAAAATGGAAAGACCATGGAAAGAATAAAAAGATTAAGAGAGGGTGATGAATATAAATAGAGAGAAAATTTGAAAACTAGAGACGTGTACACAAATTAAGATAGAAAAATTATATCAGTCCAAAGAGTTATTAAATGATTGGCAACAAAAAGCAAGTAAATGAAATGATGATCAACTCCGACTTAGGGAGAATATTATCCGGCAATATCAAAGGAGTAATGAACTAAAAGATACGAATTTTTTGCGATTTATTAAAGATCGGGTATGTATGCCTCAGTGTATATGTTGTTCTTGTGAGAGTCTATTTTTCAGTCACTCTGTAGTAACTTTAATGTCGATAAAATTAAACAGAAATTTCATAATAACTAAATAAAATTAAATAGAAATTAAAACTAGAAAATTCAAAAATAATACGATTCTAAATTATAATTTTCAATTATTATTAAACAATCAGTTGTTTCACCAAATCTATTATATATACACATATGTAACAACACCTATTAAATTACATATACACATCTTAAAAAGTATATAAAATTTTATTTTATGTACATATTTTTTTTATTGATATTACTGAATACATATTTATTGCAAAAATCTTTTTACAATCACGAATTAATAATGATTAATAAAACAATATATTTAAATTTAAAAAAAGAAGGAGATGAAGTCTGATTCGAACCGATGTGCCTTCTGTTGGCAGGACCAAATATTTCATTAATTAAAATTTTATTTGGCTATAACTCTGGAACCAATGAAACTACGTACCACTTACGATATGTAGTTGAAAACTTCTCAATGAGTGATTATTACTTCAGTTAAGAAAAAGTCAAAAATCCAAATTGTTTTGGATTTTGTGTTTTTATGTCCACTTTTGGTTGAGTCGATTGCAGTCAAAAGGGGAGGTAGACAACTAAATGTTACAACGGTTCTAAATCCAAAATTCCAAAATCCTAGGGCTAATCATTTTTGGGTTAGAGAGATAAGTACATAAATGCCTACGTATAGACGTCACGCCGAAACTGGTCATAATGGATTCACGGGTAGTCAAAATGGATACTTCTGTTGAAATCTGAAAATCGAAATTTTTCCCGATCACAATATTTCCTTTACTTCGTACACGGAAGGAAAAAAGGGAAATTTTCTTGCCTGACTTCATTTTTTTATGACCAAGAAATACCTATTTTTTTAAGCAAGACGAATGTAGGACAAATTACCAATAAATTTTGATAAATATTCAAATGAAATTTGAAAACTTAATGTTCCACAATTATTAATGTTAAATTTAAAAAAATCATTATTACATTTACATTCATCATGAACACCCACAAAATTGTTAAAAATAATTAGATACTCAGGATATTTTTTATTACTTATTACTTTTTTTTCTTTTCTTTTTCCTGTTTAGCCTCCGGTAACTACCGTTTAGATAATACTTCAGAGGATGAATGAGGATGATATGTATGAGTGTGAATGAAGTGTAGTCTTGTAGATTCTCAGTTCGACCATTCCTGAGATGTGTGGTTAATTAAAACCCAACCACCAAAGAACACCGGTATCCACGATCTAGCATTCAAATCCGTGTAAAAATAGCTGGCTTTACTAGGACTTGAACGCTGGAACTCTTGACTTCCAAACCAGCTGATTTGGGAAGACACGTTCACCACTAGACCAACCCGGTGGGTTTATTACTTATTACTAATATCAAGAAACGTCACCAATTACTTTATTCAATATTACTTGTTAGCAATTTCATCGGGGCAGTGGTATTTTATTTCATGCTTTGAATTCTTAAAATTTGATATTAACAATTTGAACTTTATAAGATCTCTGAACATTCTTACAACGCAGAATACATTTCCGAAATCTATAAAACATAAAGATGTAAATAATAAATTATCATGACGTTTTACTTAAAACAAAATTTTATGGTAAAATATTTTAGTTATTAAAACTGTGATGATAATCATTTTTTTACGTGAAGTGCATTAAATTATTAAAATAAAGCTCAACTCATTCGTCAAAAACCTTTCGAGATGTAAAAAATACTTTAAATAAAATATACACATAATAAAATAATATAAAAATGATTGCACTTTTTAAATTAAAACGCAATAAATCTTACAAAAAATGTTTAATTATAAAGGATATGACGTTAGTTTATTTCTAACCATGGTAGATTACAAATATATGTATATATATATATATATATATATATATATATAAACTCGGCTTAAATTGTTAATTTTTATTTTTAATAAGATTTATGCCAAAAGATTTTTCACTTTTCTAATTGCACCACTTATTATGGTTTGACCATAATTATATTATGGTTTGACCACGTATGGTTTGATATGTATACATATTGCCGACCCATTATCGCAAAATCCACAAAAAATATTTTCAAACAGTTTTTTTTTGTAAATAACTTATACTTTTTATCTAAATTTACTACATATTATCTACATATTAAATTTATCTACATATTACTTCTATCTAATTATTTCATTTGTAATTTAAATAGTTTTTTAAATGTCATAACAACTTACTACAAAATTTTAAAAATTAAAATTAAAAAAAAAATATTTTGGGACATCTAATGCGTAAAAGGATGTGGTAAAAATATCCTGTAAAGAGAATAAACCTGTCGTAATAACTTTAGACATGTATCTCTCATAGAAGATGAGAAAATGGAATTTAAGTAGCAAAAACTTTATTTTCGGAAAATAAGGAAAATCGATTTAATTTATTATTTATCTTGGTTTAATTTATATAAACATCTTGATTAATAACATTGCAATTTTTACAGTAATCGAACAACTATTATTAACTATATTACGTCTACTGCACCTTTTTATTACTAACACAGGTCAAGTGGGTCAGCCATTCCAATGCTTCGGGTGTAAGATCACGGATGTCTTGTAGCGAGACTCTAAAAAATATTTTTGGACAATCCAGATCCAAGTGGCCGATCCTTTGCTCTTCAGCTCTATATCGGTCGCATCGTGGGCTTTCCGCAGCTCCCCATTGGTCAGGCTCTTATTGGAGATTGTTTTAATAACTATGATGGATTGTCTGGGTCTAATTTTTGCTCATAAATATCTACGAGCCTCTTGCTGACCAATGTATGTTTTTGTGTTTTATTTTATCATGAAGAATTTTAAAATATTTGTCGCTTTGTTTTACCCGATCAGAATCCAACATTTCCGTTGCAGTCGACAAGTTTTTTCCGGGGTCTAACTTTAGCTCGCTTATCACTCCACACTTAGCAATATTAGCTAAATTAAAATTATTTACGAATTCATGCTCTCAAAATTTTAGTATATTTATGCCCACAAATGTTCGTTTAGGAATAAAAGTACACACTGAATTATTGATTATAAAAGATTCATTGGAATTTTGTGTTTTTTCCGAAGCACACTTTTCTAACATACGTTTTTGTCAAATCCTATTGTGTTATAAAACTATTGTTTGAAAATAAGAAAAAATAAGTTTCAAAATTACCATAGATTACAAAAAATACATTATAAAAGTTGGAAGGTTTAGACTGAAAAAGTGACAGATCACATGGAAGGTCCTGTCAAGCAACGTAAAAAAAAAAAATAACACGAAAAAACAACCAACATAAACAGAGAATTTCAAAAAATTAGTGTAAAAGCCTAAAACGACTTTTTGGCGGAATTTACTTGAGTGGTGAACAGAAAATTTCAGTAACTAATCGCAATACCGTATTTTTTTAACCAGTCACAAGTACGATTACGATAGACCAATCAAGAAGTACTTCACAACAATTACAACTGTAAAAGGGACTAATCAATTATTAAGCAGTAAAATCCAAATCGTCCGACTGCGTGATTACAAATCTCGGTATGTTAAGAAACAGGATCCACAGGTTACAGACTTACTTGCGACCGGTTGGTAACAATCCAAACATATCCAACGAATTATTTTATTAGAAAGCTTGCTTTATAAAATTTTTAAATAGTTTCGGACCTTCGTTTTCCCAGGATGAGAAATCCTAATATATTAATTTAACTAGAAATATAGAACTGTTTGTATGTCAATCGCTATTAGAATATTTGGTTACGTTTCTCCAGTGACTAACAAGAAATTATAATGTATCTTTGGCAGGTAAACTGTCGACATTGTATTAAATAAGTGTTTAATATTTATATTTTTTCAAGTAAAAACTTTATGTATAATATCAATTTCTATGACTCTACTTTAATTATGTACTTATTTTCATTTTTCAATTTATATTTTCTTAATCCGTGAATATCATGCTGTAATACTGTGTAACATTCATTCTCTTTCTATGTTCTACTGCATCCTAAATAGATACGGAATCTGACTTATATAACTTGTAAACGAGGCAAATGTTTTTATTGGTGATTTTCTTGAAAGAATTGTTCACATCGCAGAAGATTTAAGCCGAGATTTCTCTATGCACTTAAAGACAACATACAATTATTTGCTTAATTTGTATTTTAATACGGAGCAATATTATAAATTTATTAATTAACGTACTGAGCATCAGATTAAATACAGAAACACTACCGCATAAATTTCTGCTTAAAAACAAGTCACTTTCCAAATAGTATAGTTTTATAGTTCGAAACAAACGTGAAAGTAAACTGGGCGGTAAATACCGAAAGCCGTAATGTATAAATTGCTGTAATATTTTAATAATAGTTTTATAAATTAAAAAATTCTCCAGTGATATTCAATCGCTTTAAAATTTCCAATCAGGTAATGTTTCACGATAAGCTATATCATTTTACTTTTCAACTGCAAGCATTTTTTAGAGAGTAATCGTAAAAATACATGTCTAAAAAGTTAAAACTTTTGATATGAAATTTTATAATTGCATGGTCTAATGTAAAAATTAAGATACCGGCAGCATTCATTAGTTTTTAACGATAGTCACCTAATGTGTTTAAAAAGTACGAAATATGACCCAAACACGATTGTAATCCTTCCTTACCAAAACCTATAAAAAATAAACCAATGACAATACACATTCATCCTTGCATATTACAGATTTTACTTAAAGTAGAAAAATAAATGTAAAGAATTTAAAAAAATTAAATTGAGGATTTAAATTAATGCAAGTTATTCAATTAGTTGATATAATTTATATATCATTTTCAGTTTTGTTCAACTTAAAGTTGTGTAACTGAAAAAACGCATCTCAGATAAAAATCTGGTAAAATTAATTTTAATTAACGCATCTGGTAAAAATTAATTTTCAGTAGAAGAAAAAGTTTCAAATAAAATAACACTTAAATTATAAATCTGGGCCACAAATTGTTGTTTTGTTAGTGTATTAACTGCCTAGTTTTATAATCCAAATTTTTCAAACATCAGTATTAACGTTAAAAGAAACATATATATGAAAAACATGAGAAATCAAAAAAAGAAAACTTTTATAAATCCGAATTCTTTTTAGAAAAAATTACTTAGCATTTCAAACAATTAAGTTATAGAGTCTAGGCTTACTTTTGTATCCAGCAGTTATATCAACCAATATCAACTTCGAAATATGCCTTTTTCTCTTAAAGAGAAGATGATGGGTTTTTAAGAAGTTTTCTATTATCGTATTTTCTATTATATATGGTAGCTGAATTTTAAAACAGGCAGCAATAACCTATTCAAGGAAATTTGTCATAATTAGATGCTTCGTTATTAATGTTATGAAGCGAAGCGGGACGTTAAATATAACTTCATAAAGATAATATATAACAGAAAGCATATTATTTATATAATGAGGCAGTTTAAACTTTAAATACGGACCTAACCTAAATGTGTACAATAAGACAAAAAGGAAGAGTTTAATGTTTCAAAAATCTATGTACAACAGAAATGCAAATAAATAATTAAACAAATTAATATGCAGCAGAAATGAGTAATGATTTACATTGTAGAATATAAAACTTATTTATCTTTAGCTTTTTTAAAAAAGCTTATAAACTAATTAAAGGTGTCAACTAAATTAGAAAATTAGGCATAAAATAGTACTTATTAATAAAGAACAGACCCATACATAATGCATCTGTTGTGTGTGAGGGGAAAAAGATAGAATTCGTATTACTATTGTACTACAATATGTGGTAGCTACCGCTGATGTCATTTGATATATTAAACTTTTTTTTTGCCTCAAATTTTATTTACAGTCAATTAAACTTTTACAGAAACCATAAGTAAATCAGATCACAACAATCATATGATCAGAGGTTTCTACCGAAACCCTTCAAAAGAATACATGCAGAAGTCATATGAAGTACATGTAAGAAAAGCATTTACATTTATTAATCTCAAAGAACAGCACTAGGAAAAACAAATTTAAAAAGTAAAAATAAATATGGCAATATCAAAAACAGGTTAGAATTCAAGAATTCCCTCTTCAACAGTTCATCATATGTCAAGTGGCGGAAAGACCTTTCTCAGGTGTGCAGCAAATAGGTCCGCCTTTTGTTCGATTCGAGTCCTTAACCCAATCGACAATTTTTATAGTGGAAATGAGGGTGTAGGCAGTTGAAAATTCTTCCTAGCTTTTCCAAACGAGTAGCCGTTTCTATTCAAAGGATAATGATTCCCAAGGTAATTTTTAAACGTCTCCCTTATAATAGACTTTAGCAGCCTTTTTAACTTGCTAGCAACCCGTTCAAACACGTCTATCCCGTAACATTGACACCTCCATCTAAGCCTTCTCTTGGTAGAAATAAGATTCATCACCTCTCATGCATTATCTGTGCTTCCCCGCCACATCGTATCTTTCCACAAGTGTCGACCGCCAAGCTGCCTCCTGCAGAATTGAGGTCAAATACTAGGCCGCAATATCTATATCAGCAGAACACTTCAATGGATCTGTATCTATTTTAATTATGTTTAACCTTAAAAAAGTCTGTTGTTTTAAAATAAGCTGATTGCAAGAAACGAAAATGCAAGAAATCTGCCTTATCTTAATAAAAGTGAGAAGAGACGTGCGGAAAACTGATGTAAGTAATAATTACAGAGCATGAGCTAAAATTCTCTGGAATAGCGGAAATATGTATAAATTTTAATACGCTTTTATGGAAATAAGAAAAGAAATGCCGACGGATAATGTAAACAGAGTGACAACTAATAATTTATTTGAATTTTTTCGGTTAAATTTCCTATATTATTTTTGAGGATCAAAAATCCTTTCTATAAATCAGTACCAGAATGAAAATATATATTATATATACGATGTCCACCACCATAATCAACAGAATGTTTATGAGAAAATAAAATTAATTAATTGATGAAAAAATAACATTTTTACGAGTTTGTCTATAACGGTCGAAAATGAAAATTGTTTAAAATTACATTTGAAAATACAAATCATTTAAATTCTATTATTGGAAAATTATTAATAACCTAATTCAAAAAGTTTTAGCCGATCATTTTCAGTAACTGAATTTAGTCAAAGATTTTAATCTTAAATATCGTTAGATGTAAGCCTAAGTACCGTGTTTCCTATAATACTTTAACAATATAAACTAAATAGTCTACGTAGACAATATAATAATTTTTCTGTTAATTTTACCTATAAAAAGACGAAAAATGGTACTAAAGGAATACGTTCATTTACTTTATAAATAATTAATCTTTAGATCAGGTAATAAAGGACTAAAATAGTTTAAAATATAGAAATACCTCCTTTTCAAGTTAACCAATAAAAATGCTTTTATAAAGATAGATATTCTTAAAATTTGGTAAAACCACTGGCATCGTTTTTTGTATTAGTTTTAGTTTGATTGCAAGTTATTGATGATTTCTGTTACAGAAGGAAAATAAATCTTTTTAATGAATTTTCCAGCGTTGATGTAAGTTAAAGAATTAGAGGCAATGTGAAAAGGGGGTAATAGAAGATAGAGAGTCGGAGAGGAATGTCAGTGCCAGTTGACATTGAACATATCTTGATAAAATTGTTTATAAAAAAAAGAAACATTAACACTACATCGATCCTTCTTTTCAAATGTTTCAAAATTGTTCGATCATTTTATTCAATATTTTTACTAAAATATTAAAAATAAATTGAACCAATATAAATTATGAAAATTAGTATTTGAAAATGGAAAAATAATATGAATATTATCTTTAAAAAATACAGATGTGTTACGAATTAATTCCGAAACTGCCTTATCTTAAATATCTGTAAAAAAAATATTTTTTCATATTTTAATTTTTTGAAAGACTAAATTAAAATGATGCCCCTAATTTTTATATTTTACCGAGAATAGTATGAATTTTTATCAACAAAAGTATCCAATTATTAGTTTTGGCGTTATGAAAAAATAATATCTAGAAACCGTATCAGTTATAATAATACATTATAAACAACAATGAATTTTTTTGAGAAAGTCAAATTTTAAAACAAAAAAAAATGTTTACCAAAAATAAATTATAACAATTAACACTTTTTATGTTTGATTGTAAGAAAGCATTGTTTGTTTTATGTAAAAGAAATTGTTATGGTTGTAGAATGTAGGAAGTATACCGAAATGAAACGACTAGTACTAGATAGGGAATCTTCGAGAGCTGCATCAAACCAGTCAAATGACTGAAGACAAAAAAAAAAGAAAAAAGTTTGTACCCATGATTTTTTCATTTAAATTAAAAAAAAAGATTTAATAAGTGTTTAAGTATAAAAATAAAATTAATAAAATTTGTTATATAAAAATAATAAAGTACTTTTACGACCGTAACTATTATTAAATACTAATTATACTGCCATCATGGAAATGATTTCACTGAAATTTATACTTTAATTTCCAAGACTATTTCTATTAACGTTTAATTCTGTACTGCACGTATTTATTAAAATTCTGACAAAAATATCAATGTTTTTAAACAATTCAAAAATTTAGGGGCCCTAAAACTAAACCCATCTTTTAATGAATATTTTTAAATTAATTTTATTCTTATGACTATTTAATGTTAATTAAAGATATGTTTAATTACCGTTATAAAAAATAAAATAATGAAAAAAAATTCTAGATTAATTGTTTTAATTATTAAATGGTTTTAAAATATAGCACAAACTTCAAACTAATTAGAAGATAATACTTTGAACTCTTTGAACAAAGTTAAAAATACTTAGACCATACACCTGCGATAAAGCTTAAAACTTATTCTCATGCTGATTAAGTTTCATTTAGAGGAAATGTAATACAACTTTTAATTTATTAAGTACAGATATTACATTCTTTATAAAGCTTCAAAGCTTCATTTTTTTAATGAATAATGATAATCAAATTGATCCATAAATGCTTCGATTTTGGCACGTTAAATAAATTTCAAGCAGTAAAAAAAAAAAAAATGAAAAATTTAAGTCAAATTATCATCTTTCAGAAATATGAAACAAGTTGTTTCATGTCTCTGAAAATCAAACTTTATTTACTGGCCGAACCTGACGGACAATTCTCAAAGTATTTACTTATTTATTATTTATCCTTTTCTATTTTTTATATAATTACATAACTACAGTATATTTTCATACAAAGAAATTCTTATATCAACTTAATTGTTACTTTTATTTTAAAACTAGTAACGAATTAAAATTTATAACGTATCTAGTTCTGACATAATTAGTTGTTAAAGTTGGTTTTAAAGGTGAATAGAAATTAGTTACACCCGAAAAAAAACCTGTATGAGAGTTAATCCTCTCATATATTCAATTAAAAAAATTCATTCCATACAACATAAGATCGGGAAAAATATTTACGTATTTTAATTTTTAAAGGAAGAGTTTGTGATGGATAAAAAACTATAATTACCTTATAAAATTGATTTCATGTCAACATCAACTGCCTCATTACACAATACAACGTAGTACAGTTACTCTTGGTTAATTTACTTACCAGTACTAATTTTATATTTATTTAAACAGAAACAATAAAAATTTAATTAATTTCTTTGTGATATGAGTAAAAAAATGTTATTTTTCACTGCAACATCATCATCAACATCAATATTTTTATTATTATTGTTATTATTATTATCATTCTTCTTTCTAAATATTTTTCCTCCTCTTTATGGAAATTAAAAAAAAAACTTTTAAATTGCACTCTTTATGTTCTTATTATTAAAACTGCTAAGATTTAAGACCCAGTGTCAATTATATTTCTATTCTGAGATAGGATTTAATTTAATTGAAACATAGTTTAACAATGTGAAATTTAAATTTAGCCTCTAATTTTAATATTTCCACTTATTCTAACACTTATCTAGAAATTTACTTCAAGTAATATTACAAAAAATGGGTTGGCCTTCTTTGCTATAGTTTTTTTCCCAGATAATTAATCAATAAATAAGCACTAAAGATAAGTAGTAAACAGTTTATATCAACTTTTTTTTTGTTTTATTAAACAGCAATTTCCGGTAAAAAAATATACTTAAATCTATTGAAAGTGTTTATACGTTCCAATGAGTAATTATATCACGCAATTTTTATCTCAAGTCGATTCACTCTTTACATTTATATAAACTACAGAGGAACTGTTAATTCAGTTCAACGTATTAACAGGTTACAAAGCTGAAAGAGGATTGTTATAAGTTCATCACAAATATTCTAAAATTCGCGCATAAATCAAAGTAAGAAAACGACAGTTTGATGCATTTCAATAATGATATTCATCTTTATTTATAATAAGTATAATAAGTAATAACAACCTATAAATAATATAGTATTTTATAATAAGTTTTATTTTATAATAAACATAAAAATTAATTTAGTTAATTACTAGTACCAATTATAATAATAATTATTTTCTTTATAAAATATTTGATCAGTGTTTATATTTATAAAACTAAAATTATACAATTTATCTTCCTGTTAATATTTATAAATCTTGGGTTAATATTATCATTAATATTTTTGATTTGATAGATTTTTAATTAAAAAATATACAAATAAATAACTATTTTAGTATTTATTTTTTAATTAATTAAGAAATACAGAATTTAAAACAATTTATTTTCGAGCAATTTAGAAAAAATGCTAAGAAATTTAAATGATTAAATAATTTACAAATTTAAATTAAATTATTATAGCAATACTTAATTTAAATTAAGTATTAAAAACTAAAAGTATTGAACTATTTAAATTCGATTCCTGTGTTTTCTATTCTTGCCAGAAAGATATTTAAATTCCATTGAATTTATAAATTTTCATGAACCTAGACTCATGAAGTCGCATTCTTAAGAAAAATAATTTAACTAGTAAAGAAAAACTAAGCTAATTATACTTATGATACACCATATAAACTGTTTATAACTGCAGATAGAAGTTATAACACTTGTGTGATAATCGCAGTTAGTAACGGTTTTTTTAATTTGAATGAGTTAGCGTTTTAATTTTCCAAGTTTTAACTGAGGAATTTAAAACAAGAATTAATTTTCAAAAATTTTGGAACATGTATAAATAAAATACTGTTACCTTAAATATTAAATCCTATTTGGGAATTGAACTATAATAGATGTATTACATATTTTCTGGATCTAGAAAAATATTTATTAATTAATTAATATTTCTTTATTTGCTGTCAAAAAACTTGCCATCCGTGTTACACAGTCAAAGAATGTTTATTAGGGAACCTATTAAACATTTATCCAAACGATTCTTAACAAACGCTACCTCCAGACCCAATGAATTCTACATAAACTATCCTCTTTTTAAGACTAGCAAATTAATATAAAAATCCATAATAAATCTGTTCAGCTATTTATCTACGGCTTCCCAAACTAGTATCATAGTTTTACTATGCATTGGTCAGTGTTATGGATTGCTAGTTTAAGAGATTACAATTGTAGAAGAAGTAGAATTATAAT
Organism: Lycorma delicatula; assembly: GCF_047948215.1. Classification (NCBI taxonomy): domain Eukaryota; kingdom Metazoa; phylum Arthropoda; class Insecta; order Hemiptera; family Fulgoridae; genus Lycorma; species Lycorma delicatula. The sequence continues at coordinate 73,439,631 of NC_134459.1, read as the reverse complement.
ATGAATAATTTTGTCACTGATTTATTCAACATATATATTTTAATACAGTATTGTAAAAATACATTTCTTGTTTAATTTAAAATAAAATTAAAGAATCTATATTTAATCATTTATAATTAATCGCTATTAAAATATCACAATTTCTGTTTTGGCTTAAGTAACAAAATAACACATTTTTACTTTTAAAAACCTAATTTATTTTTTTAAATTTTGGTTTAAGTTCCAAAATAACACAATTTTATAAAAATTATTCTGATGTATCGCTTTGTTTCAGATGCATATCAACAAAACAATGATTTCCAGTACTGCATTACTGCTATGTTTAGCAGTAATAGTTCCTTTAGTTATAGCAAACAATAAAGATAATTCAAATGAGATTAATTTTAGATCGAAAAATATCAGCCACAACTTGATTCTTGGTCATACATCTTGGGGAGATAGGTAAGTTGAAGAGTATTATTAAATTAAAAGTAAATTACTTGAATAAATATTTATAAAAATATAAGATCTTTAAATGTAATTAAACCAAAAGTTGAAAAAATTAGGTGGGTTGGTAAAGTAAGAAATAGATTTTTTTTAAAAATGAACTAAAGAAGAGAAACTTTTGTGGCTGTATTCTATAATAATTAGAACTAGCTTAATATGTTATAAATTTTGAAGCAAAACTGGGTAAAGACAAATAACATAAATATTACAAAATATATATATATAGCTACAGAAAATTGATGATGAAGATACAATTGATGATACGGTAAGGGTAAGAGATAGATATAAAAAAAAATATACAGATTTTTACGTAACATCAGTCTACCTAATACTGACATACCTTTTTTTTTTATTTTTCCTGTTTAGCCTCCGGTAATTACCTTATAGATATAATACTTCAGAGGATGGTATGTATTGGTGTAAATGAAGTATTGTAAGTCTCAGTTCGACCACTCTTGATATGTGTGGTTAATTGAAAAACCGAACCACCAAAGAACACCGGTATCCACGATCTAGCATTAAAATCCGAGTAAAAAATAGCTGATTTGTGAAGACGCGTTCACCACTAGACCAAGCCGATGGGTTAATACTGACATACTTACTTTTATCTATTTTAACCATTTAATACTCATACAAAACCTTTCTAAATAACTTGAAAAATCTAAGAACACAGATTTTAAGTTTCACCTAAAAGGATATTTATATCTGATGAATTCAGTTTATTGTAAATTTCTGGATTAATATTAAATTTAAAATGGCACTTCGTGGAAAACGGTTTTTTTTCTTTATTAAAAATTTATAAAAACCTCGTTAGTTCAATTTTTTCGATAAAACTCTAGCCGATATACAAATACTTTAACACATATTAACAAAAATATAACAACAGAATTTTCGAAATGAATACATTTCTCTATTCTAAATTATAGCACTGATCCTGTATTTTCTCAAATCACCATTAGCAATATTATTATCTACTTCCTGTAATAATATTGCTTACCCATACTTATACTTAACGTAGCTCCTTTCTGGACATGGCGAGTTTGAAGCTTACCTGCATCGATTTGGCAGGAGAGGGTCTCCTCTATGCAGGTACTGCGATCTTGAACATACAGTTGAGCACACCATCTACCAATGCCAGTGGTGGGATGTGGTCAGACAAGATGTCGGGTTAAGCTGACTTTCTCCGGAATAAACAGTTCCATACATGTTGATACGCAGAGCGGAATGGGACAAGGTAGTATACCTAGCAACAAGTATCCTGAGAATGGCTAAAGCGAGAGAAGCTAGAGAATGGGATAGAGCCTGAATTAAGCCCTAGATCAGTACGAGGACTGAAGATCACCAAGCAAGGAATCAAGAGTTCCACACAACAGACCTGAGACTCAGGCGAAGAAAGTGACCTGAAGGTGAAGGGGCGAAGAACAGCCTTCTGTGGAGCCGTCGTGCGTCTGCACTTGTGCGGATGGGCGACGGTGATGAAGCACGAGGACTCTGAACCCCTAGACCCTAAAGGCAGCACCTGGGTTCGCGCAATGCTTAAACTTCAGGACCGACCCCGGAGGAGGAGAAATGGTGAGATAGGAATTTTATTCGGTAGGGTGCGGGTACACATAGGCTCTTAATAAATGGGGGAGTGTCGGATTCCCCCATTTATGGGGCGGTGCGTAAATGGTATTTCTCAGACTCATCTATAACAAAAAAAAAGTGCTAAGATTATTAATTAAATAAAAACTACCTACGTTCCATTAACAGGCGAAGTAATTTATAAAAATAGCCCATTTACAAAAGAGAAATTATATTAGTTTTCAGTGTTTTAAGTATTTGTGTTAAAAATATTACGCCTGAGGTCTTAGTTGTTTTGAAAGTATAAAAAATAATAAAAATACGTTGCTGCATAACAATTGATCTGGTCACCATTGTCTCTTAAAAATGGCAACCAATGTAAGGCTAAAAAGGGAATTTTTTTCGTATGAGCAAGAAAGAACTGTTATAGCGGTGTTAGCATAAATAAAATAACCACTTAAATAATTTTTTCAGTTGCAATCAGATAGAATTAAGTAAAGATTTTACTTTATTAAATTATGATAAATTCTTTTTTCAGGTTACTGTTTCACCAGGTGGTTCATGTACACCGAAAACTATTACGAAAAGTAACATACGATGTTAAATATCCTTCAGGAAGTTATGGTAACGCCAATATCTCATGCATAACAATCATCGATTTGAAAACGGATGGTACTGGTGGATATCCATATTTAAAATCAGGAGGTGTAGGTTATCGCAGTGCTTTAATAAATCTTTTATCGCAACGAAGTCACGGCCTACATTTTAATGTTACAATTTATGGAAAATAGAATTTATTTCGCATGATAAAATTGGAAAAAAATATTTTATGATATTTTAAATAAAAAAATATTAATAAGTAAATTTATTAAATTTTTTGATTTAACTAATTAATTTTATGTGGTTTTGGTAAATCTTCTACTCATAACCTAGAATTCCAGTAATTTTACTTTACGGAACCTTACCATAAGGAAGTTAAAAGCACAGATTTTATTATTTACAAGTACCGATACTCTGTCTTCACTGTACGTGAAAAAAGGCAACTTCCCAGTATCAAAGAAAATATAAATTCAGACAATACATATTTGGATCTTTATCCCGACGCATAGGCACTTATGCGTCGGGATATGGGAAATGATGGCAATAAGCTGTACAGCTTATTACCATTTACAAAACCTTAAAATTCTACTTAAAAAATATATATATATACATACATATATAAAATTTACACGGAAAATATATAAAACTATTTTTATTTGTTCTACAAACACTTGAACAAATAAAAATATTAGTTGCATAATCATATCTTTCAACTACTTAAATTAATTTACTTGAAAACTAAACAATTATTTATATTAATATTGTTATTATTTTTTTATTAATAAAAACTCATTTATTTTCTGGTTAATGGATTTAATTACATCATATATATATTTTCCTTATCTATATAAATATACATAAAACTTACAGTATTTTATATAATATATATGTATGTTTACTTATACTTTGTATAAGTAAACTGATAATTAACTGACTTCGTTTAAAAAAAAAGTCACTCTGTAATATACACATAAGTGTTTTTGTTCCACCTTTACATTATGCAGTACGTATGCAGTGTTTGTAATAATGGCCCTCATTAAGGGCTACTGTAATTATACCTCACCATGTGTAGACCTACATGCGAGAAGGGCTTTCCCCATGAATCATAAATCATTCTAAGCAGGGGACAATGCAGCCCACCTGTGTTCCTTTGCCTTATTACTTGATTTATTTGAATACATGGAAATTTGGTTTTTGTTAATAAAAAAAAAAATCTTCATATAATATAAAATTAAGCGCTTATTTTTAATTTTAATTTACTACTTTTTCCACTGAAAGTACCAGTTTTAATTCATTAATCATATATTGAATATTGTTCGAAAATATGTTTTTTTTTGTTTTTTTTTTTTAAATATTGGTAAGGATAATGAACTTTGTAATGTTTTAATGTGAAAATGATGTTAAAATTTTTATTATTTTAAATTCGACAATTTTTATTCATTTGTTACGAAGTCGTCTTAAAATATTTTTTAACTGTGAAACAAATATCTATACACCCATGATACATATCACTGACCAACAAACGGTTGTTCTTAGAATTTCAGTGTATTTAATAAACGAAACTTAACAGGACTACTATTCATTTATTTTTATTAGATCTGTTTTTATTATTGATAAAATAAAAATTTTCCTCGGTACAGAGTCTTTGTACGGTGTGTAATAATTTCAAACTGACCACCATTTATGTAGATAGATAAATAATTTTTTTTTAGTGATTTCTGAAAGTTGTTCATTAAGGTATATCATATTTTTTAAATGTAGTATTTTAAAATAGCATAACTATAAAGAAAGTTTATAAAACTCAGATTAATCATTTTTGCCGGCCTCAGTGGTGCGAGTGGTAGTGTCTCGGCCTTTCATCCGGAGGTCCCGGGTTCGAATTCCGGTCAGGCATGGCATTTTTACACACGCTACAAATTATTCATCTCATCCTCTATAGCCAATACCTAACAATAGTCCCGGACGTAAAAAAAAAAATTATTCATTTTTAATAAATTGATTTTCAGATTTTAATAACTAGATACTTAAAATAACAACGCAAAAACATCATAAATTATATTCTTTATTAGTGAATTTTGTGGTTCTATTATTAAGTAATATAATAAAAATTTTTTGTTGCCAAAGTATTAGTGAAAAAAACAATAATTTAGATCATCTCTATACCATCTATCTCTATAATAGATTATCTCTATTTAAGATAAAAAATTACCATTTTTCAAAAAATAGAGATGATCTAAATTATTGTTTTTTTCACTAATACTTTGGTTACAAAAAATTTTTATTATTTTTGAAAAATGGTAATTTTTTTATCTTTTTTAAGGTATAGAGTTTTGTATAATAGAAAAATTATACACTCCCTTCAACTCGTAACTAGTTTACCTTAATGTATATAAAACCAAATAGAGATGCAACGCCAATTATATTGTAAATGCAGTGAGATAAGTTTGTAAATTTAACAACTATTTTCTATTTTGTGTTTTTTTTTTTTTAGAGCTCTTGATCTTTAGATTCAATATGAAAATAATTTCCAGTTGGGATAAAGCCTATTTATTGTCTTTGTTTTATAAATTTATGTTTTATCTTTGTTTATATTTTTCGTAATTCTGGGTTAAATAAATTCTGTGGGGTGCATTTTATCTTCATCAGTGACTAAATGATAAAAAAATCAACCAAAAACAACCAAAATTTTTAAGGAGCTCTCTGTAATAATATGCACCATTATTTTACATAATAACTATTATTAAGGCACAACCAAATAGAATTACAAAGAGAAATTAATTTATTAGATTATTATAATTTGTCAAAAGTAATTCAACGCCTTCAGTTTCTTAACTGTAATTGTCATAATATTGTGGGAAATATTAATAAAAAATTATAATTTTTTTTTACAAATAGGCAGTACATATCACATAACTATTGGTCAAAATTTTTTATAACATAAAAAAAACATTCCCTAGTTTTGATAGACTTTTTGTCAATTTACCAATTACAAATTTAAGAAAAGTGAAATCTATTGATTTTAATTTGGGCATTCTTTTAATATTTTTATTGAACGAATTTTATTTTTAGTTGAATATAGAACTCTCTCTCTCTCTCTGTATGTATATATAGGTTTCTGAAACCTGTACGTTTTGGGAGAAATTTATTTTTTGATATTTGATTTTTATATTTAGAATAATCGATTTTATTATGTTATTATATGTTACTACCATTGAAAAGTTATTTCTGTATAAGACCTAGTACTTATTTAATGTTAATTATGAATAAAGAAAACTTTTCACTGAATTAATTATTATGATTTAGGTTGAAAAGCTAGAATTACATTCACAATATAATTAAGATAACATGATACTCCACAAAAATGTTCTCCTATTTAAGTAAAATCCCCTTTTTACGATTTCCTTAGTTTGGATTTAGCAAAGATTACATGGAATAGTACATTTAATACAATGTAATATTTTCTACACTGTTAGGTCATCAAGAAGAGATTGGGAGAGATTAATCTGACACACCAAATTCGATTATTACAAGTACCAAAAATAAACTACTTATTTAAAAATAGATTATGCAATTCACTTAATCATACGATTTTCATAAAAACGAAAAAATCATGACCAAATAGCTTTTATATATATATATATATAAATTAGTCGATATTAATAAAAATAAAATTTTTCAAATAAATTTATTATATATATTTTTAAAATCCTAAAAGAAATTATGAAAAGATATAATCACAGATCCACTTTAAAGATTACATATAAGTACAAAAAGATAATTATTATAAACTAATTTAATTTAAAGGGAATATTTTACGATATTTTATGGGTTTTGATCTCTCAGCAAAAAAAGCAGATTGCTAGTGCGCATTCGGTAAAGCGAGACGACTGATGGTAGTCAGTAGAGAGTTGTGGTAATCTCCAATACAAACTTAGGATTATTTCTTCTTTGCATTGACAATGAGGACGTCTTGGCTTCTTCTAGAAAAAGTCTAACCACCTCATTAAATTTACTAACCCCCCGATCCACTCCACCACAACTACCAACCCCTAATACTCCCTCCGGGACCACAAGCACCCTCACCACGTTTTTTTCTCTCTTTTTACTTCTTCTCTTCATTTTTTTCAATTAAGCGCTTAAAAAATCCTTCAACGTCACATCCTTTAAAAACTTCATACTGCTGGAAGAGGGTAAACTTATACTACTCATCCTACGCCAAGGACATTAAAATTTTAAAATAATAATAACTATGTGCATAACTTATACCATCAAATACAAGTTTGTTACATAATTGTATAACATTAAAAATTATATTCAAAATATACATTTCTTTATCAGCATGTGCGCAATTATGTGTAAATATTAAAATTAAAGAATAATACATTCGTTGATTTTAAATGTTGGATACTTAAATATTATTATCTGATTACCGTTAAATGTTTGTTTCTTTTTTTAAATCTAATTCTATTATATATTAAAATGAGATTCTACTATCTTTCTGTGGTTATTAATTTAAATGTAGATTAAATCTGAATAAAATTTAAAAAAAGTGTGAACAAAGATAATACAAATTAATAATACAATTAAAAGTAGAACGAATACAATGTAACTAACAATGCCCAACAAAGTCCGTAACAAAATACACAGTCAACAAATAATGAAGTAAAGGAAAACAGGAAACTGGTCAACAAAACAGTTAAATTATTAATAAAACAAAAAAGTAGAATATACACCGCTCAACAGTCTCAAGATCTAATCCGTGCAACCTTTTCAGTCGTCTCACATCCTCACTGTTATCCAGTAGATAAATGGTTTTCATGCGTGTTAAGCTTAAGTATATACTTTGAGCTTAACCGGTGAATTTCTTCATGAATAAACGGTATCCCTAGGTAATCGTTGATCTTGTTCTTTACAAATCATGGCGCCTCTGATATATTCCTCATCACTTTGTTCTGGAACTTTGGTTAATAATTGCTACTGCTTTTCATACCTAAAAGTTGTATTTATGAAAAAAAGTCCATTTTTTATTTGCTTTTGCTCTTAATTATAATGAAAAATGAAATAAATAATATTTAACACCTTTTTATTTTATAACAATTTAATTTTCTGACATATTTTTTTTATTCTTATTTAATTTGAATATGAATAATTCAAACTTTATTCATCAAAAAAGAATACGTGTAACAATCAATTTAATTAGAAAACTGTTGATTTGAATTAATAGTCAGCTACCTATCTTTTAGTACGACATAACTTTTGAAAACGAACCTGATTTAAATATGATTAACTTAAACGCCTGATAAAAATGTTTAGTTTGAATCTAAAATATTTAAACAAGTATTATTTCCCACTTTACTGCTTTTAGTAAACTGATCTCTTCATAATTAATGTTTATCTTTTAATGAGAATGTAGGTTTGTGGAGGTCCAAAAATATTACATTATTAAGGAATTATAAGAGTTCTTACAAACGTTTCCAAAATAGCTTTGCCCATAAAAATCTAATTTCTGTATAAAAATTATAATTATATTGTACATGGGCTTATTGAACTTAGAAATGAAATTAATACTTTAAGAATAAAAAAAATTACAAAAGTGGCTAAAGCAATTATTAACTACATTTTTTTTTTTTTTTAATTCAGAGAAATATAATTTTTTCTCCCCATCTTTAATAATAATTAGCATAAGATTTAAATTACCTATATTACTCACAAATACATCATCAAAATGGACTTTTAAAAAAAATATCATATTTGTTATACAGCGAATAACAAATTATGTTACGTTATATTTTTCATATATAATACATTTTTAATGGAAATCACATTCTGGCCAGCGTATTACGTCATAATTTTCCTTGAGTTTACTAACGAAATAAGAAGGCGAGTATAGTCTACAACCAAAAAAAATCTATAAAAAATTAACAAATCTGAAAAAAATTGTCGTATTTACAATACGAATACATGTTCGTCAACTTAGACCACATAAATATATTTAAGTTGTACATTCCAGTTATATATCCAGTTAAAATTTGACATGCTGAAGTGTGATTACAGATTTATAATTTAAATACTGGAAATTTTTTGGTTCTACCAACTTGTTCAAATTTTGGGTTAACCGAATATATATGAGAGCTAAATTTACATGGTCAAGTCACAAATAACTGCCGCAACTACTTTCGGGTCCCGATTACATAAACATATTCAAAAAAAAAAAACTCTAAGAATTTTATACAATTCACTACAGATAAAAGTGAATATTATATATTTACCCCAATGATAGAAAAATATTTAAACCAAGCTCAGTTTATAAAGAATTTAACATTTATAATTTAAAAGTTCCATGTCTATTAGTCTATGCATCTACTAGCTGTACACATTTTCTTAATGTAAAAGCTGGTAACTTATAATAAGCCGACAAAGCCGGTTAAGTGTGTAATTTATAAGAAAACGGAAATTTATTTTTAGAAAACTCTATGACAACTAATTTTGGAAAAATCCGGATTAGGAAAACATGATAAATCTAATATATATAATATAAAAGCTGACACAGTTGTTGGGCTTTCCCGTCGCGCAGCTTTATTCTGATGTACGGCTTACACACACAACTTAATTTAAAATATTTAACATTTAATTTAAATATTATATTTTTTATTTATTTAATTCAATGATTCTAACTAAAGCGCGTGCGCATACCATATTTCATTTACGCGTGTATGGCGCTACTAGCAGCCACTTTAAATAATTTTTAACACTTTAAATGCTATCCATTTATTTAATTCTACCGCTCACCTGTGATGTCACAGCATAGCAGACGACTACAACAGCTAGCTGTACGTCAGTGCTACATTAGTGCCTCTTGTGATAAGAGGGAGTACTATTGAGGCAGTATACCCACTTAGCCGCTAGTTTATTTAGTTCATTTATATTAAATATATAAATATATATTACATTAAAAATATTATTATTTTTTAATTGTTAACAAATATGCCTAAGAAAAAAAAGAACTTAATTAGGTGAAATATCGAGATACTGAGGATATCCTTGCAGTAAAGTCTCACCCCAGCCTCATTCCTTAGGAATTTTAAGTTGAAAATTTAATGGAATCAATACCCCACATGTAGAAGTAATCTGACCAAGTTTGGTCAAAATCGATTCTGTAGTTCTGGGGATATAAGGAGTGGAGTGCAAGAACAAACACACCCACGTACATAGAACATCCGGAAAATTTCCATCTGGTTTTTGGGTTCTTTAGGTGTCAAAAGCGTCAAGATCCGGTGAAAATCGAATATGCCCAAATTGGACCGACTACAAAACTTTCCCTTCTAAAGCAATAGCTCTGCTATAGCGCTAGACGGGAAAGATGGACTAGATGCTGTTGCTAGATGAGAAAGAAAAATATATATATATATTAATATTTTATATATTCATATAAAATTGCAAATAAAAGAATGCTTTGCGAATATCCAAAACGCCTAAAAATATGAACTTAAGTGCAATACACAAATGTGCTACAAAATGTTAAACAAAAATGTTCATTATCCTGCTTCGATTATTTCTTCATAGAGACATTAAAAAGAAAACCATGTTTTGAAATACATTTTAATGTTACAGAATTTTTATTAATACAATTTTATTTAATATAATTTTTTTTAAATTATAATTACCTTTTTTATTTTAATCTTTTGTGCTAAGAAGATATTCAACAAAATAAAGCAATAACAAAAAAAATTTAATATTGATATATTAGTATCACAATTTCGAAAAAAATGCTTTTGATTATGTTTTTTAAAATTAGGAGGCTCATCTTCTTTCCCCTCAAAGATATTACCTGTGTACCATGTCTGAAAAAAATCGGTCAACGGGTCCAGAGTTACAAGACCAAATATAGGCAAAAATACACACGCACAAACGTCCGTCTGACAAAAATATATTTCTTGGACTTAAAAGCTTTGGAATAAAAAGTTTATTGTAGAGTATTTAAAAATTATTAAAATGATTTTTTTTTATTAAAAATTTTTTAAAAATAATTTCTTTATAAGGCATAAAATTTAAAAAAAGGTTAAAATTTTTTTTTTACCGATTTATATACTTTTAGTGATACGTTTTACTACAACACAACGCTACAACCAGGAAAGTAACAAACATTTTTTTATATTAAAGAAGAAAATGATACAAAATGATGACCTAATAATTTTATTAAAATTACTTTGACTTTGTTGAGCGATATCTGGTAAATCAATACCTAGTGTAGTTACATAAATACCGCGGACATCATACATAAGTCTAATACATACCTGTCAATATTTCTGAAGCGGAAAGCTTAGTTAAAGGGAAGGTTCTGATTTTTCTTCTCCATGATTCAGTGTTAGTTTGTAATTCAAAATTCTGTAATTTTATTTCATTTAATTTTCATTAAAATGAAATTATTATGTTATGAATCGAAAAATCAGTTACAAAATATAAAAAAAATTATATGAGTAAAAACTATTAAAAAATTGTACTAGCCAATATGAACTTATATTGTTAAAAAATTAAGAAATGGTTCTTTATTACAGTCAACATAATTCCATTCATAGAATATCATCTCCAAATATTTAGTTGAATAAAAAGATGTAGTGGTTGAAGAATGTAATAATTCAATGGGAATTAACATTTTGGCTGGAAAACTAAAAACCTGTATGAACCGAATAGTGTGTTTGTTCTTTCCATACAAAAAAAAAAAAAACACTCTGGGAATGCCTAAAGCTGTGAGTTTCAAAATTTCTTCTTAATATTTTTAGTAAGCAAAAAAGGTATTTAATATCGTCAGATAAGTTTTATATTTTCTAACCTACCATTTTTTCTAGGTATTTTAGCTGGTTGGAAAAGGAGTATTTATTTTCTCATTGATTATTTCAGAAAATATCCTAATAATTTTATGAAATAATCAATCAAATAAATGCACCAAATAATTCTTGATATTTTTCCGAAAAATAACCCCATAATGTGATAATGGTTAACGTTTACACGTTTCTCATCAGAAATTTATTATAGTACAACAGTTTTCTGCTAATTATTTTCATATTTTTTGTATTTTGTTATTTGAGTTCTTTCAATATTATATTCTTGTTAAAACTTAATGTTTTTTTTTTTTTGTTAAAATAACATTTCGAAAATTATAAACTTTTTATTAAAAAGGTGATAGAATAAAATATTTTTTCTTTATAATGAGTTGTTCTGTTAGCAATTGAATTACAACATTTCATTAAATAATAACAATACCATAAATCATCCTCATCATCATTTCTGTTATTTCTACAAAGGTAAGCTTATTGAACGTACATTTTTTATAAAAAATCATTGCAAAATAGTGTATAACTCTTTTTAGTATCTGCTATTGAAAAGTAAATAGAGTGTGGAAAGGACATGTTTTCTCTATTAAAAGAGCAGTGACGTAGAGGGGTTGGGCTCTACGAGCCGGAACTTCTGTTGAAACCGACGTTACTGGTTGAAATGTATCTTAAAAGGTTTTGTGCTTTGCAAAGACGGTCATTTAGGAAAGTAAGGTAAGGGGAGAGTGTTATTCTGTAAAGGCAGAAGGTGAATGTAAGGAAATAGGAGCTCGCTGGCGATATGGACCGATGGCGGAAGGAGGTACGCGGTGGCAGCGGCGAACTAAGGTGAGTCGAGTCAAGCAAGGTGCCGTGATGAATGACAATGGGAAGTAGCGAACGGCGGCGGGCCGATGTGAAAATATGAGAGCAGAATGAAAGAGATAGAACGAGCGAGTGAGAAAGCGAGAATAAAACGGAGAGAGAATGAGCGAAGAGAAAGAAAATAGGCGAGTGAGATCGCGATAGCCAGTCAGGCTGCTTGTTACAGCTACAGTAGCATCATATTTACTTCTTCAGCATCCTCGTCCTTTTCTAGTGTTCTTCTCGTTTACTTCTCTCGTATCCTCTGCCTTATCATCCGTTTTGCTATCCCTTTCCTTCTTTCTTTTCAGTCCCCTCTTCTACTTTTCTGTGCTAGATGACGCTCCTCACAAAATACGAGCTTAGAGGTAATTTTATACTCTCCCTGTCTTGGTGAAATAATTTACCGCTGAGTTCGTATTAAATTACGTAGTAGCACCACTACAAGTAGACTTTTACTTAATCTTATTGTTAATAATATCACTATTAATTACTCAACTGTTAAAAATAGATTTATAAGATGACATACGAATAGTATAAACACCAAAAACCACGCATGGGTGGACATAAATATCATTTGAATATAAATTACGATTATGCACATTTATCAAAGGTTCACGAGTAAAACAATTATTACGACTATTTAGTTTCTCTGGCCTAACTTTTGTGACTTGGTAAACAAGTATAAAAATCTGGCTACAGAACAAACATTTTGATCAACCTAAAGCACATATAATGCAGAATGGAACATTAACGAGACAACAAAATGTCACACAAAGCAAGAGATGCTGCCAATTTGAATTTTAGTTTTTCTACTACTAACAATTGAAAACTTGTTGACCCGACGCCATCTCATTTTCTCAGTGAGCATTCTTAGGGAGTCGAGTACGCCGACAATTTCGACTCCTCGAAAACAATCACTCACTAGAACACTTAATTTAAGTGATTCAATTTTTAATAACGAAAAAAGCGAAGACAAGTATTATTCGTTGTCTTAAAACCGTTTATGGTGATGAAACTTCTGATCGAAAAATTAAAAATAGGAATGCAATAAATTTCGTGCATCAAAAGCTGATAAGCGAATACTGCAGATGAGCCTCAAAAGGCCAACCGGTTTCTGTGATTGATGAGAAATGCCAAAAGGAGATGGGAACAACCTATATACAGGAGAAACCTATTCGTATCCTATATACAGATCCTATTTCTTCCATACTCACCAGATTTGGTGTTCTGCGATATTCACTTCTTTCCGTAATTAAAAAGGGATACTAAGGATATTAATCTTATCCCGGGTGGTTACAGTGAGGTTATGAATTAAGAAAAAAACCACTAGCATTCTTCACCGACAGAATGACAAATCTGTTTCACTGTTGAGATAAATGCCTAGCTTTAAATGATGGTTATGTAGAAAAATAAATATACGTTTTTCTAGCAAAAAAATATATTTTTATGTCATATATTTTTCATTATATTATCTCTTCCATTTGCGAGTTATGAGCGAATGTGCATTACATTTTCCAGTTTTTATTTTTATAAGAAAAATAAAATTAGGAAAACAATTTTCTTTTTTTCACCTTACGTTCCTAAGAATCTATCGAAAAAGAAGTAGAGTGAAGATGATATAATTGCTAGTTAGAGATATTCACGCTGTCATGAATAGATAGGAGTATATCAAAATTTCAAAAGTTAAAAAATTTAGTTATTTAAAAATTGCATGTAACTGTATACACTGAATACAGATGAAAAATCCTAAATAACTAATTAAAAATTAGTTAATAATAGCTAATGAAACAAATTTATAACGAATAGTCTTTTAATGTTTATCTACACTACTTTTTTTTTTTCATAACTCAACTGTTCTCAATTTATTTAAACTGTCTCCTTAATATAACACATGGAATTTATATAAATAGTTTGATATCTAATATAATATCTGTGTAGCCGTTCTGATGTTGCAATCCAAAGAAATTTCCAAATATTTTCAACCTTTTATTTAGCGATTAATTACAAAAAATTACATGAAAAATTGAACTTGGAAACCAGTTATTATGCTACTTCAGCTGCTTGGAAAATATTTATTTTTAAGTGGTTAATTGGATCATCAAAAAACTTTGAAAGCTTAATTAATGAAAATTGTGATGAGACTTGATTATTTAGGTTATTTCATTGGTAAATAATTAAATCATTGGTAATATTCATTGGTAAATAATCAAGTAAAGCGTTAAAATATCTAATTATTGAAACCTCCAATTCATACTTCCTACCAGGTCTCTATTATCTTATCGGATTCACGCCTCCAAGTTATATTAAAATTGGACAGATAAACCTTATTTTTGAACAAAAAATTATCGTTGCATTAAACCATTCAGAGAAATATGGACAGCCCAAGAAAAAAATTAACGTAGAGATAATAACCGTGTAGTGTTGATGATAAGGAAATTATTCATCAAAGATTTAAAAAAAAATTAAAAACCATTACTAAACATTGCACTGACTCTGTAGTTATTCAAAATTAAGTATCTGCATGACTGTTGACAATGTAATTTTTCCAATTACCTTGTCAATGTTTATTAGATAAGGTCTTTTAAACTATTTCTAATAAACCAATTTTGTGACTAGTTACCAAGCAATAATGTGCTATAGATGATTTCCATGGTCATTTATAATGAGGTTTATTTCCTTTATAATAATTTTTATATTCCTTTTAGTTCTACCTACATACCGTTTTTTACATTTACCTTTTTATTATCGTTTACATTTGTAAACGATTTTACTCAGAGTTTGGTTCTACACACGGACACGTGCGGGCACGCGCGCGGACACATTTTGATAAATTAGTAGGAATGTATTTGTATAATCTCAAAAAGATTTGGTAAAAATAAATAATGCAATAAATATTAATTTTCAGCTTTAGTTTTATTAGTAACAAAAGAGCTGTTTTAAAACCGTTAATAAATATATTTTATTATAATTTAAACTTCTTCGTATTTTAGATTATTTTGAAAGATAAAAATGGCTTTAGCAAATAATAATGCATCACACGATAAACTTATGCAGTCAAAACAAAGAGTTGAAGAAAGATTTTCAACTGCAATTTATCAAGATTACTAGAAATGATAACGGAGTGAATGACAGAAATAGGATGAGGGATGAGAAAATGTGTTAGTTTCTTTTGTATGTGTGTTAGGTAAGTAATACAAGTAAGCTTAAAAGTAGAATGTGGGCTATTTTATCTCTACTGGCCAGACGTGTAGCTAAGGGGTACCATGGAGTGAACAGAATCTAAGGTGGTGTTAGGAGGGGTGAACTAAAGTTTACTTGATATGAATGTGGCTGCAACACAGTTACGACAGATACAGTGGCTGGTGGAAAAGTGTACTCCTCCCCGATGCGATACGACCACGTCCAATGGATTGTGAAACGAGAGATCGATAAGGCATCGTAAAATATCGACCCTATACCGTACACTTGATTCGAAGCAATACATTCATGTGTAATAGTAGTGGAACTACTGTCCTCTAAAATCCGTTCACTCTTCAAAGTTATTTTTTGCATATTGCATAGAAAAACTTCCAATTCATGAAAACATGGTTATTAAAAATTCAATAAATTTCGAACTTTTTCTCTTTTAGATTAAAAAAATTAATATTAATTAGCTAGTTATTTAATAAAAAATAACAAGATGTTAACATATTCCTATTTACTAGACAATATTTTTTATTATTGTAATTTTTTGTCGGTTTTCTGTTTTGGATTTTGTCTCATTTTTTGATGCTATTTTGTTTAATTCTTCATTAATTGTGTTTTATTTTAAATTTAAAATCACTTTTAGATTTTAAACGATGTTTTACGTTTTTAACGCCTTTTTTATTTTATTCAATTATATTATTAGGAACTAATTATTAAAACATTTTTATAACAACACTGGATGTTAATGATTGACATTTTTAAACTAACTTCAAAATACATAGATCGTTGAGTATAATTTTATAAAATCTTCCCTTTGAAAGGATTTATTTATATTCTGAATTATTCAATAGATAAAATTAATTTTATACAATTCTAAACCGAACTATGATCATTTCTATGTTATTCGAGAGAGTTTATATTTTGTATACTGATTACAACTGGATAGAAACACAGTTTTGAAGGGAAGAAGAACTTAAATTATCGTTGGTAATTTCGAACTATTGTAAGAAACAAATATAGCTGCTTCTCATTGGTTCGCAACAAACAGGTGTAATGATAAGTAAAGTAACTGCACTATATTTTTTTCTTTCATAATGTTACTGCACTCTTTCCTTTATGTCAGCAGAGGTTCCCCTGAACGTTTCATTATTATGAAAATTATTACATTTTATTAAACTTTTTATAATATATATTTTGTTTTGTGAAAATTATGTATACATTATAACAGTGCTTGTAGTACATTATAACAGTAGTTTTGTTAAATATAAATGTCCTACATTTTTGGAGACACAAAATAACATTTTTCATTTAAAAGCAATATTGAAACTGACCATTAACATTTTAGAAAACTACCTAAAATATGTAAAAACGAAATATCTTTTTGATTATAATATATTAATAAGATTATGGATCATTGAAAATGCCTTACCACGAAAGTACTTTGTATCACATGATATGACCATGATAAAAAAAAAGAACTGAAATTCCTAAAAATAATTCAGAAAAAAGAGATTAATATAATATAAAACTCAGTTTTTCCATCCAGTGCAGTGAATCGTAAGATATAATTCTTCAAAGGAAAGAATTTTCTTTTGTGAAGAATACTTTTTATTTATAATGTAAAAAGACTTAGTATCAATCTTTTAAAAATCTGATGTGGACTGAATTTGTCTGACAGTGTCTGAATTTGATATGACCCACACCCACGCCCCCACGCCACCACCCGTTACCACTACGCTAAATTCGTGTATTTAGTTGAAAATTTTCATTTCTCATGAACTATCGTATGAAAATGATAGAAATTTGGTACACGTACGTACCTTCGATGTGTAAAAATAAATATATTTACTTTTTTAAAAGCATTTATCTTTAGTCTTAAAAAAAAATACAAAAAAAAAATTACAACAAATTTTAAGTCCTTGATCTTAATAATAGATTTTTGTTTGTAAACTGTGTGGGTCAACATTAAGTATGTACGATACTGGTTAATTATATAAAACAAAAAAAAAAAATACAAAAGAAATTACAAAAATATATTTGATTACATATAAAAAATTATTTTTTAAAAATTCTTTAATTTAACTAATATTAATATTAACATTAATAAAAAAAAAGTAAACAAATTAGAAAAACCCTCTAAAAAGTAAAAAATAAGAATTACATCAAAATTGAGAATTTTAAACAAAAACATATAATATATTAACAAATATAAAATGCACTGAAAAGTAAAAAATAAATTATATAAATATATGATTATATAATAAGTATATATATATATAATAAATAACCAATAAATAAATGTAATAATTATTAAATTAAAAAATTAAAAGTAATGAAAATATTTAGTTAAATAAAAGCGTGGCGCAGTTTTTATAATTTATTTAAAACAACACATTTATTTTTACAACAATTAATTTTCATTTTCGTTTTCAATAACGACGCGAGGAGGCGGAAAGGTCTATTGGAACCTCTCCAGTTGAGACTGACTAGCTGCAAGTAATAATCTAGGAAAATGCACCCGCTCGCTTTCTTTGTACGTCTTCTCACATAGTTGAAGTTCATCTTCGAAATCTGCTTGTAATCTAAGCCAAATTGAACGCACTGTTTCCGCTAAAAGTTTAATTTTAATTAATTATGAATTTTATTTAATGAATTCATAATTACGATTACTATTATAATAAAGATAATAATTAATAATTTTTCAGATTGCCGTCAGAATGTAATAATGAATTTTATTTAATGAATTCATAATTACGATTACTATTATAATAAAGATAATAATTAATAATTTTTCAGATTGCCGTCAGAATGTAGTAACTTTGTGCAAGATTTCTAAATTTAATTTTTATTTTCGATCTTATTTACCCTTAAAGGTCATCTCGGTGCAAATTTGAACCATCAAAGAGTTAAAACTTGAGTTATTTTATTACAGATAAATAAAGTATATACATATACTAAACAACCTCATTAAACAAAAATTATATTTTAAAATACAGCAAATGTCTATAAATACTTATTCGAAAAGATTGTTATAAGAACTGCGCCACGCTTTTATTTAACTAAATATTTTCATTACTTTTAATTTTAAAATTTAATAATTATTACATTTATTTTTTATTTATTAGTTATTTATTAGATATTTATATAATTTAATTTTTACTTTTTAGAGGGTTTTTATAATTTGTTTTTCTTTTTTTTATTAATGTTAATATTAATATTAGTTAAATAAAAGTTTTTTAAAAAATATTTTTTTATATGTAATCAAATATATTTTTCTAATTTCTTTTGTATTTTTTTTTTTGTTTTATTATAATTAACCAGTATCGTACATACTTACTGTTGACCCACACAGTTTACAAAAAAAATCTATTATTAAGATCAAGGACTTAAAATTTTTATCATCCTAATATGTATGAATTCTTCATTGCATTATAGTAATATTAAACAATAATATTTAATATTTATGGTAAGGTTTCCCTTAATTTAGTAATAATAGAACAACTGGTCAATGTAATAACAACATTAAAAAGTCAAACATACGAATTTTCTTTTTAAGTAGATTGTGGTTCTGTGCATGGTTGCAATTTTACTTATATGGGGTTTTATTCTTACCTGAATTTAGTTTATTTATTTTTTTATGCATTTTTTCTATATTAAAGGTTGTTTATATTACAAAACGTTTTATGTTGTAATTTCTTTTATAAAGAAAGATTTTATAATGAAGATACAGATTAGAGAGTCGAATGAAGAAATGCTGCTAAAATTAGATTCAGTAGTTAAATTAGCACATTAATTGTTAGATTCAGTACATTTAACAGAGATTCATATACCAATAATACTAATTATAAATAATTATTTTTTATAGTCCATAAATACTAATAAATTTATAATCGGTTAATTTTATAAGTTTAGATAATAATACTTTTAGTGTTGTTTTAAAGATTGGATACTTTTAATGTTATTTTAAACATGTAGTTAAGTATTAAATTATAGAGTCACATGTAGGTTTAGGCGAAGTACGTTCCAACTTGATCATTATTAATAAGTAAACATACTTGCATTATAAAAGAGGGTATGCCGTCTAATAGAAATTACTTTACTTGCAAGTTCCGAAGTAGGAAGTGAAAGAATATGGCACTTGGGGGAATATAGACGGGCGCTTTACGACTTCATACTCTCCTTTCCCCTCTATTCCTTCTTACCCTACTAAACTTCAACCTATACTCGAACCACTACATTCTCTACGAAGTAATTAATTCTGTAAGCAGCTCTACTGCTTACAAAATATAATTACTAAAACACAGCTGTACAACATGATACGGATTCATATTATAAAACTCTTTTTTATGACTAATTCAAAAAAATTGAACAAACTTTTTGTTTATTAATTATGTGATATAAAATCTCCCACCGAGTGTTGAGTTTAACTCAAAGTTAGGCCCCAATTTATAATTAAAGACTGAATATAAAAACGCGAACGATTGGTGGGGTGCTATTAAGTATACACGTTCCATATTTAAAAATTACTTAAGATGTTCAAAGAATACAATGAGTGTTTTCTAAAAAGACCTTTTGGAAAATAAATCTTCTAAATTCATGGATGGACATAATATAAACTACGTGCTGTTTCATAAGCAGTCATAAAAGCGGAAATGTTTTGAAAAATTTGGCAACAGTGTAACTTCAATATGCCAACAAACGTTATCTTCTTTTTTCTAAATTTTTTCTACCACTAACTAATAGATTTTAACATTTTATTGTTTAACATTTTTATTTTTAAAACGCTGGTTTCAGAGAAACAGTTAATACCATTAACAGATGTTGAATTATAACCACGTATATATACATAAACGTGATCTAACAAAAATTTGATATGAATATAAGTAGGTTATTCGGAGAAATAATAATAAAAACTTAATTTATATTTATACATACTATTTAAGAGGTTAAAATACTTGTATTCAAGCTTCGTAATCATATATATTCAGACTGCTTTTCATTTACATCACTAGAATAAGTATGCTTCTTGGGTATTACCTTTTTCGGCGGCAACCACGAACGGGCGGCTGCTTCACTTATTATTACAGTCAAACTCCAAAAATATAACTTGCACGTAAGAAGTATAACTCCAAAAGTACAACTGTTCCAAAAAAAAACGTTTTGCATGCCAATAAACATTTTGGCTAATGATTAGTACTTATCATTTTTCCAATTTTAATTTTTAAATTTTTAAATATAAATTTATTTCAGCGAAACTTTAAAAATTATTATATTTTATTTTAATTATAGACATCATTCAAATTTCCCTTGAAATATATATAAATAAAAATGTAAATGTTCGTTTGTTCAAAATCTTAAATCTCCGAAAGTTCTTCAACGATTGCTCTGAAATTTTGACACAACGCTGCGTTAGATTTTTACAATACATGCGAGTTTTTATAGACCTACTATTTATTTATGTACTTAAGAAGTCACACCTGACAGGTAAAAACATGCTTTTTTGAAAAACAGCATTATCTGTTGGACGTAAAAGCAACACACGCTATACTAAATATTTCACGATTCCATTTCAAGTTTTTGTCATTTTTTTTATGTCAAACAGCTATTGGATTTGTCATTGCGATCTCCAAAACCCTGCATAGCTCGTTTGCAGATTTTGCAATTTTACACCCGTACCCTTAATTTATCCCCGATCAGACAATATTTGCAAAGGTAATGGTGGAATATTGTACTATCACCGACCTTAGTAACTGTGAAAATTTCATCAACAGATAATGTCAGAAAGTATGTTATATTATTATATCTGCACCCTTAATTTACCCCCATACGGGGGATGTTTGCAAAAGTACTTACTTACTAGCCAATGCCCACTCCTGGTTTTTGAGCTATTTTGTGAAGCGCTGACTAATATAGACAGGCTTCTGTGTACACGGGGTCTTCACTAACCCTCTGCGAGTGGTTCAGAGCTCTGCAAATCCCCAGATCGTCTGCATCCATAGTTTTTTTGGCTGGCGAGTTGGAATGCTGGGGAGCTGAGAACCCGTATCCGATGTAGGTGCGAAGCCAGATAGTCATGTCCGGTTTTTAATCTAAACGTAGGAACGCTGACTGCTCGACGGAGGCTATATTAGCTTATAGGGTCATATGTGACAAGGCTCACCCACTTCTTGCCTGCCGCTGATTATTTGCGGTTTTTGCCAATCCATTTATTGACTGCAGAGTTTATTTGCGCTTTGAGTCAGTGAAGAGAAGGAGTGCTGCATGGATGAGGCAGAGAGGTTCCCAGCTTTATATATGTAAAAGCAAGTAATAATCATTCTACGATCCTTTTGTTAAAAATGATGGTATACTGGGTTTTATTGCTTGCTAGTCATGTTATTCATAGCAGTTTTATGTAATAGCTGATATCAGTATGGTTAAAAAAAATCTACAACTATCAGGTAAAAGAACAAAAATACAATAATTTTTAGATGAAAGTAAAACCACGACAAAAATTAAAGAAGAAATTTGTTTTTTTATAAACTAATACCATTTTATTTTCATTTTTCAATCCTGTTTCTAAATGAAATACAGATAAAACTTCAAAAACAGCTGACTGTATAAAAAAGGTGTTTTCAAGAAATACGAAAAACCTCACTCTTTCAAAAAAATAACAAAAGTGATCTAAGACTCTCTGAAATGCATCGAAACGTACTACTTCTATATTTTCAACGAATTTTCTGTAGTTTTCTTAGTAAGATGCTTTATATATATATATATTCATATATATATATATATATATATATATATTAGAATAAATTATTATTATATAACTAACGGTTTACTTCTAAGCAATAATAAAGTAGAGAAATATGTAAAATTTAATCAAATCTACATAGACAAATTATTGTTTAACAATCTTTTCATTAAAATTACTTAAAATGAGGTTCTATAGGAATTCCCTTTAAAAAAGAATTAAACATTGATCTATTTGGTAAAGAGTAAAGCTTCAACAGTAAAACTCATGAAATATAATTACAAGTCGAATTGAGAATTTCCTTGTTTTCTTTACTTTATAAATTTTAAAAAACAGTTAATTTTGTACTAAGTAACACTGATATTCTTTAAAAAAAAGAATATCATAAATATTTTAAAAAAAAAAAGGTAACATAAATTTTCCATCAGAAAAGAAAACTATTGCACAAAAATAAATTAAAAAGGAAGTTAAACCTTCCAACGGCAGTTTAATCTCGTTTTAAAACCAGGCACAATTTCAACGTTACATGTTTTCTTTTTAAAAAAAAAATTTAATTTCATATTTTTTACACCAATATAGAAATGTTCACGTGAGACTGTTAAAGAAACTTTAACCTAAAAATTTAATTTATTATGGTGATATTTAATTATGGTTGTACATATTTAGTTGTCATGAATTGTTCGCATTATTAAATAAGTTACTTTAAGACTAGTAAACGCGTACTTTGAATAATATTATTAATACTGAGGAATTACATTTATGTTGGAGCCAAATCCCAAAACAATTAAACAATATAGAACCGTTGGGAAATAAAATGAAACGTGGTAAATTGTAACATTTTACTATTACTAATAACCAGAATAGCGTAGCTTAGTTGACTGTAAAATCTTTAATCATATTATGTTTAAACTGTTTAGTAGATTACTATAACTGGTTTTTCCTTTTTCTTTTAAAAAAAAACTTTTTCATTTTAATATAACTGTAAAACAGTACGAATAATTTCTAAGACTGCAGAAAGTCGTTTTTAATAAACAGGATATAACTATTGTTGAATATGTCATTGAACTTATCATGTAATTCGATATATAAAGTAAAATTTCAATTTTTTTACATCTATAATGTAAAAGAAAAAGATTACCAATGTAGCAAAGATTAACTTCATGTTTTTTTTTTTTTGTTTTTTTTGAGTTCATCAGTTTATCCCCCCCTCCCGACCAGGAGCCAGACCTGAAACCAAGCATGAACACAGCTCCAGAAGGTGCCATTGCCTCAAACTGCCTAGTCGAGAATTGACGTTCTCCCCAGACAGCCGGGACTCGGTTGAGGACTCAAATGAGGAACCTCAAAGGGATCCTCCACCGGGACAACGGTTTTTCTTTGCCTCCCTCATCAAAGTTCGATCAGGGACAGGAGTCCCTAATCGACCGGCAGCAGGACAACTAAGCTTACCACTCCACCTGGACAGTGCTGTCCCAACCAAGATCTTCTCCAAAACACAAGAAAAGCTCCTCATTATTTGGTCTTGATCCTGCAGCCGCGTCCCCCGAGAGAATGTTCCCGAGAATTACAAAGGGTACATTTGGCATCCGTTGGGCATTCGTTACGTAGATGCCCCTCAATCCCACAGTTGAAGCAACGTCCTCGTCTATCGGGACCGTCGATGGACCCAGCTCGGTGCCTAATTCCCCAATATCTATAGCAACGTTCCTCAGCTGAACTTTTTGAAACCCGGCAAGCCACCCACCCAATGCGGATGCGGCCATCCTTCAGTAATTTATCTGCGAGCAAAGACGGAACCGCCACCGTCGCCACATTTTTATCACCAAATGAGGCCCGCAGAGAGAGGATATCTATCGTCATTGTATCTCGAGCCGTCTTGCTGATATCACGCACTAAATCCACCTCAGAGGTATGGGCATCTTTGTCCTTCATGAACAAGTGAACACGTCGAACGCCCCTACCGGTCGTAACTCTCGTGCCCTCCACTTTATCCAATATTTGCCGGCGTAGCTGCTCAGCAACATCTCCGTTGTCCGAAACTCTGATGTGAAGGTCCTCTCCTTGACATCGACGTGCTGAGAGTTATCTGCTTCGCCGGCGACATGAAGTCCTTTACAGTACGAAGCATGTGCGGCCTGCCGCCTTCACCACCACTGTCGCAATTGGGCGCAATGCCGGTTTCCCTACCCAGAGATGCTACCCACTGTGGTCACCAGTAATGACATATATGTGTGCGCCCGGAGCTTACAAGAGCGCCTCCGAGCCTCATACTCAGTCACTCAATACAAAAGAAGCACCACCCTCCCGTGAGGCCCACAAAAAACAGCCATCGGAATTCTCATCCAACATCAACCGAGCTGATTCCATCAAGCGATTGACCAAACGTTCCTCACCCTCCAATGAGTCCACTAACTCCAAATAATTCAGTCGTCCGCCTACGTCTACTGACCCACCGGTTAAATGCATCGCACGGGTGTTGCCAGCAACAACCTGACTAGTCCGATCGAATCACCGAGTCCGCCCAGGGCATCTCCTCCCAACAACACTGAGGTGGCCCAATAATCTCCCTCGGTTCCAGGTCGACCACCCAGACAAGGCCATCAGATCCACTGATATTTTCCAGTACCACAGTGAACGTAAATACTTCATTGGACCACCTCTGAAGGATCAGCTGGAGCAATTCGCTGTCAACTACCCTACTCACTAGTGCCTTCCGCACATCTATCTCACGATTACTTCCATCCGTCGGTTGAGGGGCCACATCAGAAATAATGAAATAAGTTTGCGTAGCTTCATCCACTAGGTCCAACTGAGTCGACCGTGCCCTCTTTGGCTCCTCAGATGTATCCTCCAACACGTCTCGGAACAATTCCACCATCCGAGCAATAATATCCATATTATGGAACCATTCCCTAATCTCTGCATTCATATCTACATGTTGGCTAACTAGAGAATTAAGCTGCCTAACATAACAAAGAAGATTAGCCGTATTATTAGCTATTCACCACCTCCATTTGCCACGACCAGAAGTCACACCACTCGTCACCCGCTCTTCCTTGACCTCTCCCTCTTCCATCGGGAGGCATATTCCCGACCCAGATCCGAGGCTTCCTCTCATGAGGAGAAGGAACTCCTACTGCCCACCTTTGATTTCTTTTCCCCCCTCCATAGTTGGGAAGAATGGTTCAGTTGTCGTTTCCTGGTCGGCTTAAAAAATTTCGGATCAACACCCACAACAGTACGGGAGCCCGCTGCAGGAGGCTCAACATCACCCTGAAGTGGCTCGGCACCAACATCGCCTCCAGTGACCGGCGACCCGGAACATCGGCATACCCGGTTTCAGTCAGTTGTGTAAGCTATGCTTCAGAAAAAAGCCGCGTGACGGGAAAGTCCTACAACTGTGTTTTCAGGTTTTTTTATTACATACGATGGGATAGTGGTATTGTTTAGGTGCAATGTTGTCACATTTATTACGGGTATAAAATTAAATATACATCTTTCATGGGTATTAGTTAGTTACTAAACCGATTAGTTTTGTAGTATACGTGGACAAGTTTTTAGAAAACTATATATATATATATATATATATATATATATATATATATTTATTTATTTATTTTATTATTTAAGCAAGGTAAAATTGATTAATAAAACAGGCAAAATATACACGTAAAGCTTGAGTAAGTCACCTTTTTTAGTTTTTCTTTTTCCTGTTTAGCCTCCGGAACCACCGTAAGGAGGATGAATGAACTTAGAGGATGAATGAGGATGATATGTATCAATGTAAATGAAGTGCAGTCTTGTACAGTCTCAGGTCAACCACTCCTGAAATGTGTGGTTAATTGTAACCGAACCACTAAAGAACACCGGTATCCACGATCTAGTATTCAAATCTGTATAAAAGTAACTGCTTTTACTAGGATTTGAACGAGTAAATCGCTAACAGCTAATGATAACTTACTACCGCTCACTAATATATTATTTAAATTATGAACGAAAACCTTTACTAGAATAGAATGAATGGTAACTATGTGATTAAAGATATTAAAACAAAAACGTTATAACCCAATAAAATTATATAATTTAAACTGGAAAAAAGTATAAATTCAAAAGAAATGTGTTATAAAATTATGTGTTTGATATTATTAAATTAATTTTGAAAAATTTACGAAAATTTATATTCAGGCAACTAAATAGAAATGCTCAATCTTCCTACAACAGTTTATTTGATAGTAAAATTTAAAATAAATAACAGAATCTTATTTTACTGAGCACTTTGAAAACAACAATGAAACCTTTTGATGATTGACACAGCTTTAATTGGAGGGTTAAAAAATCCAATTATTTCCAAATCATCTAATTTAAACTTTCTTACAAAATTTACGAAAGTGTTAAAAAAGTTAAAACTACAACTTACAATTTGAATGAGTTATTTTTTATAAAAAAACCTAAATTTAACACATTTTTTGGTCAAAATACTGAAAAACAATCAATTAAAAAAAATATATGCGTACATAAATGGTGAAATATTTTTTTAAATTTGTCTACTATATATTTTTACTACATATATATATTTTACTATATATTTCTACTAAATTTGTCTAATATATTTTTAAATTTGTTTAGATCGCATCAAAGTCTCATAGAAATTTAATTAATTTTACTTTAATTACTATTTAAAACAAAGTAAAAATACTCATACTTAAATGAATCGTATTTATGTATATGTTTTTTCTCTTTTCTTCCTTCACCGGTGGAAATTAGTGGAAATTTTCTCAATTTTTTGTATAAAATGCGCAAATCTTCTCATTATCATTTTTTGCTTAATGATATCGCTTCATAAGCTTATGATTTTGCATGGAGTATGGAAATTTTTAGCGTATGAAAAATGCCATACCTGACCCGGATTCGAACCGGTGACCTTCGGATGAAAGGCCGGGGTGCTACCATTCCGCCACGGAGATCAGCAGTTGTCTATTTACGTTTCCACGTAGTTTATCCATTATATCGGGCATATCTCCCAAGATCTTTGTCCTTCAGCGGGACAGAAAACTCAAAGAAAAGAAAGAAAAAAGAAATAAGGGATTATATTAAAAAAATAGATTATTTTTTTATATTTGAGTTTTGTTTTTCAAAGTGGATCAGGTTATTTTGGTTTTCTCTTTCACGTTAAAAGATGCGCAAAAAATTGTTCGAAATAGAAAATAATGAGGATAAAAATATTTTATGTAAATCAGCCACTATGTAAAAACGTCCACTTCTTCTTGCCTCGAGTGCAACAAATTTATCCTCTGAAGTTGAGCATTAGAAGAGAGACAATTTAATTTTCAAGCAGTTATTCTTGATTTAGATTCAGGATACATAGAAATAATAATAAAAACGCATTCAAAAATTATTAATTCAAAATAGAAAAATGTAATTTAATGTTCATAAAAGATTGCTTTTTTAAAAAGTAATTTTCTTCTATTTTATAGTATTTCATTATAGTAAACAAAAACAAGAAATGAAAAAAAAGACAGAAAACTTTAATCACTTTTTCATTTTGGAAAAAATTAAAAAAACTTTTCTCAATAACTTCTTGTTCTCCGCAATTTCATTCTGTTTGATTTATGTAGATCTGTATTTGTTGCCGCTACCAGAATAATTTCAACACATTGCTTCTTATCAATTTGGTTGGTAATATTGTTTGGATGCATTACTAAGAATAATAAATTATTTATATCACTAACCCTCTTTGTAATCTATTTTATTTTATTAGTATCAGTTATTAATTTAGTTCACATTTTTTGAAACATAATTAAATTATTTTTGTTTAATTTTATTAGCACTTGTACATCAATATTAGAAATTCATCAATACTAGATGATTGAAAAATTCTCATGAGAGCTCCTTGGGTAGACTAAACTGGTTTACCTATAAGAGTATGCACGAAATTTTCTCTTTTTCATTTATTCATGAATGAGAATGAAAGATAAATACAATCTCTGTCCATCCTTGCATTTCGGTGATAGTGATTGATTCGATGAATTACACTATGATTCACATTTCGGCTGAGTTACAGTTAGAAAAATTTGAAGATGTATTTCAAAACATTTGCAGATGCGCTTTCAAGGAAGCAAATATTAACTGTACGAAGGAAGTGGAAGATTAATTTATAATTTTTTTTATATCAAATGCTAGTAATATTAATGGTTGATGGCAATAATTTGACATGTCAGTTGTCACTTTTCAAACAAAAAAACTGTATTCTATGTTAAATCTCAACCTTTCTTCCTGATGTCCCGGGTTCAAATCGCGATTAGGCGTAGTATTTTTTATACACTAAAAATTTAATTTCCATATTCCCACGTACGAACTTCAACGCTGCTGTGGGGAATTAACATTAAAAATAATAAAGGATAATACCGTGCACGTAATGATTCAATATTTAAAATCTCCTAAATAACTGAATTTTAAATAATAAACTGCAATGCTTTTTCTGATATTTAAACGCTTATTTTTTTTTCTACAAGAAAATAATATATACAAGATAAGAAAATATCGCAAAATGTTTATGTGAAAGAAGAATTCATATTGACCGATGATAAAGGATTAAAAAGGATCTAAACTGAATAAAAAATTCAATTAAAATTTATAGGATAAAAGAAAAATAAGTAAATAAACAGAAAAAAGAGAAATAAAATGATAATAGTAAAAATAAATAACGAACAATATATTTTGGTCTTTGACTTTGTTATATCAGATCATTCTCTTTTATAAAGTTATTCGATGTGTACCGGTGTAGTTTCTTTTTTCTTTTTTTTTATAAGTGCGTACAAAGCAGAAAAGATCATTGTTGTTTGAACCCTATTTGATTCGTAAGCCTCGGATAACCTTCCTATTTCTTTTATTTTTATTTTTCTTATTTTCTGAATATCTTTTCTTCATTTTCTTTCACAGTTTTATTTTTCAAAATTTGTTTTTAATATAGTATTTTATTACATTTAGGAATAAAAATTACAGGTAAATCCTGCGAAAAGTTTTTAATATAAACGTACACTTTTTCTCCAAATTGAAATACTATCTCCAAATTGAGCCATACTAACTTCAACAATGTAATTAAGGTATTTTTAAATTTGTCCTAATTGCTACAGTTAATTTTAAATATATTTAAAAAGTGCTGAATATTTTTCTTTTATAATTTATTTACTGAAAATTTAAAATACTGATTAAATTAACATGTGTATTTATTTATTTATTTTTTTCAGGAAAGTTTCCTAAATGTTTTACGGCATAACAATTTATCAAAATACTAACGGAGGAATTAATAATCACCTTTTGAATTATTCACTGAAAAATCCAATGATTTATAAGAGATGAATCGGCGGGAAGATTATAAATAAAATACGTAATGGAGATGAGTTCCGAAAAAAACAAAAACTGGATCTTCTGACTAGCATAAAATTCTAAAACCCAAACTACCATTAAACTCTCAATAAAACTGAAAAATTTAGGTAAGAATAGAAACTCAATGGTGAAGTTTGGTACACAAAATAAGTTCCTACAAAGAGCTGAACTTAACACATAGATTAAAAGAGTCGATTTCTTGCATTTAAATCTGAATTACGGTAATTAATTAATTTTTTTTTATCCCAGTAAGCTGTAAAGTTTAAATTTAAATGATTAAAAATGTAGAATCATTTCCAATAAATATTTCTGTGAACCTCAGATGAGCTACCAAATTATAATTTAACTGATATTACTGCAGTAAATCTACGACTGGTTAGACACAAAGCACATTATATTATTTTTAAGTAGGTAATTAATCATTAATTCAAAAAAAAATTGTTGTGGGTTTTATGAAAAATAATAAAAATTTTAACCTAAGAATATTTTTGCTTTCCTGCTTAGCGCTATAGCAGAGTTGCAGCTATAGAAGGGAAAAGTATGGTAATCAGTTCAGTTTGGGAAAATGCGGTTTTCACCAGATCTTTACGTTTTGACATATAGGAACACAAAAAACCGGATGGAAATTATCTGGATGTTTGTATGTGCGTGTGTGTGAATACCGGTGTTCTTTAGCGGTTGGGTTTCAATTAACCACACGTGTCAGAAACGGTCGGCCTGAACTGCTTCATGACTACACATTTACCGTTACAGTTTCATTACACTAAGTCGCTAATGACTTAAATAGTTGATGCGACTGTAAAGAAAAATATTAAAAAAAGAATAATGTTAACGTACGGACACTTTTAATAAACCTTTCTTTTTTTCGGTTATGTATTAAATAAATATTTTAAAAGTAATTTTTTGCATTTTTATTTGTTAATATTTAAATACTTACTAAATTTTGTATCATACACATTTTCTTAAAATAAAAAGTACAAAAAATTTTTATTTCATTAAGAACTTCAAATATTTTTTTAATATTTTTTTTATTGTATTATTATCGTAAAAGATTTTTTTTACAATCAGAGATTAATAAATCAATATATTTAAATTAGAAAAAAAAAAATTAAAAAAAAGAAGATGAAGTCTGATTCGAACCGATATGCCTTTTCCTTCTAAGATCCAAATATTTCATTAATTAAAATTTTATTTAGCTTTAACTCTGTAACCAATGAAAAAAAGTACCAGTTATGATATATCATTGAAAATCTCTCAATGAGAACTTATTACTGCAGTTAAGAAAAAGACCAAAACTAAAATTTGGATGTAGGGCTTTTTAGACACTTTTGGTTGAGTCGATTGCAATAAAAAAAGGAGGTGCACAACTAGATGATACAAAAGTCCTAAATCTAAAATTTCAACATCCTACGACGAATCGTTTTTGAATTATGCGAGATACGTACGTAAAGACGTCACGCCGTAACTAGTCGAAATGGATTCAGGGATGGTCAAAATGGATATTTCCGTTGAACTTCCTTTACTTCGTACAGTGAAGTGAAAATCATAACTAAACATTTTTGTAAGTGTTATAGTTTGGAATCTGTGTTTTTAAACGGATTGAATTGTTTGCAAATATTAAAAAGAGTAACATCTTTCATAAACGTTTTAAAATGACTTATATTTAAGAGGATAGCCAATTTTATCTACTGGAGGTGTTTTCGTTTTCTTTTCATTTTAATATTGTTAATTTTTTAAATTTTATTGGCAAGAAAAATAACCTTTTCTTTTTATTTTCCCTTATTTTATATAACGCTCATTTACATTGATGTAGCAGTGTGACAGATTAATCGATCACTAAAGTAATTATTTTTTAGTAACAGAACTAACCAGTGTTTACAATAGCTACACATATATAATATTTTTAAATATTTTTTGTGTTCAATTAACAAACATAATAATCAGAATAAAACTGATAACTCTTTACTTGTTTAGAAATGCATTATATTTTATATTACTCTCTGTCTTTCTGAATAAGTTGTTCATCATTAAAACAATCAGTACACAAAAAAGAAAACAATACCATCATAACAATAATCTAGTATTAATCTTTTACGTTTTTTGTATTATTACATTTTTTGTAGTAACTGCCTTTGTGTTTCGTAGGGTGTTAAACAATCGCAGCATTAGTGTCAGGATTTAAAGGCAGGTATTTGAATTATAAATTTTTTTTCATTTTTATTGTGAAACTGATGTTATTGGTTGAGTTTTTTTTTTAGGAATGCATGCACAGATTTAGAATTTTTAGGTTTTAAATAAATAAATAAATAAAAATTAATATTCTAGACACATAAAGCAGATTGTATTGCTAAAATACCTGCATTCTCTTTAGACCCCCATTATTTCATTAATGTAGAAAATCATATTGTATGTCAACAGTCAGTGCACGATATAAATGACAATATTAGTCGTTTATAAAATGTAAAAAAAAAACAATTATTTTTAATGAAAAATATACTAACAATCTCAAATCATGTAAAGGTAAAATATTTCATATTCACTGTATTTAAGTTTTTAATAGAATTTTTTTTTTTTAATTTAATTAGAAAACAAAACAAATTGTTAGGGATGTAGGATGTAGAGGGTATACTCAAATGAAACGACTAGCACTAGATAGGGAATCTTGGAGAGCTGCATCAAACCAGTCAAATGACTGAATACAAAAAAAAAAAGAATTAATTTTGTTTGTATTGTACATGAAATATTAATATAGAAGTTAAGCAATAAAAACAAAACAAAGATTTAAATTTAAATTTTTAAACCTTTACCAAAAAGAAAACTAACAACGTAAAATTAAAAAGAGAATTCCTGTAGATATTACTGTAATATGATTAGAACAACATGGTAATGTCAAGAAAACGTAGTTCACATTTCGTCATTATTTGTGTACCTTAGAAATGTACCTACTAAATATTTCCTTCTGTATTTTGCAAGCGGCACAGGAAAAACACAGTTTTAAAAATCTTCAGTTTTCTAATCGATTAATTTTATTTTACTTAGCCTCAGCATGCGTATTAAGTGTCACCATAACGTTAAGGTAATAATACTAACTAATTAAAATATTATTTAATCTGCAGTTAAAGACAATTAAATCTGGACAATTCTATTTGTATAACTAACCGTTGATAAATTTTACTTCCTTGTACGAAGTAAATGAAGTATGTGATCGCGAAAAATTTCGGTTTTCAGATTTTAACGGAAATATCCATTTTGATCATCCCAGAATCCATATTGACTAGTTTCGGCCTGAGTTCTGTACTTACATGTATCTCGCATAATTCATAAACGATTAGCCGTAGGATGTTGAAATTTTGGCTTCAGGACTTTTGCAACAACTAATAGCGTACCTCCCATTTTGTTTGCAATCGACTGAATCAAAAGTGTCCAAAATAGTCCAAAATCCAAAAAAAAATTGGATTTTGACCTTTTTCTTAACTGAAGTAATATAAGCCCTCATTGAGAGCTTTACAATTGATACTTATTTTTACTGGTTCCACAATTGTAGCTAAATAAAATTTTAATTAACAATGTATTTGGATCTTATAAGGGGAACGGACATCGGTTCAAATCCGACTTCATCTCATTTTTTTTAACTTTTTTTAAAATTTAAATACGTTAATTTATTAATATTATTAACCTCTGTAAAAACGTTTTTAGAACAAATAATAATTCAATAATAACAATAAAGAAAAAATATCAGAAGTTATTAATGAAAATAAAATTTTATATTCTTTTCATTATAAAAAACTGTGTATATGTAATTTAATAGGCGTATAAGGAAATCATGTGGTTTCCACAACAGAATTTTTTTCAGTGATCAGTCAATTGACTGGTTTGATGCTTTTGATTATTTCTTACTATTCTATACAATATTTTAACCACAAAGCACGGCCCTCCAGTTATTTCACCTGTTAACAAGATTTTCCAAAACTTTCTCTCTATCCCTGAAGTGAAATTACTTCTTAATTTCACACTTCATCATCATTCTCAAAGTTCTTTATTGTTTTACCTTTTTTGTATCATAATTTCTGTTTTCTAAACCAATTGCAACACTTATTTTAAAGGAATTTCTAATTCTTAGTGTTGCTAGTATTCGCTAGAACATTTTAACGTTCTAATATACTGGAGTAGTGGTTGGTCTTGTAACTCAGTTACTTTGTGTTCTTGCTATCTATTCATTTAACTAAATTGTCAATTAAATTACGATACATCGGCAATGTTGTAACTTAATTGATAGTTTGATGGTTATGTCTGAATTACGTTTCCAGTACTTACTTATACCAGTGATGGTGAGATTTATGTTCAGTCTATATGTTGAATATATATATATATATATAATATAGTCCATTATATTGCACAGAAGCATGCAGTACCTATAATATTGGGTAAGAGTAGACGATATGAATCCTTCCCATTATTCAGAAGCCTTTAGATCTTGCCACTACGTCATATGCATTTCTATATAATACTACTGACGTATTATGAAGGCTGTAAACAGGATAGGATCCTTGGTACATTGGTTATGATGCCTTTACCACAAGCGGATAGAGCAGTTCTTCCTATGCCAAAAATTGAGTTATTTAAACGATTTAATTCATACTTAGGTCCAATAATATTTAATCACTTACCACGGGAATTTAAATCCATAGAAGACTAAAAGGTTTTCACTATCAGTTTATGACTGGCTTGTCAATTGAAGATGTAGAGAATTTGTTTAATTGATTGGTCTGTGATTCTGGGTGGAACCGATGATTCTAAAAGTTTAATAATTTTTTTAAAATTTTTATTATCTCTATTTTTGTTAATATTTTTCTTTCAATTTTATCTAGGATTAATTTCATTATCAATTTTATCACTCTATTCTTGTATTGTATTTATTGTTCTGAGTTATTTAATCTGTGTATATGTATATATAATCTTGTCACTAGCTGAAATTTTAATACTGCAAGACTTGTATAGTGTATTTAATTTTAAAATCAAACTAGGAAATCCACACTTGGCCATTATTCAATAAATGATTAATTTATTATTCGACTCACTGAAAATAATTGAATGGTAACCTCCAATACAGTCATTACTATAGGGGGTTCCTAGTTCCACAAGATTATGTAATAATTGTTTACTTTTATGATTTTACTTCTATTTTATATTGTTTGATTGTATGTCTACTAAGCTTGTGTATTAAGAATTTATAACTGTAATTAATTTTATTTTCATTTGTAATCTATTTATTTTGTGGAATAAAGATTATTATTATTATTATCCAACAATTTTCTACCTAAATTCAACAGTAACAATCATTTGATAATAGCAGACTTCATTTTCGCATGACAGCCCTTGTGCCAATCTGTATTTATATTTTCATTACTCTATTATCTGCAATAAATAATAAAATTTTTACAGATTGGGAAAACTTCACCTATCATATTAATCTTACTATTCTCTTTTCTGTCATAATTCATTACTTCTGTTCAATTCTTACGTATTTTCAAGCTAAGTTTTTATTCTAGAAAAAAAATTTTCTCATTCTTAGCTTCTGTAAGAGAAGATAATATTATCAGCTATCTTAACATGTTTTTTTTTCTCTTCAAATACATATTCCACTCTTTAAATATTTCTTTCAGTCTTGATTTGATCCTTTTATAATAAGTTGAAAAATAATGGAGATATAATGTTTCCATTTTTTTTCTAAATCTGATTTAGCCATTTTTAATCTTCTATTTTCTTAATCACATTATGATTCTTGTACCGGTCATAAATAATTCTTCGCTGAATTTATCTTCTCGTTTTCTCAAAATTTTACAAAAAATATTCACTTCTTTATTATCCAATGGATTTTCAGATCTGCAATTGTCATGAAAGTAGTTTTATTCTTCATTAGCTAATCTTCAGATAAGAATTTAAAAAAAATATATAATCTTAGACTGATTTTAACTGATTGAATTTTGTCTTAGGTAAATAAATTGCAAAAACCTACTACATCTTTGCAGAGGAAAATTTAAAATCATAATATCCTTAGATGTTAATTAAATTAAATTAATAAACTTGTGATACTACAAAATGGACTCTATTTTTAATGATTGAGACACTAGAATTCAGTACGGAAATATAGGATTATTAGTAACAGATTCTGCTGCCGTTCTTCTTGGCTGTTAATTAATACAGAAGTTTTTAATTAAACTGTTCGACAAAATATGTAAACTTAAATAACATTTTTCGAGATGAAATTAAATATTTTTTTTGGGAAGAGTGACTGAGTTGAACCGATTCATTAATTTTTTTAATAACTAATATAAAAAGTTATTTATGTACTATTTCCATTTAGTTGCATCCCATTTTTATTTTTATAAAACAGACCTTGCTATATTTGAATTGAGGATATATATATATATATATATATATATATATATATATATATATATGTGTAAATAAACAAAAATAAATATAGCTATAAATTAGCCTTACTTTCGTTTTGAGTGTAATTTTTAAATAATCCAGATTTCAATAAGTACAAAATGTGAAAAATTATTTTAACAAGAATTCCCGTTCTTAAAAAGCAGTTTTTATTTTCTTAAATGAAACTTGGTAAAATTTTATTCCCGTAGTTATTTTCTTATAATAATGTTTTATTGTTTTATGGAGTATTAATGAAGATCTATTGCAAAAATACTTGAATAACAAAAGAAAGAAAAAAATTAATAACAAGGGGAATTGATTGGCATTCTGTGAATAAGTCACCACCTCGTTTTCATAGGGAGGATGGTTTTCACGTCAGATCGGTTGAGCGATATTTTTCGATTTTGTTGTTAGTAGTTGTATACCCTTCTTAGAGATTGAGTGTTAGAGTAACGAGTAGGACGCCGTCTTTCTGCCAATCAATTATACAATCCAGTGGCTGCAGTGGTGTCTGGTGTGATATTCATTATGAACGAGCGTCTCGGAAAAGGCGAAGTACAACCTAACCTAACCTTACTCTTCTGCCCTCAAACAACCACGTCTCTGTCACACTAATTAACAATCAATTGCCTGCCCCCTTGCTCGACCTACTACGACTGTCTTGTTCAAAAACCCACTCGCTCTCTTTTCGTATACCCCCTATCTATCTCGACTACCCTTCGTTTCGCAACAACGCATTTTAATTTGCCCGTTATTCGGCTCACTTGCTGTTCCCTTGGAATATTTATTAGCAGAAACTCTCCTCTTTCAACCCCTGCCGCTCTCACCCACCCTCATCAACCCTCATTCCTATGATCTCACTGGAAGACCTTCGTTGAGAACGGGACACATTCCCTCTGTTCATCCCCGATAAAGTAATATGTCATTTCCCTAACAGAACACTTTTTAATCCGTTGAAAGCATAATCATACCGTTTTTATTTCAGAGGGTCGCCTTGGAGATTTATAACTGGAGAACATCATTAATTTATTTTTATTACAATAATTTCTCACAATCCTCACAATATTTTCTTTAATCAATTAGTACTAAATTAAAATACGCTCTAATTGATTTCCATACCATAAATTTTTATTTAAAAAAAAACACAAAAAATAAAACGACGCTTATTAAACGTATATCCTTATGTTATCTATAACGTATTATTAGCTTACTAATTTTTTTGTTATTATTGACCGCAATGCTGGAAATTAGTCTGCATATTACCATATTATTTTACTTTTACTGGGTTCGATTCCTTGGTTATTTTTTCCACGTTATCAATATCCATATCTTATTAGTATAAACGTCCATCTGTATGACACATGATATAAATAAATAATCATTATGTATCATACTTATCAGCAGCCTTAATTAATACATAGGTACAATAATTCCCATGAGGTTTTCTAAATTTAATAATAACATGGAGGTTTGCAAAGGAGTTGTTTATCCCGTATGGTTTTGGCAACGTCTAGTTTGTTGGAATCAAAAAGGGTAACGGACTGTAAAATTAAAATCTTACGACTGAAGTGGAAAAGACAATCTTATGTTAAAAAGAAAATACATACATATTTAGGTATTTTTATTTAATATAATAAAAAACTTTGATGTTTATAAATTGTAAAGTATTATATTAACAAAATATATCTATAAAAATAATTTTCTTAAGTTTAATTATTTTTATGGGTATATAACAATATAATTTTATCATTGAAAAATTCCAGAAAAGTAAAGGCACATACAAACGTGTGTATGGCATGTTTTTTACTTGATATCTCCAAGCTAGATATCTGGATGAAATTTTGCACTATAATTTTTGTATTTGATGAAATTTCCTCACTGCAAGTTTCTCACTTAATACGAACCTTGTTATAAAAAAGATTCAAGTATTAAAAAAATAATAATAAGTTATACTTTTCAGATTTTTCTCAATTCGTTATTAACTGTAATTTTGTTTCTTGAAATTAATTGCTAATCTGAAAATTTATACTAATTTTTTATTGTACTAAGAATACAATAAAAATAAACAAATATTTGTATTATTCTACATTTTTTCTTCTCAGCGTAAAAATTTAAAGGTGTTGAAGGGAAATTCAAGAAGGTAATTCAAAGATTTAACATTATAAATTAATGATTTCTATAGATTTTATTTATTTTCATATCAATTTTTTTTTTTAATGTAACGTAATATATTTTCTTGAGTAAACCTAATATTTTATAAATTTTATGTACCATATAGGTTCATATAGAAAGTTTGGTGCATGTAGTATATGGTACAAGAAGCATTTTTTCGGAGTTATTATAAAGACGCGGGTCAGTATTTTTGGTTCAGTGAAAAAGAGAACAAGAATTTACTAGAATATTCATTACCCTTTGTAACCTTGTTATGGAAACTTGTTTTCTTGATATGGATACGGTAAATCCAGAAGTGGTTCACTATTTGTTTCAGATCGCTTACAACCATTTCGTTATTACATATAACATATTGAATATGCATTATATAACCAAAGAAGTCATGTAGTTATTAACAGAAAAAAAATATTACCTTGAATTTTAACGTTAAAACACTTCATTCAATGTGGGCTATTATTAAAAAAATATTCGTTCAAATAGAAAGTGGTAGCGGCCGACTTAATAAGTAAGAAAAGGTAAAATTTTTAAAGATTGTAAAGATTATTTCGGGATGCTCATCACTTATTGAAGGGATTCAAAATTCAACGAGAATTTTATTTCTTCATTTGGTCATTGTAAAGATAGAAAATAAATACTTTTACTTAAAAATTCTGCAAAAATCTAAGTACTTATAGTTTAATTTGTTTTTATTAATGTACTTGAATTTTAATGTGAACATAAATAATTATTTAATCTTTAAAACAAGTTATAAAGAAGACTGGCTATGGCAATAAATTACGAAGTATTATATTTCTAAATAAAATTTATTACAATTTGTTTACTGAATGGATTAATATAAAAATGGAAGAAAGAAATATTGATTTTTACCGACAAACAATTTCATTTTAACAAAATATAAATCATTTTATTCTATAATGAACATGAAATAAAAGTATATTGGATTACGATTTAATATTTAAAAAATACGATGATATTTTTTTCCTTTTATTGAATACAATTTATAAATGAACAGATTTCTTGTTGCTTTTCCCCATCTGTTTTTATGAAACAAAGACTCAATTTCGTGGCTGAGTGAACGCTGCCGGAGGCCTTTACTGGACCAAACCGAACCAGCAAAATGAGTGTTTCTAAGTGTCGTTCAGAACCTTAGGGGAGAGAACAGCACAGCACAG
The DNA here is from genome assembly GCF_047948215.1 of Lycorma delicatula. Classification (NCBI taxonomy): domain Eukaryota; kingdom Metazoa; phylum Arthropoda; class Insecta; order Hemiptera; family Fulgoridae; genus Lycorma; species Lycorma delicatula. The sequence goes on along the minus strand of NC_134459.1, from coordinate 73,400,218 downwards.
CACCAGCACCAGCCTGAGCTTAAGTATTCTTTCAAAGTTGTAAATGGAAAAATCTATGAAACTCCCAGACGGGCTTCGTTTCCATTCTTTTCCACAACTGTATCAAATCAGGTTTAAAATTAGACCACTTGACTTTTCAATCACATTTCATACATAAAATCTTGAAACTTATTATATATTCGAAATTTTAATAAGGGATTAAAGTAAATTATTTATATTAACTCGAATTATGCTGATGGGTAAATAAAATGAAAGAAATCTGTTATTATAAAGTGTATATTTAAATTATTAAAATCACAGAACGTTTTATGAATAATTTATGAAAAGAATTTTTTATTAAGACTAATTAATTGTTATTAACTGCAGTATTTTATTGCTCTTTTGACGTGAAACATCTTTAAAATCACAATGAAACTATACACAATGTGTACACACTATAAACTATACTATCGTCCTGCCTTAATAACTCCCTAACTATCAGTCTCAGATACGTAAATGCAGTGTCATTTTATAACTTACATTGTCAAATCACTGATACGACTTGAAGTTTGCGTTACTGGTGAGCTGGTGGCGGGGAGGAAGTACACCACAGATCTGCCAAAACTGGCGCTCTCGCTCATTTCCATTCAGTGTAGCTCACGACTTAGACGTGAGAGCGCGATGATTCCAGTGTTTGTGTTTAGAGTTTGCCGAGATAGATCGATTTTAGTAATAAATGTATTTTGGACAATATTTATGTGTAAAAAATTAGAGTAAACATGTAGAAAAGTATGAAAATCCAATATGTCAGCCTCAGCTGAATGCCGGCGAAAAACAGAACGCCGGCGACATATGCCTGGTGGACGTGAAAGTCGAAGATTATCCTGGATTTATCCTCGGTGCCGTGAATGATATTTTTTATTTGTATGCTATTTTACTCTTAATTCCTATAAAATTAGGAAGAGTAATTGCACTGCTAATATCAGCTATATATACATCACAAAGCGTCGGTCGAAGGTGTTAAGTCTTAAAACCTTCTTAATAAGCTTCTGCCATATGCAGCGAAATTGGCGAAATAATTACCAAGTTCTCAACCAGACTTGGAGACTGTTGTCGTTCTCTGTGATGATTTGAATAACGATCAACGATATAACAGCTCCCTTGTTGACTTCATGAAGAATGAATTCGGTCTCAATTACGTTCCCACAGAACCAACAACACCAGTATCGATTGTACGTTCACCAGGCACATTGATACTCATATTAGGCCTTACGTCTCTTACTTCTCATATCACAAACCAATATTGAACAAAACTGTCACAAAATATTTGTCGAAATATATATCATGTACCATTTAGTCTTTGTTTTACGTTAAAATAAAATTTAATACGTCTCATTTTTATAATCCAATACACTGAAAGTGACTTACTGACATAGAGACCGACCAATCTATCTGTAGAATTGGCCAACTGAAGGTACTAAAATTTTCCACTGGAGACTCAGTTTTGTTAAAAAAATACGATGGTGGCTCTCCCATTTAACTCTACAGATAAATTGGTCGATCTGCTCTAGAAAATTCATCCAATGTCTGTAACGTTTCATGTTAAACCAACGGCCATGCGCCCCCACTCGATATCTTTTCTGAGATTTAGAACAAAAAATTAATTTTTATAATCACATGAAGAAGAATAAACACGAATCACTTATGTCGTTCTGTAGTGATCTTTGTACACAATCTGCTACCGAAGGTGAATAAAGACACACTGGAATTGGGGAATATTTATTATTTTGTTTCGTAGTGAAGCACCTAGCCAAGTAAGGAACTACAGATAATTTCTGAGCCCAGAAAATGATAACAAAACTCAAATAGTTTCTCAATATTACACACACATACATACACACAAACACATTTATATATAGAAGATATTAACAAAGTATACTTTTATTTACCTTCCAACATTCACATAAGTTCACTATATTACAAATACCCCAGAAGGGTCAGTAAAAATGCTAAATGTAAATAGTACATTATTTTAAAGAGAATAGGCAAAAACAGCATAAAATCTTTGAGCTTGACAATCTCCCCCCAAAAAAAGTCATTTAATATTTTTCACGAAAGGTTTCTAACAAGTAGTACTTAAAATCAGTACCTCTTAAATAACCACCCAACAGTAAAACACTAAACAAATTCGATTTATTAAACGTTCCTACTTCAAAATAATTTTTTTTTTTTAGTATGAGGCAAGTACTTGGAGCGTATTGCAAACATATTTTAAAATCAGCTGTGAAAAACTTACCACCGCTATTACCGCTATTTTATTATGGTGTTGTTGTAGGCCAATATTTTTATTGATTTTGTCGTAGGCCAACGACAGAATTCTTGTTTTGTCCTTTAAATCCTTGTTGTCCTTAAATGTCCTTTAAAATGATTTGTTCCATCTTTATCGCTTCTATTTTAACATTTTTTAGTTGCTCCACAATGATGGTTTGGGAGTGTGGTGATGCCATACATAAATTGTTTTGAGATATTGTTTTTATAATATATATATATTATATACATATATATATATATATATATATATAATATAACATATATATATATATATATAATATAACATATATATATATACAAATGTAACAATAATAATAATTTGGATGAAGTGCTAGAGGGCGGTGTTTGGATCCGTGATCTAAACATTCGACTACTCGTTTAGGCAAATGACTTTGCTCTCATTTCGTTAAATCCAAACATTCTGCAAATTTTGATTAATAAATGTTGGGAATACTTTGACTCACAGAAATTAGAGTTTAGAAAAGAAAATAGTGATATTTAGAAGGGGAGAAGTAGTGAGAGCGAACGAAAAATGGTGGTATAAAAATAATTTAATTGAAGTACACAATAATTAAACGTATCTGGGGATCTAACTCTCATCTTATCTGTCATTCACAGGCCATTTTAAAGAAAGATTTACTGCAGTAAAATTCGCCGTAAATATTTTTTTTGTAAAGTCTGTTCGTTAGAAAATATATTCCGATATCAGTAAAATGGAGAGTGTTTCACGCTGCCTGTAGGATGATAGTTTTATGTTACGCTCCAGTTTGGGGGTCACAAAAACGGGGGAAAAGAATTGGAATCCATTCAAAGGCGTTTTTCTTTAAAAGATATTTGAACTACCAACTACCAGTTATAATTGTCTTTAACTTAATTAATTATTTTGCACTTTGAAACCAAATCTAAACTTGCCTGTCTTTGATTTATGGGTTTTTATGAAACTAATGTCGAACCTTATTAAGAATTATTGGTTTCCTTTTTTTTTACGAGTCCTTGAAGCTGAACTGGCAAATAGCCTCGTGGTCTTGCTAAATGTATTCATTATTTTTACGTGAAACTTCACTCATTAATTTTGTTTTCTTTTTTATTTTGCTTTTTCACTGATCCATTTTTTCTTACTTTGTGATCCAATATTATCAGATGCGGTATTACATATGCATAATAAAACCTAGCTAATTTCTAAAAAAGCTTTCGGATATGTAAATGCAAAAAAAATTACGAAGTGAATAATATAGTCTAGAATTTTTGAAAGTTAAGCCTATACCAATTTAATTTTTAAATTGTAGCCAAGCTTGAAAGGAAGTAGTTATCAAAATTTCTTGATATTTAGCCAACTAATTAAATTTTTTTTACAATTTTGTTTGCAGGCCTCTCATATGGGGTTTGCAAACATCGTAGCTGTTTAGATAAAATGTGATTTAAATTTTATTTTAAAAAACCTACAGAATCTTGTGGATGTGAAATTTTAATCCAATTAAAGGAATATGTATGTAACATAAGAATATGGCTGCATTTGCATGATTGAAATTTACCGTTACAGACATTTATGATGTGCAGTTTCTTCTACGTTTACTTCAAAATTACAAGCCTACAAGGTACAGTCTCATATTATCATCCTAAAAGATCAGATTTTTAAATATATGATCTCTAACGAAACATAATATCTATACATTTACGTAAAAATAAATTATACATAAAAGATTCTTCTGAAATTGCTGCTAATCATAAATTGATATAGTATAATAACCATTTTCTTTTTATTCTTTTATCAATCTTAAGTAAATTCAAAACGACTTTAATTCATTTATTTACTTATTTTTAATCTAATGGCCACTTTAAATTACTTTTTTCATCAATTTAAATTATTAGTAATGAAATATTACAACTAAAGTTTGTCATTTTATTTAAAGTTATAGAAGGAGTGTAATGCTTAAGTCCTTAGTTATAATGCCTTGACAACTACTACTTGACTGGTATACATATCAAATAAAAATCTGTATAATAAGCATATATCTGTTTTCGACTAAAGCGGACAGTCTAAGCAAAAGATCACAAGGTTCGTGTGGCATAAATTAATAAGAACTTTTACTTATGCCACTTATGAATTAACAACTTACTACTTACAAACAAGATATTGTAAATACTGCTGCAAAATTGAATTCTGGAGGTAAAACTATTTATAAACTGGCTGGAAGCTCCTGGGGAGCGGATGCATGCATTTTTAGAACATCAGCATTACCATTGATCTTTTCTGTGGCTGAGTACTGCGGAACTGGATGATATATTAGCTACCATACCGATAAGCTGAATACTGAATTAAATAAAATCGTGAGAACAATTACTAATACTATCTCCTCCACCCAAATTAAATGGTTCCCAGTACTAGCTAATTACCTTCTCCACATCTCAGGCGCCAGAGTTCTCTGATACTACTGGAGTCCCAGAGTGCTATGGTACTACTCTGGAAAAAAAATGCCAGTACAATGTCACCAGTCAAAAATGACCGTCAGTGGATTAAATAATCGGTGCTATAAATCTTAGATACCTGCATGAAAAATGGCCCAAAAAGCTTATACAGACGGATTTTAATACCAAGCAACAATGGCAGATCTCATGAAACGAAAACTGCGGCTACCAATTAATACAAGCGATCTTAACGCAAGTACCGAGCTTCAGTCTATTAATGCAGTTGTGATGCGAATTGATCCCGTAAGAACTGGACATGATTGATTCCATGTCCCGGGGGATGCGGTCGCGCTTCGACGGGAGCGTTTGTATGAGCACACGACACTGTCGGCGGCAGGACGTGGCTGCGTGCCGCTTAGGTGGCATGCAGCGGCGTTTCGACGGCGGTTAATAAAAGAAGGTGAATGTCACGCGGGACTCCGCGATGGAGCTGAGCGGGAGTAGGCGTTCATTCTCCTCTCCCCGGTAGACCGTTAATTTGCACTCATGAATGAGTTTAACTTAGCGGGGTTCTTTAAGGGAACTAGGTCTAAATTTCGTTACGATTAACACTTTTAGTGGGAAAGTTGTTGTTTGTTGTTGGTTTATTGCCTCGACTTCGAGACATTCAATGAAATTGGCTCATTAAATGGTTAGAACTAGGCGCGGGGTCTTCAATCCGCGGTTAGGTTTCTAGCTTAGTTCCTGAGGGCGACGTGGTAGCTTTAGGTGTCCGTTGACTTCTTCGGAAGGCATAAATCTAAAACTGTGTCTCGGGGTGAATTTACCGATGTAGATGTCCCTCGGGGCATCTGCATCGGTGGCATCTCAGCGGGGCCTGAACTGAACGCTGTGGTAAGTGATCAGTTTGAGGGCGAGAAGATGTCCTCCGTTAAAGCCACTACTGGCTAGGAACGGAGGGGGTGGTGTAGCGACCGGACACGCTACGAGGCGGGATCTTCTCCCCTCGGGGGGGAATCGAGATGGACAAGACTGATGTAATTACTTTATGAACAAATGTAGATATTTATAACATACTGGATTCTGGTTGAACAACCAGCCACTTATTGCTGATTGTGGGTGTGATGAGACACTTCAGACTGTTGAAAATCTAATTTGCTGCCCACAGCGAGTATTTAAGGAAGATTCACAAGATGTAAATCATCTTACCACAACTGAAGTAAATGGCTGAAAAATACTGGCTGTTAATTTGCAGCTATTATGAAATTTATAATTATACCTGTTTAAATATTATATACATTCCGTGCTATTATAATTTTTTGAATGTTTAGTTATAATATTTCGGATACAACACATTTATGTACTATACAATAAATCAGTAAATAAGAAAATTTACTGGTTTTTAGTGAAATTTTACCCGAATAGGTTTAAAATTTAACATATCAGTCTGGATAAATTTGTTTTTATTCGGTTAAGGTTACTAGAAAACTATGTAAATTCATTGAAAAAATATAAAGATATAAAAGTTCAAAAAATATATTACATGTTTAAAATTTGTTATACATATTTAAAATATAGACCTAATTAATAGATTAAGGTCGGCGAAACCTTTATTTTAAATTAAATGTAATAACAATTTTTAGCCAACCTAAAAGTTATAAAGCCTTAAGTTTAAGATTTTAGCCTATTTCAAATGTTTAGCATATTAAGGTAAACATTTAATGGACAAGTAAAAATTAGAACTTAATTATAACTAATTATATAAGAAATGTAACTTGCGATCGAAGATGTAATAATTATTTTAGTTAAAACACTAGTAAAGAGGATATAAAATGCAGAAATGCATCTAACCAGTCAAATAACTAATGAATCAAAGGAAAAAAATCAATAATGTTGCATTTGCTCGATTGCATGAAATTTTATTGAACAATATAATTTTAATGAATGGAAATAGATTAGGCTGTGTATATTAACATAGATATTTTAATGATAGGATATACGTAGCTCCATTCATATTTTTATCACGGAAATGAAGGTTTTATTAAATCTGATCCTCTTAAACCATTATTACTGTCTAATGCTGAATGAAACAATTTCAACATAAACATAAAATTTAGTTATTAGCTTAATCACGTATATAAAATACCTATAAAAACAAATGTATTTATCGAAATATGGGGGGAAAAAAACATTTTTAAGGACCCTTTGGAAAAAGCTTTTACCAAGTTTAAAGATCTCGGAAAATGCATGTTAGTTAATCCATTTAATATTGTCATACTTTTCATTGTATTTAATTAATGGTGGCCCTTATTTATATATTTACATAAAGAAACGTTTATAAAACTATTGTTTATTACAAAAAAAATAGTCTGATTATAAATTTTAACAAAATATGCTCGGTATAATTTAATAAAGCTATTGACAAAAGAATTTAAGAGCATAATACTTTTTAAAAACCGTTGCGATTGAAGGAATTTGATAGCTTACATTTTTTTTAACATACATTATATTTATGAAAATACATAATAACAATTCTGATATTACTACAAGGATATTAAGATGTAACAGAAACTGGGATAATCTGAAATAGTTGACTAAAAGCTGTATTCAAAGCTTTTTTCAGTATTAAAACACCGCTTAGAAGGAAAACTATATCCCAGAACAAACACTTTTAGTCATCGATAACTACACGATTATTGTTTATAATAACGCTCATTGTAGAAGAATGAAGAAAATGAATTATAAGAAAAAATAACAAACTAGATGTAGTGACAGAAATAATTCATGAAGACTGAGATGACCTGGAATGCATAGTTACGAGTTAACACGATTCACAAGTGAAGGAGTTGTGAAATAGTAAGGCGGAAAGATGAAGATTATTGGTACGGTGTAGGCTGATTTGGATAGACATTAAAACATCTGAATAAGGTAAGGGCAGTAGAAGATGAGGGACTTCAGTTAATTGGAGAAGACTAAGTGGCAAGGCCTAAACCATTTCAGGTTTGCATAGCTAGAAGGTAAGCAGTATATATATATATATATATATATATATATTATGGAAATTCAACAAGTAAAAATATAAAGTAAAATTTAATTTTCCTTAATTTAATTGGAAGAAAGTTTTGGGAGGTACCTCCTTTTCCAATTCAGTCAGTCTAAATCACACAGTTATTAAAGAAATTCACAAAATAAGAAATTTTTTTTCAAAAAAAAAAACTTTAAATTTAGTATAAAGCAGTAGTGATCAGATAATGGTATTTTATAAAATTATAATAATTAAAACTAAGTTAAAAGTGAAATGCTTCATTATTATTAATTTCTACGGGCAAGCTTCTTGATTTCTGTCTTCAGCTTTTCAATAGTTTGTTTATTTTATACTTTGAATTGCGTATGATGTATTATCAAACTGTTCCAATCTACATAAATTAACTGCTCCAGTTTATAAATAAAAAAAATCTCATTTATAATGAGATTATATTAGTGGTTTTTTTTTCAGAATTATAAATCTAGTATAGAGGTGAGTAAAAACAGGGTTAAAAAAGAACCACACACACATAATGCGAGCGATATCAATATTTGTGTTAATAATATTTGATTAAAATGGAAAAGGTGAATGAGTGTTCACTAGAGTGAGCTATACAATAAGTTCTGTCTATGTCACGTGACGTCGATGTCAGATACAAGAGAGTTTGGTTAGGGAGTAATAGGGGCAACATACAAGTCAGGCAACAAACAACTAAAACTGAACACCAAACTCTGTTCTGTTCAAAGAAAGAGAGAGAAAGATGGGCTGAAGGAGAGAAAACGAAAGATAGAGAATATGAGAGATAGAGAAAAGAGAGATCGAATGAGAGAGAGAGAGTGACAGCGATGTGTTTCTCTTTATTGGTTTAATTACTCATCTGAAATGGTGTAGAGGAGAAATACATTGTTCTGACATGACATACCATGTGTCTAACTTGTCTGTTTGCTGTCTATACCATGCTATACCATGTTAAAACATGGTTCCTATTTCTCACATTATTTATTTTTATTTACATGGAATTTCATTTCTCTACACTTTGAGTTTACAAAAAAAAAAAATGCAGAATTTATTTTTTAATATTTATGTTCTCTAAACTTTTCAATTTTCTTTTTCGTTTTATTAAAATCTATCTTGTAAAATAAAAATATATTTTATAGAAAATATTTAATATTTTACATCAACAGGAAGGTGATGAGGGGCTGAGTGCTGGACCGTCAGGGACCCCTGCTCGTGAGAATAATTATTATTTGGTTCAAGATTTCCAGAGGGTTATTGGGAGTGCTTGGATCTCCAGTCCTCTTTTAAAATTTGATGAATATTTTGCGGCAGCATTGCATGTGTTAGAGGGTTCAGTAAGAACAATAAAAATACCTGACGTGAGGTGGTTGAGAAAGAGTTAAAGGAACTTTAAGTGATCATGACTGCTTTGATGAACAGTTAGGAGATGAAAACTAAGCCTTCTCTGGTTAAGGAGGTAATTTATGTTCCTACTCGGGTGCCGCAGTCAGTGCAACCACAGCGATGAAGAAGTACTTAAAGGAAAATGTGAGGCTAGTTTATCTCGTTGTTTACCCCGAGGTCCTTTCGAAAATTTAAATGAAGGGGCTACTGTAATGATTATTAGCAAGCAGATAAAGTATGACTTTTAAGTCGTCCTCCATTATAAGAGGCCAAACCTGAGGAATGGGGAATATCAGAGAGAATCAAAAGTTGTTGGTCGTTGTCGCAGATGACAAGGAGACTGTGCAGGTTATTTCGGACTCTCTAGAAGTACATCCAACATGGGAGTTGCCCCAGAATGACTGAGGCACCTAAGAGTTAACATAAGCGATCGATCGACGGTTATCTGGGGATGAGCTGCTGACTCTTTTGAGGCAGCAGAATACTCAGATGCATGAGACCACTTTCAAGGCCAGATGTTGGTTGCTATTTAAATTGGGTAGGCTTAAGGCAGAGGTTTATAATAGCGTATTACAGGATACTACTGAGATACAGGATTAGGTTAGAATTTTAATCTTGAGATTCTTGATAACTTCGTGAAACAAGGCAGGTTGTTCACCGACGTTTCTTCTTGCAGGGTGGAGAGAATACTTATATGTCCGGGGCTGCCAATATAATTATATGGCCAAGAAATCTAACCAATTGGAAGTAGTCTGTGCACGTTGTGCAAATAAAGGGTATCAGCGTGAGGATTCCTTAAGAGGTCTCAGGGTTCTACTTCCATTAATTGCAAACGTTTTCGAAAGTACACTTTGTAATCACTCTGTAAACAGCAAGGAGTGTACGTGTTATCAGAAAACTGTCAACATGTACTGTAATTCGATAGGTTTACATGGTTAGTTGAACGCACAGAATGCCTATGTTGTCCAGGTAGAACTTGATGAGGTTGCTCTTTGTAGTAATTTTGTTTTATTGCAAGATCCCTATATAGTTTCTGATGATCTGCCAGGTTTCTCTCAGAATAAGTTTTATCATGGTTCTAATAGTATGTTCACTGTTTTGTTTGCAGAAGAGAGTTAGATTGTGTTTTTTTTTTCGGTAGTTTTCTAATGTGTCGTTCATCATGTCGTTCATTTGAGTATTCCAAACTTTCATCTTTATGTTGCAAGTTCATATTTTCAATACCGTGACCCTAGTGATCGCTATCTTGAGGTCTAGGATAGGTTCCTCAGATTCTCTGGTCAGTGTCCAATTCTCATTGGTGCGGACGTCAACCCTCGGTCACATTTGTGGCATGGTGGTCTCACCGATGTTAGTGGTGTTAGGTGAGGGTTTTGTAGCCCAACATGGTGTGCAGGCTTTTACTGAACCTGGCGAGTGCCCACCAACGTGGGTATGGTGGATGGTGTCGGTTGTTTGGTGGAACGAACATTGATTTTATCATTGGTAGATATATCCCTGCCAATGTTTGCAATTGGAGGGTGGCTGACGATTGCTCAAATGATTATCGGTTAATTGTTTATGAGATCGTGGGTGGTTTGAGTGGTTGACTGATTGGTTTGAGAAGTTCATCCTTGGTGGAATACGGAGTTATCTAATATGAAGAAACGTGTTTATCGTTTACGGAGGGCCTCTCAACGTGAGGTAGATCCTGAGAGCATGATTCAATGAGAGCAGATGAAAATCCCAACTGTGAAGGTGACGTAGCGTAAAGATCTACAGATTACTGGATTAATTTTTATTAAAATTTTAATTAACTTCATCTTTGCATATACAAGTTTTTCTAATGTCTTCTCGGATTTTTCATTATACATATCCACTACAACATTAAATTTCGTAAGATTCGTTAAAAAAAAAAATTAATTAAAATGACACATTTACAACTTCAATGAATTGAATTTGTTGGATTCATTCTAAATACATTGATAAGTAAAACAATTACAGAAGTATCCATTTTCTGTGTCAATATTACTATAAAGTATTTCTTTCAAACAGCTTAATTTTTTTTTTTTGTAAAAATTTCAAATAAATGCTTTTAATTCTTTAGAAATCTTATTAAAAAATCACGAAAAGTGATATCTGTAAAATAATCTACAGACATTTTTTGATTAAATTCTGAAACTTTCTCTGCTATCAATAAGATAAAGGCTGTATCACAAAAACATATACACTATTATGAGTGTATATACGTTGCAATAAAATAGGTTTGTTGTTTCCATCCCCCGTAAAATAGAGGTGGCGATAGTAAAGAGCTACGTCCACCCCTATCCCTATTACTATTATACGGGGTCCTTTACAAAGTTTTTATGAAAAAGCAATGACGCAGAAACCCGGCAGACCTTGCAGACCTGTGAAGACCTCTTTCAAAGCCCTTTTTTATTATTTGTCAGTGGTACTCTCCGGTACTTTATCTTTGTCTCCTCCTTCCTACCTATTCTTCTCTACCTTCACTTCACCTTACTAATCTTCTCCTCTTTACAATGTCTATTTTTTTTCTTTTATAATAAGTAAGTAAAAGTACACCGCCTTCATTTAATTTAATTTACTAGTAGTTCATTTTATGATTATCGATTATAAAAAAAAAGAAAACAAAATAAATCTAAATAGTAATTAAAACTTCAAAAAATATGTGTTCAGACATGAAAGAAATATAAAAAAATTACAAGCATAATGCCTTCTAATAAATCTTTATAAAAATAAATTAAATGTTAAATTTTTTTTTGATGTTTAATAAGACAAAAATTAAGCTCTTTTTTTTATAATGTATTCATATTTTTTGGAAATTAACGTGAAATTCTCTAAATTATGAACGTAATTTACAAAATTAAAGATAATTTTTTACCGAATTTTCGGTATAAGAACTTAAAATTTTCGGTAAATATTTCTTCATACCGTTGAAATTACTATTTTACTTTTAATAGCATGGGGAAAGTGTGAAGTTAACATAAATATATATATTATATATAGGCCTATATATACAATTTCGTGGTTCGAAAATTTCCAAAACTACTAAATTAATTTCATTGAAATTGAAATATGCAGTAGTAGGATATCTGAAATTGTGCGTATGAAAATTTTATGAAGATTGGTTGATCTTGGATTACGCTCAATTTATAGCGGAAAAAATCTGAGGTTATATTAACTGTGTAGTGTACACGCTTATGCAATGAGTCACAATAGTGTGCGAGATGAAATTTAAGACTTGTGTAGAGTCAACTGGTTAATCGAACGTAGGCGGTGCATTGAACCCTGAAATTCACTGCGTTTCTGACTGCAAAATGGGAGGGCATCAGATACGAAAATTCCGTTTTCTTGCGCAGAATTGAGTAAGAGTTTTTTTAAATATTTTGATATTACTTATCATTACAAGTAACATAAAAAAATAAACCAGTCCATGGAAATTGTATTTTAAACAAAACAAATTTTTGTTTTGCAAGAAAAATAACTATATTTTTCAAATGTTTGTGTACGACTGTTTAAGCGTAAACAAAATATATTTTTTTGTAGAATTTTCAACTTTACAGATTTTTTTAAAATTTAGTATACGAAGTGTTTTACATAAATGATATAATTAATTTAAAAAATATATATAAGATTAAACTTCTCTAAAACTGTTCGTTTGATTCTTAATAAATGTTAATTAACAATAATTTTAAATATAAAATAATAATTTTATGTGTTCATTATAGTAATAATTGCACTCAATTTTGACAAAAAAATGAAAATAAATTATTCTTTTCAATTTCAAAATTCCTATTATCCGCTGTCATTTAAAATGTTTTGGTCAGAGGAACTTCATATACAATCTTAAGTTCTTACTAAAACAATCTGTAAAGAAGAAAAAGTTATTTAAACTTCTTACACAATGTTGTTGAGAAGTCATCGTCCACTTTTTACTGTTATTAAGAAAAACATTATTATACTACACACATATCGGGAAAGATGTAACGTGTAAAAAATAAAATATATTTCAGTAACAGCATAAAATTACACTTTTTATATGCATCATTATACTTCACAAAAATGATTGAGAAACCTTATATCACGTAAAAACCTTAATAACTGAATAAATCTTAAATACTTTAAAAAGATTCAGAAAAAAATGGAATTGAATCTGTAAAATTCCTACATTTTATTTGTACAAAGGTGTATATTAATATAGCATTTTTTATTAATAAAAATACTATTTATTATTAATTATAGAAAGATTTATTTTTTGTGTTTTGACATTTTTTGAATGGATAAAAAACCTTAAAGGGTTCTGATCTGATAATTTATGTTTCGTAACTGATATAATATAGACCAACTGTTCCTTGTTTCAATATTAATGTAAAAATATTAGTATTTTAATTACAATAACCCTAATAGTTGGTAATGATCTTGCATAAGTCACAAGTTCCTAACAGAAATGACATAACCAGTTTCAAGGACAAGATCATATGCCATGCATGTTTGGGAAAGTGAGGAATGAATTTACTTTTTTCATCGAGACGTATCAACATACCAAACCCACTGATGTTGATATTTGTATCCAGAAGTGCCAATTTTACTATTTTATCATAAAGCAAGGCTGTGAAATGAATATTCTGTCAGAAAAAGCATCTCTGATTGACGTCCCTTCATGGGTCATATCCATAACAAAGATTGGAAATGATATTGTAATTCAGTAAATTAATATACCCTGTTTACTTAAAAAATTAACATCCTGTCCATTTTGTATGTATTAAATAAAACGAGGCAGCGATGTGTATTTGTATGGAATTCAGGGCATACTGGTATCTGAGGAAATGAAAGAACAAACGAAACTGCCAGAATAACAAAAATTTGTGAGAATATGTATATAAACCCTATTCGCGTGGCAAACGTTAAAAAAATCGTCTAATTAGCACTATTATAAATTCGGAAAGTTATGAATGGAGAAGACTAAACTCTAAATTAATGCAGTTACTTTAATAACTCCATTTAAATGGAAGAGGGACGCGAAACTGACTCGCCGGGAACAAGTGGCGTTAATGAGAATCAGAATCTGTCACATGCGAATAACTAATTCATATTTGTCAACCGAAGAGGAAAGACCAATGCGCATTGTGTGTGATAAATCACTTACTGTTAAGCATCTAGTGGAAGAGTGTACAATATACGAAAATCTCAGAAAGTGGTACATAGTGACAAACAATGAAAAACCGTTGCTTACCAAGAAGCTAGCAGATTACAAACGTGTTTATAGTAAGTCTTCGACAAATACGTGTTATGTTTGACTGAGGATTCTTTTTGACAAGATTTTTTTGTGTAATTTCTTTTAATGTGCGTTTTATATTTGCATTTAATTTTTAAATAAATTTCAGGGCCCTTAACATCCTGAACGTGATATATCTGTGTATTTCATTTTATATTTCATGTTTGCTTTGGTTTTTGTATTTAATAATAATGTAAGAACCTTATACATCCGTACATCTGACGATCCTGATGAATTATTCCTTTTTTTTGTTTTTGTTTTTAAAACAATGTGACTAGAACTAATAATCTTAGAAATTGGTGCCTTCTTAACTCCGTGGAGGGACACACACACATATATATATATGTCGGAGAATAAAGTACAGTGGAGTATCTTCCGCCCGACAAAAAGTAATTCATACTTTGACCAACGAACCCGTCTTAATTATCTTTGACCCGGATTATCCTATAGAACTGCATACCGATGCTAGTTCTGATGGGTACGGAGCAATACTCATGCATAAAGTAGACGGTAAAAATAAAGTTATTGAATACTTTAGTAAAAGGACAAGCCCAGCCGAGTCCAGGTATCATTCTTACGAACTCGAAACTATGGCCGTTGTTAAATCTATTAAACATTTTCGGCATTACTTGCATGGACGACAATTTACTGTTGTAACTGATTGTAATTCATTGAAATCTTCTCAAAATAAGATTGATCTTAATGACAGAGTCCATAGGTGGTAGGCTTATTTACAGGCTTTTCAGTTCGATATAGTTTATAGAGAAGGCAAACGTATGTCGCACGCGGATTTCTTCTCTCGAAACCCTTTGTCCGATTTACCAAAACAGGTTAATAAAATTGAAGAGAAACGCGTTAACCTCGCGGAAATATCGGTTGATTGGCTTCTTGCTGAACAACAGCGTGACTCGGAAATTTCGGAAATAGTCACCAAATTGCAAAGCGATGAGCTATCGGAAGATCTCTTAAAATCTTATGAAATTAAAGCCGGTACGCTATACCGGAAAATACAGAGAAAAGGCGAAACCCTTTGTTTGCCGATTGTACTCAGAGCATTTCGGTGGTCCGTCATTAACCATGTACATGAGTCTGTTATGCACTTAGGTTGGGATAAAACACTCGATAAGGTTTATGAGTATTACTGGTTTGAAGGTATGTCTAAATACGTACGTAAATTTGTTGACAATTGTATTACTTGTAAACTCTCTAAAGCTCAGTCAGGTAAAATTCAAGCTGAATTACATCCCATCCCTAAGACCCGCATACCTTGGCATACTGTGCATATAGATATTACAGGTAAATTGAGCGGTAAAAATAATACTAAAGAATACATTATTGTTATTATAGATGGTTTTACCAAATATGTTTATTTACATCACACCAGAAAAATTGACTGTAATAGTGTTATTAAAGCTTTAAAGGCTTCAATATTTATATTGGGAGTTCCCGCTCGTGCGATTGCCGATCAAGGTAGATGTTTTACTGGGAAAGATTTTAAAGACTTTTGTAAATCTTTAAATATTAATTTACATTTAATAGCTACAGGTACTAGTAGGGCAAATGGTCAAGTAGAGCGTGTAATGAGTACGTTAAAAAATATGTTCACTGCTGTTGAGTCTAATAATCGTCCATGGCAAGACGCCATTGGTGAAGTTCAGCTAGCTTTAAACTCAACCGCGAATCGTATTACCAAATCTAGTGCGTTAGAATTATTAATTGGTAAGAAGGCAAGACCTTACGGGTTGTTAGTTGATGACAACGAAAATGAAATTGATATCTCTAATGTAAGACAACGAGCGATTGAAAGTATAGAGGAAAATGCTAATTATGAGAAGATTAGATTTGATAAAAATAAAGCGAAGGTTAATAAGTTTAAAATAGGAGATCACGTTTTGATTAAGAACGAAGAACGTTATCAAACGAAACTCGATAGGAAATTTAGAGGTCCATTCGTAGTAACAGAATTACTTGATAACGACAGGTACACACTAAAATCTTTAAGTAGTAGTAGAAGTTATAAGTATAGTCATGATAAGTTGAGAGAAATGCCTGAGAATTATATTCCTAATGAGTTGGATGTTTCCTCGGACAATGAAAGTTGTGCCGAGGAGACTGTTGATGTCGGTCCTGAAACAGGGACTATGGTTTAAAAAGAGACCACCAATGACGCAATGCACTAATGGCTGGCAGCAGGTCGTGGACCTGGCATTTTTATTTTTCGCACATGCATCAGTGTGTAGTCGTAACTGCAAACTAAATTAGTGGCTAATGTTAGTTTGATCAGGGCGCGATGGGCACCTGATGATGTGTCGGGCAGGTAGTTGTGGCAACTACAGAATATGTATGATACTGTATGTGGCATACAGGGTAGCCTAGAGATAGTGCAGAGGTCTATTGGTGGAGGAAATAAAATCTTATTTGACAGTTAAATGATAAGGAATAATGATTGATGGCTTTTCGATCTCTTGAGTACTGTACGATGACTATTTAGGATAATGAATAATTAATGGATTTCTGTTACTCGAGAGGACTTCTGAATCTATCTTTTGTACTTTAACTATTGTAAAATGCTTTATAATGACCGAGGTCAGTTGAAAACAAAAATTAAAATACCACTGTAACTCAATGTTTTAGATACACCCGAGGGCGTGTGATTGTCAGAATGGCCGTGTCGGAGAATAAAGTACAGTGGAGTATCTTCCGACAAAACGATGAGAATATTCTTTAGAATATCTGTATTTTTAGTAGTTTTAAGAAATGTACTATTACTTGTAATATTTTGTAAAATAAGGTTTAAATTGTTTTATTGCGGTAGGCTAGGTAGGCACATGGTTGTCAACGTAATCGGGATCCCAGGACGATAGGGGTATCATAAAATTAATAAGGAAAAGGAAATATGCAGTAGGCATATTATTTGAGAATATTGAGAAAAGGTAGTCTTGCTTTGGAACCCAGATCGAACAGACGTCCTGGTGATCGCGAATTCGTTATTTCCCTGAGCCTCGGTCTATCGCAAGTTGTTTTAATATTATTTGAATTCTAAATTGAATTAATCTTATATTATAATTCGTGTACTACTGAGTTATTGATAAGTGATAATTATCATTTGTAATTATTTCATTGTACGAGTTATCTACTCATTTTTATTAATTGAACATTATTATAATCTTATATATTCTCCACTTGTAATAATAAAAATGAGTGAAACACAAAACGTTGAATCCCTGACAAATCTCCTCGCCTCTCCGACATATATATATATATTCACACAGAGAGAGACACACACACACACACACACACACACACACACACACACACGCACACACACATCCTGTTTTGTTGTGAAACAGAGAGTTTTCTACATTGCGTCAGCTCAGCTAGAGGCGTAAAATATGTACAAAAAACATGTATAAAATAAAATTAAAATTCGTTAGGCAGACCTAAGGAAAGTAACAGGTAAATTTTTAATGGAAAAATCACACAAAAAATAGCTTAAATAACATTTTAACATTTAATCTCAGGTCTACAGATTTATAGAACGAAAGGTTCTAAACTCAAGTTTTAGATAGTGGTGATGGAAAAAGATTAAATTATGTTCAATAGAGTGGAAAATCATATACTTTGTTATCAAATATATTTTAATTTTTAAAAACCATTGTCTTTATATATAGTTTATTAGATTATATGATGAGTTCAAGATTAAGCATTAAACATCAAGAGTTTACTTACTTTTCGTCTTTAATTATATTGTGTTTTTCCAGGAAAATTATGTTCAGAGATATTTTCGTCTTCTTTCCAGGTGTAAAAATAATATTAATTATATCTATGTTAGTGTATCAACATATTTTTAATTGAGAAAATATCTAAATATTATTTACTAAAAACGGTAATCATAAATTGATTTGCTAAACAAAAAAAAATTGGTTTTTAAATCTAGTCAAATGAATAAACATGAGGATAAAGTAAAACTATGATAGCCTGAACTTCCTTGAAACTCATTGATTAATAGTAGCGTTCAAGCTAAAGCGCTCTTATGATAGAAAATAAAAATTATTCTTCTAATGCGAGATTTAATATTTAAATTAAATAAAATATTAAATATATTAGAAAGTAGACGAAAAGTTATTAAAATAATTTAAAATAATAATTTTTTACTAAGTTATTTTATAAAAAATGTATAATTATTACAAAATTAATTAATTATATTATTATTTAAGAGTGTAGACTGATATATTTTTAAATACAATCTAAAGAAAAAAGAAACAATTTTTATATATAATCCTGAAATAAATCAATAAACGTAATTGTTATCTGATTATGGGTTAGCGTAGGTTATAAAAGTACATAAATAGTACAATAAAGTCATACCTGCAGCAACCAACCGTGGTGTTTCCACCCTTAAGGGACAAGGTATAAGATTCAAAGAGGTAGAAATATAGTACAAGTAAGTCATGTATGAGATAAATGTTGGTGATTACAGTTAACAACTTAGACGCAACTTTCCTAAATTCCTCTTGCTCTTCTACTATTCCATTCTAACTTGTGTTTCAGTAGAATTTCTCTTTCTCTTTTAGGGGACGTCAATTGAACAACTTTAAACAAGTTATAATTGTCTCCGTTCTATAAAGTAAAATTTTGTTTAGACGGTTACATGGCGACTAGGATTATATTCCGGTACAAACTTTTCAAATAAAACTAGAAGTAATGGTTACTATTAACTCCCCAATTGTTACTTAATAACAGTAAGTTTATGTAGGGTTGTAATAGAGTTTTACACTACCTATATATTATTTATGAAATATGAAGTTACTTCAGTAGAAGTGTAGTAGTAGTAATATTAATAATAATAATAATAAAAACAATAGATTATAAAATAATGCCCGAATTAAGATAATTCAAACTTATAGTTTAAAATTACTTTACATACAAGCTTAAATTTGAAAGTATTTTTTCTAAAAACAAACAGCAATATAGTATTATTTTTATTTTGATAATAATTGCAAATAAAATTATGCAAGAAATAACATTATTCTATATTATTATTATTGTTATTATAATTTTCTTTCACAATATAAAGGATTCTATATTTTGCATTAGTTGAATCAGGATGAGATATGGTCTTACATCTTATGGTTTTCCACCACAGTATATTTTAAATCCGGTCGTAAACCTTTTAATTAGAATTTTTTAAGTTTTATTAGGACATCCTGATATGGATAGTTACATAATTTGTTGATGAATATTATACTTTTGAACAATTATTTTGTTGTCACTTATAAAAAATATAAAATAATGAATTAACAGAAACAAGTATATTTTTTAATGTGCCGTGACATTTCACGAGTTATGGGAAATCAACACCCAACTTTTTTTGTTTTTATCTTAATGAACTGCCAATTCATTCGAGATCTATAAATGGCTTTTCTAGATTGAAGACTGAACTGAGACATCACTTTCTGACATTAGCAAAAAAGTTTCACTAATAATTTTGTTCCACGTTAATTGATTTTTTATTTGTATCCGAAATTAATTTATATTCACGTTCATTTTAGACACTAAAATTGAAATAATTTTCTTTGTAAAGACAACATTTTTAAAACGTAAGAGAAATTTTGTTCTAATTAAAAAATATGTAAAAACTACGTAATATATTACTGTATATTATAAAATACTGTATTATAATTAATATTATAGATTAAATAGGAATATTTTTGTATGCAATTTCTCAAAAAAGCTTCTTGCTGCTTAGAGAAAATTTTATCGTGATTGTAACTCAATAAATAAATAAAGAAAAAATATTATTATTATTTTATAAAAAATTTCTTGGTATCAAGCTGGACCGTTATCTACATTGTTTTTTTTTTAGTAGATATTAAGAAATAATTTGATTACTTGGAATTGAATAAATTCGGCTTTAAATAATTTAACTGAATGATTTATAAACCATTAAAACATGCTATGAACAGGATTCAGCGTGCTTTACTAATCAAAAATTAACTAAAAGTTATCGATAATCCTCGTTGCTTTCCAATGGCCTGCCTTTCAATGACATACCATAAATACAGTAGACAAAAGCTATAAGAAATTATGTATGTCAATAAACTGGAAGCAAAATTAAAATTTTCAGAAGTGAAATTAAAATAATAAAATTGTTGTTCGGAATTTAAATTAATTAATGAAATATTAAATATCACAGTTCTACAACTAAATTAAAAAATTTGACTTGAATATAAATATGAGTAATACAAACGATATTTAATAATAAAACCATTTTCTTAACAATTTTTTAGAATAAATAAATATTGTAAATATATTTCCTTAGATATTCTAAAAAAAATCTGATGTGGATACCACATGACTTTCTTGTACGCCTATTAAATTACATGTACAAATTTTTTTTTTCTTTTAATGAAAAGTACATAAAATTTTATTCCATTAATAACTTTTGATATTTTTATTTATATAACTAAATATTTTTTTTATTGTTATTATTGAATGAATTATTTTATCGTAAACATTTTTTACAATCAGAAGTTATTAATTATTAATAAATCAATAAATATAAAATAAAAAAAAGACAGGAGATGAAGTCTGATTCGAACCGATGTGTCTTCCCCTTGATCCAATTATTTCATTAATTAAAATTTTATTTGGCTACAACTCTGGAACCAATGAAAATAAGTACCACTTATGATATATCGTTGAAAGGCTCTCAATGAGGACTTATTACTGCAGTTAAGAAAAATTCCAAAATCCAAATGATTTTGGACACTTATCCTTCAGTCGATTGCAATCAAAAGAGGAGGTGCACAACGAGATGTTACAACAGTACAAATTCAAAATTTCAACGTTCTGAGGCTAATCATTTTCTCGTTATGCGAGATACATAGGTACATACAGACGTCACGCCTAAACTAGTCAAAATGGATTGAGGGATGGTCAAAATGGATATCTCCGTTGAAATCTGAAAATCGAAATTATTAGCAATCACAATACTTCCTTTACTTTGTACAAGGAAGTAAAAATATGACTGTAGAAAGTTTAATATAAATATATATACATTAATTAATATAATATATATTATTTATTACTATTATATATTTATAATTAATGATAAAATTAAAACTATCATTATTTTTTGAAATAGAAATTAAAATAAAGAATATATAAAAAATATATTAGCACAATGATGTACCATTATCATCCAAAATTGAAAATGTTCTTTTTTTTTTCTTTTTTTTTTTTTTACTTTTTTTTTGATACTCTACTCCCCTGGGCCGGTCCGACTGGTTGGTATTACGCCTCCCAGGGGAGTGTCTGCTATACTCTAACGAGCCTTCCCGCCTACTGGCTGTATGTCCGGCATGGCATGTCGGCTCGTCGGTCAGATCTTTTGAGTACTTATTTTAGCTTTGCCCTCTTTTCTGACACCACTTGACGTGGTGTCGGGTCTTTTCTCTTTTATTTAATTTAATTTTACAATTATTCCCCTAACCTAAATTCCCATGGAGTCCCCAGTCGATCCTTGAAGCCGGCACACCTCAGCGTGCCGACCTGGTGAATAACAGCCCTTCCCATCACTATCTCTAAAAACCTAGTGTCCTCTCATCCGCATCCTTCTGTGATATAACCCCCCTCGCGAAGTCCGCCACCTTCCTCCAATTATTCTGTTTTCTTAAAATGTTTTTCTAAAACTAGTGAATCTTACTCCCCAAGTGGAAAATCTTGAAGAGAAAGCAGGCAGCTGATATTATAAAGTATGAAATTTTAAATTATGAGAAAAGTATATTCATTTTGAATTGAATTTAATGATAATGAAACAATGAGAGCAGATAAATAAGAAAACAATTAGATTGAACTATTAAATTTTGGGTTACGGAAACAGTTCTATTCCCAGAAAATATAAAAAGAATATCTTATTATCCTGTTTTCGAAATATGTTATTAAATATAGAAATGAAAAAGTGAATTTGTAAGAAAAGACAATGATTTGGTCATATGAAACAAATAATATTCAAGATATCAAATCGTTTGAATTTATTTCAAGATTCAAAAACGTAATAATGGAAAAGTGCATCAAACTCTCATATGATTTAAAAAAGATGAAATAAAATATAGTCTAAGTACATTACAAATGTAAAGTAATCGTTCAGTATAAAATAATTTTATAAGAAAATAATCCTGATTAAATTAAATTTTTTTCCATTCTGCAGGTGCAGTGAAGAAAAAAAAATGAATTGAAGGTTGACTCAACTTTGTTGAGTTTATTGCATTATCTCTCAAAATGGTTAAAACTATGATAATGGATAACAGTAATTATTACGAACGTTGATGTTGGGTTAATAAACTTGTATGATAGGTAACCTTTGACTTTAATGAAATTA
The DNA here is from genome assembly GCF_047948215.1 of Lycorma delicatula. NCBI lineage: Eukaryota > Metazoa > Arthropoda > Insecta > Hemiptera > Fulgoridae > Lycorma > Lycorma delicatula. The sequence goes on along the minus strand of NC_134459.1, from coordinate 73,377,418 downwards.
ACTTTGTTAATTGAGTGTAGTTGAATGAAATGTTCTTTGAATCACACATGTTGAAATGAAGGTGAAATTACCTCAGAAAACACTCCTAAAATTAATTGTAGTACTGAGGTAAAAGTGGCTTGCTCATTATTTCCTGCTTTGGAAGGTTGTTATAATGGAATTTTTAATTAATTTAACAAGAAAGAATTATATACAGCGGTTTAACAAAGTATGGCAACCCTTAAATAACTTTCCAACAGTTAAACGCAGAAAAATGAAATTTAGGAAATACTCTTATCTGGAAAGAATTATCTTTTAGCATCAGGATCGATTTTTAATCAATGAAGTTTTAAGGGATACGGTACTTTGTTAACACTTATACTTTGTTGATAATTATATTTAATAAAATAATATAGATATTATTACTAACAAAAAATAGAAGTTACTACGTCATCCCTTCTAAGCGTTTTATCATACAAGTTAACCTATTGCATTTTTTTCTTTTCTTCATTATTCTGTTATATTATTTCTTGCTTATTACGGTAATATTTTAACTAATAATTATCTTACATAGAAAAACCAAATTTCAATAGTTAGCGTACTTCAAATCACGAACAAGAAGTGTAATCAATGGTTGAAGCCGTTGCATGTTGAAAACACATCGAAACAAAATATGTCATTTGACCTTCACAAAATATAATTAAAAAATCTGATGTGGTTACCACATAAATTCCTTGTACGCCCCTATTAAAATACATATACACAATTTTTAAAAAAATGTAAAGTACATAACTTCTGATATATTATTATTATTACTGAATTATTATTTATCGTATTTTTTTTTACAAGCAGAGGTTAATAATAATTAAAAGATCAGTATATTTATATTAAAAAAAGAGTTAAAAAAAAGTCTGATTCAAACCGATGTGCTTTCCCCTTTAAGAACCAAATATTTCGTTAATTAAAATTTAATTTGGCTATAACTCCAGTGAAAATAACTAACACTTATGATATATAGTTGAAAAGATCCCAATGAGGGCTTATTACTGCAGTTAAGAAAAAGTCGAAAATCCAATTTTTTTTATTTTGGCCTTTTTTGGACACTTTTGTTTCAGTCGATTGCAGGCAAAAAGGAAGATCCAAAACTAGATGTTACAATAGTTCTAAATCCAAAATTTCAACTCCCTACAGCTAATCGTTTTTGAGTTATGCGAGATTGGTACATTCGTACCTATGTACTAATGTCACGCCGGAATTAGTCAAAATGTATATTTCCGTTGAAATCTGAAAACCGAAATTCTTCGTGATCACAATACTTCCTGTACTTTGTTGAAGGAAGTAAAAAGCACCAAAACAATTGATTTGATTTTTTTTTAAACAGATTTTGTGAAAATCAAATAACATATTTTGTTTATTTTCTTTTGTTAAAAAAAATGTACCTAAAAAGTTATACACGAAACAATTTTTTTTTATCTATAAATTTTTAGCATCGTGTTCATCTGACAAATAAACACGAATATAGTTCTGTTTAGAGATACAATCGTTAGAATATAGTCTAGCAATAAGTTATATAAAAAATATTCAATTATTTTAAATAAATCTATTAAATCCTAAAACAAAAATTTCTAATATCAACGATAAGGCTTGTAAAATAGATGATAATGTATCGAATGAAAATTATCAAGCCTAACCTGGTCTTGAACTCGTAAATTTCAGATAAGGATAAATACCTTATCACGTCACCACGAAGATAAATTACAAAATAAGTAAATACAGTTATTAAACATATGACAAAATAAGAAATAACTAGTGGTCCCTTGCTGCCTATAGCGTTATTATAACAAAGTAATGTTATATATTTATAAAAATCGGCTGAAACCTATTCCAGCTAAAAACGTCGTGTACCCTTGCTGCTTAAATCTAATCCATTTACCAGACGTCTTACAACCAACCTTCTTACAGTTTCCTTTCCTACCACAAATTATACATGCTTATAAGCTATTTCCAGTCCACCCATCGTTCTACTGAACGGATAGAGCTAATTTTATTTCATTCTACTCGGAATGGCGCGCAGATATGTCATCAAGCATTGACAAATCTTCAAAATGATTTTCGTGTGAGTAATAACCTCGGAATTTCCTCAATTAAATAATACGAGTAAATGAGGATTTTATAGGAATTCTCGGAAAAGACTCAAGTTTGGGGTCAGATGACAATTGATTATCGTCATTTGGCGTCTTCATACCCCAAACATTGATCTGTGGGTCATTCTGAGCCGAATAAAAAAAAATCAGCCCGATCCGTCCGGTAGAATGTCCAAACGGACGAAAATTAGTTTTCAGCTCATTTTTTTAATATTATATGATAGAAAAAAAAATTTATTAGCTAACACTTATTTTTAATTGATTAATAAATAGTAATTATGAAACACTAAGAACGAGTATTTTAAGGGTTTTCAGAATAAGATTAAAGAAATACATAACGACTGTTGTTTTGGTTCGTCTAAAACGAAAACAGTTTTTTGTAATTTTAACTAATTTTTTAAAAAGATTGCTATTTAGAAAATACCTTTTTTATGGTGTTTATTTAGTACTGGTTATCTGTCAATTAATGAAATTAATACATTATTATTATTATTATCGTTGTTGTTTTTACTTTTTCTTTTCTAATTTCTTTATAAAATGTATGTACCTCTGATGATGATTGGTGAAAAATCGAAATGATTATTTACTTTTACATTTTAAGTTCAAATTTGGCTTACTTTATTAAGAGAAAAATTAATCGTATTAAAGGTAATTCATTCAATCATTTAAACTTTATTTGAAAAATTATTAAAAATATTATGAACATTTTTATTGAATGTAACATCACAAAACTTCATTTAACGATATATAATTTTTTTCTATACATTGCACCTCAAGTTATAAAATTTAGGAAAACAAGATATTATACAGTTATGAAAAACTTATCAATTTTTTTTTTTCACCTAAAACATAACAATCAAGAGGTAACCGTCATCCGTTTTCATAAATATTATTATTACGACTTTTAACTTTTCAATTTAGAACTTCTATTAAAATAAATTAACATTTTAAACAAAAGAAGAATTTAATCTCTTACTTTGATTATTAATTGTATGATACGAAAATAGAAGGATAAATTTGTCAATAATTATTCTTTTCTTAAAGAATTATTTTACTTAAATTGTATACTGCAATATATGAATCATGTTTAAACATGAATAAAAATTTAAACCATCTTTTTTATAATTAATGAAAAGTACGTAAATATATGTATTTATTTTGCATTGCTTTCAAACGACAATTCTCCGTTAAAAAAACATACACCTCCCACTGTTAATAAAATCAAAGCCTAGCCAGTTTTGTAAATACATATGCATGGAGTTTCCGACGCCGTAGTCCAATAAAAACAAAAACAATTCCACATACAAGGGGTTTGTGTGTATATGTATGAGCTGTGTTTACGGTTAAAAGTATTTTGTATTTGCTACAGTAAATGTGTGATTGTATATAGAAGTGAATTTGTGCACGTGGGTGAATGAATTTCATCCAATAGAAGGGAAATATTAGGTTGGCCTCCTACTATACAAACAAATTTTGCGCAAATATACAAACAAGATCAACAGGTTTAAACAAAGTAAACTGTATATTTTTGCTTCTAATAATAATTAATTAAAATGTAAATGGATTCTTTTTTTGTCACTCAGTTAACAGTTGTTGCATTTCATAATTCTTCTTTAGTTTCTACATATCTTCTAACGTATTTTGTAAATGCGAATTCTTCAGTTATTTTCTTAATTTATTTAATTTTTTTTCTCAAAAAATTTGTAATTTTTATACCTGTATTTATAAAATTACCTAAGGAAGTCATAATAAGAAATATACAAATTTAGTTCTCTAATTAAAGAGAAAAATTACCTCAACCTTCTATTTTCTACAGTTCACATTCATTTTAAAATTATTCTACTTAATTAACAGTTTTCAAAGTTGACAAATCTTCTATGCAAAATATATTAGTCCCTTGCATCGGTTTGTCAAAGGTTAGATGAAATAATACTTTGATTATAAAATGTGTTACAAAAAGAAATATAAAGCAATCAAAATAAGATAGTAAATTTGAAAAAGGAATCAAGCAGTTACGAAAAAGAAAAAAATGTATAGAAACAAAAGCAAAGGAGTGAAACTGTGCAATATTAATAAATTTAAAAAAATCATTCTACGTAGCAACTGACAAATAAAATACAAGAATTTTAAACTAAACTAGTCGATTGAATGGTTATAGTAGTTGATTTTCTATCCAGTAATCTTCCTACTAATTGACTGTATTATCTTGAAGTTACAGAAACCAATATAACAGAGTGGTAACGTATGAAAATTGAAAAATTGGAAATAAGCTAAGGGACCAAGGATAGAAGAAACATGGGAAATTTTAAAGCGATAAAAAAATCCTAATGCCTCCCAGAAAGGATAAGAAACAAATTATGGGTATAGGGGACATGCATTCCCAAAAACAATAACATCCACTAGTTTTGTAAAATTTAGGCGGGTAATGTACAAAAAAAAAAATTAAATACAGACAGTGAAACGTGAAGTCTTGAAAGTTCCCAATACACGAAAAAAAGATTGTAAGATATCACGTAAAAATTATAGAGGTAGTATTCCCTTTATAGGAATCTTGATGTCTATTATAGTGCTGGATATAATCTGCCTGTATTTCACTGGGCTTGGTATGATGATACAAAAGATAACAAGGTACTACTTCATTCCGTTCTTTCTTAAAAATCCTGGCATTGGATATTTGCTACTTTTTAAAAGTGAATTTTATTATTTTTATTGTCGTTGTTTCATAATAGGTTAACTACAACCATTCCACGGTTTTGAAACCTTACATACATTTAATATCAAATTCCTATCTTTCTGGAAAGAATACTGTAACAGTAACTAATCTGATTTCATAATAAACAATTAACAACTGCTGAGTAATATTTCAAGAATAAGCAAACAATTTTAAGATTTTACGTGTATAATGATTTTCTGCAATTATTTTTTTAAATTTATAACAGGAATTTTACAGCATAGGCAAAATCGATTTTAGCAAAGTTAATATTTTTATTTTTTAATGTGAAAATATCAATACTGACAAAGTTTGAAAATGCAGCAAAAAATATGGTGATTTTTTTCATATCTATTTTTTTTTTGTCTTCAGTCATTTGACTGGTTTGATGCAGCTCTCCAAGATTCCTTATCTAGTGCTAGTCGTTTCATTTCAGTATACCCTCTACATCCTACATCCCCAACAATTTGTTTTACATACTCCAAACGTGGCCTGCCTACACAATTTTTCCCTTCTACCTGTCCTTCCAATATTAAAGCGACTATTCCAGGATGCCTTAGTATGTGGCCTATAAGTCTGTCTCTTCTTTTAACTATATTTTTCCAAATGCTACTTTCTTCATCTATTTGCCGCAATACCTCTTCATTTGTCACTTTATCCACCCATCTGATTTTTAACATTCTCCTACAGCACCACATTTCAAAAGCTTCTAATCTTTTCTTCTCAGATACTCCGATTGTCCAAGTTTCACTTCCATATAAAGCGACACTCCAAACATACACTTTCAAAAATCTTTTCCTGACATTTAAATTCATTTTTGATGTAAACAAATTATATTTCTTACTGAAGGCTCGTTTAGCTTGTGCTATTCGGCATTTTATATCGCTCCTGCTTCGTCCATCTTTAGTAATTTTACTTCCCAAATAACAAAATTCTTCTACCTCCATAATCGTTTCTCCTCCTATTTTCACATTCAGCGGTCCATCTTTGTTATTTCTACTACATTTCATTACTTTTGTTTTGTTCTTGTTTATTTTCATGCGATAGTTCTTGCGTAGGACTTCATCTATGCCGTTCATTGTTTCTTCTAAATCCTTTTTACTCTCGGCTAGAATTACTATATCATCAGCAAACCGTAGCATCTTTATCTTTTCACCTTGTACTGTTACTCCGAATCTCAATTGTTCTTTAACATCATTAACTGCTAGTTCCATGTAAAGATTAAAAAGTAACGGAGATAGGGAACATCCTTGTCGGACTCCCTTTCTTATTAGGGCTTCTTTCTTATGTTCTTCAATTGTTATTGTTGCTGTTTGGTTCCTGTATATGTTAGCAATTGTTCTTCTATCTCTGTATTTGAACCCTAATTTTTTTAAAATGCTGAACATTTTATTCCAGTCTACGTTATCGAAAGCCTTTTCTAGGTCTATAAACGCCAAGTATGTTGGTTTGTTTTTCTTTAATCTTCCTTCTACTATTAATCTGAGGCCTAAAATTGCTTCCCTTGTCCCTATACTTTTCCTGAAACCAAATTGGTCTTCTCCTAACACTTCTTCCACTCTCCTCTCAATTCTTCTGTATAAAATTCTAGTTAAGATTTTTGATGCATGACTAGTTAAACTAATTGTTCTGTATTCTTCACATTTATCTGCCCCTGCTTTCTTTGGTATCATAACTATAACACTTTTTTTGAAGTCTGATGGAAATTCCCCATTTTCATAAATATTACACACCAGTGTGTATAATTTTCATATCTAATAACAACATAATGATTCTTTAAAATTTAATAACTGATAAAGATATTTAAATGAAATTTCAATCATCTTATTTAACCTAGTGTCTTAATAGAAGTGAAACTGAAAATAACAATTTAGAGAAACGGTTTTTTTAATAGTACCATGGTTGTTGGTTTCGGTATGAAATTGTAATGGTGGCGATAATAATAACGTGTAAAAGGTAATAGTAAAACTAAGGGGACTACGTAAAAGGGTTGAATGAAAGTAAACAAAAAAAAAATTTGCAGCCAACACGAAAATTTTGCTACTTTATTACAAACTTGGAAAAAATCAATTTGAGATAATGTTACATATGTAAGAATAACAACCGACTGGAACAGTGAAATTAAATTAAACGATCCAAGAAAAATTATCAGCAAATAATTAGACTTATTTCTGTAACATTAATCTTTTCAAGAGATCTATTATCAAATGGAACAAAAATTAAAATATATTTAATAATGGTGAACTATTAGTTTAAAAAAAATTGTTTAGATATGGACAACCACTGTTGACATTGAAAATAATTTTCGTATCTTTGAAAGTTAGATTCAAAGGGAAACAGTAGGATCACATATAAGATAGAAAATATATTGATATGTCCGTTAATTTCTATTCAAGTAAAAAAAATCTAGGTAGAATAAAGAAGGAAGAATGGAAAAAGTAGTGTGAATAAACTTGGAAAAAATAAATGGTGGTCAAAAATTAGTGGATAGGCGGATAACGGTCTGAGTCACATGAAGGTAGACTGTAGAAAAACAATCTATCGGGGCCGACCATATGCTGTAATGCTAGATGAGAAAGAGAAATAACAATGAACCAAAATATTTATTATATTTTATTTATTTATTTTATTTGTTATTAATTATATTTTTTAAAGTTTATAATTTTACGAATATATATTCAATAGTTTTTTTTAATAAAAATTTTATAAAATTTAATGGGATTGCAATTTCAAAACAATAGATATATTTAAAAATCTTTATTAATAAAGATATTTTTAATTTTGTAAATTATTTGTAATTTGAATTTATTGCTTAGTCTAAATAGCAAGTCAGCACTAATCATTTCATTTATTTAATGAATGAAAACCTACCTGCAATATAATAAATAAAATACTGCCAACGTACACTGGCAAAAATGTCAGGAAACATACGGGTAGCAATGATTTCAGAATGCCATAACAGCTGATCGATATATCTTGAAAACGTGGGATAGGTATCACAATGTTTGAACGGTATTGTAACTATTTCAAATGTAGTAAAAATATTTTACATTCTATTTTTATTTCATGGGTTTCAATTAGTGTTTTTTCTTTTTTATTTTCTTTTTTTATTTTTACCTTGATATTAATTTAGAACATTCAAACTCCCCCATTCACAGTACCGGTACCATTAGCAACACGTTTAAAAAAGTTTTTAAGTTAACCACTTTAATAATAACATTTAAATATTTTTTTTCTTATATTCACTTTCAATATACCTACAAATATAGCTTACCAACATGTACGTTTATTTTTTTTTAGAACAAGTAAACTCACTGGATTGGTTGGATTTCATACTTAATTCATTTATGTGAATTAGTCAATTAGCATAATTAGATCTAAATCCGAAAAAGTATACTTTAAACTGATATAAAAAATATAAAAAGTGAAAATTTTTATCAATCAGAGATGAAGTTATTTTAATTATAATTTTTCATTAAACTCTTTGTGCAATAATATACCATTTAATGGGCACACGTACATCATGAGATATTACGTAAGATTTATTACAATAATTATGTTGATAAATAAAATGAATAAATAAACTCTTCTGCTTCTGGAATATTTTAATAGAAATAAATAATATTTTTAAATTAATTATACTATAAATATTAATTTAAAAGGAGTAGAATGATAAGATAAAATATAAGATAAAAAAAGCAAATAAATAGAGATGTATGAAACAGAAAGGCAATTTTTGAACTCCGTATAATACTGCTGTCTTGGTGAGATTAATTGAGAACGTTGGAATGCAAAGTGAAATAAGTTTAAAATGAACTCGTGTTTCAGAGAATTTATCTTAAAGCTGGTAAAATATTAGAGGTAGACGGTGCAGCGGTAGAAATAAGGTTGGGGGAATAAACGGAATGATTATGGGTGGGGTAATGGTGGAATTTTCTTATTAGAGATTCTTGTTTGTAATGTGATTTCCCTGTAGGCTGAATGTGATCCACTTCTGGTATAGGCCCCCTGTAGTGGCCCCGACCCGCTTCACGGTTCTCGACTCTCCACTTAAACTCAGAACCTTTTAAAAACATTTTTCTTAGAAAGAAGTATACCAGACTTCTATTTTGCCGTTATGGTAAAGTACTATTTGCTTCCAATTTATTGCAGTAATTTAAATTTTCTTTTTCATGACGATAGCAAATAATGTTAAGGAGTCCAATTATGCCTGAAATTCGTCTATGTTGCTCTGTTTGCGAGTACTTGTCATACTGCAGAAAGAAGCACATTTTATACAACTAGCTACAGTTTTTTATAAAAAAAGTAAATGAAATACTGATGAAAACGTATATTTTATATAGTCCTACAAAATATTGTGAAGTACATTTTGAAATCAAGGTAAAGTTAAATAATGGACTTAATATTTTATTATTTCGAGAATTTTATGTTAGTAAGTCTAATGAAATGTGATAGAAAAGAAATTACACATACACTTTCAAACAGAGATAGATAGCGCACATACAGAACAGACTGTATTTAACTTGAAACTTAAATAACAACCCTAACATTCTATATAATATTGAAAATATAAGTTAAAAGTTAATGTATAGAAGAACACTTTATACCATATCAGAAGTGGCAGAAAATTTCAATTTGATTAGTAATCATGCAAAAATTGATGAACTGAAGCGGATTTATATAAAGAAAACAAAAAAAAAACAGCCTGACACAGGCAAGAAGAGCTTTCATGCTATAAAATTAATTTATACAGAATACAAATCTAAAAATTAGAAATATTCCTTGAAAACTTGTATTTTTGGTGAAGCTCCTTTACATAGGAAAACTTAGGAAAATAGGAAAGGAAAAAATTACGCGTCTTTTGAATTGAGTGTTATAAAAGGATGTCAAAAATTAAAGATTGATAAAATGAAATGACGAGTTCTTGAGAAGAAAAGCAAAGGAGAAAAATTTGATCGATGGGTTATATATTAAGAAATCGCGATTTAGATAATTCGGTAATAGATGTGAGTATAAAAATAAAATATGTAAAAGAAAACAAAGATTGAAATATATTAAAAAAATATGTATAAATAAGGATATAGAAAGTACTAAATATGTGGAGATTAAAATATAACCACAAAATGAGTGGAATGGAAAATAACTTCAAACGATTCAAATTATTTTTTTGTGTCTTCACTCAAAAAATACATCTCTTCGCATATTTTAATACCATGTATATTTAAAAAATATATATATAATTACAACATCTGTATGTTAGAGGAACATCTGTAAGTCAGGAATAAAACCAGAGTTCTATATAAAAAATGTTTACCCATCTCTTTAAAAAAATCCGTTATAATTAACTTCAAACAAAAATTTCAGTATTACAAAAACATTATTAATCAGTTTAAGGAGTTACCTGTTCCGAAATAACCGCTTTGCATCAGTTAAAAATTTTCAATAAAATTAAAATTCTGCTATAAAACCAGTAATTCTAAATATTAAATAAAAAATACTTAATAAATAATTGATTATTATAGACATAAAATAACAAAATGATATTATTAAAATTGGTTACAAATTTTTTTCTGAACGTTTAGTGCATTAACAAATTTATACAGTTTAACTGTAAGAAAGGTTTTGTGTTATTATACAAAATGTATCATGAAGTTTTCCCAGAAATTTCATAACCTATTTTATACCTGAAAATAATGGAAAAACTTATATAAACATATATCTAAAATGCTTTGTTTGTGAGTTACGGCTAGTGAAAAATTTCGCTCCCCGGATAGAATTCTGGTAAAATTTATTAGCCTGGAAAATTAAATATTTTTTCAGTTACCCCGGTAAAATAGTATTGAAAATTTTGGTGTTAATTAAAGAACAGAATTAGTAATCTCTTATGGTTGAATGACACGAAGAATCGAATAAAATAACTCCAAGAACCGTATTTCAATATTTTTTTTAGAAATCTGGGCTGAAAATCAATAAATTGGGTAAAAAAATCCTGTATTTATTGAGGTACAAGCAACTTTGTTAAATGGGTAAAAAATACATAAAACTTTTAAACAAAACTTGTAGAGAATTTAATTCTGAACAAAATGGTCATGTTGTTCAACTTGAATAAAACAAAGAAAACTTAAAAAATTATAATTTTATTTACTATAGACCAAAGTGCCATTATATGTACCAGTTTATAATAAATGTTCAAAAATGAGCCCGCCATTTTCAAAATATTTCATGGCACGCTTCTGTACTACATTTGTTGCTTTTTTGTTTATTAAGCTGTCCTTATGTTCCTCAGTCGCATCCATAATGCGGTCAATTAACCTCCTCACGAGAATGTATTTCTGTTTTGTATACAATATTTTTCATTCATCCCCAAACGCAAAAATATAAAATTGTTAGATTGGTGGCCAGAAATGTGAACCTCCATGACCGATCCATTTCTCAGTGAAAAGATGATTTATATGAGTGGAAACGGCTCAAGAGAAATGGGGAGGCGTGCTATCGTACGGGAAGTATACTTTGCGTCTCAGGGCTACAGGAACATCTTCAAGCAACTGCGGCAAGCAGAAAGTGCAAGTAGATCTTCATCATTTAGATTAGAAGGCCGCACTATACATTGACGCTAAATCGGGGTTGCCTTCCACCGTTTTATTCCTACTTCCGATCTATGCTCATTGCGTATTTCGTTGACGCCATCTGAGTGAAATATACCTTTTCATAAATTTAAAGTTGTCGTGTTTCTTAAAATTTGGCTCATATATTTCAGTATATCGGCCATTTATCATATTGCTTTTTTTCAAAATTCGATCAGTGGAGAAATATCATGAAAAAATAATTTAAATTTTCTTCAGCGGCATTTTATGAATAGCTTTATTAAAACAAATTTGTTACCTACAATGGATATACAAATAATAAAAAAATCAACTCCACCTGTTAAAATTGAAATATGTATAATATATATATATATATATATATACAGATATATATGTCTTTGTTCTTTTGATCTTTCTCCCTTCTGTTTAAATATTTTTCAAACATGTTTTATTCTTCATAATATATAGAGAAATTAAGACGTACTACAATTTTTTTAAATTATAGACCCCGGCTCTAAAATCCAGAAGAGTTTTTGAAAATTTCCATTTTTATATTAGCATTTATTGAAGGGAGTGTTACATTTAAAAAAAACTTTATCCAAGCAAATTTGGTAAGTTTAAACAGTGTATAAATATTTTCATAAAAACATTTCATATAATTTTTTCTCTTCTTCTAAAAAATATATAGAATTCATTTTTTGGTTCCAACTTTTTTAATTTTTCTTATTAATAGCCGGGAAATGCAAGGAATATTTAACCTACTTTTTTAATTTATAATAAAAAAGTTACGTGTTTATTTTCATTGAAAATTAACTTTGGTCCACCCGGTTCTAAGTGATATGGCTAGGAAGATACCCGCTTAATACTCATGTCATTTAATATAGGTTGTTAAACATTCAAATCTAACAAATAAAATGTAGGGATCAAATGAAGAAAATTCCAGATTAATTATTCGGTAAAATATGAAACTGTGAATAATTAAGATAAAGTGTAAACATTAAGCTAATTATATAAACAATATTTTTCATCATTATACTTTGTAATTATCACGACACAATGACATTCATCCTCGTTATTGCTAAACTGTAATTTCCTGTTCCACGATTACAATTATTACCTTTAATTAATCATAAATCACAATTCACTACTCTAGTTAAATTGATATCAACATATTAATTGCAGTTATGCAGTATAATTCACATTTGAATGCAATCTTCCCAACGTAATAAAAAAGATTGTTATTCTACAGCGGGCGTCTAAATATATGCGCTGCTGGAGAATAAACAACATGTATAAATAGATTTGTGTTTCTAGGTGTGAGAATTTATAAACATCACCAGAGTTCGTAAATTTTTTATAGAATAAAAGAATATGAAAGTTGGTAACTACGTGTGTTATATGTAGTCACGGTAACTACATATAACACATGAATAGTTCTATATCTGTATTTTGGTTAAATATAAATAAGAATAATGTAATTTCATAGCTATTTAAAAAAAAAATAATAATAGCAATATATTTTTAATTTTAAATTATACTCGGCTTCAAATACCGGTGGCACCAAAGAGTAAAATTCTTTAAATTTTTGCGATAGTGATTTTGATTTAGAAAAATTTCAACTTTAACAAACTATTAATATAGTTTCAACAACAGAATGTTCGTTTCCCAGCACTAATAATTTTTTATATATAAAACCTATTTTTTTAATCGAATGGCTGAGCAGAATATACGGCAAAAATTTAAAAATCATACGCCATAAGAATATTTTTTTAATTAAAAGTTAAAATAGAGCATCTATACAGATTGTTGGTTATTTTAATTCAAGTTAATGAATGTAGATATCACCTGAATGCATTAACTGTATATTTTATTAGTTTTAAATGCTGATAAATTACACAAAATACCAAAAAGTAATGTTAAAAAATATATATTTAATTGTGTCTTTATATTATTTTGTAATAATCATCACTAAAATAAAAGAGAACTGGTAAATATATGTACAAAAACTTAAATAACTAAATGAATTTAAAAAATAAAACAAAAAAACATACACATCACCAAACATTTAAAAATACTTTCTATTTTTATTTATAAAGTAAAACAGTGGGAAACTAGCAAAATAATAAATTACATTTGTTCAAAGCAATTACATTGCTTTGAACAATCTAAGTTGGAAGTAGTTTAGCTACTATACATTTTTAAATTTTCTACTTTGATGTTCGATTTATTAAAGTTAAGTGAAAACAAAGAGTCAATAATAATTCTCTTTGAACTGAACCCAGGATAATACGTAATAAAAAAAAACATGTAAGTTCTCTTTAAAAACTTTACAGATTAATATATATACTAGCAGCCCCGACGCGGCTTCGACCGCGCTGTGTGGTTACTTGCGTTTCCCGACGCGGGCTTGCTTCACTCGAAGCGAGCGCTAACCGTCTAGCCATGGGCTCTGATCCCTGAACTCCTCTAAGTTATTTAAACTCATTCTTGTGAGAATTATAATAATTAAAAATTAACGCCTGTTCAATTTATAAAAAAAAATCTGAAGAATGCGGATTTCAAAATAATCGGTCTCAATCTTTAAAAATATTGTTGGTTAGCAGTTCTTTGTGCGCGTAAAAATGAGGTTGGCCGGTTTGTAGCGTTACCCGAAAAACACTACTAGGATTTTGTTTTTCTTAAGGTTTTTCACTCAAGAAACCGGCAGCCAGTCGCGTCGCTCATACAGTAACAGTGGCAGTGGCTATGATGTTTAATACGTCGCGCCAGACACCGTCGCACCACTTAAAAATCTAAATTTAAATACCCGAAAACAGTTTTTAAATCTTAATCTAAAGAATATTTGCTCGCCCGAATCAAGTCAATATCTTCTTTATCTCATTTCCAAGTCGAGTCAATATCTCGGAAATTGGAGCAAACAATTTTGAAAATGTTCTACCTTTTTTCACCCTTTTCAATTTCGAATTTCGCAAAATCTAAAAATCATTCTTTATTATTTACATGAAGATTACTCACACTAAAAACAAGGTGATATTTTCACTTTTTACAGAGATATTCAAACAGTAGTCAGGTTTTGAAAAAATCCATAAAAAGGGGTTTTTTATAAAAGGGTTTTTTAACCCAAATCCATTGTGGACTTAACCGTAAGAACAACGTGTATAAAAACTTTCATAAATATATTTTCAGTAGTTTTTTTCTAGGCGTTGAATATGAATCACTCACAGCATGTTGTTTTGTATATATCACGTATATAATATACAGAGTGCTTAAAACAGAACTCCTTGGTTCCAAAACTAGTAATGAAATTATGGAATCAATTAAAAGAATCCGGTTTTCATGTTTCTACTCGTTATATTATTATGCTTTTCATCGCACATACTCGTCGCTGTTAAAACCACTGTATGACCTTCACTGCGTATCCGGTCGATAGTCGTTCTCCAGTCATGATAATACCACAGCAGAAAGATCAGTGCGTGATTTGGTTTATCAAAACAAGTTCGGTTATCACAGTTAATCGTAACCATCTACCTGAATATGGCGGTGCCACACCTACGTATACAACAATATTCCAATGGTTTAATCAGCTTAAGGATAGAGGCAGTATCTTAAAAATAAAGTCAACAGGCAGGCCGTCCGTATCTAAACAGATTGTGGAACGGATCCGAGCATCTTCAAAGCGTAATCCGAAAAAGTCATAAGCGAGGCAAAGTTTAGAGTTAGGTATAAATAAGTCTACAGTGTAAAAAGTAGTACGTAAGAGCCTTAGACTATGTGCGCAAAAGATACAACTTTTTTATGAAATTAAACCCAATGACAAAGTGAAAAGAGTGGATTTTGCAGCTTTGATGTTTAAAAACATTGATTAAAATGAGGACTACCTTAAAAATGTAATCTTTTCAGATGAGGGGACATTCCAAATTAATGGGTCAATAAATCGTTAAAATTGCAGGATTTGGGGAGCAGAGCCACCGCATGAAAATATCGAACATCAGCGTGACTCTCCCAAAGTTAATATTTGGTTCGGACTGATGAATGACTGTATTGTAAGTCCGTTCATTTTTGTAGAAAGCAAAATTAATGGGGATATTTTCTGTGATATAGTGGAATTTACATCTTTCCAAAAAATAGCGATACTGAAGGAGAAAAAGGACTAATTTTCTCAGTTATACGGCGTTTCGCCGTATTCAGCAACCGTGTCCATGGTGCATTAAACATTCTGTTTCAAAACAAATAGATTGGAATAGGATCGCATGATTATCAAGGAGCCCAGATATAACCTACGTGTGATTTCTTTTTGTCGAAATTTTTCGGAGAAAATCCGTGACATCAACCACCTATGGGAAAGGTTTATTACGTCAGCAGCATCCATTACACTTGATGCTGACAAATACCTGGAAAAAGTTGGATTACAATCTGAACTTATGCAGGGCAACGAACATATCGAAATGTTTTAAATTAAAAAAAAAATCAGAATTTACGATAGTGAATCAGATAGTGAGTCAGAAGTTACGGATACGATTAGTGAATGTATTTAAAACAATCGAATTTTACCACATAAATTTTGGAAAAGGTTTTATTCTCTTTGCAAAATATGTAGCAGATTAGGTAGTTTGCGATGAAATGTTGGTAAAAAAACTTCATAGTTAACCTAATTATTTAGGCGTTGAATGCAATAAATGGGATATGGGTATTCATATTAAGTATATGCGCGTAAGCGTGTATATATAATACACACACACACACACACACACACACACACACACACACACACACACACACACATACACATACACACACACATACATATATATATATATATATATATATATATATATATATATATGTGTGTATATATATATATATATATGTGTGTGTGTGTGTGTGTGTGTGTGTATAGATATACACCTTATATACTGTGTAAAATGGAATGTTGGCTGTACGCAGTAAAACATTACAACATTATAGGGTTATAGCGTAATACCGTAACACGTCATTTCACGGTTCGTTCCCGAGCATAACAGACCGGGTGCAACTCATCTCCCTTTTCTCCCTAAAACATCAGTCGACCTATCTCTCCACTAGTCTTTCACCAGTTCCATTTAAATTTAAAATTCCAAAACAACAAAGAGACATAGCTGGTTCTACAACCGAAATAAAATAAAAGGAACTTAAAGCAACACAAATAACGTACAGTATTCATTATAAGAATAAAATAAGTTACATTCTTGTAAAACATAAAATTCTCGGTGAAATATCCATGAGAAACTTTTAAAATTAATTTACATTATTTGCTACTTTTTTATTAATACTATGTACATCAGTTTTTCAAATTACAGTTTAAATTAAAAATGTTACTGTTGTGATATTATTACTTTATATTATTATTAATTCTAGGAATAATATGTAGTCATTTAGTTTAATGAGTTCAATTTTTTTAATTCAGATTCGTCAAAAAAATTTGTTTATTATGGTTTTAAAAGAGTTATTGATACTAAAAAATATTTTTACAGTATTTTTAAGGAGGTAAAAATAGATATTTTGACATTTAAAGTAAATAATAAAGGTCCTAGCGTACAATGCAAATTTAATTTAATTATAGATCAAAACCGAGACAACGTTAAGGAATTTATCAACT
Organism: Lycorma delicatula; assembly: GCF_047948215.1. Classification (NCBI taxonomy): domain Eukaryota; kingdom Metazoa; phylum Arthropoda; class Insecta; order Hemiptera; family Fulgoridae; genus Lycorma; species Lycorma delicatula. The sequence goes on along the minus strand of NC_134459.1, from coordinate 73,360,366 downwards.
GAGATAAGGTAAAATACAACTGAAAATATTAATTTCACAGATATTCATTTCTGTCCACTAAGAACAGAAGGTCAAAAGATTTTTCAAGATGTTATTCTCACAGGTACTTTAGCCGAATTTAATCGTATAACACTTAAATATGTTAGGAAATAAAATGAAAGTCTACAAAGGAGTTTTGATTTTATTCGTTTGGATTCAATTTTAGTTTAGACTTGTCTTATTAGATTTGATGACAAATTTTCAGGTGGAAAATATTAATTCCTTTTTTATTAACGCCTTATGATGGAATATTCAGGCTTCCTTATCCGGAAGGAGTGAGGATTGTCGGCTATGCAGATGATGTTGCGGTACTGGTGGAGGATAGGGAAGTGGACCGTCTTGAAATTAAGGCAAATCAGGCATTACTGATAATGCACATTGCATTAAACTATTAGACGAATGGTTAGGTAACAACCAACTCCAAGTAGCCCCAGCTAAGTCAAAATGCATTTTGCTCTCTGGTAGGAGAAGGGTCAGAGGAATATATATAGAAATAAGGGGGGAAATTATTCGTGAAGTCAGTAACGTCAAATACTTGGGCGTATTCATAGATAAGAGTCTAAAGTACGGTTATCACATAGATATGATTTGTTAAAAGGTAGCCCCAACAATTAAGGCTCTAAGAGGTCTGTTTAATAACCACTGTGCACCGAAACTGGTGGTCAGAAGGTTGATCACAACAGCAATGATGTCATCTATCTTATGCGCGGCACCAGTCTGGGGCACTGCAATGAATGTGCAATGAATGTACAACGCAATAAACGCAAACTTAGAAGCGTGCACAGAGAAGCACTAATACGAGTTGTCTCAGGATATAGAACAATTTCTTACGATGCGTTATGCGTCTTAGCTGAAACGCCTCCCATTGAATTACAGATAAAAGGCCGAAGCATGAGGGTGGCAGGTGTGCCAAGAGCCGAGGTAGAAGACACAGTCGTTAGCAACTGGCAAACCACATGGTCATCCAACAGGTCATCCACATGGTCTCAAACAGGTGAGTGGACAAGGAGACTTATTCCCAATCTGAAAGAGTGGTTGGGCAGGGAGAAAGGCGGACAAAATTTCCACACCACTCAGTTGATGACAGGACATGGGTCGTTCGGGAAATACCCTAATAGAATCGGGAAAAGGCAGACGTCAAGCTGTCCGTACTGTCAGGAAGAAGACGACGCGGAACACACCGTATTCAACTGCTATAGATGGGAGGGTCTCAGATATGAAATAAGGCATAATAACCTGACACCTGACAACCTGTTTAGCTGGCTAATGCAATCCAATAACAACTGGGATTGGCTTTCCAATTTTGCGAGCACCGTCCTCAAATCTAAAGAGGAAGAGGAGAGGCATCACAGACGATAGGCGTGAAGATAGGGCAGGGAGAACAGTCCCACCTCGGAGGGCCCGTATGCTTAAGTATGCGGGTTCTGGTGATGGGGTGGGAACTCCTGGGGTTGCTTGAAAGGTATAAAGAAAAGACCGAGTCCCGGCCGGCGGTGTCGGTTCCTGGGGGATGCTTCGGTTCTTACTGGGGCTGGCGCCGCCGGTTTGAGGCAGGCATAAAAGAGTAAAGACCGAGACCCGGTTCTCTGCGTGTGGGGGGGGGACGGCATAGCCGGACCTTGCCTTACGTGCGGAGGATTAGTGGCGGGCAGCAATAAGAAAAGATCCGGAACCGGGGGGACTGATCTACCGTGCCGGACGTACAGCCGGTGGGTGGGGAGGCCCCCTTAGAGTCACAAGGACACATCCCTGGGCCGTGTATACTTGAGTGGATGTCCGGCCCAGGGATGTAGTGGAAAAAAAACCTTAAACAGGTTTCCTGCAATTTTTAACAAGAAACACAAAGAATTACTAGTTCCAAATTAAAAATTTCAAAATAGAAGTTTTCAAAAAATGAGTCATTTGTGTTAGATAAAATAGAGAATATTACTGTACAGAGAGGCTTAATTAATCATATTTATTTTCATAAATTTTGAAATATAACTCTAAACTAAAAAATAAATAGGGACAGAGGAATGAAGAATACCATTTAGTGATTATTGTCTGATTTATGTATTTTATTTATTGTTGTCCCTTGTCTATGTTTATTATTTATTGATCCTATTTCTTTATTGTTTATTTTTGTTGTTTTATATAATACTATATGATAGTGTTACTGTAGCCACTAGTGTCTATAACTGTTGATGTGACTGTAAATAAAAGCATTTTTAAAAAATTAGGGACGTTATAAAACTGTTTAAAATAAAAAATATTTGTTCAATATATAGTTAACAGAAACAATTTTATGACTAGCTAATGGTAACAGTGAAATAGAAAGAAACATAATTTATAATATTTAAAAAACAAAGTGAAGAAAATTTTTAAACTAAGAATTCTTGCTAATAAAAAATGATTTATTCAAAAACAGAAATAGATTCAGGAAAATATAGATTGGTAAAAAATGACGAAAATGGGAAATTGAATAAGAGGTAGAAATCAATGGCTTTTTGTTGTACTAGAAGTGGAATCAACTAGTACGATTATCATTCTATAGAAGAGTTTATTCTAAGCTTTCGCGTAAGGCGTATCTATAAGAGATATAAAATTATGCTGAAGTCAATAAATTCAACGTAAGTATCTAATATAGTATATCACAATTTTTTTATTTAGTCTAAAATCAATCATACATAACACAAAATTAGTTTACTTTCACTTAGTGTGAACATTAAACGATCAACAGTATATTAGTTACACAGCCTATACCATGTCCGCAACAGTACATAGTCCAGTTAACAACAGTGTTGACTGGAGCTGCTGTTGCAAAAATGTTGTAGTAAAACCGTGCTAAACCTGTTAAAATAAACCTAAACCTGCTAAAGTACTCCACGTTGAATCGTACAGCACCAAACTTAAAAAAAAAACAAAAAAAAAACATTCAGACAAAGTTCAAGGAATTTACGTTTTAACATCTTTCTTACTAATTTTTTGTATCGCGGAATTGATTGGAAAAGGTTACAAGTCGATAATTTTTACGATAAAAGACTGAATATTTTCAAGGTCTTCTTAGAAATTTTCCAAGGAAATTGAACTTTTAGACGTTTGCAATTCTACTCAAAAAGAGCTTTCAAATAACACCAAAACCTTTACAATCGGTTGGGTAGAACTGTAGAGACAGAAGTTACCTTAGAAAATTATTATGATTCTATTTTTATTAAAGTAAAAATTATTTAAATTTAAAAAAGGTGAAATCAACATCGTTTAAAATGATTTTATTCCTAGTAACAAAATTGTTCAAGCTCAGAATAATACTGCTCTACTGTGATCGTTTAAAATGCCAAAATAAAATGTAAAGTTATATAAAAACGAATATTTCTTCAAAAATATTTTTTTTAGTTAGTATGGTGCAATCAGAAAATTAATAATTATGTAGAATAAAATTAACAGGATCTCAAAATATTATTCTTTTTAGATTTACTTTAGTTTTTCATCTGTTTTTAAACCAATATTAAAAATCTGATATGGGCATCACATGACTTTCATGAACGCCTGTAAATTACATATACACATGTTTTTAAAATAAAAAGTACATAAAATTTTATTTTAATAACAACTTCTTTTTTTTTCTTTATTGTTATTATTGTAAAATTTTCTTTATAATGAGAGGTTAATGATTATTAATAAATCAATATATTTACATAAAAAAAAGTTAAAAAATGAGAACTCGGATTTGAACCGATATGCCTTCTCATTGTAAGATCTAAATATTTCATTAATTAAAATTTTATTTCGCTATAACTTTGGAACCAATAAAAATAAGTACCACTTATTATATATTGTTATTAATTTCTCAATGAGAGCTAATTACTACAGTTAAGAAAAGGTCAAAAATCCACATTTTTTGGATAAATTTGGTCCAGTTGAATACAATTAAAAGGAGAGGTGCACAATTAAATGTTACAAGAGACCTAAATTCAAAATATCAACATCCTAGGGCTAATTGTTTTTGAGTTATGAGAGATACATACGTACAGACCTCACGCCGAAACTAGTCAAAATAGATTCAGAGATGGTCAAAATGGATATTTCCGTTCATATCTATAAACCGAAATTTTTCGCGATCACAATACTTCCTTTACTTCGTACAAGGAAGTAAAAGCTTCATTTTAGAACCTGATATTTACCCCTATATTAGAACCACTTAACTAAATATAAAAAAGAATTTAGCTCATTGACTAAAATTTATTTAAATGATTTTAAGATGGAGTGATTACAATTGATTGGAACTAATCATCTAATCGTATGTTCTAAAATCGTTCTAAATCGTAAATAAAAATTGTATTTGTAATTGATACAGAATGATTGAATTGATTTTTATTGTCCCTGAAATTTTCAGTTATAATTTTAACTATTTTTCACATAATCTATTACTAATATTATTACGAAACATTATATTATATTTTGCGGCAATCACAACTACAACAGTCTTTATTGAGACTATTAACTGTTACTGATAAGTAAAGTTAGATTCAGGTTAGTAATTTAAAACCTACTAAAACAATAAAACATGAAATAATATATAAATATTTCATTAAAAATATAACAATAATAATTATCTAATTAATAATTAAAATCAACAGAGACATAAAACTACTTTCGTATTAAATTTTTAATTTATTACCGATTATCACGACTGATAAAAAAAAAGTGCCTCAAGTAAGCTGACGGATGTCTCGTTTTTATATTGTCGTTGGTTGCTGCAACAGCAATGTTATTCGGTTCAATCACCTAACTCAATCTAGGAATACCCAAGAGATTTCCACACAATTCAGCTGTTCAACCATTCAACCATCCCACCTTACCATCCTTTCCTCTTCTGTAAAAAAAATCACTAACGGAGAAAATCAGAATTTTTAAACCTACCTAAACATGTTTATTTTATGCACAGAAACTCATAGTACATTATCATATAAAGCAATTTCATTTTAATACGCCTGGAAATACTCGATCATAATTCTTCATGTATACCAGGATTTTACGATGTTTCAAATTATAGTAAACTTTTTCCTTTTACCTTCTTATTTACTTTATTACGTAGAATAAAATAATTACTAAACAACAAAAATCCTACTACTAATTGTAAAAATTTGCTAGAATAATTATGAAAACGAACAAAAAATCATTAAACAAGTTTTTATTTATTTTCTTGATATTTTTTCAGGATAAAATAAGTTAGTCTACGATGTGAAATTTATATTACTTCAACATTTTAAGTTGTATTTCCTCTTATTCTTAAAAGTGAACCCCATAAATGTCACCACCTCATATAACATATACCACATGCATCATTCCTGGGCGGCCACCAGTGAAGCCATGGGGAGTACAACCTCGAGATCTTCTTGGTCCAGGAGCCGTACACGTCCGGGGATAGAGTGGTCGGCTTTCACGGAGTTGATGTTATTCACTGTCGTGGGGGGGGCTCGATCTCGTTGGGTGTCTTCTGGATGCCCCAGTTTTCTGATGAGCAATTCACCATCGCACGAGTCACGACGGTTACTGTCGTACTAGTGTCGGGATATTTCCAGCTTGGATGGAGTATCGACGACTTGCTGGCGAAGTTGGGACGGATTCAGGACGGACTACCGGACATCAGAGTGCTAGTTGCTCTAGACGCTAACGCCAAGTCTTCCGCCTGAGGTTCACCGCTCACTGAACCCACAGGCAGTGGTCTCGCACAGTTCGTAGAAGCCAGTACCCTTTACTTGTTTAATGAGACAGAAAAAACGCCGACTTTCTCTTCCGAACTGGGAGAAAGTTACATCGACATCACCTTGGTGACGGACGTTCAACTTAGGAGTACAAGTAGTTGGACTGTCTGGTCCGAGGTCGGTGTGAGTGATCATAGGTTTATAACCTATGAGATCACTTACGCAGACGGTCTAAGAGCTCAAAATTGAGGTCGCTATAACCTAAGAGCCTTGGATAAGGACAGGCTGCGGCGCGAGTTTGCGGCTGCCTTACACGGGTTGAAATGGCTCATGGAACACATGGAGGGAGGGTGGATTCGAGTCAAAGCCCGGATTACGGGACTGATGATACATTGGACTGATGATACACGTCCTCTACGTCCCCGATACGAGGTCGAATGTTTATGAGCTATTAGGGAATTCGAGAGTATACATTCTTTTCTGGATCTCCGTATACCTGGATGATCCGTGAGGTATGGTCTAGTGTAGCTGGTTTCCTCCGCACCCTTGCGGTGTGTAGGTCTGTAGACGGAGTTTAATCGGGGTACTCGATCGTGGTAGGATCCCGGGTGGCTAGGGTTCCGGCTTAGGCAATGGACTAGTTGGAAGTAGGCGAATTGGCATCCTGCCACGGTTATACTGGAATTGTTTGTGATTCGTTTTGGGGCTTCCGCTAGTGGGGTAGCCGCGCAACCGGGGTATGTTAACCCGTGCAACCACCGGAGGTGTGGCTTCCTTTCGCCGGTGGCGGTCGTGATTGTGACTTGGTAATGCCACGCGAGACACCATGGGCCGGCTGGGGGTGCGAGGTTTGTCCACAGCTCCTCCGCGGACCGGAATGAGGTTGCGTTTTTCTTGTTAGGTGACCTAAATTGGTCGACTTAATTGGGTGTTGGTCTGAATTTCTATGTTACTTAAAACACAATTTTGATTGGTATGAGTTTAGCACTAATGTAACTTTAAATTCGTTCGTTTTCTGAGGCATTCACAGTCACGAACGGTGTTGTCAAATCTGTACCAAACGCAGGGTTTCGGTTAGTTAGTTTGAGTGAATCATGTTAGGTTGGATGTGAAGATGTCCGTTTGAGGCCTACGTGAAGACGAAATTTGATATGTATTTACAGATGCAAATTTCTGCCGATGCATTTACATCGGTGGCATCCCGACCGAAACCTGGCTGATGACTGTGAGATCAGTTAGAGGGTCTGCAGACCAACTCCGGTAAATCCCCTCAGGGTTTGGAACGGAGGGGGTGTTTTGGTGACCGGTAACGTCATAAAGTGGGGTGTCTTCCCCATACGGGATTGGGATGTCCTTAACAGAATAAATTTTAATTTATTGACAAGTCATATGTTTTAATATGAAGACGGGGTGCGCTACCAATTTTAGTAATATATGACAAGTTAGCGGCGGGACATGCAACCGAATGGTGTAGGGCACTGCTCTTATTCCGCTCACGTAGTTAGGTAAGCATCGCAGCTAATTAGGATATTGGTCGCTAAACCGTTTTGAGGAACAGTATCCGTTTTTGATACGGACATTAGGTCTTATGCTTTAGGGCGACCGAATGGGGTTGTGGTGGGAAAATACCAGACGAACCAATAACCTACACCAGGCGTGGCCAACAATTTTTGCTTCCGGGCCGAATTGGATTTAAAACTCTTTTCACGGGCCGAACGAAATATTAAAATGAAAAAAATTTAAATACAAAACGATTCGTTTAAGTGCACAAATTTTATTATGGAATTTGTTGTACTTTTATTGAGATTCATTTAAGAAAATGATGAGCTGAAGATTAAAAAATAATTCTTACAAGTTTTTTTTTAAATTTCCGTATTTACCATTTTTCAATTGCTTACAATAAAAGCTAATATTGAAAAATTTTTCACGGTCCGCATAAATTCATTACGCAGGTCGTATGTTGGGCATACACAGACACCCTAGTTACAATATAAAATGTAGCAGTAATATTAAATTTTACATTACAGACTAACTTACGTATCATGAAAAATGCCTGTAAAAATACAAAAAAAAAAAGGTTGTTTAAAGATTCTTTGTTCGTTTTGTATAATTATTCTAGATAGATGTGTACAATTAGTAGTCAGATTTTTTATTTTATAATAATTGTTTTATTTAGAACTTTCTTCTTGTTTCCATAACTTTACCATTCAGTAATGGTAAAGTCATAAAGTAATCATCTAGATACGATACTGGTGTATCGTATCCTGGTGTTTTCTTCTTTTTTATTTTTGAAAAGTTGTGCTATTTATTTAGATAGAAGTTGAATGATAATACATATGGGTGTCACGTATGTATAATATGTGTATTCGTTTATTAAAATTATTTTAATTAAATTCAATATTTGACGATAGGGAGGGATATCGCACAGGTTCTATCTTGTCGTATAATGATAATAAGTAGAGATATCGCGCACAGATTCTAACTTGTCATACTCGATCATTAACAGCAATACAATTCATACCGACAGCATACAGCGCTAAGATGGGCACTATTTGTGGTGCATTCTTCCTATCAGTTGATGAGCAAGTTTTTTGCTTATATCTCGAGAACGATAAATTTTTCGAAAAAAATAGAAGAAGTAAAAAGTATTTCGTTTTTATTTTTTTTATTTTCAATTAACAATTGAAAATAGCGTAATTTTTAATTTTGTCCTCTTCCCTTTAGATAAGACAATTCGAGATAACCTATTTTACTTCAAAACCAAAGATCTCTTAAAACGTATGGGTTTTGTATGATTGTTTGTATCAGTAAAACTACCATAGGAACAAACAAAAATAATAATTAAAACCATTACCACCCTAAGGACGTAGCTCGGTAAAAATCTGATTAATTTTTCAAAGGTTTAGAGAAGAAGTAAGATTTTTGACTAACTATCTCACATTTTAAATTTCTGAAAGTGTTAAATTTTCAAAAAATAAACGTATGTTTTCAAAATTCTCAAAGCCCGCGTGATTTTTGAATAATATTAATAGATGAGGGCTGTTGGGGTTTATAACTTTTGTAAATACAATTCTAAATAAGAAGTCTGATAAATATTTTTGTATTGAATGGATAATTGTAATAAAAAAATTTGATGTGGACACCACATTACTTAATTGTACGCCTATTAAATTGCATATAAATATGTGTTTTTTTAATCAAAAATACATAAAATTTTATTTCACTAATAACTTCTGACTTTTTTCATATTTTTAATATTATTATTTAATGTAAATCTTTTTTACAATTAGAAGTTAATAATTAGTGATAAGTCAATATATTTAAATTAAAAAAAAGGAAATGAAGTCGGATTCGAACAGATGTACCTTCCCTTGTAAGATCCAAATATTTCATTAATTAAAATTTTATTTGGCTATAACTCTGAAACCAATTAAAATAAGTACCACTTATGATATATCGTTGAAAATATCTCAACGAGAGCTTATTACTGCAGTTATGAAAAAGTCTAAAATCAATTTTTTTTTGGATTTTGGGCTTTTTTGGTCATTTTTGGTCAAGCCGATTGCAATCAAAAGGAAAGATGCACTACTACATGTTACAACAGTTCTAAATCCAATATTTCAATACCCTACGGTTAATTGTTTTTGTATTATGCGAGATACATACGTACATACGTGCAGACGTCACGCCGAAACTAGTCAAAATGGATTCAGGGATGGCCAAAATGATTCGTATTTCAGTTAAAATCTGAAAACCGAAATTTTTCGCGATTAAAATACTCTCTTGTACAAGTAAAAAGAAGTGAAAAGTGGTGATTTAAACTATTTTAAATTGAAAAATGTAATGTTTTTATTTTTATTACTCTTGCAAAACCTAGCTGCAGGTACTATTAATATGGATAGATAGATAGTTAATCAATATCATTTTTTACAATAATAATCGAAGAAAAAATATTAAAGTCACGTTTCTGAGAAATTTACCATTAAAATTTCGGAATACTAAAATAAAATTAATATTTATATAATATTACTATAAAATATAATATTAAAATAATATTAATACTATTAAACAATATTTATATAATAATTCATCTTTGTGGAAAATGTCAATATTTAATGACACACAAAAAGAAAGAGGTCTATTAAACAAAAAGGTGTTTACGGAGATTTAAATTTCTATCCAATAAAAAAAAATAATAAATAGATAAAAATCGGCTATGACACTGAAAATCATTCCCGTTAAATTATCTGATATATAACCTAAAGACTTTCCGTTTGCTTACCAACTATTTGAGGCCACAATTCTAAACGTAGATATCATAACTATCCCAAATATAAAAGCCACCGTAGCAAAATCTCTATTCCTTCAAGTCCCAAATTATTAAACCAAAGCAAGCTTAACCTTATTCTCCAATTACAAACAAACGTACAACGAAGAGATTTCACCCTCCTCTTTTAACATTTCTTAGTCGTCTCATACCATTGAAATAAAAACAAAACATTTGTTTCTTCATGGTAAATAGAAATAATTTTTTTTAATAAAAACAAAGAAAACAAAAGTTGTTCTACATGATTCCACACTTCTATGTCTGTTAAGTAATCATTTTATTGTTGGTTAACATAAAAATACATCTCATTAAAATAAAATATTGGTGGTTCCTATCAAATAACATATCGCTTATTCAGTTACGAAGTTTTATTTTTAACTCAATGTTTTATATTTAATGAAATAACTATAATACTGTTTGAGAAGAGGTACATTATTTTTAAAATCTTATTTAAACCTCATTATGATAAAGATAAAACTTTAAAAGTTTAAAGGTAAAACTTTTTTTGAGGTTCATGAAGAATTGACGTGATTAAATTTATCTTAGTAATTCTGCAATAGATATTTTATATAAAAAAATGAATAAGTTTTAATGAAATACATTTAGTGAAAATAATAGTAATTTTTTTGAATTCATATGTTTTTTTTTGTCACTACTTGAAAATGTGGCTGAGCAGTCGGTTAGTATCTTAATTATTTAAAAATATTGATCGCTTTAGGTATAATATTGTTAAGTTTTGTGAGAATAAATCACCTGATTCCTAGAACAATGAATTAAATCAGAATATACAATGTAAATACCAATCTTACTAAGAAGTTTATTATACAGTTCTATAAGGTCAGTTCAGAAATTCTTATGCAGTGTATAAAGAGGGATTGACAGATTGATCACAAATTTCTCCAACTAAATTTCTCGACAACCCGGTTCTTAATGGGGCACGGGGTCATTCGATCATATCTTTTCAGAAGGAGAAGGACTATCAACTCCGAGTGCCTGTATTGAGAAGACTATGACTCCCCTTAACATGTTGTGTTAAGGTGTCGACGGTGGATAGTTGAAAGAGGCATCTGCGAACAAATAACTGGTCCCAGTCGATGTAGACACGATTATATCGAACATACTACGTGGAGTCGACAAATTCAGGACTGTGTCAGAAGATATAATAACGATACTACAGTACAAAGGCAGAGACAACGAAGTAGCGAGGAGGTGATGGACAGCCTCCTATCGTCGTTCATCCGGGCTTGCCGGGATGGGCGACGATGATGAGACACGAGAACTCGGTTGCCGTGGAGCTGTTAAGAACGAGACCCGGCTGAGGCCCGGGGGACCCGATTAGAAGCAGACAACTGTTACGATCAAGTCCCGGGTTGGTCTTCGTTAGGTTGAGTTGGCAACGACACTTCCCGGAGCTGATTTGAGCTTAATTGCGGGTCCGGTTCCGGTGTGTGTGTATATATAACCCCCCCCCCCAAAAAAAAAATGTATAAAGAAGAAGACATGAGATAATCGGTTTTTCTTCACTAGGACATGAAAAATGAAAAAATATCATGAAAGAGTAGCTTTCTAAAATAGTTTTCGAATAAAGCTAACTTTATGATAAAGAGATAGTTTTATTAATATTATATAACGATTTATTTAATTTCTGATACCAATCTAACCTGAAGTAAAAGAAATACGTTTAATAAATAATATGAGTGAATTTATTCTTATAATATTATATTATTGGGGATTGAACTTAAGAAAAATTGTTGTTTTGTACGACTGTTCTTATACAGATGCAAATTTGAAGGGAACGTTTGAGAAAAAAAGAAGAAAAACATGAGACTCCATCACATGTCTTGAATGATTTAGACAATTGAGATAAAATATTTGTGCAATAAATCCGAAGGAAACATAAATAAAAGTGAAGGGTGAACAAGCACGAGGAAGTAAGGAGAGAGAGGGAAGGGGTGTGACATTAGGGGCTTTCGTCTTCCAATTTGGAAGCAGCGTCGCATCGCAGACTACTACTGGTCCCCTTCATTTCCCCTTTAAGAGTTAGCAGGATTCCCCCGGGGGAAGGCTAAGCCGCGTTATGGCCTGACTGTCTGATAGATTCCCTTGCCTTAACGTCAATTACTAACTCTACTAACGATAACTTACTGTCTCGCTGTTGCTACTATAGTACTACTGCTATCTAGAGTCTTATGTAGTATGTACTATACTGTATGTCAGAAGTTAACCGTAATCTATCATTCAGCACTGGAGTACTAATTTATGAAATTCCTATGCGTATTTTAAAAATATTTTTCTTTGTAGATTTGTACATGTGTACTATACATGTACACGCGTTCGTGTGGGTAGCAGTTGTTATTTATTCAGTCACGTATTTCATTAAAAATGTAAAATATTATGAGAAAAGCTATATTTTATTTTTATATCTTCTTTTCAACGTTATTTCCCAGAAATAAAAGAGTTCAAAGGATTGTAAACCTTCATTGTATATAAATCTGTTGAGCATAATTACATGAAAAAGAACTGTTCAAATCCAGCTCAAATTTACCGGATTTAAAATACGTGTCTTCCTAAGTAAAAAAAAACAAAAAAAAAAAACAGAAAAACAGTAGCAATAGCACCAAACTGACGCGAATGTGAGAGCATCACTAGTCGCAGAGGTTTTTTGCAACAGGGACCAACAAAGGTTATAAACTAATTAATAAATTTGGTTTATTTTTTAATTAGAACAACGAAATCTTTATTCTAAAGTCGTTGATATCCAGCTTCTGTTTTTCAATGTACTCTCATCTACATTCACAGTACAGTTATTAAAAATGAAACATTTGTTATATTATTGCATTTACCGATTATATACTTCCGAAGCTGTTATTAAATGATTTAAGGATCAATTGATTTTCACGATGATATCTTTAGTTTTATTAAATCATTCATAAATCTTTTTTTGATATAAACTGATTATATAATATACTGATACAATGATTTATCACCTATAAAAACGCGAATTTTTGTACTCGATAAATAAAATTTAATCTTGCAACGATAAATTTATGTATCCTATTAAATTTCATTCATGATAATAAGAAAAAATGTATATATATATTCATAAAAAATATTCGATAAAAATCTGACATGAATATGTGGATATTAATAATTTTAACTTTATTGTTACAACATACGTGAATTATTTTCAATTACTGGAAAAATGATCCTTTCTATAAAACGCTTTCATGTTTACATCAAAGTTTACAGTACTTTAATGGAAATTAAATGCTTCTCGTAATTTTATTTAATTGTCATTATAATTATTATTATTATTAATAATATTAGTATTATTATAAGAATATAATTTATTAGTTTCAATCCCTTAACCCAGAGCAGGGTACTAAGGAGAGTTAGGATAAGTTTAACTTCCAAGTTTTGTTAAAGTCTGCTCAGTACTTCATAAAAATGTAGTGCATATTTCCTTAACAATTTAATATCACCAGTGCTTTACGTAGATAAGGTGCTATACTAAAATTGAAAATCATCATCACATCTTCGAAATAATTAAGCAAAACACACACAAATATATGTATATACACACACACACACACACACATACCTGATATAAAAAATTGCACACTAATTCTTTGTTATGGTTTTTTGGATTAGGGTTCTCAAAATGTCTAAAACCAGGAACAAATTACACACATTTTCACAAATTTCACACATTCACGTAATTATAACATTCTATACTAAGTTTAATAAAATGGAAAGTAAATAAGGAAGAATTTTTTCTATGAAGAAAATTAGTTAAATAGGTTATTTTTGTTTTGTGTAATTTCAGAAATCACAGTTTGAAAAAAAACTGTAAATAGTGTGTAGTATATTTATCTTCGTTAAGTACTTCATGCACCCAAACAGTTTCTGAACTTTATCACGTAGAAATACACTGGTATAGCGAGCGGCATATAGCTGTGCACATTGCGTGCGAGAGATAGTTTGACAGGACGGGTGGATCAGTTAGTCATTCCTTTACGAAAACATCTGGTATAGCTCCGTATGCTTACAAAGTATGCAGTACATTGTCAGAGTTGTTAAAACTATTTTCAGGATAGTTAACAGCGCCTATGTGCACAGCAATACGCCGCCTACTATAAAAGCAAGTATTAAAATAAGTAATTTAAAAATCTCATGTGGACACCCATGACTTCCTAGTACGCCTATTGAATTATATATACACATTTTTTTTAAATGAAAAGTACATCAAATTTTATTTCATTAACAACTTCAGATTTTTTCATTTTTTTTTTTTTTTTATTGTTATTATTGAATAATATTTTTTTTTACAATTTGAGGTTAATAATTATTAATAAATCAATATATTTAAATTAAAAAAAAGCAGATGAAGTTGGATTTGAATCGATATTTTTTCTTCATGAAAGATCCAAATATTTCATTAATTAAAATTTTGTTATAACTCTGGAACCAATGAAAATAAATACCCCTAATGATATATCGTTGAAAATCTCTCAATGAGGGCTTATTACTGCAGTTAATAAAAAGTCAAAAATCCAAGTTTTTTGGATTTTGGGCTGTTTTGAACACTTTTGGTTCAGTCGATTGCAATCAAAATTGGAGATCCACAGTTAGATGTTACAGCAGTCCAAAATCCAAAATTTCTACATCCTACGCCTAATCGTTTTTGAGTTATGCGAGATACTTTCGTACATACAGGCGTCATATCAAAACTAGTCAAAATGGATTCACAGATGGTCAAAATAGATATTTCTGTTGAAATCTGAAAATATTAATTAGATTTTTCTTTGGATTGCTATTATTCATACCATGATAATAAATATATATATAGAAAATGTTAATACTAAATATTAATTAGATTTTTCTTTGGATTGCTATCATGGAATTCTCATTTAAAAAAAAACCTTAATTTATTCTACAAAGTGTTCCTATCTCTCTCTAAATAACTAATATCTCGCAAATACTGTTGATTTGATTCCAGATTTTCAATCTGAGATATTTGAATTTTTCTTTGTGCACGAAGCTTGTCATTTATAGTTTGCCAGTTTTTGCGTTCTTGGCAACTTTCCACTTCTTCAGCACAATTAGATCGATGATTGGATATTGTTCTAGAGTGTCTGATATAAAACCCAACCCAACCTTATATTGGTAGGTATTGAAATAATAAAAAGGCATGGGCAAATGTAAATGTAATATTTATTATTACCACCCATTACCTTACATTTAGAGTAAATGTTGGAAGTGGCCGCCATCTTCTTGAATACAAGCTTCAATTCTTTTTACAGCGTTTCTTGCAACTTTTTTCAAAGTTTGTGGCTGGTTATTTAATACAGCTTTTTCAATATTGACTTTCAATTGTTCGTGGTTTGTTGCGGTAGGCGTTTTCTTTGAGGTAACTCCATAGAAAAAAAACCGCCGCAGTCAAACCTGGAGATCTTGGTGGCCACAAGCCTCGACCGATAACACGATTACCAAAGAATTCCTCAACGAAATCACAAGTTGAACCTGCGTAGTGCGATGTCGCACCGTCATGTTGTAGCCAGCAGTGTCTGACTTCCTATTCCAAGAGTGTAATGAACTGAAATAAAATATCCTGATATAGTTCTGCATTAATGGTGTACTCGAAAAAGATAGGACCGATTATTTTCTTCCGCGATATCGCGAACCACACGTCCAACTTCTGCGGGTGTAATTGTTTTTCGTGATAAACTTGGGGATTTTCAGCACTCCAAATTCTACTGTTTTGGCTGTTTACGTAACCATCGAAATGAAACCGTGCTTAATCTGTGAAAAATAACGAATCCATAACATTAATTCCCTCACGCAGAAATCGACGGAACCGTTGACAATATTGTAGCCGTTTTTCTTTGTCGGGGTCAAGAAGTTGATGAACCGTTTGAATGCGATAAGGTCGTAATTGTAATTGTTTGGTCGCCCGATGAACAGTGGATTTAGACAAATTAATTTCAGCAAACAAACGTCTGATCAATTTATTTTGTGAGGCGAGTAATCGGTCTTTCATTTCAGTGACTGTATCTGTATTCAACACTGACGCAGATCTTTTGTGTTCCTTGTTATTAACAGAACCGGTCTCTCTAAATTTTGCAACTAACCTTAATAATGATGTTTTGTTAGGGGCTGGTTTATCTGGGTACTTATGGTGAAACAAATCTTGCACTGCAACCACTGATTTCGTACTGAAGTACGACTCAACAATGAAAACACGTTCATCTAGCGAAAACACCATCTTGTCTCTAGCAATACATTGAATGTTATGACTGCATTGTTGTTACTATCGGTAGTGTTCTACTGCGTCGCCACGATGTTCAGATGTTGGACGAGTCCATTTCAGTAACGAGTAAGGGAGTAAGCTTGACTTTTGAAATTTCATGGATGAGTGATTGATGGGTTGCCTTTTATATGGATTAAATTACACGATTAAATTAAAAAAAAAAAAAAAATGTTTTGTACAAAGTACACAATTGCATTTAATATAAGTCGAAAAAAATTAATTTCACTATTAACTTGAAAATTTTTTTCTTACACAAAATCCAGCAGTAATAAAAATTGGATTATAATAGAAAAAAATTTGGACATAATTACTAGGCTTCTTAGAAAATATTATGGTTGAAATGATTTAGACAAATCAGTATCTTTAGAGAAAATCAGATTATTTTGTGTTTTATATATATATTTAGTCAATTACTCAAATCCCAAAGGGATGAGTGATTACTTCTAATTATGAACAGTTCGAGTTATAGAGGTTAATTTTCAGACTTTCCAACGTACAGATGTTATAGATTATTTCGAGAAACAAAGATGTAAATGAAAAAAAATTCCAGATAAAAAGAAAAATATTCTTTATACTGTATTGTATTTTATACACCAACTATCAGTTTTGTACTGCAGTGTACTGTTCATTAAATGATTATAAAACAACATCAAATATCTATTAATAAATATTACACTGTGAAAATTAACTTAACTAAGAATATGTTCAGGTAAATTGAAGTAAACATTAAACTCAGTAATGTAGTTGTATTTTGACTTATAAAAAATTCTGTAATTTTACTTTCCTTTGGGTTACTGCCAACAAGTGAAGTTCTGACAAAAATTGATGTTCTCAATAAAAAAAAAAAAGCAGAAAATACATATCTTGAGTTGGATTGCTGGTTACACTCTTCTACTCAGCACTCATATCGAGTACTTAAATCTTAAAAGATTTAACATTATAATGAATCTTAAATCTTAATAAATGAAAAAAAAAAACGCATTAATAAGCATTTCGAGTTTTCAAGATTTCGTGTTACTGAGAATCGACTATATATATATATATATATATATATATATATATTTATATATATAAATAAAATTTTCATTTCATTACGGTTTCTTATACCAACCAAGTACAATTAATAAAATACTCCAGCAAAATTTCTTGTTTTTTCTTGAATTT
This sequence comes from Lycorma delicatula, assembly GCF_047948215.1. Taxonomy (NCBI): domain Eukaryota; kingdom Metazoa; phylum Arthropoda; class Insecta; order Hemiptera; family Fulgoridae; genus Lycorma; species Lycorma delicatula. The sequence continues at coordinate 73,342,842 of NC_134459.1, read as the reverse complement.
TTGGGACAGTAATTAAATTTAAAAATATTTCTGAATATTATTTATAATCTTCACAGCCGATATTTATAATCATTTTCGTCACGAAAAGAAAATATAAAAAATAAATAATTTAGAGATAGGGAACCAAATTAGTTACTTACGTATTCATATATAATAATTAAGAAAGCAACGTTATTACTATTCATTTAATAAATTTTAAATCGCACAAATAGGTTCTATTTACGAAACCAGCTAATTTTCTCACCTAAGTAATGAAATATTCATAAGTTTGCGTGACATGTATTCAGTTACAAAAGAAATTATCACATAAATATTTACTTAGATCACTCAATAACCGTAACTTAACATTTTAATTACAGATATATTACCATTTATATACCGTTATTAAATAACCAAAAGAGCTTATAATTAAATTTCCCTGCAGTAATATAATATCATTATTAAGGAAAATCTTAAAAATTTTTTTAAATGTTCATTAAATAGAATCCATATGTATTTAAATTACACGCGTATTAGATCAAAGATTAGATTTAAATAAAACATTATATTAAATAAGTTTAATTGAATGGTGAAATTTAAGTTCTATAAGTAGCAATTCAATAAGTCTATTTACAGCATTCTCATATATTTAGTTTTGTCTTAAGCATTTATTTTTCAACTCCTGATTAGTTTTTGAAATCCGATAAAAAATTACAGATATAAAAACCATGTTTCATAATCTACATAATGTGAAAAATACAGATTAGAGTGATTTATACAACTGTTATTCCTTCTTCAGTGCGTAGCATTTGAAAAGATCGGTTAAAAATGAGATAATCATTGCTGAAAACAAACAAAAAATAATTTAAAAAGTCTGATGTTGACTCCACATGACTTCCTTGTACGCCTATTAAATATCATTACATTTTTTTTTTTAATGAAAATAACATAAAATTTTATTTCATTAATAACTTCTGGTATTAATTCATATATATATATATATATATATATATATTTTTTTTTTTATTGTTATTAAATACTGTTTATCAATTTTTTTTAAAATTAGAGCTTAATAATTATTAATCAATATTTTTAAATTAAAAAAAGATCACATAAGCAGATGAAGTCGAATTTAAGCCGGTGCCTTCCCTATGAAAGATCCAAATATTTCATTAATGAACATTTTTATTATAACTCTGGAACCAATAAAAATAAGTACTATTTATGATATATCGTTGAAAAGCTCTCAATTAGGGCTTATCACTGCACCTAAGAAAAAGTCCAAAATCCAATTTTTTTTTTATTTTGGTCTTTTTTGGACACTTTTGGTTTAGTCGATTACAATCAAAAGGAGAGGTGCACAGCTATGTGTTATAACAATCCTAAATCCAAAATTTCAACATCCTACGGCAAATAGTTTTTGAGTTTGCGAGATATATACGTACGCACATTCGTGCGTACGTACAGACTTCACGCCGAAACTAGTTAAAATGGATTCAGGGATGGTCAAAATGGACACTTCTGTTGTAATCTGAAAACCGAAATTTTTCGCGATAAGAATACATCCTTTACTTCTCACAAGGAAGTAAAAAATTAGGAAATAAGTTAATGGACTTAAAAATGCATGACTCAACATAATAAATCTTTCTTTGATTTCAAAATATTAATTAATTATATTTCATTACAAGAAGGAAATTTCATGAAAATGACGTAATATATATGTATACGGATTATAAAAGGGGTATAATTAACTTATTAGATGGTAGAAATCAGGGCCGTAAAGCAGCAGCGGAGCGGGTTGATTGAATGGGAGGGGATATGAGGTAAAGATGAGGCCAAAGGGCGACCACAGAATAGTGAGTAATGTTAGCGACGAGTCATAATACACGAGTTAAAAGGGGAAGAGAGATTCACTTCGAATGCCTGCATAGGTGACAATTACCATTTAACAAAGACGATTTGTGTTCCGCCACTCACCCGAATACTGTTCCCCATACCCTTTTACAGTTCAGTTCAATTCTGCGACGCGACTTAGTAGAAGAAGAAGAAACGGCGAGGGGGATCGTAAACGGAGATAGAAGATATAAGGGAGCGCGTATAAAATAAGTGAAAACATTTCACGCTGTCTTGATAGAGGCTGAGTGCGCCTTGTCACAAGACGAACGCATAGAGGAGGCGTACGGGGAACCAAATTCTCTCCCCTTTTTCCTTCTCCCATTTTCTTCCATGTATTCTACCCCCTTCAATTATACTTGCCTCGAAATAACGTCGTACGCCGTATATATATTCCCCCCTCATCGCAATGCCGATATCCTCATACATTCTATTAAAACTCTTCTCTTCCATCCCTTCATACTATTGCTGTTACTACTACATTTCCCTCATATATATACTTTCTTAGATCTGTACTTTTTTCAAAACGTTATATACTCTATATAATCGATATTATATAGACAAACCCCTTAACCTTATAAAATATATACACAATGCGTTTACATTGACTACACATACAAACACATTTTCATAGAAAAAAAACGAGGGTAACACAATATTTCCTGTAGCATAATAAATTAGACTACATAAACCATTACAAAACATTGTAACAAAAACCTTATCCATAAAATACAATCAAATTCCGTTTGGAAAAGTTGTTTAAGAAGCCATTAAAGTAAAAAGGTATATATAATATACGTGTTCAACAATAATATTTGCTGCTGTAATATAATACGCATTGTTATCCATTTCAGTTTCTTTAAGTAGTACTTACGTTACCTCCGACAGGTGGTACAGTAATTTTTATGTTATGAAAGCTTTTAATGAATTTCTCTTTTATAAAATTTTTCACTAGTTTTTTTATATGTCCTCAAAGGAGAAAGAAGTTTAATGATCCAGAAATATATTATTATTAAAATACAAATAAAAATTTTATTTAACTTATATAAATTACAACATTATGTTTCTAGGTTAAATAATGCAATTATATATATATATATTTTCGTTAAAGTAATGTCGAATAATTTTGAGATACCTTTATTTTGTTACATGATTAAATCACCACATGGACTTGAAGTTTGTGAATAGAAATAGGATAAGGAAATATTGTGCCATACGTCAATCATCATCAAACCAAAGTAGGATAGAAACGGTAACTTTTCTAGCATAAAGCTGAAAAGTTATTACTCTTTTAATTATTTTTATTCTCCATTAAATTAGTCACTACGCCAAATCAATCTAAAAAAGTGGATTTAGGTCCAACTAAAATAAACTATACTCTTCAACATAAGTTCTTTGTTATTATATATATATATATTTAATTATGTAAGCTTAATCGACAGTTAAACTAAATAATATATATTATGTATCGAGAAATAGAGCCTGTTACTGATACTATGCGGAAAAAAGAATCTCTTTCTTTGGTGATCTCATAAGGACACCGGAAACAAGACTGTCAAGAAATATCATTGAAAAGCTCTGGTTCCAAAAGCTAGAAGTAGGATGGATCAAAGAAATAAGAGAACATATGAAAGAATTGGGAATTTCCCTGACTGACCTACAGAATAAAACTGGAAAAATTACAAAGCTAAAAGACAAAAACATTATATTTAAACAAAAGACAGACAAACGACAAAATACAACGAAGAGGGTGTTTACAGATGAAGAAAAAGAAAGCAAGATCTGAACGGATGAAGAAATACTGGGCAGCTCGGAAGAGTAAAATAACACGCTTTTCTCAGAAAAGACCTAACTAAAATTGACTTAACTGGTCCCATGTTGGCCGTAAAAGCATAATAATAATAATAATAATAATAATAATAATAATAATAATAATAATAATAATAATAATATATATATATATATATATATATATATATATACAATCGATTGAAAGAGTTGACCGATAATCCTGATGTTTCCTCAGTATCTGATAAAAATTATTTTAAAATAGTCGATCTGTAATTTCCCGATAAGTTTGAGACTCATTAATTAATTTCATAAAAACTAAGTTGACGATTATGTGTTGTCTTACTTTATTCCCAGTTTTTTCTGTTAATATATAACATTAAACTACGTTAATGAAACTTTGCTTTAGAAGAAAATAAAGAAAAGCTAAAGAAAATTACCTTTCATTCTATAAACTGATTTGACTTTACGTCTGTATGAAATGGAAAAAAACGAAATCGAACAATAATATGCCCTATCAACTGCTAATTAATTAATTATTTTAATAATTACTTTTTTATCGTTGTTTTCAACCATTTTTGAGATTTTTTTTTAAGTTCTCCAATCTTTTTTTTTTTAAGTTAAAGTTGTTTTAAGCATAAAAACTTTTGCTGTAGAGTAAATTTCAAAAATGAATGTTATGGTATGAACAACAGACCACATTAGTAATACATCTTCAAAGTATTTATTATAAACATTGAGTTACAATGCATTACTATGAGCTGTACTTAAAATAAATGCAGCATTTATTTTAAAAGTAACTTTTTTCTTTATTTGAAATACCACTTCGTCCCAGACGTTATAATGATTTATATTTAGATATATTAATAAAAATAAACGTTTCTTAGTTATATTATAAAGACAACTCTCATATCTTTATTAAATAAAAACGTTTTTATACAAATACCTATTACTTAAAGGTCAATAATCGAAAAATCATTGGTTCTAGAACATCCAAAATGGATTAGGACAATGAGAATAATGTTTGATTACTAGTCAATAATTATGATATATTGTTATCTTTTTTTACGAGATTCACACGATTATAAAATTGGGTTAGACCTGTATATATCAATAAGAGTATTTTTCTTTACAATTTATTTTCAGTTTTTACAGAAAATTTTAAAAAATTACATGGAATTGATTAAAGTAAAAATAATAATTTGAAATAACATAATCCAAGATTTTTTCCCTGCTGTTATAAAACGAATTATCAATCTGCAAAATAATTGGAAAAATATAACAAGTACACTATGTACTCGAAGATAGATCTATCACTATTACATTAAACACAAATTAAATAATGAGGTGTTATTAATCAAAATTCAATAGTCAAACGATGCGTCTGGAACTAGTAATTCTTAAATGATTTTTTTTGTTTTTATTAAAAATGAAGACTCTGGAAATCTACAGCAATCACTTACTCTCTCAAACTCCAGACAATATCACGTACAGTATATTTATCATTATAAATTCAGAATTGTATGTTGTTTATGGATTACTCCGTTGCGAGAGTGGTAGCGTTTTAGGCATGGCATTTTACTCATACGCTTAAAAATTGTCATCTCACGCTCCGAAGCAACACTTACCGGTGCTCCCAGAGGCTACAAAAAAAAAACCTGCTACATTTTTCTTTATATGTCATTAATGCACCCACCCTAGCTGCACCACTATTTCAAAAAAACATTTTTGTATTTTTTCTTATTTAAATACAATGCTATCACGTCTTCTCGTCCTAAAACATTACCTACCCCGTTATTACATTCACATAATACAATACAACCAGTCCCTGTTATGAACAGTGTTTGAATACTGATATGGGATATATTTTATTCAGTAAGAGGCAAAAAGAAACACCCTCACACCTCACTTTTCCTAACGAAGAAGCATATCTAAGAATTTATTATTAAATAAAATTTTTTTACAGAAATACCTATTACTTATAGGTCAAAAACCGAAAAAAATTACAACCGGTTCAATTATGATACGTAAGAGACAGGGATATTAATATAATTATGTATTATTAAACACATATTTATATGATATATTAATAAATACCTTGGTTATTTAATAACAAAGCTATATTAATATATACCTTAGATATTTTCTGGAATTTTTCTATTTTTACTTCGTTGTATGAAGTAAAGGAAGTACTGTAATTTCAAAAATTTCGGTTTTCAGATTTCAACGGAAATATCTATTTTGACCATCCTGAATCCATTTAGACTAGTTTCGGCGTGACGTCTGTACGTACGTATGTATCTCGCATAACTCAAACACAATTAGACGTAGTTTGTTGAAATTTTGGATTTAGGACTGCTGCATCATCTAGTTGTGCACCTTCTCTTTTGATTGCAATTGACTGAACCAGAAGTGGCCAAAAAAAACCCAAAATCCAAAAAAATTTGAATTTTGGACTTTTTCTTAACTTTTGTAATAAGCTCTTATAGAGAGCTTTTCAATAAGTGGTACTTATTTTCATTGGTTCCAGAGTTATAGCCAAATAAAATTTTTCTTAATGAAATATGGATCTTCCAAGAGGAAGGCACATTGGTTGAAATCAGACTTCATCTCCTTTTTTTTTAACTTTTTTTAATTTAAATATATTGATTTAATAATTATTAACCTCCGATTGTAAAAAAAACCGTTTTTAAAATAAATAAATAGTTCAATAATAACATTATAATAGAAAAAAAAAATATGAAAAAATATCAGAAGTAATTAATGAAATAAAATTATACGTACTTTTCATTTTTTTTAAATGTGTATACGTAATTTAATTGGCGTATAAGAAAGTCATGTGGTGTCCACATCAGATTTATATGATAACTTGGGTTCTAATATTTCGTTATTTGTTTGATGATTTTATGTGACTTAAAACACACATAATATATTATTTATATTACCTTATTTATTTTCTAATTTATAGTAAAATAAATTTTATATTATATTTAAATTTTTATTTTTTATAAATAATTTATAATTAAAAGCTGTTTTAATTTTTTTTAACTCTAAACTAAATACTAAGAACTAATTTTATTTTTAAAAAAACTTATGTGATTAACTGAACTATTTATTTTTTATCTATTTAGGTTATCTTTTATTTATTTACTTATTATATATTTGTCTATTTTTAACTTTAATAGTAATAAATAATAAATTATGATTTTAATAATCCAATAAAATTTATATATTAAAAGTTGAATCGATTTGATCTATACGTCTGAGAAACAGAGGAAATAATCTCACAGAAAGGGAGGAAAACTTCACAGGAATTCTCACTTACCTTGCACACCTCTTAACCGAGATATTGAATGGTCAAGATTTAGTACAAGAAGCGGTAAAGGCACTAATAAAGGATCTAAATAACTCTTGGTGGGTGTATATTACTCATTGATGTTTACTTAACGAAATAAACAAAAGAATTTCACTATCTGTCAAAGATAATAACGATACATTCATATAACATGTCTTTAACTACATCTTCATATTCAACTACATATTTACCTTATGGTCTGAATAAATTTATCTATTTTAAAATTTATACAATATATAAATAAATAATCTCAATGGCTTTGAATAATTTCTATTCTTTGAATTACGTAACTGAATAAATTATTTTGATACAGAGGTTTACGGTAAAACAAATTCAATATATTATTATCTATTGGTTCTTACAAACGTATCGGTTGAAAATTATTAGGTGAGGGTTGATGGACGAGGCCAGAAAGGTAGTTTCTTAACGCTGGAAAACAGAAGATACAGAGTCGGTGCGTGGGGGTAAAGGGGTGCTAGTGCAGATAAGAACGTGCCGACACACAAGACAGAAATTTATTTATATTTATTTCTCCCTTTCCTACTAAAGTAAAGGATATAGCCGAAAGAATGATGTGGTCGAAAAGCCTTTTTAGTGCCCCCTGCAGTTAAAATTATGAGATCCGGAAAAACAGGGAGAAGTCTTGTGGAAACGATATAGGCTTACTCATAGCAAAAGAACAAAGTTATATATCCGGATTTGTGTTTCTGCCCTCAGAGCTTTGTTTTGTGCTCGTCCGAGCATTATACAGCATCCACTGCCTCAGGAGGAACCCCAACCTAACATCATCGTCATCATCAGCAATATCATCATTTTTTTTCTCTTTTTGATTCATCTCTATCTCTCTCCCTCCTTCTACGACTCCCACTCCTCCTGCTCATACTCGTGTTCGCCAATTTTACTCTCCTTCCAATTACTTGAATTTATAGTACTGTTGTATACGCTTCATATTTTAAAAAGAATTTTTTTTCTGTGCTTTTCCAGTTCACGACCTCAGTCGGCTCCAAAGCACTCAACTCTCTATGATTTTAATAATAAAATATTTTCTACTGTCTTTGTGACGTTATATGAAAGAAACATATGTTCTTACTTACTATTTACACTACATGCACTGTTAGTATTACTCGTATGTTTGCCAAAAAATAAATTCTCATCGTTTTTAAAAATGTAGCTATATCCATTATCTATTGCTTTATTTTATTTTTTTATAAAAGACAGCAATGGAGATGGATTAAGAACTTATTTATAAAGTGTATTTCCAATTGTTGTTAGCGGTAAAGTTTTATACTTTAATGGATAATCTTCCATTTATAATTGTATAGCCTCATTTAAAATTTCAGAATCGATGAACAAATAAACAAAGATGTAATTATAATCGACCCTGCATATTATAGAAATGTATTAGCGTTACTTGCTAGCGATTCATTCAGTGTTAATGCAAAAAATAAATGTTCAGAAAAGTTACTAAAATCCCAGTCATACCCTAATCCCGGTTTTACTAAATGAGGATAATTTTTAAAAAATATACAAAAAGGTTATTTGGAATTTCTAGAATGTGAAAAATATAAAAATAATATACGAAATCCTTTATGTATAGGTATCATAATTGATTATGTTAACGAATACAATATTTACAAACATGATTGCAAACATCTTTTCATCATATATTAGTAAAATAAAAAAGTATAATATCATTATATTTAATTTTATATAAATATATTCATCATTTACAAGAGTTTTATTGTTATCAATTGCAATTTTTTCTATATATTCAATAATCCTCTTGACAACAGTACTGTAATAATTTTCTTTATAATAATGTTTAAATATTCTATCAGAATAATTAAATAATTCATGTGGTATTTCAACATTATTTTTTTTTAATAATTATTTAAAAAGAGAATGGAACCGACATCAAAATGCCCTTAAAAGTAAGAAATAATTTCGTCCAAATACTGAATTCTTAAGACACTTTTTTGAATCGGTGCCTGCTTCTGCAAAATTAATTTCTACATATAATATAAATTTGTTCTATAATACTATATACGTATACGTATAAAATCAAATACCAATATTACATCAGTGGAATTCACATTTACGTCCTTTGACTGTTTTTCCGTTTGAGATTATTACATATTTTTATATACGCCATCTAAAGGTTCATTTCAAGTACCACTTAAGTATGATCATGAACTTTGGCGCCGATTCAAAAAAGTATCTGAGAAATTAAGTATTTGGACGAAATTATTTATTACTTTTGAGCGCCTTTTGTGGACTGTTCCATTTACTTTAAGATATTTATTTCATAATTTTTATTAATAAATTTAAGTTACTCGATGGACATAACGCATTTTTTGGTAATATAATGCAGCTGCCTCCAGTCAAAATCCATTGGAGCTTTGTTCAACCTCCTTGGTGTGAAGCAGAAATGAATTTTTGGCACCAGTTTTCATTATGTTAACTAACAAAAAACATGAGACAAAGAAATGCCATGGAGTTCATTAATTTATTAAAGAACTTGGTTTTAGTGAAGTTAAAACTGGCCAATTTATTTTTTAACAGATGAATTTGCAGATAGAAATGCTGCAAGAATATTCCCAACAATTAAATTAGTTGATGAATGAAATCGTAATGACTGATATGATATAAAAAACAAATAGAGATTATATTATTAAAGCTATTGATGAATCACAAGAAGCTGCAACTTATAGAAAAACTCCCTCTGGGAATGTTATTCCGGTAGACATCAATAACTGTGGTGGCCTGATGCGTAACATACATTTGGCAGAGGGTTCAAGAGTTATGTTAAGACGTAATATATTCCTATTTCTGATTGTTTAGTTAACGGCGCTATGGAAATTGTGAAAAAATTCAAATGGGCTGCTCTACGAAGGGACCAACTGGAAGGAGTTACCAAATGCTGTGTTAATAAAATTCGATATGAAGAAGATACTAAAGGATATGAAGAGGTAGAAAGATGTATGCTACCTTTAATTTTAATTTGTGCTGTAATAATGCACAAATTTCAAGGTACAAATATTAATTAGAGTTGCAGTAGATTTAGGGAAAAAAGGATTTTTAATTGGACAAGTTTATGTTGCTGTAAATCGGTTCAAAACCTTAGACAATTAGATGATAGTAGTATTATCTACCTGCTATTCATTTCCTATTGATGCCTGATTGAAATACTTTCGATATCCACAAAAATTTGTATTTGGATTAGTGATGTTATCAATATTGTCTTATACAATAATATTTGGATGGAAAAAAATCAACATATAGTTTAATTAATGTAAACTTGTAGAAATCTCACTTTCAAATTCAGTCAAAACTCCAGTATACATGAATAGGTCGATAAAAATCATCTGTAGAACTATCTGAATGTTGATAAAGTGGAAGAATATCCAATATATGAAGCTTGTTTGAGCAAAGTCTCCACCTTCTTCAAATAACCCATTAGAAATATATCCTGAATGTTCCAAAGTCAAATTGTAATTTGGCACAAAAGTTTTTTGATATTTTGTAGTTATTCCTAATCCATCTAGTTTGCCATAAGAATGATCGCTGCACTTTTTTTCTGTAATTTTATCACCACCTAAAAATAATTGTACTTGTTTATTTCTAAATGGCAGATAAATTCTTTCACTGGTAAATATATTCTTTATTGGACGATATTCATATATTATATATCTTCGTTGGCTCAACGATTGATGAATGAAAAACATTTAAGTTCTGAATTAATTCAGGTAACGTATAAAAAGGAACAGTAATACTTTCACTACCATATGTCAAACAAAAATATTTATTAATTTCATAAATATTACCAATTGTAGGCGAAATTACTGTTATTTCTTTATCTTTTGCTGTCTGAAGCGTAATTTATAATCTTTAAAATCATTCATCATTATTTTTTTCACAATTATAGGTGATGTTGATTGAAATGTAAAATTAAAATTCCAGCCATGAAACTTATTAATCAATCCAAAACCATTACAAGCTAAAATAACATTATCAGCATTACAATAGCTTAAAGATACAGAACTGGCTAAAAATTGTGTTCTATATCCTAGCGGCTTAATCATATTTCTTTATACTTGCACCTGGAGGTAATCTTTCATTCTCCCCTGATGTCATGTATCAAGGTAATCAATTTACTGGAAATTGTCCATAAAGTGTTGTAATTTGTATTGATGTAAGGCTGATGTAGTTCTACTTCAAGCTAATTTCGATTTCATTGTTTTATAAGTAACATTTCTGGTACTGATAATCCTTTTATGAATAAATTTAATATTACCTTAATTGTATTCTTTTGGAACGGCAGGTAGTATACGTACTATCACTAGTATTTTAAATACTATCTGGTTTTATTTTACTTTCATTGAAAGATCTTTTTCTCTCTTATAGTCTGATACTCCGTTGACGTCCATTTACCCATCTGTTGTTCGTTTAGCCATTCCGCTCGGATAAAGTACTCCCGTAAACGATTCTCCAATATATCTTCCAGAAAAATCCAAAGCATCAATCATACTATGCCAATTAGCAGAACGCACAACATTGAAACCAAAATCGCGTACGACAGCAGCACGTATAAATTCGGTCCACCTGACAATAGAGTATCCGAAATAGTTTTGTAACGCGATACGATCGTCTTCATATACAGGTTCACCCATATTTAATTTATTACCCGGACCGAGATATTTATGCCCTGAAGAATGCATTAACGATAACTAGTAAATAAGGCAAGAAATTTATATTCTTCATATTTTCTCCCACCTCTCTTTTTTTATTAGAAAATAATGACAACAGACACAGCTGCGTAATCTATTGTGATTACATAGTCGCCGGCTATGCCGACTGGAACAGTCGGCATAGACGGAACAGCAACACCTGGACAGTCCACGCAGTAAACGTAAAATATTAGAATAAAAACACTTAAAAAAAAAAATAAAATATTAAAAAGTTTGAAAAGAGAGAGAGAGAGAGATAGATAGAAACAGAAAGGTTATAAATTAGAGATATGGGTTTATTTCAGTTGTTTTGTTCGTTTATGGGAATGCTTAGGCACATGAATACGATAACTGCGAGTTGTTGCTATTTCAGCCGTTACAGCCGACGACCAAGTAATCATGATAGACTTTTGATAATAGTTTTAAATAAACTATTAGTTTATCTCTGTTGCTAAAGTAGCTACCTCAAAATGAGTGTATAATATACAAACAGAAGTGCATATTTATAGTAGCTATTATTTAGAGTGTAACGTTTAATGTGATCTACTAATCTGGTATTTGGTTATAATTTTTTATGTTATTTAAAAAGTGGTTATGAAATCTCAACGCCAAATATTACCAAATACACAATTAATACAATCAGATACTCAAATTAAATTATTAATTTTGTTACAAATAAGTTTGAAATTCAAAGTTCTGATCCAGGAACGAAGGTGAAAGCGAATTAGATCATCTTACGCCATCACCACCATCCTTCATCATCACCGATACCAGCAGCGAGTCAAGTGAATACTCAACTTGCAAAACTTATCGGTCTGAATAGAGAGAAAACGAAGACAGCGAACAAACGAAATTTATCATCACCATGTCCAATGAAAGCAATGACAGTGAAAACTAAGAAAAAGAACATCAATACAAACAAAAAGTCCAAAGTGTCAAAATATTTTCAACAACACCCAGCACCAGGACAGAAAATGAAAAAGGTGAATTTTTCAGACAACACGAATTTTTATGCCGAGATTTTGAATGTAATTGTGAATTTATCCCTTTCACTTTTAGTAGTAGCATACCCGAGAATTCCCAAAAAAATTTCCAACGGTTTCTTGAATAAGGAAACCGGCTTTTCCAAAACCCTGGAATTGATCTTGAAAAATCTGGCAAATTTACTTGAGAAATTATTAGCGAGCTCATTTCATGATCATGTATTATTTTCAATTCACTAAATGCAAAAACCATTGTTTTTGACATTGTTAAGGTACGAGATTGTGGTGGAAGCAGTGAATACATTAGAGAATTGGTAGCTGATATCGAACGTAGAAATAAGTACGGATCACCTGATACTCGGGACGGCCTCGTCCTCATCTTAGCCCATATTGAAAACTTTAGCCACTTACTTCTTACCTCTGAGAATTCGTACATCGAATTCAGATCGAGATCTGGATTGTTTATGTTTTCGAGCAGTAACGCTCGAAGACATAAAGTCTTTGATAACCTCTTCTACAAAGACTAGATCCATATTCTCGACTATCTACACCAAGGACAAAGAAAAATACTATATATTTTCGAGCGAATAGATATTTAGTGTTTTTTTTGGATCTAAGATGCTATCATCAATGCTATCGTCAAGGATATATTATATATGAAACTACAGGTTTGGTGACGTATAGCCCGCTTGTAGCAAAAATAGCAAAAAAAAACCCTTACAGGAGAATCTGATGATGAAACTAATGTTTCAGTATGTATACATGAGACCAAAACAAGTACTCGTCGAAGGGAAAGCCAAAATGAAGCACCGGTTAAAGAAATAATAAAATTATTAAAAGCAGCTTGTTGTAAATCTCTGGTAAATATTTTAAAAACTGAAATATGGTACAATAGTCCTTTATCATATTTATTCATGGTAATTCTCCTTTATTAAATTTAGCAATGGAAAGAACCCGTACAGAAATAAGACAATACACAGTATCTGATTTTTACCTATTCCTCCAAATCCATTATTTGAATTTGAAATATACGATGATGTAAAATCTAATTATTTAGATTTATTTGAATCCATTAAAATTTACACAAATCCAGGTACTTCAGATACTACAAATTCACATCAGCTGTTCGAATTTTAAAAATTACCAAATTAAACATCGCGCTATACGGGAGTAACAGAAGACGAATAAGAAAAACAAAAAGGAAATGAATAGATTGTTTAAAATATGGTATCTTATGCGAATTAAGACAATTATTTAGTGAACAATGACAAACCAAGAGGTTTCAAAACAAATAGGGAAGTTTGAGGAAGAATATGCTAAAATGAAAAACTAACTTGGTCGTCCACAAATCCAGATAAAGATAACTTTATTAGAATTAAGTGTGAAATTGATCAAGAAAAAACAAATTACTATTTACTCATTTGTTATATTATTATTGAAAATATTTTCCTTACGTAAATAATAAAATATTTATAATAATATAATAAAATAATCCTCAGCAATCCTCCTAAATACTATAATTTTAGTTTAGATTAATTCTAAAAATATTAAAACACTTTCTTGCTTGACGTTTATAAATAAAATTTTCTTATTTAAATACTGAGTGATTCACGAAGAACATTAAAAAAAATATTTTCAGAACATGTATTACGAGAAAATTAAAAATAAGTTAATATAAACGCTTCATTAACGAATGTCGGCAGGCGAAAAATTTCGCACTGATTTCTGCGCCTTCTGTTAAATTAAGCCAGAATGTAATTCTAAGAATCCAAAATAAGGGACAAAATTTAAAGATTTTATAAGATATTTGACTTGAAAAATTGAACAATACGTTACAGAACTATGTTTTTAGTATTTTTTGAAAAAGCAGGAATAAAAGGCAAAAGATGGGGTGTCGAAAAACACTTTTATGTTTGACGTAAAATAACTTTGTTAAATGGTTAATAAAACATAGCAGTTTTAAATAAAACTTGTAGAGAATTTTATCATGAATAAAATAATATGAATAAATTCACAGAAACTAAATACAAACTTAAGAATTTCGAAGTTTATTAAAACAAGACATTTGTTACATTTTTCGTGAATCACCTTTTTATAAATACACACATACACACGCGCATGCACACACCCACACGCCCACACACACACACACACACACACACACACACACACACACACACACACACACACACACACACACACACACACACACATATATATATATATATATATATATATATATATATATACGTACGCACAAGCAAAACACGTAAGATAAATAGGTTAAAATGTTATTAACATAACTGACAGATGGTTAAAGGCGTGTAGTGATGTTTCCGAAAAGAAAACAAAGTAATTAAATATCCGCTTTGGAGAAGTATTGCAGTATTGGATTAATTTTAGAATAAAAAAATAAATACGTAATAATAATATTTTATTGGAAAAATAACATAGTTATTGTTATTGGCAATGACCTATAACAATTTTCTGAAATCAAAAACATTAATAAGGTATTGTATTTACCTAAAAAAAAAAAAAAAAAATTTTTATTTAACAGCACATATTAATTAGATTAAATTATCGGACTGATTGTCTACTTGGAATAATATCTGTAGATTAAAATCATACTTATATAGATTAAATTATCATATACAAAATGTGTAAACAATTTATCCCTAAAAATGAAACAGAAATATTCTAAGTCAAATAATTTTATTTGTGATTCTGCTAAGCTATAATTTAATTAAAAATTAAAGTATATTTTTACATTTGTCTTTTTTCCTTTCAAAAAGTACTTAAAAGCGCTGGTATGGATAGATTTACCTAGAATTACATTGAAATTAAAAATACAATTTTAGCCGATTATAGATCATCTTAGTTGTTTATTTTTTATGGTAATGTAAAATAAACATACTACTGCCTAATTCACCAGTTTAAATGAAAATATTAAAACTAATTTATACGTTAATTGACAAGAGGAAATTTTTACGTTGAGTTTAAAATAACATAATATAACTACAGTGTTACTATTTTTGGGTATTGCTTAATTATTATCTAAAGAGATAAGTCAAATCAAACTTCAACTTTTAGTATTTTACGAGGTTTTGGAAAGCAGAAGAGCTTCTTATTAGGCTTTTTGTTTACTAACATATATTTCAATAATGTATATTTTATCTGGTTTATATCCAACAAGCCTATTTTTTAATCTTCTATGTATATAGCCTGTATATAAGCAATAAAACTCAGACATCCTTGCATAGGAACACAAGATAAATAGATTTATATTTTTAGATTAATGTAATAGAATTCTGTAAAAAAGCCTGTATAGATAATTAATAATAAAAAGGTTATATAATTTTAAATAATAAAATTAAAATTATATATATATATATATATTTTAAATTAAGCTTAAAAATAATTAAATAACAATTAAACATTAAATATTTCTGTGAAACAAGTAACTCCATAAAAATCTCGTTTTGATTATTTGTCATTAATGCTAATAAAAGCGAAAGTCGTCTTTGGTAAATGGATCACGAAATGTTTTAAGAAACGGCAGCTAAACATGCAAAATATACTTTTATTGCAACCAGCAAACACGTCAAGTTCTACACTTAAAAAAAAAATTACGTATTCTTAGCGCTGTCTGAATCGGTTACAGTATATATAAGTAATATTTAAAATGTTTGAGAAAAAAACCTTTTGTAATATAACAAAAAAAGGAAAAATATTCACAATATGCCGTGTGTATTTATTGAAATTTCTAAACGTAAGCTTTATGTTCGTAAAAGAATAAAGAAGGTTGCCGTATATAAAAATATACGGAATCTATTTATATTTACTCAAAAAGAAAATATTATACAAGAAAAAACGAATTTTCATCACAAAGATATGTTTAAAATTATATTACTCAATAAAAATTTTCTATGATTAATTTTTTTGTGTACAGTAACACTAAACAGATAGATTATTAAGTTTAGCTAAAGGGACTTTTACGTCATGAACAAACCATTTTTTCCAGCTAAATAATCTACCTTGAAAACGTTACAATTTAAAACCAATATTCTACTATATATTTTTTTTCTATATGGTGTATTATAAAGAAATGAAATCAAACTTACCCAAAGGGACTGAAATGATGTAAGATAAATGAAAACCGTCTTAGAAATAATAACTTCCAAACAATAGCTTACCTGAAAAAAAAAACATACTTACAGTTTTTCTCTACAAAAAAGACGGACATGTATATCTACAGAAATAGATACTCGTTTTAATGCGAACCGAGAAAAATTGAATTCTCTATAATTCAGTCAAAAATAAAAAAAGGTAAATATAATGTGCATCTAGAAACAAACACAGTGAGGAAACAAAGCAACTAATAGTAAGGCATTATAAAATTATCGACTATAATATCAAGCTATTGCTATTCATCCTAATTTGCAGAATACTAAAACGTTCCAACTTTTTATAATTTTGGTACATAAAAATAACAGTTAAAACTTCTAAATAAACCGCCAGAGTTGTAATGTATACAATATACTACTGTGTAAAAAAAGACTATAAATTGATTGACAAAAATGAATCTCGAAAGATTAAGTAAACAATTCTTTTTAAAAAAACTTTGAAAACAAACTGCATATATAAAGCAGATAAAAAAGGTACTTCCAAACTTAAGAATAAAAGAGGACTGTTTGGAAAAAAAAATTTTTTTTAAATAATTTATAATGAAACAGTTCTTGTGGATGAAGGAAGAAAGAGCACCAGAAGAAAACAGACAGATAAAAAAGTATTCATCCCGAAAAAACGAAAGAAATATGGAAATGAAGAATTGAAGCAAAAAAAAAAATAATATTAACGTGGTTCTTATTTAAGCCGCC
The DNA here is from genome assembly GCF_047948215.1 of Lycorma delicatula. Classification (NCBI taxonomy): domain Eukaryota; kingdom Metazoa; phylum Arthropoda; class Insecta; order Hemiptera; family Fulgoridae; genus Lycorma; species Lycorma delicatula. The sequence goes on along the minus strand of NC_134459.1, from coordinate 73,325,240 downwards.
TCAAAATAAATAGAAAATAAAATACAAAGAAAAATGAAATAAAAAAAAAAAAACGGGTTGACAATACCACAAAAACTTCTGTATTACGAATATGAACTATTCCAAGAATATGGACAATGATGAACGTAATTTATGAAAGCTTTTTTCTTACAAAAGAAGAATTCTGATGAATAGAAATGATATAATTGTTAAGCAATTTTTCAGATTTATATAATTTTCAAGTTATATTTTTCGTTCATGAAATTTATTCTAAAACGCAAATTTAGGCTGTAAGCCGAATATACCTTTTAAATATTATCTATCCTGAGATTTAGTATAAAAAAACAACAAACTAATATTTTTCTTCGCATTTTTCGGATTATCAATTCCCTTTTTTTTAGTTTATGGACTTAATTATGAAATCCCGATGTAATTTATAAATAGAACCTTTCCAAAATCACAGTAATTATTGTTTTATTTTATAAACACTCATTTAAAAAACTTAAAAGAATGATGTGCTAATTTTAATGATTTATTTCTTTAAAAAGCTAAATACTTCACTAGCTGAGAAAACACCATGGTTCTATTTACGTTAGGCTAGAGAATGATAATATTATTAAGAGTAATTTACTTGTTTTTATTTAATGTAATATTATTTTTAATAAATCACAATCTAACTAAATAAAAGTAATAGTAGATTAAATAAACAGTTATATCAATTTTATAATTAAGAGTAACGGTACATTTTATATGAAGTAATGATTTTAGAACACTAGATTAATTTTCTACATTGCATAACTAATGTAAATGTATTCTTTCAATAGCATAAACCTTTACCATAACCTTAGTTGTAGACTAACTGACATAAATCACATACATTAAATGTCGTAATTTTTTTTTTTAAATTTCATCATTGTGGCTTGATTTTAATAAATAATAAGTCATCATTCGTAACTGTTTTTAAATTAACTTAAAATGGAATTTAGTAATAGTATTTACGCAATTTTTCTTTTGTATTACGGATTAAAAAAATTTTGACAGAGGATCTTTCTTTCAACGTATCATTTTTTTGTCATCTTTAACTACTAATATGAAAACTAACTCGAAAAAAAAGGCAAAATTACAAAGACTAGTACTAACTAATGAAAATTAAATCAATTTGATCCAATATTTACTGTTATTTTTTATCTATTTAGTAGATTTATAAGGATATAATAGTGGCATAATAGGGAGTGTAGAGCACCTGCCTTTTAAAGCCAGATATAGCTTATATTTGAATACACATATAAATAATAAAATATTATTAATATTTTAGATATTTAATAAGTCAAATTAATAAAATAGAAATAAAAATATAAAAAAATGTAAACATTATTTTTATTTTTTATTTTTTTAATTAGTAATTAGAGGGAAGAATCGGTCACTGTAATATTTTTAATATATTTGTATATAGGTCAACATGAAACTTGTAGCTTTAAGAGGATTTTATGGATAATTAGCATTTTAGAGAAGGGTCAAATATGTAACAACATTAGTTTGAGGTCCGAGGCAGAATAAATGGATCGGGAAAGGGGATGGTTTTCAAAGATGGATTGGACGGGAAAGAACGAAGCACAATGTGTTGGTTATTCGTTAAGGGGGTTACCAGTAAACAGAATTCCCTTCCTTTGTGTGGTCTCTGATCTTCCTTTAAATCCTGCTATTAATAACCAACATGGAGCTCTTTTCATAAGAGTCCTGTACGGTGGTAATTAACACTGACAATGCACTATACAACGTATTATCACACTCGCTATACCGCACATATTATCCACTGTAGTCTACATCTATCTATCCTTCATTAATATATAATGTAATAACTTTTCTCATTCATACTATCTCTCTCTTTCATGCAACCAAATATTTACTGTCGTTTATTTTAACCTGTCTCTACATATATAGTTTAAAATGAATAGATGATATAGTAGTAAGGCCTATATATAGGCAACACTATTTTCCTTATCTACATTGAAAACACATAAATATGCTTAACAGTGACATTATTCGCAAGATTTATTAACGGGTAAAATTAGTTTTTCCTATTGTAACACAGTATGGTGTAATATGGTCCGCAGTTAATATGGTTTAGTAAGATAGTGTTATTAAATAGCGATCAAATTTAACGATAAAATACTCTCTGTTTATTAACATTATAACAAATATTACACAATACATATTGTCCTGAAGTTATAATTTCTTGTCAAACTGGTATCAAAATAAATTACTTAATAAAAACTCATATATAATATGTTTATTATTTTGACAGTATAGAAACAAGACCCGTTTTGTGCGTGTAGGTTTTTCCATGTCACCCATTGAATTTGAACGGCAGGCCTATAGATACTTAGTGGTTAATATTTCATACAATGGCATGGTAAATAATTGTTGTAAATAGCAACTAAAATTTACTCTAACGCCCTTGCGAGTCGTTCGATAAAATTACACTGAACAACAGCAGTAAAAAATTCAAAAGTGCCAACAGGACCAAAGATGAACTCTGGATTTTATTTCAGTGCTGAATAGAAAATTCCGTTTTATTGGTAAAACCTTTGTTTGTTTGCTGAATAAGGGTGGAATAATTTAAATTTCTTTCTATGGTGACTTGTTTAGGGGCTGTATATATAAAGTTTACTTTATTTCAATTCAACATATAGTTTTTTAAACGTAAAAGGAAAGAATAACAGTATCCAGCCAGTATTATATTGAATACAGTGGAGTGGAACAGAACCATCTTGTGACATTGATAAAGTGCCGCTGTGCCGTCGTGTAGCGCCACTATCGCGTTCCCCCACGTTGCACGCCCAGCCGTGATTAATTCTTGAATCATTTCCTTCAATTGCTCTGTGATTTGTTGGATCAAGGCCGCCACCTCTTGTGCTATTGCTTTACTTTACTATCCCTCACTAAAGCTACAATATGGGGTGCGTCTTCGTTATTTACATACTTCATTATAATATCTCCTTCCGTTTGTCACATCTCGTTCACCGCACACATGTTTTTTTTATAAAACCCTTACAGGTTCATACGTAATGATGTTCATAAATCTGATTCTATCTTCACCCGAAAAAGTTTCATTAATCATCAGAACAGAAGTTTATCTTCGTCGCTTATCATATTTTATTGAGAATTTATTGTAAAAAATTGCAATTATTATAAGTCAATATAAATTCCTTTATCTGTTTATCATTCTTACAATTTTTTTATTTACTAAAAAAACATTTTACGATCAGATTTAAAGTTTCTGAAAACTAAAAAATTATTATAAACATAAAAATTATTGTATTTGTAACTTTATACTTTAAAGACTGAATAAAGAAAATAATAAATAAATACACGCAGAACTAATGAATTTTTTTTAAATTAATAAAATACTGGAAGAAAAATAAAATCGTTCCAGTATTTTATTAATTATTCCAGTATTGGTTGGATCTCATTCTAGAGACTGAGATCCAACCAAGTACGAAGAAGTAGAGGAATTGAGAAAGCGATAATAAAAAGGAGACGGGATTCCTGGGCCATGTGTACAGAATGGAAAAAAAGACTCAAAATAAACAAATGGGGGGTTTTTAACTTTTGGGAAAAAAGAGCAACTATGGGTACCTACAATAAATGAAGGAAGAATTATACAATTTAGAGATCAGTGAAGCGAAATGAAAGATAGAAATTATTCAGACAAAAAATACACGATGTTAAGTTTGAAACAGTGAGGAAGGAAAAATCACATAAAAGTGAAATGCTTGGAAGAGAGAAACACCAGATTAGTGGAATAAAGAAGGAATATTGTAAAGACAGAAAAAGAATGAAGAAGAAACGATAGTTGCGTAATCCATAGTTAGCGGAATTGTCAAAAACAAAAACTGGAAAAGTTAATTCACAATTTTTAAAAAATTTACTTAGTGATCCGTGAGAGCGGAATTATTATTGTTGGTCGTACATAATTTAAAGCAAGAAAATAATTGTTTGTAAAACAGGACTGCCAAGTAGATAGTTTTACATAGAGTATAATATTGAAAATATGTAATTTATTTTTCCTATGGCAAAGAAAAAGTTGCTGAATGAATATATTGTATATTAACTTTTACAAAAAGTAAGGTTTTTCTCTATTGTCTCCACATGTCAAAACCAAATAAACTGTATATTGCAATCAGTCGAATTTGTGTAACGGACACTTTTTATAATTTATTTATAAAAAATAAATATATTTATATATGCATATAAACGTATACACTGAAATCATTAAATGATAATATAAAATAAGTTTTGAAACTGTCATCTATGTCTATTTGGCAACACAATTTCAAAAATGTTAATCGATCTGACTTAAAAAATTAGCCTTTCCTAAAAATCACAAGTAAATTAATCAAGTAAATCAATCAATTCTAAGAAAATTTGGGGAATTCAAAAGTATTGAAACTCTTATTTGCTTTATAAATACTAAACACACATACACACACTTATACTAATCCCTCCGAAGTGTAGATGATATTAACCTCTGTATCTTTGATTTTTTAATCAGAAGATATGTCTACCGAAAAAAACTCAAAGAAAGCAAATTTGATTGATTAAATGATATTATAATTACCTTTATTTAAATTTGTCTAGCAACTTTATTATTTAGGTCTAACAACATTTCGAGACAAAGTTGCTAGAGTAAGTTTAAATATACCCATCATTTATACTGGAAAATTTACACATGATTCATAATAAATACAAACTTTAGTGTGTAACAGTTGTACTGGCAGAGTTACAGATGCACGTAGTGTTCAAAGATAAATTCTGAATAGTTTTTGGTTAATCGAATAGTTTGCGTTAACGTGAAAGTTTTGCTGTCGTCAATTTTTGTACAATATAGTTTATGAAACAATTACTTTTAAATTAATTTTTGTCGTTATATCTTTACCAACGCACTCTAATATAATGAGTATTTATCTCAAATAATGGATATTATTCAGATAACAATATCTGGTAACATGTCGACATCTCGGATTTTTATTCAATTTCTTCTAGTGGCTCAGTATTACCCTAACGATTGCATTATCTCAAATAACTTTTTTTATCGAAATACATCAGGAGAAGGAGTAATGTCTTCTTTGGGTTGTACGATTGTTTTCTTGTGCTTTAGTAAATCCAGAAAGAGAATGGCTTCACTGACTGTCATGAAATATGTATCAAACGATTTGTCTAAATTGTACGTGTAACAATGGATGTAGGACGATCTGAAGAAAATATTGAAAAGAGGATTTCAGCACACGCACACACACACACACACACACACACACACACACACACACACACACACACACACACACACACACACACACACACACACACACACACACACACACACACATGAAATGCACCATTTACGGGTTCCGTAATATTGTTATCCGTAAATAATAGATGTATTTTTTTTGAATTCGTTTATTTACAACCAGCTTCCTTATTGAAGCTATAAGTAAGTCATATGGAAGACTACCACTTAAATAGGACCGTTCAATGATAAACCTTGACGAGTACAAAAATAATTAATATGAATAAATACAAGAAAACTAGAAAATATGAAATAACGTGATATTAGTTACGTATGAGAGCTTTAGCAGAGTTTTACACGTATAACAATGAATTGATAAAATTCCACACAGACGCTATTCACCCTAGGAACCATCTTTCAAAACAGGGTTAATACACTTCGCCACACCAGACTAAAGAAATACTAATAACTAAGTACTAATAACCAAGAATCTGATAACCAAGTATGATAATATAAAATGAAACATAAATTAAACGGTAATTATCGAAAATGCACAATTAATACAAAATTAAAGTTAGAGACAAAAGGAATGAATGCATATCTTCATACCATTAATCATGTCGGATACCTAAATAAAAGAACAATACATTAAACATTAACTTTAAGATAATCGTAGAAAAATAATAAACGTAAGCATCCTTAAATCTGAATAACTGAAAATAGAATAAAAACAATTATAAGTGGTACCTCCTGCAAGTCGTCACAACGGTCTATCAACCAGATCAAGCACATGGATACTTGCAGCTTCCTTACCTGCTCACTGATGTCAAGTACATTCAAAGCTAGATGATTAACAAACATGCTTCTTCAACCTGGACACATATCTTGAAACTAGGCATTTAACTTCTCGAGCGTATAGAATTCCTATATAGTCGCATATCTCAGTATTTCTCGCAAACCACGCCCCTTGTGTTATGTTGAATAGCAAACCGTTGAATAATATCTAAATTGCTATTATTGGTTATGCCACAGTATGTACTTACTGGTTCGAATCCGTAAGTACATACCAGGTTCAAGACCCCTTGTAAAGCAGTACCTCTTGTTGGACAAAGAAAGTTGAGATCTCTTACCTAGTATCCAGTACATCCTTTTAAACTTAATGTCAAGCCATCTCCTTTTCTCCCTTACATGATCTTTCCAAGTTAAACGGTGATCAAAGTATAACACCAGATATCTTACCTTACTGACATGAAGTATTCTGACATCATTTATAAGAAATTCAGGTCAGTCATCTCTTCTCATCGTCAATCTTAAGTATCTGGACTTTACCGGATTTACTGCTATTTAAGTAGCCAAATGCTGATGGAATTCAGTGCTGATTATAATTTCTTCGAGGCTATATTCAGGCTATCGTCACCCGTCAAGATTTCAGAGTCATCTGCATATAACGCAACTGTAACACAGTCTGGATTAGTTAGGTCCAGTGTAAATCAGGAACACGACCGGTCCCAGAACTAAGTTTGTGGAACTCCAGAGTTATTGTTGAAAAACTTAGACATCTCTTGATTGTAGTTAAATCGTGAGAAGCGATTATCCAGATAGCTGTGTACGATTAAGTAGTAAGGTCAGAGCAGACACAATTTTAATTTAAAAAGAAGACCGAGCAACCAAACTTGTTAAATGTTTGTTCCACGTCAAAAAATCCGCTGAACAATACCTTTTCTCTTCTAGATACCTTACGATAATGCTAGTAACTGTATGGGTTTGTTCCACTGTTAAATGTCTACCTAAAGCCAAACAGATGGTCGGGTATCATAACTTCACTTTCTAACACTATATAAAAGAATCGAGCTATTTAAGAAGTCGCTAAAATCCTCATATATGCCTCCTTGCATCTCATGCAGCTGTAACACCTTGCCTAGGTGCGTAAAGAACATCTTGGCGCCTTTTAGCTGTCACTAGAGACCTGCCCATTAGCCATTAGCCAACCTCATTCCATAGGGATGAGTTTGGGTGATCACTTGAATTATTTCATCACCTTCCATAAAGAATAATCATCATTCTTCAGGGGAGATAAACTTTTAACGTATTCTTGAAATGATTCATTTCTATGAGTTTTTATTAGTTCCCTCAATCTGAGCGGAATCCTGTTCGTTGCCGCCCTATTATCAGATCTCCCTTTGCCATCGCCTTCTAGACCTCTTTGATCTAACTAGGTCCATAATCTCCCTGGGATAGTCCGCGCCTAGTCATATTCCTCCAACTTGTCCTGAGACAAACGACTCCGTCAGAGGTAAACGGGATATGACAATCTAGGCCATGCCGCCTAGATGTAAAATTAAGAAGAAAAATGTTTCATTTATCAAAAATAATTATGACAATATTATCTTCATTAATTCAAATAACTTTTAAATAAATTAAAAATATTTTACACTAACAAAAATCATTATGAATAAGTACTTCTATGTATAAAATTCAAACATTATAAAAATTAAAAAAATCTGATGTGGACATAACATCACTTCCTCGTACGCCTGCTAAAATACATGTACACATTTTTGCTGGACTTCATTTAAACTTATTTTATTTATGAGTGAGATACGATCCTCCAATTCTTTAATAAATTGTAACACAACTGCTGAAATATTAGTTTTTTTATTAACACCAAATATTTATACAATTATTAATTCAACAATTTTACATGAAATATTAGGATAGAGTTAAAAATCCCTTTATTACTCGTATTATTAAATCAGTATTAATCGTATTTTTGTAAGTTGCTGATTAACGAAATTTTTAGATTTCTGGTGTGACGTATAAGTAAAGGTTAATAATGATTAAACTATCCGTTTTGTGAACTCCTGCTATTAAATACTGTCTGCCTCTATGCCTCTATGCCTCTATGCCTCTATTAAATAATGTGAAGAAATATATCTCAAAACAAAAAACGACAAGAAGATGAATATAAAGGGGAATAAAATGTTAAAACCAAAGATAGAACAAAAATATTAAGAGAGGATGATAAATATAAAGAGGAAGAAATGGTAAAACCAAAGAAAGAATAAAATGGAAGAAAATGTTGCAAAGCAAAACCAAATAAAGAGAGGAAGATAATGTTTCAAACAAAGAAAGAATAAAATCATTGATAGAAAAACCTTAAAAATAAGAGAAAAACTTTAAGACAATGGAAAGAATAAAAAGATTAACAGAGGATGATGAATACAAAGGAGAGAGAAAATTTGAAACCTAGAGAACCTGTACAGAAATTAAGATCAGAAGAATTATATCAAACCAAAAAGCGATTAAATGATTGGCAACAAAAAAGAAATAAACGAAATGATAACTCCGACTTAGGGAGAATATTGTTCGATATATCAGAGGAGTAATGAACTAGAAGGTAAGACTTTTTTACAATTTATCAAAGATCGGGCATGTATGCCTCAGTGTGCATGTGGTTCTTGTGATGGTCTATTTTTGCAGTCACTGTAGTTAACATTAATGTAGATAAAATTAAAAAGAAATTCCACTATAATTAAATAAAATTAAACAGAAATTAAACTAGAAAATCTAAAACTAATACGATTCGTAATTATAATTTTCAATTAATATTTAATAATCAGAAATTTCACCAAATATATTACATATGCATATAAGTAATATTGCCTATTAGATTACAAATACGCATTTTTAAAGGTGCATAAAATTTCATTTCACTACAAACTTTTTTTTTTCATATCTTTTTATTATTAATATTATTATTATTGAATAATTATTTATTGCATTTTTTTTATAATCACGGGTTAATAATTATTAAAACAACATATTTAAATCAAAAAAAAAGTTAAAAAAGGAGATAAAATCTTGATTCGAACCGTTGCGCCTTCCCTTATAAAATCCAGATATTTCATTAATTAAAACGTTTATTTGGCTATAACTCTGGAACCAATGAAAATAATTACTATTTATGATAGATCGTTAAAAAACTCTAAATTAGGGCTTATTACTGCTAAAAAAACCAAAATCCAAATGTTTTGGGATTTTGGGCTTTTTTGGACACTTTAGGTTCAGTCGATTGCAATCAAAAGGGAAGGTGTACAACTAGATGTTACAACAGTCCTAAATCCAAAATGTCCACATTTTACATCTAATCGTTTTTGAGTTATACGTATATGCATATGTACGTAAGTACAGCCGTCATGCCGAAACTAGTCAAAACGGATGCAGGGATGGTCAAAAAAGGATATTTCTGTTGAAATCCAAAAACCGAAATTTTTCACCATCACAATATTTCCTTTACTTCGTATAAGGAAGTAATAATATGGAATTATTTTAAAAATTTTGAGAAAAAAAAAAAAACAAACACTATATTTTAAATTAAATAATTTTTTTTCAAATAACTGGTTTTACTTTAATTAAAAAAAAAAAAACAATAATAATAAAGGTTTGTATTAGTTATCTTATTTTAATAAATGTAATATAACTATGAAATGCAATAAATATGTGCATGCACATTTAAAAATAAAAGTTAATGTAAAGGTGAAAATCTTTATTTAAAACTATTTAGTTATGTTTTAATAATTAAATAACTTCCAAAAACAACTAATCCTGCATAAAATAATATTTAAAATTACTTTATAGTCTCCTACAATAAAAGCGATTTTAGATACACGGTAATTCAGTTGCAAAATTGTACCTCAAAAATTAAAATCTTCTAATACACGCTAAAATCAAATGAAACAATAAACTGACGTAACCATCCATTTTTGTTAAGATTAAACAGTTCTGGTTGTAATTTGTTTCTAGGTATTGGAAACAATACACAAACTAAATTAAATAAGATAATATCATAAAAATAAAAGAAAATCATTTTTTCCAGAATTGTTCAGCATTTTATTTACTCCCTCTTTTTCTGCTTTCGACGGTTTTCTTCTAATATTTACCGGCTAAAATTTGTATTTGCTTTCTTGAACCCTAGCAGACTTTGTCATCAACTCCCTCTTGTTTTCTTCTTTCATCCCTTTATCTTTTTAAAGCAACAACTCCCCTAGTAGTGAGTACCCTTCTTGATTGATCTCTCTTTTTCTTTTTCTGTTTAGCCTCCGGAACCACCGTAGGCTATTACGTCAGAGGATGATATGTACGAATTTAAATTAAGTGTAGTCTTCTACAGTCTCAGATCGACAATTCCTGAGATTTGTGGATAATTGAAACCCAGCACCAAAGAACACTAGTATTTACGATCACGTATTCAAATCCGTTTAAAAGATACTGCCTTTACTAGGATTCTTGATTCATCTGCAAAAATTAAACTCACTTAAGGCTTTAGCCATTGTATACTCAACCATTTTTCAAAGAATTTTTTTCTTTTGCCACAGGACTTCCAAATACAAAAACTTTCTTTCATGTTTAGGAGATCTTTAGTACACCTTTTACGAGTTCTTAGATCACATAGCATTTTATAAACGAGAGCTTTATGTTTTAAAATAATCGGTAGAATATGAAAATTATTTTCACAAGATCCAGGACTTCCGGGATCCAGGATTAAGAATGTTTTTTTGACAATTATTTCTTTTTCTAAAGATTAAGTGAGTTTAGACTTGTTCGATACACGAATTAATTTAAATAAAGATATACTAGTTAAATGTAAATTTAAAAAGAATTAAACGCATATTTCTACTTACTATATATATATATATAGAAAGTATGAAAATCTATAAGACATCAATCTTTCGATACAATTCGAGGCTATTTTACATAAAAATAGGTGGTTGTTAGATTTTTCGTAGTTTGGGGGAATTTAGGATATTAACATACTGCTTCCAATCACTATAATAATAAAAAAATATATAAAAATTAAAAAACACGATTGCCAAAAAATACAAATTAAATAAATTAAACTAAAAAATGATTATAAATCGAACTAAAAAAAAAAAAAAAAAAAATTGGAAATAAAGGACTAAACATCGTTAGGCAGTATATAATTCAATAAAGTAATGGGTGACCAATCAACTTTCGGACAGTTTTATTTGTTTAAATACATTTTTCATTGTGTAGAAATAGCAGGAATTTAAGGTTATCTAATGTAAAATCAATAAGAAAATTTTTTCCTTCAACGAAAATATTTAAATGCAGTAGGGAGGTGCTTTAATATAGGACAATTACTATTCAGAGCCTTCCGACAGCATTTAAATATTTTCGATGAAGGAAAAAATTTTCTTATCGATGTAAGACCTGTTGAGAACTTAATCATTAGATAACCTTAAATTCCTACTATTTCTACACAATGAAAAATGTATTTAAACAGAATAAAACTGTCCCAAAGTTGATTGATCACGCATTACTTTATTGAATTAAATAGTGTTTAACAATGTTTAGTCCTTTATTTCCATATCTAGATTTATTTATTTATTTTTTTTTTTTTTTAGTTAGATTTATTTTCTTTTTTTAGTTTAATTTTTTATTTTTTTTTATTTTCTAGCAGTCGTATTTTTTATTTTTTTATAATAGTTTTTATTCTTTAATACTTTCCAGTGATTATAGAAAAAAATTCGTGATTCGAACATGTATGGATAACGTATTTAACGTACTGAGCCAAATGAGAAAACCGTAAACATTTCAATTTATTTATTTGATTGGCGTATACCAATCTAATCTTACAAATTTCTCAAGTGGTTGAGTTCTTCGAGAGACATTTTCTCGTGCGGATCATACAGTAATTTTCTGGGAATCAAACAACTAATGGCTAAACACTCCAATTGTCTCACGCGACACAGTGCAGTGCTACGTAGGCCTGGCTTTCGGCTAAGATGTGAGTGCTCAGATCAACGACTGCATTATCTAGGGTATTCCCTTGTAGTTTATGAACCGTCCCAGCACAGCACAATATAGTGGCAGGATACGCCGTTCTCCTGTGCGCTGACCCGCTAAAGCATCAAATTCTACAATACTGAGCTCGATCCTCATTCCGATGCCGACAGCATTACCTCTTATCGTAGTGTCATCAAACTCTACAAAGAGTGTTTGTTGGAGCTCACCGGGCTTAAGCTGGTCTCGGCGTAGCGCAAACCACTCGATTTTTCTGAGTATATCAGTTAATTTTTGTTCTGTCAAAAATTCCATTACGATTGGTTCCATCGCGATTTTGGATCATACTAGCAAATGCCCTGCTTGAAAATCGGATGATTGGTTGCGAAGATATAACAAAATTTCCGAATAACCGAGATCTGTTATATATAGAGCGTACCTGATGTTGCAAAAGTTAGCCATCAACCTACTAACAAATACCCCGTTTAAATTTTGAAATATTATAAGAGCACACCCCATTGCACCTCCCAAAACACCCCAGAAGCACCTTATTTGTTAAAAGTTGATGGTGATGATTGGTCTTGCCTCGCACGTGGTGCTTGCATCACCTCACCAAACTAGCCTCACACGCAGTCCTCACAAGAAGCCCATTATTAGTAAAAACAAATTTTTAATAAACTGATTTTTTTTTTAATTTATGTTATTTTATTTAAGGTAAACTTAATTTTATTATTTTTGAAATTTTATTCATATTTATATGACACTCTCCGAAACGTAAGGATCCAACGCGGGGACATACATCTAAATCGGTTCGACCGTAAAGCTGTTATAGTGTAAGAAATAAACAAACAAACAAACAAACAAACAAACAAACAAACAAACATACACACATACACCCTAAAAATATTACACTCCTTTTTTGACAGTTGTGTAAAAAACTAATATTTATAAGTATAAAAAGTTTTTAATAAATGTATATGATTCGATAATTTGATTTTGTGAGATAAATATTATATAAAATAATTCTTGTAATTAAAATTTTATTAAAAAAATATGTTATACTATGGGATTACTAATCCTGCCGTTTCTTAATATACGTCGATTTTGTGTTCCAACTAAATTATGTGTGTTCAGTTTTATTTATGTAATTTGGTTTAAAGGTGTAATTATTATAGGTCTTTATTATTAAATTTTATCATTCAATTAGCATAAGAAAATAAGGTGTTATTTTAGGTTATTTAAGGTAATATTATTACTTATTTTGTATATAAGTTTATTTTAAGTAATACTCGATTTCAGATAAAATATTTAATTTATATGAAATTTATATTTATTTATTAAAACTCTACTTTAATAATCAGAAAATAAAAATTTTATTACAGTCAAGTTAATTAATAAAATGCTACAAAAACCAGAATATAAGTTTTCAGTTTCAAGTGAAAAAAACCCTTATTTTAACCCGCACATTTGCTCAATTTTTAGATATTTGTACTTAAAATGTAAGGAAAATTTTCGTTTTCTTTTACGTCGAAAAATCGAAAACGTAAAAAATTACAAATACCAAAGCAGTATTTTTTAAACCAAGAAAAAGAAAAAGTAGAAGTGATTCTAAAGACCTTTCACTGGATAACAAAAGTGGCGAGAGATTTAAAATAACTTGTTTTAAATATTTAAAGTTGTTAAATCAAATTTTAATGAGAGGTTCTAGTAAATTTGTATTTCCAAAAATCAAAAATGAACGTCTGAAAAACAAATTTTTGATTATTACATAATTACATGTTTGATTTATTAAATATCAATTGCATCATTTCTTAGCAACCAGCACATTATTTTTATTCTTGGAAAATCAATATATACGAGTATAATAAAATGATAATTTGGATAACCCTTGTGGGCACATAACAAAAACTAAAGGACAGATTTTAATTAAACTTTTCAGATTTATATATTACAGGTTTGGTCTTTATTTACAATTATAATTATCAGGATATTCGTAATGGGATTAAGATATTAAAGAAAAAAAACATAATCCTTTTACGTGATTACATTTCCGTTACCATGGTGCAAGAAAAAGATTTCAGAGTTCAAATCTATGTACTTTTAAATATTTTTTATATGATTAATAGCCGGTCGTCGGGCGAGCAAAGCAAACCCTGACTGTCTAGCAAGGGATCTCCTTCAGAGAACCTCGGGGCCAAGGTCGGCCCAGGTGAGCCACATCGCCGATCCAAGGACTCCTCAATGGCATGAGACCTACCCTGTGGCCAGAGGGGTCCGCTCCTTAGACCCCCCACAAGATTCGTTACCCTTGTAAGAATAATACTTCTCGCACTTCTCATATGAGAATAATACTGAAAAATAATAATTAATGTATTCATGCTTTATAGAAACTTGATAAAACTAAATTACAAAAAACAGAATAGTAATTACGAAAACTTAAGTACGTACAGCTTTGACGACGAAAAATTCATAACTTATTTCTGCTACCATGGTGACAGAAATATATAATGAAGTAAAAGGATTAATTTTTTTTTTGTTTATTGGATATTTTTAATTAACAACTTCACCCGCAATGGGGTTAGGGCCTCGATCTGTGCTTAAAATCTTTCCTGGAATAACCCGAATATATTCTGCAAATTTAAAAGGTAAACTTTCGGTTTTGTATAAGATTATTATTATTATTAGCTTAAATTAACATATATATATATCAAACTATTGTGCATTTTGATTGTTTATTTTAGCTGTCGGTATTGCATGGTCAAAAGTAAAAAAAATATGCCTTCAAGAAAGAGAAGTAACCTTTCTTATTATCCATTCTGCTAATAGAATGAGAATATCTTGGTCCTCTGAAATAGCTGAAGTGCGTGATTCTCGGGCAGCTACTGACTAAGAACTTGAAATGGAATAAATTTTACTGTAACGCGAAATGCTATTAAATTTATCACCCACCAGTTCATACTAACGTAATTGTATAACTACCTTGGACACATAATTGTAGAAGTGGCTTTAGCTATAATGTATACATTAAGTAAACCCATCATGGACATATAGTCGCAGTGATCAAAGTATGTTCGCTTCTGACCAACTATTTTTATAATATATCAATACAACAATCTCGTGTATCATTTAATAAGTTTTATTTCTAATATTTTACCTGAAACAATTATCTGTGTATATTTCTTTAAATTTGTTTAGGAATTATAATGTAGGAAAATCGAATTAACCGACTGAGGATTATTTTTATTTATTTATTTTTCATCCATTTATTTTACAATTAATAAAAACTGTTGTAAGTGGCATGCGGCCTTACATGAAATACAATCCACTCCAAAAATTTGCATACCAATTCATTTTATAATAATCATCAAATGATTACCAAGAAAATTAAAGTTTGTATTGGCCTCTGGTACCTACACAAATAAGCTAAATATTAACACGTAATCATGCCAGGCATACTAAAACGCCAGTGATGTTTTTCCTTACATATTGCTTCTTTACCCAGAATTCTACAGGACTATATGTAGTGAATAATATTATCTTCGGAAAAATCAATTCTTCTTGGTAACTCTTATACCTTTGTTACTTTATATTCATCGCAGTCAAAAGAGAAACTAGAACAGCTAACGTAAAGTTAGATGAATATTTTTAGTCATGAAACAATGATAATGCATTAGACATGCGCTGTCTCTAACAAAATTATAATTTTACTTTCTTGACGAATATAGGTAAAAGAGCTAATATTTACGGAGAATTCTTTAATACTTGCTATCCCAATTAATGTTAAAAGAGAAATTATGAAAATTATGACAAAAATGAAGTACTGGGTTTTATCAAATCTTTACGTTTTAGGATTCTATTACTTCTTTTAGATCAAAAAAACATGTGTGTATATATTTTCAGTGCTTTTGACCGCATCTCAGGACTGAAGAAACCTTTTTTCTTAAAATCTCGTCTAAATATTTCTATTCATCGGACATCTGTCATGTTTATTTTTTTTAAACCATCGTTACGGAGATGAGAGGATTTCGCAAAAAAAAATTAGATTTTTTTCAGAGGATTTTAGAGAAAAATTTATTAAAGCAAATTTGTTAGCTACAATGCGTAAATAAATAATCTAAATTCTCTCTTTTTTTTTAAATCAACCCACTTCTTAAAATTGAAAAATATTTTTTTTCGTTTGCTCTATAACCCTTCTTTTCGTTTAAATATTTTTCGAAAGTTTTTTTTAATAATATATAGTGCTATCAAAAAATGCCAACAATTTTTGACCTAGAATGCAGAAATGTATTTTAAAAATTTTCTTTTTCTTTTTTTTTACTTCTATTGAAGAGAGTGTTAGATTTATAGAAGATACTACATAAGCAAATCTGTTAAGATTAACCTATATATATTAATATTTTTTGAAACTCTTCTTAAATTTATTGTTCTTTAAAATAATATATATTCTGATTTTGGTTCTAACTATTAATTTTTATTATTTTCTTTTTCTGTTTAACCTCCAGAACCACCGTAAGATGTTACTTCAGAGAATGAATGACGATGATATGTATGAATGAAAATGAAGTGTACTTTTTTACAGTCTTAGGTCGATCATTCCTGAGATATTTGGTTAATTGAAACCCAACCACCAAAGAACACCGTTATTCACGATCTAGTATTCAAATCCGTATAAATGTTACTGCCTTTATAGGATTTGAACCTTAGAACTCTCGACTTCGAAATCAGTTGATTTACGATGATAATCTTTATTTCTTTGTACGACGTAAAGAAAGTATTGTAATCGCGAAAAATTTTGGTTTTAGATTTCAACGGAAATACCCATTTTGACCTTCTCTGTATCCATTTTGACTAGTTTCGGAATGATATCTCAACGTACTACGTACGTATGTACGTGCAACTTATGTATCTCACATAACTAAAAACGATTAGCCGTAGAATGTTGTAAGTTTTTTTTTTGGGCTGTTATAACATCTAATTGTGCACCTCCCCTTTCGATTGCAATCGACTTGAACAAAAATGTCCAAAAAAGCTCAAATTCAAAAATAATTAGATTTTGGACTTTTTCTTAACTGCAGTAATAAGACCTCATTGAGTGTTTTTCAACGATATAATATAAGTGTAATTATTTACATTGATTCCAGAGTTATAGACAAATAAAATTTTAATTAATGAATATTTGGATCTTACAAGGTGGAAGGCATATCGGTTCGAATCCGACTTCATTTCCTTTTTTCTAACTTTTTTTAAATTTTAAGATGTTGATTTATTAATAAATTAACCTCTGATTGTAAAAAAACATTTTACAATAAATAATAATTCAATAATAACAATAAAAGAAAAATATGAAAAAATCAGAAGTTATTAATAAAATAAAATTTTATGTACTTTAAAACACACCACATTAAAAATGTGTATATGTAATTAATAGGCGTACAAGAAATTCACGTGGGCCCCCGTCAGATTTTTATTATTATTTTTTTTCTTTTATTAACCACCCAAGGCCAACCGAAAACCGCCTAGAAACCGCCTCGGGTGACCTTATGTGACGTGGCAATGTCTAGCCACCACCCTTCAGCATTGTTCACTCATTGGACCTTCCCAACGGGGAAGGTCCAATTGAAGCAACACCTGGTTCCTCACCTGGTTCCCCACCTGTTTCCTGGTTCATTGAAGCAACACGGCCTCCGCTTCTGGATGCCGTGATGCCTCTCCCCAGGTGGGCTACCCTCCCCGTCGCTACTCCCAGTCGGGATCCGAGTATACCCCCATGCATACCCCCCTAACAATTGTGCGCCCACCCCTCAAAGGCCTCGAAGGTACTTAATGCTGCATAAGAGTTTCCGCAATCAGTCACTCTTGCGTGCGACCGGGCCAAGACGTCCTCAGCAAAGCGCTACCTCCCTGGCCCTGAATGGTTCCGCGCTTCGACCCCACTGGCTACATTATTTTTTTAGCCATCTCCCAGGTTTTTTTTTCTTGTATAGGACCAGCACCAGCCTCGCCTATGAGGCATACAGCAGTCCCCTAATTACCTCTTCCGAAAAGCGCTTACAGGGTTTCACCTTTAGATGACAAATATCAGGAAAGCAAAAATGTGGTGAGGAAAAACAATTATAATAAGGAGAAACATATAAAACCTAGACAATAAATAAAGAAGAAAGACATACAAAATAGCAAAATAAACATAATATAAGACATAGTATAAAATAATATAACATACATGAAACAAAGCAATCCAGCGTGAAGTAAAAGTAACTTATATTCTAAATTTGGCACGTCCTGAATCCATCCTAGGGGTGGAACGGCGCCAATTGCTTCAAGAAGGGCAGTCAGTCCGAGCCCCATTCCTCATCCTCCATCGACTTGGTCCGTAGGATGCCTGAGACCACCGTCAGATTTTGTATTATTAATAGTCGCTACACTTTGCCATGCAACACTTTGCCAGCTTTTCTATACTACTCAGATTTTGAGATAAAAAAATTGAAAGGGAACTAGGAATGTTGTAATTTGCTCAATAAAAATATTTTATTCCATAATGGAACTCATTTTAGGTATCCGTCTTATCTGATATCAATTTCATTCATTGGAGATTTGTATTTAGTATTCTGAATTTTCTAAAATGAAATACGTTTATACCTCGCCAAATTTCTTATAACAGGATATTGAACATCGATTTCTTATTTTATTTGTTTTTATCTATTTTTTCCAAATTATATTTATTTTTAAAACAGAAAATAATTTCTGAAAAATATTTAATCTACCTCATCAATTATTAACTGTAATTATATTTCAAAATTAAACGAAAACCAGGAGACTTTTATTATTACTTTTAAAACTCCCTTTTTCAGTAGATTATTAACTTTTAACTTAACATTAATTCACTCAACTATTCATTTCTTCATTCATTAATTTTATTACATTCATTTATATATTCACTGCCTTTAGTTTCAGCGGAACAGAAAGAGAGCAGAAGAAGCTACAGATGCCGCCTGTCTATTTACAGCAGATAGCTATTAAGAAGTTCTTCCAGATAATTACTCTTTCCATTACTTTTCATTACATCACTCTTATTTTATTACCCTCAATTAAACTTTCCCCATTATCCATAATGATCTTGAATTTTATTATTTGAGTGTCCATTTTACTAAATTTAAAAAGGAAAATATTTACTTTTATTTTAGTTTCTAAACCGTTTAATGAATTATTAATAGAAATTCGTTTGTATCAATTTTTTAAATACAATTTGCTTCTTCTTACTCTGAAACATGTTACTAAGTAAATAGTCGATGTTTCTTTTTCTTCTTTTTCTGATTAAATACTTTTTTTTTATTTATGTCGACTTTATTTATCTCAAATTATATTTACAATCGGTTTCGTAGATTAGAAACCATAGTAAATTTCATTACAATAGTCAAGTTATAAAAAAATTCCCTTGAAACACCTAATTAAATACATTCTAGATATCAACAATAAATTTAAGGTAGAATAAACATTTATAAATTTCAGCCAGTAATGAACTAGAAATCATAATAAAGTCCAGTATTACGAATAAAACCACATCGTTAAAAGAAAAAATAGTAACATGGGAATAATTAGAAACTAAAAGTGATCATGATCATAAACATAAATCCTTTGATGATCTACAACTAAAGAAGAGTAACCTTGTCCTGAGCATCACTATTAGGTTCGTAGCTTCAATACGTGTACCCGCTTTAGTCACCTTACGTCTTCACTATTATCATTGTCTAAGAGGTTAACAGCTAGATAGTTTACATGGTCATTAAGTCTTATTTTGTACTTAGTTGCAAATCAAACGACTTCCTCACATTACAATCGTTAATCTGACTTAAAAAAAAAACCCAAAAAAGTATTCTATGAGTTTTGTTTAAATGGTTCGTTCGTTTTTAAAATGCTTTATCACCGAATTAAACTATGGTTATAGAGTCAAAATTATGGGTGTGATTATATGATTTTAAATTAAAATTGTATAATTCGTAAGATTCATCAGTTTAATTTTCAGAACGAGAAAAGAAAAATGTGCTTACACTATTACAATGTGCGTAAAAAAATTATAATACTGGTCTTTTAATTTTGTTTATTTAATTGATAAAATCTTGTATCATATATAATTAATAAAATTATTTTTTTTGATACCAAATAAATTGCGCTTCAGCCAAGTTATAATGAATATGCACTAAAATTTTGGTTTCTGTTGGATGATCGACAACTTAAAGAATAGCCACGGAACCAATTTTAATAGTATTGATTCATCGGATTTCCGGATAATAATTTCTACTTTTTTCTAATTAACATCACAACTTAACCTAATAAACTAAACATAATGGGTATATAGTAATAACAGTAGTAATTATTCACTAACAAGGCACTGGTGCCAGAACCCCATTCCGGTACTGCTTTTTGTCGTACTTTTACATCAAATTTATTAAACTTAAAGGTCTCTCCTATGTTTTATTTACATTCAGTATTCATTGTCACCAAATTTTTTAATGAATGATATCACGTCCTTTAATGGTATGTGATAAATGACATTGTGTTCCCTAAATATATCTACAATACTAAGCAAGCGCTGCGAGTCAATTAGCTGTTTATTGATATCCAGCAGATAAAAAAACCATATCTAAAACCACGGTTTCAAAAACACCGAACTGTAGACGATATCCGAATGAGGCAGGCAAAACCAACCACTTTGTAGGTTGCTAAGATTTTGTAACTCTATGGACATATGGGAGTGTAAAAATTGGATTATTTCAATGAATCTTATTCATTTTCATTTTTGTTGATATATTTTTAACAAATCATGAGCCGATAAAAAATAAAACCTAAATTATAAAAATCAAAGCACGTTTGTGATCTTCCTTTTAGATCTCCGCTGGCAAACGAAGACAAAAGCTTAGTTAACGAAAAAAATATAAATACACTATTTGATATTAAAGAGGTAACCTTTGCTTCATATCATTAAAGCCATCGAATAAATATGCAATTTTCATAATATTATCATGTAGTCTGCAATCCATGGCTCTGTATCACATTTTTGCGGATGCATTATAATACAAAATCAAACGTTACGGTACTACACATCCCAAATCCGAAGGGAAAGACACACACCTTGTGACATTACCGGTCGCCACACCATCCCGTCCGTTGCAAGTCCTGAGGGGCTTTACTAGAGGTCGTCTTTAGATCCTCTAACTGATAACAACCCACAGTCATCAGCCACGCCTCGCTCGGGATGCCACCGATGTAAATGCCTCGGCAGACATTTGCATCAATAAAATACAAATCAAATTTCGCCTTCACGTAGGCCTCAGGCCTCAAACAGACATCTTCACATCCAACCTAACATGATTCCCTCAAACTAACTGACCGAAACCGCGGAAGCGCGAACCCCGCGCCTAGTAAAGATTTGACAACACTGTTCGTGACTGTGAATGCCTCAGAAAAGGACGAAAAAAGGGAAACCATACCCCCGGTCGCACGGGTTAACATACCCCGGCGGCACGGCCACCCCACCAGCCCCAAAGCGAATCACAAACAATACCAATATAACCGTGGCACGATGACAATGCGCCTACCTCCAACCAATCCAATGCCTAAGCCGGAACCCTAGCCATCCGGATCCTACCACGATCGAGTACCTCGATTAAACTCCCTCTACAGACATACACACCGCAAGGGCGCGAAGAAAAGCAGCCACTATAGACTACTCCTCGCGGATCATCCAGTTAATACGGAGATCCAGAAAGGAATGTATTCTCTTTCCCTTACAGCTCATGAACGTTCGACCTCGTATCGGGGACAGACGTAGAGGACGTGGTCTACTGTATCATAAATCCCACAATCCGGGGATTGTCTCGAATCCACCAAACGAAATCTATCCAAACTCGTTCGGAAGGCACCATGCCCGGAGAGAAACTGTGTGATATACCGATTGGGGGACTCATCCAATCGCACCTATTTCAGATACTATAGGAAATACACCATGCGGGTAGTGACCTGCGGGGGATACGTCCCACCTGACCTGCCAAGTCGCAAGTCCCTTGTCTTCAATCTCCTGCTTTCGTTCTGACTTCAATAGATTATTTACCTTGGAAATGTAGCGTTCCTTACACTCATTAGCCAAGAGATCTATTCGTTTGACTCCGGCTACAACACAGACTACCTCCCGCGAGACTGTTAACCGTCTACAACAGCTAGCAAGAGGAGTTGCTAGGCTCGCAGCAAATTGTCAGCGCAATACCTAAAAGCCGTGAGGTGAGCCAAGACAGGCGCAGCATTGGCATAAAAGCTTCGCTGACACCTTTACAAAGGATACGCATGGTACGGTAATTCAACCCCCGACCGGGTTGAATGACTCTACGGATTCCATAAAAAGCATCAGCGGCCTTTTTTGCTACATACTAGTTACGGTACTGAAAAATTTACGAGTAAGTCTGCCATTAAACTGTATATACTTTTACTTACAGTACAAGTGACAGTTACATAAAGTAGCGACAGGCAATCTTGCTATATATTTTACAACAGATAAATGTCAAATGGTAATCGTTACATAATCACATAATGTTTTCCACGTCCGTCATTTAATTAATTAGTTTAACTTAATTTTATTAACAGTTTTCTTTTTGTACACCATGAACCATGTTTTCCTTTTGGCACCATGAATGTTAATTTATTGGTCCTTTTATATAAATAATAACTTAGCAAAACTTAAAACGTATATCATCCTTTAAGTCAATTAATTATAAAGATTAATACAACTTTTATTACTTTAATCTTAAGAGAATTAAATATTAATATGCCGCAATATTTAACTTACCATTGATTCCAATTTACGGAACTATAAGTGAATTTGAATTTTAAAAATGACATGCAGAGAGGTGTTTGCATTGATGACTCTCAAAAAATTGTACAACATACATATCTTATACAGTACACGTAAATATATATAATAAACATTAAGTATATACAACTGTGATTCCAAGAAACATTGTAAAAGTTCATAATATAAAAAGCAACAACACTAAAAAAATTTAAAAAAAAAATAGCCATATTAATCAAACACAGAATAAGTAATCAACCGTAGAAAAATGAAATAGTGTAACAAATCATAGATAAAACAAGAGTAAACGATGAAAAGAAATGAAAAGTTTTGACAATGCACAAACCTAATGCAGAAAGCTAATTTATCTCAAATTTCGGACAACTTGAACAACTTATAGATCTAATATGTGCAGACGCTCTAGGCACCTTATGTCCTAGCTGTTATTTGGGAGGGTAACCGCGAACCAGTTCACATGAATGTTTAGTCTCGTTATGTATCTAGTACCGAGTCGCCGTATCTTCTCTCGAACGGTTGGCAATCCCAGATAATCGTGTTATGTTTCTCACAAATCACGGCGCTTCATTTACATTTTTCAATAGTTTTTAAACAAAAGGTATTAAAAAAACATTTTAAATAGTAAATTAAGTAAAATATCCTACAAGATATCTTTATCTGAATGATTATTGTTATACCTTACTAAACGTTTTCCTAATCTCACTTACAGTTTCATGTCTCAGTTCATAGCTTCTTACAAACTTTTTTTTTTTTTTTTTATATTTTTGTTGTCTCATATTATGTTGTCTATTGTTAAGGTTTTTTTATTAAATTTTATTTTTTCATAATAAATAATATTATATTTTTCTCTCCTTTCTATATAAGACACCTATTTTCTACAAAGTATTTTACAATCTCTCAATGAATTTATTAATTTTATCAATTATATTACTCATCAACTAGAGGGCCACTTTACTGTTTCAAACACATCCTGAATTTCATTCTTTACCGATTCTGATTTAATACTGTTATTTTCTGCGTTAATGTATAATTTCAGATTACATTATAGATTACTTTTCGTTAGAGTTATTTTACACTAAATATTTATCTCATTTTCTTATACAGTTCCACTTAATTGAGCATATCTGACAAAGTCAAACACTATCTGTAGGTAGATTCAGACCGCAGATTTGAGGGGGCGCAACGCGCGTAAGCACCACATTTGCGCAACACACACCTGGTGCTTCGTAGGTTATAGAAGGGAAGGGTAGCTCTCCAACTGAGGGATGGGTTGGCTATCCAGAAGAGGACGTCAGCGTGTCCTGATGACGGTAGAGAGATCCCGGTAAATTGCCCCTTTAGGGGGCTAGACAGGGAGAGCAGCTGCTGCCACGACATCCTGAGATGACTGAATGATGTTTAATTGCCGGACTGGTTGCCTTAGGGGTGTTTCCAGCCGAAAAGAAAAAGAAAAAAAGTTGATTCAGAAAATGAATACATTTTTTGTTCTTATACGTTTATTGTTTAAAACTTTAGTTAACTTGACTAAAAACATCCTTGGAATTATGGAGAACAAAATTCTTAGCTATATTTTTACGTAATATATTTAGTTTTAGATTTCATTTGCAATATATATTGCAGTTTCCAGTATAAAAATAATTTTGCATAGAAAATATAAATAATAAAAAGTGACTTATGACGAAACAAAAGCATATTTTGAAAAAATAAATAAATTTTCTTGAAGTAAAAAAAAAACTAAAACTCATTGAAATAAGCTTATGCTTTAAATTGAAATTTTAACCACACTACGTTAACAAAACAAAAGAGAGAATCAATCAGAGTTAATGCAATATCTTAAAGAAAAAGTAATTACTTAGAAAACGTGTAAATAATACCTTAGCTACTAGAATACGACATGAACCCTTAAGTAAATCACGAAACGATTTCCGGTGGTAGAGTTGGCAGATCATCAGTTATTTCCAGAAATGTACTTTATTGAAAGATTTTTTTTCCAAAATATGATTTTCTGATTATTATAAGAATTTAGTTAGATACAGTAATAACTTGCTAACAAAAAAGTGTTTCATATTTTTTTTTATTTAATGACTGGCCAATAAAAAATATACCTCACATTTCAGCACTATGTAAGGGGATAGAAGATAGGATAAACTTCTCACAAATAGCCTTTGGTAAAACCAACTTTAAAAAAAAACTCTGATATAATGGAAAAAAAAAATATAGGAAAGAGTTGAACCCTTTTCTTAAATTTAAATTTACTTCAAAAGTATTTTAACAACAATATTTTTTTCAGGTTTTCAAGAAATATTTTTTTCTATGAAAAGTAAGAGATTAGCCTCTTCTTTAGTGAAGTTTCCCCTAACAATATTATTCACGTGGACTGTCATAAAATGATTCTTTAAAAGAGGTACCATATATTTTAACATTTTCTGTATAAAACAGGTACTTGATGAACATTCCATTGACGTAAGAGCTGAAAATAGCTGTGAGAACCGTTCGTAAGAAAACTTTTTATTAATAACAAAGTGGACTATATACAACAGTCAAAAAAAAGCTAGAGAATTAAAAATTAATATAAATAACCACCTCAACCTCAATTTTTATTTTTATTTTTACTTTTATTTATGTTGTTATTATTATTATTATTATTATTATTATTATCATGACTGAATTTCACCTACTAGTTTGCTGGATTTATTTTAATTTAGAAAAAAAACGGTTTATTATGTTTGTCACCTAAGAACAGAAAACTGGATTTAAATAAAAAGATAAAGAAATAGATAAATGCACTTACACAAGAGATATACGAATTCTAGAGAATCTAAAGAAGACCGAATATACATAACTTTAAATACCTTCTTTATTTAAATCACTTTGAAAAAGAAAAAAAAATTCACTTTTGTGATCCTTTGATCACCAAAATTGAATATTTTTTTTTAAAGCATTCCTATTATACAGCATTCCTCATGTTCCTGTAAAAAAATCAGTTTTTATCGAGAGAAAATGGGTTGCCCGTAAATAATTTAAGTTAACCCCACAAGTTTTATATATATATATATATATATATAAAACTTGTATATAAAACTATATATATATATATATATATATATCTTTGAATTTCTACTGAATTTAAAGAAATTTCAATAAACCATGACAACAAGATATGATTTTCTATGAAATATAGAGATAATATTAATGAGTAAAGAGATAGTGATAGAATAAGAGTAGTATGAGGAGCTTATTTATTGATAAAAATGGAATTATGTAGTGTTTTATTTAAATAAATATGCCTATGTGGACTGACATATTATTTAAACAAAATTATAATATCATTCGGTAATATTTGATCTGAAAGTATATTTAAATTCCCAACGCTAAACGTTTTTGGAATTTGTCCTACAAATCTTTATAGTTGTTTGGTAATATTGGATGCTTTATAATTATCATATATTTGGCTGAGAGGTTATGTCATTGATTTTACTTCGGGACCAAAAAGGAAGGGTGTGTAAATAATAGCACAGTATAGGACTGGACCATCCTAGTATATTGTGCACGGTGCCAGATTCTAAGCATCCTCTATGTGAGAAAATACCATCGACGATCATACGGTATGGTGTATTCTAGTGTGCAACGGTATGAAGTAATAGGGGTGGCGTAGGAGGCAACACAAAATGTTGTACTGGAAGGCGGCATATCAAACCTGGAGGCGGCACTGGCCTGGCACTGTAGTCCCACCCATGGATCTAAATTTATGGCATACTCGTACCCATTACCCCTAACACTATAAATATCCGCTCTTTATTTCCACTCCCCTTTTTTTCATTAAATTCTGGGTGAGTTATGATCAATAACCGACCATCCACTAAACCACTACTGTGTCGTGATATCCACTGACTTACGTTCAGTATACCGTACAACGTGTGCCGTTTACCGTACATTATTATTTGCGGGAAAATTTTTAAATACGAAAAAAACAGTTATTGTAACTTTACACCGTCTCTATTTACCTACGTTAAAATTGTTATAAAATAGTAATAAAATTTTTTGTCAAGATCACATCTCGGTGACCAATTTTTTTATTCAAAATATTTATTTTCTATTATTTATTACTTTGTTTAAAAATTAAAAAAGAACTCTATGATTTTAATATTCATACAATTCTCTGTTATCTTTACAGGTAACAAAAATTATTAATTTTAAAAAAAGAGAAAATAATAAAAATAAATTGTTGTTCTCGTGGCGGAGTAGTTTCACCATTTCACCCAGAAGTTCCGAGTTTGAATCCTGATAAGGCACAACATTTATCATACTCTACAAATGCTAATTTTCGTGTTTTTACACACAAGATTCTTTATAAGCTATTTTTGTTAATTAATTCATCAATAAAAAAAATATATATATATGTCCTCAACATAGTACTTACTATTAAATTATAGGGTAAACTAAATATGATAACCAAACATTTTGTTAACAATCCCACTATAACAATAATAAACACTTAGATTCCCGACTTCAGTCTTTTGTGCATCAAGTAATGAAAAAAGAGAAAACATACAATTTTAGGAATATTATTTAAAAATTGTAATCCTAAGTGCTTGTTTTATGGACTGTCTATTTATTTTCAGGCTTAATTGAGAAGATAGAAAAACCTATTTATCTGAATGGATGTAATATACGAAAATAAAAAATTTAACAATTGAGCACAATCGATAGTGAATTATATACAAATTCAATTCGGGTGAATCCAAACTATTCGCCATATGGGCCGACCTGATTCGGGATCTCCATAAAAAATTAGGGAGAACGTCTTTTGGGAAATTTCGATTGAAACATATGGAGGCCCATCAGAGGGGATCAAAGGTTAAAAATGGCAAATTTAACGCAGAAATTACGTATATAGATAGTACATGCCCATATATTTTTGAAAAGGAGTTTCAGATCTGACGATTCACGGAGCTTGAAAAGAGAGAGCTCAGTGAGAGAGAGCAAGTAAGAGGAATAGTGTGAGATAAAGAGATATAGAGAGAAAAATAAAGTACGCCCGTCTGAATTGGTAGATTACTCTATCAACTTGATTGAACAATTGAATTCAATACAACAATTGGAGTAAATAGAGATGTTATGTTATTTACTATAAAGGTAATCTTAATGTTATTTAATTTTGCAGTATGCCTTTGCTGTCAATTAATAATTCAAATTTATATCGTAATATATTTTTTTTATTTTATTCCAAATAATTTATGCCTAAACTAACGAAAAATATGGTTTCAAATAAATATTTAATACAAATACGATTAATATGTTTAGATAACCTACCGATTAATATTTAGGCGATCGAATATAAAATGAAGCTACCGAACTCTACCAATCAGAATTTTACCTAATCCTTTTCAGAACTAAGAATTAGGTCGTTTAAGATTAATAATATGCTGTTTACATTCTAATGAAGTTCAGGTTTTTACAATAAAACAGATCAAATCTTTCATACAGCCTGAAACGATTGTATTTATTTAACTGAAACTAGTCTTTTTTTATCTAACCTGAAAAACTTATACCAATTTAAATAATTATATTTATTGATATATGTTATAAAATTGTTGTTGAGTAGTTCATAATTTTTTATCTGGTGTATCACTCATATTTAGACAAAGCTTGATGCAATAATTTTTCTTGACATATTCTATCATCATATAAAAACTTAAAAGCGTTTATAAGCGCTGATCGGACAAGTCACAGAATATTCAAATATGTTTCCGAAAGTGACTCTTTCGGTACAGCAAAAACCACTGCTATTTTTTAGTCACTGTTTCAACACTTCAACAAATAAGCAGTCAGTCACACTGGTATTTCGCAAAGTGAAAAAGATTATATTGTATTATCATTTTAACTCTATTTTTTGCTGTATTATTTTTCATAAAAACAACCTTAAAATATAATATTACAGGAATAGCTAATGTTTTATCTTATAAAGATTATTTCGTTAATTAAACTGTATAAACCAGTGATTCTGAAACGTTTTCGCTCACCACCCACATTGAGAATAAAAATTTTCTAGCGCCCACCAAAATTTTTAAACTTACTGTCAGTTAAAAATAATAATTTCAATTGCTGTTTTCAACATGCGCTCTTAAAATCAGGAAATTACAATTATTGTTTTTAAAGGCAAAAGTGGATTTTTCTCTCTAAAGGCAGAAGTAGAATATTTCGGTTCAGAAATATAAGCTTAAACGATTTTAATGCAGTTTACTGAAAAAAAATATTTCGTTTTTCCATGTGCTCGATCAAACAAGAAGAAAAACTTTCAAATTTTTAAAACGTTTTTCTCACACATTTTTTTTTTTTAAATTGATGATTTTGGAAATCTGAAGTATACTAACAAAAAGTAGAGTATTCAAGCTTTATATTTTTTTTATTCATTTCTCTAAGCTTCTTGATAGTAAAGTTAATGTAGTTTGAATACAATCATTTTTTATAATAATATTGAAGTTTTCCTTTAATTTTTTGTACTAGTGAAGTAGATATTTAATTTTAGTTTGAAATATCAGGGAAACATAATTCTTGCCTTTTTTTAATCAGCCATTACCTCCCTAGACCGCCCGAATGCTCCCAATTATCTGTGGACCTCCTACCGCTCCTGCTGAAGTCCTCAAGCGCCCAAAAGGGGGCGTTATGCCACTTTGAGAACGAATGGTATCAACGTTATTTGATAACTTATTAAAATTCCGAATTTCATACAAATTCTATGATTTTTTCTGTTTAACTATAATCACTATTCTCCAGAAAGTTGCAAATTTTTTTGCGTACATGCGAATATTTCTCATCTTCCACAAGAAATAATTGAAACAATATATGTTTTTTTTTTTCATGTAAGCGTTTACAATAACACGTTTCTTTTCAAATATTCATTGCGCTTAAAAAGTTGCATCCAAAAAATTTATGGCGTAATTAATTCTACTCAAACGCAGTTAATAAAATATATTAAAAGACTGAATTTACCCTTTATGATAGAATAGATTAACTTTATTTATTCAGTTAGAAATGTTTTTTTTTTTTTTTTTTTTTTTTTAAGAATGGGTGTTTTCTATATTTTTATCCTTCATAAATTTAAATAAAATTAAATGAAGTCGGTATATATTTACAAGTAATTATAGAAAATGATTATTTTAAAGTACGTAATTACCTGAAACTAATTAGGTCTACTATTGCAAACATATTATGTAACAGACAAGAAAATCATTATTATAAAAAAATACGGATTTCATCTGAATGAAAATGAGTTTTCGTTTTTTACTGAATTTAAAAAAAAATGAAATAACCTTTTTCAACATAATCCTAATCTTAATAAAAATAACGTTATGTTAAATATTTTACTCATTTAAAATCATATAAAAACACAGGCCTACGTTTATATAAAAATGAGTTTGATAAAACCCAGATTGTTTTTATCCAGAAACATTAGCTAGGTAGACATGTAGATAATTATCTTGTCACTTTAATAATTTTGATGCATGTTTAACATGACATTACATTAAAAAATAAAGTATATTTATATTATCTCTCTCTTAATCCAGCTCCTGGTGTGAGTTGAATTACCCAGCAGGCACTTCAACGATGTAATTTTATAATAAACATGGCGAGTACATTAAAGTATATACACACAGCGTGGTTGTATAATATTTTATTTATCTTGTACATAGTCATTTTGAAGAATTTTAAATTTATATTTCAACGCCCGGTTTTTTTAAAAAAACACAAGGTCGTGTAACAAAAACTAGACTATAATTTTAAATATAATCATTTCATTAGGTGTGAAGAAAAAAAGCGTTATATTCTTTATTAACAAAAAATTAATTAAACAAGAAATATTTATAATGAAATTACTTTTATTTTGGATAATGGTTGATTGGTAGTAAGCTTAGGGTTATAATTCAACAGGCACTTAATTTGTACATTATACCTAAAGCCACTATATATGACTACGGTAGCTGTACAATGACATCAGTATGAACTCGTAAGGAATTCAACTGCAACTGCGTTACAAATTCCAGCTCAAGTCTGGACATAGCGCTCTTGGTCAGCAGCTAACCGAGAATCATGCACTTCAGCTGTTTCAGAGAACCGAGATTCATTGTTTTAGCAAACTTTAAATAGTGAGAAAAGTTAACCATCTTCCTTAAAAGCATTTTTTGTAACTTTTGACAATCCAATATGGACAGCCAAAATAAACAATCAAACCCATAGAAGTTCGCTAAACGTTCTAGTTTAATGTAATTACAGTAATAATAATAACTTATTAATAATCATAGACAAGAATTAAAATATTTAATAGTATATAGATTTGACCGCAGAGATATTTTTCTTTTACCAAGATAACTCAAATATAATGAATTAAAAGGATTAATTTCTTTTCTTTAATGAATATCTTTAATAAATTAACAGTAGGAATATCGTGATAACTCTGACTGGAGGTAATGGCCAAGCCTCTAAAGTATAAATCTACAAAAATTTATTAAAATCTGTACAGTAGCTTTTGCGTGATGCGTGTACAGGGACGATCCTAGTTATCGTTTTATTATATGTTTGGATTAAGTATAAATAAATGAATTATTTATTAATTGAAAACATTCCAGTTACGTAGTAAACAAATAATACTTAAAAATTTTATTATACTATTTACTGTTAACTCTTGATTGCATAAACTGTTTTACCACTTAGTACATTTATTTCTATCAAGCTATATACATCATGAGATCCACAGATCATAAATAAAAATTTTATTAAAGCAACAAATTTTTATTAACCTTTCTTATACGTGAAAATATCTACATATTAAAGCAAACTACCTTCTTAAAAATCAAATGTTAGTCAAACAGTAAGTGATGCGTAAAATACACATCAAATTATTGCAATACATAAAACTTCTCATGTTCTAATAATCTGCCTTCCATCCAGAATATAAAACAGTATTTAATAAATATCCTAACTTATTGCTTTCTAGTAGGAAAACATTTTTTTTTCTCCACAGATTTTCATTTTTATTATTTTTTCTTTTTTTCTCTTCTCTTAGCGTCTTTTTTCAGAGATATCTGTTTCTACCAAGCTTATATGTCAAAATTTAGATTAAAGCCATGTTTAAACAAATTTAAAATAAAGAGAGATATGTTACGATGTCTGTCACTGACATCTCAAATCTAATTATTCATAAATATTTAGACATCCATAATCGATATACACATTTACAAACATATTTTCTTTGGAATCATTTCATTTGCCTTATACTGCAGATGATAGCACCCTTCAACTTATACACTTGAAGAAAAAATTGAGAATGTATGGTTAACTTCACAATATGGATTATTGTGTGGTTAATTACAGTGGTAATTAACTATTCACATACTTCAACTACCCTCAAAAATTGCTACTTATATATATTTTTACTCAGATTATATATTTTTTACGCATAATATAATTTTCTAAACCGTAAAATATTATAAAGTCAATATCTAACAAAATAAATTTTGTATTTTAGGGATCTTCATGGTTGTATACTTACTCAGATAAATATGAAAACTCATATACTCAGACAATATCAAAATTATTGTCGTGTTAAGACTGAACTTTACGTCCGAAATACTGCAAAGATATACTTTTTTTTATAAAAAAGAATCAGATTTTTTTATTTACGATATATCATATCGATGTGCTATATTTTCTCCCTTAAAAAAAAATGTGCTAAATAATTTGCTACTTCCTTTTTTTCCTGCTGTACTTTATTTACAATCGGTTTCATATTTATTTACAATCGAAACCGTAAGTAAATGTATTGACAAATAATGATACGAATGAAGATTACCCAAAGATACTCCTCGTGAAATATCGACAACAATAATTTACATTACTTCTCTTTATAACGTGTATTTACCAACACAAGCGTAATAACAAAACACATAAAAATAATCCATAATGAATAAAACAAAACAAAAATAACAGATTACAGTAGGAAACAGATTATTAAAGGAGTTCAACAAAGTGTTGTACAGAAGTAAATACCGCATAGCTAAGTAAATTAAACTTGCAATTTAAGTCTTTCATTTTCTCTACGTTTTGTTTGTATAATTACGGTGTAATAAATAAATGAGAAATAAAGAAATACGGTTGCAAGCTAAATTGTAAGATATTCAAAAAAAGAAAAAAAATTGGTGGTTTATAAATATCCCACTTTTTACTTCCTTTCTATCTAGTAATTTACTACTTTACCTTACGATTATTTTTAAATTAAAGTTGTTGTCTGCAGTCTATAATTAAACTTTCTTTGACGTCATAAAGGGGTTTTCCTTGTGTCATATGATGTGTGTGTGTGTCTGTGATAATCAACTTTCATTGATTTATATATACAAAAATTTCATTGCATTACAGCCTCCAGTTCGCCTTTTTAAACTATTATGAAAAAAAAAATTACTTGAGAATTTAATATAGTTCAAAATAAAGTAAGTAGTTTTGTATTCAAACCAACTATTTTACATCGTTAGGAAAATATTTAATTAAATTTAATTTTCCTTGTGAATAAAGTAATGTTTTTTTTTCATTATTAGGCTACAATCAGATCATTGTTAATTAAAAAAATTTTAAATGCATCTCAAAGGTTTGCATTGTTTTAGAATTTTAACCAATCATTGTCTACACTTTTACACTTAATATGGAATTGCCGTAGTTTATGCAATTTTAAAAATATAACCTTACGTTTACTGTTTCACAAGTTATCTGAAATAAAACTTTGTAAATGGCATAATTTTTTTTTATGATTAATATTTATCTCCCTTAAATACACTTTTCTATTTCAAACAAATTATCAATATAACTTAAAAGTGCTGAGATTAATAATTGATATTTTAAATTAAAATAAAATTTATCACTTTAAACTTCCTACATAAAAATTTATGAACATTTCTGTACAAATTTTATTATTTAACAATATTATGTGGACTTTCACTAGTCGAAAACCGTATTGATGGAAAAATCTAACTAGAACATTATTACCGTATGCTTCAACAGAAACTGCAGGTAAACTGCTTTATGTTGAAATTTTTAACCAAAAATAAAAATATGTTTATCACACATACACAAAAATATCACAGTAAAAATAAAAATTAATTAAAAAGTGGTATATTTATAATTAAAAGATAACATTATGCTCAGAAATATTAATGTTGCTGTAAAGTAAAAGACATAATTTTCAGATTTTATATTACAAATGCTCCATGCTTATTAACGGATAAAAAATTATTAATAATGCATAAAATAATTTTAGATTATTCAAAATAAAAATAGGTAAGAAAAAATAATTGTATAGAAAAAAAATTGTTTTCATTTTTTTGTTATATATAAACAGTGGTAAAAATTAAATAATGAATATACATACATACATACATACTGTTTTCAATTATCAAAATATATCAAGAATTGAGAACAATAAAAAGTCCACGATAGAAATCTTCCATTTAAATATTATACATTTTTTGACTACTTACACAGTTCTTAAATTTTTACCTTTTTGCTTCTAATAATGTTTCCCAATCATTAATGAGCTACAAAAACGTATTTAAATTTTCATCAGACATCTCCAAAACTTAACCAAATTTTAAAAAAAGTTCATTGAGATTTCTTACACCAAGGTTTCATTAAAAGAACAAAAAAAGACAACTTTTAATACTTTCCTAGCATTGTTTATTTACTCTTATACAGTGTAAAAATAATTATACATGAAAATAAAACAAAAAGTGTTTTTGAAAATTCAAAAAATCAATATTTTTAAATTTTGAACGGTACCCCCACCTATAGTATTGCTCCAGTATTTTTTTTTTACTAACATTACTAGTATACCTAAAAAAAACACATTTAAAAAATATGCAATAAATAGATAAAATTTTTCAACTTTTGGGGAGGTAAAGTTTTGAGGCAAATTTATTTTAAATTGATCAGATAAGCATGGACGCATGCACTGATCTTAATATAAATCTATGGCTACGTCAGAAAAATTTTGAAAAAATTGACCATAAAAAATTATCTACCCCATCCCTTGAACATATTAGCCCACAATATTTTTTCCAACAAACTGTCCTATATCCACGACTTTTTCTACAAAATTTCATGAAAATCGGTTTATATAGTCAAAAGTAATTAAGTTTCAAACACGTCAACACACGTACTTACATACAAAAGTACATACGTACGAACCCCATTACTGTTCTTTGGAATCCCTGGGTCATGAAACATCGAGAAATGTAAAAATCCCAT
Organism: Lycorma delicatula; assembly: GCF_047948215.1. Lineage (NCBI taxonomy): Eukaryota > Metazoa > Arthropoda > Insecta > Hemiptera > Fulgoridae > Lycorma > Lycorma delicatula. The sequence continues at coordinate 73,290,021 of NC_134459.1, read as the reverse complement.
ACCACATTTTTTGACTGATTACTTTACTTCCTTTCATCAGCATGTGTAGCTTAGGAGCTGTGATGCTAGGAAAGTAAAAATAAAATAGAATACTGAAAATTGTTTCTTTCTGATAAATGTTCATTTCTGATAAACTTTTATTTTCTGTTTAGCCTCCGGGAATCACCGTCAAATATTACTTCAGACGATGAATGAGAATGGTATGTGTAAAATAAATATGTAAAAAATAAATAAATTGAAGCCATGGTAAATACTTCATCAGCAACTAAGATGTGAAAACTTACGAAGCGTCAGATTACGGAGAAAGATCAAAATTTAGCTATTTTTTTTTCTTTGATGATTAATTCACCATATAAGCTCGAAGCTAGTGCGTGGAAATATGAAATTGGTATTTTTTACGTATGAAAAATGTATGCCTGACCGGGATTTGAATCCTGGAACTCAGGGTGAAAGGCCGAGATGCTACCACTTTACCCGGAGATCGGCTACGCCAACCACATAAGGTCAGCTTTACTCAGATTTACGGAGATCCTTACTAAATTATTTTGATTAAATTATAATTGATTAAGTTGTCTAACTAGTCTGGATTGATAAGTTTATTCTCAACAATATAATGATTTAAACAGATTTTTTTGTAATGAAAGAGTTTTCTTTTACATAAACCTTCAATGGTTTTAAACAATATTATTTATTGTTTGGAAAAATGGCGACTTCTTAAACCCATCAATTTCAATGTTTAAATATTTGTAATTTCTAAAGTAATAATTTCAAATTTTATTAAAAGAAATGAGTTACATAATAATAGACAACATCCGTAAGTATAATCATCATCTCATATCCACAGAAAAAGTTAGAAACTGATTTTGAATATGATTAATTTTTTTATTATGCTATGATGATCAATCTTAAAGAAACTTATTTTTAATATTCTTTAAAAATATAACTTTGAATTTATTTATTTATTATATTATTTATTTATTTATTATTTATTTGAATTTTACACATAACTTTATTTTTTTATTTGTATTTCTGTTGAAAAATTATGTATTACTGCGTAAAAACATCCATTTGATTTAATAAAGAAAGAATATTAAGGTAAATTTAAAAATCTTCTAATCAACGAAAAACCCAATAAAACAAAGTGAAATTTGGTGAGGTGAAGAGAGAGTATGTTTGTTAAAGCACTGTTAATCAATTAATTTAAAAAATTAATTGATTTATATTTTTTTTTTGTATTTTTTTGATTTTTTTTTTTTTTTTTTTGATTTTTGTATTTTTTTGAAATATATAGCTAGAAAATTGTCTAAATAAAAAAAACCATATTTTTCTTTTTATTTTTTTATTTTTTTTTAATAATGTAAACTTCAAATTTAGTTTTTAATACTTTTATTTATAGTTGCATCGACAATTAAAGTCATTAGCGACTTATCAGTGTAATCTAATTGTACCGGTAAATTTGTAGTCTTGAACAAACTCAAGTCGACTACTCCTGTGACATGAGGTTAATTGAAACCTAACCACCAAAGAACATCGGTATCCGCGATCTACTATTTAAATCCGAGTAAAAGTAGGTGCCTTTATTAGAATTTCAACCCGAGAACTTCAAATTAGAAATCAGCTGATTTAAAACGACAACAAGTTTACAACTAGACCAACCGGATAGGTAAATATATATTTTATTTAATTCTCTTTTAACGCAATAACTTTAAATGAAAGAAAAGAGAAAAGTTTTAACTTGATGTGATATTGTTCGAAGGGATAATAAAAAAAAAATCAAAATAAGATGTCTTATTTTTTTTATCAGTCAAAAAGAAAAGTTAGAAATATTCGTGCACGAGTCCAATTTGTATATTGAACTGAATTATTACGGCAGTAGCCCAGTGATAATTATTAATTTTAACTATAATTGACACATGTCGCTCATAGAAAAAATATCCTATTTAAATGTATAAGGAAAGAGCCCCTGCGGTATTCTCTTGGTGGCAACCTCACCAAATTTATTTAAAATACTTAACCGCATGTTCTTCTGAATGGAATTACATTTGAAATACATCTTTTTTTATAAACACTTTAAGATTCAAACAAAAAATAAATAAAATTTGACAGTAACAATAAATTAATGAATATTATTTCTCCTTTGAAAAAAATACAGAAAAAAATCTTATCTTCAGAATTCAATTTTGTTATTGAAAAACGAGATACCTAAGGGTTAGATGTTAGAAGTTTTCACGAGGTGAAATGTCATGAAAAATAATGATAACGTTGTGTATAACAGTAGCTAAGATGTGGTTGGTGTTGCCAGCTGCTTAGAAAATGTAAACGAACGAGCGAACGGAAATTGAAAATCGGAAACTCTTACCACGAAGTGCGACACGACAAGTCTTGAAGAAGATAGGATGGGGGGGGGGGTTGTGAAAAGGCAGAATGTTGAAAGGAGAAGGCGGGGTTGTGTCATAATTCAGAGGGAATCTGTTGCGATGTTTAGTGTGAGTTGCCTGAGTATGGGTGGCTAAATAGGAGTTATGAGAATACATCCGTTGTACAACGCTGTACATAAACCATCATTAGAATAGCAATTATCCACTCCCACACTTCACCATAGTGCTCTTTCAGGCAGTATAACATTAGAATAACAGAACTTGATTAATTTTCATTATCCACTCACTAATTTTTTACGAAGTTCTACTTCAATATTAGTACCCAGTTTTACCTAAATTACTGTCATATGATTTATAAAATTTCTCGATTTTAAAATAAAAAAATATTTTTAACTAAGTTTCAGGAACACTAGTAAATTATTTTAGTGATAATTTAAATTTTTAGTTAAAGTAAACGACCTTCACGAAATAAAATTTCAGTCCTCAAATATTGCCCAGAATCTTCTTCCTGACGATTAAAATTAAAGATATGAGTGATGAATTTATATAGAATGTAAATCTGTATAAAAAAAACCTTAAAACTAACCTTTAAACAAACTTTCTTTTTTCATAAATATTACTTCTTGTTAAATTTGTAAACATAATTTGTACAAAAAGCCAACAAAATTGGATTATTTTAAAATTTCTAGTTAAAATTAATAATTAAGCTCTTTGTAATATTACATATAAAAAGATGTTAGACCTTAATTTTCAAAACACACGAAATATTCCTAGTCATCTATATTACTAGATAACGATTGATTGTTAATGATTAATGGTTGGAGAATTTTTTCTCTGATACGCCATCATAAAATTCTGAAAACAATTCCACAAGTTATTTTAATAAAGCAGTCAATCTCCAGTGCTCGATGGAGCACTGGAGATTCTTTAACTGCTTCAATATGGGTAATAGATTATCACCTATTACCCACATTTTCAGAGGGAATACAAAATTTACTGTTAATTAACGGAGACATATCATTTTGTCAATTAACGGAGACATTTTGTGAAAATTATATAAAAATAAGTCAGTAGATGCTACAAAAGAAAAAAGGCCATTTTTCCTTGTAATTACGAACATTACAAAAATAAATTAAATGATTTTGTAAATCTGCAAAAGAAAAGGGTTTTGATAATGAAAAAGGAGTGCATGATTAAATTTTAAGAAATATGTACATGCGTATCGATAACAATTTTTATATTATTAATATTCTATAATAAAATCATGTACGCTGAATTTCAGGTAGCAATAAAACAAGGATGTTGTATGTCTTTCTTGTTATTTACTTATACATAAAAGAAGCAATCGTAGAAATGTAGCAAAACTTTGAGAGCGGAAAAAGAAGTAAAAAAAAAGAAGTAGGAGTGGAAAAGAAGTTGAGAGTGGTAAAAACAAGTAAGAAGAAATGAAGTCTTTATAAGTGGTTAAAAATGAAAACAATAGGACTTTCTTATAATAAGGTTCTTTTAGGAGAAACCAAAGATAAGTTAAACGAAACACTGAGTAGCAGAGTTTTATCACTGGATATCACAAATCACCGGATTCAATTTGAAAATAAATGGGAGTAAAATAAAGATGACGAAATGAGATAAGAAAATGGATATTGCGTAATTAAATAGTAATTAATAAGAATACGTATACCAGCAATGGAATACTTTTATTTATGTTGTATTAAGGATGTATTAAGTATCCTGAAATCGAAAAAGGAAATTGTCACAAGCAAGGAAAACTTTCATGCCAAAAAGACATTTTTTGCGTTAAAGTAGATCTAAATATTTTAAATAAATTTTTCAATTTTTTGTAGTATATAGCACTTTATAGTAATGAAACAAACATCAATAATAGGACAAGAATAGAAGTTTCTGAAAGGTGGTATTACAGGAGATTGTTGAAAGTCGGTAAGTTGATAAAATTTGAAATAATGAGAACATAAAAGGAATAGTAAAGTGGTAAAGTTTATAGCAGATTGTAGTAGAGCTTAGTTAAGCTGGTAGTCTGTAGATTAAGACATTCAGGAGTAAATAATTAGGTATGGAGGGATGAATAATAGAAAAAAATTTATAATTAAAATATATAAAACTGTACGATATAGTAAACAATGATATAGAAAGAATTTGAAATATTAGCACATAATAGAAAGGAATTGAGGACAGCCTGAGACCAGTTAACCCCCCTCCAAAAAACAAAAAAACAATTGAATTATGATTTCAAAAATAAGCGAATATTTGTTAAATTAATTAGTTTTATGGAGGACAATTTTTCTATTTATTACGATGAAAGAGTGTTTACAGGAATGTTGGTTTGACTGAATGTAATTTATACAATTTCAATTGCATCACTAATGTGTTACTAATTAAACATTCTATAATTCATTTTTTTTTTTTTATGTGTTTTTACTAGAAAAAAAATTACGGAATATAATTAATTTTTCTATGAGCTTAAAAATTCCCTTTAGTTATAATACCACCACGTGAATTAGTCAAAAGGCAAATTACATATTTACAAATTTACAGGAGTTGAACATTGGAAAAAAGTGATTTTTTTGATTTTTTTCTTAAATTATTTATTCAGTATTTCCTTAATAAATAAAATGCGATTAAGGATGCAGCATCTAGGTGTTGAATTCAACGTCTAATATTTCATCTGTACTTCATCGTCTAACAAAATACAGATCGTCAGAAAATAATCTAAGATTTTTAAATAAAAAAATAGATCACGATAGATAAAAAAAAGCTATAGTTTTTGCTACATCAACTTTTGATTATATAAAATAAAATTCAATATTAATATATCGAGATAATATTAAACTTACATAAAACTATAACTCTTCGAGAATAATATTATTCTAGAAACACCAAAATAATAGAAACATGTAATAAATATTTGATGCTTTACTTGAAAACTACATTTAAAAAAAAAATTATTACATGACAATTTTATTTGAGAAAATAAAAATAAGATTTGAATTATACATTTTTAAATAAAAATGAACATAAATTAAACAATTTTAACAGAAAGTAGAAGGCTGTTTAAGAACAATAAATGAAATGAGTTATGCAAGAGGCATTATTTACAAACTTTTACTGAGAAGTTTTGTAATTAAGTAAAATGCGTTTAATAAGGCTTTCAGGAAAAACTCCTCGGTTTTAGACGTATTTACATTTCTAAAGTAGAATAAAATGTTTTTAATTATACATTAATTATTCCCATTAGTCTTACATAAAGGTTATATTTGTGTATTTAAATAATTTAATACGTTTTATTTTATTAAGAAATGACTATTATTTGGTATAATGATAAGTGGTAATAGGTAAATGCAATTTTAAAATGAATTTTTCGTAATAAATTCCAGAGTATTAAAAAAATTATTATTATATACAAGAAAAGAGAAAATAATTTTTAATTTCAATCATCAAATTTTTCAAATCTCATTTAGGGATAGCTTTCTTGAAAGTATTCCAAGGGTTGAAAATACAATACAATCAACAGCTTTTGGTCAGAACGTGACTGACTGATTTAAGTTAACATAATTAGATTAGTTATATTATTCTAAGCTGTATTGTAAAACGGGAAAATTAAAATTCTTTCTCAGCTAGACCTACTTCAAATTTATTTTACTTAAATCGAATTTAATTTATTATTGAAAACATTACAGAAATGAATAACATTAATGAGAATTTTTAATCAATTAATTTTAAGTATTATAACAATAAGGCTTTGAATTTTTTCCCTAATGTTTACGTTGCAATTACTTCAAATAGTAAACAATAAGCAAACCCCCCCCTCCCGCCACCCGGGCAATGAGGTGAGGATGATTATGTACGAAATGTAAATGAGGTTTACTTTTATGCAGAATCAGGCCAACCATTCCTGAGATATATGGGTAATTGAGCTCCAATTACCAAAGTACACCAGTATTCACTGTCAAGTACTTAACCCCATAAAAAATCAATCATAAAAGCAATTAGCTTTAATTAGGATTCGAAATTTAGAATCTTTGTCTTCGAAAATCACGTGTTAAGCAATTGAGTTACGACAACGAGTTAACTACTACACCAGCCCGCTGTAGTAAATAAAAATTTTTTTATTAGTGTTTGGTTAACCAAACATTTATTTATTACTAATAAAAAACTATTATACTTTACTGCCATACCGTCGCTGCTTCGCCCTCTCCATATGGTAACTTGCTTTTCTAATCGCAGTCAATTTGTTTTTATTTTATATTTTTATAGTCAAATAACCGGAGGTAGGTGAAGCCAGTCGTCACACGAACAGTAACAGTGGTCGCGGCTGTGTTGATTTAGCAGCCGCGCTGTGCACACCATCACACCCCTTAAAAAAACTAAATTAAAAAATGTGATGTAAACCCTACATGACTTCCTTGTCGGCCTATTAAATTACATATACACATTTTTTTAATAAGAATTTTTTACATAAAATTTTATTTCATAAATAACTTCAGATATATTTTCCTTTTTTTTATTGTTATTATTGAATTAATTTTCATCGTAATTTTGTTTTACAATCAGAGGTTAATAATTACTAATAAAGCAATATATTTTAATTAAAAAAGAAAGTTAAAAAAAAAAAAGATGAAGTCTGATTCAAACCGATATGCCTTCTCTTACTAAGATCCAAATATTTTATTAATTAAAATTTTATTTAGGTATAACTCTAGAACCAATGAAAATAAGTACCACTTACAATATCGTTGAAAAGCTCTCAATGAGAGCTTATTACTGCAGTTAAGAAAAAGTTCATAATCCAAATTTTATTTTGGATTTTGGGCTATTTTGGAAAACTGTTGGTCCAGTCGATTGCAACAAAAACGGGAGGTGCACAACTAGATTTTACAACAGTACTAAATCCAAAATTTCAACATCCTACGACTAATCGCGTTTGAGTTATGCGACATAAATACATTCATACGTACGTACAGACGTGACGCCGAAACTAGTCAATATGAATTCAGGGATGGTCAAAATGGATATTTCAGTTGAAATCTGAAAACCGAAATTTTTTCGTAATCACAATACTTCATTTAATTCGTACAAGGAAGTAAAACAAAAACCGAAAATGGCTTTTAGATATTCACCTGAAATCTTGGAAAGTATAATGGGAAATCGAGAAAATTTTCAAAATTGTTCAAAATTATTTTACCTCTCATCACCCCTTTCAGGACTGAATTTCAGAAAGTCTTGAAATTGGTTTTTAGATATTCAAATGAGAATATAAAAGAAATGAGATCTTATTGAAATTACACACCCTGAAATGAAGCTGATATCTTCATTTTTTACTAAGAAATTAAAAAATAGCTGGGTTTCAATCAAAATTCAAAAATCCATTTTAACCCTTTAAACCAGGAATTAAAATAATAAAATCCCTGGGTAACACAAATATAGCCTGCAAATTTGAAAATCAGTTGGTTCTCGCGTGATGCCATAACAAACAAACAGACAAATTTATATATACACACAAGAAAATCCATGATCTCTTAGATCGAGAGTGAACCTGATGTATACAAAAGTTAGTCTTCAACTAACAAATACCACGTTTGAATTTTGAAAATCGGACGATTGTTTACAGATGTATTACAAGAGCACCCCATTGCATCTCTCAAAACAGTGCCCCAGAGCATCTCGTTTGTTACCAGTTGGGGATGATTGGCCTAGTCTTCCCCGAGGTGCTCTAATACCTCACCATTCTAGCATCACACGCAGTCCCCATGGGAAGCCCATTATTGTTTAATAAAATATTATTAAATAAAGTGAAAAATTTCTGTTAACGTAAATTTAATTCTATTATCTTTGTAATATTATTCATTTGACTGATTCGAATCATTTAGTTCAAACTCAGCTTACACTTGATAGAGACTCATAGTTGACAGTTTATTAATTCAATTCATTAAAATTTTTGGTTCAATGGGCAAATCTCGCTACTGCATATATACATTATTTTTCGAGATGAAATTTATCTGAAAACATTTTCAGTTGTGCCAAGATATGTGGGTAAAAATTTGATTGCGATTGATCAACTAGTTTTTTGTTTATCCCGAACAAACAAATACCTTCTTCCTCTTTTTATAATAGTATATATATATATATATATATATATTTATAATACAATGTACATAAAAAAAAAACAGACCACTTTCCCGGAACGCGGCTCCAGCCGCGTGAAAACTGAAAAGTCCTACAATTGTGGATTACATACAACTTAAATTAAAATATTTATCATTGTATTTAAATATAATATTTTTTCGTTTCTTTAATTCAATGATTCAAACTGAAGCGCGTGCGCACACCATATTTAATTTGCCCGAATGTGACGGTACTAGCGGCAACGGTTGGCACTAACTAAACTAATGTAATTTCAAAACTTACATAGAACAAATTTCGCTTGTACGGTTAATTCATCAGGTATCAAGACAACCACTTGATAGAGTTCGAGACCCAGTCAGACCGAGTTAATTTTTACACTTTAAATATTATTAATTTATTTAATTCTACGGCACACTTCTGCCGTCACAACATAGCAGACGATTACAACATTTTTACGTTACTTTTACCAAACTTTGAAATATAACTAAATAAAATAAAAAAATAATATTTAAGTTCAAAAAAAATTTGGTTGGCAATCCTGTAGAATTTCAAATTTCCCCATCCAAGAGGAGACGGAAAAGGGAATTTCCTACAGGGAAAAAGGGAAATTCCAAGATGGATGGCTGCGATACTAGCACTCCTTGTGGTATCAACGGGTAATACTGACACTGTATACCCACTTAGCCACTAGTTTAGAGCATTTTTTTGGGGTAGGGATTCGATTTTGCAAATCCTTTTTTTTTAAATATTTTTATTTTTTAATTGTTAACAAGTGTGCCTAAGAAATAAATATATGACCTTAATTAGACAAAATTTCGAGGTACTGAGGGTGACCTTGCTCTTCAGGCTCATCCCCTTCACCTTTTAAGTTGAAAATTTAATGGATCAATACTTCATATGAAGAAGTAATCTGAGTGATCAAGTTTGGCTAAAATCGGTCCAGTAGTTCTGGAAGTATAAGGTGATTTAGAAGCCAATACCAAACATATAACATGTACGTACATGTTCCTGTATGTGTTCCTATGTAAGAACAATACCATCCGGTATTTTTGGTTTCCTTAGGTGTCAAAACGTGGAAATCTGGTGAAAACCGTATATACCCAAATTGGACCAATTACAATAATTTCCTTTCTACAGCTATCTAGACGGGAAAGTAAAAGAATATCGGGATTTTAAAAGTATTAAATATCTTATTTACCATCTTAACCTACTTAATATCTTAAATTTGTAATCATTCATGGTTACATTAATGAGCCACAAATAGAATGAAAGAGAAACTCTTACAGCTTTTCCTTGAAGGTGTTAAATCATAGCATCTTTTATCGTGTGGCAAACATATAACTAATGGGAGATTTAGCCCATAATTTAACCAGCAAATCTGGTGTAATGGAAGCCACAGCTACTTTATTCATATGCCTCAAATCGGGTAGATCAATAAGTAGTGGATTTACATATAGAAGATCCTTTAAAAAACCCGATATGGATCAAATTGGGTGATCATGGAGGCAACTGCAAACAAGCTCTTTCAGCAGATCCATGCCGACCAATCCAGCGCTTTGGAAAAACGTCATTCAAGCGATCCTGTACAAAGTTATGCTATTGAGGAGGCGCACCCTCTTGTTGCCAAATTAAATTCTTTGGTCCATCATGCAATTGAGGAAAGAGCTATGCACGCAGCATATTCAAATAAGCAACTGCTGTTACGCTTGCTTTAGCTAAAAGGAACGACCCACAAATTTTCCGTCGGAATATTGGGAACAAAACTGTTAAATTTGAGAAGTCCCTTCGCATTCTAAGAGTTCTTAGGGACTTTCTGATTCCCAGAATGGACAATGTATGTCTTAATTTTTCATTGAGATGATAAGTTAACTCATCACTAAACACAAACCGATCAAGAGAATAAAAAATACAAATTTTAACTATATCTTCATACTGTAAGATTTCAATCCCATAGTCGGTACACATAGCGTAGACGGTAGGCTTCAAAGCCTGAAACAGCAATAAACGCCATGGACAGATATGAAACCGTTTCTTTAAAACATTCCACACTGTCATCTACGGCATTGCTACTTCGCAGCTAGATTTCCTAACAGATCTTTAGAACTGTGACGTAAAGACTACCTGACAGGCTCAAAATTCTCTTTAGGTTATCTTGGACCTTCCCTTAAAACAAATTTCCGGTCGTTTCGAACTGATTATATTATCGGCAAATATTACTGTTACATGTGGGATCACAAACCTTTTACAGAACATACACAAAATTGTAACTACTGATTCACATTTAGCAAACTACATAACACAGAAGTCTATTGTTGGGTCAGACGCCGGATACTTCATGCTGTGTTTTAATTTACTGATATTTAGTCATGTATTCGGTAGTAAAAATTACAACACATTGTTCTTCAATTGCTAATAATTTACTGTAAGGTACCTCTTATACATGTTTCAATATTTACTTATTTCATTATCTTAAATTTTTATTTTTATTTTTAAAAATGTTTTCATGATTGTTTTGAATAAATAACTCTATATTTTAATACATTTTTTAAAAATTATTTTACATGCTTGATAATAACAAAATCTTACAAAAGATAAAAAAAATATTTTACTTTAAAAAACTTAATAATAATCAGGTAAAATTAATTCCACATAATAAACTTTAGATTAAAATTATAAAAAAATGTCAGACACGATAAGGAAAAGATAAATTGCATTTTACTCACATTTATTTAGTATTAATAACAAGATTTACTAAAAAAATTTATTTTTTCCAAAATAAAAAACCTAAAGGTAAATAAGTTCAAGAAGACCTGAAAGAACTGAAGGCAAGTGAAGAAATTATAAGAGAAAGATAAATTTTAAAGAAATATTAAAAGATGTAAATAACAGGTTCCAAGAAGCGCCAAAACGCAAAAACAACACAGTTAAACTTTCTGAAGAACAAAGGAAAGAGATATCAGAAAGAATGAAAAGAGACTGGGTAGATAGAAAAACATAAAAGAAAGAAACAACCGCAAAAAAATAAATGATGTAACGTGTTCCAAGATCAATTAGAAAAAAAATTCACGTATTCGTTTAATTATTATTTACAGTATTTTAAAGAATTAAATATTTATTTTTTGTTAAGTGAAAAAATACATCGTAATATTTGGTTGGCAAGGAACAAGAAACCTCCGAATTTTTTGGCTTTCTAAGACATCTTCGTCTTAGATTTTACATCTATTACCATTTATCACATTTTGAAAAGTGGGATACTCAGAGTAAATTAATCTTAATTATTTTTATTGCTTCCGTTAAACATGGAAACATATTGTAATATTTTTAATCAAGAAATTCTTAAATTATACTTCTTACTTTATATAAAAAAAACTTCGAAGGGTCAAAGGGTTGTGACATCAAATTTTTCATTTTTTTATGACAATAACAAACTAATTTTCAAATTAATGGACTCTCTTCTTCAAAATGCCTACAACACTAATTTTCAACTCTTTTTTTTCAATAAGATTTTCCGTACAAATGTCCTTAAAAGCTTTCTTAAAAAGGTTAAACGAAAAATATATTCTGACTTTGTTGTAATTTTCATTTCAATTTATTGCCTGTCAAATTTATGTCATTAAATTTCATACTCTTTAAGTTTTTAAAAATTTTGTCATTTCACATTATACACATGAGGGCAGAGTGAATTTCTTAAGCACGAAAATGTAATAAAAATCACAATATACCAAAAATATATCATTCGATTGCATATTCAAGTGCTTTCTTAACCACTTTAATCAAATTTATTTAACAGTACTATCTAAAGTGAAAAAACTTTAACAGTACTATCACTACTAAAGTGAAAATTAGCTCTAAAAAGTATTAGGATGAAAATAATTTCAATAATCTGAAAACATTAAAATGGATAATTTTTTATTTTCTCTTGACCCGGTGGCCTTACTGATAATGTGTTCTAATCTCTTTCCTAAATGACTTTGTTATATGTAATTTATTGACATGAAATTGTGTTTATTTTTAGATTTAACCCTCCGTAAGCAAGTCCCAATTTTAAAAACGGTTCGGATAAATGAATAATAAAATTACCTTGTAGTTTTCCGCTCCGAGTATTCCCTCTACTTGCCAAAAAAAAGTTTCTCCATACGAAGTTGAACCCTGAACTTTTAAATTTTCTTACCGGTTTTGGATATAAGCAAACAACAAAAGCTTTTAATCATCATCTTCGCTTTAACGTCATTTTATGGGTTGCAATTTGTTTCAATAAATAACTCAATAGTTTAGTCAGAAATAAAACATTATATTATTTAAGATAATGTAAATGTACGGTTTGCTTCTTGTTGGTTTTGTAAACTTTAATATTATCCATAAAATCTATTTTTGTTCATTATTATGATAAAAAAATAATACGTATCTCTAAAAAAATCGAAAATTAAATTCAGTAAATTAAATAAGATTAATTTTATTTCGTATATTTAACTGCATGTTAAACTTGTACAGGCTACATGAATTAAGAATTTCAAATTACATTGAAAGTGCTCAGAGTCAATGACAAAGAACAAAATAACTTATGAAATACTATTATTGAGATTCTGTAAGAAGGAGGGAATAGGTTAGCGTTATATTACGTTAGGTTTTTTTGAAGGTTTCTTTATGACCACGAGAATTGGCATTGTTTCATTTGTTGCTGCGCAAAATAGGGTGAAGAGAAGAACAGAATGTGCAAGGGAGCCAACATAACAGACATTCACATTTTTCTGGCGCCTGTATAAAAGATATTATTTCAACAGTTTTGTATTCGTTTCTTGTTATTTTGGATGTCTTATTTTAAATAAGATCAGTATGATAATATTAAAATTGTTCATCGGAACGGTTATAACAATTTACTTGGAGATAGGTTTACTTAACATACGACGTGGTGTGTTAACTAACGGAATCGCAGAAGTCAACGTCTGTTGAACACTGCTGAACAGTTTTAAATGTGAAGATAGAACACTTAAGTATGTGGAGCTAGACCGCAAACTTCGTTATTGGATTTAGACTACTGCATTGCTTTTTATAAGATTAGATACTAACTTTAACGGCTGTAAATTGGATTTTTTTGTTTCCGAATTTGTTTTGATGTTCCAGGATAACGAATCCAGTTCACTACTTCATCGCTGCATTTCCATTCAATAAATAACGAAATTTCAATACCTATTTACACGTATTATCTAACACGATATAAAATGACTTTCTTTCTCATAAAATGTTTATATAATAAACTGATCGATAAAATTTTCCTTGAAAATTATTATCGTTTATCGATAAGAAAGCTTATAACGAGAGTAGTAAAAAAAAAAAAACCTATTACAATATAGCAATAAAACAGCTGGCAACGATGTTACTGAACATTGCGCCACTTTTCCATTTTTTAATAGGTTGAAAATTATTAATATATTTGGGATTTGATGTATTTTTTTAATTAATTGTTTTCTTATTTTTCTATCTAAAACAAAATTAATATCTCCTCACCATCACCACTTTTTTGTTTTTCAAAAATTTAATAAAAATTATTATTTTTACTCTTAAACTGAAATGTTTTATTTGTAAAAAATCATATAATATTATTTATTAGTTAAAAATTAGCATACACTTTCTTAATATGCTAATTTTTTTGACATAAAATATTTACATTTTTAACTTTATAATGAATTAAATTTACTCGTATTTTAAAAGTTGGGAATTGGAGTAATTTTAATTTAAAGTGTAAAGTGTGAAATACCAGTTTTGGATGATTAATTAATTTTTAGTTTACTTGTATTTTAGTCTAGCTGGTTCTATATAAATTTTCTGTTTTGGTTTAATAGTCCGTGTTAGAAAAATTTATAGCATGTTTAATTTAGATCTAATAATTTGACCACAAACCCTAAAGGTAATGTAAATTACCTTTCTTAATATTTTTAATACAATAATATTTATTAATTATTCGGTACTTACGTATTAGCACGTCGACCATAACCATAATGATCCTGTAACTTTGAAAATACTTCAAAGTTACGGGATCATTAACATATTTTACATATTAAAAATATAAGCATTATACTGCTTATAATTATAGATTCTTACAGATTTTTCTAGAATAGTTATTTTATAATCTATTTAAATGTGTTACTATTTTTTTCAAATCATTAAAAAAAAAGAAAATGAAAATAATTAATTACTTAAAGTAATAAATATTTATTAAAATAAAATACTATAATTTAAAATAATATTCAAAATAATTAGACGCTGTAAAGGAATTAAGTACAAAATACATGATTTTAGAAATGTTGATAAAAAGTTAAACGTTAAAAAGTTAAATTCGTTGTATACAACTTTGTTGCAATCTTTGAATGTAATTCGTAAAAATATCTTAGAAGAGAGTTTATCTCGATCTATCTTTACTGTTTGCTATCAGAAATTTTAATTACCCAAGGTAATTTTTCTAAATTATCCGAAAAATTTATATATTAGATATATCAGATATACTATCTACAAAGTTATTTGAATCATTTTTTTAACAATCATTATAAAATATATCAGTTTTTTGAATTTCTATAAATGATAAGCATCTCACGCAGTCTGATGGTTCTTCAACTCCTGATATGTTTTGCAGATATGCGGAACTACCATGTAAGCTACTTTTAATAAACTGATTCTTGTTGATTACCGAAGATAAAAAAGCTGGTAAATGACTTAAATAAAAAAGCTGAATGACTTTCAACTTTTTCATTACAAAACCTTTCCGGTTTTGCCAAAACGTTTTTACAATTCAATCATTAAAATTCTTTATTTTTCATAACGAAAATTTAAATGTAATTAAAAAGAAGTATTTCCAAACTTTTGAAGATTTTGGGGCTCCAGTATCAATGGGTAATTATTATTGATTATAATGATTACCAAAATAAAATTTAAGCATCAAAATTTCCAAATTTCAAATAAAAGTTTTTTGATGTTGGAGGCTCCCTTACACTTTTGAAAAAATTTAGTAACATTTTTTTTATAAGTGATCCTTAACAAAAAATTTAAAAAATAATTAACAAAGAATTTTTCAAAAATATTTTAAAAATAAGGTATAAATTTTGTGGTGGAAATGAAAAGTAATTGCTTTTTTTTTGGAATCGGTAGTTGCCGAAAGAAAAAGGAAAAAAACATTTTTTTTAATAATAAAGATTACAAAGGTTAGAGCAAAAAAAGATAAAATTAAATTTTTTTTGTTTGGGAATAAATTAAAAATCTTTTCTAAAAATATTCAAATGTGGGTTAAGCTTAACAAATTTGCTTATGTAAACTTTTCTCAAAAATCTAACTACCCTCTCCAATTAAGGTTAAAACAAACAACGTAAATATTTCTGTGTTTAAGATCCAGTTTATAACTTTGGAAAATTGGAAACTTTTTTGGTAACCCTATATATGCTGTATAAAATTCCAATCCCAATTTTAAAACTATTAAGGGATATAGAGCAAAAAACAAAAATCTCAATTTTAAGAGGTTAAGGTAGATTTTTTTTAAGTTTGATTATTTATATATGCACTGTAACTAAAAAATTAGCCAAAGAAAACTTTATTCTAAAGTACCTCTGAAGAAAATTGAAAATGTTTTTTCACAATATCTCCATCCTGTTAACGAATTTTGAAAAAAATAATATGATTACTGCCTCATATATAAAAATATTTGAACCAAATTTGAAAAAAAAATTGGTCAATCCTGAGATAAATGGCCAGACACCGTAGAAGTAGATACGTACACACATTCATACGTATATGTTTTTTGGTCTAAACGAACTAGTTAACCCCTAAAATGTAAAGATTTGCAAACTAAACTCGATTACCCATTTCTGAAACGATCACTACACTTTCCCCTTTAATATAATTATTGTTGTTATATTTGAATGTAATAATATTGCATAATTTCACTTCATAATGCTTTTGAATTTATTAGGGATTATTTATACTAATTTATTATTTATTTATTTATTAGGGATTTTACATCAAAAATACAGGATGCTGAAAATTTTTAGTTGAAGTAATAAAAATTTAATTGTTTTATTTCAAATTACGTTTTTAATATTACATTCAATTAATAATATACAAATATAATTATTTAATAATAATAAGCTTATTTTTTAGTTACGTTAAGTTTTTGGCAACGATTGAATCTTTTTTTATAGTGCAGAGCAATAACTGTGATCATTTGTACTAAATTTTAATAGCTTTTTTCCAGGATGACAGGATTTGTTTTTTTGATACTTCATAAAATGTACAAAATTTGTAATATAAAAATTAATAACAATAAAATATGGTTAAATACGTAATTTTTTTGTTATTTCTCAAACAAATGTACATTGTACATTTTTAGATTCCATCTCCTAGTTAATACACCACATCTGATGTTGAAGCTGATTATAAAAAATGTTTTGCTTCTTTATTTACATACATTAAAAAAAACAAAAGGTAGTACAAATAAATTAATAAATAATAGTATAAATAAATTAATAAATCAATAAAATTAAACAGCGTTTTAGAAAATACCAAAATACCTAATCTGAATGACTAGAGTACCTACACAAGATATATCTAAAGAGAATGATCAATAAGCCACTTAGATAAGCAGCAACCGAAACAGGCAGTATAACTTGACAACAGAAGTGTCTCAGCCAACGCGCTACTATGACATGCGCCGACATGTCGTCATGGAAACTGACTACATTCAACTGGCTGGTGGCTTGTCAGAATACCTGATACCGGACGCTTTGTAATACGTTACCTTTGCATCAAACAGATTCGATCGGCGGATATAACTAACATTACTAAAAGTTAAATTATATCATGAATTATTTCACCTAATTTTGTAATATGATAAAAATACATTCCTCACGGGCATTAACAATTATATTCATTAATTATGTAATAAGTACTTCCTAATTACTAAGTAAATAAAAAAAAATTGCTGATAAACTAAGTGTTTCCGTTTTTATAATATGTATTTTATTAAAAGTACTATCACAAAAAAAATACAAACAATTTAAGATTCCATGTTCGAAATAGGAGACTGAAAAGCCGAAAATAAGAGACAAATTATAGAAATAATAATCGCGCGCGCGCCCACAAACACACACACACACACACACACACACACACACACACACACACACACACACACACACACACACACACACACACACACACACAGACAGACAGACAGACAGACAGACACACACACACACACACACACACACACACACACACACACACACACACACACACACACACTGTGGCAAAGGGAGATGTACATATACACTAAGTATAATAGAATGGAATGTAAGTTATAGTCTAATCAAATTTATTAATTATCTTAAACAACAAATGACAAGAAAATTGAATTTTTACTACCTTCCAATTTAAAGCGTAATATCAGCAACTAGTAGTAAATCAGCATTTAAATCTTCAGGATGAACATCTCTTTATAGCACAAATACAACAGTTCATTATACACATTAAAGTACACTAATAAACATTTTATAAACAAATAAAATAACTAGTATAATTAAATATAATTATATACAAAAAAAATGTATATTAAAAAATGTAATTAAAATTAAGTGCACACGTTTAAACATGTTTCAACGAAATAAAATTGCTTAAATTACAAAAACAAGAAATCGTTAGAATAAATAGCATACGTAACAAACAACATAAACAGTCACTGGACGACGCGTAACTAATTGATACAACGATGCGTAGACGTCTACTTCTTCCCCACTCCACTACCTATGTAATCAACGATCAGTTATTTATTTAACATTATTATATTCCCAACGTCTAAATTTTTACACTAGATCAACTTTTCAATTCCTTTTTAATTATTACACATTTATTACTTTATTCTTATCTTTATTATATATTTATGTATGTAAAATTATTTATTATTAATATAATGCTTTATATTATAAATAAATAAAAGATGTATTTAATTTTTTTTTCAATTAGCAGTTGGTATTTCTAAATTTTTGCCTAGTCTTTAGAATTTTATGAGGAGTTATTCACAATAAAGTCGGAATTTATCGAACGATTACGATTATACCCGAAATATAATTACATGCTTAGATTTGGATAAATCAAAGAACGGATTTATACTTGCAGTGTCCAGACAGTCTGTCAACAACAGAAAGTTTTAAATATGATTAGGTAACGTGTGAGTAAAGTTTTTGTTTATTCTGCTCATAAATTTGTGTTTGTTTTTAATTGTTTCTAAAAATTATTTGTGACATCTTATCAAAAAATAATCCATAAAAATGTTTCATTCTGTCAGTTTTACATTAAATTAATATTCTATTATAGACTAATTAGTTTTTTTAAGTAATTCTGACTATTAAATAATTACATAGTGTTATTTACAGTAATTTTTTTCCGGACGACTTTTCCAAATTAATTTAATTTTACAAGTAATGCAATTATAAAATAATTCGATAACATAAATACAAAAAGAAGAGTCTAAATGTTAAGAGAATATCTTTCTGAATCCCTTTTTGACATTAGTACCACAAAACTTTTATTCGATGAAACATTACATGTATCTATGTATCTACCTAAAAAATAACACAAATATTGGAAAACGCTTTTTCAAAAATCTGATGTGGACATCACATGACTTCCTTGTACGCCTATTAAATTACATAGACTTTTTTATATTTATATTTTTTATTACTTTTATTTTTATTATTGAATTATTATTTATTATACTTTTTTTTTACAATCGGAGGTTAATAATTATTAATAAATTATATTTAAATTTAAAAAAAAAATTGTAAATTTTCCAACAGATTTGTTGTCAGAAAAACAAGTTTGTAGTCATTTATGATCATCAGTATTTTTATCATTAAATCACATTGAATTGTCTCTGTTTTAGTGCCAGATTTACACTACATTCTGAGATTATATTGTGTTTTTTTATATGTTAACAAATTTTTATGAAATATTTCAGTAAATCATTGCAACATTCAGAAATCACATGACTGCTTAAAGGTTGACCATCATGTCAGAATGAATTTTTTTATTTAATTTATATATTTATAGACATTTATTATAAACCATTCATATACATGAAAAAAATATAAAAATTTTTGCTTTTGAGATATTTTGAAAACTTTGACCTTTAATGACGAAAAGATCAAGTAATGTTTTTTTTTCAAAAACATTATTTGAAATTTGCGAATTTTGATGCTCAGATCTTATTTTGGTTATCATCAGTAAAAAAAGTTCAGTTGATATGGAGGACCCAAATTTTTTTTAAATTCTGTTTTTTTACTTATATTTAAACATTTTTAATGAAAATAAAAATAAGACTTTTAATAATTGAATTGTAAAATTTTTCATTGAAGCCAGAAAGTTTTGCAATGAAAAAGCTGCGCAAGGTATTGTATACTTGACCGGAGTAGCCAGGAAAGTCATGCAATATTTGTCAGCAGCCTTTTTCCCTTACAATTGTCAGCAACTTTTCTGATACTACTTTCAATGGCTCTATAAGACATATTACATACATTGTTTATATTGATAAACAATTTTATTGACATATAAACATTTAAACATCGGGTTATACACACTGCTTCAACTCGGTAGGGAATATTAATGTGCTCATACTGCATAATATTAGGATATTTTTATTACGTAAGAACTAAATAAAGTATATTTATAAAGTATTTTTATTTTTTATTAATAAAAATATTAACAGTGAAATTTTCATCACACATTGTACTATCGCTGGATCTACAACTTTAAGAATTGAAAAGACAGCATAAACAACAAAACATCAAAAATACAACAAATTAATATAAACCTCTTTATTTTGAAATAATGCAATATGCAACCTGCTTCAACCAGTAAGGGAAAAATCTATAATTGAACGTTTTTATAAAAAAGTATTGTTTTTTCATAAAATAAATTATTTCTTCAGCACACTAATAACAAAAATTATTTAATTTGAAAACAAAACATTACGTACCCACCAGATTAGTGAACAATAATAATGCAAGAACCATTCGTAGAACTAATTGTAAATTAATAACGTAGAAGGGTGGAGAACAGCTATTTATTATACAGTTTCCTGATTGTTATAGGGTGAGAGTAGAGCTTTATTTGTACACGGAAAAGTTAAGTCAATAAATCTGTTCCGATAACAAAACTTGTTTAAACCATATATTTTTCTTACATTTTTAGTAAATCTATTGCATTTATTGCTGGTTACTATTATTTAGTCCATATTAAATATTGTTTTTTTGTAAGAAAAATCAAAATAATTTTGTTATCAGTCACGTTTTTTATGAAAGAACTGATTCTTTACTTTTGTATTTAAAAACACAACCTTGAATGGTTTTATTTGATGAAATAAAACCACTTATTTCATCAATGATTTTTGATTATATTCATCTAGAATGTGAGATCTCAAATGAGATATTATGGGCTTCCACTGGCCCCTGATTTTTTCTAATGTTAATACATTAGGAAAAATACTGGTCGTCGGGATATTCGTATGGATTTAATAATTCATATGAAAGAAATATAGTATATCATAAAAATTGAAGATGTTTGTATCCTTTTGGTTAATCAAACTTATGTATGTAGTTTGTTATTTAAAATTGTTTACAATTTACCCGTTGCTACGAGATTCTAACTAGTTGGTTGCTATGGGTTTAATTTTTAATTTATTTTTGCTCCGGTTCTAAGTTGATGAAGTTTGTAACTGCTAAGTTTTTACAAATAAATAACGTACTTGTAAGCTTTGCTCACTAATATTTATTTATAGAAACAATCTTTACAAAAAATATAATTTTTTTTTGTAAAATTAAAAATATCAATGAAAATTTTGATATATGTAAAATATAAAATGTATTTAGATAGACTATATAGCAACACAAACTAATAAAGAAATATGAAGAAAAAATGTTATTTTTTAATTTATTTTCCATAAAAAAAAACAGATTTGACGTTACATTTTACACACTTGGAATGTCACTGAGTATATGTTCTAAATTTTTTGGAACAATGTTTTATAGCTGATTACTCAAATTTTTATTAATAATTAATAAAAACTCAAATTTAAACAATAAAACTTAATATTTATGTCCTAAAAATTGTACAATTATTAACTTCATCGAAAGTTAACGTAACAGAAGGGTAACTATAACAATTTCTAATTTAGAATGCGGTAAACATAAAAAAAATTCGGAATGAGATGCCATTCAGAGTATCCGTACCGTACAAATTATCTGTATGTTACATTTTAATTGTGATCTCATATCCTGGTGTTGATATTATGTGAGATACAAATCAGGATATCATGGCCACCTAAAAAGCTCGAAAATTTGTCCTAGCAGTCAAGTTGATTAGTAAATCTTACTATATGTGTTGTATATAACACATATAGTAAAACTATACTTAAACAAGATACATACGTGCGTTGTTTAAGTTATTTTAGGTGTACAACTAATTAGCTTAAAACTATTTTTATACTGTGGATTTGCTTATTGAGTCTACTAATCTTATTGTTTTAAATTATATTCTCCGATGACAAAACATTGAGTTTCGTTTTACTTCATTTATTTGCGCTTTATTTAAATATTTTCTAAAGAAACTCTTTTAATCATTCAGCTAAGTTATGTCTTGACTAAAGAAAATCAAGGCAATGGAGTTTGTAAAGTTCTCTAATTTATTATAAATAACTTTGTGAAGATCTACTATTTTGTTTTATTTCTGATTTGTTATGTCAACATTTTACTTCCTGCAAAAATTTTTTTTTTCTTTTCTACAATAAAGTTACTAAGTAAAAACGTATTAAGAAATATTCCTTTAGAGCAATTCCACTTTCCAACTCGGATTTTTCTCGTCAATTTATTAAATAAATGTTATGGTTTTAATATGTAGAGTAGGGTATATAAACTGCGTAAGTAGAAAAAATAAAATAATGTCTAAAAAAAGAATTGTTTGAAAAAGTAGTAAAAGTAATACTCTAATTCGAGATAAGAATGAAAATTATGGGAAACAGAAACACGCAGAAGATATTGCAACTTTTTTTTTAAGAAGTGGTGTGTAGAGTAAAGTAGGGAAGAACAAAGGGGGCGTGGACAGCATTAAGAAAAATTGGAAGGAAATGCAAATTCCATATGCTAATTGAAACATTTCCGATAAGAATAATGGGAAAAAATAAAAGAAGTGAGGGAAACAAAGTTTCCACCCTTGCTGAATTGAACGAATAACAGAATCTCAAAGTCCTAAACTTAGTCAGTGACAATTATCTATCTTTTAACTTAAAGTTGAAAGATGTTAACAAAGTAAGAATAATTTTTAAGTACTAAGCTTATTCTCTATTAGCCATTAAAAAGTCAAACGAAGCTTTAATGAAATTTAAAATTAAAAGTGGGAAGAGGCACTTTTACTTAAATAAAAAATTATTTGGATTACGGCCAACTTTTTTATCTTGCTCTTAACCGCTTTTTGAATTTTAAAACAAAAAATAAACTTATCCTAATTAAAATTTCCTTTAAAATAAATGAAAAGAAAAAAATATATACTTCAATAAAAATATAACTCTTACCGTGGTAAATAATTTAAATTGATTATTAGAGAAAAGTTATTAATTCGTTAGATATAATTATTTCTTCCGTTAATATGAAATTGGTTTTATTTCAGTTTTTAATATTTACTTTATATGTTCTTTAAAATATTTGAAAATTATTTTTAAAACAACTTCAGAATAAAAAAAGGAATAAAGTTAAAAAAGAGAAGAAAAGAAATGTTTTTATTCGTAGAAAATTAATGTCTTAAAGAAAAGCAGCTAAACAAAACAGAATAAAATAAAGCCTCTTTTCATTTGTCTTATTTAAGTTACTGTTTACTGTTAGAATTTAGCTCTGGCAGACTTTCAATTTTTTAGACGTTTAGCAAAATAAATTATGAATCAAGAAGTTATTTGGGATGGCATTTTCTATACTAGGGTTCGCATCGGTTCTTGAATAAAAAACTTTAATATAATTTTTGTAAGTTGTAAAAATATTTAATGTTATATTTAGAAATAAAATGTTTATATTTAGACGAAAATTAAATTTTCTTTATATAAATATTAATCCAAAATATTTTGGTTATTATTTTACACTTAATCTACTTTAATTCTTATTAAAATCCGATTCAGGATAGCTATTTATGATCACAGTACTTAGCATTTTTACGTGAGATCATACTTATTCAGATGAAACAATTATTTTTTATACATAAATAATAATATTGTTTTTATATATATTATTTTATATTCCCAGGGAATATGCTTGAATAGCTATATGAAAGGATAAAATATGATGATCATGTCAAAAATGAGGATGGTGTTTTTTGCATTTTTGTATATATCTCATTTCGCGTTTCTAGACGAAAAAATATGTATTATATATGTATGTGCGTACGTATATAAATATGTTTGTCAAACTGCTTTTGGCCTGATATCTTAGGATTGATTGAACGGATTTTTTAAAAATTTATTTCAAATATTTCTATGTATGGGACATTGATCATATTTTCCCCCAAAATTCGTTAAAGGGGATATCGCAAAAAAATTAAATTTTATTTTTTTCACAAACGTTTTAGAGAAAACGATATTAAGACAAATTTTTTACCTTCAATGCATTTATAAATAATTCAAAAAAATATTAAAAAAAAATCAACCTTTAAAAATGAAATAGCTCTTAAAAATGAAATATTGGTTTTTTCTTTCATTTTAACTCCCTTTGGTTTAAGTATTTTCCAAAAATATTTTGAAAATTTATACTTCATATAGAGAGAGCTTTTGTGAAATGTTTAATTTTTTTTATAATTATTCACCACGGACCTAAAGTACAGGAAATTTTTTTCGGAAAATTTTCTTTTTCTTTTAATTTACGCTTTATTTAAAGGGTGTTATATTTAGGAAAAATTTACAAAAGTAAATTTGTTAAGGTTAACCTACAAATGAATATTTGTAGAAACGTTTTTCTTAAAATTTATTTTCCACCTCTAAAAAAGGTATATTCTCTTTTGTGTTTTTTTTTGTTGGCTCTAACTCTTTTAATTTTTATTATTAATGGCCACGAAAGTTATGCAATTTTTATCAGTATTTTTTTTTTAAATTTTTATTTATCAGTTTGATTTAATATTTTAAGAAAAAAATATATATCATCAAGCAAATGGAATAAGAAAAAAAAAATACTATACAACTGAATTTTATGAGTTCGATTTAAAGGATAAATAGTTTTTAAATGGATTTATTTCTTCAGTTCCTATTAAAAAAAAATATTAACATTTTCTTTTTTATATTCCCTGATATATCTTTAAGAGATATATTAATAAAATATCTTTATAAGAGAAGTTTTTTAAATAAACTGGAAATCGAATGCGATTTTAGTTTTTAAAATTTATGACCGTACCAGAAATCTATAACTAGACTGTTAAAAGTATTGATTTATTGATTCTAGATTTTTATTTCCTTGTACGAAGTAAAGGAAGTATTGCGATCGCGAAAAATGTTGGTTCCTTATTTCAACGGAAATATTCATTTTGACCATTACTGAATCCATTTTGACTAGTTTCGGCGGGACGTCTCTACGTAGTTAAGTACTTATATATCTCACATAACTCAAATACTATTAGCCGTAGGGTGTTGAAATTTTAAATTTAGGGCTGTTGTAACATCTAGTTGTGCACCTTCCCTTTAGATTGTAATTGACTGAACCAAAAGTGTCCAAAAAAACTCAAATTCCAAAAAAAATTGGAATTTGGACTTTTACTTAACTGCAATAATAAGCCCTCATTGAGAGCTTTTAAACGACATGTCATAAGTGGTATTTATTTTCATTGGTTCCAGAGTTATAACCAAATAAAATTTTTTATTAAACAAATATTAGGGTCTTAGGGGAAGGCATATCGGGTCGAATCACTTCATCTCCCGTGTTTTTTTTTTTAATTTAAATATATTGATTTATTAATAGTTATAATACTAACTCTCATTGTAAAAATTTTTTTTCGATATCAGACTTTTTAATGAAATAAAATTTTATATACTTTTCATTAAAAAAAAAAAAAAAGGGGTAAATGTAATTTAATAAGCATACAAGGAAGAAGTCATGTATTATCCCCATCAGATTTTTTTAATAGATCTTTTGCATCATACATTACTAGCTTTCACATTTTCCATCCTATTTTTACGCAACGTGACATCTACACAATTACAACGGCGGGTACAGATATCAGTTCTGATAGGAATTAAATATAATAAAAAATAAATTAAAATTATGATGACAAGAATTTCACTACAAAATTCTATTCATAATAAAAATTTTAATAAGTCGCAGAGTTTCACACAGTTAATTTACATCTAAAATGTAAAATTTTTTATTGTGAAGTTGTCTTTTTAATAAATACTTCAACGAAGAGATACAGTGTAAGGTAAGTACTAACGAGGAAATAACATAACAGTCAGTAATACTCAAATAGTAAATGCAAACAGAAACTCGATCGATGAAATTTAAGATTTCCTATCTGTAAAGTTGAGATTTCCATTACTTTCTTATTTGATAGAGAGTATTACATTTCCTTTAAAATTTTCCAGCCTGGCATAGAATTTAAAATAACAACGTTTGAGTTTAAAAGCTAGTACTCAACTAGCTTAGTCTACCATCTTCGGTCTCTGTCCATCCTCTAATCAATAAAATCTGATAGCTATTTTATGATCAGCTCATGAAATATTATTTTACTCATAGTGAGTAGTACGGAAATGAAAGCATTTAATTACATTAAAATTAAATTTATTTACCAATCATGTTTGGGACCGTAAGGGGTGATTAGTGAACTTGTCAAAATAATTTATAGTATAGACACACTTAAAATCCAAACCTATTAAATTAGTTTTATTTGAGAGTAGTTAATGAAATAATAAAAATTTTGTTGTGTTACTTAAAGGAGGCTCCTTACGTAGAAAGTAGAAAGACCTTCGTCTTATTACTTTCTTATACTAGTGAGTTAACTACTCTACATTCTACAAAAATTTTTAAATATTTACAGCCCATTAATAAACAGAAAAAAATTTGATTATAACTTATCCACACAAAGGAAATTAAAAATATTGAAATACGTCTCTTAGAAGAGCCACGTGTAGTAAACAGGAAAAGCTTAATAACAAGTACCCACCGGGTTTGCCTAGTGGTAAATGCGTCTTTGCAAATCATTTGGTTTGGAATTCGAGTGTTTTAGCGTTCAAGTCCTAGTAAAGGTTTTATACGGATTTGCGGATACCGGTGTTCTTTAGTGGTTGGGTCTCAATTAACCACACATCTCATAAATGGTCAACCTGAGACTTTACTAGAATACACTTAACTTACACTAATACATACCATCCTCATTCATCCTGTGAGAGATTAAACGGCAAAAAAGAAAGAAGCTTAACATCAAATATAAGGGACTAAATTGCTTGCTGGGGAAAAATTCGCAGTTATCGTTATTTAATAAACTGTTGATCTATATCGTTATCCTTAAAATTAACGTGTAAGATCCAACTATAGGAGATGAGTAACAACAATATTGAAATAATTCAAAGATTCTAAAATAAATTGGTGAGGACCATAGCAGAGGTGACGTGGTTTGTTAAATTGATGACTACCTAGGATTACCCTCTGTATACGAAGAGATCTAAAAATTTAGTTCACGGTACAAATAGAAGTTAGACAAATATGTAAATTATCTGATTTATATCTATGTACAATGGCGATGACATCAAGAGACTAAAATGTTTCCAATTGCTGGACCTGGGAAAGGTAACCAGAAGAAGGACCGGGAGAAGGAACCTAGAAGTGGAAACACAGGATGAATCTGTCAGTGTGTAGTGAACGTCACTTGGATAGTCTATTCTATTACCACGAATGTTTGTTTTATTAATACTGTTATTTTCATATATTAGAATTGATGACATTGTTTTTATTTTTAATTTTTACACATTTTATTCCTGTGATTGATTTCTAGTGCTATATTAAGTATTGAACTTTACTTGAACACTTATACAAGTGCTTTTTCTATATACGAGTTTTTGAACCTTTTTATGGTTCAATAAGGGGTTTCGTAGAGGACCTCCCTTCACGTGATTGTCATTAATCAGATTTACTTATGGTCTCCTTTGAGGTAAAGATTGTAAATACTAACAGATAATAAAAAATAATAAATATATATATATATATATATACATATGTATATCTTTATGTGATTATATCTATGTAAAAATATTAAACAAATATAAATATATATTATATTTAGTTTTGCACATATATATATATATATATATGTATATATATATATAGAAACATATATATATCTAATACACATAAGTGCATATTACGCAAAAAAAACTGATACTTCAATTTTTTTAAATATTTTAATAAATTAAATATTATAAGTTAAACTTTTACTATTTCTTTTTAACAATATTCTAATACAATCAATCGTTATTTTGTTTAGATTTTTGCAACTTTTTTTCCATGTTATATATATATATATATATATATATATATATATATAAATATTACTTCTAACAGATAAAACTTTTTGGTGGATTTTAAAAAGAATAAATTAAAGCTAAATTATTTTCAGTATTAGGTTAAATATGGTATGTGAACGTAGCAAAATTTGTTTTAATTTACATCACCGTATCACCGATTGAAATAATAATCTATAGGAAGCAACACTAATTCCACTTCTGTTGAATTATTTGAACTGATGAAAGAGTATACCCAGTTAAGAAGGTAACGGACAACAACACTACCCGGTATGATTAAAAAGCCGTATTTTATTCTTTGTGGTTTTTTGAGATTATTGTAAATTTTTTTCGGAATAATTCTTATAATTTGGTTTGTAAGGTGTTTTTAGAGTTTTTTTAAAATTTATTTGCTTCTGCAAGGTTTATTTTATTACCAATTACACACGTATAGTTTTTATCGTTTAATATTAAGGGTGTAGTGCATACTATTATGGGTAATCAATTCTTTTCTGAATAAATCAAGCGTTCTTTATTACCATTTTGTTTTGAATTATTATAATCAATATTTTTACGTGACTTATTACATAAAGTTTTATTTTTAGATGATCTCTGTTGATTTCTTTTGCCACATTACCAATGTAAAATAATTTTATACCATTATTTTTTACTTTCCTGTACTCATAACTTCTTGAGCTACACTGCAAGAAGGAAAGTATGATAATTAGTCAATAAATATGATTTGGGGTTTTTTGAATTTCTCGATGTTTCATGATCCAGAGACCCAAAAATACAAGAAATTAGGTTGTGGGGTGGGGGGGTAATTTTCGTACGTATGGACGAACATTCTTCTTTTATGTCCATCCCTCTACCCAGTTGAGGAGCTGGTATAAGGGTGGCTACTATGAGCTTAGCTCTGCCGAAATCTTGCTCACTCAGTGTGAGTCAGTCACTTCGTTACTTTGCAGGAATTGTCCATGAGTAAGGGTATCGAAGCCCTTACTGCTAAGTGCAAGCCTTGGGATGTCAGTATTTGAGACAGGTAGTGAAATACTCCCTACCTGACTCCCCGGCCCTGGTTAAATCTGTGAAAGGTGGCTGAATTGGGGAAACCAGGCAGGATCAATGATCCAGGGCACGCCCAACCGTCTCCCCGCCCACACCTTGTGACATCATGAATGACGAAACCTAACACACGGAAACTTCAACGTCCGTGTTTTCTGTGACAGAGGGTCCACATAAAAACCCTTGTATTGAAGAGATTTTGGCTCCGGAAGCAAAGAGAAAGAAGCGTATAGAAATTAAGAAGGTAGAGATTATGGTTCGAATTACGTTCAACTGAAGAGTAGTGAAACTATTCCAAAATATTTGGTGATCAAAAAGAAAGAAGGTGATTTCTTGAAAGTCAGTCCTTTCCTAATAGCTCGAGGAATCATGGAAGCTGCTGAGGATCTGCAAAACAATCAAATATTCTATTGGATCGTTCGTTAAAACTGGCATCGACGTTTAATTGTCATTGCTACTCAAAACCAAGAAGATCGGAGTCTTGGACAATGAGATTACACCGTATGGTATCCTGAATTCCAAAAAGGATGGAGTGGTGTGCAAAGATTTGTTAAACTGTGCAGAAGTAGAAATCGTAGAGGAACTTCATGAGCAAGGAGTTGCGGCTTGTCGTCGACTAAATACACGACGCAACGGAGAGGTTCTACCATCTGCGTTGCACATGTTAACCTTTAATAAGCCCAAGTGACCAGAGAAGATAAAAGCTGGATTCCACGGTTTGGACGTACGCCTATTTATCCTAACTCCTTTGCGTTGCTTTGGATGTCGGCGATTCCGAATCTCAGCGGCACGTTATACGAGAATGCACATTTGTATGTGTAATGACTCTCTACATCCTGATGATCCATGCAAAAGCCAGGTTTCTCTGTTAATTGTTATAGGCACCGATCAGCAAGATCTAGGAATTGTCCAATCTACAAAGAAAAAGTAGCTGTACAAGTGATCGAAACTTCACGGAATGTCAGCTACTTTGAAGCCAGGAAATTTGTGGTTGGCAGAACATCAAAGATTGGGTCATAAGTTCAGATTGTTGCTTCTCTTGTAGCTTCCTTTAAATCAGAGGACGTGATGTGTGATGTGGCACCAGCACAACTAAAATAGTCGAATGTATCATCAATGAAGAATTGAAAAGAAGACCACCATCCAGAGAAAACAGCTTCAAATCGATGCAGAAAAAACAAGATGCTTCCAAATTTAATAGTTCCGTACAACCCAGGAATGAGATTTCAACAAATCACAAGAAGAACGAAAATGAATTTAACACGGAAAGGAAGCCTGAAGATAAACCAGTGCAGGCTAAAGAGCAAACAGAGAAAATCCCCATCGAAGGGACAGCGTAACCAGAAATTAAGCTACTAAAAAAAAAAATAATTTTGAAGTTCCAATAAAAGAGCTTCCGAAGGCACGGAGGCCTTTACATGAAAGGGCCAGGATTTCAGCCACCCACAACCTCAAGCCGGGAATGCATCGAGTGTCGACTCTGATGCACTGTGGTTAGTGACCGCAGCATCTGTGCCGGTATTATCTAACACCAACAGCAAAGAATCCTCCATGCTTTACTGTGGCGGATCGGATGATTCCATTTCCGAGGCATCAGATACCTTGAAATACGATACCGGGATCTTCAGGAAGATGGTAAAAAGGAGAAAGAAAGGAGGGAAACCTAGGCGATAGAATTTAAGAAGAGTTTTTTTTTATGTTATTTTATATAATTTTAATAAAAATATCGGTTTTTGAATTTTTGTGCGCCATAGAGTGTTTTATTAGAAGTTTCAAAGACGTTTTATACCCTTGTTATCTTGTGTTCAAGAGTTCTTAATGTGTTTGTTTTAACTTTTATTTGACAGTGAAATAGATTTAGAATAAATCTATTTAATCTCGTTAGAAATGGTATGAGTGTTTTTACGTGGCAGGGCCCTTTACACACTTGTCATCTTGTATTTCTTTGGGATTCAATATCTTTTGACAAGTTTACTTTTAGATGATTTAATTTGACAATACTAGTCTTCTAACTACGTCGCTAGTGTGTTTGTCAGGGAGGGAAAGAAATACATATATATATATTTTACGTCAAAATGACCTAATTATCAGAGTAGTCGATATTATTAAATTTCCCCAAAAAATAAAAATGAGAACATTAATTTATCCTAACAGTGAATTAATGTTATGTTATGAATTTCTAGTGGCTTTTTTTTACACTATTAAGCATTGTTTTTAAAAACATATTTTATTTTTACTTTACTGGCATGATAGTATGTGTGTTGGCGTGTTTGAAGCTTAATAACGTTTGACTAGATAAACAGATTGTAATGAAATTTTAAGCAGAGACCCGTGTGTTTGGTAATATTTAGATAAAATTTTGGAATCAATTTCTCCAGCAGGTGGGGGCTTGTTTTGTGGTCAATTTTCTGAAAAATTTGCAAACATAACACAACTTTATACTAAGTATATTTGCCTACATGTTTATCTCACCTTTTTTAAAAAAACATTGGCACCCAAGTGTTCACCCACTGCGCCAAAATCGTAAAAGAAATCTATTTATTACATATGTTTAATCCGAATTTTTTGTCATGTGATAGTAGTTGTGTAACTGATCCAAAAAAAAAAATACTTGGCGTAATATTGGAAGTAGGGGAGCTGATCAGAGCTAAAAAATATAATTTTTTTGAATTTTTTAAATCTTATTTTGGTTTATTTAAACTTTTAAAATATTAGGCCTACAATAAAATTTCATCATAATTCACCCCGCTCCCAAAAAATAAATTTTAAGTAACATTTTATTTGTTGCACATTTTGCAGTTGATTTTTTTTTCTTTAGTTTTTTCCATTTAACATTGCAAAGATTTAACAAATCCAAACATTTTCTTGGAAGGTGATTTTTGAGATGGGAGGAGAAAAAAGTAAAAACATATAGATTCTTTGAACTCTTTCAACTTTCTTCATGTTTTTTTTATTTTTCCACTATATTAGAATAAATAATGAATGCCAGGAAAGTATAACAACTTTGCTTTCACCAATATTTGTAATAATAATAAATTTTTTTTTTTTAGATCTGTATACACAAATTACCTTTTCTGTTCTTTCTTTACCGTTATTAATAACCTATAGCTCAGAGGCTTCCCTTTCATGTCGATATTATGACAATCCTTTTTACATTATCCCATTGCTCATATGTACGACATTGTATAATAAACTGAAAGGAGTAAGTATTATTTTTATTTATAGTTCAGGTAGGTAAATAATAATTTACCGTATTCCAAGTTGGAGATGTTAAAAATTTTTATAATCCGGATATGAAAAATACTGATCTTTATTTCACTGGTAAGAAGTAAATAGAACGTTTATTTCCTGAATCTCAGAACAGTTACGTTCATGCAGCTCTGATAAATGAGCTAATAATGCAAGATTAAAATCACGAAAAGAAAGTAGTCAAGGCTGAGTTCTGAATTTAGTGACAGAACAGCGAAAACAGTTGATAAATGAATTGATGGATGTTAAGACGTAAAATCTGGACACAAAAAGATGATTCGCTTAATATCATGACCAAACTGAAAGGCTAAAAATAAATAAATAGTGATTTATAAACAAGGTAGCTCATTTATTTGAACAAAATTGGATTATAAAAAAAAATTAACTGACATAGAAGATAAGGTAGTAACAATTAGAGCAAGATAGATTGGGACAATATAATCGCAGAAATATTTTTCAAGATATTTGTATTAAGATTTTTTTAAATAGTCTAGGTGTTTTTAAAAGTCCTGCAAAGTATTTAGAAAAGGTAAAGAGTAGCAAGCACATTATTGCCCATATACCTAAATATGGAAACAATTAGCAAATTTTAGTTAATACTAAGAAGTTGACAGGCAAAGTTTATTTTGTAAAAAGAAACCTTTTCTTTTTATGAAGGAGAAGGTTTCTTTCTTTCTTTTTATGAAGGAGGGAGAGGATTCACACTAATAATGAATTAGAGTCGAAAGTTCTAAGGACTCTCATCGTCTTGAGTGATCCTTTATTATCCAATAGTTTTGAAGATTTGATGATGATATATAAGAAAAAAGTTGTTAAAAAACTTATCGCCTAATTTGGAATGAGATGTGGGGGTTTAGGTGAATAAAGCATTGGGGAGAAATTATCGTGTGTAGGAAGAGTATCTCATGAGATTTTCGGCATTCTCGAATCGGATTTCTGCGTTATGAGTCCAGAAGGTTTGAATTTTATAAAAAACAATAAATAAAAGAAAAGATCAATTTATTGATAATTTATTTTAAGAACAGTTTAAGGTGAAAATTCAAGAGAGAAAGACAAGGCAGATGCATAATACTTTAAAAGATCGAAAGGACTTTTGAGGTACATTTATAAGTGAAAATTAAGAGGTTGATGCAAAGTGTCGGAAGGAGCGTAGAAGAACTGTTGTCTACTAATTTTCAAATTGAAATTTTGGTAAACTCAAGATTTAAATTTCATCTAATGTTGGTTTTGACGATATCAATAACATATAATATTTACAATTATTATGAAAAGAATAGTTATATTTTTATCTTCCAAATGTGCAATACAATTTAGAATTTATTTTGCAGCGTATGTCATTTTTTTATAAGTCGTACGTATCTTTTGACTGATTATTAAAATACGTTGACAACATAATACGAGGAAAAATAAAACTCATATCAATGGATATACTACAAATATAGTATATGAAAATTATACTCAACCATTGATAATATTGAAGAAAAAACCAAATGATTGTTGAGTTTGCACAAGGTACCTCACTAGTCTATAGAGCTGAATGTACTTCGAGTGGTAGAAATATAAAGACCAGTTTATTTCTTTTTCATATATCGTCGTCTTCTTCTTTGTGATATGTAAATATAAAAGCCATTGAGAGTAAAGCACAGCAAACGTCTGTTGTGTTATGAGAGAGGGTTACGTTGGGGGAATGACGGGGAAGGATAAGAGTGAGTGGAAGAAAGAGATTGAATTTGAGAAAGAGAGGGTACAACTTTACAGGTAATATAAGGGATTAAATATGTATTGTGCTTCTTTCTCAAGTGGACTCTTTTTGTTAGATTAAACCTCCCAGCAGCTTCTCTCTCTATCACACAGTTCCCCTCTCACCGCCTATCAGCTGCTTTTTCTCCTCTTCCTAAAAGCACACTTATGACTCTTCAACAGCAAGAAGAAAATATTTCCAGTTTCACTCAAGAACTGCCAACTGCCCGGATAAAAACAGAGCTCTCTAAAAAATAAAATCACTAGAATAAGTTTTGCTCCCTGTAATTCTCTAATTTTTATTTTTTTGAATGTTGAATATTTTCGAGACATTGATTTTTTTAATTGTATGAAACTTATTATTTATTTTCAAAATAATTATTGATGGAGTTTTTTAGGTTTCTTCTCATTGGACAACAGTGATTTTATAATCATTTTACTAAATGTAAAAGAATCTAATCGTACATAGTATACTTAATAGCTAGGCATTAAAAGTAAAACCGTGAAAATTTATTGCATTAGATTCAAAAGATTTTAATGTAAGAATAAAGTTTAGGATATATTTCAGAATTAGTATTCACCAAAAATAATGACTCGGTATCGTATAAATCTTTTGAGCAGCGTCTTTCAGATTAATTAGCATGTTTAGTTCAAATAACCATATCAAAATGATTATTTATCCAGAATTAATTATAATAATTTATAAATAAATTGAGTTTGTAACTGCATTTAATCATAACTGAATTTTTTTGAGTACAAGTTTCATGAGAGAGCATTATTAAACACTCAACACACATTTACAAAAAATTAAAATCAATATATAAGTGCGCATTTCGGCTGATAAAAAAGTACTCATCACAAGCATATATATATATATATATATATATTTATTAAAAATAAATATAAATACTAAGGACAAGTTAATAAACGTAAAACCATCACGTAGGACACAATGTAAAATTTGTTCTACCTTTATTATAGAATAAAATTAAATACCAATAAAATAATATATGTTAACTATGGACGGCCCAAGATGAAAAACAAACTTTTTACTTGGACTGTCCACTGTTATATTATTTTATTATTATTACTTTACCACATAAGCTGAAAGCTTGTGCTAGGAAATATGTTACAGAAATTTTATTGTGTATATGAATGCCATACTTGAGCGGCATACGAGTCCGGAGTTTTTCAGATGATAAGTTGAAACAGTACAGTGGAGGTCAGTTGTAAACAATTTTTAAAAGTGTTTTGTTAAGCCAAATGTTTGTAATGCTCAAAATCAATTGACTGTGAGCCGTTAAAAATATTGAGCACAGAAAAATATTCAAGACGTTCATAAATTTTTTGAAAAAAATATAAACGAATCATTGAATTTGTGATGCCAAAATAATCAACAGTTAATTATGAAGACGTATTTTCAAAGGAAGTGGTTATGGTCTCAGTAATTATTATATTTTGGGTATATTTTCCACTCACAATAATGTATTTATATATAATGAGAATTTTTATAATACTTTTACTTTTCTTAATCATTGCTCTAGAACTACGCTGTAAGAAGGAAAATTTGTTTAACGTTTAACATTTCATGACAGAGGACTCCAAAAAACAAAATAAATTTGAGGTAATATTCGTATTTGCATGTTTGAAACTTAATAACTTTTGACTGAATAAACCGATTTTGATGATATTTTATAGACACTTGTGTATGTGGGACAATTTGTTGGTAAAATTTTGTGAACTAACATTTTCAGTAGGTAGGAAGGGATTTGGGGGTTTTTATATTTTCCTCTATTTAAATTAGTAAATGTAGAAAAATAAAGAAATTTTCTTGAAAGGGTAATTTACAGGTGGGAAGCAGAAAAAATAAAAATATACAACTTTTTTGGAGTTATTTAAACATAAAATTTTAATTTTACAATAAAACTTTATAAAAATTTACTGTAATCCTTTAAAAGAAATCATTGATAAATTTTTTCGCATATAATTATTTTTACAATATATAAGAATAAATAACCGATACCAGAAAACATTATAACTTTGTTATTAGAGATTTAATGTTAAAAAACATAATGTTACAAAAAATAAAACTAACCGCAGCGATCATAAAGATCTGAAGAAAAAATTAAATTAAATTATTTTTACTAAACAATAAAGATATTAGTTGCAAAGAAATGTTATATTTATATAAAGATATGTAAACAGTTTTTGTAAATAAAAATATATAACTTATTTATTTTTTTATATGTACTATAAATTGTTAATAACAAGATTGATAAATGAATATAAAATATATTTTACTGCAAACCATTATTATATTTTTTTAGGCTAAATCAGATCAAAAGTTTGGCTTTCATTTAATAAAAAATATATAAATACCAATTTTAATAAAACTTAAAATATTTTCATCTCTAAGTGAAATAAAATATTTCAATCATTTCTGTAGTAATTTATAATATGTGTGTATAAAATTTATATATATATGTAATTTTTTTTTTTTTGTTAAAATATATATTTTTATTGTAGAATATTCAATCACAATTTTATGAACATATAATTTCATAAAAAATAAGCTATTATATACGGTATACTAATTTATAGTTTTTATATTATTTCGTTGTGCATTGTTATTGGATAATAAAAAAATAATAAATAAAATAAATCTAAAAAAAAAAACAAGGGGTAGGTAGGTAATTTCAATTACTTTGTAGGAATAAAATCCAAGTGGATAATAAAACAAAAAAAACATTTGAATCGTTACTCGACTCGTATTCTTTTCCCCCTCTATTACTCGTTCACTTTTAAGAAAAGTTTTAGTAACGAAATTCATTTCGGACAAAGTGATAATATAAAAACACTGTTCTATTCTATACAGTAGAATCAATAAGCAATGGAAAAGCAAAGTCAAATGAAATAAAATAAAAGTAAAGGGAGACGATAAGATTCCAACAAGGCGAGGAAAATCATGGCAGAAACACAGCAAGATTTCATTACTTTTTACAAAAAGAAAACCTGTATATTTCCTTTTTTATTTTATTTGTAATTCAAGAAATAAAATGTTAAGTGATAAAATTCCTTACTATACTCTTTCATTAACTTTTACTTAGCAAGACTATGTTTAAATTTAATAGGGTTTTATTTATATGAAAATTGATCCTTTTAGGCTTTTTTTATTACATAACTAATTTTTATTCTATGTTTTTGTAAGTGGTCATGCTTTTGCTTTTGCTTTTATTATGATATATAATTAAAGTTAAATCTTATTAATTAATGACTAATTGAAAAAACTGGTATTGTCTTCAAAGTACTATTAACCACTAATTTAATTGTTTTGTTTTTTTTTTATTTTTAATTTACTGTCTAAAAAGATTGAAAACATTAATTAAATAAAATCGACATTTTTCAGATACTGTTGTTCGTCTTTATTTATCGTCTAAAAGAAGCATCGTACAAAATAAAATAAAATTTATTAAGACATGTTAAATCATTGGGTCGTAATCTTATAAACTTATTATTAAAACCAAAATTTTTATTATCGTCTATCCGAGATGGCACAGTTATAAAGTTTTGGCGGCAACCAATTTTAAATAAGAGAGTAGATTTGACGCTAAGTATGTTAAGAAAATTTGTAGATTAACCGTATTTAAACTTTCGTGTTGTATGCTAATTATATCTTTGCTTAAATTCTCTAATTAAGTTAAAACAAATTTTGTTTAGAAGTACTGCAAGTAAACAAGAGTTTTTATATATATTTTTTTAAGAATAAACAAACGGCTTTGAGAAGTATTTTGTCGAAAAAGTTTGTCAGTGTTTATTTTTACTGTCTGTAAATAACTATAAAAAGTTTTATACCACAAAATTCATTCAAAAAGAAACAAATAATAGCTAAAATCTTGTTTAACCCCTTTTCATCCCTTTGGAGATCATAATCAAAATAAATGAATCAATAATTATTATGATTACTAAGAAAAAAAATCGATGTCACTCCAGGAAAAGC
Organism: Lycorma delicatula; assembly: GCF_047948215.1. Classification (NCBI taxonomy): domain Eukaryota; kingdom Metazoa; phylum Arthropoda; class Insecta; order Hemiptera; family Fulgoridae; genus Lycorma; species Lycorma delicatula. The sequence goes on along the minus strand of NC_134459.1, from coordinate 73,251,902 downwards.
ACTAGGATTCGAGGGCATCAACCCGGAATTTTTATTAAACTGCAGAAAATACACAAAACTTTGGCTGGCCAGATTCTTCACTCACATAATGCAGACCGGTAGCGTACCCAGAGAGTTAAAGCAATCGAAGGTAGAACCATTTTTAAATCAGAGAAACCAGCAAACTTATATAAGAGCTACAGGTCTATAGCATTGCTATCAGTGGCATATAACTTACTAGAAAAGCTTATGTTAGTAAAATAGGGAAATATGGACTTAGATCCACAGTTTATTTAAGCTTGAGATGAGAGTAAGTATAAAGTATACAGTATAAAGTATAAAAGATTAACATAAAGTGTAAAGTATAACATAAGTATAAGTTTAATACTACGTTTACACACATCTGTGCGGAGCCTCTGTCGTTAGTCGACTGCCATAATGAGAGGGAGAGTCTCCCCACCACTTAATACATATTACTAATAACTAAACTATATTATTTACATTTTATTAAATTACATTGCATTCAAAACGTTAACAGCATATATACAACAGAATCTGTCAGAGAGTACTTGATGTTATACCGATTGAACAAGCAGGCTTTAGGCCAAAACGAAGTTGCACCGACCAAGTTCTCTCGCTCATAACGTACATTGAATCGGGGTTTCAAAGAAATCTTAAAACCTCTGCTGCATTCATTGATTTATCAGCTGCTTACGACACTATCTGCAGAGAAGGCATGATTTGTAAGGTCCTCCATGTAATCCCATGCAAATTAACAGCTCTCCTCCTGAACGACAGAATATTCCAAGTTATCTTGGGATCCGATATAAGCTCACCAAGGAAACTCAAGGATTGCCTGCCACAAGGGTCGGTAATTGCACCTCTCCTTCTCAGCCACTATGTTGCAGGCACGCCAGAGACAATATCTAAAAAGCACGGCTACGCCGATGACTGGGTACAAACAACAAAATGAAGATCATTTGAAGAGTCGGAGGAGGTCCTGATGGCCAACCTGAAGAAACTGGGAAGGTACTTCCGAAGATGGCGCCTCCAACTAAATACTATTAAAACAGAGGTGTCATGCTTCCATCTAAGTAACAAGTTCACTAACAGGGAGTTTAAAATTCTATACGAGAATACATGGCTCTTTCACAATAAGACATCAAAATATCTAGGCGTGACATTTATAGAACGCTTTTATTTATGGAGCACCTAATGAAAACTACAGAGAAATTGAAAGCGAGAAACAAAATTATGCATAAGCTCTGTGGAACAACGTGGCTTCCGCCTTGCGCACATCGGCTCTGAACCTCGTCTTCTCGGCTGCAGAATATTGTGCGCCAGTGTGGCTTAACAGCCCTTATGTTCATAGAATTGATACTCAACTAAATAACATTATGAGAATGATATTCGGGGTTATCAGGTCTATTCCTGTGGAATGCCTCCCAATATTGAGCCACAGACCACCCCCAAATCTGCGCCGTATGAACCCTCTTATAAGAGAGTACAAGAACATTTTGGACAATCAAAACCTACCACATGAGGGCATTGAGAATGCCAATCGTAGCCGCCTTCGATATATAAAGCCACCTATCGAAACAGCAATTGCTGCCACTGAGGAAGGATTTAACCTAACTGACGCCTGACGTCAAGAATGGACCACAAAACAGGATAACCAAATACCATGTATTACTCAAAACCCGCCGGGTTTTGACTTGCTACGTAAGACATGATTTCCTGTATAAATGGGGTAAAACACCGATGCCTCGTTTGCGAGTGTGGTGAAAATCATACTGTTAAATACATCGCAGAAGTTTTCCCTAGGACAGCTTATGAAGGGACTCCTGAAGTTTTCCTGATCGTGACTTCAGAATCAAAAGCTTATATTAATTTATTAGGGGTTTGTTTGTAATTTTTTACTGTAATTGGTGTTGTGTCATAGTGCCATACGCTAAATAAATAAATTTAAAAAAATCTAATATCTATTTTTCACCTCTAAAAAAACACATATTTTTTTAGCACTACGTCTTAATCTTTATTATTAATAGCCGGGAAAGATCATGCAATCAATACTTCCCCAGGTTTTTAACCTCTGATTTGATTATACTCTATTAAATTTTCTGGAGCTAAGAATAATTAATATTTTCTACTCCTGGGACAATTATATCCTAGGATTAGTATTTTTACTTTTATATACTTTTATATTTTTATATTTTACGTATTTATAATAAATTGTATAAGTTTCGTCACCTCGCAAATTCACTTTTTTTTTAACGTGAACTGTTTTCAGTCCAAAAAAACCATTACGTTTACCGTTACGTTCAGGAAATAATAGTTAGTCAAAAACATTTTTGGACAAACAACAAATTTTCAGGACATGTTTTATCGGTGAAAATATGCCATCCACTGTAGTGAAGAATATTTTCACCAAATTATTCAATTGTTTGTAAGTTGGTTTTATTATTTCTGTTAGCATTTGTTATTATTTTAGATTTGTAGTACTGAAAATATTGTTACGTTTAATACCTAGATAAAAATCTACCTTTGTTTTTAAAAAAACTTCGAAATTCCTACGTTTGTGTTTAGTTTTTAGAAAATTTGATTCTGAATAAAATTGTATGAATAAACCATATTCATACCATTTTATTCAGAATCAAATTTTATAAAAATATTGCTTAAAATATTTCTTTATTTATTACCCATTTAACAAAGTTATTTTAAGCTAAACATTAACTAGTGTATTTTTTGACACCATCTGTCGAATAACGAACTGCTTTGGTTCAATACCTTTTAGGTGTCATTATCCTATACGATAAGTTCGCTGGTTTAGAATCATATTTGATTTAACAACCAGATTTTCTTTGTATATTTATAAGTGAATATATAATTTGATCAACCAATTAGTTGAATATTTCAATAAGTTCGTACTTACAATCGGTTAGATTTAGGATTTCTTTTAATTTGTTATTCGTGGGTCTACTGAGAACATGTATTCAATGGTTGGTATGTCACTCAAACCATTTACTCCATACGTGTAAATATATCTACGTTATCGTATATTTCTATACGTAATTAAGTTATACCTAAAATCTATAGGTTTAGCATTTCTTCTAATGTGTTGTTCGCGGTTCCATTGGTAAGTTGTGTCCACTGGCGAGCAACTCATTCCAATGTTAAATTAATAAGTACAAAATTTCAATCAATAAATTAAATAATAAGTAAATAAATCTTGGAAAATCTATTCCTCGTATAATTCAATAAATAATCAATACATCAATAGATAATCTCTGATATCTTATTGCTTCTTAATAAATAAATAAAAAATAAATGACATTTACAATGTATATATATGTATATATATATATATATACATATGTTCTATGTATGTGCATGGATATGCTGTATGCTTGTGTGCATGTATCTAGTATAGTAACCAGTCTACTGTCTACTGATTTTGAAGTCGAAAGTTCCACCGTTCAAGTCCTAGTAAAGTCAATTATTTTAACACGGATTTGAATACTAGATAGTGGATATCGGTGTTCTTTGGTAGTTGAGTTTCAATTAACCACACATCTCAGGAATGGTCGGCCTGAGACTATACAAGACTACACTTCATTTACACTCTTACATATCATCCTCTGAAGTATTATCTGAACGGTAATTATCGGAGGCTAAACAGGAAAAAGAAAGAAAATCTACTGTCTAGGAGGGTAAGAGCAATATGAACATGATATTACAATTAATTAATATGAATATGCAACTTAGGTTATAGAAATAATACAGCATTTATGACCACATTAATAATCATATTTATGAGATAACATATCAATAAAATTACAATAACAATACATTATGTAAATATTAAATAAATCAAAGTATTTAAAAAATATGTTATTCATTTAAGAATATTATTCTAGTAAATAATGTGAGCAAATATAATTTATGCACCTTTGCATAAATGGTTGATCATTAGCAGTACTTAAATCAACAACCTTTACCAGGTTGCCAGAAGCCAAATAAACTTGGGTGATAACTCTATGCTTCCACTGCATGGGTGAAGAATCTTTATTCATCAACACTAAATCTCCAACAGGAAGGTTACGTGGAGGAAAACATCATTTGTTGCGTTGCTGTAAATAATGTAGATAATCTTTAGACAGTCTCCAAATCGTCTCTACTGAGAATTGATCCTATCCTAATGTGGTTTCTTGGACAATAGGGTATTTACAATTTCGAATAAATTTCCCAGGTAGGATAAGACTCAAAATTGAGCTCCAGTGAGGATGTCAATACCATTTGTTACGTTAAAATGAGGATCTGCAAAAAATAAATTATGAGGTAAATTGAAATGAGAAATATTAAAAGTGTATGCCGGAAGGCTATCTGTTATATCGGATAAAACAGCACATTGCACATCGAATCGACGTTTCATGTATAGAGAGTCCAACAACACTGTAGTTTAGATTGAGAAACTGAATTACTTATGCCTAAAATAGAAAGATCAAGTTTCATAAATGGAAGTCCTAATTTTCAGGCGAATTTACGCGTGAAAAAATTCGCCTGGCTGCCAGAATCTAATGAGATTCGACATGTATGAATATCAACAAGTATAACATTGAAATTACATATTGTAGTAGACAAAATTATGTTGTTTTTTTTTACTGCAGTTTGAATGAAGAATAATTATTTTCAGACTTATTGTCTTAATGTAGAAATCAATAATCTTATTCAAATGAATAAAGTATTATGGTTTTGAGAACAAATCTTACATACATTAGCAGAATAATAATCATTAACAGAATGATTTACGTAAACAACTAAAACAACAATTATTATGTGGTAAAAAACTCTTCGTTCAACAAATGGATAAATTTAGGAGACCTTTACAGTAATGTAAAAGATGATTAAAATTACAAAATAAACATTGCCTAGAATTAAATTTTGAATAGCAACCGACATTTGCTTTGTATGGCTTATTATTATTTAAATTAAAACGTTTAGTGAAAGATTTGGTTGCATTGTTGTAACGCTGACCTTTAGCGTTATCTCCTATGTATATATATCTCGTTATGTTGTCTTGAGGGTTTGACTTATTTCTATTGGTAAACCATGTAAATGCAAAAAAAAGAAACGGTTTATACTTTCAGAATAATTAACTTAAAAACTAGACTTATTTCTATCGGTAATGAGAATCTGTCATCTAAATTCGAAGAATATATAAAAAATTTGAAAAGTGGGAAACCTTTCATTTAATAGTTTCACTTTTCACTTTTTAGAGGTATTGTGAACCTCTAAAAAGTGGTTTTTCGTTTTTTGTTTTTTTTTATTTAAAATTTTTTTCTTGTCTTTTTCTCTTTTTTATCATCCAATTTTGATGTTAAAAATTAAACGACAATAAATTCTATGTGTTGATTGGAATTTTCATTGTTTCAAGGGCATCACATATGAAGTTAATTCATTGATAAATTTGGACAAAATGTCCAAAGATTTTCCTGTTATAGAATTTAACTTTAAATGTGATCGGCATTATGAAATGCAATTATGTACTTATTATCAGATCGCTTTTTTAATAAATCTAATGCAATTATATAGTTTTCGTTCGTAATTGGCAAATTCTTAATAATGTCCAAACCTTCATCCTTCGGTGAAGAGTGTAAATAATGTAATTTTTGTAAATTCGTTAAATCATTTCTCTTATGTACTAAATCATTAAATATGTTGTAATAATGTTGCCAGTCTAAGCCATTACCTTTGAATAATAGTACATTAATCGGTTGTAACCGTATTTGCTTAATTGTTGTGTTTACACTGACTTCTTGATTTATTGCCTTTTGATTATTATTATTACTGTTTATCAGGTGATGCAATTTGCATTCTATAGTGCACAAGTCCTCTTCGACTTTAACACGATCTAATGAACAAACATCATCATCAAATTCCGTTTAAAGTTGTGTTTGTATAACGTCATATTTGTCTTGTAAATCAATAAGATTCCTTAATTTAATGTGCAAGACGTGACTATCATCTTGTGAGACCTTATATTTGTCAGTAAATGTGCCAATCCTTGTGATAGATGCTTTAACTGACCTGTCTTAACAATTGGACTTTGTCCATAATAAAATTAATAGCTCTAATTATTAATGTAAATCCTTAACAATATAAATTAAATAGAAAATAAATTAAAAATGATATAACCTTAAAGATACTGAAGAAAGAACTTGTGAACTGTTTTTCCAATCGCACAATCGGCAGCTTCATTAATTCCTTTTTTTTTATATTAACCATAAATAAAAATATTGAAGGTTGAAAAATGTAACTTGCAGTTTAAAAAATTTGAAATTTGAAGACTATCACGAATAAATCTTTACATCCGCGGTCGGAGGACCAAAAAAGGTATGTCGAATAACGAACCGCTTTGGTTTAATGCTTTAGGTGTCATTATTCTACACGATAATTTCGCTGGTTCAAAATCATAATAAATAAAGTCATTGTTCATTCTGTTTAAATATAAGTTTAATTTGTTTTAATAATCATTATATGTTTCATACTTGGTTTGTTTTATATTTTTAAATAAATAATACATTGTTGATGAGAGTGTAGGTGATGACTGCATTAAGTATGTAATTATATTAAACAATACAATAATTAATAGTAATAAAAATTTCAAATTTCAATTTCAAATTTCAGCTGGTGAACTTCTTTTTTTTTGTTTGTTAAACCTCCGGGACCACCGTTAGGTATTGCTCCAGAGGATGAGAGAATGTTTTACAGTGCGTGTGAAAATGACATGCCTGACCGGGATTCGAATGCGGAACCTCCAGATGAGAGGCTGAGACGTTACCACTTGCGCCTCGGAGGCCGGTAAAAATATATGGTGAACTAGACCAACTGAATATAACAACTTTGTATAGTTTTACATAAAGAAGAAGCGACAGTTAGTGCATTTATTTACAATTAATAAAGAAAAGAGGATAGATGAATTTTAAACCTTCTTTTGTCTTTTACTCCACATTTCTTGAAACCTCTGGTTCTTAAACCAATTTTTTAGTTTTTTTTACAGTCCGGTCTGCCTTAACTTTCGAAGATGCAGAAATTTCCGGGCGAAATCTTTCACCAGGTGATACTTGCTAAAGAAACGTTTCCGAGCCTATTTTTATATGAATTTTCTTTGTACAGATCTTTCTTTTTCATCAGTAGAAGATATCCTGAATGTTTATTACATTCTTCGTGAAGCACTCTGTATAAATTCTTTTTTTTGAGTAGCGTAAAACAAATCTGACACAATTAGGAAAAATCTTTTTTAAATTCAGATAAATCAAAATTATAATGAGGCAGAAGTCGTTTTTCTTTAAAAACTTATGTTGAAAATTTATCGCTGTTTATAACATTTATGTTATTTAAACGTCAATAATTAAATAATTTTTTTCCTCTGTAGTAAATTTCTTATAACTAAAACGTATCAAAACATTTATTAACTAAGTCATATATTTTAAATTCATGTTAGGTACGAATTCTTTAAATTATTTTTTTTTTCTTTGCTGTGTTTGAAGCTACCGAGAAAATTCCTATTAGTTAACAACGACCAGCGGGAACACTTTGTTACTATTTTTCTTCTTTTTCTCTAAATATATATGCATTCATTACCTTTTTGTTTAAAAAAACATACCAGTTTTTCTTCATATATTTTTAATATTAACTTTCTCAGGTAGGGGTTAGCTCAGTTTCATAATGAAATTATTTATAAAGTACACGGTGAATTCTAAAAAAAGCTTACACAATATATTTTGCAAATGATGCTACGATATAAAATTATGATTTATACGGTACCCTTATTAATAACCGTCCCATTTTATATTTCATTTTTATATGATTTTCTTTATTTCCGTCTTAGCAAGGAGTATTTATGGAATAAATTTGTTTTTATCTGCTAAATAACGAAACATATTTTTTAATGAAATAATATTTTTGTATGTGTATATAGTTTATAAAATAAGATTTTGCTTTTTAAAAATTAAATGAAATTTATATTGTTTCTGCGTTCTCTATTTTATTTTTATCGCTAAATTTATTATACACTTCCATTAACTTAGTCTTTCCATCGGTTTTCAACTGGGACAGTAATAAAGCTAATGAAAATTATCATCAATCATAGTTTTTTGTTAATTTTCCATAGTTAATGTAGAAAAAACTACAAAAGAAGTATTTGAAAAGTTAAACTAAAAAAAGAACTACATGTAAAAACTTAAAGTTTTTACATAATCTGATAAACTGAAACAGGAGTGTTGAGTTACACTTCTTTTTTCTTATCTTCTTTTTTCTCTTCCCCTTTCGTTTATAATTTATTTTTATTTATTCGTATAACATCTTTAAAAACTGTAATTTTTAACAATATCTTTGGAAAAACTTTTAAAAAATTAACAGCTCACTATCAAATTGGATTGAAATTATTCTATCCTTGGTTTTCAGAGTTAATTGAAGAGCATATTCTTCAGTAAAGTTACTGAAATCTTTATTTAAGAATAACACAGTAATTTCTACTGAAAAAGAACTGTATAATTATCCAAAAATAAAAAACGCTTTAGAAAAACAATTTCCATGAAATGACCTGCTTTTTTAATTTAACATACTAACGAGTATTGTCAAGTACAGCTTACACATGAACTCATATATTATACACAAATATAATTTTTAACTGAATCAAGATTTTTAAAATATTGATACAAGAATATTAATCGATAAAAAAAATTATCATAAAGTATAATCTGTTTTTATGCAATAAATTCATTACACATTAAAAAGTTGCTTATTTTTTAAATATCTTGATATTTTTCATTGCTTCATTAATTTTAATTAAATCTATTTGTATTAACTATTTCATTTTTCAAATAAAAAGTCATTACTTCGTACTTTAAACCTTTAAACATTACATATTTTTCTCTATTGTATAATGTAACAGTGTTCTATTGAAGATGCTCGAACCCAACAGAATTTAATAGCTTTTCTCACAGTAGTAAAGCGTTGATAACTGTTTATGAAACGTTTTTATATGTATGATTTTAAAACCCATTCTTTTTTTTTCTAGTAAAACATAAATTTATGTTACGAAACTTTTTCTTTTACCAAAATTTAATCGTTTTTTTTTTTTTTTGTTATAAAAGTTTATAATTCCACAATTGGAAATCAGTTAATTACATAATTGTATAACAGGGGATAGTATGTTACTGATAGGTTGATATATTAAAATAAGTCTGCATGTTCATTGACGCAAACATCTGCTAGTTGGACCAGATTATTTGAATGATCGAAACCAAACCATGATGTTTACATACATTAAAAACTTCTCCACGTTCTAAAATAAGAAAGATATTTGAAACCAGTTAGTGATCGAAAAAATCGAACTTAACTGTTCTCATTATCTGATGTGATAACAGATTAACTTATGTTGCTAGTTCAAAATTTATGATAACAGATTATCATAGAAAATGCATAAAATTACTAATAGATTTTTAAACTTATATACAAAAAATCTTGTGTTCTGTAAAGCCGAATACATTACGTGTACTTTTCTTTCCAGAGAAATTTCTTCCCTTAAATGAATAACAAAATCTAACCAGTTATTTTTAGTTGTTTTTTTATTTAATTATCTCAATGTAGGATTTGAGAAATAAATAATCACAGGATTTATTTCAAGAAAACTGCTGATAGAAAGATTTGCAGAGAAATATACATGTTAAATTGTGCTTAATGGTGACTTCTGTAAGAGTGTAATTGACAAAAGTAAAATTTTCCATTCGAAAATAAAAAAAGTACAAGTGGTAAAAAGCTGAGTTCAAGTTGTAAAAATAAGACTCAGTAATATTAACATTATATGCGAGAATCATGATACGATATTACCGATAGAATGATCCTGGTGCATGCATGTGCAGATGACGTAGCATTGGTAGCCTGAAATATGAAAAAAATGGAAGAAAACTTATAGGTATTGGATGATGCGGGAAGAAATGTGGGTCTGAAAGTAAATGAAGGTAAGAATAAGTATATGAGGATGACAGAAACACGGTTGCGACCACGGAACAATGGTCACACTTTTGAGTGGGTAGAGTATTTTATATATATCTTGTTACAGAACTCACCCAGGACAATAAGAAATAAAAATCTAATAGATTTTTTAGATAGAGAGCAGGTCATGTCAGGAGGTTTGTGGAACATGGAAGAAAGGTTAAAACTGGAGGGAACTGACGCATATTTAACGAACGACCAATGGAGTTGACTTGTAGAGTAACCCGATTTCAAAGTAAAACTGTATGCTACAAAAAAAAAAATATATTGTACTCCGGAGAATATAAAAATTCAAAACTTTTAATAAGGGATTTTCTTAAATTTTCAGTTTTTAATGAATTGGACAGAAACACAAAAATTAATTGAAATAACTTGTAAATGAAGTAATTAAATACATTTTTACAGAATATACTACTATAAACATATGCTTATTTTCCCGTATTTATAAAAACTTGAAAATTTACATGTCTTCCAGATGTTTCAGCCAGATGTTTCAGCCAGATGTTATATTAACAACATAAACTTAATTAATTTAGATTTTTCTCGTAAAACATTTATTAAAGGATAAACATTTAAAATTTTTATAACATTAACTAGGAATTAAATTAAATTAAAAATTCAACAAAATATTTCTTTTCAAAAGAAGTTGTGTAAATTAATAATGTATTTTAAGCAGATTTATCAGTCAAAATTGTATCACAAGCTAAATTTTATTTATACATATATATAAAAACAAGGAGAATCAAGGGAATAAATGAAAAACGTTAACACTGACTTATTGTGAACAAATCAAACATTTGGTCATTAGTAAGGCTTGAACATACATAAAAAAAGAAGATAAGTATATGCGGGACGAATGGAAATGTCCTCTTTTCATTAAATTCAGTTAGAAATAAAAAATATAACAATGATTGCTTTACGTTATATTAGAAGATGTTATTTAATTTCTAATTTTTATTAAAATTTGAAAACCGTACATACATATTTTTGAAACCCATTCAAAAAAGAATGACAATCATATTTTATATGGTTTATTTTTAAAAATACCGTAAAAAATTAAAATTTGTATTCAAAATATAACAGAAGTACAGAAAATAAAAAATTTATCATGATTAACAAAAATTAAATAAAAAATAAATAAATAAAGAAGATTTTTAATAAAACAAATTTAATTTTGTATTTATTTTTCTATATTTGTTACAATTTTGAAGAGATAAAGTAATTTATTTACCTTTAGCAAAAAAATATTCATTAATATAATATAAACTGTTGGAATTTTTATGAATTAATTTTCCATTTTAATGAAAATTATAGATTTGAAAAGCATATTTTTCTACGTAAATATTGGTATATTTTTATACGTAATATTTACGTATATTACGTAAAGTAATATATAAATACACGCACAGGAGGATAAAAGTAATAGATATTTTTTAACCACAGTTTTGATTATAAATAGTGAATTTTCCTAATTTTAACTCTGTATAACATCAGTCAGTGACTTTTAGAGTGCGTAGTAGATAGATAAAATGATATTTTCTTTATAAAACTAATTATAAATTTAAAGTAATCATGTCAGTTTTAAAAAATATAATATTTGTTATGAATAGTGAACGTTTCAATAACAGAACTGAATTTTCCATCTATTATGAACAATATTTTTAATGAATGAATGAACGAATGGAAATAGGGAGAAAATGGGGGAAAGATAGACAGCTAATGTTTCTGTGGGCGTGTGATAGATGCGTGTGTATGATGAAGCTATACCATACTCTACAATACTGTGGGAAATTGTCCGCCAGGACCCATACTACGTTAAATATTAAATGTAATCGAACACAGTTTAACGACCACATATATATACAAAGAAAGAGAGTTAGAATTATACAGAGAGAGATGGAAAATTTTATTATACGACACAAATACAAACACTAGGATTCACACACACACACACACACGCGTGCTTGAGTGAAAATATATATATATATATATATATATATATATATATATATATATATCCTTAGAGTTGGGAAGAGGATAAAATTCGTGTAAGAGAGAAAATAGAGGAGGGGAAAGCGAATGAGCGAATAAGGGGTAGAAGCAATATCCGGACCGTGTGGCTGTATATATATATATATATATATATATACGCGTGCTGGTTCCGTGTTTGTCCATCTGATATCGCTACCAAATGTAAACTAACAACTTTCACATTTATACACAAACAAACTAACTCATATATACTCATTATTTGCTCATACTGTCTCCCATAATATGGTAACTGAGAAATGTAGTGAAAAACTTTATAATATTTTTTATCCACTTCAATTTCATTAAAGTTTAGTAAAAACTTTAATCAAGAAACCTTTCAACCAGCAACGTTTAAAATATTCTCTTACAATATGTTGAAGGACGGTTTTTTAATTTACTTAATGGTTTAAATAGAATTTTTTATTCAATAAATAGAATAATATTATTGAATACTTACAATCATAATCTTCCCCTCCAGTTTGGTTGTAATTAGTTCCATGTAGGACCCGCATTTTATAAATTGTTCTGCAATGCTGTAGTGCTGTGGGACCCGTCAGTTAAAATCCCAATTTTGATTTAATATAAATCCATATTAACTGTATATACTTCATTATTTATGTTAACATATCGACACTTTTTTACTTCCTTGTACGAAGTAAAGGAAGTATTGTAAATAATATCAAGAAACATTTCGGTTTTCAAATTTCAACGGAAATATCCATTTTGACCATCCCTGAACCCATTTTGACTAAAATAAATCAAAAATGATTAGCCATAGAATGTTGAATTTTGTATTTATGACTGTTATAAAATCTTATTGTGCACCTCCGCTTTTGATTGCAATCGACTGGGCCAAAAGTATCCAAAAGAGACCAATATCTACAACATTTGGATTTTGGACTTTTCTTCTTCCATGTATTTTTTTTAAAACAAAATTCTAAATTAATAACAGATTTTGATAATAGAAATTTAGTGTTTTACCGTTTTTTTATATCAGTATCATTTTTTTTAAAACAGTTTTATTTATATTAGAGAAGTTTTTGTTTTTTGAGCGTAAGAAATTATATCTGCGAGACTCTTACCGTACGGTTTACAATTTCATTGTAATTTTTTTCGATAAAGCATTATTTAACCTTTTATTTTTAGTAAGGTTCTCTAACTGTTAAAAGACATTATATAATATTTTTACCTTTATTGGTATATACGGTATGAAAAATTTGACAATAATAATTTTATTTGATTTACGTTTTCAAAGATTGATTAAAAACGTTTAGCAACATCATCATGTCAACGTATTTAAATAACATTTATGTATATTTTATTCTTTGATAAATTAAGTATCCTTGTAAAAATAAAAACTTCTCTATATTTTCCCGAAATAGTAAATTTCTATATTCTAAAGAAGATATTTCAAAGAATGAAAATGACGAGAATGGATGTAAACTATTCAGTAGAAAGTTTGAATTAATAATAAACAACGACCAGAATACCTTATAATTATCAACATACTAAAGTCGGGAAATCGTCTTTATTAATAAACGTAAATTATTTAACACGATAATAATTGAATAATGTATTTTTTGTTTACTTTTTCGTCTAAAAAATAAACTGTAAAAACTGAAATATTTTAGTTAAACATTTTATTACCATTCTTAAAATCAGGGATATTAAAAGCGAATATATTATACTTGCAAAGCAAGAAAGAAGAAATAACACGAATCTTTCACTTAATTTTCATTATTCGAAATATTTTTTTTTATAATATACAAATTTACTATATTACGTTAAAAAAAAACTGAGAAATATTTATTTTTACAACGATTTTTAATTGAATCTATCAAAGAATTAAATATACATACATGTCCATACATTTATCTCAAACATTTTGTATACCAAAGATAATAACTACATAAAAGGTTAAGTGCAAAGAACACTGATCAAGTCCAAAACATAAAAAAGTAAACACCAAAAAGTAGTTCACTCAGTCACACAAAGAATCACAAAAAACAAAGTAAATGAAGAAACAAGAAACAAAAAAAAATAAAAAATAGAACGAACAAAAGTAAATGGTGAAGCAAGACGAAGAATTTTGACAATGCATACCAACCTAAGGTATCTGATTCAACGTAAATCTCGAGAACCTCGCAAATCCAGAATTTGCAACGCTTTAGGTTGCTAACGTGTTTACTACTCGTATTAACTAGAAGGTTAACAACGAGCCAGTTCACAAGTTTGTTCAGTCTCATTTTGTATTTAATACTGAACAACTGTATTTCCTTTCGAACGCTTGACACTCCCAGCTAATCATCTATATCAATGTTTTTTACAAACCAGGGAGTTTCTGTTATATTTCTCAATAATTTTTTCTGGAAACGATGTACGATGTCAACATTACTCTCACTTGTACTGCACAGCTGGGTCCAGATCGGTTTCAGGGTCGTTGTGCATTACAACTCAATGTTGGATAATGGTAATTACGGCCCCCTGTCTAGCAATCAGTACATCTCCCTGAACCTAATGTTAAGCTGTTACTATTTCTCTCCGTAAATTATTAAAGGTAAACTAGATTTCTTTGTCACGTATGACACGATTTACTAACAAAGCAAATAACACATTTCGGTTATGATTTTCTCATTTTTTTTGTGTAATTTTTTTTTAGTATTGAATAACTTCTTTGACTGACGTAATTGTCTAATTTTATTTTAAAAATAAACCGCTATTTTGACGATTGTCAAGACAATAAAATATTTTTTATTCAAAAATAAAATATTTTTCACTTTTTGGCAATAAAATATTTTTCATAACTCAAAAATTTTTATAATAATTTAGACTATTAAAATTTTAAAATCCTAGCTTCTTTTAAACAATAATCTCTTCTATGCAATTTAACTCATTTTTAAATCCATGTTGAGTGTACTGGTTAGTTAATTTTTTTAGTACTAATTTTTTTTTTTAGAAACTTGAAATAATTATATTTTTTCTTATATCGTGATAGCCGAACCGTTCAAGAAGAGTGGAGTAAGATTGGGTAGTTACCAATATGTGCAAAATATTTTATTTAATTTGAAATTAATAGCAGAATTAATGGTTGATTTAAAACTACATAGCAATAGTTTACTACTTAAAATTTATACCATAAAATGTTATTAAACCGGCAGCTAAACAGAGATATTCCCCAATCCAGAATGTTTTTTATTAAGATTTTATTATTGATAATATACCTTTCATTATTTTTTTTATTTTTTTTTTGTGTTTTTACGGGCATCGACTACTAAGGTCATTAGCCCTCGTCACATTCTTAAAGTAAATAAGTATCACTATGAGAATCGTCATATTTAAGGGTGTAAAGAGCCCTTATATTTATTAAAAAACACAAATTACACCGAAACATTAAAACACCACAAAAACAAAACAACACTTATGGGGTGTAAAGGGCCCCAAAATTAAAATTTGAGAAAAATTCTCAAAGAAGATAAAAGTAAAACTATAAAAACAATACCATACCATTCCATTTATTTTCTTATACCCGTCTCGTTTAGTTGTTAATTTTAGCACCCTCGGGGCGACAAGAACCGCAGTGGAGCAGTATGTTAGTCGCGCCAGGATGCCGTGGTAGTTGACTCCTTATAAAAGGCTACAGGCATCCATTGCGCTTACCCTTAGCCTCGCGCCCTCAGTCCACCCTTGAGGGTCCCTCATGCCATCATCGGACACACCCCGACTCACTACTCTTGAATGCAGACGAGCCAGGGTGGCCTAGGCAAGAGAGCTACCTCCCGTCACTATACGTGCCACGCTTCGAGACTCCCATATATAAATATATGAAACTACCTCTTAGAGACTCTTTATCACAGTTTTAAATTTTTCACTTTTACAGACTTCTTAGAAGTCCACTGGCGTGTAAAAATGGAACTAACTTTTCTTCATTTCCATTATCCAGATCAGCAGTAATATCTTTTCTAAGACGGAACCTCTTTCTGAGGTCCTCATATATGGTATACTCTTTTATTAGATGCTTGACTGTCAGTGTTTTATTACAAACACCGCACACTGGTCTCTCTTCGCCGGTTAACAAATATGAATTTTTTAATCGCCTGTGACCGATTCTAAGTCTGGTCACAGCTACTTGTTCTCGGCGAGTCAACTTCACGTCGCTTTTCCATTTATATGAAGAACTTTTAACTGAGTTTAATTTTGTATTTAAACTCCTCCATTCAGTATTCCACTTGTTTTTAACTACGTTAGTTAGACAGTTTTTAACATCTGCCACTCTTACAGGAAGTGCATTCAAATCATCGCAGACTGTTGCCTTTCTGGCAGCTTCGTCTGCGCTCTCATTACCTGTAATACTAGCATGCCCTGGAGTCCATACAAATACGCATCGCTGTCCTCGTTGATTTAAAACGTATAAAATAGACAGGATGTTTGAAATTATTTTCATTATTTTTTTTTTATGAAAGAGTAAGCGTCAACAGCTATGGTCATAAGCCCGGTGGAAATTGGTAACATATGAAAAAATACCATCATGCCTAACCGAGATTCAAACCCGGGACCTCTGCATGAAATGTCGAGACGAACCATGAAGATCGGCTCTGATTTTTATTTAAATGCTAATTTTTGGAACACTTATAATGTTTATTTATTTTTAGTATGTATAGATTAATGGAATAGCTGGTAAAGCGGACAACTTTCAAAGTTCGAGATGATACACAGTTATTTCTATTTTATTACACATTCTATAAATTACGATACTTGCTAATTTTGATCAAAACTGGATTGATATATAAAATTAATCTTTTTAATAATATTAAGTTTGATTAATGATTGATTGTTGCTGCAATTTTATGTTTCTCCATCCTAAAAAGAACAAAGAAAAATGTTGGTAAATCATATTGTAAACATTCTAGATTACTAGATTGTGATCTTGTTAATTATTTACACAAACTACCAACAAACATTTTCAGAATTTAAAATAAAAAGTATCTTTAAATTATTAAAATCTTTATAAGATCTACGTCTTCTGCATTTATTCAGTTTGTACGAATTTAAACAATCATTCCTTTTTTATGATTAATTCACCATATTATAAGCCCGAAGCTTATGTATGGGAAATTTTACAGTGCCGAAGGGTTTTTAATACTGTAAAATATGTTTCTTGAGTAATGATTATGACTAGTGATTATGTTTCTTGAGGCATTTTTGGCTTGGAGAACCACTGTAAAAATAAACAGTTGGATTGTATGAAATTTTTTCGAACATCTCCCTATGTTTTGTTTTTAATTTATTTTTAGAACTTCGTTTTGACTTTTTAAGAATTTATCTTCGTTCTCATTATTATTATTATTATGTTAATGTGCAATAAGCACAACAAGAAAATATGTAGATAATTTTCTATTTTAAGATGATATAAGCATCAAAGTTATCAACTACTATCTGAGTAAAACTTTTGTCATGAAAAGCAATTGTAGAAAACTTAATTGCTTTAGCAGAAATATATTTTTTCTGAAACCGTTGAAGTTATAGTAGAAATAACCGTGAAGATATTAAATAACTTCTTTTGAAAAACATACTTCTATTTTCAAACTAATGTTAAGTTCACAGTTTAGATCAAGAAAGTTGTTACTACAATATTTTTATTCAGAAGAGCAAAAAAAAAAATTCATCACGTCTAGAGCTAAGGGAAGATATTAGTTTCCAAAGAGTTTGTTGATTACTTCCTGAATACCGGCTGTTTTAGTAGTGATCATTACCAACATGAATATTGACATTAGTTTTATTCGTCTGGGAGGAACAGATGAAGACTCAGAAATACTAAGAATGTCTTCTTTAAGTATGAGGACATCCACAGCCTTTTTTTTTTAAATATCATTTTTAAACACAGCAAACTCAAATGAATAATTTAAACGCAAGTCAATAATTAGCCTTCCAAGACTAAGATTTTTCGACGAATTTTAAATGTAGGCTGGTTTTTAGAAATTGATACATGTACACACGCGCACGTGCGCGCACACACACAAGTGGTTCAAGAAGAATGAAATAAAATTTCAGGTCATGTGCTAGTGATGAACATAAGGAAGAAACTTATGAACATAGGGTTGAAAACGCTTCTTTAGCGAGTGTTGATGGTGAACGATTTCTCTCTGGTTTCTGCATCCTCAGTAAAATATAGCCAACCTGTAATTCTATTATTCTTAAATTAATAAATTAATTTGCGGTTTTGTATGAAATTTGACCTGAAAAATTGAAAAAGTAGGTCTCAGAATTGAAATGTTAGTAGTTTTTGAGATTGGGGTTGAAAAACACATTACTTTATGTTTGGAGTAAAATAGTTTTGTTAAATTAGTAATAAATTCCTAAAACTTGAAAACAAAACTTGTTCAAAAATTGATTTTGAGTAAAATGCTATGAATAAAGTTCACAGAAACTAAATACAAATATAAGAATATCGAGATTAATTTTAAAAACGCGTCAAAATTTTCAATAAAAAAAAAATTAAGCATTTTGAGAAAATACAAAATGCAAACATATACAAAAAAAACAAGTAAAAAATTATTAAATAAACTGCCGAAAATGTCCTCTGCTACTATGGGCACACTCTGACCGACGAATAATATTTTTCGTGGCTTTCCGATTTTCAACGGGATTGTTTCGTAATATATTTAATAAAGATATATATACATCAGTACTTTCACTTATGTCGGCCAACGGGGGAATGGTTTTTTCAGGAGTTCCTGTGGAGTACAAGATTGGCAGTCCCTAACTGTCCAGGTAGTTGCGGTTGTGCTTGTCGATTTCGCTGTTTGCAGTGAAGGCGGTAGACATGATCGTGATCTGTTTTGCCGACGTTGGGCGAATTGCGGACGGGGACCCCCTTCCGTTTGTGAAGCCGAGTTGATTTTGGATGGTGGGCTGGTGAGCTTAATTCTGCCGAAGTATTGCGCCGCTAAATTTGAGTCAGTCACTTCGGCCTTTGGCAGGGATTGTTCATCGATAAGGATATCGAAAACCTTACTATTACGTGCGAGCCCTTTCTTGTGGGAATAGTGGGTCAGGCAGTACATGACTCCCCGGCTCGGATTAAATTTGTGGGAGGCGGGTAACTGGGGAAAACAAGGCAAAATTAATGATTCAGGGAGTGCCCAACCGTCACTCGCTCTCACCTTGTGACATCATGACTGACAAAACCTAACATATCTAATCTTCAACTTTCATGTTTTCCGTGGCAGAGAGTCCACATAATAATGCTCTTTTGCTTCTTTGGCTTCGAAATCAAAACGAAGGAAAAGTGTAGAAGTTACGAAGGTAGAGAAGACGGATCGAATCAAATTTCGAACGAAGAGTTGTGGAATGATTTCAAAATATTTGGTAATCAAAAAAAAAGAAGGTGATTTCTTAAAAGTCAGTCCTCTCGTGATAGCACGAGAAATAATGCAAGCTGCTGGAGGACTTGTAAAAGAAATGAAACTTCTACTTGACTGTTCGCTGAACAGTCCAGTTCGTTGAAACTGTCAACGACGTATAGTCGTCACAGCTACTAAACGCCAAGAAGATCGGAGTCTTAGGAAATGAGGTTACAGCCTACACTACCCTCAATTTTCAAAGTGTGTAGTCATTTGCAGAGGTTTGTGAAACTGTACATAAGAGGAAATCGTAGAGGAACTTCATGAGTAAGTAACTACTTACTTTAGTCGACTACAAACTTGTAGTCGACTAAATAAACGACGCAACGAAAAAGTTCTACCTTCTGCGTTGCACGTCTTAACCTTTAATGTCGAACTGTCCAGAGAAGATAAAAGCTGGATTCCACACATTGTCTTCATCTAAAAAAAGTTTTTTTTTTTTGATGATGAAAAATTATTGCTATTTCATCACTACAGTGAATTAATGTTATGAGTTTATAGCGGCTGAAATGTTGAATTATTAAACATAGTTTTTAAAAACATACTCTATTTAACTTTACTGCCATCCTAATTCTAGAGCTATGTCGCAAGAAGGAAACTATGGTAATCAGTCCAAAAAATGGGGTATGTGTTTTTTCATTTCTTAATGTTTCATGATCTAGGGACTCAAAAAAATTACAAAAAGTGGGGGGTAATGTTTGTACGTATGCTTGTACTATGTTGGCGTTTTTGAAACTTTTGACTGGATAAATAGATTTCCATAAGAGTTTGTACAGAGAATTTTGTATATAGGGCAATTTGTTGATAAAATTTTGGCGGTAATATCTCCAGAGGAGTAAACATGCGTGCATGCTTATCTTAACATTTTTTTAAATATTTTGCCCCAAAATTCCCCGTTCCGACTTCGACTTAAACGTCGAAAAATTTATTTTTTTATTTATTTAATGTTTTTAGCTGAATTTCATGTTTAGCTTTCTAAGAGTAGTAGTCGGGCAAGTGACCTCCAAAAAATTCATAGGATTGGAAGCAACATGAGGAGTGGGGAAGTCGAACAGGTTTAAAAATATAGAATTATTGGATTTAAAAAAAATTTTTTGGGTGATTCAAACTTTAAAATTATTAAACGTTTAAACTTTAATATTAATTAAATAATTTAGTTTAAATTTAATTAATTTTAAAAGTTATTTAAACTTTTAAAATATTAATATTGAAGTTACAATGAAATTTTTTCATAATTCTTCCTCCACCCAAAAAAGAGTTCTTAGATAATTTTTTAATAGTTGTGTATTTTTCAGAGGAATTTTAGTTTCATCCATTTAACACAGTAAACGTAGAAAAATCAAATAAATTTTTTGAAGGTGATTTTATAATTGGAAGAGTAGAAGAAAATAAAAAAAATACCGATATTTAATAGTTTTTAAATTTTTTTGGTATATTTAATCATATGATTATTTTACAATGAAACTTCATCTTAAATTATCCCTACTCCAAAAAAGGATTTTAGGTTACTTTTTTCCACTTTATAACAATAAATAACAATACCAGAAAATTATTAGCAATTTGTTTTCAGCTTCTTTATGTGTAGATACTGATTACTGTTTATTTCTAAGTTTGAGTTAAGTTGTAAAGTATAAAACAATACAATATATATAAATACTGCAAATAAAGTTTACCTCATTAAAAAAATTTCCACTTGAAACAGTTAAATGTTTATTCATAGCAATCAAGAGATGTATTTGTCTCTACTACTTCAATTCGTTGTATATGTTATTCTAATTTAATATTTGTATGAAAAAGTACAAAAACTTCTGGCGATTATAATAAAACAAAAGATAGCTCAGGTGCTCTTCACAGTGAATATATGTGTAACATTTTTTATATACTGTGCATACATCTTCTGCAGTTCACGTGTATGAATCAAACATGAAGATTTTTTCATTGATATGGTACATTTGGGAATACAATATAAAAAATACATATAGGCTGCACGTAGAGTGACACCGGTAGAATATACCAGACATTTTACACACACAAACACACGCGCGCGCGCACACACATATAGGCTACGAGGAAAAGATTTCTTACTTTCATTTTGTACACGTACGGATATATTGGACAATTTTTCACATCATTTTATGTAAATTATTTATAAGACAGTAAAATACTATAAAATTTGTTATAGTGTCATTTAAAAAAGCATGAGCAATTTTTCATTTTGGGTGAATATACTGCTGCCATTTGAAATTCATAACAAACAATAAATTTAAGTTTTTATTGTAAATTTACATATTATGTTTATTTTTAATATAATATTAGACGTTTTTTTTATAACACTCGTATTTACGTAATTCATGGAAAAATATGCATAACAGTTACTCGCATATATAATAATAATTGTATCTGCAATAATTTTTTTGTAATCAAATGTATAAACTGAGAAAAAACTTTGCGCTCATTATAGTGTTAAAAAAATATTTCCGTTGTAAACAATCATTATATCTATTGAGAAAACGTTATTAATGCAAAAAAAAGGCAGTCAATCAATTAATTAAAAATGGAAAAAAGTAATGAAAACAAAAATTATTTTGACCAAGTGGCAAAAAATTAATGTAAATACAAATATATTTAATGTTGTTCATAAAAGCAGATTTAATTTTTCAATACTATTTTTTACAGAGAAAACAGGATTCTGGATATCTGAAATATTACGAAAGAGAAATTAAATTTATTAGACGTTCATTAAATTCAATGACTTTCTTATAAAAAATATTGCCAACATACAGAAAAAAAAATCGAAAAAATTTAAAAACTGCGTTACGTCAGATTAGTAGCGAAGAAGGATAAGCAAGAGTATTATTTAACAAATACGAGGTGCGACAATAAAGTAATGAGACTAATTTTTTTTTGCAAGATGTGGCAACCCTGCAGCTTGCGTAGGCACACCATCTTTGACCTTGGTCTATAAGCTACTTCGAGTCCAAGCGGCACATTGATCCAACTGCTCAGTCGTGAGTTGTGCTGTAATAAGTGATCACGTGTTTGTGTCTCTCGTCACAGAAATGAAACCGCAAAATATTGCGCAACGGTATGCCATTTCTTTTTGCGTTAAATCGGGTGAAAACGCGACGAAAACGTATGGTAAGGTTCAGAAGGGTTTTGGAGAGGAGGTTATGTCAAGAGCTCAAGTTTTTCGGTGGCATAACATTTTTAGTGCAGGCAGAACGAATGTTGAAGATGAAGACCACAATGGACGACCATCAACCTCACGGACAGATGTCAACTTGACCAGGTTGCGTGAAATCGTACGATCTGATCAAAGATTATCCGTGAAAATGATTGCAGAAGAACTCAACATCAATCGAGAAACGGTTCATCTAATATTAACTGAAGATCTTCGTATGAGAAAGATTTGTGCAAAAATGATCCCCAAAAATCTCACAAAACAGCGAGAAACACGGAAAAATGTGGCAGCCGATCTGTTAGAGCAAACGGAAATCAATCCAGATTTGTTGAGCCGTGTTATCACTGGTGATGAAGGTTGGTTTTTCAATACGATCCAGAGACAAAACGCCAAAGTTCGCAATGGTGCTCAAAGGGTTCACCCAGACCAAAAAAAGCTCGCATGTCAAAGTCAAAAGTGAAATGCATGCTTATGGGCTTCTTCGATTCCAAGGGAATTGTTCATAAAGAGTGGGTGCCTCCTGGATAAACAATTAACCAATATTTCTGCAAAGAAATTTTAGAAAGACTTCGAAAACGAGTTCTTCGTGTCGGTGCCAACATTGCTGATAATTGGTTTCTGCATCACGATAATGCGCCATCCCATACTGCTTTGTCAGTACAGCAATTTTTAACCTCAAAACAAATTTAGGTACTACCACAGCCACCTTATTCACCAGATATCGCTCCGTGCGAATTTTTTCTATTTCCAAGAGGCAAAATGGCGGCCAAGGGACATCATTTTCAAACAACACAAGATGTCCAAAAAGCTATGACAAGGGTCTTGGAGGATATTACAGAAGATGAGTTCCAGAAATGTTACCATCAGTGGCAGAAGCGCTGGAATAAGTGTGTGCAATCAGAGGGAAACTACTTTGAAGGAGACAACACTAAACATGACTAAAACGATAAGCAACAGTTTTTTTCACATCAGTCTCATTACTTTATTGTCGCACGTCGTAGACCAACAGCAACAAGATAAAATAATTTTTAAAATCACGTTATCGTTGTTAGGTTAAAAGAAATTGACGAATCTCCTGGAAAATGCTAAAGATGTTACTAAACCTTTCGAAGAAGTGAAATTTAGAAGAAGAAATTCTGGATTTTATTTTGTTAATAAATTAATAAAAATTAGAAAACTGTTCTAGAAATACCAATTATCAATAAAAAAAATGTTAAGTTCTTAAGGTTTTTTTTTACGCAGGCCAGTGATGTAATTTTCCAATTTTTCTAGTTTTTTGTAAATTTCTAAATTAGTGTCAATTTTAATGTTGTTGTTAATAGATTACATACGAATTATCAGGCTTCTTTTAAGGAAATTTGAAAAATTAATTTATTTTAATAAATTGGAGAGAATTTACATGATTGAATTCTTACCAATACCTACTATTTCATCACTTGAATTAGAAAAAAATAATTAGTTCAAAATTAATTAAAAAGTTCTTTCACTTAGTGTTTTTTTTTCTCTTCTGTTACTCTGTCATTCGTGTTTTTCAAGAACAGAATTTTTTACATTGAATGATTTTGTAAGTAATTAAAATTTTAAGATTGTGAGGGCAGCTGTTTACTAAAATAACTATAATTTTATTTCGAATGAAAAACTATTAGAAATTGTAATATTTTTAATATAATTACGTTATCGTAATTAAATCCGTTCTAAAGAAGTAGAGATCTTTGCATAAGGGCTCATCCTGAATAGTTTCATTATCTCCAGTCAGTCGAAGATATATATATCATTGCCCTTCAGTGAGATGAGGTATAGCACCTCACTTATGAACTGTGTAGCAAAATTTATTTGCCAACACAATTCAGTATACATACAACCAAGTCACTTAACATTACAAAATGGATGAAATACAATTATTAAAAACATTAAATTTATTATACATATTTATAATAATACACCTCTATTAGTACGTCATACAACACATGTAGTAATGAGTTTGCACCATAAACCCCCTCCGTACTTAGCCATTACGAGCTTTACCGGGGGTCATCTTCAGAACCTTGGCAAAAGCCATCTCTCCTGACTGAGGCATATTCTTGCCTCAGTCAGGATGCCACCGATACGAATACCACTTGTGATATTCCCATCAGTGTACTACTAGAAAATGAACTCTTTATAACAAAACTCATCTATATCGAGTCTCTATAACAAGACTGAGTTGAATGAAGGAACTGAAATAAAAATGCAATTCCATACCAGATAGGTTAGAAGTTGAGTACAACACGCAACCATAACACAAAACAAGAAATAAAAATAAACTTAAAATTAAAACTAAATAAACAATTCACTACAAAAACATCAAACCTTATAACATAAGAACAAAAACGAAACACAGGAAAAACCAGCGGAACCTTGAATTCCCTCGACAATTCGTTCTCTTTACAGGTACCCTATGAAATTTTCAACGATTACTCATTCGACCCGGTTTTTTCAATTGTTCAAATGTCGGGCCGACAAATAGTCTTCGTGCGCATAAGTTCATATTTTTGCGCATTCGTAAACTATATAGTATGCGTCACCTAGTTGTCCACAGCCTGAACATACACCTGAATCCACCAAGCCAAAACGCTGGAGTCTGTCTCGGAAGGCGCCATAACCAGAACGAATTTTTGTCACTTGTTAGGGTGAACCCAAGTGGCGCCCCGCAAACCAACAACGTCTGGGAAGAGATCGTGCGTATAACGCCCACCCTCTGCCTCACATTCCATCTGGACTGTTATAAACCCTTTGCCTCACATCCCATCTGGACTGTTATAAAGCAATGTAATACCGTTCTAACTAGCGAATTTTTTTGAAGTCAATTAACCTGACTTCTTAGCAATATAACGCTGCTGCTTTTCTGACCCAATTAAATGTATCGGTTTCACGCTTGCTATCACCAAGATTGCCTCCCGTAAAATAGTATGGTAAAACCTACTGTTACCGTTAATAATCTAAAGTGTTGACCTCTTCATAATACATCTCGATAACTTTTTAATTTTAGCCTATCCGCCCGAACAGGCGCCGCATATAACATAATTGCATCAAAGACGCCCTTATACAGGATATTAACAGTCGTAGTGGAGATCATAAAAATACAAGAAAGTTTAAAAAATATTTTGATTATTTTTTTATTATTATAGTTTTAAAATTTAATTTAAACACGCATGTGTGATTTTCCGGCTTTATTAACAAATATTGTATTATGATTCTTACAACTTAAGAGTGAAGTTGATGTAAATAAATATTTCGCTCAACAAAACAGATATAAGCGGTTTCCGAGAAATAGTAACCGAGCTGAACATCCTAAACAGCTAAGACCACAGCGGAAATTATTTTCCGAATTCACTGAAAGTATGTTTTAATTTCATCAAAGTATTTTTATATGTTCAGTGCTGGTTATCTTGAATTTATAAGAGATTGAAAATGTAAGGTTAAAATAATTTTCTTGTTTTATGTAATTAAATCTTTTTATTTCTACAACTGTTGATTTTTCAATGAAGACTATTTTTTGTATTGTAGTAATAAATCATGTATATCACTTATATGATACTTTTTGCATTAGTTATAAATTAAAAGTTTAAATTACTAGAAAGAAATACAAAAATTTATACAGATTTAAAATAACTTATACAATTTTTTTATTTTACGAACACAGACTTCCCTGAAAATTTTGTATACAGGTAAGCAGATACAGTTGCACAATTAATTTGGTAAAGGGCATCAACTAATTTCTGTCATTCACAGGATTCCATCTGCATTTTAACGGCAGAAATATCCCTAACTCACCCTTTCTGAAAAATTTATACGAGTAGACTAACACATACGCGCGCGCGCGAACACGCACACGCGCACACACAACCCATGATCAATCAATCAGTCAGTCAGCTATCATGCTGGTAATTTTATTATGAAATGGGCCAGCAAAAACAACAAATGTTACATCATGTTCTTTAACCTCCTCTCCCGTTACTTCCATTTGATTAACATTCCAATCTACCATTAACCATGTATTCACATAACGAATATAATTAACTGTATCAAATTTTCAACTGTGTTTTTATTGATTTCATATAAATGATACAACAATTAAAATTTGATTGGATGGGAGTACTCGTTCAATCACTATTTTGTTGTAAAATTGACTCATGCATTCTAAAATAGCATTTTAAAGTAAAATATAGACCTAACGTATCACTTTAATTTTCTGAAAATCATTTATATTTGTGTAGTTACATTGATTAAACGTTATTTACGGTGATGGTTTATTTAAACACATGGCATCAGTTTTATACGCATTTGTCTACCTGGTTGTAAAGTTTTAACATTGGTTAAAAACATGAAGTAAATTAAATTCATATTGTTTAAATATTAAAACAAAAAATGTTTTAATTTCTAGAAACTTAGCCGTTTTCCTAAAAATGATAAATTTACTACTTTTAACTACAACCCTTCATACCAGTATTGTTTTATCCCTCTCTAGTACAGCATAAAATTCAGGTTATTTTCCTTTATTTTTTCCTGCACATTGAAATTGATTTAAAAACAGATTTTCTTCTATAATTTCAATAACGAGAAAGAAAAAAATTTATTATTATATTTTTAACAAAAATTTTTATACAGAAAAAAACTTTTTTGTGTCCGTTGAGATACAAACATGTGATGAAATAAAAAGCAAACTATGTTAATATATAATGTGTCTTAAACAAAAAACCATAAAATGTTCTTGTCGAAGTGATCAAATGTCTTGTCAAAGCATCAAAATGATGCAATCTTACTGTTTCATCATAAACACAAAAAATCGTTCTATTCAAGTTTGAATATAATTATAAGCTAAAAATAATAATTTATTTGTATGGCTACTTCGATATGTTACAGATCATATTTACAAAGTAAATAAGCGTACCTGAAAAGTGCATTGGAAAGAGTGTCTATCTATATATCTTGAAATAATTAGAATTTTAATGTAAGAAAATGTTTGGAAAATTGTTTAATTATAGTTTATAATTTTCTATTTATAAAACTATATTAGATTCACAGATAACATAGATTTTAGGAGAAGAGATATGAAATTCAAGAAATGATTTTGAAGTTAGGGATTTTGAAATTTGAGATTATATGGAATGAATATAAGGAAAAACAAAAGTAATGAGGAAAAGTGGGAAATAAGCTAAAGAATAAAAAAAAATTAAGAAAAATACTTTTGTTAATAAAAAAAAATTGTAAAATTCAAAACTACTGATATTTAGATACCCTGATAATAGCAGATTTAAAGAGTAAAACCTACATAAAGAAAGATAGTAGGAAGGTTAAAGAAGCATTTCTTAGGCTAAGGAAGAATTTTTTATTAAAACAAAAATAAAAAGTTATTAAATAATAAGAATTTAAGAAACATCTTGTAGGGTATTGTGTATAGAATGTGCTTCTTTATATGGATATGGACATTAAGAAAAAAAAAACAAAAAGCTGGAGTCGTTTGTAATGTAGGCATGGAGGAGAATTGAAAAGTTCAAATGGACAGGTAAAGTGAAAAATTAAGAAGTTATAAGGCGTGTGATTGAGAATAAAGCCTGAAACATATGCCTATTACGAGGGAAGAATGATTATTAAAATAGTGCTAGAAGGATGGAGAAAAAATGCAAAACAGAAAAAAATCATAGATCTAAAATAAAATTTCGACCAATTAGAATCTTAAAAATTTAGTACAGTATTAGTACAGAGAAGAATAGAGGCAGAAATGTTACAATAGATCTGCCTCATGGAAGATTACTATGTAGTAATTATATTTTATACATTAAAATTGTAAAAAAAAATTTGGAATAATTTTCCTTTTTATTAGTTTAATATTTGGTAAAATTATAACGTAAATAGGTAGAGATATATAATCGAAATAAAAATTAGATTGGCTAAAGAAGTTTCCAACCGAAAGAAAGCTTGCTCAATAGTAAACTTGATAAAAATCTGAAGAAAAAAATAGCCAAATGTTTTGTAGAACAGTGTAGCATTATAAGGGGCGGAGATGTGAACTTTATAAATGGAAGATGATAAAAGAGCAAAAGCTTTCCAAATTTGGATCTGGAGGAGAATAAAAAAAATAAAGTGGACAGACAGAATTACTAATAATGAGGTGGTAGAGAGATGGGAGAGGGTAGATCACTATTGAAAACTATGGGAGATAGAAAAAGAAACTGGATTGGATATGTGTTACTGAAGGACTATCTGTTAAAGGTTGTCTTAGTGGTACAGAGATTGGTTAAGAGAGAGAGAGAAAGACAAAAACGGAAACTGCTCGATGATAGCTATCAAGGTAGAAAGTAGTTATGTTCATACAAAGAGGTTAGCTTAAAATAGAAAAGAATGAAGAATAGAACAACGTATTTAATAGCTGAAGATAGTTGATGATAATAACTTAAAGAACTATCCAGATCACATACCGTTGTGCATAATTTTGCATACCCTTCCATCATGAAGAACGTTTACCCGGTATTCCTTGGATTCTGATCGGAATAAATTACCGCGTTCGAGGTAGAGGCATTGAGTATTTTGTTGGTTACGTGCTCCGATCGTCTGTGAATAGGCCATTTCTTGTTACCTGCAAATTTTCCTTTTCTTAGAATTTATTTTAGTGGATATATTCCAAATTCCATAGGTCGATCCTGAAGATCTAGAAATTGTAAAGGCATTCTTGATTCAATATGGAAAGGAACTGGTAATATTTTTTCTGTTCGCGTTTGCACGTTAAACTTGATAAATTAAATGACTACCAAGTAAAGCTCTTCCTTCCCTCCTAAAATAATTATAATATCTTTCTTTTTCCTGTTTAGCCTCCGGTAATTAGCATACAGATAATACTTCAGAAGATGAGTCCATAATAATTATAACACCTAACATCAGTTATCATAACTTATATTAATGCAAAGTAAAGTTTCCAGTTGTAATTAGTGAAATTTATTATGAAAAAGGAAAATAGAACAACCTGATGATTGTTAAAAACAGGATAATTTATTTGTTTTTTTTTTTAATTGTTTCAAAAACACATAACATAAACAAAATTAAACTTAATAAATTTAGAGTATGTTAGTGATCACTTTATTAACAATCCCCAGGTTAATTAAATCCCTCTAAAGATTTTGGCAAAAATCCTTTGCAAGATTTTACAATTTTTGTTTCATTACTGTGTGTTAGTTCCGTCCAATGTAGTTAAGCGATTTATCCATATTACATTACGATTTACCTTCAATTAATCGGCTGAAAAGTAAAAAAATTAATGTTTGAAATGATTTAGACATCATTTTAATTAATGTTTTCAGTATTAAAATGTTTAAAATTAAATATAACTTTCTAACAAAAAGTACGTTTCTAGATTTCTGTACACAATGACCACCTGGATAATGCGATAATTATTTTTCATGAAAAAAATATTCTTATATTTCTGTCTTGCATATATATATATATATATATATATATAAAGAAAACAATTGGACATACGCTTGTTATCTTAAGAATGATAAATAAACAACAGACAAGGGTGGATCTTCTTTTATTGTACGGTAGCTATGTTGTGATGCCTCCCAAGTTTACCCTCAGCTGTTATTGATTACGTAATAGATACGAAAGTAATGTCATGCAGAACCGAGTAAAACTTTATATGATCTCAGTAATTATTTATACATCAACTAAAACTTTTATCTTAAATTTCAAAGCAATTTTTACTTAAATTTAAAACTTTCTGCTTTTAACGAAAAAATAAGTTAATACCACCAAAAAAAAAGTATAATTACAAAATTCTTTTGCCATTTCCAATAAGCTAAATTCATCCCTACTTTAGATTCATGTAATGATTATGGGGATTACGTTTTGTTTTTATTTGATATAATCAACAATTTAAATAACACAAAAAATCCTATTCGATTTTATACGCCAAAATTAACCAAGGGGCAAATAAATAAAGTGTTAAGAAAATAATAAACTCTTTTGCCCTATTCAACCAATTAGTTTCAATCTAAATTATTCTCTATATTACGTCGTCCTTTTTTATTAAAAATCCTATAAAAGTTTAAAAACGTAAATAAAACATTGCCTTCATAGCATCAAAATGTATTGCAACTTGCAATATAAATTTATATTGGTTAATTGCAGGTTTTATACGAAATTCTTCAGAACGTAAGAAGAATTTTTTTTAATGGTTAATTCACTATATAAACTGGAAGCATATGCATGGGAATATGAAATAGAAATTTTATACCGTATAAAAAATGCCATGGTTGACCGGGATTAAAATCCGGGACCTCCAGATGAAAGGCCGAGACCCTACCATTTCGCCACGGACGTCGGCGGGGTATTAATTTAAAATACATTTTTAATTTTCGGTTTATTACCTTTTCCTTTAAAACATCAGTTGATCGTAACACATTACTTTATTACTCTTTTTAAACAGATTCCTACTAGGCGTACACTTCTATTTGCAATACATTACATTGTGGCTGAATGTATACCTAATTCTTCGAGTTATGTGTTGCTACTAGCAATACTTTATTGCTGGATTTAGGACGACTACTGCTTTAGAAGCATATTATAATACTTTTAAATATTTAATTTTTTTTTACATGTTCTATTAAACGCACTTGATTTAAAATTACCTGATATTAGACACCTCTAATTGCTGAGAATTGTCCATATATATCAATAAAAACGTTAGTTTTATGCCACTATATTATGGAAAAAGGTGAGAGAAATTCTTTTCTCTTAAGATTTAACATTACTTATATATGTATAACAAGCTTATCAAAGTTTTAGTGATTCTCGTTCCTGTAAATGATGACTTCAGTGTTTAAAGGAATAGTATTATTCACTGAACAAATTTTTTAAAATCATTCGGTGAATCAAGCTGATATGATTTGAAGAGGATGGAGATATCTCTAGAGACAAATGCGTATTGATCTTTTTTCATCTACTGTGTTCTTATCATATTTCATCTAGTGTGTTTCTTTTCGATCGTTTACTCTTTTAGTTGTAAATTTATTAACCGAAACAAATGAATATAGTAGAGTCTGAGTCCATCCTTAGACGTTCAAACTGCTTTAAATTTGTAAAATATTTTTAAAATTATTTATATTATTCCATTCTGTTTTACACATTTAATTATAAGAATGACACTATGATATAGTACATTTCAGCAATAAATTGTGTATTATACAACCAATTAATTATTGAAATCAAATGAATAAATTCTGTAATCATAGCAAAATTCCAATTATAGGGTAAAAGCCTGATATATGATGTTAACCAAATAAAATTACGAAAATTAATTTAAGTAATTGCTTAATATTAACACAATTTTATTGACATTAATATCTCTTGGTTATTTTGCTGTACCATAGTAAGAATGCAGACGTCAATGTAACTAAAAATGTTGAATTATTGAAATTTAACATCAGAAAAATCGTTGTGTGATATACAATTATCCTCGTAGAAAATTTGTCTCATTCCCATTTCAAGAGGTCACGTACATCTATGGTGAATTATCAGTTACATACTTTTTTTTTTAATTACATTGAATCTATTATTTCGTATATAGAATCTTCTACTTTACTATATTGTCCTCGATTTTTTTTAACTCGATCTAGTGTTTTCTTTTCTAGATACAATCTTTTAACATGTTTTAAAAGTTACAACATGAGCATCAACCCGATTTTTCCCACTGGCCTATATTGGGTCAATATGATAACCACCATAATGGTTTAGGGGTTAGGTCGGATTGGTGGAACGAAGAAAGTAAGACTATGTTCAACATACGAGGATATTATATTGTATCAAGACCTGAGTAACGGATTCCTGCAAATTAAGAAGAAAGTAGTAGAAAATGTAATGATGGGAGGAACTTAGAAAGGGGCTAAAAGAAACACTTTTAGTAAAAGTAAGAGGTACGTTTAACAATTGTCCTTTGTAATACTGCCTGCTGACACACCTAAACAGATGTGGTTCCGTGAGAAGTGTTACCGAACCAGGGTAGGAATTGGATGTGGTAGGATGTGTGAGGGTGGACGATCATTCTCACGATTCGAGTTGGGTCCGGTCCGGCAAGTAAAGAGAATAGGAGTATAAATACTCCAGGGAAGACCAGTTGAAATCAGTTCTGCGGGATGTGAGTCTGTGAGGAAGTGCTACGATAGAGGAATTATTATGCGAGTTTGAAGCGAGAGTATTCTGCGAGGAGGTCAGTGAAGCAGCCAATTTCTAGTACATGTTCGACGCAATTAAAATGATGTCACGAGTAATTCCAGTAAATGAAAATATGAAATGGTTCGGTGAGTTGCTATTACACTATAAGTGAAAGAATTAATGTAAAAAATCATTTATAAATTGTTAAGGTAGTTTTATTTGTGAACAGCCAAGGTATTTGCAGTGAAAAACCGTTATATTTGTCTTATCTATTGTACTATTGTTGTTATTACAGGACTAGTGGTTACAAGTGTTAAAACAAACGGTCATGTTAATGTCTTTTGACAATGGGACTGAATTATGCTTTTCCTTATCTAATACCTGTGAATAAATCAAGATGATTAATTTAAATTCTGTTTTTTATGTAATACCTGTGTTTTATATATTACTATTGTTATTATTATTATTATTGATTTGTCTTAGTTTATCGATGTTCTTAAACTAGTAAATTGTAATTATACAAACATTTTCAATTGTCAATCAGTCAATATCCTTATCAAGCCGCGAACACGCGACAATGTCTATTTTATACTGTTCTGCATGGTTCTTACGTACGTGCATTGTTCTTTATCATAAACGCAAACATTATAATGTTTCCACGCAGCCAATCTTAAATAACATACTTACAACTACTGAACAAAGTTGCTTTTAGCAGCTACACTTAATATATTGTTACCATTCCTATAAATATATACTTTTCATTCACGTACATCTAAAACGGCTTGTAAACTTCTTAAAATTTTATTTCCCTGAGATATAGATATAACAAATATTGAATCTTTTTTTTTTTTATTCAATACAGATTTATGAAGAACTGTTCTGTGAGAAGGACTGACTATTATGCAAAACAATTTGACGTGGACCACATGACTTCCTTGTACGCCTATTAAGTTAAAAATACACTTTTCTTTTAAATGAAAACCACATAAAATTTTATTTCATTAATACCTTATGATATTTCTCTTTTTTTATTGTTATTATTAAATTATTATTTATCGTTTTCTTTTGGTTTTTTTCAATGAGAGGTTAATAATTATTAATAAATCAATATATTTTAATTAAAAAAAAGGAAGGATATGAATTCTGATTCGAACCGATTTGTCTTCTCCTTGTAAGAATATTTCATTAATTAAAATTTAATTTGGCTAGAACTCTGGAACCAATGAAAATAAACACCACTTATAATACATCATTGATAATCTCTCAATGAAGAAAACTGCAGTTAAGAAAAATTTCAAAAATCAATTTTTTTTTAATTTTGGGCTTTTTTAGACATTTTTAGTTCAGCTGATTGCAATCTAAAGGGGAGGTGCACAACTAGATGTTACAATAGCCCTAAATCCAAAATTTCAACACTCTACGGCTAATAATTTTTGAGTTATGTGAGATACAGTAAAAACGTCCCACCGAAACTAGACAAAATGGATTCTGTGATGGTCAAAATGGATATTTCTGTTGAAATCCAAAAATCAAAATTTCTCCTTTATTTCCTTCAAGGAAGTAAAGATATGAAGAAATATGATATATTGAAACAGAATAACGTGTACGTATATTTTACTTTAATCAGAAAGTTATAGCATTTTTCTCTTTTAATATATCAATTATTTATGTTTATGAAATAAAGAAAATTCTATTATAACTTTGGAAAAACCCCATGTTCAAGAATCAATACTTATTATATGTCAAATAACAACTTTATCTTTCAATACGTACTTTCATGGTAGGCTCTCTGCTTTTCATTCAAATGTTTTGGGTTCAAATCCCATCAGCCTTTCAAATTACACTTGCTAAAAATGAATCTTATGTACAAGAAAATATTATAAGCACAACCTATATTATAAGGACGTTTATAAAAGAACTATTCGGTTTTAACTATTATTTAAACAGCATTATATTTAAAGTATTATTTACATGAGTATATATTCTAAAAGGATAAATTCTGAAGGTTTTTTTCTGTTTAATACACTATTTATTTCAATATACTCGTATGTATCGTTCATTGCCCTGCACATACAGATGTTAATTCAGCTCTTTCCACGTACTCGCCAGTACATTGGATGTAATGGATGCTGCTGTCGCAACAATCCTTTCCCTAGGTGGTTGATGGCACGGATTTTCTACTAATAAACAATGGATTATTTTCATATGCCCCCACAAAAATAAATTTATTGGGCGTCATATCTGGGTTCCCATACGATCGGCCCTCCTCTTCTATTCTATATGTTTTGAAAACGAATGTTTAATGCAGCACGGACAGGGTTTCCGTAATGCGGTGGAGCGCCGTCTAGTAGATAAAAGATTAATCCTTTTTCTTCTTCAGTATTGTCAATCTGTGGAAAGACGTAAAGTTTGAGCATATCATAGAAAATTTCCTCATGAATTATGTTTTCTACAAGAATGAATGAGTCCACAATACGGTGATTCATCAGTTCACACCAAAAACTGACTCTGGGAGAGTCACGCGGATGTTCAATAACTTAATGCAATCGCTCTGGATCCCTAAATCCTGCAAATTTTGTTGTTTTACTGACCTACTAATATGGACCATCGACTCATCTGAAAATATATAATTTTTCAGGTAGTCCTCATTTATGGAAATGAGGACATAATAATTTATGGAAATTATTATTAACTTAACAATAAATATTGTTATCTTAAAGGCGAAAGCAGCATTAAAGCTGCCTTCGACTTTAAGATGTTTAGTTTTGCAAGTACAATCCGAAAAAGTATAGTTAGCCCACCATTTTAAAAACACTCTATATATCTATAGTCTATACTCAATACTCTATATATCTTCATCGTAGCTTTGCCCGAGCTCTATGGTTACTTCCGTTTCCAATCGTGGTCAATTTTTTTATTTCTTTTTTTTAGTCAAGCAACCGGAGACAGGTGCAGCCACACGCGTCATACATCATAACTATGTTGGATGAACCACCGAGCCGTATACCGTCGCACCCCTTTAAAATCGAAATTAAAAAAACCCGAAAACTGTTTTAGATATTTTTCTGAAGAGTATTTGCAAGCCCAAATATACTGAATATCACGTTTAGTAGTCGGAAATGGTAAAAATTTGCAGTCATTATTCAAAATCTTTTTTCTCCTCATTCAAGGTCAAGTTTCAAAAATTACATGGAATTATGTGTATATAATCACATGCAGTATGTGTATATAACACATACCAAAAACGATGTGAATATCTAATTTCTTACCGAGAAGTTAAAGAACAGTAAATTTAATTGTTACTCCATTTTAACACTTTAAATTCTAATTTCAGAAAATCCTTTCTTACTACACCTACACCATAAGAAGAACGTGTATATAAATTTTCATCAGTTTATCTTCCGTACCTTTATGCTAGGCGTTGATTAAGAAACAATTCAAACAGTTGTTATATATATATATATATATATATATATATATATATATATATATATATATATATATATATACTTTATAGATTATATAATCCGTTTATTATTCATAAATTTGTATGTATTAGGTTTTCTAGCTCAATTTTATTTACTCTGATGTTGATAATGAACATGGTACAGGAATTAAAATAATTAGAATCGGAGAAAATTTAAATACACGTCAGTTATGTTTAAAGTAAGGGTGTAAGGGTGTTTGTCCAGGTTTTTATTTTTATTTTTTATTTCAACCGCTTCCGGGTAAGTAATTATGAAGCAACATTAAAATACATATTCGTTAATATAATAAAAATGTTTTCACAATAATTACTAAACCGAAATTAAAATGTATTTTTTTAATCTCATTTGCGGAGTTAGTAAGCACCGACCATTTTAGAAAGGTAAATCCCCTTTGTAGTAAAAAGAGGGTGGCAAGTGAACGAGCATGTGGGTGTCGGAAAATTCTCCACAAGACCCCTTCCAAATTAAGAGAAATAATTGGATGTAATTCTGAAGAAGGGATTGCGAGATAAGGGAAGAACGGAGAGGAATAGTAGTGTAAGGGAGGAAAATAGAAGGGTTAAAATAAAGTAGGAGGGTGAAAAGGTGGAAAACCCTATGAATGCAAATAACAGAGGTTCCTGCGTTGATCCGTTCAGGAGACAACGAGGATGAGGACGAGTCCGGGAGGAGAGAGCTATGCGGACGGTCATTTACGTAACGCTCAGGCTCAGTCGAGCTGGTCAAGACAAAGCCCGACTAGTCTCTCTATCTAACCGTGAACAATGCCCGTATGGAAATAAGATCATTAGAATAGCCAACTCACAACCCAATACATAAAACATCGGCTCATCTTGGTCAACGCCTCCTACCCGTCCTCTTGCCTTATACATCATTTCACTCCCTTATTTCCCTCATAGAGGCCAACATTAGGATGTACTTCCCTTGTATCAAGGTGTTACGTATTATATTCTTCCCCTTATACTCTATAACAACAACCTCGGGCATATGTTAGTACAATACATTCGACCCTTTGTTATTCTTTTCAAATAATTTATTTAATACCAATTCTTATTTCATTAATTTTAGTAATGAGATAATTGCCTATATTTAAGATGATAATATCTTGAAAACTTATGATCTAAACGCTAAATAATCGTTACATTTTTGAGGATGTATAATCATTTCGGAACTATTTTTCTGTTGTTTTTTCCCACTCATCTTTATTTTGGTTGCAATTTTGCTGGCGGTGTTGTTAATAGTGCTATGAGATGATTAAATACGCAGTTGTAAATGTGATTATAGATTCACAAGGTGTATCCAGTTAATAATTTTTTTTTGGAACGGTTTTATTTACCAAGCTTAAAGGATATTTTATCAACTGTGAAAGTATAAAATTTAATTGACAATTTCAACATTTTTTTGAGCTAAGTATGTTTTCGGTTTTAGCAGGCTTTTTTTATTACTATAACTTTAATTTTTTATGATATTATAATATAAGCTTGAAGCTTGTGCGTGAAATATGAAATGGAATTTTTGTAGCTTATAAAAAATGCCATGCCTGACCGGGATTTGAACCCAGGACGTCCGGATGAAAGTCTGAGACGCTACCACTCCGCCACTGAAATCGGTGGAGCAAAATTAATTATAATTAATAATTATTTGAGCATTAAATTACCTAATTGATAGTACAGTAAAATTTTGTAAAATAAAACACAATGATTAGTACCAAAGAAAGTAGTTATACCATATTTTCTACATTAAACCCTTTTCTCCAAAAATTTTAGTAGATGCTCCTCCTGGAATTGATTTCTTCCTGTGGTATCCGAATCTTATAGATTCTTCTTTTCCATATTATTTTTTCTTACACCTCATTTAGAATTGAATATCCTCATTTTTGAATCGTTGTTGATTTTTATTTTATCCACCAGAGTACTACTCAACTGGTAGTGTGTTTGAACGGCTTTTTTAATCTGATAAATAGAATTTCTAACTATCTTTCTATACGAGCTAGTCATAGAAACCAATTATTTTAAATTACTGACCAGTTTCAGTTTCACTTTTGCCTATTTTAATAAATTCTATATAGTTATAGTTTTTTCTTTGCTAAATGTATAACGTTGAATTTTAGTATGTTCGTTGCCAAATCTCTACTTTTATAAAAAATTTATTCAGTTTTATAAATCTACTTGGTATAACGTAAAAACTGAGAAATCATTAGTTTCACTACTGTTTTCAAATAAAAAAATTTCTGTCCACAATTCTTTTATAATTTTTTTTTTGTTCTAGGTCGGAAAACAGCTGACACTACTCTTTTAAATTAATTAAATTTTCTTCTAGAAGCAGTGATCGCTGCAAAAGCAATCAATGAAGATAAAAAGGAAAGGCAATGAGTAATAAAAAGTTTATTTAATTTTAATAAATTGTTTACAATAATTAGGATATCATTGTTTTAAACAAAAAGGAATATTCACATCTACAATAATACCTTATTTACTTGATTTTTCCCTGCTATTTCTGGTTATTTCTTTAACTTTTAGATGTTAATTCTTAATCCTTCTTATTAGGGAATCTGAAACTCCTACTTTCACAAGAGCTTCCTTTGAGAGAATATTTCTAAGTATCTTGAAAAATGCAATAATCATATCCCCTGGTCAAATCCTCGTTCATATTAAATTCTGGTTGGTCTTGTATTAAAAATATTATCTAGAATGTTTTTGTCTCATCTAAAAGTAGTTTTCCGTATTCCAGGTTTTTTCCTAGCATCATTCTAAGTTTCTTTTCTATGAGCTATATCAATGGTATGTTTACCCAAGTCTTTTTTTCTATTTTTTAGCATTCAAATTGATTTATAACTGTCCAATTTAACTCTGTTTCCGTTGGAGTATTTTCAAAAACTCAGGCTTTTTATATAATTTTCATAGAATTCTTCCTTGCTCTACTATTTATAGATTCCTGGTGCCCAATTTACTTCCTTGAGGTGACGTAATTAATTCTTTTTTCTACTTTTCGTAGTAAACTATTTTTAATTTCTTCTCTATCGTATTTCTCATCTGCTCTTTAACGCTGTTTTTCAACTTGTATCTCTACTTTATGGAAGAAGGTATTTTAATATTCACCGTTAGTCTGAAATATTCATTCATGTTACTTCCGTTTTGATAACTCCGATTCTACTAGTAATATTTTGTAATAATTTTCTATATTTCCTAACATATTTGTAGTATTATCTGCTTACTAGTCCTAAAAAAACCTGTAAAACATTCCGATTACAATTTTGCTTTATCTACTTGTAATTCAAATTCATTCTTTTTCTGAAAATATTTTATCCAAACATTCTACGTTTTGGTTTTGAAATATTAATTCAGATTTATTTTTATGTTTGCTTTAAACTTTGCTAATTAAATTAACTTTTTTGTCTTTGGTCCGATCTCCAAGTATTTCTATTTATGATACATTTTTAATATAACCTTGAGCAAAAACAATCTGTATAAATATACAAATAACTTTTGAAAGAAAGTATTTCAGTGGTTTTCTACACACCGTGATTCAAAGAAAGATGAAACCACCTTTCTTTGAGGATGTTCCTCACTGCATCTTATTATCCATTACCACAAACTCTGAACTTGTCAATTATTCAAATTTTTTTCTCATTTCTTCTCATTCACTGTTTTTTTTCACAATGAATTATCTAATGTAATTTGTAAGCAAGAAGCTCTAACTTATTAGAAAAAATTTATGTAATGTATTTTAAATTAGAACTTCTGAAAAATTCTATTTCATAATTGCATATCAAACAACCAGAATATTATAGTTCCAAAATATTTTAGATTCTCATTTATACTTCTTCAGAAATGACCTTCTAAAATTTTATGATTCGAAGTACGGTGCTGCCACATAAGTAAATTAGATTAGTGAAAAGAGAGTAAATTAAATTAGTGAAAATCCCCCGGATAAGGGTCTTTCTTATCTACTTAAAGTTTTTTTCATTTTAGTATTCTACATATTGTCACTTTTTAAACATAAAGCATTTTAACACATAATAGATATTTGTTTTAGCAATAGATGTTTAATAATTTGCTCTACATTTTTTCCTTCTTTTTCCCAATAGCTTTCCTGTTTTGTTCTCTTTCTCATTCCCTCCCTCTTAATCTCTTTCTCTCTTTTATTATTGCTATTTATTTCTATATTTGCCACTGTATCTTTGTTTAGTCTAATAAATAAGTTTATGCTTCTATACAATACTGGGGAAAAGTGTTTTTGTGTGCTTTTACGAAAGAAAATTTTTGCTTTTCATGGTAATTAGTGGTATAAATCCATTTGAAGACGAGTTGGAGGAATTGCAAGGGGAATGGTTTAAGCGGGTAGAGAGTGTTGTTATGCCAAGCTGAAGGGGAGTTTAGCGGCGGAAAAACTTTGTGCGTTAGGGGATGAAAAACAAGACACTAATGTTTTCTGTTGACAAATAGTCGCACGGACGTGATGGCCAAGATGGCGGGTGGTGTTTCTGAACACTGAAGACTAGACTCTGCCGGCCTCACGTCATCAGTCATTGCGTCATTGCCTTTTTCCCACTTCCCAACAAACTATCAAACACATAAACGCTCTTACGTTCTTACACTCAGTAGGTAGTTCAAAAAGTTATCATTATACTAATATGTTTTTTAAAATTAATACAGATTCCTATGTTTTTCTTTCACGTTGTAATAATATTGATGAAAAATTAATATAAAACGTTAATAGTAATCTCTGATCAACTAGTTTTGATTTAAATATAATTTTTATTTTTACAGAACGTTGATTAACATTTTAAAATGATTAATAAAGATGAGAAGATTCTTTAATTTTTTTGGAAGTGATATCAATAATCAGACAAACAATATCCAAAGTATACAAAAGTGGTCCAAGAGGAATATTATTACTGAAAAGGTCACTATCATGAATATCTTATTTTCTGTATCTACTTACTGGCATACCTTTCAATTTTATAATGTTCAACTTATACACTAGTAGTTAGA
Organism: Lycorma delicatula; assembly: GCF_047948215.1. Classification (NCBI taxonomy): domain Eukaryota; kingdom Metazoa; phylum Arthropoda; class Insecta; order Hemiptera; family Fulgoridae; genus Lycorma; species Lycorma delicatula. Next base: position 73,210,585 of record NC_134459.1, on the reverse strand, counting down.
AAATTAAAAAAAAATACAAAATAGGAATAGCCTTCACGTACTCGATAAATATAATTTGTCAGAGAGAAAGGTATATATTTCAGTTATAAGTCATTAATAAACTATAATCCTTGTTTATGTTATATATATTTTTATTCCGTTACAGTATTGAGAAATTTGTGAAAAATTAATCATAAAATTTATCTTAAAAATTAATCACTGAAAAATACATTTTAAATATTTTGTGCTGTATTTACGAAAATTTATTAAAATTTTAATAATGAAATTTAATAGTTATTACAAAATTATATAACTTAGGGTTTGTAATTATTTCTTATTCACAAGTGAAACTTTGTTTTAGTTAAAATAATTCAGTCTTTGGTGTGAATGTTATATAAGAACAATTTTAATATTACGAGTCGTCGAGTTAAAATGGGCATCAGCTCTTGGAGTTTCAGAGAATATGAGTATTTTCCCCTCATTGCCCTTTTGCTGAGCCTACAATAGTATTAGTACTGCTTAAAGTATTTACCACTAGTATCGCTGCAATCAATTTCTGACTGCGCGCTAGCTGGCGCGAGCCGCAACTAAATTAAAACAGTTTCAAAGCGCCGTTTTTCATCCCTCTAATTAAAATGTCAGACACATATTTTACTATTGAGAACAGCGCAGAAACAAAATGTTGAGAGCCAATATTATTGCGTTTTACTGGTAGTTAGTAACTACAGTTATCCAATATGCTTTTGTATGCTTATTTGTGTTTGTATTTATTGTTACACGCGTAAATATACGGTACTTGTTTGTCGAGAAATATAAAATTAATAATTGTCGAATAGCTATACAGCTTAATCTAACCTTAACTCACCTCGATGTTGTTCCTCTGGCAAAAAATCATAACTTTTATTGTAATTAATGTTTATTCATCATTTTGTTAAACATTAATTGAGTTTTTAATACTGGAGGCTATATTTCTGTAATCACATGTTGCATTCAATTTATTACTATAATCCAAATCAAAAGCAATGTTTTTGTTTCTAAAAGGCAGCTAAATGATACGTATCAGATTAACTTGATCAGAAAACAATTATTATTTAAATTTATAACATATTAATTGATAAAATACATCGCATTAGCTAAGTAGTTAATTAACATTTTAAATGAAATACGAGATCATTGATGATAAATGTCATTAAGATATCATAATTTATTTTAATAATAAAAATAAATTTAAAAAATAAAAAATCTTCTATTTATGTATACTTTTAACAAAATTTATGAATTCCTTGACACTCTTCCCTCTAATCGCATAGTTAAAAACTTTCCGTTAATTGATTAATAAATCGATTTGAGTTAACCGTTAACTCAAATCAATTAAGAGATTATTGAAATTATTATTTTTATAAATAATAATTCTTGAGCAGCTTTCTACATATTTTTCTCTTTATTTTGATATTTAAAAAATAATGTTCCACTGTGATAAAACTTTTGTTTTTTCATGTTGATTAATTTATTTTTAACGTTATTCTAATTTATTTTTTTAAGTAAAAAACCTGATTTTAATTTGAATTGAATTATCACTTGAAAAATGTTGTGATTTTGAAAAATGTACCGGTACATTATTTTATACAATGAAGTATTATTATAATAGTGTTTATTTTATTTATTCACTTTTTAGTAAAACGTAGTATTAAAAAACTCTTACTCTTTTTTTTAATAATATGCTGTGTTTAATATGCCTGTGTTTTATAATATACCAACAGTTACACAAAAATGTGACATTTTGAAACTATAGTTAATAAGATATAAACATTTCAAAATGCTTAAGATGCAAATATGTATAATAGAAGCACGTTTAAAAAAGCAAAGCGTAACCATTTAAATCTTCATTTTAGAATATTTCAAAACTAGGATGCCTGTATTCTTGATAATTATTATGCCATCATTGAAAGTGACTTATAGCAAATATCAAATCGCATAGAACCATTTCGTGGTAGTAGTTTATATTTTGAATACATACAAAATTTTAATTTTTCAAGTTAATTATCAGATTCAGTACGATAACTGTAATCGTTTTTCTGTGGTTATATATAAAAAGTTCTTTATTTTTTTTTTACATAAACATAAATAAAAAGTAGATTTACTATAAAAACAGTTAGCTGCATGAATTATTATGTTACGTAGTATACTCCTCTCTCTATAATCTAAAACAAATACTACTAATCTCTCTATAATCTCTAAAAATTATATTAATAGTTGGGTACTGCGAAAGAATTCTTTTTTAAGTTTGGTTAGATTTAAAATATAAAGAAAATTGATTTCTGTATCTATAAACAACTAAATGCAGTAATTTATTAATCTGATTTTTTATTTTTAAATTATGAAAATATATGGGACATTTAATCGTTTCCTTCATCGGAAAATTTCCTTAATTATACTATAAAATAAAGTTAACAACTACTAGGAACTAAATATTAAAAAAAAAAAAAAATTAAATATACTATCCATTGTATCATTTATTATGACATTATTTACAAACAAATAATTAAATTTCAATTTAAATTATCTATATGGTACTAAGAGATAAATAAATTAAACTAAAAATTTGTTTAATCCTAAAATAATGTAAAGTTAAAAATTTAATTTAATTTTTAAACTAGTAATTAATTATACTAAAAATTCAATATTGTTGTTACACATCGAGAAATATTTTTTTTACAGTATTTTATTCAAAGTAAACTAAAATAATCTGAAAAGAAATTTGATTGTTTTATTTTTCAACTAGAAACATAATTTTTATTGGAAGATGCAAATCAAAGAAATTTTTTGCAAACTTTCATCTGTTTAATGTGCGCTACAATGTACAGAATAAATTTTATTCCTTCATATTGCAAAAATTTATTATTAATTACATTAATTTCATATTTTAATGAATGATTGTTACAAATATTAAAAAATACTTTTTCTTAGTAATCTTTAAAAGATGTTTTATCTAAATACTTATAACCACTGTACATGCTGTTTAATTTGCATAATATTATATTACGTTCTCAGAAAGTCTTATTTTATATACTCATGTCATGTAATACGTACTTTGATATTGTTATCGTTAAGAGTACAGTAGGGGGCTTTCTAAGTTACAACTGGCACGATGCGTCTATTAGCACGTGCGTACGATATGCCGCTGTTTCTGTTGCGAAGTGGTTTACCTTACGTATTCAATTTACACATGTGTACCATTCAATTTCGCGGTACAACTATTCGTATTCCGGATACATTGTCAAAAACGCGCAAATAAAATTATTGGTAATTGAGTAAAGAATAAGTGTAAAGTTTTTGCTGTATAACAGAAGTAATTTAAGATAATTCATAATAAATTACACTTTATTAATATTAAAAGGGATATTATTTGTTAATTTTTTTTTTTTATGTGTAATTCGTTTTAATTTATATCTGAATTCTATATTTGCATTATTATTATACTTTGAATTAATTCATATACTATAAGATCCCAGGAATCATTAATTGTTTGTATTAATCCTTTTCCCCTTAATCCTTTTTTTTACGTAATTTGTAAAATAAAATTTTAGTTTAAAAAAGAATTTGAGCACAGACCTTTTATTGAAACATTACAGGAAAACAGTAATTTGAACAATGTCTTCAATTGCATTGTATACAATGTTGAACAATATCTTCTAACAATGATGTAGATTAGAAACTTGCCCATCTTTATTTCTATAAAACGTCTATTCAACTTTTCTATAGAGCGAAACATGGGAAGAACGATGATAATGAATTAAATTTAAATATCATATATATATAGAAACCCATGCAGCGTACAAGGCACTAGTTTTCTTCTTAATCTCATATTATAAAAGTTTCTCAATTATTTTCTGCTTTGCCCTTCAGAATACAAGCAAATCGCTTGTTCTGATTTCAGAAGAGTATCTCAACGTGTCACAACGCTTCCTTGGTCTTTCCATCTCTCTTTGATCTCCATACCTATTTAGGTAACTTTTGTTCAAGTGTAAGAAAAGGACGCGTACTATGCATTTATAAGGTAATAACTTCAGTAAAGCAGAAGACAATAACTATACAGGTTACATTTTGTATTAAGAAGAAACAATGACAACTTTATAAAATTTTGTCAAGACGAAAATTAAAAAGATATAGACATTGCTTTTATCACAATTTCTTAAAAAATTACATAGTTGGAAAGACAAAGCAATGAAAGAAAAGGTGGTGACATTTCTACGTATAATAAAATTATATACTCATTTGGTACGACTGCCCTTTGCTGATATTCTGCGAGAATTGTAGATCAACTGGGAAAATCCTGCAGATTAATAAACCTAAAACATGGTAATTTGAATTGTTTTCTGAAAATTAAAATTTTACAAAACTTTCGTGAACGTGGATTTATGAGGCGTTGTTTCAATAAAATTCATTCTATACCAAAAATTAAATCTAGTTTTAATAGATGATTAAGTAAATAAACATTATTCTACATAGTATAAGTTATGCTACGCATGAATTAATCACTAATAAAGGAAACTAAAATGTTATAAAGTGAATAGAATATAGAATATCGTACGAAGTGTTAACAAAATTGTATCATTATTTAAAAAATTAATTTAAAACTTATTTAAATTGCCTAATATTCCACCTGCGTAATAAGGAAAAGAGATTTTAATAAACCTACCAAAAATCTGTTTCATCATTTTTATTATATGAACATTATCCATTAAATCCAAAAATACTCTTAGAAGAAATACAAAATATTTTTTGTCAGGATGAAAATCTAAGAAAAAATAAGTGACCGTGTAAAACCTAACACTTTTTATTCTCATACTTTTGGAAGAAATACGTTGATGCCTAAATTTCAAAGCAAATATTCTGTATTATGTATCTGAAAATGGACTTCTTTTTTTCTGTTTAGCCTCCTGAACCACCTAAAGGTATTACTTCAGAGGATGAATGAGGCTGATATGTATGAATGTGAATGAACTGTAGCCTTATTACAGTTTCACCGTTCCTGAGAAGTGTGGTTAATTGAACCCAACCACCAAAGATCACCGGTACCCACGATCAAGCATTCAAATTCAAATAAAAGTAACTAACTACCTTCACTAGGATTTAAACCTTAGAACTCTCGGCTTTAAAATCAGCTGATTTGTGATGACGAGTTAACCATTAGAACAGCCCGGTGGGCTATCTAAAAATGGATCTGCAGCAATAGAACACTAGTTATAATATCTGATAGCGGTAATTCCAAGCAAATGAACTGATAATTCTTAAAAAAAAAGTTTTTCCTTATGTTTTATTCAGTACACCTAATTTATTTTTACTGTAATATGTGCATGAAAGTATAACTTCATATATTGAGAATATAACTTCATGCATAGTAGTTATTCTTAAGATATAGCTTGTTCTTTTTTTTAAAGCTATTTTCTTTTATGAATACACATAAATTTTGATATTAAATTATATTTTTATGAACAATTTTATCTCTGTTTCTTTTTTTTTATATTTATTAACTTATTTTATTTGTTTACATAAAGTCATTTTACATCATCCTAGAAAAAAGTAAAAAAAAAAACCATTTCAAATAGAGCACTCACTGTATAAAACAGGCAAAATTGCAAACTGTTCTAACATTTGCCTTTATAAATGGAAACCATATATCATAAAAATTCAGTTGTAATGAAAGATTTTATGTATCAAATAAATCTTATTTCAGAAAATTTTGAAGGTTTGAATTAAAGTATATATATATATAAAACTCACATGGAAGGGTGTAGAGTTTGTACCGAATAAAAGGGTAGGGACTAGACAGGTGTCCAACCGGGCACGTACTTCAGGGGAAACAAATGCGAGGCCGTAATGGTCATAAATCTGGACAGTAGTAACCCGTACAAACACACTAACACACATGAATATCTACACAAATACAAATGGAGAGAGAATTCAGTGCAGCTCGAATGTTAAACTCACGGTTTCCTCTACTTGGGGCCTATGGCCAATAAGCAATAGTAGCGTTTGTCCCGTAGCGAACAACAGTTGACCCGACCTTGTGTTCGCCGATTTATTGCTACCCACCCTATAGCTAACGCAAGGTAACATTGGACGACAATTCTGTAACTATTATCCATCAATCTTTATCATTATTCTTTCTATATTACGTCATATGTTACATATCAAATACGGTCGCAAAAGAAAGGCTATATAATAAAAAAGATAAGTTACATTTTATTTTTTAAGAACACCAACGTAAAATTATTTTGTATATAAAAACTAATTTATACATATATAAAGTTGTATATGTGTTTTTTCGCAATATGTATTTAACGTATATTTTTTTATTTTGTAACACTTATTTTAGTCTTCCATTAACGTAACTACAACAGCAATAATTATACTGGAGGCATTGATTTATTAAGTTAAAAGAAACCAAGATGTAACTTGTATTAAAAATGAGTGTTAAATAATTTTATAATGAATCACATTTTAAAAATATTGTACATATAGTTTTAATATAAACTTGTAAAAGGAATTTAATATCTTATTCAAATTAAAATTTTTTTAGGCCTCAATGTTATAAAAATCGTTCTGAAATTATTATTTCAGAATTATTTCAAATTATTATTTTAAATTAATTAATTAATGTGTTAGATATTATTATTTCGTTTATTTTCTTGGAGATTATCTTGGAATTATTTTGTATTTAAGAATTACGAATGATAATTGTATTAATTAAATTTATTTTAAGGACTTGTTTTTTCATATCTATTTGACGATTAAATTATTTTCATGTTTATTTCTATTAAAATAAATCTTTATAACATTCTCTCGCTACAACCTCTCAAATACACATACACTATATATACATAGAGAGACAGAGCGAGAGAGAGAGAGAGAGAGAGAGAGAGCTATATTTTATATATATGTATGGAATACGATTATCTAATTTATAAATGCAAAATTTTCTGGAGGTTCTGTCCGTTTCCAATAGCATCAGGCGAGAACCAACCAACTGATTGCTTTCAAATTTTCAGGAATTGTGTTAACCCAGGAAAGGTTTCAAACAAAATAACGACGCCCTAGCCTCCTTAGGGGTGAGGTTGTGAATGTTCCCACTTGGAAGACGAAATAATAGAGTTTTTTGATTTTGTTTTTCAACCGTAAACATTAAAGGCTATGCGTTTTATATTATGTCCGATTTTCAGCTCTCTAGTTTGACCGCTTCCTGAGATATAAAGTATTCTAGGGTAATAGAAAGGGGAAACCAAAAGGGAAATGTTCGGCTACATCAGCAGCTTCAATGTCAAGAACGAGGGAAACGTTAGAGGAAAGAGAGTTTTTCAGCTTTAATTGCTATTTGTCAATATTATTCTCACAAACGTGAGGATAACGAACACAAAGGGGGTTCAGCGGGTGCAGCCCTAATCGGCTAGTATATATATATATATATATATATATATATATATATATACTAATATATACTAGCCGTTCCCGACCTTGTGTTCGCCGATTTATTGCTACCCACCCTATAGATAACACAAGGTAACATTGGACGACAATTCTGTAACTATTATCCATCAATCTTTATCATTATTCTTTCCATATTACGTCATATGTTACATATCAATTACGGTCACAAAAGAAAGGCAATATAATAAAAAAGATAACTTATATTTTATTTTTAAAGAACATAATGTATATGTAGGAAAATGTAGATTTATTAAATGTGCAGTCTCACTACATATTTTTCTCGGTATTGTATAAAAAGTAATTGAAGTGTTAACCTGTTGTATATTTTGATAAATTAATTGTTTCCAAAACAATTCACTTCCATTTATTGAAGACTAATATCAACGAAGAAGAATTCAACCTAAGTAAGAATTTTAGTAAGTTTTTTAATAATTCTTTCTATCAAAATGGCAAAGCTAAATACATATATTTTTTGCAATTTTGTTTATAGGCAATGTACGTTCTGTACTTCATATTCTTTCAATATAATTGATATAAAATTTAGTTCTTTATTTTAAAAATAATGCAGTTAGAGTTTTAAAATACTTCATCTTATTCATACCTTCAGCAAGATGTATAATTAATTCTTCATTTGTTAATTATTGTGTTAATCATTCATTATGCAAAACAGTATCGTAAAATTATAAGAAAATTAATAAATGAAAACCATGATAAAATGTTGTAGAGCCCTCATAGAATAACCTGATTATGTGATTGAATAGTAATTGAGTCCATACAGTATCAGAGTAAAATGTCCAAATACGTATGGAGAGAAATTCATATCAACAAAAGGGGTTGAGATGTGGTTGAAACTCATCCCCTGATGTATTCTCTCATACTCTAGTTCCAGTAGAAGGATAGAGGATGTATAGAGAGGAAGGGGTTGATTTTAATTATTCGTCAGGCCTGTTGGGCACCGAGGCACGAGGCACATGGGAGAAACACAACCGTCGGGCTTAGAGGGGGCGTGGAGAGAACGGTGTGGTACCAGATAGCGACACAAGGGTAACACAGTAACATAGGACTAGGACGACAACAGCCTGCATTGCGGAGAACAGATAATGAGCAGGCCGACCACCTGATTGAACAAACAAACATTCTACTCTGACTAATAAAATACAAACCGCAATAAATAAATTTATAAAAAGGTTAAAATATTAGATTGTACTGATTAAAAATAAATTTAAATTGTAATTAACTTCAAAACATTAATATTAATTTTTCATTCATTTTAAATTCAATTAAACGTAGATTTTTGTAGTTTTTATATGGAAATTTTAATGTATGAATGGACGTGCTATATTTGATCAAAATTCAATCTGTAAACCTGATAAATTTTTTGGCTTTTTTAATTGTTACCCATCGTTTATTTTTCTAAATTTTTCTACTTAAACAATTAATTTCAAAAAGTGTAAAATTTTTATTTGTTTAAAAATTATATTAATAAATATTTTTTTATAAATACATCTACTTAGAGTAAATAGGAAAATATTTCTATTTTCAGAAGAGGCACAGCATCCCCAATCAAAGTTAAAAAATAAATCTTTCATGCGAAATTTTATTTTCAAGTTCTTTGTTATAGTAAGAGTGTTTTAATTTATTTATTACTATTTTTTATTAAACAAACATTTTTTTCAGTAGGTGATGTTTGAAGATTTAGTTAATAATTTTTAAGTTTTTATAATATTTTTAATTGTATATTTTTTTCTACTCTGCAAAAAATGTTATTTATTTCATTGCCTCTACAGATTTGTTGCTTTATAACAGTTGTGTCAGACATTCCTATCTGTCACGTATGTAAAACCACTGAAATACAAACTACATGACTGAAATTTTATTTTTATGAAAGAAATGATAATAAGTTAGTATACTGATACAGACATCGATAATTATATAGAAAATCTCAATAATAAACAGAATGATGCCTTCTCTTATAACACACGTTCTTCCTTAAACGAGCTTATTTATTAATTAGCTTACATATAGTTACGCTTGGGTACGCTGATACGTATCAGTATATTTAATGATTCTGACGTGAGTTAAGGCGTCAGGAAACTACTTCACCTCTCTCCACCGCTAGTTGAACCTGTCATGATTTTTGTATTTGTTTTTTTTTAGAAACAGGAATCTCTTGTAAGATTTCCTACAACAGTTACAGTTACAACAAATACACATTCACTATTCATGCATAAATGCATGCTCATACAATTGTATTAAAGTTGAGCTAAATTGTGGAACAGCGATCCAAAAAGTGTTACGCAGGGAATCCCTGGATCGAAAAATGTTAGAATTTATAATATTGATTTGTGTTTATTTCATTAGAACTGATTTTACTTTACTAAATTAATATAATATAATATAATATTATATATATATATATATATATATATATAGAGAGAGAGAGAGATAGAGAGAGAGAAAGAGAGCGCGAGAGAGCAAGTGAAGACAAAATATTTTTATGGTTTTTTAAATGAATAATAAAAATATACATTGTTACAATTTATAAAGTAAATATAAACAACAGTAATAAAATATTATGGAGAAGAAAAAATAATAGTCATTGTTTTACACAGCACGTTTCAGAACTTATTATAATATGTTCGTAAATTAACAACTCTTCCTCATCAAGTGGCAAACCTAACATTCTGTTCTTTATAGCATTTATAATTAAAAGCGAAATAAACAAAAAAAATTATAAATCATAATTTGTCCATTCATATCAAGAAAACTATAAAGCAGCTGAAACCCAAGAGTTAATACTCATCATTATGTAGTTAATACTCATCATTATTTAGTTAATACTCATCATTATGTATTTATGAAATTAAGCTGTAAAGAAAATTACATCACTTTTTCAAAATAACATGGTTTATTTAAATCCAGACATTCATTTTTATTTTGTATTAATTAATGAGAAAACTTTTATGAAATCTAATCTCTTTATTGGTGTCACCCAATTAGTATTTAATACCAACCAATCCAATTAATGGTATAGTCTTATATAATTAATGGTGACTTTTAATGGATATTTTATATTCAAAATATTAATTCCATGAATTAATTTCGCATAATTTTACGTGTAGAAAAGTTAATGAAACCCCTTGTTACTAAATTAAGAATAGCCCGTATTTAAATTGTGGTTATGATAATTAATTATAAATTATAATTATTTATTTATAAATTAAAAATTTCATCCAGAATAAATAAGTAATAAAATTAGTTAACCTTTCTTGAATGATATACGAGTATACATAAACAAATTGAAAAATATTTTAAACCGAAATGAGTTAATATGCTATTGTTTTAAATGAAAATCATACATAATTACATTGTAAATACATTTATTCAAGAGTGTGTAATATATATCAATTTATTTTAAACAATACATAAAAGTTTTACAGTAAAACTTTTGTAACCTTTTTCAAGGTAATGTCAGTGTTAAGGAACTAAGGCGTTATTGAAAAAATAAAAGAATTAATATAAATTAGTTGATTTCCTCCAGTTTTGAAAAATTATCACACTTTGCAAGAAGTAGCAATATAAATAAATTAAACTCGTTTCGAATCTGCAATAAATCTGATATATACTGCAAATGTCTGTGTAAAAACAATCAAAATAAATGGAAAATAATCTTAAATAAAGAAATTAATATAAATAAAAAGAAATCTTTATTCTACTTATTTTACAGCAGCGTTGAAATCATCCAGCGATTCCAGAAAAAAATACCCAGAAACATAACAGGTATGCCGTGGTTCACAAGGAAAAATGAGATACACGACGATCTGGGAATCCTGTATTTGTGAGAAAATTCAAGTAACCATAAAATAGGTATCTCAGCTAAATATACATCTGAACCATCTACCAGTGAATTTTTTTAGAAAATTACGAGGATTTTAGATGACTGAAAATACTCCTTTTATTGGACCTGAAATGCTACATGATGATGATTAATGTTAACTCCCTGAACTGGAATGATGACATGAAAACTAAGGTAATAATTATGCTTGTTAAACTAATTTCTATTGAATATTTTTGGTTTTATTATGTTTTTGTTTATATTTTATTATTATATTGCTTTTTATTAAATTCCTTTTTTTTAGGTTAGAAAATTAGTAGCGATAAGATGAAAATTCTCCCATCGATTGGAATTATTTGATTTTCCATCGATATACTGAGGATTGTGTTCAGTCCGACTATCTCATTTATTTTGTATTCATAGTGTAATTAAGTAACTTCAGATCGTTATACTGAGAACTGTTGATTGTGTTTTGTTCAGTTCTGTTATATCATTTATTTCGTTGATTTCTTTTGTTATTTATTATTTTTTATTTACTTGTATTTTTTTTAGATATTGTTGTATTACTATAATCTCATTATGTATTGTTTTAGACATGTGATACATACTATTGGTTATTTCTATGCTTCATTGGATAGTCCTTTTTTCTGTAATTTGTTACACGACTTACTTGTGGTTTCAATATGAGGAACCGATTTTAAATAAAGAATTGCAGCAAAATAAGATTTCCTTATTTTCTTACAATGATCACGGACTTTTGTGATATTTGTAAACAGTAAAACTATATTTTGGACGACATTCAACTCTTACATTCGTGAAAGAAATCCTATTTATATTCAATCAGTCTCTATTACACTAAATGTTAACGTTATATTTAAATTAATTACATTTAATTAACGTTATAATTAACGTTCTTTACTAATAATTTTAGAAAAGAATTACATAATTTAATTTTCAGTAAAGACGAATAATCTGTGGTTTTACGTTGTATATTTATTGGGGAAAAATTTATGAGACTGTGTAATTAGTAAATCCTCTCTTTCTTATACAGAACAGACATCGACACAAAGAGGGTGAGTCTGCGTGAAAAAAGTACATTTTTATTTAAATTTGAAGTACTGGAAAATGTTATCTGAATAAGTTATGAAATGCAATTTTATTTCCGTATAATAAAAGTATAATTTTTTTCTAACGTAAATTTAACGACCTATATTCTGAAAAAAAGAAATAAGTTGTAAAGTAAATGGGTAGACTACAATCTATAGAATATAGTGAATGTATCAAATCACAATGTCTTATTTGAAGGTATGATACCCTTAGTAAATCGTAAAATAAATTCGCATCACGTATGACTTAACGGCTCCGTTCGGATTGTGGGTAGTTTGAATAACCCATCGTTAAAGGGTATTGATAGCACTAACATCACCGATCCTCTACCCAGAATACCGCACCCACAAATTACCCAAGTGTGGTTCAGGACGAGAAAGGATGAAATATACCTCAAATCTCTTTACGTACTATAACATACACACACGCATGCATACATTCGCTATCCTATGTAACCTACAAAGACAACCAAGCACATCGAAGTATTCTTTTGTCGTTACTTAATTTTATGAATGGTTGAAATGTGATCTGTGTACTGAAATAAGATAAAAGTAGCAGCAGACTGTACGTTACGTATTTTACATAAAAGGTTTTATGTAGTTCACTAAAGGTAAATATAATAAATTTTATTAACACAATGAAGAATTTTAAATGAAAATAATAAATTTAACTCCTTTGCATATGGAATATTTTGTCAAGCATAATAGGAGATATAAAAAACCATTTTATAGTTATAATACATTAATCATCAAATCTAATTGGTACCATGATAATTTCAGATAACGAGAAGTCACATAGAAAATATCAGTAGAAAAGGATGATTATAAACTCATGAGTAAATTGAAAATAATTAAAATAAAACATTAAAATAAGTATTAATAAAATAAGTATACATATGTGTATATGTACGTACGTACAAATGTCACGTCGAAACTAAGCAAAATGGTTTCAAGGATGGTCAAAATGGATATTTCTGTTGAAATCTGAAAACCGAAATTTTTCTCTATCACAATACTTCCTTTACTTCGTACAAGGTGGTAAATACTCAAAGGTAAATACCCGACCATTCTTTACAGAAAGTTGAAAAAGTGCATTATCTTCTTTTGAAAAACTCAATTTTATTTTTTTTTATTTACGTGTTAAGAACCCGTAAACAAATACAAAAATATAACAAATATTTCATTAGTAAAAAATTGTAGAAAAAAGAAACATTACCTAAATAGAATGATATGTAAGAATGATGGGTCGTTTTAGATAAAGTGATCCATGTTTTAGATATGTTTTTTTTTATTAAAAATTTAATTTTACTTTCTTAAAACAAGTTTTTTTAGATTAAAACATACATATCTCAATGTATAATTTACTGTGTCTTTATACTGGCATCTTCTTGCCTTCTGTTCTTTATCGAAATATTGCAGCAAAATCTTTAAAAAAAATTTTAACCAGATTGTTGAAAAATATCAGGAAATTTTTCAGTGAGTATTCCAAAAATCAGTATTACTAAAATTTTAATTCATTAAAAACAAGTTTATTTTATCAAAAATTTTAGTTACAATAACTACATAGTTTTAATTATTATATAATATTGCATAAATAAACATATTTTTAAACAACAAATGTTTAAAAGTGAAAAAATTCGAATTTTTCAAAATAAAATATACTTCTGTTATATTTTTAAAAAATGATTTTTTTATGTTAAATTATCTCTTCCAGGCTCAACTATCGTAAATGTTTTCTGTTTTCTTTTATTTTTTCCGACTTCAAAAAAGGAGTTTCTCAACTCGGAATTTTCTTTTTAATGTATGTTACGCAGTATCTTCAACTATATCTTCAACAGTAAACCGATTTTAATACTTTTTTAATTTTTTTTATCGAAAGAGTATATTTTCGGAATAGTTCCCTATAAACTTTAACCAAAACGAACTACATTCTTGAGGAAAACACAAAAAAAACCGAATGGTTTGACACCGTTAGCCGCTGACCGCTCGCATAATTCAAAAGAAATATTGTAAAAAATGTATTACATTTTTGTGAATCACTTTTTATTGTAGTAAAACTGGCAAAACTATTTTGCATTGTTTGAAGTAGGATTTGTATTATATAGATCGTAGGTTTTTTTTTTGTTTAACTTGTGTTGGTTGGCACCTACTTCAAAAATAGTTATTCGTTGTAAATAATTTTACTTTAGTTAATAAATAAAAATATAATTATTTGTAACTTTTTAAAACTATTATTTTTTTAAGTCGGTTTTAATTTTTTATTTTTTAAAAATATTTTATTACTCTTTAATTTTTTTTTAAAGCTATTCTCTGACATTTTTTTTAAACAAAAAAACGGGTTTTCAGAAGGGATAAAATACTGCTTTACCTTTCGGCAGAGAAGGGACAGGTTAACCTTTGAATTTTTTAAAGTAAGATCTTAATTTTAACTACATTTAAGATTATACTTTTCTGTTAGTAATTTTTTGTACCTTTAAAGATTTACGGATAAAAAAGTAAAAAGCAAAATCAGCAGAAAATTTTCTTCAGTTTTTACTCTACAATTTTAAGTATTTTATAAAAAACCGTTATATTTTGAATTAAATCAATGAAAATTTTACTTTATATAAACAGAAGTCATATATTTTCAACACTATATATATAAAATGATCAGTTCGTCAAGAAAATAAACAAGTTTTCAACGATTTACATAAGTTCAAATTAATCGTAAATACTTTTTTAAATTCGTTCTATATTTTCAAAAACATACTTTTTATTATTTATTCAAGATTGGATGAATCCATTTATAATATTTAATTTAAAATATTTAATTTTTATCTTTTTTTTCATATCATATTTTTTTTTTTATCAGAAATCATCAACTTTAAAAAAATTGATGAAAAATTTCAATAATAATATATTTAAAATATTTTTCTCTTTTGTAATTAATACTAAATTTATGAGAAGCTATTTAAATATTTTAACCGCGAATATTCATCAAAATATGTCCAAAAAATACCACCACAAATATAGTACATCATTTATTTATGGAACGAGAGAGAGATAAAGCGGGTGAGACAAAAGAGAGGAAGAGAGAAATAGAAAATGTATGCGAGTTAGAATTGCGGTACACAAAAACAACTGAAAACAGATAGAAATTCGATTATCCAGACGTGTGTCAAAGACAGATATTGAATAACAAATGAAACAACATACATTGAACAAAAGTACTAGTCAATAGATAATAAATTTGTTATCAATTTGCTAAAATAAAGTACAATGGCATTTTAATAACTAAAAATATGGCGTAAAATTCCTTTCATTATTGATTTATTAGCTTATTTATTTCTAAAATAATTGTAAACAAAATATAAATTAAAACATATTGCTTTCCCCGGAACAGACCTGCAGAGGATCATGCAAATACTATTTCAGTTCCTTCTGTTCTGATTTTTTCCCCTCTTTCTCCTCCAGAATTCTTTCATTCTTTCATTATGCTATGTTTTCATTCTTTTGTCCAGATCATGCGTTCTCTTTTCTTTTTTGCATTCATAAAACCTCTATTCTATGAATTTTTTTCTCTTGACAATCTTTTATTTCTATATTTGCTTTGTTTAGATCTTCTTTTAATTGTTTTATGTATGGGGGGGGAGTTTTATATTTCCAAAATTTATCAAAAGATTTTTTGTTTAGTTTATTTTAATCCATTTGAATCATGTATTCTACAAAATTTAGTCTTCTTTTTTCGGATTGTGGTCTTTAAATCTTCAAAGGTTTTTTATTTTTTATTTTTTTTTATTCTTTTCTTTAATTTTGTAAATTTCTTTATTTGACTTCATTCTTATTCCGACTTTCGTTTTTCTTTGACCGTGGTTCGTTCTTAAAATTTTTCTTTCAATTTTTAAAAGTGATTTTGGATTTTTTATATTAGAGGTTTCTGTCCCATATAGTATTACTGGTTTCAGTACTTTATTTTCGTGTTTCAATTTTACATTTATAGTTAAAATATACAAATGTACATATTTAGTTAAAAATTTCAATCTCTGAAAAAATTACTTTCTGCTTTCAAACGCCTTCTTTTCCGAACCATTTGAGGGTATTTTTTAGCATTTCGCCTAGATATTTGAAAAAAGTGTTTAGGTAAAACAAAATTTATTGTTTGTAAAAAAAAAAATTTAATACACTTAAAAAAACACAAAAAAAAACTACTCTAACCTTTATATTTTAAAGAGACATGCACTTTACGGATCTCTTTGCCTATAAAAAAAGGTTGCTCCTTTCATTTAAAATTATTCAAAAATATTATTAAAATATGATTATGTTTAAAATTTAATATTACTTACTTGTATTCCACTATTGCAAAAAAAAGAAAAACACCAATTTTAGTCTTAACAATTTTATCTTAAGCACAACTTTCAAAAAAATGTTTTCCTACATTACTTAATTAATTATTTATTATTCTTGTAAAAAAAAGTAGTATTTTTGTTTTAGAATAAAATCTGATGTGGACATCACATGACATCTTTTTATGCCTATTAAATTACATAATTTTTTTTTTTATTATGAAAAGTATATAAAATTTTATTTCATTAATAATTTCTGATATATTTCATATATATTTTTTTTTATTGTTATTAAATTAATATTTATCGTATTTTTGTTATAATCAGAGGTTGATAAGTAATAATAACTCAATATATTTAAATTATAAAAAAGGAGAAGAAGTCGGAACCGATGTGCCTTTCCCTTGGAAGATCCAAATATTTAATTATTTAAAATTTCATTTGGCTCTAACTCCGGAACTAATGAAAATAAGTACCATTTATGATATATAGTTGAAAAGCTCTCAATGAAGGCTTATTACTGCAGTTAAGAAAAAATCAAAAATGAAAATTTATTTTTGGATTTTGAGCTTTTTTGGACACTCTTGGTTCAGTCGATTGCAATCAAAAAGAGAGGTGCACAACTAGATGTTACTAGAATCCTAAACCAAAATTACAACATTCTACGGCTAATCATTTTTGAGTTACGCGAGATATATACGTAGGTGTTCGGACTTAGGATTCTTTAATTTTTAAATACTTTTTACATATTTATATTTTGTTAATAAATGTTGGAGCTTTAATGTATTTAATAGAATTTTTAAATTTAAATATCTTCGGATTCATTCGGATATTTACAGTACACTCGGCTCCTTTCGTATGCACTCGGCTGCTGACGATTCAGAAGCTCCTACACATCACTCGGCTCCTTTCGGATGCACTCGGCTCTTGACGAAGCAGCTGCTTTAACGACATTATTTAAGCAAGTCCATCGTCATTCTTGTGGTGATTCATTCTTCAGTCCTCATTCTTGTTCAGTTCCAGCCAGTCGCAGTTACAATCAGTCGCCTACAAATGGCAATCGCATTATTTTTGTACAATTGCATTCAGTAACAGTTCCAGTTCGTAATTCAATTATAATAAACATTTAATAATATCTAAATAATTCATTTAATATTTCAAGTATATTAAACATTCAATTTATACATACAAAAGTAATTTCAAATATAATAAAGAATTGATAATAACATCAACTTGTGACTGAAATTATTTAAAATCAGAGCCAAACTTAATTTGTTCGAACAGTAGGTACGTATGTACAAACGTCACGCCGAAACTAGTCAAAATGAATTCAGGGATGGTCAAAATGGATATTCCTGATGAAATCTGAAAATCGAAATTTTTCGCCATCACAATACTTTCTTTACTTCGTACAAGGAAGTAAAAAGACAAAAATTCCAAATCATTTTAGATATGATTTTACTGTCAAACTTTCATAAAAAAACATAATATTTAAAAGTTATTGTATTGAAATTGTTAATGAAAATGCACAAATCTTAACCAAATTTTTCAACAACAAAAAATTAAAATTTATCTTTTTTGC
Source organism: Lycorma delicatula (assembly GCF_047948215.1). Taxonomy (NCBI): domain Eukaryota; kingdom Metazoa; phylum Arthropoda; class Insecta; order Hemiptera; family Fulgoridae; genus Lycorma; species Lycorma delicatula. Next base: position 73,192,273 of record NC_134459.1, on the reverse strand, counting down.
TGTTTAAATATTTATTTTCATAAATTTTCTAAAAGCATAGAAATTTTAAAAAGCTCAAAAGCAGCTGACTTATTTATTCAGCCAGAGTAAAGTCTAACTGACGCTGGTTTTATTCTGTAAGTTAAAAACTTCTTTTTTATCCAATTTGAAAACGTTCTAAGCTTTCCATTAGTTTAATATTATTTTTATTTGTTTTTTTTTATTTCTTGAAATGAAATACATGTAATAGTATAGCGGGATATGTGAAACAATTTTATCATACATTATGACAAACAAGAACAAAGAGGAGTCCGTAGTACATGTTTAGAATTTTTTATTTCTTTTATCTAAATGCAACAAGTACTCAGATATTTTATTTGTACCTTTATATGTACTTTTGCATCTTTCGTAATAAAATGCATTTATATTTTTATAAAGAATAAAAGATTATAAAATATGTTTTTAAAGGAATAGTATATTTTACAAATTGGAATATTTTTTCCTGAATAATAATAGTTATTTGAAATTAACTGTTTGGTATTTATTTACTTAATGTAAGAAGCCAGTTGTATAAATAAAGTTAATATATTTATAACTTAACTCTCGTAAGTAAACATCGCATTAAAATATGCATCTGAACATGATTGAGTTATAGCTAAATTTAATGGTAATTTAATTTTCTTTCTCTTAATTAAATTCGTAATTTTTAGTTTTGGTATTAATTAAAATTACAGTATAAAGCTACAATAAAAATAACGATTTTTTTAAAGATTATTCTGTAATTTATTATGTTACGGTAAATAAATATAGTTTGATTTCATTTATTACACTCACCAATATATCTAATTATACTTACAACTAGCAAATATTTATTTAATAACCTATGGAAGAAATAATATTATTTAAATTAAAGAAAAAATGTCATAGACGGAATTGTAATTCAAATACCAAATATCAGTCAACTTTAAAGAAAAGTATTATCAGATTATTTTAACCCAACTAATAATTTCAGTTAACATTTATTATAAATAAATAGGATTGGTAAATCTTTACTATGAATGTTTTGGCATGTGTAGAAGATTCATTTCTGAATGAATTTGATATATTTCTAAATTTTTAAGATATTTTTTATACTTCTTAGGAAATATTATTTTTTATTGTTGCGATTTTAATATCATTTTTTAATATTAAGATTCTGACATACTGCATCATTTGGCAAGGATAATGTTTCTAAACATTTTGATTGTAAATGTTGGAATATTTGAAGGTTTGTTTAATAATTTCATCTCCAGAGTATTAGCTTATACGTTAAGACTGCTTTTAATATAATTTATATTATAGAATTTTACATTTCAAGATCTGCTATTTATTTCAAACTAGTAATAACAGCTGATTCAGTTTCAATTCAAGTTCATTCAAGTGACGTCTGTTCAGATATGTGCCCAAGCATTTTTCTTCCTCTTGGTGGAAAATGCTATAGTTGTTTACTTTAAAAACTGAATTGAACATCTTAAAAATTTTCTTCTTTTAGCACGGTATTGCTAAAGTGAATTTACAAAATTTCAGATGTTTAAGTTGGTGAATTATTACCGGTAAAACATATTTGTGAATAACCTACATTGGTGATTCATTATATATTCATATTCAACTTAAAAGTGAAATATAAATTATAATTTTCATTATCAAGATCATCATCACTATGTATTCTACCTATTGGCAGGTCCCTGACACCACTGATATCTGCAGTTCTTTCTGTCCCAGACCAGCTCTTTGGTAACTTTGTAACTTCAGTTTTTAATGTCATGTATCATCTTTTTAATCTTTTCTTTTTAATCAGTCTTTTTAATCTTCTCCTTTCCCCATTTACTCCCCTCAATCACGGTTGTTGATATACTTTTCCTCTTATTGTATGACCAATCTAATTGCCCTTCCTCATTATATTATTTCCTTTTCAATACGTCCTCGTTATTAATTCTTCCTACCCACTTCATCTTCTCTATTTTCCTGCACACCCATATTTTTACAGCTTGGATCATCCTTCTCTCTCTTCCCAAAATTCATTTCGCTTTCGTAAGAAAGCACACACACCATACGTAACACTCCATCTTGTATTTATTAAGATTACAAAGATTGAGTTTTTTTATAATTACATTCGTAGTTGGTTGTGGGTGAAAAACTTGTCGGATGTCTTGTTAACTTCAAAATTATCTCAATTAATTTGTTTCTTTTTTTAACAGTTTTGTATAAGTTTTGTTATTCTGCGTGAATTTTCTGTTAGTCTATGGCTATCTAAGATAATCAGAAGTATTTGTAGCTATAATGGGCATTTAACAATGACGACAAGCTTATCCGACTGATTAATCAAATTAAAACCATTTTTTTATCGTCTTGTAAACAGAATCGATTTCATTATACCGCAAAAATATATAAATCAAAAATGGTTCATTATTGGCAAGAAAAATCTATTTTAATTAATAGAAATACTATCGATGCCATTAAAAGGAGTATATGTAACTATAGAGCACATTGTAACCATTACTTCTGAACGTAAAATTAATTTGTTACAGTACATTTAATGAGTGATTTATTTTGTATATACTATGATATTTTGAAAAATACGAGAGGTTATCTTTAAAATAAAGACCGTCTCATTGTAAAAAATTTGTTACAAAAAAATTAGAAATATTTTTTGTTTGTCTTAAACTACTTCCTTATACTACATCTCCATACAATCGCCACATGTAAGACATTTATCGTAGCGATACAACAGTTTCAATATACCCCTGTCGTATTCTTCTACCGCCAGTCCATTTAACCGCTGATAAACAGCATTTTTAACTACATCATCATCCACAAATTGCTTGCCACTCAAAAATTCTTTCAATTCCTCAAACAGGTGGTAATCAGAAGGACGTAAGTCCGGATTATGTGGTGGGTGATTGCAAATTTTCCATTCAAATATTCTCAGTAAGTCACGTGTCGTTCCCTCAACATGTGGGACCGACACATGATAATAATGGATAATGGACGTGCATTATCGTGCAGCAGGACGACGACGTCGGTCAGCCGCCCACTTCGCCGAATTTGAATGGCGCTCCGTAACTTACGTAGAGTTTCGCAGGAGACTTCTGTATTTATAGTCGTTCCACGTGGCATGAACTCAATCAACAGTATGATAAACCGATCCTAAAAGACTGTAGCCATCATTTTGCGTCCAAATGGCTGTAGCTTGACCATTGTTGGTCTGGTTGGTTATTGTGGATTCACAAAAACAAACACGCCATTCACTTGAATGCCCTTTTCTCTCTAGCTTATGATATGAAATCCATGTTTCATCGCCGGTAACAATTGAACTCATTACCTTTTTCTGTGTAGCGGATCAAAAATTCCAAAGTAGATTCCATTCGGATTTTTTTGTGACGTTCCGTTTAGAAGTGCGGCATCCAACGTGCACGAACCTTTCTGAAGCATAAATTATCACGAACAATGCGACCAATAATACTCTTAAAACAGGAAAAAGAAGGGGTAGGTAGGAAATCGTGAGGGTCGATCTTTTCTGATTTCATCATCGACGCGTTTCAAGAAGTCCTTTATGATTATCGAGGGCCTCCCCGCCGTTCCTCATCATGCACGATTATTCTGTCATTTCTAAACCTTTCACACCATTTTCGGATACTAATTTCACTCATTACATTATCACAGTACACAGCAACCAATTACGAATGAATTTCAGCCGGCCTAACGTTTTGATAGTTTAAAAAACTTATGACTCCACGTATTTCACAGCCGGCGGCAACATCGATTTTCCTATTCATTTTATAACGTAATAACTAACACGTAATCAAAGATACTACAACGCGACAACATAAAGACAGAAATGCAGTGTGTACGTTACTAGTGTGGCCATGACGTTACAGGTTCGCCAACCTTTAGGAGAGAAATTTCTTTATTGTCTTTACTTTAGAGATATTCTTCATAAAATCATTTATAAATTGTAAGAAAATGAGAAATATTTGTACATTTACTGAGATTGCAAATAATTTTTTACAGAATTTATTTTTTTTTGTTACTACATCATTTAATTTATTTTATAACAACTGAAATTTTTTTATTTGGCGAATAAATGTTTTACTATTCACATAACACTTAGTAGAAAAAATTTCTTAAAACCATGCTGAAACGTCGTCTTTATATTATGTTTTTAAAGAAAAATTTTAATTTTAGAAATAATTTAGGAAATTTGTAAAAGAAAAAATATATTTATCAAAAATTTTGTTAATGTTTTACAGAAAATATTCTTATGAAAGGGAATAACACCAGAAGTATTATGACTCTTGGGATATAGTTATAATACCCGTTAATTAAATTTGTAAGAGAAAATAGTAATATCATTCAAAAACCTTTTACAACTTCTTGTAAAATAGAATAATTTCATAAACACCTAATGAATATTTAACTTTTATGATCCAAATAATGTTTTAAATTTATGTGTATTAACCAAAAACAACCAACATATATATACATCCATGAAGGTAATGTAAATACACGGAAAATGCATTATGTATGCTTAATAAACTTAAAATTTATTATTAAAATAATAAACAAGTAACAGTACTTTGATCATTACAGAGGATTTTAATATGGCACAAATGTTAATTAAAATATAGATAAACTTTAAATAATTCTAATGTATATAAAATGAATTTGACCTGACAGTTTTGTATAATTAGACATATCTTCTTACCAAAACCATGTATTATAAATGTGAAAAAAAATTTTACTTTTATTTTTTTGAAGTTTAAGTTTTGAAATTTACTAATCTTTTGAATCAACAGCTTTTTTATTTCTAAATTTCCTAATTTAAAAAAAAATTTTAATTAATAGTTCATTACCGTATTTTCTATTCAAACTTTAATAAAACCAAACAAGAAGTTGTCAAGTACTGTCACAAAATATTGAGAAACTTTTTTAATGAGTTATAATTTGAATTAGTTGTGAATAATCAGTTTTTTCATGTAATTAAAATATTTTTTCTCTATTTGCTACATCGTATATAATAATGGCTGTGCGAGACTTAATTCAAGAGTATACTGTTATAATACTTACCTTTTTTCTTAACTTCCTTCCTTCCTTCCTTTTACCTGTTTAGTCTAAGGGAATCACCGTCAGGTATTACTTCAAAGGATGAATGAGGATGATATGTATGAGTGTAAGTAAAGTGTAATCTTGTACAGTTTTAGGTTGACCATTCCTGATGTGTTGTTAATTGAAACCCAACCACCAAAGAACATCGGCTGAACAGAAGAAAAAAAAAGGTTAGGATCCGACCAGCGGGTCGACCTGTCCTGCTCGTAGACGGGGAGGCTCGTTGAAGTAAATAGACCTCCCCGCAGTATGTCATGCTTCGTGGTGGAATCCTGTCCGGCGGAGAGGAAAAAATTAAGATATCCCACCGGGCTGGTCTAATGATTAACTCGTCATCAAAAATCAGCTAATTTCGAAGTCAGGAGTTCTAAATTTCAATCCTAGTAAAAGCAGTTACTTTTATACAGATATGAATAATAGATCTTGAATATACCTGTATTCTTTGGTGGCTGGGTTTCAATTAACCGCACACCTCAGGAATGGTTGACCTGAGATTGTACAAGACTACACCTAATTTATATTCATACGAATCATCATCATTCATCATCTGAAGTAATACCTTACGGTGTTACCAGAGACTAAACAGAATAAGAGAGAGAGATTAGGGTAAGATAGGTTTTTTCAGAAAAAGGGACTTCTACTGCTGAATATTCGGAATTAATTCGGACATTATTTGTCCTGATCAAAAAAATTTTAAACATTTATATTCCACTATCCACTAGAGTTAAAAGAATGAAGCCAAGAAAGGTAAGAAGCACTACACACAGAAAAACGATGTAAGTTCCCTTATAATGATATACACGGTTCAATTCAAATAATATTTCCTACTTAAATAACAGTCAAAAAGCAATTAAAACTAAATTACTACCATACTAAAACAAACTATGAAATACATTTTTAACAACAAAACGACAGACAAAATTATTCTCTTTAATCATTCATAAATATTAATATTACATGAAAACCCTTAACAAAGTTATGGAATGTTGAAGAAACTGCATTAAGGAGAAACGGTAATGGATACTTCAGTGTTAGTAAAAATATTCTTTATAAATTAAAATTCATAACATTAACCCAGAAAAGTTTTAATATCTTATTAAATTAATTTTTTTCATCACCTGATCGTAAAAAATAATTCAAAAATAAGCTTTTTCTTTCTGATGTAATAAAGCAATAGATTTTATGTATATTTCACCGAATTTTTTTAATAAAAAAATTTTTTATTACATATATTTTTATTTTTTTCATTTTTTTGTTTTGTTATTATTGAATTATTATTTATCGTAATTATTTTTTTATAATCAGAGGTTAATAATAATTATTAAATCAATATTAGATTTAGAAAAAGAAATTTAACAAAAAAGGAGATGAAATCTAATTCGAACCGATGTGCCTTTCCGTTTAAGTTCAGATTTCATTAATTAAACTTTCATTTGGCTCTAACTCTGGAACCAATGAAAATAAGTACCACTTATGATAGATCGTTGAAAAGTTCTTTATGAGGGTTTATTACTGAAGTAAAGAAAAAGTCCAAAATCCAATTTTTTTTTATTTTGGGCTTTTTTGGTCACTTTTGGTTCAGTCGATTGCAATCAAAAGTGGAAGTGCACAATTAGATGTTACAACAGTCCTAAATCCAGAATTTCAACATCATACGACTAAATGTTTTTAAGTTATACACACGTACGTCCGTACAGACGTCGCGCCGAAATTAGTCGAAATGGATTCAGGGATGGTAAAAATGGATATTTCCGTTGAAATCTGAAAATCGAATTTTTTGCGATCGCAATACTTCCTTTACTTCGTACTAGGATGTAAAAATGATATTTTTGGCCAACCTATGAATATCGATAATAACATTTTCAGTTAAATGAAATATTTGATATTGAAATTAAAACTGATATTCAGATGAAATTTAATAGCTATCTGAAATTAACAATTCCGGTATACCGGATACAGAAAATGAAATTTAATGTATTTTTATACTGGATATAATAAAGATATCTCTTAAAGAATGCGATTTATGAACTAGACTCACATTTTTGTACACAAAAATCATTTATATAATTCGAAACTCTTGATTTAAGCTTTACTTATCATATAATTATCCTGTTATTTGGAATAATTAATTTTGTGTAAGTTTATAAGTTTCTTATAAGTTTATAAGAAATTTAAATACACATACTTTTACTGCTTAAATTACATAAACAACTATGATTTTTAATAAATGTGTTTTAGCTGTGTGAATTTTATATCACTGTAAAAACCTGTTTAGGTGGCCGGATAAGATTTGCGAAGTACTCGCTGAATAAATACTGATATTTATATATTATGTCATTCAATTATTTTTTTTTTAACTAAACTTCGAAGTTGCATTTCATTCATGAGTTGTCTTAAAGTTAGGTACATTAATAACTAAAGTAACCTGATGTAATATACACGAAATATTATTTCCTTTCTCAAGATTAAAAAGTATTGCAAATTTTACTAGTAAAAATGATATTTTTTTGCTTTTTAGTATAGCTAAATATATTGTTGGATATCGATTTTTCATTGTTATAGAAAAATTATTAATATAGATCTCTGTAGGTGATATTATCACTATTTTCCCTAGAGTGACAGTTGTAGAATGGACAAAGTTACTTGGAGAAAGTAACTTTGACTAATTATCCTTTCTTTCTTTTTCCTATTTGGCCTCCGGTAATTACCTTTCAGATAATACTTCAGAAGATGAATGAGTATGATATATGTGTAAGTGAAGTGCAGTCTTGTACAGTCTTAGTTCGACCATTCCTGAGATGTGGTTAATTGAACCCCAACCACCAAAGAACACTGGTATCCACGATCTAGTATTAAAATCCGTGTAAAAATAACTGACTTTACTAGGACTTATGTTTTGGTATTAGGACTGAGTTGGAACTGTCGACTTCCAAATCAGCTGATTTGGGAAGAAACGTTCACCACTAGATCAACCCGGTGGGTTTTGGCTAATCATTCTAATCCCTTTAAACATTACAGGTGTAAGAGTCATAAGAAAAAAACTAGAATTCAAGTCCAGTACAACAAACATCAGTTAACAAAGAATGCGTTATCATTTTCACAACTCAGTTGAAGTAATCTGTAAGTTTTTTAAACAGTAAATACCGTATAGCGTCTTACATGATGTAGGTTTATTAACTTTTACTAGTACCTACGACATATTTTAAATTCTCGTTTACAACATACCTAATGCAAAAAATATTATAAGTAAATATGATGTCCGATTGTAGATTAAAATATGTCAATTTATTTTTTAAAAAAAGAAAAAGTAAATAGATGATCACAAAACGTACATTTTTTTGAATTTTAAAGAACTTTAAAAATTTGTATATATTTTTTTTTTTTGAGGATTTTGAGGTCACAGTGGACCATTTTAATTAATTCTGGTTCGTCTTTTCTTTTTCTTTTTTCTTGATTGCTTCCTAATACTTCTTCATTCTCTCAGATTTTGCTTTTCTAAGTTATTCTGAACAAACCCTTGTTGATGTTTTCTTTTCTTTAATTTTAAATCTGAAGTTTGCTTCTTTTAGTATTTTTATATTGTCAGTTTTGTTTCGTAAATCTTCTATTGTAATTTCTAGTTCTTGCATATCTTGTTTAATTTCGGTTATCCAGGTCAGCGTTTTGGACATTTTCTAGTATTTCTGGACCAGTTTCCTGATGGAGCCCGTTCTTATTATGTGTCCATAATTTTATTTTTTATACTTATTTAACTTTAAAGTTTTATCATGTTATAAAAAAAAAAATATATTATTTATTTTCATGTTTAAAAGTATAGTAATATTTTTCAAATCCGTCTCACTTACGTGAGAAAAAAGAAAGATAAGAATAAAAAAGAAAGAAGCAAATGGTTAACATGATTAAAGCTAACCATTGAACCTGTTATTATTGAAAAATGTAAAAATTAAAGTAGTAATTGTGTATTTGCGTAAGCTGTTTATTTTTCCAGAAATTGAAAGAATTTTTTTTCCAAAGATTTAAAATTATTAAGTAAAATGATAAAATGTAAATTTTAGGGAAAATCAATATAGTACAGTGAAATAGAAAAACATTTCTTTTTTATTTTCTGATGATATCAGATCTAAGCGGGGAGGTAGGACTGTAAAAAATAGTAGAAAAAAGTTGAAAAGTATAATATAAAGAAAACAGGGAGAGTGATTTACACGTTTACTACGATCAGAAAATAAAAGAAACAGAGTAAGCATAAGAAAAAGAATAATAACAATAATATGAAAAAGAAGGAAAAATAAGGATTTAATGTAAGAACACGCGACCAAAAACAGAATAAGAGTGAGAGAGAATAAGGAGAGGTGAATTGAGGTAATAGCAATATGTTTGTAGACGTTGTGGCGGAAATGGAATTCTTTAAAAAACAGTTGGTGGATAATGAGTTTCATAGCATAAACAAACAAAAAAACGCGGAATCTGAAGACGTCAGGAATGATAACTTTGCGTGTAGAAACAAGTTATGAAGAAAAGACCGGGTAAGTATGAGTGGAAGCGGAGGGTTAAAGAAAGATAAAGAGAACGGTGAAGGGAAAGATAGGGTAAGAAAACAGTAGAAGCCCACGGCATGAATACATATCACCCTGATTTAAACTTTGAAATGAATATCTTCAAGATGACTGGGAATCTACCAGTACTTCTATCCAATACCCCTCCCGTAAAACCCATCTTCTAAACACCCTTTCGTCATTACATAGAAATTATTCAACTTTTGGTTGTTTAAAACACTACCAGTTATAACTTAAGGTACAATATTTCAAACGGCAGTAATACTGAATTGCTCATTTAAAACCATAGTGATCAAATAATAAAAATAATTTACTGTACAAAGAAGTATAAGATATATCTCTTATAAAGAAAGGATAGATCATAAACAACATCTACTGATTTGTAATTTCTATATTCGTAGCCTATTTTATCACTAACTTTATAGTTCACCAGTTAGCGTTGATAGATTGATCAATTTAATTTTTTTAAATTAATTGTAGAGTTAAAAAATTATTATAATTTTTTTTTTTTTTTACATTAGCACCAATAAAACATTAATCTCAATTAATATTAATAATGCCTTCTTTTGATAATACCTTCTTTTGACATGACTTCTTTTGAGAACAACACTTTTTTTACGTTTAACATTCAATTCGCAGAAAAAAAATTGTATGAATTTTACAGCCTTTACGAGACAGAAACAGTCCTGTTCTAACAAATCTGTATGCACATTTATGAAAAAATTTTGGGAAGTAATTGCGCACTCTCAAAAAAATTTATACAAAATAAAAATATAAAATACCATAAATGTTATAAGAAACAAAGTCTTAGAATAATGCAAATACAAAACAATTAAGAAGAGAATAAAAACCTACTGATATGAGTACAAAATCTTCCTTCATATTTTCTTATTTAATTCAGTTCTAATGGCCTTTTCTAAATTTTTAAAATTACATTTTAAAACTTGATGAATGATCGTTAAAACAATCACGGATGTATTATGTGACTTACAGAAACTATAAATAATGCTTTATCCAAAAACCATAACTGATATTTTATTGTTTAACCTACTAATATTTTTTTTTTTAAGCATGAATAACTGATACTATTCTACGTTTAAGTTATAGACTTATATTCGGTATTATAAGAAGTGTTTAAGGATTATTTTAAAGTGCAGTAATTATTTTTTAACAGATAGTATTCTTTTACTTTCCCGCCTCTTGCTATAGCAGAGATGTAAGTAAAGAAAATATATGGTAATCGGTCCAATTTGGGCATCTGCGGTTTTCGTCGGATCTTTACGTTTTGACACCTAAGGAACCCAAAAAACCCAAAAATTGGATGGAGATTTTCCGGATGTCATATATATGTGTGTTAGGAGTGTTGTCCTCTAAATAACCTCATACCTACAGAACACCTCCACCGATTTTAATCAAACATAGTCAGGTGACTTTTATGCATGGGAGATTGATGCCATTAAATTTTCAACTTAAAAGGTCAAGTGAGTGAGGCTCTACAATAAGGTCGCCCTCAGTATCTCGAGATTTCGCCTAATTACGATCTTATTTTTCATAGACACATTTATTAACAATTTAAAAAAAATATTTCAAAAAAAAATTTGCAAAATCACACCCCCCCACCAAAATAAATATGCTCGAAATAAACCTGCGGCTAAGTGGGTACAGTGTGTCATTAGTAACCCCTCTCACCGCAAGGAGCGTTAATGCAGCACTGACGTACAGCTGTTATAGTCGTCTTTCTTTCTTTTCCTGTTTAGATTCGGACACCAGCTCTTGTCACAGATGAGCGGTAGAATTAAATAAATGATTAATATTTATAGAATAAAAAGGTATTTAAAGTGGCTGCTAGTACCGTCACACCTGCGTAAATGAAATACGGTATGCGCACGCGCATTAGTTAGAATCATTAAAAAAAAAATGGTATATCTAAAGAAAATAATAAATATTTTAAATTAAGTTGTGTGTAAGCCGTACATCAGAAAAAAGCCGCGTAGCGGGAAAGTCCTATAACTGTGTTGTCAGCTTTTTTCATTCAATATTGTACAATGGTTTTTTGGTAGTGCTATAAACTCTTCCACTTGTTCTATTATATGGCTTCCAAGTAAGCTGTCAATCTAAGTGAATTTCAACATATTTATATTGCTGCAAGATTGAAAAATAGATGAAATTCCTTAAAAAAGGTTCATTTTTTACACCAGTAGTTTTTATAACAAATGAATGTATGTTAACCTTATTAGAAATCATTTTTCAAATTTTGTTTATTGAATTCAGGAGGCATGAAAAACTTCAAGAAATAAAAATAACATGAGGGAATAGAAAAGAAGGGAGATTTTTTTCGTTCGAATATATGTGTGCGTGTGTGTAATTTTTATTTACGTTAATAATTAGGATTTGGGAGAACTAAAAATCTTCAAATTTTGTAATACTTCAAATGTGGTATACAAAGAATTGAGAATTGACGCTATTAAAGCGTGGAATATTAGTCTCATAAGGGTAATAGAGGGAAGATCTGGAGTTATTTTTCAGCTGGGACAGAACTTAATAAAAATTTTACTTGTATGAATTCTGCGCCCTTTTAAAATGAAGAAGATAGTCTTTCATCTTATAATATCTTTCCAGAAATTAGTTACAGATTCAGAAATAAAATTTCTTATCAAAATTTTAAACTTTCTTTAAGTTTTGTATTTTTCATTTAAAGTTGTTATACAAAAATTTGTCAGGAAATTTAACCAGCTCTGATATGATTTTTTTTTTAATTTTATTTCGTTCATCTCTTATCCTCCCAAGACCGAGATACTGCTTATTGCGATTGTTATTTTTCTTCTTTTATAGATGGATATAGTAAAATTTCAATATTGATCTTCTCGTAGGTGATAAACAAACAATTTTCAGTTTAATTATTATATTTACAAAATCTTTTTTTAGAATAAGATAATATTAATTTTTAACTGTTTCACTTTTACCTTTTTATTTACGTTAATGTCTTATGTTACTATCCATTAATGTATGACTAATCATATATTAGATTACAAAAAGAAGTTAGATCACTAATTTGTTTCCTTATTCTAAGCATACATGTACTAAATCTGAAATATGATGACATCCGCTCTCATTAAATCTACATAAATCCGGTAGTAAGCGTTTGTATTTCGATACTTTTTAATATACAAGTAAGTTTGTAACTGAAGTATATAATATATTATCCTTTGTAAAATATTATATTATATCATTCAGGTGCACAATTAATTATTTTAATATGATCCTTGCTTCTTCTTCATTTTATACTTTGTCAACAGGAGATATGTAGAAAAAAAAAATACAAAAATTACAAAATTATATTTGATTACATATAAAAAAATATTTTTTAAACAGCTTTTATTTAACTAATAATAATATTAACATTAATAAAAAAAGGAAACAAAGTAGAAAAAACCCTCTAAAAAGCAAAAAAATAAGAATTAAATCAAATTGAGAATTTTAAACAAAAGAATATAATGTATTAAAAAATATAAAAATGCACTGAAAAGTTAAAATTAAATTATATAAATATCTAATAAATAACCAATAAATAAATGTAATAATTATTAAATTTTAAAATTAAAAGTAATGAAAATATTTAGTTAAACAAAAGCGTGGCGCAGTTTTTATAATTTATTTAAAACAACACAACATTTATTTTTACAACAATTAATCTTCATTGTTATTTTCAATAACGACGCGAGAAAGCGGAAAGGTCTGCTTGGAACCTCTCCAGTTGAGACTGACTAGCTACAAGTAACAATCTGGGAAAATAGTTGAAGTTCATCTTCGAATTCTGCTTGTAATTTAAGCCAAATTGAACGCACTCTTTCCGCTAAAAGTTTCATTTTAATTAATTATGAATTTTTATTTAACGAATTCATAATTACGATTACAATTATAATAATGATAATAATTAATCATTTTTCAGATTACCGTCAAAATGTAATAACTTTGTGCAAGATTTTTAAATTTAATTTTTATTTTTAATCTTATTGACCCTTAAAGGTCATCTCGGTGCAAATTTGAACCATCAAAGAATTAAAACTTGAGTTATTTTATTACAGATAAATAAAGTATATACATATACTAAACAACCTCATTAAACAAAAAATATATTTTAAAATACAGCAAATGTCTACAAATACTTATTCGAAAAGATTGTTATAAAAACTGCGCCACGCTTTTATTTAACTAAATATTCTCATTACTTTTTTTAAAAATTTAATAATTATTACATTTATTAATTGGTTATTTATTAGATATTTATATAATTTATTTTTTACTTTTTAGAGGTTTTTTCTAATTTGTTTCCTTTTTTCATTAATGTTAATATTAATATTAGTTAAATAAAAGTTTTTTTAAAAAATATTTTTTATTTGTAATCAAATATATTTGTAATTTTTTTTTGTTTTTTGGTATTTTTTAATTTATTTTTTACATTTTAGTCTTAATGAACAATAAACTTTTTACATCCAAAAAAAATATACTTAATAATATTTATATTTGAATATTATTGTTTGTTCAAGTTTGTTTGTTTATTAAGACTAAAAAGTAAAAATATTTATTTTTGCACATAGAAGTTGTTATTATTGCACATGTATCAAATTTCATTGATTTTCATACGATAGTTGATGAGAAATAAACATTTTAAGCAACATACATGAATTTAGCGTGTGGTAGCGCGTGGGATGGTGGGGGTGGGTCATATCCAAATTATAACACCGTAGTATTGTATTGTCATCGAAGTTACATACGTGTACCAAATTTCATTGATTTTCATACGATAGATCAAAAGATATAGCAGTTGCAAGATTTGATTATAACTAAAGCAAGTTAAAAAAAAGCTTATAAAATAAAAATCATTCCGTGAAAGTTATTTTAACTTAAATTTTTAATTTATGAAAACTAAAATAAAGTTTCGGTTAACGCTTTAAGACAATTTATAAAGTAGAAGTTTTGCAGTAAACGAACATTAATTATGAGTTAGAAAAAAATTCAAATTGTTAGTCATAAGATATATGTATTTACTTTTAAACTAAAGACGAGTAAACATTCTAAAAAAATTATTAAAGCAAAGATGAGAAAAAAGTAATTAGATCATTTTTTAAAATTTTATTTTAGAATCCAAAATAAAAGTTTCAAATCGAGATCAGTGACTCATGTTTATAATCACAGCGTACCTATCAATATTGGAATCATCATTGAAAAGGGAAAAAGTTAAAATTCTGACCAGTCATGTCACAATCTTATTTACTACGTGATATATATCATTTGCTACAAACTGAGTTTTCTTTGCCACATCTCGACGTATAAAGGTTTAAATAAATTATGTTAATAATATGCAGATCCGTAAATTATGTAAAATAACTGCTTAAGTAGTTATTAAATAGTAATCAGATTATAAATTTATATCAGAGTAAACGCCTTACCATGTTGTACATTTAATTTCACCCTCAAATACAGTTAATTCTTCCGCTGTTTATAATCCTTCTTCTTAAAATATTTATAATTACGAACTTAACAACTTACTAACAGACATGAGTCATTTGTGAAATATTGGAATGTATTTTGTAAAACATCATCTTCACTGTGTTTTTTTTAATTTAATGTAATCGTAATTTGTTTTATGATGTTAATTGTAATTATTATCAAATTTATGATTTAAAGCTTATATAATCAATTAGTTTAAGCTTTAATTAATTACCAACTTCGAAAAAATTAGGAGATTATCAGTTGTCCGTACCTATGTCTTATTCAAAGTGATTCAAGGAGGAATAATCTGGGAACTGATACTAAAACTTGAAATAAGAAAAAGTTCAAAAAAACATAAGTACGCAAACAAAACTAAGCAGAAAAATGCTATGAATTTGTAAAAATATAAAAAAATTGTAACGTTTATTATTAACACGTTATTACAATTTTATGACAATTAGTAGGATTCAAATTACTTTCTAAGCATACTGTTAGTGTAGCCAATCTAAGTTTTCAAAGGCTTAATTTTATTGCACTAAAAACAGCTGTTTCTAATTTTTTTATAAATTCGTAAGATTTTTCTGTTAAATCTTTTTTAATAGTAAAAGTTCTTTTTTTTGTTTTACAGCTTATTACATCAATTTTCGCAGAATTTGATTCATACTCGTTTTGGTTATAACATTTGCGCTATTATCAATTTAACAAAGTTATTGGACTTTTGGTTTTAAAACAAAAAAATCTGATGTGGACACCACATGACTTCCTTGTATGCCTTTAAATTACATGTAAACAATTTTTTAAAATGAAAAGTACATAAAGTTCTATTTTATTAATAACTTTTGATATTTTTTTATTGTTATTATTGAATTATTACATAATACATTTTTTTTAAATCAGAGCTTAATAACCAATAAATTAATATATTTAAATTAAAAATAAGGAGTGAAGTCGAATCCGAACCGGTGTGCCTTCCCCTTGTAAGATCAAAGTATTTCATTAATTAATATTTTATTTGTCCATAACTCTGGAATCAATGAAAATAGAGAAAATTGAGAAGCTCTCAATGAGAGCTTATTACTGCAGTTAATAAAAAATCCAAAATCCAAATATTTTAAGCTTTTTTCGAAACTTTTGGTTCTGTCGATTGCAAAGAAAAGAGGAGGTGCACAACTAGATGTTACAGCAGTCCTAAATACAAAATTTTAACATCCTACGGCTAATCTTTTTTTTTTTTTTTCAGTTACACGAGATACATACGTACGTAAAGACGTCACGCCGAAACTAGTTAAAATGGATTCAGAGAAAGTCCAAATGGATATTTCCGTTGAAATCTGAAAACCAAAATTTTTCGCGATCACAATCCTTCCTTTACTTCTACAAGGAACGAATAAATCATATGAATAATTCATGTGCACAATACCAAACTGTAATTAATAACATGCTTCAGAAAAAAATAGTTTAATTTAATAAAAATTATTTTAGTCGGTATGTAGTTTATTAATACATTTTACTTTCTTTTTTTTTATTAATACATTTTTTTGAAGAAAACATTATCCGTTTAGATACTTTTGATTCTAGTTATTGTTTTCTACTATATTACTGATCATACAGTTCTTCAAAACTGCCTTGTGTACATTCTACGTACTACCCTCAGAAGTTCTATGTAATGATAGTATGTAATTTTTGAGGAATCTCAATGGGAATTCCTTTTTAATGTGAATATATATGATATAATTTACAGTTCCTACAAAAATGTAACCGATTGTAAATAAAATTTTGATACTTTTCTTCTTATTCATTCTGTTTTCACCAAATTTATCATAAGAGCATAATTAATACATTGTTATAGAAAACCAGAAAAGATTGCAGTTTTATTTTTATATTGATTTCTTAAAATATTTATGCTTAAATAACGGTTTGTATAAGTTTAAAAGTTTGTATACTGAAAACAGTACGAGTATATATTTATAGTCAGTGAAGCTGTGTTTCTAATAGAAACAGTGAGGCAGGCAGAGTTTAAAATAGAAAGGGTAGAGGCAGTGTGTTTATTGGGTAAACTGGTGGTGCATGGATGGGATACAGAAAGAGAGGGGGGCAATTCATAGGAAGATCACTTCGCAACTGGGTTTATAGACCATTGGATTCAATATTCCGTGTAATTCGCCGAAGCGGCGCAAACTAATGCATACTATTCTCCTTTACATTCATTGATGATAACCGTTAGATTTTATAGCCGAAACAGACGGCGTGATCCAGGCGGGGACAACTTTAAAACCGATTGCGAACTGAAACAGATGCAACGACTAAGGAAAAGAGCGAGCAAGAATCGTAGGGTTTGGGGAAATGACTCCGTCGCGGTTTCTTCTGTAATAAGTAGCGATGCTATTCTTCAAACATAACACCCCTTTTTCAACATTCACCCCTTTCACACTCGTTCGATCTCACTCGCTCTCAAGAGACATCGTCACTACCCTTGACTATACCCCATGAAATGCTTAAAGAATTGAAACTGTCTTCATTTGCATTCGTTAATGAGCGCTAACCCAACCTCCTATCTCTCTTCAAAAACTCCTTTCACCAGTGTTCACCCTTCATTTGCCCTTCTATCTTTAAAAGGGGTTGAACCAAACTTACCTACTATCTCTCCACCCTTTACGATCTTTCCAAAACAATATAAATTATTTAAGCGAAGTTCTACTATAAAAACCTGTCTCGCTTCATATTATTCTGCTTACCCTACCTATTAAATATAAAAAAAGTCAATGAAATATAAAAAATAATTATTTAATATTATTTTCGTATTATTATTATTCTTACCTTTATTTCATTAAATTTTCTATAAAAAAATGGAAAAATTAATTTAAACAACAAAATTTTTAGTTTATTTAATTTAAAATGTTTGAATATTTTTTGATACAGATAATTGATAATAATAATTAAGTAAATAATAATAAAATTTAAATTTACTCTTTACACTTAAACAAAAAAATTCCTTAAATGTATCTAAGTTAACAGATCTTAATAAATATCTATCTTAATAAATAAGTATCTTAATAAATATTAAGATAAGGAATTTGATAATATTTATAAGTATTTTTGTTCAAGTTGTAATTAAACATTAAGATGTATTTCTATTAAGGTTATATTTTTGAGCAAAATTTAACGGTTGTATATCAAAAAGTATACATAATTTTAATTAATAGTAATAAATAATCTATGAAAGCAAAGAACTTTTTAATTGGGTTTCTAAACTGAAAAACTTTTCAGAAAAATAAATTTATATATCTATAGCACAGGTTTAGTTTTATGATATAAGCGTGAATTTATCTTGTGTTCCATATCTTTCTTTTATTCTGTTACAAGATCTTTTAACATGATTTTATATTTAAAGGTTTAATTTGAAAATAAGTACAAAAGACTAAACGACGATGTAAACTATCTAGTTGTTAACCTTTTAGACAATGGGGAAAATGTAAGGCGATCAAACAGGGTACATGTGTTGGACCTAGGAACCTAATAGTGATATTCTAGCACGAATCGTCTCTTCTTAAGTTGTATTCAATGTATTTTTGTTTATGATCATTTATGTTTCTAATGTTTTCCTGTGTTACTATTTTTCTTTTTATGTTGTGGTTTTATTCGCAATACTGGACATTATTATGATTTCTAGTTGCTGGCTGGATTTTATCAGTGATTATGCTACCTTTGACTTACTATTGAAGTATTGTCTATAATGTATTTAACTAAGGTGTTTCAAGGGAAACTGCTTTATAACTTGATTAATTTCATGAAATCTACTTATGTTTTCTACTGTACAAAACGGATTGAAAATATTTCTAATATTGAGATACAAAAAAAAAGATTTAATCAAAGGATAAGAAATATAAAAAAATTAACAAACACTATAAAACAGATGAATACACTATTTATCCACATAAAAATTATATTTATCCACATATTATTTTGTGCGCCATCAACATCATCTGAATCATAATTCAGGATAAAACATTCATACGTTCACGGTTATTATTAATTAAAATTATGTATACTTCTCGATAAGTAAGCTGTTAACCTATACTCAAAAATATAACTTGAATAGTAACACAAATATTTATAAATATTATCACATATTGTGTCTAATGTATCTCTTAATTCATATATTTAAAAATTAAATTTAGAAATTTTTCTTTATACTTCTGATTAATGTAATCGCCTATTTAGATGCAATAAGAAAAACAGTTGTGGTAGCTGTATAGCTCACAGTAATATTTGCAGGCGTAAAAAAACGCAAACCGTTTGTAGAGTTATTAGGATTGGATTCATATATCACTCTAAAAATTTAATTAGAACATTTCAGGGATTAGTAAAGAAAAATCTGAAAATCTAAAGAAAGTCATTAATGCCAATAACCTATGCCTATGATATATGAACGACATACCTACCGAGAAATTATAACAATAAGTTTTAATTTTAATTTCTTCTGAATGTAGTACTTACCAAATCATGTTAAATTACAAATAAATTTTGAGCATGCACACATTCACATACTAACTTAAATGTACATACATATATATATATATATATAGAAAGAGAGAGAGAGAGTAAAAGTAAAGCGTCCTTTATTCTGTTCAAAATACCGAAAAGTTATTAAGTAGAATTAAAAAAAAATTATAACCAAAGAAACCAAAAAACATAAAAAATTAAGTAATATTAAATAATTTATTAAAAAAAAGTCATAATGTAGAGTAATGATTAAGTATGAAAACAGTTAAATACTGCATATCTGTGATGTATTTGGAGACAGAATGAAATTGGGTTTTACATAGTTCAAAAGAATCTGCATTATGGTGGGTTTAAATTTTTTGTCCGCCATCTTGAATTCGTTAAATTGAATCAAACTCGATTTGTTTAAATAGGAAGGTATGACACATGGTTTAATAGGATATGACAGATGATTTTGATTAAAAGTTTTATGAGAAAAACTATGGTGAAACCCATTTTTCTGTTTATGCTTTCGATATCGTGTTATAAGCATTTGAAGTTGTAATAACGGAAAAATCGTATTAACAATAAAACAAGGTATAACTCTCTACATGAACAATTTTATTGCATTTTACATTCATAATTCATACAATAACAAACTTTAAACAGTACTATAACACTGATATAATAAACAATAAATAGCTAATAATTAACAACACACCAACAAATTAAACCGCTATGTTAACTGATATTTTATTTTAATTATTATAATATTTATTTAAAAATTTTTAAATAAATGTTTTCGGTTGCAAATTACTAATGAAATAAATTTTGAAAACATACCATTCTACAATAAATGTTTAAATTCTTCCCCTCTAAAGAAGGCAGAAGGCAGTATTATCCATTCATAACTTTTTGTATCAAGTCTGTTGGTACACAAGCAGGTTCATCAAATATTCTTCTCTTCAGTTCGTCAATATCTGCAGATTTTGTTTTGTAAACGTATGTCTCAGATACCCCCTTATTGGAACTTGTTAGCCAAAAGGATTTTACCAAATATCTGGGAAAGTGTTCAAAAGAAATTAACGTACAGTTTCAGTAAGATGGGGAACCACTACATTATTATCTAAGGGCACGGAAAATTCCAAGTCGCTAGGTAGGTCGTAGAGGAGTCATAGAATGCCCTACCAGGTTCCCAGACCTAACTCCTCTGGATTACTTTTTTTTGGGGGGGTGCCTGAAATCATGTACCTCAATCGAAATCTCCACCTTCTTATTTTAAAAAAATTGAGTTTTTTATTCGAGTTTTGGCAGATCAAAGATGGCGGACAAAAATTTAAGACCCATAATAATGCATATTCTTTTTAATTATGTAGAACCTCATTTCTTTCTGCCTCCAAATACCTCTCAGATATTCAGTATAAAGCTGTTTCCATACTTAAATATTACCCTTTTCTATTTTTTTTTTTAAGAAATGGGAAATCCCATTTACGGACGCCTAAGCAGGGTCGGGCTTACTAACAGGTGCCGCAAGATGTTATTAATATGCGCATGTAAACCTGCGCACTACCGACTAAACCGCCTGGCTACCACCATTCCTGGAACCACTAACGAAACATTCCTTCTGGAAGGGGGGTTACACGCCCACACACACACTCATACGTCATAGTGCAATCGCATCATAATAGGAATATCAACACAAACACATCAGTTACAGCAAACAAGATTCGTCATACATCAAGATACAGAAAACAGATTATGAAACTACATACAAAGAAAAAAGTCACACAATTATACAAATACAAGAGAAGAAAAACTCAATGAAACAAGTATCACAACAATATAAACATAGAAAAATCATCAAAAAAAAAACAGTAAGAATACAAAAAAAACGCCTGAAAAGAGACGTTAATTAATATTACCCGATCAGTGCAACAACACAACACTAAAAATGCATACATCGGACAGCAGAAGAAAAAAATCTGCACAGAATGCAGAAGATACAAAATAGTTTTTTCCCCAAGAAAAAGGGAATTAGCTCAAGATTACACTTAAATTTTATCACTGTAAATTATATAATATTTTATATATTAGCAAGTTAAATTATAAATATAGATTATATATTTATATTTTAACTTGCTAATCTGAGTATTATAAAGTTCTGCAATCATTTTCACTTGTAAAATTATGATAATTTATCGCTTATTTTTAAAAACCACCACCTGTAGAAGAAACAGATAACCCATATTTAAGTGGTAGGGTTTTGACTTTCATTCATAAGGTTCAGGGTTCAAATTCCGGAAAATATGACTTTTCACATTCTACAGAAGTTAATCTATCAATAAAGAAAAGTTTGTAAAGTTAGAGTTACTCATTGTATGAGTGAATACATCATTCAGAAAAAATATACATAGGGTGTACTGTATTAATATATGCACTGTCGAAGAAGCGTTTAACAAATAGCCCCACACTTGGCGACTGTTAACAAATTCAATTTAAAAAAAAGGCGGTTAAAATTCAATCCTTTGACTTTTTTATGTTTTGTTCATTAAAAGAGAAAAGAAAGTTTTAACAATGAAAGGAAATTGATGGGAAACAATTTTGTGCAAAGCAAACTGCTTAACATTCAGCCGTTTGTGTCAATCAGAGGAAATACAAACTCAAAATGAACAACGGGAGAGCATTTGTCTTACAACCAAACAACTCTTCAATTTGTCTTGCAATTTTCTAAAATAAATAAAATCGATTCTTATGTGTGTTATAATACACATATAAAAGCGGCTTGCGCACTAATAAAAACATTTATTTAACTACCTTTGTTTTAATATTACATAAATTTTATTTACAAAAAACCCGGAAAGTTATGAAAATGACATCAATTTTCTAGGAACATGTTTTTTTACAAGTCAATTCAGAGATTTTGTATATTTCTTCATGAAGTTTTATGCAAAGATAATCAATCTTACAAATTTGCAAGTGTAATTTTCTTAGTAATCTTTGAAACTTTGTATTTCTTTATGTCGATAACCATTTAGATTTCATGATACTTCAAAATTAATTTAGCTTTAGTCATTTAACAAATAATCCACAAACATTGTAATTATAAGAAAAATTCCTAGTTATTACTTCCTTGTACAAAGTAAAGGAAGTATTGTAATCCCAAAAAATGTCTATTTCCAGATTTCGAAGCAGACCTTGGCACGTGCTGAGACAGTTGTTGATAATTTCGGTAAGCTTATGCGTAACCACAGAGGTTCTCGTGCTTCTAGACGACGTATAATACTGATGATGGCTTCTTCTATCATATTTTATACCGTCCCTGCGTGGGTAGAGGCCCTTAAAAAGAAAAGGAATGTAGGTAAAATATCATCGCTTCAAAGACGTTCTGCGTGTAACATTTCGGCCGCATACCGCACGGTTTCGCGAAACGCTATTGAGGTCATCTCAGGGATTCCCATGGTGAGGCTCCGTGCATTGATGCTCCGGCGGGTTTATCTTGGTATTACTAAGACCGAGGCTAAGGACTTACTTCTGGCCGAGTAGCAGAAGGCCTGGAACACCTCACCTACTGGTGTATGGACGCGTAAATTAATTCCGAGAATAGATGTATGGGTGTAGAGATGACTGGGTAAGGTAGGTTTCTATATAACGCAGCTCCTTTCTGGACATGGCGAGTTTGAAGCCTACCTGCATTGATTTGGCAGGAGAGCGTCTCCTCTATGCAGGTACTGCTATCTTGAATATACCTTGAGGACACCACCTACCAATGCTAGCGGTGGGATGTGGTCAGACAAGATGTCGGGTTAAGCTGGCTTTCTCCGGAAGAAACAGTTCCATACATGTTAACAGGAGGAACGGAATGGGACAAGGTAGTACACCTAGCAACAAGTATCCTGAAAACTAAAGCGAGAGAAGCTAGAGAATGGGATAGAACCAGATTTAGAACCCAGATCAGTAAGAGGACTGAAGATCACCCAGCAAGGAATCGGAGTTCCATACTAAAGACCTGAGATTCAGGCGAAGAAAGTGACTTGGAAGTGAAGGGGTGAAGGACAGCTCCTGTGGAGCCGTCGTGCGTCTGCGCCTGAGCGGATGGGCTACGGTGATGAAGCACGGGAATTCTAGATCCCTGGACCCTAAAGGCACCTCCTGGGTCCATGCAATGCTTAAACTGCAGGACCAACTCCGGAGGAGGAGAAACGGTGAGATAGGAATTTTAGTCGGAAGGGTGCGGGTACACATAGGCTCTTAATAACATCTAGCCGAACCCGTGCGAGTCCGACACTCCCCCATTTATGGTGAGTGCGTAAATGGCATTTCTCAGACTCATCTATAACAAAAAAAAAATGATTTCAACTAAATATCCATTTTGATCATCCCTGAATCCATTTTGACTAGTTTTGGCGTGACGTCTGTACGTACGTATGTATCTCGCATAACTCAAAAATGATTAGCCGTAGGTTGTTGAAATTTTGGATTTAGGACAGTTGTAACATCTAATTGTGCACCTCCTCTTTTGATTGCAGTCGACTGAACCAGATGTTTCCAGAAAACGCCAAAATCCATAAAAAATTGGTTTTTGGACTTTTTCTTAACTGCATTAATAAGACCTCAATGAGTGCTTTTTAACGATATATCATAAGTAGTACTTATTTTCATCGGTTCCAGAGTTATAACGAAATGAAATTTTAATTAATGAAATATTTGGATCTAAGAAGGGGAAGGCAGGTACATCGGTTCAATCAGACTTCATCTTCTTTTTTTTAACTTTTTTTTTTTAATTTAAATTTACTTATTAATTATTAACGTCTGACTGTAAAAAAATTACGAAAAATAATAAATTCAGTAATAATAATAAAAAAAATAAAAAAATATTAATATACAAGTATTAATACAGTAAAAATTTATGTACTTTTCATTTTACAAAAATGTGTATATGTAATTTAATAGGCGTACAAGGAAGTCATGTGATGCCCACATAAGTTTTTTTTTTTTCAATATGTCTAGGCGCTACTTTGTCTGTAACGCTTTTAATATCCGTAAATTTCTATCTGATTTATACTCTTTTTGGTAACCTTCATACTTACTTACCTTAATCTATTTTGTTTGAGAAGTAATATGAATAAAACTAATATGAATAACATGAGAACTAATATGAATAAACAAATCAAATATTAAAGTTTAAACTAGCATAATCAAAAGTTTAAGTGGCTGTTTTTTAAGCCATATTTTTTTCAACTACCCATCCCTATACAATATTTTAAGCAGCTATATTATTAGAAACGCATTCTCTTTACAAGTTCTCATACGCCTTAAAAACAACTATTGAACAACTTTCTGCTTTTCAGACCACGTAAACGCTATTATAATCATTTCATGATTTCTACAGTGAATTCATCTATTTTGAAATGAAAAGGTTTCAACATTATTAAAAAAAAAAATTAGGTTTACTGGGAATTTTCATCAATATTAGTAAAAAAAAAATTTATTTATATTTTCACTTCTGATTTTTAAAAACCGGTATCTTTAATTATTAAAACCTTGATCTTTAATGAAATTGTCTCAATACTTATAATTTGCTGTAATTTATTCCTTTTCATCACTTTTCTCTTTTAGTTAACTTTGACCCTTTCTTTTAGAATTGGGTTCCGTTAATTTAGTTCCTAATTATCTATGTGATATTGAATGGTTGCATTACTGCTGGTAGTTGAAAACATGCTTAAATAAAAAGTATGTAAAGTTTCAATTAAGTAAACTGGTATCTTCTAATCTTTACCAGTGCAAAATAATTTTTAGATATGAATTTGATATTTAATTGTTCTCCTCAAGAACCTTTTTTAACGTAATATTCTTAATAAATTCATTTTGTGCAGTAAGGCATTGTTTAATATATAAACTCAAAGATAATTTCTTTCTTGAATATTTTTTTTTTGCTGTTAAAAGGCCTTGGTTTTTCAATCTCTATAGTATAATGTTAATACAAGTAATGTAAAATAAAGTAAAATAAGCAGACAACGCAGTGTCGTACAACGTCATAAATTACACCAAATAACATTTCTTAGATGTCTTACTTCGGGCTTTGCTGGTATTATTTTTACCAAATGATTTTCTGTTGCTACAGTAAAATAAGTCAGAAAGAAAAAAAATGGTGAACAGCAGTCTTAAAGTAGAGAATAGTAGGAGCATTCCAGTGGTAATAATTCATATTCCCAATTTAACGAAAAGTTTTAAGTGTGAAAGTAGACTGCTGCGGAGTGGAGAAGGTCTCTCGATCCAAACTTTGGTGGCGACAACTACAATATAACACAACAGAGGTGCTTCGTTTTCATTTCCTTTCTACTGTTTTTATTTAGAGACAATGGTAGTGTGTCGTCACAGACTCTCATCTTTCAGTAACCCCCTTTCCATAACACCGCAACATGGTGTTCATCCCTAAGACCGTGGTCGAGTATCATTTTACACACCCTTTATTTATCCTCTTTTCTATATAATTAGAACTTTGCGCCATTATATAAGTGGTACCCTTTCCTAAATAATGTATAAGTAATGGAATAAAAAATTTAATTCAATAATTTTTATACCCGTAATGTAATAAAAAAAAACTGTTTGTTTAATATGCATATAAGTATGACTGTTAAGAATTCTATATTTTCTATTCCATATTTTGTCTTGGTAAATAATTTCCAGTAAAAAGAAAACCTATATAGTATCCTATATAAAGTGCGCGCGCGCGCGTGTGAGTGTGTGAGCGCGCGCTCATGTGATGTAATGAATATGTTTGTTATGAAACTTACATCAAATTGATCTTCAATGAAACAAAAAATAGAATGTCAAAAAAATCCCAGATTTGAAGTGATGAAAGAAAACAAGAAACTCTGCTAGGATATGTAACTTATGATTTTTATTTTAAAACAGGACTACACTGATAACATTAAAGAGGTAATATAAAATAAAACTAAGTTTATTTTTTTAAAAAAGATAGTGAATTTACAACAAAAAAATTTAACTATTGTCTTTGTAAAATCAAATATTAGTTTGACCTTTTCCTATATCTCAATTTAATCAATCACAATTTTTTCTATTTATTTGGACAGTCACTTCATAAAAACAGTTGAATATATTATTACAGTGAAAAAAAATTAAATTAAAATTAATAACAGAAAACCTCCACTGGGTTGGTCTAGTGGTACACTCATCATCGTAAATCAACTGATTTACAAGTTGAGAGTTCTCAGGTTCAAATCCTAATAAAGGTAGTTTGCTTTTATACTGATTTGAATACTAGATCGTGGATGCCGGTGGTCTTTAGTGCTTGGGTTTCAATTAATCACTCGACTCAGGAATGGTCGGCGAGAGATTGTTCAAGACTACACATTTACCGGTACAGTTACATTACACTGATAAGTCGCTAATGACGTTAATTGCTGATGCAACTGTAAATAAAAATATTAAAAAAAAAAAAAAAAACACCTTACTTGTCATATTATTTCTTAATGAAACTTATTATAGGAAGTTAAAATTTGTTTACAATTACTAACCCATATATATTTTTTTCTAATAATAGGAAATTTACAATAATGATTTATAATTAGAGGTCAGTGTTTTTGTTTTTATAATAAAAAAATTCAGCGATTTTTTTTTATGAAGATGAAGCTGAAAAGTAAATTAAAGGATTATTTATTTTTAAGCAGAGCAAAAACTTTCACATCAAATTTCAAATGTAATGAAGATTTATTCTTCGGTCAAATTTTTTCAAGGTGAAAAAAGATTTGAAGATGAAATAAAACAAGAAACTCTGGTAGGATATGTAACTTATGAATTTTATTTTAAAACAGGACTACACTGATAGCATTAAAGAGGTAATATAAAATAAAACTAAGTTTTATTCCTCAATGATTACTGTATACTCAGTTATCACTTGAGTGTAATTCTAACAGACACTATTGTTGACGATTTTCAAATTTCAGGAGACCTTTATTTAGAAATTTCATAGAAAAATGTATAAAATTGTCCAAAGAAGTTCATACAACATTAAAATATTAGCGTTTGAGAATATCACTTTTATGTGTTTTTTTTAGTTTTTTTTTTGTTTTTTTTTTATATTAGAGATGTCTCTAAATTATCAATTTTTTAAATCTATTTTGTTTCACTCATCGAAATAATTAATTTCTCCACAACGTTTTTTGATGCCAGTATTTTGTCTCCTAACTATATAGTAGTATTACATTTGCTTTAGTAGCTTATTCTGAATCATTCGTTCAATGTGATGGCTTTCAGTGTTACCTGTATTCATGAATAACTTCATTTATTCTGGAAAATTTTAATTCTTCCAAGATAGATTCATTTCTCTGACTATCAATTAAAGAACACTCAGCCAAACCCCTTAAAAATTTAAATTTTTCATATTTTCTCCTTCTATGGTGAATCGATAGAAGCGTATAATATTCTGAACCATAAAAAGTTACTGGCAATACATCTTCTTATACTATTTTTTATTGCTGACTCCATATTCTCCTTCTTGCATTGGAAAATCTACACAGTTCTATTTTATTTATATTGTTATTGTAGAATACAGTACAAACAGCCAACACAATTTAATTGTTTAATTTGTTACAGAATACAGTTATCTATAATAATTTAATTCGGCTCTAATAAGAATTCTTTAAAAATAAAATATTTATTTTTTACGCATAAAACAAGACTTTTTGGTCAACTTCTCTTTTAACTCTTTTAGGAAATTTTAAAATTGTAATTTTTTTCTTTACTCTTAATTTTTGTACATTCTACTGCCTATTGTGTCCAAATGCATGAAGGGAAGGATGATGATTCACCAATTTTTATCTTGTGACTGTTCTAAGGAAAGATTATTAATATCAGAAAAACTGAATGTTCTTTTTTATCATAGCTAATTCTTAAACCATGATTCCAAACTTTGAAAACTACATAAAATTAATCTATGTAAAACATTTTACAACACTGATAAATTTAAACAATTATTATGAATTGAACGGGTGCTTAAAACAGTTTAAAATATGCTTACCAAAGCATTTTTTTAATATAAAATCTTAAGTTGTTTGTTATATAAAAAGCACATTTTTAATACTTTAAAAATAATAAATATTCAACGATTCATTTAATCGATATGAACCCACTTTCACGCCATGTCCCCGGTACCCTGTACTTGTTCTCTACCGTTTCTGATAAACATCTACTCCTGTAAACACAACTACATATGAAAAAAAAAAAATATTAAGCTTTATGTTAATTTATGTTAAATTAATAGTTATTCATAATATAGTTGCAAACATTTTTTAAAGTGTATTTCTCAGAATTTATATAATTACATCTCATTCTTTAAATTATTATTTCCGTGTTTTTTCTTAAAATAAAAATGTATATTTTTATTAACTATAAGAAATTTATTACTTAAATTTGATGATGTTTATGTCAAATTAATGATAAGAAACTTGGTTTAAAAGAATCTATATGATAAATCAATGATATTTTTTAAATTTCAATCTGAAAATTTCTTTGTGTTTCTAGGAAGTTAATTGCTAATTGATTTTGATACGAGTCTAGATTTTTTTTATATTTATAATTTCTTAGAGTAAATTTCTATATTATTGTAATATTATAAGTACGAATATATTATTAATTCACAAAAGATTGTGTAATTGTAGAATAAAGCGATTGGACTTCTATTTATGTATTAAACTGCTACATCTTCTGCTTTTAAAACAGAGTTTATAAATTTAAGTTGTAGTATTTAGTATAATCTTTTTTATGAATATTGTAGTTCAACTGTGAGCTCTTTCATTAAGATAATAATTTATTGTACAAATAAATCAGTATTTTATTTCGATCGGTACATAATAATACATAAAATAGATCACGTCAAAAATTGCTAAGTACGTTGGTACGTTAGTCTACGGATAAATAAATGAACTGCTTCAGCGTTTGTCTGGGTGGATTAAGAAATCCAGCAATTTTACATCATAAAATATTGATCAGAGCAGCTTTACAGAACGTACAATAAAATTAAGGAGCAATTAAAAATTCAGAAGTTGTTAATGAAAATAATTTCGAAAATCGTTTTGATATTCTCAAGGCGCTCTAAGAAATGATATTTTATTTCATTAGGAGATAAATGAAGTTGTAATTAATATTTAATATTAATAAAGAAACCTAGCGTTTTTATTAAGATATTTCATAGTAAAATAGTGCAATTCGATTTTGTTGGTTCCACACAAGTATTTTCCATCTAATAAAATAACCTGAAATTTGAGACTATGGGCAAGAGAAATACTAACATTAATCGGAATTCTGTCCAAGTGATGTTTACATTGCGTAGTCGTTTGATCTAAAATAATAATGTTTATTGAAAGTGTTTTCTAAACGTTTCTAGTCAAAACGTGTCTATCTTGTGTAACTGAAGAAAGGTCTTTAATTCATGTTAATATTGAAAAATAATTAATTCAAGGTAGGGGGAAATTAGGTTTTAACCTCATTCACAGAGGTAAAGTAACATTTCTTTTGAAGTAGTTTTTTTCCAAACGCCTTTAAATAATTGTTTTTCTTGACGTATTTTTATCTCTAATTATATTAAGCCTGAGTACATTAGTTAGAATTAAGTTTGTTTTTACTTTTTATTACATTTTACTAATTTAACTCGTTCTTGAGTTTCTTCATTTTTTTTATTTACTTTTTTAAAATTAAATAAACAAAAAATATGATTTCAGCCGACTGGGTAATTATAATTTTTAACGTAATCGATCGTGATATTGTTAAATTTGAAGGTAAAAAAATTAAGATTGTTCAACGATATTGTTTCAACATTTTTTTGTTCTTACTACGTTTAAGTTGGTACAGAATAACAATAACATTGACTAAATATATATTAAAACATTTAGTTAAATTCTAAGTACTGTAATATAAGAGTATTTAATATTGCCAAGCAGGGTCCTTAGTATAAAATTTCATTAATTTCAAAGTCGTTTGTTTTGGACATTATTATTTTTTTCTTTAAATATTATTTGATTAGAAACCTGCAAGGTTACAACTTACAAAGAAACAGACAATAAAAGTAGTAGTTCAGTAGCAAACCCAATATTTCTGTCTTTTTATTTTTAAAAAAAATGTGAATGTTTACGAATTTAAAAAAAAAATCTGATGTAGACAGCATATGATTTCCTTGTATGCCTATTAAATTACATATACACTTTTTTTTTTTAAATGAAAAGTAAATAAAATTTTATTTCATTATTAACTTCTGATATTTTTTTTAATGGTTATTATTGAATTATTATTTATTGTAATTTTTTTTTTACAACCAGAGGTTAATAGTTATTAATAAATCAATATATTTAAATTAAAAAACAGTTAAAAAAAGGAGATGAACACGAATTCAAATCGATGTGCCCTTGTAATATCCAAATATTTCATTAATTTAAATTTTATTTGGTTTTAACTCTGGAACCAATGAAAATAAGTACAATTTATGATATATCGTTGAAAAGTTCTCAATGAGAGCTATTGCTGGAGTTAACAGTTCAAAATCCAACTTTTTTTGGGGGATTTTGGGATTTTTTACACTTTTGGTTCAGTCGATTGTAATCAAAATGGGGGGAGGGTGCATACAACTAGATGTTACAATAGACCTAAATCCAAATTTTCAACATCCTAAGGCTAATCGTTTTTGAGTTAAGCGAGGAGATACATACGTATGTGCAGACGTCACGTCGAACTAGTTAGTTAAATTGGATATTTCCGTTAAAATCTGAAAACCGACATTTTTCGCGATTTACTCTGTTACTTCGTACAAGGAAATAAAAAAATCAAATTTATATCGATATTTAATATTAGTTGAAACGTTAGTAATCAAATTAAATCTAATTGAAAAAAATATCAAACCTTGATTCCTCCTCCCAAAAACCATAATAACTTTAAGATATCCCATTTATATATATATATATATATGCGCGCGCGTGCGCGTGCGTGTGTGTATAATATTCATATATATGTTTAAGAAATATGACAGAAAAGGTTAAAATATTTCTGTGCACCGAGTCACCAGATTTTCCATGTTTTTGAGAACACTGGCTGATCAACACTGAAGCCATTTCTGAACTCGATAATTTCAAGCACGCCGTTCTTTTTTTAAAGAACTCAAAAAACGGGATGTCTTAATTGTTGTTAAAGACTACGTTTTTAATAAAATTAAAAATTACCGAACATAAGCAGAAAAATTAATTTCGAATGCGGTGCAATTCAATGTCCTTGTCTAAAATTTCAAAATCAGTAATTGATATTGACGGTAATTTATAGATCTCCTTCTCATCCTTTTGAAACCATTATACATAACTAGCAGAAACTCTTTTTAAAATTCCTAATAAATTCAATGTCATAGTGCATGGAAATGTTATCGTTTTTTTTTTTCAGGACAGTATTAGTCTTATAATGAATGAGCGATTAACTCAGTTTGAATGAGCAAGTGTAAACATTTCGATATCACAGGCAACCAAAATTACATGGACTTTATCCAACTGTGTAGACAATATCTTTATAATTTTGCCGAAAGATAATTTTCCATCTTTTTATGCAAATTAAAATGTTTCAGATCGAATTTTTTAAATTTTAATAATATTTATTAATAAATACTTGCGACGAAAAAATAATTTTATTCTTTCAAAAGATGAACCGATAAAGATTCAATTAGAAACCTGAAAACCTTTTTGTCACAAACAAACTGGGAAAAAAACAACAAATTAGCGTTAATGAAAAATTTAACAAATTTCTTAATGAATATCAAGAGGCTTTATTTCTAGCTTGTCTTTTAATAAAAAATAAACTGCTTAAACATAAAAAGAAAAAGCATGAATTACTAAAGGGATTATAAAATCTAGCTCTACTATAAGAAATTTCTGTGAAATGTCTAAATATAACTTGTCTATTAACTAATTTATGCTTAAGTTATTTGCATTGCTAAAAGATTATTTTATGACAATTAATCATTTAATCAAAATAATAAATCTAAAACAATGTGGACAGTTATCAAAAGCGAAAGCATATTTGAAAATAAATATTTCAGATAGTTTCGCAAAAATACAAAAGGAACAACTGCTGTTATCTCATCCCCTATTCAGATAGCACAGGACTTTAGTAATTTCTTTTCCAGTATTTTATACAACAGTAATACTGATCCATTTCAAACAAAGCCATTCACCTTGAACGGTTTTGTTGATGAATCAAAGTTTTTTCCTATTGATTCCTAGGAAATTAAAACTGTTAAATGTAAAAAGTAATTGTTCCGTGGGTTTGGATTAAATGTTTGCTAGTATATTAAAAGTCGTAGATATTATTGTTATCATCCCCTTACATATCTAATTATTATTAGTGAATCTTTCAGCAACTGCCTTATTATTTAAGGTTGTTATTCCTCTCCTTAAGAAAGATTCGACACTTAATTTACAAAATTATAACCAAATTTCATTTCTTTGTCAGTATTTTCTAAAATATTTTTAAAAAATAAGAAAAACAGACTTTTAAAATTTCTCGAAAAGCATACTTTATTAGCAAACTTTCAGCATTGTTTTAGATAAAAAATTATCTACAGCCATTTCCTCAGTTATTCAGACTAAACGAAATTTCTGGGTGATTTATTATGACAAGTTCTCGTGGAGTGATCAATTTGATATCGTTTAGCAGTACTATTTTGCTCTGAAGCGAGTTAATAAATCGCTAAGCTTGTTATTATTATGAATACATTTTTTGTCTTATACTCTACGTCATCTCTAGGGCCCCATCAAAAAATCAGAACGAGTTTTTAAGAAAAAAATTGGGTTTTCAAATAATTATCTTTTGCCCATAAATATGAATCGATAAGATCTATATTTATAAAATTAAATACTTTACCTTAACCTTACTTTCCATTTTTAAACTTACTGTTATTAAAACATTTTTAAACAAATATACTTGCACATTTATGTATGAGCAATCTTTGCTAAAAGTCATTGTCACTTCTTTAAAAAAAAAAAAAACAGTTCAATAACCTTTATTGAAACCAGAAACGGAACTATTTTCGTATAAATTGACAAATTACTTCGGGTTACGAGAAGTGGCCTGATTACGCTAACATTAGCATTTTTTTTTAATTTCCCATAAATTTGAAAAATCTTCATACCAGTTTATTTAAAAACACAATCGAAACATATTTTTATGGAAACTTTATTAATTAGTCTTTAAAAATATTAACTAAAGACACAAAAAAACTATTCTGAGCCACATTCAATTTGTACATAAATACTCTTATATCCTCAAAATAATTTTTAATAGGCCATCTGAATTGTAAATAAGTTTGTAGTAATCTTTTATATTTAATGAGTTCTCCTTAACATTACTTCATGTGTTTGTATTTAAATAATTAACATAGTCTTTAAACACATCTATTTTTCATCATAAAACATTTTTTTACATTTATAATTTATATTATAATGGGGTGAACTACATAATGTATTTTAATGTGCTGATCAGAATAAAATTTTATTTATTTAACAATTAAAATAATAGAGATTAACAAACAGTAATTTGTTTACGTTAAGTTATATTATATTATCATTTAAAAATCTGATGTGGACATCATATAACTTTCCTTGTACGCCTGTTAAATTACATACAATTTTTTTTTTTTTTAAATGAATAGTACATAAAATTTTATTTCATTAACAACTTCTGACTTTTTTCATTTATTATTATTATTGAATTATTATTTATTGAAAAAACTTTTTTTTTACAATCAGAGGTTAATAATTATTAATAAATCAATATAGTTAAATTAAAAAAAAAAAAGTTAAAAAAAGGAGATAAAGTCTGATTTGAACCGATGTTCAAATATTTCATTAATTAAAATTTCATTTGGTTATAACTCTGAAACCAATGAAAATAAGTACCACTTATGATATATCGTTGTAAAGCTCTCAATGAAGGCTTATTACTGCAGTTAAGAAAAAATCAAAAATCCAAATTTATTTTTGGATTTTGAGCTTTTTTGGACACTCTTGGTTCAGCCGATTGCAATCAAAGTGGACAACTAGATGTTACAACAGTTCTAAATCCAAAATTTCAACATTCTACGGCCAACAGTTTTGAGTTATGCGAGATACATACCTACGTAATGACGTCACGCTACTAAACTAGTCAAAACAGATTCAAGGATGATAAAAATGGATATTTCCGTTGAAATCTAAAAACTGAAATTTTTCGCGATCACAATATCTCCTTTGTACAAGGAAGTAAAAATATAACAAGAAATAATGGAAAGGGAACTGTGTGATTCCTTAGTTATCAAAATTTTAAGTTAAAAAAAAAATACTTTTTCTTAGAAATTCTAAAATTTGTCTTTCATTAACAATGAAAGATAAGTAAAAAACCTCACATACAAAACACTATAATTGTTAGTACTCAGTATAATTTTTGGTCATAGTTATACTTAAATTAAATAATTCAAAATATCTTCCATAATGCTGTTATTAATAAACGTCTCTACTTGACTAAGTTAGAAGTGCAGACAATATCATTATTACTTGTACAATATTTTTTGTACTTGATAATTCAAATATAATTGATAATATAACAAAAACGTTACGTATTTTTCTAACCCACCGTGATTAAAAAGTCATTACGTAGATATAAATGAAATAAAAATCAACAATACGAATTTTCATGTTATTTTTATCCTCAAAGGATATCCCTAAAACAAGGGTTAGATAATAATAATTATTGCTTTCGTGGTGTGTTTAACTACTAAAATTAAACTAAACCGGCTAAAAAAATATAACATTAAAAATTCTTGAATCCAGTAACAGTACTAGTTGTACACCAGTATATAAATAATAATATTACTTATCAGAAATATATAAGGTTTAAAACAAATTATCCGTAATTTGACAGAAAATTTTGTTCACTCAAATAAAAGTATAAATTTATAAAACTTGAATACCAATATTCGGAATGATTAAACCATTTTAGCAAGAAGGAAACTGTATAGCTCCAAATATTTGTGTGAAGAAATCGAAATAAATACTTAATTTAAAAATAATGCAATCAATAATTTAAAGGAAGCTGTAGGTGTAATATTAAATGAAATTGACTAGTTCATTTAATAAAGTGTCTGTATGTATATTCATTTGATATTTAAAAAGAAAATCTATACATCTGTTATCTTCAGACTTATAATCTAAGCTGAAGTATAATTTTTGAGGTATAAAATTAATCTTACCCGTTTAAGATGTATAGAGTGATGTTAAAATATGAAAACGGGTTCATATTTCAAAATTGAAGGATAGTAGAAGGTAGAAACTAGTGGGGATCTTAATTACTACTTTATAGTGTGTTGGAAATTTCTGTCCGCTTTCTTGAATACATCAAATTGAATCAAATGTTTTTTTTTTAATAGTATGTAAACGTGCAATACTGAATTTTAATGTAAATTTTACGAGAAAAGTATATCGAAAACCGTTTTTCGATAAATCTTTAGTTTCTGAGTTATAAATAAAGTTGCAAAAAGATAGAAATCACAGTAGTAATAAAATGTGGCTAAACGCCCCGTAATAACGGTTTTATTTCTTTATTATCTTTTTAATTACATTAAATAACAAACTTTAAACAGTTAGAGAAACCATTTCTGTACTTTACTATCGCTCAATATAATTTATTTGTAAAAACTAATTCATACTTCTCTATTTTTCAAATTAAAAAATATAATTTTTAACATTTTTAGTTCTTCAATATATGTTTCTTAAACCACTGAAATAAAATTTATAAAATATCTACTTACAGTACAATATTTCATAAAAATAATCTTCTTTTTTTTAAATTACAAAATTAATACTTAATAAACTTATTTCCTTTTAATTTAAAGTATTACTATTTTTAACTTTGTTTATTCTTCATTATTTTTCTGAATAAAGAATATTTGTTACTAATTTTAATTTTGTGTGGGTAATGCTTAGAAATTACTCATTATACAGAGTGATCGTAAAGTCGCGCAACCCAAAATTTTCTCCTTTATAGGAATGACAGTTAAATTGTTAAAGATATTTTAATCAGAGTAATTTTTTGTCTGTCAAAATAGTGTATGGTAACACTGCTAGATCATGCCTCTGAGCAGCAGTGTCTTTTACGCAAGAACAACACGTTTTTATTGTTGTAAGTTATTGCGAATCGAAATCGTACGCGAACTGTCAAGAAGATATTTTAAATACTATTCCAGATGTTAATGTGCAAAAAAAATCCACTATATGTCATTTATTTAATCATTTTCGGAATATAGGTAGCGTGCATGACCGTAAGCGTACCGGCCGTGTAAGTGTTTTAACTGACGACACTCTGCAGACGATAAATGAAACACTTCCTGGTTCTCCAAAAAAGTCTCTTCGAAAACTTTCTAACCAGATTGGCCTATCTTACGAAAATGTTCATAAGGCTACTGAAGTTCTAAAATTACATCCGTACCGGATTAACGTAAGTCATCGGCTTCAAAAACCAGAAAAAGAGAAACGAATGCATAATTTTCGGTGGTTTAAAGTTTCATTCGAAATGACATATCTGTTCTAGACAAGGTTTTTTTCATTCATGAAGCTTGGTTTCATTTTAGCCAAAATTCATTTTTAGTCAAAATTACAGAATATGCTCTTCAAAGAACCCACATCTGTTCCATGAACAGCCATTACATATGCAAAAATTTGGGGTGTGGTGTGATGTATCTCGTCGGAGACTTGTCAGGCTTATCTTTTTTTCGGGACCATCACAGCTGAACGGTATTAAGAAATAATCATGCAATTTATAACTTTGCTACATGCTAATGAACGTGATTGCAGGATACAACAAGACGGAGCAACTGCACACACAATGAACAGTAGTATAAAATTTCTTCGATGACCGGATAATTTCTCGTGGTCTATGGCCTCTCGTTCGCCAGACCTGAGCCTCCCGATTTTTTTTTGTGGGGCTTTTTGAAAAATAAATGTGTTCTAAAACAACTTTACGACTTTACGATCACCCGTTAGAACAACATTTTTGAGTTTTAGTGATTTTCTTTTTCTGTTAATATAATTAATATTCATTAGAATAAGTATAACTATTTAAAAAGAAATTGAAAGGATATTCCTTAAACTGAATTACAACGATCGAGTAAGACTGATTCAGCTCAAGGGAGCAACTGGGGATCTCTGTTTACCTTCGGCTTATGTAGTTTATTAAGTCGAATTTTATGAGAATAATTTTATTGAAATTATTTTTCTTTAATATGTATATTAACTTGATATATATTTGAATTATATTGATATGACAGGTTCAAGCGGACTTGAGGGTGACATCCCGATCGATGAGGAGGGATTTTCTCCTGTTACGAGTCGGAGATCCTGCAGGCGGGGAGGGTCTGGGGTCACCGTGCAGGAAGTTCTGTCTGACAGCAGTAGTGGTGAGAGTATTGAAGAGAGGTTATAGCGGAAATTCGGCGTGCCGATCTTTCAAAGAGTAAGTCGAAGAAGACTGGAAAGGTTCCGGTTCGACGCCAGAAGATGGTTGTTGGTTCGTCTGGTTCCTCCGCTAGGGACTACGAAATAGATTTTCCGTCTTCCCCAACAAGGTCGAGTGATGACCAAAATGATGAACAGGTGGTCGATTAAGCATGAAGGGAAGCGTCGACTACATGGTTCTCCTCCGGCCTATGTGGGGAAGGAGTCTGAGGCCGGTTAGAGTTCACATTATTCGGTAAAGGAGGCCTTGCAAAGATACGAGTCGTCGATGGACGCTTCCGGTATAGGGAAGAAGGATCTGTAGGAAAACGGCGTGTAGTAACTACAGAGTCGGCTCTTGTGAATCAGAAGACATATTTTGCCCACAATATGAGGCTTCTCTTTTTTAGTGTGAGAGAGCTGAATAAGTTTGTCTGACAACACTTAACAACTAAGATCGAAATTAAGGAGTGATCCGGAGACATGGACTGCAGCGTTCGTATGTTGGAGTCTTTTGAGGAAGTTTTAGGCCGGGTAGAATAGCGGCTTCAGGGACAACAAAATGTTCGGCCAAGCATAAAGGACGAAGCTACGCAGACTTAACAAACTGTTTCTGATGAGGCAACTCAAACTTCGGATGAGGGATTGGGACGAGCTACGACTTGGTCGCTTGAGGAGCTGCGGAGAGCGGTAGAAGACGGGGTGTTTCATGCCGATCTTGAATAGCTAGTCGTTAGTGGCTGGCCCGAAGATATTTTCCGGTCCTCCACCCTTGTTGAGGATACTGACACTTGTTGAGTATGGACGAAGGAGTTGGCTCAGCCTGGATTGTAAACATTGCGGTTGCAATTGAGCATTTTCAACACATAACGGTACTTCGGAAGGCTCCATGGCTTGGGGCTTGGCCACTGCTGACAGGCTGAAGCCTGGCCCGGTCCTCCTTTTGCGGTCAACTAATCGGGTGGGACCTCTCCAAAGAGGATAGCAGCTGTGAGGTCGTACTTGGACTTACCGATTACGTTCCGGTCATCGATTCTGCGATCTTGGGGTGGCTTCTGCAATTTGCAGGTCCATCCCACAGGTGGTAGAGAATGAACAAGCTCGATGAGTGTGCTTCTGTGCTCCACAAGGGCGAGTCGGACAAATCTTACGTCGATCCGTGGAGTACGCAGGGAGAAGGATGGGGAAACTCCTTCTCGTTAATTTGACATGGGCATCACCATCATCGATGCTGGCAAGTAAGAAAAGACCCGGGTCCGCCGACTATTACAGTTGTGATGAAGGCGGAGGAGTGGACCTTTGCAGATCTGCTTCGCTCGGTGAATGGGGCGGTTTCACCTGGGGAAACCGGAGTCCTCTCCGTCCGGCAGGGCCAAGCGGATAACCTTCACCCACGGGTTCGAGTGGACAGTGGCGAGGCGGACCAACTCAGCAAGGATATTGCGGAAAAGGAGGAGGGTGCTACTACGGCTTTGGCTGGTAGGGGCGGCAGAAGAACCCACGTCCTGGTTAAGGACATAGATCCCCTCACGTCACAGGAGAGTTTCTTCGGGAGCTTCGCAAGACGACAGATCAGTCGGTCACTATTGACGTCCTGTCATTGCGGCCGGATTACGGCTCCACTCAGGTAGTTACACTGGCAGTGCCCCCAGTCCTGGCGGACAAACTACTGTCTGATGGGCGAGTCCAAATGGGTGAGCAACCTGTCGAGTGGTGTGGCGTACATCTGACGACCTTTGCTTCAGATGTTCGAATCCACGCCACAGGGCCAAGTTCTGTTCTGGCGCAGACAGAAGCGGCCACAGGTTTTGTAAGGCTGGCCATTTAAGCAAGGACTGCCAGTAAGGACCCTACGTGCTTATCCTGCAAGTCACATGGTCATGCGCCTGGGGATGTAAGATGGCTTCATCGGCTTCTGGTACTGCTTCTTCGTAGGAACATCTTGGTATCTCTGAGGGACAGCCCCATCCGGGAGGGGGTGGGAGGCCACGGTCTCCCGCGAGCGATGATCAGGTGGAGT
This sequence comes from Lycorma delicatula, assembly GCF_047948215.1. Classification (NCBI taxonomy): domain Eukaryota; kingdom Metazoa; phylum Arthropoda; class Insecta; order Hemiptera; family Fulgoridae; genus Lycorma; species Lycorma delicatula. The sequence continues at coordinate 73,152,089 of NC_134459.1, read as the reverse complement.
CTCCCTTGCTGTACCGTTGGGGGGAAAGTAAGACCTAGTCTCGTTGAGGGGATACTTTCGGGGTTCCCCTTTAAAGGCAAGGCGTAAAAACCGAGTCCCGGTGGGGGGATCCTTTAGGGTCACCTCATTAGAGGCATGGCGCTTAAAAGATCGAATCCCGGCTATCTGGCGGGAACTTTATTCCCGACGAGGTAGGTAGAGGCTATGGCACCCCTCGGAGGCGAGTTTATGTTTAGTTGTGGATCCGGCTCCGGGGGGCGGGGAAAAAAAGGGAGAAACCTATTTTCAAAAATATACCTACCAAATAAAATTGTTGAATTAAGGTAAAACTCTGTATGTATAAATATATACAGAGTTATATAAATAAAACCTTTTTGCAATGATAGCAATATTCAAATACTAAACATTGATATAAAATAAAAATTGAAATTAATAGAATAATTAGGTTGAACAGAAACAAGTATCTAATATTAAAATATGTTTGGCTCAAATCCGGCTTGGTCTGTATAAAATAAATTATTATTAACTTAACGGAATACTGCCTGACCTAATCAAAGAGCAAAGTCAAGATTTAAAGCGAAGGTGATACTATTTCATTGAAAACAGGTTTATTAGTTCTTAAGACTGGGCATATTTACAAAAGTCGGAAATTAAAAAAAAATAATTAGACTATTATTTTTAGTTTTTAACGATTTTTAGGCGTTTTAAGTCGATTTATTTATTACTTTATTTTGGTTTATTTTATTTAAGTATGTTCATTGTTACTTTTATTTAAAATATAGATAGGCAAAACGAAAAAAAATGATGTCCTTATGAAAAAAAACCGTTCGCAAGAAACGCCAAGACGGGAAACATGTCTTGATAAGAAATTAATGCAGTATGATGTAAATACTGCAACGATAGTAGGATATGCCCTCTAAAATTTTTTACGCAATATTTTTCAAAAATTTTATTTCGCTTGGAAATACTTTGAAGACAAGTAATACTGTGTATAATATACTCTATTGACATAACATAATTATCTTAACGTTGTTAAACATATTAATTTAATGTAAGACAATGAAAAATCAAACAATTTCAAATTGTTTATGTAAACAATGTAATTTTTCGTTTAAAAATCTTCCTTTTTTTATTATTATTTGAAAAAAACTTGAAAAACCGTCATTTATTTGAAAAAAAAAAACTTAATAAGTGACTACGAGAAGAACTTGCTTCATAAAAAAAAGAAAAATAAAAAATCATCGAAATCAATAAATTTTCTAAAAGTTTGATTATTAATGCAAATAAATTTTACGAACAAAATATCTTCTTATGAATTCTGTTAAAAAAGTACTAACTGCAAAGACAACATTTGGAATTTCACAAAAAAATATGCAAAAAGTACTAACAGAATATGCTATGCTATTTGTGTGTTGTGTATATGTTTGAGCGCGCATTAAATATGTCGTTACATTGATTTTAGTCAATAATAAAATTATATTTTATTAACTGGAATTACATGTAGTAAGCATATTTCATAGATTCATTCTCGTAGATGTTAATAATTTACATAAATTTATGTGATTGCACACACAGTTTATTTTGAAAGACAGATAATTTGTGCACGATGATATGTCGGTTTATTACACAAAAGAAGCAATGGGCTGTTGAATATTCGACGGCGGCAACATCATAACCACTGTCATTTGACTTGGTGAGTAGAAGCGGCATGCGCATTAGTCGCTTTCAAGCAACAGCTATCTACAATGAGAGTAGTCGCTAGTTAGTCGGTAACGAATAATTCAATCATGTTTACTTATAATTTCTACTGTCTTAGTTAACTGTATACTATAAAATTAATATCTTAAATAGTTGGTATGACTTTTCAAAATTACGTAGTGTAAGTATTAACAATTACTTTACAAATGTTATAAATTTATTTTATGTACATTACGTATATTGTGCGTTATATCAAGAAAATGATTGCTTTTATACACAGATAATACAAAAACATGATATGTATGCTTGATTTTAGTATAAATTTTTTGTTTTGCAACATCTTATATTTAATCATTTACAATTTGTTCTTCTGTTAGAAGATTAGAAATATTGTATTTACTGCATCAGAATATATTTCTTTAACGGGAGTTAACCTTACTTATGAAAATTCATTAAGATAAAACTTAAATAAACAACTTAGTCAAACAACTACATAAATAGAGATTAGAATTAAGTGCAATAAGTCTGTTTTTAATAACCAACAAAAAAATAGATTTTCCAGAAATTTCTGATTCTCAAGCAAAAGAAGCAGCCTTAATCAGCCTACTAGGTATCGAGAATAGCCCAATTTGTTTAACTATCATTAATCATCCTAGCCCACCAAAATTGGCATTAGGAATAATAATAGAAATATTTAACCCTCCAAGTTGCAAATTCTCGCTTTTATCACAAGGACAGTCAATATGACGAACATCCTAACTTTTTCTGGTTACTTGTATTGATGCTTTACATTCTATATAACCTATAACCATCAGAAACTTAAGGTATTATTGTGAAGAAAATATATTAATGTACATACATATTCTATAAAATATTGCAATCCTTATACCATTCCCAGTTGTTATAATTTACTCAGTTAAACAATATCATTTTCCAAACCAGTCTGATCATTTCTCTTAATTAAACCTGAACATCAAAACACACAACTCACATGAAAGATTTAACTATGCTGGTTGAAAGTTACAAACTTCAACTAGACTTGAATCAAATCAACTAATTTGTTATATAAACTAGACTTATTGTTTTGTGTAATTGTAAACAGTATAAATAGTGAAACAATCAGATCATTAACTGCTATTGTACACATTTAAGTTTATCTTATATATTTGTATTCCTTTCATAATAAATAACAGGGTGTTAAAAAAAAAACTGGAAACATGTTTTATATACACACACATATATATATATATATATATATATATACAATTTTACTGTAAGTTTAAATTTTAAAATAACAAGTTAGTCACGTGGCACAAGATTTTTATGTAAAATTTAACTAGGAAAACTGTAATGAACTTCTTATTTGTCTATTACTCTTGCTTTTGAGATACCAGAGACCAAATTGCAAAATTGAAACAGGAGAAAATGTTATGGAGAATATTTTTTATTTTATTTTGACCACAAAATTACATTCAGTTATGTGATTTTAACAACTATTGTTGGAAAAAAATTATTAATAACATTCTAAATTTTATTCAGTACTTAGCAACAGTGTACAAAATTACTTTTCATCATTATTATAAATTATAAAACTATTTCCGTCTATATTAAAATCACCTACTGTTGTATGGTTTTACATCTATAGTTAGTATTTACTTTAACAACCTGAATTTGTAACAACCAATAAATATTATCAAGTGTTTAATTTAAAATCTACTTTCCTATTGTTTTACAATTCAGTTTTAACCCACTTTTTGGTTTTGTTTAATTTTTTCTAGAATTATATATACCGTCAGTGTATTTCTCTTTCATAAAAAAAAAAAAAAAACTTTATGACCACTTACATCTGATGCAACATGGCATTATGTTTACTAGTAAATGTTAATATTAATTAATTAATACTACTTAATACTTCAATAAATTATATTGAATTTTTTTTTTTATTTACCAGTAATTTGTTAAATGTATACAAAAGGATAAAATAAATATTACTAGGCTATTCCTTATTCCTACTTTATTATATATTTACATTTTATGATAGTATTAGTTTATCACCAAAAAATGATTAAAGGAGCTTGTTCATTGTCATTCAAAATACCCACATAATCAGGGAAACTAGTAAGACCAGGTTTTTGCCCTTGGATTGCTATTCTGATCTAATTTTGTTTTCTCGTTATTTCTATTTCATATACAAAAAAAAAAGAGTTAGGTTATGATCCCTTTCACTATTATCACAAACTACCATTCAAATTGCTTTTTCTTTTTTTTAAAATGTGAATCCTAACTTCATCGTTGTTTGGTAATATATTTTTATGAAAACCTTGTAACTGTATGGAATTCCCGTAATTGTTTTTGCCTTATTATAAAAAAATTAATTTTATTTTTATGAGATAAAATTGCTTCTTTTGACCATGAAACTATATAATTTGTTATCAGGACTTCACCAACAGCATATAATATGGAAATCCTATTAGTATTGGGATACTAGTCATTAATATTGTGTACTGCCAATGTACATGAAAAATACACAAAAGTGTATCATCAAATTGTCTAGTTTTCAATTTATTCTTTTGTAAATTATCTGTAGTTATTTTTCCAATTAATATTACTACTGCATGTCCTGTTAAACTAATATTGTTACAACTTTTTTTAGTATTATAAAAATAATACTTATATCTAAATATAATTTTCAGGAACATAAACATTTAATTACGATAATTTTTAAAGCGCCTTCAGTCGTACATTCATCAAAAAAGAAGTAATTCTGGTGTGTAACCAATTTTTAAAAATTTTATTATTATTTACTATTTCACTATTACTTAATCTCTAAAATAAAAATTAATTTAGCTTCCTCACTGTCATAGCAAAAAAATTGAAGGAAAATATTATTTATGGTAAAAGTTATATCTCTATTAAAATTTATGTATTTCTTAATGTCCTGCCATACCTGAGTTCCAAATACCAAACTTGTATTTTTATATATTTGTAAGCGCATGAGTTTATGTTCCAGTAAGTTAAATTCTTTAAATTTTGAGACACCTAAAAGAGTTGTTGGTGATATATTGAGGAATACAAATCAAAAGGGATTGCTTATGTTATATGAAAGGGCGGGACTGAAAATATTACCACTGAATTTTATTTTTTAAAACATCACCCTCTTTTACAAAATCAGATTTTATATTTTCCAGCCTGTAACACCCAATTTATAAAAACTACAATTTTTTAATATTGTTTTTTCTAAATGATGCATTATAAATATCGTAGTTGCAAGAACAATAACAGTAACCAAACACGTAGAATTTCTAAATATTTAAATTTAATTTTTTATGCTATGGATTTTTCCTTGATGGTTGGTGATGGACATTTTTTAATTTTATACTTTCTAAATGGCAAACCAAACAAATTTAATAAATACAACATTCCCAAAATTTACATCATAACATTTTCAATGGCTTCAATGGTATCTTGAAAGAGATGCCATCAGTGAAAGATACAGGAAATTCGTAAGGAATAGATTGTATCTATCTTGAATTTAAAAAATTTTTATAACATTTGATTGTTTGACAAAACAATCAAGAATATTATTTTGATTATTTTTTCATACAAATAAACAAATTAGCTCAATAATTTTCATCTTTATCAGTAACTAATAATTCAGGTTCTTATTAAAGTATGGCCTCTTGTTTTTTTTTTTCTAATATATAGTCTTCCTTCCTTTTTCTTGTTTAGCCTCTGGGAATTAGTGTCAGGTATGACTTCAGAGGATGAATGAGGATGATATGTCTGAGTGTAAGTACAGTCTCAGGTCGATTATTTCTGAGATGTGTGGTTAATTGAAACCCAACAATCAAAGAACACTGGTATTTATGATCTAGTATTCTTCAAATCTGTATAAAAGTATAAAAGGACTTGAGGACTTGAACACTAGAACTCTTGACTTCCAAATCAACTGATTTGCAAAGACATGTTTACCACTAGACCAACCTGGTGGGTGTATATATATATATATATATATAGTCTGTCTGTGCTCTATGCAACTATCAGAAACGTTTAGCACATTATAATAGTATAAGTTTATTTTTATAAGTAAATTTATTATTAGTTGTCTCATTTCTGAACTGAAACTTTTTTAAAATATAATAATTTGATATGAAATAATAGACTGATTTTGAAACCTTTTTTTTTTTTAATAGTAATAATAATAGTATCTCTTTAGTTGATGCTTATTTTTAATTAATTACAACAAATATTTACCCTCTAGGAATAGAATAGCTTAGTGGTTAAGTAACCATCCCCTTTCTGAGCTAAGGGTAATAGATTGAAACATAGTTGAGGACGGTTCAATTTGTAACCTAATGAATAACTCTGCAGGCCTTCAAACTCTAACAAGTGCCCATCTTCACCAATGGGAAAGTTAAATGTGTGCATACCATTCTAATTACTGTATACACTCTTTGAGTGGATACAGATCTGCTTGTTTCATTAATATCCTCATGTGGAATGCAGAGCTTAATTCAGCAATAACTTTGTAGGTTAATGGGAAAATACTTGATCCGAATAAGAATTAAGGTAGAATTTAATTTAATTATACTTAAATGGCCAAGAAATAAATGAACACTAACTAGTCATTAAGCCATAAATAGTATTTAACTAAGTTCTATATGAAGATTAGCCTATCTGGGGAACATTTCGACCTTAAGAATTCTACATATTTATTTTCTTTATTCTGAATGTTTTATTGAATCTCATTCCAAAAAATTCCGAATAAAGTATCAAAGATTAGTAAAATCAAATGTAGAAAAATGGGTGCTTTATTCTTAAGACCAAATAACTGAAAACTTATCTTTATCTCAACAAATTAAACTCAATTTCTCTATCTTTCAGTTTAATTGACTAGATAAATTTTTATATTAAAAGTAGGAAAGAAGGCCTGGCTTTGTCCAGAAGCCCCTACTTACGTTTATTTGAAAATTTTGAACTTAGCCTTTAGATTGTTCTGTACAACACAAGATCCTGATTTCCAATATGATTAGACTCTGGGTTACTGGATGTCACAACTGCTGACCCAACTGCCATGCTACTTATTACAGAGGAAGGACTAAATGATAATGGAAAAGAGTTAAGGAATTTCACAGATTCCCTTTTAATCTCACAAGAGAATTGCTTCTGATTGGCACAGAACAGGTTAGTTATCATCTTTCTCAGGACCAATTCATTGACCTGTATGGTCATTGGTCACAAACCATTTCCGGTTATTATAATATCCTTAATTCACATCCTATTATTTATTATAACTTAATGTAGTCCAGGTGTCATAGAAACATCACATAGTATGGAGATACATTTTGTAACCTTTTCAAGAACCCCCCAAAAAAAAACAGAATGTTACATTAGAAATATTTATTATATATTTTACTACTATTAACAATAATTAGGACCCCTGCTGAACTTATTTAATTTTGTTATATATAATGTAAATAGTAATACCCTCTTTCAGATAACCAGTTTTAGTAACAGTAACAGTAATAAATTCTGACATTTTCTTAACCCACCGGGTTGGTCTAATGATGAACATGTCTTCCCAAATAAGCTGATTTGGAAGTCAGTAGTTCCAGCATTCAAGTCCTGGTAAAGGCAGTTACTTTTTTATGGGTTTGAATACTTGATTGTGGATACCGGTGTTCTTTGGTGGTTAGGTTTCAATTAATCACACATCTCAGGAATGGTCGAACTGAGACTGTTCAAGACTACACTTCATTATACTCATACATATCATCCTCATTCATCATCTGAAGTAATACCTGAATGATAATTCATGGAGGTAACCAGGAAAAAAGAAAGAAAGACTTATAAGTTCTTAATTCCTTTTTATGAATGTGATATAGTTGTATTAAAAGAAAACTATTGTTTTGAATCTATTTGATCTAATCTACCACTTGAGTAAAGACACAGTGACAAATCCTAATACTTCACTTAAGACGTTGGAAACATTATTTGAAAAGGTTATACCAAATTAATTTTAGGGGCCATACGAAATGTTAAATCTATAGGTGAGAAAACCAAAATATTTGCAGCAATGTGGTATATGTTACAAGTATCTGATGAAGCTGTCATAGGATGTTCTTAAACAATCCCACCCAAAAATTTCAAAATTACAAGGAAAGTTAAGTTTAAAGTATTTTTCTAGTTTTCTGCTGGTTACTTCTTGAAGCTGAGTGCTCTTGCATGAACTAGCTATCCATTAGTGTGACAGTTATTCAGAGAAAGAAACTTTGACCATTATTTCCTATAATTGTGTTGTAATTAGTAAACATAATATTGCCAATTAATTCATGAGATTAACCCTAGAATGAGACACTTAATTTTTCAACTTAATCCAACACACTGGGGTCTCTCAGACCCCTGAATATTTAATTATTGAAATTGGGTTACTATTAATTATTGAAATTTCAAATTATTCAAAACCACTGTTATTTAATGCTTATAAAACATTCAAATATAAGTTAAAATTTTTATAATATAAAAAAATCTAAGCTGTTAAGTTTAGCTGTTACGCTATAAGTTTGTTTCTAAGCTGAAATCAAACTAAGTATGCCTATTTATAAAAATTTTATTTGCATAAAACATATTTTTTAAAGAATTAATAGTTAATTGTCTATTTAAAATATGAGGTGTATAGAAAATAAAAAATTTAACACATAAAGTAATTCATTATGTGTGTTTGTCAACACCATTTATCTCACGCATTCCTGACACATAAGGGACTGATGTACATGGCAGTGTTACACTCCTTGCAGATTAAACAGGTCTTCCTCTCTTTATTCCGAGGGCAGTATTTGCCCTCTGTTTACTTAAAGGCTTTGCTTGGACAAGAGGTGTTGGTTCTACTGCTAAAAGATCATGGATTTTACATGAAATGGCCTTTCCAATTTCATGGTTTGTATGCGATTCCTTATGTGTGGTTCACAAAGCAAAACTCCAAGTTCAAATAAGAAATCTCATCTTTTTATAGTTTTTTGATTGTTCACTAACTTATATAGAATGATGGCATTTATTGCAGTCTGATCTAGGAGGCCAAAAAAAAAATCTGTTCAGCCATTGTTTGGTTTTTCTAGTATTCATCTAGTGTATTCATCAGTTGATCAAATGTACCTACCACCTTTTGTGAAATTGTTTGAAATAATTATCTCTGGCTTTCCTTTTCAGGATTTGCGGAATCATCATAATACATTGTTGGCAACAAAAGAACTATTTTATTTCATTTCAGGGAAAAGGAAACAAGAGTTTTATTTTTTATCAAAACAGAACTGTGACTGGCTTTGTTGTCTTGCCTTCAATAAGCTTGGTGGAATTTTTAGCTTATTTTTGGGGACAGTTCCAGTCATAGTTAATTTGTGCTCTTTTAGCATCATGTCGATTAATGGCACTATTGTAAACTAATTATCAACAGTAATGTTTCAGTTGGTGCCATGTATCGGTTCAGACAATGTTCTAATATAATATGAAGCTAGTGGCTCCTTCTCTAAAGTCTCTACTTTTCCAACATGTGGGGTAGCATTTATCATGTAGTATGTTCTTGCATCATTCATCATAATGATATTCAAACCATACGTATTGGATTTTTAAGATAAATAGACCCTGAATGAACATCGACCATGAAATCATAGTAGTTGTTCGTATACAAAAAAATTAAATTAAATCGTTAAAAAATTAAATCGGTTCATGGACATTGTACTTTGGTAAATTTGATGGCCTTTTCTATTTGACCAGAAATCCTCCACATTTAAATTGCCTGATTTATTGATGCTTACAATATAAAACATAGCAATATAGGCGTTTAACTCACTCATTTGTTAATTCATGGTAACTTTGCAGAGTTATATTGGCTGAGTATCTCCTTTGTATCTCTTCATTAATGTGTAAAACAATTTTGGAAATAATATTCCTTTTAAAAAGCAAATTCCAAGCTTCCAAAGGTGATTTAACAGTTTTAGCATTTCCTTTGGGTCCAGGAATGTGAGTAAAATTATTTTTACTTACTGATCTTTTTACAACTGAACTCCATTTATATGAGTTCTTCCCTCTCAATACTGAAATACATGCTGGTGTTTTAGCGTTGTCCTCATCAGCACTTTCCACAGAATCAGAAAAACTTTGACACTGAGTGTTATCTTCCTCAGGTGCTGATGATTCGTCTTCAAGTGGTAAACCTGCACACTCCTTTTCATCAAGTTCTTGAAGGACACGAACAAGTTCTTCAGCTGTTGAGTAATGAGGAGTTGCTATTGTAAACCTTAAAATAGGTAATGGAAATATTTTAGCTGATATTTTTAGCATGCAAAAGTGATGACAAATTCAAAATGTCAACGTAAATGAATGAATCAATCTATAATGAGCTGCAGTATAAAATAAAAAATACTTACCTACCTTTCAAAACAAGGTAGGGATAAGGGGGTAAGGGTGTGAGGGATCTAAGATACCTCACACCCCCAAAAGATCATTTACTATTGATGCGCTGGGATCTGAGCTACTCCAAGGCGGGGACGGATGTTTTTGTCTGACACAATGAGACAGAGAGAACTCACAGGTGGCGCCAATACCTTCCCCAACGTCTGGAATTTATGTACAAAGAGGTTAGATTTAATTCCCGCCATCCTTGAAAACAATGTATATTAACCGTGATGTCTGTGTGACCCCAGTGTGTTGTTCTAGGGTTAAACTAATTTCATTATCAATGATGAAGAAAGTCACTAATCTGGTTTCCATGTTTAAAACTCATTTGGTTTTTTTAAAACTCATTAAGAAGAATAAATAACTCACTCTCAGATGAACATTAATTTAGACATTCAATTGGTAAACAGTTTGAAATATTTTAAACTGCTATCAAAATTGAATTTACTGATTAGTCAAGTAATAAATATTTTACCTCAGAACCACCATCCTGATTCCAGTATATAATAATAGTATTATAATATATTAGTCATTTAATAGAAGGATACCATTCTACTGTAGTAATGGTATTTTGTACTTTATAATCTGTTATTTCATGTCTTTATAAATTTAAGAAAAAATAATTCAAAAGACAATTTCATGGTCTTGTACTCTTCCTTAAAATAACTAAAACATTTAGTAAACTACCCAAAAATGATGGTATTAAAAAATAGCATTGAATTATTTATTAATCTTGAAGTTACATAACCTTTGTATTTATTTTTAAACTGTGTATTATCATAGATAAATTAGAACATAAATAGATGTAAAATACATCAATATTCCATTCTGATCAAAACATAACTAATTATAATTTACAGTGTATGGGTTATATCTTCATTAATAGGCATGCTATTTCATAAATAAAAAAATAAAACTGCTTTATCACTTGCCTAAAATGATCAAGGTATTGGGGAAACATGATCATCGTTGTATGCTGGACTGATTACAATTTTAAAGAATTAAGTATTTCTACTCTGCTTGATTTTGAGATAAATTTATTTTTATTTATAATAGAAATTAATAATAAAAATTGAAAGAATTTTTTTTATTACTACATATAGAATATTTAATTTTAATCATTTCAGGCGATTTTCTCGTAAACTGTGTACAATACAAAAAATTACCAATACAAAAGTAACTCATATTTGTAGGGGACACCTCATGGTGACCTTGTACTTGACCTGGACCTTATTTCAAAATTATCACAATTTTTTCAAATGGAATGACCTATATTTGATACCATTAATGAAAAGACCAGAAAATTTTACATTGAAATATGTGGTCACACATATGACCTTGGAACTTTTTTTGAAGGTCATAGAGCTAACCACCAGAGAAAATGTTATACAGAGCTGGATTCTTTTCACAGATATTTACAGTTGCTGGTTTCTAAGTGAGAACAGGATTGCTATCCTGGTACTGTCTTGAATCAGCAAATTGTGTTAGTAGGATGTTGAAAGTGATAATTCCAAAATCAAATTTATACTTTCAAAAAAGTTCCTAGGTATTATGTGACCTACATATTTCAATGTAAAATTTTCTGCTCTTTTCATTAATGGTATCAAATATAGGGACATTCCATTCGAAAAAAATCATGTTAGCCTTGGAATAGGCTCAAGGTCAAGTTCAAGATCACATGAGGTGTCCCCCTCCAATCTGAGAAACTATTATTTAAGTAATTTTTTGTTGTATTTTGCATAGTTTATGAGAAAATCCCCTGGGACGATTAAAATGAATCACTCTCTATACATATTTTTACTTTTATAAAATACTTTTTTGTTTATTTGTTGTTATAGGATTTAAAATCTTTGGGAAATACTTCCTAAGAACTTCTCCCCCTGTTATTTTGGTCTTAAAATTCAGGTAAGCTATGTGATTCAGATTAAATATCCAGTATAGCCTGGCTAATAATATACAGTATAATAATAATACAGTATTTTCATCGCAAAAGTTCTCATTCATACTAACATTTTTGTACTATAATAAATATAAATTACAAAAATCCTTAACATACACAGATGTGTAATAAGTGCTATGTAATAAATCAGTGAAATAATATTAGTATTTTAATGTTTCAATGTTTATTTTGTGTTTCTTAATAAAAAAGATCCGTTTTTAAATGTAAAACAAATCACTTTCAAACAGTTGCAACGTTTTCTTCCTTGGACCTTTGGAGCTAATTAACAGTTCGTTTCTGAGTTGTATAACCATTTGCTAAAAAAATTGCATCATTTTTCATTTAACAAATTGAAAATATTGACATTATTTTCTCAAGATCTTCAGTGAAATTTTTAGTGGTTTGTTTATTTACATTAATTCCTTTTTAATGTGAATTTTTTACAAGACTTGCTATACCAAAAAATACTGTGTTCTTATGTGCTTGTTAATTGAGTATTACAAAATGAAAATAGATTCAAATTTGCTTCATTTGTTGCTCACATTTTATAAAATATTACAGTTATATCTATTTCGCATGACATAGTGTTTGTTTTAATGAAGAATGTAATGGATGGAAGAATAAGAGCATAATGGTATGCAAGAGAATATCTCTTGGTTTATGAATGTTCAGTGACACAGCAGTATATGGTTGTGCAGTAGATATCATGTTTGCTTTACATTCATTTCCATTTTAATTCTAACTACAACATGAGGGATTTCATTGTGTGTACAATGCTTCACTGCTATTCATTTCCTTATAGATATGTGCATAATGCAAATGCAGATAGTAACATGTATCCTTTATTTGTTAGTAAATTAATTTTGGTAAGATTATTTTTTAAAAATGTTGCATGCATTTTTAGTTTTATAATTCAGAGACAAAGTTTTTATAGACAGAGTTCTGAGTTATCTTATCATTTCTACTTGCACTCAGATTCCAGTACCTTTTATTTTTACAATAATTATAAATATATCATAATAATGGAGCATTATATTGTGTTGTAAAAAAAATGACAGAATGAATATACCTTCTTTCATATCTTTACACTTCAGATATATATATAATTATATCCTTTTAGTAATTAATTTACATGCTAATTAATAATACATTTTAGTAATTAATTTAAAGGAATGTGTGTTATAGGCATAACTATTGTTGATAATTAGCCATCAGCTACTTTTAAAAAGTGCCAAAACCATTATCAATATTAATCATATCATCTCAGGTATATATGTAAATTGAAGAGCAAAGTGATTGATTTCCTTCTGCTATTTTCACTAATCAAGTGCTTCAGATTAGTGAAGATTGGGCCAAAGGCCCAAACCGGTTAACCAACACTGTGAAGAAATAGATACTGTGGAACACACAATATACTTGTGTCACCAGTGGGACGAACTGAGGCACACACAGGCCATTTAAGGACTGACACCGGATAATACCGTACAATATATGTTAAAGGAACATTGTGATTGAAATGTCATAGCAACCTTAGTCATGAATATTTTAAAGACTAATGAATGAGACGCTGTGGAGTGAAACAGGGTAATCTGGTGGTAGGGTCTTACAGGGGCAGCTCTGCTCATGAGAGGGTGGTTCGCTGAGGTTGACCACTCTTAATGACTGACCGGGGACCCCCTGAGTTCATGGGCAATAAAAAAAAGACTGAGACCTGGCTGGATCCCTCCCTAGGGAGAAGGTATGGTTAGAGGTAGGCGTATAAAAGACCCAGTCCCGGCCTAATGGGTGAACGACCCCTGCGGGGAACGGCATAACCGGGTCCTGCAGGGTCTCAGTAGATTAGAGGCAAAGACAACCTCTGATGATGTGCAATGCATTAGCTGGTCCACCCGCCTAGGTTTAGGAACAAAAAAAAGTACAGACTTTTAATACATAGTAACTCCCTCTTCTTATTGAAGGCTTCCTTTGCCATAATAGTACCAAATATCTGTAACTTTTTACTTTTACTATTATTTTTTCACTTGTCTTTATCACTTAATCTTGATTGTTAATTTCCATTACTTTAGTTTTTCCTATATTTATTTTCATTCTTCTTCTAGGACTGTTACAATATTTGAAGCAGGTGTATGTATGTGTATATATATATATATATATATATATATATATATATATATATATATATATTTATATATTATTTTTAAAATAAAGGATCCTATCTTCTATTTGGCGGTACAAGTCAAATGAACAGGCTCTTAATTACATTTATCTTGAATTTGGCCAGTCTGCGGTTAAACAATGTGACCTGTTTTAAAACTATTTTGGGTTTATGATACATTGTAATGCAATAACTGAAAATTAATTTTTTAAAAACAATATTTTATACAAGATTCTGATTAATTAAATCATAATATTTATCTCATCTTATGAAGATCATTTCTACACATGAAAATTCTATTTTTCTGCTGCTATATCTACACATATTATCAGTGATCAATAAATGTCACTGTTTAATTATACTTAAGCATTTCTTATTGGCATGAATGAGACATGTATCATTCATGCTTTTGATAAATGTTTATGAGCACAAGTTTTGTATTGCTACTTGATTTTATTTATCAATAGTTAAAATTGATTGTTTGCTTTCAAGAACTCAGGTGAAATGTATTTAATTTTTTCAAATTATAAACTTTAAATAAAAGATAGAAGTAGATTTTAAAAACTGAGTATATCTAATAACGTAAGTAAATACAATATTCGAGTTGCTGAGGATGGTTGTAACAACAATTGAATTATTTTAGTTATATTTAGTTAAGAAATAAGTTATTTAAGCTTTTTCATTATAAAATTTTACTTGTTCTGTAATTCCAGCAGTATATATTTTTAAATAATTTTCATTTCTGATCTTTTTATGATAATACCCAAAAAAGCACCTGTCTAACATAGTGAAATTTCAAACATATTATGTAGTGATTAAATATCCTTGTTGAATTAATATTCTTGATAAAGATGTTTCATGAAAGATAATGTGGATGGTGTCCAAATTTAAGCCAGTTGGCACTTGAGATTGATAAAAATAACTGAAAATAAATATGCCCAGATAAAAAAAAAAAAACAAAAAAAAAACGCTTTTACGTTTGCTATAATTTTTATTTATTGTCAAATATTGATAATATTTAATTGTTTTACCTTACTATCTATAAAAAAGTTATAAAATTATCTTATGTTCAAATGTTTACACATCTAGTACAGCTATTTCTATTCAGGTTCTGTAGGCAGTTCCATCCCTTGTTTGTGTGCGAGATGAATGAACATGTAATTTATTATATCCCTGAATTCATAGACCTGGATTCATAACTAGACAAAACAGAAGGGTAGTAGACATTATCAAGTTGCTAGAATTAAAATGTAAATGGTCCAGCTGGACATAAATCTGTCTCCCCTCCCTGGAAAGAAAGCATTAACCATCAGTGTCTCTTGTTAAAAACAAGTTAAAAACAGACAAAATCTATAAAAAATATTATACTATTATTCTTACCATGGATGAATGGATTGTAGTTGAAAATGTGAGACAAGTAATAAAATATTAAGCTAAAAATTTTAAAAATTAATAATTTTTGAAATCTTCATCCCAGTTGTTATGGACTACAAAAAAACAAGTTTAGGAATATCTATGCATAAAAAGGTGTAAAAGGCTTAATTTATCAGATAAATACTTCAGGGTCATGTTGGGTTCTTATTCAGATACTATATTGGCTGAAAAATTACGATTCGTATAGATTGATAGGCAGATCAACCCGCTACTGCTATACCAGCATTACTAAATCACATAGCTATCAAGGATACATTACCTCTCAAAATCCTCACATTCATAGCCTCAGATCCAGTGGGTATTATCAAAAATCCAATTAATATTATGAAAAAAAAAAGTGTGGTCAAAGGTAAGGGAATAGATTGGGGATATTACAAAAAAGATTCTGGTAACACAAAATAAAATAAACCAACCCACCCAAAGATGTGTTACAAGTTTCTGATGTGGAGTTCCATTCTTCCCAAAATCGCTTCTGACAAAAGCTATTTTTACTCTATTTGGATAAAGCTTATTATTGATCAACAATTTTGTATTGTAAAGAGCTATCTGAAAACTGGCTTGTGCTTCCTTAAGGAAAATTCTCACCTATTCCCAGAAAGGTATGGGATGTGTTAATCAACCAAATTCAGCATTATTTTCCCAGGAAGATTACAAAAACATCATCAATATAAAATGATAAAATAAATGATATAAAATGATATTATAATAATTTACAGGCATCTAATATGATATCAACAATCAGTTTTCATTTCATACTAATATTTTGTATTATTAGAGTACTATATGTTTTAATCCTCATAATCAGCTGTTACGATCATTGTACTCTAAGTATTGACTGTATATTGTATATTGTTTGTAAATCCACTTAGGAGGGAAGCAGCATTTTGATAGCAGTATAATTTTGTCATTGATTTAAGTGACTTGATACACAAAGTAAAAAAAAAAAAATTCTACATTTTATTATTTTTATTTATTTATTTTGTAATGAGAATTTTTATGTTGTTGTTTAAGGCTGTTTGCCTAATACAAACTGTTTATTGACCTAATCTAAACTTGTACTAACTGATTATATTGGTGTCATTAATTGAATTCTAAGAGGAAATAATTTTTTACCAAATGAGTTCAGACTGAAGTAACAAACTCGTACGTCAATAACATTAAACATATATATATATATATATATATATATAATTAAATAATCATATGATATTAAATGTTACAAAAATTTAAGTTAATAAAAATTTATAAATTATTTAATGAAAAGAGGTAAGTTTTTTATAAGTCTACATCTTCACCTATACTGGAATTGTGGAAGTTAAATGTTATAAGCAACATAGCATCCAACATGTGAACTATTAGCAGTAAGATTATTGTGAAATAAGCTAGTTCAATCTATTTCATCCTTACATCAGTGGGTTCAGCCTTTGGCTCAGGAGTAATATGAGTAATATTTTTCACATTTTCACACTTCGTTATTGTACACTTACACTTTAGTGTGCACTAATTATAGTGTGTAAAGATGAACTTTGTGTAAAATAAACAGTATTTGAGTCTACAAAATTGTTTTGTTTATGATTTATTTAAGCATGTTTACTTATGTTTAGTATTTTTGTTACTTATTCATTTATTTTTGTTTCAGGTAAGTGAAACATTTTTCCTGCACAAATAAAAACACATTACTTTAATCATTGTAATTAAAATTACTCACCAGTAGATCTAAATTTCACGTGCTTGTTGGTGCAACACATATTTACACACATCACAGTGTAAGTAGTAATTCACTTTTCCTAAAATAGAAAAATACAGAACATTTTGTTGATTATTGTTGTATAATTTGATAGATATTTAACTGTGATTGGTGCAAGTACTTTTTTATGTTATATATTTTATGCTTTATGTTACAATTTTTGTTTCAAACTTTGATATAATTTTTTTAATGACCAAACAATTTGCTAATCACCGTGTTCTTTGTTATTACTTAATAAATAATTTATTGTCTTTTTTTAATCCTGGGGATGAGATTAATTCTATTGTTATGTATTTCATTCTGCTTATTACAGTTGTAATGTATTATTTAAATAATCTAGATTTATTCTATTTAATTAATAATTTAACAGTCATACAGTGATTTAAACTATGCTATGTTTTAAATATCGGTTGTACAATAGCAAATTAGTAATGTTTATATGTGGTATAATTTTATCTTTGAGTTAGCTGATGTACAAGTTTTGTTAATGATTCAGTACAGCATGAGTTTGGCATACATAACAATAATAAATAACTAATGTATATATTATATATTAATGTGAATAGAAACACAATTTAACTTTTTTTCTTTTCAGTTTTGGCCACTTTAAGATCTCTTTCCAACCTCCTTCACATGTTTCTTCTTTGTTATTTCCTCTCTTCCCAGTGCTTCTTCATTCTCTCCACTTGTTCTTTGCATTCTTCTGAACATTTCATTTTCCAATTTTCTTTCCTGGTTTTTTTTTTAGGAAACACTAACATCATAATTTTGGCTTCAAAAGTGTCTACTTTATATGTTTAGTGTAATTTTTAAATTTTATGTCTTAACTTCTTGAACCGAATTTATTTCTGTTTCCCTATTATTGCAGAAGAAATCAGGAATTTTCTTAGATAATCTGTTTTCATTCATTCTGATAAGTTGACTGAATGTATTGCCATTAATCTTTGAATCAGTTATTTCAAATCATTTAATCAATAAATCAGTTAATCATTGAGTCAGCTATTTTTTTACTTTTATTGTTTAACCTTTATAACATGGTATTTTTTTTAGGTAGCATAAATTATCTTGGTTGTTTCTTACACCCATATAATAATTTCAACAATTTTTGCTCATCTATCCAAAGTTGTGTTATTTATCTTTGGTTAACAAAGTACCAAGGCTTATTTAAAGTAGCTTTTATTATTATAATTTTATGATTATAACTCATAATTTTATACTCCAAAATATTTATTTTCCAAAGTTTTACACTCTCTTATGAGGTAGGGTAACACCATGATTTAGTTATATGAGGTGAAATACTCTGTGTTCACCTGAACATGTATTTTTTATATGAAATATGCTTCAGGTACAATTGTATTTAATTTAAATTTTAATAATTTTATCCTGTTAGTTTTTTTATTTTGTTTATTGCTATAATCAAGAAAATAATTTGCTCTAAAAAAAACAATCTTAATGAATAAATTTAGGATTGTAGACTTTTCTTATAAATTATTAAACTCAAATAACAGAAAGGGTGGGAAGATATAAGATAAAAATAAACAAAATTTGAAACTTCTGTTGTCTTGTAGAAGGAAGGGTATGAGGACAAATATGAGATTAAAAGTGTTTTAATTCTTAGCACTTTTGTTTCTTGGATACATTTGATTATCTACCTCACAGCCTTGAAAATTGAAAAATATTTGAAAATATCATTAGTTCTTTTAGTCCCAAAGGTCTTTTATATGTTTCTTATTCTAAAATAAAGAATAAAAATAAATCTTTAAAAATTTTAAATTAAAAAAAAATTAAACATTTAAAATTTTTAAATAATTAGTGTAAATTGTTTCATCAGCATAGGTCTTTGTTTTTGTGACAGCAAAAATAGCTGTTAAAGTAAGATATGAATTTGTTGTTTCATATGTTCTTTATTTCCTCGTCATATGGTTTTGGGGTGTTATGTAGTATACTATGGGTATTATAAACAACAGAAAAACTCTGCTTAACTAGATCATCAGTTTATTTAGATTCAATATAATAATGTTTTTATATTGATGTTGTATAGAAACAAAAGTTAGCTTGATTCCCTTTTCGCAATTAAATTAATTTGAAACAAGACTGGAATTAACAATATAGGAAATAATGTATACAATAAAATTGTCTAATAAATAAACGAATAAAATAGTGTCAAACAATAGTATGTATTCTTGTGAGATGTAAGGAATAAAGAAACGAATAAAATAGTGTCATACAGTAGTATGTATTATTCTAAGGTGTAAGGAAAATAGATTATTTTCTAGTAATTTGGATTACCTATTATTCAATAAATTATCAAAGTCGGTAATTTTTAATTAAATACGTGATGTTATGTATTTGATGTTTTTTCTTGAGTGAATACCACAATGAAAAAGAATGATACCAGGATTCTGTTTGGGAATTTGATTGCTTACCTGCTATAAATCAGGATATTTTTATGCAGGAATAACAAAAATACATTTGTCTGTAAGCAGGAAACGAAACAGTATTTTTGTAATGGCTTTCAGTTATGTGGATGTACAATATTTTATCTGCTTTTTAGAGTTTTGTTCATTTATTTAGATAAATCAGCGAAAAAATTAATGTTTACTATAATAAATTTTAAGTAATAATTACTTTAATTCAGTACAAAGGTTGTTATTTTAGTTTTATTTGGGAAACCTCACTCTTTTTCAATAGAAAATACATTTTTTGAAGTTTTTCACTTACAAAAAAAAAAAGAAGATTTATAAAGAAAATTGCTAAATCTTAAAAATTTCTCCCAGTTGATTTCCAGATGAATAGCTTTTGATTCAAGTGAATACTTCCTACATTACAAAATTATGGTGGTGAGTGAAATATTCTCTAGGAAGTCTGAGCCTGTTCTTAGATGTCTATTTAATTTATTGAAAAGGAATTTTTTCAACATATATTTATGTTCATCAATGTAAAATCATTGATCTATTGTATCGTTTCTAGACAGAGTTAAGTCTTAAATAATGGATTTTTTATGCAATCTGCACCTTTGGCTGAGCTTAGCCTTGAAACTATTCTTCTGACAGAGCTTAATTTTTGGGTCACTCTGTAGTTCCTTCATAAGTACATCAACCTTGATCTCATTCTAATCCTTTTCTTTATTCTTGATTCTTTCTTATCATTTCCATTTCAGGTTCTGTAAGTGAAGATTGGGCTCCTAGTGGGATCATACTCAGGATTTGGGGATTTTGTGGACCTGTAGATATAATATTTTCTACAGTACAACTAATTCTAAACCTTTTATAACATATTTTTTATGAGAAACACCCTTTTTAAGAGAACAAGAACTTCATGATTTGTGGAAATATTCACACTTAGAATAAAATTCAACATACAGTTTGTGTATACAAAAGTATAATCCATAATATGTTTTTATATTTTTGTACTGGCTGTAAACATGGTTGATTGAAATATAAATATTTCAGGATTATATCTGTTGCATTATGGACACTTATTAGTGTCCATAATGCAACAGTGTGGTGGTTGCATTAGTAGACAAAATCTTAGGCTGAAACCCTTTACTTTTTTTAGACACTTCTGAAGCCTTGTGTAGCAGTGGGTGAAAGCATTAGCTGTATCAAACTATATTCAGTTAAATAACTATATATGCGATGTTACTTTTACATAAAACATGTTTTTAGACATTTTAATACGAATTTCATTGCTCTGAAACAAGATCTTTCTTTACATTTTTCTTATTATTTTTTTATATAAAAAGAATTAAGTAAAACACTTAACAGTTAATTTACCAAAGAAAGTTGTTTAATACTAATTTTTAATTGATATTAATTAAAAAAATTGTTTTACTAGAAGTAAATTTGATGTAAATAAAAATTATTCATAACAATAACAACACTGAATAATTTAGCAAGTAAAAGAGAAAAAAAAAACTTTAATGAAATGAAAAAATATATGTTTAAAATGTTAGGTTTTACTATAACAAGATTTACTCTCAATGTTTATAATATGTTAGTATATGGTATGTCTTTGACACAATGCATTTTCAATACAGGTTAGCTACGCAGGAGTTATAATTGATACTGTAATCATTACAGTCTAAAGTAAACTAGTTTTACATTGTCTATTAACCGTAATGTTATAATGAAGTGTGATAACAAATTTAAAGGGGTTTATATGTTTGTAACTTGCATGTTATAATTTCATTTACTTAAGTAGTTTACTTGTTCATTAATCTTAATAATTAAATTACTATCAAATCAAGTTGATATAATAATAAGAGTGTTACTCTCTTCTGACTTTTAGGTAGTCTTTAATAAAATTTGAGATTATTATAGTTAGGTCAATTAAATTTTAATCATTGAGATATACCTTTGCCTAATTAAAGATGTACTTATATATATATTTATATATATATATATATATATATATATATATATATATTAACATAGCAAAAACAATTCTTTTGTTATTGTATATGTCCATAACCCCAAACATTAATCCCATTAAACATAATCCCAAATATTAGTGTCTGTACTAATATCTCAAAGACAAAACTATAAAAACTGTTTACCACCAAGAGTACAGAATTTAATAATGCTTCTTACCTTATGCTTATTCAAGGTTTTCCCTAATCATCAGATAAACTTTTCTTTTATTTCTCAAATCACACATTAAATTCAAATATATAATATATTACAGCATGTAAAAACATGTAGTCAAAATATTTAAGGTAAAGTTAAGTGTAAAGTATGTGTGGCTAGCCACTTAATAAAAAAAATTTAATTATTTAATTTTATACTTTTAATATTTTAACTAAATATTTTTATATGTTCTAATTTTAATGTTTGTATTTAATGTGTGATTTGAGAAAAAAAAGGAAAGTTTAACTGATGATGAGGGAAAACCTCAAAAATTATATTAACAAACAATAAGCATAAGGTAAGAAGCATTATTAAATTTTGTACTCTTGGTGATAAACTGTTTTTATATTTTAGTCTTTGATATATATATGCACACAGTATAAACAATCATATTTTTATCAGCCACTACTTCTGTTTATAGATTCTTGTTTGTCATTGCGTAGATTGGATATATCATTTTCAACCAATGAACAGTTGGTTATTGAATTTTCAATATGTATGTGAACACGTTTTGTCTCAAATTTTTTTCTAATTTCGGATTCGGATTAAGTATTGTTAGAGGATTACACAAATACATAAATGTTGCAATTGGCTCTTAGGTTGACCTCAAGATTGCTGCCAAAATTAAAATATTTATAATAATTACGCAATGACGTTGTAAACTATCAAATGGGTTCCAAATATAATGTTTACTAAAACGTATGAAATATATAAATATCAGTTTTGTAAATCCATTATGACCACAAAATGACAGTAAAACTAACTTTTAAGTAATCAGAAAAAATATATGCCATAAAGTTTCAAAACATGAAATAAATAAATTATATTAACTTAGCATATATAGTATAATTAGAGTTAGAGTTAATAAGTATGAAAGAAATTAATTAAAATTGAGAGGACAGTAATAATAAAAATAAGAATATTTGTTCAGGAAAGTCTTATTACACTTTTCATTGATAACTGGTTTTGTTAACTGGGTTTGAATCAGTTTTTTATTTTTCTGAAAGTTATAAAAATAAAATTTTAAATAATACATATATGTTTTTTAACATGATTGTTTTGACAATTAAACAATGTTTAATTCCATGTACAAAGTAAAGAAAGTATTGCAATTGCAAAAAAATTAGAGTTTCAGATTTCAATGGAAATACCGTTTTGACCATTCCTGAATCCATTTTGGCTAGTTTCAGTGTGATATTTGTACGTACATATATATCTTGCATAACTAAGAAATAATTAGTTGTAGGATGTTGAAATTTTGGATTTAGGACTGTTGATACATCTAGTTGTGCATCTCCCCTTTTGATTGTAATCAACTGGACCAAAAGTGTCCATAAAAGCCCAAAGCTAAAAAGTTTGGATTTTGGACTTTTTATTAACTGCAGAAATAAGCCCTCATTGAGAGCTTTTCAACAATATATCATAAGTGATACTTGTTTTGATTGGTTCCAGAGTTATAGCCAAATGAAATATTTGGATCTTAAAAGGGGAAGGCAAATCTATTCGAATCAGAATCATCTCCTTTCTTTTTTTGACTTTCTTTTTTTTAATTTAATTACATTGATTTGTTAATAATTATTAATCTCTGTAAAAAAAAAAATTACAATAAATAATAATTCAATAATAATATTAGAAAATATATGAAAAAATATCAGATGTGATTGATGAAATAATATTTTATGTACTTTTCATTTAAAAAAAATGTTTGTATGTAATTTAACAGGTGTACAAGGAAGTCATGTTGTGTCCATATTAGATTTTTTTTCTTTATACATAAAACATATTTATATTCATGAAAAATAAATATACAAATAAACAAACATAAACAATAAACTAATATACAAATATTTTTTTTTTTATATTCATGATAAATTTTTAATTATGACAAATTGGAAAATATTTTCAATTAAACTGACAAATTAATCAGACAGATCTTCAGACCTATGGACAAGCAGAGATTTTCAAGTATTACCATAATGGTCGTGACAACATCCTACTGATTCAATATTTAATATTGATTATTAATGCTTTACAAACGCATGCCTAATTACTAATAAAGATGGTGAGTGTAATTGTTTAAGTTAGGTTTTAGGTTGAATTCTAGATAAAATTGTAAATACCACCTTTATCTGATGGTACATACACAACCTGATGTGTCTACATCATTGAATTATCCTAGGGAGTAGTATCCTGAAGAATAAAGAGTTAAAAGTTGGGAAACAATTTTTTTTTGTCTTCAGTAATTTGACTGGTTTGATGCAGCTTTCCAAGATTCCCTATCTATTGCTAGTCATTTTTTTTTGGTATAACCACCTTTTCTTTCTTTTTCCTGTTTAGCATCCGGTAACTACCGTTTAGATAATTCTTCAGAGGATGAATGAGGATGATATATATGAGTTTAAATGAAGTGTAGTCTTTTACATTCTCAGTTCGACCATTCCTGAGATGTGTGGTTAATTGAAACCCAACCACCAAAGAACACCGGTATCCACGATCTAGTATTCAAATCCGTGTAAAAATATCTGGCTTTACTAGGACTTGAACGCTGTAACTCTCGACTTCCAAATCAGCTGATTTGGGAAGACCCGTTAACAACTAGACAAACACGGTGGGTTTGTTATAACCACCTACACCCTACATCCCTAACAATTTGTTTTACATATTCCAAACGTTGCCTGCCTGCACAATTTTTCCCTTCTACCTGTCCCTCCAATATTAAAGCATTTATTCCAGGATGCCTAAATATGTGGACATAAGTCTGTCTCTTCTTTTAAATACATTTTTTCAAATGCTTCTTTCTTCATCAGTTTACCGTAACATCTCTTCATTTGTCACTTTATCCACCCATCTGATTTTTAACATTCTCCTATAGCATCACATTTCAAAAGCTTCTAATCTTTTCGTCTCAGATATTCCAATCGTCCAAGTTTCACTTCCATATAAAGCTACATTCTAAACATATACTTTCAAAAATGTTTTCCTGACATTTAAATTAATTTTTGATCTAAATAAATTATATTTCTGACTGAAGGCTTGTTTCACCTGTGCTATTCAGCATTTTATAAATGCTTCGAAAAAATATTAGTTTAAATTGATATAGTTTTAATTGATTTAATTGAATTTAATTCCTACAGATCATAATGTTGAAGAATACTGGATGCTTCATAATGTGATCGATGGATTTACTATTGGCTGTCGACTATAATAGTCAATACTATTTATAATTTAAAGACTTACTTACTAACTTATTATTTTTGACTTTAGTAATAATAATTAAATATCCTATTTCTTCAGTGCAAGTGGCATTAAAGCTACTGTTATTTTCTTTTAATAAATCCTGATCACTTACTTAATTTACACTGGTTATCTACAAGAACGGTAAAATGTAGTTTTTAAATTTTTCTTCATGTACTTCCATCAGTGGATACTGTTTCTTCCCAAGATGTTTCAAATGTTACGGAACCAATAGTTTTGTACAATTTTACCCAGGATCCAAATTCCTCATTAGTTTTAGACTTAAGAGATAAGATGATTTCATTTACTACAAGCTTAGACAAGCTTTTACATATAGTTTACGATTAGGGTAATTAATTGTATAAAAATGAATTTGCCATTAATTAAACCTATTACAGCTGATCATCTACAAGCCATCATTTACTTGGAAAACTGCTTAAAATTATTGTAGAATTAATGATGAAATCTTAATTTATCTTAGTCAACAACAAAAGTTGGTTTAGTGGTTAGTAGGATGCAAGCTTCTTAAACAGCTGGTCATCAGTTTTATTTTCAGCAAGGATTGACATTTTTTGTTTGTGGTAATTTAATCTGTATTTTTTTCTTACCAAAATAATATAAGTGTATTATAGCTGAAGGAACATGACTTTTTTTTCAATAACAAAAATCTGTTAAATAAATAATACATTTTTTAAATAATAAATCTTATCTGATTGTATGCATTTGGAAATGAATTTTACTATTCTCATTTCTCCTACGTGAATTTATTTTCTAATATTTTATCATCTGTCTTGTCTTATGCTGCAGATATTATCATACCTTCTGTACAATTATCTTTAACTTTTCTTGTGTGAAAGGTGTTTTTTTTTTATGTGCTTTAATTTATCATTTATCTAGCATTCGACTAGTGTTATTATAAATCAAGTTATTAATTCTGTTTTAGACTAATTTTTTATTCTTCTACGATAAATGGGATAATAGAGCCTAACAATCTGGAGCGTACAAGTTTTATGTACTATCTTCTAAATTAATGAAGGTGATACTAACAGTTGTTTTCTATTGCAATAAATCTAAAGATATAATTAAATTGTTTTGTTTATTAAAATAGTGGATCTTAATAAGTTTGGAATGTGATGTACTTTATTCCTGAGAAAGGTTGTGCAGTTCTGTAGTTTCCTCATGTTAGATCACCTACAACTGTAATGTTTATGGGAAATTAAAATAACAAAATTTATTTCTAAAACTTTTTTTAGAATAAATGTAGACAATGTTCCTTGTATTGTACATAGGTGACTTTTTTTTGTTGTGTATATATCACAATGAAGTTTTATTTTGTATATGTGATCATAAGATACAGTATATATTACTGGAAATCCATACTTGAAGATATTTAAATATTTTTTTTAAAATTCTATTAATATAAACCATCTAGTACAGAATACGGAGATGTGACATAACTTAACTTAATTTTAAAATGAAAGTACTTTTGTGGAATCCTGTGTCCTTATTCATTATTGAATTCATTTAATTAATTAAACTGCATATAAAGATTTCTAAAATGTTGAAAATTAAAATACTAAAATAAACCATACAAAATACTAAGTGTATGTTTTTTTTTAGTATTCTAATTTTTAATATTTTTATATTCAGTTTAATTAAATGAATTCAATCATAACTGAGGATGCGTGATCCCACAAAAGTACTTTCATTATTAAATTACACTAAGATATGTCTTGTCTCAATATTTTCTACTAGGTAGTTTATATTAATAGCATTTAAAGTATAATGTAATAGTACAGAGAAATAACATGATTCTTAAAAAAATTAAGGTGAATAAAATATCTTCTCTTTTTTTTTCCTGTTTAGCCTCCAGGAATTACCGTTCAGGTATTATTTCAAAGGATGATATGTATGAGTGTAAATCATGTGTAATCTTTTACAGTCTCAGTTCGACCATTTCTGAGATGTGTGATTAATTGAAACCCAACCACCAAAGAACATCGATATCCATGACCTAAAACTAAAAGAGATCACCAAAAACTATTACAAAAATACACCTGTCAAATAATAAATAAAGAAAAGTAAATTAAAAAAAAAAAGCGCAATTTTATAGAAGTGTACAAATGTTCACACTGTACAAGTAATGTTCTACTGAACCAATTTACAAGCTATGAAAAATTGTATTGATTTTTCAGTTTTCCTATGAATGTGAATTTTTCATTCATTAACTACTACCAATAAACCTATAATGCAATATATAAAAAAAAAAATAATTTTTCGAATTTCATTGAGTGATTTTTAGTATTTTTTTTTTTATAAGCAAATAGAAATTTCTTAAAATTTGAGATAACAAATCATATAAAAAAAAAAGTGAAATATTCAGTTATAGACAAACCAGTTAATCGAAAGTGGGAAGCATACCAACCTCCTGTTTAGCTAAAGCCAGAACCGGTACACCTGATAAAAAATTCTACACCGTCATTCAGGTTCTATCAAATGCCAAGTTCACTTTGGTATTGTTGTCAACTAGTTATCAGCTACATAGTTATGTGATTTTTGTATACATTTTGTTTTATATAATTCCAATTTTTGTATCCTCTTTATTTTGGATAGTGGGTATCAAAAACATGTTATTGTAGGGTACGATACCAATATTATGCTAACTTCCAAAGTAGAGTGGCGAAATCTCTGCCTTTGCTCTGGAAGGTACTGGATTCAATTTCTGGTCAGGCATGGCATTTTTTACCTGCTAGAGAATCAATTTTCATAAAAAGCTAAATGTTATTGAAAATTGAGCCTTGTTACTCAGTAAAATACCATATGAAAATTATCTGTAATGCAAGTAATCATCTCATATAATGAACATTACTATCTAAATAAATTAATTAAAATAAAGTGAAGTTATTTAATAAATTAATTACTGTGAAAACTGTATTGTAATGAAAATTTGATAAAAAGAAATGTTATTGGTAATTCTTGAGTGAAAAAGATTTCACCTTTAACGTGAAAGGTACATGCGGATTTGAAAAATGTTTTAAATTTCATGTAGTATTCATAAAAATCCTCATGATCATTTCTTATGTAGAAAATCCCATCCCAAAAATTCATAAGTAATCAGTTCTTGTTTTTTCCATACATTTTATTGCGTGTTGAAATAATTAACGAAATTCCGAAGATTTTCCGAGTTATTCTTCACTTTATTTTTACACTCTGTTTTACTTCCTTGTACGAAGTAAAGGAAGTATTGCGATCGGGAAAAATTTCGGTTTTCAGATTTCAATAGAAATATCCTTTTTGACCTCCCTGAATCCATTTTGACTAGTTTCGGCGTGACTTATGTGCTTACGTACGTATGTATCTCGCATTACTCAAAAACGATTTAGGATTGTTATAACATCTAGTTATGCACCTCTCTGATCAATCGATTGGACCAAAAGTGTCCACAAAAGCTCAAAATCCAAAATGATTGGATTTGAACTTTTTTTTTAACTGCAGTAATAAGCCCTCATTAGAGCTTTTCAATGATATATCATAAGTGATACTTACTTTCATTGTTTCCAGAGTTATAATCAAATAAAACTTTAATTAATAAAATATTTGGATCTTACAAGGGGAAGAAGGCACATCGGTTCGAATCCGACTTCATTTACAACTTTTTTTTAAATTTAAATATATTGATTTATTAATAATTATTAACCTCTGATTATAAAGAAATTTTTATAATAAATAATTCAATAGCCAATAAAAAAAAAAAAAAATTGAAAAAATCAAAACGTTATTAGTGAAATAGAATTTGATGTACTTTTAATGATGTGTATATGAAATTTAATAGGCGTATAAGGAAGTCATATGTCCACATCAGATTTGGTGAAAAATGTGTATATGTAATTTTTACAGGCGTTCAAGGATGTCATGTGTGGTGTCCACATCAAATTTTTTTGTACAACTATTCATAAACTTGTTCGTTATTTATTGTGGGTTTATTTATACACTAAAATTATTAATGAACTTACGCCTTATTAAAAATAATATCGGATAGACGCAAAAAGTGAGTGCTTGCATTTCCGTAAAGAAAGTAAGCAGCTCGAGGATCCGTCACACATTTTAATACATTTTAACCTACAGGTTCTTGACACCGTTTTCTGATATCCATTTTGTTGTTAAGTTTCAATTAATAACACATCTTGGCCTGGTGATTCATAGATGAAATTATTTAGATAAACATACTCTATTAAGAAGTGGGACAGCTTCTACTCAATACGAATTACGATAAATTCGAAATCAGGAATATAATTTTTACGGTAAATTTCCAATTTCTGAATACTTCAAACTGTTCTACTGCTAATACAACCTCTGAGCGTACGCTGCCCGTTGTCGTCTATTATCGTCGTTGTAATTACTCGTAACTTTTTATGTAATTTTAACCACTGATAATTTATTTTTAATCATTTTACTAATCAGATTTTCAAATAAATAAATTTACTTTAGATTATTTAATGCTTAGTCTTTCTATAGTCTTGAAAATACAATATTTCGTTATTTTAGGCAAAATATACATAACTGAACATTCATACACTTATTGAATAAAAATATCACACGGTTAAATTTATTTTGGGTAGTCTATATTTTTAAATAACCTACTGTCGTATTCTACAAATAACTATAAAAGAATTGTACATTATTTTTTATTGCCATACGATTATTTACGTTCAAAATTGTAACAAAAGGAAACATAAATTATTAAATACAAAGTATTCCATTATTTTAACGATACTTTCGTCCTACATACATTTATTTATATATTTTTTTTATAAAAAAAAATAATAAAATACTTTCTATTTTAAATTCCAATGCAGAAAATTCATTGTAAGATTATTCTGAAATCAGTAATAAAAAAAACATGGAGATTTGCCAGACGCTTGAGTACAACAGAAAAGTGAAAATTGATAAACTGCTTATTGCATCGTTTGTCATATTAGTATTATCTTTGTGTATCTAGATTATTTTTATTTATAAAGGGAAGTATTATTTATTAGTATCTTTTCCTTTTTTTGTTATTTATATTAGTAACTGAAATTTTTATTTTGCGTTATGAATTAATGATGTCTGTTAATCTTCATTTTTTTACTTTACGGTGTCTTTTTTTTTAATATTAATAACTCCAATATAGTAAATTACATTTTTTTTGTATTATAGAACTTTCCCTATTATTTTACGTACAAAATCTAAATATTTCGATTATAACTGGCGTGGATTTACGATATCTATTCCCTGTCCAATATGCATACCATTTTTAAATTATATCTCATTAGAATGCGGTATTAGTATTGTTCATTTTATGGCAAGTATTGCGGTGTGACGTTCAAGATTTGTCCCTTAATTTGAGAGAAGATGAATAAAAAGTCTATCCATCCCTTTTTTATTATCCGTGAAGTTGCATACCTTTCTATCCTGGCGTGATATATCTAATGAATTATTGCAAACCAAAAAAGTATTTTTTTTTATCCGATTTCTTCTTTAGTTTTTCAACTGTTTATTAATTAATTAATAAATTATCAGGTCAAACCGGTTTCATGGCTTATAAAAGCTTTAATGAATATTGAACTCCTGAAATTAAGGTGATTAATTAAACTTGTTAAATAATTTAAGTAATTATTTTCTCATTAAGTTGCTTTCACTTTTTGTCGAAAAATATTATTACATCTAAAACTTCTGAATTTTTGTTAACCGATTTCCTAAACTAGAGTTTTACATTTTATCCATTTTTTTATACGTTATTATTTGGACGGTTATTATTTTTTTTTATACGTTGTTGCATCGGTGGGATCCTAAAAGAAGAAAGGAAACTGATGTTTGTGTTTTGTTATCAAGTTTAGCGGGTCTAAAAGACGACCTCCGGTAAAACCGATCACGGCTAGGAACCGAAGGGGTGGTGTGGCAACCGGTATAGTCACAAGGCGGGTTACGAACCCTATGTGGTTCAGGATTCTATTTAGATATACATAATAATATTCATTAATTTTTTGAATCGTGTATTTCACCAGCGTTGTAGAATTTTTGTGGCGCTTCATGAAAATAACAATTTTTTTTTCTTCAAAATATTGAAATTTGTGAGTGTTAGTGATATAATTTAAAAGATTATAATGGTATAGAAGAGATGATATAATATAGAGAGGTAGTGAAAAGATAATAATGTTATTTTATAATAGAGTTACTCGTGAGATAATTCTCAAATGTTTATGTCGTCGGATTTTGAAGTCATAATAGTAGGCGTCTTTTGATTTGAACCTATTTTA
Organism: Lycorma delicatula; assembly: GCF_047948215.1. Taxonomy (NCBI): domain Eukaryota; kingdom Metazoa; phylum Arthropoda; class Insecta; order Hemiptera; family Fulgoridae; genus Lycorma; species Lycorma delicatula. The sequence goes on along the minus strand of NC_134459.1, from coordinate 73,120,507 downwards.
AAAGAATAATTTTCAGAAATATGATTTTTATTTAATAAAGAGAATTAAAATAAAAAATTAAATCAAAAATAAATATGTAAATTTAGATGTAAAAGATATGATTGTAATAGGATTATGATTGTATTTAAAAGTAAGCTTTATTATGAAATCGAGTAGTTTTCATAATTTTTTATTAATTAATGATAATATCTTTTCCTGTATTTTAAATAAACTAAATGTTATGGACATAATAATTTTATATGTTATTTTCATTTTAATTCCTATTTATAAAAATTTATATGCACATCTATATAATTCATAATAAATCAATAATCCCTGATGATGGAGTAATAATCCGAAAGCGCTTGGATAATTAATACTCACAGTTGTTGGTAAATGGATATTCTATTTTTATATAAAAAATATATATTTTACGAACTTTTAATTTTAATAAACCTATAAACAAAAAATAACTGATGATAAAAATAATAAAAATATGAAATACAATATTTATAATCAAATTAAGGTAACTTAGTAAAAAATAGCAATTTTCAAACATGAGTATACATGTAAATATCGAATTTGCCCTTTCAGATGCGATAAATAAAATGATAAAATAAAGTCACATATATTACAATGAATCCGCTTAGCAAAGGGGCTTATCTCAATACTGCTTGTTATTTTAGAGCTGCAGGCTGTTTATTTAATATCAAAATATAATTCTATACTTATATTTATACATTGTAGTTAACTTGTATTTATTTTGGATTTGAAACGTTTTGAGTTATTAAAATATACGTTTCTTTTTTTTTGAAGAACCTTAAATACAAATAAAGGAATAAACTAATTTCTAAATATACGTACTAATAAAATTACATTTATATAAAAAAGTGTTAAAAATAAAACTAGAATTTTACGATATGTATTTTAGTGGACTGATAATATTAAAAACAATGTGAAAGTTTATTTTTCACTTTTTGACAAAATTGTATGTCAAAACTGAGAGTATGCGATAAAGAGATTACTAGAAGAGTTGAAATCTGGGCGAAATCTTTTGCTAGCTATAACTCGAAAACAAAGCGTTTCCAGACCCATATTAATTTAATTTTTTTTTTTCATTATTTTCACCAGTAGAACATTTCCTGTACATTTCTTTCATTTCTTCGTGAAACACCCGTGTGTTAGTGCGCGGGCGTGTAACAGAAAATAAAATTTCTGATCTGATAAATAGAACAACTTCGCCAAAATCCCAAATCCAACTGCAATTAAATCATAGTGGATGGATCTCATTCAAAGTTTTTTATCGGTTTCAGTTTTAATGTGTTATATATATATATATATATATAAGACAAAATATAGAAGACAATATATAGAAGACAAAATAAAATATATGTATATATATTATTTTGTCTTCAGTCGTTTGACTGATTTGATGCAGCTCTCCAAGATTCCCTATCTAGTGCTAGTCGTTTCATTTCAGTAGACCCTCTACATCCTACATCCCTAACAATTTGTTTTACATATTCCAAACGTGGCCTGCCTACACAATTTTTCCCTTCTACCTGTCCTTCCAATATTAAAGCGACTATTCCAGGATGCCTTAGTATGTGGCCTATAAGTCTGTCTCTTCTTTTAACTATATTTTTCCAAATGCTTCTTTCTTCATCTATTTGGCACAATACCTCTTCATTTGTCACTTTATCCACCCATCCGATTTTTAACATTCTCCTATAGCACCACATTTCAAAAGCTTCTAATCTTTTCTTCTCAGATACTCCGATCGTCCAAGTTTCACTTCCATATAAAGCGACACTCCAAACATACACTTTCAAAAATCTTTTCCTGACATTTAAATTAATTTTTGATGTAAACAAATTACATTTCTTACTGAAGGCTCGTTTAGCTTGTGGTATTCGGCATTTTATGTCGCTCCTGCTTCGTCCATCTTTAGTAATTCTATTTCACAAATAACATAATTCTTCTACCTCCATAATCTTTTCTCCTCCTATTTTCACATTCAGTGGTCTATCTTTGTTATTTCTACTACATTTCATTACTTTTATTTTGTTCTTGTTTATTTTCATGCGATAGTTCTTGCGTAGGACTTCATCTATGCCGTTCATTGTTTCTTCTAAATCCTTTTTACTCTCGGCTAGAATTACTATATCATCAGCAAATCGTAGCATCTTTATCTTTTCACCTTGTACTGTTACTCCGAATCTAAATTGTTCTTTAACATCATTAACTGCTAGTTCCATGTAAAGATTAAAAAGTAACGGAGATAGGGAACATCCTTGTCGGACTCCCTTTCTTATTACGGCTTCTTTCTTATGTTCTTCAATTGTTACTGTTGCTGTTTGGTTCCTGTACATGTTAGCAATTGTTCTTCTATCTCTGTATTTGAACCCTAATTTTTTTAAAATGCTGAACATTTTATTCCAGTCTACGTTATCGAATGTCTTTTCTAGGTCTATAAACGCCAAGTATGTTGGTTTGTTTTTCTTTAATCTTCCTTCTACTATTAATCTGAGGCCTAAAATTGCTTCCCTTGTCCTTATACTATTCCTGAAACCAAAATGGTCTTCTCCTAACACTTCCTCCACTCTCCTCTCAATTCTTCTGTATAGAATTCTAGTTAAGGTTTTTGATGCATGACTAGTTAAACTAATTGTTCTGTATTCTTCACATTTATCTGCCCCTGCTTTCTTTGGTATCATTACTATAACACTTTTTTTGAAGTCTGACGGAAATTCCCCTTTTTCATAAATATTACACACCAGTTTGTATAATCTAGCAATCGCTTCCTCACCTGCACTGCGCATTAATTCTACATGTATTCCGTCTATTCCAGGAGCCTTTCTGCTATTTAAATCTTTTAATGCTCTCTTAAATTCAGATCTCAGTATTGTTTCTCCCATTTCATCCTCCTCAACTTCCTCTTCTTCCTCTATAACACCATTTTCTAATTCATTTCCTCCGTTTAACTCTTCAATAAATTACACCCATCTATCGACTTTAACTTTCGTTTTATATATTGGTGTACCATCTTTGTTTAATACATTATTAGATTTTAATTTATGTACCCCAAAATTTTCCTTAACTTTCCTGTATGCTCCGTCTATTTTACCAATGTTCATTTCTCTTTCCACTTCTGAACACTTTTCTTTAATCCACTCTTCTTTCGCCAGTTTGCACTTCCTGTTTATAGCATTTCTTAATTGCCGATAGTTCCTTTTACTTTCTTCATCACTATCATTCTTATATTTTCTACGTTCATCCATCAGCTGCAATATATCGTCTGAAACCCAAGGTTTTCTACCAGTTTTCTTTATTCCGCCTAAGTTTGCTTCTGCTGATTTAAGAATTTCCTTTTTAACATTCTCCCATTCTTCTTCTACATTTTCTACATTATCTTTTTTACTCAGACCTCTTGCGATGTCCTCCTCAAAAATCTTCTTTACCTCCTCTTCCTTAAGCTTCTCTAAATTCCACCGATTCATCTGATACCTTTTCTTCAGGTTTTTAAACCCTAATCTACATTTCATCATCACCAAATTATGGTTGCTATCAATGTCTGCTCCAGGGTAAGTTTTGCAGTCAACGAGTTGATTTCTAAATCTTTGCTTAACCATGATATAATCTATCTGATACCTTGCAGTATCGCCTGGCTTTATCCAAGTGTATATTCTTCTATTATGATTTTTAAATTAGGTGTTGGCAATTACTAAATTATACTTCGTGAAAAACTCTTTATGTCGGTCCCCTCTTTCATTCCTTTTGCCCAGCCCGTATTCACCCACTATATTTCCTTCCTTGCCTTTTCCAATGCTTGCATTCCAATCTCCAACTATTATTAAATTTTCATCTCCTTTTACGTGTTTAATTGCTTCATCAATCTCTTCGTATACACACTCTACCTCATCATCGTTATGGGCGCTTGTAGGCATATAGACGTTAACAATCGTTGTCGGTTTAGGTTTCGATTTTATCCTTATTACAATGACTCTATCGCTATGCGTCTTGAAATACTCCATTCTCCTCCCTGTCTTCTTGTTCATCACGAAACCTACTCCTGCCTGCCCATTATTTGACGCTGAGTTAATCACTCTAAAGTCCCCTTCCTCTTCCCACCGAACCTCACTAATTCCTACCATATCCACGTTTACCCTATCCATTTCCCTTTTTAAATTTTCTACCCTACCAACCTTTTTTAAGCTTCTAACATTCCACGCTCCGACTCGTAGAATGTTATTTTTTACTTTTCTGGTGACCCCTTCCTTAGTAGTCCCCACCCGGAGATCCGAACGGGGGACTATTTTACCAAGGTCCGGTCCCAAGATCCAGAATATTTTACCAAGGAAGGCGCCTCCATTATTGCTTTTGAAAATGCAGGGAGCCACATTTTCTTGGAAAAAAAATAAACAGCTGTAGTTTTCCATTGCTTTCACCTGCGCAGTACTCAAAGGACTGAGTGATGTTGATATGGCCGTTTAAGTCATTGTGACTCAAGCCCCTAACAACTACTGAAAGAGCTGCTGCCCTCTCTCAGGAATCATTCCTTAGTCTGGCTCTCAACAGATACCTCTCCGATATGGTTGCACCTTCGCGGTCCAGCTACTCTGTATCTCTGAGAACTCAAGCCCCCCCACCAACGGCAAGGTCTCATGATTCATAGAGGAGGATATATATATATATATAGATTAAATGCACACAATTGAAAATTTGATAAAAAAGGTTAACAAAATGAACATTAAGGAACTTCACGAAATTTAACCTTTTCCTTTTACCCTTTCTTCGTTTTATCCTTTTCCCTTTTCCACATTTTCCTTTTCCCATTTTAATTTTTACCATATTTCCTATCCCTCATTTTTCCATTTTCCTCTCCCTTTCCCTTTCCTTCCACCATTTCTCTTTTCCTTATTTCCCTTTCCCTCATCCCGTTCCCGCTTTTACTTTTTCTCTTTTCCCCTTTCCATTTAATTTTCCCGTTTTTTCTTTGCCCCTTCCTCTCTTCTATCCTTTTACCTTTTTCGATTTTTCCCTTTTCCGTTTTTTCCCTTTCTCCCTTTTTCTCCACGCTTAAATCGGTCCAGTAGTTTTCTAATTTATAGCGGACACACATATCGGAAACATTGAAAAGGAATCATAAAATATTTAACCTAGTGTGTGTTGCTTTTAAGTCCAAGAGATATCGCTGTTTTTCAAACAAAGCATGTTTTTACCTGTCACAAGTGTGATATCATAGGTATATAAATAGTAGATATATAAAACACGCGCATATTCGAATGCAACGTTGTGTCAAAATTTCAAAGCAGTCGGTGAAGAACTTTTGGAAATTTAAGATTTTGAACAAACGAAGATTTACATTTTTATTTATATACGGGTAGATAACTTATATCTTATGCTTGAATCCAGTATTCAAATTTATTTTAAGTTTTATATTCAAGTAACACCATATTTAATATCCTCAGGGTAGTAAATCTATAAAATTATTTCTATAAAATCATTCCTCATGATAATCTATTTCATAGATGTATATAATACAACGTTTTCTACAAAAGGAGTTACATTTATATGTTGAATTATACTATATATTTAGTGTTTGTAATGTCTATGATATGTGCAAATCATCTGAGGTTAAAGAGGCACTAAGCAATTTTGCTTTATCCGAGATTAATGGTTTTCATTATGTTTCATTCCCTATGTTGAAGAGAGTAGACGTGTCAGTTGTATGGTTAGATATATCTAAAATTTTGTATTTTGAGCTCAGTAAAAGTCAACTGGAAGCCTGTTTTGTATCACGATGTGTAAAACGTTGAGCTGTGACCATAGATTGATGGAATCTTTAAAATCGTTAGTAATCAGTTCATCGATTAACTTCTTGACCTTATCTCCTAATCTCTGGTTATAAACATACTTTCTAACAACTTTCTCATTGACTTTAAAATTGACTTCTGGGCATTCCTAAAATTCATAATGAACGTTTTGATTTTAACATTTCTGTTTCAAATCTCAGTTCTTGTAAACGTAACTCTGCGTTTAAGATAATCCTATGCAGATTAATGGTGTTATTCAAGTTAATTACCTTATTCGCCGTTTAGCGTGTTGTCCTTACGGCGCTCATTCAGTTTGGTATCATATAGTCTTGGTGTTATGCTATTTTTATTTTAGAATTAATACCAATTGGACTATTTGATGGACTCTTTGACTCTATTTCTGTCTCTACGTTGAACAACAAAGTGCAAATAACTTCCTATTTTTTTATGAATATAAAAGGTTTTATGGATTTTTTGTTGCAAAAAAATCATTTACCTAGTTGTTATAAATTAATAAATTTGGAATATCCTACAACCGCTTATATGTTTAAAATCAGTGACTTATAAAATACAAATTTTAGATTTAACGTATAATTATTTTCTAGAAACCAAATCACTGGAGATATAATGCAATCCAATTAAGAAAAATTTTTTTTTAACTCTAAATCATTGGAGGTTATAAAAAGATCAAATTAATTAAAGGTTAACATTTATGTTTAAAATTTGTGAAATGGCATTTTGCACAAAGCGCACAACTATTAAAGATCTAATATTTTATTTAAAAAAGTTATAAAATTAACTTTACTGTAATTGAAGGTTATAAAAAACCAAACTAATTAAAGGTTAATATTTTTATTTAAAATTTGTGTATTGGGAATTTGCACAAAGCTCAAAAATCATTAAAAATTGAATATTTTATTCAAAATAGTTGTTAAATTAACTTTATTTTTATTGGAGGTTATAAAAAGATCAAACTAATTAAAGGTTAACATTTTTGTTTAAAATTTATGAAACGGGAATTTTCACAAAGTTCAAAAACCATTAAAAATTTAATATTTTATTTTAAAAAAAATTACTAAAATTAAAGATTATTTTATATAAATAGATTAGTGATGTACTAAATAATACATCAGAAAATCTATCCGATTTGAAAGTAGAATAATATTTTAACTGGAGAGTCGAAAACAATGTTATGTTTTTCTTCTACCCTTTAGTACATGTATAGAGTTTTTATTTTAAAATAATTTTTCACGGACCAGTTGTTTTCATATTTTGAACCAACATAAATTACAAATTGAATTTCGAAGTCATTTATCAAACGAAGTACAATTTTTTGCTCTCTATAATGATTTTATTTCTTATTTTTACTTTTAAATTTGCGTATAGTATAAATATAAATACAGTATTATCGTCTATAATGGATTATTCGGATTTTATTAATGTCATCCATCACATAGGGTAATGTTGACTGGAATGCAATTTATAATAATTTTATCATTATCATACATTTACCATTTTTGTGAAAAAATTCGCAACGAATTATATTTGACTATATATTGAAATATTATACTATTATTACTCTCTCTCTCTCTCTCTCTCGTGCGTGTGTGTTTGTCTATCAGTCTGTGCGTCACATATGTTTTCTTTCGATATAAAAGAACACGGAATGAAAACTTTTCATACCTCAGGGAAGTTTGAAATGGACATTAATATAATTATATGGGCATTAATTAATAGGCCTGTTACCTGAACATTTTCAGTACTTAGAAAAATTAAATTATTTCATTATTTTTTAACCTAAATTTAACTATTTTTTATTTTTCAAAAATATAAAAATTATGCTAAATTGAAATGCATTAATCTAAAATAAAAAATATATACAATTATGTTGTTTTGTTTTTAATTTTTTAATATTTAGAACATTAGTCCAGGATATTATTTAATTCTTTTATATGTACTGATAAATCAGTAATTTAAAAAGTCATTTATTCGAAAAATTAAAAAAAATTTTTTTTTCTCCCAGATTTTCTTTTTCTTTTACTCCCCTGTCATCATTGCTCTAGAGCTACGCTGCTAGAAAAAATTATGGGAGTGACTGGATAAACAGATTTTAATGAAATTTTGTACAAGACTCGTATATATGAGGCAATTTTTTGATAAAATTTTAATCAATATCTACAGGTAAATACTTTTTAGGATCAATTTTTTCAAAATTTTGCGAACGTAACCACATTTTATATTAAGCTCAGTAACATGCTTACATTGGCTTATCTTACCAATAAATAGAACAATCTGATGTGGACACACATGACTTCCTTGTTCGCCTATTAAATTACATATACACATTTTTTTAAATCAAAAGTACATAACATCTTATTTCATTAATAATAACTTCTGATATTTTATCATATTTTTTTTTTTTATTGTTATTGAATTATTATTTATCGTAATTTTTTTTTACAATCGCATGTTAATAATTATTAATAATACAATATATTTAAATTAAAAACAAAAAAAAAGTTAAAGAAAAAGGTGATGAAGTCTGATTTGAACCGATGTGCCCCATTTTTTTTTATCTCTGGGACCACCGTTTGGTGTAATTTTACAGGATAAGATGAATGACAAATAGCGTGTGAAAATGCTACGCCAGACCGGGATCCGAACCTGGGACCTCCAGATGAAAGGCCGAGACGCTACCACTCGCGCCACGTAGGCCGGCTAAGACGTGCCCGTGCAAGATTCAAATATTTCATTAATTAAAATTTCATTTGGCTAACACTGAAAAAAAAGTACTACTTATGATATTTCGTTGAAAAACTCTTAATGAGGCATTACTGCAGTTAAGAAAAAGTCCAAAATCCAGATTTTTTGGATTTTAGACTTTTTTTGGACACTTTCCGTTCAGTCGATTGCAATGAAAAGGGAAGGTGCACAAATAGATATTTCAACAGTCCTAAATCTACATCCTCAACATCCTACGGCTCATCGTTTTTGAGTTATTGCGAGTTACGTACGTACGTACGTACATACATACATATATACATACATACATACGACCATCAGTCGTCACACCGAAACTATTCAAAATCGATTCAGGGATAGTCCGTTGGGTATTTCCGTTGAAATATGAAAACCGAAATTTTTCGCAATCAAAATACTTCCCTCACTTCGTGCAAGGAAATAAAAAAATTAGTCCCCAAACTCTCCCCTTCCCCAACATCAAAAGAGCTTTCTTTTTTTATTGCATATTTTTTAATATCTTCCTAGGCATAGTGGTTGTCCAAACGACCCAAAAGAATACTTTGGGCGCAATATTAAAATAATAATATTAATTAATTAAAAGTTTAAATAATAAAATTTAATAATAATATTCCAGTAAATTTGCATGATAATCCGTTCCCCATCCCAAAAATATAAATTTTAGATAAGAGTTTATTGGTTGCACATTTTTCAATGGATTTTTTCCTTCTGTTTAACATAGTAAATGTAGAAAATCAATACATTTTATTGGAAGGTGATTTTGGTGGTGGAAAAAATGTAAAAAAAATATTATCTTTTAATTTTTTTTAAACTTGTTTTGATTTATTTATGTATATAATGATAATTCTACAACACAATTTCATAATAAATTACGTCACTCCAAAATAAATCGATCTTAATCATAATAATTTCTTTTTTTTATAATTTGTTAGATTTTTGACTAAGGAAATTTTATTACTAATCTTAATTGCATAAAAAATAAATTTTTTTGAAGTTGAAAATGTTGAAACGTTTTTCTGATGATCGTATCAGCATAAAAACGTTAAAATGTGTTTTTTCTGTTTAATACTCTGTATAATGCATTAATAATACTGATTAATCACATTAACGATACAGTTGATTTGACAATTTGAAACCCCAGTTGGGGAGTTGCATTTCAAAAACCTTTGAACTACAGGTTTAGATAAAACAACATTTAAAAAAAATTATTTTTTATAAACGTTACAAAATTACTCGTAATTCTGTCATGACAACAGATTTAGCCCTTCTTAAGTTTCAGGTGTAGTCTCAACCAGATGAAAAAAAAATCGAAACAAGATACTGTTGTTACTTTAAATTATTGGAGGTTATCAAAAGATCAAATTCATTTAACGTTAACAAAGAATTTTCGGAATAAATTAGCAAGAAAATTCAAAACCATTAAATATTTAATATTTTATTAAGAATAGTTATTAAAATTAAAGATTATTATAAATAAATAAATCAATTTTATTCATGATACCTTCCACCCTATCAGTCTTAACATGTTACCCAACATTTGGTATAATCACCATATTATACCAAGTTTGGGTAAAATTATAATTTTATCCAAAAGTAATAAAGTTATTCATCATTAAAGTTACCTTGATCAAACCATTTTTTTCAACTATGGCACAAAATTTGATCAAAATAATTTTCAAAAGTGTTTGTGCTGTATAGTAATATTATTTTTAAACAATTAATTTAAAACAATTTCGGTAATTTTTACCGTATCTAAATTTTCTTTTCACCAGTTTTCTGTTGAAGAAGAAAGATGAAATATGGCAATTCTCATTACTTTTGTAATCAGCGTTCCAAGTTTAATCAGTGGCCTTCATTGTAATACACAATGAACTTACGCCAGCTTGACGGGGATTAGGTGAACAGTTATTGAATGTACCGTAGTATTTTGGTCGCTGCTCTCTTCTCATCTAATCCAAAATAAATTTTAGAATTTAATTATATTGGAAGTTTTATGTTGTTAAATTAGAGAAAAGTTTTCTTTTAATATTAAATAAGTATATTTAGCTAATATATTAATCGTATCGTAAATATTTTTTCTTAGAATTTTTTTAGAAAGGAGGAACTACGAACAGCAATTAGATTTATTTTTTATTAACATTTTTTTTTTTTGTATATCAAACTATACGTATTTACAGTCAGTTTCATAGATTAGAAACCGTAAGTAAATATTATGGTAATAATCAAGTATAAAAGAGTTTTCCTCTTTTTTTATAATAAGAAAAGAAAGGAGTTTCCCTTGAAACACCTTAATTACATTCTAGACATCAACAGTAAATTAAAGATATCATTACTAACATTTTTATTAATTTAATCGGTGTTAATTTCTTTAAAAATTACTGATGTTAAAATGAGCCAATTTTAGTAAAATTCCTATATAATTTATTAAATTTTAATTTAATATTATAACTATATAATAACTTTATACCATTATAGCTTTTTTAGCGCACAAAATTTGGGGTTTCAAATTTATTACAGGAAGTTCACTTTGATCGATCATAAAAAGCTATACCTGTTTTAGGATTCGAACAAATCTGTTGTATTTATACTGTGTTAGTATTAGTAAAATATTTTATATTAGTGTAAGAATGTTGGTAGTCTGTTAAAATACAAACTTCGTTCTTTTTTTTCCTTTCTTTATTTTTTTGTTCTTAGTAGTCTTATCCAAGCGATAAATTATAGTCACAATTTTTTGCAGTCCTTCCACCATTTCTCTACTTTCCTTTCTACTTATCTTCCTTAACTTTATCTAGTCTTTCTTTCTCGGTCTACCTCAATTTCTCTTCTTATTTGTATCTGAATTCAACATTTCCAGTGTTGTTTAGTTTTTTTATTTTCAAATTGTATATACGTAGAGATTAAGTTCTCACAACCATATTGAAATAAACACCGTAATTTTTATCCTAAAACTAAAAAATAATTATAACATCAAAGAACTGCATAAAGTTTTTTTTTTTCATTACCAATACTTGTTTATTGGCGCAACAAAAATCATAAAATTAAAGCACGTGTTTTTAAGCTCTGAATCTGTACCTAGACACCATGAATAGCTTTAACTAGTGATAAGTTCTTGCTATAGAATAAAGGATGGGTGTTCGTATATATATGTATACGCACGCACGTATGTTTATGCGTTTATGTTTAAGATAGATTTGTATAGGTAATAAATTTTACAACGAACATCAACCACGTACAGTACATGACAAACAAATAATGAGGTCAACACTCTGCCTACATACCAGTAATTATGTTTTAGGTATTAGTTAATCTGTGTAACTATGTTATCATGATTTGTTTAATTAATAACAACGCAATTATATATTGTTATTTAATAGTAATAATAGTATTCTGTGATATCTTCTGTAATTTGTACATTATATATACATATATATATATATATATTAATATATATGTACACACACACTTTAACCCATACATATACGCAAAATCTAACTATTTCCTACGGCTGTAACATGGTCGTTTAGTTAAACCTGATAATGACAGATATCAAATGGTCGGCTTCATTTAAGCAGTACTGTAATTGTAATTCATTTATGCTCTTACTATTTCGGCGTTGATATGAACAAGCAGAATTTTCATGTTAGGCTATTTATCTGTATTTACTTGACTTTTATTATTTTTAATGGAATTATGTTTCAGCAAAATCAGATTTTGCCGGATATGTAATAATAAAATATCATCGCGTTCAGAAAAAAAAAACTCATATTTTGCCCTAGTTTATTTTGTTATTTTCTGTTTTATATTTTGATTAAACTAGAGAAGGGTGTTAAAAATTATTAAAAACAAATAACGGAACTCGAAAAACTCAACGTTACAGTCGATCTTAATTTAATTGTCAGTCATCTATCAAAAATGTTAATATATTATTTTTATTACTATAGGGAAGGGAACTGTATAATCTCCTTAGTTAGAAAAGTATTCTGATGGCTGGAGTTTTTGTTGTAAAAAGTGACTGTAAGGGCTTAATAAGAATAAAATTATATTAAATAAAGTTTAAATATTTTTAGGAGATAATTATTAAATTGTAGGAGGAGTTCTTGAACCTCCAGAGTAAAACAACAATAATAGATAGAAAGTGTATGAGAAGAGCAGTGAAGCAAGCCTGGCTAAACTTGCTTTTAATAAGAAACATTAATCTATGACCTTATAAAATAAAATTAAAAGAATTGGAGATTTTGCTGTAGCTTATTGTATGGATATAAAACATTGACCATAGTTTTAATTAATTGCAAATGTAATGTGTTAATTGCAAATTGCAATGTAAAAACATTACAAAAGTTGTGCTATAAGAAAACCTAAAAAAAGTCCTGCGTAGCATAGTTAACAAATGAAACCATTATAGGCCATCTTGCAGAAAATGGAATAAAGACCAATTCCATGAAAAATGTTAAAGAAAATTTTACGTATGTGTCACACTATTGTATAAGCGTTCAACAAAGACCAAAACTGAAGAAAAAAATTGTTGGGGTAGTCAGAAGAAAGAGATATGCGACAGTTCACACACAGATGGTGTAGAATATATTTTTTCTTTATTATGAAATCAAGAAACTATGGGAGTAGTGGAACGTAGAAGAGTACCGTTGTTGTTAACCAATCTCAATTCAAAATCTAAAGAAGAAGATTTTTTTTTGTATTCTGGGTTGTCACTTACTCAGTGTCACCTGTAAACATGGACTAAGTAGCCAATAACCTATTCATTCAAAAAAACATTCAAAAATCACAATTTACTAAATATAATTTACAACATGTCTTTTAGTAATCTTTTTTAAATAAAATTTTGAATTATATCTCTGGATAGTTTCGAATGATCAGTTGATAAATTATTAACTATATTATTTCAATTATTTACACATATAGATAATTATTTTAATTTTTAATCATATTTTGTTATAATAAATTATATATCTTTCAGCATTTATAATCGGTTTTTATACGACTGCTCAAAAAGTAGTTAAATATATTTAGTTGTATGAATGTTTGTTTGTTCTACCTTAGAGGTTCAACGGCTGAACCGATTTAAATGTATGTCTCCGCGTTGGAATCGTACAACTTATGTTTAAATAAATTTAAAAAAATCTGATATGAACATCACATGACTTCCTTGTACGCCTATTTAATTACGTACACGTAACTTTAAAATTACATAAAATTTTATTTCACTAATAACTTCTGATTTTTTTTTAATATATATATTTTTTTATTGTTATTATTGAATTATTATTTATTGTAAAAATCTTTTTATAATAACAGGTTAATAATTATTAATAAATCAATATATGTAAATTAAAAAATCAAGGAAATGAAGTCGAATTCGAACTGATGTGCCTTCCACTTTGTAAGATCGAAATATTTCATTAATTAAACTTTTATTGGTCTATAACTCTGGAATAAATGAAAATAAGTACCACTTATGATATATCGTTGAAAAGCTCTCAATAGGGCTTATTACTGCAGTTACTAAAAAGTCCAGAATTCAGATGTTTTTGGATTTTGGGTTTTTTGGGCATTTTTGGTCAAGTCGATTGCAATTAAAAGGGGAGGTGCACAACTACATGTTACAAAAATCCTAAATCCAAAATTTCAACATCCTACGACTAATCATTTTTGAGTTATGCGAGATACATACGTACGTACAGATGTCACACCGGAATTAGTCAAAATGGATACTTCTGTTGAAATCTGAAAACCGAAATTTTTTGCGATAACAATAATTCCTTTACTTCGTACAAGGAAGTAATGAATTAATTCATTACTTTTAACTTTTTTTTATCTATTTTTATAATGAGTACGTTGCAATCTTTTCAACTACTATACAATAAGCAACCCCTCTCTCGGGTCAATGAGATAAGGATGATATGTATGACACGTAAATAATGTGTAGTCTTGTGTAGACTTAGGCCATAGATGTATGATTAATTGAACCCCATCAACTAAATTACATCGTTATCCAGTTTTTGGTATTCAGATCCGTATAAAAGCTAGTAGCTTTTGAGGGTCGAATCTTAGTGATTCGACCCTCAAAACCTTCGACTTCTAAAATCAACTGTTAAACAACTGATTTGCGTCGACCAGTAAACCACTAGACTAGCCCGATTGGTCAATTTTGCTTTTAACTTTTATTATTATTTTGTTCGAAACAATTTTTTTTTGTAAAATAAAATGCTCTTAATGAAATTCAATGCTCATATAATTACAAAATATGACTACTTATAATCAGTTAAAAATTAAAAAAAAATCTAAGAAATTTGCTATTTAATTTAATAAAAATTTTAAATTCAAACTTTTTAAAAATTGTAACGAATTCCCCAAATAATTTTTTTTACTTTTTCAATTAGCCGAAGTGAAGAACATACTAAGAACTTATTAATTACATTTGTTTTAATGGAGCTTTTAAAAAAGTAATATTTGTTAAAATATTTGTATTAACCTTTATTTTAGTTTTTAAAATAGTTTTCTTTTTAAACATTTGTTTGTACGCTTATTATTACGAAACTTTTAAATTGAATTTATTTTTTAATAATTTTTATTAAATTTATCTTTTTAATTAAAGTATATTCACAACTGTATATTTAATTGCTTGACCATACGGTTTTCTGGATCTAATTAAAACATGTGCAGAATGTGAAATAAGTTACGAAGTTTCACTTAACAGTATTTTTTTCGTTCTACTTAGTCTTATTTTGGTTACTGGAGAAATTGCAGACCCAGCAGGCAATTTCTAATGCCATCTATTACAAAGACTATCTCCATTATTATTATTATTATTATTATTATTTTAATTGAATACTGTGTCGACAAGTTTGTGTATTTTATTTATGATATTTATCTATTTTTATACATTAACATTCATAAAGTTTTACAATTATATGTGAGCAATTAGTTATAATATTTTTAAAATATTATAACTAATTTAATTTGGTAACTTAATTATAATTTAATTTAATTATATATTTACTAACTTTATTTATTAATTTAATTATATCCAACCTTTAATTTACTAACTTCAACAGTTATAGTAGTAAAGCAGATTACAGCTCAGATATACCCTTCGTTGTTAAAAAAATGTAAATCTGTATGCTGCGAAACATTATTAAATATTACTTAAACTGCAAAAGGAAAAAATTATAATATTAAGGATAAAAACGAGTAAGACAGGAAAGGAACTACAAGAAAACTTTCCTAGGGAAGAATACAAAATTTAATACGGTTAAGTTGTGGGAAGCAAGAAGGAACATGATAACAAACGAAAATATGTCTGAAACGTTTGAATAAATAGTCGAGTTAAATGTTACCTAAAATTCGTAATAGAGGTAAGAAAACAATCAAAAGAATTGTGGCTTGGCCAACAAACGGAAAGAGGAAGAGAAAAGTAAAAAAAAAAAAGAATAATCAGTGTGTTGGAAAAGGTATATAATAAAATAAAAAGAAATTTTATTTTCTAAAGTAGAGAAATGAGGAGATAGAATGGTTTATAAAATTGATGAATAATTAAAATACTTAATATTGTTTTCCTTTCCTCTAAAGAAAGATTCATCAAAAAACGGAAATAGAAGTTTTAATTTGTACTTCATTCATTTTTGTCACTTTATTATTAGTATTATCACGTAAATAAGTTAAATAATTTCATTGGTGACCATAACTTGCTATGAGTCTTTATTATGTGTTTTATATATATATATATAAAACTAATTAAATATATTTACTCACCATCCTAACTTATTTATTGGGTTCTTGGATAAGCATATTCCTAATCTCCTGTTGCAACAGATATATATGGAAATGCAGCGCTCAAATTTGAGCCGTGAATTTGTTAAACAAGTAAATAACCCAGACAATTTATTTCTAGTTGAATTAAATTAATTTTTGAATAGAATTAAATTCTGTTGAATGAAGAAACTGCTCAAACCGGCTTGTACATAAATTATGATTGTCATCTAGACAATGATAAATTGATTTAAAAAACTTATTCTGTCCCATTTCCCAGAAATAAAAGTAATTTTTAATACTGTTTGATACATAGTTAACGCAACTTAGGCAAGCTTATTTAGCTGATCGGGTTGGTTTAGTGATTAACTCGTCATCGCAAATCAGTTGATTTTGAAGTAGAGAGTTCTAAGGTTCAAATTCGAATAAAGGTAGTAAATTACTTTTATACTGATTTGAATACCAGATCGTGGATCCGGTGTTCTTTGTTGGTTGGGTTTCAATTAACCACACTTCTCAGGAATGGTCGACCTGAGAGTTATAATATTGCACTTTAATCACATTCTTACATATCATCCTCATTCATCCTCTGAAGGATGAAAAAAATATATACAGGATAAAAAATATATAATAATATTTATAAAATATATGCATTTGTTTAGCCTCCGGAACCACCTTACGGTGGAGGCTAATCAAAAAAGGAGAGGCAAGCTTATTGAAACTGTGACAATATTAATAACCTTTCCAAATATTCTTAATTCTTTTTTTAGTTGATACACCAATTATTCTATTATAAAGGATGTAAAAAATATCGGGGTTTTAAAGCTATTTATTATCTCTTAAATTTGACTTAGAATAATTAATCACAAAGGATTTTCTTATAGTTAAATGTAAGCATCTTTCGACGCAGCAAAAATCCAACCGATAGAAAATTTCATCCCGTACTTAAACCAGCATGACTGGAGTAATCGGAGCGACAGCTTCTTCAATCCTATGTCTCAAAATGGGTTGTTAAGTAGGTAGTGGAGGTACATACACGAAATCCTTTATAAAATGCCAAAGGATAAAAATCACATGGGGTCAGGTCGGGAGACATTGGAGGCCACCGCATACGAGCTCTAGAATTATGCCGGGGATGAGGTGTATCAACCTGTTGCCAAATAAAATTCTCTGGTTTATCATGTAATTTGAGGGGAGAGGATGTACACACAAATAATAACGCAGTACATACAAATAAGCAGCTTCTGTTACGCTTGCTTCAGTGAAATAAAACCGCTCGTAAATTTGCAGTCTAGATATTGGACATCAAAAAAATTAATTTTTGGAAGCTGCCATCATAATAGTTATGGGGACTTTCTGACCCCCAAGTAGGAACATTATGTGTATTATTTTTTTATCAAGATGAAATGCTGATTCACCACTAAACACAAAACAATCAAGCAAGTCAACATTTTCATGCTGCAATATTTCAAAATAGGCACTGTCTAGTTGGTAGGCTTTAGAGCATATAACAAATATAAACGATACGGACCTGTACTTAAGCGTTTCCTTACAAAATTCCACACTGTCCATCACGGGCATTACTAGTTCGCAGCTGATCTTCATAAAATATTTTTAGACTGCATAGGAAAGACTCCCTGACACGTTCAACATTTTCTTCAGACGCCTTTGATCGTCCCGTATTTTCTCTTTATTCAGATGTATTTTTGATGAGATGGTAGACGATGAAATGAAGCAACGCTATGTTCTTCTTAAATCGTTATATTTAATTTCTTGTCACCCTTGACATTTTGATTGAATTACAATAGTTACATTAAACTTAACAATATATGACACTTTAGTCATAATTGAACTTGAACATTAATATGCAACTATGGGTCCCCTTGGACTGAAATGAAAACACGACCGCACTCCGCGGGATTCTGACGTAGAATGGTCGTACGACCTTAACTCGCCGGTGAGCGCTAGCACCCACTAGATCGCAGCACCGGACGGCTTGACGTGGAACGGAACACAGACATTCGGTCGTATGAAACTGATTATACCATCGACGAATGTTTTTGTCGCTTGGAGGATCACAATTAAAATTTCTGCGGATCGCACATTGAACTGTAAAACTGTAACCATAGTTTCATATTTAGTAAATTGCAAAACACAGAATACTTTGTATTCAGGAGTCGCCAACTTTGCTAATGGCATTCTCAAATAGAAAAATATAGAATCAATCGATCCTTTTTATCTTTAATTCTAGCCCTAAATCATCATTGTACACCTCATCCGAGCGATGTAACAAGTTAAAACTTCTACATTCTTTCTGGTACGGCCGTATATATATTTATTTCTCTACTTAATATTGTAGTCCTAATCATATTTAAATTATAAGTTGGTTATTTTTAAAAGTAAAATATGTATTAATTTATTTTCTGATCAAAGAAAATTCATGATTTTTTAAATTTTGTTTTTTTATTTAAAGATCATTAATTAGTTTTATGAATGTGTTTTCTAAACTTTTCTTTGTATGAAATAATTGAAGATTTTCTCTTTATCATATCCCACACATTTTTACAAGCTAATAAATTTGTTTAGGGTGTAGACTATAAAATATTATGCATAATATATAGGGAAAAGGAATAATTTGACTGTAATATCAAATGTAGAACATATGAATAATATGTGTGATGGATGAGACTGTGTATTATACGAGTGCGTTTGTATATGTTGTGTAGGCTATGTACTCTTGTGAGGTACTATATTCTTTTAAGTGCCTATAATGTAAGCCCTGAAGCAAATTTTGTCTCTCTCTAAACTTTCTAAAAAATTTCAGTCAGTTTGGGAATGAATATAAGCTTCAGTACATTACAAGGTGATTTTCTTTGACATCTACTGGAAGAAATTTTTGACTAAACAGAATTTAGCCTTGAAGCAAGAGATTTCATCTTAGATATTAGTAAGGAGAAAACTACTTTCTTCTTATCAAGCGATTTAATTTTTTATTGTTTCGTTTATGTTTTAACATAAAAGTAATTCTTTCATTTAAAAGAACATAAAGATATATTCCGAGCTGATTACCAGTTTGTTATATATGAAGTTATTTTAAATTTAAATATGAATTTGTTTATTATATGATGTTATTATACGTTAATTAATGAAGTTATTTTAAAACGTAAAAAGCTGTCATGAAAATCGATCACTTAGAAAAGGAACGATTTACTTATACTTTTTACATTCATTTTCTGAGTAAAATGAAAACGTAAAAGGTTTATAAATCAGCTAAGTAAATAGGTTTTAACAATATTCCGTTATCGCTTTATGCATCGTAATATTTTTTTGGAGATTAAAATCTTTGAAAGTTAGAAAAAAATAATAAACTGATTTTAAATTATTTTCATTTCAATTTATTCTTTTCTATAGTTTTATACACTTGTGAACATCAATTTTTAACTTTTAGACTCATAAAAGGCTCTCTTTAAGAGACTAAAAGAAACATTTATGACAGAGCCTGGCAGATTAGGGCTACAAAATGTACGAATGTCTTCCGTTGACTTAACAACAGAGTTTTATTTTTGAATTCTTATTTAATATTCTCCGTTTTTTTTTTCAATTTGTATCTCTTATTTGTGATTTTCTAGGTTTTAAAAATATTTTTACGAATAAAATCGGGAGAGATTATCAATGCAGCCTTTTAATACATTCTATAGAAGATGTTTATGCTTTTACTCTTCACAAAATGGAACTAATTCAATGATTTTTATGTTGTAGGGCTCATTACTTTAACTTTTCTTATATTAGTAAAAAGGCACATTTTTTAAAATGAAAAATTAGATTCTCTATGAAAACAATTTTAAGATCTTTTATGGATGATTATAGCGTAACGACGCAAATTGTACATTTTAAGTACTTCAAGGGAAAATTTCAACAAAATTATTCAGTAAACATAAGATTAAAAAAATGTATATATATATATATATAAATTGCCTTATTCCAGAGTGCCTTAATTGCGTTCAGTAGTATTTGTTTAGATTATATTACCTGGTTTGTTTTTATTTGTAATCAGTCGAATTTTAAAATAAAAGAACCACATAAAAAAAAATTCGGGTTTAAAAAATGCCAATTTTTAAAGGTAGATCCAAATTAAGTATTTGTAAATTATTGAGAATTTCTTTAATATGATTCCAACTTCCAAAGTTTTCTACTTTTATGGGTAGTTTAATTAATATCGGGTTTATTATAAATAAAGCTTATTTTGTTTTTTTTTTTAATAATTCAGTTTTAGGTGATGGAAAGAATACAGGATTTTTTTCTGAATACAAAATAAATCTTAACCTATTTCTTCGCTGAATTGAAAACTTTCTGTTACTTCAAGAAATGAGTTTTGTCATAAACAGTAAACTAACAACAAATTAATCGGCCTTTGTTTCATTTTTTACAAAGGTATATTTATTTTCTTGTTTGTTTTTTTTTATTAAGAAGAATAATCCTAGGTTTAAACGAGATATGAAGTTATTCTTAAGGACCTTATTCATTTTCTTTGAGAACACTGCGAAACATTGTCCCGAATACTCATGCGAAAACGTTTTTTTTCTATGTTTATTTGAGATTGACAAAGTAGCCGTCTTTTGTACGGTTTTTTTAGAAAATAAAGTGCTTTTTTTTTAATAACTGCATTTTACTTTTAAAGTTCCTTTTGTATATTTTACTAATAACCTCGTCAATGACCTAAGTAGTGGTCCATAACAGAAATTTCTTTGTGTCAAGTAAATATAATAAATTTATTTATTATTATATGACATGTAATATTGTCATTTTACATGTATCCACTCATCGATACGAAAAAACATATCAGAAAGACATTAAAAAAACGGGCGAAGTAACATACACACGCTTCACTTTCTTAGATTGAAATGAGCACGCTCCGGAACTAGAATATTTTACTACGTTAAATTTTGGATCATTAATCAAAGAAACGTTTCTGGCAAACGATCCTTGTCACGATGTACTTCTCTCCAACTCTAACATGCTTTAAAGCATGCTCGGTGCACTTGCTCTTCAAAGAGAACTTTTCGCATCTTTGTAAACAAAGCTTAATTAGTTTTTCATTTTATATAAATTAGTAATCATGAAGTTTGTAATTACTTGAGATAATAAAAATATTTTTATTTATCGTTAAGCATTCAAACTGAAATCAAAAACTAAAAAAAAATATTATTTTGATTTTATAATTTAATTATAAAATAAATTCCATTGTTTCATACAATTCCACTTTAAAAAATGTATAATTTGTTTTCTTCCGTTAGGTAGATTTTTTAAAATTTCTATTATATAAATTAATAAACATTTTATGTTTATTAAATGGTGGGAACATTCCAGATAAATTTTAATTTAAATTTTATTTTTTGAAAC
The DNA here is from genome assembly GCF_047948215.1 of Lycorma delicatula. NCBI lineage: Eukaryota > Metazoa > Arthropoda > Insecta > Hemiptera > Fulgoridae > Lycorma > Lycorma delicatula. The sequence continues at coordinate 73,098,788 of NC_134459.1, read as the reverse complement.
ATATTTCTTAAATCTATAAATAAATATGATCCAGGGTTTTTAACTTACCCAGCGAAAACGAACAAAAAATTCGAATGGAATATTTAATACCAATGTAAATTTTGTTATCCAAAATACAGAACATGACTTGAAGTCGAAATTTAGATTTGTGGCAAGTAGTTCCACTTTCATAATTTTTTTTCGTTTTAGGTGATAATTAATTAAGTGACAAAAAATAAAATAAAAACTCCTAACTAGAGTTTATCACTAAATTTTCATGGACAACTCATTTTGATTTATTTATTGTTTTATCTGTAATTTATATTACCAAAAAAAGAAAGCCAATGGAATCGGTGTTGTTTGTTTCGACAAATTTGTGTTTATTTCCTGTTAACTAAAATAACAACTGTTATTGTATTTTTATAACAAATACTTTTTCGACAAGTAAAGCAATGACATCATAAAAAAGTAAAAAAATTTGACTTATAAAAACAATAACGAATGAAAGAAAGTGTAATATTAAATGTAATAAAAATTAAAAATTTGCTTGTAGAACCTAAAACAATGGAAGATGGTATCGTGGGATAACCGTGAAGACTCTTTTGTTGTTTAAACGTTCTAACTATTGCTAGAAAAAGAACTGAATTAGAACTAAGCATTCATTGTTACAAAGTAAATGGTATTTTAAATTAAATAAAGTTTTCGTATCCAGTAACTGAAAATCAGGTTTTTATTGATAAATATCATTATTTCTACTTTTACATGTTTAGGCTTAATATCTAAGAAATATATTTATAATATTTAAAAATATATCCGAGATATCTACCGAGAGGGGAATTTACAATTCCCCCTCACGGTAGATTATTTTGGATTCTGAATAACGAAAATTTTAATAAAATTACAAATTACCTTTATTAAAGGCTTATACACAATAAATATTATTATTTGGAAACGGCTGCCAGAACATTTCAAACGATTCAGATTTTATTTCTATAAAAGATTTTTTCGATAAAATGTACATAGTTCGTAAAGATCTAAAAGATAAATGAAAAATTTAAACCTTTAAAGGCTGTAATATAAGTTATATCTTTTCTTTCTTTCCATCACATTCTGAAATGGAATATCTCTTGTAATGAATATATTATATAGAATCATACAAAATACTGTAGATACAAAACTTTGAATATTGGTTGAACATAAGAGTATTAAAATGATAGACGTACCGATTCGTTTTACAAAGTGAAGACAATGATTTTATCAATAACTGCTCTACTATATTGAAGTTTCATCATACGATTCGTCATTGTTAAATTTATATTTTTTCTTATTGATGGAATTGAATAATTTGATCCTTTGAATAAAAGAGAAAATAAAATCAAAAAGAACTTGATTTATTGACAACTTGACTCTTTATGTGTCACATTCTTTAACATTACTTTTTATTTTATTTTCCATTAAACTAAACTCAGGATTTTCTTTTTCCATAATGCATATTTTTTGTATTACAGAAAAATGTACTTGTATTTTATATCTATATAAATAAAAATGTAAATATTCGTTTGTTCAAAATCTTAAATTTCCGGAAGTTCTTCACAGACTGCTTTGAAATTTTGAGACAACATTATATTTCAATACGCCTGTGTTTTTAAATGCTTAAGATGTCACACCTGTGACAAGTAAAAACATTATTTTAAAAAAAATAAAAACAGCGCCATCTGTTGGACGTAAAAGCAACACACGCTGTACTGAATATTTTACGATTCCATTTCATTATTTCCGATATGTGTGGCCGTTATAGAATAAAAAACTACTGGGCCGATTTACAGGGGGGAAACATCGAAAAGGTAAAAGGGAAGAGAGGGAAAATGGGAAAAAGGGAATATGGTAAAAATGAAAAAGGGAAAGGGAAAAGGGAGAAAGGGAGAAAGGGAAAGGTTAAATTTTGTTAAGTTCCTTAATGCTCATTTTGTTAATGTTTTATAAAACTTTCAATTGTGTTCATTTAATCTATCGATATATATATATATATATATATATATATATATAGCCATAGATAGATTAAATGAATACAATCTAGCAATAGAGAAGCATTGCCGGGTTTGCTATTCTATGAATAAACTTTATGAAATATTTTATTTTCCTGGAATTATAGTTGTAGAACTATGCTGCAAGAAAGTATTGTAATCAGTCAAAAAATGGGTATGGGTTTGTTTTTAATTTCTCAACCTTTCTTTCTTGTTTTTTTTTTGTTTTTGGGGTGCCTGGGTCATGACCCAGGCACCCCAAAAACAAAAAAAAATGGGAGGTAATGTTCGTATGTACATGTGTTGGCGTGTTAGAAGCTTAATAACTTTTGACTGGGTAAATCGATTTTGATGAAATTTGACAGAGATTAGTGTACTGTATCGGGAAATTTGTTGGTAAATGTTTGGTATCAGTATATGTAGAAGCTGGGGTAGATATTTTCTTTAGGGTTAGTTTCCTCAAACGTTTGCAAACATAACCCTATTTTGTATTAAGATCAGTACACGTTTATCTTAACCATTTATAAAAAACATTTGCCCTCCTAAATTCTACCTTTCTACAAAAGGTCTAAAAAGCTCTTATTTAATATACTAAACAAATCAGAAAATTTTCTTTCGGGGGGATTTTGGTGGTGGAGGAGCTAAGAAACGTAAAATATATCGATTTTTTTAATTTTTTAAACGTATTTATGTATCATTATTTTTTACTATATAAGAACAAATAACCAAAGCCAGAAAAGTACAATAACTTTGTTGTAAACCTTTTTACTTCACTTATAATCCGCTGTTATAAGATTTTTACTTCCTTGTACGAAGTAAAGGAAGTATTATAATCGCAAAAATTTCGGATTTGAAATTTCAACGGAACTTTCCATTTTGACCATCTCTGAATTAATTTTGACTACTTTCGGAGTGACGTCTGTACGTACGTATGTATCTCGCATAGCTCAAAAACTATTAGCCGTAGAATGTTGCAATTTTGGGTTTAGGACTGTTGTAACATCTAGTTGTGCACCTTCTCTTTTGATTGCAGTCGACTGGATTAAAAGTGTCCAAAAAAAGCCCAGAATCCAAAAACATCTGAATTCTGGACTTTTTCTTAACTGCAGTAGTAAGCCCTTATTGAGAGCTTTTACTCTCAATAAGTACCTAAAGCGGTACTTATTTTCATTGGTTCCAGAGTTACAGCCAAATATTAATTTAATTAATGAAATATCTGGATCAAGCGGAAGGTACATCCATTCGAATCAGACTTTCTCTTCTTTTTTTTAACTTTTTTTTTTCATTTAAATATATTGATTTATTAATAATTGTTAACCTGTGATTATAAAAACGTTTTACGATAAATAATAGTTCAATACCAATAAAAAAAAATCAGAAGTTATTAATAAAATAAAATTTTATGTACTTTTAAAAACATGTAATTTAATAGGCGAAGAAGGAAGTCATGTGGTGTCCACATCAGATTTTTTTCTTTTTTTCGTGTTTCTTTGGTTCTGCAAAGAGTTACCTATAAATAAGCAAACATTATATATAATTTCTCTCTACATTATTTTAACCATGATTATTAACTATCCTTTAAACGAAATATAACTGTATCGTGCTATTTATGATACTAGACGGACCACATTTAGCTGTTTAATCCTGTTTACTACCTGAAATACATAACTAAAACAAATCTATTAGAGAATGGATGCATTCCTGAGATGTAATATATTAACAGGTTTTTTATGAACTTACAGTTAGTAAGATTCCAACTTTTACAAATGCCAAAGTAGGTATATCTAAACTTATTCTTTTATATCCTCTAATTGTGTGTAATATTTTATTTGTAGAATGTAGCACGAAGGTCTCCCGGGACTTTCACTTTTAACCTTTTCTAATCGTGAAAATAATAGAAAAAATTCATATAAACGTATATTCTAATATGCTAAATTTACGAATTACTATTAATGAAAAATTTCGCTTGGATTTCTGCTATCCCGGTGAAATGAGCTCGTATTGAAATTTTTAGGACGCTAATTAAGGGATAGAATTAGTGACTTTTTGTGGGTTTTGACCTAAAAAATTGAATAAAATTGATCAGAACCGTCTCTGCAATATTTTTTTTTGAAATATGGGGTGAAAACTACACATGGCGGTAAAAAACCCTGTTTTTATGTTTGGTGTACAATAATTTTGTTAAATGGGTAATAAGTACGTAAAACTGTTAAACCAACCTTGTAGAGAATTTTGTTCTGAACAGTATGGCGCAAGATAAGTTGAATAAAACAAAAAAAAGTTGGAGAAATAAGAATTTTATTTAGAAACAGGATATTACTACATTTATCAGAAATGTTCGTATTTAACAAACACCTAATTCTATTTGGTGATGCGAAAATTTTGTAAAAGTAAAATTTACTGATAAAAATTTAAATAAACTGATAATTACAACACAATTGTAAAATGAAAATAAATTAATAAAGATTACTTAGATAATATTTTTATTGACAGGAATACAATATTCACAGAAATAATCACAGCACCTAATATTCTTAATGTACCTAAGAAAATTATTTAAACGCTAATAGAGTATTGCGCATTGTTGATCAGCTGTTTCTTATAATGCTAACTTTGTAACAATAATTATTCTAATAATTTATTATATTTCTGTTATAAAAAAAAATTATTTCAGTAATTTTTATTTTACAATTATGTAATGCTCAGTTTTATTTAAATTTTAAATAGTAAAATTTTATTTTTAGAAATTTTTCGCATCACCAAATAGAATTAGGTGTTTGTTAAATACGAATTACATTTCTGACAAATGTATAAATATACTGTTTCTAATTAAAATTCCAATTTCTGTAACTTTTTTTTTGTTTTATTCAATTTATTTTACACTTGATCAGAATAAATTCTTGCGTAATTTTTGTTTAAAATTTTTATGTGTTTATTACCCATTTAACAAAGCTATTTTACGTCAAACATAAAAACCAGGGTTGTTACCCCAGTTTATTGGTTTTAACCCAGATTTTTCAAAACGTACTTGAGATACGGTTCTGGAATCTATTTTATTCGATTTTTCAGGATAAAAATTATTAGGAATCACTAATTTTCCCCTTAATTAACATTCTAAAAATTTCAGTACGACCGCATTTCACCGGAGTACCTGAAATGCGAGGAAAATTAATCACTTGCTGTAACTCGCAAACGAAGCATTTTAGGACATACGCTTATATCAACTTTTTCTGTTATTTTCACGAGTAGAAAAGGTTATGAAAATGAAAGTCTCGGGAGAACTTCGTGATATACCTCAATATATCTCCTCCCTATCGCGCGGCTTCGCCCGCGCTATATGGTAACTTGCGTTTCTAGTCGCGGTCTAGTTATGTATAGCTGATACAGTTATGTTCAGCCAGAACACCCCCTCCCCCATGTGTTCATTAAACTCATGTATGTGTGAATAATAATCTTATATATATATGTATACATAAAAATGAAAGTTTGTTTGTTTGTCCCGTATGCGTTCCTAAGCCATTCATCCGATTGCGATGAAGTTTGGTGAGTTGTACGCACGTCCGCGAATGTTTCTGAATTAGGTTGGACCCGCTACGTGGCGCTGGGGTCGAGATATTTCTGTTCATAAGGAGAAGAAACAAATTAGCATGGTTCTGATTTGCTCATCTTTGTTTTTTCGGGACGTGGTAAGTTTGAAGTGTGGCTGGCACTCCTTGCTCTGGCGTTTTGTTTCTGGGTCGTACTGAAATATCCAAGATTCATCACCAGTAATAACATTTTTTTAGAAATTCAGTATCAGTTTCAATTCTATCTAAAAGATCGCGCCACACTTTCACCTTGTTGTTTTTCTGTTCAACAGTGAGGTTTTATGGGACCAATTTTGCACAAAATCTTTTCATGTCTAATTCGTTTTTAAAAATTTGATGACTGTATTTTGGTTGAAATTCAATTGTTCTGCAATAATTCTGACAGTTAATCGCCGGTCTACCATATCGCTCAAAATTGTCGTCACTTTTTGACGTTAACGGTGTTCTAGAGTGTGGATCGTCCACAACTGATTCCCGGCCATCTGAAAATGCTTTATACCACCTAAAAACTTGGGCTCATGGTAGAGCGTTATCTGTATAGACACTTTTCAGTTTTGAAGAAGTTTCAGTAGCATTCTCACCGATTTTAACAAAACTTAACTGCAACGTTGCTCGTAATTAGTATAACTCATTTTTGTTACGCATAACGAAAAGTTTGTTTACGTCTCACATGGCAACATTAGACTAAAATTAATACGTAATATAAATCAGCTGTTCATAAAATCTTATGTTTACTAGTAACTTTACAGTGTGGCCACTTTGCCTGCCAAATGAAACTTAGTCTCATTACTTTATTTACAGACCTCGTATATATTTTTAATGTATTACGTAATGCAGAAGCTTAACCTTAATAATTTTAACCATCAATTTGTTAATATAATAGGCATTTTATTTCACTCCTCTGATGCAATCAACAAATATAACTTGCATAAATTCAAATTATAGAATTTTTTGTGATTTGAATGCTTAGATTATTCTTTGAGCGAGAAACTTACTTAAGTTTTCGATAATGATAATTGTGACTTACCTTTATGTATTTGATTTTCGGTAAAGGTTTGTCACTTTTCATCGTCACCTTTTTCGTTTAACTTAAATTCCATAATAAGTTACTTAGAACGTTAAGGAGAGAGTTTTATCAGAATTTACATGTAAGTTTGAGTTTGTTATCATATTCTATAGCTTTATATTTTACTGTGATTATATTTGACTGGATAGTGAAAATAATATATTTATTAAATGTTTAAAAAATAAATTTGATTATTACTTTATTAATTTTACAGTCTTTACATGTGTATTATCATAAAATTTACATTCTATAAAAGAAATATTAGATAATAAAATATAAAAAATTGTTTACAGTCTACTTAAGAAGAAAAAACATATTTACATTCAATTTTTTTTTTATATTGGCACACGTGCTTAAAGAAATTACATGTACGGTTTCGTTCGTTTCTTTGTCTTATTTTATTTAATAAAAATTCATAACTAATCCCATAAACCATCACTGCTGAGTTTTCTATTTCATTTAAAATCCAACAGTATATAAATTGATGATAATTCTTGTAAATTCAAACCGTCTTAAATATCTTTCATCAATAAAAATTAATTTTAATTACTGATTAATAAGGATTCAAGGTTGTCATTTTACATTATGTTTTAAATTTTAAATTTTTTCAATTTACCCACACAATCTTTGGCTGGTTATACACAACCTTCATAATAATATATTAGTAGAAATTTGCCTTTTTGTTTTTAAATCGTAAAAAAATATTACACTTTCTTTTTATTCGCCGTTAATAAAATATTTTTCATAATTTACTGTTCGCTTTGACGATAGCTTCGCCTATGATAATGTTTAAATTAAATTCCAATACAAAAATTAATCGATCCTATAATCTCGTCTGTTACTATATCTTTTTATACAATTTTATTCTCGTTTTACATTGAGATAAAAATCGTACATGTAATTTTTGGCCTTTTATAAAAATAGACTATTCGTTATTATACTAGTTTAAATTATTACTACGTATTTTAATTGTTAAATACAAAATTATATTTGTAATTTCTTAAGTAATAATTGGTTAATTCAATATTTACATAATTTTTTTATTATGATCTAAAAATTACATAATCATCATTTTATATATACTAATAGTCTAAAATAAATATTTACAATACCGTAGTTTTTGTAAACCGATTTACTTGCTTATAGTAAACTAATCATTTTTGTTTTTTAAATTATAGTTGTAACACTAGAACGTTTTGTATTAGTTATTTTATGAAAAATATTACATATTCAAAATTCTTTTTAATATATAAATTATTTATTTTAATAAAAATATGATTTTATTTTACATTAATACTTTTCTTTAAGCTCAGTACAATTCTAATTTACTTATCATTTATTATTTAAAAAATCAACCGTTTATAGATATGTGTATTAGATTTAAATAGAAGATCAAGTACAAAACACTTCTATCTTACTACAAACAACTGTTTCGTAGATCCAAAAAGATGAATTATCCGGATTTACGATTTGTCGGGAACTAGTTATCAATGAGAACGGTTTCTTCCGTTGGCTGTTACATGATAATAATTAATTACTTTTGATATAAAGTTACTTTTGTCTAGATAAAATATTCGTTGAATTCTCATTCGAAACCCTTAAGATAATGAATATTAAGAATATACGTTGAAGTTTATTTGCTTGTAGACACACTCACTTACTTGCAATAATAATAATAATAATAATAAAACTGAACGCCAATGAATACACTGCATAGAACGAAATCTCCAAACTTCTTTTCGTAATTTTCGACTTATTCCTCTTCGTTGAATTGACTATGGCATCATAGAAACAATATTAAAAATTATTTATAAAATCTCCATTTTTAAATATAATATTATTTATACACATCTTATATACAAAATATTTGTACAAAAATTATTTTAAATACAGTTCATATAAATATAGGTCAAATTTGAGTAAACCATTTGATATTAATTAATTGGTCATTATCTTTTTGTAGGATTTACATTTCCTGCTGAACTACTAGTAGTTGATGAATAATCACCGTAAACGTATTTAGTATCGGGAGAATTAAACATAACGTAACTTCCACTTTTTCCATTTTGTCCATTATTATTTCTATTATTATTATTATAATTATTATGATGATTTCTGTGATTATTATTTTTATCTCCAAGGGAATTTATTTCGTGTAATATTGTCGATTCATCTGGTAACTTATTTGAATTTTTAGATTGATTTTTTCCATGTTCGCTATTAAAATATAAAGCGATACCTTTATTAACAAATTGTAAATCATTATCGTTGTCATTTAGAGGCTGAGATAGTTGTGAACCAGAAGAATTTGATTCGGTTGATGCGCGGTAATGAAATCTGTCTGCACTACTTGCTGTTATTATATTTTCTGTCGTAGCACTTCCTGCAGCTTCACTATCCCCTATGTTTACTGTTTGATAAGAATATGATGTTAAAGCAGAATTTTGCTGCGGTTCTATATGATATTGTCTATTACTTTGTGCACTGGGTTGCTGTTGTTCGATTGCCGCTAGGATATCTTGTAATAACCCGTGTGATAATAGCTGCTGATGGGGTATTGATTCACCCCCTGTGGCACTGGCTCCCCCTGCTGGTTGTATCTGTAACGTATAACTACCTAATGATCCTTCAACTGGTATATTTTGAGCACCTTGATTATTTACATTCGCATAGTTTCCTAAATCTACTGATTGTGATGATTGAACAGAATGACCTTCTAATCCTAATGAACTTATTATCGTTTGCAAATCAGGGCCACCTTCGTTTCTATTCTCTCCATTGGTTATAACATTTGAATTCTGGTAACTTGCGACGGATGCTTTGCTTTGTTCTTCTGCAGCATTATTATCATTGTTTGAATTGTATTCATTTAATTGATGGTTGCTGAAATTTACATTTATTGAATTAACATTTTTTCCATCGGGTAATGCATACTTGAGGAACTGTTGAGAAGGTGCTCCATAGGTATTTGAAAGATCCAGTGATTGAATAAGACCCGAATCTGTTCCAGGACCGGATGCTGATGGTGCATTGTAAAATGGTGATGGCTGACCACCCGAATGTCCAGGAGGTGATAGATCAAAAGATAAAGACGGAGATATTTGGAAAGAACCTTGATCTATTCCTTCTAAACCACCTTGTAAAGATGATAAATGATTATCGTTTCCAATTTCCGGAACACTTGGAGGAATATATGTATTTCCCTGGAAAGGTTTGCCTGGTCCTCCACTATTATATTGTGCTGATTGTCCAATAGCTTCTATAAGGCCTGCTGGAACAGGATCTCTAAATTTTATTGGTTCTTTCGGTTGGATATTAGGGCCTTCAACTTGTTGACCTGATGGAACCCCGTAAGATAGAGCTGGATTTGCAATCGAAGGACCACCTGCTGGAGGAGGAGAGAAGTTATTTGAATGATCACCCTCATGAGCTATGTTAGGTGGGGGAGTTCCGCAGCAACCACTTATTGGAACACCAAAGCTTCCAACTGGAGTGTCGTCACCAGGCGGTCCGTATGAATCTTCTGGTTCTTTTGAGGGAATATATGAAGTACTAGGTGGAGATAGTGGTTCTGCATATTGTCCACTGAGCACATTTCCACCATTGAATCCTCCTGAAGATGGAGGAGCACCGTATGAATCACTTGGAGGAGCGCCGTAATTATCACTTGGTGGTGCTCCGTAATTACCGCTTGGTGGTGCTCCATAATTAATCGGTGGTTTTGGTGGACTAAATGATCCATTAGGTTTTCCAAATTTAGAAGGTCCATGCGAACCATTTGGTTTTGGTGGCCTAAATAAACCATTCATTTTTGGAGGTCTGAATTGCAGCCCACTTTTCGGTGGAGGTGGTGGTGGCCCTAAGTAGGAGGAACCACCTGAGGGTATTGAAGATCCAGATATGGGAGGTCCATATTCGTCGCTGGGTGGACTATAAGATACACTTGGTTTGCTTGAAGGAGGTGTTCCGTAAGATGATGAAGGTCCGTTAGATGGAGGCAGATATTCGTTGTTAGGCTTTGAAGTAGGTGGTCCATATGATGATGAAGGTTCATTAGATGGCGGTAAATATGCATTACTTGGTCCAGATGTTGGTAGTCCAATCGATGACGAAGGTCCGTTTGATGGCGGTAAGTACGCATTACTTGGTCCAGACGTTGGTGGTCCGAATGGTGATGAAGGTCCATTAGATGGCGGTAAGTACGCATTACTTGGTCCAGACGTTGGTGGTCCGAATGGTGATGAAGGTCCATTAGATGGCGGTAAGTACGCATTACTTGGTCCAGACGTTGATGTTCCGAATGGTGATGAAGGTCCATTAGATGGTGGTAAATATGCATTACTCGGACCAGATGTAGGAGATCCATATAATCCGCTTGGTGATTTACTAATTGGTGGTGGCCCATAAGAATTACTTGGCGGGCCATGTGAAGGAAGAGATCCAAATGAATCACTTAGTGAACTTACCGAAGGTGCTCCGTATGTATTACTCGGCGGAGGAGGGGGACCGTATTCATCATCTGGAGTGCTTATCGATGAAGGAGGAGGACCGTATGAGTCACTCGGTGGTCCAGCTGAAGGAGGGGGTCCGTAGGAATCTGAAGGAGAAGGAGGAGGTCCATAGGAACCACTTGGCCCTCCAGACCCACCAATATCACCATGGAAACCATTTCCTCCGGATCCTCCTAAAAATCCAAAGTTACCATTTCCATTACTGCTAACATCATTATTAGGAAGCCCATATGATTCACTTGGAATACCAACAGTTTCATGTGAAATAGTTATTTCTACCCCTGGTTGACAGCAGCCTTGATCGCCATCTACAGAATTCCCTTGAGAAGGAACTCCATAAGATGAACTTGGAATTGGTGGTGGTGGACCTTCGTAACCGGAATCTGGTCCTCCATTATGTCCTGGTTCGGGAGCACCATAACTATCACTTGGAGGATGAGCAGAATACCCTGGCGGTGCCGGAATCGGTTGCCATCCATCATATCTAATATCAGGTGGTGTTGGAGGTGCAGGAACTCCAGGTGGTCCGCGTGGACTGTCAATCACTTGAGTTTTTTGATGACCACCGTTAAAATCAGGAGGCCCATATGAATTGCTCGGTGGAGGACCATATGAAGATTTTGGTGGTGGAAGGGGATGAGGTGGTGGACCGTAATCAGATTTTGGAGGCGGGCCGTAATCTGGTTTTGGTGGTGGACCATAGTCAGGCTTAGGGGGAGGACCGTAATCTGGACTTGGAGGAGGACCATAATCAGGACTTGGAGGAGGACCATAATCAGAACTTGGAGGTGGTCCATAGTTTGGGCCTGGACTTGGAGGTGGTGTAAAATCCGGACCTATACTCGGAGGTGGTCCATAATCTGGTCTTGGTGGAGGTCCAAATGAAGGTTTGGGAGGCGGTCCATAAGAAGGCTTTGGTGGAGGTCCGTATGAAGGTTTAGGAGGGCCATAGGACGGCTTCGGATGTTTTGGTGGACCATAGGATGGTTTAGGTTTTGGTGGAGGACCATAAGTTGAAGGAGGTGGACCGTACGAAGGCTTTGGAGGCGGTCCATATGATGGCTTTGGTGGGGGTCCATACGTTGATTTTGGTGGTGGACCGTAAGTAGTTTTAGGTGGAGGCCCGTAAGAAGGTTTTGGAGGCGGTCCGTAAGATGGTTTTGGAGGAGGTCCGTAAGATGGTTTTGGAGGCGGGCCATAAGATTGTTTTGGGGGACTGTGTAATATTTTTGGTGGTGGAAGAGGAGGTGGTCCAAAAGATCCTGGTGGAGGTCCGTAAGACGGTTTTGGTTTTGGAGGAGGTCCATAAGAATCAGATGGAGATTGAAGTGGACCAGCTTGAAAATTTGGAGGGCCATACACTGGTTTTGGTCCGCTGTACTTTCCGGCTGAAGAAGGTGGAGGTGCATACGAATCTGGAGGTAAACCATAAGAATCAGATGGTAGCGGAGCTCCGTATGAATCGCTTAATCCTCCTGGTGCTTCTCGTCTAACAGGTTGATCATTGGATTCGTTAGCTTGAGAATCTTCATGATCGTTTGGTTCCGGCGTACTTGATGACACTTGAGTTGCCTCCGTCGAATTTCCAGATGTTACTACTGCTATTGAACTATTACAAAGTATAGTCCAGCATAGAACCAGAAAGGATACCTGAAAAATAAAAATTCATTATTAATGAAACGTTTTAGCAATCTAAATAGTCTCGTGTCTTAGAAATAGTCATCGTGAAGTTTTATCATGTACTGCCTAATAAAATAAAATTTTAATATGATTGTGCTTTTAAATTATTTAATTTAAATAACAGTTTATTTTGCAACATCAATTACATATCAAAATTTTCTTACATCAAAATTATTTACATTCCCAAGACTTACGAGAGAACTTACTAATTTTGACATATAAAAAAATAGTAACCCCATCAGTGTTTCGATAGTTGAAAACCTGTCAAATTGATAAAAAATATCCCATCATATTCTTTGTGTACAATAAATATAAGCTTGTATTATTTGATTATTACACACTTATAATAGTTAATATTTATAAATAAGCATGAGTTATATACGTTCGTTTCGATAATTTTTATTCTTTACTCGTTGAATGACAGAATGAACACGTTACCCACATAGCGATAGATTTTAAATGTTTAAATTACTATTTAAAATCTATTTTTTAATCTTTTTCGGCATTCTATGTAAAAGCCCAAATCTTCTTTTACTTCAATATTGCCAAACCTATTTACAAAACCTATAAATCACTGTCTGGGTGTGTGAAAATTAAATATACAGCCAGTCGAAATATGAAGTGATTAAACAAGTAAAATTGTTTTCAAGCAAAATTTTTATAATTCTACATAACAAGAATATCAATATGTACATCTATTATTACACTACACAATGACGTTCTAGTTTTTACGTTAACGATGTTCTAAAGTATGTTCTACCAATGATTCAAAGACAAACGTTTGGATATTGTGAGAAAGTGTATTTCCTAAATTATTAAGAATTCCTAAAATTTAACAAAAAGCTTCTGGAGGAAAAGCTATAGTAGCAGAAAAGACTGGTAATTAAAGATATTTATACTTTATCAAATTTTACCATTTTCCTTATTATTAATGGTAACTAGCCGCAGGTTTGTGTTCTTCTCTAAGCCATCTTAATTACGATAAAAAATATTATTATTTAAATAGCTTGTACTAGTTGGTACTTTAAGTTATAAATCAGAATAAAACATAAAAAAAAAATTATATATGTATATAATATGTTTAATTAAAATAAAGGAATTATTAATTTATTTATTATAATTTTTTGTACTTGTATTATTAAATGGATAAAATAACTTGTACATATACAGGATATTTAAACGCTTAAAACTGCCAAAGTATGCTTTCACCTCCAACGAATAGTAGGCTAACCGATACAAACTAAAATACTTTCTTATTTCCCACGTTTTAATCAACTCTGATTAAAATGTAGTTAAAACTCTGATTAATGTTCTGGATAGAACTTTGTAAACGATTATTGTAAATTGATTACTGTCAAAATTAAATAAACTTCACAAATTATTAATTTGTATTAATGCTAATTTAATAATTACAGATTTTGCTGTATAGGCTAGCTCCATTTAATTATCTATAAATAGACAACTGTACTAGAAGAAAAACGTCTTTAAATGAAAATATTAATATATAAAACAGAAAGGAACGAGAAAATAGCCTCAAACCAGTTAAATTATTAATATCAACTGATAATTGGCAGTTAACCTTCTATTATGCTAATTGTACTTTGCTTCGTTATTTTTGGGCAGAACATTACGTTTTTACTTAAATCATTTAATTTGAAAGAAGAAATCAGTTTTCACAGTTGATTAAAACTGTTTCGATACCCTAGCACGAAAAGTAAAGACGTAATTTGTAAAGGAAAAATTAAAATATTGAGGCACTTTTATTATTATTTTTTTTTAACATGTTTGGTACTGATTAACGTTAAAACTTCATTAAAAAAAAATTATGACGTTTTTATATTTGAAATTATCGTCTACAGAAATAATTTTTTGAATTGTTGATCAGAAATTTTTATTCATTAAAAATTATTATTAAAGCCACTTTAAATTTTATTATAAATAATGGGATTGTAAACTATTTAATTGTCTGATTCAAAAGAGAGCTATAGATACATTTAATCTCGATTTTATTATAGAGGGCTCTGAAGTAACCAGGTTAAATTAAATTAATGAAAGTTAGTGTTGTCATAAATACCGTAATATTGGATAATTATATTATTTGTTTTATTATTTTTCTGAATCCGGCAGTATAAGTGTAAAGTAAACAACATATTGCAGAAAATGTAAAATATTGTTTTTACTTTTTAGAAATTTTGTAGCCTAATTTATTTTGTATATATAAACTATTTTAAACTAAATAAATTGAACTAATTAATTTATAAAATACATTTAAAAGGATACCTTCCAATTAACCTAAATGGCAGTACTTTTTTATTTTTTTTATTATAACTACACAACAATTTTACAATCAGTTCGGCAAGATAACTGAACAATAACTAAATAAGATCTATTTGGATCTATTAGGATGTAACATTTCACAGACCCAGCGGCTGGTGACTTAACGATAACAACGAAACGAAATAGAAGAGCACTCTGTACAGTCAGACTATAAAATTACCTAATTGAAACGATAAGGCAAACCAAGAATACTGTTCCTCAGCAATCTTGAACAATTACTGACCATGCGATCCTATAAATTGATCGTCAAATAATGGGTGCTGATCCAAACGATTTTGATAACGTAGGCTGACCAAAGAGATTTCCTGCGGAACGGTTCGCAACTTAAGATCATTATACACAATGCTATTGCTTATGTACCAGAGTATGTGTAGCATTTTTCGCAGTGTTTTTGTCTGGTAGCGTTCAAGTATGTCAGTACTGGAATTGCACACCGTACCCCATAATTCAGTTCAAATCCAAACATAATTAGAAAAAAAACAAAATTTAAATCCAAACATAATTCAGTTTTGAAGTCCAAACAGACTTCAAAACAGATTTATCAATAATTTACTTACTGAAATACGAGATCTATGCCCTATCAGCCAGTACATGCTTATAAACTTGAGATGCAACTGTTTTCGCTTAGATTTGATGTGGATCCCCCAAGCAGATCGTCGGTCAAGATGGAAACCCAAGTATTTACAGTCCTGAGATCTCGGAATCGGAACACTGAAGAAAGAAACAGGAGGACAGTGTTCCTTAGGAAGGGTGACGTGATTTGATTTTGTTTCGTTTATTTATATCTTCAGCATGTAAGCCCACGATTCGAGGAAAGTGATATAATCTTGAATAAAACTAGACGCAGGATCTTCATGGACAGCAAGAATTGCAGTATCGTCAACAAACGTTGCAACTGTGGTATCTGACGTAATTGGCAAGTCAGCCGTAAACAGAACATACAAGATGAGTCCGAGAACGCTTCCTTGAGGTACCCCTGATTAAATAAGGAAAAAATCAGTCAAAACCTCTCCATCTTTAATCTGATAACACCTGTGTTCCAAGTAATATTTTAGCACTACGTAGAAAACATGCGGTAAAACCTTTTTTTGGTTTATAAAGCAACTCTGCATGCCAAACCTTGTTAAAAGCCTGACTGACATCGAAGAAAATTTCTGAACAGTAATGTTTCTCGTCTAGAGCATGATTTATAACGTTAAAAATCTTGTTCGCCTGTTCCACAGCAGCATGTTGCTCCCTAAACCCAAATTGGTGAGCCGGAATTTGACCGTCCACAAACTGCTTCAGTCTTAAGAACTTCTCAAACACCTTAGCGAGCGTAGGAAGCAGGCTGATTGCCCTATAAGACGTTACATTTGTCTGATCTTTTCCCAGTTTTGTTATCACATTTATCTGTGATAAGAAAGTGTTGAAAAAGAAAATAAAAAATATAATGAATAAACTAGCTCATTCCATAATACAAAATTATAAGTAATTTAATAAAGCTGGATGAATTTACTACACAAAACCAAAATAATTTTTATAACAGACCACAATTCTTGCTTGTATTCTCTGCCTAGTAAAGGTAATGAGTATAAATGTCTTCGTCTAGGTTAATTAATAGAATCGATCTCCGTTGCGCCAATGGTAGCGTCTCTGCCTTTCATCCTGCGGTCCAGGGTCGAATCTTGGTCAGCCATGGCATTTTTCATATGCTACAAAACAATCATTTCAATCTCATCTTCTGAAACAACACGTAACAGTGATCCCAGTGATTGGGGGAAAAAGTTAGTTTAATTAACCGAACAGCCTTTGTAAAATCTTAAGACGGTTCTGATTGAAATTTTGGAAGTACAATAAAGTACTAGTGTGAGACAAGGCTTGAGTGTCCCTTTCCTCATGAAGCGATTGAAATTTTATACCTTATATGCGCGACCCTGAAAAATGTCTCGGTAATGAGAGTTAAAAATTCTAGTATCTGTTAAAATTTATATTAGATATAAAATACTGATTCCGCTTCCTGGTGATAGTCACTACGAAAGAATGTTTTGTAATGCAATTTAAAGTTTACGCCCTTAAGAAATGCAACTGTATACGTACATAGGAAAGTCCTTTCTAGTTTATCCTAATTTTCTAATAAATTGCAATACTTCATTCTTTGAAGCGTTTCTTGTTTAAAAATTCATTTTATAATTTATAAATCTTTTTAATGGTATTTTTGATTTCAGATTTCATCAACTCTTCCATTTACTTGTATTAGACCATACATTATTTTTTATTTTTTTTAAATATTTCTGTACATAGTTATACCCAAATAAAAGCATAATTATATTCACATAAAAGTAAGTTGACTTGCAGAATCAAAGTAATTATGACTAAATCGCTGTTTTGTAATAAGAGTATTAAAATAATAAAGATTAACTAGTAGAATGACTTGAAAAATCTTTTGTCGACTAACTGCAAATGTATATAAATAAAACAAAATCTGTAATAAAGATGTACTGATATTTTCCTGCATTACTATACCCTGCAAGCTGCATTGGAGGATTTAAACGAAATTTTCAGAAATTAAAGGGGGAATTTTTTATTCCCCCCCTTTATTCCGAGGGAATCATTCATTCGCCCGGATTTCAACTCTTCTAATAAAAAAAACCTACTGAAATTTTTGGGATCCAAATTAAGGGGTAACGGGGGTAGTTTCTTATGTAATTTGAGCTGGGAAATAGGATAAAACAGGTCCTAGAACTTTAACTCCAGTAGTTTTTAAGATATCTGACGTAAAACACAAAATTCTGTGTCGAAAAACAAGATTTTTTAGGTTTTTAGTGCGATAGTTTTGTTAAATGACAAATAAACGGGGAAGATTTAGTAATAAAACTTGTTGAAAATTTAATTCTGATAAAATTAATATAAATTACAGCCAATAAAAAAACATCTGATGTGGATACCACATGACTTCCTTGTACGCCTATTAAATTACATATACACATATTTTTGAAATGAAAGTACAAAAAATTTTATTTCATTAATAACTTCTAATATTTTTTCATACTTTTCTTTTATTGTTGTTATTGAATTTGTTTAAAAAACAGGAAATGAAGTCGGGATTTGAACTGATGTGCCTTACCCTTGTAAGATCCAATTATTTCATTAATTAAAATTTTATTTGGCTATTACTCTGGAACCAATAAAAATAAATAACACTTATCATATATCGTTGAAAAGTTCTCAATGAGTGCTTCAATGCTTCAATGAGTTCTCAATGGACTGCACAACAAAAAGTCCAAAATACAAAGTTTTTGAATTCTGGGTTTTTTTCAATGAGTTCTCAATGGACTGCACAACAAAAAGTGCAAAATACAAAGTTTTTGAATTCTGGGTTTTTTTGGACACTTTTGGTCCAGTCGATTGCAATCAAATGGGGAGGTGCATAACTGGATTTTACAACAGTCCTAAATCTAAAATTTTAACATCGTATGTCTAATCGTTTTTTAGCTACGTGAGATACATACGTACATACGTACGTCGAACATTCGTATGTACGTACAGACGTCACACCAAAACTAGTCAAAATGAATTCAGGAATGGTCAAAATGAATATTTCCGTTAAAATCCGAACTGTATTTTTTGCTATCCTCTACTTCGTACAAGGAAGTAATAAAAAGCGTTTTAACGGTTTTTTATTACGCTAAACATGCGAAATGTAGACAGAGAATCGTATTATTCTTTGTGTGCCTAATAAAATTTATTCTTAGTATAGAAAAAAAAAAAATAATAAATAAAATTTATGAAATGATAAATGGTAATAGATGAACAAACTTCAGTAATAGTTCGAAATTCCTTGTTTCACAAGGGCATAGCATTCTAAAATAATTTTTTTTTTACGTCGGATATCGTGAAAACGCATTGAGTTACAGTTCTCCGAACTTTATTATTCTATTTTCCAACTACCCTTAGTACTAATTATCACAGACATCCTTATGACTAATTATTATTACAAAAATCCTAAAAATTATAATTATTTTTATTTATCATTATTGTTATAATATTTAAATCTGTTATATTATTAAACACACACACACACACACACACACACACACACACACACACACCCACGCACGCACACACACACACACACACACACACACACACACACACACACACACACACACACACACACACACACACACACACACACACACACACACACACACACACACACACACACACACACACACACACACACACACACACACACACACAGGCTTAAGCACTATAAATGGCCATTGTTGTAAACACTTCTTATTTTTGCTAGAGCTACATGTTTTTGTGTTTTTTTGTTTTTTTTTCCTATTTTGCTTCATATTACTCAAATGTATGAAAGTAAATACGTTATTAAAAGTAAATTGTATTCTACCATTCGAGGATATTACTTCTAGGTTAGACTATCCCCATGTATACTAACTATATATTTTAATAAATATTAAGACAATATATTAAATGAAATTAGTCACCCCGAAGTTAAAAATAACTTTCATTTGAAAGTAGATTAAAAAAATTATCTTTAAATTTCACTTTTACGGTAATTAATTATCACATATCCTGGTCTCTAAGGGTATCACTAATCACGATGTTAGAATTGCGGATCTATTAGTCGGCAAAAGCTTCTTTTTAAAATATTGTGCAATGGTGAGAGTCAATTTCCGGAATAAAAAATAGGAAATATGTAGGACCACATTGAGGTGGCAAGTCGACCTGGCATAGTGATGATGTCTAGAGAGTGGAAACCGGGTCAACGGGCTGAGACCGGTTTTACTGACTGGGTGACTGACTACATATTTAAACCGGTTCAGGATCAGTGCCCTTCAACTTGAAAATAACTCGCCGGTATCATCTTGCCTAACGTTTATAATATAATATTTCACGATAATTAGATATTCATTTTATTATCTCGTTCCTTAATCTGTACATTTTTATTATTTTAAAATGCACAATTCTCTTTTGTTATTTACAGTAGTGGTATTTTACTGGCACAGTTGCTTCATTCTTGAAAGTTCAGAATCTACTACTTTGACACCAAAATAAAATATATATGGAATTAATAAAATGCATGACTTTTATTTTAAAATATATACCAAAAAGTAAACGACAGTTTAGAAAAAGTGATTTTAAATCTAATTAAAAGTCAATTTACCAGTTGTTTATACATACAGCTATTAAATTACCTAGAAGTCAATAACTCTGATCTCTCCTCTACCAGAGATCATTGAGTTCAATAAAAAAAATAACCAAACAAACTTTGTCACAACTATCTTTATATCATATCACAGAAAATCATTAGTTTTTTTTTTTTTTTAATATATACAATAATAAATACAGCAACATTCCTTACAAATATTCGAAAAATATCCATCCACTTGTATCAGTGTAGGTCAATATAAATTTTTATTTAATTCATTCAGTCTAAAGCTTTCTTTTTTGCTGCCTGCTTTTTTAAGTAATCCTTAAAATGTTGTTTTATTATTTTATTTAGTTTTCTATTCCCATTTTCCTTACATCTACCACATCTTGGAAGAATAAAAAATAAATTATAAAAATTACTTTTTTTATATTCTTTTTTGCTATAATTTAGTTAAAAATTAAATTTTTGCCGACTTTTAAAATTAAATTTTAAATATCAGAAAAAATATTGCCGACTCCTATCTTCATTAATTTTTGATTATGTTTTCATGCTTTTCTTTTACTGCTTCTTTTTTTCAGTTGGAAAATTAATACGAGTAATTTTTTTTACTCCCTTCTACGAAGTAAAGGAAGTAATGTGACCGCGAAAAATGTCGGCTTTCTGATTTCAACGGAAATATCCATTTTGACTATCCCTTGATCCATTTTGACTAATTTCCGCGTGACGTCTGTACGTATGTATGTACTTACGTCCGGGTGTATCTCGTATAACATAAAAACGAATGATTAGCCGTAGGCGGTTGGTATTTTGGATTTAGGAATATTGTAACATCCAATTGTACACCTACCCTTTTGATAGGAGTCGACTGAACCAAAAGTGTCCAGAAAAGCCGAAAATTCAAAATAATTTGCATTTTGGACTTTTTCTTCACAAAAAGTTAGTTCATTAAGATATTTTCAACGATATCTCATAAGTGGTACTTATATTCATTGGTTCCAGAGTTATAGCCAAATAAAACTTTAATTAATAAAGTATTTGGATATTAAAAGGGGAAGGCACATCGGTTCAAATCCAACTTCATCTCCTCTTTATTTATTTTATTTTATTTTTTTAATTGAAATGTATTAATTTATTAATAATTATTAAAAAATGATTGAAAAAAAATTACAATAAATAATAATTAAAAAATAACAATAAAAAAAAAATTTGGAAAAAAAATCTAAATTATTGGTGAACTAAAGTATTATGTACCTTTAAAAATGTAATTTAATAGGCGTCTAAGGAAGTCATGTGATATCCACATCAAAATTATTTTATTTTGAAGCTTGCTTTTCTAATATTCTATTTAATCATAATTATCTGCTTCCAACAAATGTTATAAATAATTCAGCATATTTTATTTTATATTTAAAAAAATGACAGAATAACTTCCATTTTGTTCAAATCCTAATAATATTTAGTTGCTTTTATAATAATTTTAATCCTAGACAATGGATACCGGTGAACTTTGCTGGTTGGAGTTCAATTAACCATACGTCAATAGTCGAATTGAGTGTATAAAACTGTATAAGTCTCATTTACTTGTCGTACATATCATCTTCATCTAATTGGCTCGTGGAGGGGTTGCTTACTATTCACTATTTGAAAAATGACAACATGAAAAATTTTTTATTAATTTGCGAAGATATTTTATTTAACCATAGATTCATGTACATTTTCGATTTATTTATACTTTCAACCACAATAAATTCGCAGAAGATAATATCTTAATTTTTCTTCATAAGTTATTACATTGAATTTAACTTTTTTAAATTATTAGTTGTTTCATCCTGGTAAATATTACACTGTAAATTGGAATAAATTAAATCCTTGTCTAATCTCTCAACAAGGCGATTCGTATGTGCTAATATATTTATATAATAATCAGTGTATTAATATCTCCTTAATTAGAAAATATGATTTATGTCATTACCTAGGGACGTAAGTAACTTTACTATGAAATATCTGTATACGAGAGCTTAAGAATCGTTTACAACTGATTCTCACACTATATTACTTAGCAGACGTTTTATTGTCAATGGAGCATAAAAAAATTTTGATAAATTAATTAACAATATGAGACAAAAAACTTACAACAATTATTAAAATCTGAAGATAATCCAAAAAAATTCTGGGTTTCTCAGTCAAGGAGTTATTGTCTAAAAAAATATATTTTTGTCAATACAATAATAAATAAAAACAATCTTACAAACAAAAATAATATAAATTGAAATTCCTTTTAAAGATCATGGAAATCATATACATCAGTTCACTTTCTCCCTCTCACTGAAAGGAATTAAAATATGAATGTCCTCTGCTAATCTCATATTTACGAAATATAAAATGTCCGGTATTTTTGAAGATTATAAATTATAACGCCTTGAAATCTAACAGGTCAATTTAGCGGACACATTTACAAGTCAATGTCTACGATACCCACTTTTGTAGCACATTAAAATATGCCTCAGAATCATGGAAAAATCTGTCTTCGGAAAGTCTCCACTGGCATACCACGCCAGTTGAGACATTAACAGTAATTCTTACCGTTTACGTTTTTTTTACTCTCATGAAAAACTGAGAATACTTTTCGAGTTTCCCAAAAGTTGAAAGTTAGATTTTACCTGATCACCTACTTTTTCAAAGGTGTAGCACTTCGGCTTATATAAAAATTATACCTTGAATATGATTTCAACAGTTATGAAGCACATTTTGATGTAATATAAGTTAAAATAAGTTCAAATTACAAATTGAAATTATATATTTTCTGTGTGTTACTTTATATATTTTTTTTTCTTTGTTGAAATTAGATTAAAATTAATTTTTATTATCCAGTTGATTAATAAAATAAATGTATTAGAAAGATAACATAAAAATACTGTTGCTTTTATTATCGTATTAATGAATTTATTATCTGTTGTAGACATCTAGTTTTTATTAATAATTCAAAATCTGCGAACATTAAAGTGAAATGTTGTGACATGTGATGAATTGAGTGAAGGTATATCTTATGCAGGTGGATGTAATAATTGATTTATGTCGGATATCTTAAATAGAAGGTGTTTTACAACCTTCATCAAACCATCCGTGTAGGCAACAGGCAATCTGGTGAGAGTGAAGGCAGTAGAAATATGTTGTGTGTGAATGGGATGTGTGTGGGCGTTTTCAGCATAGTTACCCAGTGTTGGAAGCGGCGCTCGGTGAGCTCTCTCCTATCTCGTCACGCTTTAAATGACGATTATGCACCTTCGTTTCTATATACTTATACCGTCGGTATGACAGAATTCCTTTTACTTTAATAAAATCTACACGCGACCTACTACTACGTTTGTGATATTTTCCCACGTAAAAAAAAATGGTTTCATCAACGGAAATATGACGTGTTTCTTGTCACGTGTACAGAAGTATGCATATATATGTAAGTTGCAATTTCACGCCGTCAAAGTAAACTGTATTTTCACACTTTTTTGTACTCTTTCTTTACGTTTATTCTACTGAATAAATAGGTATAGATCAGGAGTGTTACAAATGCTCACAAATAAACCTGTCTGCAACAGAATATAGTGGTATATTTCAATCGTTTTATTTATTCAGCTATTGTAAACACACTCATTCTTAGACATATTACTTTTATTTATAACAATAGTATGATTGTATTGTGTGTGTGGTGTATTAGTATTTGATGAACCAATTCTACATTAAGAATTTAATAATTCTATAAATATTTTGCTTGAAATATTTATTAACTTCAGCTCTTATAATGTAAGTGAAAGAAATAACTTATATTTTAAGCCATTTTTTTTAAAATGAAATGTTTTCCTCTCAGTTAAGATCAAAATTAAATGAATGTAAAACATATATTGAGTGTTTTCTTTTCTTTATTAACTTAATTGTTATTAGGTTTATTTCGTAATTTTAATAAGTTACAGATATACCACCAATTATCTATATTTATAAATATACACAGTACGTTGTTAATGCTTGCTACGCAAAATCTTACTGATCTCCATACGAAAAATAATAAACAGTAAAATGTTTATTAAATCTAATATTTCGAGAGCAGTTTCCACGAATTTGATAATTGAAATCCAATGTTATTATCGAATTTAATATTTATTGTTATTAATTTTTACGAAATCTTCGTTTCTGAGAAATAGAAAAAACGTAATTTTACTGAAATTTAAGATACCTTTTTGGGCTTAAAAATATATCAGGCCAATGAAGAATGTAATTATGATGGAAACAAGTTCATTGTTTTTCTAGCCAACAGTATCTCTGCCTTTAAAGAGTGAGTATTTTTTAGTTTTATTGCAGGAAACCACACATATTTTTAACAGTATGCTGGTGACTCAAATATCACAATAAAAAAGTGACTGTGCAAACTGCAACACGTTCTTGATTAAGAACAGTCAACAAATTATCTAAACAAACTTACCCTAATTTTTTAAAGAAATTACAACTTTTTTAAATTTTATATTATAACGTCTTGTTTTTTTCACGTTTCTTTATTATTGGAGTAGGTCTTTCAGTAAGATGTTCAATATTTGATTATAAAATTAAAATTATAAAGATATTTAAATTTTCGTCTGTCAGGGAAAACTGTGAAAAAATAAAATTCATTTTTTTTTTTTTTTTAAATGCTTTAGCTACTTTAATAATTTACTACATGAAAAATGACGTTAATTTTAATAATCTCTCGTTTTAATCCTTACTGGTCATCCAATTATGGAGGAAACTTAATTATGTAGCACACCTAAAAAATTTAATAAAAACAGTAGTGAATAATTCCTTAGGATCTTTCCAAATGGATTTGCATTTCTTAGCTCACATCAGTACAAATAATCACTTGAACATCTTGAAACATAAATTGAAATTTCTGAGCGTGTGTGATGTATACATATACATATATATATATATATATATATATACAGTAACTTTTTTTTTTTTAATTTCTAAGTATATGTATATATATATATATATATATATATATATATATAGAAACTTTTTTTTCAACTTTTACTACTCGTCCAAGAATTTGCAGACTTACATTCACCATGTTATTGTTCTCTACTGAATAATATAAATAAAAATTATATTATACAGTTACCATGTGACTATTGTTATTAAGTTTTATAAAATATTCGCGATTTAGAAGTAGATATTAAAAAGTAATTTAAATGAGATTCATTGATGGATTTAAGAAACATTTTTGAGCATAGAAATTTATCAAATCAGTGAAGTAAATAATGGTTAAGTTCATTGTTTTTATAGCCAACTGAAACTTAACTCGATTTATCAAAAAAAAAAAAAAAAAAAAAAAAGTTCAACATATTAAAATTTATATCATAGACCAGTGGTTGCCAAAATTTTATAATAGACCAGGATTTTATAATTTATTAATAGACCAGGGTCGCGGAACCCTTTTTGAATTCAAATTTTTCCATGGCGTCCTACCCTAAGTAAAAGTATAAACACTCGTAAGTAAGAGATAAAAATAAATAAAACTCGTATTTCTTCATTATTTTTTTTACTTTATTAACATTAATTTACTATTTTAAATGTCTTGGTTCAACAAATTATGAAGCTTTTACAACATTTTGCGGCGTCCCTGTGAAGAGCCCGTGGCTCCTCGGGGCGTCGTTGCGCACAAACCAGTTTTACTCTAAATAGTTTTTTCGTTAATTTCATGGTATTTTAAAGGGAAGTTCAGGAATTTGATTTTAAAATTTTCCTCGTGCATAAACCACATTTTTAAAAGTGATGATAATAATAAATTTCATCTTTGAAATTTGCATAATTTCTTTTGCTCTTCTCTGTAACTATTTCTTAAGGGCTTATTAATTTAAATAATCTAATTTTATAAAATACATTTTATTGTACCGGAGTGTCTGAGAATTATGTGAACAATTTTGATTTAATAGAAAAAAGTAATAATCCTGTTAATGAACCCTCTTTCCGTCGGGAAATACTATATAGCCCTGTGATTGCATATGTACCCGTCTATATCAGTCGCCACGAATCCACAGATGAAAGCATAATGCGTCGAGTGATTCATTTAATCAAAATCAGAAAAAAGTTTGACACAATTTTAGAACTCGGTATAACTTGAGCCACCCTCTACAACAAGGATTCTTTCATGTTATGATAAATTTAAAGAAACTGACAATGATAAACATAAGAAGGGTGCAAGCAAACTTAGAATATCACATGAAAATAATTGAAATTATTCGTTAGTCTTTTCTCTGCAGTCCTGGGAAGTCAACTCGGAATGCAGCGTGCAAGGAAAATCTTCCGTGATCTACCGTTCACGATGTTTTGAAGAAATTATTAAAATTGCGTCCTTATAAATTACAAATATTACAGCACATTACGCTACATTACATAATCACACTGCTAAATAAGAATTGGCTGTGGAATGATTGAAAGAAGTGAAAATGATGATTACTACTTTAAAAACGTTATGTTATCAGACGAGGTTACATTTCACGCGTCTGGAAAAATGAAAGATCGAAGATGGTGATCAGAGAACCCACATGTTACACATGACCGTACAAATGACCGGTGCTTGGCCACCTCCACCACCATCTATCACCAGATATAACTTCATGTGATTTTTTCCTGTGGAATTTCATTAAGGATAATGTACGTAAAACTCGAGTAGTGAATGTTAAAGACCTTATGTAGAAGATTGTTAACACATTCGAACTCATAGATGTGCATATATTTCAACGAACATGAAATTCATTACCGGTTGGATATTTTGCGAATTACTAGTGATGACCTCATTGAGTGTCTTTCGTTACAGATTAAAAAAAACTTCCAGTTTCATTGTCTCTAAATTCATACAACCCGTTTTTGTATCTTAATAAATAAATTATTTACTGAGCGTCAAAGTTGTTCAGATAATTCCCGTACATCCGTACCTATAAAAGAATTATTGATGTGTTGGTTATTAAGATCAAACACCCTTAAGAAAAAATAATTGCTAATTATTTTTCCCTTTTTTGCATTAATTAATTATAATAAAAATAGGCGTGGTAACGTAGCAAAGTAAGTACAGAAATATTTTTAAACACGAATAGTCTTTGTTATTTACATAAATCTTAAATTACTAATTACAAACACCATCTCCACTTACAACAGATAATGAGTAAATGAAACCTTTCTTTACTTCCTTTCAAAACTGTACTAACGTGTATTTTTGTTTTAAAAGATAAGAAGAAGACGATTTTGAATCAATCTTTTATGTTTGAATTTAATAAAATTAGTGTAAAATTTCTCGTTAAATTAACAGGTTTTTAGTAAAATTTTAATGAAGAAAAGGGGTTAAAATAAGATGGTATGAAGTGTAATGTATAATAGGTAGATAGTTAAGGGGTAAGTAAAGTGAGAAATTAGAGAAAACAGATACTAAAATATCTTCTTCCTCTTTCTTTGACTCTTCTTCTTCTTCGCCATCACCTCTTTGTTACTAATTGATCAAAGCGGTTCTGATAAAGAGAGTTATATTTATAAAAGGAATAAGGAGAGTGTTAAGTTAAAGCTAAAGGAGAAGGAATCGGAGGTGGAAGCTAGGAAGAAGATATTTACACAAATACAATCGGGTAAAGCGACGAGAAACAGGGATAAAGTGAATCTAACGGACGAGGAGAGATGCTAGCAAATGAGATGAGTTTCTGTAGCGTCGTAGAATAGCCTGACTGGGAAAGTGGAGATCACGATCCGACTGAACATTGAACTTCGTACAACAACAACAACTGCACAACTTTCCATAGGTGACTTGAATAATAATAATAATAATATCAACTAGTTACCGGTACTTCTCCAACCAACCCATCTCTATACTTGGTAATGACATTTCTGCTCGTTTGGTTACAAAACCATCCGTCTAAAGCAGCAACGGCGGGTTAGTAAGAACATTTCACCTTCCTTTGACGTATAAATACGGTATACACGTGCTGAAAGCACTTCCTAACCGTCAACACATTTCTAAGTATTTCTCCTTTCGTCATTTATATATTACTACTACTCTGAATATTATGAAACTGTAGAACAAGTATATATCAGTCGTATTATTATCGTTAGTACTACCTAATACTTAACTTACTATAAAAGCAAACTGACGGAAATTTAAACATAACATTTAAAACTGACCCGTTTTTGTTTCACCCCATTACAGTTCATAAATTTACTTTACTTGAAGTTTTAATTAGATTAATTATTTTCTCAAGAACTATAAAAAAAATTGTATTTTTACTGTTTTTTTTTAATACAATTTTTAAAACTTGAAAAAATTTTTTTTAATGAATTTACAGTCAACTTGTTCCGCTTACTGTAGAAGACGGCAATGATAAGTGCTTATGATGATAGTATATCAGCTACAGAAGTTTTTTGATTCAGTCGATTAAAGTAATATTTATTTACAGGGCATCAACATAGTTTAATTTTTCTATTGTGAAATATTTCACCATAATTTGGATTAACAAACTGAAACATAAAAAATTTAAGGTACATGTAAACGAATATTCAGGTTTTATTTATTAGATAACTAATTGGTAATAAACGAATTGCTCAACAACTGACCAAAAGCTATTAATAAAATTAATTCTTACTTCCTTGTATGTAAGTAAAGAATGTTTTGTGATCACGAAAAATTTCGGTTTTCAGATTTCAATGGAAATATCCATTTTGACCTCTCCTGAATCCATTTTGACAGGTTACGGCGTGAAATCTGTACATACGTATATATATATATATATATATACGTAGGTATGTATCCCGCATAACTCAAAAACGATTAGCCGTAGGATGTTAAAGATTTGGATTTAGGACCGTTGTAACATCTAGTTGTGCACCTCTCCTTTTGATTGCAATCGACTGAACCAAAAGAGTCCAAAAAACCCCAAAATCCAAAACAAAATCTGGATTTTGGATATTTTCTTAACTGCAGTAAAAAGCCCTCATTGAGAGATGTTCAACAATATATCATAAGTGGTATTTATTTTCATTGGTTCAAGAGTTATAGGCAAATTAAATTTTAATAAATGAAATATTTGGATCTTAGAAGGGGAAAGCACATTGAATCGATCAGATTTCATCTCCTTTTTTTTTAATTAATTTTTTAAACTTTTTTTTATTTATTTAAATATATTGATTTAGTAATAATTATTAACTCGTGATTGTAAAAAAAAAATACAATAATTAATAATTCAGTAATAACAATAAAGAAAAAATGAAAAAAATCAGAAGTTATTATTGAAATAAATTTTGATGTACTTTTAAAAATGTGTACATGTAATTACATGTACACATACACATATGTATAATAATGCGTATTAAATTTAATACGCATTATTATACATATTTGTATATGTAAAAGATTTGGTGAATCATCTGATTATTCAATGTTACTGAAAATTTTAATTTAGAATCGTAATATTTTTGGATTTTTTACTTTAATTTCTGTTTAATTTTATCTACATTAAAGTTAACTACAGAATGAATTTAAAATAGACCCTCACAAGAACAACGTATACGCTGAGGCATACATGTCCGATGTTTAATAAATTGCAAAAAATTCTTATCTTTTAGTTCATTATTCTTCTGGTATTATGGGACAATATTCTCTCTAACTCGGAATTGACTAACTCTTTATATTCATCATCCTCTTTTAATATTTTTATTCATTTCGAGGTTTTAATACTTTCTTCCTCTTTATATTTATCATCTTCTCTTAATATTAAAAGATCTTTTACTCTATTCTAATACTTCATGTAAGATTGTTGAAGTAATAATCGTGTAAATATTTGATGTGAATAAAAACTAATATTTCAGCAATTGTGTAACTGTTAACTTTATTAAAGAATTGGCGGAACTTATCTCACTTTCAAATGAAATAAGATCAAATGAAGTCCAGAAAAAAAGTGTATATATAATTTAATAGAGTAAAAGGAAGTATGTAGTGTCCACATCGCATATTTTTTTACTGTATTAAAGGTACAGTGCACATGCTAACATCTTAAGAACTTTGTTCCCAGTTTTCCGAATCTATTGTTTAAAGAATTATTTGCTAAATATATGTAATGTAATACATTTTTTTTAAAGAAAAAAATTATATACTTATATAAAACAAATGAAAATATTTTGTGATTAAAAAGAAATATAATTATATATTTAAAACCGATTTACATATAATAATTCAACTTTCCTTGTATTTTAACAAATTAAGAAACATCTGTTTTTTAATTGACTAATATTCACAATCTTTGTTTCTTCTATCAGTGTAATTTGTTACTTCCTATACAACTATGCTACACAAGTTAAATCTATTTTTTTCCTAATGTTTTTGTTGCAGTTTGTTCATCTAGTGAACAATAAGCAACCTCCCTCACCCCATCACACAATGAGGTGAGGATGATATGTAAATGAGGCATAGTCTTGTATGACATATAATTGAGGTGTACTCTTATACAGACTCGGGCCGATTCCCGAGAAAGGTGGTTAATTGAACCCCTAACCATTCAATTACACCGGTATTTACCATCTAGCGTTCAAATCTTTATAAAACAACTAACGTTTACGAGTATTTGAACTTCAGAACCTTCGATTTCGAAAATCAGCTTTTAAATAACTGATTTACGACGACGAGTTAACTTTAGACGACCTAATGGTCGTCTAAAGTTGCTACATGTTAGATATATACGAGGTGCGACAATAAAGTAACGAGACTGATTTTTGTTTGCAAGATGTGGCAACCCTGCAGCTTGCGTAGGCACACCAACTTTGACCTTGGTCTATAAGCTACTTCTAGTCCAAGCGGCACATTGATGCAACTGCTCAGTCGTTAGTTGTGCTGTAATAAGTTAACACGTGTTTGTGTTTCTCGTCACAGGGATCGAACCGAAAAATATTGCGCAACGGTATGCCGTTTCTTTTTGCGTTAAATTGGGTGAAAACGCGACGAAAACTTATGGTAAGCTTCAGAATGGTTTTGGAGAGGAGGGTATGTCAAGACCTCAAGTTTTTCGATGCCATAAAATTTTTAGTGAAGGCAGAACAAATGTTGAAGATGAAGACCGCAGTGGACGACCATCAACCTCACGGACAGATGTCAACTTGACCAGGGTGCGTGAAATCGTACGATCTGAAGGAAGATTATCCGTGAAAACGATTGCAGAAGAACTCAACATCAATCGAGAAACGTTTCGTCTAATATTAACGAGAAAGATTTGTGCAAAAATGGTCCTCAAAAATCTCACACAACAACAGCGAGAAACACGGAAAAATGTGCCAGCCGATGTGTTAAAGCAAACGGAAATCAATCAAGATTTGTTGAGCCGTGTTATCACTGGTGATGAAGGTTGCTTTTTCAATACGATCCAGAGACAAAACGCCAAAGTTCGCAATCGTGCTCAAAGGGATCACCCACACCAAAAAAAAAGCTCGCATGTCAAAATCAAAAGTGAAATGCATGATTGTGTGCTTCTTCGATTCCAAGGAAATTGTTCATAAAGAATGGGTGCCTCCAGGACAAACAGTTAACCAATATTTCTACAAATAAATTTTAGAAAGACTTCGTAAACGAGTTCTTGTGTCTGTGTCAACATTGCTGATAATTGGATTCTGCATCACGATAATGCGCCATCCCATACTGCTCCGTCAGTACAGCAATTTTTAACCTCAAAACAAATTTCAGTACTACCACAGCCACCTTATTCACCAGATATCGCTCCGTGCGATTTTTTTTCTATTTTCAAGAGTCAAAATGGCGGTCAAGGGACACTATTTTCAAACAACACAAGATGTCCAAAAAGCTGTGACGAGGGACACAAACACGTGTTCCACTTATTACAGCACAACTCACGACTGAGCAGTTGCATCAATGTGCCGCTTGGACTAGAAGTAGCTTATAGACCAAGGTCAAAGATGGTGTGCCTACGCAAGCGGCAGGGTTGCCACATCTTGCAAAGAAAAATCAGTCTCATTACTTTATTGTCGCACCTCGTATATATAAAACATAACTATTTTTTTAAAAAATTAATATTAAATCAAATACATTTATTACTTACACAATTTAGTTATACGATTTCAACGTTCACCGTTTATCTACAGTACATCTCGTTGTGGTTAAATACATACAATTTTAAGAATATAAAGTCTAAAAGCAGAACTAAAATGAGTAATTTAAAATAATTTTCGTTGCGTAAAAGTCTTTTACCAAACCCAAAATAACTATTGAAAAAAAGGAAAAAAATAGTAAACAAGTAAACTGTCAGATCTGTTACAACAAGATTTTACTTTCACATTCGTTTTTAAAGTGGTCTAGACTTTAATACGTTTCCTGTTTGTATTTGTTTACTTTTTTTCTTTTAGAATGAACCAGTTCTTATACTACACTAAATTGCTTGTTATGTCTTAGGTTACAAGTTAAGTTACAGTAAGTTAAATTAAAAAGATTAAGGTCAACATTTCATTAACTACGGTTGCAATTAAGGAATGTTTTCCTAAACTTGTTTCTTTTCGTAATTCTTTCGAGAAAATAAATTTATTTAGAAATGTTGTTTAGGTTATAATACAAAACAAAATTACCGTATTAAATTTCTTTTTTTTTATTTAATGAACAATGTTATTTACTAATGAAATATAAAATTTATTTGAATAATCAAGGAAATATTTGATGAAAAATATTTGTTGTTAGTTACATATATTTAAAAAAAATTATTATTTATTTTATTATACATTTTATCTCTCTAATTCTTGATAAACGTATAATAAATAGGTTTTATAATACGTAAATCATTTTAGCTAATGAGTTTTAAAAATTATTGTAGATTTAATAGAGGTGTGTTTTTTTTGTATATATTCAAAATCTAAATTATTGCCGATTAAATAAAAAGTAATAATAATAGATATAATAAAAAAAATTAATTTTTAAAGATACCTAAAAATTAAAAATCGCCAACCATATTTTTATTTAAGGAAATATTTTTATTTGAAACTTTCGTAATAATGTAACATAAATTGTAGGTTGTTTTCACTCCCTTTGATTGCATTACAGTAATAAAAGTATTGAATTAAATAAATAGCCAATGATTAAATTTGACGGGAAACCCAGTTGTATTCACGTTTTGTCAATTTTTCTATTCATAGACTACATTTAATAACACAAATAAGTAAATATAAAGTACGCACACCCATATTTTGTTCACTGTATTAGTCGGTTTTTCATACTTCCAATACACTTTTTCTATAAGATGAAACAATGGAATTATAAAATTATCGGTGCAGAAATATGTAAGTGCTATAGCAGTAGTGAATTGTGAAAAAAATACGTAATTTTTTTTAAAAATCTTATACAGTATTTAAAAAACTAAATAAATAAAAGAAGGAATCCATTATTAAAGTCTTAATTGCTTTTCAACGCATTCATTGTAAAAAAAGAATCACGTAAGTGTACGTGTAATGTTCTTTACACACATTGTCATGTTATAAAAACAGTTTAACATTATTTTAATATTCATGTAGATTGCTGGTACTTTTTTTTATATTACGAGAGGTAGTTAGCGAACAAACAACACCAGTTGGACATTTATTAATTGTTATTCAAGATTCGTTGTTGAAAAATTACACGTTTAAAATATACTCTTGTATATTTATTAACTAAC
The DNA here is from genome assembly GCF_047948215.1 of Lycorma delicatula. Lineage (NCBI taxonomy): Eukaryota > Metazoa > Arthropoda > Insecta > Hemiptera > Fulgoridae > Lycorma > Lycorma delicatula. The sequence goes on along the minus strand of NC_134459.1, from coordinate 73,064,743 downwards.
ATTTGTCAGTTTGTTGTGAATTTTTTATACCCTATACATTTTCTAAGTATAATTTAATTTTACATTAAGGAATATGAAATGTAGGCCTGAAACTTATTTGTAGGCCTGAGTAAATTATTTATTTAATGACATTACATATTTACGATTTACATAATACTTTAAGTAATTTAACTGAAAATATTTGTTGAAATTTGTAATTTTTCAAGAATTAGTAGAGTCATATATAAATTTACATGATTTTTTAAGTAGGCTACACAAAATCAGTTGACAAACAGGTTTCACAAGACAAGATATATGCTTACAAGGAAAACCCTTAAAAAATGGAAGTGGTCGGTTTACATTATAGAACCACTCTATGAAACTCATTAAGTATGGATTCAAAACCTACTTTTGATAATGTTTATCTCCGTTTACGCTATATATATATATATATATATATATATACATATAGGGCCGAAGAAATAAATTGTTTTTCAAACTTATAAAAATAGTTTCTAGGAGTGATTAACTGAAAATTAAAATAAGTTATCTGTAACGAATTTACTGTTTTTAAAATATACAACAGTAATGCTTCTATTATAATAAATAATATTACAATTTAATGGGTTTTTGCTTCGTCTTATTACGGTATATTTCATAATAAAATCAAATTCAACTCTCTGGCAGTCTTATATACACTATTTCTTAAGGATTCCACTCTACGAGTAGAATTGATAAAATCTTTGACACCTGACATCCTTCATAAAAAATAAGAGAGTTTATAGATACGAATAAACATTAAGAAAAATGGCACATAATTCCACGATTTTATTGATATACTTAGTAGGATTCTGAATAGTTTTAAAAATCTTCGATTAACCAGAATTATTTGATGTTAGATAGTTTGACCGACAAAATTTTGAATAGTTGCCTATCAGCCAAGTGTATATGTTTGTACACATTTTCATTGATAGGCCAGGTAACCTTTGTAATATTTTTTTAATTTCTATTGAATGTTATACAATAAAGGGAATCGATATTAGATCGTAATTTTCTTTAAAAAAAAAAAAAAAACTGAACGGTAAATTTAACAGTTTAAAGCGCTACATTTTCACCAACTACTTGCAACTCTGTTCATCACCAATTTTTGAAACTTTTCTCGCCACAAAAATAGATAAAAGTAATTAGATGTACAGTTTTTAGCAGTACTAAAAATTTGTATTAGGCAGAGCTATTTGGATTTTTAACATCTCTTTTCTTACATACGGAGAGATTCAGGAGAAAAGGGAAGTAATTTGGGAAATGATTCTGTTATTTGAAATAAGGAAAAAAGTTCATACAAACATATATCTAAAACCCAATGTTATCGAGTTACGGCTAGCAAAATATTTGGCCCGGATTTCAGCTTCTCCGGTGAAATAAGGTCATACTGAAATTTTTAAGGCGTTATATTTCCGTAAAGTTTTGTTCTGTTTTGTTTTTAAAAGTAAAATTTGATTTGTTTTTTCTTTCATAGAGTTAATGATACCAATTTTCTGAGAATTAAATTCTCTAAACGTTTCAGTAATACAGTTTATCGTTGATTAATCATTTATGAGAGTTAGAGTACTTCAAAACTAAAAACATGTGTCTTTCGTCAGAAATTTTCTGTTTTATAGAAACTAATAATTACTGGAAACTAAAGTTAAAAAACTACGGGAGATTGAGTTCTGGGACCTGTTTTATTCGATTTTTCAGGTCAGAAAACATTAGCAACCATAAAATTTTCCCTTCATATTACGCCTTAAAAATTTCATTATGACCTCATTTCACCGGTGAAACTAAAATCCGGGACAAATTCTTAGCTAGCCAAAAAACAAAGCAAACTAGTCAAAACTAGCTTGCTTAAAAACTAGCTTGCTAGTAAAAACTAATCTTAGCTAGTCAAAACAAAACATTTTTGGACATACATCTTTATAACTTTTTATCCTTATTTCAAATTTTAATATCAATTACCAAATTATTTCCCTTTTCTCTTGAATCACTCTGTATATTCTCGTATTATATAATATAAAGAAAGAATTAGCATAAAGATTTTGAAATAAATTGGATAACCTTCAAAAAACCATTTGGAAAAAACTTTTATTTAAAATCCAACTCTAGATTAAAGTGTGTTAAATCAACGTCAATTGATATGAAGAATATAATAATTAAAAAAGGAAAGTAAGTAAAGAGAAGAAGAAATAGCGTTCAAAATCGAAAAGGGAGTAAGACAAGGAGACGGAATGCAGTCTCGTTTATTTAATGCTCATTTTATTTAATGCAATACTAGTAAAGGTAATTAGGGAATTGTGAAAATAGTCCGAAGAAAATAAAGGTTAAAAAGAATTTATATTTTCATAAACTATTTAAGAGAACAGTTTTAATAGTTTAAGAGAACAGGTCTTTCGATAGATTGCTTAGCCTTTGCTGACGACTTAAATACAACCGAAGAACAGATCAAAAAATTGAAGAAAAAAAATTGCTGAAATTTCGAACCTACAAATTTCTTTTGAAAAAACAGAATCCATAGCCAGCATGCAAACTGTGTCCAAATATCTTAGCAACTGTAGATATTGAAAAATAACGTGAGTTGACAACTTCAAGTACCTTGGAAAAGTAATACATCTCAGTAGGTTAGATAAAGAAACAATAAAACTAAAATTATAAAAACACTAAACCTTATGAATTACCAAGTATATATATAAATAGAAACGAATGCCAAAGATGGTACTGTACAACAGGACATTACTCAACAGGCAATACACAACAGTGGACATTATAAAAACATTCTACATAATAATCTGGGCCAATTGCACAACCTTAGACCAAGAAGTAATAAGCAAACTAGAAAATATAGAAAGGAAAATACTAGATTCCAGAAAAGAAAAATGTGGTTGAAAACAATGAAAAAATTATATAATTTATCGGAAGGTAGACAAACTATCCAACGCAGTTAGGAAACCTGGACTTGACTTCTACCGACGCTTGATGAAAACGACAAAAGACAGATTAACAAATGAAATCTTTTACTAAGGAAAAAAAGACAGTTACCGAATAGGTCAAAGAAAATCTAAAATAAGCAAAAATAGAAACGCACGAAATTACAGCCGTAGATACTTTCAGACAAAAATTCAAAACGTTTTAAAAGATTCCAGAAAAAAAGAAGTAGACCAGAATGGACTCTGAAAAGGCGAGAAAAACAGTTACACAAAAATACTGGAATAAAAAAAGCGGTACCAATAATTTTAGTTATTTATGGTGGCTCTACAGAGAGAAGTTTTGATTTAAAAAATAATAATTAAGAAGAAATAATCATAAATCTTAATCTAAAAATAAGCAATATTTACCAAAAAATAAAAGATGCATATCTCTAACGGCGTTTATATAATTAAAGTAAAAAAAAATACAATCAACTCTTGTAAGTAGATATATTTTTTTTAATGAGAATTCCTAAAATTCAATGTTTCTTTCGTAATTTTTATGTTAAATAATGTTTTTATTTAATTTTTTTATATACGAGTATTATTTTCTCAGTTTCAAATGGTGGTGATTTATAATCAAGACGACCATTCATTGTTAGGTGTTTATTAAAAAAAATCCTGTTAACAGTTTTTGAACGATTCTTCTTTAACATATTTCTTTATGGCTTTTATAAATTAGTTAAATAAATCTGTTTATTTACAACAACATCACGCGAGAACCAACTGGCCGATTGCTTTTAAATTTTCAAGATATTAGTTTCAAGACATTTGTTTTATCACAAAGTGTATTTTCATACATTTGTCTATTGAGCGATTTTAAGATACAAGTCGAGGTCTCAGCCTCCTTGGGGATTAAGGTGTTAAAAATATTCATTAAGAAAGAAAAAAATTAAACATTATTCTGCTTCATAATTTTGCCATAAAGCATGATATTTCACGCATGTGCGTGAGCATATGAAAATGGAATTTTGTAGCGTATGAAAAATGGCATGGCATGCCTGGCCAGGACCTACGGATGAAAGGTCAAATCGCTACCACCCACGGATTTACTTCATTATATTTCTTTACAATCGGAAATATTATGAAGTAAAATGACTAATACTTTTTTCTTTAATGATAATCTGTAAATATTTAATATTCTTAGTCGTGAGGATAACGTATACGTCGGGGATCACTGGAGGGTCGGGCGAGCGAAGCGAGTCCTGACCGTAGAGTTTAAGCATCCATTAATTTTTCTTTTCAAATAATTCGATGACTATAAGCCTAATATTGAAGAAAATACTAGTTTTTATTATTTTATGTGTAATTTCTAAATATAATCAAAGATTAATCAAACGTACTACAGTATTACTCTTTATTATGTTAACAATACTACAAAAGTAATACGAAGGACCGTTAATAATATTGATAAACTAAAGCAGACCAAGCAGTAAAAAAACAAAACAACATTTTCTGTTTAAATTGTAATATATAATGCTATGTAATCTCTACAGAAGATAATGTGGGTTGATATAACGTGAGAATTGCCTGGGAAAAAATTAGGAATAAAAATGAAGGTGTAATGTAGGCTAGTTATTATGTATACTTTTACTTTAATTGAAGTAGGTCAGTAATTGTCTTTGTTATCTTTATTATAATTTATATTATTGTTATTAATATCTTAGTAATATAATAAGTGGATAATAAAAATTGTTTTATATTACCTTAATAACATTACTGCACTTGAACTTTTTTCTGTATAAATGATATTCATACCGCTAACAACTACTGTTTCCCATTCTTATTATTATTATTATTATTATTACTGTTTTATAAAATCGTTTAACTTAACTATTCTGCGTTTATGAAAAATGAGTTTTTGAGTAAAAGCGTCACTTTCTTTCCTTTTTATCTTTTCTTTATTTCGAATCATTTTAGTCCTATACTTGGGTACTTTTATATAATAAACAAATTACATCTATTTGATTCGTGACAGTCGATTTATATTATTAAGTATGTTTCTTCCTATAGACTCTTTCTTTTGTAAAAGTTATATACACGTTTTTCTTGTTTCTTTTTTTTGGAGATTTTTAATTCTATTTAAAATTAATAATTTATCTATTTGTATATAAAATACGAAATGAAATAATACATATTTTTGAAGTTTAAACGAATGAATGGTATATTCTTAGTCCTCATATCTCAAAACGCAAAGAAAATTCAATTTCACTCCCCAATCTCATCGTGTGACTGAAAGTAATACCGTACTTTTCTTCGAAAAATTGGTAAAAATGTTTTGCTATTAAGGGTAAAATTCTTAATAAAACTCGTATAGGCAACTAATTTCAGCTATAGTATTATCAAAATACTTGTAAAAACAGTGATGTCACGCAGCCCAGTAGATATCTGGAAGTATTGAATTTAATTTAAAATCTTATAAATAATTACTGTGACCTGTTGATATAGGTCACCGACATAAAATAGAAATGGTAAAAAGAACTCTACAGACGACAGTAAACAATAATGGGTACTTCTTACTCCTTTAATATTTTTCTACACAGAAAACATACTTGGTTAACCGAATGAAACGGTTCATAATTCGAAAACTCATATAAACCAAAAATAACGAATAGATTACGAAATTTTACATAGGCAGTTTTTATTTCTCTTTTTTCGTCTTCTCCCCGGGGCCGGACCCTACAGTTACGTATTACACAACTCAGGGGAATGTCCTTTACTCTAACGATTCTACATGTCTCGGTCCGCCGGTGGGATCTCACTTTGCGCCCGCCTCAAACCCCCAGAGTAGGATCCACCAGGTCCGGCTTTGCCGTCCCTGGGTCTCCACTACGGGAGCCGGGACTCGGTCTTTATGCCGATTCCTCTAACGGGGACACCCCGAGTGGGACATCCCCGCCGGGACTCGGTCGTTTTCGCTCGGGGGTGTAATATTCCCCGTACCTCATCGCTACTCGTGCAAGCACGTGCGAACGGCAGCTCCGCAGAAGGCTGTCCCTCATCCCCGAGTCCCCGCGATCCTTCTCCTGAAGAACACTCGCCACGAACCCTGGAATATTTTACATAGGCAGTTACCATAATATTAACACAACACGTGTAACTCAGCTTTACTTAACCATAATACTGTATGACAATTTTATACACAGCTACTCTTCCGCAAAATGTTTTAAAAGATCTATCCAGGTTACTTTGTCTGCTTACACGGTTTTTTGAGTATGTATGTTCTAGTTCTATTTACATCATACAGAGTGGCGCACGAACTGATCCAACATCTGTTTTGGTAATAATTGCTAATGTTGTGTTTTATGTTAGAAGTGACAGCACTTCATGAATATTAGTTTCTTCCCTTTCGAGTGCGCTGTTTGTACATCGTTCAAAGTTGGCTGACTTACTTTTGAATAGCGAGTAAAGACTGTGTTGTTTTTTTAATGAAATGAAAAGTGTGGTTCCTGAATAAAGACGGTTTTGCGCACATTCAAATTCGGTTGTCGCCTACATTTAAAACAATACGTAGATTTTACGAATAATTTAACAGGGACGGTTTAGTATTTGAGAGTAAGCGCGAACGGCATGCCGAGCATGTCTCAGAGTAGCGTCGCTGAGGAGCCCGGGCAAATCAACAAGAAAAGCAGCAGCACAACTCGGGATTTCTAGGCGATCTGTGCAACGAATTTTAAAAATTGAGTTGCATTTGTTTCCGTACAAAATACATTTTTTTTTTTTAGTTTCCTAAATTAATAGTCGACAACAAACATATGAAAGAATGGCATTTGCTTAAGGGACTGTGAACTAAGACGTGTTATTGAACGATGTTTGGTTTTCAGATGAGGCACGTTTTCACCTAGACGGGGTCGTTAATAAACAAAATATGAGTTTTGGGCTTCCAAAAATTTACACGCCCTTCATGAAAAGGTGCATCACGCTCCAAGAATTACGGTACGGGCCGCTATCTATAGTCATGGGGTAATAGGACCATTCTTTTTTGAACAGACACTGAAGAGTGAACGTTATCTAAACGTGCTGCGTAATAATTTTGTTTCTCAGCTTTTTGTAATATGGTTTCGATTAGAAAACGAGTGGTTCATGCAGGATGAAGCCAGACCGCACACAGCTAATATTATTTTAGACTTTCTGCAGGAAACTTTTAACGCAAATGTCATTTAAAACCGATTTCCTAATCGTTTTGTTTGTAGCCAGAACTTTCCCCAAACAGTCCTGATTTGAATCTGTTTATTTTCTTTGGGGATTTCTAAAGGAAAAGATTTTCCTTAAACATTCTCGTACAGTGATGGAACTGCGAGTACTGATCGTTAAGGCGTGCAACGAGATAACCGAAGAAACGTGCCGTCAAATTATTAACAATATAGGCGTTCATGTTGAAGAAGTTGCTAGACGTGATGGTGGTCATACTGAAAGTATGATAAGCAGAACATAATCTCCAGGTATATTGTAAACACGTTATGTTTTACTTTTCTGTACTGCGATTAAAATAAATATTTTTTAACAAAACTTAATGTTGGATCATTTAGTGCGCCACCGGTATAGTTTTATTTTATCTTATTTTTAAAATATCATTCGTATGTAATATTTAAATTTTATACACATTTAATCAAACTACACTATGAATTTGTCACAAATTATGCTAACTGCGGGATTCTCGTTATGCACAATTTTCAGGATAATTGCGATGCTGTTTCTCTCTCTTTTTTTTATACTAGAAACTTGGCTGCAGCTTTCATTATAGTGTAAACATTGTTTGCAAACTTCAATGTTTGTTATTGGTTTTTAGCAAGGCGTGGCTGTTAAACCATCGTCTAAGAATGGTAAATCTAATATCTACAATAGAAATACATTCTATTGTAATCCAACTGTAGCATCACATCTTGATATTAAAGATTAATTAACATTTAATATTTATTATTTAGATCAGCCAGTTTCTTTAAGTTTTTAAAGAGTAAATTACTGTATTATAGCTTACTGTATTGTTGTTATTATTATAATATTTAACCGTTATCGTACTATATAATTCACCAGAACCCAAGTAATTTAAAATTATAGTCTAAAATATAAATTCTGAAATTTTTAATATCAATTTCAAAAGGCTATCATAATAAAAACATTTAAATCATATTTTAACAAACTTTAATATGGATTATACTCTAATTCTGCTCTATTTAACGGTTTAAGTTATTTCTATTACAAAAAATTAAAAACCTCTAACTAGATAAAAAACACTAATAGTTATTGATTATTTTGTGGCGGAAAAACTGTGTAGTATTAATTATTATTATTATTTTTTGAACTTACGAATCAGTTATAGGTCTACAAATTAGTATTATTTAATGGACATTCTATTTTTACATTATTTCATTTTTGTATATAATAAATTTGTTACATCATTTTATTTAGCTATCTAATACAATGCTAAATTGCGAATAAAGAGTTAAAAAAAAACTAAAAATAAAAATAAAATTGTAATAACATAACGACTAAATTTGAAAACCGTGAAGCGTAAAAACTAAATTTTATCATAATTTTAAAGTTCACGTGAAAATTTTATCTTTGTCAGTCTGCCTAATAATTCACAACTATTTATTTGGAAGTATCATCTTGTTACGATATTCCGTTTCCCGATATCCTTTTTTATAGTTAATCATCGTTAATTTAAAATATAATTAATGTTTACTTTTATAACTTAAGGTCTATTATTTTCTTAGCCAGGTATATTTTACTTTGTTTTCACTATTTATATTAACACGTTCGAAAAATAGATGCTACATATTGTCAGTATACATGGAGAAATCGTTGGGTTTTTTATTTATCAATTCCAGTAACCGCTTTAAAGAATGATAGATTTTTTGATTGTATAATTTAAATTTTTTTAATTCTCCTACAAAACTTATTGTGTTATGCCGATTAAATTTCATTATTTATTTAAATTCGTATGTTTTTTTTTATTTTTATGAAAAAATAAACATTTCATAATCAATTTATTGTAATAATATAAAAAAAGGTATGATTTATTTACGTAAAAAAAATTGTTAAACGTGAAAAATGGTAGAGATAATAACAGTACAGATTAGTTTTAAAAACCAAAATTAGTATATTTTAAAAATAGTATATTAATATAATGCAGTAATATGTCGTTCTGTTAATTTAAGCTGTCCGTTAATAAAAAGGGAAGATATCAAATACGTCTATAAAACATAAAATAAAATTTTAAAATTTCTGCTTTGCTGTAGTTGTATCCTGGAGCTACTTCTGGCTTATAAGACACTTTTTTCTTTATTAGAAATATCATCTACTATTAAAATACTAATTTTGTCATCTCTCTTCAAATAAAATGTTTGTTTACAAATGATTGTATATAGATGAAATTATAATTTTATGCATCCGATTATAAAGTATGTAATGAAGTTATTTTAATATAATAATAATATCAGTAATTTTAGGTAGATTTCATAAGAAAGCTACCTATTGTAATGGATACCATGATTCAACTTCCAGAAAATTTCGACATATCTTCGCGTTTCACATCCCCCAGATCCCAAAACCACCGTCAGTTCAAAACTTTATTTATACTACATCTATATATTTATCTATCTATCTATCTATCTATCTATCTATCTATCTATCTATATTTATACATATCTAACAATATAATAACATTTCACTTTCTTGTCGTCACGATAACTCCCAATCGCTTTCAAATTGATACATAAAACATAACGACCCAAAATCTCGATCGCCTTCGTTAATGGGCAAAATCGGACCATAGGGGTGGAAATGGGAGGGCTTTTTCGAAAAAAAACAAAATATCACTATAACTTTATTATTAAGTAAAATATAAAATATCGAATTCGTTTAAAGTTCCTACTATTCATTGGATAACGGCCTAAAACTTATGTAAGTAAATTTGTTTTTGATATCACCAACCATTGGCCCAGCGGGTGGGAAAAATAGGGTTTTAAAGACAAAAAAAATCATACCTCCCTTAGTATCGAATCTGTTTAATGTGGTCATTAGTTCGCTAAACATTATCTAAAACTTTTGTCTGAAACAAGTTTTGAGATGAAAAAACCATTGTCATTTACCTTACGGCAATGAATGACAATGATATTGCTGGAATTGTAAGAAAAAAGGGTTTGTCGTATGACAATGTGAAACAATTTTTAACATACACGCACTTATTTTTTTTTAGAGTTCAATAAATAGTCAATATTACTAACAGTTAAAAAATCTGAATTTTATTTTATTTCATGTGTTTTTTTTTGTATGCTCTCATTCTATACTTTTCTCTCTGGTTACGCTATTCTTTATTAAAAAACCCGGTAAATTCCACCTGAATCTTAGTTCTGTTTGGCAGGATTAAATGTAATACTGAAATTCTTCAATGTACTATCGAGAAAAATAAATTTTATTGGTACTTTATTTAATTCTAGTAATTGAGCTGTGTAGTAATTTACAAGGATGCTGTTAAAAACAAAAAAAATTAAACTCAAATATTAATTTTCCAGTCAATCTTAGCTAAACGCTTTTGGCCGTGTCAATTAAATGAACAAATAAATTATCTTATTTACTCGTATAAATTATAAGAAGAAATAAAAAAAAAAGAAGATATCTGACGACGAGTTTCTTTAGCTTGGAAATGCTCTAAGTAATTTATCGGCAATTTTTTCAGTTTTTTAATTTTTTTTCATGTACGTAAGTTTAACTTATTCATAATAACATTTTCTTTAATGCATAAAAACTGTTAAATCATAGTTTTTTATTCATTACAACATTTTGTCTTTCACTCCTTTTTTTCTTTACTAGCATTCTGATAAATTATTTCTCAACAGATATCCAGTAATTCAGTATATATATATATATATATATATATATATATATATATATATATATATATATTGTCTTTTACTTTTACATCTCAATTATTCTATTTTTATCATTTTTATTGATTTTCAAACTTATTTTAATTAGTTTCGTTACGCTTTCCTGATAATATTTATCAAATTAGGTTTTATAGCATTTTTGATGTTAATTATTATTATTATTATTACCACTACTACGTTAAATATTATGTATTTGAGTATATTACTTTTTTTTGTTGAGTATATTGCTACTCAAAATTAATATCCTGAACATGAATTTTAATAAAAGTTTGCGTAGAATAAAACAGAAAACAAACTCAGTTTACATGGTTGTAACTGTGCTCAAATTGACGTTTGTAACTATATCTTGGGTCCTTAAAAGTAGGGAATTAAATAGAATATTAGGAGCCGAAATGAGGTTCTTTCGGTTTATTGAAGTTTATATAAAGGAAGATCGATCGGATAATAACCAATGAAATGAGGCGTCCAATATAAAATAAAGATTGAATGTGTGCATCGCTTAATATCACAGTCAAAAGAGCGTTAAAAACTATATGATAAGAAAATGGATGACTAGACTTCCTAAAGCAGTAATGTTTTACCACCCAGCTGGGAAAAGAAGTGGTATTGAAAATGAAAAACTGAATGACGTTGGTAACACTTCTTGAGCTCGGAACAGACAAATCGCCTAATCAGTGAAGGATGATTCCTGCTTTAATTTCAAATCCTTCAATCTGATACCAAACTTAATCAGTTTTGAATAATATTGCATGTTTATTTCAGAAAAATTGACAAACATCATTTTTTTCGATATTTTTTCGCTCTCACTTATATTAATTGGCACTTGCTTAGATGAACGATTAGCAATATAATGTTTGTTTTAAATAAGACCTGTAATAGATGCCAAAATATCACTGGAAATTCATAATCCTCTGTTTCAGGAATAATCAAGTAAGAAGCAACTGTTAGAAACAGGTTTTAATTTTATACTTTTCATTTAATTATAACATTTTATTTGTATAAGTTCCTGGTTTATAAACTGTATAATTTCTCGTTTTTTTTTTCTTTTACGAATTAATATATCCCGTAATAATGACTATTTTTATTTAATAGAAAAAGAAAGTACTTGTTTTTGAATTATAATTGTTTATATTAATATTTTCTAATTTTATAGCATAGAAAATGAAAATTATACAAATTTTACTGAAATTAGCTAAATTTATTATAATTATCAATATTATATCAGAGTAATAATTTATTCTTATTTCTATCTATAGTAATCGGTAATTTAACTTCTTTCTACTTTACAAAATTTATTTTCTCTACAGTTCTTCTCTTTAAGGTTTGCTTTGGAACTGAATTAAAACATATATTTCCAAAATAATGTTATAATATCAACTTTTTTTTTTGTTGCTACAGTACAAAATATGTATGGAAATTGTATCCCAAAAACGTTTGTACTAAAATGTAACATCCATACGAGTATTTTCTGTAGTTTCTCACTGATACTCGTTCTTCAAAAGAGAGAAATCGTCTAGTCAAAATTTTCAGATGAAACGTAGCCTTAAACGATTGTAGAAAAAATTATCAACTATAAATTTTATAAAAATCTTGTCGGAAGTCTCATGTGAAGTAACGAAAAGAAAGTCTGCAGAAAGAGTCACTGATAGATAATACTATAAATAGAATATAAAATAACCGAAGGTGTTTTATATAATTTATTTACGTAATCAGTTGTAGATCATTTATTTACATAAAGTACATGAAAAATTTCTTTAGTACCTAATAATATTAAAATGACAAAATAAATAATTTTTTATCGTAATACCAAAAATTTGTTTTAAATAGTAAATGTAAGGACGTTCATAAAGTTAATTCAGAAAACGGTACCATTGGAAGCTCAACATGAACAAAAATAATCAAAGGAAGCATCATGTGATTGTGTATGATCATATTTATATATGGTTTCTTTAACATTGTAAATGATTTTAAATTTTATTTTGACATAAAAGAAAGTAAAAATGTTCAAATTATTAAATGTCTTAAAACAAAATAATTAATCTTCCTATGTATTTATTAATGATAGTTCTCAACTTTGTTCTTTGTTCAGTATTGTTAGTTTGTAGTTCTATCTATATCATAGGTAGATGAATTTAACTACATAAGTAAAGAAATAAAATAAAATTACACGTAAAAAAAAAAAAACAGAATAAAAACTAATTCATGACTCTCATTTTGCTTGAAAAAAGAGAATTAACAGAATTGTAGGTGAATTAGCTACAGAGATTGTGAAATAAAACTATAGTAATTGAATTATAAGAGAACCATGATGGCAATGAATTTTTTTAAATATACCCCTTACACCGTATAAGATAATTAGTAAAATAATAAGAAAAAAAAAATTAATTATGTGCAGTCATCAAAACTTTTATGGAATAAAATTTCGTTTTCTTAACTAACTACGATGACTCTCTGTTAGTAAGAGAGCGCCTTATAATCTCGCAATTACAAAAAGAGAAATTTCTTGAAATATCTAATTAATACACTACATTATCATAAAAACGATAATTAAAAATAAACTAAATAGGAATAATTATAAAAAGTTATTTTTAAAAATTATTTAATACAGCTAATAAAAAAAGTAATAAAAATAGTTTATATTTATCTTGGTAAGCATATACTATTTTTTATTTAAAATTTGAAAATCCCGTACTAATAATAGTCATTAGCATATTGTAAGAATGATAGTGCAAAAAAAATTAAGCCCTTTAAATTAAATGAAGTATTTTATGTCAATAAAATTCTCGCAAAAATGTTTTGTTGTGTAAAAAAAATTATTAAAATTTTTAAAAGTTCAAGTTAATAATATATAAAAGAAATTTTTTGATCAAATTCTCGATTTTTAGAAAGTATTTTGCAGATATTAAATATATATTAAAAATTTTTTTCTACGAATAAAATTAAATGCAGATCTTATGAACTAGTTTTGAGAAATCTCTTACATTTTATTAATTGGTTCTTGTGAATATTACAGAAAAGTATATTTTTTTGTGTTTTTCTGTAGGGTAGCTTTTTAATTTTCTGCAGTTATATTTAGAGTAGAACGTGCAAAACAATTTATTTACAAAAAAGAATAACGATTTGTTTTGAAATGGTCACAGAGCCTGATTTTGAACGCAGAGTAAAATTTAAATGATTCGTATTAGTGGAACATTAAATTACTTTTGGTTTTTAATGGATTAATGTTCCACTACGTTTTTATGGTTAAGAAAACTTTTCTTTAATAATTCATCACTATAGAATATACGTTTTATAACTGTTATATAAGTTAAGTATCTTATTTTTATCACAAAAATAAATTTAGAATCGATTCGAAAAAAAAAAAGGTTGATTAATGTTCCTATTGGCTTCTCTTCAATTGGTCTTGGGTTCAATTACCATCAAAAATCTTTCTTAATTGGTAATTTGATCTCTATGTTGGTACTATTTATCTTTTGTTTTAAAGTAAATTACTGCCTAAAAATACTTTAACTCCATTTAAAACAGGATTTCTTGCTTTTTTTGTTAAAAATTTATTGAATTATCAATCTCAAATCATAAAAACTAAAAAATAGTGAACAGATTAAAATCTTTCAAATTTAGTTATCTATTTAATAAAATTTTCAAATCTCTTAAATATAATATCTAAAAAAAAACCTGAGAGAGAATTGGTTGTTTACTCATATATTAATTATCTTTTAATTAAGCTACAGTTCCCGTAATTAGAAAATTAAACAACAGAAAACGATTTTTTATACATACACTGGAATATTTACAAAAACGGAATCAATTAAATTATAAGTTTCAAAAACTTTATAAGGAAAATATCAAAACTTTCACTTTATTCTCTTTTAAAAAAACTACCATCAAACCAATTTGAATGTATGAAGTTCAACTATCAACTAGGGACAAACCTCAATTCTGATATTGAAATCTTAGTGTTTGCAATCCAAATTCCTTTGTGTAATCACAAAATCATACGGTACATCTCTAATTTAATTACTCTCCGAAATAAATAATCCGATTTTTAAAGAAGATTTCAAAGAGTATTCACAAATTATTAGCTAAAATTATAAAATTACTAAAGAAACCAAATTAAGGTGCATTAAACCTTTTAGATAACATTAAAATACCACATAGACTATTATGTTGTCATTTAAAACATTTATTTTTATTGTAACACAAAACAATGCACCCATTCAAAATATCCATATTACGAGAAACAATGTAATAGAGAACTGCAAGAACGAATGCCAGTGGGCATTCTTTATCAAGACCCGTCAAAACAAGATAGCTATTTTTAATCAATATATTTATTTGTTCTTAAAAATGGAAGAATAATATAAATATACGGTAGGTAGTATGATAAAAAATAAAATAATTTTCTGTAAAATTTTATTAACTAATGTATTTAATATTTTCTTTTTCAAAAATATTACAATATCTTTATTTTTATTATTGACTTTTAAGGAATTTTCACTTATTGAAAATACGTAATATTATACAGTATGCTTAATACATGAAGTATATTTTCTTATTTTAAAGTATAAATATATATATATATATATATTTTATTTTAAATAAAGGGAGTAATATTTAATAAAAAAATATTTTATTTTACAAAAGTTTTTTTTTATTCACCATTCACCCCGTAAGACGTTTAATTGATATATAATACATAATTGCCAATAAGAAACGGTTTTATTAATAAATTACTAGAAAATAAATGTATTTTATTTATTTTAATGAGTATATGGTAAGAAAAATAATGAAAACTAGTTAATATGAGATAATTAAAGTATACAAACATAAATTACATTAGTATTCATTATAAAAATTCCTGTTTAAAATGATACTTTTTACACTCTACAACTTCAGCTTCTTCATACGAATTAATAAACTTTCAAAAATATTGCTTAATATGTTAAAATATATAGTCATTCTGATAAATGATATTATAACAGCTACAATTATGAAATGATTGTTGTGTTTACGACAGCAATTATAATATTAAATAACAATAACAAACATTATAAAATGAATTGTTACATTCTACGTGTTACGCATCCTTGATCTTGAAAACTGATCAGTCAGGTCTACTACAGCTTAAACTGGTTGATTTTACTATTTCCTTCGCATTATAATCATTTTTAATTTTACATTAGGAAACGGTTCGATAATCATTATGATCTAATATCTTGTTTAACTGGATTAAAAAATTCTGTTAGTATTCATTATATCAACTAGGCTTCTCAGTGTTTATAAAATAGTATTTCTTTGTTATTAATTATATTACCTACTAATAAATTTAAACAGTAAATTAAACTGTTATTTTCCATACAAAGTGTTTCTAAAATGGTGGGCTGGTTATACTACTTCGGATTCTACTTGTAAAACTAAACAAAAAATATCCTTACGAAAAATGGTAATTTCTCCTCCATTCTCCTCCTGTCCACAATTTTGTTATTTTTATATAAAAATGTATATCTCAAGTTTGGATAGACGAATCATATTAATATTTGATAACCGTCTTGTAATAAACTTTAAAATTAGCAAAATATCAGGAGTTAAATACCTTAAAAAAACAAAATGGCGGCCATGTTTATTTTCCAATCCGTTTATCTCCATAAATATTAGTTTTATCAAAATTTATGTTATTGCTAATATTATTATTTTAGCAAAGACATTTTATTTTGAACACAATGACATTTTATCTTTTTATTTATCTTAACAAATAGTCGAGCTATGGGAGAAAATTGATGTAATTTTGTGTCATAATTATTATATCTTTTTTTTAACCTCCAGGATCCTACCGTTAGGTATTGATTCAAAGGATGATGAGATGAATGATTTGTAGCGTGTGTGAAAATGCCATGTCCAACCGGGATTCGAACCCGGGACCTCTGGATGAAAGGCAAAGACGCTACCACTCGCGCCACGGCGGCCGACAAAATTATTAGGTCTGTTATTGTGAGAAAATTATTACTTAATTTGATACTAATTTACAATACTAGAATTAACAATAAATAAAAACAATTAATATTTAATCGAAGTGAATGTAAAGTGGAGGAAATGAAAACCGATACGAAATTACAACCTCAATTTTCTGCCATAACTCGGCTATTTGTTAACAAATTTAAAAAAAATTAAAAAGGCATTTTGTTAAAATAAAAGGCTTAATATTTTAGAAAATGACATAAATTTTGATAAAACTAATATTTATCAAGATAAAACGGTTTGAGAAATAAACATACCACCATTTTGTATATTTCGAAGATATTTATGTTCTGATTTTTTGCTAATTTTAAAACTTTATTACCAAGATGCTTTTAACATATTAATATGATTCTTCTATCCGAACTTGAGATATAAATTTTTATATAAAAATAACAAAATGGTGGACACTGGGAGAACGAAGGGGAAATTGCTATTTTTTCAAAGGATATCTTTTGTTTAGTTTTACAAAAAGAATCCGAACAAATATAGCCAGCCCACCATTTTAGAAATACTCTGTATATTCCAAAATCTGATGTTTTCTTTACCCATTTTTTTCTTTTTTGTAAAATAACACTTGTTTTTTATACAAATTGTGAATCTTATTTTACTGTCGTGTGATAATACTAGCAGAAGTTGCCGCCTTTGGAGGCGAAAACAGTCCACAGGCTCTAACTTTGCTGGTTTGATCTCCATCATATTAAAATTGAAATAAGAAAAATGTTTTGTTTTGTGATGCTATTTTAGGTTTTAGATGATCTAAATCATAAGTTTCTACATCGCTTAGGTTTTCACTTTAAACACGTAAAAAAAAAAACATTCTTCCTTATAAGTATCGTATTTCGCCATTAATACCGAATCTTTATTAATGTTTTTAATAATTTTATACTGCATCTATTATAGAAAAATAATTTTTTACTATCTTAAAGAAGATAACATTGATAAAAAACGTATTTAACGGTTGAAATATGAAATAATATTTGAACGAATGGTAAAAGATTGCATTTAATATCTTTTTTGATATGATTTTCACAATTTATAAGTGAAAACTTTCTTTATCATTTTAAATATTACATTCGAGCCAACTGCAATACCGTCCTCATTCTTTTGTTCCGTTTGGCAGACTAGCTTCCAAGGAGAATGCATTAAAGTTCTGCAGCTGACGTCAAATACAAATGGAATGGATGCGTATAACCCAGAAGTATACCACAAATTCTTTACGGCAGCTATACGGCCCATTTTGTTGAAAGATGTTTTTATTCCCGGTCTGAATTTTCCATAATATCCATAACTTTTATTAAATAGATAATACTTTAATGTGAAAGCTTTACTAGGCAAAATTGTTTCCAATCTATACATACCTTTGAAATGTTTTGCATTTCAAAATATTTTAATATATTTTTTAAAAAATATTTAGGCCTGACAAAAATTTTTCGTAGGCTTGAAATTATTATATATATATACTTTCTTAATGGCTAATTTCGCATGTGACTTATAAATAGTGTTGATTCATCTACAAGCATTATTGTAATGCTATTTAACAAAAGTGCATATTACGGTAATTCCTTAAATTAAAATTACAATTAACCCGCCGTACCAGGTTGGTCTAGGGGTAAACCCCCTACGATTACGATGACGACGTCGTAATCAGCTGATTTTGAAGTCGAAATTATCAGGTTCAAATTGTAATAAAGGTAGTTACTTTTATTTGGATTTGAATACTAGATAGAGGATAATGGTGTTCTTTTGTGGTTGGGTTTCAATTAACCACACGTCTCAGGAGTAGTCGACCTGAGTTTATTCAAGGCTACAAATTTACCGGTAGAGCTACATTATACTGATAAGTCGCTACTAATGACTTTAATTGTCGATGCGGCTATAAATAAAAGTATTAAAAAAAAGTAATACAATAAAGAAAGATATTGCCTTTTTGCTTTAAATTAATTTTCTTTTATCTTTTTATCCCTTATAATTTTCCAGCATTATAAAGGACAAAAAGCAATCTTTTTTTAATAGTAAAGAAACAGCATTGGTTAGAATATACTCTTAAAACACGTTTTTATTTCCTTGTACGAAGTAAAGGAAGTACTGTGATCGAGAAAAATTTCGGTTATCAGATTTCAACGGAAATATCCATTTTGACCACCCCTGAATCCATTTTGACTAGTTTCGGCGTGACGTCAACAGGTACGTACATATCTCGCATAACTCACAAACGATTAGGTATATAGGATGTTGAAGTTTTGGTTTAGGACTGCTGTAACATCTAGTTGTGCAATTTCTCTTTTTTCTGCAATGAACTGAACCAAAATTGTCCAAAAAAGTCAAAAATCCAAAACAATTTAGATTTTGGACTTTTTCTTAACTGCAAGTAAGCCCTCATTGAGAGCTTTTCAACGATGTATCAAAAAGTGGTACTTATTTTTATTAGTTTTAGAGTTATAGCCAAATAAAATTTTAATTAATGAATTATTTAGATCTTGCCCATGCAAGATCAAAGCAAGGAAAGATGTGCAAGGAAAGCACATCGGTTCGAATCAGACATCTCCTTTTTTAACTTAAATATATTGATTTATTAATTATTAACCTCTGATTGTAAAGAAAATTACGATAAATAATAATTCAATGATAACAATAAAAAAAAAGAACATGAAAAAATAGCAGAAGTTATTAAATTAAATAAAATTCGATGTACTTTTTATTTAAAAAAAAAAAGTGTATATATAACTTAATAGGCGTACAAGTAAATCTTATGGTGTCTATATCAGATTTGGTGAAACGTCGATTATTCGTTTTTGTTTTCATTTTGCTGGTGGTTAGGTTGAACAGGAGACTGCGAGAAGGGAAGAAGCCTCGCCATCCGGTTGTGGGGCAGCGAGGTTTTCTTGCATACTCGGAGGCGGAGAGGGCCGAGGTATTCGCCGATACCTTGGAGGAGCAGTTCACTCCAAACCCCCCTCCCTCCGCGAACGACGAGCACACAACCGAGGTGGAATCCTTTCTTGTAGATTATTTCTCACAGGTGGAGGACGCCCCTCTAGAGATTGACCAAGTCACTGAAGCGGAAGTTTCCGCAGCCATTAAGGCCACAAGCCCCGACAAGGCCCCGGGTGTCGACGGGATCAGCGCCCGTGCATTCCGGAACATACCGGCCTCCGTGATTACAGCAATTTCGGTGATATTCACGTCCATTTTGTACGTTGGATATTTCCCGAATTGTTGGAAAACGGCCAAAGTCGTATGTTTACCCAAACCGGGGAAAAGTTTACTTTTCCCACGGAATTATAGGCCAATCTCCCTGTTACCGGTATTGTCTAAGTTGTTCGAGAGGATTTTTCTCGAAAAACTGAGGCGATACATGGAGGGAGAAGTGCGGCCCGAGCAATTTGGGTTCAGGGAGGGTCACTCAACCACCCTCCAACTGGTAAAAATAATAGACGACCTTGTCGGAGGCCTGAACAGGAAACGGGTGACTGCAGCCGTTTTTCTGGATGTGGCCAAGGCCTTTGACAAAGTTTGGCATAGCGGGCTGCTTTATAAGCTAGCGCGATCGGCGATCCCCTACCGCTATGTCAGACTGATGCGGTCATATCTGCTAGACCGACATTTTGTCGTGCGCGTAGGGGAAACGATTTCCTCCACCAAAGAAATAGCCGCTGGGGTTCCCCAAGGAGCAGTACTTTCCCCGTTCTTGTACACTTTGTACGTGAACGATATGCCGCTGTCGGAAGGGGTCAAAACGGCCCTTTATGCAGACGACACGGCATATTTCTACGAATCCGCAAATGTGGATTACGCGGTCCGGAGGCTCCAAAGGCAGCTGGACTTAGTGGAACCGTGGCTCGACATGTGGAGAATCAGGGTCAACGGTGAAAAATCGGTGGCCGTGATGTTCACATGCAAGACACGAAAACCGACCAGAGAGCTGGAAATCTCAGGGGAGAAAATCCCTTTTGAGAAAACAGTTAAGTACCTGGGGGTGGTGTTGGACAGGCGGCTTACCTTCGGCGAACATGTAAATTATGCGACCCGGAGGGCTAAGGCCGCCAGAGCCTCGCTATACCCAGTGCTGAACAGTGCCAGCCCGTACCCACTGGCAACTAAGCTCCTCATTTTTCGGCTGTACGTACTGCCGATTCTAACATATGCTTACCCGGCATGGGGGGGCAGTGTTGAGCTCCTCGCTTCAAAAGAAGATCGAGGCCGTCCAAAACATCGCGTTGCGGACGATCTTTGGAGCTCCGTGGTTCGTCAGGAACGCCACTCTCCGATCTGATGCGAGATTTCAATCCGTGTCCGAGGCGGGGGTGGCGCAGGCGCGCAGACTGTTCGGGAGAGCGGCTGTGTCCGAACACAGTCATCTTCGGGACATCTGCCGAGAGGACCCAACTCCGACAGTTGTAAGGAAGCGGCCTCACGCCGTACTGGACGAACCACCGTGATGGTGCGGTGCGGTAGCCGAAAATCGACAAACCAGGCTTAGGGGCCTCCATATCGCATGAGCCATAAACGGAATAGTGCGTCAGACGCGTTTCCGGGGTCGCGAGTGAAAAGTTTTCGCGAGTTATATAGTTTGAAGACGTCAAACACGGTAAGTCGCGCATAAAACAAAAACGCGGTCTAAATATAAAAAAAAAAAAAAAAAACTTACAGTAAGACAAAATATCCCAGCAATTGCGACTCCTCCGGAAAAGGGGACGCATTGCTCCCTCCTTATAGCTAGTGCCCCGTTGTGGCGTATTCCTGCTAGCCTATTAAAGAGTTAGCACCGAAAGGACTTCAGTGGACGGTCTGAAGGGGAATTACGTCGGGAGGACAGGCTTTATAAGCCTAGCCTTCCGCGGTCGGCCCATGAAATGGGTTCGATAACGCTGGTTTAACAACGGATTGGAATGCAATTAAATCCGTCTTAAATTCACTAAAATAATAATAGACAAAACTTGAAAAATTAGATCCGAGATTAAAAAATAACCCTTTTAAAAACAAGCCCGATTAGAATGATCCAGCAGCAAGGGACTCTGTCCAGGTTCTGCGATAAAGTAGGGAGTAATAGACTCCTGCCAACTTTGCATTCCATTCCATTCCATTCCTGGTGGTTACATCATAATAATTTAAAAACCATAATATTAGATAGATATAAAACATACGTTTATTTAAAGAGTAATAAAGGGTCGTTTACTCTGTCATAATATTTCAGGTAAAATTGTTAAATTAATAATTGCATAAATATTTGACGTTAATAACTAATATTTTAGCGATTGTGTATTTGACCACATTATTAAAGAATTGAAGGATCATGTACCAATTCAAATGAAACAAGTTTAAATGAAGTGCAGCAAAAAATTTGTATATGTAATTTAATAGGCGTACAAGGAAGTCTATGGTGTCCACAGCAGATTGTTTTTACTCTATTTTATTAACTTTTTTTATATTAGGTTTGTTCTTTCATGTAATTTTTTATATTTAAGAATTACCTTAATTTTTAATCAGTAAAATCTGAAAATGTTCATAGTAACGTATAATTTTTTTAATTGTAAATTTTACAAATATTATTAGAGAAATACGTAAATCTAATAGCGTAATATAATACGTATTTAATCAGATTTTCAAAACAGTTTTGTTGGTAGATAAATCTCTCATTAACATCTTATATTCAGTGAAAACCAATCTACGAGAGTAAGTTCAACTTCCCAGTTTGTGTTATAATAAGTTTTACGTTAGTAAACCTACGCATAATTCATGAATTGCAAGTAAGCTTAAATCCGGTTTTGCTTCTAATCATAACATTAATTAAAATAGAAATTTACTTCTTGATATTATAATTACTTTTCACATTAAATTGTATTTTAAGCGTTGTATTATAAATAATTATTGTCCTATCTTTTTATATATTGTAAGGTCAGTAATTTAATAACTATTGATTGTAAGATATGTTGATAAAAATAATAATAATAATAGCTTATAATGAGTACTTTAAGTTGTAAGAAAATAATACGTTTTCTTAAAAGTTTATCACTTTAGTTGTTCAGTAGGATAATTATTTGTTAATTATTATTCTTCTTTCTACATTTCTCTTTTCATGGCATCTTTTTTCTTTTGATTTATTATTTTCTTTATCAATTCGTAGATTAGGTAGATTTCATAAGAAAGCTTCCTATTGCAACCGGTACCATGATTTGATTTCCGAAAAATTTTGATATATCTTCGCGTTTCACATTTCTCAACCCCAAAACCACCGTTAGTTTAAAAGTATATATATATATGTTTCACTTTTTGTAGACATGATAACTGCCGTAATTTTGCGTCACTCACTTTCAAATTGATACATAAAACATAACGACCCAAAATCTCGGTCGAGTTCGTTAATGGGCAAAATCAGACCATTGAGGGTAGAAATAAGGGGGCTTTCTTGAAAAAACAAAAAAAAAATATCACTATAACTTTCTTATTATATAAAATATCGAATTGTAAATATCGAATGTAAGTAAAGTTTTTGATATCACCAAAAATTGGCCCAGAGGGTGGGAGAAATGTGGTTTCGAAGACAAAAAATCGTACCTCCCTTAATAGGCACACTATCAAATCGGGTTAAAGTGGTTTTTAGTCCTCTAAACATTACCTAAACTTTTGAATGAAACAATTTTTTATATGACCAGCCCTTACAGCAAGGGATGACCAAAATATTACTGGAATTGTAAGAAGATAAGGCTTGTCGTATGTTAAACATATGAACATTTTTTCCACATGCAACCATTGTCATATTGATTAAATTGGAAGTTTTTCTTAACTTTAAGCTGGAAATCTTTTTTATCCCCTTCTTAGCACTGCTGAAATCTACCTCCGCCTTCCGGGGTGCCGAAAAGGATTTTTTATACGCTATTTTATTTTTAATAAAAATAAAAATGCTAATATTTATCTCAACTTCTATAATGTATTTTAGAAAGTAAAATTAAGATTAAAGCATATGTACGCGATCTTATTCAGTGCGAGTGTTTCTATATAAATGGACTTTATACATTTTTGACTATAGTTAATTTTTATCTTAATGTGTATGTACGTTTAATCGAAGGTGTTCGTTGGAAAATTCTGATAATATGGTTTTTGTAATACTGTTTCTTTGTAGTTCCTTACTCCAAACCAAATGTTTATAAAAAAACTGTTATTAGACGATAAGTAAACAAAACAAAAAGGTTATTTGCATAAGTTGATTCCATTCTCTTTTCCTTTTTATCTGTGCTATCAAAATATTTTAAGTTTAACATAATTATCTTGTACAACCTGTATTAACTATTACTTAAATTACAGTAATTTTCCTTTTCAGAAATTTTTACCTTATACATTTAAATAATCTTTTTAGTTGAATTTCGTAAAATATAACCGACACAAATATATATTAGTAATACATATTTATATATAATATATATATATATATATATATATATATATATATATATATATATATATATATATTTGCCGCAATGTTTAATTTAAAATCGGTTCCAATTTACCAGAATCATAAATAAATTTAAATAAAAAAAAAAATGTAATGCAGAGAGGGGTATCCATTGAAATTCTTCAAAGAACTGTATACGTATATGTATACGTATAGTGTATCTTATACTATATATAAATACAATAAAAATAAATAAGTATATACAAATTTGAATCCAAAAAACATTGATCAATGTTCCCAAAATTCAAAACATAAAAGCAAAGAAAATACCAAAAAAAAGTCGTATTAATCAAACAATGAATCAAATCAAAGAACCAGCAAAAGTAAGTGGCGAGACCAGGTGAATAGTTTTGACTATGCACAACATCCTAGGGTAGTTGATTCACCTCAAATCTCAGAGAACTTACGTATTTATAATATATGTAGTCGCTTTAGGCGCCTAACGTTCTCGCTGTTATGTACATATATATATATATATATATATATATATATATATATATATTATGTGTAATAAATTCCTCTACACAGGTATTTTTTCATTGAATATGAAATATTGCAGTAATGTTCAGTGAATTAGATAAAATCTATTTGGATTTACCATTAGAAATACTTAAATTTTATTAATTTAAAAAGACTCAGTATAAAAAATAATGTTAAGAACCGTGCTTTTAATAATGTTTTACGGAGAGATGATTCCGATTTTTATTAATGATATGGTATTATAAATTATAGTAGTTCGTCTAAATAGGAAATCGTTTTAATATTGAGTGGAATATAGTAGAATAGTAAATTTGTCTTAAATCATTTATTATGTTGTGTTTTAGCATCTTGAATCCGTGAATTTGTAAAAAATATGCATTTTTCGATTAATATGCGTGGTCATATTTCTCTGAGGAAGTTTTTTTTAGTTGATACTATTTAGTATTGTGCTATGTGCCTTATTTGTTTATTTGATTCAGAAACATACACATGTAAATGCTGTTCAAATATTTTTTAAAACACGCATCAAATTATTAATATCTTTCAAATTTTTAACTAAAATCACAAATTATACAGTCGAAAAACAATTTAGATGAATTTTTTTTTTAATAATTTTATGTAAGTAAAATTTAAACCGACTCAGTTTCTATTAAAATTTAACAAAATATATGTATGATTTACAACATGATATACTCGTACATCAACACATATGATTTACATAAAACATCACCTAAGCTTTTCACCTAACGAAATATTTTTCATATCTGATTAATTTTTCCTAATTTTACAATGCACGAAAAAATGTTAATTTCTATTAAATAATTAATTTAATTCAATATTTCTATCAATACTCTAATGATTATTATCATAATTTGTTTTACTTTTTTTTTAGTATTCGATGCTGTTTTTTTCACTCAAATCATCACCATCCTTTCTCAATTAATAGTTTTTTAATCATGAATATTATTATTTCTATTTTTTTCTCTTTTTCTACTTTTTTCTCTTCAAGAAGTAATAAGATTCATTCTTTCATAAATGATAAAATATATAATTTATTTTCTTTCTTTTTTTAATTAATAATTTTATTATTCGATAGATGTAATTTTTTATTACAATAAAAGTTGTATTTTAAGAGGATAAATTTTAAAAGGTGTATTAAATTTAATAAAAAAAGTCGTGTGATGTACGACTGTGTGGTATTAATGGTAGAAAGCTATGTCATATGAATTGCCATTAATTGTATAGTATGTAAATCCGTTTACGTATAAACTGCATGTACTTTCTTTTGGATTACTTTCTTTTGTAATTGATTTACAATATGTTGCGGCAAAGAAAATAATGCAATAATTTAAATAGAACCTGATTAGAAACGTATATGACAACTTGCAATGGAAATAAAAGATTCACATTATAGATTCTATGAAAAAATGAAAAGGAATGATAAAAGTTTAGAGGTGTTCATAAAGAACGCTTTGAACTGGAATAAGTTAGCTTCAGGTTATAAAACTGTATTCCATTTAAAATTTTTAAACACCTGTTTTTATTATGGAAATTAAAGTATACGGTTCTTTTATACTGTTATTATACATCACAAAATATATATATATATATATATATATATATATATCGGTTAACGACCTTCTTAAACAAATAAATAAATTTATTTCATGTATTTTTTTAGCTATTAAAATACGAATTAAGAACTATCTTCAAGGATTTTTCATACTATATGTTGCTTAAATAGACTCTGTCAGTCTAATCATCTCCTCTCATACTCTCAATTCATTCATAATAACTGTAGATTATTCATGGATTTTTAACCTGCTTAAAAAAATTTGATTGGACACCAAGAATTCCTTGTACGCCTATTAAATTACACATACACATTTTTTTTTTTTTTTTAATGTAAAGTACATAACATTTTATTTCATTAATAACTTCCGATATTTTTATTTTTATTATTAATTTATTATTTATTGTAAAACTTCTTTCTAATCAGAGGCTAATATTAATAAATCAATATATTTAAATTAAAAAAAAAGGAGATGAAGTCTGATTTGAACTAATGTGCCATCCCCCTTGTAAGATCCAAATATTTCATTAATTAAACGTTTATTTAGCTATAACTCTGGAACCAATGAAAATAAGTACCACTTATGAAATATCGTTGAAAAGCGCTCAATGGAGGCTCATTACTGCAGTTATAAAAAAGTTCAAAATCCAAATCTTTTGGCTTTTGGATTTTTATGAACACTTTTGGTCCAGTAGATGCAATCAAAAGATGAGGTAAACAATTAGATGTTACTACAGCCCTAAATCCAAAATTTCAACAACCTACGGCTAATCGTTTTTGAATTATGCGAGATACATATATACGTACAGACGTCACACCGAATCTAGTAAAAATGGATTCAGAGATGGTCAAAATGGATATTTCCGTTGAAATCTAAAAACCGAAATTTTTCACGATCACAATATTTCTTTTATTTAGTACAAGGAAGTAGAAAGAAGAAGATTCACAATTTGATCGAAAAGTTTTGTTATTATTAATTCTATCTTAAAGATGTATTCGCAAAAAGATGTACTGATTTCGGTGATTCTTATCATATACCAGAAGTGCTACTGCACCATATGTATACATAATATATATAAAATTTTCTCCATAATACTGTAAAATTATAATCTCTTTATGTTCTTCCCACTCTGTCTTTTGTATATCTAGGATACCTAAAAAACAAGACCGTTCCAAAGACCACATTATATTTTGGTAAGTATTGTTATGAATTCATTCAATAAGTAGAAATTGTTTCTTCTACATGATAAGTAAAGTAATATAATTATTTTACTACCGCTTTAAATTGAGTAAAAAAAAAAAAACTTGAACTTTTCGGTACAAGACCAACGTTTCGTTTCCGACTATATCAGAAACGCACCGATTTTCAGATTACAACGCACTATATACGTTCGATTAACCAGTATACCTCACACACAAGCATCACGATTCAACTCGTTTATCATTGTTAGTCGCTGAATAAGCGCGTGTAAAAAATACATCACTACACAGTCAAGATAATTTTAAATTGAGGTTATTTTGTCTGTTATCAACCTTAAATTGAACGTAATTCAGGAGCAACTTAACCAATCTTTATATAATTTTCATATGCACAACTTCAGGTACGCTACTATAGCACAATTAAATTTCAGTGAAATTGATCCATTAATTTTGGAGATTTTCAACTCATAAAATTTTAAACAGAAATTAAATTTTCGCACTCATACCTCAAACCGTAAAGAAGATTCAATTTTACTCCCCCAATTCCACCGTACGACTGAAAGTAATGCCTTACTTTTCATCGAAACGTCGGTAAAAAATATTCTAAATTGTAATATTAAATTATTTTATTAAAAATAATTATATTAAGTAGTTAATAATGGTTAAATTACATATTTATGTAATAAGCATTATTCGATAAGCGTTATCCTCTATACTTATTTGTGTTAAAATACGATAAGATTATTTTCTTTACCATTAGTACGCAGCCATTAGTACATAATAATATTTCCAATTTTAATTTATATCCATTGTCATTGATATACGTATTTTGAGGGTTAAAATTATTGTTTCCTTAATAAAATATTTAAATAAAAGAAACCTACAGTAAATTATCGTTAATAAAACAAGATTTCCCTTTATTAAGAAGTAGTAATTTTAAAGTTGAATGTAAAACGTATGGTTGGTTGTCGTTTTTATCACTCATACTCTTATTATATTCCGTTGAAAAATTTCCTTGGTTTGATTAAATATCGACGTTTGTTCCATATTGTTTTGTCTAAGAGGCTCTACGATTACATTAAAGAGTATGCACAGGAGTCTGTTATATGTATTTATTCCTTGTAATCCTAACAAAGAAACGTACAATATGTTATATAATTGCTCTCATCACAGTACCAGATTACAAATAAGTGATAAATATTAATGAATTTTTTTGATATTCTTTTTAATGTTGTTAAAACATTAGTCGTCTTATTTTTACAATGAACCATATCAGCATTTTAAATTTGATTAAAACAAAATTGTTTCCAATTTGTACGTTTTCATTTGCAGAATACCGAACGACTAACTCGGAACGAATGAGTGAGCGAGCAAGTGATTGAATGTTTTGCGAATTCGTGATTTGTAGGAATGAGTACGAAAGGAGAAGCTAGTGAGGCTAAGTAAAGCCGCCCGCATTCGAGCTGAAAGGTAGCACGTCTCTGTTCTGTTGTACAGAGTGTACCCGTGAGTTGTTTCAGTAATGAATGACTCTGGTGTAAATCAATTACTTTCAATAACATGACCGGAAATCTTAATGCAGTCAAAGTCTCAACAAAACACAGAGAATTCCACTGCTAGCTGTGCAAGGACTTTACCTTTAGTAACCCTCTTTGCCCACCATCCGTACAAATACAAAGAGAAACCAATTTATTTACTTTGATATTGAAATTATTCTATCGTAAAATTCTCAGCTAACTTGCCAGTTGAATTAATACAGACGAAACGTATAAATTTAACACCGTAAAATGGATCAGTTAATGCAATTTACTGTTTATCATTTTATTTTTGTTAATTTTTAATAAAGATAATGTATCCATTTTATTTTGTCAGTCCATGAAAAATTTCTAATGATAAACCTTGGCCTATTGTAGGTGTTTAATACAAATGAATTTTAAGTACATACATTCTTTCATGTACGTATATTAATTGACAGGTTTTCTTAACAGATATTGTTCCTCTTTGAATTACGATTTATTTTTTCAAAGCAAATAAATTAAGTAAAAAAATTAATTTTTTTTTTTCTAAGAAAATATTGTATTCTTACTAATTTTTACAAACTTTCATTAATCTATTTTTTAAATATGTAATTTTTAAAGCTTCTAAATAATAAAAATAATTTTTCAAACATGATTCCAAGATTTTAATAAATTATTTTTATTTTATTGCTATATTACATTTATTCACGTATTTCAGCGTTGCAGTCGATTTTTATAGAATTATTTTTAAAATATTGCTTTATCAATCTGATTGCTTCACATTGTTGCTGCCATTTCAGAAATATTAATCAGATGAAGTTTCTGTTATTTTAAAATCAGAAAAGGTTATACATTGTATAATTTAAACAAAAACAAAAAAGAAAGAAATTTTCAAATACGAGTATATACACTTGCAAAAATTTAATAAAATGGATAAATATATATAGTATTCGAACTATAAAATTTAGTGTCACGACAACCCTTGCCTGAGATAATAGGAGTGAATAGAGGATAACGGGGACATGAACACACAACACACAGTTTTTTGTTAACGATTATTTGTCGTATCTCAACGTTTCATGGACTTTTGAGGTAGAAAATAAATGAATATTTTGATTTGGTAATTTAAAATCTCGATATCATTACATTCCCTTTATTATATATATATTCTATAACAGCAAAATAAAATGAATTAAATTGGGTAACGTCAGCAGTTCCATGTTTTCACATATTTAATAGAAGACATAGAGTATAAACATAAACTTTATTAGAATTTCGACTAATTTATCACTAATATCATGTCATTACGATTATTTAAATAATTATCCAAATCAGCTCAAAAAAAAAAAACAACATTTAATTATGTATTTTACGATTCAATTTTTGTTTGTAAAACCTTACATTCTTTTTGTTTTTTTTTGTTTTTTTTAAGTACTCTTATCTTTGCAAGTATATCCAAGAATCCAGATAGTCATTACCTACGACAGTTTGTATGCAAAGCTGACTAAAATGCGGTTATAGTTATCCATCGATATAATTTACGTTAAATTAAAATGATAACTTACTAACTTGTTTATTTTATTTTTATTATGTTATACATGTAAAAATAATTTATATTATCAATTTTCAACCGAAGTGTATACTTAAATAAATTAAAATTACAATTAACCCACCGCACCGGTTGGTCTAGGGGTAAACTCGTCGTCGTAATCAGCTGATTTCGAAGTCGAGGTTCTCAGGTTTAAATCCTAATAAAAGGTAGTTGCTTTAATTAGGATTTGAATATTACATCGTGGATACTGGTGTTGTTTGATGTTTGGGATTTAATTAACTACACGTCTCAGGAATAGTCTGCCTGAGTTTGTTCAAGACTACATATTTACCAGTACAGTTACATTACACTGATAAGTCGCTAATGAATTTAATTGTTTATGCGACTAAAAATTAAATATTTTTTTAAAAATTATAATTGTTCCTTAAAATTATGAGAATTTTATTTTTTAGGTAAAATTTACATTTTTTTAAAAATAAATTTTAATCATAAAGTTATATTTTTCACTTATTTTTATTTTGCTGATTTAATGAAACATAGGTTTCTGCTCCTCTTTGCAATTTAATTAATTATTAGTACCTACTTATATTGCTTGTTTAATAATTAATTTTGCATAAAAAATTATATTTGAAGTAATTAAAATTACTTTGAAAAATCATCTACGTAAATTATCTCTTTATGAAGAGAAAAGATAAATTTAAAAACAAGTAAATTCATATAAATTCAATCGTGGATATAACATTGATTTTATCACTGGATGTTTTAAGTAAATCAAAATTACCCAATTTGTTTTACTTTCTATATTAGATTTTACTGGTCAGGAAATAACAATTTCTTTTTCGAAACATATATAATGTACAATTTTTATTGCGGAAAATTTGATATTTATTTAAATGAAAATGTAAATGTTCGTTTGTTCAACATCTTAAACCTCCGAAAGTTCTTCAATGATTGCTTTGATATTTTGACACAACGTTGCATTTGAATACGCGCGTGTTTTTATATTCCTACTATTTATAAACCCTAAGGTGCCACACCTGTGACAGGTAAAAAATGTTTTTTTTAAACAGCGCTATCTGTTGGACGTAAAAGTAACACACGCTATATTAAATATTTTATGATTCCATTTCATTGTTTACGAAGTGTGTGTCCACTTTTGACTAAAAAACTACTGGACCGATTTGCGCGCAGGGAAAAAGAGAGAAAGGAAAAAATCGGGAAAGGGAAAGAGGGAAAAATCGAAAAAGATAAAAGATAAAAGGGAAGAAGGGGAAAATGGAAAAAAGGGAAAACGGGGAAAAGGAAAAAGGTAAAATGGAATGGAAAGGGGAAAAATAAAGGGGGAAATAGGAAGGGGGAAAGGAGAAAGAGAGATGCGGAAGGAAAAAGGAAAATCGGAAAGGGAAAAGGGGAAAACGTAGAAATGGTAAAAGGGAAGGTTAAATTTTGTGAAGTTCGGTCATTTTAATTTTGTTAATGTTTTATCAAACTTTCAATTCTATTCATTTAATCTATATATACTCAAATCTAGCAATAGCGAAGTATTGCCGGGTCTACTAGTTTATAATAATATTAGGTATGATATTGCCTTTATCTGTAATATATATGCTTTGCGTAATGAAAATGATTATTAATAAAAAAACATACATATTACATAATATGATATAAACTTGTTTTCGTAAAGAAATAAAAGCCCCAGGTAAAATAAAAATACCCTTTATAGCTTAATTTATTTTTAAAAAGATTTGGAATACTACGAATATTGCTACCAAACCTTAACCTTTAAGGAAATTAAATTCGTTGATTTTGCATTAATTACTTCATAATGAATGTTAGTAAGGTATACAAAAAAATTTTATAACAATTTTTAAAATCATAGATATTGTTAATTTTAAAATCGACAGGGTAGGGGTAAATTTTAAGGAATGGGAAAATTTAATAAATTAATTTATAGTAAATTGCGAATAATAATATTTGTACAAAATTACTTATAGCAATAGTCGATAAATTAACACAGTCATGCTGGTTTTCTCTATATACATGTGCAATATCACAAATGTATGAGCACTTTCACCAACAGTTTTTCTCTCCTTAATACTGTAAACAAAATTTGAAAACCACCTTCTTTCTGATATTTGTTTTGGTTAAGCCTATATAATAATTCTGTATAAAAGAAATTAGTGAAATTTTATTTATTTTTTTCTAAATCTTTTTCGTTTAGAATATAGTTATTTACACAACCTATTTTCAGTTAGTAATGAAATAATAAACTTTCATTCGCTGTTCTACAATACTTTCTTGTATACTTATTTTTAAATTATAAATAAATAAAAAATCATGAAAACATTACGTAGGTCTATTATAAAAATTGAAATAAAATTATTGCATATTTTCGTAAATCATTTATAAAAATAATTGCATATGTTTTTAATAAAAAGTATTATATTTTTTCGTTTAACTGTTTGAATAGAACTGTAATAGTTTTTAATTGAGGAAAAATTTGTTAATTTTAATTCATTAAATCAATATATTTAGATTAAAAAAAAAAGAAAAGGAAATGAAGTCGGATTGGAACCGATGTGCCTTCCCCTTATAAGATTCAAATATTTCATTAATTAAAATTATTTTATTTGGCTATAACTCTGGAACCATTGAAAATACGTACCACTTATATATTGTTGAAAAGCTCTCAATGAGGGCTTATTACTGTTGTTAAGAAAAATTCAAAAATCCAAAAGATTTGGATTTTGGGCTTTTTTGGACATTTTTGGTCAAGTTGATTGCAATCAAAAGAAATTTAAAAATAGATGTTACAGCAGTCCTAAATCCAGAATTTCAACATTCTACGGCTAATCGTTATTGAGTTAATGCGAGATACATACGTACGTACGTACGTACAAACATCACGCCGAAAATGTTCAGAATGGATATTTCCGTTGAAATCTGAAAACCGAAAATTTTCGCTATTACAATACTTCCTTTACTTCGTACAAGGAAGTAAAAAGAGAAATACAAAACGTATGTATTTTATTACATATTGTGACTTACAGGGTTTTTTGTTGAATATTTGTTAATCATTCTGGCTTTTCATGTTGTTTAATATATGTTATGTACAACTGATTGAATGGATGATATCGATAGTGATATGATATTTGTCTTCCACATTGAGTGTTAATTGTTCAAATTTGATTATAGTAATTTGGGTCAACATGTCAATTGAGTGGAATTCTATTTTTCTTTAATGGGAAATACGTTATAGGGTAAGTTTACGATGGATACCACTTATCGTTGTTTTAATTTTTAAGTTAAGTATTAAGTCAGTATTAAATTTTAAGTTAATATTAAATTTATTTTCAATTTTTACTCTTATTATATTAATTAATTATATTACTGGTAATTTATATAACAGGCTTACCGCTACAAATACCTAATTTCCAATAATTTGGAGTGTGGTCTGAACTGCATTATTAAGTAAACGAAATTAATTTGACTGCAAGATAGAATAATAATTACCTTTTATAATATCTGATTTAATTGGAAACAAAATTATCAATTTTTACTATAATCATTATTTATAAAATAAGGCCACAATTTTTCAGCCAATTTTTAAATTCTCATTTGCTAATGATCAATCAACCTTTTTATTGATCTATAGTAATATATAGTATTCCGAAGTTAAGTAAGATGTAATGGATATCATTAATTAATTAAACATTTTCAGCGGTTCTCTACACGTACAAGATTGCAATAAGTATTCTAGTTCTATTTTTTATTTAACGGACGAAATAAAAAAAAGAATCAAATAATTCTTCGCTAAAAATAACTTGTGTTATCACCAGATTTATCAGCAGAACCTTCGTTAAATATTTTTGTTGTATTATTTAGCTTAAAGTCTTATAGCTGAAGAGAATGCTTCTACCTACTAATAAAAAAGTATTAAAAAACTTCTATTTATTAGAAAATAGATCGCTCATCTTTATGCTTACCTGTTAAGACAAAAAATAAATTTTGGTTCTGAAGATTGATTGCTTTCATCCTAAAGAAATTCTACTATCAGCTCCTATATGAAGCTTAAATAGTATTGGTGAGGTGTGTTTGACTTAACATTACACGGTAGTATGAGTTGGTTACTTTCCATCTTAAAAATATTCACTAGGAAATAATATTTAGCGTATTAGGTCGTAAAACAAATGTCAGTAAGTCTTGTGTTGACTATCACTTAATAAAATTCCAATAGCAGAGATTGAAAAAAACGAAAATAATATAAATTATGCGATTTAATTAGCCGAAATTTTCCTTTTTGAGATATTTTTAAAATTTTTTTTATGATTGACCTATGACACATGAATTATTTATTCAAGAAATTAAATTATATATATTTAAAATTCCTGTAAGTAAATAACTGTTTGCCTAATAATTGTTGTTAACAGAACAGCTTGCTATTTTTTTTTTACAAAAGTATCAAGCACCTTTATTTGAAAAGAGATACAAGTGAAATTTAACTTAATTAAAATAAATAACAATTATTAAAAAAAATTTCTAGTTACTCTTTCTTGCAAACATACAGGTTATTGAGATAAGATATATTATAATACTACAGGAATCATACGTCCTGGTATGTTTGACCTTTTGTCATCATTTAGTCTGCCGCCACTAGATTTTACGTGTCCCACATTCTAACCATTATTTCTGCATAAAATATGTGGACTTGAATTTCAAGATAAAATATTTATCTTATACATACAAAATACAAAACAGAATTTCTTGATTATTTTATTGTATTAGCATTAATATTTTAATATGAACTTTAAACTTTTACCTTAAATCAGTGTTGTTAAAATTGTCTACACTCTTATTTTAATATTACTTCCTTCAAAATTTTACTTAGTAAAATTTACTTTTTTATATAATTTCATAAAATTTTATTAATAAATGCATAAAAAAAATCAATAAATAAACCACAATTTTGTATGATTATGAATACTGCAATAATTATTGATGTAATAATTTCACCAGCTTTTTTTCAGATAGATAAAACTTCAAACTGGTTTGAATATTTACAGACTCTGTTCGGAGAAGTTTAATGAATTCATCCAACTTTTAACAGATAAACGCTCTTTAAATAATTTTTTTTTCAATATTCTACTTACTCCTTTTATGATGGCTATTAAAACAGATTTTATAGGTTATGTTTAATAGATTAGAACTTAGTCTATCTAAAGACAAACTAAACTTAGTCTATCTAAACAATCTTACTAATTTTTAATACTTCTAAGTAATCGTCTGTGAGCCACACATTCCCACTCACATTCTCTTTTTCTCAGTTGAAATGTAAAATTTTGCTTGAAAAATAAAACAAATAAAAATATTAAATTTCCCTTGTTCTT
Source organism: Lycorma delicatula (assembly GCF_047948215.1). Taxonomy (NCBI): domain Eukaryota; kingdom Metazoa; phylum Arthropoda; class Insecta; order Hemiptera; family Fulgoridae; genus Lycorma; species Lycorma delicatula. The sequence continues at coordinate 73,028,699 of NC_134459.1, read as the reverse complement.
CTTGTAAAGAAATGAAAAAAATCCTGATCTTCATTCATCTAATTTCTTTTTTCCGTTGAATAAATCCAATAGTTATCAAAGTATTTTTTTTTCTTTTTGATGAAATATTATTCAAAGGTATTCTAATATTGATTTTTTAAGAATCCCAAGATAAACAGTCGTTTTGAAATTTAATTTATATAAAAAAGCCAATAGTTCTTATCGTTAAAAGAAAACACATGTTAAGCCTCAAAATGAACGTTATACCCTTTTTATATCTTCTGTTAAATGATTATGTCTTTGAAGTACAAAGATAACAGACGTTACTATACAAATACAAAACTACGTAGAATTACCAAAGCGTTGTTAAGAAGATACGTTAGTAGCGTTTGTGAGCTTTTACACTATTTTCATTGATATTCAAATTACCTTTAGTTCCTTTTAAACAAATCTATTAAAAAGAATCAAGCGCATTTAAAAGGAAGGAAAGTAAATAAAAGTGGAGTTTTCGCGGGCGATAGAACTGTGCGAGTTAAAAAAACGATGTTCAAAGCACGTAAAACGAGCAACATTTTCTTCAGTTGCTTATTACGGTATTTATCTGCTTTTAGTTTTTTCCTTTATTTATTTAAATTATAATTAAAAATGTTTTACTTCATTAGAAAATTATTTTCTTCACTGAGCTTTTAATATATTTTTATTTTTAAAGATAATTTATCATCAAAAAGAAAGTTATTATTAATTTTTTTTATGTAGTTACAGTTGCTACAAAATTATTTAAACAGTATGTCATGAAGTAGGTCTTCCAGATAAATCGCATTTTATTTTTTAAATAAAACCAGATTATGGAAAAAATACTTTCGATAAGAATAACAAATAACCTATTTTTACTTAATAGAATCAGTTTAAAAAAAAAAAAAAAACCTAATATCACACCCCCAAAGAAAAATTTATTGGTATATCATTATTAATTATATAATAATTTCCACTTATCAACTATTTTTATTATTATGTCCGAGCGCTTTCGGATATTAATACATCATCAGGAACAGTTAGGTGTTGTGGATTATAATTATTTCCTTCAAAAATTAATATATTAGATGAGTTTTGAGTTTTTTAAAAACAAAAATTATAAATAAAATTGATTGTCAAAATATAAAAAAAACTTCATTGTGTAATGTCGACGTTGTCCGTCATTACACAATGAAGTTCTTAATTGTTTTATTAATATGAATCAGTATAGCCAACCTAAGAATCAATATTATTGTTTAATATTTGTTTAAATAATACAATATTATCAAATTTCGTTTGTTCATTTATCAAATTTTTATTAACTATATGAATGGCATTCATATGAAAAGGCATTCGATAACGTAGACTGGAACAAAATGTTCAGCATTTAAAAAAAAAATAGAGTTCCAATACAGAGATAGAAGAACAATTGCTAACATTTTCAGGAACTAAACAGCAACAGTAATAATTGAAGAACATAAGAAAGAAGCTGTAATAAGAAAGGGAGTCCGACAAGGATGTGCCCTATCCCCGTTACTTTTTAATCTTTACATGGCACTAGCAGTTAATGATGTTAAAGAACGATTTAGATTTGGAGTAACAGTAAAAGGTGAAAAGATAATGATGCTACGATTTGCTGATGATATAGTAATTCTAGCTGAGAGTAAAAAGGATTTAGAAGAAACAACGAATGGCATGGATGAAGTCCTACGCAAGAACTATCGCATGAAAATAAACAAGAACAAAACGAAAGTAATGAAATGTAGTAGAAATAACAAAGATGGACCACTGAATGTGAAAATAGGAGGAGAAAAGTTTATGGAGGTAGAAGAATTTTGTTATTTGGGAAGTAGAATTACTAAAGATAGACGAAGCAGGAGCGATATAAAATGCCAAATAGCACAGGCGAAACGAGCCTTCAGTCAGAAATATAATTTGTTTACATCAGAAATTAATTTAAATGTCAGGAAAAGATTTTTGAAAGTGTATGTTTGGAGTGTCGCTTTATATGGAAGTGAAACTTGGACGATCGGAGTATCTGAGAAGAAAAGATTAGAAGCTTTTGAAATGTGGTGCTATAGGAGAATGTTAAAAATCAGATGGGTGGATAAAGTGACAAATGAAGAGGTATTGTGGCAAATAGATGAAGAAAGAAGCATTTGGAAAAATATAGTTAAAAGAAGAGACAGACTTATAGGCCACATATTAAGGCATCCTGGAATAATCGCATCCGGGAAGGACAGGTAAAAGGAAAAAATGTGTAGGCAAGCCACGTTTGGAATATGTAAAACAAATGGTTAGGGATGTAGGATGTAGGGAGTATACCAAAATGAAACAACTACCACTAGATAGGGATTCTTGGAGAGCTGCATCAAACCAGTCAAATGACTGAAGACAAAAGAAAGTATACGAAATTTTTCAATATTATTTGTTTTATTGTTATTGGGATATTCAAGAATATTAATAAAAATATTTGGGTTGTAATTATGAATAATTGCTAAGATATGTCTAGCAAAATTGGATCGTTCCTTATTTCCCTTATTTATACAATTAATGTGTTCATTAATTCTCATAGAAAAACATCATCGGTTGGTCATCCCGATATATTCCAAATCATAATTTGCGCATTTTAAATTATATACTCCCTGTTTATCTAAATTAAATTTATTGTTATGTTTTATTATTTTAGTAGAATCACTGTTATTAATATACTTAATATTTTATTATTCGTTACATATTCAGTTTTTAAGTAAAAAAATTTAAATATTTTTATTAAATTTTTTTGTAATTTATATTGTATATTTGTGTCCGTTATTATTATTTGTTATTCTAATATTATCTTTTATATAAATTTTATTTTTTATTTTAATATATAATTTATTTATTAACTTTTCATTATATCTATTAGTTATAGCTATATGTTTTATATTATTTGATTCAATGTTTAATTTTAAATTTTGATGTCTTAAATATTGTATAGCTCTGTATATTAAGGAATTAAATGTCGATATTTTTTGAATTCAAAGTTGAAACGAATTATGGTGTCTTTTCGATAAGAATTAATGAACACATTAATTGTATAAATAAGGAAAATAAAGAACGATCCAATTTTGCTAGACATATCTTAGAAATTAATCATAATTACAACCCAAATAATTTTATTAATATTCTTGAATATTCCAATAACTTTCATAAAACAAATATTATTGAAAAATATTACATATAATTAAATAATAAAAAATTGATAAATGAACAAACGAAATTTAATAATATTTTATTATTTAAACAAATATTAAAGAATAATATTATTTATTCTTAGGTTGGTTATACTGATTCGTACTAATAAACATAACAATTGAGAGCTTCATACCAACATGACTGAATACTTCGACATTATTTTTACATTTTAACGATCAATTGTTGTATTTATAATTTTTGTTTTTAAAAAATTCAAAATTCATCTAATATATTAATTTGTGAAGAATATAATTGTAATCCATTACACATAAATGATCCTGATGATGTATTAATTTCCGAAAGCGCTCGGACATAATAATGAAAATAGTTGGTAAGTGGAAATTATTATATAATTAATTTATATCAATACTAACGAGCCATGATTAATAATATAATTAATAACATTATTACAAGATAGTCATTAAAAACTCATCGTTTCGATATTTTTTTTTCTTTACTCTTTATTGATAAAAAAGTACAAAAAAATAAAAAGATTTACTGTAATTTATAAAAGATGTAACGTATTTACGTTAAATAAAAGATACCTTTATCACGTTAGCCTGATATTTATCATGTTAGCCTTTTAATAAGATATCTTTCTGTTTCTTTCCATGTACCAACTAATCTTTGTATTTAAACATATAATTATAGTGGTAGAAAAGAATTTGATTTTAATATTGAAAAGGATCAACTAGTTTTACGGATTACATAGTAACATAAAAAATGAAGATGTACGTCATTCTCCATGTATATTATACGCTATATCATTTTACACAAAATTTGTACAACCACGTAATTGGAGAGAGTATACAAAAATTGACTCAAATGTTTTAGAAAAAAAATAGTGAAATATGTGAAAAAATTTCTGATTCCTCTAGAAATATTTCATGATTTCATTACATTTTTCCTCTAATTTCGTGTCTTTTTTGTTGTGGAAATATATTTTGATAAATGTTGTAAAATCTTTTTTTTTTAATATACTTTTGTTGTTTTTTTTATGTTGTTTTTTTTACCAATTTTTTTTTTTTGTTAAAGAATAATTTAAAATTATTTTTAAACCTTTAATTGGTTTATTATCGAATTTTTCTTTTACATTCTCAAAACTTAAAGGTAAATCGGGAAAAAAATATAAAATTTGTTAGTCAAACTACAGGATGTAAAGACTAAATAAGGAAAAATTCCATCAGAAAGATGGGTATAAGACACTATCTTTTTTAAGGATAAATTGATTCATTTGTCTCTTTTTACGCCTTCCTTTATCACATAGTTATCCTACACAGCATCCTCTTCATTTATGTAGGCCTATATTTATGGTATTTTTTTTGTTTTTAAATATATTTTTCGATCTTTTTTATTTATTTCTTGGCTATACAGCAAACCTTATTCGGTAATCATCTACTTTTCTAATTCACTTTAGTGGTCTTTGTTAAATCTTATCTTCTGGTTCTTTTTATAGAATCGATCCGGTTTATAGATCTTTCTTGTTATCCTTATATGTTCATGTATGAAAGGACGGTTACACCACTAGATCTCATTTCCTGTTCTCCTTTTCGGTATATCTATTTTTATTTTTATCGTTTATGTTTTAAACAATGTAAATTGAATCTTTCGTAACTTTTTCGTTTTCAATTTATTTATTTTTTTATAACTAATGAGATTACATTATCGATATATTACCTAACAAACTATATTTCTATTTAAATGTAATTACATTTAAACAGAAATATACTTTTGTAACATATATTTTTCTAACACATTAATAACTTTAATTAGAGTTGTATTATTAAGTTTATAAATATATAACTTGATTTTCTTCAGTACCTTAACCAGAAACAAAGCTTCTTTTATTTCAGATTATGGTGATAAAAATAATTAATTATAAAGTGAATTATTTACTACTGACATCATTATAATTTTTCTTATCTTAGAAGTAAACAAATGGTTACTTACGTAATATTTTTCGTTATTTAATTAGTTAAAAAATGCAATAATACCCAATTGTAATAATTAAAAGATTTAAATTATTGAAAATAACTGCAATCTTACCTTTAATTATTTAATTAGATGGATTTAATAGTTTCATCAGGATATTAAACATTTTCCGTTTTACCTGGTATAATCCTGGGGTTTTTCATTACGTACAATATTATCTTCCTCTTAAATTGAAAAATAAATCGGCTGCTTCCTTAATTTATTGCTTTCAATAATAGTTCATTGTTTTTCTATTTAATTCATATTAACATTTCAGATGGAATTCAGATAGATTTAAATTGTAGATTAATAGTATATTTAACTTAAAGCACAACAGGCTTAAGCCTGTTATATTTAACAGGCTTAAGACATTGCCATTGCCTAAACAGGTTTCTTCTACCAATATAAAAACTATAACTTTTGAATTAAAAAAAAACAAGCATTGTTTTATTAAAAATGTTCTATTATGAGATTTTATCTACTGAGGAGAAAAAGTGTATAAAACGCAATGTTTCTCAGTAAAAGACATAATACATATATATTTTAATAATCTATTTTATTATTTTGTATGATTGTGGCAAAAAGGTAAATTACGTAGGATAGAAACTGAACATTTCTGAGATGCTTTCACTGAGATTAATGATGTCCATTATTCATTATACAATCCTTGGGGTGATGATCAATGTAAAGGTATCACTTCAGGAAGTGGATGTCATAACATGAAATTTTGATTTTCAACAGTAGGCTTTATTTACAACAGTGAAGAAGGAAATATGAAGTTATTTCACTCCTTTTTTCCGCCAGTAGAATTTATTTGTTATTTGTTTATTATCTGCAAATGGTTTTTCTTTTAAAATTGACTATTATCTTGTGTCTAGAAGTAGTAATACTTTACATGATTTAATCATTGACAATATAGACTAGGATTTGGTAAATGCCTAAATTCGAAAATTAATTTTTTTTAAATTTATAATTTTTAATTACGGTAGTTTATGATGTCAGAAAAGAAGAAGTTTATGATGTCAGAAAAGAAGTTGATATATTATTCAGAATTTTTTTTTTGTAATTTGGACTTAGTCAAATTTAAATTCGTATTCATTTTGAACCAATACTAAAAAAATCCCCTTTCGGCACGCTGGAAGGCGGAGGTAGATTTCACCGGTAATAAATAGGAGATAAAAAAGATTTTCAACTTTAAAGTTAAGAAATACTCCAAATTTGTACTCAATATGACAATGGTTGCATGTAAAAAAACGTTTCATATGTTTAGCATACAACAAGCCCCATCTTCTTACAATTCCAGCAATATTTTGGTCATCCTTTGCTGTAAGGTTTGGTTATATAAAAAATGGACAAAAGTTTTAGATAATGTTTAGCGAACTAACGGCCACTTTAAACCGATTTGAGTGTGCCTATTAAGGAAGGTATGATTTTTTTTGTTTTCGAAACCCCATTTTTTCCACCCTGTGGGCCAACGTTTGGTGATATGAAAAACTTTACTTAGAAAAGGTTTAGGCCCTTATTGAAAGAATAGTAGGAACTTTAAACAAATTCGATATTTTACTTAAAAAGAAAGTTATAGCGATCTTTTATTTTTTCGAAAAAGCCCCTCTATTCCCACTACCATAGTCCGATTTTTCCCATTAACGAACTCGACCGATATTTTGGGTCTTTATATTTTATGTATCAATTTGAAAGTGATCGGCGGAAAATTACGGCAGTTATCGTGTCGACAAGAAAGTGAAATATATATATATATAGATAGATATAGATATAAATGCAGTATATATAAAACTTTTGAACTGACGGTGGTTTTATGGTCTGGGAGATGTGAGACGCAAAGATATGTCGTAATTTTCCGGAAGTCGAATCCTGGTACTCATTATAATAGGTAGCTTTCTTATGAAATCTTCCTAATAATACAAATTACAATAAATGTATAGCTCAATTTAAAATAGGAGTCAGTCAATTCGAGAAATGAGATATGTTATATTTCCAGCTACTGTACGTAGATAAATGTAATATATATATATATCTGAATAAAAAAAAACCTCATGTCATTTACATCAATTCAAGCATATAATACGTTTAAAATAAGTATATTTAAAAGCAATTTAACAAACGGTAGGCAAATTCAGGGAAAAATATTTTTTTAAAAATAAATAAATAAATAAGGTATGGTTGGCATCCATGAAAAGACTTAATAATAATTTCAAGTAGGATTACTATGATATACTTCATAATATTATATGATATGTTTACAAAAAGTGAAAATTACCGTAGAAAAAGTTGAATAGTCGTTTTCTATACAACTTATAAATGAAATATAGTTATCTTGTTAGTAGATATATTTACATTTTTTGTTCGCGATATAAATGCATACGATGCAAGCTTATATATTTACACAAAGAAGAACGCTGTGTGAGGTGAAATCGTTTGTTAACACACCGTCTCACCTCATTAACTTGTGCCTTATTCTATACAATGGGATATGAAAAAAAAAAGTCATCCACAAATAGTCGGTAATTATAACAATATTCATTCATTTTATTAAAAAAAAAAAATCTATAAGATTTCCATACTTACACTCGGTGATTAGACTCACGCTACTTTAACTTGAACAACAAACCAGACTATCATAATACGCACGACTTTAGTGACAATAACTAAATGTGATACAACCATGCAACCGTTCATTTCCCATTTATATAAAATAAAAAATTACAATTTATTTTATTCATATATCATTATATATATAAATATGCTCATTTTTTTTTTTTATAAACGGATTTACTAATAAAACGAATGTTTTTAAATCACATATGTATATATAAATTGAAAAGGTTAGATTGATAAAATGTTTATATAGTTGTACGGATCATCCAGTTTCTTCATTTGGCATTGATTTGCATTTTTTTTTAACTAAATTTAATAATTCTGATAACAGCTTCGTGTGGATCCCCGAGAATAAATTATTGGTAAATTGTTTATTAAGGGCCCCGTGATTGTAAAGAAAGCTACATGGTTGTAGGACTTTTCCGTCACACGGCTTTTTGTCTGATGCATGGCATATACACACAACTTAATTTAAAATATCTATCATTTTATTTAAATATAATATTTTATGTTTATTTAACTCAATAATTCTAACTAAAGCGCGCACGTATACCGGATTTAATTCGCGCGGGTATGGCGGTACTAACGGCCACTTTAAATACTGAGGATGAGCTTGCTCTACAGCCTCACCCCCTTGAACTTTTAAGTTGAAAATTTTAATAGCCCCAGTGCCCTATATATAGAAGTAATCTGACCAAGTTTGGTCATAATCGGTGCAGTAGTTCTGAACATACACATGTATATATGAACATCCGCAAAATTTCCATCCGGTTTTTGGGGGCTTTTGGTTCCTTAGGTGTTAAAACTTGAAGATCCGGTGAAAACCGCATATGCCCAAATAGGACCGATTACAGTAGGCTAATTTCTCCACTACACTTCCCTCTTAGCGCTACTTAGCGGAAAAGTAAAACGCAAAACAAAAATCCAATTAGTTATTACGAATTTTTTTAAAAATAAATAGAACTTTATTCTTAATAAAGCACCCAAATTCCGATAATTCCTATTTATATTTGTACAACACAGCAGCGAAAAAAGAATTGATGTCTAATTTATAAAACTACCTTTTAAATTAATAAGTCTTGGCTAAACACTAAAACTAAAACATACTTACGGTTTAAAATTATTTTCAATATTTAATTATTTTTTACAAACTTTATAGTTATTAAAATATGAAAAAGCCATTTAAACTTTCGCATATGTTTTATTAAGCCTAGCCGGTTACGGGCTTTCTACCTGTTAAGGTAACTCAATATGAGGTCCGTTTACAGCCCTGCAGACGTTCAACCGATCGTACACCTCATTCCACACTCCGACAAGTATGTTTGCAGGAATCGATTCCACAGCTGCTGTTATTTTTTGGTGCAGGTGGTCAAGTGACGGGATTTTTTCTTGGTGTACGATGCTTTTTATACATATCTCTAAAAAGGAGAAACCCAACGGCGTAAAATCGAAAATACGCAGCGGCCAAGCGAAGGAGCTTCTCTGTCTACCTAGCTGTCTGTTAATCTGCCATTAAGCCGCATGAGATGTGGAGGAGCTCCTTCCTGTTCGACAGTCAGACCCTCCAAGCGATAACAAAGTTCTCTAACATGTACTAGTGTATAATGTCGTAATAGTCTACTATTGGAAAAAAATTCAGTTTTTATGATACCACACCAGGCATCCCCTTTAAAATAGTTGCGGACGAATTCCAGCAATTCCTGTGAATATTCTGACCGCATTTTGTGGCGCTTTATGGCGTCAGAAATAAAATGCGCTGCAGATGGGTTTCATCAACAGAAATTAAGTCCATCATGGCTACTACAAATCGATCTTTCTGTGGCTTATCGTTAAGGTTAATTTCATGGAGTAGCTACAGTTTATAAGCGCAAAGTAACAATCGCTTGCGAGCAACATCATGGACATTGCTTATATCAATGTTGAATTGACGAGTAATACTAAGAACTGAACGTTCTGGACTTCGTTGGAAAGACAGTCGAATCCTTTCTGTGTATTCGGCACTTATTCGGCGACCCTGAGAGTATCCTTTCAAAATGTTTCCAGTTTCCGAAAATTGTTCGCACCATTTGTATGCTTTAGTCATTCGGAAAATTTCTACTATAGATTTTTGTATTATTTTTTTGTACGACCGTCACTGATTCTGTTTCTGCAGTTCACGAACAGTGCTTTTTCTTGCAGACACTATGGTACTGAAGCCCGAGCTCGTAATCTTGACACAGCTGCTGTCTAATGGAGAATGTGTAAACTAAAACTTAATTATTGTCGCTTCTAGATTAAACATAAAACAGTATTGAGTGCTGCAGAATAAACGTTCTTGAAACCTGAGAGTTATTTTTTTTGGATAACCGATATATTTTGCAGTAAGGACTGTCATATTTTATATATATTACGGTAATAATTTTAAGCAAATCGATTAAACGGGTTATCAAAATTCAGTTGAAAAGTTCCACACATACGTATTCTTAATAAGATACAAGATTTTAGGATTACGTCAGAAAGAATACTGTGATTTTTTAAATACTGCTAATTAGTTGTTGCAAAAAATAATATTTCCTTTCAGAAATAGAATGTTTCATATTTAAAAAAAACAGAGTTTCCAAATTCAGAGATCCTTAAATTTACATTCATAAAAATATACATTTGTGATTATTTTTATGAATATTTTTTTTTAATGAAACCCTACAAAACTGGAGAGAGATGTTCCAGAATCATTTTGATATCATTTATTTTTAATTGGCTAAAATCTTACCATTAAGGTAAGATTGTAAACAGTATGAGTTTCTTTTGAGTATTTAAAAATATATTTATGTATAAAAGGGAGAGGATATGATGAAATTAAAATTAAAAAAAAAAAAAAACAAAACTAAAAGCGAGGTCATTTGGGTAGTATAAAACATAAATGGAATGAGAATTGGTTAACTAAATAAAACTGGTCTTTTTTCTTTTGACCCTTATTTTTTATTTTATTATCTTTATAAAACACATCTTCTTTTAATTTATCTCTTTATTTATATTCCTATCTTTCTGCGTGACCTAAAAATAATAACATTACAGTAATCTTTTAATATATTACTATTTATGAATACCTTTATTAATTTTCTTTTTCTTTATAATATATATTTTTTGCCGTGCGTTTTTAAAGAAGAAGTAAAGAAAGACACGACACACTTTCATAAATGAATATTTTTATTTTAAAAGAAAACAAAATATTACATGCATATATCATTCAATATATGCAACATGATACATCTCATCTGCAGTCTTTTCACCTCACTAAAACTTTCCATTTATATTGCATATAGTCCGTTTATAGTAATCTTATAAACATAAATTCTCTTTATTTTATAATAAAAGTTACATAAATTTCAAAGGATTAATTTTTTTTCTGTAAATTCCATTTTTTAATTATTGTTGTTTATAATTAATTATATGCGAACTTTTTTTATCATTAGTTTTATTTGTTATCTCGTAAATCTAGCTACTAACAAACGTCTAATGTAACAATGTTATACTAACATAATATACACTCATTTTATAACTAAGAGTTTCTGTTTATTTTTATATGAATTATTTTATTTTTGTATATTAAATGGTTAAAGCTGTATTTTATTTATTCATGACGTTTTTATTTACATTCATAAATATAAACTTAAGTAAATGGGTAAAACTTATTATCCTTATTTCATACTATTTCAATTTACTTTTCTATTAAATTTTCAGATAACCATATTTAACATTGGGAAATTGATGGATTCTTACAAAACGTAGAATTATATAATTTCACTGTTGAATTGGTACCCCGGGAAAACTAATAATATAGCTCAAACGGCTCCTGGGTTCTGTTACCGGTAATTATCATCTACTTAAATTCTAATTAACAACACATTCCGGCTTTGTTACGTCCAATGATGTAACAAGTTACAGTATCATTACATAAGGGGTTAACGTAGAACCCGAATAAAAATAGCTGCACTAAATATTTTGAAATTTTCAGAACATTATAAAGAATCAATCACTTTTCGATTTGAAATCTTAAAAAAATAACATTTCAGAATCCTCATTATCCCAATCATTTTTTTAAGTAAGTAAAATTTAGAGCATTAGACTCTTATTTTTCTTCATCGTATCATCGTTCGAATAAGACTATACCGATAAATGACACAGTAACTTAAAAAGTTTGATGAAAAAGTTATTTATTACGGAATGAAATCTGTAGTATCGGTTATATTTTTTTAACCAGCACCCACTTTGTTGTTTAAAAATGAACTCCAAAATAATTGATGTTGTTATTTTTTATTTTATTCAAAATAAAAAGTTGTTTGTCGTAGTAAAAGTGATTTTTAAAATCGATCATGTGTAGTACTTTTTTTTATTATAACGGCACAGCAACTTTACAATCTGTTCAGCTAGATAATTGAATAATATTAAGTATATATGATCTATATTCGAACTAACATTAAGTAGTCACAGACCCAGCGGGTGGTGACTTAACGATAACAAGGAAATGAAAGAAATGAAATAGAATAGCATTCCGTACAGCCAGACCAAAAAGTCACCTAATAAAAACGATAAGGCAAACCAAGAATATTGCTCCTTAACAATCGTGAAAAAAAATTACTCATCGTATTATCCAATTAATTGACCGCCAAATAATTCGGGTGTTGATCCAAACGATTTTGATACCGAAGGCTGACCAGAGAGATTTCCTTCCAAACGGTTCGCAACTTAAAATCATTATATGAGGCTTTGGTTATATACCAGGGTATGTGTAACATTTTTCGCAATGTTTTTGTCTGGTAGAGTTCCAGTATATCAATACTGGAGTTAGTTGCTGTACCCCACAATTAAGTAAGTTCAAACAGGCTTCAAAACTGATGTATAAATCAATAATTTACTTTCTACTGAAAGTTGAAATCTATGTCCTATCAGGCAGTACATGGTTTTAAACTTGAGATCCAACTGTTTCCGCTTAGAGTAAGTCATCGGTCTAGAAGAAAACCCAAATATTTCCAGTCCTGAGATCTCGGAATCGGAACACTGAAGATAGAAACCGGAGGACAGTGTTCCTTACAAAGGGTGAACGTGATTTGCTTTTATTTTGTTCAGTTATCTATTTTTAAAATAATATTGTTTATAGGTCCACATTCCAGAGTAGAGTTTATTTACCTAATCATAATTAAATTACCAAAAAAGGCAATCTATTACAACAACCAATTTTTAGTAATAATTTGATTAATTTAAAATCTTCTCTATATATCAGAACATTATTTTAAATTGTTGTAGAATCAAGACGTGAACTATTGTTTAATAGGTGGAATTATATTTGACTCCTCTATTTTATTTAAGTTAATGCCAAAAACTCTACTCATTTTTTTTTTTTTTGCTGAAAGTACCTCTGCCCAAATTTAGTCTGTTTATTTTTATTTATTTTGTTTAATTTTTATCATTAATATTAAATGAATCTTATAGCATTTTCAAAAATAGTTAGACTAACGGAGTTTCGAATCGAGAACATTAGTTACAGCGAGGAGATTTAACTATTCTATCAAGGAGATTATCAAAATAATATAATAATTTATTTGAATTATTATATTCAGATATAATAATTTATATCTGGAGATTTGAAACTCCGTTAGTTAAAAGAAGAGACAGACTTATAGGCCACATACTAAGGCATCCTGGAATAATCGCTTTAATATTGGAAGGACAGGTAGAAGAAAAAAATTGTGTAGGAAGGCCACGTTTGGAATATGTAAAACAAATTGTTAGGGATGTAGGATTTAGAGGGTATACTGAAACGAAACGACTAACACTAGATAGGGAATCTTGGAGGGCTGCATCAAACCAGTCAAATGACTGAAGAGAAAAAAAAAAAAATATATATATGTATTTATAATAAAATACATCATATAAACACTCGTTCGGTATAACATAAAAATATTTATACACTACCATTTAAATAATATATAAAATAAATTATTTTACTTTCCCAATTAAAATAATTCTATAGCGGTGTAGCTTTGCTACTTTAGAAAGTAGCGGTCCCTTCTAAAATTACTTTAGAAGGGAAAGTATTGTAATCGGTCTAATTTGGGCGTAGGCAGTTTTCGCTGTGACTGTACGTTTTGACTCCTAAGGAACTCAAAAAAAAAACCAAAAACCGGACGGATATTTTCAGATGTCCGTATGTACATGTGTACGTTCGGTATCGCCCCATAAATCACCTTATATTTCCAGAATTACTGGACTGATTTCGACCAAACTTGGTCAGATTACTTCTACTTTTGGAAATTGATGCCGTTAGATTTTTAACTTAAGTCCTACAACTGTGTTGTTCGCTTTTTTTTATATTTCCCTCTTTCAAAGAAATGTAATATGATAAATTTTTTAAAACAGTTTATTTTTAATAAAAAGTGGTACCAGTTTGTTGAATATGTATCAAATTCTTCGATTCCATCCGTAAATGATTTTTTTTTTTTATTTAAAAAAAAAAATTTATGCTCCACCAAAACGTAGTATTACTTTTATACGACACTACTTTTTATATGCTACACTTTTTGTTGCTTCCGGTATAAAAAAATTTACTATTATTGATCATATGGTTTTCTTCTTGTATTTAAATAGTAATTAATATTTCTTAATATACAGTACTAAATAGATTTTTTAAATTATTATTTATCGAGGGGAATAGAAGACATTTAATTATGGAAAATTTTATTAGTTTTAACATCTAACTGGTTTATCTATGTTAAAGGTTATTACTCTACTATTGTTCAGCTGCATTATCGAAATTATATTTTAATGAATTTTTTTTTATACAAGCCGTAAATTAATGCAATGTGATATAAGTTTATCAAATATTTCGGTAAGTTAATTTTTTTCCACAGCTAGTTTATTTACAATCAGCTTCTTATATGGAACCGTAAGTAAATCGAATGGCCGGTCTCCGTGGCGCGAGTGGTAGCGTCTCGGCCTTTTATCCAGAGGTCTCGGGTTCGAATCCCGGTCAGGCATGGCATTTTCACACACACTACAAATCATTCATCTCATCCTCTGAAGAATGCCTAACGGTGGATCCGGAGGTTTAAAAAAAAAAAAAGAAAAAGTAAATCGAATGATAATACGGTAAGCACATGCTACGGGGTTTCTAAGGAACTATCCTAATAAATCAATTCGTAACATATGTTATTAGTAAGCAATGTTCTTAAAGTTCATTCGTATAAGAATAAATATCTGTCTTCATTTAATAGTCCATAAAAACAAACAATAAACACATAAATATTCAATAAAAACAAACAAACAATCTAGCGATAACGAGTCGATAGACAAATAAAAATGTAGAAATTCACAAAGGAATACAACTAGTAATTATAAACAAACGAAGCAAACAAAAATAACATCGCTAGTATTGTTGATAACTAAAACTGTCTTTCAGTAGTCCCTAAATTAAGCACACGGAGACGTTTCAACCTTCGGATGTCCCGCTGTTAACAAGCAGATAGATAGATCGCAAGGTGGTTGACGTGATTTTCTAAACGTTGCTGGTATTTAACACTGCACTGTCTCACAACCTCATGAACGGGGAGTTGTCCCCGACAACTCCACCCCAAAGTCCTGACTGGTCGAAGGATAGCTTTGTAGATGAGAGCTTTATTGGATAATGTGAGGTGTGAGTTTCTACATAATAGTCTATGCAATTCCTTATACTTCGCATTCACCCTCACGTGATACTTCCAGCTCAAACAACAATCTAGGGAACTCCTAGACCTCACACTCTCTGTTTGTAAGATAAAGACAACGTCCGTGTTCACACCCTGGAACATCAACCCTTCTAATGGCGAATGTGACGTGGTTAGATTTATTCTGATTAAGTTTTAACTTTCACGTTTTCTGCAGGCTAAAATTGAAGTTTTTATAAGTTTTAGACATCGAAAATATTGAATTTTCATCAGATTTTGATGGATTTAGTTTTATTTATTTTTATTTATTAAAAATAATAATTGAAACAGAAGTGACAATTTCAATTAAGAATATATTTTTAATAGGCTCTCTTAATAAGAAAAAATTATTTTTCTCCGCTTCATATTAAAGTATTGTTAAAATAGTTAAAAAAATCTTTATCCCCATAATTAAATCGACCAGTATTTTTTATTTTTAGATTTGTACAATATAGATGATTAAAACTTAAAAAAAAATATTTACATATCCTCATTTGGGTAATTTAAAAAATTTCCATCGAACGTAGTTTAAATGGATAGATGGAAGCAACGTTCAACATGTAATTTAGTAAGATATAGTAAAATAGTGAACAATGTGAACTGAACTGAACCTATATTAAATGCTTTCTCCATAACGATAATGGACTCTATATTGGATAACAGAAGGGGCAAATAAAGACCAGAAGGGTGGAGGATGGGAGCAGTTTGGTTAATTTACAACCCTCCTCTTCTCTCTTATCCAGTTCAGGAATCTGGTTAAGGAAGATGAGAGAGAGAAAGAAAGAACGAGTGAGAGTTAGAGGGCACTTGGTTTGGTAAGGGTTTTATTATGGACCGGGGGTGGAAGGGAAGTTTGGTTGCCATGTCAACAAACTGACCGTTATTGTGGACTCCTTCTATAGCTTAATGTTTAATAACCGCGATATCTTTACTTTAAATAACTCATATAATCTATATAGTATAAGGCAATTCTCTTGCAGATAACTTCAACGTTTTAAACACACACCCCCACGCACAAACAAGAATGAGATCGATTAAATGTATACTTATATAACATTATATAATATTTTAAGATAACTAAACGTGAAACGATAAGTCTTTTATTACTATTATTATACTTATTAAAAGCTATAAATAAATTAAAAGAAAATAATTTTTAAAAAAAATTTCTGGCGTAAGCTGCTTTACAAGTGGCCGTAATTGAATTTCATTGTATGTTCAATCGCTTCCAGAGACCCTCAACTGTTCTTTGATGTGATATAGATTAATTTCAACGTACATTGACAATAAAAATAATTCTGATTCAAATAAAAGGTTAAATCACTAAATTTATTTTATTGTAACCTTTATTTTCAATTAAAAAAAAATCATTGTATTAAAATAGTATTTAAAGATATAAAAATATTCGAATCCTTAATCGAGAATTGCTTTGTCCCATCTTTTATCTAATTTTAAACTATTTAATAAACTCTGATGGATTTGCTTGGCAACCGATCTGTTGAATCGTGTAAACAGATAATTTGAAACAAAATTTGTAGTATAATATTTGCATAACAGTTTTTATGAATCGAAACTTTAAAAAAAAATTAACGTGCGATTAATGGATACGTATTTGTCAGGGATACGGAATATTAAGATCGGGTGATGAATCGTAGAAATTTTGGCTAGAAGCTTCGTTTAAATTTTAAATTACTTTTTTTTTAGCGGAACAAAAAAGGTGAACTCCATACTCCACAATCATTAAGTTTTTGTTTTTACTTGGAAAAGATCATACAGGTAATTTAGGAAGTGAAACCAGTCTATGTACTTAAATCAACAAATTCGTTACCAGATTTCCAAGTACCAAACGAACTCATTATTTAAATTTTATTTGAAAGCTTTATTATATTTATTAAAATTTCTTTTTTTAAGGTATCAAAACGTACATACTACATCGTAAATAAAAATTTAGCAGAATGTAAATTTGAGAGCAACAGATGGCATAATGAAAATGCTGAAAATTCAGGTCAGGTCCCATTTGGTAGTCATATGCCATCTGTGACAGTTAACGTAAGCATATATGTGGTATATCATAAGTTCGTCTAGTCACAAGCCGGAATATACTTAATTATATAATCTTGCAACAGAGAGTCGACAGTAGATATATTAACCGTATTTTGGCTGTACCTTATATTAATTCCTACATTAATTAATTATATTGTT
This sequence comes from Lycorma delicatula, assembly GCF_047948215.1. Taxonomy (NCBI): domain Eukaryota; kingdom Metazoa; phylum Arthropoda; class Insecta; order Hemiptera; family Fulgoridae; genus Lycorma; species Lycorma delicatula. The sequence continues at coordinate 73,010,964 of NC_134459.1, read as the reverse complement.
AATAGAAGGAAATGTAAGTGATTAAACCAGTAAGAAAATATCAAATTTAGATCTGTATATAAATAAAGATAATATTTAAAAAATAATCAGATTAAAAAATTCCCAGGATAATTGAAAAAAATATATAGATTTTTGACGTTTATAATTTCACTTTTATTTAAAACATTTATTTTTAACTCTAATTAATATTTAAACGTAACAATTCGCAGTTCTGCATCGGTGAACAAATGTACAAAATTAGTTATGTCATTGGCATTACCTAAAAGCTAGATTAGGTAATAAATATTAAAAGAAATGTTGAAAACAAAATAAAGAAACATTACTCAATATCTGTATAGGTAAAATGTTCATAAATAAAGTGATTTAATCATGAAATTGTCTGAAATATATATGTAATTGAGATATATATGTTATTTTTATTTAAAAATATTTTTATAGTTACATCTTAAGTGTTAAGTTAAAAATCAAGTTACAGTCACTCTAATGAATTTTTAGGTCCAGAAAACCGTTTTTTGGTTTTTTATAATATGTAGATGGTTATTTTTTTGAATAAGGCGAAAAAGTCCAAATTTTGACAGTTTAGAAAGGATGAAAATGTAATGATTTTGACCATATGTGTACTTTTTTTTAGAGTACGATCATAAATTGGAGCTTAATGAACACTGATTGTCAGCTACCCAAACAAAATCTGTTTAGACATTATCACGTCTAAAGATAAATTTCATTTGGTGACTGGGAGCTTCATTATTTATTTATTTATTCGTATTAGTGCGCATGAAAAGATAATACGAATAAAATAGGAGAGAAATATGTGGAACTGTTTTCCGATTTTAATATATAATAATTAATTTAGATTAATATACGGAATTAATCATTTTTAATGGTAGACGTTAATTTTTACCCTACTATTCCCGCAGTGTAACCTGATGTTTGTGCCACTGTAATTTCAAAACGAATGCACCAATTTTCATCAAGTACGTATCGTATTCCTATAAATCTAGTGATTGAAAATGGTCATATAATATGAGGATTAGGAAAAAAAACAATATGGCGAATGATATATTCTAATGTTTTTTTTTTTTTTTTTTTTTTTTTTTTTAATGAAGAAACCAGTTGCTTAAAACTCATCAACTGTTTTAATAAGAATGCCGATAAAAAATATTTTTAAATATTTAAATTATTTAAATAAAAATATTTGTAAGGTTTAAAAAAAATTATCTAATAATTACGAAAATATTTATAAATATTGAAATACATTGTTTATTTAAAAAAATCTGATGTGGACACTACAATACTTCCTTGAACGCACATTAAATCACATATTCACGTTTTGTTTTTTTTTTAAATGAAAAGTACAAAAAAATTTATTTCATTAATAACTTTTGATATTTATCAAATATTTTTGTTTGTTATTGAATTATTATTTATCATAAACATTTTTTTTACAATCAGGGGTTAATAATTATTAATAATTCAATATATTTAAATAAAGAATAAAAAAATAGGAGATGAAGTCTAATTCGAACCGATGTGCCTTCCCCGTGTAAGAACCAAATATTTCATTAATTAAAATTTTACTTTTCTCTAACTCTGGAACCAACGAAAATAAGTACCACTTATGATCATATATCATTGAAAAGCTCTCAATGAGCGCTTATTACTGCAGTTAAGAAAACGTCCGAAATCCAAATGTTTTGGATTTTGGACACATTTGGTTTAGTCGATTGCAATCAATAGGAGAGGTGCACAACTAGATGTTACACCAGTCCGAAATCCAAAATGACAACATTCTACGGCTAATCGTTTTTGAGTTATGCGAGATATATTCCTACATACATACATCAGTACGTACAGAGGTCACGCAGAAACTAATCAAAATGAATTCACAGATGGTCAAAATGAATATTTCCGTTGAAATATGAAAACCGAAATTTTTAGCGATCAAAATATCCCTTTACTTCGTACAGGGAAGTAAAAAATATTGATTAATGGAAATGAAAAATATTGAAGTAATATTGATTCTCTGGAAATTCTTTTATGAATTTTGTGCTGGTCAACGAATGGGTGAAATAATAATTATTTCTAGGTTCGACTCCTAACCCACCGGGATGATCTAGTGGTGAACGCGTCTTCCCAAATCAGTTGATTTGGAAGTCTAGAGTTCCAGCGTTCAAGTCCTACCAAAGGCAGTTACTTTTTTACGGATTTGAATACTAGATCGTGGGCACCGGTGTTCTTTCGTGGTTGGGTTTTAATTGACCGCAAATTTCAGGAATGGTCAAGCTGAGACTGCACAAGACTACACTTCAAGTACACTCATACATATCCTTATTCATCCTCTGAAGTAATACTTGAACGGTTATTCCTGGAGGCTAAAGCAGGAAAAAAAGGAAGAAAAGGTTCGATTCCTAGCTATGATTAACTAGTACCACCTTTCATTTCTTCCATCTCATCATCGTCATTAAAATACACGGTAAAGAATTTTGGAGTTTGTACATAGAAAAATTTAATAATTTTAAATCGGTTATAAAGAATAAAGAACAAGAAAAAAATTTGTATAAACACTGTTGTTAATTGTGAACAATAGTACAGTTTAAAAAAGAGTAAGTTCCGATTCAGCTACATATTGAAATGGACTGTCAACTTATTCTGGATTTAGAACTGCTGGCATTATATTTTTTTCTTTTTTTTTGTTAGAGAATCTTCAAAATCTATAAAACGAGTAAAAAAATTCAAATGTGAATGCAATATTTAGCTTTATCTGAACCGGTTTTCCGTAAATTAGCAAATATATTAAGTAAAAATATGAACACAAACTATTTATAGGAAATGATTATAAATTATAAAATTATATATTAAAAATTTAACGTAAAATTTTAATTTTGAGTAGTAAAGTCATATAATGCAAATGTACCAGTTTACTTTTCTTTAAAATGCATTGACGTATTTTTTATTTTTATGTTTAACATATTTTTATATTAGTAAATAGGTTATAATACATTTTTAACCATCCTTTTATGTAAACATACATCCCTTTTTTCACTTAGTGTACTTTCGATTTCTAACTGACTGTACTTTTATTAATTAAATTAATAAGTTTTGAATAGAACTCCGATTTTATGTCAGTTAAAAATCAATTTTAAATTTTCGTCATAGAGATAACTAAACTTATTTTTGCATGAATGTGATTGTGTACATGAAAGTTTGAAAATAAAACATTAAATATAACTTTAAAATCATTTAGTATTTATTCATTAAGTTCCGATATTTTATTCTGAATTGGAGGATCCACCATCTCGAAAACCATGAAAATTTCATCTTCCTTCTTTGTATCTTCCATCTTTGTTCATATAAATTAAAAAATCTTATTTATATTAAGCCGGAGGAGCATTTCATATGTTCAAACACTTATTTAGTAAATATAATTTGCTGTTTCTTTAGCATTATTCAGAGAACTAGGAATACCAGTGAAGATAATTGAAAAATTAAAATGTCAATTTTAAATTATCAATTTCTCATGTTATAATCTTTTTTTTTTATTAAAAAACAATTCTATAATTAAAGACGCCAAAGAGCAAACAATAATTTATTTCTCTTTATGACATAATTGTTTATATTAGTGTAATTTTATGTACTGTAACTTTAAATGCAGCAAGTCGAACGATGCAGGAAGGAAATCTATCTAGAAAGATCACTTCAAAATCCTTCAAGATTAAATTCAAGAAATAATTGGAAAAAAAAACTGGGTATAAAGAAACAGAAAACGAATGAGATATAAAATGATTAGTTTAATATATCTGAATTACATAAACTACGTAAAAGTAAAATGATGTAAAACTTAATGTACTGTAAAACAGTAATTTAACTCTACAGATTTTGGTCCATGAAAGGACGTATAAGAGGAATTTGACTGCATCAATAATAAAATAAATGAAACGAATTATTATTGTTATTAATGATAAAATAATGATGTTTATAGTTTCTTTTTTTAATTTAGAAATGAATTATTTGTATGAATATAGTGAAAATATCAAAAGTAAAAACAGAATTGTCTTCTAGTGGAAATAATGGTGAAAAAATATCGGTTATAGGAAAAGTCAGAAAACACTTAGGCAGCCAATTGATTGTTCAGTTGGGCACGCTCCATATATATAAAATTATCTCCGGTGACCATTTCACATTTCACCTTCAGCTAACGACAACATGATAGATGACCCACCGCTGTTCAGTTAGTTACTGATGGTGTCTTCTATTGTAGACGGGCGCACGTACGCACATACAACATATATAATCTAACTTTTATTTTATTACAGGTCCTAGCTTGCTTTAAATCATCTGAAACCATTACGTTATATTCTTATATATATATATATTAAAAGTACATTTTATACAATCATGAAATAACAATTTTCTACTTTTTTTTGATTATTGAATGATAGAATTCATTTCAGATATTTATTCGATATAACGAAATATTTTTTCTATACACTAAGTTTCTTTATTGTAACTAAATATTTTTATATTTTACTTCAAAAGAAATTTAAAATAAGATGAAAGTAATTTGACGACTGTAAATAATATTTATAATTTCAAATAACATCACTTTAAGGCGATCTTCCGTTTTTTATTAATTTTCAAATAAAAATAACGGAATAATTTTTAGAAATTAAGAAAGATAAAAAATTATAAAATAAACCGTATCTTTTAAATTTTGTATCGTTATTAATATTCTAAAAATCTTTATCTAGTAAAATATTAACGAATGAAAAAATTCAAAGTGACTTTTCTTCAGTTTTTTTGCTCCTACGTATTCTGGTTGTTTCACCCGATATTATACCTTGCATCTTTCTTATCAAGCGGCCTACGTATTTTAGAAGCTTAACAAATATATCCTTTCCATAAAGGATATTTTTCTTTGCTTAGGTTTTTGTATTCTTCTTTGTAATTTCTCATTTAATACTTCATGAAAAATTTGCTCCTTTGCACATACAGAAATAAGTTTTCTTTTTCTTGATTGCTGTTTTATTAAATTTCTTTCAACAAATCTTATCAAAATATTATTTATATTAGTTTATCTTCTTCACGGTTAGTATTTTCTACAGAGATTTATTTAATTTTATCCTCTTTCAATCACTTTTTCAGAAGAATACATCTTAAAAAAATATACCAGTATACACAAGTAACATTTTTCCAAAATTTTCTTTTTCGTTTTTGAAACTGTCCTTATGTAATATTTTACTGGATGTCTCACTTTTCATCTTTATTGCATATGTAAACATAGAATTTCTCTTCTGTTGTTTCGTTTTCTCTGTTTCTAAAAACATCACCTTTTTACACTTATATCTTAGTATCAGAGTTTTCAAGCTTATAAAACCAAGCCGGCCTCCGTGGCGTGAGTAGTACCGTCTACGCCTTTCATCCGGAGGTTCCGGGTTCTAATCTCGGTCAGGCATGGCATTTTTCACATACGCTACAAATCATTATTCTCATTCTATGAAGCAATGTCTAACGGTGGTCCCGGAAGTTAAACAAAAAAGAAAAAAAAGCTTATAAAACCAAGATGAAATATCAGTTTGAAAGATACATGTGATTGGTATTATCAAATATGGAAGTTAATTAAAATATTTTCTTCTACTATAAAATAAATTGTGTTTTTTTGTATTTATATCTTATTAACATTAATTTTCAGATTTAGTATTTAACAGAAACTTCAATTTTAACAAGCTCCACAATTTTACAAGTTTTTATACATACACACCTACTGTTTAATTTTGTATAGAGTTCCCTCTAGCAAACTTATAACCTCTAAGAACATGAATTAAATTATTTACAATCATCCTTTATTTAATTGAAGTTGTGAAATATTACAATTTGTTTTTAATCTATTCCTATACCTGTTCAGTTTTTCTTTGCGTACTGGCAAAGGAATGTTTATTTAATCACTGTTTTTATGATATTATTTTGTTGTTTTAATTACGTTAAACTTATTATATATTGCTGTTTAGAAATTTATAAATAATAGAAAACGCCCAGTAAACTAGTATGTCATACGAATTGTTCAAAAATTGTTTTAGTTTTTTAAAATACCTTTTATCAACAATTTTTTTTTGAAAATACTGCAATTATTCTTATTGGTGAATGTTTGGCAAGGTCATTTGAATAGACTTGCACACTTAATTGCATAACTACTTTACGGTTAACTTTTTAACTACTTATATGAAACCACATGATATAAGTAAATACGAAATTTTTTAACCCCATAACCTATAAAATGAATTCATACAATCTTCACTATTAAATTAAAAAAATAAATAAATTAAATAATCATATACTGATTGATAAATAAATTACTTACAGGGTATTTAATGAACATTTAACCACAGTGTAGTATATCACTACAACATTATTATTTATTTGTGTATAGACATGGGTTCATGTTACGAAATAAATGGGAAAGTAAGAGTTGAGGTTAAATTTTTTAATTATGAACTAATAATTTTACAAGTAAAAACTGTTGTTTTTTTATTTAGTTATTAGTACGTAGGAAATTAATTTAGAATTATTTTATGTTTAACTTTTTTTGTTATCAAATTTAAATAAAAATAATTATAATTTTTTTTTTTTAATGTTAATAACTACGTATATTGCATTTAATAATTAAAAATAGGAGAAATGAGTAGATCGTGGTGACAAAATGACAAAACTTTCTTCATAGGTAGTTTTTATTTATGTATAAAAAAAAACACCGCAACCTTCACAGTAAAAGATAACCTGCCATTATTACGTACGTTAGAAGGTTGCAGGATTCAATTTTCAAATGTAATTATGTATTTTTTAAATTTCTTATTTCAACAAATTAAAATTTCTTATTTTCTTAGTTATTTCAACAATTTTTTTAAAAATGTACGAATATTATAATGTTTTCCCTTTTATATTTATTTTATTTATTTCTAAAACCAGCGTTCTAGCTACTGTTAAGTGTGTGTGCGCGCGCGCGCAAGCGTGTGAATTATGTTATAAATATCTTTTTTTGCTAAGAATTATAGATTAAATATTTTTCAAAATTAATTTTAACTTCCAGTTAACGAGAATATAGCAGGGGAATTCCATCTTAATATTTAAATACACAACAGAAATTGTCTGTTTTTATATTAAACAGTGCAAGCAGTCTTTTTCTTATTCTTGTTAGTATTATTATTGTTATTATTATTTTCATTATTATTAAACGTAAAATATTAATTTATCACAATTTATACTCATTTCTTATTTCTTTTTGTATTATTAATTGAAACATTTATATATTTTGTTTAATACAAATGTAAGTTTATAATCATAAATCTGTATTAAGATATATAAACAGATAGATACATTTATTTGTTTTAGTTTAATGAAAATACAACATATAACATAAAAAATTGTTCATTGTCTTTGAAAATTGAGAAATTAGGTCGTGTGGAAGACAAGAAACATAATACAATGTTGTGAGAATTTTTATCCATTGTTATTTACATGCACTGTTGTACTATATAGTAATAATTATTTGTTTAGAAAGAAGATTAATTGATCTAATTCTGTTCTTAAAATAGAATTAAAATGTAAGTAAATCGTATATTTTTAAATCAGAATTTATTTTACTTTGGTGCTTTAATGTCAGGACTACATGTAATTTTTGTTAACAAGTATAAATTATCAAAGAGAAACGCCACATGGTAACTACAAATTACGATTACTATCTCTTAACACATGTTGTTGTTTTTGGTTCGGTTGCGAAATATTAATTACAAAATTAAGTAATCATTCGAATACGTACGACTAAAAAGTTAATCGAACTCTCTTTTTACACATTCTTATTCTATCTACGGGAACAGAAGTCAGTTTTGTTTTCTGATTAATGTTTTACCACCTTCTTTGTAGTTGAAGTAGCTTACACAGATGTCAATTACAGTTATAACGTGAAAGTATATAGATCGATAATAAAAAAACTCTTGTAAAATTGGTCTTTATTTAAGTTTTGTAATTTAAGGAGGCATTAAAAAAAATAATATAAAAAATTGATTTAAATATATTATAAATAATAATATACGACAATAAAATTAATTCCAAAGTCAAAAAAAAATCTACATCTGTCAGACGGATATTTGTGCGTATATTCGTCATTCTTTATTTGATCTTATCACTCTGGATCCCGTTGACCGATCTTCTTTAAACTTTGTAGACAGGTAATACATTCGGGGGAAGAATGTATTACATTTTTGCAAAAATTGGAAAAGGGGTTGTTTATGCTGAAGTAGCAAAGAGAGAGAGTTTGCGAGGATCAGTTCTGTTTCTGATTTGCGAGTTAAAGGGGAAATCGACAGGGAATGGAACATTATTGCTGGCTTCCCTAGATTTTTCACACTGCAGAGATGTTTGAGAGGGGTCTATTGCTGTTATAGATAGACGGGTGCTTACTTTGCCTAGTAGAAGTTTCGGCATTGAGCCCAGGTTAGCTGAGATATTCTCTGTTATATCCATTCTGGACGAGAATGGATGTGTGAAGAACTCTGATGGAGCTGCGGTGTAGGAGGATGTAGACATTGATCTCGCTCCCGAATGCGAACCGGAGCAGAAAGAGGTAGGGGATGTTTTCATTAGAGGATTAATAAATTTGTGAGTCTGTTTCTTGATTTTTAAGTAGATCAAGAGGACTCTGGGTAAATTGAACTGTAGGACAAAATTGTTGTTGCGATCAACACTTGGTTTGTTGGTATTAGGTAGTATTTTTAATGTTTAAAGTTTCAATCAAGCGATGATCAAAGTGTATAGTCTAATTGAAGTCGGATATAAAAATGTTTTTGTGTGAAACTTTCGGTGTTAGAGGAAGACGCGGAAATCGCGCTTTCGCGAATCAGTTAATTTTATAGTTGAGAGATGTAAGTTATGGTAGGTGGTCGTGGTTGGTAGAGGCCATACATAGGCGATAGTAAGTTGTGTAAATACACTGATGGAAATGTCTAACTTTGCATTTGCACCGGTGGCATCCTGAGGAAGCCAGACTCGTGACGGTGTTGTGATATCAGGTTTAGAAGGTATATAAGACGACCTTCAATAAACTACATCAGGGCTACGATCGGAGGGGCGATGTGGCGACCGGGAACAAAGCACAAAGCAGATGTCTTCCCCTACAGAGGTCATAATCTCATTTTTGCGAAAATTAGAAAAGGGAGTGTTTTAGCCGAAATAAAATTTCAATTCTTTACTGGGACACTTATCTACTGGGCCAAAAAACGATTTTTACCAAAGTTGGATGTTTTTTATCAAGATCACAAATTACCAAATATTTTTATCTAATATTCACCTCCTCCCCAAAAAATTACTTTATATTTTACTTTTTTAGCAATATTTTGCTTCAGAAAACGAGTAATTGAAGATTTTTATCTATATTTTCTACATCGGTAGGCTTTTAAACAGTAACATTTTTCCCTTCGCATTCCAACGGTTTGTGGTAACGAAAAATATTTTAAAATTTAAATCCATCTTCCAAGTTAGCCATTGCATTTAAATAAAAATCTTAGTTATTTGATTAACCTTACTCTTTTTTCAAATATATTTTAACCACTTAGAAATTATTTTCTTAAAAATTAGTTTTACCCGAATACTTCCCATTGAATATGGGAGACCCCAAAATGAAAAATATTTTTCACTATTCGAACACAGAAACACAGAACAGTAGTCCCATCGTTCAGCTTTCCTTAAATCCTCTACAAGTATAAAAATAGTCACTTTTATTTATTTATATATTTATCATAAAATTAGGAATAAATATTTTTACAAGTCTAAAAGAAAATAAGTACATAATTTTGGGTTATTGTTTTTCATTATAAAGGAATTATTTTATCATAAAAACACAAATAGATTTAAAATGAATGAATTGAATTGCATAACTTGACCGGGGTAGCCTGGAAAGTTTTATAATTGTCTTTTTAATTAATACTTTGTACTTTGGTTAAAATAAAAATGTATCTAATTTTTAACAGAACAGCATATTCTACTTATAATTGATTGAAAAATTAATTATTCCTCTTGTAAATAAGTTAATAAAAAAAAATATTGTAGGAAAAACGAATTTGCAACTTACATGAAAATTTCAGACGCAAAATATTAAGAAATCATATGATAAATTTCATATTGTTGTACATACTGTAATTGATGTAGTTTTGTTCCTTCATATCAGTAATATAAGTGCTATTTTGTTCATATCGGACTGTAAAATGGATAAAGTTATTTTACTTTACTTTTACGGTATGAAAAACCATAAAGTACAGTGTATACGAATTGCAACTGTTTCCATTCCCTATAAAACCATGCCAATAATGATTCCTAATATAATAATCGTCATAACCCTGATCGAATATACTTGTTCTACGTGCTTTGAAGTTTTATACCAATGTTATTTTTTTTTTAAATCCAGATTCACTGCATTGCAAATTTAATTTTACATAATTCCTTCTTTTGTTTTTTAAATATATAAATAATTATGTAATGTAATGGATTTGTCGTAGGCGAATTAAAAAATCAGGTATAGAGCTCGGAAATAAATTATAATTATATTAAGCTCTATCATTTGCAATGCGCGCGGCAAATTGGAAAATTATCTAGCAATCACCCTGATATTTGCATTATTGCTTATAATTATAAATACAGGGTCATTCACGGGAACCGGGTGTTTTTAAAATAATCATAAAAAATTGAATATTTACCTTAAAAATGTTTTATTGGTACTGAAACACTTGTTAAATCAAAGCATTTGTTACTTACTCATGAACGAAAAATTATGTCCGGCAAGTGATGTCCATTTCGGGCAATACATTGTTGTAGCCTTTCACGGTAACTGGCCTCAATTCTTTGCAGCATGTCTACATCAATCTGGGTGACGTGATGACGAATTGCAATCTTTAGGTCCTCCAATGTACGCGGTTTATTGCCGTACACACGCGATTTCAGAAACCCCCACAGAAAAAAATCACAACTACTCAAGTCGGGGGACCGAGGGGTCCAAGGAATGTCGCCAAATCTGGAAACGATCCGTCCCGGAAACAGCCATTGTTGCCCTCGCTGTGTGCGCTTCAGCTCCATCCTGCTGGAATAACACATTTTGAAAACCGATTCCCCGGTTTCGTAACTCAGGGATGAAAAACGTATTCAACATTGCAATGTAACGATCAGATGTTACAGTTCTTTTCTTCAAAAAAATATGGTCCAATAACACCGACCTTTCCTATTGCACACCTATGCACTTCCTATTGCACTTTCCTATTGCACTTTGGGCTATGAAGTAAGTGGTCTCTCGTGAAGCTGATGTGGGTTTCTTTCTGCCCAATACCGGCAAATCTGTTTGTTGACGAAGCCATTCAGATGAAAATGGGCTTCGTCACTCATTAACAATAACAAATTTTAATTTTCTTCAAAAATGGTAAGCATTTGTCGACAAAATTGTAATCGCTGCGTGAAATCTTTCTCGTTTAACTGCTGCACGACGTCTATCTTGTAAGGATGGAAATGCAGGTCGCAGGTCTGTATGCAGAATTCGTCTTACCGTACTTGTGCTCATTTGAAGCGCTGCTGAATGCCTCTGAATAGAGTGGCGTGGGCTTCTGACAATTGCTTCCCTTACTCGTTCGATGTTCTCCGGAGTGCTAACAGTTCGTCGGAGACCCGGTGGTTTTTTCTTCAATATTGAACCGCTTGTTCGAAGGTTGTTTACCCATCGCAATATTGAGTTTCGAGAAGGGACACTTGCATTACGATGGATATTAAACACTGAAATCTTAATAATAAATTACGGCGGAAATCTCGCTGAACAGCAGTTACGGATTCGTCATTTCACACAAAACTGTCAAACGCGTACAGGCGTTGGTCTAGCGACCACGACTCCATCTCAACGACTAAAATGTAAATTCTATGAACAACGGAAACGTCAGACACCAGCCACGTGCCCCTCCCAACACGAACGCCCGAGTACAACCCACTTCAAAAACAACCGGTTCCCGTGAATGACTCTGTATAATCTAACCAAACTTAACCTTTTCTTTTTTTTCTTTTTCCTGTTTAGCCTCCGGTAACTACCGTTTAGATAATACTTCAGAGGATTAATGAGGATGATATGTATGAGTGTGAATAAAGTGTAGTCTTGTACATTCTCAGTTCGGCCATTCCTGAGATGTGTGGTTAATTGAAACCCAACCACCAAAGAACACCGGTATCTACGATCTAGTATTCAAGTCCGTGAAAAAATGCTGGCTTTACTAGGACTTGAACGCTGAAACTCTCAACTTCCAAATCAGCTGATTCAGGAAGACGCGTTCACCTCTAGACCAACCCGGTGGGTTAACCAAACTTAACCTACTCTCGCTAACCTTGACTAGGGAGCGTAAGTTAAGTTTGGTTAGATTATATTTATAATTTCTGTACAAACGGTAATTTTCTTTACAATAAGCCAGGATTTTCACACTAAGGCTGATTATTCAATTTGCCTACGACATATATATCGGTAATGTGGACAAATAATACGTTGTAGTTATTAATATACGCGTTTCTGCTAAAGTACCTACACAAGCAAGAAACAAGTTATCTTTTAAAGTTTAAATATTTTTAAAACCTATTTGGAATAAATTAGGGTTATAACTTATTGGACTTTTTAAGAATAACACAGTCGTTTCAGTGTTTTCCACAATTATATAGCACGAAAATAAAGTCGTTACTACGGAAATCGATGATTATTGAAAAAAAATGACTTTAGAAAAGTAATAATTATGTTGAAGAAACTGCGTTGGAAGATTATTAATTTTGGAAATTTAGCATTGGAACTTTTGACTTCGTATCCTTCATACCTTTCGAAATGCCACCTAAGAAAAAAAGAGTATTGGTCAGCCAAGTCCTGCAGCCAAAAAAAAATAAGCCATGCGATGGAAGTCTGAACAAAGGAAGCTTTGTCTATAGCAGAAGCGTATCAAATCTTCTGCATCAAGTACAAGGGAAACATCAGAGAAAAAAATGCCTGCACAAGAAACGTGTGAGAGCTTCTACGTCAAGGACAAGGGAAACGTCGCAGGAACAAGAATTGCGTCTAGAACAGTTTGACGTAGAATGGACGAATCAAGGATTGTGAATCGACACGTAAAGAATTTTTTATCCGGCGTAATACAAACTAAGTCATCAGAAGAACGAAGAAGGCAAGTCGGAAGAAGATAGTCAATCCGAGGCAGAATAGCCGTTGCCGGATGGTTGTGGGCGGCCATCACTGAGCCGTGGGGGGGGGGTTCTCTCCGGGGTCGTTGTCCGTCAATCCGTTATTTATGTTGAAATCTCGAAGACTCTGCCTGGGTTATCCCAAGGCGGCAATAAGAGAGCGCCCGGGTGATCGCGCAGGGGCTGTGTGCATACCATACCGAATAAGTCCGCCCCCTGCTCGACTAGTGGGGAGGTATTTTAGCGGATGATAGGCCCGCACTTACCGTCATAGCGGGCCTGGCAGAGAGTTTCCCTCATCCTATGGAAAACAAAAAAAAACCGTAATACAAACCATCATCATCACGGGGATTGCCTCAGGAGAAGACATATTTATCTCTATTGACATATTGATACCCAATCACACAAATACGCCTTTTGAGTTCAAACGATTAGAGTTTCTCATCTAGCTTTTGTTCACTATGAGTAACAACAAAGCACAGGGATAATCAAGTTATCAGGCATTATCTTGGGAAATACTTGTTTTTTTGCACGATCAATCTCTGTATCTTGCTGAAGAAGCGGTACGAATAAATTATGTATATACTCCTGACGGACAAATAAAAAACGTAGTACCGTCAAGCTTTCCAATTAACGCTTGGTGATATATAAAAAAGTTGTCGGTATGCATCTAGTAACCCCCCTTCCGTCCCCCCAAATACACACAAGAAATAAAAATATTTAAATGAAGCCTCCTTACTCTTTTTGCAAAGCCCGGGCAACGATGATTAACCGAGCTAATTAGATATATTAATAAATTCTTTAATGACAGAAAAGGTTTTTTTTTAAATATTTAAACAATTTTTTTTTAGAATATAAATAAATGAAGTTTGGCATCTTGAAATTTTACTATGGCAAAAAAGGGGTAAAAAATCTGGTACTTTTTATATCTAATTTAATATAGAGTTTATTCAAATACATTAAATACGATATAAAAGTTAATTTTTTCCATCAAATAGTACGTATACTCTTAAAAGAAGTTTTTTTTATTATTAAGAATTCAAATTGTGTTTTTAGTAAGAATTAAAGAAATTTCTGAGAATATATAAATAATTAAGCTAATTATTAAATTTATAAAAGCTGTAGATCTATAACAAAATTAGTTTTTCCACCGTAAATAAATACAATTTTCTTTCAACATATTGTTACATACCGATAAAGTTTTCGAAATGAAAAACGAACTAATGAAAATTGTTGCAACATCAAAAACAACAAAAAGTGTACCGTAATCAATTCCATAATATTTACACAAGTTTTGCAACCATATAAATTAAAAAATGAAACCTAAATTAAACTAACAAAAAAATACTGTTCGTATGTCAACAGGTAATATATATCAATTACCAAACATTTATTAATCTAATGAAAGTTGACAAAACCATTGAGTTTACTTTTTTAGAAAAACAAAACTTTTTTTTATTGCTTTTCACATGTGCTTTATACATTTAAAATAACAACTACGAATTCCAATTATATGTTTTTCATTTTTAGTTTTACTAAAATTGTAGTTTTATTTTACATTATTTATTTAGTTATAATTTTATAAGGTATATTTTTTACTGTGGCGTAATCAATCCGTAATTTTATTTAATTAAACGTAATTAAAAAGTCTGGTTTTTGTTAATTAATGTTAAAATTTTTTAATTTAGGGCAAATTATTTGTTAACTGACCTCGAAATTGGATAAGGTTCTTAAAATCAATCCATTATTTATGTTGAAATCTTATTCTTTTCCAAATGTAAAGATTTCAATAGTTTCTTTTTTTTATTTTTATAGGATGTTCAACCGGAGATCTGGTTTTAAGATTTTTACTTAAAAGGATAATTTTTGAAACAAAAATGTAAGTTTCATTATAGAAAACTTATAGAATTAATGGTATTAACTTTCTTTCATCATTAATTAATATTATATTATTACTCAACAGAATTTATTTAACCCTACGGCAAAAGATAATACATATATTTCTTAAATCCAAAGAGAACCTTACTATCGTTTGCAATCCAATTCTCTAGGTCGTTTTTCAACATTCCTTGTTTGTTTTTTATCAAGGCAAAGTTTTCTCGATTTTGACTATGACAAACAAACATTTTGATGTCCTATTTATGTTTCTTTTTCTTGTTAAAGAAAAAGCACAACTTTAAAAATTCTATAAAACACCATACTAAATATCTTTAAAAAAGTTTGTTTTTAATTATTCCTCAGATTTATACGAAATTAAGCATTAATATGTCGGTAGATGTTTCTAACTTCTTTTCGTCTCCTAAAAGTCAATATTTTATGAATAATTTAAATGGCTTATTTTCAAATGCTTTTTATGTCTTGTTGACATTAATTCATAATTATTAAATTTTTTACGCGTTTTAATAATTTAAAAATATAATTATGTTTGATTTGATCAGAAGATTTATCTTCAAATTGTCGATATTTAAATTGCCCTAAATAAATAAACTTTTAATTTCATTAAAGAATATTTTAACACTTTTTCAATATTTTATCTTATTCGTAATCTCTGTTGTTAAGAATAAGTTTTCAAAGTTGATTAGAGTACTGTTTAACTTCCAGGCATCGTTTAAAACAATTTACATAAACGTTGACTTTTAATCAATTATATGAACTTATAACTGAATATCGGTCACATTATTCTCTTTGAAAACATTTAAATCTAAAAAAAGAGAATTTTCTAAATCAGAAGAAATATAGTGAAGTAGATATATTTTTACTGTGAGAAACGTGATTGTGGAAAGATGGAAACCCGATCCGATGTATTTATTCCTTCTATCCTCGGACGAAAGAAAATCGCGATTTGAAATATGATTTTTTTTTTTTTACGACTGACAAGAGCTGCTAAGTGAAAGAAATCTTATAAATCACTTCTCACAATTATTATAACTTTACATGTTATTTATTTTCTAGATTATTTACACAACGAGTAGACTTTTAGCTATCATTATAAGAACTTTTTTTTATATATTTTGGATTGGGTAGAGCGTCGAAGTAAAGTTGTTTGCTATCTACCTCTGTGGAAAGATAGAGGGTATAACAAAATGAGGGAAGATTTTTATTGCCTGATTAAAACCAATTTAATTCAATCTTGTCAAGCAAGAACCTAGTCCTACCTTCATCTAACCATAACACGAGTGAAGTCAAGCAAAATAATTATATTAATAAATACATTATTTTAGTAAATATATTACTTCTTTATTTCTTTTTCATTTTACCGGAATTATCAGAGAAGACGTAGTTTAAGTGTTATGTTGATGTATCTGCTATTCCAGACGTCAGTTCAGATTTCAATGAATTGTATTTAATATTATTAGTTTTATTATGCGAGTGACCCTAGGTAAATATAAGATGCTTTCAAAATATACGTACAAAATTATGCATGTTTATAAAATTAAAATAAAACTATGTTTGGGAAAATTTATAAAACATCTAACGAAATCAGATTTGAAGATCGTATAATCATTTAATAAAAATAAAAATATACAAACTTATTGTCACATCGTCATATTAAGCACCTCTCTAAAAACCTATTGTAGATATATGAAATGACGCCAAGTAGACGTGCTGTAGACTGACCTTAAGTAGTGTCAACACACTTGTTTTGTATTATATATTTTGTCATTTGATGCATTACGAAAACTGTTTGTTGCTACTATACATCATTTTAAACAATGTCTTAACATAACAAACATATTCGCAGTCACACGAACACACTCGTGCTATTTATATTTAAAATCTTATTGCGTTCAGAACACAATGCCACCGTAATATGTTGACGTACAGTGTTTTTAATTAACTAAACTATTACACAATTTGGCAAAGAATAAGTGAAGCGTATTCTATCGTACATAAAAGGTGAATGAATGTGTATTTTTATTTAAATACAACGACGAGACTTGGTTAGCACAATGCGTTTATAATGAATGAGCTATTACTTTCTGTGCTCCTGTTGACACAATTGTTTTATTTTTATTGTGTACAGTTGGCTACCTTACATTTCTTCAGTTTCATTTATTTATTTGGGCTACAATAAAAATGTTTAATTTACATGACTGAAATATTACGCTTTTTTAAGACTGTTGTATCTTATCTGTTTCTTCTTTAACGTTTTGGTAGGATTTTGTTCCAGAAATAAGAAGTTATAGGCAGAAAAAGTATTGTTCATATATTTTTCCATATTACAGTTCTTTTTTATATCAAAAAGAATTTTCCGTAATATTTTATTATTTTAATATGCTAAGTATTTATCAAACCATTATAATAAATGAACTATTTTACCACAGAATAATTTATGTATATATAACAGCATTTTACTTTCATATAAAAGTGAAATTTTTGAGTTCCAACAGGAAAATTTATATTTTGTTTGGATATGAGTTTTGTATGAAAATAAATCAAAATTTGATTAGAATCTTGTTTTGAAATCATTCTTTATTTGTTTCTTCATAAAAAAAAAAACAAAACATTATTTTATCTTTAAACATGTAATTTGCTTTAAGGGTAGTAGTCTTGTACAGTCTCAGGTCCATCACTCCTGAGAAGTGTTGTTAATTGAAACCCAACGATGAAAGAACACCGGTATCCACGATCTAGTATTCAAATCCGTATAAAATTAAAAATTCCTTTACTAGGATTTGTTATACAACGATCTAAAACAATCCAAGTGAACTAAACTGTTTTATAATTTTACAATTTAGGTATGATTTTTTTATTTGGCAGAAAGTTTACGGAACAGATCTTGTAATAGATAGGAAAAAAAATTCAAATAATGGCATATTAATTATGTCTTTACTCACTAGTATTACTGTAATATTAGCGCTTCTTTTATCAATTATTAAAACAATCACTCTCAGGCTATTTATGTATTAAAAGAGAAAAAAATTATCTATTGTCTTGACCAGTTTAAAATAAATAATTTAATTCATGATGGTGGACTTCCTATTTAGTTGTATTAGTTTGTATTATTGTTTTTGGACTGTATATATATATATATATATATATATATATGAAACAAATAAAATTTTGAAGAAAGTTATTAAAAAATTTGATTACCGATAATTGGTTTAGAAATATAAAAATTATAGTGA
Source organism: Lycorma delicatula (assembly GCF_047948215.1). Lineage (NCBI taxonomy): Eukaryota > Metazoa > Arthropoda > Insecta > Hemiptera > Fulgoridae > Lycorma > Lycorma delicatula. The sequence continues at coordinate 72,992,608 of NC_134459.1, read as the reverse complement.
TATAAAGATAGATACAAAATATTACATATTATTACAAAATAATCCATCTAAAAAGAGAGGAAAAATGTAATGAACTTGTTGCATTTACTTTTGTTTCTTTATAATTTTGTGCAAGTAATTAATGACATTTAACGAAAAGTCTTCGTTAAGGTTTAATCAACAAGACTTATCTCCACCGCATCTAGTTTTATTTTCAACTATTGTTTTATTTTCTAATTTTATTTTTTATTTCCCTGCTTAAAAAAATTAGAAAGTAAATTTCAGTTAATGATATGCTTTCCTTCCCCAAAACATTATACATAATTTAATTTACTCTTTTCAGTAGGCCCCACAAATCTTTTATAAATAATAATGAAGCATGATGGTGAAAGTAATACAAAATAACTTCGTCAGTATAATAATATATTACTATGTATAGTTACTTAGATATATATACAGGGTTATCATAAAAGAATGGTGCGGTTTTGAACATGGTTTAAATTAAAACAGAATTACTTACAGTTTATGTTTTTTTATTTTTCAAATTTGTCGTCTCAAACATTTTTTTACATAATTAATAAATTTCAATATGTGCGCCCTTAGTCGCTCGATAAATGTCCAAACGATACTCAACTTCTCTCCAAACATTAGTTAACATTTCTTCGTTAATGGTTGTCATTGCTTCATTAATCCTGTTTTTTAAGTGGTTTACGTCGCGAATTTTTTGTGTATAAACAACGCTTTTGATGTACCCGCACAAGAAAAAATTGCAAGATGTCAGGTCTGGACTCCTTGGAGGCTAAAGTATGGGTCCTTGCCGGCCTGTCCATCGATCTCCAAATTTTTCGTTCAAAGCGTCCGTGACAAATGCATTGAAGTACGGGGGAGCACCATCTTATCTTGTTGGAAATGAAGTTGATGAATGTTTTCGAATTCATCCAGCTGAGGAAACAATAATTGGTTAACATGTCAAGATACAAACCTCCATTAATTGTTTTTTCAGCAAAGAAGAAAGGCCAAATTACACGACTTTTTATCACACCACACCAAACATTAACTTTAGGCGAATCGCGTTGTGAATCTTAATAATTGCGTGTGGGTTTTTAGAGCCCCATATTCGTGAATTGTGTCCGTTAACACATCCATTCACATGGAATGAAGCTTCGTTTATAAAAATTATATATCTGAAAATGATTCGTTTTCATTTATTCTGACCCAACATTTCAACAGTGAAATTGTAACGTTTTACACCATCATCGGGTTTCAATTCCTGCAATATCTGGACTTTATAAGCGTGTAATTTCAGTTTTTTTATGTAAAACTCTGTGAACTGATGATTTTGGAATACCTAATTCGACGCTTCTACGAGGGATGGACTTCCCAGGACTTCTAATTGCCGATTGTCTAATTAGTTCAACCGTTTCGTCTGGTACAGTTGGTCTGCCGGTTGATTTCTGTTTGTTAACCGATCCAGTTTCTTCGAATTCTTTGAACCAACGTGTTATGTTATTTTTGTGTGGTGGATCTCTTCCGAATTCACGTCGAAACGCACGTTGAACTAAAATTACGGATTTTAATTCAGCCATCAATAAAACACACTTTGCTTGGTCTTTATCCGAGAACATAGTAACTCACTAAATTCACCGCAACAACAATACAAGAACTGATGTTGTGGTTACAACTGCTGATAAACAAACTTTTGGGTTGGAGGCTTTCAGGGATACCAATATAACATCTAGAAAATTCCCTACAATCTTCCTTTGAATTACTGAAACCGCACCATTCTTTTATGATAACCCCTGTATTATCTCAATCTAGTGATTTCTGTGAATGTTACTCTTTCAGTCAAAAATTACTCAACCGATTGAGTTGAAATTTTGCATGAACAGTTTAATCATTTTTTGGGGCGCTGGAAAAGTTTTGATTCTCAATATGGGCGGTGGGCGAAAAAGTTTGTGAATCATTGCTCTAGACTGTGACTGCAGAATTTATAAATTTACGGTAAAATGTTTAATTAAAGAATAAACAAAGGCATTTCATGTTGTCCAATTGAGCGGTGTTACTTATAATACTCACAATCAGTTTACAATAAAACTTTGACCAAAATGTTTTTAAAATAGAGGTAATTTTGAGTGGTGTTGATGGTTACATATATATATATATATATATATATATATATATATATATATATATATATATTATATATATATAATTCAGATTTAGTCGGGCTTCCTTTTGAATTTTTATTACAAATATATCTATAATTCTATTTTCAAAATGTAAAAAAAATATTCAGAACTCTAGATAAGATTTTCGTGAAATGTTATTCAAATCTTTAATCCAATTTGGGATTAAAATTATTGCTGATGTTATCATGGCCTTCGTTTTATTTGATGAGTATAGAGTCATTTAATCTTCTATATTTAATATCTGCTATCTTGTAATCTTTTATAACTAAGTATTAATTTTATCTCTGGTAAAACTGACTGCTCCGATCACAACAAACGACTCACTGAAATAACGGTTTTAAGTACCAAATATTTTGTTTGCATTTAACATATAATTTAAAATATGTTACCATTGTTCATTTTTAATTACAGTTGTTACTTTCCAGTCATCAAAAATAATATTTTGTTAACTGTATCTTGAAGAAGTCTCGGTATATACTTAGATGTGTTACAAACTAAGTTTATGTAGGCATGGAGTATTTTTAATCTCCATCTAACAAAAGGTTGAGCAATATATGGTTTACTATATTTACTTATTTATTAAGTGCGGGGTTTTTATTGAGATACCGTGCACAACTCCCTTAGCATCTGACAGCTGTGTAAATTTAAGTTGAAATGAACTGACATCTGCCTGATAAATTTCTATCAGATACTCGCCCGTGTGCGCATTAATATCCACATATTCTATTTCCTTTGTTATTCCACTTTTAAATTCTTTCACACACTTCTCTATTTATTTTTTTTCAGCGCTAATCCCTTAAAAGATACAAGTATTTATTATATCGCAACTGCATGTTTTTCAACTCCAATTATTTTTTTCACATTCTACTCTTTGATTCCCTTTATAGAAAAGTCTACTCTTTTAAGTAATGTTGTAATTAAATGAATTCTAAACTCCATTATATTTTGATATAACTACCCACATATGAGTAGTGGATATGTCGGTTTTCTATTTAGGTATTCATTGTACTGAATGAATTACTTGCTAAATTCCGTCAAAATATAAAATTTAAGATAAAATATCTGATGTTGTCACCACATGACTTTCTTGAACGCATGGTAAATTACATGTACACATTTTTAAAAGCACATAAAATTTTATTTCAATAATAACTGCTTTTTTTTTTCTTTTCTTTTTTTTGAGGTTTTTAGGGACATCGACTACTTTGGTCATTAGCCCCATCCCACTTCAAAAAAAAAAAAAAGTAAAAAAAGGGTTCAATATTTTACATTTTCATGTGTCAAAAAAATGATCAAAATTTTACTTTTTCTTATAATTTCTGATCCAATAAAATTACTTTCTAGGCTTTCCTTTCGGCCATCCTTTTTTACCCGTTTTTCCATTCTGCGAACGGCCTCAACTTCCGACGACAGTGTAAAAATAAAAAAAAAGGTTCTTTAATTCATATTTCCATGAAGAAAATAAGTGTTCAAAATTTCAATCTTCTAATTTAAAATCCAACAAATTACCGCCTAGGCTTTCCTTTCGGCCATCCTTTCTTACGTTTTTCCATTCTGCGAACGGCCTCAACTTCCGACGACAGAGTGTCTGAGGCTTCGGACATGGCATCGTCTTCTCTTTCTGGCGCCAATGACGTTCGCCGGCTTACATCAGGTGATGAAAGCTTCAATGGTGCTGTGAGCATCGTTGCAATTGAGTCTAAACTTGCAACCGATGCACTTTCGGCGGCTGATGAACTTGATTCAATGTCTAAGGCTGTGCTTGGGCAGGCTGATACAGATGCTCTCACCACAGTTGTTCTTTGAGCTTTTGGGGCCTCTGTACGTACAGTTTTATTATCGTCTGTGTCTGGTGCTTTTTCGATAGTTACTTGCACCTCCATTTTGGTTGACGCAGATTTTTCCTGTACTCTTGTCACAGTATCCTTAGCTATATGACTCGTCATCGGGGTGATCTTTTGATCTTTGTCGGATAAATCAAGATTTTTCTTCATTACGTCTATTAATGGAGATATAATCGAAGATTTTGCCGGTTTTTTAAACTGCGCTGGTACGGGTCTTCTGTCAGCGACGTCAGTCCGGGAATGAGCCTTCTCATGTTTACTTTGTTGTGTCTGATGAGTCGACTCGATCTTGGAATCAATGATTCTTTCTATCATTGTCGCGAGACTTGGTACCATCGTATTAAGCAACTGCTCCACGTTGATTTTAGGCGTGGGGGGAGCAGCAGCTGCTTCTGCGTATGTAGTCGATGGTCTAGGTGTACGTAGGTTTACAATCTTCTTCGCTTCAGAGTAGCTGACTTTTTGAAGCGTTTTAACTTCCTGAATGGCTGTATCTGATTTGTATACTGGGCAGTTCCTAGATCGACAGTTATGGTGCCCTTTACAATTAATGCAGACTGGAGGGTCTTTACATGGATCACCCTCATGTATCTTCATTCCGCATATACAAATTTCCTGCGCTTCACATCTAGCTGCAGTGTGTCCGAAACGTTGACACCTAAAACATCTCATCGGCTGCGGAATAAATGACATCAAGCCGATGGATGCCAGCTCGTACCTTTTCAGTAAAATTTGGCCTATTGAATGTCAAAACATGAGAGGCCGAAGAAAGAATCTCACCATTTCGTCTCATAGTAAGTCTGCGACAATGTGTCACTCCCTGACTAGACATTTCCTGCACTATTTCTTCTTCAGTACAGTTAAGAAGATCACGGCAAACAACAACTCCTCTGGATGAATTAAGTGTACTATGCGGTTGGACAGTAACCGCAAATTCACCGATCTTCTTCAACGCCTGGACTTTCTGGCTTTGCATGTCGTTGATAGTTTTGACATGTAATCCATTAAACGTCTTACGGATTTCCTTAACAGGACCACCAGCACAATTTGTAATCGCTCTAGCAATTAAGAATGGATTTACCTTTTGGAAGTTACCATTCTCTTTCGTAATGACCAAAAATCTTGGTTTGGGAACATTATTTCCAAACAAAGCTCTTCTTAAATCTTTACTGATTTTATCAGCATCTTTTTTCATGTTATCACTCTCCTTACTTTTTTCCTCTTCGCTTGTGGCGAATCGGCGGTTTCTAAAACGAGGGTGTTTACATGCACCCTCTACCATGTTCAGGAATATTCATGAAGATTGATCCCTTCTGTAGCAAGGCTAGGCGCCGGGGTACACCCCCACTCCAGGGCTACTAACCTTGGAGGTCCGATCCGGTACTCCGGTGGAACCGGCATATGTTCTGGCAGAGAGCAGATGCGCAGTCTCTACACTGACTCCAGGCTCCTACTCACCGAAGCTTTCAGAGCTCCCATGCACCGACATACATGGGCACCATTGCTACATGCTTGCCATCGCAGGGGGCATGTGGACAACGGAAGGGTCTCCGTTACACCTGCAATAACATTGACCCTGGCCGCCACACCGCCAGCTCTAAGAGTGGTATGAATCCATTTCCAAAATCGTTTGTTATTCCATTTCCTGCAGGTAGCCAAAAATCCAGTCCGTTTAGTGACCTGAAGTTGGAACCAGGTCAACCTTAACAAAGCATATCCGAGAAACAATACTCGGAACCCAGTTAGCCATCTATATGTAATGTACTTCAGTACAGCTGTTGCCGCCCTGGACGTTGAACGTAGATGTTGTGTTCCGGACGTGGGGAATATCTACTTCAGGGCAAAATAACTTCTTATTTTTCTTATTTTTTCTATTTTTTTTTACTGTTATTATTGAATTTATTGTAAACTTTTTACAATCACAGGTTAATAATAATTATTAATAAATCAATATATTTAAATTTAAAAAAAAGGAAATGAAATCAAATTAGAACCGATGTGCATTTTCCTTGTAAGATCTAAATATTTCATTAATTAAAATTTTATTTGGCTAAAACTTTCTTAACCAATGAAAATAAGTACCGCTTATGATATATCGTTGAAAAGATCTCAATGAGGACTTATTACTGCTGTTAAAAAAAAGCAAAATCAAAATTTTGTTTGGATTTTGGGCTTTTTTGGACACTATGGTTCAGTCGATTACAATCAAAAGGGGTGGTGGACAACTAGATGTTACAACAGTCTTAAAGCCAAAATTTCAACATCCTACGGCTAATCATTTTTGAGTTACGCGAGATACATACGTACGTACAGATGTCACGTCGAAACTATTCAAAATGGTATCAGGGATGGTCAAAATCGATATTTCCGTTGAAATCTAGAAACCGAAGTTTTTCACGATCAAAAAACTTCCTTTATTTAGTACAAGGAAGTAAAAAAATATGTATTTTTTTTTAATACTATTTTATTAATAATATAAATCTACCTATCAACAATCTCCTTCCTATCACTGCTATCTTCTTTTTTATTTCGATTCGTTAAGTGCAAATCTGCCTACCAGGGCAAATAATTTTAAAATGTAACATATGTTTAGATTTCCATGAAAACCAATTAAACTCAGAACAAAAATCTCACGATAAAATCGATGAATTGTAGAAACTTTGTATTCATGATTATACCAAAATATAAGATTGACTATAATTATAAAATTTTAATACCATAACATTTTAAAGCCACAAATACTAATAATTTATTCATGACTAAAAGTTATTGAATAATTTTAAACGAAGTATTTTTATACTAAAATTAAAATGTAATGAAATACCTCCACTGAACATCATCTTCAGGTAATTTAGTTAACTTTTTAAAAAATAATACATTTTGTACATTTATTCGGTAATTTTCGTAAATCAAATGAAAGTACGTCCTTTGTTTAGTTTGTTTTTTTCTTTTCGGTAATTTTATCTTTTATTGTTACTATGCGGTAAAGCTGATTACACTAAAATGTTTTTAAATTACCATAGATGATGTCCTACACAAATTACCAGCCTAATATGGAGAAACGCTTTCACTACTTATGCTAGTGATGAGTTAATATAACTTCATGAATTTACAAATTCATACATGTTATTTATTATTTTTTTAGTTTTTTTTTTTAAACAAAATAATTATTTAAATTGTACAAACTAACAGTAGTTTCTAATCATAGATGTTCTGTAAATCTGTAATCCCTTTTTAATTAGTAACACATTCGTGTTCCTTTTTAGTTTAATATCTTTTCTACAGATGTAGCCTTTAAAATTCTGAAGAAAAAACTATCATATGAATTTAACTTAAAAAAAATATATATATACCTATATATAAATAGTAATCAAAATTCTAGATTTTGATTTTTCCTGATAATTGAAGTAAAATACAACTCAAAATAAAATGATATCTTTAAAAATTTAAACTAAGATCTATAAATATTAAAACGTAGTAAAATATATTGAGCGATTTCTTGTGTTTAAATTACCTAGATGAGAATTGTGTTTAATATGTGTGCTTATAAAATTAGAGTTGTTGAGGGTTTAATTAACGATTGTAGATTAGGAGAAATTTTGAGAATTATTACCGGTAATACTATTTTATGGTAGTAAAATAAAATATTGAAACGTATAAAGTTATTATGACTATAAACATTAACCGCAAAACCTGATGGTTTAATTTCTGGTGATGTAATTTTTCGCTAATATTACACATAGTGTAGGGGTCCGGACCGCACCAAATAATGTTTCGTTTGTCACGGCGAGGGCCACAAGAAAGGTGAATGTCCCCAACGGGTCAGAAACACAGAAGACAAGTCAGAGCCACGAGTCGGAGCTAGTGGTAGTAAATCTCGAGGAGAGGACCATGACTCAGACAAAGGCAACGGAGGAGAGGACCAGGCAAGATAGGAGTCTGCTGACTACCTAAGACCTAACGGCCGCCGGGCTGTCGCAGCATGCTGATGGTAGGTCGGAGTCGTCGTCCTTCAGTGGTCCCCTGAGGACGTCATCGCCGCTGTTCAATGTCGACATTAGGTGTGCCCGGGCGGTTGCACGGGGGCTGTGTGCATCCCCCACTGATTAGGACCGGCCCTTGTGCGACTTGAGGGGTTTTTAAACGGGTGTGAGCCTCATACTAGCCGTCAGAACGGGCCTGGTGGAGGCTGGTAAAGCTTTTTCCTCCCCTCACGGAAAAAAAAAATTACACTTACGAAGGTAGCCTAGTTTAAATCTACATAGTTCAAATGTAATATTTGTTTAAAATAAATTAATACAAAATATCTCTGTCTCTGTTTTCTTTTGGTATCAACATTCAACATATTTAATTTTCAGAAATGTAATGAGAATCGATATAAATCAAATGTAACAGCTATAACAAGCAGATGTTCACGACTGTTTTAAAACTGATTTAGACGCATGTAATCCAGCTTTACGGGTACTAAAAGCAGCAGCAACGTCTAAATAATGCAGCGATTCCAAAACAAATTACTGAAGAACAAAATAGAGGCGCCTAGGTTTGAAAAAAAACAGTGATGTCCATGAATATCTGGGTTTACCGTATGTTCAAGAAGTAATATAGCGATTCGGTACAAGTATAAACTGCGGCTAAAAAACCACGTGAATTATTTAGCTATTAACCTTTCTGACAAAAGTGAGATGTTAGAATGCTAAAATGACTTCACGTTTTGTCCTTTTTGTAATTTTGTATGATTTGAGTTTGAGGTGTATCAACTGAGTATTACCCATGATATCACTATTTGATTTCGTTCAATTTTAGTTATTATTCTTTCGTTATTAATTATAGTTTATTCTCATCCTTTTCTACCAGTGTTTCACCTTTTTATTTTGTTTATTAATCCTCTGATTAATTTTTTTTGTGTTGAGCTCCCAATGACTTCATCGTTTCTTTATTTTATTAATCCTTTGATTGTTTTTATTTTGTTTGAGATCCAATGGTACTGTTCTCCGAGTTGTATGTCGTGTACTTTTTTTTTGTTGAATGTTTTGTATAGGAATAATAGTTTGTAATTTTTGAGAAGCTTCGATTTTAGCCTTTCTAAATGTGATTTTATGTGATTATGTTCACTTATGAATTCTTTAATATTGTAACGGATTGTAGATTATATTTTGAGACAAAAAAAAACTGTATTTCAAGAAAATTATAATAATTTATAAACTCTTTTTTGTTTACTTTTAATTACTTCATATTTTCGTAAATTCTTATGAAAATTGCATAAATATAGTGCCCAAAGTATTGTAATCGCGAAAAATTTTGGATTTCAGATTTTAACGGAAATATTAATTTTGACTATACCTGAATCCATTTTGACTAGTTTCCCTGTGACGTCTATACGTACGTACGTACGTACGTAGGTACGTATTTTGCAATCTCAAAAACAATTAACCGTAGAATGTTGTAATTTTGGATTTCTTGGACTGTGGTAACATCTATTTATGCACCTCCCTCTTTTATTGCAATCTACTGAACCAAAAGTGCCAAAAGCCCAAATCCAAAAGATTTGGATTTTGGGCTTTTTCTTAACTGCAGTAATAAGCCCTCAATGAGAGATTTTCAACGATATATTAAGTGATATTTATTTTCATTGGTTCCAGAGTTATAGCCAAATAAAAGTTTAATTAGCTTTGGATCTTTTAAAGGGGAGGTACATCGGTTCGAATCAGATTTCATCTCCTTTTTTTAATTTTTTCTTTTTTTAATGTAAATATATTAATTTATTAATATATATGGTAAAAATGGTTACGACGGAAAACAAAAATTACGATGAATAACAAAAAAAGGAAAAGAAAAATTATCAGAAGTTAATGAAATAAAATTTTATGGACTTTCCAATTTAAAAAAAATTGTAATTTAATAGGCGTACAAGAAAGTCATGTGATGTCCGTATCAGATTTATTAAGATTCAGTATTGTTTCTTATTATTAAAATATTTATTATTTTTTTAATTAATATTTTTATGGAACGATTCGGCTTAAAAAATAAAAATAAAAAAAACTATTTAGCTTTACAAAAATTTTCATAAATTCAGCTTATTATTATATTAATAAGTTTTTTATATATAAAATAAGGTTTTATTACACCAAATAAATTTTTTGATCGTACAGATTTTATTTACATTATTTTCAAGTAGATAAAAACAAACAATTTACTGTTGGTATAAATAAAATTTTCAAAAATTTAAAATTGATTCATAAAATAAAAATTTTATCAAAAGCAAAAGATTTACTTTTTTAAATCAACCATCAATCTGAGCACGTCGTTTGTAATGCAGAGGTCATGTATAAACAAACATTTATTTTAAACATTTCATATAAGATAAAGTTCGTGTAAGGTTTTACTGTTTTTATTATTCGTTAGAAGTAATGTAGTAAGAAAATAAACTTTCTCAAACCGTAAGTTTTATTTATATACTTTTTTTTAAATTCCGTTAGGCATAACGGAATTGTGCGTAAAACATTCTTTAAATTGTTTTTACTTTTATAGTAAATGTTTTTACTTCCTTGTACGAGTAAAGAAAGTATTGTGATCGCGAATAATTTCTGTTTTCAGATTTCAACAGAAACATCATTTTCGGCCATCCCTGAATCCATTTTCACTAGTTTCGGCATGACATCTGTACGTACATACGTATGTGCGTACAAATTTATCTCGCATAACTCAAAAACGATTAGCTGTAGAATGCTGAAATTTTGGAAATAGGAATGTTGTAACATCTATTGTGCACCTCTGCTTGATTGCAATCGACTGGACCAAACGTGTGTCCACATAAACCCAAAATCAAAATAAATTGATTTTGGACTTTTTCTTAATTGCAGTAATTAACCCTAATTGAGAGCTTTTCAATTGTATATCATACGTATTATTTATTTTCATGGTTCCAGAGTTATTGCCAAATGAAATTTTAATTTATGAAATATTTGGATCTTACAAGGGGAATATCGGTTTGAATCTGACTTCATGTACATTTTTTAACGTTTTTTTTTTTAAATTTAAATTTATTGATTTATTAACAATCATTAATCTCTGATTGTAAAAAATGTTTTACAATAAATAATAATTCATTTATAATGAAAAACTGAAAAAAGCAGAAATTAGTAGAATAAAATTTTATGTACTTTTCATTTTATTTCAAAATGTTTACAGAGGTTAATAATTATTAATAAATCGATTCATTTGAATTAAAAATAGAAGTTAAAAAAATAAATGTGTATGAAGTCGGATTCGAATCGATGTGTCCATTGTTACAGATCCGACACGTTCTCACTTACAACTAATTGAGTGACGTGAAACAAAATTAATACATAAACTAATATGAAATGCTGATACGGCCACCACAAAAAATCATGTTGGACACAACAATGCAATTGTGTAGCTGTTCACTTTATTAGTGAATTGGAGGATCGTATCTCACTTTCAAATTTAAGTTTAAAGTGCAGCAAAAAATGATTATATGTAATGTAATAGGCGAATAAGGAAATGGTGTGGTGTCTGTATCATATTTTTTGTTTTTATTTTGCACTAAATAACCTCTAATTTTAATACAAATCATTTCTGGTTAAGAATTCAGTGTCTTATCTTTTATCTCTGAAAAAGCCAATTTATGTCATTATCGTAGCGCGTTATAGAGCAAATAGTAAGTGCAAACTGCAGTACTTATAAGTTAATTTACTGATTAATCCACGGTGCATTAAATAAATTACCTTTGACTCTAATCTACACACAGTAATATTATTTAGACTTTTCTGGCGTATGATATTCACAATCACGTTTATAAGTTAAGCTTCTAAATCCTTATTCACATGCCTAGGTATTTTGAAATTACATTTTTATTACGTCGCCTATTCAGTTAATGTCGTTATTGAAAGTGAGCGAGGCCGTTGCCGAGTTCATACAAAGTTATTATCATTATGTCTCTTTGATTATTGTATTATTACTATAAAAACTTCACTTAGCATTGTGATTGACTAGTACTGTTGAAGCTTGTCAGTGATGACTTAAAAAAAAGGAAAAGAACTAGGTTCTGTCATGCCTGTTTTATCTAATTACTTTTACTTTGTAATTCTAATTTTTCTTTCTGCACGTAAGTGGTAAATAATTTATTATTAATGATTGAAATATTATTGTTATAATAATAAATTTATATATACATGCTTTTTTTAAAAGATTATTTTGTTTCTTTTTCAATTTTTTTTTTTAATCCAATTTCTTTGTAATTATAGTGGTCTTTATAACAAAGAAAAACGCTATCGGTTACAAGGTGATCTCTATTTTATATCTTCATTTTTAACAAGTTTTTGAGCTCTGAGTTGAACCGTGCTATTGGTTCAAAAAATAGTATTATATTATGGATTTGGAAAACTATTTCTTTATATTTATTAAAAATACTAAATCTCGTAATTGAATTTCTAAAATGTTTGTATGGTTTCGAAAAAAAGTTATAATGCCATTAATCTTATCTTATTAAGGATTATATGCGAAGATATTGAGAAAGTTCTTTGATTTTGAAAAGTGGTTAACCTTGTAAAGATTTTACTCATACATTTTTAAAATATCTACAACAAAAATAACATTAAAAGTAGTTATAGAAAAATTTTCAATACATCGGTACCGTTGAAAATTTATAAATTATTGTTACATATCATTAAGCTACTATTTATTTATTTATTTTTTTTTTGTCATTTAGCTCTAAATGATACATGTTATTAGGATCGGAACAGTTTTCAATCTTTGTCAATGTTAAATCGAATTATACTTTAAATTTATATAATACTCCTATTTTACTGGATAATAAAGTCTCTCAAATATTTGATTTTTTTTTAAATTCATCAATGTAAAGATAACTAAAATTGTAATAGTAAACAAATTTTAACTTCATCGTAGATAGTCGGATTAAATATTAATAAATATTAAGTTCCATACAAATTTCAAGAAAGTTAAGTACGTTCATTTTAAGATTTTCTTTTTATTCACTGTTACCTAAAAACATTATGTAATTAAAATTTAATCCGGTTTTAATGCTATAGTAAAGAATTAATAAATATTTTTGAAAATTGAACTTTGAAGATTTTCATAAGAAAAAAATATTTTAATTAAATTCATGTAACTAATTAAACAGACAAGTTTTTAATTTAATATTACTTACATATAGAAACATTAATTGAATTTCGTTGTGAAGAATATTAGAACTGATATTATGATTTAATAATAAGAACGTTTTATAAACAATTTTAATTATAAACTTAAAAATTAAGTACTTTTAAATTAATTTATAGTTTTTTTTTTTTTTTGATTATACATTTAAATTTAATATTTACAGTAAATTGTTCTATATATTTAAATTTTTAAGGCAAACAATTTTTTTAATATTATGGATTTCTAAAAGCAAATTTTAATAAATTATGTCAATAAAAGAAGCGAATACATAGTTAAATAGTAATAAATGAAACAGTTTGCTATGTTAATAAAAATGATTACGTTTTCGTAAAAGACTTCTTCTCTAAATCAAACACTGAATCTTTTCTGTAATTAGTCTCAGGAGTAGGCTAATATTTTAACTGTGTATTATTTTTTTCTTCTCTCCGTTATCGAATATTTTTTCTGGTTTTGTTAATTATGCTGCAGATAGATTTATATATATATAAAACAACAAAGTTAAATTAATTTAAATTATTTTATTTGTTCAGTATTCTTAATTTCTCTATTGTTTCTGTACCTATATAAAATAAAACGATTTAATTTTTTTTTTTTAATTTATGTTATGTGCATCTCTAAGAAAAGGAAACAAGATTTCCCAACCGTTTTCGATAATATGTTCTTTACCATATACACCCATGTAAATTACTTTGACAAGAGAAAAAATAAAAGCAACTGAAAGCCAAATCGATTGAAATTTAAAGAAGTAACAGAGATGATAGGGATTTTGAAAAATTTGAAAACTTAATTTCTCATTATCTGTATGAACGATTTTTATAAAGTGTTAATATTACATGCAAAGGTTTTTTTTTTAATATAACGACACAGCCACTTTAAAATCTGTTCATAGAACAATAAATAAATAAGATATATTTGAATTATTAACATTAGGTTGCCACAGACCCAGCGGCTTGTGACTTAATAATGGAATACTCTAACAATTGAATGTAGAAGAGCACTCCGTACGGTCAGACCATAAAGTCACCTAATTGAAGCGATAAGGCCAACGAAGAATATAATTCCTCAGCAATCTTGAAAAATCACTGATCGTGTAGACTAATAAATTGACCACCAAATAATTCGGGTGCCGATCCAAACGATTTTGATACCACAGGCTGACCAGAGAGATTTCGTACCGAACGGTTCGCAACTTAAGGTCATTATATATAAGTATTTTTTATGTTCCATGAACATTTATCGTAGTGTTTTTGTTTGGAAGCGTTCAAGAATGTTAATACTGGAGTTGGACGCTGTACCCCACAATTCAAGCCTGTAAGTCCAAACAGGTATTTAAGTGATGCACTTTAAATTTTTTTTTTTACCTTACATATAGAAATTTCATTAAATAAAAAAAAATATTTCTTTATATTTATTAAAAACACAAAATCTCGTAATTGAATTTCTAAAATGGTTGTATGTTTTGAAAAAAAAATTGTAATGCACTTTATTACTGTGTGGAATATTATTTTTTTCATAAATATTAACGTTAAAACATTTTCGTAAACTAAATCTTATGCAGGCTTTAATGAATTATTAAAACTACTATTTTCCTGTGAAAACTACTTTGCAACAAAGGATTCAGTTGTTGAAGTAATTTTAGTTAGAAGGATATCATATTTTTTGCATTCTTTCGTGATTAAAACTAACACGATAACAATATAACGTTATGAAAGTTTGTATACAAAAACTGCTGCGATTTGATAGGTATTTTTTCGTATAAATACATATGCATCTTGTTGAATACCAGAAGAAAATTTACGTCGCTCAAAACCTCACCTTACACAAAATCACTTTTTTTTATTATGTTTTTCAGTTTTCAACTTTTAGGGATTCCATGATTAAAATTTTCTGCACACTGTTTTACTTAATAACTGGAAAGTAAGGTGCAGTTATAGGATTTTATCTGGCCCATGTTGATTTAAAATATACAAATTTCAAATCTGGTTGGTTTCTTAATCACAATTCCGATAAATTCAACAATGTTTAGTACGTTAATTTGTACGTAAAATACATACTTTTTTGTATTGTTTTTTATCACCTGCTTGCATTTCTCTGAAAGATTATTTAAAGTTTGTTTTTTAATTTCGGTTAAACGGACTCAAATAAATGTATCATATCGGATTTAAAATTACTATGTAATAAATTTTGAACAATATCTGCGCACTCACAGACATTTACCATTTGGGTACACCATGGAGATTTTTATTTGGGTTTCCTGAAATATCAAAAAAAGAGGAAAAGAGTATAGAACATTAAAAATATATATAATTTTTTAATTAAAATTTTCAAGAAAGATTTAGTGGTTCTATGATTACAAGGCTCTCCTATTAATTTTCTCTATAATGCTTTTTAAAAACCCTGGATGAAGTTTTATAATCTTATTTTATCCAAAAATATTTATTCAATTTATTTTGTCGTTTATATCTATTAATTTCATCATCAACGTTTTGATCCATTTTACCAAGGATTTTAAATGTTATATGATATATTCGTTTTACAAAATTCTATTCACTTTTATCATACAATTAATTTACATTTAGATTCATAATTAATGAATAAATTTTATTGAAATATTTAATCTGAATAAATTTATTTTAACTCGCGTTTAATCTTACAATTATTTACATTAGTATTAATACATTTAGAACATTTAATAGTATTAGTATTAGTATTTAGTATCAGTATTAGAATATTAAACAACAATTATCAGAAAATTTTCGAGAAATTATAACAATAAATAAATAATTAATTTTGTATCATTTTTATTCAAATATTTGTCATTGTTTAAAATGCTTATTGGGTCGTTTATAACCTACATTCCAATTTTAATCCAATTTATTTTATTGCTTGTGTATCTTTTAAATTAATTTAAAAAAGTACAGCTTAATTAAACTAAAAAAAGGAAACAATAATTAAATTATTTTATTATATTCTTGAAATTATTTATTTATTTAATTATATTAAAACCAATTATTATCTAATTATTATTATTATTCTTTAAAATTATTAATTTACCACAGAAATATAAAATTGGTGTATGGGAATATGGTATTGAAATATTATGGTTTATAAAAATATAAATCCCGATAAGGATTCGAACACGGAAACTTACGGATTAAAGCTAAATTGCTACGACTCTACAGTGGAAGTTTGGGGAGTGGATTATTTTTAAAAGTAATTAATTACTTTTAAGTAAATCGTTTGTTAGACTATCAGTTTACGATTTACTTAGTTTCGTTAGGAACTGATTGTAAATAAATAATAAAGCAAAAAAAATATATATATATATTTATTGAATATTACGGCAAAAAATGTTTTTCCCTATAGAAAAGTAAAGTAAAATGTCTAAACTAATAACAAAACTTAATTTTTACAAATACATTTTCTTTACAGTTTGTGTGAATTCCAATTTCAAGATATATATATATATATATAGAAAATTATATCACTTTATCATAACTGCATAATGATACATATTTAATGATTATCATTATAGGATTATGATCGTTTACGTATATATTTCGGGGTAAAGAAACTACAAGCTGACGCCAAATTGCAAATACCATACTTTTACTGGTGAGAGGTGAAAATTTTTTACCACTGGAAATATGCCAAGCCTGATCGGAATTCGATCATAGAATCATCCAAATAAAAGCTGGAGGTAGCAGCATTTATCCTTCACGAATAACTAATACCAGTTTTAAAACTGTGTCAGATTAATGATAAATTTATTATTCGCAGAATAACTAGTCTAATAAAAAACAATGTGTTATTTTCCTGTACGAAGTAATATTTTTTGATTTTTTTATGTTTGTGTTTAAATGATTATTTATATATATTTTTTTAAAACCTTTGTTTCTGCAAGCTTCATTTTTTAAGAAGAAACAAATAAAAAAACATTTTAATTTTTAACCGTTTACTACGTTTTAAAAACCACTTCATTTCTATTGTAGTTAGTAAAATCTTACTTACGATGATGTTAATACCATTTAAACAACTTTTGTAACAATAGTTTCATGAAAGTGCATTATTTTCTTATTAGAAAAAATGTGTGTATATTTATATTTATATATATATATATATATATATATATATATATATATATATATATATATACAGACTGAACGAGAGAGGTTGAAGGAAGTTATACCTATAAATCATTAACGCACATTTTATATATATATATATATATATATATATATATAAAAAAATCCTCTCTCGGTTAGTCTGTACAGGCATAGGTATCGAGTCTTTCAATTGCTATAGAATAGTTCTTAAAATCAACATATCTTAAAATTTTACCCTTTCAAGCTTCATTAGTCACAAACTTTTTAAAGACTAATTTTGTTTTAAATTATACTTTAATACGATAATAGTCGTACCTTTGAACAATCTACTTTCGATAAGAATTCTGACTTTCTTACGTCAGAACATCCCTAAATTCCAAAAAAATTACTTTCTAATTTAAACCTTAATTAAACATTTAAAGAATACGTTTTTGTTAGTGGCTAAACTTTGGGGAAAACATGATATTTTAGATTAGTTTCTCGAATTTCAAATAATTTAGTAAATCCTTTGCTGCCATTTTTCCTTTTGTGTTTCCATAATTTAAATATTACTTTCAGTATGACTAAAATAAGAAGGACCAACCAAAATATTTTGATCAATAAATTAATTGTAATTTTTTATACATATATTATAATTCACTTTACAATACTTTTTTAAGTAATTAGAAATAAGGGATCTTAATAACTGAAAAAGTTTTTCCTACATTTTATATTGTTATATTTCAATTAAACAATTTTAAAAATAAATTTTAATCAGTAGATCTTTTAATATTCCAAAAAATGTGTTTCTATAAAAAAAAAAGTGTTAATGACAGTTTTTATTTTGTTTCTTTTTAACGAAATGTTGAATATTTTTCCTTTATAAATTACCGGTAATTATTTGATTATAATCTTATTTACCTTTATTGTGGTAATCCTCATGTCGATGGCACAAGTGTACTACACAAACACTAAAGTTGAAGTCACGTGTTTGAAATGTTATTGTGTACAAAGATTTGTAAACAATATTATTATATTGAATCAATGTCACTGCACACTACATAAAATTATTTTTTTTTATTCACAGATTTAACTATGATGACAAAAAAATATTCTTGTAGAAATTACTATTAAACTGGTAAATGTCCATTTTTTTTTATGAACAACATGCAATGCAGGTTATGTACAGTGCATTTATTACTTCAAATGATGCTAGACTAAATGCCGGTCCGATTGAGGTCGGATAAATATATAGACTCTGGACAATATAATACAAGAGGATGCATCAAACTATACGTGGGGGAAGTTATATTGGGGAGCCAATAAGAAACGTCCTTGAACCCCCTCCGTCTGACAAGTTTGTGAACTAGCGGTGAAGGTGAAAGTAGGCTAGCGGTCGTTGAATATTATAACCCTCCCGATCAGATGCGAGAGCTGAAGAAGAAAGTACCAACAACCAACCTATGGTTGAATTTATGGGTAAGGTTACCTTTATTATAATACAAACTTATCATTCTTCATCTCTTTTTAACTTTTTTACTTTATATCCTCCATCTCATTTTATACCTTTTGAATGCACTTTCACGCTATCCATATTACATACCATTAAAAGAATTTGTACTGATTACAATAGAATTCATTTAAGGACGTATGATTAATTCTTTTTCATCCGCATCATTTATTTCTAAGTATCGCAAATAAAAATATGGAATGCTTATTTCTTTCTCAATATTACGCTAAATTATGAAACAAATATTTCAATTCGATGAAGAAAGTGGAAAATATTAAAATAAATTACCAGTTTTCACTTTTTATTCAAGTCGGGTTATGGGAATAGGAAAACAATTATGATATTTCCTTTTTCTATTTAACCTGTTTTATTTTGGTAGTTTATGTGAACAACCGATTGATTAATTGACCTCTTCGGTTTCGATTCCTTACTTAGCATAAATTCATTAAGATTATTAACAAAATTATTTGTGAATATGGAGAAGATTATGAAGGATTGTCACTTAAATGTTTTTTTTTCAAATACATATAATGAAATGTAATTAATGTTTACTACAGTTAAAGGAGTTTTTATTATTTTTATTTCATTTTCATTTTTCCTGAATTTTCCTCGCGATTTTAAGTTTCATGTTTTCCAAATAATTGTTTTTTCATTTAATTACATAAACTTTCCAATCTTTTTTTATTAAATAATAATTTAAATATTTTCTTATAATTAATAAAATCATACGTTTAGTCACTATTTTATTTTCAGGTTCTGCTATATTATTGTTTGTTAGTTAATTCATCGATATCTAGAACAAAAATATTCTGTCGTTCCCAAAAGTCAAATATTAACAAGATTAATCAGGTTTAAGTGCGAGCTATAATGAACGTTGTAAACTAAATTTGTTATCGTATCGTAATAATTTAAATTAAAATCAATAATTACTTAAAGTCACATCATTAGATATAATTTTTTTTTTTTACATAATTTGGGAAGTTTTTATTTTATTTTTCAGATTTATTGAATTTGGATTAGATTTTCTTTACCAGTTTTGAACAAGATATTGAGAAAAATGATTATGTAAATGATTATTTTTGTGAGCCAATGATTACCGTAGTTGATGAATGATTACAAAACAAATAATATATATGATTAAGTAAAGATTACAAATTGTTAAATTCTTCCTAATTTCTAATTTATTCCTTGATTATAATTTTGTAATTTATCTCTCAGTTTGGCACAAAAATCACTATGATTGTAAGCAAACTGACATGATGCTTGAGTGGTATAAAGAAATAATATTGATATTCTTAACAGCCATATTTACCCCCCTATGCTAGAAATACACAGAGAGCGGAGCCAGGCAGCCTGTCAATACCACATGTCATTTATTGTCATCTCGTTGTCCAGAAAGGTAGTTTATCTGTATGAAAATATTTTTATAAACATTTTTGTAATGTGTATAAAAAGAAAAATAAGGCGAAAGAAGTTGAATAAAGTATCTGAAAAAGAGAGAGAAAGTGAGAGACACATGGAAGTATATAATCTTCTTTATCATCTGAAATGAGATCCTGGCATGTTTTTCCAGTAGATAAGGAAATTCTTTACTACATTATTTACTAAAGAAAATTAAAGATGACATCGAAAAAGAATAGACAAACTGGAGAAAGCTTTCTAGCATATACACCTAGTATAAGTTGTTCGAAGTCCATCTGCTACTCTTGACGCTCCTAAAAATCAAACTGTTTCCTGCAGCTACCGTACCAATTAGCATCGCTTTCTGTCTATTTGATTCAGTGATAGATTATTTTCTTCAATCGTTAAGCTTGCTGAATAGTTTATTGCTTACTCAGTAAAGTAAGAAATGAATTAAGTTACCTTCATCAGGGAGCCAAATATCGGCTTGTCAAGGTTATTAAAATACAAACAATATTTATCCTTAAAATTGACAATAATATTTTAAGAAAACATATCTGGCCTAAAGCATTTCTTCATTGCGATACTTATATCTTCAACCCAAACAAATATTATTAGTTCTTATTATCCATAATATAACTGGTAAATTTTTGAGGTTGACATTTTATTTTTAGTACATTTATTTTGGTAAATTTAAATCTGTTTAATGATATTATTTTTTTTTATATACAAAATAATATTATATTAATTAGGAAAAATTTACGAACCTATTTATAACTTTGATTTTATTATTGAAGTAAACCTGTTTCTTTGAAGGTAAATTTTTTACTAAATATTTCTGAAGAAAATTAAATTTATTGTCTTAATGGTACTTTATTTTTAGAATTTTAGAACGTTAATGTAGTTTTATATTTATCAATAAATTTATTATTAAACGTTGGTAACATTCTACCTTTTTATACCATTTGAATAATAGTAAGCAAGTGTATGTACAGGTGATTTTATGCGCAGGTGCTTCAACAGGAAATAAACCGTCATAAAAACCTTGCTACAGTCAAGAAGTAGACCTACTTTTTTTTAACTTTTATACTTACCTCTAAATATAAAACGATGAACAATAAGAATATAAGGAATATATTTACTAAATAACGAAACGATACATTTTTTTTTTTAATTACACTTTTTATAACGTGAATTACACGGATCACAATTTAACCAAAATTATACTTTGTAAATATTGTTTGTTATTTTATTTAGTTATATTCTATATATATATATATATATTTTATTACTATAATATAATAAAGTGTGTGACAAAGTGTGATCCGATTTTAAATAGATATATTTCATATTTTTTCAAATAGACATATTTTATATTATAGTCTTTTTCTTATTGTATTAAAATGTACTTATATAGGCCTAGTGTATTATGCTAGAAAAAATTTAAACCACATTATCTATTCACAGTAGATAGTAAAAGTTTGAGGTTACATATTATAATTATTTTATGAATCACAATTCCAAGTTCTATTACATCCGTTTTTCTGTAGTCTTACAGTCCAGTTGTTTTAAACAGAAAAACAATGCGTCACCGTGACTTAGCATATTACTGCTGTAAATGGTGGTTAGTTCCGTAATGGAATATCTTCCTGATCAGGAAGATGCTCTTACTTTCGTAATGTCTACTACATTGAAAATACAACTCCAGTTATTTTATAACAGGACTCATTTACGAAGAAACTTAAGCAGCTTGACTTCTTATATTAATTTTTGTTTTACTAATTCATCTATGTAATTAACTGTAACAGTAATATGTGAAGTAAGGAACATATTTCATAGCTGAAATGTTCATTTTATTTTTATATATTTTTAATGTAACTGCTTTTCCATTTTTCACGTTATTCTTAAAAAAAAACTTTTTTTTGCGTGGTGTTTTCGCCCCTTTGAGTAGGATATAGAGATGGAGTTTTGTAGCGTATGAAAAAATGCCATGCCTGACCGGGATTCGAACCCGGGACCTCCAGATAAAAAGCTGAGACGCTACCACTCCCCCACGGAGATCGATATTTTTTAAAACACCCCCAATAAAGGCATTTTGTTTTTTACAATTTCTCATTGGATTTGGATAAACAAAGACCTTACGCATTTATTTTCTTAGAATTTTTTTTTGTTAGTCAATTTTTAGAGAAAGCTGTCCTACTTAACTTGAATTTTTATTTTAACATGAAATTTATTACTTGTACCTTCCCGATTGGTTTAACTATAACGTTGAATTAACTATTGCCTAGTTAATTAAAACGCTTATCTTGGAAATTTTGTCAGACAAATGAAGAATCTGAAAGTTATATTGAAATTAGTAATTTTTTTTAAAAACATTATATGTAGAACTTTTTTTTCTATTTTAAAAATAAGTATTTTATGCAAGTAATAATCCAATTTTTTTTTTTATAAAATTCTTAACGATTATTGGACATAAATGTTATATTAATTAAGTTTATATGTTTTTACACTTGAGTATGTTTTTAATAATTAAAATAATTACTTTTTCTAAATTGGTAGAAAAGACCCATAACATTTCTTAAAAATGTTTTTTTTAGAAATATCTTTCTAAGTTATAGTGGAAATTTACTTACTGCCAGTCAATTTACATCTTCTGAAATAAATTTCAGGGTATTCGTTGTAATCTAAACTTAATCAATCTAAATAAATTAAAGTAACCTAACCTACTTGTATTATGAACGTAATAATAATACTGCTATTCACGTGGGTAGAAGGAGTTAATATCTTGTCATATTTGTTCTTATAACTCATCCTCGTTATACCGTTTTATCTCCTTCGCACAAGTACGAAAAGCTTCCTCTGCCTACCGCATTCGCGCCTGTTGCACCGTTTTCATGACGCTCAAATAGATTCCACGGATTGGGTGTGCACAGCTGAGTTAGGAGTTACAAAGTTTCTTGCTGCGGTTGACGGCGTGACGTATGTAATGAAAATCAAGGAATTTTAGAACATACTGATATAATTTAAAACAATCTGAAACAACTGTAGTACTGGTTAAAATACTAGCACTTATGTTTCATATAATATTGCACATCTATCTGGAACATCGTTCGTAAACACTTTTTATATTCCCTGCTTACATCTCCTAAACGCACTGTTTTTGGAGATCAATATTTGTTCTTCCTGTTCCGCTTTCACTTCATCTTCCATGTGGTACGTGGAAGAACATTATATTTTCTTTAGGAGAAACGACTTTTGTCAATCTTCATGGTATTTTTCCCGGACCGCCAGTTTTGATCTGGTTATGACCAACGAATCTGCACAAACCTCACACAAATACTTTTTTCAATAATTAATGTGTTTGTACATTCCGAATAGCCAATTTAAAGCTTTGTGTAATCTAATCGTTAATCCGTACATGTAAGATAAATAAAGGAGTAAGTAAAAGTAGTCGTGAGAAGATAACGGACGGCCCTTACTTAACGTCCTTATCAACCAATTAAAATGTAGTAATAATTGAAACAAAACAAATAGTGAAGGGAAAGAAACGAAAAATGAATGTAATTGATTGTGCAGTACATAAAATTTGCTTTGAAACTTCAATAAAAACCGTTTAAAAAATATGGTCATCTACTTAAAAGACACTAAATATTTTCTAAACTAGGTATACCAAATAATGAAAGTTTATTTTTAAAGTTCCATTAGTAATGTCGTTTTGAGGACTCGTGAATCTAAAGAATAAAGATTAATCAGTTAAAACAAGTACACCTCTATGAATAACTTGGTTGAAAGGATTTTGTTATCAGTATACTGAACTAATCGGTTCGGTTAATTTAATTTAAATTATGTGTGCTTAGCAGTAAAAAAATATATATAGAGAGATACTATGCGTAGTCTATTTCATAAATAATAGAAGTTTCCATTTGAAAAGACTAAAAAAATTAACATTAAAAAGAAAAGTTTGATGTGGGCACTACATGACTTCCTTGTACGCTTACACATTATTATTATTTTTTTTTTTTGAATGAAAAGTACTTAAAATTTTATTTCATTAATAACTTCTGATATTTTTTATTGTTATTATTTAATTATTATTTATCGTAATTTTTTTTTAGAATCAGAGGTTAATAATTATTAATAAATCAATATATTTATATTAAAAAAAAAATGAGATAAAGTCTGATTCGAACCGATGTACCTTCCTCATGATCTACATATTTTAATTAAAATAATATTTGTCTAAAACTCTCAAATCAATGAAAATAAGTACCGCTTATAATATATCGTTGAAAAGCTCTCAATGACAGCTTATTACTGCAATTAAGAAAAAGTCCAAATCCAAATGAATAATAAACCAATTAAAATTTCTTCTTTTGGACACTTCTCGTTCAGTCGATTGTAATCAAAAGATGAGGTGTACAACTAGATGTTACAACAGTCCTAAATCCAAAATTTTAACATCCTACGGCTAATCGTTTTTGCCTTGTGCGAGCTATATAGGTACGTACAGACGTCACGCCGAAACTACTCAAAGTGGATTCAGGGATGGTCAAAATGGATATTTCCATTGAAATCTGAAAACCGAGATTTTGTGCGATCACAATAATTCTTTACATCGTACAAGGAAATAAAAATTCGTCAAAATTATCCTAGTTTAAGTTTCAGACAGAGAGGGAAGAATTAGTGGTTGATAATGGTAAAATGTTGAAAGAATAAAGTATATTTTCACGTAAGCTAACATCAATATTTATTCTCGTTCGAGATCTATATTCGTATCTGTATCACATTACTTATGGTCTCCCTAATAAAAATTTTGTAATGTATCAAAAATGATCCTCTTCACACATTTATTTGTGTTAAATCCGTATCAAGTTTCTGTTGGAGTGTTACACTGTAGTATGATACACTCTTGTATCAACTTGGTGCGAACGGCGATCCTTTCCTGTAAAATTTGTTGACATGGACAATTATTTGTTAGTTGACACATGGATTGTCAGACTAAATGACCTGACAAGTGCGGGTATTTTTGGTTACGTCTAAGAGATAGTATAAATACAAAATAAATGTCCGAAATTTGTACCTTGTAATTAGAAGCTAAATACGTTTAACAACTCTGATATTTCCACTTTAATATTTTCAACTTTAATATTTTTTTTTCTTTTAAATTTGGAAGTTCTTTTTATTATAAAGAGTTCTTAACTAATTTGTTACGAATAAGTAAACTTATATTAAATATAATTATCCTAAATATAAGATTTATAATAATTTAATTGCATTAACTTTTAATTTTATTGCTTATCTAATTTCTTAATTTTTGAATTTGTCTACGTTTAATTTTTATTAGTAATTTGTATCTTTTGTACCATACTCTTTCTATTGAAACTCTCTCACTGTTTGAAGGCACCTCCTGCGTAGAAGGAGAGATATATAGTTAAATAAATATTCTGTGTAGTTAAACAGAATATTTATTTAACTGTGTAGTTACTACACAGTTATTTATTTTTCTGTGTAGTTACAAGCCTTTTAAAAAGTTAAGGCTCGTCTTAATTAAAATTGGTAACGAAAAAACATGATAAAGCAACCACAACAACATCCGTATTGTACTAATTAACTTAATAAGAGAATCTGTGTGAACGTAAAAAATACTGAGAAATTTTTTAATGGTTTTATTATTTTAAATAAATTAATCTTAAATGGTAGCTGAATAACAACAAGAATAAACAGATTGCGATTTCTTGGTTGT
This sequence comes from Lycorma delicatula, assembly GCF_047948215.1. Classification (NCBI taxonomy): domain Eukaryota; kingdom Metazoa; phylum Arthropoda; class Insecta; order Hemiptera; family Fulgoridae; genus Lycorma; species Lycorma delicatula. Next base: position 72,966,659 of record NC_134459.1, on the reverse strand, counting down.
GGCGAATGTTTTTGGAAAGAATCATGTGTTCCTTCCCAATGTGTTAAGGTTCCGTTGTTTATTTTAATATTTATACACAATCTTTATAACAATAACTGTTTGGCTAGAAGCATAATCTAAGAATAAATAAAAATTACTACTATTATTTTCTTAAAATGTTATAGTTGTTTTAAATTTGATCATCGCAAATCATTTTCAGTATTTTTTTAAAAATTAAATAAACAGTACATAGAAACGTTACAGTAATAGAAACTGCTGAACCATAAATGTAAAGCTTTCTTTCTTAATCTAATTGTAAAAAAGTAATATTTGTTTTATAAAATGTATAGAATTAATAGCTACGAAATTCAGCTATGCAGTAGCGTTTACAAAAAAAAAAATATATATATATATATATTGAAATTTTTTCTTATAGTTTAAATATAAATTTAATTCATAAACGGTTGCGATTAAGGGGCAGATATTGTTAATTTTTACTCGTATATTGATGTAATTCCTATGTGGAAACATTTTGTTTAAATATAAATTATAATTAGAAAAATAATATCTGTCCGGTTGACGGATGATAATAATATAATTCATAATTTATATATTTACAAATTTTAATTTTTACATTGCTTATTATAATAAAAGAAAGGATGTTTTAATTTATTTCAATCATTCACTTTGCATAAAAAAAGTAGTTATGTCTATCATATTTGATATTGGAACAAAATATAATCGTAGAGCATCTAAGTTGATCGAAACGATCATTGGTTAGCTGGAACGCGTAATCTTACGTCACAATATTGTGTAACCATTTCTTAACGTTTTATTGATGGAATCATATTTATAGTAGCCAATCAACCTCTAGGGATTTTATAATTGAAATTTTAGGATTTTATCAATTAATTCTGGTACACAAATCTGTCTAAACTCCAATTTTCACGGTGAAAATCAATACTAGTATATTATATATTCATTAATTTGATTTTCCTTTTGTATTGCTGAGTAAAATTGAGAATAAATTCTCTAAATTATTTTATTTATTTTTAACCTCCGGGATCACCGTTAGGTATTGCTTCAGAGGATGAGATGGATGACAATTTGTAGCGTGTGAAAATGCCATGCCTGACCGCGATCGAACCCGGGATCTCCGGACGAAAGGCTGAGACACTACCACTCGCGCCACGGAGACCGAAAAATTGTTGCTTACCATAAAATATCAATATTATACAGTGAAAATGGTAAATTTGGTGGGTATGGTTGTCAAGTACAACCAGCTTCTAATTTAATACATTGAAAATGTTTTATTTACTAAACTTGATTTAAGAAGAAACACATTTCGCTGATTTTATTTTGCCTTCGTATTAGTATTCAAGAAATTATATACTGATAGTTTTATAACGTTGTTTTATTTCTTAGTAACCTTACTATCTGTTCCTCATATACTTTTGTAAATTACTTCTGTTGGTTGTATTCCTTATTTTGTAATATTTCCTTCTTCAAATAACTGAAACAATTGTTAATTTGTTCTGATACTTTAGTTTACAACGATTTTTCTATTGTGATTTTCACCTTTAAATCTCATCAATTTTGTTTTTGCGATTGAAATTTTACACTCGATGTTACGGGTAAATGATATTTAAGGAAAATAATAATTTTTATATGTCATCTTTATTCTCTTGTATCTTCGTGGAGAAAAATATAATTATATTTTAAAGTTAAAATTATTAAAATCAACTTCTTACTACTTTAAAAAGTATCTGATATAAATATAATAATTATTAATTAACGCAAAATAATTTATCCATTTGATCATATTATTATTTTTTTTATTTCAATAATAATCTTTGTTTGCATTAATAATGTAAGAATAACCTTACTAATTAATATGAATAGTACATCATTATTATCTGTCTTTCTTAAAACATTATATTTATTATTTATTTATGCGTTTATAAAGAATCTGTTGCATATTAACAGTGCTATTTTATATTATTGATACGTAGTACTTAAAGAATCATTTTATTTATATACCGATGATATAACAGGAAATATGTTGTAAGTCAACCGTTGTGATTCTTATTCCAACTGTTTTATATCATTATTTGCTATTATAAAATGTTTGGAATGTTTTTCAATCACTACAAGTACATTTCTGTTGATATTCAAGTCCGTGAAGTTTTTTCTATTTTACAGTTGAACGTGTTTCTTTTGCAATTATGTAAGTAGAAAAATGTTAATTATGTTAGTGAACGTGTTTTTCTATGAACTTGTCATTCACTTTTATGGTGGTATTTCCTTGTTTATATCTGATCGCTTTTTTGATGTAACCGTATTGGAGGTTAATATATATTTAATTGATAATGTTTCACTGTATACATTTAAATGGCAATGTAATATCAAAAGGAATGTACAGATTTTTTTTGATAATATATTGAACTCTTCGTCGAAATACTTTTCATTACACTGCTATGTATAAAAAAAAATTAAGAAAAGTGAAAAAGTTATTTCGAATTTTTGAAACTCCAATATTTTCAAAGGTAAACGTTTTGAAGTGTACTTTTTTTTAATAGGCTTACAATACATTCTTTTACCAACAAAAGTGTAAAACATTTGATTATTTAATCTATCCAGTTTTTCATGTGACTGTTCCAGATCTAAAAAATCAAAAATTGTAAGATAAAAATACGAGTGAATAAGTTGTACGGCATTCACGATACCTTCTAATAATAACTTAGAAGCTTGTTTTTGAATCGAAATTACCTTAATAAGCCGCTTATACATTGAGTATATAACCCTGAATCACTTGATGATCCATTGATACAAATTTACAGGTTATAGAATGATAAAATATTTTAGCTAATAAAGACCCAGCTGGAAGAACGTATAAGAATATCAACATTGGAGAACGTATGGAGGAGCCGGTAGTTTAATTATTTATTTTGCTCGGTTTTAAACTTTCAGTCGTCTGTTAGGAAGATTGAAAGAAAGACCTAATCCTGTACGCAAACCCAAAACACATTTTTGTGGTAAGTAGTCTGAAGGTTTTATTTGAAAACATTAATGTCGCCTGGATTTTGGTGGGATTCTACATGTTTTGAGTAAAACTAATGTCATGAAAATTTTTGATTTCTATTCCTGGCTTTTAACTTTTGTTGTTACTGAACATGGATGTGAAATTTATTAGAATGTCATTTTTTTCCACTCAGGTTGACATCTACTGCAGGGGTAAAATTAAACAAGCCCTTAAATTAACGGTATAGGGAAGATCACCAAAATTACAAAAGTATTTTCATTTTTAATATATATATTATTTACACTTTTTAATAGATCTATTAACATAATTAAGGTAATATTTTAGGTACAATTATACCTAAGTTATAAAAGTCATACACAAAGTAAATACATAAATATATTCTTTATTTTTTGTTAATTTTACTTTTATTTTTCAAATTTTTTACTGCAGGCCCCTCAATGAAAGTAACTACAATTGTTATTTGAAATATATAGAGCTTTAATTCAATACAAATTAGTAAATCGTGAATTAAAGATATATAATTCAACAGAATTTTTATGAAAACGATTTATTTCCTTCTAGATGTCAATAAAGTATACAAATTTTTAATAGTATTACAATAATAATAAAGTATTTTAATAGTTTGTTACAAAATTAAATTTTACCACTCGTAAAACACTACTCGTATGTTAAAAAAAATAGCCATGAAAACAGTTGTTTCGTATAGGATAGCAGATTGAAGCCTAATCATGATAATTAAACGCTAATGCTACAGTTTACTTGGAATACTGTTATATCTCGCTTTGCAATTACGATCTAATTAACAAAAGATATTACTGTTGGCTAACCTATAGTGGAAACAAATATATTCATAATATATGTGTTGCACAATACAGGACTTGGTTACTTATAAGTCTCGAAGATATAAAGTTGAATCTAATTATACTTAATTCAAATTATCATTTGATTCTTTTATTAAAAATATTTAATCGAAAATAACTAAATGAGTCGCATCAATTATATATACAGATTAAAATGACGTAACACCAGTGTGCTTATGAGTTCAAATTTTTAATTGTTTTTTATTTCTGCGGGAGGAGGAAAAATCTTCTGTCAGACGCCTAGCACCCCGTACTACTGAGTTTGTGAAGTTTCCCGACAAAACCTCACTAACCGGGCTCACTAAAAAATCTCCCCCTAAAAAACATGCCCAGGTTCCCGCCATGAACGACAACACACAAGTGCGGACTGCCGCCGGCTACACGTACGAGCGGTCCACCAACATATGCCCCCGACACCAACATATGCGACCACCAACATAGGCAAAATTATCGCAAGGCGATAATTTTGCCTATGTTGGTATAAGGAGTATAAGGAGGGAGAAGACGTTTCATGTCCGCTCATCCCCTAGCATCATCGAAATGGTTTTCTCAGGCGTCAAGAAGCCGAACTGAGCGTAGTTCCTGCGCATGTCCTCCAATCTATGCCAATGGAACACCACATGCTCTGCATCATCCAGCTCTTCGCAGTATGGGCACAAGCAGCCATCTGTTCTTCTACAGAGAACAAGTACTGCCGGAATCAGCATGACTTGTCAATTGCACGAGTTCGTAGATGAACTCACCAAACCTCCTAGTGGCCCAAGGAGCCACTTCCGGAATCAATCGTCGAGTCCATGTACCCGTCGTAGCGGTGTTCCATTGTTCCTGCCACCTCTCCAATAGAAGATCATATGCAGCCTGCCTGTCTATTCCTGCGTATATTTCATATCATCTGCGCTAGCAACTCAACAGGTGGCGTCTATGTGAAGAAAGTCTGCTTCAGCGAAGAAGATCCTTAACGCCATCCGCCTCTGGTACAACCAGCAAAACTAGGCAAAAATCTCTAAATTTTATTTATGCTAAGCTTGTTTAAAAATATTAAATATTAAAAATATAAATATTAAAAAGTATTGACTGCCAAAAACCTTTCTTTTTTATGTATGTTTATTCAGTAAATACCACTTTTTTTTAATTTTATTTTCAATACAAAATTTATTATAAGTAATTATTTTCTTCAGCTTATTTTCAAATATAAATATATGTGATGTTACTGAAAAAGATGCAAAAAAGTCTTTCTTTTTAACAAATGAAATTTAAAAATGTATAATATTAAAAAATAATCAGAAAATCAGAAATTGTTAATCAAATATAATGTAATTCGTACATTTTATATAAGCTACAAAACTTAATTTTTGAAATACCACTTACATTTTGTGCAACTGAGCCTCTCCGTCATGGTGTCTTTTGAACTTGCAATTACTCTTCAGATAAATATTTATAAATCGTTTTCAGGTTTTTTGAATTTCGATATATTTAAGGGCTGCGATGTTGTACGACACGATGTATCACCAACAAAGTCACTGCACTTTTAATGTATATAAGATGTGTCCGGCAGCATCTGCCCCGGTACTTAACTAAAGAATAAAAAACTTTTTAAAAAAATTAAAAATAAAGTACAGTCACCACCGGACAAATACCACCTAGTGGTATTATTTGGTATTTGGTATTTGGTAACGGTAAGAACCGGTTAAAATATATTTTTACCCGTAGGGGTAAAAATGTAGACTGCATTTATAAGCATTTTTATACTGAAATTTTCAACAAAATTAAAAACGGAAAAAGAAAACTTTAACAATAAAATAAAGAAATATTAACTAAATTCGAATGAATAATGTTGTGAGGTTTTATACATAAATATAATAATATTTTTCTTAAAACTATTTTCCGTGAGATTTTTAAAATGGTAAAAAAATAAATATAGACAAATATTAAAGTACCATCGAAACAAAACTGCAATGTTTTATCCTAATTTGTCCAGTAAACTTAGTACCAAATTAAAAATATTTCATTTTCAATACCTACGAAGCGTTGGTTCCTCGTCGGTGGGCGGACGGCGGAGGGCGAAAGGCGGTGGTTCCTCGTCGTTTGGTCGGTCGGACGGCGGGAACGCTTCGGTTCCTCGTACAGCGGTCGGACAGCGGCAGTTCGTCGTCGAACGGTCGGACGGCGAGAACGAAGCGGTTTCTTGTCGTCGAGCTGAAGGCGGCGGTTCATCGTCGGTCGAGCGGAAGGCGGCAGTTCCTCGTCGGTCGAGCGGAAGGCGAGAACGCGGTAGTTCCTCGTCGGTCGGACGGACGGCGAGAACGCGGCAGTTCCTTGTCGGTTGGACGGACGGCAAGTATGCGGCAGTTTCTTATCGGTCGAGCGGAAGACGGCGGTTCCTCGTCAGTCGAGCGGAAACCGGCAGTTCCTCGTCGGTCGAGCGGAAGGCGGCGGTTCATATTCGGTCGGACGGACGGCGAGAACGCGGCAGTTCCTTATCGGTCGGACGGACGGCGGAGGTCCCTCGTCGGTCGGACGGACGGCGGAGGTCCCTCGTCGGTCGGACGGACGGCGGAGGTCCCTCGTCGGTCGGACGGACGGCGGCGGTCTCTCGTCGGTTGAGCGGATGGCGGCGGTCTCTCGTCGGTTGAGCGGAAGGCGGCGGTACCTCGTCGGTCAGAAGGACGGCGAGAACGCGGCAGTTCCTGGTCGGTCGGAAGGACGGCGAGAACGCGGCAGTTCCTTATCGGTCGGACGGACGGCGAGAACGCGGCGGTTCGTCGTCGGTCGAGCGGAAGGCGACAACGCGGCGGTTCGTCGTCGGTCGAGCGGAAGGCGACAACGCGGCGGTTCCTCGTCAGTCGAGCGGATCGCGGCGGTTCCTCGTCAGTCGAGCGGATGGCGGCGGTCCCTCGTCGGTCGAGCGGATGGCGGCGGTCCCTCGTCGGTCGAGCGGATGGCGGCGGTTCCTCGTCGGTCGAGCGGATGGCGGCGGTTCCTCGTCGGTCGAGCGGATGGCGGCGGTTCCTCGTCGGTCGAGCGGATGGCGGCGGTTCCTCGTCGGTCGAGCGGAAGGCGGCGGTTCCTCATCAGTCAACCGGAAAGCGGCGGTTCGTCGTCAGTCAAGTGGAAAGCGGCAGTTCATCGTCGGTGTGTCGGACGGCGAGAACGCGGCGGTTACTCATCGGTCAAGCGGAAGGCGGCGGTTACTCATCGGTCAAGCGGAAGGCGGCGGTTACTCATCGGTCAAGCGGAAGGCGGCGGTTCCTCATCGGTCGAGCGAAAGGCGGCGGTTCCTTATCGGTCGGACGGACGGCGAGAACGCGGCGGTTCCTCGTCGTTCTAGCGGAAGGCGGCGGTCCCTCGTCGGTCGAGCGGAAGGCGGCGGTTCCTCGTCGGTCGGACGAACGGCGAGAACGCGGCAGTTCCGTACCGGTCGGACGGACGGCAAGAACGCGGCGGTTCGTCGTCAGTCGAGGGGAAGGCGGCGGTTCCTCGTCGGTCGAGGGGAAGGCGGCGGTTCCTCGTCGGTCGAGGGGAAGGCGGCGGTTCCTCGTCAGTCGAGGGGAAGGCGGCGGTTCCTCGTCGGTCGAGGGGAAGGCGGCGGTTCCTCGTCGGTCGAGGGGAAGGCAGCGGTTCCTCGTCGGTCGAGCGGAAGGCGGCGAGAACGCGGCAGTTCCTCCTCGGTAGGAAGGACGGCGAGAACGCGGCAGTTCCTTGTCGGTCGGACGGACGGCGAGAACGCGGCAGTTCCTTGTCGGACGGACGGCGGCGGTTCCTCGTCGGTCGGGCGGAAGGCGGCGGTTCCTCGTCGGTCGGGCGGAAGGCGGCGGTTCCTCGTCGGTCGGGCGGAAGGCGGCGGTTCCTCGTCGGTCGGGCGGAAGGCGGCGGTTCCTCGTCGGTCGGGCGGAAGGCGGCGGTTCATCGTCGGTCGGGCGGAAGGCGGCGGTTCATCGTCGGTCGGGCGGAAGGCGAGAACGCGGTAGTTCCTCGTCGTTCGGAAGGACGGCGAGAACGCGGCAGTTCCTCCTCGGTAGGAAGGACGGCGAGAACGCGGCAGTTCCTCCTCGGTAGGAAGGACGGCGAGAACGCGGCAGTTCCTTGTCGGTCGGACGGACGGCGAGAACGCGGCAGTTCCTTGTCGGACGGACGGCGGCGGTTCCTCGTCGGTCGGGCGGAAGGCGGCGGTTCCTCGTCGGTCGGGCGGAAGGCGGCGGTTCCTCGTCGGTCGGGCGGAAGGCGGCGGTTCCTCGTCGGTCGGGCGGAAGGCGGCGGTTCATCGTCGGTCGGGCGGAAGGCGGCGGTTCATCGTCGGTCGGGCGGAAGGCGAGAACGCGGCAGTTCCTCGTCGTTCGGAAGGACGGCGAGAACGCGGCAGTTCCTTATCGGTCGGACGGACGGCGAGAACGCGGCGGTTCGTCGTCAGTCGAGCGGAAGGCGGCGGTCCCTCGTCGGTCGAGCGGAAGGCGGCGGTCCCTCGTCGGTCGAGCGGATGGCGGCGGTCTCTCGTCGGTCGAGCGGATGGCGGCGGTCTCTCGTCGGTCAGAAGGACGGCGAGAACGCGGCAGTTCCTGGTCGGTCGGAAGGACGGCGAGAACGCGGCAGTTCCTTATCGGTCGGACGGACGGCGAGAACACCGCGGTTCGTCGTCAGTCGAGCGGAAGGCGGCGGTCCCGCGGCGGTCCCTCGTCGGTCGAGCGGAAGGCGGCGGTCCCTCGTCGGTCGAGCGGAAGGCGGCGGTCCCTCGTCGGTCGAGCGGAAGGCGGCGGTCCCTCGTCGGTCGAGCGGAAGGCGGCGGTCCCTCGTCGGTCGAGCGGAAGGCGGCGGTCCCTCGTCGGTCGAGCGGAAGGCGGCGGTCCCTCGTCGGTCGAGCGGAAGGCGGCGGTCCCTCGTCGGTCGAGCGGAAGGCGGCGGTCCCTCGTCGGTCGAGCGGAAGGCGGCGGTCCCTCGTCGGTCGAGCGGAAGGCGGCGGTCCCTCGTCGGTCGAGCGGAAGGCGGCGGTCCCTCGTCGGTCGAGCGGAAGGCGGCGGTCCCTCGTCGGTCGAGCGGAAGGCGGCGGTCCCTCGTCGGTCGAGCGGAAGGCGGCGGTCCCTCGTCGGTCGAGCGGAAGGCGGCGGTTCCTCGTCGGTCGAGCGGAAGGCGAGAAGGCGGCGGTTCCTCGTCGGTCGAGCGGAAGGCGAGAACGCGGCGGTTCGTCGTCAGTCGAGCGGAAGGCGGCGGTTCCTCGTCAGTCGAGCGGAAGGCGGCGGTTCCTCGTCGGTCGAGCGGAAGGCGAGAACGCGGCGGTTCGTCGTCAGTCGAGCGGAAGGCGGCGGTCCCTCGTCGGTCGATCGGAAGGCGGCGGTCCCTCGTCGGTCGAGCGGAAGGCGGCGGTCCCTCGTCGGTCGAGCGGAAGGCGGCGGTTCCTCGTCGGTCGAGCGGAAGGCGGCGGTTCCTCGTCGGTCGAGCGGAAGGCGGCGGTTCCTCGTCGGTCGAGCGGAAGGCGGCGGTTCCTCGTCGGTCGAGCGGAAGGCGGCGGTTCCTCGTCGGTCGAGCGGAAGGCGGCGGTTCCTCGTCGGTCGAGCGGAAGGCGGCGGTTCCTCGTCGGTCTAGCGGAAGGCGACAACGCGGCGGTTCCTCGTTAGTCGAGCGGATGGCGGCGGTTCCTCGTCGGTCGAGCGGATGGCGGCGGTTCCTCGTCGGTCGAGCGGATGGCGGCGGTTCCTCGTCGGTCGAGCGGATGGCGGCGGTTCCTCGTCAGTTGGACGAACGGGGAGAACGCTGCAGTTCCTCATCGGTCGCACGGACGGCGAGAACACGGCGGTTCCTCTTCGATCGAGCGGAAGGCGGCGGTTCCTCGTCGGTCTAGCGGAAGGGCGCGGTTCCTCGTCGGAAGGCGGCGGTTCCTCGTCGGTCGAGCGGAAGGCGGCGGTTCCTCCTCGGTCGGACGGACGGCGAGAACCCGGCAGTTCCTCCTCGGTCGGACGGACGGCGAGAACCCGGCAGTTTCTCGTCGGTCGGACGGACGGCGAGAACGCGGCAGTTCCTCGTCGGTCGGATGGACGGCGGCGGTCCCCAGTCGGTCGAGCGGAAGGCGGCGGTACCTCGTCGGTCGAGCGGAAGGCGGCGGTACCTCGTCGGTCGAGCGGAAGGCGGCGGTACCTCGTCGGTCGAGCGGAAGGCGGCGGTACCTCGTCGGTCGAGCGGAAGGCGGCGGTACCTCGTCGGTCGAGCGGAAGGCGGCGGTACCTCGTCGGTCGAGAGGAAGGCGGCGGTACCTCGTCGGTCGAGCGGAAGGCGGCGGTACCTCGTCGGTCGAGCGGAAGGCGGCGGTACCTCGTCGGTCGAGCGGAAGGCGGCGGTTCCTCATCGGTCGGACGGACGGCGAGAACACGGCAGTTCCTCGTCGGTCGCACGGACGGCGAGAACGCGGCAGTTCCTTCTCAGTCGGACGAACGGCGAGAACGCGGCAGTTCCTTATTGGTCGGTCGGACGGCGCCGGTTCCTCGTCAGTCGAGCCAAAGGCGTCGGTTCCTTATCGGTCGGACGGACCGCGAGAACGTGGCGGTTCCTCGTCAGTCGAGCGGAAGGCGGCGGTTCCTCATCGGTCGAGCGGAAGGCGGCGGTTCCTCATCGGTCGAGCGGAAGGCGGCGGTTCCTCATCGGTCGGACGAACGGCGAGAACGCGGCGGTTCCTCTTCGGTCTAGCGGAAGGCGGCGGTTCCTCCTCGGTCGAGCGGAAGGCGGCGGTTCCTCGTCGGTCGAGCGGAAGGCGGTGGTTCCTCTTCGGTCTAGCGGAAGGCGGCGGTTCCTCCTCGGTCGAGCGGAAGGCGGCGGTTCCTCGTCGGTCGAGCGGAAGGCGGTGGTTCCTTATCGGTCGGACGGACGGCGAGAACGCGGCGGTTCCTCGTCGGTCGAGCGGAAGGCGGCGGTTCCTCGTTGGTCGGACGGACGGCGAAAACGCGGCTGTTCCTTACCGGTCGGACGGACGGCGGCGGTCCCCAGTCGGTCGAGCGTAAGGCGGCGGTCCCTCGTCGGTCGAGCGGAAGGCGGTGGTTCCTTATCGGTCGGACGGACGGCGAGAACGCGGCGGTTCCTCGTCGGTCGAGCGGAAGGAGGCGGTTCCTCGTTGGTCGAGCGGAAGGCGGCGGTTCCTCGTCGGTCGAGCGGAAGGCGGCGGTTCCTCCTCGGTCAGAAGGACGGCGAGAACGCGGCGGTTCCTCGTCGGTCGGACGGACGGCGAAAACGCGGCAGTTCCTTGTCGGTCGGACGGACGGCGAGAACGCGGCAGTTCCTTGTCGGTCGGACGGCGAGAACGCGGCAGTTCCTTGTCGGTCGGACGGACGGCGGCGGTCCCCAGTCGGTCGAGCGGAAGGCGGCGGTCCCTCGTCGGTCGAGCGGAAGGCGGCGGTTCCTCGTCGGTCGAGCGGAAGGCGGCAGTTCCTTATCGGTCGGACGGACGGCGAGAACACGGCGGTTCATCGTCAGTCGAGCGGAAGGCGGCGGTTCCTCGTCGGTCGAGCGGAAGGCGGCGGTTCCTCGTCGGTCGAGCGGAAGGCGGCGGTTCCTCCTCGGTCCGAAGGACGGCGAGAACGCGGCAGTTCCTCGTTGGTCGGATGGACGGCAGCAGTTCCTCGTTGGTCAGATGGACGGCAGCAGTTCCTTATCGGTCGGACGGACGGCGGCTGTTCCTTATCGGTCGGACGGACGGCGGCGGTCCCTCGTCGGTCGAGCGGAAGGCGGCGGTCCCTCGTCGGTCGAGCGGAAGGCGGCGCTCCCTCGTCGGTCGAGCGGAAGGCGGCGCTCCCTCGTCGGTCGAGCGGAAGGCGGCGGTCCCTCGTCGGTCGAGCGGAAGGCGGCGGTCCCTCGTCGGTCGAGCGGAAGGCGGCGGTCCCTCGTCGGTTGAGCGGAAGGCGGCGGTCCCTCGTCCGTCGAGCGGAAGGTGGCGGTCCCTAGTCGGTCGAGCGGAAGGCGGCGGTCCCTCGTTGGTCGATTGGAAGGCGGCGGTTCCTCTTCGATCTGATGGCGTACTTTGCTCTCCTCTGGAATTAGATCACATTAAAACGTCAATGCTTATATTTCGCAATCAGTTTCTTCAAAATTTTATTATAATTTACAGGGTGCGACAATAAAGTAATGAGACTGATTTTTCTTTCCTAGATGTGGCAACCCTGCAGCTTACGTAGGCACACCATCTTTGACCTTGGTGTATAAGATACTTCTCGTCCAAGCGGTACATTGATGTAACTACTCAGTTGTGAGTTCTGCTGTAACAAGTGAACACGTGTTTGTCTCTCTCGTCATAGAAATGAAACCGCAAAATATTTCGCAACGATATGTCATTTCTTTTTGCGTTATTTTTGGTATAAACGCGACGACAACTTATGTTAAGCTTCAGAAGGCTTTTAGAGAGGAGGTTATGTGAATAGCTCAAGTTTTTCGGTGGTATAAAATTTTTAGTGAAGGCACAAGGAATGTTGAAGATGAAAACCGCAGTGGACGACCATCAACCTCACGGACAGATGTCAACTTGACCAGGTTGCGTGAAATCGTACGATCTGATCGAAGATTATCTGTTAAAATGATTGTCAACATCAATCGAGAAATGGTTCGTCTAATATTAACTGAAGATCTTGGTATGAGAAAAATTTGTACAAAAATGTTCCCCAAAAATCTCACACAACAACAGCGAGAAACACGGAAAAATATGGTAGCCGATCTGTTTGAGCAAACGGAAATCAATTTAATTTGTTGAGCCGTTTTTTTTTTTGGTTGTTTGTGGGCGAAAAACGCTTGGCCGTTATCATCGCTCGGTAGTAATTATTAAAAGGGTAATATAACTCGAAAATAATAAGCTTTACAAGGTATAAGCTATACAAGGTGTAAACATAATAATAATGATATAATAAAAATTTACTAAAACAAGCGAAGAAGGCAAAATAAAACCCAAAACTAAATCACAGACAAAGTTGATAAAATATTAAAGATAAAATAATAGAATAAATAAAGTATAAAAACTTACCTAACTCTGATGGGTTGTGCAAAAATCCCACTCCGGATAGTAAAATTAAACACAGAACTAAAAAATCGAAAATAAAGGTTGTTGAGCCGTGTTATCACTGGTGATGTAGGTTGACTTTTTCAATACGATCCAGAGACAAAACGCCAAAGTTCACAATGGTGCTCAAAGGGATCAGTCAGACCAAAAAAAGCTCGCATGTCAAAGTCAAAAATGAAATTCTTGCTTGTGTGCTTCGTCGATTCCAAGGGAATTGTTCATAAAGAGTGGGTGCCTCCTGGACAGTTAGCCAATATTTCTACAAAGAAATTTTAGAAAGACTTCGTAAACGAGTTCTTCGTATCCGTGCCAACATTGCAGATAATTAGATTCTGCATCACGATAATGCGTCATTCCATACTGCTCTGTCAGTACAGCAATTTTTAACATCAAAACAAATTTCAGTACTACAACAGCCACCTTATTCACCAGATACCGCTCCGTGCGACTTTTTTCTATTTCCAAGAATCAAAATGGCGGTCAAGGGACACCATTTTCAAACAACACAAGATGTCCAAAAAGCTTTGACGAGGGTCTTGGAGGATATTACAGTAGATGAGTTCCAGAAATGTTACCATCAATAGTAGAAGCGCTGGAATAAGTGTGTGAAATCATAGGGGAACTACTTTGAAGGAGACAGCACTAAACATGACTAAAACGGTAAGCAACATTTTTTTTCACATCAGTCTCATTATTTTATTGTCGCACCTCGTATATTATGATAGTTTATATGTTAAAGCTATTAATAACATCACTTTAAACCTCTTAAAACTAAAAAAAAACGTTGCAGTTACGTTTCGATGGTATTTAACATTTCATGTTGCTTTTGTATAATTTATTAATATATGTACAATTATTATTTATAAAAAAAAGCTCGTGTTTACTTATGTACGCACGTAATAAGTTATACTTCTTTGGCGTAAAATAAAAATAGAATTTTTTTACACACTCAAACAAATTTGAATGAACAGTGTCAAACGATCGATAGACTACATTAAATTCCACGAATAAAAGTTTGAATAAATAACACAAATTAAATAATATTTATGAAAAATATGATACAAATAGTTTTATTTTGTAATAGTGCATTTTATCAAAAATTTTGTTTTTGGTAAATTTAAAATTATTTATTTGATGTGTGCTATTCTGTATCAATAAAATATATAATTTTACTTATAAAAAATAGTATTTACATAAATGTGACCTCTAATCTTGATACACAATTTTTACAAAGGAAAAATAAACATACGCTGCAATAAAAATAAAGTTTTGTGAATATGAACAACAATATTCACAGCTTAAAATATCCGTCTTCAGAAATCAGTGTACATAAATATAGATTTATTATGACTCAATATCTGTTATGTTTACATCACGTGCTAATCACTTAATTGCATTGAACGACTGACAATTATATTACACAAATGTCCGTAGAAACTGACCCACTTGGGCCTGCGCAAATCTTCATGGTGTGTTACATCGGTGCGCGCACTTCCGTAACTTGCTGAAAATACGCTCTGATCATTTTTCCCTAACGCCCCAAAAGAAATATAACTTCAAAAATCTTAATGGAAGGGTTTTAAGAAAATTATTATTAATTCATTATGTATGAATCCTCAACACATTTAAACAAATTATAGGCCTCATAAAAATACTTTTTTATCTCAATGAAAATATTATTCTCTTTCCATTTCTAATTTTGCTGAAAATCTCAATACAAAAATTCTACTTAAAAATAGTTTACATATTATTTTTAAATTATAGTCTCAGGCTGATCTACTGATGAAACTTTTATCGAAAATCAGTTATTTAACAGCTGATTTTCGAAGTTTCAAAGGAAAATCTAGTAAATTTCAAAGGAAATTCTAGTAACGATCAGTTGGTTTTATACGGATTTGAATAATATTCTATGAAATAACGGTGTATTTTAATGGTTGGGGTTCAATTAACCACACATCTCAGGTATGGTCGGCCTGAATCTGAACAAGACTACATATCATACATATAAGATTGCCTATGATTGCAGTGTACACATTAGGAAAACATGAATAAAAAAATATATTAAAAATATTATTATAAAATGTCGGGAAATAAATTAAATAAAAAAAAATTGGGTATGTAAAAGAAAAATTATCAACATAATACAATATTAATTGCTGTAATATAAAATAAGTAGTTAAAATATTCGTGTAAATTAAAAAATTATTTAGTTTGTAATAGTTTTTAAAAAATATTGTACTGTTAATATCAATTAATTTACATATTTAAAAATTAAATATGTACGAGTATATATTAATTCGTTTACTTAACTCAACCCCATTATATCGTGACATCACATTTAACAAAAAAACTGAAATATAGATAATCGAAAATACCGTACATATTGTTATTTTATTAACAAATAAAAAAACTATATTAAATAAATACGGTTTCATAAATACAACATTAATGTTGTATTTATGAAACCGTATTTATTTTATTTATTTATTTTAGGTGCTGAAAAATGAATAGCACCTAAAATAACAATTTTTGATTTCAACGTATTCAAAACATTTTTTTGTGTTTTCAATAAAAGTTTTTTCTTTTTTTGTCTTTCATAGACTTTAATAAGTTTTCTCACAAATAAATTCTCTGCAAGTTTTGATAATAAACCTTTCTCACTTATTAGTCATTTAACAAAGTTAGTGTAACTCAAACCTAAAGTTTTTCTTCTCCGGATTTCTGTTTACTTTGGATATCATGAAAACTACAGGAATACAGTTCTGGGGAATGTGATTTATTCGAATTTTCAGGCAAAGAACATAAAAAACAATCAAGTTTAGCACTTATATAATGCCGTAAAAATTTCAGTACGTCCTCATTTCACTGGGGTGTAAAAATTTCAGTACGTCCTCATTTCAGTGGGGTAACTGAAATCCGGGAGAAATTTGTAGCTAGCCGTAAGTCGATAACAAAGGTTTTTGGACATATGTTTGGATGAAATTTTTTTTCCTTACTTCAAGCTCAAGAATTTGTTCCCAATTTTTTCTCTTTCCTCCGGAAACCTTCTGCATAATATTTTTTTATAGTTTTATTAAACAAAAGAGTATTTGCACATTAAGTATGTGCAAATACCTTTTAAATAACATTTTTCATTATCGATCATAATTACTCTAGTTCTATCAGTAATATCTTGATGGATATTTATCAACAACATTTAAAATCATATGTACAGTTTACACCTCAAAGAAAACCTTATAAAAATATTACCCTAATATATACAATTAGTCTTAACCCTGCAAGTTACAAGAACAAAATAAATAAAAAAGCAAAAAACCTGAAGAAAAGAATAATTAGGAAAATACAAAAAAACTCTAACCGCTAACCGTACATATCCACCTAAAACAATGAAAAACAAACAAAAAAATAGTTAAACAGGTCTTTCTTTTCTTACAAGCAGTTTCATGACATGGTAGGTTGATCAGTGATTTGAAATTTAATATTAACTGTACATTTTATGTTGTAGTCTGATGCCTGCGTAGAGTTAGTTCTCTTTGTTAAGAATAAATATCACGCACCCGAATACAACATAAAATTTAGAACTTATATTAAATTTCACGTTACTAAGTAACTTACTGTATCCTGAAAAAATTCCAGTAAGAAAATAAAGACTTGTTTAGTTACTTTTTGTTCGTTTTTCATAATTAACTAGGTAGATGTGTACAATAGCCGCAATGGATTCCCTTTTCCTTTTGCTGAGCACATTTCGCTTATATCTAGAGAACGATAAATTTTTCAATTTGAATTTTAATTTTTTAATTTTTCACCCAAATATCGTACCCTTTACGTAAGACAATTTAAGATATACTGACTGTGTTACTTCCATACTGACGACTTGTTACTTTCCAAAAGTTTGTTGGATCTGTGAAGCTACAGAAAGGAACAAACATACAACAGTTACATACATTACCACTCCTCCTTTGGACGTAGTTAGGTAAAAAATGGCAATTACCTTTTTATACAATTTTTTTTCATACCAATACTAGATATTCTTTATATTATCAATCAAATAGATAATTCCACTCTTAATTGAAGAAATATATTTAATAATACCTTTTACTTTTTTAATTGAATATTATTTATACATTTTCATCTGAAAAAAATTCAAAACGTTAAAATAATATACCAAACTGTGATTATAAAGATAAATAAATGTTACCCTGATACATATCTTACAATTTTTGTCTTTCAAATTTTATAAAATTTAGATGCTTCCATTAGAAAAATTTGAAAATATATAATTTGGTTAATAATCTTGATTGCTGCTTAACGTATACATTTAGTAATTGAAAAAAATTTTTAAATCTTACTAATGCGAAATAAAAATACACGTGTACAGTTACAAAATCTTATAATTCATTAAAAATAAATTAAAACTTAATAAAATTAATATATAAAATAATAGTAACAATATTTATTGAATGTTTCAGCTTTGTACAATTCAACGAAATTTCAAGTTGAATTCAATTTATGTTTTAATAATAAATTCATTTTTTAAATCGTATTTCTATAATAATAAAATTAAAAAATTATATCAAAAGTTGCCTGAAAATATTTTGTTAGATGAGAAATGAACTATTTTATTACCTGTAAAACAGTATAGAATTAACCTTTAAATATTCTATAAATTATATACTAGAAACTAAATTCATAAAATAAAAGTAATGTCGTTTATATTTACTTATATTTTTATATTAATTTCATTTTTATTATGACCTCATGGTCATTTTTTTTTATTAGTCATTATAAATTTGGATTATAATTTTATATAAGATAATAAAAATTAATAAATGCTTTATACCTAAAAAGATTTTTTTTTTTAACTACTCTGACAAATATTATTATACATTAACTAAACACTATTCGTAATAAAACATTTTTCACACAAATGTAATAAAACATTTTTCTTCTAAAAATGTTTTCGCCGTCCGGCCGGTAGGTAGGACAGTGGGAATCCTAATATTCTATATGTATGCGTTAAGTTAGATTTTGTTACATGGTCTTCAGTGGGGCAGGTAATCTAAGTTTCTGTTCAAGATATTAATGGTAGCACCATTAATAAAATCATTAAAAAAATCGACATATTCGTCCCTTTCAGACCCAATATACATCATATATAATATACAATATCGGTAGAGACAGTGAGAATCTTGTAATTTTATGTACATGCATAACATTCCACGGTCTTTGTGGTATCTCGCAAGGTCGGACAACTAAGTTTCTTCATAATACTCGTAACACTGTTGATATGTCATTAGTAATCAACGTATCGACGCCTTGAGGGAAGTACCACATTATTCAATCCTGTGCAAGGTTTCTCACTCTTTCCGTCTCAACAAGTGTTTTTTTATCGTGTGGGATATTCAGTATTTTACGTGGATCTAAATCACTCAAAGCTAAATCATCTAAGCTTCGGACTTCTCGTCATCATCATCGACAGCATTAATGATACAAACTTTGTTTTTGATGTTATATCAGTCGTACTACGATTATATTCATCGACTAAGTCGTACTACGATTATATTCATCGACTAATCTAATAGTCGGGAATATTTTTACTGAATTTTCATGTGTAAATTCATCTGTTAAATGTACCCTCCTTTCGCAAAGCATTTCCAATCGAGTTGTAACTTCACCAAAATGAAGTTTATTTAATAAATCGATGGACTCCATGTCATTTCTTTGTCTTACGTTTATTTTTAGCTCACAAAATGAAAACTGACGGCACAAATTAATCTCTGCTTCGCACCATGAAGGTTGAATAAAACATCAATGGTCTTTCTTTGGAGGCAGTTGCATTATATCACCAAAAAGGACCACAGTAACTCTGCCGAATAACTATCGTTATTAATCAAACAGAAAATTATGAAATTATTAAAAAAAAAAATTGTTTATTAAATTAAGAAAAGATTAAAAATTGTTAAATATAAAAAAAGTTATCTTCGATGATAATTTTGTTTTACCGTTACAGCAGTAATTGTCATACGCAGTTGGCAGCTGTACAAAATAATAATGGTTTAATGAAATGATAAATAGGTTTGCAAATAATTTAACTGCTCTACACAAACCCTGAAATACTATTTATCCGCATAAAATAAATTTAAAAATATTTTATGGTTTATTACCATTTATTGTTTTTTTCTCAATTTTTTACGACGAATCATTCGATAAGTAATCACATCCATTCAACACTTCATTTTCATCTTTATTAACATTAGATTCTGAGGCGTGATTTTCGAAATTAATGAGTTTATCCACCACGATGTCAAAATAATCCATCTTCCACATTTTTTCCAAAAATCAAGTTGATATCTTCATTTTTCACCGAGAAGTTAAAAAAAAACAGTAAATTTCATTGTTACTGCATTTTTACCCTTTAAACTCGAAAAAAATCCTTTCTTCGTGTGCACTTACACCGTAACAAGAACTTGTATTTACATTTTCATCATTCATGTTGAGTAGTTTTTACTGGGCGTTGATGATATACACAGATAAAATATTTTGTAAGTTTATAAAGATAAAAATAGATTTTCAGACTTACTATTTTGCATCCGGTATCCAAAATACAAAATAAGTATATACCTCTCCACAGTTACTCATTGTGTTTATACATCTACATTTATTTTTCAGTATTTCTCCAAATTATGTAATCATGTCTTCTACTTTCATATTTGTTCTTATTTAATTACAATTTTTGAATGATTGCTATGAAACAGAATTTATAATAATTTTATTATGTTACTTTAGTTACATTGTTATTTTAGTTACTTTATTATTATTATAATAATTTTATTGAAGAAATAAATGAAGCACAAAAAACGTCATTAACTCATTTTAAAATCCTTACCTTTATAGGGAGTTATGAGTTTATAAAAATATACAAAATGTGTTGGAACAATCAGTGTAGTGATTAGAATGCTGGCTTCTAAATCAGCCGGTCTTAGGTTTAAAATCCCTTTCATCATAGTTATTCATTTGTTGTTCTATACTTAATCCTAAAGTCGAAATATGAGAGATAAATTTCTAGCAATAACCTTTTACTCAATAACTATCAGCTCTCTTAATTTCTCCTTCAATAGACAGCCACCGAATACCATGACGCTGCTTAAATGTTATCAACCCTACGCTGCCCTTAAATTCCGGATTTCCATTCATTTTTGTATTCATTTTTAATTGTTTTTGAATATGGGCCGTTAAGAGGAACGCCTAAATTGTTATTTCACGAACCAAAGTACATAGCTTAACCTGTCTCTGTTTGACGCTGGTGTAAGTCTACACTATTTAGCTACGTCACGGTAACTTCTATTTTCACATGAAATCTTCGATTTTGTCTCCATTCTCCTTTGTCGATTGTTAATGTTCTGGGATTTTGTAAATTTCAGCAACTTTTCTAGCGCTTTCTCCTTTTCTAATACGCTGTAGAATTTCGAATTTTAGTGATAGATAAATCGATTTTTAAACTCTCTTTTGGAAGCCGTTACACGAAATTACACATTGATTTGAATACAGTAAAAAAAAATATTAGAAAATTTAAAGAAACTTACTAACGTGGCCCCTCAAAAAGTCAAGGTGGTGACTGGAGGAAGGCGTCTCGCACTGACCCGCTTCACAGTTAAGGGACATGTCATCGTCCCTGACGCCGAAACAAAATACCTGGGTATCTAGCTGGACCTGCGGGGCTCTTTTGTCGCGCATGTCTACCAGGTAGCGCAGCAGGCTGAGAGAACTGTTAAGAATTTGAGCAGACTACTTTGCAATATTGCAGGCCCCAGTCCTCTAAGCGTAGGACATACTCCCACGTCGTGTCCTCTATCCTATTGTACAGAGTGCCGGTATAATACAAGACCTTAAATGCAGTGAGAAATCGGTGCCTGCTAGAGATTGTTCAGAGGCCGATGGCGTTAAGGATGTGCGCTGCGTACAAGATCTTCTTCGCTGAAGCGGACTTTCTTCGCTTAGACGCCACCTGTTGAGTTGCTAGCGCAGATAAGATATGAAATATATGCAGGAATAGACAGGCAGGCTGCATATGATGTTCTATTGGAGAGCTGGCAGGAACAATGGAACACCGCTACGACGGGTACATGGACTCGACGATTGATTCCGGAAGTGGCCCCTTGGGCAACTAGGAGTTTTGGTGAGTTCATCTACGAACTCGCGCAATTTTTGACAGGTCATGCTGTTTCCGGCAGTACTTGTTTCGCCGTAGAAGAACGGATGACAGAGGCGATAATTTTGGCTTGCCTCCTTACCGTCGCAAGGCGTCGGGGGCATATGTTGGTGGACCGCTCGTACGCGGAGCCAGCGGCAGTCCGCACTTGCGTGTTGTCGTTCATAGCGGGGACCTGGACATATTGTTTTTAGGAGGAGGTTCTTTAGTGAGCCCCGTTTAGTGAAGTTTTGTCGGGAATCTTCACACACTCAGTAGTACGGGATGCTAGGCGTCTGACAGAAGATTTTTCCTCCTCCCGCAGAAAGAAAAAACAATTAAAAATTTGAACTTATAAGCACACTAGTGTTACGTCATTTTAATCTGTTTATTTAATTTATGCGACTCATTTAGTTATTTTCGATTAAATATTTTTAATAAAAGAATCAAATGATAATTTGAATCAAGTATAATTAGATTCAGCTTTACATCTTCGAGACTTATAAGTAACCAAGTCCTGTATTGTACAACACATATATTGTAAATATATTTGTTTCCACTATAGGTTAGCCAACATTAATATCTTTTGTTAATTAGATCGTAATTGCAAAGTGAGATGTAACAGTATTCCAAGTAAACTGTAGCATTAGCGTTTAGTTATCATGATTAGGCTTCAATCTGCTCTCCTATACGAAACAACTGTTTTCATGGCTATTATTTTTAACATACGAGTAGTGTTTTACGGGTGATAAAATTTAATTTTGTAACAAGCTATTAAAGAGGTTACTTTGGTAAATACTTTGAAATTAAATAAAAATTTGTGTACTTTATTGACATCTAGAAGGAAATAAATCGTTTTAATAAAAATTCTGTTGAATTATATATATTTAATTCACGATTTACTAATTTCTATTGAATTAAAGCTCTATATATTTCAAATAACAATTGTAGTTACTTTCATCGAGTTATCTCTGGATTTAAACTTTAGTAAATCCGTTACTCTGAATTTTAATCTATCAGTAACACAAATACAAGTTTAGCAAGTTTACCAGAATGTTTTTCCTTAAACATATATATACATATAGTCAAATTTCCGGTGAACTTAAAAAGCGTAGAAGATTAATTAATAAAGTTACTTATAAGTAAAGTTAAAGTATTTAAACTTTTCATAACAGTGTTATAATATTTTCACATAATAATTTACAAAAAATATCTTAGGAACGGGATTATTTTTAATTTGTCTACTTTTATTTATCTATTTACCGACTGTTAAAAGAAAGAAGTGTACATAGATAATTGTTAAGATAATTGCGAAAGCGGTAAAAAACAAAAAATTAAAAATAAAGCAAATGATTTTTTTCTACCTTATCTGTAATAGACAACAAGAGGTCAAAGTTAAATGATGGGTGAGTGTGGATCTAGACGACGGCGTAGCACGGCACGTGCTGTCATTAGACTCCAGATATAGCATAGCAGTTGAAGTGAGTAGACACCTGATGGTGATGAACTGTTAGAGAAATCGCCATGACGTTATTATATCTTTCAACCGCATTTGTTTATATTGTTTCCTTACATTACTAGCTCTTGTCGACTTGTGTACTGTAATTTACCTCTGCCTAAACAAGGATAGACGACTGAAAACCCCCTTCTATCTCTACCTGAGACTGCCCGGCAAATCTTAGGCGGTTTAATATTCAAGTAAAACATTCTCACGCATAAATGACTTCTTAAGAAAAAATGTATACTTTTGTCATTATAATACAATTTTGAAATGAACATTTTATCATTATCTTTGAGCAGCGGTAGTGGAAAAAACGCATAGAAGGCAATTACGAACTCAAAAGGTTATTCGTGTATTTGTTCTTTACACTCGAGATAGTATCTTTTTCGTTTTATCAGTAAGAATAATTTCTTTAAATCAATATAGACTGCAGAGAAAACATAAATAATTTATTATTTGAATGATTTTTTTCGGCTAAATGTGCTTGACCGTTTAGAAGTACAGTAGATGTACTAAATTCCTGCTATACTAGAGTGTAGAACAATTATTAGTGATTCATATAATATATATTGAAACAGAAGCATTTATTTTTTGTGGTAAAGTTAGGAAAAGTTAATAGTAACCTTAAATATCCTTCAAATATTGGAACGTATATCAGATTATAATTGAATTTTTTTTTTAATATTTTTAATTAGTTTATAATCTGACGTTTATGACGTCAATATTTTCTTTATCACCAAAAATTATTCATTACGTTCAAATTTCTTCACACACAAGGTTATTTAATAAGAAATATTAATCGTCCATTATTTTACTATTCCTCATCTATAAGTCGGATTACCCAGTTCGTCTAGTGGTGAACGCGTGTTCCCAAATCAGCTGATTTGGAAGTCGAGAGTTCCAACGTTCAAGTCCTAGTAAACGCAGTTATTTTTACACAGATTTGAATACTAGATAGTGGATACCGGTGTTCTTTGGTGGTTGGGTTTTCAATTAACCACACATCTCAGGAACGG
This sequence comes from Lycorma delicatula, assembly GCF_047948215.1. Classification (NCBI taxonomy): domain Eukaryota; kingdom Metazoa; phylum Arthropoda; class Insecta; order Hemiptera; family Fulgoridae; genus Lycorma; species Lycorma delicatula. The sequence goes on along the minus strand of NC_134459.1, from coordinate 72,943,053 downwards.
TCGAACTGAGACTGTACAAGACCACACTTCGTTTACACTGATAGTATCATCCTCATTCATCCTCTGAACTATTATCTGAACGGTAATTACCGGAGGCTAAACAGGAAAAGAAGAAAGAAGTCTATCGGATAAAGTGTAATTCCTTACTTTCTTTACTTTTAAAGATTATTCTGTCTGATAGTCGTCTGTAACTTCAATTGAGATTTGTAAATTAATTTGATCCTTTCTTTGTCAGATTACTAGTTAGACCGTGATATTAACTAAATTTCTGTGTACGAAGTGAAATATGTAACTTTATTAGGGAAAAATTAAAAAATAAATTTATTTGTATTATCAAACTTTTTCTAATTATATATTTAAAAACAAATTTGATTTTATAAATGCGTTTGATATTTTTTATGTATTCTGTGATTTATTTTCTTTGCAGGGAAATTTTCTTTCTGATTTCTCTACCTACTTGGGTCAAGAACATACAGTTTAGCTCAAGTTTATGCATTTTTGTTCATACACCGATATCTTTTCTTACATAGTTGGATTGGAATTTATATAAAACATACTGTAGAGATGATTATTTATATTGCACATGAAATAGTTAAAAAAATTATATTTACTTTTTTTATTCACATGACAGTTATAAAATCTATTTTTTATTTTTATTTTTGTAATATATAAATTGATTCTGATAAAATGAATACAATTAAAAAGTTACAATAACAGTAATTTCTATTAAATTAGTTAATGTTATGTGACAATGTATTTTAAATTGTATTTAACTCCCAGTTTCTAAAACGAATATGTAGGCTGAATTAAAAATGAAGATCTATTATTAGAGTTAAATAAGATGTTTAAATAAAATATATTTAAGATTGTATTAAAATGTATACGCACGATTGAAGGTGAAGGGTGTCTAAGCGGACAGTTTATTTGTTTTCAGCATGAATAAATCACGTTCCGTTTCACCTCAATTCAACAGTTTTGAATAGCAGCTGAATATTGCTTAAAAGACACATAGATGTCGCCAGTAGAAATACTATTCGTTACTCTTTTGTTGAAGGTAATAGTAGTATTAATAAAGACAGTTTATATTATTGTAATACAGTATAAGTTAAGGTTCACGGTTGTATATAGAATTGTAACATTTTATTTTCTTTGTTTATTTTACAAATAAAAACTTGGAAATTACAATAGTTGCATTACAGTAGGATATACGCCTCATTTAAAATTTAATGACCACCATAAATAATTATAGTTCTGTAAGTTATAAAATGTTTAAAATAATATTGTATAAAACAAGCAGGTAAAAAATTTATCTTTTCAAAAAAAAAAAAATGGTTATCACGTAGTAATATATGTTCTTTATCATTTTTACTCGTCAAAAACTGTACTTTCAATTTTTTATGGGTATTTACTTATCGGAATTTTTTTTAAAATTTCATTTAACTTTTACTAAGAAAGTTTGAGTTAATGAACTCTTTCAATCCCCAGTTATAAACATCAATAAACAATTTTGAAACTATATATATATTTTTTAACTATATTACTCCATACCATGTAAAAGATCAGAAGATAATAATAAAGTAATCTTTAAAAAACCTTAAATAAAAAAACGAAAATGTATATAATTTTTAATTGCGCTCTGAAATTTCTGAAACGCAATAACTATTAAAATATAATAGGTAAGTCGTAATAAGTGTTAATTTATTGTACGTCAGGTCACGTCACTATGTTTAAAGTATGTTTTTTTTTTTTTAAATATTGGCTGGAAACATATTGGTATAACATATTTTCTTTGAATATAGTTAAATATCTTCAGAGAATTAATCAGTTCGGGTATTTGGGTACGTAAATAAAATAAAATGTCAACTTTAAATAGAACAGCAATAAATGAAATATTGCTGTTCCTAACGTCCTCTCTGTTTTAAAGTAAATAAAGAGCTTCTCCAACTCGGAAACATATCTAGAAACTAGGGGTTCAATTTCTTCTTGAACGTATGGAATGCCTATGTAATTGTGGATCTCAGTATTCCTCGCGAATCACGGTGCTTGGGTTTTGTTCTGTAGTATTTTATTCTTTAACCGTCTGTTGATCTCTTAATTGCTGTTACTGGTTTTGCCCCAGAGTTTCCATACGCTCTTCAATAAAGCCTGCTTGTAAAACAGAATCTTATTGGATAAAGAACATCTTTCTTATCCAGTACATCTTTTTAAACTTAGATACTTCCTTTCCTCCCTTACATGATCTGTCCAACTTAAACGGCGATTAAGATATTACGGGATTGTGACACTGTTTAATTGAACATCAGGGCAATCTTTTCTTCCTGTCGTGAACGTTATGTGACTGGGCTTGTCGAATTTACCTTTATTCTCTATTTACGCAGTCATACGCTGATTGTATCCAGTTCAGATTAAAATTTCTCCCAGGCAACATTCGAGCTATTGTCAACCGCTGAGATTACCATGTTATCTGCATATGACTCGACTGTAACAGTGTCTCGATCAGGTAGATCAGCAGTGAAGATCAGGAATGAAACCGATTCCAGAACTGAACCATGAGGAACACCGAGTTTTTGTCGTAAAACTTTGACACTTCTTGAAATAGTTCCTGTTTGAAGAAATAGCTAGAAGGTAGTTCAGACATAACTATGCATAATGCAGTCAAACCCTAGAGCCTTTCGTATTTTCTCAATTCTCTTCAATTCTTGTGTTATTTCCACCTTCAAGAAGGACTTCAAAGGGAGACATAAAGGAATCGGGTTTATTAAGAAGTCACTAATCTCCTTGATACCTTCTTGCATCACATGAGGCTGGAACACCTTGCCTAAGTGCTTAGCGAACATCTTGGCCTTTTGGCTGTCGTTACTGGTATACCCATTAGCCGTTCTTAACAGTGGGAATGTGGTTGGTTGTCGCTTGAATCTTTTCCTCACCTTCCACAAAGAATGATCACCTCTCTTTAGGGAAGTAGGGAAGATGGACTTTTAACATATTCTTTAATTGTTTCATTCCTGTGCATATTTATCAGTAGAACCTTCAATCTGCGGGCCGTCCTGTTCATTGCCGCCTTGTTCTCAGGCTTCCCGAACCATTTCCTTCTAAACTATCTCTTTGTTCTAAATAGATCTATAATCTCTCTGGAATAGTCCACTCCTTGTTGTATTCCGTTTACCTCCAACGGAATAAAGCGTCATGCCGCCTCCTGAATGATAGCGGTTAAGCACTTTTTTTTTTTAAAGAGGTGGAGGAAACATATTTACGGGCGCCTGGGCAGTGTCGGGCTCGCTATCAGCGTTATATCGAAAGGTAGCTTCTCCTCAATCCAACTATGATGTGATTCCCAGACCATTATATTTTTGTAAAGGAACAGTGATTTCTTTTTTCTCACAATCGTTTTACTAATTGTTAGAAGTAAAGGCACATGATCCGACGTGGAATCGTTGTTGTTTTTTACATCAGTATAAAAGAGCGATTCTCCCGAAAGCAAGTCAGGAATCTTTGTTGGATCTGAAGGCCAATAGGCCGGTTGAAGCCCAAAGATAACGTGTAATTGCATCTTTACGATAGACACCTTTAGTGCCCTTTCACATATAGGTGTAGTTTTAATCCCCGGATACATTCTTCGCGTTTAAGTCACCTCCTGCAATGAATCGGTTGTCATTTAAGTTAAAATATTCAGGAAACATGTCACTGGTTACCGTGAGGCCAAGGGGGGGGGGCAATAGATTGCTAATAGTTTAAGAGGCTCTAACCAGTCGAAGATCTCAATCGAGGTTGCCTGAATGTGGGCGGTACTAAATGAAGGGAACTGACTGTGCCGCAGCTCATTTTTTACCACAATTTCTGTACCCCCATGTGTCCTGCCATCATTAACGGCAGGGCACATGGCAACAAATAATTTATATTTTTGGTTGTGTAAGCTGAACAACCTTTAATATTCAAATAATTTATGTTAGTAAAATGAGTCTGTGATATAAGGATGACGTCTAGGTTTTTCGCAAAAGATCAGTGTCTTCAGTTCCTGCCTTCGGTTCATTATACCATTGATATTCCATATTACTATTCGCAGTTTAATCTCTCATCAACAAATTTTAAATGTTACCTTTGTTAACAGACCTAGCAGGTTCCCAATTTGTTGAACCAAGATCTCAATGTTACTTGCTATGCTTCTCAAATTTATGAAGTGTAATTGAATTCTAATAAACGTTTTTCATCATTACTTCAGTGATAGATCGGTGATGGGGATTTAAACGATTATCAAAGTGTCATAATTACTATTATTCGTATTTCTTAGTGGTCCTCTGTCTTAAAGACGGGGAATCACCATGATCTAGGTTTTATGATTTGTCTCGTGGACCCTGGGATCTCATAGGAATGTTCTTTGGTACTTAACTCATCCTCGTTTTCTTCTTTCTTTCTGGGATCTCTTAATAAACCCTGTAAACTTTATAATTTGCTGAGTAATCCTCATGGTATTTAGTACAAATTGCCGGAATAATTCAACTCTCCTCTAGCAGACGGTCCTATGTGTTCCTGTACGCTTCACACAGCGGTTTGGTCTAATGCGATTATTTTTAGTGTGACCGTACAGTTGACACCTCATACATTTCAATAATCCTGGAGTTCTCTTTGGGGTTTCAAATCTAACCAACAGTTAAGCTACATACTTTATTCCAAACGCATCCTTATTATTATCCCTACGTTCCAGGTTCGCGAAAAAAGTGGCCAACTCTTTTTTAGTAGGTGGCGAGCGTCTACGATGCTCCGAACTTTGTACCTCTGATTTTCAATGTTTTTCTTCGATTGGTTAAGAATCTTTAACATCACCCGAAACGCCCTCTCATAACTTCTTGTGAAGGAATGACCTATTAGGTTATTTTCATGAACAAACGAATTATTTTCTTGTAGCTCTTACTATTTTTCGACAGCAGTCGAAGTTGTTTATTGCTTATGATTCTTACATTGCATTCTGCCATGTCCACCACCGATTTCAACAACTCATATAGCTTCGTAATATCCAAGATACCATATAATACTATTGGAGAGGGTTTAACTTCTACCTTAGGTGGAACAGTACTGTTGGTCTCCTACATCGGTAGATGATCAAATCGATTTGAAAGAGGTATTTCATTTTCAGGAATTGTGTTAGTTACTGTTAATGTGCGTAATACCGGTAACGTTTGCCATGGCGGATTGATAGTAATGGAGCGTGTAATGTCAGAGTCGCTACTATTACCCGAGGAACCATTCATAATTTTTATGATCTCATCTCTTATCAATTTCCTTTGCGATAACTTCCATGGATGTTTTTTGGAACAATTTAATGATCCACGCTCTTTGTTTACGTACGTGTTGTTTAAATTTACAGCTTCGCAGCTGCTGTTGGCTATTTGAAACAGCCCAAAGCTGGTCCACAGCAAGGCTTTTTGTTGTAATGTAGTCTAGCCTAGACCTTACACTGTTTAAAAAATAAAATAAAATTCAAACTATCTTACACATTAAATGATTCAATTTCTACTTATTCTCACAAGTGAGTGAGTTTAAACTTGATATTTGTGTGCTGGGTCTATTCGTTATTTTTAATTCGTTCATCAAATTACGGTTATTAATACTCGTAATTTAATTTTCTTATAAACACAAAATATTTTTTAGTGTTAAACAGAAATTATACCTCTTTTTAGTTTTCTCATTTAATTTGTGTTTTGTCTATTTTTTGCGCAAAAAATTATAAAAAATGAAATAGCAGAAAGTCAAGTCTTCTTGCACTGTTATTTTTTTTAAATATTCTATCATCTTTAAATATAATATTAACTGCTACGTAAAACCAAAGAAATAATATTGAATTCGTGGTAAACTGCTCAAGTCAAAAGAGAAGCGGCAATAAAGTTTTATTTTCCGTCTCATAAGCATTCAGCCTTAATAACTGATATATTGCATACCGTTGAATTAGTATAATAAGAATATTTATTAAAACCTTTTGTCAGAACAGGTTTCATGAAAAAAAAAGAAAAAATGAATGCTTTACATAATATTTATTCAATTTATCTTTAGACGAAATTTTGAAAGAATAAATATTTAGAAAATAGGGAATATTAATAAAATATTTAATAGAATTACTTCTAAATCACGAAAATATTCCTCTATTTTTGAGACACTTCTATTCAATAGCAGGAAAAGACCTTCTAGTGCTAAAAAACGACAGCGCAGCTATATTTTTGGAATAGTATAATTTATAAAAAACTGTACTGTTAAAGATTTATACAATTATTAATTACAATCCACGTATAAATAAATAGCAGCTAGTTTACATTGGAATAGAGTTTTACTACAACATATATCATTAGTATAAATGAATATGATGTATACAAAACTGAGATAAATGGTATGGAATAGCAGAGTAACTCCATCAAATTAATTTCTGGTAAGATATTGAAAAAATAATTTATGTTGATACGCCAAGTAAACGTATTACATAAAGTATAGCCTTTGATAATAAAATTTCTGCTTTCATATATATATATATAATGAAACTAGGAGTTCAATTATATGTAAAATGGTTTAATATAATTGAACTCTTAGTTTCAGTTGTTGATAATAATATGCAAAGAATGTTAAAAGAATTTTGAAGTTAAATAAAGTAATACAACTTAGATTAATGTAAATATAGTAACATCCGATTATTGTATCCTTCAAAGGAATGTATATTACAAGGGGGGAAAAAGAACGCTTTCATTCATTTCTTATGCAACTTACTTTCCTTGAATTTCAGATTATAAAGAGAAAGCTATTTATTTAGGAAGAACAGAAATAAATACATGCATCTTAAAATGTGTTTACGATTCTGTGTGTTCATGATAAAAGTAAAAGAGAATAAAAAACAGAATTAAAAAGAATTTACGTCGACAAAAATAAATAAATAAACCATTTAAAGAGACAAATAAATCCGTCTCTTTTTTTATTTATATATCAACAAATAATCTATTCTTAAAAATCAATTTTCTCTTTAAACGTCATTTACAGAAAATATTCAATGACAGTAAATATACAAATATTAAAAAATAATTAAAATCTGTCTGTGTTATTCTTACTCCATCAAAATTTTTAAATGTACTACTTTTTAAAAGAGAATTTGTTTGTCAATGGATGAACGTATTTTTTTAAATCACCAATATCTTTTTGTTTTTTGTTTACACGGGCATTTATCTTACTTTTTGTGAAAGTTTTATAAATACAATTTATTTTCTATTAAAATTATTTCAGTACAGACATGATTGTTTATGTAGTAATTTTAATGGTCGTTCATTAAACGTTAAATATGTTAAAATATTACTTGCGTATTATACTGTCAAAAAGTATTATTCTGGGTATAAGAAAATATTTATTTACGAGTTTGCTACCAGTTACTCTGGCCCAAAATACGATCTGTTCAAAAACTGTTTTAAGGTATCATATATGTTTTTATTCATATATATATTGAAATAAAAAAGTAGTGTAAGTTACACATTGAATTAAAAAAAAAAACTACTTTCCTTTAACGCTACGAGTATTTTAATGTAAGCTTGTAACACGTATATTTACGAAATTATATCTTTAGTGTCTTTTTACGTGAGAACGACTGCATTTCGGGTAATCTTTCAGTAAAATATTTTTAACTTGAAGATCGACATTCAAGAATTCTTGAATGTTACGAAAAAACCTATTTTAGTTTATACTTATCTATTTAACCCACCGGGTTGGTCTATTGGTAAACTTCACTATGTATCTATTTAACTCACCGGGTTGGTCTATCGGTAAAAACTCGTCGTCGTAAATCAGCTGATTTTGAAGTCGAGAGTTCTAAGGTTCAAATAAAGGTAGTTGGTTTTATTCGGATTTGAATACTAGATCTTGACTATTGGTGTTCTTTAGTGTTCGGGTTTCAACTACACATGTAACTACACATCTCAGGAATGGTCGGCCTGAGTCTGTTCAAGATGAAATGTTTACTGGTACATTGACTCAGTTATTGATGATCCGTTAATGAGTCTAATTGTTGAAACGACTATAAATAAAAAAAATTATCTTTTTATAGAATATTAATATTTTTTTATAAATAGCTGCCTCTTTTATCAAATATTTATTAATAAGGCTATGTTTTATTCTTTTAGATTACAAGTAGTATTATTCGCGGAAGCGTGTTTTTTTAAAGTGATTTTTCTGTACAAGCATTAATCAATCCTTTTAAGAAAGAATTTTAAACAATGAAAAATATTTATTTTTTGGTTTTTCATTTTGAGATTACGTGATTTGATAAAAAGGATCAGAGTAAATATAAATACGGTTCAAAAATTTGCCTTTTTATTTCTCGGGGTGATATTTATGAAAAAAGTAATTATTTGAACCCCAAAGACATAACTGCTTTGAAAGCGAATATATAAATTCAAGAACAAAAGTAAGTAAAGTTTGATGGGAATAAAAAACAACGATTCCCAGAATTAAAACGCCTAACAAATAACGAATAATTAACGCCTACCATGCGGTAGGCGTTAAGGTATATCATCCGTCTATAGGTGTATGAATTAAGGAAAATTACTGTATTATTTACCTGGCTTTTATTTTTTATTATTTTTTTTTAAAGTATTCTGCTTTGGAAAGTTTCATATTTTCATTAGTTTTTTATCAATATATTTTAACAAGATATAAAATCGAAAATATTTAATATATTTTAACTTCAGCATGACCAAACTTTGTGTACACTAAAGTTATTGTTCTTATTCACACTAATTATTTTTTACAACTACTAAATTTATTACTTATTTTAGAGACTTACGAGATATGAAATTACTTTGACGAAGAGTTGAGATTTATCAAAAAGTCTTGACAAAGAAAGTTTTGCTGCGTGTAAATAGGAAGTAGTTATATAGGAAATTAAAAACTGAAAAATTTAACTTAAAATAGGAAGATTTTTATTATTAATAATATGGTTTTAAATTTTCTATTTAAAAGATATTTGTAATATCTGATTAACTTTTTTATTTTTATTTAAAATTTAATTAAAATTCTAAAAAAATTATACAAGAATAAGCTGTTGATATTGAATTGGAACTATTATTTAAAAATAATTAAAATATTAGAATGATCTTATTCAAATGTTTAAAATGACGTCGCAGGTCGTTTATGTCTTAAGTAAAGTTTTTACCAGATAAGCGGAGTAGCCTGTAATGCTGAGATTGAATACTTCATTCCTCATTAGACGTTTTCGAATGTTCTGGTGTTTTACTAATCGTTACAATTTTATTGATGCAGACGGAAACGGTACTCGATGTTTTTAGCAAGACGCGTAGCTTGAGTTTTCTTAGATCTAAGAATTGACAACAAACGCGGTCTTGTATAACAATTCCAATTAATTTCTAATTCAAACTGCTAATTCAGTAGTTCTTTCTTTCTTCTTCTTTTCTTTTTTGTAATCTTTCTCAGTCTTGTGATATTTCTATTATTAAATTTAGTGAAAGAATTCATATGACATAAGCAACTCCTACAGTTTTTTTATTAGAAATTAAAAAGAATAATGAAATTAATAATCTGATGTGGACACAACATGACTTCCTTGTACGCCTATTAATAAATAACATATACACATTTGTTTTTTAAATGAAAAGTACATAAAATTCTATTTCAGAAACAACTTCTGATATTTTTTCTTTTTTTTTTATTGTTATTGTTGAATTATTATATATCGAAAAACATTTTTACACTTAAAGGTTAATAATTATTAATAAATCAATATATTTAAATTAAAAAAAAAAAAAAATTAAAAAAAGGAGATTGAAACCGATGTGCCTTACCCTTGTACCAAATATTTCATTAATTAAAATTTTATTTGGCTGTAACTCTGGAACCAATGAAAATAAGTACCACTTATATATCGTTGAAAATCTCTCAATGAGGGCTTATTACTACAGTTAAGAAAAGTCCAAAATCCTAACGTTTTTAGCTTTTTTGGACTCTTTTGGTTTAATCGATAACAATCAAAACGGGAGGTGCACAACTAGATGTTACAACAGTCCTAAATCGAAAATTTCAACAACCTACGGCTAATTGTTTTTGAGTTATGCGAGATATGTACGAACAGACATCACGCCTTAACTATTAAAATAAACTATGAAAATGGATTAAGAGTTGGTCAATATGGATATTTCCGTTGAAATCTGAATACCGAAATATTTCGCGATCACAATAACTTTACTTCGTACAAGGAAGTAAAAAGGTTTTAAGTTATTTTCAAAATTATTAATCAACATTTGAATTAAACTGTAATTCAAATTCAGTAAAGAATTCAACAATAATAATCATTTCATTGTTCTTTTTTCAAAAACTGATTATGCTTTATTACAGGTACAAAACTTCACCCGTATTTCACCTTGGAAAATGAAACATAAATAGATAAATACGACAGTAACTGAATATAAAGTATATGATAATTTATTACAACGCTGAAAATAATTTTAAATATATGACAGCCTAAATAACAATTACTTATCTTGACCTATTTCGTAGTGTGTATTTGTTTATTTGTTGGTGTTATTTCTTTACCACTTAAATATTTTATGAGATCACTTACATTATAAAGTCCATTAAGCCCACGTTTTCTGTGTACATCATTAATTATAATTTTAATATTTATTAAGGAAACGTAGGTGATTTATATACTAATTATTTACTTAATATTTTCATTGTAATAACAAAAAAAATTAATCAAGTGTAACTTAAAATACTCGTAGCTTATACTTCAGACCAGCATTTCCCTAATTAAGTGATATTTTTTCACAGCATTGCAGTTTAAATTATAAAAGATGTAATTAATCACAGTTATTCATGGCGATTTCTAAATCTAATAACATCTGAACCTAAGAAAATATCTAAATCTAATAATGTGTATTCCAAAAAGGCTTTAAGATTTTAAATTATTTTAACAACAAAATGTTTTCTTTGTTTCAGGTAAATTTTTGTGAACACAAAGTTGAGTAATGTGCAAATATAACCGTGCCCCGATTTCGCAAGAGCAGCGTATTGAAACCATAACTTGTGAAAATGGTCAGTTAATAAATCATATAATCATATTTTTAAGGAATTTCCAAAATTCTTCTAAATATACATTGATATTACTTTATTTTGACCCAAAATGTTTTATTAATAAACAAACGTACTCATAAATTTTCAATTTTTTTTTTGTTTAAAGTAGAAAAACTGATAAGCCATTCTATTTAACAATTTGGAATCATTGAATTATTGTTTGTAAAAAAGATGATTATATATTAAAATGTAAAATTATTCCAATCTCCAGATTATCAGAACCTAAAGTTCTATTTCATAATCATGTTATTTACTATCTTTTACTATTCCCCACGAAGATAATGCACAGTTCACTCGTTTAATATGGATGAATATACAATAGATATTCTGTTATTGTATAGAAGTTACACATTTTATGTGTGGGTGTGTGTGTTGTTTTTTTATATTTCAGAGCCGCATGATAAGTCTTTCTTTCTTTTTTAATCGTGATTTTCTTGTATCTTTTCTTACACATTTACCTTAAACCTATAAGTTTACAAAATGACAATATTCTATTCTTACGATGAATTATTATATCTTACGATGAATATTATTATCTGTAATTAATTGGATCAATTTTATTGAATATTGAAGCAAACGTAAATCAGTCGTGAATATTAGTACATCTATATTATTATCAATTAAGTGTAATTAATTAACAATTAAGACGAAATGAAACATACTTATTAGTGTAACAGTTATTGATTACTTGAACTTAATAGTAACTTAATAGTACTATGATAGTACTTAATAGCACTATCATGTACTTGTACTTGATAGTACAATTAAACGTTACCAGTAAATAAATTTTCACTTAATCTATATTTAATTGATGTATCATTGTAAGTGACAATGATAAACGTCATTTATTTATGACTGTCAGTGAAAATTATTATTTATTTAAAAATTAAGTATTTATTATTCTACGTTATTTTATTTATTGTAATATTTTATCTTGTAATATACATACATTACTCCAAGAAAATGTTATATACTTAATCAAACAATTAGATTTAAAACGCGTTTCTGCAATTCAACCGAGATTATAACGAGTATTTTTAATACTTTATAAACCTTCGCTCATATTTTTGAATTAACCTTGTCCTGTTTCGTTTAAGTGTTTAAAAAATGGGACTATTAAACATGAATATCTTCATAATTCGTCAGCAAAACTCTATTAAATATTTAATGGTTTTTCTTTGTGAATTCTTTATTTTAACCTTTCAAAAGAATTATTGTTTACATTTGAAGATGCTACCATATAATTTCTAATTGTGTATCTCAAATCGAGAACAGAATTTTCTAAACAGGTTAAAAAGATCGTCTTTCCAAGTGAATGATAAGCATGTATTTCATGCAAGACCCTAATATTCAACATGTTTTCGATCTCTCGAAGCTGAAGAAAATCTTTATTAACCTTGAGTCCCATAATATAAAAGTATGTTCGGAATGGTCCAGATAAATTGATGAAGAATAGGACGCTCTTCAATCTGTTCCTATCTACAGAATTGGGATGTTTGGCGTCTTCCCATACTTTATACGAAGTATATAAGTAAATTATTATTTATTATTTTCTTTACAAAATTTTTCCCTAAGAACTATCTTGATGCAGTTGAATATATTTAAAAAAAAAAATTAAATATTTATAGACAGAATATCGAATGAACAAAATAAATAAATTAATTAATAATAAATAACTTTAGTATTTTTCATGACTATAATTAAATTATTGAAAATATTTTACCAGAATTTTTGATTTCAATAATTAGATTTTAAGAATTTAATTTATTGAGATACTTTTTTTTTAAGTACTATTAAATACAGCTGTAATTATAGTATAAAAAAATAATAAAAGCATTTACTCGTATAATATGAAAACTGATAAACTTAACGTGTTTATTTTGAAAATTTTACTTAAAAAGAATATGTGTATATAATAAATTTAAAAAGGATACATTTATGTTACTACGTGTATTCTAAATATTACTATATTAGAGTTCTAAATATGTAAGAAGCATCAAGTTTCATTGTCCTTGCATAACTTTTCTTGCTTTGTCTTTTTACTTTTTCTGCATGTCTTTGAAACTCTGCCAACCCTGAGACTGGAGTTTGCTCTGGTTGTGTTGTTGCATAACACTTATTTTACCGGATATATTTTAAATTCAGTTTCAAAGTCTATATTTTAAATGTGTTTTTATGTTAAACAGTAGAATTTGCAAGTTTTAGATGTCATCATACCCCTACTACTGCTAATATAATGTAAAGTACAGATAGGACCTACTACTCTTGTATTCTACTGCTTTACACATAATTTTACTTTATAAATAAAAAAATATACATATATACAATGTATTATTTTACGCATTCCAACTTTGAGTCAAATAATAAATGTAAAACTTTACAGCATAAACTTTAAACTTTTACTCAGATATTTAAACATTAAAATTCAATTTTTTATTTTATGATACAAAAGGAAAATAGCTAATTTTACTAATAATAGTAGAAAATAATAATTATAATTTATATAATTATAAAAACAAAAATATATGTACTTCATTTAGCAAGCAATAAAACGTAAGAAATTCATAGTCAATAGTAATGACTTTGTTTTCACTATGTAGTAATTAAACCCATAAAATAATTAATATTTACGCTGTTGTATTTGTATTGTTATTTTGTTTTCGGTAATAAAGTGTAAAAAAATAAATAAATAAAATAAAATATCCATGACAGTTTTCTTTATTTTAAGTTTGTTGTAATTATTATCGGTTACCGCAGGACATCAATGTACGTACATCATTAATCAAACACAGTACTCAACAAAAACTTGTGTTTAAATAAAATATGTGTAAATTAACAAATGCACTCTTTTTACTTCCTTGTACGAAGTAAAGAAAGTACTGTGAGAGCAAAAATTTCGGTTTTCAGATTTTAACGGAAATTTCTATTTTGACCATCCCTGAATCAATTTTGACTAGTTTCGGCTTGACATCTGTACGTACGTACGTATTACCTCGCTAACTAAAAAAACTATTAACCGTAGGATGCTGAAAATTTGGATTAAGAACTGTTGTAACATGTAGTTGTGCACCGCCCCTTTTGACTGCAATCGACTGAAAAAAATGTGTCAAGAAAAAGCCCAAACGTCTAAACAATTTGGCTTTTGAATTTCTTCTTAACTGCAATAATAAGCCCTCATTGAGGGCTTTTCAACGGTATATAATAAATGATATTTATTTCCATTGGTTCCAGAGTTATAGTCAAATAAAAATTTAATTAATGAACTATTTGGATCTTATAAGGGGAGGGTACATCGGTTCGAATCCGACTATCTACTTCTTTTTTTATTTAAAATATTGATTGTTAATAATTATTAACCTCCGATTGTAAAAAAAAAATTACAATAAATAATAATTCAATGATAATACAAAAACGAAAAAAAACCAGAAGTTATTAATAAAATAAAATTTTATCTACTTTATTATTTAAACATGTGAATGTATAATTTAATAGGCATACAAGGAAGTCATTGGTATCCACAACAGATTTTTTAGTAAAAATAATTAGCTAAATAACTAAACAGCATCAGTAATTACATGTTGTTAAGTGTAATTACACTCTGAAATATGTGTAGTGTTTAAACACTTCAGAGTATTGGTTGATGTATTTTCTCACTTTTATAAATAACCATTGAACAAAGCCAAATTTACTTTTTTTTGTTTTGTATCTTTCTATATTTTCATTTCTTCGTTAAAAAAAAATCCTGATGTGGACACCACATGACTTCCTTGTACGCCTGTTTAATTGCATAAACTTATTTTTTTTTTAATGAAAAGTACATAAAATCTCAAGTCATTAATAACTTCTGATATTTTTTCTTATTTTTTTCTTTATTGTTATTGAATTATTATTTATTGTAACACATTTCTTACAATCAGAGATTAATAATTATTATACATCAATATATTTAAATTAAAAAAAAAGTTAAAAATAATATATGTATATGAAGTCGGATTCGGACAAATGTGCCTTCCCCGTGTAAGATCCAAATATTTCATTAATTAAACTTTTATTTGGCTATAACTCTGGAACCAATGAAAATAAGTACAACTTATGATATATCGGTGAAAAGCTCTCAGTGAGAGCTTATTACTGCAGTTAAGAAAAAGTCCAAAATCTTTTGTACCAGTCGATTGCAATCAAAACGGTAAGTTCACAACAAGATGATACAACAGTCAGATGTTTTAATATAAAAATATTTTATTTAATCATATAATGATATAAGTATTACTTTTAAAATTTATTAATAATTGTTATAATAATAATAATACCATTCCGCCGATCTCCGTGTCGGAGTGGTGCGTCTCAGCCTTTCATCCGGATGTAGTGGGGGTTCGAATCCTCGTCAGGCATGGATTTTTTGTACGCTACAAAAATTATTCCATTTCCATATTCCACGCACAAGCTACAAGCTTAAGTGGTGATATTATCAAAGAAAAAGAAGAATTATGTTGGTATTAAATAAAAAAAAACACGTGCTAAAGCCGAAAACAGTATCCTACTTACGCTATAAAAATCTAGAAAACTGTGAACCAAATGTTTTTATTTTCACACTTGATAAAATATCCTTTAAGCTTGGTAAATGAAAACCGTCCCAAAAAAAAATTATTGTTAACTGGATACACCTTTGAATCTGTTGTTAACAAAAGCTGTTGTTAATATCATTAACAACAGCTTTTTTAAGGTAGCTCCTCAGCTTTTCATGCGAATGTCTTGGGTTTGAATCCCGGCCAGGCATGGCATTTCTAATACGCTACAAATGTTCATTCTAATAGGGCAAAATAACTTAAGCAGTCGTGCCCATCATCTCACAAACAAAACAAGAAAAAATAATAGGGAGAAAATCATTAAAAAGCAAACGTAAACAGTTACATAATTGTTTAAACCTTTAAAACGTTTTCTGTAAAATCTGTAATGTTCTCTAATGTGCAGTCAGTAAGCTTAGTTATGTAATTAATTGTTAAATAATTCTGTACGATGTAGGCTCTTCAGTCTTGTAGATATGTTTCTGTTATTATGTAGCCTGTATCTTCTGAATTTTTGTTTTAGTTTACTGGCACTCTTTCTTACGTTGTGTCGAAGTTTTTCAATCTCTGTTTCACGGCGTGTTATAATCAAGAATATGTTCATGATGATTAAAAATTATTTGTGATTAAAATTTATGTTCTAAATGAGTTTTTAAGATAAAATTAAATTTAAATAGAAACCTGATAATTTTTATATGGGTTTTAAATATCTGATAAATTATAGAGCTAAATTTCACCCATTGGATATGAAAGTAATCATTATCCTTTAAAAGTTTTTAATTTTTTATTGTATAAATGAAAGTTACGTATGCTAAAACCAAATTATGACAAGTAACGTCTGCAACATCTATAACTTTATTTTGCATATAATATATGTAATTCATAAACGAGAAAGTCTATGAAAATTTTTAAAATGATTAATCTATTAAATTATTACTCACGGATTAATTTTGAGTTAAATCCATCAAAAAAAGATAAACACCGAAAAATTATTTAAAAAGAAAACCCTACGGAATTCCTAAACTTACATTCTGCGTACACAACATTTCATAAATGGGAAAGTATAAAAAAAAAAAAAAATTGAAACGGTATACGTCAGTTTCTTATATTTATGACAAAAAATTTTGTAAGGTAATATTGAAATAAGTGATATAAGGAAGTAAACTTTCCTTGCGGCGCCTCGTCAACAGTAATGGAATTTCATAAGCAACAAAAGCCGTAAAAATATATTCACGTTAGTGAATTTATATTTTTATAACTAGTTATAAAACGGTTTACTAAACGAGTCAACATAAAAGTAAATTTTAATTTTTCTCAAAAACGTTTACATCTTAACAGTGAATAACTATTTACGTGAAGAAGAGTAATATTTACGACTAAAACCAAATTATGACAAGTAACGTCTGCAACATCTATAACTTTATTTTGCATATAATATATGTAATTCATAAACGAGAAAGTCTATGAAAATTTTTAAAATGATTAATCTATTAAATTATTACTCACGGATTAATTTTGAGTTAAATCCATCAAAAAAAGATAAACACCGAAAAATTATTTAAAAAGAAAACCCTACGGAATTCCTAAACTTACATTCTGCGTACACAACATTTCATAAATGGGAAAGTATAAAAAAAAAAAAAAATTGAAACGGTATACGTCAGTTTCTTATATTTATGACAAAAAATTTTGTAAGGTAATATTGAAATAAGTGATATAAGGAAGTAAACTTTCCTTGCGGCGCCTCGTCAACAGTAATGGAATTTCATAAGCAACAAAAGCCGTAAAAATATATTCACGTTAGTGAATTTATATTTTTATAACTAGTTATAAAACGGTTTACTAAACGAGTCAACATAAAAGTAAATTTTAATTTTTCTCAAAAACGTTTACATCTTAACAGTGAATAACTATTTACGTGAAGAAGAGTAATATTTACGACTGATAACATTTATTTTAGCCTTTTATCCATGAATCTTACGTATATTGTTTTTAGTGCTTAAAACTGGCTTGTGCTATAACTTAATGTTAGTAATAAATTCACCAAGGTAAACCAACAGTATAACATTGTTAAAGTAGAGGGTTACTGAAATAGTGATGGTAGGGTAAAAGAGGAAGAAGAAAGCTAATTCATTTGAACAGGCAGTTGGTAATCCAAACACGTATAAGATATACCTTTGTACATCATCTTAGATAAAATGTGAGTCTTAGGAGGTTTTTTCATCAAAAGAATAAAACATAAGTAATCTAAAGCGTAGAATTGCACAATAAAATTTAAAAGAAAGGATTGATTCACTTGATGAATTAAGGGTGTGAATAGAGTGATTATTTGTTATAAATATTTATACCTTATTATCTTCCAGTTAAAAGATTAATTAGAAACGTAATTATAAATTGAAACAATAAATGGAAATGTATTGTCAATTTAAATTTTAAGACGTAAATTCTTTTTTCCTTTTATTTCATTAATGGAATAAAAATTAATTAATAATTTAAAAAAAAGGCTTATCTTTAAAGCAAATCGGAAAATTTCTGTTGAATTTAATATATTTTTGACGTTTATAATTAAATCAAATAAATACTGAATTTATTTATTCATTTGTTGAAAATTAATTAAATATTCATACATAAATTATTAATTACGAAACATTTATTAAATCTCACTACTATATAAAAAATAACGTATTTTTCGTTTGTTTCCGAGAACTGCGAAAACTATTGAACGAATAATTATGATATTTTAACTAAAGCTTTCTGTGTAGCTTTCTCGTAAACCCCGTAATGCTTACTACAGTTGAAAGCTCATAATTATCATTGTTATATAAATCATTAAAAAAAATAATTTAAATGAACAAAGTGGGTGCTAAACGGGTTCCGTTTGATTTGTAATATTGGCATCTCTAATGGAAGGTAATATGGGTTCCTCTAATGGAATTTGATATGGGTAATCCACCATTGCTAGGATTATGAATTGCAGTTTGTCTTCTCGGCATAGAAACAATGGTCCTCTACTGACTAGAAGTAGGTTGGAATTCCATAATTACACTGCCGTTATCGCTTGAATTTCCGAATAAGTTGTTCGCTATGTCACCTCTAATTAGTTTTCTTTGAGCTACCCTTCACGGATCTCTATTCGACGACTTTAATGGACCACCTTTTCTTGATGTTATTTGATAACGTCCACAATTAGATGCCTCTTCGTCGATCATATCAGCTGGTGGTAACTGATCCATGCTACATTCCTCTGTGGCTTAGGTTAGCCCAACCAAAATGTTAAAAAGATAGACTAAAATGACGATAAATAAGTATACCTTACTAAAAGAAGCTTTTGTTTTCTGTTCCTAATATGCAACGAGTCCGAAATAATCTCATACAAATATCTATTTCACAAATTATCAAATATAACAACACCACATAAAAATATATAAAAATATATATTATATCCATAATATATAAATAATTATAAAGGACTAGTATAACAGACTACGTTAAAGGATTTCTTCAAATTAAAAAGAAAGAAAGAGGAAAAAAATAATGAAAAGAATAATCCAGAAAGGAATAAAAGGGATCCTTTTTCTAGAATAATGGGTCCGTTTAAAAGTCTGTTTTTTTTGTAATACAGACAATGGTACCTCCAAAAGCTGCGGTTCGATCAGAAGAGTTATCGTAATTAGAATTTATAGAAAAACGGAAGGACGCACACAGTGAAAATTATTACGCTTCAACAATTAAAGGGATGAGGCGGGTACTTTTTCTGCACGCCAGGGGATATAGATACTGCCAGGAACCAGCGGAAAGCGTCAGTAGTTAGACCTAGTCGTGATTACAAGCGGGCAGAGTAGTTCTGCGAAGACGGGTTCGAGGCGGTAATGGTAACGTTTGGTAACAACCAGTTAAGTGTACGTCACGAGCATTCCTTTATGAACAGTCGTTGGATACAACGACTGTTCATAAGTCGTTGAACACCACAAAACAACAGCTGAATTATTATAAACGAAATATTTATTATTTACGAGATAAATGATGTGCTAAGGTTATACGAACCCGTCAGAAACGGTCATCTGTAAGGGGGATAGCAACATTCGCCTGGTGGCAGGTAAACAGCTTAGAATAATTTCTAAAGATATTGAAGCGTAAAAGAAAATCATAAATATAGTTTAAGAACATGGTTGGTTTAATCGGTCATACCTTCATTAGCAAGGCTCAACGAGCTTTTCGTGTCGTTAATAGCAACCTACATCACCACTAGAGATGATCAAGGAAGAAATCGAAGGCTACGGGCATAGGGTGAAGGTAAATAAATGTGGCCTGCATAAATGCACGGCACAGAGTAACTAAAGTGCCTACACCGACGTTTTTCATAATTTAGAGCCGCAGGAGAACAATAAAACTATATTCGAGTTAAAATACATTGCAAATTGTAGCGTGTCATTCGAAATACCGCGGGAAAAACAGACCTCATGCAGTGCATGAGGTGCCAATAGTACGGGTATACCAAAAACAATTTTATGAGGCTCTTCCGTTGTGTAACGGTAGGCCACCGGACAATCTGTGCTTTATGTGAAACGACAATCCGGGAAACTATCTAGGCTCCAGAATGTACCAAGAGATATTAAGAAACGAAGGCAAAACGCGAATCGGAACTCACAACGCTTCAAGAGTCGAATCCGCTAGCCGTAGTGCGACCAGCCTCACGTTTTATGATAAAAATTTCCCCATGTTGGGAGGTGGAGCACCTGGGACCGTCGGCGCAAATCCGAGTCTCTCCACTTGAACGTATGAGGCGGCAGCTTACCGTAAGAGTGAAAATAATGTAGACAGGTTAGACAGGCTTTCTTCAAATACAGATTACTACTTCAAAACATTGGAAGTCTAATAACCTTGTTTAGTCATGTACTCACAAAAATATGTTAATGAAAAAATTTCTCCGGATCGTTACATGGAACATTAACGGCCTACTTTCTAGGCGGGAAGAACTAGAAATTATGGCAATTACCAATTCTCTAGACATAATACTAGTATCAGAGACGCACTTTACAGATCGGAATTAACAAGATTTAAAGGTTTCTCGGTGTATGTAACATATCACCCACGGGAGAGCCAATGGGAGAACTGCGATACTGATAGGATTCTCTGAGGCATCACCAACTTCCAGGTTTCTGCACTAACCAGATTCAGGCAACCACGGTTGAAATTACAGGCTGATTTGGATCTAAAATACTGTTCGCGGTGTATTGTTTTCCGCGCCATATTATAACTAACGAGTTGTTCTCCGAATACATTGCAACTCTAGATTCTAGATTTATTGCTGGAGGGGACTGGATTTCGAAAGACCCGTTGTGGTGTTCACGGTACAACCAGCCTAGCGATATGATTAAAATACGTAACCATTCCAATGGCAAAAAATGAGGGATGATACTCGTGGACTTTGATGTGCACGAGTATCATCCCTTTGGGGGCAAAGCGTTCTTGATCAACTTTAGCATCTTTAAAAAATTTGATTTTGGGAGCACATCCTTTATTTAAAAGTTTCTTAGATAGTTCTACAGAATACGGTGGCCTATTTCAAATGAAATAATTTGGAGCAAAAGAAATAAGGGAAGGAAATTTCATCCTACATTTATAATAAGTTATCATATGAATGGTAGTTTCCTTCCTGAATTTGAAAATATTCTCCAGTTCTTACAAATTTATTTTAAGTTTGAAACTGATCAAACTGATTCAACTGAAGCAAATATAAATCCGACTTTGAATTGAAAAAACTTTTGCAACATAATAATTGTCTCGTACAGGGTTTCAAGTATAATCGTTAATCTTCATATTAATGAATTATTCATGCCGGCCATATTGCGTACCATGTACATACAGGTCGATATAATGCGCTGAGAACTAAAGCTGAACTATTAGAGAACAAAGATTAAGGGATATTGTGATACATGGAGGTGAAGGTCGAGTATAACGTGTTTATCGTCCTAAAAGTAGTTGCAATAATATAATATAATATCAACAAAATATATAATTTACCCAGAAGTTTTTGAGTTCTTTTATTTAATATGCTTTATGAAGTTTTATTTTTTTGAAAATTTGTTATTCATTCAAATTAAAATATTTTATCTGGTAAGCAGTAAACAACGATAACTGAGAATAACAGCCACCACTGTAACTAAAAACTTATTTCCAATTTTTTAAGTTTTATACGTACAAAGCGCGTTTAAAGGGAGAATGCTAATTAATAAGGGAAAGTCTGCTTCTCTGAAATCTTTTTGGGTGACTGAAAAATTCCAATCAATGAGTCATTCTAAAGATTTAAAAGCCAGAATATCATATACTTCTTATAAAACCTTTTTACCCAATTTATTAATAAATCAACAAAAATTTTTTATGTAGACATTTTTATCGATTAATTGAATTAATAAATATCTTATTAATACTTTTTTATTGATACATAAAACTGGACATCCTAGTTCATAGTCCGAATGTCATCTAAGTTTTATGATTTATGAATAATGTTCTTCTCAATACTCATTGTCATTAAATTTATTAGTTGTAAATATTTTTAGTTAAGAATCCATAAAAAATTTTAAAAAACTTCTCGCTGCCTTTGATGTAAATTTAAATATTTTCGTCGATTATTTTAAAGTTTATATTTATGATGTGTTACTGTGCAGTTATCTTCCATAATTGTTTACTTTTATCTTAATTGTGTTATATGATAAAAATCCACAGTTTTTATTTTAACTTAACCTTCCGCATTTCGTTCTTTTTTGTCTTTTATAAAAGGAAATATATAACTGTGACGCTATGTAACTTTCACTATATGCATACCGTTTTTCTATAGTTCCTGTTTTATATATATATATTTGCAGTTAATAGATAGGGGTCATTTTAAAACAAAGCGGATACTAAATGTTTTATGCTAAGGCCCTTATTTAGCGTAACAGTAACAATAATTGTCTAGCGATATTTTATTCTTATTGTGTAATTTTTCAATTACATAGCTATGTAGGTCAAATTAATGAAAAGTAAAAATACAAAAAAATATGTGCAATTTTTTTTTTTTTTTTTACATATTTCCTCTATCTATATTTTTATTATAAAAATATAGATCATTACGTAAATTATAATAATTAAGGAACTACTGATACATGAAAAGTAAATTTGGCAATAATAATTACTCCATTTCTAGATAGAATAAACAACACAATCACTTTATAGTTTTAGTTTTTAAAACTATATAAATAAATAAAATTTTTAATATCATATTTTTTTAATATAACACGTTTAAAAAAAGGTGACAATAGTTGTTTTACTTTCCATTGGCTACTTATTCCTACTTGAAAAAATGATACATAAAACATTTATCTAAGATTTTAGGTAGATTTCATAAGAAAGCTACCTTATTGTAACGGGTACCATGATTTGACTTCAGGAAAATTTCGACATATGTTCGCCTTCCACATTCTCAAGACCCCAAAACCACCGTCAGTTCAAATGTTTATATATATATATATATATATATATATATATATATAATATATATATATATATATATATATATATATAATTTTATTTTCATGTGGACACTATAACTGCCGTAATTTTACGCCAATAACTTTCAAATTGATACATTAAATATAACGACCGAAAATCTCGGTCGAGTTCGTTAACGGGCAAAGTCGGACCATGGGTGTGAAAATGGGGGGGGCTTTTTCGAAAAACAAAATATCGCTATAACCTTTTATTAAGTAAAATATCGAATTCGTTTACAGTTCTTTCCTACTATTTTTTTTTTTGATGAGGACCTAAAACGTATCTAAGTAAAGTTTTTTGATATCAGCAACCACTGGCCCAGGGGGTGGAAAAATGGGGTTTCGAAGATAAAAAACATACCTCCTTTAATAGGCACAGTATCGAATCGGTTTAAAGTGGTCGTTAGTCCTCTAAATATTACTTAAAATGTTCTATATGATCAACCCTTAAGGCAAAGGATGATCAAAATGTTGCTGGAATTGTAAGACTATGTCGTGTACTGAACATGTGAAACGTTTTTCACATGCGACCATTGTCGCATTAATTAAATTTGAAGTTTTTCTTAACTTTAAGGTGGAAATCTTTTTTATCCCCTCCTTAGCACCGGTGAAATCTACCTTCGTCTTCCGGCAAGCCGAAAGGGATTTTTTTTGGTGGGTGGAGGTGCATTTTGATGAAATTTTATCAGTATTAATATTATTATTATTAAAAGCTTAATTAGACTAAGAAAAGTTTTAGAAGGTTCAAAATATCTATATTTTGAAATTTTATCGGCTCCCCCACTCGTTTTAAATGGGGAAGCCGATGAAAATTTAAAAACCGATCAAAAATCTTGCACTCGAAGTATTTTTCTGGGCCTCTTACACTTATACTATTCTAAAGAATACATAAAAAAAATTCAGTTAAAGAATTTCAATAAATAAAAAGATTTTTTTAGGGTAGGGGAGAATTTAGGGGCAAACTTCGTATTTTTTTAATAGTAAAATAAGCTTGTGCGCATTATTATCTACCCATTCCAGTGAGATATTGACCCCAAACCTTTACCAACAAATTGTCCCGTATATACGAGTCTTTGTGGTAAATTTCCTTGAAATTGATTTATCCAGTTAAAAGTTATTAAGCTTCAAAAACAACTGCACACGTACATGTTAACATTATCCCATACTTTTTTATGTTTTTTTGGAATCCCTAGCTCATGAAACGTCAAGAAATGCAAAAAACCCAAACCCCATGTTTTGACTGAATATCATACTTTCCTTTTTTCAGAATAGCTCTAGAATTATGATACCAAAAAAGTAAAAATATTTCAAAATTATTTTGTAACACATGTGTGAAAAGTTTTGTATTACACACAGATTTTACCCATTAAAAAATAAAAAAAATATGTCTCGCCTAACACATGTGCTACTTGCTGTATTCATTACATTAATTTATTTACTTCATTTTCTTAAGATCTTTTTGAACTTGATTTAACATCTTAACGGCGTGGTACATTGTATTTTTCACTACAATTTTATCTGTTCTGGTTTTTATCCTAATTCCTATCCAAACCGTTAAACTTGTCTAATTCTACTTTCTAGGTTACGTCATTATACTTATTCTTTCATTTTTTATTGTAATATTTCATTATTTTTACAGTATCAAAAATCTTTATTAGATAACAGAAATAAGTGGCTGCTACATTTTTTTTTGTGATTTTAACTGAAACAAATTTATTGAAGTAACAAATTTTTTAAATTATAGTAGTATCGATCTTTAGCGGTTATTGTTCTTTCATATCTTTTCGGGAGCCATTATTTACAGTAATGATGATATTTACGTACATGAATCATTAAAAAATTTCTTCATTTTACTGTCATCGGTTGTAATCCGTTTTTTTTTAATTCATTAATCAGCTTAAGTACAAAATTGAATATGTGTTGTGCTTTGTTACTCATACAAATTATGCCAAAAAACATTAAAATTTTACCATCGTTCAAAAATATGTTCCCACTTCAGTCTAACTTTCCAAATAATTATTCAGAAATTATATTAAATTAAACTAGAAAATCCATCCCATTATCAACAAATAGAATATGATTGTTAACGTCGAATTGACATGAGAGCAATGTTAAAAAAATAGAGTAAATAAAATATCTTTTCTATTATTTTTTGCTAAATTTATTAAACGTAACAGAACATTTTTAAAATGTCAAAAATGGGGTATTTATTTTTTTGCAAATTTTTAGTAAAAATTGACGTTTTGTGTGTGTGTGTGTGGGTATATATATATATATATATATATCACTGTGTTATGTGTGCGCGCGCTACTGCTTTTGGTCTTATATCTTAGGATTGACCAAAGTCATTTTCTTCAAATTGGGCACAAATATTTTCTAAATATAGTACATTAATCATTTTCATTTTTCAAAATTCGTTAAGGGTGGGGATCAATCATCATCTCTTAAAATTAAAGTATATTTTTTTTTTGTTCTTTTGCTCTATCTCCCTTCGTTTTAAATATTTTTCAAAACTTCTTTGAAATTTATACTGTATAATACATACAGCGATTAAGAAATGTCTATAATTTTTGATTTATAATCCAGTAAAGCTTTTTGAAAATTTTATTTTTTTTATTTTAGCATTTGTTGAAGTGAGTGTTAGAATTAGAGAAGTTTTTACTTGAGAAAATTTGTTACGTTATATCTGTATATGAATATTTTTCGAAAATGTTTTATTAAATATTTCCCTCGCTTCTAAAAGAGAACACGTATTCTGTTTTTTTTTTGTGATTCTCGTTTACTTTTTTAATTAAAAAAAATGTTCTCTCTTCATCATTGAATGATGAAGAGAATGTTTCTCTTCATCATTTAATGACCTATTAAAATTAAAGTAGGTTTGGCCATCTGTATTATATTCCTGACCCAAAATGAGAATCAATCTTTTCAGTTGCTTTCATAAAAGCAATTATAATTTTTCAACATTTTTAAACAGTTCTCTTTTAAATTTATTTTATTTTATTTTGTAAGGGATCACTTCTTTATAAATAAATATTTCTTTAATTTTCCCTTCAGAATAAAGAAAACTCCTAAAATCTAAAATTATTTTATTCAAAATTTGGGAATTTCGATGCTTAAATTTAATTTTGTAATCGTAACTTTACCGGCGTAGTCGAGAAATATAATATAATACATGGCAAAATTTTTTAAGTTTTCTTTTTCTGACTTTTATTTTTTCTATACATATTTATTAAAACAAACATTAAAACACAAAATATTATTAACCTAACTGTTTTTATTGAACACATATGTAAACGACAGGCTAAATTAACATTCAAGAACAATAGGCTACATACAAAGTTATGCGGTAATTGTTTACTATTTAAATCATGAAATTAGTTTCAATGTTGTATTTTACGCATTTATACAGCTGCTAATAAAAGATTCCATTACATACTGATTCTATGGGAGAGAACAATGTGTATTGCTATATTTGAATAAACAAACATGTATTTATTAATTCATTCATTCATTCATACGTTCAGAATGTATATTTATGTATATATATTCGATCATTTTAGTTGTAGAATAACACATTGTTTGTATATTTGTACAGAATAACCCGCGCCATCCAGTACACGCTATTGCACTGTTTTCTACTCTAGTGGTCAGTCGAGTATAGTGAACAGTTCAGGGCGTAATAAATATCCAACATATTTGTAGATTCCAACAGAGAACTGTTTCCAATATTTGTATTCTATATTGTATAAATATTGTTCATCAAATACCATTCATTGTAGTTCTATCTTACGTTCTACGTTGTTAACCGAAGACAAATGCTGGTGTAAAATAACGGATACAATTATTGTATTTCATTCACTGAATATTTCCATACTTATGTTAGTCCGTACTATCATTTTTATGATTAAGCTAGTAATCGGCGATCTCAGACCCATGAGAGATAAAAATAATAGAAAAATTTAAATTTTTGAGTAAATTATTTAGATTTCAGATATTTTTCTTAAAAATTAAGTAAATAAAATATAAGAAAACAAACGATTAAAAAGCGGATTGGTTCAATTAAAATTGGTATTATCAAAATTCAGGCTGACGGTTATCTAGATGTCTAGGAGTGTTAATCGGATCACAGTATTAATTTAGTAATATTGTTAGTGAAATTTAGTTAAAAACAACTATTAGATTGTTTTATATCAATTTAAATCTTATTTTTAAACTTTAATAAAACGTATTTATTGATAAATAATAATGGTATTAAATAAAAATATACGACTTCGTTTTTTTTTATGTATAAGCTCATATTTTTTGTTCCGTCCTAAAAACAAAATGTTTAATAGATTTTAATTACATGAAAATCTATAATGATGTCTATTCTTTCTTTAGAAGCGGATTAGATTTATTTATTCAAAACAAAAACATTTGTTAAATGTTAATAGATTTACAAAGCAAAAGTTTAAAAATATTATCTAAAATTAGTAATATCATTTTAGGTTGTTCAGAACCTACTCACAATATATCTGCGATTTATTTGTCGGTCGATTTTTCATAAATTACCAGTATTTCATCATAAAAATCAATAAAATATAGTAATTTTCTAAAAAAAAAAAAAAAATACAAAAAAAAAACGGAACGGTTCACCTAACGGGCGGAAATTAACATAAGGAGCCAAAGGATGTTTGGTGAATGATTATTCAGTAGAATCTCTTGTGTTACGACAAAAATTACAGTTACTACATTTTTCAGCAAAATAATAATTTAAAAAAATGGAAGTGATTTACATATAAAAAAGTGCTCATCAAACACTCCTCAATTAAAAATATTATAGGTTGTTTCGTTGAAATCAATATGATTTTATGCAGAATTAGAAATATAATCTTCAAGACGTATTGGATTTTATACATCTCAGGTAAGGGAAGATTTCCGAAAAGAATACTTATCAGTCATTAAATACATGTATCTGGTTCATATGATGGTTTTTTATGAAGTTTTATATAATATTTAATGTAGCCTACCTATGCTATTACAAAAGAAATATTAGATACTCATTACTTAAAATACTATAATTTTTATTCAGTATTTAAAATTTTTAGTAAATAAAATGTTTTGATAAATTACTTTTTTTGAAGGCGAAGGGTTGCAAGCGTCGACTACTGTGGTTATTAACCCTTTTTAAAAATTAAAACAGAAAAAAATTCTTTCCCTTTCTGATAAAATAACCAGCAACCTAGTTCGAAGACTAATTTTGTCACACAGATTATCCAGAAATAGAATTTTCATATTGTATTAAGATGGACGAAGCAGGAGTGATATAAAATGCCGAATAGCACAAGCGAAACGAGCCTTCAGTCAGAAATATAATTTGTTTACATCAAAAATTGATTTAAAGGTCAGGAAAAGTTTTTTGAAAGTATGTGTTTGGAATGTCGCTTTATATGGAAGTGAAACTTGGACAATCGGAGTATCAGAGAAGAAAAGATTAGAAGCTTTTGAAATGTGGTGCTACAGGAGAATGTTAAAATCAGGTGGGTGGATAAAGTGACAAATGAAGAGGTGTAACGGCAAATAGATGAAAGAAGAATTTGGAAAAATATAGCTAAAAGAAGAGACAGGCTTATAGGCCACATACTAAAGAATCCTGGAATAGTCGCTTTAATATTGGAAGGACAGGTAGAAGGAAAAAATTGTGTAGGCAGGCCACGTTTGGAATATGTAAAACAAATTGTTAGGGATGTAGGATGTAGGGGGTATACCGAAATGAAACGACTAGCACTAGATAGGGAATCTTGGAGAGCTGCATCAAACTACATCAAATGACTGAAGACAAAAAAAAAATATGGTATTAAAACCCCAAAATGAAACACAAATAGGCAAGATTGTATAGAGCTCTGGCCATTTAAAAAAAATACATGCATTTCCAAAGAAATGTGATATCGAATAAAACGGGTGTAAAAATCTTGCAATTTTTAAAAACTCATCCTTAATGAAAATTGGTCAAATAATTTATAAAAACCATTGCCTAAGGATAAACCTAGGCAAGTTTACCCTTACCCCGTCTTTTTTCTAACTTTTTTCTATGCTCCTGATGACCTCCACCTCTGTTTCCAGGGTATTTGAGGCTTCGAAGTTAAATTGTTTATTTTCTTCAATTTTTTTTAGCAGGCCGACCATTTCTGAGACGTGTGGTTAATTGAACCCCAATCACCAAATAGACCGATACCCATTGTTCATAGGATTTGAACCTCAGAACCTTTGACTTCGGAAATCTGGTTTGTAAATTTTATTATTTTTTGAAAATTTATTATTTAAAGCTAAAATGCTTTTTAAAGATCAGTTGTTATAGCAGGTACAATAATATGAACTGTCAAAACTTTTCGGTAAGATTAAAAGTTTTTATTTAAAGAAATAATTATACTTTCAAATTGCTTATTTTATGTGGTTTTTATTTTTGTAGTTTTATATGTGGTTTTTTTTTAATGATAAAAAATTGTACCGAAGATTTATTATTTTGCTTGTAATTGTTTTGTTGTTTGTGTTTTTAAATTTAAAGAACAATTGAATAATTTTATATATAATTAATTAAACCTGAGTCATAGATTAAAATATGAAGGATTTAATTAAATATGGTTGATTTTTATCATTATTACGAGTATATATAATCTTTGTTTCCAATTATTTGATGTTTTTTACATAGTTTTATACGTTTTTAAATTATATTTCTTTTATTCTTCTTAAATTTTAATAACACAT
The DNA here is from genome assembly GCF_047948215.1 of Lycorma delicatula. Lineage (NCBI taxonomy): Eukaryota > Metazoa > Arthropoda > Insecta > Hemiptera > Fulgoridae > Lycorma > Lycorma delicatula. The sequence continues at coordinate 72,913,109 of NC_134459.1, read as the reverse complement.
TATTATGTTAATTTACTCTAAAGTACAGCCAAGCTGTAAAACCTTGAAGATTGAATTCCAATGTTATTCCGTTTAAATAATATATTACATTGTAATAGGATAATCTTATTAGGAAATGGAAGAGTAAATTGATTACAGGACCTAAGAATCAATTTTGCCTTCATCCTTAAATCCAGAACAGCAACCAAATCCCAGATAAATTTGAAAGTACTAAGTGAAGAGGCTTTGTAGCAATGAAGAAAATATATCTATTGTTTTATAAAACGAAATTTTTCTTGTTAACTTTTGTATAAATTTTGTATTTGTATGATGTAATAATTGAAATTACGATGAAGAAAGAAAATCCAAGCTTAATTTAAAAAAAATTAAGCTTGGATTAACAGACAAAAATAAAAGACAAAAGTTCTCCAAAAGAATATACTTCTGAGATTATAAGTCAGAGAAACTATATAAATCAAAAATATATAATTACATAATTTTCGCTACTTTTTAAATTATTTGGTCCTATCCGTTCCTCTAAACCAAATACTATTAAATTTTTTTTTTAATTTCCCAACTGTAGCTCTTCTGCTGATGAAGCATAGTTCTAAAGGAAAAGAGTAAGAATCAGTCATAATTTTAGGAATTGTGGATTTTGCAAATTTTGGTGTTTAAGACATATTCCAAAAAACAAAACTAAAAAAATATAGAAGTTTATGGAAGGTATATTAACGTATGTACTTGTGTTGGCAGGAAAATCTGTAAAATATAAGTTTTGATTAATATTTCCAGACTAGCTCAAAAAATTCATAGACAATGGCTCATAAAAATTTCTTTTAAATTTTTAACAAAATTATAAAAGGTGGTCTGGTAGTTTTCAACATTTATAGGTTTTTATTTTTTTTTTTTATAATGTTCGTAGAAAATTGAGGTTTAGTACGATGGAAGTATTCATTAAATTATTTAAAATTTCAAAGTTTTCAATAAATTAGTTTTATTGGTAGGAAAATATTCGACGTTATTTCTAAACAGTTTTTGCTTTTTACCTCAATAAATTGTTGACAAAATAAGTTGAAATTTTGCAATATATTCCAAATTTGGCCTCATATTTCATCCCATTGGTTGGTGAAACCAATGGGATGGCTACACCCTTTTTATTTTTTATTTTTTTTTTTAATAAATTAATTTTTTCTAGGCTTGTTGAATAACATCAAATTGAACTAACTTATTGATGTAAATACTTACTCAAATAAATTAACTTTTGACCTCCAAAAAACAAGGAAGCTGAAATACAGGGGACATGTAAAATATCGATTTTTATTTTAACTTTAATCTTCAATATTAATATCCAACTGTATCTGCTATTAATGTAGATGACACGGAATTCTTTTAAATAAAATAGATCCCATTTTAATAATATCAGGATATTTTAACCTTTTTTAAGTTGCAACTTTTATTAATATGTTATAGTATGAGGTAAGTTGTGTCGGTCAATAGGTGATCAAATGCGTGGAAGTCGCATGTTTTTATTAAAATTTTTTTTTTTTTGTTATTATACTTTAAATAATTTTGATCATAAAATCATAATTTATTCAAGGGGGTCAATTAAGGTCTACCTTCTACTAAGAATTTTTATTTTTCTTTGATTACATTTTTACGATAGTATCATTTTTAAGTTGAAATATAAATTAATAAAGGGGGATCAAATTGGACCCAACGTTTTTTAATGAATATTTTGATTATTTCGCAATTGTGGATTAAATTTTGCTTCCAATGTGCCAAACAAATAAAAACACTATTTCCATTATTATTTTTTTTTTTTGAGGCTTTTAGGGGCATCGACTACTTTGCTCATTAGCTTCAGTGATTCACATTCTCATGAATCAAAAAAGTTCAAAATTTAACATTCTTCTATAACTTCAAATCCAAAAAATTACTTCCTAGGCTTTCCTTTTGGCCATCCTTTCTTGCACCGTTTTTCCATCATGTGAACGGCCTCAACTTCTGACGAGAGAGTGTCTGAGACCTCGGACATGGCATCTTCTTCTCTTTCTGATGCCAATGACGTTCGCCGGCTTACATCAGGTGATGAAAGCTTCATTGGTGCTGTTAGCATCGTTGCTATGGAATCTAAACTAGCAAGCGATGCACTTTCCGCGGCTGATGAGCTGGATTCTATCTCTACTGCAGTGCTGGTTCCAGCTGAAATAGATGCCCTCACCGAAGCTGTTCTTTGAGCTTTTGGAGGCTCCATTGTTGCAGTTTTTATGTATTTATTTTAATTTTTATATTTTTATTATTATTATTATTAATAATAATAATAATAATAATAATAATCTATATATAAAAATAAATTGCAAACGAACTAAAAAAATTTTTTTTCTGCAACTATTCAGTTACTAATTTAGTTACAGACATCATTGGGGTTTTAAAATACTCATTACATCAGACCAGATATTCAGCATGGACCGGATACGCTAACACAATTATGAAAGGAGTTTTAAGGAAACAGTTTTTCTTATACTCAAAGTCTTACCTCAATGTCATTCTAATCGAAACATCTGAACTAATTAAGATACACTTAAAACACTTGTCTTAAAACACTTACCATGTCAAGCCCCATCACATGAGCTCACACCAATTTTGATCACTCAATTTCTAGAAAAGTTTTGAGGAGAACACATATTTCCTCAATATTAAAAATACACTCAATCCTCCGTATCTCAGCAATTAATTAAGTTACGGAATTCGTTTGAGTCTTATAATACTCTCCGCGTTATTTTCTTCAAATGTCCTTTTATTTTCATTTAAACGAAGACAACTTACGGTTAGAATTTTGCACGACCACCACCAAGTTGCAAGAACAAACTCTGGATCAGTAGGAATCTACCTACCTGACGTTTTTAGCCGTGGACAATTGTTGCATTACCCTATCCCAAGCGCAAAATCTTTTAAAATTGTGAATGTAGAGATGAAACCTAAGGTTCAACACACAGCTAATGTTGTCTGGAAGGAGGTCTTATGAGTCAAAAAAAAAAATTATTTATTACAACTCAAGTTAATTTTTACACATGCTGCGGAAGAGCATGGAGTCCTCTAGTAATCATTCAAACTCCTTAATTTTTAACGATAAAAATAAAAATAAAGAACATTAGAATCGCTTAAAAACAATTTTCTTCCGAACCAAAAAAATAAAACTCACTGAAATTTTTAAAAATTTTGATGATCGAAGAAGGAAATATTTCCATTAGATTTTAGAAATTTTCCGATTTTTTTTACTCCTTCACTTACTCTACTTAAGACATTTACTCTGAGTTCCTTTAAACCGTGTGACGTATTTATCAGTTTTAGTAATTTTTATATTTTCTTCAACGGAAGAAAAATATTTTTTAGCAAATTTACTGTTTTCTATTTATTTTTTAAAACGTTTACATATAAAGAAAAGTTTTAAGCAAATATTTTTATTGCTTTATATTATTCTTCAACCTTGTTTTGTTTACTGTATTGTTAAAACGTAATGTAAACACATTAATGTTAATAAAAGAAATATGAAATTTTATTCAAATTTTTTTGAAAACAACGAATAGGTGTAAGCATGCCGAAACCAGTTAATTACAAGTTAAAAAAAATGTGGCTGTATACTCCATGAGCACTGATTATCTTTGCCACTGTGGATGAGAGGTGCACAGCCAAAAAAAACACGCTCACGCACGGTTTTTAAGTATCCGGCATTTTTCCACACTGTTTGTTTACATTTGATCGAATGATACTTCTCATCCAATAAAATATTTTACGGAAAATAACCGTACATACACTCTCAACCTTTAATCCATTCTAATTTGATAAACCGTTTAACGAAATAAAGGTAGTAATTTCTACAGTTATAATCCCAATTGATTTTAACGACCCTCGTAACATGCGAACAGTATAATATCCTTACATCAAAAATAGACATAGTGCCAAATATTTTACAGCAACCAATCGCGCGTTTATATTATCAAAATGCTATATTCATTTAAATTTGATTAAGATTTTCAGTGAAAAATCTATATTATTACGTCAATTTCTATTTAACATTTTATTAAATTCGCTAACCGGGCTGGTCAAGTGGTTAACTCGTCATCGAAAATCAGTAGTTTAAAAGCTCATTTTTGAAGTCGAAAGTTCCAAGAACAAATCCTAATAAGAATTAGTTTCTGTTATTTGGACCTAAATTTTAGACAGAGTACCGGTTTACTTTGGTGGTTGGGGTTCAATTAATCACTCTGAGGAATAGATAGCCTGAACCTGTACAAGACTACAAGACTATTTACGTCATACATATCATTCTCATCTTATTGGGTCATAAGACGGGGGGGGGGGTATTTATTGTTCACTAGTTGAGCAGATAAGTAACTATGTGATCAAAGTACACATTAGGAAATACAATTTTTGAATTAAAGTCCTGAAATCCTGTTTTATATATACGAACGATTATCCTTTAAAAATAAAATTATAATTTTTATATTTAATTCATTTTTACACATATGTCAGTACCGAATTTTAATTTTAGATAAAAAAGTATTTTTTTAAGCTATACATAACATTAAACACTGTAAATTCCTAATGGTTATTAATTTAAAATTATAATAATTAAATATAATTCAAAATGTATTTTTTTTCTGAAAACTGGCAAAGCCTATATTATCAAACCGCTTACTGTATGGTAAGATGATTTATTTATAAGACGATATCTGTGTATTTTCATTGACGTGTAAAAAACGCATAATTTAAAAAACATTTAAAAATGAAAAAAAATTAAACTATTTCTGATTGTTCATTAAAACCGTTTAAAAAACCATCATAAATAAAAGCATTACAAGATAGTTTAAATATATGAATAAAGTAGGAGAAAATTTAAAAGATGGAAATGAACCAAAAGAAAATCATATCTAAATTCGCTATTATATCGTTTACTTGGTTTGACACTTAAGATAAGACAAATGTTGAGATATGTTAAACATAAATACATTTTTGGTAATAGATAGAACAAAATATTAATAATAGAAGTTGAAAATGAAAAAAAATGAAAGAAACTCGGATCCCCCAAATAAAAATTATTGAACGAAGCTAAGAATTTTACTGCATATTGAGAAATTAAAGATTAACATTTAACAATATTGAGAACTTAGAAAAATGTGTGCAGATAAGAACTCATCACAGTGCAAAAAAATAAAATAAAAAAATATGTAAAAAAATTTTTATAACACCACTCTTAAATTAAACGTACCAAAAGGTAAAAAATAATTTTAGGACGGATCTCAGAATGGATTTGACAAAAAGGTGATGTGTAAGATTACGTGAAAGTCATAGGTTCAAATTAAAAATTTGATGTTTTTGCCAATTTTTTCATTTGCATGATGAATGACCACCTAAAGAGTGGGTTGCAAAGATTTGTACTTTGACATGAGCACCCCACTCTTTAGGCCATTCATCATGCAAATGAAAAAATTTGCAAAAACATCAAATTTTTAATTTGAACCTATGACTTTCACGTAATCTTACATATCACCATCAAAGCATGTTGTCAAATCATTCTGAGATTCCGTCCTAAAATTATGTTTTACCTCTTGGTACGTTTAATTTAAGAGTGGTGTTTTAACATTTTTTTTTACATATTTTTTATTTTATAATTTTTAGTGCATTTAATATAAGAGTCGTTTTTAAAAAGATTTTACATATGTTTTATTTTCTAATTTTTAGTCTTCATAAGTTTATATTTTACACCTGCGCTAGTACACATGTTTGTGCGATTTGTGGAAGTTTTAGAGTATACGCAACTTTAAAAGTTCATATGTCATAAAATATTACTGTATATACTCTTCATACACTTGACTGGAGCAAGATGAAGAAATCGTGTTTTTTGTATTTGATTCTTGCCCTAATCTAGATGTGTACGCAGCAATTTGTGTTTGGATTCAGCACAACCTATTCGCACACAGCACATTCATATTTTGAATTCATACATTTTCATACAAATCTTTTTTGCCCAGCCGGAGTATATTACGGACAATTTTTTTTTCATTGTGTATGTGGTCGCGTGTTCAAGTTCTGACGGCAGAAAAATTACTTTTTTGATTTATTTTGTACGTTTTTTAAACTTTTTGATGTTTTTTTTGCAATTTTAAGGTAATTTTGATCTTAAGTTTGTAATCTACGCGGTGAAATGGGCACTTCTCACTTACGATCGAAGAGGATTAATGACTTTTATTTACTACCTCATAAGTGTCATGATTCATCGGTCATAAATATTGATTGAAACGGATATATGAAATTTGAATTTTTGCCTCAGCCGTAGAAGAAATACTCTCGTTCAGTTTAATCAATTAAAACAACAATATCACAAATATGGATAATTCTTTCACTAAGAAAATATCCATGTAAATGAGGTTGCAAAAGTTCAAGGGGCATTTTTTCACTTAGCAACTTAGGGGCATCTTAGCGACTTGAAAATTTGCTAAAATGTTTTGTCATCAGGATCATACCTATATGCAACATTTCAGAGCGAATGGATAAGCGGAAGTGTTTCAGATTTCGACTGAAAGTACCGTACCATGAATCTCACGTACATAGTCCAAGAGCGAGTTAATGTAAGAGTTGTAAAAACAAGACAATTTTCACAGCGATATTGAACATTTATTAAAATTAATCTGTTCACAAAAATTTGTTTTTTTTTATTGTTATTTATAATCAATATTATACTGTATGTTAAAATTGAGAAAATACTTAACTGGCCGGCCTCCGAGACGCGAGAGGTAGCGTCTTTTATCCGGAGGTACTGGGTTTGAGTCCCGGTCAAGCATGGCTTTTTTACACGCTAAAAAATTCTTATTATCTCATACTCTGAAGCAATAATACATAATGGTAATTCTAAAGGTAAAAATATATTTATATATTTTTACCTTACTCTGAAGCAATACATAATGGTGGCAATGCATAATGCATTGCATTATGCAATTAAGCAATGCATAATGAATAATACATAATGGTGGTTCTAAAGGTAAAAATATATAAATATTTTAAATGGACTTATTTTTAGTGTTTATTTACTGTAGATGCAGAATGAATAATGATTTTATTTAACTGTATTCTGCAATTAACTACATTTACCTGGTATTTATCCATAATTAATTGTTAATTTACGTGTAATTTTTTTTGTTATCCTACTTGCGTATTAGATTATGATTATGTCTGTAGTTTGATTTGGCGAAGTGTATTAATTCTTTTGGTGAATAGTTTCTGTGTGGAATTTTATCATTTCATTATTTAATTATTATATGTGTCAAATTATGCTACAGTTTTAAGACTCTCAAATATTATCAAGTCATTTCATAGTTATTAGTTTTCTGTATTTATTCATATAATATTTTTTTTTTTTTTGAGGATTATCATGTGATCATCCTATTTCAAGTAATTATCTATTATATGACTTATAGCTTCCATGCTGATTGTAAGTAAACGAATTCAGAAAAAAATATTTACAGTTTTCTTTCTAAATCTAATTACAAGAATTATTTTTTATATTAATCTAACATTATGAAATAAATATTTGTACCTTGCTATTTGCTTTGTTGTGTGAATGTATGTGGGCGCTTACTCCCCCTTCTGAAGTTATGCTTACCAGGAGGGGCGGGTCGCTAGGGGTGGAGGTTTAGTCGGTAGTGCGCAGGAATACATGCACCTTTTTTACTATCTTGCGGAACTTGTTAGCGAGTCCGACACTGCTTTAACAACCGTACATGGGGTTTCTCCACCTCTTAAAAAAAATTCTTATGAAACTTATGACAAGAAACTCTTTTATTATATGAAAGTATAAAATTATATTTGGGTTGAATAAGCGCTGTGTATTAAGTACAATAATACTTTTTGTGCAAAAATCTATGGACAGAATTTCAAAATTCAATATTGATAAAAATTATAAAACTTCCTTGGATCGATATTATAACTTTGTATAAAAAAGGTTTCTATCTTATTTCAAAATTTATTTATACCACACCCAGTGAAATTTTGAAAATAAATTATAAAAGAGAAAACTTAATAACATTTTCATGTTACGATTTAAATTTAATTTACAATCCTATTAAATATATGATTTCTACACAACTTAATTTACAAATAGATTTTTGAAACTCGTAATTCAATTTAAGTTTTCAGTTATTCTATAAAAAGTGTAACTAGTTCGTGATATTTCATTTTAAAATGCAGATAAATGACTCCATGGATTTCAAACGTAAATTGGATATAACTGTTAATTTATATTTCTTTTTATATACGAGCATCTATCAAATACGATGATCGTAACATAAAATCATTTTTTTTTGGTAAAAATTATAAATAAAAATGTTTAAAAAAAATATATCTGTAATATACTTATAACCCTAAGATTCTATTTAACTTTTTTTTTATTTAAAGAATGTAGACAAATAAAATTAAAAAAATGAAGTAAACAAAATTTTTAAGGGAAAGGCCTTAAAACTTTATTGCACGTAGTCCAGTCGGATAATATTTCTTTAGTATGATTTCTACTGTAGGTTTAAATCATTTTTAAATGAAATTTATTCATTGTAAAATAAAACACAGATGGATTAAAACTATCAAAGTGGTATAAATTTAAATATATTTTATCAGCAAATTAATAAAAATTTCCACTGTAATAATTTAAAATAATTAATCGATTAAACAGCCATTAGTTTTTAGCCTAGCATGGGAATGTTATTAAATAATTATTTATAAAAAGATTTAATCTAAAAACTCACTATAAAATGAAAATATATGATATGTGTGGCTTGTTTGTAATTGTAAGTATTTCCTTTAAGGTTTCACATGTATGCTATCGCTATAACTCAGGCATCACTTTGTCGTGGCTTCAATAATATATTGAATTATAAAGAAATTTATTATATTAAACGAATTCTAATTATTGTAAAAAAAATACTCAGTTAAAAATTATTGCAGTTCACAAAAATTAAAAATAAGTTCTTACAAGTTGAAAGTACATCTTAAACAAATTTTATAACATCACATATATTCCTGTAATGTGTGCATATTTATTTTACGAAAATATTTGTTGAAAAATAGGTTTCGCACATTATTTAGATAATTGATGTAAAGTACATACGACCTCATAAAATATGTCATTTATAAGCTTTTACAATTTCAAGAGGAATAGTTTCATAAAAAAAAAAAAGAAGACTGCTGAGCCATTACATGCCAGTACATATTGTCTATTTAATTGGTATGGCACTGGTTGGCTGGCCCATTTATACAAAACTCAAAATGGATGTGTTCACCAGCAAAGCCTATAAATATCGTAAATACGCCTAGAATTTCCCATTTTGGTCATTTTTAGTTGTGGTGGGTATTGATTTCTTTGTTAAAACATCTACATACAAGTGTCTATAACTCTGAATATTCATTCGTAGTTTTACATTTTTATTCTATTTTTTATCATGAGATAAAAACTTAACCAAAAATATCTTTCTATACGTAAGCAAAACAGTTAAAATCATCTAAGAAGTAAAGTCAACATAAAATTGAGCCATAGTAAAGCAATTTTATATTTCCAATAAAATATCCTAAAGACGCTGGAAGAAATAGAAGGAATATCTTTCTGACGTAAGTAAAAACCGAAGTACTATCCTAGTAAAAATGGTGGTTACGATTTCATGAAAATTGTAATGTTTTGGTTACGGTGCGCATGAAATGCGCAGACGTACTTTAGAAATGAAATTTAACGTATGACAAGTATTAGAAAATTGAAGGAAACTAAATATTATTTTTTGGCTGACCAATAATTTTAAAATAAGAAGAATTACGTTACCGAAAATGTTACGATATAAACAAAGAAAATTTATTGAAACATTTAGTAACACATTAAGAAAAAATTATAAAATTGCGTAGACAATTAACGTTAATCTTACTTTTTTGGTCTGAATTGATGGCAGTATTACTACAACAGTTAATAAAAAAAGATGAAATTACTTGTAATTAAGATAGGGGAAAAAATTAAAAATAGCACAGATACTTTATGTGATTCTTGATGGAAAAAAACTCACGCTTTAGTGATTTTCAAACAGAAATCACTTTCTTAAGTTCTCAATATGTATAATAATTATAGTGCTAGGATAAGGTTCAGGAATTTAAATTAATTTAGGTTAGGGAAATTTGTGTGGTTGCGACTAACAAATAAAATTTTAAAGTAGAAAAGTTATTGAAAATAAAGATATTTACTTAGGGACTTTTTCAGGATTATACAAAAATATATATTCGGGAAAAAACAAAAAATATTCTTAAAAAAGATGAAATTGCCCGTCATCATGCTAGAAAGGCATTGCTAAAAAAAAAAAAGACTAGGTATAACGAGTGAGCTATACTAGCTCAATCGCTTCATTTTTAATATAATTATGAAATTCACTGTTTATTGTTTATATTAAGTACATTGTATTATTTAAAAACAAAAAACTTAAATAATTAATAAGTATTAATAATAATATAATTGATATTTTTTAATCAGATTATTACGCAAGAAATCGATAAGCTCTCGGATTTAGTCATTTTCCTTTACCACTAAACGTCACGATATTAAAAAAAAAACACTTTAATTTAAATTTAAATTATTGTATTAAAAATATAATTAACAATCATTCATTTAATAAAATATATTGTAATAATTTAATTAGATTTCACTTCATTTACTGAATTTTAATTATTTTATTAGTTATTTAATTATTACTGACATACACAAAATAGATAATAAAATTTAAATTAAAAAATGAATAATTGATTGAATATTTATTTATTTGCTGATTTGAGCAAAAATTTAAAATAAACGCCTACGTTTTCGCCATTTTTTTATTATTATATTATAAAATATTAATAATTGATTAAAATGAATGTTAATTAATTATTCATATACTATTCCAGCATGCATGTACGAGTTTTAATTATTTATCTCATTACAGACTATTTTTTTTTTGTTTTTGTTTATTAGATACAAAATAATCTGATTTTTATTTATTGTATCAATCAATAATAAATCTAATTAATAAAATCTGGCAAAAAAAATCACAGGATTAATTCAGTTTTTCAGTGTATATGCCATTGCAAAGTTAATTTTCACATTAACGTTGAATAAATGTAATATGTGCTTAAAAATTCACAGTATAATTAGATAACAAGCAATTAAATACCGAAATTACAAATAATGCAAATGTTTTTGCATAATTTGTTTTTGTATTCTAATGTTTATGCTTAATTTTTTTTATAACGTTTTCATAATTTAATAATTAAAACTTAACTTAAAAGTTAAAATTAAACAGTGCTATCAACCGCATTGATCTTTCCATACAAAACATTTATTATTTTGTGCATTCTAATTTTGATATGATTAATTGAAACTTTATTACATCATTACTCATAGAATTGCCCAATTATTTTCAAAGAAGTTCTGCTAAATTAGAAATTTTATTTTTTATTTTCAGATCCAAACATATTAATTGAGTTTATACTTACCTTATTAACAAGTTAATAGTAAATTTATTTTCTCAATAATATCTGAATTTAGAATACATTTTGATAGTTTTGATGGATTTACTAATTTTCAAAATTCTGTAACGAATAAAAAATTAAAAACTAAATAAATGAATGTCATGTGTTATTAAAAATAGATGGCAATAACTCGTGGATTTTTTCCTTTTAATAATTGAAATAAAAGATATATCCAATAAAAATAACAAACACAACAATAAATGCAACAGTTTGCTTTTAAATAATAAACTACTGCTTGAATTTAATATAAGTTAAAAAATTTAAACTCAAAGAAATATACTACAACAGATTGGATGTAATGCTAAATTGGTTTCGTATTATTTTTGTCAATGTTTATACCTTTTTACAGTCGTTTCGAGGTGAATTGTTATTTTTTTTAATACTATTATTACAAAAAAGAACCGGAACTATATAGTATAGCTGGCTTTAAGTGACGTGCTTTCATACTTAACTGTTTTATTTTATTTATTGGAGTATAAATATTTCTTGTGTTGTTTTTTTACCGACCAAAGATCTCAGAAAAACTTTTCCATGTAATTTTTAATGATGGTATATGTAAATAATTCCGTGTTTAAAAACTACTTGTATATTGTTATTAATATCATATATAGAGCGTTTTTTTTTATTAAATGTTATATATAGAGCGTTTTTTTTATCTACTACGAATTTAAGTCTTGTAGTAATATCTCATTCACTAAATACAGCATTTAAAAACCGTTACTTTTTAAACCTTATTATGCTGTGGACAAACGAGTTATTAAAAAGAAAAATAAACTGAAATACTAAACAGAGTCAACGATAAATACAGTACTTAATAAGGCCGGATAGATTTGAGTTTAATATACATGTATAAAAACTGAAATGGCTGACATTTCAGTTTGTCAACTAAAATCAGCTGAACATTCTAGCCGGTTAGGCAATCACAATCAGCAATCAACTTTTCAGATATTCATTCAACAATCGGTTGCAGGTTTCGTAAGTTGTATAACATCTTTAGGTAGAAAGGAAAGGAAACTTTTTGTAAATCATGGAAGCTGGAACTAATTTGCAAAAACACATAATGTATAACAAATTTAAATAAATTATTATGCAGCTTGATAACCTTAAAAGCATCATCTTTGAATAAGAAATTTTTATTTTTTTAGAGAAATTATTAATGTTTTTTAAAGTAAATACGTTTAATATTTACAAAATAAAATAATTTTATTAAAATTTACGATTTTTTTTTTTTTTAAGATATTGGTTTGATTTGATAATTTTTAAACAAATCATACCAGGATTTACGAAGTTGTTAAAAAAAATAATTCTTTTGTTACTTTATTTACAAGGAAATATATGATAATTAGATCAATAAAAAATGTTAATAAATAAACGTATGCAAATAATTATACTACCTTTTGTAATTCCCTGTTTTAGGTAGATTTTATAATCTACCTATTGTAATAGGCACCATAATTCGACTTCCGGAAAATTTCAACATATCTTCGCGTTTCATCCCCCAGATCCCAAAACCACTGTCAGCTCAAAAGTTTATTTATATATATATATATATTTCACTTTCTTGTGGACACGATAATTGCCGTAATATTGCGCCAATCACTTTCAAATTTATACATAAAATATAACGATTCAAAATCTTGGTCGAGTTCGTTAATAGTCAAAATCGGACCATAGGGATGGAAGTGGGAGGGCTTTCTCGAAAAAACGAAATAAAATAAAATAAAAATAAAATATCGAATTTGTTATAGTTCCTAGTATTCTTTGGATAAGAGCCTAAAACTTGTCTTTGTAAAGTTTTTTGTTATCACCAACTATTGGCCCAGGGAGTGGAAAAAATGGGATTTTGAAGACATAAAAAACGTATCGTAAAGTGTTCGTTAGTCCTCTAAAACTTTTTCTGAAACAAATTTTGTATGACCAACCATACGGTAGGGGTGACCAAAATGATGCTGGAATTTTAAGATGGCGCTTGTCGTATGCTTAACTTGTGAAACCTTTTTCAGATGTCTTATTGAGTAAGTTTGTAGTTTTTCTTAACTCTAAAGTGGAAATCTATTTTATCTCCTACTTAGCACTGGTAAGATCTACCTCCACTTTCCGGCGTGCCGAAAGGGATTTTTTTTTAATTTAATTTACTTTAAAATTTATATAATTTTTAATTTTTTAAATAGTTTAGATAGTTAAATGTCATTTACGGTATTATTTTCTTCACAACATAAAATATTAGATACATGTTTTGCACGAAGAAGTAGTAGCATGAGTAGTAGTAGTCGTAGTAGTAGTAGTAGCAATAATAGGTGGGAATACGTACATTTTTATTTCTTTAAATAATTGGTAAAAATAAAGATATTTATATAATTGAATTTTCCCCAAAACAGTGATACAAGAGAAAGTACCATTCTTTATATGTAATTTATTGTACCGTATAACAATATCAGCAAATAGCAATTTAATATTGATATTCAGAAACGTATTTTTTAAAATAACAACTACTTTAAAGTGGTTGATATCTTCCATTTTCATTAACTCCCGTTAGGAATATCTCCCATTTACATTAACTCTTTATTAATTAATAATTAATTTAATTTTTCTTAATCGAAGGAATTCGTTTTATTATTTTCTTTTCTTTTGTGATACTATCGACAAATTACACGGAGAGAAAAATTTTCCTCTGTGAAGAAATACCTTTTTTAATAATTCAAACTGATGATTGTTATAATAAAGCAGTTTCTATTTCCGAAAAAATGTAATTGTGATGGGGTCTCCACCTCTCAGCTGCACATTTTCCACCCCTCTATATCGTATGGTTCAACCACATTTATTATAATTATTAATAATGCGCTTTTCAAATCAACGTACTTTTAAAAATAAATATCTCTTATTACTTAATATGTTACTTTCTTTACTCGATTCATATCCTTATAACTTCTGTTTTTATAGATTTTCAGTTAATTTATTTTTATCGTAATTCATTATGATATATATTTAGGCTTTATTACAGAATAAAATATTTTCATTTAATCCTCTCTGGTTTCAGTGAATTTTTATTTGCATCGTATGATAAAAATTCGAAGTTCCGTTTCGAATACGGTTGCTTTTCGTTTCATGTTTTGTCATAAATGATTTATATTTAGAGAGAGGTAAAATTCAAACAGAAAGTCATACACTTACATTAGAGGTTGCGGTAGAACGGGGTCCAGTTGAGAGTAGAATATATATGACAGGAGTGCATGGTGTGTCAGTGGGAGGGGTTGTTTTGAAACAATCATAGTTTGTTTTTAGGATTGTGGACGACGATGAGGGGTTGTTGGAAGAAGAAGGAAACCGTGGTAGTGCAAGTTAGAAGCTGTGGCTAAGGGTTCAAGAGGGTTGAGGGATTCTAACAGGCAGAGGAGTTTGTAGAGGAGAGGGTTTGAAGAAGTCAGCACGGTGAAATATGCCTCCCTGAGGTGTAATGCAGATGGCCGACCAATCTCAGTTCAGCCCTCTCACACTTGCAGTCCACTACACATAGACACACACACTCACATTTACACACACATAAACAAACAAATACACATTCACACTCACGTTTGTATACCGTCCCAAGCTGTTGCCTTCCTAAATTATTGGTCAACACTGCCTCCACTCCCTTTTCTGTCTGTAAACCGTACACCATATTCAAAAGGCCGTAAAGACTGGCATGCATTTCATCGCAACATCACTCCTTTTTTGTGGACAGTTGAGATTTTAACCCTGTGTTCACCCTCTGTTATCTAAAACTACTCGTGAAAATTAATGTTTGCCGTTCATCTAGTTAACTCATACGTTATGTATTAATACGCCATAACACACCGATCCAGAGTAAAAGGAGAAACCAGTGTTTCGCTTTATACTGTTACAGTATTAAAGCTTTTAGTTTAACGAGTTCACATGGATACAACTGACACATCATTGATAAAGTGTTTTGCTTAACGAAATGCACGACTAGTTAATTTAATTTATGAACTAACCAGTTCGGTAGAAACAAATAATTTTAACTTAATATTTCCTTTGTGCTCGGTTTTAGCAGAACTTATTAGATTTTTAAATCGTGTTTACTAAAATTATATATAATAATCCACATTTTCTGTTTAGAAAACGTTTTTGCGACTATTGACGTCATATTTTGAACAGATGAAAGTTACAAAACAAATGTAGACACGGGCATGTATAAAAAGTATATATAGATTAAAAATATTATTTCGTGGTACATATTAGGAATTCTCTTTTATTATTGTATGAATTTATTTGTGATAAATAATTCGTATTTACTGTAACTAAGTTAATTATCTTTAGAGATATTAAACAATTGTTAAATTTTAATGAAATTGTAATAAAATAAGCTTTAAATCGCTTTAAAAAAAAAAATCTAATACGCTGCGTGTCTCAAATTCACCGTTCTACTCTAAGGTTTATTACGTTTTCTAATTTCATTTGTGAAACGTTTAACTAGTAATCCATTAAAATTGCTTAGTACAATATATTCTATAATCTGCGATATAGCTTCATAAATTTCCATAAATATGTTTACTATTGTGAAAAGTTAACTTTATATTTTTCTTAAAATTATTTTCTTTGGTAGGTACACACTTTTGTCAAGATGATAAATTTTTTATGAATAAAATTACGATGAGGTTATCAGCGCTGTTATATCGGTATCCTTTCGGAAGACATTTCACACAAAAAAAAAAGTGAAAACCCATTTTACCAAAATGGAACTCTATAAACATTACGTGGTATCATGCTATTGAAAGTTCTTGAACATCATAGATCGATATAAAAATTTACGTCTTTTAACATGCTGATAAGTACGTTGCATTTATAGATAAATTGTTGTAAAAATACTTTCGCAAGTTCTCAATAGTTTTCTAACTTACTGACATTATTTTCCCGGTAGGTTACCTTCTATTATATCTAAAACACTTAGTATATTCATCAACACAAAAAAAAGGTGACCTCAGAACTTCATCTGTATTAATATGTACCTGACAAACTATTCTTCTTGACATTCTGACCATGTTTTGATTATTTTTTAAAGAAAAAAATCAAAATATTTAAAGTTTTTAAAAACGTTAGATGAGTAATTTTAACATTGATTATGTCATACACATAACACAAAAATATACGCTAATCCCGGAGTCATTTTGATTCTACCTAGTGAATGTATAATTATATACAAGGAAAAATGTTTTAATTAAAACACTGTTCAACTGATATTTTTGGAGATATAACGGATTGAAAAATAAACATGGCTGTCATTTTGTAATTTGCGAAGGTATATAAGACCTTTTTTTTATTAATTTAAAAACGTTATAACCAAGACGCTTACCAAATATTTAATCTGAACTTTAATCTATTTAATCTGAATCCTCTATCCGAACTTGAGATACAGATTGTTACATAGAAATAAAAAAAAATGGCAGAAAGTGGGAGAACGAAGGAGAAATTACCATTTTTCTTAAGGATATTTTTTGTTTAGTACACACACACACACACACACACACACACACAGAGAGAGAGAGAGAGAGAGAGAGAGAGAGAGAGAGAGAGACACACAGACACACACACACACACACACACACACACACACACACACACACACACACACACACACACACACACACACACAATACATACATATCTAATGTCACGACTGATTCGTAATCAATGCCCAGCAAAAACCACTGAAGATAAATTGATGGAAATTTGTATGCACGTTTTTCTTACGGTGTAAATGCATACTAAGAAAGGGAATGCCTTTTTTTGAAATTTCAAGCTTAAGGATTAAAGTGGAGTAACAATAAGATTTACTAATTTTTTTTTAATTTTTCGGTAAAAAATGAAGATATCAACTTGATTTTTGGCGAGTGTAATTTCCACGTGTATAAAAAGTTATTTTTTGGTTTATTTAAATTCGACCTTGAAAGGGATGAAGAAAGGTAATATAACAACTCGAAAAATTATTGAAAATTGTTACATATTTCGGATTATATTAAACGAGATATTTACCAGATTTGGGCTTGCAAATGCTCTTCAGATAAATATATTAAAACCATTTTAGGGTTTTTTGATTTTTAAGATGAGCCCGACTACTTTGAAACCCGTATTCTTCAGATCAATCAAAGTTTTGGGCTCTGTACTGACCAAAAACTGTTGCTCTGAATAAATACCCTGATATTTTTTTAAAAATTGAACAGGCTTTAATTTTATCTTATCATTATTAATCTCACAAGCATGCGTTTAATGTAAACAGGGGTTCCAAGGGACAGAGCCTCCTATCTGCACGAGAAGATCGAGCGAAGCGAGCTACAAACTAAATATGACCTGTGAGAATAATAATGATATAAAAATTAAAACTTGTTAAATTTATAAAAAAACATCAGTACATTGTAATTTCTTCAGAGCAACAATTTGGTCAGTACACGACCCGAAACTTTGAGTGATCTAAGAATGTGGGTTTCAAAACAGTCGGCCTCCATCTTAAAAATATTAGTTAAATTTGGTTGCCTGTACGAGGTTCAGGTAAAAATGTATTTTTCCCGGTTCTTACCGTTACCCGATAAACACCACGAAGAGGTGACCGTACTTCGTTTCTCTTTTCTTTTTAATTACTTTTATTTTATGTGTTTTAGTCAAGTAACAGGAGGCAGGTGCAGTCAGTCGCGTCGCACATACAGTAAAATGCTTTTTGTTAGTATAATAAAAGTGGCTGGCGGTGTTGGTTGACATCCACCTGTTCACCTTAAAAAGTCGAAATTAAAATAAACCTGAAAATAGTTATTAAATATTTACCTGAAGAATATTTGCAAGTTCCAATCTTGTGAATAAATCGTTTAGTATAGTCAGAAATGGGGAAAATTTGCAATCATTGTTCAAATTTTTTGTAATTTTCTGCGCCCTTTCGAAGTCGAATTTCAAAAATCTGGAATTGTTTTTAGATAATAACAGTAAAATTACACACACCAAAAATTAAGCTGATATCTTTATTTGTCGCCGACTTACAGAGAAATTAAAAAAAATAGCTGGGTTTTAAAAACAAAAAATTCAAAATCCATTTTAGCCCTTTAAACTCGGAATTTAAAAATTTAGAAATTAATTTTTAGATGTTCATATAAATATTAAACCCGCCAAGACCTAAGATGATATCTTCAATCCATTTCCGAGAAATTGAAAAAATAATAAATTTCTCACTTAATTTTAACCCTTTAAAGTCGGAATTTAAAACATCCGTTCTTAGTGTGCAATTACACCGTAAGAAAAATTGTTATACAAATTTTCTTCAATTAATCTTCAGTAGTTTTTACCGGGAGTTGATCTATCAGTCAGTCAGAACAGATTGATTGTAGGTACAGATTTTCTATATTTTAAATTTGTTTTTTTCTTTATTATCTTTAGTATAAAATTTATAATCTCGTTGAAATACGTTTTAATTTTATACAACTAAAGATGACTAGATGTGAATACACATCTAACTCAATTTTTTAATTTATTTTTGCAGTGTTATTTAATAAAGGGAATTATTTTTCTGTTTCTTTCAGTATCAAAAGTTCAATTTTAATTATTAATAAATATTCCTACTTATTTTAGGAAATATACATCATCATAGGATATCGTTAATATACCAGTTTAAAAATTTATTTAATTCTGTATATTATAATATTTATATGTTAAATCATACAAAAAACTTTCTTTTAGTAATCCAATATAAATATTTTAGAGCTAATAATGGTGAATCACTTTAGATACTTCTTTAACAAAAATAAATTTAGGTAAATAAAACTTATTATACAAATTTAACATAATTTGAAGAATGAAGCATTATTTAAGTTGAAATTTTTTTATTTATTAATAAAAAAAAAAAAAAGGAAAAAGTACAGAACAGAACAAACCGGTTCTCAATTGCTTTTAACCAGTACTTTTAACTAATTGTGATTACGTATAGAATTTTTGCAATTTATGTAATAAAGCATATTATATTATTAATGTTTTTTTTTTTTTTTTTTTACTGATGGTGGTTTTAAAAAACATTTTATGTAATATGTAAAAAAATATTATGTGACAAACTGGTAATTGGCAACACTTTAAAAAAAAAAATCATTGAAGCTATTACTTCCTTAACAGTTTACATCTATTTATATGTAATAACAAATTAAACTATTCTAATTTTATACACTGGAACCTAAATAGACTATAAATTAGGTGTTTATTTTGTATACAGCTTGGGGTTGCTATGTAATAACATTGTTTACGATGTGTAGTTTTATTATAATCATTATATTAAAAAATTGCGAAAATGTATTTATAAATTATACAGTTAATACATTGTAGCAGTAATAATAATAAAAAAACATGCAAACCCCTTGTCTCGAATTTCACGTATATTTGAAATTGTAATTGTATAATATATACAGTAGTCTATGGGAGTTAATGGTGTTGTTACATACAAAATACATCTGTTTTTGTATTATTTTCCAACGTATTGAAGTACATGTGAATTAGTAAAAAAAAAGACCGTTTAATAATCTTTACACTCATAAAAACATTGTTGTAATATTCAGAGTATTGCAAGGTATTTTTCTTTATCATATTTGTATGTATACACATAAAATATGTATATGTTTTACATATATATTAAAAAACATATTTGGCATATATATATTGTGCCACCAATAACCAGAATACTTTCTGCTAAAAATTGTCAAATAAAATTCACAAGTTCTTGTAGAAATATCATTTTATATCTGCTAACAAAAACAGCCGTAGTATGTTTCCTTTCTATTAAATTATAATTTTAATAATATTTATGTTTTTGATTATGTGAGATGTTTAAATTCAGTTTTTTCTTGATTTTGTATTATTAACGTATGACTGTTAATTTTAGAGGACCTACTGCAGTCGCAGTACACGCTATTTTTGAATAGGTTAGCCTATTATACTGGATTTCATACTTTGTTATAAAGTTTAGGAGGAGTAATTCATTTATAAACTAATAATACATTTATAAACTAATAATACTTTATTTTACCTGTATGTTGTATTATTATGACTGAATTTATATTTTTTAAGACGCTTTTTAAAATCCAGTAATGATGTTTTTTTTTACCTAGAGAATCTCTCTAAATTTTTAAAGTTAAGTAAGGAGGAAATATTTTAAAAACGGTATTAATATGCATAATTTTTACTTCTTTGTTACGAAGTAAAGGAAGTATTGTGATGGCGAAATATTTTGGTTTTCAGATTTCAACGGAAATATCTATTTTGACCAGCCCTGAATCCGTGTTTACTAGTTTCGGCGTGACGTCTGTATGTATGTGCGTATGTATCTCGAACAACTCAAAAACGATTAGACGTAGGATGTTGAAATTTTGGATTTAGGATTGTTGTAACATCTAGTTGTGCACCTCCAATTTTGATTGCAATCGATTGGACCAAAAGTGTACAATAAAGCGCAAATCCAAAAAAAATGAATTTTTTACTTTTTCTTAACTGCAATAATAAGCCCTCATTGAGAGTTTTTCAACGTTATATCATTAGTAATACTTGTTTTCATTGGTTCCAGAGTTATAGCCAAATAAAATTTTTATTAATTAAATATTTGGTCCTTACAAGGGGAAGGCACATCTTTCTAATCAGACTTCATCTCCATTTTTTAACTTTTTTTTTTTAAATTTAAATATATTGATTTATTAACATGATTGTAAAAAAAAAAAAAATACAATAAATAATAATTCAATATAACGATAAAAAAAAACCATTAAAAATATCACAAGTTATTAATGAAACAAAAGTTTATGTACTCTTTATTTAAAAAAAAAAAGAATGTTTACATGTAATTTAATAGGCTTACAAGGAAGACTAGTGGTGTCCACATCAGTTTTTTTTTTTTTTTAATTCAATTGTTTTCCAGAAATTATATTATCTACAGATTAAAATTCCATATGCTACTTGTAGTAGGATTTAAGTTATTATAGTTATATTCCTTTTTAAAAATTTTTCGTGACGATTACTTGACGTAAAATTTTTGATGTAAATTATTTGAAAAGAAACCATCTTGGCTACCAAAATAAAATTCTACTCTTCTACTTATCGAAACTTTATAAAATTAATGAAAGTGGACATTGAGCAAAACAAATATTATTAAACCGGTTAACAATAGGATGAAATGCTGACGAAATTTAATCTAAAACTTAAGAAGGTATTCAACGATATGTTTCTTAATCAGACTATTGGAAGGGAAGGATTTATTTTTCTTGCAATCACAAAGTATAGATTTCGTTTATTCTAGGCCCATGTAAAGGAAATATTTTATGTGTGAAGTTTCGTGTTTAGAAAACTTGTGTGAAACGACACTGAAAGTTTTTCCAAACGATCTCTGCGTAAATGATCCACCGAAGGTGGTTGGAATTTAATAGAGATGATTTTGATATCATATGAAAGATTGTACACATTTATAAATTTATTAACATAGATAACAAAACATTTCCTTTTTTTCTTAAACAAAATCAAAATAACAGAATTCTTACTTCAAATGAATAGTACTTAGGCACGAAATTTTTTTGGTACCTTTACAAATCCATTTTGTGTTTTCAAGTTGGATTAATTTTAAGCTCATTTGTAACTTCTACGGTTTTTGATTCCGTAAAAAATTCTCGTAGATCTTAACCGGGAATCAAATTCGGGAAATTTGGCATAGAGCCAGGTACTCTGTCACCTGTCCCATTGAGAGACACTTAAATTTTATTTATACCGAATAACATTTCTTTACTCATAAGTATTTTGCTTACAAATTACTTTAATATTTTATATTAAAGTACTTCATTGAAAATTAAATTTTTGAGCGCAAAGTAAACATTTCAAAAATTGAATTATTGATACTATAAATATACCCAATTTTAAATTCTGACATTGACGTTTATTTCATTGTTTTACTATTACACATCTTAATTTATTAAAATAAATAAGGAATTTTTTTTATAGCAATGAATTAATTTATATCAATAAATTAAAATCTTACATCGGCATTAATCATGTTACTATGGTAAATCCTATAATTTCCTGAACTTAAATAATTTAAACGGGGTAAGTAAACAGAAATGACCGTTGATTCAGTTAACATACATGTCTTTTGATATAAAAATCTCAATTGCTTTTCATTTAAGCTTACACAAACCTGAAATAAGGATGATAAACATAGAAAAGAAATTGAAATTACAATCTTTTTATCGATTTTTGCTATTTATTATATAGTTAAAATCAGTTAATTTCAAGGTTTCTGAAAATTTTAGTGTAAAGAATTTAATAATACTGATACTTTTGATAAATCATCCACTTTTGAAACACGTACTTTTAAGTGGACTAAACATTAAAAAAAATAAAACTATTTTTGTAGTTTTTTACAGCCTTTTTCTAGAAATTCAATGAAAATCATACGGTATTATTAATTGGGATGTTATAATTCAATATAAATAAAAACAAATATGGTTATACGTATATTTGTAAAAGTACGAGCATAAGAGGTTTTATTAAAAAATAATTTAAAAATAAAACTTATTATTTTAGAAAATTCCATTACTAAATTAAATTACGTGAAAAATTTAATTCATATTATTCAACTGAATAATTTCATAATGGTATGCAATTATTATTGATGCTCTGAAGCGTAGCCAAATAACGTGAGAATCTTTTAATTTGTATGTTACTTCTCTCATCTTTTTATTTTATTTTATTATATTTTTTTTTCTGTTAACGACTTCACAAAGATATGAGAGGTGGAGGATAAGAGTAAAGTAAAGCCGTAAATGAAATAGCAGAACAACAACGCACAAGCAGTTTGTCATTAAGAGGGAATGAGATGGGATGTGATGTTCTTTAGTACTGTAGGAGGCTCTCAGCTCTTAAAAACTCTTGAGACATATATGCTGCCTTTGTCATCCAATTCACATACTCGCATACACGTGCATAAGCCCTTACCAAAATACACATCTGCTCAAAATACATCAAATATACATATTCATCATTCACAAACAAGAAAATTCTTATTATTACTTGAAATATTCGGATAAAAAAATAATAAATCAGAAAAATCATTAAAATAAGTACAAAACGTATTTCAAAGTTATGGCAGTTTACTACCAAAAGAGTAGAAAACGTAAGAAATTGTTCAAGAAATTACTGTTTCACATTAAATATTATCTGCATTAAATTAATAATTATTGCTTTATTAAATTTCTAATTAGTTAGTTGTATGTATTTAGTAATTACTAAATACATACAACTAATTAATTATGTGTGGATAAATTTTTCATCTTGTAACTACAAAATCGCTTTATTTATTATTTCTAAAAAAAGCTGACAACAAAGTTGTAATACTTTCCTCAAATTGGTTATTTATTCTTATATGTTGGAAAAATGTTACATGAAAATAAACCAAAAAAGTTTAAAAAAATTAAAAACAAAATCGATACTTTGTAACTCTGTTCGGCTCCCCCATCCAAATATTGCTTCCAGAGTATTTTCTTATTGTAGCTTTCACTATTACACCTACGCTTAGAAAGCTATAAAAGAAAAATTTGGTTAAAAAATATCCAACAAATAAAAAGGTAGCCTACTACCTTGCATAATATAAATTAAATTAAATATAAATTAAAATATCAATATATTTAAATTAAAAAAAAAAAGTTGAAAAATATATGTATATGAAATCGAATTGTAACCGATGTGTCCAAGGTTACGCATCAGACATGTTCTCACTTTTACCACATAACTACTTGAGCGACGTGAAACAAAATTAATATATAAACTAAAATAAAATGCTGATAAGGACACTACAAAAACATGCGATGCAATGTGGTGTCCACCGCAATGCAATTGTGTAACTGTCCATTTTATTAAAGAACTGTAGGATCGAATCTCACTTTCAAATGAATTAAATTTGCATGAAGTGCAGCAAGAAATGTATATATCTTATTTAATAGGCGTACAAGGAAGTCATATGGTGTCCACATCAGTTTTTTGGGAGATTCCCTGTGTCATGAAATATTGAAAATGCAAAAAAATCGTACCCCATTTTTGAATTTTTACCATACTTTCCAACAAAATTTTGGAGTTTCTTTAGACCAAATTTCTTCGATAATTTCGGAAGGGAAGATTTTGGGGTAATTTTATTTTAAATAGTAAATAAGCATGTACGCATGTACTGAGCTTAATATAAAGTGGACTTATGTTTGCAAAATTTTGAAAAAAGTAACTCCAAAGAAACTATCTACCCCATCCACTGAAGATATTGATTCCACAATTTTTCCTTAAGATTGCCCCATATGCATGAGTCAGTGTACAAAATTTCATCATAACTGGATTAGCCAGCCAAAAGTTTAGCTTCAAACACGCCAACACACGTAATACGTACATAAGCTCCATTTTTACTTCCTTGAACGAAGTATTATGATCTCGAAAAATTTCGATTTTTAGATTGCAACGGAAATATACACATTGATCATCCCTGAATTAATTTTCACTAGTTTCGGCGTGACGTCTGTACGTACGTACGAATGTAACTTACGTATCTCGCATAACTCAAAAAAGAATTTATCGTAGAATGTTGAAATTTAGGAAGTGTAGAATTAGATGTTACAACAGTAACAACTAATTCTACACTTCCTTCTTTTGATTGCAATCGACTGAACCAAACGTGTCCAACTAAGCCCAAAATAAAAAAATAAAAAATGGGGTTTTGGACTTTTTCTTAACTGCAGTAATAAGCCCTCATTGAGAGCTTGTCAACGATGTTTCATAACTGGTACTTATATTCATTGGTTCTAAAGTTATAGCCAAATGAAATTCTAATTAATGAAATATTTTGTTGTTACAAGGGGAAGGCACATTGGTTCGAATCCGACTTCATTTTCTTTTTTAACTTTTTTTAATTTAATTTTTTTACCATTTTTTTTTTTTAAATTAAATACTCGTATGTTGAATTATTAATAATTATTAACCCGTGATTGTAAAAAAAGTTTTACAATAATAATTATACAATAACAATAAAAAAAAAAATATGAAAAAAAATCAGCAGTTATTAGTGAAATAAAATTTTATGTCCTTTCTATTTTAATTCAAACGTTTTTACAGAGTTTAATAATTATTAATAGATCAATATATTTAAATTTAAAAAAAAAGTTGAAAAATATATGTATATGAAGTCGAAGTGTAACAGATGTGTCGGTTACTTGTCGGTGTGACTTGTGTGACTTGTCGGTTACGCATCCGACATGTTCTCATTATTACCACATAACTACTTGAGCGACGTGAAACATTATTAATATATAAACTAAAATAAAATGTTGATAAGGGCACTACAAAAGCATGCGATGCAATGTGGTGTCCACCGCAATGTAACTGTGGAACTGTCCACTTTATTAAAGAATGTAGGATTTCTTCTTATTACTAAGACAAAATTTGCAAAAGATTGTTTCAATTCACATCAAAATTGTACATCAATTTTAGTAGTTTAGTTTGAATAAAAAAAACCTTTCGAAATTATAAATATTTTTATAAATAGTACCTTAAAATGTTAAGAAGGCAAAATATTTGATAGGAATTTACATAAAATCAATGTTAACGGCTTTTTCGTTGGTAACTCTTCTTTCAAACTAATATTAAGTTTTATGTACTTGAAATGCTATTTGTAAGAAGATTGGGATCTCTCCCAAGAAATAAAAAATAGAAGAAATTAAATCAATGATTTGGCGGGTCAACCAGCTGTTTATTCCAGATAACTGTATACAAAGTTGCCAAGGTTCAATTATATAGAACACTGAACAAAAGAAAAATGTAAAACATGTTTTTGTTATAAGAATTGTAATCTTACTTGTCAAAGTAAAACAAAAATTATGAGAAATTAACCTTGTAATCTCTTTTTCACTAGAAAGCTGTTTAAAATATAATTAAAAGATTTTCTGTACATATACGAGGGTTATTTTTTTTTCAAGGTCCGATCGGTCACGAAATTAAAACCACAGTGAAAATAAAAAATTTTTTATTTGTAACAAATACTTACATAATTACGCGCTATTTCTCTACATAGTCGCCACTCCGATTTAGACATTTGTCGTAGCGCGGTACCAACTTTCCAATACCCTCGTTATAGAACGGAGCCGCCTGTGTTTTCAGCCATGTTTCTACGCTGGTCTGCAGACCGATGCCTGTGCCAAAATGTTGTCCTCCTACCCAGCGTTTCATGTGAGCAAAGAGGTGAAAATCGGATGGAGCCAAGTCAGGGCTAAGTAGTAGGTGAATAACAATAAGCGGAAAGGAATATTGTCATCAGGAATTGTCTTTCTCCATGACAATGCTCGGCCGCACACTGCAGCTGTAACAAATAAGCTCCTTCAGCGTTTTTGTTGGGACGTGTTTGATCATCCACCATACAGCCCGGACTTGGCTACTGAAGGAGCTGCTGCCCTCTTTTAGGAATCACTCCTTAGTCTGGCTCTCAACTGATACGATATGGTTGCCCCTTCGGTCCTGCTACTTTGTCTCACTGAGCACTCAAGTCCTCTCACCGTCGGGAAGGTCTCATGATTCATAGAGGTAGAAAATGAATGTTAAAATATCATAACAATGTCTGTTATAATTATTTACAGCATATTACACGTTTTTTTATTATCTTAATTGATAGAAAATTTATTTAAAAAACAGATTACTTCTCAGTCATTCAAAATGACGTATGATTTCTAATGCCATTTCCTACGAGTTATGTCAGTAATCGTCAATCTATTTTAAAATGATAAAAAATAAGTATGTTTGTTTCATATTTTTATTCTGTCAGCAAAAAATATTGGTAAATAAGCTTAAACTAATCATAAGTTTCTAATACTATTTATAAAAAAAATAATATATATTTTTAATTTATTAAGTATTTTATAATTTTAATGTTTGAATGAATTTTGCTGAATTTTCTTAGTTTTAAATGAAAGGCTATGGAATGGATTTTTATGACTTCCTCTTTAATTAAACCATGACTTAAAAACTAATGTAAAACCGATCTAAAAAAAAAAAATTCAATAAGTAATATTCCTCAGATTCTTCGTTAAATCTGGATTTTTAAAGTTGAGGCTGTCAAATTACAAATAACGACCAACGTTATACTACCTATTAATTTGGAGCTAACTTCATTAAGTGCCATATTTAAAGAAGAAAGTAAAAGTATTATTTTACTTTTTAATGATCCTTGACATGGAAATGATATAATGCTATATATCATTATGTTGTAGCAAAAATACTGAGAAATATTATCCAGCCTAATCAATCATGATTACAAATCAGGGAACAACAAATTCAGAAATTTCCTCTACAAATTGCGCAAAGAAACATTAAAATAGGTCCATTTTGTTCAGAAAGGGGTTTTTATATACATAAAAGAAAACGTACTGCTCGAATTTTAAACCTGGTATGTGTTTAGAGTTTGTTAAAGGATGGATTCCCATACTAAAAATTTTGGCCTGACCTCTTCAAAGTTTTCACTTTGATTTATTTCCGTTAATTTTACTTTAAAAGTGGATCGTAGAATAACGGTAGGTAATTAAATTTTCTGCCTGACTGTCCTGAACGTGTTATTGTTTAGTTTGAAGTACCAATAACAATGTCATCAAACAAAATTATTTCTGCTAATGTAACTTGAAGTGTACTTATTTTAATGCGCACGCAATGTCGGTTGTTCACAGAAAAACTACATTTTACTTTACAAATAAATAGTAAATATAAGTTCACTTTTTGAATTTATGTAGGATTAGAGGTTATAACACATAAATTTACAAAATACGTCCTGTTACAACTCTTTTCCATTCATTTGTAAGATTAACCACAAAATCCGATATTTGATTTTAAACTAAAATCATTGTTGCTTTTTTATATTATAAGTTTTTATATATTTTAAATATCATATTATTATATATTATAAACATAAATGTTTTATAACACGGATATTTTTCGTGAAAATATTTAATTGTTTAAATTATATTTCTCTGTTTAATGCGAAATTTGTTTTTATTAATCATTTCTGAAAATATAAACTTAAATTTACTTTAAAGTTTAAATTGAGTTTTAACGTTGAAATGTTATACTCGGTTTTTTCAGAATAACGGTGTTGATTTCTTTTTTTAAATGAATATATTTATATAAAGGTTGGTATTAAAAACATTTACTGCAGGTTAATTTAGTACTTATTTAGTTTTATGGCTTAAAAAACAGCAGGGTAGAAAAAGAGTTTTACAAAATTATTAAAAGTCAGATCGTAGAAACACCAGTTATTATCACGAGTAAAAATCCAATGTTAGTCTCTTTATAATTTAAGATTCATTTTACTTTACAACCGCACGAATTTTTAAATGAACTGGAAACTTAAGAAATTAAAAATGGAAAAAAATAACTACGTTATGAGTTTAAAAAGAAAAAAAATTTGACAAATTAAATTTACTTTTCTGTATAAAAAATTGTATTTGGTTAATCTTTTTTTTTTTACCTACTAAATTTTAGCATGCACTTCCTTTGTGATATAGTAGCCTTAATTTTGTTTAGTTTCTTGTAACTTTCTTTCATTAAGTTTTATCAACTATTTATCATCAATAACGAGTGAATGAAATTTATGTAGTTTAATTTTTTTTAAATCGTACTTTATACTCAAAATAACGTATAAAAATATTTATCTTAGAATTTCCAACAGATTATTAAGAATATTAATTGGGCAGAAATTTTATTATTTTCTACTAAATTATATTGTTTTTATTTGCTTCTAATTTTTTTTTTTTAATTCTTTTTCTTTCCATCTAATTGGGCGATTAAAATTATAAACATTTTAAATGATAAATCGATCCGATTTTAATAAGCTATAAAGTTTTTAAAACAAAATTTCATTCGCTCATATGATCATCTTTAATGATTGCTGCTCTCATCCTGGCTTCAGCTGATGTAATTTCCTGGGGTATTTTCATTTTATAATTAGTTACATAGTTAGAATTTGATCAAAATTTATTTTAAACTTTAATTTTGACTACGTTATTATTACATTGTTTTTGTATATTTACATATTTCATAATATTTGAGTGTGTTAATTTTTTTTAAAGTGATTTTTAAGTATTGTGATTGCAAAACAATCTGTTTTTCAGATTTGAACGAAAATATACATTTTGACTAGTTTCCGCCTGACTTCTGTACGTACGTGTGTATTTCGCATAACTCAAAAATGATTAGCCGTAGGATGTTGAAATTTTGGATTTAGGACTGTTGTAACATCTAGTTGTGCACCTCCCATTTTGATTGTAATCTACTGAACCAAAAGTATCCAAAAAATCCTAAACACATTTGGATTTGGGACATTTTCTTAACTGCAGTAATAATTCCTCATTGAGAGCTTCTCAGCGATATATCATAAGTGGTACTTTTTTTCATTGGTTCCAGAGTTATAACAAAAGTATAATTAATGAAAATTTGGATCTTATATGGGGAACGTTTCAAATCCGAGTTCGTCTCCTTTTTTGTTTAACTTTTTTTTTTAATTTAAATATATTGATTTATTAATAATTATTAATCTCCGATTGTAAAAAATTGTTACAATAAATAATAGTTCAATAATTACAATAAAAAAAAAAAAATGAAAACGTATTAGAAGTTATTAATGAAATAAAATTTTATGTACTTATCATTTTAAAAAAAATGTGTATCTATTTAATAGGCGTAGAAGGAAGTCATGTGGTGTCCAAATTTTATGTATAGAAAATAAACGTTTTTGACAACGTTGCCGGATTTGTGATGTATGTCTATAAGATGGTTGCCAAATTCTAACACTATGTATATATGCAGAACTTTTAAAGGTTCGTTGTATCTTTGTCTGAAGATATGACTCGTTTGACCAATGTACAGTCAGAGTAGTTCAGTATATACATTTAAGGTAATTGTACATTTTGGTTACTTTGTAATATTTTATTTTGTAATTGTTTTGAAATCCACTTTTTGGCCTAATAGTTTAAATTTATAAGCTCTTTCTCGGAATCGTTATTTATGTATGTTAACGAGATATGTTTTTTATTTATCACAATTCTTTTTATAATTATTTTGAGTGAAAATATTATATCCATTTGTGTTGGTAGTTATTTTATAGGATAAAGGTTTTTTATTCATCATTTTTTAACTGAATGAAAGGTGTCAAATAATGATAGATACTTCTCAGAACAAATCTTTTGACGTCGGATGGTTTGAGATGTTTTGAAAGAAAAATATCTGGAATTGATGGTTTTTGCAAGTATTTAAAAAAATGTTTATTAATTTTTCTGTTGAATTCAATAAAATATATATTTTGTTTATTCGTTTGTGTATTTGTTTGTATAGTTTTTATTTGTATTCGTGTTAAGATGAAAAATTAAATCTTTTAAGTACATTTTTATGTATTTTAGTAGTTACTTTGTTCTCATTTGTTTGACACATATTTTCAGATTTTTACTTGGTTGTCTGTGCTGCATTTAATTTTGTTTAAAATATCTGACTACCAGGCAGTATAGTAATTGTAAGCAGTATTTTACCAAGGAGTAGTATATACGAGACCATGCTGCTTTTAGTATTTTTACCTGACTTCTACTACAGGGAAATAATGTGTTTGGTTGGTATGTTGGTTTTTTCTGTCTCAGCTACTTCAGATTAACTGAATACATTCTTTTAAAATATATGCTAAACGATTTCCTTCAACGAGACGAATGACACTAAGTATTAGTCGATTTAAGAAAATCAAAATTTTTAAAAGCAAACGTTATCTTCTCCTCGCTGAAAATCAAACTTTTTTTACAACTCATCAAAATGCATTAAAAGAGTGTGAAAATTTCATGTATATTAGTTCTTTGTAATGTATAGTAGTATTTAATCTTTGTAGTGTTCATGTATAGTAGTTCTTTGTAACATGAAAAATTTTAAAATCCTTAAAAATAAAAATCATTGTTAGCTGAATATTAATATTTATAAAAATGACGGTCATGACATAAATTTTAAATGGTACCTTAAATTTCATTTAATCACAAAAGATATACACAATTTCTAGACTGGCCCAAAAGCGTGCGTTTTTATTTTTAAATATGTGGGATTTCGGTGTTTGTGTTTTCTAAATTTTTGTTCGGTTTTATTATAATTATAATGTTTTATAATTTCTACGTTTTTTCTTTGTGTTTCTTACTTTTTTCTACAATATTTATGCGGTTAGTAAATAAATAAATAAAATTAAAAAATAGTTTTGAAAAGTCTGTTTTTTTTTTTTTTATTATTTATTCTTTTTTTATTCCGCCTTTAAGAGTCGAACTCGCAATTAAGCATAAATACAGCTCCGGGGGGTGCCACCGCCTCAAACTACCTCGGAAGAACTCAAAGTCCCACCCAGGTAGTTGGGACCCAGTCCTTTGGATATCTGTCTTGGATTTCATTACGTACACAGTTTTAATTGGATTAATCAAGAAATTAATAATAATAATTTTAAAAACAATGAAAATAAATTTTAATGTATATAAATAAAAATGTAGATGTTCGTTTGTTCAAAATCTTAAATTTCCGAAAGTTCTTCACCGATCCCTTTGAAATTTTGACACAACGTTGCATTCGAATATCCCCGTGTTTTTATATACCTACTATTTAAATACCTAAGGTGTCACAATTCCGACAGGTAAAACATGTTTTTTTTAAAAAAAAAACAGTGTTATCTGTTGGACATAAAAGCAACATACGCTATACTAAATAGTTTATGATTCCATTTCAATGTTTCCGATATGTGTGTCCGCTGTAGACTAAACAACTACTGGACCGATTTACGAGCGGGGAAAAAGGGAGAAAGGAAAAATCAAAAAAGGTTAAAGTTAACAAGAGTAAACGGGCGAAAGGGGGATGGGGAAACGGGGGAAAGTAGAAACTCTTTAAGGGAAAGGGAGAAAAAGAAAAGAGGAAAGGGGGAAGAGAAATGGGAAAGAGAATTGGGGAGAAAAAGAGGAAAATTGGTTAAAGGGGACATGGTAAAATTAAAATGGGGAAAAGGGGGAAAGGGAAAATGGGAAAGGTTAAATTTTGTGAAGTTCCGTAATGTTCATTTTGTTAATGTTTTATCAAACCTGCAATTGTGTTCATTTAATCTATATATAAAAAATAGCAATATCTCAAATCTAGCAATAGCGAAGCATTTCCGGGTCTGCTAGTAGATTAATAAATATGAAAATTAACATGAATTGATAATTAAAATTTGAATTAT
Organism: Lycorma delicatula; assembly: GCF_047948215.1. NCBI lineage: Eukaryota > Metazoa > Arthropoda > Insecta > Hemiptera > Fulgoridae > Lycorma > Lycorma delicatula. The sequence goes on along the minus strand of NC_134459.1, from coordinate 72,880,258 downwards.
TGAAAAGTTTTTATATAATTGTTTCAGAATTCTTTGATCTACTGAAAAAACTTAAAAGATAGAAGCTCTACGTATTATAAATCAAAATTGTTATTATATTTTGTATGCTGATTTCACTACATGAAATAATATTTTTACAAATAAATAATAGTAAGCAATTCTTCAGATATCCCATGCGTGAAAATGAATATAGGACAAGTAAAAAAAAATCAATTTAATGTACGATTTTTCTTTTGATATTTACTAAATCCTTCTTCTGTCGATTTCCAAGCGATATAACATTACCCATTAAAAATAATTTTATTTCTCTATGATTTCATAATAAAAAAATGTATTTATTCTTTGAATACATGAATTATTGATATTGTTTTATAGAATGGTTTATATTATGTGAAGTATTTTATTATTATAATTTTGTTATTTTTTGGAAAAATGAAATAAAATTAAAATTTTTATTGGTACATTCACAAGAGTGAGAAAATATTAGTTAATTTTACTCCAGACACAATTTTTGCATAGGAAACAATTCCTCCAAATTTTTTTTGTTCCACAACCAGTATATTTACAAGCAGCTCCTTAAGCGGAACCATAAGTAAATCGTTTGATAATAAGCACATGATAAGGGGGTTCTTAAGGAAACTCCTATAATAAGTCAATTCATAATAATAGTTATCAGTATGCAGTAATCTTAAAATTCATTAGAAAAAATATTTCTGCCAATACTTCATAGTCCGTAAAAACAAAATATTAACAAATAAAAAACTAACAAACAAATAAAAAAAAATCAAGTAATAGCTAGTCAAAGAAAGAGAAAAATAACTTGTAGAGATATAAACTAAAAAATAAAGTAAACAAAAATAATATCATTAGATTTAGCGATATTAATTGCAAACTGTCATTCTGTATAACTTAACGATAAATAAATACATACTTTTTTCTTAAATAATTAACTCTTTACAATGGACATAAAAATAAAGATCATTGCTGTATAATGTGTAAATAAACGTATTAATCACGTTTTATTAAAAAAATAAATTTTCAATTTAATTAAGGTCAAACAAACTTTCCTCTCTTTAATTCAATATCTGAGAAATTACCAATAAAGGAAAACGTTCGTGAGATTTATTAGTACCACTGCAGTTTACAGTTTATATTTAATTAATTACAGTAAATAATTAGTAATGAATGAAATTAACTTTTACTATACTATTACAAAAACTTAAGTTAAAAAAAATTTATTTAGTTTTTTTACAAGTTATTGTCTATAATATTTTCCATTGAACAAAAGATTTATTATGTTAGAATCAACGAGGGTATATTCCTTTCTATTACCACAGATTAGATTACAACTACTTTAGTTAATCTTTGGCAAAATTATTAAAATATTCCACTATATGAAAATAAAGATGATAGTAGTTAATTTATTCATTTTTTTAAAAATCTGCTTCTTTTTTTTATTTCTGTAGCGTACAATGTAATTCATAGAATTCTAAAATAATTAATAATCTTGTTACTTTTCTGTCTATAGAATTTCTTCAATGAATTAACGAGTACACAAAACTGCATTATTAACATCTAAAAAAACAAAGTATCTTATGTTAATCCTAAAGATCCATGATTTAAAGAGTCATCCGCTTGTTTGTAGATCAATTTTTATGATTAGATGAAGTTAATTATCATTCATCATGGTTTATAAATTAATCTGGTGTCTATATCACATTCTACTGTATCATAAATGGGTTGCAACAGTAAGCTGGGCATCAGGCCGTATTAATTATACTAAGTCTTTCTTTACTAACCAAAATAATATTTTTATGAATTGTAAAGTGATTTTTTTTTTCTCCTGCTAATATAACAGGATTACATATATTGTTTGGTTTAAATACAATCTCAAAGTCATTCTATATGATCTTTTAAAACCACAATAAAATTACAAAAGTATTTTTTTTATCACTAATAAAATTTTCAAGTTTGATTATGAAGAGATCTTTCGAGTGGCTTCTAAGTCTAAAAATGGGTGATCACCTTCTTTCGAGATTATTTTAAGAATGGATTGCTTGTTTTTACAAATAGATTTAACCTTAAAACCTCACTAATCTTTTCTTCAGATAAAACCTTCATGAAATTTGAAAAGTCTTTGAATTTTTCTTCTTCTAAATAAAATGAAATATTAGATTTTAGTAAAGAATACAGGTAGTATACCTAAAAAAAGTAGAATTTTTTAAATTTTAACATTATTATCAGTAATCAATCTTCTCATTAATTATTATACAAACAGTTCTTCTTTTTATTATATTTGTGTGTAAGTTTAATGAAAATCAAATACTTTTCAGAGGTTGATTAAACATAAAACTTGTAGAATCATCCTCAAGAAAGCCTAAATTGTATCCAGTAAAGCTACGTTTTCCTTTTGACCATTTACATAATTTTTTATTTGGTGTCTACACTTTATGTAAACCTTAAATCTCACCAGAGAATGGTCTGAACTACAAATAACTCATCCCTGCCATCCTCAATAATCCGAAATCTTTGCTTCATAATAATCGGTAATAGATTTCTGTAGTTTTGTTACATACAAAAAAAAGGGGGTATTCTTATCGACATGTTGTGCTGGGAGAATCCCTTTTGTTACTTCAATCAACTTTACTTCATTAACATTTACAAATTCCTTTCAGGAACACCCAATAATTAAATTTTCAACTTTTCTACCTACTTATTAGTTAAATTCGCCAATGTGTAATATCACTTCTTTCTACATTCCTGATCCTGATTTATATATAAAATCCCAGTCCTCATCCGAAGGTTGATTGTAGAAGTTTTTCAAAGTGAACATTTTTCTATGGATGATGGAGAAAAAAAAGACGAGATTTGAAATTCGTTACAAAATATCTTTGTCTTTTTTTTGTTTATTTGTTAAAAAAATTAATAGTATAGTCGTAGCTAATATTAAAAAGTAAAATATCTCTAATGTACGAAATAAAAGTGTTGACTTGATATTCTCACCAACCGTTGGAGCCGTTGCTCCGACTTCCTACTAGGATGACCTGGAATTTTTCTGTTAGGATTACTATGTTTTAGCCAGAAAATATATTTTTAATTTTACCAAGAAGGTATCTTTTCACGTTCTTCCATCCTGATTCTTAACAATAACACACAAAACACACACACCCTGGTCTAGCCAAGGACTCGTGGAATTAATATTCGCACTCAATTAAAACTTAAAAAAAGAGTACTTTTTCACTTATTTTAATTTGTTTTTTTTTTTTTTTTTTAGATTTCGATCTCAAATGAACAGTTAGTAAGATGTAGGTATTTATAACTTCGGGAAGACTTCCAAAAGTCAAAGTTAAAAAAAAAAAAAAATCCAGTAATAATCATTGATATCCACAAAAATAAATCTTTTAACAGTGTATTAAAAACAACATAATTTTCTTCTTATTTTGCATTTAAGGACATGTGAGAAAACATTACAACGGTACCACCAGAAATAATTCCTCTTGAAGTAAAACGAAGGAATCGAAATCTACCAGTCTTAATTTTAAATCTACCAGATAGGTTAATTTTCAGTTAAATAGATATATACACAAAATTATATTTAGGATATGTTACTTACTAGTAGAATTGAGAATCTCCTTTTATTAAAGTCAGTTAAAAAAACCTATCTCAGTAATAATTAACTTGTTTAAACTTATTTGCATCTTAAATGGAAACATGTAATCTATATTTGTGAGAAAAAAATTTTATCAATTAGCCTGTAATTTTAATAGTTGTAATATCTGTTAAACGAAAACACAACCACCAATAAAATATGAGTTTTTAATATTACTTATACTTTATAAAATTTTTTATATGCTGTTAATAGCAGGGTATTTATTAAGTATTAATGTTTCATAGTTTACATATTTAATTATAATTCATCATGAACAGACAAATATTTTAAACTGTAATTATTTATTTAATAATATCTTATAATTAACTCTAAAAGCAAAAATATAAGTATAATTGAACATCATTTATTTTTACTTACATTAACAGATTATTTAATAATCGGTTTTGAAATTCGTTACAAAATATCATCTTTTTTTCTTTTGTTTGTTAAAAAATATTAATAGCTAGTATAGTCGTGGTAAATATTAAAAAATGAAATATCTCTTATGTATGAAATATAAGTGTTGACTTTATATTCTCACGATTCTCTCTCACAGTTGTTTGATTTTAATGTGTGCTTTTATTGCTTATGTAGGGCGAGAATATGATAGAACAAAAACTTTTTAAATATAAAGAAGGGGATATGTTGTAATAATATTTATTTGAAGGTGGCAAAAGTAACAAAAGTAATTTGTGAACAACATTTTTCTTAATCCCTCTCTTTATTTTTATAAAACTTTGTATGTGTTCGTGGAAGCCTGTGCGGTGTATTAAGTTACAAATTTTGTTTTAAATTATCATCACATTACACATTATGCTGTATCATTAGGCAATACGGGAATACTTCAGAATTCGTTCACATACAGCGATATAACTTACGAAATAATAAAACAACTTATAAATAAGTTATAAAAGTTATCTTCCCATCCATTCCATAGCGAGTATAATGGTTAATTAGTTGAGAAAATAAAAATTTTATATAACTAATTATTTAGGGGAATAAATTTAAGTTTAACATACGTATAAGTTATGTTGTTCTATAAAATGGTGTAGTCAATATAATAGTTCAATAATTGCAGTAATATATTAAGTAGGTTGATATGATAGAACAGCACATTATTATTCAGAACATATAGTAGAGCAGATTTGGTATCATAAAAATAAAGACAGTTGTTAACTCCGAGAACTTGACACCGTTTCTTTCATTTTCATTATATTTGGTCATTAGATTATATTTATTTTCTGAAATTATTCAGTAGATAATTTAGGTCTGGAGAATCAGCATTAAAATTTGCTGGGTAATTGTAAAAAAAAAATAATAATTTCAACATTTAAAATTGATTAAATTTGTACATCAATGACTAATAAGTAATCACTATTCCGCATCGTACTGTCAGTAGTATATCCGGATGGAATTTCAAACAACTTTCAAACAAAAGAGTATTTAATGACATATATTTCCGCACCTCTAACAGATTAACTTGTAAAATACTGTGTATATTAAAAAGAATGACCCGATATCAAATAGTTAAAAATGATTTTACAATTGAAGAAAAATTACGTACAATTCAAAAATGTTTAAAATTTCATTTACCAAGTTATAAATGTTCTATTTCCTTCATCTTCTCCACGGATAACATCAAGACGATAGCTGTATTCTGCAACGCGTCGCAAACAATTTTCGTTACAGAAGTTACTACAGCTGAAATCCCAGCTTTTAGCTCATCCAAATCAGCAGGTAATGGTGAAACATAAATACTTTATTTCATATACCACAAGAAGAAAATGTCACAAGATGTAATGTCTGAGGGACTTGTAAGCCAATAGTGTAGTACCAAGTCTTGGATTTCCTTATTTCCTGTCAAGCGTTGAGGCACTGTTTCATTTAGAAACCGGCAAACTTGGTTATGGCAGGGTGATTGGGTCCCATCTATTGAAAAATTAATTCTTCAGAGTCTTCATTTAGTTGTGAAAAAAGCCAAACCTGCAGCGTCTCAAGATAAGAATGTCCTGTTGCTGTAAAAGAAAAAGCCACAAATTTTTGTTGACGAAACCAAACAAAGATCATTATTTTTCCTAAATCTCACTTCCGGTGTAAAATCTCCTGCGGGTTATGAAATCCCATATGCAAACATTGTGTCTTGCAAATTTAACTGTTTAAATGACGTATTGCTTCATCATTAAAAATTAACCACGGTAAAACAAATCAGTCGTATGAGGGTCGGAAGTTCACGGCTAACACGATGAGTGTACGTTTTTGTCCTCCCTGAAAAGTCGTTTGAATTTGTTGTACTCTTTCTTCTGAAATGCGTGGACGCCCTGAACTCTTCCCCTTACCACTCTAATTCTTCAAATTTGTTATGCCAGCAACGAATGTTCTTAGACGACGGTGGATCAATCCTGAAATATTATCGAAACGCTGGCTAAACGGTCACTATGGATTCTGTCTTGCTAGATCTTGTAATACAAAACGTTTTCTATTGCAAAGGTGCAATGTTGTCTACGACTGAGGTTAGCGTGCGTTGAACGCTTCTATCAATTTCTGTTTCTTCTGTTTAGCATCAAGAACCACCGTAAGGTATTACTTCAGAGGATGAATGAGGATGATATGTATGAATGTAGATGAAGTGTATCTTGTACAGTTTCAGGTCGACCATTCCTGTGCGGTTAATTGAAACCCAACACCCAAAGAACACCGGTATCTATGATCTAGTATTTATATCCACATAAAAGTAACCGCCTTTACTAGGATTTGAACCTTAGAACTCTCGACTTCGAAATCAACTGATTTGCGATGAATAGTTCACCACTGAACCAGTCCGGTGAGATAATGTAGCAGTCTGGCAGCCAGTAATTGGAACTCTAAAATACACATTTTTAAATGGTGCAGATTTGATTCAGTGACCTTGCGTGGTTACACAGGCGGGTTGGTGTTGAGTTTGGTATGGTTTTGAAATTGGGTAATTTTTTTTATTCACGCTGTACATTGTGAATAATAACACTCTCTTCTTTCTGCAATCATTGACTTTTCATTTATATCCTTATGATTTGACCTAAAATGTTCTACGACATTTAAATCTGAAGAACCTCCGAGTCATTCACCATCCCATTAATTAGGTCCCTAATCCCATTGGGATTAGGTGTCCAAAAATGATTACATCTTGTGTAAGAATGTTTCTTTTTGAATGATGAAAAGTAATCAAGGAAAAGCTAAAAAAATACCAGCAAATTTTCCCAATTATATTTGGTTTAGATCCATTTAGGCATAGGCGCTGGGGTTTGATTTTTTTTTTTGAGGGGGTTTCAGAGACAAAAAAATGAAACATCACGATAAAGGATAAGTAAAAAAATGATATTATACAGTGTAATTTAAATTTATTTATATACATAAAGACTCAAACAGACAAAAAAATAAAAAACAAAGAAATTTATTAATAAACATACAAACAAATAACAAATAGAATTGAGGAAACTCTTTTATTATATTTAAAATACTGACCCTATAGAGGACCACTGGGTACGCCATCAATCAGTTAAGAACCCTTCTTCATTAGGAAATAAGTTTTAGGGTGGGTTACCATCATCCCGCTTTCTAAAACCAAAATAATTTCAAAACAAAATATCCGCTTGCATTTTTAACCTCTTCTCTTCAGTAAACAAAATCACTATTCCACTTATAAATCTAATCCATCCAAAATTCCTCTAAAAACATTTTTAACTCGTTTATCTCTATGCGCTAGAGAGAATTTCACTTTCCACTCCATGTTTTTATTCTTGATAACGCAACATAAACTGCCCATGCCTAAAGACTTCTCTTCTCAAATCAATACCAAAAATTCAAAAGTTTGCCCTTGAGACTTATTAATCGTCATACAAAAATTTAAGCGCACTGGAAATTGAAGTCACTTCAATGAAAACACTTGTGTACTCTCATCAATCAAAGTTATTCTTTGAATACAAAATGGTTCTCCTTGCTTATCTCCAGTCAAAATTTTACACGTTAAAACATTATTTTCCATTCTTCTAACAATAAGTCTAGTTCCACTGCATAAATTCCCATAATTTAGAATACTCTGTAATGGGATCTAAATAGAATTATAAAATATATTTAAAATTAGTAAAAATTCAATATTAAATATTAATAAAAAACACGAATTTAAATGGTGAATTAAAACATCAGCATTAATAATAAAAAAAGTGTTAACCAGTTTCTTACTTTAAATTAAAATGAATATTCGGTGAATAATGAATATGGAAATTAAATGAAATCAGAAAAGGAAGATGGTCAGAAGAAACAGTTTTCCAGTTGTAACATGGTTAATTTGAGTGATTACTTTTGGGTTATAGTTCATTATTTTTTGAAAAAAATCAATCGTGGAAATAAAAGAAAATACATTATTAATATATATTTCGCATACATATCCATTAAAGAGATAAATGTATATTACAATTATAAATAATAACAAGAACAAGTAATAAATATATAATAATATAACAAGTATTCACCTGACAACCACGAGACATGAGACATGTACTAACTAATCGGAATTTTCCGCTAGTGATCGGTACATTCCGCTGCCTGTTATCTGAGCACATTATTACTTATTGTTGTACGGAATGAAGTCACTCGGACTACTGGTTTTTTATTTGCTAATCTAAGGGAGACGGGCACACTCACACACACACAGACAGACAAACCCACATACAAATGTCCTTATTGTTACAGGTGACCTTTAATATTAGTCACACAAGAAAACTATGCAACATAAATTCATATCAGATCATATAAAATCATGACAAAAATCGCTAAAATTGCCCATTCAATTTTATACCGAAAATGTAGTTAAAAGTCATCTTTTTATTAATTCTAATCAAAACTTAATCTGGTAAAATTATATCCTTGTTTATCAGAAATTCCTCTTATTCATTCGATGTTATTGTACTGCACCAGCGTTAAGCCCTAACAGTTAAAATAACTTATTTTTAAAGTTAATAATTCCAAAAAAAATAAGAAATATATAAACATCAATCAATCGATTATAAATCCTGTTAGCGTTCAATTGAATTTAAACAATTAAAAAATGTTTTTAGAATTATGTGAAATAAATATTTGTTAATATTTAATTTACCTGAATAGTGAACAAAAGAAGTGCGTTACGTTAAATTTGATGATTAGAAGTATTAACTGATGATTGAGAAGTATTAATTAGAAGTAATAATAATTAATTTATTATTAAAATTTTACTATTATTTATAAAATTATTTATTTTAAATTAAATAAATTTTTGATTTTATTTTAACCCTAATACAATGAGCAGAAATATGTTAAAAGATTGTAGAATTAATATTATATTAATGTTCGAAAATACTTGTATATAAAGAAATGATAATAAATATCTTACCGTTCTTCTTCTTTTGCCTGTTTTAGCCTCCGGTAACTACCGCTATTAGGCGACAGTAGTATTTCTTATTAAAACAAACTCTAATATAAAGTAAATTTTCAAAAGGTTAAAGATTTAGAAGTTACTAAGTTTAGATTTACCACATATACGCAATTCATTATTTAAAAATAATTTTAACTGCAGTTAGACGAATTCAGTTGTGATGGGAATTAAGTGAGGAGTTTATAAATTAAAAATTACAGAATAATAAAATATAGTGATCAGATCTTTGTGTTTTTATGAAGTTAATCCGGATTTATACATAAAGACAATCACGATATGCGGGAAGTCATCTGGATTACCTATTTGCAGGATTGAAGATACTTGATGCTCGATGCTGGCGGTGCGTTAGTTATAAAATTGTGATTAATTAGATGCAGACGCTACAGCTCAGCGCCAGTAAGTGCACGGTGATAGCATACCGCATACGTGATTATACAGGAAAAATATTAACGAAGTGAATAGGTATAATTACACATATGTTCTTGAAAGGCTGGTTTATTATAATAATTATTATTTTTTATGAAACATTAATACAATGTACATACTCTTTTTTTATTATTATTTTATTATTATATTATGACACCGATTTTTAAAAAAACGTGAATTTCATAACAATTTGCATCGGTTTGAAATCTGAATATATTCCCTAACAGTAATGATTGTTATTGATAATTTAAAATAATTAAAATCAAATTACTATTATTTCGGTACAGTCGCGTTAAAATAGAAGATATAGATAAGGTTAATGAATTTTCAGTTAATTTAACTTATTTTTTCTTCTTCTTTTTTTGGTGAGGAGGGGGATACCAGTTACGTACGTCCAGTAAGGGACAGTGTCAGACTCGCCGCAAGTTTTGCAAAGTGTTAATTAAAGTACGTTTGTGTTCCTGCGCCCTACCGACTAAACCTAAACCCCCTCACCAACTCCCCCCGTCCAGAGCCAGACCGACATTGAAGCATTACCACGGCCCCGGCGGGATCCTTCGGACTCAGGGGGATTAAGAGTCCCCTTGCGTCATCACCATCGCCGATCCACGCAAGCACGGACAGCGGACAGCTCAGCAGGGAGCTGTCCTACACCTCCTTTGTTCTCCGGTCGTGCTCTTCTGCCTCTCTCAGAGGACTTTTCCCAGAAACTATCATTCCGCTGGCGGCACTGTAAAAATCCTACCGAGTAGTTAATTCAACTGGTACGTTGAGAACGAAGTTTTAATGCAAGCATCAATCAAATCAATTATAAATAATTTATAATGATGTATTGTAATATTTAGTAGATTTAAATTATATAGTATGTAACGTTATCTGAAGAAAAAAAAAGATTTGAATGAATTCGTTCCCATGACATCCAATACTTTACGCTGGAACTTATTCTTACACTGATAATATAATTAGTATTCACAGAAATAGACTAAGATAAAATTTGAAGATTTAAAAAATAATTGTTTTGAATTCTCTTTGGTGTTCCTTGAAACACCAGCTGCTTCTTTGGACGATTTTTTGAATAACGCTATAACACTGCCTTCAAACGTACAGCTGTTTGAAAATCAAAATTTACGGGTGAATGTGCTAAATTAAAACTTGTTATAGATTATTTATAGTGTTGCAAGTCAAAATTTAAATCATATTTACAGATGTTCAAGAATTTATTTTAACTAGATTTATCCAGGTTTATTTAACTTTTCTTTAACTTTTCATTTCTATAGAAATTATTTCCTTGAGGGAACCCTCAGAACCTCCAGAAACTTGAAACTGCTATTCATGATTTCACCAACAAAATTCCACATGAACAACTGGTGAGAGTCTTTGAGAACAAGAAGAATTCGTGCAGATATGTTTCGATGTTCATAGGGACCATTTCCAACAACTATCGTAAGGTAAGTCGAAGTTACGTACCATACAAATTCATGAAAGGTGTATTTATGCACTATATTTCTTCTCAGTTTTTGGCTACCTCTTGTATTCTTACAACGCCGGATCTTAAATTCATCTGTAATATGTAGAATTCTGAAAAATTTTAAAAAAAGATCGAATTTCATCTTTTAACATTTTTCCACATCCTATTTCTTGCCTCTCCGTCCAATGATTTTTTTAATATGAGATGTAAGTTTTAGAACTTGATATTTTAAAAATAATAGTCTTACGTAGAGGGCCACTGTGTTTATTACATTTAAATACTTTCTACCTCATATATGATTTTAATTTTCTGCTATTTTCCATAATTATTATAATTATTTTTTTTTAATTTATATGAAGTAGAATAACTTTATTTATTTATTTTTGATATGCAATCTGAAAATGTTTATGAATATATTTTAGCTATCATTCTTTTATGATTGAGATACTAGCCTATAATTATTTTTTAATTAAAGTGACAGTTGACTTTTTGTTTATTAATTTTTAGCAGTGTAACAAAAAATTTTAATGTGAAGAGATTTTCAAAATGACACTACTGACCCACATAAAAACCTTGGCAGGTTGGAGAGTATGTAATAATAACAACGTGCCCGCGCGCGTGTGTGTATGTGTATATATATATATATATATATATATATATATATATATATATATATATATATACATGTATTCAAACACATTGTTCTCTTTCTTACCTCTAGTTAGTTACAAAGGTCATCAAAAAGAGAGAATGAACTTGTAAGGAAGAGTGAGTGAGTGAATATATATGTGTTTACGTTTGTGTTAAAAAAGAGAAAGGAAGAATGATAAAAAGACAAAGATAGATATAAAAACATTAGTCGGTAGAGGTTGTTAGATGGCAACGACACCGTTATAGCCATAGCCGGTTATTTGTTAGCACCGAGAAGAAAAAATAACAACTTCTTTCACTTCTCACCTCTTCCCCAAAACTCTCCTCACGCTAAACTACTCTTAACTTTGTTATTATTGTTACTATTACTATTAATTTTTCTCTTATTATTAATAATACTTGTTGCATCGTGTCATGAATTCATTCTCAGTGTTATTATATTACCGCAGAAGTTGAATGACTCGTTCAAGATTAACGAATTGAAAGTCTAAGAATAAGAGTACTTAAATACCAGAATATTATGGTAGTTTAATAGCAACACGGATCAGTGATATTTAATACAAATAGAATGAGAAACATATTGACAAGATAGTACTTGCAAACGCTGGTAAAAACCGATTAGTTACATTAGTAACCATAACTTCTTTATTTTTATCTTAAAAAACTTATTAGTAATTCGATTGAAATTAGACCGTAATAGTTTATTTCGTAGAGCGATATGAAATGATATACTGTAAGTTGGGTTTCCAGCTGGTATTATCACTTTTTTCAACATATTAGTATTATTTTTAAAAACTATTAAAAGTTGAGGTTTCATAAACAGTACAAAAATATTACACAAATGGGGGGAAAAAAACTTATCACTAATATTAATCCGAGTAACAACATATACACTTTCTGACCCTTCTCATTCGAAAGAGTAATTAAATATACCAGGGGGTAAGTAAGTCGAACGAGGAAGCATTGCTTGTTCTCAGGTGGCAGGAGAAATGGGATCAGTCAAAGAAGGGCATACGGGCATATTGATCCCAGATCTCTAGAAATGTCCGAACTGCAAGCACGGAGAACAGGATACGAGCTATCCAGTTCCTAACGGATGAGGGTTGCTTTAATGCATACCTGTGCACAAGGCCATTGAAAACCTCCCACGAGTGAGATTATTGCGGGGGGGGAGGACAACGCAGAACATCCCAACACAAACGTGTTCGAGTGTAGTGATCCTTTCTTTCAGCATAGAAAAACAAGCTTGAGAGAATTCGGCGTGCTTATCCCTTGATAAAATCAAAGAGACCATGCTACTGACCGAACAAACGTGGCAGGCGGTGTCGCAGATATTGATTAGTATTATTATCACACAGAGATAGCAAAAATGTAAAGGGATCAATTCCTCCTGATTTTCTCTTGGGGCTGTGTTTATATTCAAAGCAGGTCCAGCTCGAAGAAGAAGTAATCGACAAACAAAAAAAAAAAAAACGGTAACAACAAACATCACTATCAATCACCATTATAACTTTTTTCTGTATATAACTTTTTCATGTTGGTATTATATGCCTTTTTGTTAACGTATTTGTTATGCCTCAACTGTATTAAGTTTTATGTATTATTATATCACAAAAATAAATAAAAATAAGAAAATAATAGTTATTAAGATGATTTATAGCAATAGGCCTAATGAATTTCTAAAAAAGTAAGATAACATGACATTAGGATTTCATAAATTTAAATTGTATTTAGTACACGCCTTGATTGAATGCACGACTGATATAAAAAATGCCCTAATTAGTTTTCCATCTTGAATAGACAAATTTTTATAAGTCCTCATATTCTTATATTAAGTGGGCTTTACAAGAGTCTCCGTATCTAATAAGAAAATAATAAATGAAACATCGTACGTGGAGTATAAAAGATCCACAATCTGTGTCTTCAAAAAAAAAGATTTTGAAGAAATACAGCCTATGATGTAAATATGAGGAATATTATTTAGGTTGATAATCCACGGAAACTTCAACATGTTACTTTTAAAAATATACTTTTGTAGTGTAAAAAAAAATCGTTAAAAAGTATGATTAAATTAAATTAAGAATTCATGTTTCATATCACATTTTCAAATTGTGAATGAGAATATAAAAAGATCAGGAAATCAGAAAGAAAGCGAGTACAAAGAAATTAAATTATCTTATTGAAGTAAATATTTCTAAAATCAAAAATTATAAAATTTTTAATTCAGATAAATTATAGTGGAAGTAAATTTAACAATAAATAAATTATAAAAGTGATATATCATTGTAAACGCGATTAGAATTTCAATAATATCTTACCGTCCTTTACAAACAAAAATGGTTAAAATAAAAATTATGTTAAGTTCTACCGAGAAATTTAATTTTTACAATTTAGTCCCGTCAATTTAAAACCATATAAAGTAATTAGTCAAATTTCCGTCTAAATCAAATTAAACCACCGATTTCCAGTGTTTTTTTTTTTTGTTTTTTTTTGAAGTAATGTGTATTCTAAGGTGTTTATTTTAAATATAAAGAGTGTTTCATTTTAATCACTTCAGACGATTTTCTCCTAAAATACGAACAATACAAACAAATAAAATAAACAAAGGTTACTCAGATTAGAGGGGGGACACCTCACACCTTGTGTTTGACCTTTAACCTGACCTTGACCGTTACTTCAAGGTTAATACGATTTTTTTAAATGGAATAACATATTACTGACTCCATTGATTAAAAAAGGCTGAACATTTACATTGAAATATGTAATCACAATATGACCTTGATCATATTTATTTGGTGTTTCATTTTAATCTCCCCAGGCGATTTTATCGTAAACTACCTTTCTTTCATTTTCCTGTTTAGCCTCCGGTAACTACCGTTTAGATAATACTACTAGAGCATGAATGAAGATGATATGTATGAGTGTAAATGAAGTGTAGTCTTGTACATTCTCAGTTCGACCATTCCTGAGATGTGTGGTTAATTGAAACCCAACCACCAAAGAACACCGGTATCCACGATCTAGTATTCAAATCCGTGTAAAAATAACTGGCTTTACTAGGACTTGAACGCTGTAACTCTCGACTTCCAATCGTAAACTACCTACAATACAAAAACATTACTTAATCAAAAGTTATTCAAATTGAAGAGCGACACCTTATAGTGACTTTGTATTTGACCTTGATCTTGATATTAACCTTTTTTCAAGGTTAACTCGATTTTTTCAAATAGAATTACCTACTTTGGCCCCATCAATGAAAAGAGCAGAAAATTTTACATTGAAATATGTAGTCACAATATGACCTTGGACCTTTTTCGAAGATCATACCCCTAACCAAATATAGTGATACCAAATATATTAGTGTAAAGTCATTTTTATGCCCTTTTCCATTGTTTGGGAGATAAATGGCCTGAAATACAAATATTTTAGGGATATTGTTTGACCTTCAAAAACGTGCAACTCGTATAACACTTTCACCCGTATAACACTATCTCTGATCGTTAGTTGTATGAACTTCAAAATAGGTCCAAGGTCATGTCATATGTGTGACTACATATTCCAATGTAAACGTTTTTGGTCTTTTCATTGGTGGCGTTAAAAATAGGTCATTCCATGTGAAAAAAATCGTGTTAACTTTGAAAGAGGTTAATGTCAAGTTCAAGGTCAAATCTAAGGTCACCATGAGGTGTCCCTCTTCAATCTGTGTAACTTTTATTTAAGTAATTTTTTGCATAGTGCTTAGTTTACGAGTAAATTGCCTGGGAAGATTAAAATGAAACACTATGTATGTATTTAAAATAATTATTTTGTCGGTAAATAATTACGTTAATATATAAATTGTTGGTCTGGTCTTACTTCATAGTATCACAAATATGTTATACTATAATAATGAATAAGCAGAAATTATATTAATTTATTATAATGGGTACAGCATTTATAAACTGTAAAAAAATTGTATAAATTAAGGTGTATTAATCTCTGAATAATTATGATTTGTTACAATTTATGGTGAATAGTTTTATATTCGTTTTACGACTGAAGAAACACATTTAGCATTCGTTGTACTTATAGTTAACGAAGCAATGTATACTTTTATAATTAAGTATGCAGGCTACGTAGATTATATAGTAGTTCTTCATTGTTATTGTGTGTACATTTACATAAATATATTTTAATGTCAATGTTTAGATAATTAGACGAATTTTTTTTTTATTTTCTAATGGAAGAAACGTAAAATAACCGCTATTATCGCATACCTCTAAATTAAAAGTGAGTAATGAAAGAAACTGAAATAGATAAACGATAGCATTAGAAATAGAGAAATTTAAACATGAAAGCGGATGCGGATAAGTAACCTTATATTCCTTGAAGTGTGATGAATATTTTTAACAATAGTTGTTTTGTGAAATTCATTTCACCAAACGTTTAAGTAACTTCTATAAATAAATTTGTTGGCTAAAGGTACTTTTTTATTGTTGTTTTTAAATTTATTTATTTAGGCACTGTCAATTTTTTTAAGGAGAAGATTTTATTTTTAAATACTTTTTATTTATAGCCGCACCAACAATTAAAGTCGTTAGCGACTTATCAGTGTAATAATGTAACTGTACCGGTAAATTTGTAGTCTTGAACAAACTCAGGTCGATTACTGCTGAGACGTGTGGGTAATTGAAATACAACCACCAAAGAGCACCGATAACCACGATCTACTTTTCAAATCAAGTTTAATAGAACCTGAGTTATCTCAGGTCAAATTCTAATAAAAGTTACTTTTATTAGAAATAACTACCTTTATTAGGAGTTGAACCCGAAAACTTCGACTTTGAAATCGACTGATTTACGACGACGAGTTTATTACTAGACCATTAGCATAACATTTAATTATACGATTTTAAGACTATTGTAATGTTTTATATACCTTCTTTTGTATATCTTACATATATATTTTTAAAAGGTTTTATAGCTAAGAATTAAAAACTGAATATTGAAACACTTAATAAAATTAATTAATTTAACAAAATATTTATATGTATAATAGTCAATTTACGTTGCGGAGTGGTAGTGTCTCGGACATCAACCTTAGGGTTCCGGGTTTGAATATCAATCAGTTATGGAATTTTTCGTATGCTACGAAATTCTATTTCCATATTCCCACAACATACAAGCTTTTTGAAAGCTTCTATGCTGAATTAATTCATCAAGAAAGAAGAGAAACGAATCACAAAAACTGGTAATTTATTATAATATTTAAAAAAAGTTAATTTATTTTTTCGTTATTTTATAATTACATAACTGATTATAAAAAAGACAAGTTTTAATCTTTTTATTATTTTATTCTGTGTGTACCCGCCTCACGATTTATCAGATTGTCGGATTTCAATGATTTATGTTTTTACTTTGTCGGGGAAGTTTCTTTTGTACTCCCTTTGTAACGGAGTACAACAGTTTGACCGTTTTTCATACAAGTAGCATTTTTGGAGACCCGTATTTTAAATTAGATAAAACTAAAAATTGCAAAAAAAACTAAATTAAAATAATATAAAACTGAATTCAATTTTAGCGGCATTACAAAGAAAAATGATACTTGCTTTCTGTTAGATTTTCTGTAAACTAAGAATTTTTTTAAGTCGGTTCCAAATAAGTTTTTATAACACCTTTAATAATTATTGGGCGCCGACTTCTAATATTCAAGTATGGAGGTGAAGACCTCTTGAAACAGTATGATCATTATCAATTATTGTATAAATTCCATTATACTACAATATACATATATCTTTATGCTGTATTATATATATATATATATATATATAGAAAGAGAGAGAGAGAGAGAGTGATTCACGAAGAATGTAACAGACTTGCCAGGACTGATTTCGAAGGAAATCAGGAGGAACAAAGATTTCCCGATGATTTCGACGGTAAAATTAACTGTAATTTTTGAGATCCAAATTAAGGGGTATATTTAGTGATTTATAAGAAATCTGATCTGTAAAATTGTAAAAGTAGGTTCACGAACTGCATTTTTAATAGATTTTGAGAAATCTGAGATAGAAAGCAAAAAATTGGAGTCGAAAAACACATTATTATTTTTTCTTCTCTTTCTCCCCCGGGCTGGATCCTGCAGCTAAGTATTACACAGCCCAGGAGAATGTCCTTTACTCTAACGGGCCTCCACGTCTCGGCCCGCCGGTCAGATCTCACTTTGCGCCCGCCTCAAATCCCCAGAGTAGGATCCACCAGGTTCGGCTATGCCGTCCTTGGGTCCCCACTCCGGGATCCGGAACCCGGTCTTTATGCCAATGACTCTAACGGGACACCCTGAGTGGGGCATCCCAGCCAGGACTCGATCTTGTTCGCTGAGGGTGCGAGAGTCCCCGTGACTCATCGCTACTGCTCACTCGTGCAAGCATGTGCGAACAGTAGCTCCGCAGACGGCTGTCCCTCATCACCGAGCTTTCCGATCCTTCTCCTGAAGAACCCTCGTCACGAACCCTGCAATGGTATTTCCCAAGAATGGTAATTCTTGGGGCTCCGCAACATGGTGACGATGATGTTCTCCACGCTGAGCGGTTCGGTAATCCCAAAGCAAGCTAGGCGGTATTCATGCCACTGCAGTCACCAGAACACGACGTGTTCTGGGGTATCCGGGTGGCCGCAGTAAGGGCAGTAGGGGTCATCCGCTCTCCTCCTACCACACAAGTAGGCGCGGAAGACCCATGGCCGGTCAGAAATTACTTGTCCAAGGTTCAGCTCACCAAACCTCCGACTGGCCCATGGCTTTATATCCGCGATGAAGTGGTGCGTCCACCTCTCCTTGGTGGACGCATCCCACCTATGCAATCTTGGTACAGGGCGGCATGTATATCCCGCTTGGGAACTCAGCGGTGGCTCAACACTCGTGCCTCTGCCAGGTGCTAAAGAGGTGGCTGCCACCAGCACGCCTCTGTCGACAACGAGGTTTATGCTGATGCCACCTTGAGGGCCATGCGACGCTGTACCCCCTCTAAAATTCTCCTGTTGTGCCTCACGGCCATGGCCCTCTTCCACGCCAGAACGCCGTACCGAAGTGTTGCATTGACCATGTGTGAATATAGCCTTCTTTTTGATGCTCGTGGTCCGCCATGTTAAAGAGCAACCTAGCCAGACGCTGCACCATTCGTCCCGCCTTCTCGCTAACCTCTTTCACATGGTGGGTGAACGATCGCTTGTGGTCCAGCCGCATTCCCAATTACTTGGTGGGTTCCCGCGACTGGACCACCTCTCCCTCGACGTTGATCACGATGGACGAAAGCACCGGTCTCCCCGCCAGCGGGACGAAAACATATTTTCTTCGGGACAGCTGCAACCCCTTTTCCGTCATCCATCTTCAGATCTTAGCAATAGCAACGTTTGCACAGTCTTCCCAAACACCACAAGGACCAAATAATCAACGTAGGCAATTATTTTATGTTTGGAGTAAAATAACTTTGTTTTAAATAGCTAATAAACACATAAAAGTTTTAAACAAAAGTTGCGGAGAACTTGTTTGTGAATAAAATAACATGAATAAAATTCTCTACGGAAACTTAATACAAACTTCATATCCAAATTTGAAATTGCGATTTTCGAAGTTTATTTAAAACAAAGAATCAATGTGTGGTAGATTTTAACTAAATATTATACGAATCCGACCTCCGTGGCGCGAATGGTAGCGTCTCGGTCTTTCATCCGGAAGTTCCGGGTTGGAATCCCGGTCAGGCATGGAATTTTCACATACGCTACAAATCATTCATCTTATCCTCAGAAGCAATACCTAACGGTGATCCCGGAGGTTAAACAAAATAAATGTTAAACGAAAACAAGAATTTCAGTGTTACAAAACAAAAAAATTAGATAGCAGGAATCCAGGCCAGAGAAACTTTGCTTCGGTATGTAGGCGCTTATGTACCTCTGGATCATTGCCTTCTTTTCCATATACTGATGACGGTCATGAAGAGCACCCTGTTGGGGAAGAAGAAATGTAATCAGTGCCTTTTTAATACGACTTTATGGAAAATAATTTTTATCATATATTGTAAAATTTTAAACTAACCTTTTCAAGTACAAAATAAGATACTGGACAAAAATGATACTTAAGGATCTATAAAAGTAATTTTTCATGATATGTAAGTTGCAGAAAAAAAATTTCACTAATAAATTTGTTCTTAAAAATTTTTTTAAGTACAACTAAACGTCAGATTTTTCAAAGCTTCTTTGAATCGGTTGTTGATAGAATCAGTAGTTGCATTATTAAATCAATTTTTTTAATAAAGAAAAATATGGAGCTAAAAGAAATGGAGGATTGTTAAACACATCACCGGAGAATCACATTGTTCAGGTAAACGCTAATATACGGGTACTAGGTCCTGGATAGAAATTCCAGTGAGACTGACATATTTCACACTCCACACAATTCATTTCACATCAGTATTAGATATATTGGACATTAGCCTGTGGTTGCTAAATGAAAATAAATTATGAAAAAAGCTAAAGATTTTAATCACAAATTCCGAAACTGTTTATTTAATCGTCATATAAGCATTGAAATTAAACTCACAATGGAATTGCTAATAATGAGTATGAATAATTATTTTTGCAACATAGATCCGAATTTTCCACAGCTGCTCTCTGTAGTGTAATACTGTTTGACCAAAATTCATTTTTAATTTTTTTCGTTACATTTCTATAAGTTTTTCTTTAATAATCTATAGCAACTGAAATATACTTTTTAAGGAATGCGACAAAATATTAATTTCTATGAAATTTTCGTTCTAGAATTTCGATTTACACGTTAAAAAAAATCAACCTACTCAAATATTTTTTGCATAAACCTTTATAATTCAATTTCGGTACAATTCTTAAATTTTTTAATGAAAACTCTTAGAGAAATACGTGTTTTAACGACTGACTAAATTTATTAAATTACTTCTGCAAACCTTTGAGTGTTTGGAAGTAATTTCTTTTCTACCAGTCGTCAATTAAAAGTTAAGTAATCTAATTTATGTATTAAACGATCGAAATTGCTTCTGTCAAAATTTACCCTAGTTACAGCAAAAACGTGATGTTTTTATGTTTGTAATTGATTAATGGATAATTTTATTATCATCATGTGGTATTCTGCCTGTTGGCAGGTCCCTGGCACTACTGTTGTGTCTACCTGTTTCTGTCCCCTGATTTTTTTCGTCTCATCATAACTTTCAATACCCTGTATGTCATTTAACTTCAGTCTTTTCATTCCTCTTCTTTTTTCACCTTCAACGGAGTCTTCAAGTATTCTATTTAATAATTACATGTCCGATCAAGTTTCCTTTCTTCCTTTTGATTATTTGGTCAGATAAAAATTTTTTCTTAGCCTTACGAAACTTAAGAAAGGATGGGATAACAAACTTATTTGCGATTTAAAAAAAATATTTATTTTATTTTTAACATTCCTTACTTATCAGCAATAACAGCTTGTTAGGAAATACTGATCATCATTAATAATTCAATTTTTGAATATTTTATGTGATAAATTTTCAGAAATTTTTCAGTGACAGTAACTCGTGGATAAAAGTATGTAATAAACCCGTTACATACGTAATTCCCACTTCTCATCTGTAGATGCACCGAAAGTTTTTAATGGCTGGATTATAAAATTATAAGTTTTTTTTTGAGTGAATAGACATAGTATTAATAATGTTTCTTGCTGAATTTATTTTCAACTGAATCCCTTTTAGTAGTTATCACGTAGTTTCATGATATAACTAGCAACAAACTTTAAGTTGGGAAAAAAATAATATAGTCGTCTAATATATACTTTTTTGCAATAAGTTACTTTTCCTAACAGTTAGCCTACAAAATTTTCATACGACCGATCTTCTATTTTACTCAATAATCTATTAAATTTATTTAAAGTTAAAAGTATACAGTCATAGTAATTTTGTAATACAAAGTGAACATTAGATTACATGTAAAAGCCAAAAGAAAATAGTCATTAAACATAAGCAATGATAAGTTTTACAAATTTTTCCATTGAATAAAAATGAAAATTATTCTGTTTTTTAACACCACTTCATCAACAGCTTGGTATAAAATATATCAGCGAATAACAACGTCGTATTTTATTTAACGGAAAATCAGCGTTTGAGTATATATTGTATATATAACGTGAACAACGCTATTGATATATCGTTTTTAACCGTAGACAAACCACTTATAAGTAACATGGAGTTGAATGTTCTTGAAGTAAAATAATTTCATCGTTGTTACTAGCGTTGTGCAACAATATTACACATTATGTATACCTACATATAAGAGGTTGCGTTCTCCCAGTTGGCCAAGCATAATAAATCACAGTGGCATTGCCAATGTCGTGCAATGGTATAGCGTACAGTGAACGCTAGCTGGTTGGCAGACAGGGTTGCTGGATACAACACACAGGGTAGCAAACCCGTACGTCCTTATAATCATCAATCACTCTTTGTCTCACCCTCTATCGGTTCTTCCCTCTTCCCCTATCAGCCTATTATCTTTCATACCAATACTAAATTTGAATAAAATGTATTAAAATATCGCACAAGTGTTCATTCATTTTTGTTATCTCTGACATAGGTAATCGGGATATATTACCTGCTCAATTGCGGTAAAATTGATAACTTTTTAAATATATTTTTTGAAAAGAGTCCAAATGATTAGATCTGCAATTCTATTTGTGTATACTACAACATTACTTTAACAAAGTGTCCCTTTTACTGTAAAGGATTTGCTGTAGAAACGTTCAATTTTGTTAAAATGACGATTAATAATCATCTTTTATACTTTTGTATTTCGGAACATCATACGATTTTTTTTTAGCTATATTTCTACACTGATAGTGTTTTTAGAATTTTTGGTTGTAAAAAGGAAGTACCTGGTAAACACAAATTCAAAATCCAAGGGTCATCTTTTGAAATTATACTATTACTGTTTTAATTTTATTTATTTATTTTCTAAGTCCTAGAATTATATAGTTTCCAATCAATACTTCCAAATATATCTGTGTTAATATCAATCTTGTTTTTCATTCTAAAGTTATTTAAAAAATATTTGTAAATAAAAATTTTTTAGAAATAAAGTATTTTATTCTTTTTTCAAATATATTTTATTAAATTATATTTCTTATTCGAAATAAGAACAAAACCCCTTTCTCTCTGGATGTTGTAAATCTTTTCCATCAAGTCGAGTTTAAAATTTTATCTATCATTCTTGAAATATAAAGTAACTTACATAAAAATATTGCTCACTGGAAAAACGTGCACTTAAATACGTATATACATTTTTAGGTTCTGTCGTTTAGTAAACCTTATCATACTTCGTTAAATTGAGTTTATTTACCTTAGTCATAATAGTTCGTTCCGGATAAAGAGTTAAGTTTAAAATATTTGTCGTACAAGTTGTCATGTACAAACTACAACTATTTTCTCGTGTCATAAAAAAGTCATCCAATTTTCGTCTTTATTAGATTTTGTTTTTCATTATTTTTCAGTGGAGTTGTTTATATGAAGAGTTATCACTAAATAAATTACAAGGGTGGGCCTATGTACCGTTTCCGAATAATAAATTATATTACTCAACTTCACTCTACTACAGTTTTCAAAAATAATTTTTTGGAGAAAAAATGAAATATAAAAAAAAAAAAAATAATTTTTGTTTCTATATCAAGGTAAAGAATAAAATATAAATAATTAGGTTATTTAATGTGAAGTAATAATTAATGATTTAAATTATATTAAAATAAAAATAATTAACAATAAGTAGAATTAAAAGGAAACTGGAATTTAACATTTCCTTATATTACTAATTAACAATATAAAATAATGTATTAAAAAGTTGTTTTAAATTTCATCAAATAAATTTTAATTAAAATCATTAAATTTCATGTGGTTAATTTAAACAGATTTGTTGTAAAAGATAGATCATTTACGAACAAATATCGAAAAAGCTTTTAAAAATACAGTTATTTAATTTATTAATCATACACTCACAATAGGATGTTGCCCAATAATAGTTATTATAAATGATAATGAATTTTTTATTGCTTGAAAAATACCCTTCGTGACCGGGATTAGAACCGAGACCTCCGGATTACAGAGACGCTACTACTCCGGCAGGATATTAAAGATTTAAAATATTAAATTTAAGAATAAAGATATATAACAGGAGAATTCTGGGTTAAATATAATTCAAATAAATTTTGTTAATTTTTTTTGAAGAATGTATTTATAAATTAAATAAATTTCAATTTATATTTATTAATATGTTCTATTAATTTATAACGGTTAGTTTTTGGTAGTGCATCTATAAAAATTTTAAATTATAGTCATTCAACAAAATTTGTAGTGCTATTACTTTTAGTTTTTATTAATAAATGTACAATTTTTTTTAAAGAATACTGTTTTATATTAAATAAATTTCACAAACAGAAAGGAAAATAAAAAAGTGGTTAGTTACTATGTAAACGAAATTAATTTCTTAGAAAAGTATTTAATTTCTTATGAAGTAATTGTATTAAAATTGAAGAAAGCGTTAATTTATAAATAAATTATGAATATATTTTTGTGTACATAACACTTAATTTTATGTTTTCGTTAACACGATCTCAAACATACTATTACAAATATTACTTATTTAATTAAAATGTGAAATTTTATTACAGACGAAGTGACAGATAAATAATAATAAAAAATGTTAAACGTTGCAGAAAGTGAAATTTATTGGTACAAATTTTCAACTAACTTCATTGTTGTTTATTAACTTAACGAGTTTTACTATAAAAATAACACAAATAATGGGGTAATAATAGATAATAATAAATTTAGACTCTACACTACACAAAACCGAATCGTTTTTCATATAATCATAAGAATGCATTTTTTAAAATTGCGTAGTGTTTCACTAAAATACATAATAAATTGTGTGCGTTTTAGCGAAACATTTTATTAACTAGAATTAAGACCAAAAATAAATTACAGTATAAGTTTTCTATATATCAGATTTTCAGGCAGTCTCCAAATATTTTCCGCTTGAAAAAAATATCCATTTTTTATTTATTTTATTTTTAACCATTCCAGGGTCCTTCTCAGGATGATAAACACGTCATAGAATAATATTATAAATCAAGAAATGTTAATTAATGTTTAAATTTTATTATACATACAAAGTTTTAAACACTCACTAAATGTAAAAATCGTTATTTTTTATTATCAGTATTTTTATTTTTTAAGTTTTTATTTATTTATTTATTATTATAATTTCTTTCAGAATTATTTTATCTTTTTTTCTTCTTATTCTTCTTTGTTTTCTAATATCATGAGCGTTAACGATCGGTGTCTCACAATGTAGCCAGAAATTTATGTTTTTTTAGTCTTGATTTTGATTTTATAATTTTTTTTTCATTTTGTTTATACTTTAAACGAATTGTTATATATTAGAGTAAAGTATTGTTATATATTTTAGAACGTTTAAGCATTATTTCAGCGGTCTAAATCGCATGATCCTAAAACATTTCTCATTTTCATGAATATAAGAACGAAAACTCTCAAACTTGTCCATTTAGATTTTAATTACTAAAGTTGGGATCCGCCTTGTAGTTGTTGCAGCTGAGATATATCAGTTTATCAACTCCTTATCAAGGAACAAACCTCAAAATTCCACAATCACAAAATTACAGTATCCTAAATATGATCCCGATTTACGTGTCAGTGTGGTGGCGTCACGACCTTTCATCCGGAGGTCCCGAATTTTGAATCCCGGTAAGACAAGGCATTTCTTAAATGCAACAAAATTCCAGTTTCATATCTAGCACTAGCTTCAAGCTTATATGGCGACATTAATAAGAAGGAAAAAAAACATTAACTATGATATTTCTACGTTTGCGTTGTTAAATTTGAGTTAACTGTTTTGGAATTCTTATTATTGAATGGATATTTTATAATTAGCGAATTTATACCACTGATAATCACTCTTCAGCACTTTCTTCTTTTAATAATATCTTCTCTGAATACCAGTTAAGTAATGCAAGAGATAAAATACTGCTCTGAGGCACTCCTCTCTTAATGTTTATTAGATCCGTTGTTGTATTCACATTGCAGAAGTTTGTTGGCAGTATAGATTAGTAGTTATGGGAACATCTTTGTCATCATTTATTCACGTTTTCAGAATCTCTATCATTTTTTGATACCAATTTTTATCAATAATTTATCAAAGCTATTCCCAATTTATCAAATACAATCCCAGTTGGCCTCATCATTACTCTTACTAAGTTCTTGAAATTCTACAATACTTTCTTTCTCCATCCGAAAACCAAGATAAATTTTGCCAATTGTTTCCTCCATTTTTTTTTCCGTTGTACCAAAAGTAGTTTTAGAAATACCTTTAGACATTATTTTAATAATAATAAAGCAATAATACTCCAATTTTAATCTCCATACATCTTTAGAAATAATTTAAAAGATTAATTTCATCAGTCATTTAGTAGTGTTTCAGTTTTTCAGAGTTACGGAGAGTTTTCAAATCTTAAAATTTTTGAAACCAGATTTTCTGATCGTACACTTCTTATGAGCGTCATAGCTAAATGCATTGCACGTACTATTTTCTTTTAAGAAATTGGTGAGCAAGATTCAGCAATTAACATATTCTGATACTCATTCCTTTCTTATATTTGTTTGCTGATTTATATCGACTACTCTTTTCCAATCTGTAAGGTAAAATTATTATCGATTGTTACATTTACTTCCTTGAGCTTCTTATGTAAGTAAAGTTAAGTGAAAGGAATTTAGTTGTGGGTAAAGATATTATTTTACTGAGGTAATCAATGAAAGAAACGTACAGTTAATTTTAATTTTTTTTTTTTATATTTGTTTTCATCTGGTTTTCTTCTCATTTTTTTTACTTTTTTGAACGATATTTTTAATTTCGCTATTCTGTTACATACTAAATATTTTGCCGCTCACAATCTGTTATTGTTTAGCATACGGATTTTAACTATATAAAATTTCCATTAAAATCTGGTTTACTGACACATGATGCATCTATGTAAATGCTGTTTACTTATTTCTTTTATTGTCTAGAACGATTATTCCCAAAATTCCCAAATTTTCTTTAATTTTAATCTGAAACTATTTATGTTCTATCAGTGAACTCTGTGTTTTACTAACACAATATTTCAAATAAATTTTATAGTGCTTTTCTTGCTTTCCTATGATTTATATAGCTCTAACTTAAAATATTATAAGCTACTGCAGACGACTATTACATCATCATTTAAAGATGTTAATTATTAAATTTTTATAACTAAATTTTTGAAACTAGATTTCATTCTGATAATTACAACTTAGATTTAATTTTTAATAGAAATTACATCCTGAGTTTGTTTTCTTATAACTTATTTAAGTTACGTATAAAAACAAATTGTATACAATGGCAATATTAATAGAGGGAGTAGTCCTAAAGAAATTAGCTAAGAATTGTGACACGAGTTAGCTACACATAAATATTTAGGAAAGCAGAGCATGCGCAGTTATAATTTATCATACAATAGAATATTAAAGAATCTGTGTCATAGTATTAAAGTATCGTAACAAATACTTTGTAATTATAATAGTTATAATATAGATTATATTCTTTGCTAATGTAGCTTGAATATTTTGTATGTTCATAGATAGTACATCAGTAACATATTGGAGTACGTTATTTAAACATAAAAATAACATTTATAAATTCATATTGCCAACAGTTTTGTCAATTTAAAAATTAATAATTATTATTTATTGATCTCATTTCTTAATTTTATTCATAACATATAATAAAAATCATATTGAAGTATTATATAATTGTATTATATAACAGATTAAAATATGGAAATGTAGCAGATGAAACGAATCCCTAACCTGACCGCATCATTTATTATTATTCTTAATATTAGCCTATTTATGACGTAAATAGTATAAATCACATAATATTATTTCGTAATATTTAATCTATGCATTGAATTAGTAAACCTAAATCATAATTTTTAATCTAAGTTTGAAAATAATAGGGTATTGTTTATATTTGATGAACTACTTTTATTATAAGGAAAAATGTTTACTTTCTACTTCCGTGTAAAGCAGATTTTTATCATAATTAATATTATTATGTTTTATTGTAATACTTTTGAAATCATTCGATATCCCATGGACTTGCAGTCTTTGTTATTTAAAAAAAAATACTCTTCTACATTTCTTCATCATAGGAACTTATATATATATATATATATATATATATATATATAGTATATATGTTTGTATTTTGTTCCGCATAATAAGTAATTTAGTAACACTGCAAAAATGGTTGGTGTAGGAAAAAGCACTCCTTATATAAATGGAATGAAGTCTAGATTCTGGTTAATATTTTTTTAAATCACTGCTTTGAAGGATTTTTACGCAATAGAATTTTCTCTGTTTATTCTCCATTATGAAAGATGTAAATAAATTTGAAATGAAATAAAATGTTAAGAACTCATTTCTATTACATTTTCTTGACAGTGTTTCGGAGGGTTTCCAATTTCAGATTCGTTTTTTTGTTGCATCATATATCAAAAGCGTACGAAAAGTAAATTAAATTCTAAGTTTTGATAATTTATTTTTATTTTAACACAAAGATATAAAGATATACTAATTACTTAACAAATGATAAAAGCCTGTTTATAATAATTAATTTATTAGTTATATTGGTCATCTAATAATTATTTTAAGCAGCGTTACTTTAAATAAACAAGTTTAAGTATTGCATCCTGAAGTACTTACAATATATTATTAATTATGAGGTAAAAAGAAAAGAATATTAACTTTAAAACCCAAGTAGTTATACAATTTTTCATGTCTCTTTTATAAGTGACTAATTTATATGCTACTTGGGAAAAAACTAAAAAGTTAGAAAAAATTTAGTTTTACTGAAAAATGTTGAGTTACAGTAATTTCTGATACAGAGAACATAATGTAGTTTTTTCTTATCTTTTATTTTACTTCAAACTTTTTTTTGTGTAATTATAAGTTGATAAAATTTAATAAATTAACTGTAACGTAGGGTTTATCGGTATTTAGGTACCTTATTAACAAAAAAGTTCTATTTATTTAAAACAAAAAAATTATTCACAATAAATTAATTGGTTTTTGTTTTGCTTTTTACTCCTCCTCTAGCGCTATAGCAGAGCTATAGCTTTAAAAAGGAAATTTATTGTAATCTGTGTAATTTAGGTATATGCGGTTTTCACCGGATCTTGACGTTCTATCACTTAAGGATCCCAAATAACCGGACAGAAATTTTCCGGATATTCGGATGTACGTGTGTTTGTGTGTTTGGTTTTGCACTCCTTTTATCTCCAGAACTACTGGACCGATTATGACCAAACTTCGTAAGATTATATCAATGTATGGGATACTGATGCCATTAAATTCTCAACTTAAAATGTCAAAGCGGGTGAGGCTGTAGAGCAAGGTCACCCTCAGTATCTCGAGATTTCGCCTAATTAAGGTCTTTTTTTTTTTTTGAGCACATATATTAACAATTAGAAAATAATAATATTTGCAAATAAAACCTTTTGTAAAATGGCATCCCCATTAACGGCGAAGTGGGTATACTGCCACTATAATAGCCCCTCTAACCACAATGAGTGCTAGTGTAGTACTGACATACAGCTGTTGTAGTCGAATAATATATTGTGACGTCAAAGGTGAGCGGTAGAATTAAATAATTGAACAATATTAAAAGTGTAAAAAAGTATTTAAAATGGCCGCTAGTACCGCCACACCCACGAAAATGAAATACGGCATACGCGTGCGCTTTAGTTAGAATCGTTGAATGAAATAAACCAAAAATATTTTATTAAAATAATATTATAAATGTACTAAATTAAGTTGTATGTGTAAGCCAGGCATCAGAGAAAAGCCGCATCACGCGGAAGTCCTAACAACTGTGTTAGCTTATTTTAAGGTAAAATAAATAATATGTTTATCATAAATGTTTAATTCTATCTATTAAATATATACAGTTTCTCGAAAAATGCCTTATTTTTCGTATTGTAAGAAATCAAATTTGAAAAAATGTAAAAGTCACTGTAGTTTAGTTACAAAACAAAGTAAAACTCCCTGAAGTAATATTTTTTATTCAGTATTATCTTTTGAGTTATACAAAGATTAAACAGTTAATATTGAAATTAATGTCCGAAACACTAATAATAACACCTTTCTTTCCTTTTTTAACCTGTTTAGCCTCCGGGAATTACCGTTCCGGTATTACTACAGAGGATGATTGTGGATGATACGTATGAGTGTAAGTGAAGTGTAGTCTTGTACAGTCTCAGTCCCACAATTCAGTCCCACAATTCCTGAGATGTGTGGTTTATTGAAATGCAACCACCAAAGAACACCGGTATCCACGATCTAGTATTCAAATCCGTATAAAAGGCAGTTGCCTTTACTAGGACTTGAATGCTGGAACTCTTGACTTCCAAATTAGCTGAATTGCGAAGACGCGTTCACCACTAGATTAACCTAGTGGGTTATAACACCCATCACAATTCTAAATAACACTAATAACAAAAATAATGAATAATAACTAATAATATATATTTAATATTATTTATTATATTAAAATACACTAGTATATATATATATATTAGAATAATATTATTGTGTTAAACACAATTTTATTAATATAAATTTAATCTTTAAATGTGTATGGTTATTCAGATTTTTTCCGTATGCAAATTAGTTTACACTGTTTCCTTTTATTCTGCCTACTTCAATAAGTTGAATATAACAACATAACTATAGATGACAATTCGATTTGTTGTTTATGTTGCTGATAAATCAATCTTATATATTTAATATGTATGAGCTTAAAATTGAAAGACATTATTAAATCTGTAAAATAATCGATTGAATGTTTTCGTCGCCGCAAGTAGCATTGTTACAATTGTTAAATTACAAACAAATGGATATTGTAAAACAACCCCCCTCTCTCTCACTCTTTCTATCTCTCTCTCAATCTCTCTCTCTCTCTTTTCCTGTTTAGTCTCCGGGAATTACCGTTCCGGCATTACTTCAGAGGGTGGATGAGGATGATATGTATGAGTCAAAATAAGTGTAGTTTTGTACAGTGTCAGTTCGACCATTCCTGAGATGTGTGCTTAATTGAAACCAGACCACCAAAGAGAGACTGGCGAGGACGCCACACAGGTGTGTGCTCCTAGGTGTTGTGTCCGCATACAGGCCTGTGCTAATCCGCCCTGTGCGTGTTATCGGGTACACCTCCTATTGACCTAATCGCAAAAAAGAGGGTGGAGAGGGCATAAGGCAAGCCAGAACAAGAGGTCAGGGATGCCGTTTATAATATCTGGCAAGAAAGATGGTCGCAGGAAGCTGTGGGTCGATGGACGAGAACCCTCATCCCCAACATCTCGACAGCCATGGCTGTCGAGAAGATTTGGTGAGGTTGATCATCACCTATCGCAGTTTTTTACAGGACATGGTTCCTTCAATAACTACCTGCACAAAATAGGCAAGAGAGAAGAGCCAATTTGCAACTACTGCAACGAGATAGATGATGCTGAGCACACCTTTTTTGAGTGCAATAGGTGGGACATACTTAGACATAGTAAGGCACTCACAGGTATAACTCCAGAGACAACAATAGACTACATGCTAAGAAGCGAGTCAAACTGGAATAATTTTGCTAGTTTTGTTAGACAAGTTGTTCTACAGAAATACTCCGATGAGAGAAGACAAGGTGTTGGCTAGAATAGGACTGGGTGGACATCCTTGCTGGTGAGGTCCAGCATGCTGCGGTGTGTTGGCACTGATGAGCCACCAAGGACTCCACGGGTAACAGTCAGATAACATCACACTGAATATTGAAGGGACCCGGCGCCGCGTCGCGGCGAACTGGGTCTGGCGTGGTGTCCAAAAGGGCAATATTAATAAAGAACTCTCAAAAAGAGCTAACCAGTAGGCCGACCTGCCATGCCGGTAGGTGGGGAGGCCTATTTGAGTTTAAAGACACTCCCCTGGGCGGCGTAATACCAACAAGTCGGTCCAGCACAGGGGAGCTGAAAAAAAAAAAAAAAAAGACCACCAAAGAACACCGGTATTCACGATCTAGTATTCAAATCCGTATAAAAGTAACTGCCTTTACTAGGAATTAAACTCTGGAACTCTAGACTTCCAAATCAGCTGATTTGGGAAGACGCGTTCACCATTAGACCAATCCGGTGGATTTGTAAAACAACCATCGTCTTCTAATAAAAATGTTTTGAATATTCGTAAATAACATACCTGTAGAATTATCACGAAATATGGGCAAAGAAAAATGAGTGAACATTTTATTTTCCAAACTGTTTTTAAAATTATAATCCGCTTAAATATTTTAGAATTTTCCTCTGCTCTTATAAATTACTTTTATTTAAGCAAGGTATACATTTTTTAAATAATTTATTCCAATCATATTACATTTTGTTCAAGAAAAAAATTCGTTAATTATAAAGTTACAATAATCGTTTAAAATAGGAAAAAAGAGAAGAAACTTTGTAAAAACAGAGAAAAAGCTTTTATTTTCAGTTTGACAAAATAATTTTTTTCAGTTATTGCTGAAAACTGTTCGAAGCTAACATATTATTTATATATTTATTTTTTAGCCTGAATGAATTCACCACAGAAGCACTTAGTGCACCAGAGTATATAAAATGAATTTTGTAGCGTATGAAAAATGCAATGCCAAACCGGGATTTAAACCCAGACCCACCGGATGAAAGGCCGAGAACCTAAAATAAATTTAAAAAATTTATATTCTGCATTATTAATTTTTTTTTTTTGTTGTAAATTCAGAGTTAAGCCTTGATTAAAAATATAAAGTTAATAACATAATAGAGATTTATAAAAAGATAAATAATAAACAAAATTCAACAAATCACATAAAAGTTTGTTTTATTTACGAGTAGATTTTAGATCAGAACAATAAACCGACGAAGTATAAAAATATCTTAAAACTGATGAAATTACATCTACGTGATATCAAACTAATTTTTTTTTTAAATTTTAATTTCTTGATAGAAAATAATACATCATTTACTTTACTAAAATATAATTCTTCAGGTACTACAATTTAATAATAAAAGACATAAATAGTTCCTGAATAATTTATTACGAACTTTTAAATCTGTCGTTGTGAAAGTTTATTAAGAAATTTATATTGTTGCATAATAACATAGTTGAATCTTTATTCCCGTTTAGTCTTATTATTATTGTCCTTCCTTTATTATACCATCCTCTGTCATGGTTTCCTATTATATTATATTCCCATTTACTTTATGGGTAGACATATCTTTCTTTATTCGTAGTTAACATAATAATGAAAATGAATAATAAACAAACTCTTAGGTAACTTTTTTGTTATATGATTGACAACTTTTTAATTAATTTAAATTATGTCATCAATTTATGTTGTAATTTAATAGACTATTAATCAATTTTCGTGAACGGATGACGACAATAATTAATTAATGAAGGTATTAACAATAAGAATGATTAAAAATATTCTTTTCAATTTAGCATTCTTTATTTAGCTATACATTTATTTTGGCTTTTTAATACTTAATTTAAATAGTATATTATTTCGTAAAGTAGACTTTACTAAAATGTATTAGATAGTTATTGGATCACCATATTTATTCAAATTGAAATTTGATTAATTTCTTATACAGATTAATTGATTTTTAAATTTATTCTAAGTTTTGCAATAACAAGCAACTATTTACACAGACCTACTGTATTCTTTTTATCATATATAGAACATTCGCTTTCAAAACCTCTATTTAGAAGGTTTAAATCTAATTCAGATGGTTATGATCTAATGACCACCGTTGTGTTTCACTACCCTTATTAGGTAGTTACGTACATAATTAGTAAGTTAGGAATATTACCTTATTCGTTGCCGTTTAAAATGATAGAGTTTTTTCTACTACCCGCTTACCTACCATACCCGATAAGGGTTTTTATAACTTTTGGGTTCAGGACAAAAATATTTAGTCAATTCAATGTAATAATTTTAATGTACACGAGTCAACATTAACTTCGAAGAGAAAAACGTGAATAAAACCCAGGTAGATTAAATTACAAAATGGAAGTTGGAAAGTTTGATTGTGGCAGCGTTGACCATTATCCATTTATGACGATGAAGAGTAATTATAAAAATTCCTCTATTCCATCATATGTCAAACTTTCTAACAGAATTACAAGTCTAAGTATTTTTAAAATAAATAAATGTGACACATATATATAAAAAAGTATGATTCAAACAGATGTTAAATTAGAAAAAAACGGAGTTTTTCTACTTCAATTAAAACTAAGAATTTTATTTCGGAAATTTAGAAATTTTTATTTTTCATATTATAATAGGAATTATATTAAATTAGTTTTAGAAAGTCTTACATGTAGAAGAATGGGGGAAAATGAGGTGTCACAGAGAAATCTAGGAAAATGAAATTGTCAAAAAAATGTTTACGAGATCTAATATTTTTTAACTGATAAAAGCTTGCCATATAAAGTTTAGTGAATCTGGCTGTTATCAAGTGACAGAATTTCCTCAAATTTTTCAGAAAATAAAATTAAATCAAAAATTTAGATCCAAAAACATAAACAAAATTATTTTTTATTATGGATCCAAAGATGATACTTCTGATCTACATAAAGTATTATTCAATATTATATGTGTTTCAAAATTAATATCGGGATTTTATAGATATTTAATATTTCTGAAGTTTCACGTGCTTTGATTAATTATAAACAAAACTAGAGAGCAACTCAAATAGTTTTAGCTGTGTGCAAGCTCAAAAATCTTGCCTGTACCTGTTGGCGACGCCCAACAGAAAGCGTTCTCTGTTTTGCTGTTTGCAAAGTGTGAATCAGTATTTATCGTTCAACCTGAACTCCGTTTGAAGTTCTTTTGTGATCCCCGAGTGACAATAACATTCGTAGATAGTATAAACAATTTGAAACCACTGGCTGTATTTGTAAAGGGAAGAGTTCATGACGATCGTGTGTGTCCAAAGACAATGTTGAACGTGTAAGAGAGCCTTTTGTGCGTAGTTCTAGGAAATCGTTCAGGAAGGCTAGCCGTGAATTAGCAATTCCAGTGACGTCTGTTTGAAGGATTATAAGGAAACGCTTGCATCTGCGTCTATATTGTTTACAGTTGTTACAGGCTCTGAAGCCTACGGATTATGTTTTTCGTGCTAGCTTGGTGACGATAATAACTTTCTTTATCGTGTCGTATTATTTTTTTATTGACATAGAGGCAGCATTTCCTTCCTTGTGTTGGAGTTCTGTCCTCTACGAGTTGGAACGCCATAATGTTCCCGTAGCCCTGCAGGCTGCATTACGTGACTGGTTGTCGGATCGCACGGCTCTGTTTAAGGATGCGCACTTAGTTGTGGAAAAATCCGTCATCAGGGGAATCATGCAGAGCTCCGTTCTCGGTCCTTTGCTCTGGAACCTGGTATTCGACGGATTTTTGGGACTAACATTCCCGGATAGGGTCACGACCCAGGGTTTCACCGATGACTATCTCCTGTTAGTTAGTGGTAATTCGTGACCGCAGCTAGAAGACCGAGCGCAGGCGGCTTTGTCAACCGCAGAGGGCCGGATGGACATTCAAAATTTAAAGATTTCTGTGCCTAAGACGAAGTTTATACTTCTCAAGGGTTCAAACAAATTATCATACAGTCGTAACCCCCGTATTAAGTACAAAGGCTGTGTAATCAGTGGAGTTCGAGTTCATAAGTATCTAGGTGTTCTGTTTGATGAGGAGTTGCTGTTTAGCAACCACATTAGGCAAGTAGCGGCGGACGCCGTCTCTGTGATACAAAAGCTTAGGAGGATTGCTCGAAAGGATTACGGACTGTCGGGCCGTCATTTTTACATAGTGTACCGAGGTTTCTTCGAAATTATGACCTCTTACGCGGCGTCCGTTTGGGCGCATAGGTTGGAAAGAAATCGAGTGCTTATTCAAAATGTAAGGATTGCCCAACGAACAGCCTTAATTGTATACGCACTGGTGTTTTTAAAACAATCTCCTACGAGGCTGCTACTGTATTGGGAAAGGCTCTCCCAATCGATTTAGTGGTGAAAGTTCGGGCGGCCATGTGAAAATTACGAAGAGGCAGGAAGACACAGGT
Source organism: Lycorma delicatula (assembly GCF_047948215.1). Classification (NCBI taxonomy): domain Eukaryota; kingdom Metazoa; phylum Arthropoda; class Insecta; order Hemiptera; family Fulgoridae; genus Lycorma; species Lycorma delicatula. The sequence goes on along the minus strand of NC_134459.1, from coordinate 72,844,380 downwards.
ATTTGGGATGCGGTTTTGAGCCGTGCCTATACCGGAGCGGAACGGTGATCTCAATGGACCGGTTCTAAATTTTGAACAGTTGCCCATCTCCGGCTTGCGGAGGAGGCTTTACAGCTTCTCGATGGAAGCATGGCAGCAATATTGGCACGCCACGACTAAGAGATGGTCCTTGTATAGATTTAACAGGATCTGGAAGGATGGTATGCCTCTCCTTCGTTTTCAAGGGCAACGGGAGCCCGAGTGCTATCCAACCATGTAAATTTAAACCAATATTTGTTTCGGTTCCACTTGGCAGCTGATGAGTTGTGCATCTGTGGGGAGGTCCAGTCGAACGAACACATCATGTTTGATTGTGCAGCTCTTGGGGGGGGGGGGAAGGCAGAACTCAGATTACCCGGAACTTAGAGGTCAAAGGGAAAATTGGCCACTTACAAGCGGCGAGTCAATGTGACGAGACCGTGTGGGAGTTCCTGATGCGGTTGCTTTGTTCCTAAGGGAAAAGACTGCTACCGCGCTGCTGTAGGAAGCTAACCGAAAGATATGGTTGGCCACCAGCCAGATTAAGGCTCAAAGCGCTTTAATGGTGAACAGGTATTTGCTGGCATTCAGCGGCCTAGGCGTGGCAGCGAATTGCTTCCTCTGACAAGATAAATCAACTATTAATAGTCATATATGTTTTAGTAGTTGACGGGGTGCGCCTACTCATTTTACTGATATGTGACAAGTGAGCGGTGGGACACGCAAGCGAGTGGTGTATTCCGCTTATTCCGCTCACGCTTTTAGTCGCTAAACTGTTTCATGTCTCTGTAGACGTTTGTGGCACAGACATTCGGACTTATGCTTTAGGGCGACCGAATGCTTTAGGCTAGCGGGAGAAATGTCAAGCAAACTAATTATCGTGTCGTATTCAGCAACAAATCCACATTTCAAGTTAATGGAAAACCAAACACTCATAATGTGCGTATCTGGGGGATCATAAAATCCTACGAAATACTGCCGAAAATTGAGTGTTTTTTATGTCGTATCTTGACACTATGTTCGTTTTCGCGGAATCAAGTGTATCTGGCACAAACTAGCTTGATAGGCTACAACTATGACTCTTTCTTTAACTACAATACAAACCACAGAACTTTATTTGGCAACAAGAGGGTGCGCCTCCTCACTGACATAACGCTGTACGTGATCGGTTGAACGCTTGACTGGCCACCGGGGATCAAATGACAGGGCTTGTTTGTCGTGGCCTCCACGTTCATCCGATCTGACCCGTGCAATTTTTTTTGGGAGGATTATAAAGAATGAATTGTAGTGCCACCGTTACCAGCTGATCTATCCGACTTGAGACACAGGATTTAAGCAGCTGTCGTATCAATTACTCCAGACTTGCTGATTAAAGTATGGGATGAACTTTCGTATCGGCTAGATATGTGCTATGTGAAAGTGACAATCCTCACATTGAACACTAATTGAAAAAAACTGAGTTGCACTTTCATTTAATGTATATTTTATCAATGTACATGAAACTTGAGAAATATTACATAATTTTAAAACCCCGATATTCCTTTTGAAACACATTTTATTATTATTATTATTAAACGCTTGTTTATCCTTCAAGTTCAGTTTTATTTTCCTCTTCTTATTCAGAACAAATAAAACCTAGAAGTATACCCACACACACACACACACACACACACACACACACACACACACACACACACACACACACACACACCACACACACACACACACACACACACACACACACACACACACACACAATAAGGATTTAAATTTTAAAATTTTAATTTTAATTTCTTATGTAATATACTTTTCATCGTTTTAAATAATATAACTATTGAAAAGTAATCAACTACATTTTCTAAGCTTTATATCGTGATTTTTTTCCATTTTTTGGAGAGAGTCATGTCTTCTCAGATCTCCAACAACTACTGAAGATATATAGCACTAACAAACAAAACTATTAATAAGGATGTATTAACAATGATAAAATAGTAATAATAATAATAAAGAAGTTTTATTAATACAAACCTTACTTGAAAGTCGGACGTACACAAAAGAGAAAATGAATAAAACATCTTGTAAATTTTAATAATTAACCGTAGGCCCTACTTCGTTAAGTGGCCGAAAAAACATAAACCGGCTTCTTAATCTTTGTATACAGTAGAATACATAAACGCTGGATGTTCTTTTTTTTTCAAATAGAGAATGTTTAAAATTTTCAAATAAAATTTAGTACTTCATTGGAATGAAATGATGACCCGGAATTATTCATTATTTTCACCGCCTAACAAATAATATCTATTCAATAATATCCATAACTTGTATAATAAAAATATTCAAATAGCGTATTTTTTTCTTTAAATTTTATTAATAGATGTGCATAATTAATTCTGTTGTTTTCCCTTTTAAGAAATCCTGTTAAATTATATTCAGGTTTTAATATTTTAATCTGATATCAATGAATTCATTCAATTTAAAGAAAATCCACAGAAATTAATTATTTATTGAAAGCATTTCTTTATATTCATAAAAGCTATTTTATGTGTCCTGACTTTTAAGTGAACTTGAGGAGTAATTAAATAATAATAGTAATAATATATATATATATATATATATATATATATATATATATGTGTGTGTGTGTGTGTGTGTGTGTGTGTGTGTGTGTGTGTGTGTGTGTGTGTGTGTGTGTGTTTATTTATGGAATATTTTATAATCATTTTTAAATAATACATCAAGTTAAATAATTATTTTCTTTTTAAAAGCTACTGTTAATTGTACTGGGCATTTCTCTTACTAGTTTATATATTTTAATTATTATATTATGTACTTCAGTTTTGTGATCAAGTCACTTGACTGCTTCAAGGCAGTTCCCTTCTATTCTAGGCTTGTAACATTTTAATTCATCGTATTTATTATTTCCTACGTTACTTTGTTTTACGCCAATAAATGCTACAAGCCGGCTTCCGTGGCGGGAGTGGTAGCGTCTCTGCCTTTCATCCGGAGGTCCCGGGTTCGAATCCCGGTCAGGCATGGCATTTTCATTCACACTACAAATCGTTCATCTCATTCTCTGAAGAATGGCTAACGGTGGATCCAGAGGTTAAAAAAAAAAAATGCTATTAAGAACACAAAATTGTTTCAGAATTTCTTACTAGATTAAATATGTGTGTGTGAGAGAGAGAGAGAGAGAAAGAGACAATGTATATTATACATAATATAAACATAATCCATCTGCCACAGTGCTAAAGGTGGAATAATATTAGTTAATCAGTACATGCTGGAAGTGTGTTCAGTTAATTTGTTTCTGTAAACTTTTGCTTAGATACTCCATCAATCATTATTTTTAAAGGTCTTTTTTGTTACACTTTTTTTTAAAGTAATAGAGTCCAAAAGTTTCGTTTTGGTTTGCCTTTGAGAAGATGTTCTATCATACTAATTACATATTTCATTAGTATAAATAACACATCATTTTGTATGCTAATTTATTTATATTTATCAACAAAATCCATTTAACATCTAAATATAGACCTTTTGCAAATATTTATTTTTAAAGTTTCTAATTAACGTTATTATTAAAATACTTTGATTTTATGTACGTATGGATCTTTCTAGCAAGGGCGAGACTCCAAATCCGCATGTATCTAATTCCCTAAGAATGGTGGAAAAAATGGGATTCTGAAGACAAAAAAATCATACCTCCCTTATAGGCACTGTATCGAATCGATTTTCCACTATTGATCCACCTGGCTCCTCCAGTTTACACGAAGATCGAACGCCGACCCGATAAGATTAAGCCGGCAGATGGTCTCCGTTCGCATTAAGTCGTTCTTCGAGCATTCATAAAGGACATGGTAGATGTCATCCAATTGTCCACAGTGAGGACACATCCCAGAATTTACCAGGCCGAATTCATGCGGTCTATTCCTAAAAGCAAAATTGCCGGAAAGAAATTGCGTCGCATATTTATTTACGTGTACAGAAGAGGCGTTCCGCAAACCAACAACATTTGGAAAGAGATCATGAGTATAACGCCCACCCTCCATCCCATCCAATCAGGTCTGCTACAAGGCATTGCCACCATGTTGTTCAATTTCTCGAACATTGTACGAAGTCAATTCATCGGACTTCTTAGCAGCTTACCGCTGTTGTGCATCTCAGACGCAATCATGTTTATTGGTTTCACGCAGTAAGTTAGTCTGCGATGTGAAATGTAATATTACTTCTACATTTTGTGTTGTAGTCGGGTTCTTGATAGTCTTAATAAAACGGAGGCCATTAAATTCACTATCCAATATAGCATACACAGGCACCCGACTAAAACGTAAAATATAGAAATAATATTAAATTTCACATCGCATACTAACTTATTCTATCCTGATAAATGGCTGTAAGAAAAAATTGTTTAACGATATTTTGATCGTTTTTCTTAATTATTTTAGATAAATGTGAACAATTAATGGTCGGTTTTTTTTTTAATAATTATTTTATTTATCGATTTTTTGTTGTTTCCATAACTTTACCATTCAATATAATACTCATCCAGATAGTTTACTGGTATTATTATTTTATAGTTTTTTTTTATAAATGTTGTGCTATTCAAATAGAAATTTGTATGTCAGTGAACGATAATTTATGTAGATCGCCCATTAAAATTATTATTGTTCATATACTAAAACCTTTGACACGTTAAAAATTGCTTCACTCACTCTGATACAGTAGTTTATCAAGGGTGTGCTCAAGGGAAGGTAGAGGTTGATTATATCATGCTACAATATTTTAATTAAATCCAATATCGATATGATTTCGGGACATTTCTTAGATTTTGGTAAAACACCGTGGTCATATAACTGTAAACGTACATCCACTGAAAGATAAAGTCTGATCATATGAAGATAACTAAGCCATAAACGCAACTGAATTGCACGATCCTCGAGCACCGACCTTTGGATTTGCGATAAGCGAGTTCTTACTTGATACCAACAATCTATTCAATCAAACGTATTTCCAATAGTGGAGGCCCTCTTTCCTTATCGTTAGCTTATGAAAATACATTTCATGAAATGTATTTTAATATCAAAGAGTTTAGTGGCAGGGAGGAAAACAATTATCAAAATAATTTTCTGTTTAAAGATTTTTATATACTTCAATTTTATAAGTTTTTAAATATATTTTATGATACCCAAGCTTATAATATTTTAATATATTATTTTTGAGAATTTTAGAAACATCGTAATTTATTTTTAAGCAATAATTTTTTTATTGTGATTGAATAAGTAAATAATAATAAAAGCTTAATCAAATTTTATTGTTTTTCATCTAAGGTGGTAATTGTGTTTTTATAAATGTATTTATCATCGTTTCCTTATAGTATTCTACTTTTTGTTAATAATTTATACGGTTTTAATTATTCAAAAGAAATGCGTTAAATGGACAATTTTAACCTTAATAACTTATTCTTTGCTACTTGGTATTAAAATAATATTGTATTAAAAAACACAATAATTTAAAATTAGTTTTCTTCATTTTTATACTTAAATGTTTATGTTTTTCCATGAATAAATTTTTATTATTACTTTTAATGATGTATTTTAACGACACATGAAGTGAAAGTACATTACTTTTCACTTACGTACGTGTTTTTATGTTTTATTTTTCATTATTTAGAATATTAAAAGTCCGTTATTTAAATAACAAATATGCACGTAATTTTTAAATAAAAAAAATTCCGAATCTTTTATTAGCTGCCGGAAAAGAAAAAGAAGTTAATTGCAAACTTCTAGTTACGTTCACTCGTTAAAATTAATTGCCTCCTATGAATAATTTATTTAAAATTAGATATATTTCTTTTAATATATCTGCATACTTGTTGTTGAATCATAAAAATATTAAATTTAAAAATTAATTTTTTTTTTAGAAAAAACACTGAGAATTAAATGTGACTTTTAAAAATCTGTGATAATACTTGTAAAATAATAATTACTTCCTTGGACGAAGTAAAGGAAGTATTATGATCGCGAAGAATTTAACTTTTCAGATTTCAACAGAAATATCCATTTTGACCTTCCCTAAATCCATTTTGACTAGTTTCGGCTTGACGTTTGTATGTGGTATGTGCGAATATATCTCGCATAACTCAAAACGATTAGCAGCGCCTAGGATGTTGAAATTTTGAATTTAGGACTGTCGTAGCATTAGTTGTGCAATTTCCCTTTTGACTGCAATTGACTGGATCAAAAGTATCCAAAAAAGTGCAAAAACTCTGGATTTTGGATTTTTTTCATAGCTGCAGTAATAAACCCTGATTGAGAGCTTTTCAACGATATATCATAAGTAATACTTATTTTCATTGGTTCCAGTGTTAAAATTTAAAATAATGAAATATTTGGATCTTACAAGGGGAAGGCACATCACTTCGAATCAGACTTCATCTCATTTTTTTAACTTTTTTATTTTTTAATTTAAATATATTGATTTATTAATAATTATTAGCCTCTGAATTAAAAAAAAAAAAAACTGTTACAATAAATAATAATTCAATAAAAAATTTTAAAAAAAGAAAAAGTATCAGAAGTTATTAATGGAATAACATTTTTTGTACATTTCATTTAAAAAAAATGTGTGTATGTTATTTAATAGGCATACAAGGAAATCATGTGGTGTCCACATCAGATTTTTTCTTTTAATTTTGACCTTTGACGTCAACACCAGATAATATTTTGGAATAGTATTCAACATTAAAAGGATGATTTTTTTGAGCTGTTTTTTTTTATTTTTTTCAGTTTTATAAATTCATTTTGCACTGTTTAAATCTTATTTAATTTAAAATCGATATAGACTAACAAAAACCGTTGGACATACGAAAAATTATACTTGTAGCAAATATTCGTCTAATAAAGGCAGTAAGGCTTTCTGGAATGCGGGAACACTTAAGTTTTCCCAGTATTATTTTTGAGTTTTTGCATAAAAATACTTATATTATCATAACGACATCCAGGTTAAAAATCATTACGTTATAAAATTCTAATTCACTAATTAAATAAAAATTAATTTTCTCTTAATTTTACTTTTAATTTGAATACTTTTACATTGAATATTAGAAAACCTATAATCCAAATTTATCATTACGTGATATTAACCAGCTCAGTGTAAGTTTTGATGACAAATATATAACAAAGGTAATCTTAAAATCAATTATTTACACGGCCGTGTAAATTTCCTGCAAAAGAAAAATAAGTAATTTTATGTAATTAACATTAGACATTATCAGTATCAAGTAATACTCAATGAGAAAATTAATTTAACTTTACTTTATTCATAGAATTGATATTTAATGAAAAAAAAAAATCTTTTTATATGAACAATATAATAAGGTATATCCATGAATGGCTTTAGTTGTTTAAGAATTCTTTAATATCTTGTGGAATTAAATGAAGCTTTGCCATTTAAAATTGACTGACTGTACAAGGGCGCGTAAAGAAATTAATTGAAATATTTAATTGTATTTCATTAATCCATGAAGATGAAAAAAGTCTTAAATATAAACCTTAAAAATGATTTCTCAATGCTATTTTCTACTTTCCAAGATTTCTTGTAAAATCTTAAAACGGGGTATCGTAACGAAATTTTTCTACAAAAATAACATATTTACCAAAGCGGTCTATTTGGTGTGGGTAAAGTACTGAATAAATATTTTAAAAAAAGAAAAAAAGGGTTTGAATTGATAACTCCTAATATAGTTAAGGTCGGTTAATTATTAAATTAGTTAAAACTGCTTTGTTATTGACATTACAATGGCTTTCCATTTTCTGATCTCCTAAGCGGCGTAGTAGCTTCTCTACTTTTTATCTGATTATTTTTTGTGCTCAAACCAATTAATTAGTATATTTTGCAAGCACACAAAACAAAATTTTTTATTTAATTATTTACTTCTTAAATTTTTCCTTTTGAAATTCTTTTAATTTACAGGAATAGGCAGTATATATTTCAAAATGTTCAGATTGAAAATAAATTATATATATTATTTTGTTTCAAGCTCAAAAATATCGTTTATTTTTAAAAAATTATCCTTTAGTGAAAATTTAAATAACGTGTCTCTTTTGTCATTCTTTAGGTAGAAAATTAAATTAATTTTAAATCTCTATTCTATTTCTTTATTTCTTAAAATAATTAATGAAAACTTAAATAATCCTGAACTTTTAAATAAAGACTGTTATTGGAGTTAAGAAATATAACTATCCTCTGTGCTACTACTCATATATATAGCTTTTATTTGAACGCGATGAATATTCTGATAATTATTTTATTTACTTATAATTATGTTTTGGTTTATAAAGCGTTTGGTTGTTATTTGTATGATAATTACATTTCAGAGAACTACGGTAAATCTTTTAAAGATAGATATTAAATGAAAAAATGTATATATATAGTATATGAACAAAAAAGCACATTCATGAATCTCTTTAGATGTTTTTTAAGGGTTTTCTTACATCTTCTAGAATTAAATGAAGCCTTCTCATTTAAAATTGATTGACTGTACAAGGGCACGTAAAAGAAAATACAACCAGTGCAACACTAACTCTGACAAGGGATAGACGGAAATAATACGTCCCTTCGTATAAATTTACAAGCACAGACTTGCTTTTACTTTCAGCAAATTTAGCACCAGTGTCTCTTTAAATTCATTCATATTGTAAAAGAGAATCTTAAAAGAAAACTAAACCTGTTTTTATTTTTCTCCAGAGTTAACTTTAATTCGATTTAATATGAGATTAAAAGAAGTATATTTTATTCAATCCTTTCTTTTTATAAAAGTTATAAATTAAAAGAAATATTTATAAAAAGAAATATAAGTATAGTTTTATGAAAGAATATTTTTAGTGATAATATAAAATGTCGTACTTAGAATTGAACTATATAATGTAATCTACCCACCCTTTCAATAACTATTATTTCTTTGATAGAAAATCATGGAATTGGATAGTCCTTCTTTAATTTTATTAGTTAGTTTTTCTTTGTTAACAATATCAATCTAATTTCAAAAAAAAGCTAGTTTCGATGTTCTGTAACATATTTTCATTAATTATTTATGTATTTCTAACATTTTTGGTTAAAACCTAAGGATGTTTTAATAGATAATCTCCGATTGAAATATTATTTATTATAAATAAAACTAAAAAGTTTTGATCCGATAGAAAAAATGGAAAACGGATATTACTAAAATTTTATAGTAATATTGTATAAGAATTAAACAATGCACAATAATCGTATAATTATCAGGAGTTTATTTTTCAGGGATTACGAAAGTTGACAATACAAAACTTTTTTCGTTCTAAATATGCTTATAAAAGAAAGTTTTTTTTGTCCTTAAATTTGTAATCTAAAATCAAAATTAAGCAAAATAAGAATAGAAAAAAAGAAAGATTGTATTTATGGTCAACTTCTATAATAAGAACACCGGCTCTATAGTAGTTCTGTGGACCAAATAAGCGGGTAGATTTGTGAATGAAAGCACATTCACAATAAAAAAGCACATATACCTTAATCACTTTATACAGTGTCCCACCGAGAAACGGAGAAACTTTTAGGACACGTTCTACTGGTGAAAATTATAAAAAAAATTCATAGAAACAGAGGTCTGAAAAAATTTCTTTTCGACTTCCGGCTAGCGAAAGATTTCACCCAGATTTCAGCTCTTCTAATAAAAAGAAGCCCTGCTGTAAATTTTCGGACCCAAATCAAGGAATAGAGTTGGTAGTTTCTTATGTAATTTGAGCTGAGAAATAGGATAAAACAGGTCCTAAAACTGTAACTCCAGAACTTTTTATGATATCCGACTAAAGCACAAAATTCAGTGTCGAAAAACAAGTTTTTTTTAGGTTTATAGTAAATTAGCTTTGTTAAATGACTAATAAACGCGAACGATTTAATTAGAAAATTTGTAGAGAATTTATTTCTGAGAAAATTAATTTAAATACAGCCAATAAAAAGTAAATAAAAACTTTTAAATATCGGTATTTTATTGAAATAAAACAATGACAAAATAGCATTATTCTTAAAACACCAAAACAAAAAAATGAAATGATAAGTGGTAACAGAATAACAAACGTCAGTTACAGTAATTGAATATAAATAAGAAATGAATATTGTGTTCTTTTTTTTGTTTAATAGTTGCATTAACAATTAAAGTCATTAGCGACTTAATGTAATGTACCGTATCGGTAAATTTGTAGTCTTGAGCAAGCAGTCGTCTACTCCTGAGACATGTGGTTTATTGAAACCCAACCACCAAAGAACGCCAGTATCCACGATCTAGTATTCAAACTGGAATAAAAGTAACTATATTAGGATTTGAACCTGGGAACTTCGACTTCGAAATCAGTTGATTTACCAACGAGTATACCACAAGAAATTGTGTTTTAATTATCTGTTTCGAAGTCAGTCTTATTTTTATACTTGTTTTATTAATATTTTTGTAAATACAAGATTTAATTAATATTTATTTATAGACGGTGTTTTCACTCCCTGTCCCGATAAATTGGTTTTTAGAAGGAATGGTAAATTTTAATTTCTTGTGATGTATTATTTTTTGTTTTATGAATTAATACACCTTAGAAGCTTACAGAGAAGCTTTTACATGGATATATGGAAATGGAATTATTTTGTAGCATGTGAAAAATTCTATGTCTGACCGGGATATGAAACCGGGACTCCCGGATTACATGCCGAGACGCTACCACAACTCCGTCACGGAGATCGGCATATTTTACTGAAAATATTAGTATTTCATCAATCGTAATGGAATATTTGTAGTTTCCTTTAATAAAGAATTATTAATTCTCTGTGAAGTGCAGCTTCTATTCTTTTTAATTATTAATAGAGTATAAATGTTAATTATTTATCTACAGTAATATATCATCTTTCCCAAAACGGTTTACATAAACAATTTTTTAAAACGTTTTTATAGATATTCTTTAAGAACCATAATGTGAAATATTTTTTATGTAAAATTAAATTCTTTAATTTGAATATATTTCTATTCAACACCTGTGTAGAACTGTGTGAGGGGAAATAAGATATTATTAGATTTTTAGCATTCAGAAATGTTATACATGGTTGGAATTCAATCTCGGAGACCTCCTAATAAAATACAGAATTTGAAAAAAAAACAAGAAGGATTGTATCCACGGACCGGATCAAGAAGAATCAAGGGTACCTTTGCCCACGGTCTAAATTTAATTCACAGATCACTTGAAAATATTTAACCAGAAAAAAGTTTCTATTATTCACTTCATTCATCCTTTCTAAGTAAGAAGCAGGAAAAATAAATCGCCGTAAAATACAATAATAAACTATTAGAAAATTATTTTTTTAATTCTTAGATGAAACAAATTTACGTAATTAAAGTAATGATTAAAAACTCTGTATAAAGTAAAAGAAATCAACTGTTTCAACTTTCCTTAAATAGTGGAGTTTTATTTAATAGTTGTATGTCAGCAGAACTTTTTAACAAGGGTTCGTTAGAAAAGGTTTTACCAGTTATTCATAGAAGGAATTACAGTTTTTTTTTCTTTCTATATTTATTATTCTGATTATTCCAATAATAAATCTGAATTTTAAAACTTCGGACATCAACTAATCTCATTTCTCATGTCAAGGTCTTTCTGTGCCTTAAAGTTCAGATTGATGTTGCTCTGAGATCGTACAAGGAAGTATTGTAATTGCGAAAAACTTTGGTTTTCAGATTTTAGTGGAAATATCCACTTTGACCATCGTTGAATCCGTTTTGAATAGTTTCAGCATGACGTCTGTACGTACGTATGTCGCATAACTCAAAAACGATTAGCCGTATAATATTGAAATGTTGGATTTAGGACTGTTGTAACATCTGGTTGCGCATCTCACCTTATGATTGCAATCGACTGAATCAAAAGTGGCCAAAAAAGCCCAAAATTAAAAAAAAAATGAATTTTGGATTTTTTATTAACTGCAGTAAAAAACCCTCATTGAGAGATGTTCAACAATATATCCTAAGTGGTATTTATTTTTATTGGTTCCAGAGTTAGAGCCAAATAAAATGTTAATTAATGAAATATTTGGATCTCAGGGGAAGGCACATCGGTTCGAATCAGAGTTTATTTCTTTTTTTTTCTTTTTTGTAAATTAAATATTTATTGTAATATTTTGAAATTTATCCTGTAATTTTAAAAAAGATTTACGATGAATAATAATTCAGTAATAACAAAAAAAAAGAAAAAACATCAGAAGTTATTAATGAAATAACTTTTCATTAATAAGTTATGTACTTTTCATTTTTTTTTTTAAATGTGTATATATAATTAATATACAAAATGTATATTAATTAATATATACAATGTGAATATAATTTAATAAGCGTACAAGGAAGTCACGTAGTGTTCACATCAGATTTTTATCTGTAAAGATCTGGTGATGTGTCTGAGTATGTTACTCTTTCACGCGGAAACTTCTCAAGTGATTGTGCTGTAATTTTGTAGGAACATATTTTTTATACTGAAATGAACATAGAACCATTGTCGTTAAAAAATGTTTCAACTTTTAAAATGATGGCCCTTTTTAATGGCTTACTGTCAAAACCGGATTACGTTCCTAACCTATTTAACTTTACTATGGGAAAATACCTGGTAAAACGCATTTGAAAATCACTAAAAAAAACAGTCTCTTTGTCTTTATGATATATCTTTTTGTTATCGAGAAAAACTGCTTTAAATGTGCGGCGGTGTACGGCGAAGCATCCCAAAAAAAAAAATAGAAACGTAGTATGGTCATTTCTTCATGGTATTTTTCAGGTGTGACGCTAAGAACCATACAAAATACATTTACCGTGTAACCAAGGTGTACGGGTAACCAGCTATAACTACTACTTTTAAGGTAGAGGCAGCTATTCTGTAACCCGCATATTGCAAATTACTCACAGTTTCCACTCCTGTGTTGACCAAACTATTGCTCTGAAACAATTACAATTCTCTGACGGTTTTTATTAACTGTTTTTATCAGAATTTTACTCACTAGCATAAGAATAATGAACACAGTTGGGGTGCACGGGACGGAGCCTCCTGACCAGACGGGAAGGGCGTGCTCTGACCGATTATTTACGTAATAACTTTTGGGGTAAAATAACCAATTACGATAAGAAATTTTACTGTGTAAATTTACTTTAGAGAAAAAGTTTCTTTATTAAATTCTTAATTATATATTTACTAGTAAAATGTATTGAAGATTAACTTTAAATTTACTTTACAACCACTTTGGCATTATGTTTGTTTATTTTTTGTTTTTTTTTTTTTTTGTTTGGGTAGTAAATAGATAAGTTCGCAGATCACCTCTATCAGACCAAGAATAACGGTAAAGTTCTTTGCATCCTTAGTCCAGATTCTGTGGGTTTCTGTCCAAAGTGTCTCCCAACGCTATCAAAAAGAAATATATCATTGGAAAAAAATTAAAAAATGTTCATTGAAAAAGGAACACTCTACCTCCAAAGGGACCCAGAAATTCTTTTCCTAAATTAGTACTTTAAGGCTCCATGTAGGTCCTCCATAAGCATTCTACCCACAATTCTTGATAAGGTCGAGTTATCTTTACTCATAATTGGAGCAGTACATTATTAGTCAATGATTTTAATCTGATAAGTTCAATATACTAGAGACCTACGAACCGATTCTTTTATCTAACCTCTTAATTTTATGATAAGTAGTTGAATTCTTTGTTTTATAAACCGTTAAATTCCTCAGTGGATACTGAAACTTTTTTCTTAATTGGAATAAAAGGATAATTTTTGTATTTTAATTTTTTTATATCTCTACGATTCATGAACAGCAATACAGATTTTTACAAACTTGGTATCAAAAAATTTACTACTACGTAAAATAATTCAAACTGCGTAATATTGCACTGTAAATTTTAGACGACTGAAAAAATTTGTAACAAATATCCTTTGTAGGAGTGTGTATATTTACATATAGCTTTTGTACTTGCATAAACGGATTTTATATGATATTCTTTTTGACGATATTCAATAAATTGGTGTTTTATTATTATTTTATCAGTATAATTACTGCTATATTAGTTTGCTGTAAATGATACTTTGATCTGTTTTAATTGGTTCTTTTGTGATAGTAATAGCTAAACAAAGACTTTGACATCAAAGTACCAAGCTTTAATTCAAAATAACATGGTAGTATAATATCCGCTCTTATCTGAATATTAGGTTCACATTTATAACGAAGTATGTTTATTACAAAAAAAAAACCGTATTAACAAATGATTTTTTTTATGCGTTATTGAAGTTAAGTGAGATAATTAATTTTTGTAATCAAAGCAAATTTTATTACTCGTGGTTATTTTAATAATTTAATTACATGTAATAATTTTTATTATTTAAATAAAATTTCGATGCGTTCATATGTGTGGATGTGTTTTAAATGTATGCACCTTTGTCCAAAATTCGTTCTTTTTTACTTCCTGAAATACTAATTTATTCTTAAATTCTAGCGTACTATGGACCGGACAATTATATAATTTGTTTTAGTACAGACAACTAATAATTATTTTTGTGGTGATTCGATTTTAATGCAAACATATAGTATCAAATACGTTTTTAATCCATTTAATCTAATATAGAAAAATAGCACTGAAAAACTAAAGTTAACGACTCTTTAAATTCTACTGACAAAACATTTTTCTGGAAAAATTATTTTTCATTACTAGGTATAGATTCTGGTATATTCCAGCATACGATGATACAAATCGGATTTTGTACTATAATTTAATACAAGAATTGGGTACTTTTATTTAAAATAATATATTACATATCAGCAGGAATTGATGTTGTTTTCTATCAGCTAATAATGAAAAATGAGCTAACGCTTAAGCGAACGTTTCCTTTATCGAAAATCCCTGCTGTCGAAATCAGCAATTGTTAGTATACACAAAATCACAAATCATCTGATCATCTCAGAATCACAAATGAAATAGACAACATATTTTTATTGTTTATTATATTAGTTTTATTACAGTAACATCTACTTTTTAAATATAGCAGACATGCCGTTGTAAACTTAAATTAAATTTGATTAATTAATAAGCTATAAATTCAAGGCTATGAAATATGCAATGTATTTTAAATTTACGTATCAATACTTCAGCAGTTGATTTGAGACATTATTATAGTCAAAATGTTCTTATATCCTGATCCCCTAGGGGAAGATACCCCCTCCAACCAGCCCTGTCGTACCTAGCCCTGATGGGCTTTACCGGAGGTCATCTTTTAAACCTCGGCATATGACATCTCTCAGACGCATCGGCGCCACCACTGCGAATGCCACAACCGACATTCCCATCGGTATAACTATTACTAAAAATAACAAATTACATCTCTAGTTTCAAGCAAGACTGAAAACTATAGTCGTCGAAGATGTTGATGAGCCCACAGCTCAAGCAACCTGCATCCACGATTGTCCCTGAGCTCGATCTCACAAACGTTCTTACAAATATATGTTGTGAAACTTTTTTTTCTTGAGTTGCGACTAGATAATTGTGTTTTGCTGTAATTTTTACTTCAAAGATAAAATAAAATCATCCTGGAATTTTTGGAGGTTAAATTATAGGAAAAACTTTATTGTTTTATGTTTCTTGACTTGAAAAAATTGAAATAAACAAATCCCAAAATGGTATATCTCTAGTGATTTCAAGTACATTGTTGAAAATCCCCCCAAAAAATTGGGTTGGAAATAAGGTTTCTTTTAGAAAATTTATATTTATACTATAAATTAAATATTCCTTAATATAGTTAACCACAAACTGAAGAACGATTGCTAACATTTACAGAAACCAAACGGCAACTGCAATAATTAAAGAACAGGAGAAAGAAGCTGTAATAAGAGAGGGAGTCGGACAAAGATGTTCCCTATCCCTGTTACGAAAAGTAATGAAATGTAGTAGAAATAACGAATATGGACCACTCAATGTAAAAATATGAAGAGAAAAGATTATGGAGGTAAAAGAATTTTGTTATTTGGGAAGTAGAATTACTAAAGATGGATGAAGCATGAGCGATATAAAATACCGAATAGCACAGGCGAAACGAGCCTTCAGTCAAAATATAATTAGTTTTCATCAAAAATTAATTTAAACGTCAGGAAAAGATTTTTGAAAGTATATGTTAGAGCGTAGCTTTATATGGAAGTGAAACTTGGACGATCGGAGTACCTGAGAAGAAAAGATTAGAATCTTTTGAAATGTGGTGCAATTGGAGGACGTTGAAAATCAGATAAGTGGATAAAATGGCAAATGAAGAGGTGTTGCGGCAAATCGATGAAGAAAGAAGCATTTGGAAAAATATAGTTAAAAGAAGTAGACTTATACACAACATATTAAGGCATCCTGGAGTAGTCGCTTTAATATTGGAGGGACAGGTAGAAGAGAAAACTTATGCAGGCAGGCAACGTTTCGAATATGTAAAACAAATTGTTAGGGACGTAGAATGTAGGGGGTATACCGAAATGAAACGACTAGCACTAGGTACGGAATCTTGGATAGCTGCATCAAACCAGTCAAATGACTGAAGACAAAAAAAAACACAAATCTTTTCCAAATCAATAGCTCTTGAGTAAATTAAACATATAACATAAATTCATAATAATGATATGTCTCTTGCGGTTTGTAATCCTAACGTTGATTTGCAGTAGTTCTCTAAAAGATACGAGTATCAGCCAATCTTATAAGGTCTGTGGAAGTTTGGCAATCCATGTGTTCAATAATCTGACTAATGTACTAGGACCGCTTCTATAATCTTTTCCTTCCATCATTCACACCAGTATATCATGTAATTGTCCATCGTATCTAAACGTATCCGATTGTCTCTTCCTTTTATTTTATTTCAAAGGCTAGGCACTTCATTTTCTTTCAATAAAACTTCGTCATTTGTCACTCGATCAATCCACGAAATACGTAGCACCCTTCTATAACACCATAATTCAAACGCTTCAGTTCTTCCTTTTTCGAATATACAGATGTCTTACACCCGTAAAGCAATACACTCCATTTGAAAATAAGAAGTTACGCTATTGTAAAGTTAATAAGTAATATTTATAGTAATCATCGAATTTCAATTATGCGAGATTAGTATAGGTGAGAGCTTATACTTTAGTTCTTACGATTAGTTAGTTGTAACCATTTGTATAAAATAAGAAATACCATTTTTACTTGCTTTTCTTTAATTCATAATGTTTTTTTCATGTTTATCCTCAAATCTTGCATTCTTAATTTAACATACTTCTTGACAGTTCCATTGATAAAATTTGCACAGTTACTAAGTTCGGGTGACAATACAATATTCCACTATTACTTTTGCAAATATACCTCCGTACGGGAGTAAATTAAGGGTACAGGTGTAAAAAATTGCAAAATTTGCAATGCGGAATTTTGGGGTTGCAGATGACAAATCCGATATCCGTTTAACATAAAAAAAAATTACAAATACATGGTACGGGAGATTTTTTGGTTTCGAATTTGGCAACATTACAGATGATTTTTAGCGGGCAGTATGTTGAGACACAGCTCTGTAATTAATAATTTAAGTAAATTAAATAAAAACCTCACTATGCAAAAATTTCACTATTTCGTTACTTTTTATTGTAAATGTTTGATTGAAGATTTGTTTGATATTCTATAAATACATTAGAAATTTCAATATATGATGTTAATTTTGAAATCCAAATTAACCTACTAATTAAACTCATGCAATAAATGATAATTTGATTAAAGTGACTAAAACGTAGAAAGCAAGTTTTTTTTAAATTTTGAAAAATGTTTCTAATATTATATTTTAAGAATAAACAACTATTTTTTTCTGAAAACTGAACACTAATGAATGTTTATAAAATGTTTTAAAAAAAGAGATGTTCATTATCGGTCAACTTTATTATTTCTACATGCGGAATTTATTTTTGAACAATATAATTCAATGAATTTTATACTTAATTCCCACCAGTTCTTTAAAACTATCAAATTTTTACCATTCTTTATAATTACGGCAACGGTAAATGAATTAATACATAGCATTTATTTATTACTGGACAACATAATATAGTAAATTATTTTATCTTTTTTCATCTGCATTCATACTTTATGAAAATTCCTTAACTAATAAATTATTAGTTTAAAAACCAATTACCTTTTATTTGTTTATCTTTCCAATTATGAATTGGCAATTTATTATACATAGTTTATAAAATCTTCTTTTTTTTTGTTGATATAATTCTACTGTGAATTAGGAGTACAATTTATTGATTTTTGTACAATTCCTCATTGTTTAAAAATATTTTGCTTTTTTTTAAATTTTCCTTGCCAGAATCAGGTGTGTACATAAGCGTAAAGAATAATTCAATTCTTAGAATACTTTGAAGAAGAAAATCTTTTCAAAATCTGTACAAAATTTCCCATTTTTCAAAATGTTTCATCAATAAAATTACATTCGTTTAGATAAAATTTAGGACAATGCCTTATATTCTTTAATCTTATATCAATCATTTTAAATTTAAAATATTGTTTAAGCTGAGGAATAAGCACTCTTCACTTTCCTGCTAGCTAAATTAAGAAAATATTTATGTTGAAGACTACTCAGCATTATTTAAAAGGCATTTCTGTAGTCCATAGATAAAAAAAAATTGAAAAGGACCTACCTTATTTTAACAAAACTAAGGGAAATATGAAATTACATGTACTGATTGTGATACACATCTCTGCCTATATCTATCGAAATAATTCAAAATCTACACATTTGTTCTTTATTATTATTAATTATCCCTAATAAAATATAAATGTTGTAGTACGTAGTTCAATAAATAATATTGAAACATTCCACCTACATGAATATATTTGTAAACAATTAATTAATCAATCAAACAAACATTTTGTATTAACTTTGATGAACAATAAACATACGAAATAATTGTAATAATGCTTATACAAAGCTTTAATATAATGATTGTAAACAAGTATTCATTACATTCAAAGTAGTAATAAAAGCCTAGCCTTCAGACATGTAACAAATACTTGAGATGTAGATAAACAAGGGTTTTGGATCAAAAAGCCCGTTTCTGTCTGCTTCAAAACGAAGTGAACTTGATATTCTAACAGTATACAGTCAATAGGACACTCAGCACCACCAACCAAGCTTAATCATTTTAACTCCTACGTATATGTCTATACATACATAACCATCTATATGCATACGCACAACACACACACATACACATGCTTAAACACCGTACTTTCATTTATATAACATGATAGCTTTAAGGACTGCACATTATGGTTGGTTGAATTAAGGAGATTTATTTCTTGTGATTGGTAAAATGATAACTGTTTTTAAAATTACAAAAAAAAAAATATTTATTAAAAAAGAGTATTTTTAATTAATTGATACAACCATTCCAACACTAATGAACAAATAATTATTTTAAAAGTTTCAATGACTACTCTTTGAGAAAGGCCACGAGGAAATTGCCTCAACTCACTTCACTTAAGAAATCAGCTGGATCATGGGCTAGAAGTGGCAGTGAGAAGACAACCTGTTTGCTATGTACATGCGGTAGGTCTTTCAACCCTTTGACATGCACGGTTAAGGGGATATTATGAATTTCTTAGAGATCCCAATTCCGGAGTATTCCGATTAAGCCCTTCTCATCTACGGAGGTGCTAAAGGTGATTGAGAAGGGGCCGAAACTCGCTAAAACACCTGGCTTTGACTTGCTAACAAGTCTCTCGCTGTGCTTTCATGTAAAGCCGTAATTTAAATGACTCATCTGTTTAATGGTATCCTTCGAACGACATGCTGTCCGTCAGAATTGAAGGTGTCTCAAATATTGAATGTCCCTAAGCCGAGCAATTCAATCCATAAGGTGTCTTTGTACAGACTAGTAAACCTATTACGTCCAAGGCATTCGAAAGGCTATTCTCTCGGAAATCGTGGCCAGTTTTAGAGTAGGAACAAGGTATTTCCGATCACCAGTTCGGTTTCCAAAGTAGTAGCTCACCACTGAACAGATATACAAAATCATTTTTTGACACTAAATGCTTAGAGGAGAAAACAATTTGTTCTGCTGCCTTTCTAGATATCCAGCAAGCGTTTGATAAGTATACCATTCAAACTAAAACCGAGTCTACTACAACCATTGTATCTGATATTGCGTAGTACTTATACGGTCGCTTTTTCCAGTTTAAATATAAGGAGGTATTGTCTGATTTCTTTGATACTACCTCGGTGTTTCCCAGGGCTCGTATTGGGGCCTATTCTGTACTCCGTCTTTACTGCGGACATTCCTGTTACGGTCGATTCTACTATTGCATTGTAGAGTATTAAGGTATTTACCTAAATCGTCGTCTAACATGGAAGGTTCCATGATAGAGAAAAACCATATTAGTGAAAAAAGAAACTGGTAGTAAATATGATCTGAGAGAAAAAACCTATTTTTTTAATTGTATGAAAAAAAACCCTAATGCCAGAAAAGAATGAAAACTTTGTCAGCTTTTTTTGAATACATATTATTGAAAGAGAATATTAATGAATATAATATAAGAAGACCATTATCAATTTTTTTACCTGTATTTCAAAGCGTTATCAATTTTCATTATTATAAGCAAATTAGTCGACTTAAACTATAACGACTAAACAAGGTTGAACGTTTCTTTGTACTTTAAATCTTTTATAAGCTGTCATTAAGTCTTATAAAAATGGATAGTCCATTATTATTTGTTTGTCTATATCATTTTGTTGCTAAATAATATACATTTTCCTAGTAAATTTGAATGCAGTTTAAAGACTAAAATAGTACTTAACATCCTAATAGTGGAAGAAAATATAGGCTAATTTATATTTAAATACTGCTCTATTATTCTCCAAGTAAAAAATAAAAAGCTGAAACGGGTTTTTATTATTTATTTCTATAAGGTTTACTACTCATCTCATTTCATTTATTCGCAAATATTTAAAGCGGTAATATTTATAAATTCATTGACTAACACCAAACCGGCTTTATCTAAAATCGTGATGATCTCATTAGAAAGTTTGCTATAAGAACATGATGAAAGTAACGATGATATCATTAAAAGTGCAATGAGTGTATATATATATATATATTTAGAAGATAAACAGAAACCTGTCGCACAAATGTCCCAATAACAATAAAGATTATTTTATGAAAAAAATATTTTGGTTGTATTTTATGTTGCGTATACAAATAAATTTAGGTTGCTTTAATTATGTGCATACCGTAATAATTATTAGTTATATGATTCCGTTACATGAAAAATAAACCATCAATTCATTTCATCAAAATAAAAACTCTAATAAGTATTGGTAATATTTTTATGTATTAAAAGTGCGATTAGCTATGATAAAAAATGTACATAAGGATTTTAAGTTATCCCAAATTTTGTCTTTAGAAATTTTCTGAAATTAGATTTTAAAAAAAATTGGTGTATTTTTTACGTCTAAATTCCCTTCTTGATATTAACGTACTTAAGGATATTTGTGTATTTGAATATTAATTAATTTTAATTTTTAGATTAAATGTCAAAGCAGAACCGGTGAACTAATACAACCATGATCGTTAGTAATCTATAAATTTTCCTATAGTCGTAAACTATCTTCTTTCTTTTTCCTGTTTAGCTTCCGATAATTACCTTTCAGATAATACTTCAGAGGAATAATGAGGATGATATGTATGAGTGTAAATGAAGTGTAGTCTTGTACAGTCTCAGTTCGACCATTCCTAATATGTGTGGTTAATTGAATCCTAACCACCAAAGAACACCGGTATCCTCGATCTAGTATTCAAATCCGTGTAAAAATAACTGACTTTACTAGGACTTAGACGTAAACTATCTAATCTTGAATCACTTAACTGGTCACCAACTTAGTTCCAAGTTACAAAACACTCTCTTCCAAAATCCTTGGAGTTTATTATTGTATATATTAATTAAATTAACTTTCAAAATTTCTTGTTGTGTCATAATTAATATTTCTCCAATTTTTTTACTTTATGGGCTTCCTCTTTTATTTTAACTTAGCTTCCATAATGTTAAAGGAATCTTTTTTTAATTCCTTAATTTATATATGAGATTTTTTTTTCTAAAGGAAATCTCTTCTCGTATTAGCTGATCTCAGCCAAGTTGAAAAATAAAAATGTAAAAGGATTGATGGAAAATCTTATTAGAGAGCAAAAGCGTAAAATTATCGTCCCTCCTGATAATCTCTTTATGTTTTAAAACCTTATAAAATTGTTTGATCTTTTGAGAATTATTTATTTAAATTCATATAATCATGTACCATTTTCTTGTTTTCCATACAGCCTAAGATGTTATTTCTTAATAAAATAAAATCCGAATATTTATAATTATTTTTTATTGAAGTAATTTTTGTATTAGAACAGACAGAGTTTTTTTATTGTAGATGTAAAATAATATATTTAATAAGCTGCATACATAAAAAATAATTTAGAAAATAAAACTACGTTAATTCCAATAGTTTCAAAAACAAATTTGATATTTAATCATTTAAAACTTATGTAATATGCTAAAAACATTTTAAATTTCAAGAATTCATGTTCATAAGGGAAAATGTTTAAAAAAGGGATTGGTAAACAAAAAGTTACTTTGAGAGGTAATGTATACGGATTTCAGTTTTTAAATTTTACCTGAAAGAACTATAGATATAACATGTCGTATTATATATTATGTACTCGTACAAAGTGTCTGCTACTACATTACTGGTGTGTTGTAGCTTGGTTTTTAAAAGTTCCTAGGAAGGATGTTGTAAATCGTTAAGATTTCTTCCGTAACACATCTTTTGGAATTCTTAGCTGAAATGTCTGAAAAAAAAAGAATTACTCAAGAAATGAGCCTTGGCTCGGGCCAAGATTAAATTAATTTGACCAGACCTTTTTGGTAATATTTATTGTTCTGACATACTAACACCTAGCAAGTAATCACGGAAAAATAAAAATAAATATCGCAATAAACTATAAGGCTAAATGTTAAAAAGAATAATAATGTTTTTCAGGGTAAATTAGAACTTAATTTCACTGCGGTTAATGTTATTCAATTTTACTATCTTTCCCACGGGATATGCTTTTAGGAGGCTGATACATTAAAACGACCTCAGTCCATGACTAAACTTATATAAAAGAGAAATAATGAATGTCTTTAACAGCACATTCTATCGTTTAGTTCCTTTATTTGTGTTTAAAAAGAAATTTTATGATACTGCTTGCTAAAAACATTAAATGTCTTTGGCTGAAGGCATAGGAATAGAACAGCATACATCTCCGATTTATACATTCATTAAATTAATGAACTTCCGTTATTAAAAATTTTTAAAAACCTACGCATTTTAAGCTTAACAAACTATGGAAAGCTCATGCAGCTCAAAAGATATCTTCATTTTTAGGGTTAATTTGTTTTTACGTAATGATTAATGGATTCCTATAAATGGATAGCATTAGAGAAATAAAAAGAACCAACATATCTACAAGTACTTTTGGAATATTAAGAAAGTAGTAAACAGTAAATTAGTAATAATTTTTGTGCAGCAAAAAAAAAGTTTTTTTATTATCATCATATATTATCAAAAGTAGGATTTTCTACAAATGATCATTTAAAATAAGGAGGGCGTTTGGGCAGATTTACTCGTAGTATCTTTCCCTTTCGTACTTGATGAGTAATCCGTTTGTGTGTGTGTGTGTGTGTGTGTGTGTGTGTGTGTGTGTGTGTGTGTGTGTGTGTGTGTGTGTGTGTGTGTGTGTGTGTGTGTGTGTATGTGTGTTTGTATCTAATAACTTATTTAGAATTATTTATGACAAGCGGACCCGTGAGAAAATTTTTAAATTGCCCCTCTTTAGTTTATGTAACTTCGAATTTAATGCGACAGATGAATTAAAAATTTTACAAAAATTAAAATAAATCACGTTAACTGCCAGTAATAATTTATTTTTAAACAGAGAAAAATAAGTAAAATGATTGCATTGTTACAGTAAAAAAAATGTAGAACATCAGAAAACATGAAAAATACAGCTGCTACTAAACAGCTGATTCTGGTTGTATCTCAACGACTGGACGGTGGCTATTAGACGCATCGATGGGCCAGTGAAGCTAAATTTAATTTTAACTAACTTTTTGGCATTTTCAACACTTTTTCATTTTCATTTTTTCTTAAATGTTTTTGATGCATAGCGGGGATTAATTCCTTATCCAGCAATACTATATTTATGGGGGGGTTTGTCTTAATGCCGTCTTGTAAATGGTGGTCTTTCCTTAGCGTGTTATACATATTGAGAGATCATTTTTTTGGGCTTTTGTATTATGAATACAACAATATATGAAGTTCAAAATATCAATATTTTAAAATTTCAACCAATAATGTAATGTATTTTAAAATGAACATGATTTCTGGTTTTTAATTTTTTTTAATTCTCTGCAGGTGCTGAAATATTATGTAGTACGTAATTGTTTATTCCTTGCATAGTAAATTTTAAAAATACTTATGAATTATATGTAACGTCATTAATATGAGCTTTTTCTAATTCAGTTTCTTATTTTATAAATTTCAATGAATACAGTACGAAGAAAATTACTAGTTTTTAACAATTTACAAAAACTGCTTTCAGTGCTAAAATATACTTAAAAATATAATGTTACATACAACAAAGTTAAAATTTATATGAAATTAAAATTAAAAAAAAATATTACGTTTTTTAATATTGCTTATCTATCATGCATAAGATGAATTTTTTTCGGCTTAAATTTGTTTGCCATTAAATTTTTTAAAGGTAATTAAAAAGTTTAATTTATTATTTTTCAATCCAGCAGTCAAAAACTGATTTTAATTTAAAATAATATGATCACATTTAACAATTTAACCAAGTATTAAAATTTCCTAATTATTTTATTCTTTGCGAAAAATACGGTCTACAAGATGTATAAATAAATATTTGCTTTTAATCTTATCTTTTTTTGTAGAACCCTTTTAAATATTTATTTCCCACTTCATTTCTTCAAGGTAGAGATATTGGTTTACGATACTCGTTTCTCACTATTTTTCAACATCACTTTTGTCTGTTATATCTCCTTCCTTACTGAAAAAGTTAGAATTATTTTTTTCCAAATGATATTCATATTGATGTCATGTGCTTTTTAAAATATGATTCCCGTCTTATTTCGTCAATTAATTCTGTCTATTGCTCGCTCGTCTTATATAATTTTAATTATTATATTTTTTCTTTATTTAAATTATCCTATTAAACAATTCTTTTATTTCAGTTTATCTTTATAGTCAATAGAAACTAACAGTAACTTTTGATATGGAATAATGGGTAAGGATAAATTTAGTACGGTAGTTTCACAGAAAGTAAACCTCTATGGGAAATTTCGTTGAATTTCTTGATAAAATAGAATTAGTTATTGTCGTTGAGTATTGTAACGGTTTGATTAATTCAGAACGAATATATTTAAGTCAAGAGTTTCAGCGTTCAAGTCCTAGTAAAGGCAGTTAGTTTAATATAGATTTGAATACTAGAACCTGGGTACGGTGTTCTTTGGTGGTTAGGATTCAATTAACCACACATCTCAGGAATGGTCAAACTGGTACTGTGCAAGACTACATTTACACTCATACATATCTTCCTCATTCATCTTCTGAGGTAATACCTGAACGGTAATTCACGGAGGCTAAACAGGAAAAAAAAGTAAGGATATATTAATATTATTTTATAATTTTTTTTTATAAGCCTAATTTATATAATTTATGATCATAAGCCTTTTCTATATCTTTGTAATTATTAAATTATCGACTGATTATTTCATTTATACAGAATGACCTGCACTAAAATGGCCCAGGAACCGTAAACAAGATTAAAAATAAACAATTAAATATAATTTTATTTTCAAAAACGTTGTTATCAAAATTATAAATTAATTAGTAAAGAGTTTTAAAATAGAAATTTTTTATCTTAATACACTTAAAAAAGATATAATCATCCTATAAAATAAATACACTACAAAGCAACACAAAAACTTTCTTTAACTTATAAAATATAAAATTAAAATTAAAATAATAATATAACTCCACCCAGCTATGAGCAGTTTATGCGTAAATCAAAAGGTTAGAATCACTAAGGTGTTTGGCATGCCCAGGTTGTGTTTTAGTAATATATGCTATATTTTAAGGTGATTTTGCTTTGCTTGGACTGATAAAAAGGTATTTTTTTTTTTTTTGTTTTTTTTTTTTTTTACTGTTAGTTAACTTTTTTCATAACGTTATGGATAAAGGATGATTTTTTTAATTTTTATAATGCCATTACTTTTGACTTCCATTGTAGCTATTGATGAAATTTTTTTTTAATGGATGTGCATTTAGATGTTTTATTTATTTATTTATTTATTTTTTATAAACGAATCTTAAGATTCCTCTATTTAATTTTAATATCTTAATTTTACAATTTAAATATTTCAGATAAATTTAATCCATATTTCATAATTACTCCAAAAGATTAACTGCTCAATTTATTTTTTTAGTTTTATCGGTAATAAATAAATGTTTATTGTAAAATAAACATTTGTCTATAGAAGTGTTCAAGTTTCTTTTACTATTTTTTTTGTGTGACGTTTCAAATGTATATCTGTCAATCTGATCACTGTTCTTGTGTTCTGTGTCAAATGTCAATTCATCGTCTCAATAAAAATCAAATACTTCTTTAATATTGTTTGTAACCTTAGAAAGATTGAATAAAAGAAAGAAGAAAGGTATCAAAGACATACTACTACTAAATACAAAACGGGGTTTGAAAATTGATGTACTAAGTAATCATACTGTAACTTAATAATATAATCTATTTCTAAATTACAAAAAAATTATATCTTTTTTTTTTAGTAATATTACAATTAGCAAGTATTACTTAAAGTGTTACATTACTTTAGTATTGAGTAAGCAAATATAAATACATTTTTATTTCTGAATCTCTTTATATGACAAAGCTATCACTCAGGAATGAGAATACTCTTTTAGACTAAATATTATAAAACATTACTTAATCAAAATAAAATTCCATTTATAGGAGTTTATTCTTTTCCCTATATGCAGGTTACTAGAAATATGAGAATTTTAGAATTGATTCACATTAAGAGTTTTTGTCTAATTAAAAGTGTGAACGTGTGTTTGCTTAAGTAAAAGAGAAAAAAAAAATTAAATATATATTTTTGTGCATTATGGTAGTCTTACTGAACATTTTTCAAACTACGTGATTAGATGCAGACAATAGATAATCATGACTCTTAGGACAAGAACAGGCTTCAGGATATTATGTTTGCTTATAAGAATGTACATGGATGTTCTGCAATTTATATTTCAACCGTTCATTATATGTGTTGGTCATGTGGCTAACAGAAGATTTAACTTATTTCGTTAGATACAGCAGAGTTCACTAGCTCCTTTGGCGAGATGTTTAAAAACACTTAATAATTCTTCAACGAAATTGACTCTTTTTTGTAATAGTGTTGATGTTTTCAAGAAGAACGTAGAATCTCTGTTCACTGTTTCCGATTTATAAAGGTGTGTTTAATTATACGAAAAAGATAATTTATAAAGCTAAATAAAGATAATTTATAAAGCTAAATAAAGATAATTTATTTCATTTTTATGTCTAAATTTTTTTGGTGGTGTAGAATAATTTTATTTTTATATTTTATATAGAAAAATATAAATTGTAAAGATTTATTGCAATGGGTTAAAGAATTGATTGATATTGGTTTTCTATGTTAGGACAATATTACAAGATATTGATTGCTACAATGTTCTGTTGTCCCAAAATCAATGAAATAGATAAATTATTATTGAAAAGAAAAAGAAAATGTTAGGTTTATTAATAATTGCGAAAAAACGAAAAATATTTTTCTACAAGTTTATGTCTTTGTACTCCACAGGATTACGTAATGTAAAAATGGAAAATTCGCGACTTTCTTCCTACCTAAGTTTATCCAATCAAGTTTATCCTAAAATAATATCCAGTCACTTCCTCATCTATAACCGGCTATGTAAAAGGAAAGTTAGCTTATTTCCAAATATTTAGTTAGCAAGTCGGATCTTTATTTTATTAAATAAAAAGTGTACATTCATTTCATCAGAAGTTTATTAGATTTTCAAATTTTAAAATGTTATAGATTGTTCATTTGTCTTTTGATTTCTATTTATGCTTTTCTTAGTAAAGCGTTTATTATTATGATGTGTATTTAAGAATTGAAAACGTTTTTAACAGCACAAATAACGAAGCATTACATTTAATTTATAATAAAATACAATCCAAAATCATCATTATCAACTCGATATATGAGGATGAGAATGTCCTCGTGACACACCGACTTCAAGTATTGTCTTCCTTTCCGTGCATTTCATCTAATACTACCTAATAACCTAACCTTATGTTGAGATCATCTATAGATTTTACACTTTCCATCCTTTTTTCATGCTCCTTTAATCTATCGTTATTATCTGAGAGTCTGATTATCATTTTATTCTCATTCTCTTTTTTTATTTTTATTTTTTATTTATCATCCTCTATTTTGATATTTAATTTTCTCCAGTGTCCTCAGGTTCACATTTCTAGTACCTACATTTACACACATAAAGGTATGTTAGAGAACAATTCAACAAAAAACAAGAATAGTTCACAAAAAATAAAAGTAATAAGAATTCACAAAAAAGAGAAAAATGAAGAATAAACTATAAGTAATAATAAAAGAATAATAACTGAAATTGAATGAAGTGAAATATAAATATGATAGGTAAGACTAAATTGATACAGTTCCATCTTAAATCACGTCAATTTACCGAGGTTCAACAAGTGGAGTCATTTTAGCCTTCTAGTGTCTTCACTATTGTCTGGAAAGTTATTAGATAAATAGTTCACGTGGTTGTTTAGCCGCAGTCTATGAAATTCGTGGATTTCACTGTTTCTTAAGAACCAAGCTACCTCTGTGATGCTCCTCAGAAATTTGTTTCGGAATTGCAGTATTATCTCAACCTTACCGTTTTTGATGTACTTCAAAGTTGGATCCCATAAGTCCAAATCAATTTCAGGATCGTCTTGTACAATAATTATTTCTTGGATAGAGAAAGCTGTGACTTCATCTTCAACAAACAGTATATTTCCTTAATCTTGATATCTATTTTTTTATCTTTTCTTTTACATGGATCTTCCACGACAGATGACGATCAAGATGAAGACCAAGTTACCGTACTTTGTACTTTGTTTGTACTTTGTGAATTTGGTATGTGAACGCTATCGAGATGGACCCGTGGGCAATCTCCTACTAGACGCTTGATTAACAATAAACTTCCATCTTAATAGCCATCCATTCATTTGGACCAATTAAGATTGTAGTTTACTTGAAGTTAAAATTGGGTTAACATCGACAGCTAAGATAGTCGTTCATCGGCAAAATAAGCAACAGTGACATAGTCCATGGTTGGAAGATCCGCTGTGAAGATAAAACCTAAAACCAAAATGTGATGAACTCCCGATTTAGTGTCAAAGAACACAGACAATTTACTATTATACATCACTGTGGAAAACGTCCGTCCAAGTAGATATGTAGAACCAAGTAATACGTTGAGGTAGGCTCTTAACTTGTATAACAGGTCAAGCGTCATATCTTGTAGAAGGCATGCTGAAAAACCAAAAAGGCAGCCGAACAGTATTTCTTCTCCTCAAGGCACTTGCTGATAACCTCAACAAGGTTATGTCTTTGCTCAGTAGTAGAGTGACCACCTAGGAAGCGAAACCGATGATCAGAAATATCATGACCATTTTCAATAATAGGCCACAACCGAAGAAAACGTCTCTCAAATATTTTAGAGAAAATGGGTAACAGGATTACATTAAACAAGTGTGTAATGCATATAACGGCTTTGAAAAGAAGCATAAGTGGCATTTTGTTAGTAATTAAATCAAAATCTGGAGCCTTCTACGAATCCTGTACCTTCTGGACTACTTTCAGAACCTTTGATGACAAAAATAGCTTAACAGAAAAATTAAGAGGAATCGAGCTGCTCAAGAATTTAAGAATTTCCTGCTCGCCAGCCGCCCTCGAATGTTGAGTGGCTCAAAGACCTGACTCAGGTAAGAATCAAATTGATCAGCCTTCTCTCCGTTACTGTTAGCCAATGACCCATCCAAATTCTTCAAAGGAGGAAATCAGGGTGGTGACCGTTGAAGATTCCTAGTAGCTCTCCACAGGGAGTAGCTGTCTGTGAAAAGGAAAAAGATTCTCGAGATAATTTTTGAATAGTATGAATGTTTCATTTTTAGTAGACCTCAGTAGGTTTATCAGTCCTGCTCAAAATTTTCTTATCCGCTGGTCTCCTGAAATATTCTGGTCCCCCCTAAGCCCTCCTTTTAGTAACAACAAGATCCATCATCTCCACTGGATAGTCCATTCCTCCCCACCACACATGTTCAATCACAAGTGTCGTGCGCTAGGCAACTTCCTGCAAGACTGATGTCAAATATTGCATCGTGTTATAGATATTAGTTGAAAACTTCAATGTTACAGGCACAACCAAATCGTCATTTACTCAGCTTTGATACAAGTCCCGATCGGTCTTCTCGTTATGGACGTCAGGCAATTTTATTTTCTGTATCACCATCGTATTAACAGTATGTAGGACTGGGGAAGGGTCAGACGTCGAATTGTTTCTGTTTCTAACTTCAGTGTACAATGATGAAATTCCTGAAGTGACGTAGAAATCCAAGAGATCTCCAAGAGAGGGATCTCTGTCTAATCTGAAGGCCAGTAAGTTGGTTGCAACCCAGAGACAGCAATGTGGTGCATGTTAACGAGGTAACCCTTTAAAGTCCTGCCTCAAGTAGTAGTTATATGCCTAGAGCCCCAATGAAGATTTTTCGGGCTCCAATCACCCACCTTCTACGATAAAATGGAGTCCTAGCGTTGAAAAGAGCGCAGAATGAGCCATCCGTGATCGTATGACTAGGAGGACAGTAAATCGCCGACAGTCTGAGAGGTCCAAGCTAGTCTAGGATCTTAACCGTGGACGCTTAAATGTAATTTGACCACACTCTGGTAGTTGGCAATGCTTTGTCGCATTTCTGATGATACTTCCATACGCTCTGCTATCAGGTTGATTAGTCGTGTAGACTGAATACTTACGAAGGCCAAAATAGATACGATGTGTGTTTTGGAGAGAACAACATCTAATGATTCGGCAATCATTAAAGCCTCAAGTTCCTGTCCTCGACCAGCGAGACCATTGATATTTCAAGTAGTGACACTTGCAAATCTAGACATCAACAGATTTCTTTTCATCACGTTAATAAGCAAGATTATTAGATTACACATTTGCTGTACTAGAAACGTCAAGTTGTTAATTAGTTTTTGCAGATTGTCCTCGTTATCACCATCGATGTCGCGCTCAACAGCCGTGACACAAGATTGAAGACAAGAGTTAGGATTTGCGGTTGGATCCCTAGTCGTTCATTTATTTATTGAAGGTTTATGCGTTGCTCAAGTCAAAGGAAGCGCTCGTTTGTTCCAAATCTTGAGGGAAGTACCATTCTTCATGGAAGATTGTTCGCATTGCCTCTGTTTTGTGTCCAGGACTTTTTTTATGAACCCTGCACTCTTTGTAATTAGCGGGATGGTCTGATTGGCAGTGCGCACATGTAGCCGGAGTGTTTTTGTCTTTAGGGCAATCTGCAATTCTATCGCTCACTGCACATTTGATACAACGGTAAGGCTGCATACAGTTCTTCTTACTGTGACTGTAATGTTGGCATCGCATACACTAATACAGAAGATTTTTCTGTATTTTCACTGACGCAAACCCACAGTTCTAGTCGAATTTCAAATTGGACTTACTTATTGTTGTCTTTGGGCTCTAGGTTGATGGAAAACGTCGACAACGGTTCCTTTGTCATCCGATTACGAGCATTTATTAGGTTTCGGGCTACATTTCCGTGTTCCTCAATTTTCCAGTTTCATTCTTTGTGACTCTCCTGCTTTAATCCACATTACTTCATGTTTTTTGTACCATTTGAAATTTCATATCACTGTACTGATTATAAATACATAAATAACTAATGAGTTTTTCCGGTAAAAGCTTGTAAAGGTTCTCAAAATCTTACTTACAAGCACGGTATCAATAATCTCGGTCCTACTCTATTTATACATGTTAAGTTTAATGGAATCTAAAATATTAACCTACACTGCACGTTATTATATTGCTTGGGAATATTTTTGTATTTATGAACGTAATCAATTCGTTTTATAAAAATTCAGCAGAAACCAGATGAATTTAAAAATAGTATCATAAAATTTTTTAGTATTATTGTTTTTATAGCATATTGCTAATAAAACTTTTATTACCTTAGTGTTAAATTTATTATTCATTTAATTTTAAAATCTAGTGCACCGGTATAATAAACATAAGCATTCTGTTATGTTTTATTTACATTATTTTTTCTTTAAATAACAACTACTTTTATTGTCGTGTATTACCGACTGTTGATATTAAAATTGTTTTTAGTATAAGCATAGTTATATTCAATTACCGACTTAAACGTCAAGCGTTTTTTGCAAAAAAAAAATTTATTTCGTATTTCAATTCCAATTAGTTTTTATATCTTTACAAGCATCAATTTTATTTTATTATTCGATTAAGTTTTATTTCAAATATAGCTCCCTAAACATTTTTATAATATCTCTTCAAAAATATTTACTGGTGTCTTAAAAGTAAAATTATCATTTGAATAAAATTTTCCTCTGAAGAGAGAGGCATAGTAGAGAGCCAAAAAGAGCAATCTATATTACAATCAACGCTATATATAGAAATAAGTATTTTTACTTCCCTGTACGAAGTAAAGGAAATATTGTGATCGCGAAAAATTTCGGTTTTCGGATTTCAACGGAAATATCCATTTTGACCATCCCTGAATCCGTTTTCACTAGTTTCGGCGTGATATCTGTACATACGTATATATATCTCGCATAACTCGAAAAACGATTAGCCGTAGGATGCTGAAAGTTTGGATTTAATACTTTTGTAACATCTAGTTGTGCACCTCCCATTTTGATTGCAATCGACTGGACCAAAAGTGTCCAAGAAAGTCCAAAATCCAAGAAATTTGAATTTTGGATTTTTTCTTAACCGCAGCAATAAGCCTTCATTGAGAGCTTTTCAACGATATATCATAAGTGGTACTTACTTTAATTGGTTCCAGAATTATAGCTAAATAAAACAATAAATAATGAAATATTTGGATCTTTCAATGGGAACACTCATCGGTTCGAATCCGACTTCATCACCTTTTTTTAACTTTCATTTTTTTAATGAATTTTAATTTTTTTAATATATAGATTTATTAATAGTGATTAACCTCTGACTGGAAAAGGTTTTTTTTAAAATAAATAATAATAATAAAAAAAAACAAAAAATAAATTGAAAAAATACCGAAAGTTATTAATGAAATAAAATTTTATGTACTTCTCATTTAAAAAAAAAATTGTATAAGTAATTTAATAGGCGTACAAGGAAGTCATGTCGTGTCCACATCAGATTTTTTTTATAACATATATGTTTTTTCATTATTTATTATTTTTAAGTATACCAGCTTTAAATTTAGCCATACAGAAAAAAAAATAACTTTTTTACGATTTCTAAAAACTCTAAAACATCAGGCCTAAATGAGAAATTTACCGTATCTAGTGAGAGTGATATGAATAAGAAAAACTCAATCGTATTCCAACCAAACCCAATTGTAATTAAAGGAGTTATAGTAATTAATATTAATTTTACAGTAATTAGTTCGTGGTTATTTCCTAATAGCTAGCCTAAGTCAATATTTGTTTTTGCTTTTTCTTTTGTGGCGGGATGGAGTACATTCAGAAATTTTCAAAATTAGCTCAGTAGTATTACAAAAATAAAGTATATTGATTTTAAGATATCTATTGATTATTTTTATTTCTCTTGTACTATAAAGTCTAATCAAAAAATATTTAAGCTTGCAACAAGAAAGCTTCGCAAAAATTTTTGCTCAGAATTTTAACTCTTATACGGTTACTAGCCTGTAATATCTCTTTTTCATATAAGTTACTGGATAATAGTATGTTTGAACATAAAATTTACCCTACTTACTTAAATTTTTTTCTCATACTTTGATGAGCAAGTTCACGTAAAGAAATCGACATTGACATAAATACATAAAATTTAATAAATAGTGTGAGATTACTGAGAATCTGATATGCAGCATCATTAATTAATTTATAAGTTGATTAGATAATTTATGCTATAATTATAACTCTTATAATTCCCATCAGTGAATGTATATCTTTGATACAGTGTCTATAAGTAATAGAAAAGTAAGTAATATAAAACGGATACCTTAAAGTTATATCAATCAATATTATTAGAATTCTTAGGTAAATTGTGTAATAGTTTGCTACTTGTACTTAGAGCAAACATATTACAACTTACATATTATCTAGTTAAGTTTCAACATGTCTCAGCAAGCATAGAAAACTGTTTCACTTGTAAATGTCCTATGTATATCAGCTCATTACTGTCTATTTGTATTGGTTTTGCGGCATTAAGGTACATGGTCAAAGATGTAAATAGAATGGTGTGGTATACCAGACAATTATTTGGCCGAGTAGACAAACTATTAAAATTTCAGTCTAGTTAACAAATATCCCGGAAAAAAATAGAAAAATGATGAAATTTTTGGGTCTGATAAGTAAGTAAATAGACTTCTAAACTTTATAGAGACGCATAAATAACTATAACTGTCTACATATAATAAATATTTACATATTATGGTTTATTGGACTAAATATTATAGACCGCTAATCTTCGGTGAAATAGCAGTGCTTAGACCTTTTATCGGCGGCTAAGCTAAGAATCAGAATGTTGGTTAGTTTGGAATTTTTAGTTGCTAAAAAATTAATTTCTCATCGACAACGTAGGAATAGAGTCAGAATATTCAATATCCTGTAGTTACCGTAATGATTAAGAAAATAAACAACTAATAAAAGATAACGTGACCTTTAACACAACAAAATCCTACATTTATGTTCATTCAAGTACCAATCTTAAAATATTTATTTCGTAATTTTATGTAATTATAGTTATAAAATGATTTTAAAAATATTTTGCTTACGCAGCATCATAAGGAACATTTCCTTTTAAGAAAAATATGTAAAATATATGTTCAGGACATTTATTTTTTGTTAATGATTCAAACAACAAAATTATTTGATGGCATTTTATATACAAAAGTTTGAGTTCATAATTTCTGTATCAAGGAACTTTTTCGTGCCGTGCAGAGTTTATAATCTAAATTTAACAAAATTAGAACTTTCACAGCTATTGTATATTTATTTTCTTTCAGATTATTATTGAAAAGTTCTGTTTTTATACTCACATATAATATTAATTCTTAACCACAGAAGAAATTAAGTTAATTTATTTCTCCTTGTGCCAATTTTTTTTTTGTTTTAAAATTTCAAGTTCTTTCTTATATAGGTTTATATTTTATAATTATTTATTTATAAAACAACTGCATATTTTTCTATAAATTTATCAGTTTTCCTTTCTTGACGCCAGCTCAATTGTTGTTATATAGGGAAAGTCTATTGATTGACCCAAAATTTTGATATTAAGTTTTTTGAGAATGTAGACACTTTTGCAAAATTACTTATTGTTTCATGACACCCTGAATAAAAAAAGTATTTCCATATAAATTTGTGTACAATACACTTGCTGGTCTATATTTTGATTAATATCTCTAGATTAATTTAATTCTTCAAAAGTAGTTCAAAATTTCTGTGTATTAGTCATCATATTGTATGAAAAATAAATATTAAAAATCTTTGCTAATTTAGTTTTTTGTATAATAACCGTAGAAAATTGAGAGTACTTACGATGAAAGTTTTTAAAATTTCAAACTTTTAATTCAGTCAAAATTAGGGAAGGGCGGCTATTCAACATTATTTCTAAACAGCTTTATCTCGAAAATTTTTAACTAAAAATTTGAAATTTACCATATATGTTTGAATATTAATGAATATTAAATTAATATAATTTATTTAAGTTTATTTTCCTCTTGAATGGGTAGAATTAAATATAGTAAGACATGTTTTACTTAAAAATATTACCTATCTTTATTTATCTCTTGGATTAATCAATTGCTTATAAAAACATTACGTTATACACTACGTTTCACTTTGAATTCTCTAAGCTTCCTCAGGAGACAATACACATTCATAAACACATCATAACAAAATTCTCTTAAATTTTATGTAAGATGTAAGAGAATTTTGTATGATGTGTGTATGTATGTGTATTGTCACCTGAGGAAGGTTAGAGAATTCTAAATGAAACGTAGTGTATTTAATTTATAAGTTTGTACAGTTGGTTGGTTAACACAAGAGATTAATAAAGATAATACTTTTAAATAAAATATGTCTTGTTGTTATATATATATATATATAATATATAACAACTGGGAATATATATCCAAAACTGGGATATATATATATTATATATATCCCAGTTTTGGATTTATTTTCGATCGCATTGGAAAAGAGGATATTACGATACCCATATTTTTTCCTTGTATCACAGGATGTGTTAAGATGTATTGATCAAAATTAAGGAACTAATTTAGGACATCAAAGTACACAAAAACGTTCATTCATGTGAAAAAATTTCCTTGTCTCGATTGATTTTTCCTCTGTTCTCCATTATGTGTTTTTTAATAAAATTGCATACAGTAAAAACGGATTTAGATATTTTAATGAAATTTGTTATATATATACCCTACAAAATATATTAGATTGAATATTTTGCCTTTGAATGTACGAAAATGGCGAGCATTAACATCTTTTAATCAATAATAGCTCCATAAATATTAATTTTATCGAACATTGTTTTATTAAATAAATTGTAAGCTTTTATTTTGAACAAAACGAAATCTCACTTATTTAAATCGATTGATAAACAGTTGCAATATCATTGAAGTTGTTATAGTGTAACGAAGACATACAATTCTCTGATTGAATAATTTTCAGCCTACAATCCTGCACATATATGGGTAAGGTGGGACTCGATTCACGTATGTATTAAGTTTTCTTCTAATATCATTAAATAGATTTTAT
Source organism: Lycorma delicatula (assembly GCF_047948215.1). Classification (NCBI taxonomy): domain Eukaryota; kingdom Metazoa; phylum Arthropoda; class Insecta; order Hemiptera; family Fulgoridae; genus Lycorma; species Lycorma delicatula. The sequence continues at coordinate 72,807,102 of NC_134459.1, read as the reverse complement.
ATTAACGCGCAGGATTTAATTACAATTTTTCCTTGTAATTGAAATATACAATGTGTTATTAAGTTTTACATAAGGTAATATTGCTAAATTCGGCACCAGATGGTGAAATATCCCCATAAGCTCTGAAAACCCCTATTTTCATAATTACTTTAAAATCTTTTATCTAAAAATTGATTTCTAAAATCATTTCCTATTTGTATGTCAGAATGTTTTTTTTACTTAATGTAAAAATAATAAATCCATTAATATTTAAATATCCAGTTGTATATCTGAAGTAAAGGTCTGTCAAGGGCAAAGCCGTAAAACTTATACAACATTTATTCATTTTTTTTATATATAAATGTTTCTATTAGTGCATAGCATATCTATTCTTTGTCCTACTTTAATTATTACTGTTTACTTTTCTGCTTTTTTTTAATTTATTTTTTCTGATGATATATAGTCTTTATCCCGGAAACTAAACAGGAAGGTTAAATAAATTTAATTTTATATCGCTTAAACAATTACTTTCATTTATTAAAAAATAACAAATTCTTTGATTTATTTAACATAAAATTACGTAAATTCTATTCACATGATATACTAAAAAATATCGTATAAAATGATAACATTAAGTCAAAACGAAATAAAAATTATTTTAACAAAACCAATTAATTACCCTACTAACAATAGTGCAATTCAACTTCAATCGATCTTATTTCATTTCGTTATTTAGAACTGACTGCAAAATAATATGTATAATATATCAATAGTATTGGAACTTTGTTGTAATTTAAAAGTGTAACGGCAAACTGTTACTATTATTTTAGCTCCATTGAATTGTGGGTAGTTAATAATATATAAACTTTAGTTAAGTATATAAAACCCAAATTTTTGTACGAATGAAAGTTTTATTTTGTTTGTATATTTTCTCGTTTATTATAATCATATTTTTTTTTGAATTGTAACATTTCCAGGTTTAGAAATTAGACTACAGCATTACTAAACATTCCAATAACACTTTCTTCAGTATGTTGTATCATTTTTATACTTGTTTACTCAAAGTAATTCATATAAGCAGTTTAAAATTTATTCATAATTAAAATAAAGTAATTAATTAATTTCCTGGAAATGAGTAATTAACCATTATTACACTCGATGTGTTTAATGATAGAATAATTTAATTTGAAATTTATTGGTTTTGAATTTCAGTGTGCGTTGCTTCGTCAGTTGTTGTTGTTACAGTATTACGATTACCATTACATTTCTATTTTGTTAATCAAAATGTAATTGCGTTAAACTTCTCCACTCATGCTCTAATTCTGCAGCATCGGTATTAGCTGCTACAGTAGGTGAACAAATACAAACGGAGACAGATACACGTACACAGTTGTACATACATCGGCAAAACGAACGGTGGAACGGTAAAAAGGACAGATCCAGGAAAATGTATGCATTGACTGAAGTGGAAAAGGCAATTTGCTATCTAGAGGACCACTTTCCGTCGGTGGATGCCTCCCTAGGGACGTAGGAATTACAACCGCGCCCCTTACTCCATCAAACCTCTCCTTTCTTCATTTCCTCCTACTCACACTTATTCTCTTTCACTTACTCTGACACTCGACAACAACTTTTAATCAGGGATTCTGTCTGAAGAATATAGTCCTACACAATATATATATATATATATATATACTCTTATACTCTTTACACTGCTGCCTAGTAAACATACTTCTCTTCCAAATACGAAAACAAACCTAACTGTACGTCTACTTTCAACCATCTAATGTTTATTGCTATCTTTTACTCAGAAGACGCTCTCATCAACATTTTATGTTTAAAATTAATTAGCTTAGTATTACTATCTCAATTTTAATTCTTTATATATAAGTATTATTAATAATATAACAATGAACCTAAATGTTGTAAATCGTTTAAGTAGAGTATTTAATACAATTAAATGTAATAACCAGTTTGACAATAATTGATTTATCGTCAAGGTTTTTCTTTTTAAAATTTTAGATAATCTTTGTACTAAAATAATAAAATTAAAAAAAAAATGTTGGCAGTGTAAAAAGGGGAATTCTGGAACATTAACCTTTGCCTTTCCAAGGTCAAGGTGTGCGTTCATTGTGTTTTGTTGCAATAATTGCAGTCGCCGTCTCCACTTCAAAATAATTTTCGTAGGGTACGAACATAATATACCTCTTAGTAGAAATAAGTTTACTCTTGGGCGCAGGGCGCAAGCGGCTTTCAAAACCGCCGAATGCTGCATGGACATGCAAAATTTATAGATTTCTGTGCCCAAGACGAAGTTTATGCTTCTGAAGGGTATAGACAAATTATCAAGCAGTCGTAACCCCTACATTAAGTATAAAGGCTGTGTAATCAGCCGAGTAAGGGTTCATAAGTACCTAGGTGTTTTGTTTGATGACAAGTTGCTTTTTAGTAACCACATTAACCAAGTTGCGGCGGACGCCGTATCTGTGATGCACAAACTTAGAAGGATTGCTCGGAAGGATTACGGGCTGTCGGGCCGTCAAATGTACTTGGTGTACAGAGGTGTCTTCTAGAGCATGATCGCAAACGCGGCGCCAATTTGGGCGCATAGGTTGGATAGAAATAGAGCACTGCTTCAAAATTTAAGGAGTGCCCAGCGCAGAGACTTGATAGTATGCACTGGTGTTTTTAAAACCACCTCCTACGAGGCTATCACCGTATTGGGAAAGGCTCTCCCAATCGATTTAGTGGTGAAAGTTCGGGCTGCCATGTAGAAGTTGCGTAGAGCTCGGTAAGCCGAGGAATTTGGGATGCGGTTTCGAGCCGGACTAGAACCAAAGTGGAACAGTGATCACAATGCACCGGATCTAACTTTCGTTCAGTTGCCCATTTCCCGCCTGCGGAAGAGGCCATGGAGCCACGCAATGGAGGCATGGCAGCTTGAATGGCACACCACGACTAAGGGAAGATCCGTGTATAGGTTTATACAGGATCTCGGGGGATGGTATGCCTCGAATTCATTTTTAAGGGCAGCGGGTGCCTAAGTGCTCACCAACCATGTGGATTTGAAGCAATACCTGTTTCGGTTTCGCCTAGCGGCTGATGAGTTGTGTGTCTGCGGGGAGGTCCAGTCGAACGAGCATGTGATGTTCGACTGCCCTGCTCGTGGGGGGGGGGGCAGAGACCAAGCCACCCTGGAACTTAGTGGTCGGCGGAAAACTGGCCGCTCATAAACGGCGGGTCAGTGGCGAGAGCCGCATTATCGGACCGTGTGAGAGTTCCTCGATGAGGTTGCGAAGTTCAACCGTCATCGCTAGAGTTTTTTAATTAATCTGGGTTATACTGATTCCTATAGCGCCGCTGTGGGAAGTTTTTCCTGAGATAATGGCTGGCCACCAGCCAGATACAAACTCCAAGCGTTTTAAATGGTGGACAGGCACTAGCTGGCATACAGCGACCGAGGCGTGACAGCCTATATTGCTGTCTTTTATTATATTAACATTAAAGACTTTTAGTAATTAGTAACAAGGGGTGCGCCTCCCCGATCTAGATTTGGTTTGACAAGTGAGCGGTTGGGACACATAAGCGGGTGGTGAATAGCACCCTGCTTAATCCGCTCACACTGATAGGTAGCTCACTAGGAGCTTTTGGGTAACGAGGTCGCTAAACTGTTTTAGAGGCACAATAGCCGGATCTTGGCACTGACATTTGGTCTATGCTCTAGGGCGACCGAATGGAGTGGTGGCGGGATAAATGCCAGTTAACCAATACCTTTTAGTTGAAATAAGTTTAGTCTTGGCACCAAACCTTCGTTGGGACAGGTTGTTTTGTTGAAAATCATAAGGACATGCACATGTCCCTAAAGCTGCTGTTGGACAACTCAGACAAAGCTTTGCATTAGTCCGAAAAAATCACTTCGACGTGCATCACAAACGACGTGTTGCATTCCACAAACGACTGCTTGGCGCGTTTTACGTTAATGATTAAACGATTGTTCATGAAACCATAATTTTAACTAACCATAATTCAACATATTACAGATGATGACAAAGTTGCCCCGCAAGTTTTGTGTGGAAATGTTGGATTGAATTGCAGTGAACGATACATTTTTAGACAATGTAATTTTTGGTGATGAGTCAACGTTTCACATCCGTAGAAAGATGTACATCAACAACTGCAGAATATAGGTGTGAAAACCTTCGTAAATAAATTTTCAACATATCGTGATAATCCTAAAGTCAGTGATTTTGTGCCATACGTAAACTAAAATTATTTGGCACCACCTTCTTCCAGAAGGCAACCTTAAATAGTATCTCACCATGGTATAAAATTTTCTAATTCATCAGTTAGACGATTAAGATCCAGATAAACGCCATTAGTATAACCAAGAAGGGTACAATCTCGCTACCAGTTAGAAGTTCGAGATTTTCTTGATACTCGATTCCTAGGTCGTTGGATTGGTCGTGAAGATTTACATTGCTCCCCATATTTGACTCCGTTAGATTTTTATCTTGGGTTTTATTAAAGATCGGTTTTATGAACCACATTTGCCTGCTGATCTTGTTGAGATGACTTCAAATTAATGCCACAGCTGCAGAGATAACGCTCGACTTGCTAATATTAGCGCTTTTAGCAGCAGGTAGATCAACTGTTTTAATTATGATGCGAAATTAACGACCGTAGCGGCCGGAAAATTAAATGATTATATTCTGTTATAATAACGATCGTAGTGATAGAAGGAACTTATTTAATTAGAAATTTAAAAAAAAGTAAATTAAAAATGGCGTCTTTAAATGGCAGAAAAAATAAAATTAAATGATCAGGTGATCATAAAAAGACGTCATCAGAAACCATTTATGCCATCGTCAAGAAATTTGGGTGAAAGATAAAATAATTGTGGTGAAGGTCAATGACTTCTACGTGATCAAGATAGCCGCAAGATACGGTACGATAGCCTCCTGGTAAGTGAATGTACTGGAGTGCTTGAGCTGCAGACGTTCTGAAACAATCGTTCAAATAATCTACATCTTCTCAAGAATAAAGAAGACAGCAGTTCCCGGGCCAATGGGGTATTCTGAGGAACGAACGGACTGTTGAGATTGCCAAGAGAGCGGCAACAAACGGCCTCCGATTAGAATTAACATATGAGAGCGATTTTATGAAGACAGTCCGTGTCAAACTACTTACTCTGTGGAATATGTTTTGGCTGCTAAGTCCTCCCACGGGCTTACAACCTGGAGGACGTGTTCGAGAAACCTTTTTATCCCAAACAGCTGAAAGACCAATTCGTCCTAACCTGAAGATTGGACACACAAAGTTAACCCATGCCCATCTATTTGGCTCTCCTCAGCAGAACTGTGTGGTGTGCAGTGTGAAGTGATCCGTAGACCACTTACTCGCAGACTGCCCAATGTTAGAGTCTATTAGACAACAATTATACGTGGGTTCAGATGTGAGTAGTTCACTAAACCAGAAGAAATTCATCAAAATACTGTTGCGATTTCCTTCTGATAGTGGGAAGAAGAACTTAATTTAGCGGTTTTGCTTACGTTAGATCCCTTATGGAATACTGTACGAGTATCTGTGATACTCGTACAGGTGATGCTCAATGCCGTACTCGGTGATGCTCAATATTTATTACCCATTTGTTATTCTTGTTCTAGTATGTGTTTATTGTTTAATTATTTATAATCATGTAATTATATTTAAGTCGCTAATGACTATTATAATTGATTCGACTGTAAATAAACAGTGGGAAAAATGTATATATTTTTTTTAAATTTAAAAAGTATATAAAATTTCAATTAGTAAATAATTTTTTCTTCATTTTTCTTTAATTTTTTTTTTAATTTTTCCTTTATTTGTTGAAAAAATGTTTAGTGTATGTTCTAATTATTTTTTGCGCTATTTTTTCAAGAAAGAAAAGTATTAAAAATATAAATATAAAATAAACATGTATAAAAACACAAATGCTGTAAGCTAAATAAAAAAAAAATAAATAAAACGAAGATGAAAATAATAAAACAATATTTATGAGTTGAGAAAGATGAAAGATCACGAGAAAAATATTGCAAAAGAGAAATACAATGTACACAGTCATCTTATTTAAAGAAGTACGCAAAGGAAAAAGCTGTTTAACGTTTTAGTCAACATTCTGGAAGATAATAATGTATAAAATGTATGAGGTTTTGTGGAAAATAAGTTAAAAGTAAATAAAAGCGTATAATAAAGTACCTTATAGAAGAACATGGTTTCAGCATCTATTCATAGAGTACTGCACAAAGGGAAACGAGCAAAAATAATTTAAATACTCTATATCTTCATAAAATGTTTATTCCATAAATTTACAAAATTAATAACTGAGATATTAAACCTTTATCAAAAGCAAATTATTTTATTGTTATTAAAATATAATTATCTTTTAATTACCTTTTTTCCCCGTGAATCTTCAGAGCATTCGCTATTTTAATATAATATTCAAAACTGAAAGTGATTCCCTTATCTTTATTCTTTCAATAAAAATTTGGCTAAAAAAAATATATAGTTCTACCTTGTCTTCTTTATTCTTTATATTCCTTTATTTTTTAATACTTTATCTTGTTTAAACCTAAAAATTTACTATTACCCTTTCAATATTTATTAGTGATTTGTCTTTAAAAATTCTTATTTTAGCATTTAAAATGTGTATTGTGAGCTATAATACATTTATAATTATAATTTAATAAATTTATTTTATAATTACATTATTGACATTTACTTACTCATATTAATTATCAAATATTGATTCTAATTACCTTCCGGATGAAAGGAACCTTCTGAAATAAAAAAATTCCTTTCGGCACACCGGATGGCGGAAGTAGATTTCACCGGAGCTAAGTAGGGAATAAAAGAGATTTCCACCTTAAAGTTAAGAAAAACTTCAAATTTCTCTACACAATGGTTGCATGTGAAAAAAAATTTTCACATGTTTAACATACAAGTCCCATCTTCTTACAATTCCAGCAATATTTTGGTTATCCTTTGTCGTAACGGTTGGTCATAAAAAAGTTTTAGGTAGTTTAGAGGACAAGCGACCACTTTAAACCGATTTGGTACTGTGCCTGTTAAGGGAGGTATGATTTTGTGTCTTCGAAATCCCATTTTCCCACCCCGTGGGATAATGGTTGGTAATATCAAAAAGCTTTTTATTTTACATTTATTTCATAGTGGTAAAAGCAGAAGAAGAATGTAGTAAATAAATTTTTTAGAAAACAGCTTAATTTTTCTGAAAAATGAAATTGAAGTAAATTAAACTTATCCTCAGCTCTATTGATGAATTATACTATATTCTTATTTTAGGTTTAATGATTTAAATTAATGATTTATTACACCAGCTGCTTGAGATCTATGAATTTGTTTTATATTATATAACGATTATAATATATATTTAATATTATATTATAATTGAAAAAGAAAAAAATAAGTTAACACGGCACAATTTTTTAATTTTTTTCTATTATGCCTCTTTTATTTATTATTATTATTTTTTTTTTATTCAGTTAATTTGTTTGTTAATAGTAGAGAAATTTATGACTATCTAGTATTATCTACTGCTTACGAAGAGATCCAAAATATTGGCTCGAGGTGTAAACAGAGGTTAGATAAATATCTAAATTATCTGTCAGTAAATTTATTGGACAACAGCGATCACATCAGATGACTGAAACTTTTCCATGTGCTAGACCTGGGAGATGTAACCAGAGGAGTGACTGAGAGAAGGAATATAGGAGTAGGAACACAGGATGCGTCAGTCACCGTGTAGTGAACGTCACTTTGATAGTCTACAAACTACAGCTATTTCTAATATAGAGGAATATTTGTTTTATTTATAGTGCTGATTTCATGTTGATGACATTGTTTTTATTTTTTCCTGTGATTTATTTCTAATGCTCTTATAAATACAAATTTTTAAATATAAATACAAATATATATGAGGTGTTGAACCTTTGTATGGTTTAATAAGGGATTTCGTCGGGGACCTCTACATCCTTACCATATCTAAAATTTACTTATGATCTCCTATGAAGTACCGATTGTGAATGCTAACAGATAGAAAAGTAAAAAAATTAAGTATTATGTTTTTTTAAATACTGGCTTATACTAACTATATTAACAATATTTACCGTGTTATGAACCGTACCCTAAAGGTCGTTGGCTACCTTTCATGATACATAAATGCAGCCCGTGATTATAATTGTCTACTAGCATGCATCTGATAAAAAGCTAACAAGGAAACTTGAGTAGTGAGAAAAAGCCTACTGAAATAATCAGTTTTAAAGTGACTATTTCATTCTCATCACCTCCTCACCGCTAGGACTTGTTTTTAAAATGACCATCATTATTGTCAGAGAAATCTGATATAGTGTCACTATTCTTATGTTTTACGTGAATTACATCCGAAATACTGTCTTGATCAGTAACGTAATTAAAAAAAATAAAAGTTCTCTTTTATAAGGTAAATAATGTATTATTATTAGTACTGTATACAGTATTTACAATATTAATAAAATATCTCCTCTTAGTAGAAGATTAATGTCGCTCAATTTTTTTTTTACCACTAGGATGAAATGTCCAGTTTTGACAATAATAAATATTAGAGAAAACTTACAGTAGATTTTTTCCAATGAAATATCAGCTTCAATAAGTACTTTCTTTGAAATTGGTAAATCCAAAATTATTTTAGAAAACATTATTTTTTACTTTTCACATTCTTTTTCGGTTTAATTTTAAATGATTTTATGTAATAATACATAAAGTAAAATTTAAACTTTAATTTAAATGTTAACTACCACAAAAAAATGTTACGACTAGAATAATATTGTAGTCTTCTCTGTAATGATAAAACATACTAAAAGTGTGAATTATCATTAATATCAGTTATGGAAGATATCAGCTTTAAATAATTAACTGTATTTTGTTGATAGGTAGAATCTTTGGTTTGTAAAATCAACTGTAAAGTAAATAATCATAATTTTGTTTCTCTTTCTGCAATTCATATTTTTTTATAATAATTTTTTTATTATAAAAAAAATGGCCAATACATTTCTGGAAATAATCCCTTTTGTAATAAAGTAAATAAATAAATAAATAAATAACACAACATAATCTCTCATTTGTTGATTAATTGTTATTAAAACTGTCTACTTTAAATTATTTTAAACTTATGGTTTTCGAGTTTCAATAAAAAACATTCATTTGTGTAGATTTCGCTGCATTATACATATAGTATACTTCAAATGACGGGTTCTTCGTTGAAGTGCGGTGCTGAGAAAACCTTTGTTTGATAAATCAGTACTTGATTAGTTTCGTGTATGATAAAAAGTGTTTTTTTAATAAGGCTAAAGTTTAAGTTTGGATTTGTATTTTTCAGTAGATTTACCGTAAATAGTTACGTAAATTTTACCTGTCAATATATTAAGAAATATCGTTTCAAATAGGTTGTAGCAAGGAAAGGAACTTGTTCATTGACTTATGAAAAAGTACATAAGTTTAATTAATTTTTACTTTAATATTCCGGACGGAATATTAAAATAGAATAATTACGTAGAGGTTCTAGTATGTTTTTTTAATTTTTTTAATACAGCACCGTTTTATTATAATTGTTATTATTTATTATTCTTTTTTTTGTAGTAGATGGCTCCCTGTGGAACTAACATTCTAAAACAACTAAAAGCTTACTCTCAGTCAATCATTTTCTTCTCTTTCTCTTTTGTTTATCCCTATCCTCTATTTTTATAGAAATATATGAGAGAATTATAATTCTTTCATATTAATTGCCTCTAAGTGTGTATGTGTGGGCATGCACAAGTACACACACATACGCGGATACAAAAAAATACAACAAAAAATTCATTTCTAACTCCTTTCAAAAGTAGAATATTTTTTCTAATTATCAAAAGTTACTGTAAGAACGGCTCAATATACAATCCTTCTCTCTCAGTCTATCTGTGTCTCCCTATGTATATATATATATATATATATATATATACTGTACATAAATAATGTACATTTCATCCTCTTGCTCAAAAGTGTAATTAACATGCTAGAAGTTGAAATATAAACGCAGGTAATAACACGTACATACAGAGCTTGGATTTTTTCATATTACAGTAACGTAATAATTATAGTATTTTACATATTTCTCAACTTGGAAATTGTACATTTGACATAGCTTAGGCATTTATTTATTTTGAATACCTTCTTTGAATTTTTTAGTAGGTGTATGACAAGGTACCTAATTATGGAGCATAATGTGTAATTTAATCCAAACACAAGAAAAAAAATATTCAAGGTAAAAACAGAAACTTTTGTTAAAATTAATAATAATATAGTATTTTAATTTTTTTATTATCCTTTCCATTGAGCTAATAATTGTTTTGTAAAATTTTCTTACTTTTTTATTTTACCCAATTTTTTTAATAAAACAAAAGAAACGTAACTGATAGTATTATTAAGATTAATCTCAATCTATCATTTTTCTGGAATAATTTATGTTAATGTTTAATTTGTGGTTCATTTATATACAAAATGGTAGTAGCCAACCTAGCATGAGATAGTAGTAGTTCAAAAATAAGAATAGTCATCCCTAAGTTAATAAGCATCCCATGTCAGGCTCTCTAAATAAAGTGACACTCTAAACGAGTGAAGTGGTTTCCCGTGTCCTTCTTCACCATCCTAAATATATCGTTATGCTCCAGCATGCCAAATTCACTGTAAACCCACCGAAATTCAAACAGAATTCTGCTGTATTATTGACACATTTTTTTCTGTTTACTGTAGGGACTGACTATAAAGTGATTAACAATGTGATCAAGGTGATAACAATGGACCGAATCTAAATTTCGTTCAGTTGCTTATCTTCCGCCTGCGGAAGAGGCTGTAGAGCCTCACTATAGAAGCATGGCAGCTGGAATGGGAAACCACGACTAAGGGAAGATCCCTGTACAAGTTTACACTTCATCTGGGGGGATGCTATGCCTCGAGTTCGTTTTTAAGGGAAACGGGTGCCCAGGTGCTCATCAACCTTGTTAATTTCAACCAATATATGTTTCGATTCCGCCTGGCAGCTGATGAGCTGTGAGTCTACGGGGAGATTCAGTCAAATGAACACTTGATTGCCCTACTTTTTGAGTGGCGGGGAGAGACCGGGTCACCCTGGAACTTAGAGGTCAAGGGGAAATTGGCTACTCACAAGCAGGGAGTCAATGTGGTGAGAGCCGCATTGTCGGACCGTGTGAGAATTCCTTGACGCGGTTGGTTTGTTCAACCGACATCAGTAGTTTACTTAAGGGAAAGACCCTACCGCACTGCTGTGGGAAGCTAACCTAGAGATATATGGTTGACCAACAGCCAGTTAAGCTCCAAGCGCTTTAATATGATGGATAGGTACTTGTTGGCATTCAGCAACCTAGGCGTGGCAGCGAATTGCTGTCTAGATGAAGTAAATTTCAATTTATTGATGTCATATATATTTTTAGTAGTTGACAGGGTGCGCCTACCATCATAGGCCCTTATTTTTTCGAAGAGGAAGAGCACATGGTGACAGTTAGTCCTGACCAGTACACAACAATGCTTCAAAATCCGTGTTCCTAAACTGCATCGTTATGGTTTTGACTTGAATGAGATGTAGTTCCAGCAGTATGGAGCAACAGCTCATACTGCAGAGCATCCATGGCGGCGGTTCGAGAGATATTTCAGGCCGCATGATTTTCAAAAGAAGAGGTGTTTCATGGCTGGCATTCTCCAGATCTGTCAGTATGAAACTATTTTCTCTGGGAGAGTCGAAAATCTAGAGTGTTCATCAATAGATCTAATAACATTAACAATTGAAAGTCTCCATAGAATAAAAATCCCAGACAACATGGTGCAAGCCAGTAATTCTGTGGAAGTGTAGGTGTTTAATACGTATAAAAATTTAGTAAGCCATATGTCATGTGTACTGGTAAATACATCATTCTTGACTTTGAGAGCATCTTTAGGAAGCTTAATCTTTGGAGCTTGTCTTTTAGATGATGTGGACATTTATGAACTAGTTTTGGAATGTTCTGAAACAAATTTCAGCTACAGAAGAACAGTTATGTTTATTTTTCGGTAACACATTGTAAGAATGGATGAAGTGATTTCCAAATTTGGTCTATATTCTCTTATAAATAATAAAAATTGATATTTATTATTCCCATCCTTATAGGCTCAAATTCACGAATATAATTTTAAAAAGTTTATCTGAGATGAAGTTAATGTTTAGTGTCAAATGTAAAAAGTGCTATTGTAAGCTTATTTTTATTTATTTTTTCATACGTTTGCTATATAGTGATTTATTATTATTATTATTATTATTATTTTTTAATTGATGAACCAAAAAATATAAATTATAGAAATTATATAGATATAATTATAATATTTTTGACATTTTTATAAAATTCTATTCTCTCTTAGTCAATATTTAAAAAAAAAGTTGATGATTATAAGCCACCTGAAGGATAATGAATCGTACATGTAGGTATTTTTATGGTTAATCCACAAGATGTTTTAAAATATCAACAATATTCTTCGCTAAAACCTACTTCAAGATATATTACATTTTTCATAGTTTTAGAATAAACTTTTTTATATTTTACCGTTAGATTTTGTTATACTCATATTTATGAAAAAAGAGTACCTTTCTAAGTAGTACAGCTTAAAAATGTAAAAAAATCTCAAAAATCATTAGTATAATTTTAATAAAAGTAACTGGTAATTTTGGTGGTTTTCTATTTCCTTCTTTCTTAGTAATAAAATTCTGCACTTCTTATAAATATTTCTATCATTTTATACTTTCTGATTCTTAATAATACTCATGAACTATTTATTTCTTTTAAAAGCTATCCTGGATTACATTATTTCGCCTTTTATTTTTTATTTACTGGTTTATCTATTCTGATTTTTCTACTTATATAACAGCAGTCTGCAGATTATGGTATATCATATTGTTCTGTGATTTTATGTTATTTGTCAAAATTGAGGGTTTTGACGTTACCACCATTTTTGGTATTGTAACCTGACGTGATAACTAATTCAATATTCTATGTCAGATATAATAAGGAAAATAAGGAACTGGTTTATTTTTCCTGCTACACTGTTATTCATTCATCGAAATTCAAATGGCATTCAGTCCTACAAGTGATACTTTCTGTAAGTTTAATACTTACTTTCTGTAAGTAGAAAACTATTTCTTGAGCTCCTTAGAGGTAGACATCCGCCTTATGACGATCCCGGTCGCTACACAGTTCCCTCCGTTCCAAGCCCTAATGAGCTTTACCGAGGTCGTCTTTTAGACGCTCTAAATTTTATAACACTACACAGTCATCAGTTTGACCTGTCAGTATGCTACCAATGCAAATGCCTCAGCAGATATTTCCATCAGTGTATTTACACAACTTACTATCGCCTCCGAATGGCCTTTTCCAACCACGACCATCTACCATTACTTACAACCTATATTTATCAAATTAATCGGTTTGCGGAAGCGCGGTCGGTTTGCGGAAGCGCGGAAACATCAAAAGTTTCACACAAAAACTGTTTCTTTATTTAACTTCAATTAGACTTTCAGTCAGATCGTTACTAAACTGTATCTTTAACCATCAAAAATATCATACCAACAGAACAAGTGTTGATCGCGACAACTACAATTTTACAAAAACAACATTCTACTAACAGTTTAAAACAACTCTACTATCCAGTTTATTTAAAGCCCTCTTGATTTACTTAAAATCAAGAAACGATTCAAAAAATTTATAAGCCTCTAATGAAAACATACCCCATCTCTCTGCTATGGTCCGCTTTCGGTAGTTAGGTCGATGCCTACACCCTCCCACACCGTAACTCCATTACAGATTTCGCTACACATACATTTCATCCAACACCGAATATCTCAGCTAACAGGGGACCGATGCTAAAACGCCTGTCTTGGCGGTATATGCACCCAGGTGTTCCCCTAGCCATCGGTTTGCTATTCTATCTATACATTTATTACAGCATCAGACTCAGTCAGCCATCCTCTACAGGGCTAAGAATCTAAAGAAGCCAACAACTCCATTCCTTTCAGTTTTTCATTTAATTGCTGATCAAAACCGCAATTGATCCTCGCAAACTTTCTAGCTTAGCAAACTTACAGAAAGCCGTTAATACGTTTTTAGCTGTTAATAAGATATCATAATTATCAGAGAAATCAATTCTGACTGGTGTTACTAGCGCCTTAGTTGCTTTAAAATTGTAATTCCTAACAAAGAATTAGTTTAAAAAAAAAAAAACAAATTGGTCTTCTGTTATTATATAACTATCAGACCCGGAAATGCTTCGCTATTGCTAGATTTGAGTTTAGATTATATGAACACAACTGAAATTTTGATAAAACATTAACAAAATGAACAATACAGAACTTCGTAGAATTTAACCTTCCCCTTTCTTCCTTTTACCCTTTCTCCCTTTCCTTTTAACCCTTTTCCCCATTTTCCTTTTCCCATTTTCATTTTTACAATTTCCTTTTTACATTTCCCCGTTTCATTTTTCACTTCCCCCTTCCTCTTTTCCCCTTACCTTCTTTTTTCTCGTTTTCCTTCTAAATTTCCTTTTCCCCATTTTCCTTTTTTTATTTTTTTACATTTTCCCCTTCTTCCGATTTTTACCTTCTCCCCTTTCATCTTTTTCGATTTTTCATTTTTCCGATTTTTCCCTTTTTCCCAGCACTTAAATCGGTCCAGCAATTTTTTAGTCTTTACCGGACACACATATCGGAAACATTGAAATGGAATCGTAAAATATAATAGACAGCGCGTTTTTAAAAAAAGCATGTTTTTACCTGTCACCGGTGTGATATCTTAGGTATATAAAAACATGCGCGTATTCGAATGCAGCGTTGAAACAAATTTTCAAGACAGTCGGTGAAGAAATTTCGGAGATTTAGAATTTTGAACAAACGAACCTTTATATTTTTATTTATCTAGATAATATTCAAATAATTATTATCTTATTTTTAAATAAAATATTGTAGCATTTTTTCTTATATTTATTAAAAGAACCTAAAAACTTCTTGTTAATTTCAAACTGAATTTATCTGCTAACAAAGATTTCATGTGACTGATTACTATTAAATTCATTAGTAATTTTTCGAATAAAACATACCATCTTTTCAGTTTTATTTTGATGTATACATTTTTAATTTGGCTTTTTTCTTTTGAGTATATTACTAGTTCCATGTATAAAATAAAAACCAACAAGGTCATAATATATTATTATTAAAATTTATAGTTTTTTTGCTAAGATCGTCATATTTTTATGCTGTATACATTTATCTACCTTTCGTAACATTTAATTATGACGAAGAAAAAAAAAGTATATGAATTACTTAATATAAGAGTTAGGTCGTAGTATACCATTTTCTAAATATTTACAACAATAAAACTGTAAATAACATATCCCATTAATATAATATTGAAATTCAACACAAATATAATTAATTATTATACCATATGAATGAAGTAGAAAATTCACAATTGTACTAGCTGATTAACGTTCGATCAGAGTTATCGTGCGGTTGAACCACCCATAATTGGAAAGAAATACGGTCACGCTATATCCTTTTTATCAAACTCTTTTATTTTTCTTCTAGCTAAACATGAAACAACATGTATTTATGCATGTTTATAAGTTTTTATGCTCATATGTTTTAAGAAAGTCATTAATGATGCACTTCTGTCTTTGTTTGAGCTATTTCTTCTAGTTTGCATAGTACTGCTAAGTGTTTATTTTTATTGTTTCTTATCACTAAAACGACGTGAAAGTTTTACTTTTTATTTATTTTAGTGAAATCGACTTTTTTTTTCTTTAAACTAAGATTTATCATAATAGCTCTTCGGAAATATGGTTACATGCAGTATCAGCCGATTCAAATTAGTCTTAATGAAGGGGTAGTACGCTATGTATTTATAAAATTTGTTTTTTTTTAATAAAAAAAAAATGTATTATTATTTATTTGAAATATCGTAGATAATGCATTTGAGAATACAGAAACAAAGTTTTACATTGATAAATGTAATAAATTTTATATTGAAATATTTGTAATTTGAAAATAAAAATTAATTAAAAAAACGTTCGGTTTGTTGATAATTATTAGTTTTTCACGAATGAAATTTCAATAAAAATGAAGAATACAGTAAAGAAAATGCTGGTTTCTGTGGTCAGGAAAGAAATATAAATTCTGATTGAGTATACGCCTTCTGATAACCATGAAATGAGTTAATTATACATTCTATTAAACAGTGTAAAATTAATGAAATTAATTATATGTAACGATTAACATTTCTAATATTCAGAAGTTACCAACTATATCCAATGTCTGGACTGCGGTTTCAAAACGTGACATCATCACATTGTATGTAAAGAATGAAATGCTTATTATCGCTACAACCAGATATAGTGGTTAATCAGTATTATTTTACATCAAATTAAAAACATCTAAGGTGCAATGTTATCCTTTGGCTTAATTATTTGGTTAAGTAATCAGAAATCATTTACTTTCACTTATATTCCAATTTGTAATGAAGAAATCTAAATTTAATTTAAGGAATTATTCAGTTTTATTAAGTTTATTTTTCACGATGTAATTTTTAATTAAGGAAATTCTCATACAGTGATTCACGAAGAATGCAAAAAACCTTTAAGGAGATATTCTACTGGTGAAAATAAAGAAGAAAGTTCCTATAAACATAGCTTCGGAAACGCTTCGTTAGCAAGTGTCGGCCGGGGAAAATTTCGGCTGCTTTTTGTGCCTTTGGTAAAATTAAGCAATACTGTAATTCTTGTGACCCAAATTACGAGGTAAATTTAGCGGTTTTGTATGAAATTATTCCTGAAAAATGTATATAGTAGGTCCCAGAACAATAAAGAATAATTTTTAGTAGTTTTTGTGAAACCTTGGTAAAATACAAAAGATGAGGCTTCAAAAACACATTATTTTATATTTGTTGTAAAATGACTTTGTGAAATTGGTAATAAACACAAAAAGGTTTTATATATATCTCTACATTTTTATATAAAGACTTGATTCTGATTAAAATTGCATGAATAAAGTCTACGAGACTAATTACAAATGTAAGAATTTTGAAGTTTATTAATAAAAATATATATAAAAATGAGGCTTATTTCCAGGTTAAAAAATAAAAAAATTCCTTTCAGCACACCGGCAAGTGGAGGTAGATTTCACCGCTGTTAAGTAGGGATAAAAAAGATTTCCATCTTAAAGTTAAGAAAAATTTCAAATTTATTCAGAACGACAATGGTTGCATGTGAAAAAAAGTTTCACATGTTTAGCAAACGACAAGCCCTATCTTCTTACAATTCCAGCAATATTTTGGTTATTCCTTGTCGTAAGGGTGGGTCATATCAAATCTTGTTTCAGACAGAGGTTTTAGGCAATGTTTAGAGGACTAATGTCCACTTAAAACCGATGGATAAAAACGATTTAAGATACTGTTCCTATTAAGGCAGATACGACATTTTTTTGTCTTTGAAACCCTGTTGCAAAACACTTTACTTAGATAACTTTTAGGCCCTTATCCAAAGAATAGTAGGAACTTTAAACGAATTCCGTATTTTAATTATTAATAAAGCTATAGCGATATATTTTTTTCGAAAAAGCCCCCATTTCCACCCCCCATAGTCCGATTTCGCCCAATAACGAATTCCATCGAAATTTTGGGTCGTTATATTTCATGCATCAATTTGAAGGTGATTGGCGCAAAATTACGGCAGTCATCGTGTCCACAAGAAAGTGAAATATAAATCGACATAAATGTAAATGTATATATATACATTTACATTTATACATATACATATATATATATATATGTGTGTGTGTGTGTGTGTGTGTGTGTGTGTGTGTGTGTGTGTGTGTGTGTGTGTGTGTGTGTGTGTGTGTGTGTGTGTGTGTGTCTAAAATGTTGAACTGACAATGTTTTTGGGGTCTAGGGGATGTGAAACCCGAAGATATGTCAAAGGTGAATGTAACTGCCTTTATTTTTTTTCTGTTAAAAATTCATTCACTATTCATTGTTTTAGACGCTTTGACATAGTAAGCAGGCTTGACTCATATCAATAGCGATTGATAGAAAGAAAGAGAGCGTGGGTCGAGTTTTGGAATGTTATTGGTAGAGTAATGAAAATAAAACGGCAGCACCTGTCCCCTGTAAGACGTTTTATATATATATATATATATATATACAGTATATACGAGAATATCTACTACATCCACTATATTGTATGTACCATAAAAAATGTTGTACTAATTAACAAAAAACTGTACATTTTCTGGTTATAATAATAATAATAAGAAGAAGAAGAAAAGTTATTGTTTTTGTTATGAGTTAGTAAGAAAACTATAAAATTAAAATGTTTTTACTTTTTTTTTTTAAATCTACAGGTAAAATAATTCGTTTCCTTCTTGTTCACTATATTAATGTAATTAAAGCAACTACTAAAGTAACGGAATGTATCAAAATTATACCAGATTAAGTTTTTTTTCACCAAAGTTAACCAACCACATAAAATTTTTATAATCTTTTGACTTACCCACTACGGCAATATTTTTATCGCTACCTATTTAATTTTTATTTTTCTCTAATAGTGATTACAAATCCCTCAAATTTCTCCTTTTCTTGACACAATTTTTTCACATTCATAGAAAGCCACATTCCACACATTATTTAAATAAAAAAAAACACTTTTTTACTAGTATTGATAAGCTTCGTGATTTTAAAAACATCCTAGTTTTTAAAAACATTCCTAATCGTTTCATGACATTGTATTTATTTACAGTCATTATATTATTGTTGGCTTGACCTATACACTCTAACTATATTAGATCTTTCTAATTCCCTGCAACATAAAGTATGCCTATATTAGAACTAGAATTGCAGAGAATTGGCCAATTCCTTTTCCTTTCAAAAGCATGTATTACAATTTCATAATTATGGGTTAACAAGTTATACTATAGAATTAAAAACCTTCAGTATACTTTGATAACAATCATTGTTCAGATATATATAAGACATACAGAAAAAGAGATAACCTATTTATCAGTTTAGCAAAACTAAGAGAGACTACATATTGTAAAAATTAGTTTATATTATACCAAATAATAAGTTGATAACAGCTTGTCATTCATGTTTTCAAACGTAATCTAGTTAATTTATCATTGAGAACTACACAGTTTATTATAGTGACATTATAATAACGAATTAGGCCTTTATGTAAATGATACCTATTGATAAATAGTAAGTTTGATTACCTTATATAGGAATAATATATGATTTGACCTTTAATTCACCATTTTATGTTTGTTAGTCTTATTGTGATTCAGTAGTCCTTGACATAAACTATAATTTATGAATTTTTCTTTATTTATGCAATATATTGTTAAATAAAACACCAACATCTTTTGTCATGCTGATACCTTTAAAAAAATATAATCAGATCTGTTAATATAATTCAGAGTCAATTCATTTTTGTCTTGTTAATCTGCATAAACCATTTATATTTTGTTAAATGTTACAAGGGTGTTTTATTTTATTTTATTTTTTCTTATTCACATCCGTTCATATAGCGTCATTGAGTGTAAACCTCACTATCCTAGAAGATAAACGATTTTTTTGTTGAGAGTTTACTTGAAGTAATACAATGTATTGTTGTGTTAAATTAGAATAATATATGTAGAATTAAGCTATCGTATCTTTCTTTTGTCATAAATTGGTTTGATGAACTTTACAGTTCAGTCTATTCCATATTCATCTTTATTTGTTTTACCTGTATTTATTTCTGATTTATTCTTTACCCTGACTTTACGTTACATGATTTTCTAGTAATTATTCTACAATTAATAAAAAAAATTTTGTCTTATACATAAACTACACTTTCTCTCATTGTACTGAATTCTTACTTATCTATTTCCTGTTTTTGAATTATAAAATTGTATGTCTTATATAATTGTTATAAAATTGTCATAAGTAATTGTATAACAACAAATTATAAGTAATAATTGTATAAGTAATTATAACAATTAGGTTATTATATTTTCGATGTTCGAAAAGTTCGAAGTTCTTATATTTTCTCATCCTTAACTGGTTGTCAGAGTGAGAGAGTGTGAGACTTCCCCAGAATGATTCATGTGGTTTATTTCCTCAGTTCTTCTTCTTCTTCTCCTTCTCCTCCACCTTCGCGGTTTAAGCTTGATCAGCCTGTTCCAGCGTCCATCGACGTCTCGATCTGCCTACATCTCTTTTTCCAAACGACTTCTAATACCACGCACGCAATGGCAACCTACATTTAGGCATTCGTAGCAGGTCACTCGTCAATCTCTATATCGTCTGATCGTTTCGTTGATTTGTTGTATCTTATTCTCTTCGCAAATGATCTCATTCCTAATAAAATCTTTTCTCGTACAAACCTTCACGCTTCGCAAGAACCTCATTTCTGTCGCCTGTATACGGAAATCGCCCAATTTTCTGTTGGTCCATACTTCCACCATATCCACACTTTCATTATATGTAAATAAAGGATTGGCCATTGTTTTATAAAATTTAATTTGGGTATCCTTCCTGGTTTGATCTTTCACACTAAGACGTATCATTCACAAATGTTACTAAATTTGGAAAATTTTCCATTTATATCTTGTTCATAATCGAAGGACAAATCACATTTCTTTTCTCTTTAGCCCCAGGAACTACCGTAAGGTATTACTTCAGAGGATGAATGAGGATGATATGTATGAATGTAAATGAAGTGTATTCTTGTATAGTCTCAGGTCGACCATTCTTGAGATTTATGGTTAATTGAATCCCAACAACCATCAAGGAACACCGGTCTCCACGATGTAGTATTCAAATCCGAATAAAAAAACTGCTTTTACTAGGATTTGAATTTTAGAACTCTAGACTTCGAAATCAGCTGATTTTCGATGAGGAGTTCACCACTAGACCAAATGGATGAGTGAGGACAAGTCACACTTGAGATATTTGAAGTTTTTTACCTGTTCCAGCATGTCCCTATCGATGACTTTCTTGGAACATACGGACCATTTTCCACAAGAGTCCATAACTTTAGATTTCTGCTGTGAAATTTTCATGTTGAATTCTTTACTAAGGAGATGGAGCTGATGAACCGCCACTATCAGCTTGTCTTCACTTTTCTGTACCATCACTGTATCTCAGCAAACGCAAAAATTTTAAGCGAAACTCCTTATTCAAGATGCACACCGGAGTCAACTCTACCTTGCCAAATAGACAGCTCATTCAGATTTAAATCAAATAACGTTGGTGACATTTGACAACCTTATCGAAGTTTCTTGTTTATCTTCAATTCCTTTACTGTCTACCTTCACATCTCCCGCACCAATGATAGTAGTCGTTTCGGAATATTAACCAGCAACAGAAATTACAAGATGTTTGGAGTATCCATTATCCAACATTATATTCCACATCATAGATCTATCTACAAACGTTATCGAAGGACTTTTCCCAATCCACAAAGGCCAGATGTAAGGGACGATTAAATTCTCGGTGTCTCTCGATAACCATTATTAATGTATACACAGCGTTAATGCAAGATCAACCCTTCCTGAAACTCACCTCAGTTCTCAAATTTGGAATTAATGGATAAATTTGATATGTTTTAATTTAAAGGATGAGATCGTGTTAGGTGAAAACAGAAATTCATTTAACATCACACCTCTTCGGAATATACGAGTTTCTCTTTCCATATCTTTTTCTTATTTTATTGTTTTTAGCAATTACCTCAGAATTTATAAAGTGCTTAACATTTAGGATTTTTTTTTTTTATTAATCAGTAAAAACTTAACGATGGGTTAATAACAGTTTGCATCCTTTCTTAAATACTAAAAGAACTGTTGCCTCCTTTCAATAATTATTGTTTATTTTTTAACCTTCCACAGGTAGACCCGTCGACGTAGTGCTTAAAATAAGGTTGATTTGTGTTGCTCGATATTTCTACTACATAAAGCATGCAAACTTCTATGTCGACTACAAGATCTCAACTATCGTGAAAGGTATTGTTGTTTTCATTAATAATAACTGTTCTGCTCAAAGGCAGGTTTCCACATGGCTATCGTCCATTCTGCTCGTTTCTGTGCCATCCGTTTCATTTTAAAGCTAACTTCCTTCCTCTTGCTTTCCTCTCCGTTACAAATCCTTCCAATGCCGTCACCAACAGGCAGCACGTCTCAGCCAATGTCCCAACCAACTGCATTTTCTTCTTTTTATTATTTCAATAATCGCCCTCTCTTCCCCCACTCTACGAAGCACTTCCTCATTCCGAACTCTCTCCGTCCAGCTGATCTTTTCCATCCTCCTCCAAACCCACATTTCAAAGGCCTCCAATCTTCTCTCCTCTCCCTCCTAATAGTTCATGTCTCTGCCCCATAAAGGGCCACACTCCACACAATACATTTTGCAAGTTTTCTCCTTAGTCGCAGGTCTAGTTTGGTACATAGCACTGTTCTCATTTTGCTGAATGCTTCCTTTGCACTAGCAATTCGTACTATAACTTCCTGATCACACTTCATATCTTCCTTAATAATGCACTCCAGGTACTTGAAGGATGCTTTAATAATATTAAAGCTACATCTATAGTACCTAGTAAAACTTATTTTTAAAAGAAAATATATATATATGTGTGTGTGTGTGTGTATGTATTTAAAAATTAATTTAAAAGGTTTTCCATCATGCGTGATTATCAACATGGTGAAAACTAATTAAATTAATTTTTTTAGGTCAATATAATGTAAATATAATTGCATTAAAAAAAACACACATTTTTGGCTAATGTTTATTCTGCTAGAACTTTAAAAAAAAAGCAGTTAACTTAGATGTATATTTCATACGTAGCGTAATCGTCGTAGGTCTATCTACTCATTCAGGATTATGCAATAATAGAAGTATTATGCCATTATATTAATAATAATAACATCACCTCATGATTATATTAAACTCTGAAATTACTATAAAACAGTGAATTTATTGTTTTTATTAAAAAATAACGGTATTCAATAATGAAAAAGAAACAGTAATTTCCTAATGTAGTAAATTACTATAAATAATAAAAAGTGAAATGTTTAACCTTGATGAATTAATTCGGTTTATCCATTCGTTTTTGTTGTTATATTGCTGGAAAGAGTCTAAAAATATTTAAGTCAGTAATTCTTTAGGAAAAAAAATTATTTTAAATAGTAACAATCTTTTTATAAGCCACAATAATAAATTCATTTATTTTTCTATAAAGAACCCTATATATATATATATATATATATATATATATATATCCTACATTTCAAGTTTCCATCTTGTAAAGTAAGCTCTTCTTTAAAAATAAAGTTGTAAAATGACTATTTTTAATCGATTACGAAATCAAAACAGATTTGTCTCATTTCAGATCTTTTATTAACAGATAAATAAATACAATAAATGAATAAATATTTATTACCACAATGTAAATCTTTTATTTTTTTGAAGACTTAACAAAGAACATATCAAAAGCTGTAAATGAATTGATAAGAAGTAGATTAAGGGTATATCCTTAAAACGATATTCAATAGAAAGCAAAGCTTCTGCCTGATTCTTCACATTGATAAATCTCATCAGTATACAAAAAAAGTTCGGATCTACTTCAAAAATTCCATGAATAGATTAAATATTAAATGGTCTTGTAATTTCAATAGAATCATAATACAAATTCATTATTCTAATTCGTTAATTCGATTGTGAATTAAAAGCTACATCTTTTTTTAAAATTATGTTTGTTATATAAAAATTTAGAAAACAATTACAGGCTGCTTTTGAAATTTCAGTATAGTTGTTTGTTGGAATTAAGGAACGGTACAGCCGACCGTAACAACGGATCGGCTGAAATCCTTTCAACATAACCTTACAATAAGAACAATAACATTTTCATTAAATTTAGTCATTGTATTTTGTTACTAAAATTTGTATACATTATTATAAAGAGTAAATTAAAATAGGAAGGGTTGTAAATATTGATTGTTCTTTAAAACTCTTATATAATGGAAAAATTTATTTTAAATATTAATTAAAGAAAAAAAATTAATCAAAATGTGTATTTTATTGTTTATAATATTGATTTAAGAATATACATATTTTTTGTATGTTTTTTTGCAATGCATTTAGGAGATCAAGACTCCTATGTTATTTTTAATTAACGCATTTAAAAAACATTAAAAATAATTCACTTTTTGAAGCAATCAACATGATTAATTAATGAAATATGTAATTCATAAAAGTTATACTTATTTACTATATGTCGAATTAATACAGCGGTTTCAAAATAACTAGTGAGGTGTATAATGCAGGCATCTCGGTAAGCAAAATACAGTGAAATTCACAATATTTAGGTTTACAATACGTCCGTGAGGAAATACAACGTTTTGAGTTCAAAGTACGAACTGCAACTAAATTAACTACGTAAAGTACATGGCTGTGAACCTATCCGACAACAGGTATAACGTTAGAAGATTAAAACGGCTACACGTTCTAGACCTTAGTGATTGTAGCGTCTTCAGCTGTGAGTGCTGTACATTATCTCATCGAGTTTTATTTTTAAATTTATTGCGTATTCTTTGCTTTTTCTTCTTGTTCTTTCATCGTTTTTTACTATTTTAGACTTCTTTTATTTTTCTTTCTCTTGTTCTACAGTTAGGTTTTAAATGTTCGTAATTACTTAGTGTATGTGCTTCTTACCACAAAAGCTCATTGTAATAATAGTGTGTAATTTTGAGAAATTTCATCAGGAAATCCTTTAATGAGATTGCGAGTGGGATCAAATTTATTCAAGGTTAATATAAATGTAACAAATATTAAATAAATTTTGAGACTATACAAAACAAATTTCTAAATAATATACCTGATAGTAAAAGGAAATTTATAAATATAATCTTTTCTGGTAACTTATTAAAATATCTAAATTTATAACAGTTAATTTAATTATTTAAAAAAGAAAGATGTATATTTTATAACTGTTTAAGACTCAAAGATCAAAAACGCATTACTTTAGATATGTTTTAATTAAAAATAAATTAATCATAGAATTTTCTGTTAGAACTCCACCCAAAAAAAAATTGGTCAAATTTTAAATTGCGGAATGGAATTATTATTGTTAGAAATATTATTATTATATAGCTAAAAACTGTTTCATTTTCTAATAAACGTTATTATCAAAACAGATCCATAATAAAAACCAATATACTCAATCAAATGTGTATATTTTAAATTTACTGTAAAATACCGGTAACCAAAAGAATATTTAATTTTGAAATAATTTGATAAATTTTGTGATACTAAAAATCTTTTAAGATTCAAATTCTTTACGCTTTAAGTAGTATTGTAATAAATACGAAAACAGTATTTAATCTATAATATGGCTTTACTGTTATTCAGGATCTTCATGAAAATGTTAGAAGTTTTTGTTGGATTGAGGTTTGGAGTCATAGAGGTAATAATAACCCTTATAGCTTAGGTTAGGAATTGGGTTACGCTTTAGAATCAGAAATTAGCAAGCTCTTCTCCATTATAAGTTGATATAATGGGTTCTACTTTTCGTTTTAATCGATCTGACACGAGTCCCATCTCATCCTACGTGTGATTCCAGGTTGATTACTGATACGCGCATCGATTTTTATTTGACGCAATGAGTTTACCGGTCCAGTGACCAGTAGTATAAACTCACCCGTGCCCAAATTCAGGACCTCTTCCAACAAAATCTTGGAAAAATTTTAAACCAGAGGTTTTTGTGTTTTTTCCGCTGGGCCGGCTCAAAAATCAAGTATTTTTGCCCTTACAATTCTAATGAGCCTCCCCGTCTACCGGCAGTACGTCCGGCATGGCAAGTCGGCTCACCGGTTCCGTATCTTTTCCTTATTTCATTCTTGCCTCTGCCTCATACCGCTAAGGCCAGGGACATCGGGCCTGGTTATGCCGTTCACGGGCCATTCCCAAGAAGTCGGGTCTCGATCGTTATGTTTTTGTTTTCTTAAACTAACTCTTCCCACTTCTTGTAACCCACTTCCTTTGTTCGTATAATCTCAGCCACGAATCTCTCTATTTTTAGCTATTCAACTTTACCTCTCAGCATATACTTTGTTGTAGTTTCTGGGGTAATCTTTTACCCCAGAAACTACAACGAAGTATATGCTTAATGTTATATCTTGCGTTTAGATTCTCCCACGTGCACATTCAAAAAAGGTGCAGCTGGGAGTGTCCTCTTGACCGCAGTACACACAATTTGGGAGCTCCCTTTAATAGTAATTATACCTGTTGGTAAGAATTAGGTATGAACCATCTGTCGTTCGCATGCCTATCGCTTTTGTATTGTATCTATAAAAGGGAAGCTCGTAAGAGTGGAGGTCACGTTTCCTTATATAGTTCTTTAATCTTATCTTCACATAATTTATTTTACCAGCGGATGAAACTAATGATATTAATAATAGTGCAATTAGAAATGTATAATCTTATATTATACATAAAAAAAACATACTGTAAATGCGTACATTCATTTACAAAAATAAGTTTAAATTATGATTTATAGGAAATTCTGTTAATTGGTTTCTAGATGATCAGTATTTTTCTTTTTGTATAAAAAATTAGTCGAAATAATTAACGGTAATTTATTTTAAATTAATTCAGTAAAAAATTATGAGATTTTATACGCCGTATAAAGAATGTTATTTTATTTTTTAATTTATAGTGCAGGGCTATCATTTTTATTACGATTTATAAACGCAGTATTTTTAACGTTGTTTTTCACAAATAAATGGACGATAAAGTTGGCTATGATTTAAGAGAATGAAAGTTAAAAAACTAGTCAAAACCCTAGTATTTTATTCATATTTTTATTTTGCTTATTACAATACAAAAATAAGAAATATTTAAATTTTATTTTTTGAATAAAAATAAATTCTTTCTTTCTCAATGGTCCGCATTAGGAATTTCTGATTGAATCGTCATTTTATGAAAAGTAGGGTACTGTGTTTTTTTCTAACTTTGAATGTTTGTTTGCTTACAATGCAAATATTTTTCAATGAAGAAAATCTGGCGTCTTATAGTAGATACAGTAGCTACGTTGAGCTAAGGAAGTGGCCATCCTAACCAAAACAGTTCCGTAGTCTTTTTGTCTGACATTTCCTCCAACGTTTCTCCCTTTTTTTCCCTCCCCTCCTTTCCAAACTCTCCTTTCCATTGGGGTTCTCACTCTCATTTGCAGTTTTCTTGTCATTTATCACCACTCCCATAAATCTCTGTTTCAAAAAGTTTACATTTTCTTCTATGCAGAGTGCATATATTGCCGTCAGCAAAACGCAAAAAGAAAATCACCATTTTTCACCCTTAGCTGTACAGCTTGGAGCTAGGTACAGTCCCCCAGTACTGAGCTGTCAGTCTGTGGAATTGCGGAATGGATCATCTGTGCTAATCTAAGGGAACGGACGAGGTAGTTGCAATATGCGGTACTTTATTTAAAAACAAAAAAATAACATAAAAACAATGAAAACGAATTAATAAACGTTATTTTCTAAACAAATAATAATATTTTAACTTTATTTGAATTATTTAAACTACTATTAAAAAAATAGTAAAATGAAAATAAAATAGTAAATTAAAAAATATATATATAAATTTTCATTATCATTATTTTTATTATTATTTTTTTATATTTTTTAATTCACATTTATTAAAAATTATTAACTAATGATTTTAGGAAAATATAATGTTAATATTTACCATTAAAAATTAATCGATTTTTCTACATAACGATATTTCCATATCGTGTAAAATTACTTTCAACTCTGCTCGTATAAGAAAAGTGGTGGCCTATATATACTTGAAATTTCAAGTAGAAAATATCATGAAGTTAGCAATTTTCCAATAATTATTTATATATTATTCACTAATATTCATTTGTGAAGTAAATTGGAAAACAAGAAAAGGCTCAAAATTTATTTTATAAAAGATTCTTTTTAAATTTATAACTTTTGATAATTAAATAGTAGAAACAATGTACAACAAAAAATCAGTAGAAACAATGTAAAAATAATAATGTAAAAAAAAATATAATAATAATATTTATTTTCTTTATTTACATAGTATATCAATAGCATCCACTGATGATGAGTGTTTAACAATCGAAATGTTCATCTAGTAATAGATTTAATTTTTTTTTTCTTTTTTATATATTGGTTTTCAGAACATTCTTCTTATTTTCTAGTTAATTTCATGAACGATTTAGTTTAGGTCTTTCTTTGTCCAATAGAGAAATATCTAATAAGACAAGGTAATTATTAAAAATAAGAACTTTTATATTAAAAATGAGATGCTGTTAGCCAGGAGGATATTTCCATACTTAATTTTCTTTCTTACTAACATCCCCTCTTCATTAATCGTCAAATCTGATTTCATTAAAATATCATAATTTAAAAATAAAATAATAATAAGGGATTGTAAATTTATAAGAAAATGAATAAAATAAAAACACGGTAAACATTAAACATAAAACAGTATAGTTTTTGTTGTTTTTTTTTTTTTTTTAGTTTTCTTGAATTCGATGATAAATTAACAGCTACGAACGACGTACTAACTTAGTTTGGGTCCGAATTAAAAAAAAATATAAAATTTATAGTAAATATTAAACTTTTAAAGAAATATTATACTTGCATATAACAGGATTTTCAAAGAATTTGTAGAAATCGCTACTGCGCTCTTTTGTACATATGTGTGTTTGTCTAAGATTTTTCGTCCGGTTTGTTAGATGCAAATACTAACCGATTTTGGTGAGTTTATAATGTAAACTTATTAGAATTAGAGCCTTATTCCTAAGAAAAAATATTCTTGGTTTGCCTATCGTTTCAATTAGGTGACTTTATGGTCTGGCTTTACGGAGTCCTCTTCTATTTCGTTTCGTTCTTCTCGTTAAGTCACCAGCCGCTGGGTCAGTGACTACTTAACTCACCGGGTTTGTCTAGTAGTGAACTTCCCAAATCAGCTGATTTGGAAGTCGAGAGTTCCAGCGTTCAAGTCCTAGTAAAGTCAATTATTTTTACACGGATTTGAATACTAGACCGTGTATACCGATGTTCTTTGGTGGTTGGGTTTCAATTAACCACACATCTCAGGAATTGTCGAACTGACACTGTACAAGACTGCACTTCATTTACACTCATACATATCATCCTCATTCATCCTCTGAAATATTATCTGAAAGGTAATTACCGGAGGCTAAACAGGAAAAAAAAGGGTCAGTGACTAGTTAATGTTAGATCAAATGTAGATCTTATTTACTTATTGTTCAATTATCTTACTGAATAGATTGTAAAGTTGCTGTGTCGTTATAATAATAAAAAAAAACAAATTGTACTTTTCATATTTTATTGGAATATTCAAATTTAATTTTTAATTCAAAATTTGTTTTAATTTTTGAAAACAATTAAGAAAGATTTATAATCGGTTGTTAACAATTATGTAAGCAAATTACATCCAAATTTAATAACTTTGAGGAAAACAAACTCGCCGTCGTTGGTTCATTACCTCACTTGATAAAACACATTATTAATTTTATTATAATGTACAATGCCACATGTTAAAGATAAAATGTTTTGACAAAGCAGTAGGTAAGATGTACAAATTTTTTATATATTGAGTGGTCGAGTGCTATTATCAATAAGACGTATGGCTATAAATTTCGGCCTTTCTAATATCTTTTTATATTACAGATAACATAATTTTATTTTTATTCTCATCTATGTATTTTTTGATTTCGATTGAAAACTTTGTTAGTGACACGCCACGGACAGTTTCTCATATCTTGAAAAGTTTATTTAATTTAAAAATCTTTGTAATATGCAAGATTCTATTTATATACCAAACCTATTACTGAATCCCGCACAACCAAATACATTTTATTATATGTTTACATAAAAGCACTTGTTTTCTAAAGATACTGACGCCCAACTCAAATTTAATAAAATTACATCATTATCTTAATTATTAACTGTTTTTCTTTCCGAAAAGTTAGTCCGCTTTCTCTTTCTACTCCTAAGCATGTAACTTCCTCAGATTATATTATTATATTACCGTTTAACATCAATGTTACCTAATGCTTCTCTTTTCATTTTAAATCTAATATTTTGCACTTTTGTTTCATTTAGATGAAGTCTTTACTTTCTGTATTAAATGGGAATGTTGTTTTGTTATTTCCACTGTTTTTTAAGCCATCTTCTGTGTTTAGGATTAAACAATAAGACATCTAAAAAAGAGGTTGTTTTAACCATTAAAATTATTGGTAAATAGTTGTTAAAAGAATGAACTTAAAATTCTATTTTCGTGAACACCGGGAGTTTATTGAATACAGTAATGACAATATGTAATCAAATTAAATTTGAAACAATATTTTTCAAAAAAAACAATATATATATATATATATATATATATATATATATATATATAAATTAAATAATAATGATATGCATTACCCCATCAAGAAATTATTTTTATAAATTTTAACGTAATTTAAAGACATTAGATATTTCTAAATTTAACTTCTTGATTTGTAATATTTTAGGACGCAAATTAATCAGTCTACGTAGACTGGAATTCATAAAACATAAAACTTATATTACTTAGATATACTTGCATCGATCATGGGCTTGTAAGAATAGGTAAATTTAATTTTTCTGTGCTGAGAAAAATACCAGATTTGTTTTGAAAAGAAGAAAGTAAAGCAATTATTTTTCTTATAATGAAATTTAAAATTTAAAAAAAAAGATTTTTAATTTCCAGAATTTTACATATTCTGTTATCAGTAAGTAGATACTAAACATAAAATTAAAAAATTTAATCGGTTTTATATACGACGATAACAGAACGCTGTTGACCAAGGCGAGACGGGATAAGTTTGCCAAAGTTATTTAAAACCACTTCCGTTTTACCAGCTGTATACGAAATGAAGACATATCTCCTTATTTCCAGGACTAGGTAAAAATTACAAGCCGCTGAAATTTTTTACGTTACAAAAAATGACAATCTCATTCATTCTCTCTCCTGCTAAAGGGCGAGCCTAAATGCATTTGTTGCGTGGGTCTACCGAAAAACTGTAGCTAGACCAGTTGTAATAATTCGATTTACCTTTTACAGTGGAATTATTTTATTTATATTATATTTATTTATTACATTTAGAAGATTTAAGTTGCACATGAAGCATGAAGATAATGATTTTTAATTTGTCTGGTAGTTAGCCGAATTAAATTCAAACGAATTTCGTTAATTATTATAAATAAAACAATTTCGATCTCCGTGGCGGAGTGTTAGCGTCTTGGTCTTTCATTCGGGGACCCAGTTTGAATCTCGTTCAGGAATTCAAAATTTCATAGCTACAAAATTCCATTTTCATACTCCCACGTACAAGCTTTCAAAGCATCTGTGGTGAGTTAATTGATCAACCAAAAAAAAAAAGAAAAAATACTGTGATGCTTACTACAATATTTAAACTTTTTCTGATCCTTTAATTTATCAAATATTTTTCTTTACCATTAGATTACATGATTAGAAAAAACGAAACACTCCCACACACATACACATACACATATATACACATACAATATAGACTAGTTATTTTAACATGTAAAAAGAAATTTCTTCTTACATAAACTACCGGTCAAAAATGCTAATTCATAGTTTTATATTTTTTTAGGATAGGCTTAAGTGTTCGTTTTATTTTCTTTGAAGTTATATATTTTTATTTCAGGATGGTTCTAAGATAAGCTGTAAGATATTTTCGTTGGCTATTGAGTATTTTAATTTAAAACCACTTTACCAGCGTACTAGTTTCATTCAGAATTTTGAAGTAGGCGTATCGAATGCTTGTTCAAGTAAGAAATCAAAGATATTACATAAACATTTTCTAAAAATAAATTTAATTTATTCCTTCAGGTTTAAAATCAATTTGATTAAAAATAGAAAATTATACCCCAAGATAAAAATAGGAGAGAACAAGTAGATATTATGTTTGAAGTAACCTTGTGTTTTTTTAATAGAAATCAACTTTCCCTTTCTGTATAATGTATAACAAATTAAATATCTATAATAAATATTTCCATTATGCAGGTAGAATATTTAAATTACTTTTTTAATAGTAATAAATTTGATAGTATTAGTTAACTTAATCTCATAAATAGAACGGATTTTTAAGAAATAATACCTAGAAGTAAATTTTTAAAATCGAATAACTAACAATCAATCATTCATTCAATTTAATTACCTACTCAAATGATTGGAGCGGTTGGAATAAAAGTTGTACTAATATCGGAGAGTGCGGGATCAATATTTCTATGTCAGCCAATCTAAAAATAAAGTTTCTTAATACTTTCCAATTTATTTTTCTTGAAAAGCCAAACTTTTAATAGTTTTCATGTTCTTCATCAATCGCATGAGAATTAATTTGAACTTAATGACACATCACGTTGGAGCAAATTGAAAACTTGTTCTCTTGTAAGACAATGCATTAATAAAAAAAAAAAAAAACAAGTATTGTATTTTTTTTTAAATAGTAACCAGAAAGAAAATCAAATGGAAATAGAGTTTTATTAAATTTAATAATCATCTTACGGAAAAAATCATTAAATTATTTTTTTATATATTATGTAAATTGTTGAGGATTACTAATGAGATTTCATTACAGATTAAAAGCTCTCTAAAGAGTTAGTTTTGACTTGTTAAAGTGTATTGTATCAGTTAAATTTAATTTGGGAATAATATTTTATTTAAAAAATAGGAGATATTAATTTAATAAAACCGTTTAAAAAATGCTTAATTGTTTTCGCTAGCACTATCAAATACAAAAAAAGAATTGATTTGAACACTACATGACTTCCTTGTACGCCTATTAAATTACATCTATATATATTTTTTTTAAATGATAAGTACATAAAATTTTATTTCATTAAAAAACTTTTCTGATTTTTTTCATATTTTTATTTATTTTTATTTTATATTATTATTTCTCTTAATTTTTTTTACAATCAGAAGTTAATAATTATTAATTAATCAATATATTTAAATTAAAAAAAAGAAAGGAAATGGAGTCCGATTGAACCGATGTTTCTTCCCCTTGTAAGATTCAAATATTTCATTAATTAAAATTTTATTTCGCTATAACTCTGGAACCAATTAAAATAAGTACCTTTTATGATATATCGCTGAAAAGTTCTCAATTAGGGCTTATTACTGCAGTTAAGAAAAAGTCCAAAATCCATTTTTTTGGGATATTGGACACTTTTGGCTCAGTCGATTGCAATCAAAAGGGGAGGTGCACAACTAGATATTACAACAGTTCTAAATCCAAAATTTCAACATCCTACGGCTAATCGTTTTTGAGTTAGCGAGATATATATGTACGTGCAGACGTCACGCCGAAACTAGTTAAAATGAAATCAGGGATGGTAATGGATATATTGATATTTCCATTACTATCAAAATCTGAAAACCGAAAGTTTTCGCGATCACAATTCTACCTTTATTTCGTACAAGGCCGAAAATACATAAAAATATACAGATAAATGTAAAGAAACAAATATTAGCCTCAGCTAAGCCTATCTAGAACGTGGAAGAATGTTTTATTAATTCCACATATTTTCAGATGTTTTTTTTAGGATTTTTCATGAAAATACATTGAATATAATATTTTCAGGTTATATATAAAACAAGATTCTAATAATAAACGATGATGATGACAGCAAAAAATAAAGAATTTCAAATCATCTATGCAACCAAACATTTTTCTTTTACAAAATTTTGCATTAAAATTTTCTATAAAATGTATTTTACGAGACTGCTAGAAGAAGATGACTTTCTTAAGAAATAAAAATCATTGGTGTTTCTGAATTTTTCTGAGAAATTCTATGATTTCATAGAAGAAAGTTATAGATACAGACTGAATTCATAATCTCCTCCTTTTTTTAAGTCTGTTAAAAAGTGTAAATAGCGGTAAAATAAATGAAATCACCCATAAGGGACCACGTTAGGTATTGCTTCAGCTGAGATGAAATGGCAGTTTGTAGCGTGTGAAAATTCCATGTGTGTTTGAGATTCGAACCCGGGACCTCCGGACAAAAGGCTGAGACGCTAACACTCGCATCACGGGGGCCGGCATTACGATGACCTTAACAGAAAAAAACTGGATGAAGTTTATGGATAAAGAATACATAAACTTATTCTTTTTCCTGTTTAGCCTCCCGTAATTACTTTTCAGATAATACTTCAGAGGATGAATGAGGATGATATGTATGAGTGTAAATAAAGTGTAGTCTTGTATAGTCTCATTTCGACCATTCCTGAGATGTGTGGTTAATTGAAACCCAACCAGCAAAGAACACCAGTATCCACGATCTAGTATTCAAATCCGTGTAAAATTAACTGACTTTACTAGGATTTGAGCGCTAGAACTCTCGACTTTCAAATCAGCTGATTTGGGAAGGCGCGTTCACCACTTGACCACTTGGTGGGCTGACCCACTTGGTGGGATGGATAAAGAATACATCCCACCCCCATAGGGGGAGACAGCCGCCTAGTGACGTTCCGGTCGCCACTCCCCCCCCCCCCACACCGTTCATTGCTCTGATGGGCTTTAACGGGAGGATAAAGAATACAATTGGAAAAACTGTTTAATCTCATTTTTACAATTAAAATTTGAAAAATTAAATTTCAAAGTGGTTTATTTATCCTCAAATAACTGCCATTTCAAGTAACGTTTACTACAGAAATTAAGAAAAGTGGTGCCCTGTTCCCTTC
Source organism: Lycorma delicatula (assembly GCF_047948215.1). Taxonomy (NCBI): domain Eukaryota; kingdom Metazoa; phylum Arthropoda; class Insecta; order Hemiptera; family Fulgoridae; genus Lycorma; species Lycorma delicatula. The sequence continues at coordinate 72,772,198 of NC_134459.1, read as the reverse complement.
ATCGTTGAGCTAATATATTAAACATCAACAAAGACGGAATATGTTGAAGGAATAATATTGAATATTCAACATCAACATTAACCATCAATATCTACGAAGGTTTCGGTCTGTTATCACAGAAGGAGACCGTATATTAAACATTACTAACAAAGAAAGCGAATGGTATTTTACTCATCATCATGTTTTTACCACCTAGTTTTAATAAATAACTAATTAATGAACCCTTCTTTATGAAATATCAACATTAATCTTGTAAAAATAATAAATGTTGAATATTTTCTGCTTGATAGGATTTAAAAATATATTTGGAAACACTTCAGCAGTTACATGACGTTTGTAAATACTCGGTTTAATCATTTTGTCAAGTAACCTTTATTTTCTATCGTTATTTTTTTTAATTTTAATTGAATTATCTATGAGTAGGGTTCTTATAAATTTACTTAGATTGGTTAGAGAGCAGTAACAAAGGTTTTTAAGTTTATTGATCTCTACTAAAAATTTACGAAGGCTACGTAATTAATTCATGTATTATCAGAGTTTTTAATTTGTTTCTATCATGAAAGCCCATTGAGAGTTTTTAAAAATAATCAAATGTGAATTAGTTTCCTAATGGATAATACCCATTATGAAAACGTTTTTTAATGTTTTGTAATTGGTGACATTTATTTAAAATTAGAATTTTGTTTTTACGTTGTGTTATAGTAGATACTTCACAGAATATGATGTTATTTAATATTCTACGTTGTACGTGGGAAATTTGGAAGCATATGAAAATATCCATGCTATCCTTTACCAGAATTCAAAACTGGGTCCTTCCAGATCAAAGTCTAAGGCACTACCATTTGGTGTGGAAGTCTTGGAAGCTATACCAAAACTATAACAAACTTCCAATCACCGTTGCATGAAATACTGAAAATTTCCTGATTTATCAGTATATGAAAAATCTGAAACTCTATCAGATATCATATCTATTTATTTCCCTTTATTATGTATATTATTTACTTTTTAAATAACCTTTGTTTACGTAATTTAGAAAGGAAAGATTGTATTGTGGAATTTTTTAGTGAAAACGTTTGTAAACTTAACAACCGACTTGTTTACTTGTTTTCCTTAATCGAATAAAGCCAGTATTTCAGTTTTTAATTCATTAAAATCGTCTTCATTAGTAAAAATTTTGCGTAATTTTATTTTAAGAAAGATCTAAGAACACAACCTCTACAAAGACTGCACACGTAGATCTATGATCAGGAACTGAAACGGCACATATCCGAAATATTCTTTTGTAATCAAAGATGTAACATTTAAAAACGACCCTCATAAAAAAAAAATACAGTCCATGTAAAACATATTGGTTTAACAAATAAATAATTTTTAATGTTAAAATGACGTGATATTTTAATACAGATTATAACTTTTAGCATAAAAAATCTTTCATCTTTTCTACAGCATGGTTCATTTATACTACCTTCTCAAAATTCTTGTTGTGTAGGAAGTCATAAGATCCCTAATGCACTATTATATAAAAGGGTTGTAAACCACAAGTTTTATACATCCGCTGCTCGTTTAAGATTTACTTTCAAGAATGTTTAAAAGCAGATTGTATGGAATTCTCGCAAGTAATCTGCGATAAAATTCTTTCTCCTAACCTTAGGTTATTTATATGCCTTATTAAACTTTTTTGTCATAAATTTGTTAAACTGTAACACAGGTTATAAGTTTTATCAAGTTTTTTAATGAACTGTTTTACACTTTACAAAAAAATTATCAGTAGTAATTATGCCTTACAAATAATTATTATATAGGATTATTTCTTAAATAAATGATACATTAGAATAAGAGGTTGTCTGTTTCGTTGTGTCTGGTTATCTGATTTGTAATAGATTTTCTATTTGTATAAATAATGTTACTAATAATTTATTTTATATATAATTTTCACTACGTAAAGCCACATAAAATTTTATTAGATTTAAATAATTATATCGTAGAGAAATACAAATATATATTAGATGGTCTAATCGTTAAGCTCCAACTGCAGTCTATAGGTAAGAGGAGTAACTTATAAGATGAAAGAACTGGAACTTTATTAAAATCTTCCAATTTAAAGGAAAAAAGTAAATAGTTTTGCAGTGTATTGAACCTTTACTGGGCATTTAAAATCAGTTTTAAGACTTTTAAGGCACATAAGCACATGACCGAGTTGCTGGTTAATTTGTGCACAATTACTTACAAACTCAGTTTTATAAATAAGTACGGAATGATGTATTAAAACTCGTTTAATACATCATTCCGTAAACTTAAACTAGTTTACCTCCGGAATATTTTACCAAGGAAGGCGCCTCCATCATTGCTATATGAAAATGCAGAGAGCTACATTTTCTTGGGAAAAAAAGCAGCTGTAGTTTTCCATTGCGCAGTACTCAGAGGACTGAGTGATGTTGATATGGCCGTTTAAGTCGTCCTGACTTACGCCCTTAACTACTGCTAAAAGAGCTGCTGCCCTCTTTCAGGAATCGTTCCTTAGTCTGGCTCTCAACAGATACCTCTCCGATATGGTTTCACCTTCGGTCAGTGATACAGAGTAGGTTACTCTGTATCACTGAGCACTCAAGCCCCCTCACCAACGGCAAGGTCTCATGATTCATAGATGGGGTGTGACCACATGGTAAATAAATAAATAAAAAATAATTTTTCCCCGAAAAAATATATTTTCATTATTTGTATAAGTGCGGTCAAGTCGTCAGAGATAGGATGGAGGGAACCGTCCTTCTCGATGAGGACTCACCTGTAGTTGGTGGTGCCTTCTACTGCTTTTTATGTCTCCGGTTGTGGAGATCGTGAAGTTCTATCCGATTTTCTTCGAGCGGCTCATTCTTGGTGAGTCTAGCAGCCCAGTGTTTTGTCTTCCAAGCAATAAGACTGGACATTCTTCAAGAAGGCTTTTGGTCTATCTGGACCGGGTTAGAAAACGGCCCATCGGAGTACCCCTCCTGAAGTTAAATGGCTGCATCCCGCATGACAAGATTTCTTCAGTTGCTAGACCTGGACCTCCTGACACCAAGACGTTGGTTTTACGGACTACCGGAAAGACGTACGCAGATCTGCTAAAGACCAGGAAAGACCGGGTGCTGGCCTCTGAGGAAAATTATGTATTGTCACTTCGTAAGGGCAGTGACAGAGAATTAAGGATCAGGGTCAAAGATGTCTGGACGGCCGAAGCATTCAAAACTGTTCTGCAGATCAGGTTTGAGGATTTCAAAATGAGTCTGCGGTCGAAAGGTGATCGACGGACCGTGGTTTATGTTGTGACATCGATGCAACGATAGAAGAACAGTGTATCAAGGACGGTATCTCCGATATTCTGGGCGGGAGCGAATAATTCAAGATGTCATCTCTTCTTCCTACGTATGGGTCTACCCAGAAGGCAACATTGATTATGTCCCGCAGGGCGACCATGTTAGTGACCAGGAACAGAGTCTGCATTTGATGGGTATACTGCCGAGCTGTCATTCGGGAGATGGAAACCCGATGTTACAGGTATTGGGATAAAGGCAATGTTTGGTCGAGTTACTCCAGTACTGACCGATCTGACCTCTGATTTAATTGTGGCAGACCTGAGCATCGACGACAGCAATGCACCAAGAAGGTCGTGTGCGTTGTGTGGCGCGGAGGGTCACATGTCATTCAGCGGTTCCTGTGGTAAACAGTTATGAAGATTCTACAACTCAACGCGCACAGGTGTTGACAGGCTGTTGATAATTGCCGGCAGGCGGCTCTCCAGATTGGTGTGGATGTGGTGGCCATCTCTGAGCCGAACAAGGGTTGAGGGTGACCGCTGGCTTGTCAACGCGAATCTCTTGTTGACCTTAAGAATCTCTAAAGCTGATTGTGTTATGCTTGATGGGTCTGTAGCAAGGCGTCGGGGGCATAGATTGGAGGACCGGTCGTACGCGGAGCTGACGACAGTCGGCACCTGCGGGTTGTCGTTCATTCGGTGATGAGGCGTTCTGCGGGCCCATTATTATATCCCGTGATGAGAGCAGCATATCCCGGGTAAGGCGTACATGGTGGGTACCGGGACATGTTGGTTTTGAGGGGAAGGTTTTTTAGTGAATCCCTGTTTAGTGATTTTTTTGGCGGGAAACATCACACACCCAGCAGTCCGGGCTGCTGGGCGTCTGACAACAGATTGTTCCTCCTCCCACAGAAAACAAAAATTATACAAGTGCAATACTCAAAGCAGAAAATGCTAACAGCTATCGTTCTGCAAGCCACGTCAATAATTCTTAAAAAACAGTATGTGTTTCTATTTTTTTTTATAAAAAACATTGCCCTTCAAAAAAATACGTGTTACAAATATTTTTTGAAAACCATTTGCCGTTTTGATCTTTTCGTACTTTTTATATAATTTTTAACTGAATCTTAATCTTTAACTGAATAGATTAACTAGGTTGGTGAGGCAAATATTAAGTCATACAGTTGTGGAAAGATTGTTAATACGTAGAGTTGTAAATAGTAAAAGTATCACTTGCCCATTCTCCCATCGATTCTGTTGAAACTTTACAGACATTTTAACGTAGGTTTTAAAAATGTTCTGTGGAAATATCAACCTGCTAGGATTTATAGAAACAAAATGGCGGCTTTTAAATAATGACATCAGTTTCACATATTTAACACTTCTAGGTATCTGTTTTCAGTCATTGTGTTGTCTGTTACGTTGTACGATACTATACACTATTGATATACACTATTGTAGGATACACTAATGACAGTAACACCTACCCAGACACTAATGCCTTTTGATTTAAGTTGCTTCTGCTCACAAATATGAGGGTTTCCGGTGTAGTAATTATAGATATGCCTGCTTATCATATCGTTAAGGTAGAAACTAGATTTATCTGAGAATACACGTTCATGCCGGTGTGGATCAGTTTCATGATGCTCAAATATACACGAACAAAACTGAACTCTCCTACTTGGGTCGTCTTCCGAAAGATTATGAACCAAACGGGTTTTAAAAAAATTTACTTCATTCCTTTTTGCTATTCTTTGGACAGTAGATTTTGCACACCAGTATCTAAAGAAAGTTTTCCCACTGAATTAGGTTTACTTGGAGAACGCAGGTAAACTGTGGTATTTATGAAGTTTCATGAACATTAATAATTAAGTATGCCGTTTTTCATTGAATGTTAAGCATTTAATGAAAAACTTTTCAGTATGTTCAGTACTTAATGAAAAATATTTCAGTATGTCCAGCATTCACTGAAGAAATGTATTCCATTTTGAGGACGTTTCCATACGTTTTATATTAGGGAACACATAAAATTAAGGAAATAATGGTAGATAATAAAAATATAATTAAATCTTCTACAATAGTATATTTATCAAGGCCGACATGATTACAAACCACCAACGATCATGATTATAGTAAAAATAGAAGTAATTATATTTAACGTTTTATTTGTTAAAAAAATTAATAACACAATAAATAATTTTTTTTATCATAAGTTACCTTTTCATTATACCATTTTCTCTTGTTTTATAATATAACTTAGTCTATAATAATAAACAATCGAAATTTTACAATTTGAATATACTGAAATGACTTAAAACAAAAATCAAATTATACTACATTTGAGATATTTTATTATTACAAAATACAAAATGGAATTAAAGTTATTATTGTCATTAACGATCATTAAATATATTTGTTGCGTTATATTCATTTATTGATAACAAATGAAATAGTTTACAAAGGTATAATTATTATTTGTTTTGTGATTTTTTTTTATTATTTCATTTATATATCGGCAGTGTAGGTATACATTTTTATGTTTTTTTTTTTTTTTTTTTTTTTTTTTTTCAATATTCACAGATAAATATAGAAGTATTTCAATGCCACCAACATCAGAGACATTTCCATTATAAAAAAGATAATAAATAATATTTTAAGCTTTATGTCTTTAATTATTAAAGAAATGTATATCTTTAATAATATTATTTTGACATTATGTGTTTTTTTTTCATCGTAAACTTATTATACTTGCGTGCGTGCTCACCTGTATGTTTATATTTCTAAATCTAATATATACCTACTACCAATATCTTAGAAACTAAAAACGGGGCTAAATGTATCTTACGACATACTATGTCCTTTCTCTTACGATCTTTTTTCTTCTATTTTTTTTTACTTATATATTCTTTTATTTGTTGACCTCTTATGAATAAATAATTCCGATGTTTTTCAATATAAAATTGCAAAACTAAAGCATTTATTTTGTCCTGCAAACACCTTCATAGTTTATATTATTTTGTGAATACGTAGATATTCACAATTTTTTTTTTCATAATCAATGAAAATATTACGCAATCGGGTTATTATTCATTAATCATTCTGTTAGCTTTAAATAATGGATATCATTGATGAAAAAACAATCCTGTAAATAGACTGTAATAAATATTCTGTAACTTACTTTCTCTGTACTTTAAAAATATAATGAATAATAATTAATTAATGATCAAAAATAATAAATTTAAAAATATAATAAAAAAACATTACGAAATACGTATTCTATATTATCCAGTACAATGCGATATTTAACTAACATGTGAAAAAAAAAGAAAAGAATTATAAAGTCTATTCATTTCCACTGATCGTCATCACGAAATCCCAACCGCATGGAAAAATTAAAGAGAAGAATAACAGATTCAAATCTGTAGAAACTAATGTATCAAATTCCTTTTTGTTAAACTGTGTTAATTATTTTTACATTGCGGGACTCTGCCCGGTTCCTCTTTCTGCAGGTAATCCCTCTGTGATGGGATATACAGACTGATGTTGAACGTACGTAAACGACTTCATATTTCAAAACTGAAGGATACTAGGAGACTTGCGGATTTATATACAGAGGGTAGTTAAAAAATTGTTACTTTATGTAATATTAAAAATGGTTTTTCTGCTGTCTTGGATTCGTCATTTTGAATAATAATTTTTATTTAAATTGGAATGTTAACATGTTATAAATGATTCTAGTGTAAAGTAATACTATAAAAACAAGCGATTATAACGAAAATTGTTTCATGATAAATACTTTCGTTTTTTAGTTGTATATAATGAAATTTGCAAAATCGAAAAAATAGCGCGATTTTAATAAAAAAATGTGAAAGCCCTGTAACATTTTTGTTTTTTTTCGTATCATTTTAATAATTACATACAATAACAAAATTTAAACAGTTAATGTTCGAATTATTGGCCCAAATACTAATAATAAGAGCTTTAACAATCTTCTATCTAGTTATTTGCATTTAAAATTGCCAGAAACCATGACAGAGTCCCCCCAGCCACAACCATTGGACTGATATCGCCAAAATTTATTTTAAATATAAGCTTTAGACCCCTAGATATCATTGGTTACCGGTCCCCCTCCGTCCACCATTTTAGAAAGATATCGCAAAAACACAACGCAATGGGGAAATCAGTATAAACCCTTGATAAGGTCCCCCAGCCCCAATCACTGGACCGATTTCACTAATTCTTTTTAAATGAAAGCTTACACCCTTAGATATATCATCAATGGTCGCCTGCCCGCATCGGATATTGTAGCGCAAATAATAATAATATACAATAACCAATAATTTACAACACTACATATTATTGAATTTGAAGATATATTATTCTACAAGAAATGTTCAAAATGTTTCTCTTCTATAGCTTGACAGTGCCCTAACCTTAAGTAATCTTTGTTTTTAATTTGTTGCATCATGTTTGCTGGTGTAAAATCGTTACTTTTAGTAAAGTGGTTGTCTACTGGTGGCGTAAAATCGGTGCGTAAAGTTGACGAATCTAGTCAACTATACGCGTTTTCAAGTCCTCAATGTTTAAAGGTTTTGTTTTTATACATTACGTTTTAAGTAAATTAAAAATAATAATTTAACGATGTATGCGTAGATGCGCACTTGTTTCTACCTCCTGGTATATTTCAGTTTTGAAATATGAAGCCATTTCCATAATTTCAATCTGTATGTGTTCCGTACAGTACGTATTCCATTAGAAAAACCTATCGATAGATTAACAAAATAAAATTAATATTTTATTCCATTAACTCACCACTATTCTTCAACCTCACAGCATTAAGATTCAACAAGCAAAATCGAATTAGCATATTCTACAACCTGTAATGATGTATTTTTTTTCAACTTTCATTACTTTGATATTTAAACTGCGATTGAATTCTGTTTCGTATTACATTAAGCGTTGTAATAATTAAAAATTTTACTAAAATAATTTTTTATGATTTCAGTTTTATATTCGACTATATTTAACCAAATTAATATCTAGTTTAATCTAATACATTTAATCCAGCTTTATAAAAGCACACTAACATTATACAGCATATACTTAAACTTAATTTTTTATAAATACATGAAAAATAAAGAAATTAAATAAGAAAATAACATTTACCAAAATATGAAAGTATAGTAATTTTTAATATTGTACACACTGGCCAAATCTCACAGCAGTAATAATCATATAACACGCATACTTTCTCTTACCAACATCTAATATAACATCCTATTTTCATAATCTTTTAATCTTCAACAATAAAATATAAAATAGAAAGAATGAATTTTTACTAGTCAAAACAACTCCGTGACAAGAAATAGAAAATAAGTTCTGTTTATTAATGTAAATTTTCGATACATCATTTTAAAAATATTAACATATAAAGAATATTAAATTAATTAAAATTGGAAAACCAATTTTATATGTTCTTAATTTCATTTATTTAGTTAAATAAATTATTATTATTTTTTTTAATAATATTTATATTACAAAAATAAGCATATTTCTTACTTCAACAACAAAATGTTATTTAATCTTATAAAAAGATAGTAAAAATCATTAATATCATAATTCTTGAATGAATTAATATAATTTAGATGATTAGAAGTAAAAACAAAAAGTATTTAAAGATTTTAAGTTAAACAATTTTTTTTCTTTGTTGTTTGGTAGTAATAATTTTACTTGTATATCGATATTATATTAATAATATAATAATATATCGTATCGATATTATATTAATACCGTACCGATATTATATTAATAATAATTGCAGATAAAGAGAATATTGAGCATATAGCTATGGAACCCCTGAAACAAAAGGGATTCCAAGAAAGAGATAGAGCAAGCATTTCAGCGGCCCCAAAAATTTCAACGGGGAATGCTGCTAATCTAGACTTTGATGCAATATTTCCCGCTCCGGATTGGTATCGTCCGTTACCGGTCACAAAACATCCACTCAACCGCTACCGGTGGTATCGGAGATAGATGAAAATTTTATCTCCGACGCCTCAGACATTCTTTCTGTCTTCAGAGGTAGAGGCAGTCAGGAAGATGGAAAAAATAAATAAAAAAGATTGACCTAAGGGTAAAAATTAAGGCGATAGATATATGTAATACGTTTAATATCAAGAGTACTGTCTATTGATGCTTTTTGTGTTTTCTGAGCTACTCTGGAATTTATTTTAAGGATGTATTTTTAATAATTACCGGCCCTTTCCAGTGATTAGATAGTTTTGATAACATTTTTTTTTAGTAATGGGTTATATGTTAATGTTATATGTTATATGTTAAGTGGCTAGGTCCTGTACTACCTTGTCATCTTGTGTACTTATGGAGTTTTAATGTCCTACCACAAGCCTGTTTTTCAGGATGATATATTTGACAAAACTGGTCTTTTGGCTTGTTCACTATTTTTGGTCAGGATTGAAAAGTTTTTTTTGTAGGACAAATGACTACAGTAATCGATGCCCGCCGTTCCCCCTCCAAAAATATAAAAATATATACATAGTATAAAATTTTTAATATTTTAATTTTTATTAAAGTAGATTTAATTTTTTTTCTGTCTATTTACAATCAGTACTACCATTTACAATCGGGACCAGAAGTAAATTTTATTAAAAATTACGTGAATAAACGTCCCGGACGAAACCCTTTATTAAATTACACAAAGGTTCATTACCTCCTATAAAGGAAAATCACTAGTACAGATGGTCTAAATAAAGTTCAATAATTAACATAACTTAAAAATAAATCGCAGGAAGAAAAAAAAATAAATAAAATCAATGTCATCATAACCAATACATGAAACAAAACTATAGATAAAACAAATATTCGTCGATAAATAGAAATAGCTGAAATTTGTAGACTATCAAAATGACGTTCGCTATCCAGCGACAGACTCATCCTGTGTTTCCACGCCTAGATTCCTTCTCCAGGTCTCCAGGTCACTCCTCTGGTTACATCTCCCAGTTCCAGCAAATGGATACGTTTTAGTCGCCTGATGTCATCGCTGTTGTCCTATAGATTTATTGCCAGATAATTTACATGTTTGTCTAACCTCAGTTTGTATCACGAGCTAAAATTTGCATCTCTTCTTAAGCAGAAGGTAATTCTAGATGGTCATGAATTTTTGTACCCCTAAAATACTAGGGGTGCCTCTTTTATATCCTCACCAATTTTTCTTTGAATCTTTGAATTATTTAAATATTGCTGTTACTTGTAACAGAGCTGAGTCCCCTGAAGAGCTGGAACCCTTGAAGATTGAACTTAACCTGATTGAAAAGAAAAGATGATTGAACTTAACCTGGGAAAACCGTCTGTCAAGGTGACTCTACAATACTAAGTAAAATAGATAAGAGAATCTCAACTATTAACCAACATTAATGTTTTACAATTCAAATTATTTCTGATAGTATTATTTTTATCTCAAGATGAAGTGTATTTTAAAATATATTCAAATTCCATCAACTACCGTGATGGAGTAACAGGGCGTCACATTTTCATCTGAAAACTCCCCGGTTCAGTTTCCACTCAAGTGTGATATTTTTCATACGTCACGTAAGTTCCAACATTCATTATCTCGCACAGGTTCTTCATTTTATATATAACAAGTAATTATGACGAAAGTAATGCAGTTTCATAATATTCGTAGTTTAGTAAGATGTCATTGTTTGCGGTTTATGTACACGTATATCTATGTTGATATGTATTTATAATTTTCTGCATTAATAATTTGCTCCTATCAAATGAATTTATTATCCATTATGGAGTGCTTTTAACTGTCCACTGTCCATCATATCTTTTAAACTTTATTAAGATTTTTTAAAGTTAAACAATTAGTAGTGGAAGAGTTTCAATCGGAGTTTTTCAATACTAATGTAAATTGATTTAAACCAATGTATAGATTTGGTAGTCTAAATTTAAGAATTTTATAAATTTTTCCGATCCTAATAGACTATTACTTTGATTAAATATACTTAATAAACAGATTTTTCTGAAGATTTCCGTATAACTTCGCACTGGAAAAAAAATTTTTAATAAAGAATTGTTAAATATTTTTTTTATTTTTTTATTAGAACAATACTGTTAGGTTTTTATCAGAATAATATCTGGTATAAAGTTATGTAGTTTTCCAGTATTTAATTTGTTTGACACCCTTAAATATTTTTGAAACTTAAGAAAGAAAAATACTTTATCTTAACTCAAAAAACTGAAATATTTAAACTATTAATCGCTTTTTATTGAAAGTTTTACCTTGAAATATTCCTGACATCTTATACAAGATAAAAAAACTAATGCCCTGCTTTTATTGATAGAGAAATTCTGATATATATAACAAAATTTTAAATATTAATGTACGAGTGAAACCAATGAAAGTTTATATTATTTTTAACATTACAATTTTAAAAAAATTGATATAAACCTTTTTACTTTAAAGAAACTTCTAAAAGCATTAACTTAGTAGAATATGCTTTTGGAATGGATTTAAAATAGTATACCAAACATTTTAGTTTAAAATACGGATTTTTAAAGCTTAATGTTTTTATACTCTTAACACTTCTTTAATTTCTATCCATTTACTAATAATCTCTATTTTTTAAAACCATTACATAAAACCTAGCTTTTGACCAAGATATTATGAAAAAACATGTACTTGCTATCAGTATAGGCTAGAAAACAGTTCTGAAACTTGGCTTTTTAAGCTGTATATAATCTAGAATAGAATCATATTGTAACGTAGTTGCAATTTAATTGAAGGAATGTTATTTACTTACTTTTCTCGTGTTATTTAGTTACTTTTTTGTATTATTTCTTTTTCTTTTGTTTTAGTTTTATGACATACATCTGTTGTAAAAATTCTGAATTGTTATTTTATTTTAGAATTTATTTTGTTGGTCGTGAAATCTAAGCTATAAATCTTTAGATATAAAATTAAAAAAATAATAAATTTAAGTATTAAAATGCTTGCTTTACTCAACTTATTATGATGCTACAAGATATTTAATTTAATGATAAAAGTATTAGAGAACGGAAGGGCTAACTGGATATTTTATTTTTAATGAATTTTCTTAATTGTAACATTCGGTATCACATAAATATAATTCATTTTCGCATCGAAAATGATATCCCGTTATTTTACGCTTATAGATATTAATAACTTCTTTTTTTTTTAATTCTTGAGAAAAAACTTAATTATAAATTTTTAAAAATCAAGCCTTTTCAATCGAAGTATTAAAATTTAAGTTTAATAAACGTCAACTTAACAACAGATTAAAATGTTAAATAGCCTGGAAAGTACGTAACGGATCATCAAGACTGTTTTCTTTTGAGAATTTTTTTTTTATTTTCTACTTTATTTCATACAATATCTTCCATACCATCTCCATGATTCCTTCCGGGTCACTAAACAGCCCTATCAGCTGTCACGGTGACGCTACGAAGTGAAAAAACACAAGTGTTTTTTTTACAATGTACTTTATTGGTTGTATAATCTAAGTTATATCTTTTCTGACTATAAATTTTTTTAAATAAATAAATTTAATTTTTAATATGCTTGCTTTATCACCAATTAAAATAAGTTTTATTTAAAAAGATGTTTAATTGTTTTAAAGAAACATAATTCGTAGATATTTTATTTTATTTATTAAAATTAGAAAATATAAATCGATTTTGTTATCTCTTTATAACCTGGTATTAATTGAACCACAATAAAAAACAAATTATTTTTAATTTTTTTTAAAATCAAATTTTGCTTAACAAAAAAAAAATTAAATGACAGGAAGAAGTACAGATGATTACTTTATTTGCCAGTTAACATAATCATGTTAATATTAAGGGAGTACCACGTTAATTGGTGCTTCCTTTAAGCAATTTTTTCTTCATAAAAGGAATTAAAAAGTAATTTCTGTGGAAACTTACTTCATTATAATAAAACATTTACTGATATAAATAATGAAAATAATACAAGTATTTTAAAAATAAAAGGAGACAGTTTTTAATTTGAATGAGAAATTTTTTTAAATTTTTTTAGTATTAGAGAAGTGTTTTAAATAAATAAATAAATTAATACTTTATATCTAGAAATATTTAAAGGGTAAAAATAATTCGTATTCACGAAAAAAAAGATTCAACTTAACGCCTTATATATTTTTTCTAGCGGTAAACACAACAGTTTTAGTTACGACATTGGTTACAAGTTTAGTGCGAGAAAAGGCGTTGTTAAACTCCTATTGCCTAACCAAAGAGTTTTATTTTGTGTTCTACAGCTCCAGAAAAGCAAAACAGCTTCTTTTTCCATTAGAATCTGTTTTATTTTTTTTTATTTTTTTACATTAATGTCTTTTTTCTACCTTGAGTATTAGGTTTGGTTAAGCCTTTAGTAATTCATTTTGTTTAAGGAACCACCCACATACACTTCCAAGAATGTAAAGTGTATGTCTATTGATTTACATAATATTAAGCGAATTCATAAAATAAATTAACTCGCTGCATAATTGTAATTAAATTTAATGAGATAAACTTAAGTTAAATATGAGATGTATTTCTTTTTTTAATATTTCTTTTATTAATAATTTCATAAAATGAGAGTAGATTAAACTACCTAACTAAAGAGTTTTATAAAACTCTTGAATGTCAGAATACAGTGGTGCCACAAAAACTTTAAAGTAATATATCTTTAGATCATGTTACACTTCAAACTATCGTGAAATTAAATCAAAACAAACTGCAGTAAGAAACAGAATGGATATAATCAAATGGAGGTAGAAAATGTACACAAGCTTAACGTTAAATTAAATGTTAAAATATTTTTATTTTAACTATTATACGAAATTATTTTTTATTACTAATATACGAAATAAAAAAGATTTTCAAAAGCGTTTGAAAATCCTACTGCACTCGTAAAACATCTTCCTGAAATTTGTTTTATAGATGTATAGTTTTATTGGAAAAATATTTTTTCAGCCAATGGGGTTTTAGGGATCTTTATTTTTTTTCTAATAATTTACTAGTTACTGGAAATCACCCGTTTCGAGACCCGTTTCGAGATTACCAAATTAATTTCGTTGTAACAAAATAGAAGCAATGAAATCATCACGTTGTCTCGATAACAATAATTAAATAAAAACCTTCATACTAATAAAACTTACATTCCTGAAAAGGATTATAAGTTTGATTAAAATTTTGGTAACACGCTATATATATTTTTCAAAACATGAATTATGTTACAAAAAAATTATAAAACCCAAATCAACGATACATTCTGAAGTTTCAGTTGGAAAATTCTAAAATCAGTAGTTAATTTATTAATAATGGATTATTAGTTACTTTGTTTGCCCTAATTCTGAATTGAAAATATTATTGGATGCTATTTTTGGGTCGCGTCAGTTGCTGTAGTGTGATTGGTCGTAGTCAAAGTAAAAAGTCACTACTCCTCTACACAGAACTAATAATAAAGGTGATTAATTACATTTTCCTTGTTATTCAATAGTCGTTTAGAAGCCTTCACCATTTTTAATTCCCCTGTTCTTAAAATTGATAGATTAACAAATAGCCCAGACTATAAATTTATTCTTCAGGTAAAAATTTTTTAGACTTTCTTAAAACAACTTTTTTTAATGTATAATTTTTCAGATGAATTTCCAAAGAAAAATATAAAAATTTATCAATAAGGTCAAATGAAGTTTTATAAAAAAATCTGAATATTTACTGGGATATTTTCATTTTAAAAAGTTAATTCTTTAACAACATTGAGGTTTAACTCACTTCTTTATTAAAAAAACCGCTTTTTTAAATTGAAACAGTAATGCATATCTCTGTACGCAGTTCAAAGAGAGACACATTTTAGTTGTGGAATAATCCTCGTGAAAATTTGTTGCATAAAGCCTGAAAGCATTTGACGATCTGTATTATGAGAATGATTTTAATCATTTTACCGTAAAATTAGATTTAGTAGTGTATTTTAATAGAGTAAATTGGAAGAAAATTGCACGGTCATGTCATTAAAGCTTAATTATTTGACTTCTCTTTTGATCAAGTATTGGTCAGACAAAGTTATTTATCAAACTTTTAATAAATATTTAATCATAATAATTAATTTCAAGCTTTGAAACTAGTTTAATTTTCCACTATACGAAGAAGATTTTTCCTTACTAAGTGTTTCTTTATAAAGATGAGATAATCTGTTTCCATTCAAATAAAAATATTTTATGTACTAAACTATAGACAGTACGTAAATATGTTATAGTATCCTATACAAATATTTTATTTAAATAATTATTTATTTTATAAAATAAAAATTAAAATAATAATAAAAATAACTAATTATTTTTATTTATTTTATAAAATAACTTATTTCCGCTATTTTACGAAGTTTTTTCCTTTATTTTAAATCATAACCCGCATGCTTTGATAACTATTTATGTTTACTTGTTTAAATGGGACATTATACGAGGTATTCTTTTTTCATTATTTTCCAAACAAACGAAGCGTGCGTGAAACAAAGAAAAAAAATTGTATTATTCAGGAGTATAGGAACATATAGAATTAAGTTGTCATAAAACGAGAATAAAATTAATTAATACGAAATAATTACAACAGACACACTCACTTTAACTGTTATAGAATTGTAAATTATGTTCTTTACCGGAAATGATTCTATTATTGAATGAAATAACTATTTTCATACTTTGACATTAACCTGTAATCTACACCTATGTAAGAACACGTCGTGACTGATTCATAATCAACGTTCAGCAAAAACTACTAAGGATAAATTGATGAAAATTTGTATACACGTTCTTGTGACGGTGTAAGTGCACACTAAGAAAGGATTTTTTTTTAATTCTGAGTTTAAACGGCTAAAATGGTGTAGCAATGAAATTTACTGTTTTTTTTAACTTTTCGGTTACATATAAAGATATCAGCTTGTTTTTTGGTGTTTGTAATCTTCATGTGAATATCTAAAAATTAATTTCTAGATTTTATAAAATTCCTAATTTATAAGGTTAAAATAGGAAACATTAAATTTAACTATTTTTTTGAATTTCCCTGCAACAAATGAAGTTATCAACTTGGTAATTGGTATATGTATAATCTTCATGTGAATATCTAAAAAACTAATTTCTAACTATTTTGAAATTTGACCTTGAAAAGGGGTAAGAAAATAAAAAATTACGAACAATTAAAGTAAATTTTTCCCTATTTCCGACTATAATAAACGAAATATTTACTCGATTTACTCTTGCAAATACTCTTCAGATAAATATCTAAAAACTATTTTCGGTGTTTTCTGAGTTTTAATATTTTAAGGAAAAAATAAATAAATTGTTTTTACGTTTTTGCCGTTTTACCCTGTCGCTATTAAATCAATCTTTATGAAATTTAGTAATAATTTTTGTTTATAATTCTAATTACGTATTTTGCGAGCGTAACCGCAACGCGAAGTCTAAAAACCAATTAGTATTGCTGTACTGTCCAAATCGTTCCTCTGAAGAAATTATAATACACTGCTATTTTTTATAAATTGAACAGGCTTTAATTTTTATTTATCATTAGGATGAATTTAATGAACACAGAGGAGTTCGGGGGTCAGAGCTCCCTGGCTAAAGGAGAAGGGCGAGCGAAGCAAGCCCTGACTAAACTTCCCCTGACCGCAACGGGAAACGCAAGTAACCACATATTGGGGACGATGGACATGCTAATTTTTATATATATTTTAAAATATAGTTTATAGACAAATATTACTTTATTACAGTTTGCAGTAAAATAATAAATAATATTACTTTAAGTATTGTCAAATGATTTCAGTAAACAGGTATGAAATTTAATCGTATCGTATTGCTTTGTTGTTTTTTTTTTAATGACAGAATGACTTCTCTTCAACATTTATTGTAAAAGTTCTTCTGTTAAGAGATCTTAAACCGGAGATTTATAGTGACCCGCTACTTTTTTGGCTTGCGTTATTCTCTTGTTGGTCTTAAAATGACAAACTTTGAAGAGGCTTTTTTTGTAGTTTTCATTAACAGTGTTCTAGTTTCCTTAATATTGTTGGTAAGAGTCAAAACTTTGACGTATCATGAACTACTACACGGTTTTTTTTAGTTTTTTTTTTTAGTAAAAGCAATAACAGTAGGCTTCAGCTCATAATATTTCCTGAAATAGAAATGTATGAGAATATTTGTTCTTCTTTTCGACCTTAAGATTATATTCTACTTACAGGAGTTGTAGTATTTATTCTTTAATTAATTGTTAGAAGACCTTTTTGTTCAAGTTTCTAAATGTTCAAGTTCAAGTTTCTTTCATTAAGTAATTACTGATTAGTCAACAACTGATCTTCGATTAATTCTTGTACCTAACTTGTATTATAGATGAAGTAAAAGTTGATGGCCTTAATGGCGGTTTAAGTATTAATTTCGTAATCATGGCTTTATCAAAGCACTATACAAAATTGTTATTTATTCATAACTCATTAAAATAACAATATTAAATTCTTTCTTTGTGTTGTAACGTGCCGTCTCTTTTAGATTCTATACTAGTAAAAATTATGTACATTAGTGTAACTTGTCAATCTGTTATAAACCGATATAAAATGTAATACTTCTAAAACTTCGTATTAAATTTAGAAGGTCAAACCAAGTTCAAGGTTTCAGTTATTGTCCTTTTTTCAATTTTGTAAGAAATGTTATTAAGTAACATTCATTGTCATTTACATTTTACAAATAATTAAATACCTTTCTTATCGTTGTTTATAAGTTATAATCGTACGTGTTTAAAAAGGTGAGGCTCAGGAGCGTAAATAATTCTGAAAAGTTACAAATAAATAATCCCGAATGGAGGCATCATCAGGATGGGTTAGAATAATAGTCTGGTTGGAATATTCTGTCTAATTTCATATGTAACCGATAACAGAGTTACGTAACAATGTACTGTCATTAAATAAACATTGTAAAGACCAAATTTTCAACAACTTAAAAATATATACAGTATAAAATTACTGAAATATTTTTGACAGTAGAATATAGTAATAATTTGTAGAAATTCTTGGTAGCTGAGTAGTACGTTCTAACTGATTGATGAACTTAAAAAGATTAAAAATACAAAATTATTGAGCTAGAAAATTTTGTCTACATATATAAAATAAATTTGAAAATATGATTATGTCCCGAAAACAGTTTATCAATAATTTTACTTGCAATCTAAATCTAAGTAACCACCTAAATAATCCCTTTGATTATTAAACTATCATCAGTAGATATTACGAGATAAATATGTAAAAAATTACATTAAAAAAAAAAACAAAATAAATAATGATAGGCTGAGTTAATTAATAAATAAATAAATGTCTGTTAGTGTTACAAAACACTACAAAACAAGTATTTCTAACTGGGACTTAAGAATAGAAAATAAAAATAGTTTCGTCGTTCTCGGTAATCCCAGTAGAAAGGGTAAATCTTTTTTTAAAAGCATCTAAACCTCGAATTGTACCCACCAGCATGATCTTTTTGTAAGTTTGAGAGTTATCTCAAAAAAGATGAAAACGGCAGGCAACTTAAACAAATCAAAGAAATATTTCCGCCCATAAATAAAATAATAAGGAATGTGATAACAGTTAAATTTTCTTTGGCGACCTCCGTACCGAAGTGGTAGCGTTTCGAATCCAAGTCAGACTTGGCACTTTTCATAAGCCAAAAAAATTCACCTAATTTTCTATAATTGTATGTATAAATGGACCAATAATTGGACGACTCTTTTCTGGAATAAATAAATAAATAACGAATAAATAATTTTACAAAATATATTTTATAAATTTATTATAAAAACCGGGAATTTTCGCCCTCTACCTTTATTCGAAAATAAAGTTTCTGCTTTACTATTAATTTACCAGACGTCTAATTTCTGTTTATTATGTATATTTTTTAAAACTGTCTTTTCTAATATACAGATTTTGTAAACAATTTTCAGATAATTCTGGGCTACAGCTGATTTCTCTGGTGTTTTATTTTTATATTGAACTAAATCATCCTTTACTCTAGTTTCAGTCTTTCTTTTAGTTTGCTCTTTGCGTGACAAATTACCATTTTTCTATTTACACATCTATTTACAAATGTTTGCTCATTAAGGCGACACTCATTTGACTTGTTTAGCTTTCATTCCTTTGCGAGTGTATTATTATTTTAACCTCAACACAAACATAACATCCCACATCATCAGTTATATTTTATACCCCTCTCTATTTTTATTTTTTCTTCAGTCTTGTTCTTTCGTTCTAAAAGTGGGCGAGAACGCTACCTTGTCGGCTCTGGAGGCCTTCAGGGGGGCGGTAGAAGGCTCTTAGAAAATTTGGGGTGTTCAGGCGGTCTAGAAAGGCAATGGCTGATTAAAAAAAAAATCTAATGAGACACTTCCGTGTAGCCCGTGGTTACCAAACTTTTCCGAGTAGCGGTGCCCTTTTTCAATTAAAATTTTTCCATGGCGCCCTACCCTAACTACAAGTATGAGGACTCGTAAGTAAGAGATAAGAATACATAAAACTCGTGTATCTTCGTTATTTTTTTTTACTTTATTAACATTAAATTAATAATTATAAAAGTCTTGGTTCAATTAATTATGAAGCTTTTACAATATTTCGCGGCGCCCCTGTGAAGAGAACGCGGCTCCACGGGGCGCCGCGGCCCACAGTTTGCGAATTACTGGTGTAACCTATTAAATTACATGTACACATTTTTAAAAGTACATAAAATTTTATTCACTAATAACTTCTGATTTTTTAATTTTTTTTTATTGTTATTGAATTATTCTTTATCATTAATTTATTTTTACGATCAAGGGTTAATAATTACTAATAAATCAATATATTTAAATAAAAAAAGGGAAATGAATTCGCATTAGAACCGATGTGCGATCTTCATCTTGTTTTTTTAAGATCCAAATATTTCATTAATTAAAATTTATTTGGCTATAACTCTGGAACCAATGAAAATTAGTACCACCTATGATACGTCGCTGAAAATCTCTCAAGGAAGGCTTATTACTGCGGTTAAGAAAAGGTCCAAAATCCAATTTTATTTATTTTTGGTTTTTTTGGACATTTTCCGTCAAGTGGATTGAAATCAACATTTAGGACAAGAGTCCTAAATCCAAAACTTCAACATTCTATGGCTAATCGTTTCTGAGTTATCCGATATAAATATGTAAGTACGTACAGATGTCACGTCGAACTACTCAAAATAGATTCAGAGATGGTCAAAATGGGTATTTCCGTTGAAATCTGAAAATCAAATTTTTTACGGTTATAATACTTCCTTTACGTTGTACAAGGAAATGAAAAGGCAAAAATTATGTTTTCCTCGCATTTAAAACTAAAATTTAAAGTAAAATGTAAGTTTAAATTCAGAAATAGGATATGCCATGTTTAAAAACAATAATTGCATTTGCTGATTTTAAGAGAACATCTTAAAAACAGCAATTCCAATCATTATTTTTAACAGATTTTGGGGGGCGCTAGAAAACTTTTGATTTTCAATGTGGGCAATGTGCGAAAAAGTTTGGGAATCAATGGTTTAAATCATCTATGCAAAATTTTGATACCAACTCTTAGTTTTGTACTCAATCAATTCCTTTAATTTTCATACTTTACACTACAAGACATTTCAAAAGCCTCAATTCTTCCTATTCTGCTTTTTCGTTACCGTAAAATATTACGTTTTATGTAAAGATTTTAAAGACCATCTATATAAATCTATACCTTCGTCTATTAAAAGAGTAAAAAGATTTAGTAAGAAGTTACGAAAGGATAAAAAAAATACGTTTTGGTAAAATTAAGTTAAAGGTTTTTTTGGTTTTTTTATTAGCTTTTCTTGCCTGTACCGGGCTGCTTTTGGTTATCATCATACTTCATCAATACTTTGTAACTTTGGCACTAAAGAGGCAGAAAAACGACAAATAATGGTTTTGAAATGCGTTGTTGCAGATGAATTTTCAAATTCAAATTAGCCGGATTTTTTAGATGAAAAAGAAAGAAAATTATAAAACGAATGGGATAAGAGGCAATTTTTAACATTGCCTCTTATCTTTTTTTTTAGTTTGCTTTTTAAAATATAAAAAATAATTAGCCTCCCCTTCGAATATATTTTCTTGGAGTTAGAAAATATCTTTAAAAATTCCTTTTTTTATAAATAAATATAACAACAAATAATTATGTATTAGTAACCCTGTTTTTATACTATTATTTAATTAATTATATACTGTTAATTAAATATTAAGGGCTTATAACAAAACTTATTACCAATAAATATTTCAAACTTTTCCATTTCGTTTATGTCTTCATATTATGAGAAAAAGCTTTGAAAACACTTTTTTTATTTATATTTATATCAGTAATATATCTGAATTTTTATTTCCCTATTTATTTAAAAAGAAGTAAAATATTCTTGCAGTTTTTGTTTGCATAAGTAAACTCGTTGGAAGAAAGAAGCAGATAGAGGAAAAGTTGTGTTTGGTGTTCCCAAGTGATCCTTACAAACACCTTACCTTAGCAGGTGTGCGGGCGAACTTTAAACAGCGAAGTTTTAGTTTAAAAGGAGTACACTATGTTCAACATGAAATTTTACTATACGTAAAACAGTAACTCGTAACAAATATCTACCCACCACCCACTAAACCAGCACATTCACTTACAGGCCAAAACAAACCCACATACTGTGCCTGAAGATATGTTGTACTCGCGTACGCGTGCACACAATCACTCACTTAAGGAAAACTAAGAATCGTGCTTTCTAGATGCTCTAAATGCTTCTTAATGTTCAAGTATTTATTAACTACAGCTTTCTGAAAAGTACAATTAACAGTTTCTTTGAAGTAGTTTTACAGTAATTTGTTTTTTTAAATCAATACGTATTATTTCTTAATAATTAATTAATAGGTCTGTAATGTTTAATTTAGTTTTATTTTTTAAATTAAATAACTTAATAGTTTATATTGCAACTAAACACCACTGTTGAATTATATCAGTAAGAAGTAAAATTTGAACAAATTGAAGAATAAACTGTTAAAAAAAATTCTGTTTAAATAATAATCCTAAAAAAAATTGGATAAAATCCTAAAAAAGGTGGATAAATCACCCGTATGTAAAAATTCTACAAATAAAATTAGACTGAGTTTTAACGAAGTAGCTGCTATTCATTTAAATATTATTAAGTTTTATAACGAACAAAGTAACGTTGTACATTTATATTACATTATTTTATTCCAAGACAGTATGAATTATCTTTTTCGAATTTAAAATAAATAATTAATTGGTTAGTAATGAGTTAATATGTTAATCATGTTCATAGGATAATAAATATATAAGTATTTTTGGGTAGAATAAAATCAAATAACGTAAAAGCTAAGGTTATTCTTTCTCTAACCATACAATCACATAACCATTGATAGTATATATACTTTCAAGTAACAGCTTTAAACAACTTAAAATATACATTAGGATATTTATACTACAGTGAAAGTAATAAATTTTTATATTTTAATTATTATTATTTTTTTTTATTAATTTACCATATAAGCTCAAAGTTTGAGCATGGGAATATGAAATGGAAATGTGGAGCGTATTAAAAATGTTATCCCTGAGGGGGGTTCAAACGCGGAACCTCTGGCTGAAAGACCGCGACGCTACCACTCCACCATGAGATCGGCGTAGTGGCCAATTTTTAATTATTATTATTATTATAATTAAAAACAATAATAATAAACAAATAATAAAAATATATTTTACAACTAAATTTAAACTACTTATGAAAAAGTTTTCGGATGTTGGCTCACATAGAAAATCACCAGTACAAAATTATAAAAATAGTCTATAAAAGTTTTGCTGTAGTGTATGTTACATGAACGTAAAATATAAAAAAATATAAAATCAGTTGATTAGCCTAATGCATATATACAATATTATGAAAACCTTTTATTAACAGATTTATATAAATTCAACATATATTTATAAACGCTCTTAAAAAACATTTATTTACTTTTTATTGAATTTCCAGTTACATAAAAACTGATCAAAACATTGTAAAACTTAGTTTGACTCAAAATATTCTTTCAACAGCATTTATATTTTTTTCAAAAATAACACTGCAAAAAGATACTGCAGTAAGTGTTTAGTTTTTGTTCAACATTCCATCCCAAGTACTATCAGATGGTTTTTGTTACTGCTAATGGCTCTCTTGTTAATTAATGATTATTCATAACGTGACAGCGAAGAAAGTTTACGAACTTTCCGTACTATTCAGTGAACTAAAAATATTACATATTTCCATTATAAATGATGCATCTAAATTAATTAGAACCAAAAAAAAAACTTTCTGGATTCAACTTATCTAGAATAATTTAAAAATACACAATGTGGTTAGAAATAAAAAGTAATTTTTTTGTTAAAAACAAAAGTTGCTTTATATTAACCTAAAAATATTAATACCAAATGATATAAGGTCATAAAAGAATTACATCTAACCGTTTTAATTCATAATAAAACTTTTATGAAAATATTAAACAGCTTTTGTACAAAAAAAAATGTTCTTAACGTAATCAAAAAAGTATGACTAAAAAGTTAATAAGTAAACATCCAATATATAATATATATATATATTTTTTTTTTACATGGGGTAATAGGTTTCTGAAATATCTCATACATACAAGCACACACACACAACAGTTACTTTAGACTGATTTTTTTTTTTGCTTTACGGCTAATTCTGTTAAAATTCAACGTATAGTCAATTGAAAGTCCTAACAAATATTTCTGAAACATAGCCGATATCAAAATTTTAAACTTTAAATAGTGGTTTTCTTAACGGTAATTTTGTGAAAGTATCTTATGGAACCTGAAAAACTCTTTTCAAATTTGTAAATTAAAAGGTATTATATAATTATTGTTTCATGTAATAGTAGTAGATTCTACTACATGAATACATCGATATTCTGGTGTATCGATGTCTAAATATCCATTATATAATAACGTTTATTTTTTTCTCGAGATCAACTTCACAAGCTGATTTCAGGCTGACATTACTAACTTACGTTAACTAGCTTGGTATTTTCTATTTTTGATATATAGATATATCAATATATATTTATATTGATATACATATATATATATATATATATATATATATCAATATATATATATATATATATATATATATATATATCAATATATATATATATATGTATTTTTGATACGTTTCTATTTTTGATATATATATATAAAAGCAATAAATAAAATTATATAAGAACTAGCATCCTCAGAATAACAAAGAAACTTACTTGGGGGAATGGAAAGTGTGAAGTCACGATCGTGAGAATACAAAACGATTGGAAAATCTGGAAATCCAACAAATCCCTTGAAAAAGTAATCATATAATAAAATTTAAAGAAATAAAGATAAGATCCATAACAAGCATAAGATCGTGATAAGGGAAAGGAGAGAATTCCTTAGGAATCAGGTTACAGAAATGGAAGATAACTATACAAATACAAGACAATTCTGCAAAGCTTTTAAATCAAGAATCAACTCGTACTCAGCCCCTAGCTTGTGCCTGTAGAGGAAAGATGGAAGCTTAGCTTTGATTAATAAAATGGATTGTGAAGTACTGATAGAGAACTTCAAACATCTCCGTAATTGTTCAATTTCATCTATAAAATTAGAGTTCCAATAGAATTTTCCACAAGAACTCGGATCCTAGCCCTCCCAAACAAGTAAGAAATATTAGAAACCATCAAATCGCTCAAAAATAATAAAGCCTCAAGAGAAGATGAAGTGGCCGCAGAATAATTGAAGTTGGTGAATGAGGTCATTATTCAGAAGGCCAGAGGGGTGTTTCCGATTTTTGATAAGTGGAAGAAATTCTAGAAGAATGGAAGATAGCCTTGGAGTTTGTCTTGGGTTTTGAGACCCAAGACAAACCGAAAAAACCCAAAAACCAAGAAAAACTTCATGATGGATGTCAAGAACTAAAGGGGTATTTTATTATTGTTAGTGATTTATAAAATACTGTTGAAAGTGCTATTGAATAAATTAAAACCCTGAATAGATAAAAAAATAGCAGAATATTATGAACGCTTTCGAAAGGGACGATCTTATGTAGAACAAATACAGAAATCGAACGAAGACACAGTAGTACTAATAACAGGAATAGTCCAAAAAACAGGGCTACTAATATTTTTTACCAAGACGGAAATTATTACAAACATTAAATTAGTCACACAAAAGACGATAGGGACTAAAAACGATAAGATAAGTGACATTAACCACTTTAAACGTCTGGAAGAAATCATAAGAAAAACAGTAGATAAATCGTCAATTGAAAGTAGAATACTAACACTAGAGAAGCTTAACTTTATCATCAAAGACATGTACAAAAAGTAGAATCTCTCTAAGACCGCGAAATTTAGAGATTATATATCTGTGGTATAACCATTAGTAATTTTATATGACACTGAAACACTGAAACATTACATACACTTAACCGACTTCGAAAGATTTTTTCAAAATCGAATGAATTTACTGAAGAACATTCGCGATCCAAAGGTACTAGACGAAGGAATGCAGACTTTTAACAAGGAAATCTACCAAAATCAAGTAGACCTGAAAGTGATAAGGAAAAGAAGGTTAAATTTCTTGCGGTATATGATCTGGATGGACCCAAGTAAATTAAATAAACAAATCATTGACTAACTGTGAAACATGAAAAGGAGAGGACTGTTCTGATAAAGATAACTTCAAAAGAATAACTTACCTATAAAAGTTATTGTTGCAGAAAAAAAAAGGAAAGAAGAAAATTGAATGATGAACAAAACCGAAGCCTTTCCGAAAATATGAGAAATGCATGGAAGAAGAAAAAAAAGCTAGAAAGAAATGATATTTGTGTCGTTTAACTTAGCCTTTTCGCATAAAAAAAATAATAAATAATTCGTATCTTATTTTGTATTAATGAATCTTAAATTTATTTAAATTTCAGTTAAATTTTAATATTTTTAAAATGATAATTAGTTTAATATGAAAATCATGAATAAAAAAATTTGATTACAATAAATACAATAATGAAAGAATATAATTTTAATTTTTAAATGTTTTTAGGTACACTTAATGTGTACTCTTGACCTTAACGCTAAATGTAAGCGTGATATATGCCAATATACCACAGTATGTTTTAGTTAAAACAAAGGATGAATTATTCAACCTTCAGTTACCTAATAAACAAATAGAACTAATAACTTATATGTTTCTATTTATAGATTTCTGAAAAGTGAACAGGTTGATAATTAATAACTAAGAGATTATTATTCATTAACGTTTAAAATATGCTGGCCATGCGTATACTTGATTATACTCGATTCTCCGATTTACCTTGAGGTATAAATAGGTTTTTTTATTACTAATATCTCCATTAACAATTATAATTATAAAACTACAATTAATTAATTATTAGAAGAAAGAATGCTTTTCATATTTATATTTTTTAATAACATTATAACTATTAAATAAATAATCATGTAAACATTATTTTCCATGTCTTAACCAAATAGTAAACAGTTCATTCTGCACATTTTATTGCATGCCAGTTACAACATGTTTTGCATTTTACTATATATTTTTTTATTTGTTCAGTTAGCATTAAAGTACATAATTATGTTATTTATTCTATAATAAAAATAAATAATAACAGTAATCCTTCTGAATGTTTAGCTTCATATAACACAAAATGTTGTGTTTATAACTTTTATACATATAATAAAAAAGCTATTTGTACATTACTTGTTTATGAAAATAGTATATTCCAAAAAGAGATTGGGCTCTCTCTCTCTCTCTCTCTCTCTCTCATATATATATATATATATATATATATATATATATATATATGTATGTATAGAGAGAGAGATACACAAGTTTATATATATATATATATATATATATATATATATATATATAAACTTTTATAATTACATCGTTTAATAAGAAATATGTATCGTTTGTTCTAGATTATTCAGATTTTAAATATATACACGCAGAAATGATATAGAATTTAGAAAAGCCACCAGTTTTTAACATAAGGAAGTTATAAAAATCAAAAAGTTGAAAATAAAATATTTTTTGCATTATTACATTCTTCATTATGAATATATCATATCACATTATCAGATAAAAAATTACAAAAAAAGAAAAAAAATTCTTTAAAACAATTATTATTGTTTGTTGGAACATTTTCAGATTATTGATTTAGGTGCAAATAACCTAGACAAAATCTGTGAAGATCAACTACCTTATAGTTTTTTGATTTTTACAAGGTTTAAGAATTCTTAATCCTTAATTTTATCTGGTGTGTATAAAAGAGTATTTTCTGAAAATGAGAGAAAAGCTTAAACGTTTTTACTAATGATGAATGTTTTAACACAGAAAAAAATTGAGATATATCAATTGTTAATTATGAGATTAATAAAATTAGTAAAATGGTTATTAAATGCATGATTTAATTGCAGTAGGTTTCTGTGTAAGAAAAGGACTGTTAATAATTAAAACAGCTCAAATCCCATATTTCATTTATTTTTACGTTGCTCGCATTCTCATATTAATATACAGAATAATACAGTCTAATTTTCATATTAGAATGCCGATTGCAAAAAATAATTTAACGAGTTATCTCGTTTTCAAGAAACTTCCCTTCTACTTCTGCACAAAAAATATCTCGTCTTCTTACTTCTTGTAAGTATATGCCTACTTTTATTATTTTAATTTTATCAAACCTAATTTCTTTACATTGTATATTGGGAAGTTCTTAAAAAAAATTTACATCCCCTAAAAAAAGTAATATACATTTTCCTGCAGACAACTATGTTTTAGACCAAACTGTTAAGCCTTTTTCACAAATGATCCATCCAGTTGTTGCATTAGTTTTTTTAAAATTATTTATTGTTTGTTGTTCACTAAGTTTTGTTGCTTTTTATTTTAAATTGATATTAATTTTAACGTTTTTGCATGTCGATTACATCCAGTATATGAAAAAATTTGATTTCATGATATATTATTATTAATTTAATATTTTCTTGAACGTTTAACCTCAATTTTTTTATTAAACCAATTGTAATAGGCGATATAAAAGTATTTTTAATCGCTTCGTTATTTATATACAAATTAGAGTATTAGAGAAAATCCAATGGTACTAGAATTTCAGATGAAAAACTTCCTTAAACGAAGTTAAACTGATACATAGTGAATCGATAAGTAAATGAACTGAGTGAAACTTAAGTAAAATATCTAAAGCATATTAAATTACTCAACCTTCTGATAAACCTTTTTCTACCTCCTACACAAATAAGTCTTAATTTTTTTTCCTTTTTTATTAAAATGTATGGCGCTTACATTTTTATGAAAGGAGATTAGGTGAAAATTTATCAATGTTTACTTGCTATGAATCTAAAAAAAATATAAGGTAATTTTAAATAAGAAATATCATTTACTGTTTTATACAATTATAAAGTAATCAAAATTAATTAAATTTTTAATTAAATTTACCTTCACTTCAAACATTTAAAATTTAACTTATCTAAAAATTCCTGCGGTAATTTTTTTCTTTCTTAATGAGCAAAATAATTTGGAGACGGTGATGCGTTTTTATACTAAATTATTATTCATCTCGCATGATTTAAGCCCATATAAAATTTAACAGCTAGTTTATTTAAGTATCGCGTCAATAATTCCAAAAACAATGCCATTCAACCTTAACAAAAGTACACAAGTAACATGGACATTAAAATTATATTTAAAAAATATATCTTAAATCGAATTCTAACTTGATTCTCCAGACTCACAGAACAGTTGATCAGTTAATGTGTATCACGATTTTGTTTTTTTCAGATCATTCAGTGTAACCTTTGCTCTTTGTTTTTATTAAATTATAATTTTCTTTTTTGATCTATATTTCTATTTTCTCTTCATATTTGAAGACAAGGCATATTTTTACTGTAGTGGACAATTCGGTATGCCTTGCTGCAGAAGTATCTAGGTGTTGTCCTTGATGAGAATCATCGATTCAAGGAGCACTTATATGCTACCAAATATGCTACCAAAAAGCACAATATGCTACCAAAAAGGTTTGTTCTGCTTTCTTCGGTGCTTGTAAAGCAGTTCACCCCGATTGGGGATTAAATTTCAGAACCATGCCTGTTCTATATAAGGGTGTATGAGAAGCTATAATGCTGTATGCTGCACCTGACGGGGCTCAAGGAATGTGATACAAATGTTATTGGGATATTTTGTTGAGAGCCCAGCGTCTCCTATTGTTATCTGTGATTGGTTGCTATAGAATTGTCTCTCGCGAGGTGGTTCTTGTTATTTCTAGTATTAAGCCCACTGATATCGTTACGACTGATTACGCGCCAATTACTTTATGATGCTATGAAGATAGGCCAACTTACCTCTGGCTCACAAAAGAAATAGACGACCATGTTTCTCATTTATAGCAGGTCAGGTGAACTGAATCGTCCGTTGGCCATTACACGCATTGTATTTTTATTTTTCTTGATGTTAAAAACATGCCGGTAGTTAAGTGGATTTCCTCCGATCAACATATTACCCAGTTTCTTTCGGAACATGGTGGTTTTCGAGATAGGTTGGCCAGATTTGGTTTGATTAATTTAGGCTTAAATGCGGACGGTAGAACCATTGATGATGTGCGCCATGCCTTATACGTCTGTTCTAGGTACAAAGGTGAACGTACCAAAGTAGTTCGAGAGCTTAAAAGGATTAATTCTGGTTTTGATATGCCAGTTAATTGATAAACCGAAAAGGGGTGGAACACAGCTGCTGGTTTCCTTAGATTCTTAGCCCTGCGGAGGATGGTTGAGGAGGTCCAATGCTGTAATATACGTATAGAAAAAATAGCCATCCGGGTGGCTAAGCGCCCGGCATGCTTACTTTGCTAAGATAGGCGTTTTGGTATCGATCTTCTGTTAGCTAAGATATTCGCTGTTAGGATGAGGTGAGTGTGTAGAGAAGTCTGTGATGGAGTTGCAGTATGGGAGGTTGTAGGCATTGAACTCTCTCCCGAAAGAGCGGACTAGAGAAGAAATGATAGGGTATATTTTCATTATAGGCTTAATAAATTTGTGAACCTGTTTATGATTTTTAAGTAAATCAAGAGGACTTTGACTTAATTGAATAGTAGAACAAAATCGTAATTGTTGCGATCAACACATTTGTTTTATAGATAGTATTTTTGGTGTTTAAAGAATCAATCAAGTAATAATCTGAGTGCACGGTATAATTAATTTAGACAAAAATGGAGTTTTGTGTGAAACCTTCGGTGTTACAGGAAGACGAGGGGATCGCGCTTCCGCGAATCGGTTAATTTGAAACTTAAGGGTTGTAATTTGTGATTGGTTATCAAGGTTGGAAGATAACATACGCAGGCGATTGTACGTTGTGTAACTACACTGCTGGAATGTCTGCCGAGGCATTTGCAACGGTGGCATCCTGACAGAAATCAAATTGATGACTGTGTTGTGTTGTCAACTTAAGAGGGTCTAAAAGACAACCTGCGGTAAAGCCCATCTAGGTGGAGGGGTGGTATGAGGACCGGGATCGTCACAAGGTGGGTGTCTTCCCCTACGAGGTTAGTAATGGACAATGAACTGACCTCTTCCTGACTACGAATAGGAAACAGCTGATACAAAATTAGTTTCAACAGTACACGAGTGTAGTGTCAACTAATATTATACATTTTTCTTAAAACTTTTAGCGGGAGTTTTTTGATGTTAGAAAGAACTTTGATGATAGAAAGAAAAAATCAAACAAGACGCAAATTAAAATTAAATACCCATAAGCAATTCTCAGTAAAGGTATTTGATGAAAATGTTAAAATAGGATGAAAAATATTATAAAAATTCATTAAATTAGTCAGTTGATGCGATTTAATGTGAAGAAATCTTTAATTTTAACTTTAATTTCTTAAATTTTTATTAATTTTGTCACTCCTAGAAGGAATAATTCATTATTCTTGATTAAATAATGAAATGACAATAGGTAAATAAGACAATAAAAGAATCAAACTTATTATGCATCTTATGTTAGTGTAAGGGAACAGTAAATCCTTTCAAAGATGACTGATTCTGAGATTAGTATTGCCATGAAACACTATTTTGGTTTATTCCCATATTTGCTTTTCTTACGTAGTATTGGTATAACTCGGTTAAAATGACTTACTTTGGCTTGAATGAATATTCATCTGGTCTTGAATTTAATAGTAGGGGTGATAAGGTGAGGAAGTAAACGAAGAGGAAGCGAGTTTGAATTTTGGGACGCAGTTATGTGTTTATATAGACAGACATCAACGGATGGAGTGCGGAGTAGTGGAGCGGTGATGTTGAATGGTGGCAGTATGGAAAATAGGATTTCCAAATAGAACTTTATAAGCTTCCACCAAAGTAATCCAAGTCTGATTTCACCCATTTCATCCCACCATTCCCGTTTTAACTGTACTGTGCTATCAGGGATTATTATATTGCATTCCAAAATGTAAATCTGTAAAACAATCCAATTGTACTAAAACTGAAATGTTAAGCTTTGAAATATCCAACAACTTCCCTCATTGTTGTTTCTCTCTTTCTCTTTTCTTCCTCCATTACTCTCTATATTTCTCTTTTATCATTACTTTTGGATATTGAAATTCATGATTTTATGACGTATTTCATATCATCAGTTGTTTAAATCGATATATAAAATTCATTTTATTGAGTTTTGTTGGTTTTATACAGTTAAAAATATTAAAAACACTTAAAAATTCCTATTTTATCATAATGTCTGATACTTATCTAAAGCGAAAGATCAATCATCATCATTTTTGTTCTGTAAATAAATATTTAAATTTTTTCACATTCACGTATATTTTTATCGTTTATACTGGGATATTATCCTGTTAAAAATAAAAATACCGCATTCATTCATCCAGATCTTTTTTTTAAATGTGGTTTTGTCGATAATTAATACACAGTTTCTGTTGAGATTAAACTTCTTTTCATCTAATTACATTTTTTATCGATTATAAAAATAAAGCAAGTGTTATTAGATGACATTTGTGTTAAATAGACTGCATCAAGGTCATCCTAGACACTTATTTTATTAAAAATATATGTTAAATTAATCTATATAAATAAAAATTAAATGTTCGTTTGTTCAAAATCTCAAATCTACGAAAATTCTTCATCGACTGCTTTTCAATTTTGACACAGCAATGCATTCGAATATGCGCGTGTTTTTGTATACCTACTAGAGTTATATTCCTAAGATGTCACACCTGTGACAGATAAAAACATGTTTTTTTTTTTTTAAAAACAGCGCTATTTGTTGGATGTAAAACCAACATACGCTATACTAAATATTTTACGATTCTATTTCAATGTTTCCGATGTGTGTCCGCTATACTACAACTACTGGACCGATTTATGCATGAGGAAAAGGTAGAAAGGGAAAAATCGGAAAAGAAAAAGAAGGAATAATCGGCAAAGGAAAAAATCGAAGAACGTAAAAGGGAAGAAGAGGAAAAAAGAAAATTGGGGAAAAACGGGAAATGAAAAGGGGAAAGATAAATTGGGAAATATAAGGGGGAAATATGGAAAGGGAATGTGGTAAAAATGAAAATGGTAAAAAGGACCAGGGGGAAAGAAAGGAAGAACCCTTTCTTCCTTTCTTTTCCCCTTTTCCCCTGAAAAGGGAAAGGTTAAATTTGGGAAGTTCCGTACTATTCATTTGGTTAATGTTTTATCAAACTTTTAATTGTGTTTATTTTATGTATATATATATATATATATATATATATATATATATATATATATATATATATACGCAAATCTAGCAACAGCGAAGCATTGCCGGGTCTACTAGTAAATAATGAAGAAATAGGTATATGTTAAAAATATATGACTTTTTCTTCTTTTTTTATGATTTTTGTTTTGATATTGATTTAAGAAGCTATAAATTGTGTTGCTATGGTAACTATGTATACTTAAGGAATGCTTTAGAAACAGTGTGTTCCTAATAATTAACTTTTTTTTTCATATGCTAATTGAATTCTTACGCGATAATACGAAAACAATCGCGTATAAATTAAATAAAAACATGGATTTTATTCTCGATGAATAAAACTTATTGGTCTAGAATACAAACTGGAACCTGTAGTAATTTAAGACAAAATAATGGCTAGAATAAAGAATTAGAAATAAAAATTAGTTAGACTGGGAACAAAAAATATGTGCGTTCTGCAGGTGTGTTGTTAACCTTATTCGTCTTATATGGCGTGTTAACTGTTCTTCGGACTATAACTTCGTATCGATTTAATAAATAAAATAAAATTTATAATTGCTACATCATAGACATGTTCCATAAATTCTGTAAAGTGAAATTTGGACATTTAATTAAATTTTAATGTACAAATTGCCTTGGAAGGCGTAAATATAATAAATATATTCGTCTAGCATATATATATATGCTAGACGGATAGAATGGGCAGGTAGTAGGAAAAAGCGGGGAAACAGCAAAAACATAAAAAGCCTAATGAGCTTAACATGGGTTTAATCTAAGTCGTCACGAAATAATTTATATTTAATGACGCCGTCAATGACAAGGTGAACACATCAGTTGTTATTTACGTTACGCAAGATTCTCTTTAATGATTTTTTAAAAGAATTTACGTCATTCTCTTAAAAAATTCTCTTTATTCTAATATTGCTACGCATCCTTTTCTCATCTCTCGCTTGGTGCAACAACTGAAAATTTTTGAGTCACCAGCAGGCAGAAATTTCTTATCGCTTGTCTTTGATTTCGCATTAAAATATTAAATTATGGGTTGCGACCGTGTAGTTGTTCTGAAAATAAACTAAGTCATAAAATTCTCTCCTGTTTGACAATGGAAGTAATCGTAGAAAGGTACGAGTATTCTCAGTGGTAAGATAATGAAAACCAGTAAATTTTGATCAC
This sequence comes from Lycorma delicatula, assembly GCF_047948215.1. NCBI lineage: Eukaryota > Metazoa > Arthropoda > Insecta > Hemiptera > Fulgoridae > Lycorma > Lycorma delicatula. Next base: position 72,737,840 of record NC_134459.1, on the reverse strand, counting down.
AACCATTAAAAAACATTTCTCCGGATGCTTATGTCCGGTTGCTTTTCCATACGACAGTAGCAAATTATAAATGACAATGAACTAGTGCTTTATACAATGTTAAGCAAGACTTAATGTTATGGAAAGGATTAGCGATTCATTTTATTAACCCGGGATAATAATAATAATATACTCGCTACGTTCTGTTCCTAAAATTTAATTTAAATTTCAACTATATTTTAATTTTATCCAATTAAATAAAAGCATATTAATTTAAATTAATAAAACGACATTTTAATTTATTGGCTGGAATCGAGATCAGTTTAGATCAATAGAGTCATATATAGATTAAACCCATGTTAAGCTCATTTGGCTTTTGCTGTTTCCCCCTGTTTTTCCGACTATCTGCCCCTTCTATCCGTCTACTGCTGGTAAGGGTGTACTGTAGGGGGTTAGGGTAGAGGCGCAGTAAAAAAAAAATTGCTAAATAATTAATTTACAGCTGCTATTCTGAATTTTTAGATAAAATAGAGTTTTATTTTGTTACTTTTAAACCAATAAACTTTAAAAAACTATATTACTAGTTTTTATTTTTAATAAAGCGATATTCCAGATAGCATTTACAACATCCTTGTAAGATTTCTTAGTAGATAAATATTTAAAGATTCCGTCCAAAATATTGGTTTGATATCTATTACTATCATTTATGTAATTTTAAATAAAAAAGCTAAACATGAATTACACACATTATTTTATGATCTTGATTATGATATATAATCCCATTTAATTGATTAAATAAAATCAAAATATTCAATTACTTGTATATTAAAACGAGGGATATGTAAATAGACGGGTAGCTGGAAAACTGTGTGCTATATTTTCCCGAAACTGACACGGGAAAATTTTTTTCAGTATCAGTACATCCACTCAAAGTAGTCTGCTATTTACTACATTATTTTATTTTATCTGCTAAAGATATCATTTTATTTCAAGGCTCAAAAAAAGATCTAAAACATTGTTATACTTAATGAATATTAATGCCCCACATACGTAAAAAATTAAAAACAAAATAAAGAAATAAACATTTCAATGCTTTGTTAATAAATTTTAATCTTCTCTCTATTACAAATAAAAAACGTTTTTATAAAAATTCAATGAATTAAAAATAATTTATCTATACTATTTGCAAGAGAAAAATCTATGTGTATATTAAATTTTAAAAAGCGATCAAATATAACACCTTCAAACTAACAAACCCAAAGGACCAAACCAAAGAATATTAAAAAAAAAAAAAAATATGGACGAGGATTTTGAATGCAAGATTATTTCACACCAGTTTATTATTTTTGATATACAGATCATAAGGGAAACTTGTAACGGAAGAAAAATTGTATTTCCTGTTTTGGAAAATTTAGTTGTTACGAAAATTTCCGAGTTCAAAACAGTGATTTTTAGATGTCTTTATGTAAATATGTTATTTACAAATACGGGGCCCTGTGGTTTTTAATTTCAATTTGTTTTTCTGCTAACTATATATTCACTATAATATTATTTATTATACAAACGTAAAACTGGGCATTTGAATATGTGCAATATTTTAGTTCCAAAATTATACTATTAAAAAAATTGAGAGATTGTACGTGTGTGCGTAACGCTAATATGAATCCAGTAAAACAAATGTTATATTATAATAGAAGACCAAAAATGACATTTTTCCCCCTCTACTCCTTTAGGTAAGTCCGGACTGATGGGTATAATTCCACCCAGAGGTTTGTCTGGTTACTCTAACGAGCCTACCCACCTACCGGCTGTACATCCGGCATGGTAAGTCGGCTCGCCGGTTAGCTCTTTTGAGAAGTCTTTATTGTGCCCTTTCTTAACGCCGTGCCCTGACATATCTGCCCAAAACACAGCGCCGGGTCTTTTCTCTTTTATTGTGCCTACCATCCCCTGGAGTCCCCAGAGGATCATTGTACTGGGACACCTGGGAATGCCAGCCCTCACCTCTGAGGCTGTCCTCCCGTCACTGTACTAATAGCCCCGGAGCCGCTCCTCTTGATTTTTACTCCTGATTAGCTCCGTGGCATATGTGTTGACTCTCCTCCAATGTTCCTCGCTTTGTAATATGTAGTTCACAAGGGTATCTGATGTGCGCTGTGCGATACCCGTCTATTCCATTTTATATCTCACTTTCGGCATTTGAAGACTGTATGTTCACCAGAATCCTCGACTTCGCAAAACATACATGACGGTGACGCACGTCTGCTTATTTTATGCAGGTAATTTTGAAAATTACCATACCCCATCAACATCTGCACTATGTAGAAATTTACTTCACCAAACTTTCTGCCGTTTCACGCGTTTAGGTCATGTATACTTCGCTTGGTCCATTGTGCCACCCCTCTTGCACGCCAACCGTTCTTCCATTCGATCACCATACGTTGTCTAGCGTCTCTCTTGCTCGAGTCATGAGCTATATCCAGCCTTTTTCTCACTTGGATGTCGACTGGCGGAACTGAAGCGAGGACACAGAGGGCCTCATACGATACGTGCGGTAGGCGGAGACTACTCTTATTAGGGCTCTCCTGTGTACGCTGTTAACTCTAGTCAAATTCCTTTTTATGCGTAAGGATATCCCCCACACTGGTGCTGCATATAAGATTGACGATGTTATTGTTTACACCAATTTCCTCATCGACGTCCTTGGCGCACTTTGCGACGTTAGTAAAGCGTTCAATGCTTTTACCATGCCTTCCGCCTTCTTGCAACAGTTAGATGTAGCTAGTAAATTTACCGTTCTTATCTAGTAACACCCCTAGATTTTCTAGGGGGCTTGTCTCGTGAATTGGTTGGTCTCCTACTACTAAATTTATCGGTCGAATTTGTCTTTTGCCTGTCATAATGTACCTGCATTTCGTGGGTGTCAGAATCAACCCTTTTGCCCTCATCCAGTTATCGATCATTGGTAACGATTGATTTGTACCAAACTTGATGGTTATCGAAATAAACGAGCTCAAAGGTAAAAAATATGTTATAACGCTTATTTTGAATTTATTCGAATTAATACAAGATCGATCCCAACAAATTTTTTAATTTTTTCATAATTAAAAATTAAATTAAACTGTTACCAAAACAAGAGAATTACGTTTTGAAGTTTTCCTCGTCAAAGGTCCGTCTACTTTAGTTACCATAGTTAGTAGTACTATTATACTGTTTTTTGTTATTTTAGTAATTTAGACAGTATTTTAACAGAATTTTTTTTCATTATTTTCATTTAATTTTGAACTAATATTAATATACTGATATAAATGAACCAAAATTTGATGGATTCTTAATTTTTGTATCTGTAATAAATAAATGAAAAATCCTGTAGTTAAAAGAAATTATGATTAAAATCAGTATTTAAAAAATTTGATGTGGACAAAACATGACTTCCTTGTATGCCTATTAAATTACATTACCACATTTTTTTTAAAATGAAACGGACTTAAAATTTTACTTCATTAAAAAGTTCTAATAATTTTTTTTTTTTTATTTTTATTCATCGTCAAATCCTTTTACAATGAGAAATTAATAATTATTAATAGATCAATATATTTAAATTTAAAAAAAAAGCTGATTCGAACCAATTTTCCTTCCCCTAAGATTCAAAAATTCCAGTAATTAAAATTTTATTTGGCTTTTTATTTATGCACAACTAGATGTTACACCAATCCTAAATCCAAAATTTCAAGATCCTACGTCTAATCATTTTCGAGTTATGCTAGATGCATATGTATGTACAGACGTTACGCTGAAACTAGTGAAAATAGATTCAGGGATGGTCAAAATGAATATTTCCGTTGAAATCTGGAAATCGAAATTTTTCGCGATCACACTTCCTTTACTTCGTACAAGGAAGTAAAAATAAATCAAGTTATATTACTTTATCCATTGATTTTATATATATATTTATATATATATACGTGCGCGCGCGCGCGCGTGTGTAATCGTTAATAACATATTATATTCAGATATACGGAAATATCCAGATAACGTATGTAAATTCTTTCTTATATTGCACGTAAAAATACTTAGATAACAAGAAATTACTATGCCTGGAACCCATCCATTCCCATGCATGATTTTAAAATTGAAAATTTAACGCATCATTACACACGGTCATGTTTATATTATTTTGCAGCGCTAAGTATACTTTGCTATAAGTCTACATTAACAGTTACATAATACGTGAATGTAACCCACTTTTTTATCTTACAGTCTGAACTAATAAATAGTTCCCTTTCTTTGTATACGAGTATAAATGAATTATTTTACAATATATAAGGAAAATTAAAATAAATTATACGTTGTTGACATTTGACCGCTGATTTAATCATTGTATAGAATAATAAATATTTATCTAGCTGTAATATTAGACAAAAAACATATATAAAATGAATAACGTAAAAATAACAATAATTATTATTTTTAAAATTACTCACTTATTTTTATTTTATAAATTATCTAAACCTATTTTTCATTAGTCGGTATCAAGTAAAATAAAATTAAACTGTTCAATTGATAAACATTGTATTAATTTTTTTTTACACCGAGGGTAAACCTTGGCTGATGCCAAAGCAATAATACGGTAAACAAGAAATTTAATCAATTTATTACTAGGATTAGCTACTGTTCAAAGCCTAGTTAACGCACATATATATATCCGTGGCCAAAATTTACGAAATCATTCATTGTTAAAAACTAATTGGTACATTTATCATATAAAATTTCATACAATTAATATACCTTCACTTATGTTCTAACAAATTATTATTCAACGATATTCATAACTGGAGGAATTTTGTATATTATTTGGTTGCTATCTTAATTAAATTGTTTAGATTACGTACTTGATATGAAACAAGTCGTTCCCCAAAATGTTTTATCCACTCACAGTATAAATAATAAGCCAAACTTGCAAGGGAAAGTTAGGTGTGCAGTGGTCTCCAATCGACTTCTAAGGCAGTGAGCCTCGAATTTATTGTTGTGTATCAGATTTCAAAATTCACCAAAATGCAGGTATATTCAGCTGTAAAACTAACACTTCACTCTTTTCCCCAGCGCGTATTATTAAAATAATGTGCCTTGTTTTATACAATAGGATATTTTATAATATATATTGTTAGAATACACTTATTTGAAACAAATTTATTACAATCTTAACAACTACATTTACTTTATACGTGAAGTTTGCTTTAGTTCTTATATCAAATATTTAAATTTTAGATTCACTGTATTTTAACCATTTAATTTATTTCCTTCAATAATTTAATGAAAATAACTTTGCAATATTTTTTAATTTCTCTACCAAGAAAATAAATAATAGTATACCGTAATCATAATTTTGTTTTTACGACAGTTATTAGTCGGAATCTGTTTTACATAAACTAAATGTTACATAGGTAAACTTATTTAATACCTGCATCTGCCCTCATTGTTTTTACTATTGTTATTCAACTTCCTGTATTGTATAGGATTCCAATAATCAGTGACATTATTATTATTATGCAACACGTTTTCATACATCGTAAAACACAACATAGGTTACATTTAATATAATACGGATCTTATTAAACAGAGCTGTGTGTTAATAGGTTGAATGTTAGATATTTCTCTAATTGATTCATACTGTTTTTATATTTCGAACTAGGGCAAATTTTATGCCCAGGTTCAAGACCCTCTAAGCCCCGTTCAATGCATATAAATAAAATTTTTTTCAACATATTTTATAATAGTGATCACACAGCTACAGTTCACTATAGTGATGGCACAGTGATCCACGAAGAATGTAGTTTTGTTCAAACCTTTATGTAATTATTACCTTGCTGTTTTTTCTTTCTTTTTTACATTCAGTTTCCTGAATAATTATACTATACGTAAATTGTGCAAGGTAATAATGACGTGAAAGGTATCTACGTGGGAGGTATCCGAAGACAATATAAAGATTTAAACAAAGTACAATACAACAAAAAGTATAACGAATAAAAATATAACTTGCGATAATTAACTGTAAAGAACAACAAGAAGACAAGGTTAACTGTGAACAACAACAAGCTTGGTAACATAACACAGCTATAGAGAACAATAAAGTTAAATGGTTAGGAATACAGACTACGGAATTGATTATAACAAAATTGTCACAAGTCGTATATGAGAAGACATATAACAAATTAACCCTGGTCACATTTAAGAGACAAAGTCTAATCCACGAAACTTAAACAATTCATGAACAACAAAACAAAAGAATTCATATTACTAAATTAAAATAATTCATAAATAGTATCAGCAAAAATTCAGAAAAAAAGGATGATATTCAACGCACAACAGCCTCTAGATACAGTACATGCAGCGTCTTCAGTCGTCTCATATCTTCACTATTATCCAAAAGGTTAAAAACCAGATAGTTTTCGAGAGTGTTAAACTCAAGTAAATACTTTGAACTTAGCCGGTGAATTTTTTTCACGAATAGATGGCAGCTCTAGGTAATCGTGGGGCTCCTTTTTTTTCTCAAACCATGGCACCTCCAATATGTTACTCAGCACTGTGTTCTGGAACCTTAGGAAGATAATGATGTTGCTATTGCTTATCGTACCCCAAACTTGTGTCCCGTAGGCCCATATTGGGTTTGAAAACCTCTCGTACGACAGCAGTTCGTTGTTTAACAACAACACGTTGTTAAAGGAACACGTTACTAGAAAGGAGGTCTTCCTAGTAACCATTTAAAACGAATAAGCTTCATATTTAATTCTTTTCTCTTTTCTCTCACGTGGCTCTCCATGTTAGGCGATAGTCCAAATGAAGTCCTAGGTACCGTAGCTTATCAGAATGAGGGATGCGAACTCTATCTAGGCAGATTCATCATCGCAAACATCACATCACTCGACTTTACAGTATTAACATACCTTTAATTTAGCTACCCATTCGCTGAAAATGTGTTACTCTGATTGCAGTTTCCTCGACGCTATTGTTGGTGTTAACAACAACCGCCGTAATCGCAGTGACATCAGCAAAGGACGCAAGAATTTTCCTTGCTAAGAAGATAAGACGACTAGATTGATACAAAACCGGGCCCAAGACTGACCCCTGCGGAACCTCCGATTTCGTATCAAAAAAGCATGATAACTATTGGCCTAATTTAACTAGTGAGAACCGTCCATCTAGGTCGTTTTGTAATACCAAATAATTTGGTTAGTAGTTGTCGAAACAACTTCTAAAAGTACAGTTCAGCGATCTGTTATTTAAAATTTTTCAGGTAAGTTTTCATATAAAATAACTAAACTTACCCTTTAATTTGTGTCCCACGAATCAGTCAGGTATCATTTTCTCGAAGGCGTAGAAATCAAGGTGAAATTTTTCAACAGCCGATACTTGCTTATGAAGCGTTTCCGAACCTGTTTTTTTATGAACTTTCTTCTTTATATTTCTCAGTAGAACATGTGCTGAAAGTTTGTTACATTCTTTGTGAATTACCGGTATAAAGTTGTTACTAGAGTGCAGTGGCGGCTCGCGTGTAGGCAATTTGGAACTGCAGCACCCCCAATATCTTCACTTAATATTGTCGATAACATTTAATATAATGAATCCTTTTTTATTTAATTATTTCTTTATACTTGTACAATATATAATCCGTAACCTTAAGGTCAGTAACTATCCCCAAGTTTATGAAAAAGATACAAAAAATATTGTATAGAACTGTATACTTCACAGTTCCAGCGGCGTGGTGTTTAGCTATTGTGCGCATGCGCACATAGGAAGTTGTACGCTAGGCTGCAACGGAGAGAGAGAAATGTCGCTCCCGCAGTGCCGACCCTGGCATGCTGGTGGAAGGTAGTCTTTTTTTATTCCGCATGTGTATAGAACGTTCCTTGTCTTGTGGCGTTTTCTAGTTTAGTCGGTGGAAGGAATATGAACGTGGTTTAGTTGTTTTTTTCAGTAGTAATCAGAAGATAGCGGAAAATAAGGTCTCTTTGATTGCCAATTCTGTCCAAAAACACGCTGGAAAGGCGAAAGAGAAGGTAATTACTAAAAACTAATTATGTATTTGTTTGTGTGGACGTAGAAATTTAAATTAAGCACCATTGGAGTATACTGTTTTTAAGCGGATATTTATTAAGTTATTATCTAATAATACTAAAAAATATTATCTCTTTGACATTATATTATTTATTTGGTTAAAGCGAATACGGTTTTTAAGGACATTGCGCTTAAAAGCCGTGTACCATATTCTTAAATGTCATAAAATCTAGAATTAGATTATCCTGCTTCCGGCTATTCCATTTCATTCATTTTTTCGGTTCTTTTATTTTACTAAAAACTTTAATCATGGCCTTTAAAAGGCCCAGAAAATAAGTTTCTGGAGTAGCACCCCCCTACCTAATAATTTTAGTTACGAGCCGCCACTGCTAGAGTGGAAAACCAATAAAATCTATAGAATACAATATATTATTAGGCATACTTTCTCTATTAATATAGAAAATCTAGTTTCAGGAATTCTGTATTTATATTAGAAATTGAATAATTTTATACTCGCTTGTTTAAATAAAATTCACGTTAGTTATAAAGATAATAATAAAAAAATATTGTACTCGTACAAGGAAATAATTCATTAAAATCCTGATTAATGTTACGGAAAAAATATTGACTAGTGAATTAAACAAAGACCAATGTAGTTCATGCAGAAAAGAAAGGTTATGTATAGTGGTTTGCTATAAAGATTGATAGACTGAGTTCATATTTTTCTATATTAATTTTTTGTTTTTAGATCCAATTTTTATTGTTATTTTCTTTATTTGTACATGTTTAACAATAAAAAAATATAGTAGTTATAGAAATTATTATTGAAATTCAGAAATATTCTGAAGAAGAATAACGAGCAAAATAAAAAGTTAAAAAAAACCTTTTCTTCGGTAAACAGATTGAGAAATTTTTACGGTAAGTATATGTATTTTTCCAAATAATTCCGGATCTGGGTACGTCTATATAGGTAAATCAAATTACTGCTATCGGAGTGACAGGCATGACGTATTGCAATGCAAGTATAAATGTACCGGTAAACATGTAGTCTGGAACAGACTTAGGTCGAACGCTCCTGAGACGTGTGGTTAATTGAAACCCAACCGCGAAAGAACACCGGAATCTAGACTAGCATGACTAGCTCTAGACTAGCTCCGGAGACTAGCATGCAAATCTATATAAAAGCAACTGGTTTAACAATGATTCGAACCTTAGAACTCTCGACTTCGAAAATCAGCTGATTTTGCTGATATAAACTAGAGAAATTGTTTTTTTTATAATTACCAATTATGAGGGCGTTCGTAGTTACACCCGATGTATGTTTTTATACATGTTGATAACAAATGTTACTGTTCACGAAATGTTATGTTGGAAAAAAAAATTTAATGAAAAGTTATATTGTCTGCAAGGATGATTTCAGTATGTTTTTCACGGGTTTTTTCGTCCTCATTGCTCAGTATTGAAATCTTGTACGGTAATAATGATATACTATGATTTCATATGATTTTTTTTGTAATTTTTCAGTAAAAATTAATGAAAAACTAAGAGCAAAGGATAATTCGTATTCCTACATTAAGAAAAGTTTTTGTTTATATAGTAACACTAACTACACGGTTTCCCATTCGTTTTCGTATTTTTATCAAGGTGTTTTTCACATTTCCATTTCTTGCTAACAGCTTGTTTTTATAAGGATAGGATTTTTTTTAGATTATTCATACATTAAACTAAAAGTGAAAAATAAAATCTAATTATTAAAAACGCCGTCCATCAAATACAAATATAACACTATTTTTTCTTCTTTTTTTTATAATACTATTCAATTCTTTACATTTCATTAAATAATTATTTTATTTTTTTTTTTGTCTTCAATCATTTGACTGGTTTGATGCAGCTCTCTAAGATTCCCTATCTAGTTCTAGTCGTTTCATTTCGGTATACCTCCTACATCCTAAATCCCTAACATTGTTTTACATATTCCAAACGTGGCCTGCCTACACAATTTTTTCCTTCTACCTTCCTTCCAATATTAAAGCGACTATTCCAGGATTCCTTAGTATGTGGCCTACAAGTCTGTCTCTTCTTTTAACTATATTTTTCCAAATGCTTCTTTTTTCATCTATTTGCCGCAATACCTCTTCATTTGTCACTTTATCCACCCATCTGATTTTTAACATTCTCCTATAACACCACATTTCAAAAGCTTCTAATTTTTCTTCTCAGATACTCCGATTGTCCAAGTTTCACTTCCATATAACGCGACACTCCAAACATATACTTTCAAAAATCTTTTCCTGATATTTAAATTCATTTTTGATGTAAACAAATTATATTTCTTACTGAAGGCTCGTTTCGCTTGTGCTATTCGGCATTTTATATCGCTCCTTTTTCGTCCATCTTTAGTAATTCTACTTCCCAAATAACAAAAATCTTCTACCTCCATAATCTTTTCTCCTCCTATTTTCAAATTCAGTGGTCCAACTTTGTTATTTCTACTACATTTCATTACTTTCGTTTTGTTCTTTTCATGCGGTAGTTCTTGCGTAGGACTTCATCTATGTCGTTCATTGTTTCTTCTAAATCCTTTTTACTCTCGACTAGAATTACTATATCATCAGCAAATCGTAGCATCTTTATCTTTTCACCTTGTACTGTTACTCCTAATCCAAATTGTTCTTTAACATCATTATTTTAATACAAAATCAAAAGTAAGTAATGTTTAATTGCTTTTAATTTAATGCCAACTTCTGCCCGCCAAATTTTTATTTATTTTTTATGCAAAGTTTTATTTACAGAAACTATAAGTAGATTAAATAGTTGAATGTGAAAGTTTCAAAAAAGAATCCATTCGCTACGTTATAAGTTACATGTATGAAAAAATAAAATTCTATGAAAAGAACACAAAACAAACAAATCTTTATTAACAATTCTAAAAATATAATGCTGAGACGAAAGACAATGAAAACAATGAAAACATAAAAACAATAATTAAGGGAAGAAATTCCTAGATTAGACATACATTATCTACTAGATCCAAGACATGGAGAAGTTTGAAGTTTCTAATCTCTTCACAATTATTCAGCAAGTTCACTGCAATATTGTTTTCATGATTGTTAGCCGTAATTTATATCTCGAACTAAATTGCTGAATTTATTTTTGAACGTACAGCAACCCCAGATATTCATGGACCTCACTGTTTCTTAAAAACCGTGGTGCCTCTGATATGCACCTAAGTAATTTATTCTGAAACCGCTGGGTAATCCCAACGTTGCTTTAACTTATTGTTCCCCAAAGCTGAATGCCATAGGTCCACACCGGTTACAGAAATATTCTGTAGAATCACTGTTTGACTGAAAAAAATAAATGAGACTTTGACCTAATAAATGTTACAACATAATGCTTAGTTGCTTTCTTTTTTCACTTACATGATGTGTCCACGTCAGATGACGATCCAGATGTATACCTAGACATCTTATGTGGTCGGGGTGGGGAATAAAAATGCCATCCAACTGGACTAGTGGGCAGTCTCCTTTCTGACAAGATTTAGATTTTTTTTTAATTTTTAGGGCAGTTTTCTGTGGTTGGTTTTATTTTTTTTTAACATAAAAATATGCAGTCATCTTATCTAAAAATAGACTATCCATACGTTAAACAAAAATTTTAAATAAACTTTTGATGAAAATGAAATTTAATTTTTAAATAGCCGTACATTAAACCAAATAATATGTTCAATTATTTTGATTTAATAGTTACATAAATAATTTTTGGTTAGCAGAAATTAAAGGGTAATAAGTAGTATTTACTTGTAATTAATTTAATCCCAGTTTCTATACACCAAAATTTAAAGTTTATTTATCATTTTTTGGTTTTACTATTTTTTTAAAGGTTAAAAAATTCAGCAGCCGTTTTATCTTCGCCTACATCAGTTATTATTTTATAGCTTTGATGGACTTATCTGTGATTTCTGTAATTCACTACATTTTATATTCAGTATATCTACTACAGCATAAATTCCCAATTATTCGTAACTGCTTTACATATCCTAATTTTTGTCGTATTTTAATAGATTCGCCCTACTCATATCCTTCTAATATAAACCTTATTAACCCTAAATACCCTTCTTCACCGCCCCAACCTATATTTCTTCTTTTAGAACCATCTGTTTCAAATTTCTTTTCTCTTTTTATTTCATTTTAAACCCTCTTAATTTCAAGCTTCGCTAACCTACGTAATTTTCAACAGTATTCTGTAACATTACATTTCAGAAAGAAAACACAACTTGTTATGGGTTTCGTATTATCCATGTTTCTTTTGCTTCCATAAAGCGCTCCAGTCCATAAAAATACGTTAAAGAACTTATTTTTAATCCCTACGTTTTTTTTTTTGTTTTTGTTGCATGAGTAGGATTCTCTTCTGGAAGAATTACATTCTTTTTCTCTTTAAGTTGCAGTCAATATTTTTTCCTTTTTATTAATCTGTATTTTTTTTGCTAACTTAATAATAAATTTATCTAATTACTAATGAATGAAATTTACAATTTTTTTTTAATATTTAATGTTATTTTCCTAACATGTATCTTAAACTAGTGAAAATTAAAATTAGTAAAAATATTTATTTTTTACTACAGATACAGTATGACAAAAAATATAGATATTCATTCTATTTCAGCTATGAATCTACACTGTTTCGTGTCTCTCTTCTTATTAGTACAGAGTTATCTTACTGGAACAGTTTACTGTGGCTTTTTTTCATTCTGAGAATGTTAGACTAATGTTGAACTCTTTTTTCTTCATATTTTTTTGTCTTTATTTAATTTTGTAAGAAATATTGAATCCTTTTCCTTGCTTATATTTTTGTACTGAATCATAACTTTCTTCCCTTTCCAGTGAACGAGCCCAGTGTGAGAAATCTCAAATTACATCCAACATTTTTTTTCTTATTACTTTTTCTCCAGATCTAAAGGTCCACCAATTACAAGCTCAGACTTAGGAAAACTATCAACAATCACTACAATTGTTTGGTTTGTTGAGGTATCCAGTTAAAACACCTAAATCGTTCAGTTACATCCTCAATGAACGTATTTAGGTAATCAATATTAGGAAAGAATTTGTTGAATAGGGTAAATTCAACAAATTCTTTCCTCACTCTTAATCGTGTTTAAATGTGCATAGTTACCAGTCAAATTTGATAACCAATCTTGCCGGATTACAATATACAAAGCGTTAAAAATATCTGGAAACTGTTTTACACTACAAAAACGAATTCTACAAGACGGTACAAATATATCTATATCTAAATATGTTTAAAAATACAGTTTTAAAGAAATTTTGAGATTTTTGTCCGATATCTCAAAAACTGACATTTTTTCAAGTACTTAAATGATCGTGTAAATATATCAAGTAAATCGGTTGACAAAAGGGAGTAGTAAAATCCGTTTTTCAATACCTAACATCTACGTTATAAATGTAGCAAACAAAATTGAAAAATTACAATACTGAAACATATTATTTAATTTACAAAGATCGTACACGTTTATAGATTATAAATATTTAAAAATAAATTCCATACCACGTACTGTAGCTAGGGCTATATACTGTTTAAAGCCTTGCTCTGAAAAGTTTGTAGGAAACAATCAGGAGATACTAAGGATAACCGATACACATGTCTTTTTATACAACTGGAGAATAAATTCTTGTGAAAAATATAAATTATTTATTTAATATACGTATACACATTTATAATCTTATATTAAAAAAGAACATAATTATAAATTAGAATTTCATTTGCCTTTATACGTATAAAAATTGGAAACGTTTGTGGATTTATTTTAGATAAAACGTTCATGTCTATTAATACATGGATATTTTCTATACTATAGTCAGTATTCTTTGACTATAGTTGCTTTCTTTGAAGCTTTTAATTTAATTCTGTGCGAAAACATGAATGAACTAACAGTAAATCCTTAAATATTTAATTTAAATAAAGAGACAAATAAAGTTATCACGAAAGAAAACGAATTTCTTTCTATTTGCAAGTAAAAATTTACTTAAATGTTTTTTTTTTATTTTTACTTTCTCTTTCGTTTACGGCGATAAACTATGAAGTTAGGATACCACTAGATACGAAACGTAATGTAGGCTATTTACACAAGTTGATTGCACAGAATAGTTTTTTCCTATTTTACTAAGTACTTTTCAGGATGTTACCATATAATTTTTAATTTTATCGTATGATTTTATATCTTAATTGTATCTCTATCGTATCCTTTCACTTTTTATTTTTAAGTAGAGAAATTGGAAGACTGATTTAAAAAAATAAAATTCTTTGTGATAAAGTGCATATTTTATGTAATTTTTTTTTATATTAATTGATATTGCTTAAATCAAACTTTCGTTCGTACTTCCGTTATTTTCTGTTTATATGATTTTCTTTAATGTGAACGATGTTAGTGTTTGAACTATTATAACTTTCTAAAAATAGATCTTACAAAATATAAACATTTTTTTTTCTTAATCAATTATTTCTTGGTATTTTAAATAATCTTACTTTAATTTAAGCTTTTTTGTTTAATTTTTACTAGTAACAAAAATTTCTCATCTTTTGCACATTTTTATTTTTAAATAAAATGTTAAAATATGTTTTATTTTCTTACGTAGTATTTTATTTAAAATAAGCTTTCCTTCTTATATTTTATGTAGGCCCATATGAGAACTCATCGGTAGTTTTGTCAATATTTATCATAAAAATTTTCATGCACTTCTTGTACCACTGTAGTGGCAGCTACTACAAAATTTATTTATTGCCAATAACAAAATACATAAAAATATCAAATATAAATATTCTATACAATACTAACATTATAAATTTAAAAAAAAAAATACAATTTTATTGAATTCACTTAAACTAAAAAAAAAAAATAATGGTATTATTTTATAATTTTTTTAACAAATAATCGATTATTTTGGCTTCGCCAGCAAATGGTACAGTCAAATAAAAATACCATTTATAAATATTGTTACTTATTTGTATTTTTTAATTACTTATCTGTTTAGATAAAAAATAATTGATCTTATTATATTCAAATTATTGATACATAGATTGTTTACCAGAACTCCAGCATATTGAAAACAATAACTTTTCTGGAATTAGTGCACTATTACAGATAAAACGTTCATTCGTTTAATATAGGTAAATACATAAAAAATAATTCTTGAAGTTTATAAATAGTAAACATACTATTTATGTTATTTGTTTGTTTTTAAATACATTTTTTCTTAAACCGTTTAATTTTTATTTATTTTCAAATAGTGGCAAATTTTCCACATTTAAAATAATTAGTGGTACAGTTACATTCATAAAATAACGAAACATTAACTTACTCCTTAAATATTATGTACACTCTTTATTTCTGATCGCCTTGTACCGTATTTACGAAATATGTTCCTGTCGCCATCGGTTATAACAATGAAACTATTATTATAACCATGTACGGTTTTATAACCATTATTATAACGCGTGCGCCTATGCCAGTAGTAAGAGCAACCAAATTTTAAAAATACAGAACTGACAAATGATATCCATTATGATATTCGCTATATTCAAGGATGCGAAACTGAAGATTACGACAATATATCTGGCAAAATTATTATTATTATTCGTACAATCAGTCCTATAGCATAAACTACTATAGTGTATGCTATACTATATAGCATAGCATACTATATATAGTATGCTATACTATATAGCATAGCATGCTTTTATGCAGCTGGGTTTATATTACTATTTTTGAGTAAGAATGTTCCCCCACGTATTTTCAAGAAATTTTACATGGTATTCTATCTTAGTAGTATGTAAAAGATGAAGGTTACTTAATTTCACTGTACTATTTAGATCTAAATTTATAAATACATTATTTTGTATCCTAAAAAATTATACTGAAATTGTAAACCTGCGGTAAGAGTCTTGTAGATAACGTTTCTTCCGCTCAAAAAAAAAAAAATTCTGTAGTATAAATGAACTATTTTTAACAAAATGATACTGATATCAAAAAATGTAAGTCATTACATTTCTATTATAAAAATCTTTTATTAATTTAGAATTTTGTTTAAAAAAAAATACATGTTAAATACATGTAATAGACAATAGATATATAGTAATAGATAATAAACAATGTTTAAGCCTTCCATATTATAAGCAAAAAATTGAAAAAATTGTTACAAATCCATTACCGTATTGATTTCGTTTATTAAACAACGAATAATCATAAGAATTGTATTATTTCTGTAAATGTGATTTGTATTACAAATAAATGAAATCGGGCCGGTAAAAGTATTGTAACAAATTTTTCTATTTTTTGGTTATTACATGGAACACTTAATCATTGTTTATTATCTATTATTGTGTATCTATGGTCTATTACATATAATTAACATGTATTATTTTTTAAACAAAATTCTAAATTAATAGCAGATTTTGATAATAGAAATGTAATGTCTTACCTCTTTTGATATCAGTATCATTTTGTTAAAAATAGTTTTATTTATATTACTGAAATTTTTATTTTTTGAGCGGAAGTAATGAATCTGAGAGACTCTTATTGTACGGTTTACAATTTCATTGCAATTTTTTTTGATATCACTGCGTTTTGTTAGATTGTTCTTTTATTTTTTTAATTAATTACTGATTGTTATTTTATGGACTTATTATTAAAATTTATTGTCTTTCTAGAACAAACAAATATACATTTTTTTGAATTTCACGGCCAATTTTTTTTGTTGATAGTCATATCATTCACATCCTTTTCCTTTTTTAATAAAACTGGTATAATGACCTTCATGACTCGAAGATCCGTGATGTAATATTGCACTTATTACATTGTAAGTGTGATCTTCGATTTTTATCATATCCGTGGACGCACTTGTTTATATTATTATTATTAAATGAACTTTTTTTAATTTCTCCACCAATTAGTTCAAATAGTTCTAATTGTAGAATAACAATTTTACCGATCGAGTTTATTTCTGTTTTATGTAACAAATCTTTGTTGCCACATTTGCAACACTTTCCTACCGTTCGTGTTTTTGTGTTTTATTAACACCTATAATCTCTTGGAAACTAATACTTTTATTGTTTTTTAATGAAGTGATGAAAATTAAAAAAAATTGTTTCAACTTCAGTACTTTCTTTTACGTAAAAGTATTTACTATTAAAACAAGCTGCATTATATTTTCTTTTAAATTTTATTATTTAAAGTACATTATCAAGTTTTTTGTACTCTATCTAGTACTATCAAGTGCAACTACCTAGCGGCGCGTTTCGTAAAGTCACTTTTAAAAAAAGAAAAAGTGACATATTCGAGTCCCGCGGTTCATCAATTGGAAAAAAAAGTTGTGTAACTAAATTCTAAGTATTTTCTGGAAGTATTCTTTATTACAAATCTAATTGAAATGAAATATAATGTTTTCACGCTTATATTTTTTTTTTCTCCAATTTTCATTTTACTTTTAGGTTAGATCATGTTTAGACCTGTAAACGTAGTTCGTTGACTTGGCTGTGCCGTCCAGTTCTGCGGACTCTTACTGGCGAAGTTGTAACGAACTTCGTGATTACAAAGAATAACGTTATAGATTAAAACGCTGATTAATTAATAATTCGATCGTAATCCCTCTTAATCTGTTTCTTTAGCACAAAAGAGCTTTTATTCTGAACATAAATTTTGTACATACAATATGTTAAATTTCATGCAGTTAGTCCTGAGTTCCATAATTGTAAAAGAGTTGATTTTTTTAAAATTATTTATTCGTATTGTTACTATAAAAAATAATTAACTTTATTATGTATATCTCTGCATTAAATTAATGAATAAATTAATATTATAACTTACTATTTTAATGGGAAATAATTTTCTCTATTAACGTAAGAAAAATACTTAAGTCGTACCCACAGACCGCAGTTATATTTAAAATTAAAGGAACTTCATTGAAGTACGTCCTTCATACTTACACCGCTAATTAACTTATGTCATTAAATCACATAATACATGTTTTTTTTTTTTTGTTTTTTTTAATTTATATTCCTTCCTTACGTTAAAAAATTCCTGGAATTAAATTTTGAGAAGATTACATCTTTTAATTTTTAAATATTAAAGCGTTAAATTTAACGTCTATAGTAGTAAAATGTATTCTTTCTGAAACAAGAAATTTATCGAATAAAATAATTATAATGGTTATCACTTAATTAGTTTCAGATTTACAAAGAAAATTCTTAGAAAGATAAGTAATTTTAGAAATTTTGATGCTCTACGATGCGCGATTGAATCAATTGTATGTTCTGTTGAATTCTAATGTTGTCATGACAAGAACTTCATCATTTCAAATGAAGGTATGTAATTAGTCGTTCTAATACAGACACTTCAAACCGGTATTTTAGGGAGTTACATCAAAGACTTAATGCGTATAACGTATTGAGAGTAGGGAATTTGATATAAAGCTATATTAATTGCCAGTCTGCGTTCCTATTAATTGAAATAATCTTTGGATAAGTTAATTGATTTTGTTAATGAATTAGTTGTTTATTAAAAGTAAATTAATTTATATGTATGTATACTTGTGTATACTTCTTGTATTACAAAATAAAGGACTGCAATTGGTGTACCGATAGTGAATGACATAAAAAAAAAACGGTTTAAGTAAGTCAATAAAACAGTTAAAAGATCATCGTACACTAATTTCCCAAAAATAACTATTAATATATAATAAATGAGAATCAATTCATCAGCGAAAAAATTGACTTGAATAAATAAAACAACATTAAAAAAATCTTTACTTAAAAACCTGATGTGGACACCACATAACTTCCTTGTACGGCTTTTCCTTTTTTCTGTTAACCTCCTGAAATTACCGTTCAGGTACTGCTTCAAAGGATAAATAAGGATGATATGTATGAGTGTAAAGGAAGTGTATTCTTGTAGTCTCAGTTCGAGTACTCCTGAGAAGTGTGATTAATTAAAACCCAACCACCAAAGAACACCGGTATCCACGATCTAGTATTCAGATTAGTATAAAAGTAATTAAAGCCTGTAAAAAAAGTATTTGAATACCGGGGGGTATTCAAATTCGTATAAAAGTAACTGCCCTTTACTAGGAATTGAACGCTGGAACTCTCAACTTTAGAATTAGTTGATTTGGGAAGACGCGTTCACCACTGAACCAACCCGAACCCGGTGGGTTCCTTGTACTCATTAAATTACATAAACACAAGTATATAAAATTTTATTTCATTAATAACGTCTGATATGTTTTTTTTTTGTTATTATTTAATTATTATTTAACGTATTTTTTTTTACAATCAGAGGTTAATAATTATTAATAAATCAATATATTTAAATTTTTTAAAAAAGTTAAAGAAAAGGAGATGATGTTTGATTCGAACCGTCGTGCCTTCTGGAAGATCAAAATATTTCATTAACTAAATTTTTATTTGGCTATAACTCTGGAACCAATGAAAATAAGTACCACTTATGATATCGTTGAAAAGCTCTCAATACTGCAGTTAAGAAAAGTAAAGAAAAAGAAAAAGTCCAATTTTTTTGGATATTGAGCATTTTTGGACACTTTTGGTTCAGTCGATTGCAATCAAAAGAGAAGGTTCACAACTAGATGTTACAACAGTCCTAAAACCAATCTTTCTTTTTCCTGTTTTGCCTCCGGTAATTACTGTTCAGGTAATGTTTCAGAGGAAGAATGAGGATGATGTGTATGAGTTTAAATGAAGAGTAGATTTGTACAGTCTCAGTTCGACCATTCTTGCGTTGTGTAGTTAATTGAAACCCAATTACCAAAGAAAACCGGTATCCACGATCTAGTATTCAAATCCGTGTAAAAATAACTGACTTTACTAGGAACTGAACCCTGGAACTCTCAACTTGCAAATCTGCTGATTTGCGTTCACCACTAGACCAACTCGGTGGGTTGTCCTAAAACCAAAATTTCTACGTTACATACATACATACATACGTACCTTCTTACAGACGTCAGTTCGCTTCAGGGACGGTTAAAATGTATATTTCCGTTCAAATCTGGAAACCGAAATTTTTCACGATCACAATACTTCCTTTACATCGTATAACGGAGTAAAAAGCGACGCGCAAGCAAAGAATTAAAAACACCTACTAGATTATTTTTTAATATTGCAAACCTTTTGATAACCCATTTTTCCAACGGATAGGGTTACACTGAAATGGACCTATTTTTCTAATTAAAGAGTTATTGTACGGGCTGATTGATCTTATACCGTTCACTGTTCAGGCTGATGATTTGTTAAATTTAGATCAATTTTAAACGAAAATTCGAATATATATAATATATATATATATATTGTCTTTAATGCCAAAATTACTCAACCGATTGAGCTGAAATTTTGTATGAACATAAATTTTATATTTGGAAAGAAAATAGGAATACTGCCGTTACGAAATGTATCACCGTTTCAAAGTGGTGGCCGTATTAATAATTTTTCTATCTCATAACAACTGTACACAACATTCTGGAGTAATTTGTACTTCCTTTGCTACTTCATTCTTTCTATTAATCTTGTTTTTTCATGCCAATAGGATCTTATGCCCACATTATTTTCGTGTTTTTTAAACTACATATTCATTCATTGCAGTTATCATAATTCATAGTTCACTTTATGTCTTAATTATTTTATTTTTTAACTTAAAAATTTGTTTTCAACGGATTTTTCTAATGTCAATGTCATAACGATTAGATCTGTGCCTGAAATTTGTTCAAATTTTGCAGCAGTCTTTTAGCTTATCTTTCTTGTTTTCATTTTTTTCTTCCATTTCCAAAAATTTCATCAATGCCAAATGTGATCAATATCAACGCTTATGGATATGGTTTGTAGTCCAATATATAGCCTCAAACTATGTCTAACCGTTTTGTAATTAAGAGAATACAATCTTTTTGTGCAACTGGACATTCCTAAATATTTTAGTCTAAACCATGACTTTCTTTATGATTTTGAAAAGAACATTTGCAATTAATGAAAACTTGTAAAAAACTTAAATAGCCTTGTTCTTCTTTCATTTTTCTAACTAACTGTATACTTTTCCTTTTTGTTCTTTTTCTGCTATAGATTCAGTTTCCCATTAATATCAACTTTTTTTTAAAAATATTTTATTACATCAATTCATATTCATAAATCATTTCTATTTCTTTACAATCTGTTGAAGAGATTTTTTAGATTATTGTTGTAGACTTAGATTTGAGTCTATCTGATCTAAAATAATTAATTCTCTCATTGTGTTTCTTACTACAACATAATCTCTTTCTTACATCCATATATTAATTATTATTCAATTTTTTTGCATTTCCTCTTTTTAACTCTCTGTTAATAATCCTGCAACTGTACAACCTTAAGTCTTGTTTATCTTTTCATTTACCCCAGTAATTCCTACTATTTTTATTTAAACTGTTCGTTTCTTATTTTAAATTATAAGAATAAAACATAAATCCAATAAGTATGTAAAAATCAATATAGTTCCAACATTAATGATTTTGAATTATTTTATCACTTAGTATACAAGCTACAAATAGAAATTTTTTTTTAACATAAATCGCTGATCATGGGAAAAAAACCATACTTTATGAAACGTTACGTTAACATACTTTACGTTATGGTAGGGAACTTTTACTGGTTTTATTATTACTATTAAAATAAAATTAGTTATATTATTACTAGGTATAGATTATTTAAAAGTAATTCGTTTTATGTACATACAGTGAAAGTAATAGTGTATAGGCTCTTATCATAATGGTAAGATGCTGATCATAAAGAGTATAAGGGAACACTGTTACTTGCAATTTAATATTATCTAATAATACTTAAAATTCTATTTTGCATTAGCCAATCAAATAAATAATTAATTTAATGTAGTAATAGCTATTTATGTAATTCTTTATGCTAGATATAATTTTGATATGAGTGAATTACCTCTATAATAATACCTACCGTTGTTAGAGGTTTATTTTATGTCATTAGTTTCATACCAAATTAGCTAGCATTATTTACCAGCACATCACAAACTGCTACATGCTTATATTAAACATATTCCATGAAAGAAAGCAGGCATTAATTTATTTCTGATTTAATTTTAAAAAACCCATCAAATTTTAATTTTGTTCAATATAAAATACAACACAAATTATTTCAAACTAGACATTAGAGATTTCTCGTTTTGATTAACTCTTTTAGTGCTCAAAAAATAAACATAATTTTAAACTTTTATATACAGAAAATCCAGTTTGTTTGTTCTTTAATTAGACTAGTCAACACAAAATTTATATCTAACATGTTACAAAACTTTTCTCAATAATTTTGGTGGTAATTTCAAAAATGCTATTGCAATTGTGTTACCACATAAAGGTTTTACATAAATTTTAAATTTGTAAACTTTTTATAATAAACTTGATCAACTATTACTTACAATTAAGAATAGTTTCTGTATTTTTACTATTAAACAATATGCATACATACTTAAAAAAAAAAATTATATATATACACTGTATCATAAGAAATAGACATGTACAAACATACAAACATGTCTGTATGATGCCCATCATACAGACATCTGTTGTTGACTAGTGCAGAGCTTAAAATCTTAGTCAGTCTAGCTTCACTTGTCTATACTGTGTGTTATGTTTCACCAAATTATTAGTGTTTTGCTGTCTTTTCATCAATTCTTTATAATAAAAAAGCGATTTTTTCTCTCATTTTTATTGGCTACAACATGGCTTCTACAAAAGTTCATGGAAATCATCCAGACAATTTTTGTTATGTCTGTGGTAAATTAACATCTTAAAGAAAGACAGTTTCTGAATTAATAAAAACACCTTATAAATTTTATTTTGATTGTGTACCTGCGGATCAAGGGAAAAATCTGGGCACCTCATGTTATTTGCATATCATGCTCAGTAACTCTAACTGAATGGTTGAAAGGAAAATGACCAGCCATGCCATTTTCTGTACTAATGGTGTGGCATGAACCAAAGGACTAGTTCACTGACTGCTACTTTTGCATGACAAATATATTTGGATTTTCATTCAAAAATAGAAAGTTAATAAAATATGCAGATGTATCTTCAGCTCTAAAACTGGTACCTCTGAGATGAGTTACTTGTGCCTGTATCAACAGCTAATCCGACATTGCTAAAAGAAGAATCTGAAAATAAAGCAGATGATGTAGAGGTGTTGAAGAATTTTTTTCTGTACCTGATGAGAAAACTCGTCATTTAATTCAACAACATGGACTTACTTAATGATTTAAAGGTATTAAAGCAGCAAGCTGAACTTCTGGGGTCTAGACTGCAACAGTGAAATCATAACACAAAAAACAAAAGTTACTAAGTTTAGAATACAAAATAAAACTCTCAACTTTTTTTACTATGAAAAATTCATTGTGTGTTTGTACTGATGTCAATGGCCTGATGAAAGAGCTAAGAATTCAGCAAATTCCTGAAGAATGGTGTCTTTTTTTTCTAAAGTTAGCACGAAAGCAGTTTTATTGTACAATGGTAACAAACTGTCATCCATTCCATTAGCTCATGCAGGCGACAAGAAAGAAATGTATGAAACTATGGCATCAGTATTACAAGTAATAAAATACAAAGAGTATATGTGGCAAGTTTGCAGTGATCTGAAAGTTATTGCGTTATTTCTTGATTTACAAGGTGGGTTTATGAAATATAGTTATTTTCTCTGTCTTTGGGGTAGTTGTGATGCAAAACGTCATTACCAATTAAAGAATTGGCCATTGTGACAGAACTATGTGGCTGCTGAAAAAAAAAGTATAATATTTATCATTAATTGAGAGTGAAGAAATCATACAGCTGCCACTTCACATAAAACGGACTTATGAATAATGTTGTAAATGGATTAAACAAAGATGGACCAGGATTTAATAATTTAAAATTAAGTTTTTCTAAATTGAATGGTGATAAGATGAAGGAAGGTATATTTATCGGTCTGAGAATCACGAAACTGCTTAAGGATGCTTGATGATGAACTTAACAAATGTGGACTAGCAGCATGGAAGTCCTTCAAAGAGGTTGTTGGTGGTTTTTTAGGCAACAGAAAAGATAAAAACTATGTTTTGTTGGTTAACAAGCTGTTAACCAAAATTACAAAAGTTTGGGATGTAGGATGTCATTAAAAATTCATTTCCTATACTCCTTCCTAGAATTTTCCCGATTATTTGGGTTCTATCAGCAATGAGCAAGAAGGGCGTTCCGATCAGGATATTCTGACCACAGTGCATCGCTATCAAGGAAGATATGATCCTGGAATGATGGATGTCTATTATTGGTTTTTGTTTATAGAAACGGATCAAACATCGTACAAGCGAAAAAGTTTGTCTACATATTTAAAAAATTAAAGGCCTGACAATTCCAATGATTTAAACTTTTAGAAATTGGTATTTTAAAATTGTATGTATTTCAATCTATCTTTGAATAAATTTAAATATAGTTGATTTAAAGAAATTTTAAATGAATACACTTAAATAATAATTTTTTAAATATTGATTTTACCATGCATTTATTAGTCAATAAATCCTACGTATCTAAAAAACGTGACGCATTACATAAATCTGATAAAAGTTTTGAATTCAGCACTCCAAAATGAGACTTAAAATCACCATGTATGAATCCCCAAAAAATGTATTTTTGAAAGGTCTAATGGGTTTGTCAAAGAAATATAATGGGCTATACGGTAACAATAAATTATAAGTATAATATATTTACAAGTTTCCACTTAAACATGGCTCTTTTTCATTCTCTACTGTTATTCCTAAATATCTAAAAAATTCATTAGGTTTTCTTTAAATTAAAAAATAATAGCTTTATTAGAGCAAGAATATCATATTATGAAGAACTTTTTTTTTTCAATTTACGCTAACAAAACAATTATTTAAACTATCGGATACAATTATAAATAAAAAGCTCTTATGTTGACACTACATGACATCCTTGAACGCCTTTTAAATTAAATACACACTTTATTATTATTGAATTATTATTTATCGTAAATAATTTTTTTACAATCAGAGGTTAATAAATTATTAATATATCAACATGTTTAAATTCAAAAAAAATGTTCTAAAAGAGATGAAGTCTGATTCGAACCGATGTGCCTTCCCCTTGTAAAATCCAAATATTTCATTATTTAAAATTTTGTTTGGATATAACTCTGGAACCAATGGAAATAAGTACCACTTATGACATATCATTGAAAAGCCCTCAATACTGTACTTAAGAAAAAGTCTAAAATCCAAAATAATTGGATTTTGGACTTTTTTGGAAACTTGTTTCAGTCGATTGCAATCAAAAAGGGAGGTGCAAAACTAGATGTTACAGCAGTTCTAAATCGAAAATTTCAATATTCTACTACTAATCCTTTTTAATTACGCTAGATACATACGTACGTACAGACGTCACGCCGAAACTAGTCAAAATGAATTCAGAGAGGGTCCAAATGAATATCTCCCTTGAAATCTAAAAACCGAAATATTTCGCTATCACAATACTTCCTTTACTTTGTACAAGGAAGTAAAAATTCAAACAACAAATTACATTTTGTAAAGTGAGAGTAAAATTCCCAAAAAAAAAAACATTTATTAAACATATTTTTACATAAATTGCTTGATAATTAATTATACAAGTAATTAATTTTTAATTTATATTATTCTTGATGCACTCCATGATACAAAAATTCGAAAAAAACAGATCTAACAAAATACAAACATGAAATAAAACGAAAATATTAAGTCTTAATAAAATATAACTACATCTAAAAATTATAGAAGTATTCTAAGTTTCAACAAATTGGTGAAGTGTTTTACATAATTAATAAGCCTACATAATTATCAATGGAAAAATGTTATACATATTTATATTAAAACCGCAACTGTATCGCTGATTCTTTCATGAACTCTTCCTTTTCAAAATTAAGATATTAAGGGTTTCGAAATAATTTTTTAACCAGAATTAAAATTAATTTAAAGATGATTTATGCCAAATTTTAGGAAATATCTTAAGGTAAATTTTATTGCTACATTTTTGAAAAAAATATTTTAAAATTGGGTGTAAATTATCTGCACTGTTTTCAGAAAGAAGTGGCCTCAGACTGCGTATCGATCTGTAACTAGACTTGTAGCTTTTTCTGAGGCAGAATAATCTCAAAAATAGTGTGATTTTAACATTCTAAATTGTATTTAAATTATATATTCAGTAATAAAAAGTTTTTTTATATAAAAAGCGTACGCGAATAGCACGGGTTAAATCAATTTCTCATTCTTTTAAATTTTTACTGTGTAAATTATATAAGGTCTTATGAGATAAGTTATATAATACGAAAAAAAAAACAACTACGGAGTATATATGTAGTAGAGGGTGTAACTAGTAACGAAATTGTCTAACTTATCGTTCCACTTCGCTAACTTACGAAACGGCAGCGTGCTTACATTACCCCGCTCACTATTCAAAGCAAAAGCGGTTCGTACTGTTCAGTGTGTATAATTTAGTGCTTAAAAGTACATGAAATCAAATACGAGAATACTTTTAATAAAAACTCCGTGGTTTGTTCAAAGAGAAATCATTAACATCACTGTGTACATTATAATTCCAGTTTCTCTTATACCATTAAAATTTTAAATCGTGACTAAAAGTAAATTAAATACATTTTCATTTTAGAAATTTTGAGAATTAATATTATTTTAGAAATAAAAATTTGTTCAGTTTTTCCAGGTGTTATATAATTGAATCATGCATAATAATGTTATAAATTTAACATAAAAACTTATTTTTTAAGTAATGAAAAAGATCTGGTAAGCTGCTTAATCTTAGTTACTTTGAAGCAGAATGTTTTCGTTAGCGTATATTTTCCATTTTTTGATTAAACACAAGTTAGGGGCTTTTAATTAAAACTGTGCAATTATTTTTTTTTTATTGATTTACCGTATAGAATTACTAATATTCTTACATTATAAAATATTTTTTTTTTAATTTTCAAATAATAAAAAAAAAAACAATTTTTATCGGTAAGATATTTTCAAATAAAAAAAGACTTATTTACATCTACTGAAGACCAAATTGTAACAACAAACATTTTGAAACTCTAAGCAAGGAGATTCTAAGCAATGTTGTTTTATTATTATTTACATTTGGATTTAAATTTAATCGACTGCCAAAATTATAAATTTATTGTATTAACTTTAAAAAAAAATACTTTTAGTTATATCACCTAAAATTCAAATTATTTTCGTACTTTTCCATACCTCCTAAAACATCACTAATGTATAAAAACTACCCAGTCAGGGCTTACTTTGCTCGTCCTTTCCGTCTAGACTCCACTGCGTTCATTATCATCATACTTGTAAGAATAATACTGATAAATAACAGTTAAAGCCTGTTCAATTTACAAAAACTATCAGTGTATTTTAATCATTTCAAAGAAACAATTTGGTCAGCACATGATTTAAAACATTCTGAAGTATGCGGATTTCAGAATATTCGGCCGCCAACTTAAAAGTAGTAGTTATAGCTGGTTATCCATTTTAAGTTCGGATAAAAAGTATTTTACACCTTCATAGTAATACCCGAGAAACACCACAAGGAAGTGACCGTATTTAGCCTTTCTTTTTTTTTATTTAATGTTTTTAACTTTTTTCATGTTTTTTTTGAAATAGTTTTAGAACTGTTTGTAATTATAATTATTATTGAGCAAAAAAAATGTTTTTGAACAACAAAATCTAAAGAATGAACTTAATACAATATTTATTCTCTTCGGAATATATATGTACATATTGTTCCTGTAGGAGACTTTGGAGCAATCCACATTCAGATGCCTATGCGAGAAGCATTGTTACTACAAGTTGAGACCACTTGAAACGTCTGTTCTTTTGTCTTATTTATTGCCATCAAAAAATCAAATTTAACTGAAAACAGATGGCGCTTGAAATTGAAAAATATGTCTAAAACAGTGTGCGCCGTACACTTTCGCACCTTTAAAGCCACTTTTATTGATAACTGAAACAGATATCGAAACAAATAAAGTGACCTTTTTTGTAGAAAATTTAATTTCAAATATTACAATTGGGCTTCGAATTGATTTGACCAACGGTTTGGCCATAGTAAACATGAATATCTGCAAGGAACATAATCCGGTTGTTATTTTAAGCCATCAAAACGTTCACCATCCTAAAACTGAAAATTTTGTGTCCAGGTCTTGTAAATGGATATTCTTTGCAGGTATAAAAACTGTGTTCATACAAATTTTCAACTCTATCAGCTGAATATTATTTGCGTGAAAGAGTAACACTAACACAAATCAATACGTATATATACGTAATGTTATACTATATATATATATATATATATAAAATAGGATATCAAATAATGTTATTTTAAGATTATAAATTAAATTATTATGAAATAATATTACTTTTTTATTTTTTCTTACAAGTCCAACTTTAAGTTATTAAAAATAATTTATTGACAATGAATTATTAATTGACTACAAAAGTTGCGTATCTTTATATTTTAAAATTTTTACATTTGTTTATTTTGCACACACAAATAAAAAATATATAAGAGAAGTACAGCAGATAATACATATTCTTAACCAGTGCTAATTAATGATAATAAAATTATATTTAGAGCATTACAATCAAAAATAAGAAAATTAGAGTGGCGTTAAACATCAATAGGGAATGCTTAAAAAAGTTTCATTCTTCTACAGAATATAAATTTAGTTTAAATGTTTCTTATTTTAAAATCACATAAAATCTTAGTAGGTTGATTTAATCTTAAGCTATAACATAAATTACTGAAATTTTCACTATCGATTTAGATATATTTTACTAATTTATATGAAGTGAATGGGAAAATATTTTTAATTTTATTTGCTTCGGATATTAAATTAATTTCAAAATAATAATTATCATAATCCTGTCGTCTCTCTTAAATTACCCTCAGTACTTAATCGACACACATTCCTCTCGTGAACCTTTATCAAATCACACTTTTATTAATAATAATTTCATCTATAATTTAGTTCAAAGAGGAAGGGTAAATAAAAGTTTACACAAACATTAAATTCTATTTAATTATACATTCAATTATATTGTACGATTAATTAGCTTACAAAATTTAATTTTCATTTTGTAGTGTCATTAGAACCAGCTGTCTCCTACTCAGGTATCTTAGGTACGAAAAATAGAAAATGCCTCTGTAAATTGGCAACTGATGACAAGAGTAAAATTGCCAATCAATAATAGGTAATTAACTTCGTACTAGATAGATCTTTGACAATTATTTATATAAGAGCTCTAAAATTTTCTTCCAGGTAATGGAAAAGATCGATATAATTTAGGGGTCAACTTTGTAGATTAACGTTTAAATTGAACAAAAATGAAAGTGAAACAAGAGGTAATTAATTGGACTTATACGTGGAAAAAACTTACTACAAAAAAATGAGTTATTTTTCTTGACGTTTCTAAAAAGGTATAACGCTATATTATAAATTTTGGGATTACAACCTATTTTTCTTGCACATTTAGATTGAAAGAGGCAAAATTTAGATATAGAAACGACTTGCTGAATGTTTTGAAGTTGGATTTTGTACTAGCAACAGAATATTATTATTTATAAAAGCTAATAATCATCAATTTACTGCTGAATGTTATAGTTCTTTTTTCTTTTTTTTTCACGTTAAGCGCTTTTGCAGTGATCAGTGCTTTGTTAGAACTATAAAATTATATTTATTATTAAAAACATGTGCTAAAAAAGTAAAATGTAGTCTGGTTTTATTATTTATCATCTCAGTTACAGATATAAACAATAATTTTTTTTTATTCAGATTTCTGTTTACTTTGTATAGATAAATAGATAACACAAGTATCTAATCTCTCTACGCATGTTATTTTCTATGAATATGACTTTCAGGTGACTTACCGGTAGGTGATCATACACGACTTCATACGATATTGCTTTATAGCCCATTTTAATACTATTTCTATTCTGTATACTAAAAATGGTGATTATATGAAGCAAAAAATAAACTTTTTAGTTTCCCATAGAATAGTTACTGCAGAACTATTTTCAAAAATACTTCTGTCTATAGCTATTTTTGATATCGTAGAGTAAATGCATACTCCTTTGTAGAATGGCTACTTAGCCATTCTACAAAGAATAAAAAGGAGATTTAAAAAGGTCTGATTTAAGGATGTTATAATAACTTTGACTTCTTTTGGTCTAAAAAATTCTTGTATTGCATCTGAGATAGGCCTGCTATTGGTATATTTACCACTCATTCTAATCGAAAAGAAACTGTGATTGTGCATCATCTATAGTCGTAAAAAAAGAACTACAAGTAAATTAGTATCCAATGTTTTATTAACAGTTTCTGTGCAATTTTATGGGTTCATACGAGAATTAAATGATATATAATTTTAGTTTGGAAATGATATTTTCAGTATTTATCATAACATTGAAATTATGGAAAACTTCTTATCTTTTTTTTTAAATTGTTGATTATTTTTTTGTTAATATTTTGAAAAGTTCTTGTTTAAATTAGTCAATTTGAAATGTAGTTACGAATTCGACTAACTATTTCAGTCAGCCCTACTCGAACAGAAAATCCAAACAGGAATATGGATTTAACTAACAACATTAATTAGCATAAAATATTATTAAAATGTATAATGAATTATTTCACTAAAGTAATCCTAAAATCCATAGAAAATATAAAGACAAACAAACTAATTTAAGGACTTAGTCGAGGTTATGAAAGAACATAACATACAACTGCAAGTGATCAACAACAAGAGAAGAGGATAATGATTCAAATTATCAAGAGATTCGAAGACTACGCAAAGAGAAAGAAAATAGAACCGAACACCTTATCAGAACCACGAAAAAAGTTCAATTAGAAAGTATAGGTAAGTACTAAGAAGATAATAAAAAGAGTTTGAAAAAGCAAAAACCGATATTTACGGTGCTTCATTACAAATAGTAACGAAGAAAAAAAAATTATTTATTCTAAGACCTATAAAGAATTGCTTATTTATAAAGAAGCCATTTTAAGAGTTTAGGCAGGAATTCAGAAACGTTTTATACTCTTACTAAATTAATTAGCGTTCTGGAAATTAAAAAAAAGAATAAGAAAATTGTGAAGAGAGGAGGATTTGTTGTTTTATCAACGAATATAATACATAACGTATTCTGATTAGTTAGTTCTCTGAAATTAATATTATTTGAAATATGTTTAAACTATTTCTAAACTAATCGATATAATTCTTTAATTCATCATGATTCAGTTTTAACTTAAATAAAAAATTTATATGATATAAATCACAAGTATTAAAATAAAAGCAATTTTATTATTACATTTTATAAATCTTTTGTAAATTATATTTAAGTCAAATCTGTTTATTTAATTTAAAACTTTCAACTGCTGCACGGAAAAATATCTTCATTTACTTCAAGTGTCTCCGTGTTTTCTCTCTCTGGAAATAGCTTTATTCTCATTTATCCTTGATCCAATTATATTTCTCTTTCTTTACGTCTACAGGTTTATCCCGAGAAATAAAGGCTCCTTTATCTTTCGGTTGTATCTTTTATATCACAAAATGTATCCGAAACCTGTACAAAAACAAAAGCATTTATTTATAGTATAAAAAAATCCAGGTTCTGTGTTGCGTTTTGTTTCGTAATTTTATTTTACACTTAAGAAGCAGGAACCGTAAATGTAATTTATTTTCAAATATCTCAGATGTTAAGATACAGTACTTACATTTATCTGTTTTAAAGTTAAGAAAGGTATAAAATGATTACAGTAACATATGCACACAATTAAGCACCGAGACGAATGTTGAAAATATGCTTAATGGAACGACCAAATAGGGATGTACTATATATATATATATACACACACTCATACAATTGTGAAGAGAAAAAGCACCCTTTTCATTAGCACGTGGCGCATTCTGTGCGGCACCAGCGGAATTTATTGCACGGTAGAAAAGAGAGAGTATGATAGGGTGAGAAAGAGATGGTTCTACTACTAATTTCACACTCGCATCTTTATCTAATGACTTCCGAGCTATTAAACGATAGAGCCGTTTGTTACCGATTTGCGCCCCTGACGCCCCTACCTTCATGCTCCGCAGTTCCACTCTAGTGAATTATTTAACAGTCTGCGATTATTAGTGCCGTGTCTGTACCATCGTCCTTGATGCAATCTATTACGATTTTGATGAGGGAAAGGCAATTTTGCACCCCAGACTAATGATTACGAACTGCTTTACTGTTTAGCATTCCGCAATTAAAATTCCCTTCTGTTAAAACAGTTGCGATATGCATTGAATGACAATCTAACGAAGAATCACTGAATGAATTTTGTAAATGAATGAATGAAGATTTCTAACGAGATGATTTTTTATTGATGAAATTATTTGACCTTTAACCATCAGTAATAATTATAATACATAAAGATAATAATAATAATAATATTAATAATAATAACTAAATTTTCGGCATTAACTACAAAAATTAAAGCCTTAATTACAAACAAATAATTGTTGAATTATGGAAAAAAAAATTATTTTATTGGCTTGTTATTTGAAATGACTAGAAATATTAGTAAATTCAAAAATTATTAGACATTTTATGAAAAAAATAAACATTTGAAATGCTTTATTTTGAAAACGATTTTTATATTCTTGAAAAATATTTTCTTTAATATACCGGATGATTCAATAAGTACTTTCCAAATTGAAAAGCATATAGAAATTTATTAAGATAACTTATAGATTCGGTTAAGACCTCATTTCATAGAAAAACATATCAAGTTTGTCACCCAACATTCACTTTGGTTGGATATGGCTTCCATTTTTAATGCGACATACATCTCACCTGAAGTCGATTTCATTGTAGACATTAGCCAGTAAATTTGGCGTTACCTCTGCTACTGCGGTGTTAATTTGAAGTCTTAGCTTAACAAGATCAGCAGGCAAAGACTGTAGATAAAACTGATTTTTAATGAAACCCCACAAGAAAAAATCAAGCGTGATAAAATCTAGGGAGACAGGTGGCAATGCAATTGGACCTTCACGACCAACTCACCGACTGGGAATCGAATATCAAGAAATTCTCGAACTTCTAGGCGGTAGTGAGGTGGTACCCCATTTTGCTGATAGTAATGGCGTCCATTTTGTTCATCATTGTCTAACTGAGGAATTAGAAAGCTTTGAAGCATGTACAGATAAACGATACCATTTACGGTTTCCCCCAGGAAGAACTGGCTGTACAGTCCTTGTTTGCTAAGGGTACAAAAACCATCGATTTTAGGATTATCATGAATATACTGCAAAATTTCACGAGGGATTTTGCTATCCTATATGCGACAGTTATGGATGTTTACCGTTCCACTTTTGTAAAACGTATACTTATCAAAAAGTACATCATTGCCTGCATTTCGATCCATCGTTTCCACACAAAACTCCAATCGAGCAACTTTAGTTCTTCAGTAATGGTTTGATTAGTTTGTACGGCTTAGTGCAACCGGTTACGTAATACACGCCAAACAGTCGTTTGTAGAAGGTCAATCTCACGTAACACACGTAGAGTTGGTTTTTCGGATAACGTGCAAAGCTTTCTCTGAATTGTTCCGTAGCAGCTTTTGGGTCGCTTGGACGTCCTGGTGAATCTCTATGTTTAACAGAACAACTTGCCATAACGAAGATTTGGTGTCAAGAGTAAATTTTATGCCTACTAGGAGTAGGCTTCATACAGTACTCTACAAAATTACGTTGAACTGCAGTTGCTGAATGATAATCGTGAAACCAAAACACACAGCGAGCGCATTCCGCTCCAGTAGATTTATCCATTTTTAACAACATTGGTGACAGCTCTGGTGGCCAAAATTGGTACTAATGAAATAAGTGAGTCAAAACTAGATGTGTTTTGCTATGAAATGAGAACTATAACCGAATCTGTAAGTTATCTATATAAATTTTTATATGCCTTTAAAAGATGTGAAGTTCTTTTTGAAAAATCTGGAAATATAAACCCACCAAGTTAGTCTAGTGGTAAATTCGTCGTCTTAAAATAGTTTGTTTCGAAGTCGAGAGTTCTAAGGTTCAAATCACAATAAAGGTAGTAGCTTTTATTTGGATTTGTATACTAGATCGTGGATACTGATGTTCTTTGGTTTTAATTAAAACCACACGTCTCATGAATGGTCAGCCTGCGTACGTTCAAGACTACAACTTTACCGGTAGATATTGATAACTCGCTAATGATTCATTTTTGATGTGACAATAATTAAAAATGTACTTTTTTAATATATATATATATATATATTTGTGTGTGTGTGTGTGTGTGATGAAAATGTAAAATACAAATTAAAAATCATTTTTACTAATGAAGTATAATAAAACCTCTTCACATATACACGCCATTATCACAAGTAATAGTTAAAATGAAGTAAAATAGAAAGTAAAAATAAATTTTAATGTCTGTTTTATAAGAATATTTTAGACAAAATTACAGTAAAAAAATTAGTAGATATATACGGAGATCTTGTTGCTTATAATTGAGAGTAGTAGAGCGCTGTACGATGTAGTTTATTGACTGATATTGAGTAATATTAAAATCAATTACTATAAAATATGTGATTTGATATAACGTCTGTGCTAACGTTACGTCATAGTTTTTGTTACAGTTGAATCTAGTTCAGCAAAAACGTTTTAACTTGTTTAGCTTATGATAAAGGGATACGGAAATTCAGTAGAGTAATAGAAAAAAGCGATGCATACTACTCGTAATATCGTCTATTTTTTTGTTTTACTTTACGTAAAAAATATTTGGTTAAATTCAATTCTAAAAGATTATTTTATTTTCTTAAATAGTTTTTGTACATTTTCTACGAACATTTTTATTTATTGATTTTTTAAATAGAGTTATAAAAAGATAATTACTTTGTAAATAAACTATAATTAAGGAGTTGTGGTTGGAAAATAATTGAAAAAGATTCTTTGTAAACTACATAAAAATAAAAATTTTAATAAAGAAAATTATAAATTTTCTTTTAGAATTAATGAATTTAAAGTTAATTAAATTCCAAGTTTTACCTTATTATAAACTAATTAAACAAGAATCTATGTTTAACTATTACAAAGAGAAAAATAATTTACAATAGTAAATATTATTTTTTCATTTCGTTCACAAGAAAATAGAATTAAAAGGAAAAAATATTCACAATAAAAAGCATATTGAATTTAATAAACTTATTAAATAGAATTTATTTTTACTGATTGAAATATTTATATTTTTATTATAAGATTATCGACAAAGCTTTCTACTAAGAGATATCTATATTTAAACATTCAAAAGTATGCTGTTGAAAGGCCGTCACATTAAATTATTCTACAAATAATAATAATAATAACAGAAATCTTTGTCACATTTTCCATCCATGGAAAATAACATTAATATAATACAAATATAAACAATAATTAAAAATTACCTTTTACCAACAAAGTATAGTAAAATTCTGTACGCTTTTAAATATCCGCCCCATTCATCAGGAATAATATTTAAAAAAAATAAATCATAGTAATTTTAATGTCCTTTTTTATCAGAATACATTAGATAAATTAATTATATGTTAATAATAATAAATAAATATATAAAGTAATTACATAATTAATAACTAATCACCCAGAAGGCTGGATGATTATTATTTCTGCAACCTCCCACCATCCTAAAAAAAAGGCTATTTTAAAGTTTATTGTTTCCTACTTTAGATTCAGTATTAATCACAGATCATGGTAGGAATTCAAAGCATATTTATTTTTTGGAATAATAGCATTTAATATTGTTAAAAGTGCTGGAATTATTGTATTATATTTATTACCTATATCTAAGCTCAAATTTTATTTATAAAGAAAATTAATAAATAATATTTCTATGACGATAATTTATAACTTTCGTTCGTAAGTACAAATCTGCTATTTTTCCTTGACAGAAATATTAGCCTTATTAATGAAAATTTCAAGTAAGAATGTTTAGAAATAAAACTTTAACATTAATTAAATGTAATACAAAAGAAATATAACGAAAATGAGATTATATCTACATTGAATTAGGAATTAATTTAAGGATTTTTTTAAATATGTCATTTAATCAAACATTTTAGCAAAACAAAAGAAAAAGAAAGTAACTTCACTTATTTGTAATTTCGCTTGTCTTAAAAGCATCTCAGATAAATAGATGTACGACTATATCGTAGAATTTTACTTTCTTTTTCTAATTATAGGATACAATATATTTAGTAAATCGTAATGTGTTTTAAATATGTTATTGTGCTTTAAAATCTTGATAATCGAAAATGTCATTAATTTTCTTGAAGTTTAATTAAAAAATGACTCTCTCTCACTCTCTCTCTCTCTCTCTCTCTCTCTCTCTCTCTCTCTCTCTCTCTCTCTCTCTCTCTCTCTATATATATATATATATATATATATATATATATATATATATATATATATGTGTGTGTGTGTGTGTGTGTGTGTGTGTGTGTGCGCGTGTGTATTAAGAATATTTCTCTTTCACTATTAAAACCACAAGGTTGTCACATTAAAAAAGATGTGTATTCAAGTATATTAAGTCAGATTAAGAGAAACAAATATCCATATTAGCATAATATAAAATTTCCGTAATAATTAAATACTGATATCGTTATGTAAATTTTATTGAAACTTTACGGTTTCTTATTAATTTAAATTCTTTTGTTACAACTCACTAAGTTTATATTAGTCTTTTTCCTTTGTTCCGGATAACCCCAAAAACTACTGAACCAATCAATACAAAATTTAAACTGTAGTTTTCTTATGACCCGCGAAATGTTTAGCGCAGTTCAACTTCAGCAATCTCACTGCTTTATAAATCCTAATAAAAAGTGTAAACAAATAACCTAGAACTTCTCTTTTACTGAATTTAATGAAATTATTTATAAAAGACCAGTTTTTATTATTATAGTAACATAGGTAAAGAAAGAAAAAATAGTTTAATAATTAAATTAAAGGGATTGACGAATATTTACATATTAAACAGAGTTTTAGTTTTGTTTTGAGAAATGTTGAATTTCGATATCGATAACGACTTCTCCAGAAAGTTATTATGTATTTTACTAAATTTGTCCTTGTTTAATGTAGTGGCAACCCAAGAGAACTCCCTCACCCTAGTGAAGTAGCAATTTGTAGATTTTTATGTCCTGACCTGAGAAGTTCCATCAGGATAAGCTACATAATCGCATATATACGACTTTTAATTTGGTATCATTTACAAAATGTCTAGTTTGACGAGGTTACAGATAGGAAAAACTTTTAGGGTTTCTAGAATTTAGGATCCTAGAAAATGTGAATCTACGCTAGAGCGTTCTCAAAGACTTGAGGAGCAATTCTTGATTTTTTATCCCTTAGACTCCTCAAGTTTTGGGAATTCAAAAATCTGGCTCAATTGATCGAGCGTGATTTTTTCTCAATCAAAATCAAGCAAAAATCTTGCTTGATTTTTACATGATCAAACAAAATCAAGTTCAAACTTCCATAAATATTTTATCAATCAAATCAGTTTTTATTACCACCCTGAAATCGAATATCTGAATTTGAAAGATATTAAAGTAGGTAACACGATTAAAATATATAACCATTGCAATGCCAAAAGGAACGATGAGACTTCTGAACTTACCTAAAATAGTTTCTGAACAACTTCAATATCCTCCTGATTCATTAAAAATTTTATTTTTGGAACACATAATTTTTTTAAACGTTTCTTAGATAATTGTAGACTCTACAGTAGCCTATTTTAAGTGACATAATATGAAGCAAAAGAGATAAAAGAAGGGAATTTTTTGCTTATTTTAAGATACAGGGTCAAGTTTATCATTTGA
Source organism: Lycorma delicatula (assembly GCF_047948215.1). Lineage (NCBI taxonomy): Eukaryota > Metazoa > Arthropoda > Insecta > Hemiptera > Fulgoridae > Lycorma > Lycorma delicatula. The sequence goes on along the minus strand of NC_134459.1, from coordinate 72,699,800 downwards.
TTACCAATTTACTTCCTGAATCTGAAAATACTTTCAATTATTACTGATTTTTTTTTAAGGCTAATTCGATAAAATAACAGCCCAATCTAACATAAACCTGAATCTGAAAAGAGAACTCATCGAATCGACGCAATGAGTTTTGCAAGATAATAATGGTATCATACAACGTAATTTCAAGTATAATTTTGAGGAGATCTAATAATTAATTACACAATTTGAAATTGGTTATTCATGCGGATCGGATGCCGGTTTGAGGTCATAGAGACCGATATAATGCGCCTACAATTGATGAAGCAGCTGTATATTAGTGAAAGAAGACAGGTTCAAGGGTTATGTTGTTTAAAGATCATGATGATCGATTTCACGACTTTTTGAGCTTCTCAAGATCGTTCTTACGATCTTTTACAGTGATACATAGTATAAACTAGAAATAAAATTTGCCCATAAATTTTTAATTTCTCTTATTCTATCATGTTTTATAAAATGTTATTTTGCTGAAAATTTGGTCTTCATTCAAATTAATCTATTTATCTGGTTAGTTGTGAACACTGATAACTCTGAGCATACATAATTACTAAAAATTATTTCCTTTTTCTTAATTTCCATAACCATTTAGCGTGAGTGTAGCCGCTACTTACTTAATATTTCAATGAAAATTAAATTACAAAGCCAATATTTATCAGAGTATAACTTTTGGGCCAAAGAAAAAGCTTATGTAAATACTTTTTCCTTTCAGTTTAAAGGGTAAAATATGAAATAAATCCTTTAATTAAAAAAAAAAAATAAACTATACTCACCGGCCAAATAATTGGGTTTATCAATAGATTGTTCTTTATAAATTCACTATCGATATTCTACATTCAAGGCTTTCAAAATGCATACTTCGGTAAATTAATTACATTCGTTATTGATTGCGTTGTCATGCAAAATAACTTTATTTCAATACTACCAAATAGGTGAATCCATTTTCTGAGTTAATATTTTACTTATATTAAAGAGCTAATGAGAAAATATTACTAACGCTCTTAGCTTAAAAGAAATTTTCCAAATCGCATGAAATTACCCACCGGGTTTGTGTAGTGGTGAACACGTCTTAGCAAATCAGCTGATTTCGAAGTCGAGAGTTCCAACGTGCAAATCCTAGTAAAGGCAGTTACTTTTATACAGATTTGAGACTGTACAAGACTACACTTCACTTTCACTCGTACATATCATCCTGTGAATTAATACCTGACGGTAATTCCCGGAGGTTAAACAGGAAGAAAAAAAGATTGTATGAGATTAATACTAAATAACTTTACAAGTTATCGTATTATACACAAAACAACGATTAAATTAAAAATAATTTGGGTTTTGTATGTAATCTCAGCTACAATAGAATTAAAGTAATTTGTTATCACGTTAGAATATATTTTACCCTTAAAAAGGTTTCCCATCATTGGAATATAGGGAGAAAATATTCATCATGGTAATCACAAACTGCCACAAAATTAGGAGGTAAGAAGTCTATATGGGAATGCCGAAAGTATACTTTTAGTTTCGTATTACATTCCATTTCTGTATGATCTAACTGTTTTTTTACGATATCCTGATTATTATGTGATTTATTGACATATATAACACTTTTTCAAGTATACAAACTTTTGTATGAATCAACCCAGAATTGAATATTTTATCAGTTATCATATTTTTTATCGTAACGGTTATGGTTTTTTGTTTTTCCATTACTAATATTTGGAAATTTTTATTTGTATACAACAATTAGCCTACAATTAAAAAGGTCTTCATAACAGCTTGAACAAACTTTTATATACCTGCATATATATATATTTTTTTTCGTTAGTTTTTTTTATGACGCAATGTTGATGAGCTTTTAGCTTTTTTTCTAACCGATCACTAATAACAAACTGTAATTTGTACGTTTTTTTATCCCCGCACACCTCCTATTACGTTTTTAAACACTTATTTGTCAATAAAAATATTATGTCGTAATAACATTTCTAAAACAGTCGACTGGTACAGAAGTATATTTTTTAAATCGTACAGAAAAATTGCTTAGAAGAATCTATCAATAGGCGCCGCTATGTAGATTTTTAACCTTTAACTACGCTTATAATCTAATTGTATCTGTGTAACATAAGAAACCTTCTTTAACAGTAGGAGGAAGTAAATCTATATTTTGACTTTGAAATCCTGAAATTTCTTCTGTTATTTCAAACAAACTTTTACCCATATGTTTTCATGGTAGAAATTCAAAGTTCAACTTTGTAATTTACCAATTAACCGATGATGTGAAGTGAGGCTCATTAAAAGGCAAAACTTGAGTTATTCTTATATAGTGAATTATTATTTTTTTCTTGTTCATTATTATTTTTGTTAGGAAAATAATCTTTAGGTGGTTTGACATTTGAAAATATTTCGCTAAAAGCTATATTTCTTATTTCAGATTAAACTGAAGAATATGTTTTAGTATTTTTAGGCTATTTATAATTCAAAATTTACTATTTAAAACAAAACACGATCGACAAGTTGTAAATTAAAACTACAGCAAACCAAACGGGGCCTCAAGTTGTGAGGCAAAATGAACAGTATAAAATCATGTTACCTCCAGTTATATATACTGCAAGGAATGTGACACCATCGAACACCTTGTTTCGGTGCTCTGAATGAGAGGAACAAAGGGCTCATGCGGAGATTACTGGCTTGACACCTGCGCCCCTGCAACCTTACATCATCGCTTCTGCAGCTTGCTGGGATGCGTTCAGCCTCTTTTCTTGGACGGTGGTTCGAGCCAAAGATGATGAGGAACGGAGGAGGGGTTTCTAGCAGGAGGTATTGGACATCCCCAGCTGTGAAGGCTGGTATGCCCTGGTGTGCTGGCTCCGATGATCAGCTGGGGACTCCATGTACGAATTGTGACGCTTTCTGCTGTGATGACGGTCATCTGGATCTCACGTCTTTTAGGAAGGAGTCAAGACCAAATTACCGGTAGGGGATCCCCTTGGGGACCCCCCATTTGAAGCATAAGGCACTCAAAAACCGAGCCCGGCCCCTGGGGTGGATGAAGGCATTGATGGATCTGGAGTCTCCTCGCTGGGGGTTAGAGGCAGGCATAAAGTAAAGGATCCAACCGGCGGGCCTACCTGCCTTGCCGGATGTTCAGCTGGTAGGCGGGAAGGCCCTTCTTTTTTTTCCTGTTTAGCCTTCGGTAATTACCTTTCAGATAATGCTTCAGAAGATGATATGTATGAGTGTAAATGAAGTGTAGTCTTGTAAAGTCTCAGTTCGACCATTCCTGATATGTGTGGTTAATTGAAACCCAACCACTAAAGAACACCGGTATCCACGATCTATTATTCAAATCTGCATAAATGTAACTGCGTTTACTAGGACTTGAACGCTGGAACTCTCGACTTCCAAATCAGCTGATTTGGAAAGACGCGTTCACCACTAGATCAACCCGATAGTTTGTGCGGGCGGGAAGGCTCGTTAGAGTTAAAGGACACTCACTCCCTTGGACTGCGTTATACTTAACTGTGGGTGCGACCGTGGGAGGGGGTATAAAAAAAGTATAAAATCATGTACAGCCATTCGTATCATAAATTTTCATGAAATTAATATCAATAATTTTGATTTTAGAAGTTTTTCCGAAATGAAAAGTGTGGAAAACGTTTAACCAAAAACTGATTAAATTCATATATTAATGTTAAAAAAAAAAAAAAAAAATATATATATATATATATATTTATCACTATTGTTATTTATTAATAGAGTTAATATACATTTTTTTTTTTTTAATAAAATACATTTATAATCAAATAAATTTATTAATTCATTGCTTTTTAAAAGGAAAAATATAAATTTTTTGCTTTCGGTGAACTAAAATTACAATATAAGACTAACTTAAATATTTTATAAAATTTTTAATTGGCTTAAAAAGCAGTTAAAATAATGGGGATGTTCTATAACAAAACAAGGCAAAGAAGACGTATTAAAAAAAAAATATCATATTAATGGAATAGGAAAATTAGTACAGTATATACCACCGAGCATACGATAAATTAAATTAAAAATCTGTAGCCGGAAAGAACCAACCCATTAATCCTTATAAATAATAATTACTATGTCACTCAAGGATACAAAACGATTACTGTAATGACATGTAGAAACATTTTTTTTTTTTCTAAGAACGAAAGATAATTTAGGTATCTGATTGTAAAATCTTAAAAATCTAATTACAACTGATTAGGTGTTGTTTTGAAAGAAACTTATTATCAGAACGTATTATGTAAAGGAAGATGAAAAAATATTAAAATGTTAAATATTATTCAAATTTCAATCCAAGATTAATAAAAAACCTTCGTTTAACCTAAAACAATATATTATACGAGATTAGTAAGCTATTTTACATTTTAAATTTATTATATTATTTATCATTCTTATGTTAAATGCAATGTATTATGTTTATATTGATATATTTTAGTAATGTCAGATTGTTATTTCTGATTAATTGTAAAAGGCCACTACACTATATCACTGCACAAGTATAGTGAAATAGTTAGAAGCTGACTTAGGTTTTGGTCTACTGTTCACCAGGGAGTGATATGGTTAGCAGCACACCCGACCGCTTTCAAGATATCAGTAAGTGGTATGAGTTAGAAATCGACTATTCTGCTTAGCAGTATCTCGCAGCTGGATACGAATATGCAAATTTAAACTGTATTCAGATTTATTATTTTCAGTTATAATAAACTCATGGAAATTGGTGAAATGACAATACAATATATAAAATATTTTGGGTAGTGTAAAATTTATAAAAAATCCAACGGTATAGTATTTTAATTATCAATGAAACTAACAGTGAAAAAATGAAAATAAAGTACAACAGCTAAGCGTGATTTCGCTGTTGAGTATTGGTAAGATTAGATAACATCAGTTTCTAAATTCACTCCAACGCTTAGTCTTCTTCATGTCAGTCTGTTACTATCTTTCCAGTCGTTTCTTTTTTAACTTATTCTTCATCTTTTTTTACTTCTGTAACATTTCCTTCTCAATCTTCCCGTTTTTTTATTCTTGTTCTTCTTTTCCCTACCGATTTCGTGTCTGTAGTTTCTGTTAACTGACAGTACCGTCTTAAGATTTATCTGTCTTCGGATCTCTTAAGGATACATGTTTAACTTTTGGATGCCCCCGGATTACTCTTCTTCTGCCAATCGATCTGTTAAGGAAATTCTTCATTTTTATCAATTTTTCGTATACTATATATGGTGACCGTTACTATAATATGTCATATGATAATTTGTCTACATGGGTAAAATCAACACAATATTATTACACGAGTAGATAGAGAAATTCTATATACAGATACATGTACGGGCTGTTTAACTATTAGTTTTTAAATAGTTACCCATTATAAAATAAACAGTATTTTATATAGACATAATACAATATTGCAGTCTGTTTAAACTTCAGATTAGCAATTCCAATTAACTAACACTGTATTTCATAATTATGACTTTCAAACTAATTTTAAAGATTCTTTTTTTTATTTCCATTTATAAAGAGTATAATTAAATTAATTTAAATATCAGGAAAACATTTTGAAAGTATATGTTTGGAACGTAGCTTTATATGGAAGTGAAACTTGGACGATCGGAGTACCTAAGAAGAAAAGATTAGAAGCTTTAGAAATGTGGTGCTATAGGAGAGTATTAAAAATCAGATGGGTGGATAAAGTGACAAATGAAGAAGTGTTATGGTAAATTGATGAAGAAAGAAGAATCTGGAAAAATATATCTAAAAGAAGAGGCAGATTATAAGCCACATCTTAGGCATCCTGAAATAGTCCTTTTGATATTGGAGAGACAGCTAGATGGGAAAAATTGTGCAGGTAGGCAACGTTTAGAAAATGTAAAACATATTGTTAAATTGTTAGGGATGTAGGGGCATACCGAAATGAATTAGCTGGTACTAGATAAGGAACATGGAAGATCTGCATCAAACCAGTCAAATGACAGAAGACAAAAAAAAGAGTAATTCACAAAGAATGTAACAAACTTTTAGGGCATGTTTTAATGAAAAAAAAAATAGTTCATGTAAACGTAGGTTTCGAGACGCTTCTTTAGAAAGTGTCGACTGGCAAAAAGGTTTTGCCCTGATTTCTGGAACTTTGATAAAGTTAAACCAGACAATAATTTTTGAGACCTAAGTCAAAAGATAAATTAAGTGTTTTTATTCGAAATTTGACTGAAAACTGAAAATAGTAAGTTCTTAGAACTTTTTTTTTTGAAAATCTCCCACATGTTGATGTGTTTTTTTTTAATAAACTTAAAAATTCTTACTTTGTATTTAGTTTCTGTAGACTTTATACATACCATTTTACTCAAACTAAAATTATCCATAAATTTTGTTTATAATTTTTATATGTTCATTAATCGTTTAACTAAGCTATTTTAATCACAAACATACAATAATGTGTTCTTCGATCTTCTTCTTTCTTTTTCCTGTTTAGCCTCCTGTAACTACCGTTTAGATAATTCTTCAGAGGATGAATGAGGATGATATATGTATGAGTGTAAATGAAGTGTAGTCTTGTACATTCTCAGTTCGACCATTCCTGAGATGTGTGGTTAATTGAAAACCCAACCACCAAAGAACACCGGTATCCACGATCTAGTATTCAAATCCGTGTAAAAATAACTGGCTTTACTAGGACTGAACCTTTTGTCTCGTACCCTAGATTTCTCAAGATTACAAAAATAGAGTTCTTGAACCTATTTATTTTTTTTTCAATTCTTCATGTCAGATTCTATTTAAACCCTCAAAATTTACTCCTTAATTTGGGTCCTAAGAATATAGTTTGGCTTAATTTTACTGAAGGCTCAGAAATCAGAAAAAAAGTTTTACCAGCAGACAGTCGCTATGAAGCGTTTCTGAACCTACTTTTTTATGAACTCTCTTCTTTATTTTCACCAGTAAAACATGTTCTGAAAGTTTGTTACATTTATCGTGAACCATTCTCTAACTTCCTCATTCTTATTAAGCGACTTTCTGTCGCTTTTTCCTCTGGTAATCTTACTCAAATAAAAATTTAATTAATCGAAGGAAACAGAATTTTTTGTAATCCAATGAAATTATTATAAATAAAATTGAATTAATTTTAAATGAAATGCTTTAGCTAAATTAGATTTATTTTTGAAATATTTTTCTAATTCGTTGAAAAGTATTTTCCTTTTTCTGAATTATATCTGAACATATTAAAAATCAAATCCAGTTTGTTATTCACCGAAAATTACATAATTATAGATATTGGTTTACATACATCATACATAAATAAAATAAAATTACAAAGATTCTTTATATTGCGAATATATTTCAGGTTTTGAAATTTCCCTGAAAAACACGGTTAAGAAAACGTTTTTGCAATGACATCTTGATAAAACACTCAAATTACGTTTAAAGTTAAGCTATTTTATATTTAAAAACAATTTTTTAGTACCATTATCAGTATAAAGAAAAAAAATAAAATTATGAAAACCTTTATGTTGCCAGGAAATGACTTTATGGCATAACAAGCTCTTATTTAGTTGTTTTCTTAAAACTCAATTCTGTTTTGCTAGTAAAGTTTAATAAAACTTCACATGTTTTCAACAGATGAAAGAAGAAATCTATCCTTTTGTCTGTCCTTTACCTAATTTTTTTTCTTATACTAAAAAAGTTATATTAAAAACCTACATACAATATATTTTTAAAATAATATATTACACCATTCTTGAAAATTATTTTTATTGAATGTTATAAACAAAGTTTATTGATAATCCCTTTTGATGTAATTTTAAAAAGAATTACTTTGTTTTTATTAAAAATGAAATGAAGGGTAAAACGTGAAAATAAGAACAAAAATTTTAAATACAAGATGACACTTTGTTAATGGTAATAAAAATGATACAGACTTGTCTCGCATTAGGCAAGTTACATTGGAGGGATAATTGCATGTAATCTGATTCATACACATCTGATGCATGACATCATCATTAAACTTCTTTAACTAAATCATCCGTTTTCATTTAGAGTTATACGTGAATTATGTTATTTTTTCTTTTTGGTCTGGTGAATTAATTCCACACAAGCTTACAAAGAAGCTTGTACGGGAATGTGAAATTTTTCGCGAATAAAAAATGCCATGACTACCACGGAATCGAATCCGAAACGTCAAAGTCAAGGCCGTGATGCTACCACTCCGCCACGGATATCGGTGATATTTCATAACAATATTTTTTTATAAAAACAAATGATATGGTTTTCATTTTCATTTTACTTATAAGTGTATTACTAAGCTTAAATCCATTTTATTTTATTATTATTATGATTGCAAAATCAATTGATGTATTATCAATAATATTTATGGAGATATGAGAAATCTACCCGTACTTCAGTCTAGGACTTACAAGAATTATGGTTAACAATTGTTCCAATATGAAATATAAATTTTTAAAGTTACTGAATTTTTTTTTCTCAATCGTGTGCAATTCTGATGAAATACTCCTATTGGATAAAATAATATTGTTTAGAAATACATACTGATCTTACTAAAATTTAAAAATAAATATCTCAAATTTAATTGAAGAATAATTAATAGTCGATATTTTAGATGTACTTTTCGAATAAATGTTTATTATATTTGTTTTTTTTTTAATTCAGACATCACTTTCAGATTCTTGTAAAAAAAATAATTTAAATATTCACTATTTATACAAAATTGTAAATTTGACAAATATTTGACATAAAATGTGTACATTTTTCTTTTAAAGAACGAACTAAACAAAAAAAAGGATATACTCGTATATTGGATAGAAATGGTAGTGCAAACGCTCAACATTGGAATTTTTAACTTTGAATGCAAATAAATATTATATAAGGGAAAATGTTTAAAATTTTTCTACGTTCATAAATAATGTAACCCTAGGATAATATATCGCATTGATCTAATAAAAAAATCTGATGTCAACACCACATGATATCTTTATACGCCTATTAATTACATTTTTTTCTTTTTTTTTGTTATTAATGGATTATTATTTATTGTAATCTCTTTAATAATAAGAGATTATTAATTATTAATAAATTAAAATATTTAATTAAAAAAAAAAGGAAATGAAGTAATATTTCCTTATTTAAAATTTGATTGGGCTATAACTCTGGAACCAGTGAAAATAAGTATCACATCACATATCATAGAAAAGCTCTCAATGAGAGCTTATTCCTACAGTTAAGAAAAAGTTCAAACGTTTTCAATTTCAAATCCAAGTTTCAAAATCCAAATGTTTTCGATTTCGGGTTTTTTTGTACACTTTTGGTCCAGTTGATTGCAATGAAAATGGGAAGAACGCAACTAGATGTTAAAACAATCCTAAATCCAAAATTTCCCCATTCTACGGCTAATCGTTTTTGAGTTGTGCGAGATATATACGTACGTTCTTACAGATGTCACGCCGAAACTAGTCAAAATGAATTCAGGGGAGGTGAAAATGGATATTTCCGTTGAAATCTTAAAATCGAAATTTTTCGCTATTACAATACTACCTGGTACTTAGTACAAGAAAACAAAAAGGACATAAAAAATAAAAGACATTAGATTTGTTCTGAATTGAAAAATTTTCATTAAATTGTGTTGCTTATACGTCATTGTTCTTTATTATTTGCAAATCTTCAAGGCACCTATGTCTTAATTTATAATAGGAAATTTATATTACATACATTAATGTTTTAATTAGCAAAAGGAAATCTGAAATGACTGCTGTTTCTTATTATTATCATGAATAATCTAGTGGTAGAATAGGAATTTCTAACAGAATATATAAAATCAACATTTTTTTTAACATAAAAAAATATCATTGATCATGATGTTACTGATTTTTCTCGCATTTTTTAAAGTATTCTGTTAAAAGAATAATAATTTAGATTGTTTTAAACTGATTTTTGAACCAGTAAAAATTGTAAAAGTTAGCTCTTCTTTAAACTTTTGTTGCAATATTATAACAATAAAAAAATATATGTTACATAAATATGTAACATATATGCTGCATATAGAAATGCGCTCCTACTTAGGAGCGCATTTCTGTACGCAAGAGCGAAATTAAAGAAATATTTAATTATAAAAGTTTACATTCTATATGATTCATATAACAGTGAAGATGTTAATTTGTGGGAAAACAAAAGCTGTAAACCCACTGGTTTGGTCTAGTGGTAAATTCGTCGTAAATCAGGTGATTTCGAAATCGATGTTCTCAGGTTCAAATCCTAATAAAAGTAGTTGATTTTAGTCGGATTTGAATACTAGATCGTGGATAGCGGTATTCTTTGGGTTTTTTCCTGTTTAGTCTCCAGGAATCACCGACAGGTATTACTTCAAAGGATGAATGAGGATGATATGTATGAGTGTAAATGAAGTGTAGTCTTGTACATTCTCAGTTCGACCATTCCTGAGATGTGTGGTTAATTGAAACCTAACCACCAAAGAACACCGGTATCCACGATCTAGTATTCAAATCCGTGTAAAAATAACTGGCTTTACTAGGACTTGAACTCTGTAACTCTCGACTTCCAAATCAGCTGATTTGGGAAGACGCGTTAACCACTAGACCAACCCGGTGGGTTAGGAGTAGAAGACCTGAGTTACTTCAAGATTACAAATTTAAATTTACCGGTACAATACATTACACTGATAAGTCGCTAACGACTTTAATTGTTGATGCGACTAAAAAAATGTTGTATCCTAGTATAATGGAGGATAGTAATTACAGTGAATGCGAGCGTGATTCAATTTGAATTTTGAATATATTATCAACATACTTAGCATTATTTAATAGAATAAAAGTTTCAAAAAAAGAGTTTCACATAATAAAAGGATAACAGCTATAAAATTTAATATGATAATATACTATATAAGCATTTGTAGTTCATTTGAACAGATTAATTTAAAATATATAATTAATCGTTAATGTTAGTTTAATAGTTAATTAATTATAAAGATGATATATTTACATAAAATAAAACTTTAGATAAGCAGCACAAAATTGTAATTAAGTAATACGTATAGTGCATGATAAATTAATATCATTTATTTCGTAATTAATACTGTTTTATTTTAATTATAAAAGTAGTGATAAAATAATTATATTTTTAGAATATTATTTGATTATTTTTATTCCATAATATATTTTCAATATTTTCTATTTTACGAACATAGTAAATAATGGTCGTCATATTAAAGTACGGCGTACACACTGTGTCGAACTCTTTTGTGAAGACCTCGTTTAACGCGTCATTAAGGACCACTATTGCTTTTACCACCTCCTAACGAGACTCAATACTTACACACTAACACATTCAAGGGAAGAAATGTCGTAAGCGGAGATAACCGCAACATAGAAATTAACTGTTTTCCGAACACAATCTGAGTATTTATTTAAATTTTTTTACATGCATTATATGAGGAAAAGAAATTAAAATTATGTATTTCTTATTGTAATTTTACACAATGAAATAAAATTTCTTTGGACATTAGTCTGTCAATAAGTACAGTAACTGAGCTCAACATGGTTATTATTTCTTGTACATTTAAATCACGCATCTAAAAAAAAAATCATAAATTTCAAAAAATAAAATGAACTTTCTACAAAGATACTAGATCTTTTTAGAGAGCTTTACGGAAATTACGTAATTAGAGGTGACTAAAATGTAATGCCCAGTCACTCATAACTTCCAAATGAAAAGATACAGTCAAAACAAAAACGGCATTAAATTTTTATTTGCTACAGAAACTGACGTTTATTTTTTACTTTTAATAACCATCTACAGTTGCATATATCTACCAATTTTTTCATTCCGTGAATGGCAAGAATGCGGCGGTTTTTCCTTGATCCACAATGATCTCACAGCCCCTTTAGTTTAACATCCGTGGTAAAATCAACACTCTTCATATCGTATTTTAATTGTGGAAAGAAGTGTAAATCGCACGGGGCCAAATCTGGTGAGTATGGAGGGAGTGGAATAGTTAAAATCTCACTCCACAAGAGGCTCGTATGCAATGTGTATGGCCGATCATTATTGGGTTGTCGAATACGACACACAAGTCTCCTAAGGTCATACTATCTATCATACTGACATTCATGCAGTCCTTTATTGTCCCTATCTATCATACAGAATTTACAGTTGATCCTCCTTCCGGGTAGTCAGTCACGTAAACGTGTGTAGAATCTCAGAATACTGTTACTATAATTTGGATTGTACATCGAATTTCATTTTGAATTTTTATTGGTTTTGGGTAACTGTAGAGTAGTGTTGTATAGTATCCATGTTCTGGTGTTTTTCTTCTGGGTTATCTTGATATATCCGAGTTCCATCATCCATCACAATACTGAAAAGCACATCCTCTCCCTCATAACAGTAACGTTTCAAAACCTATTTACAATGTTCCTTTCGTGTCTATAAGTTTTCTTCACTTCTATGAGTTTTCGTGTCATTCACCGCGAACAAATTTTACGAATCTAGTTGTGTAATAATATGACAGACTCGTTCTTTTGATATGCTCATCTGATGCGTTGTGATATAAATGGTCATTTTAAATCGATTCATTCACCACCTTTTTGGTGCTTTACAAAGACTGGTTGACCGCAAAGAAGTACATTCACTTAACCTTAACATTGACTTTACCAGCGTTTTAATGCAAATCTACTTATGATGGTCTCTACTTATGATGAAATCAGATTGTCTCTGGCCCTTAACTTACTGATCCCTACCTAGTTACGTGAAAAAAATAAATATTAATACTAGGATAACCAGCCGCGCCTTCTCCCTCGTTATACGCGTATAGAACTTCAGGAATTGGAAATACTTATTCAGTAGTTATGGGGTCTCTTGGTTTCAGAATTATCGCTATTCATAACTTGTAACATATTTCTCAAAGGTTGAACTCGAATGTAGTTAATGAATCTTACTTATTCTATGAAAGTTTTTCGCCCACCTACTCACAGTACTTCGATCAACAGTTTGATCACAACAAACGGCTTTTATTAGACGATGAATGTCACTAGCGTCCACTATTCCCGCTGTTAAATATTCTATCAGTAGAAGTTTTTTATACGCATTGACGTGTTAGACGTGCAGGCATACTAGTCTCAATAGTGGTGACTGACAGAAAACTAGTGGCGTGGGTAAACAAATTTTGGAATTTTAATAGTATGAAATAAAACTTGAGATGGCAGCACCTCTCGCTTGGCGCGATGTTTTATTCTCCCTTCACAACTTTATTTTCCCTTTACTTTTTCTTTTATGCATTAAATTTCAGCCTTTCGTCGTATATGCGTAAAGAGGATTTTATATCGCAATTTGTTAGAAAAAACCAATTAATCTGTTGTAAAATTTAAATAAATAGAAATTAATTTATTTCTTAAACAATAGTTGAAATTTTGAAGCGTTTTAGGTGAAAAAAAACGATTTTTTCCAATTATCTGAACTTTCCGTGGAAAAAAATACGTTTAAAAATTACCATTATACATAAAATAAAAATATATCAAAATCATTCGACTCTTTTCTGAGTAATTTAACGTCATGGTTTTGGGAAAATTTAGTGTGTCTACAGTAAAAATTGCAGAAGTAGTATTTTTTGTATTAAACTGTTAAACTTAGGATGGTTTATTAATATATCAAGTAAGAATTAAAAAAATTTCCAACCTTTAGCTAGATAAATAAATATTTACCAAGATATTGCAGTTGTACAAGGAAACTGTTTACGTGTTTTTTATATCTCACTTGTTATTTCCTAAATTTTTTTTTATTAATTTTGTACAGAATATTAATTCACGCGACACCTTGAATAAACATGTGATGTGCCTTTACAGATTATCAGGACTCATTTATCCAAAAATTTATAAAAATAAATAGGATTATATTTAAAATTTTACAAATGAGTATATATTCTGAAAGGGTAAATTCTGAAGTATTTTTTTGGTGTTTAATATACTTCGATATGTGCACCATTCGTTGCTCTGCAACGTCCAGATGGTAATTCAGCTCATCTCACGAACTCGCCAGTATGTCGGGTGTAATCTTTATACTAGTACGGGGATACTTATAATACTGAAAGACAAGCATAAAGGAGAGAAAAAAGCCGAAGGACGTGAAGTACTAAGGTAAGTTCGTAGTTGGTGAATTCCCCGTCGATTCAAGTTTTATGACGGTTAACCTAAACCTTCGCCGTGGCCCTGAAAAACTTTTCAAAATATTACGCTTGAAAATTTTCAAAATCACTTTTACTCTATTTCGTCTTTTCGAATCGCCTACACGAGATTTAATACCACCGGGAACCAATGATATTTGCGACGTTTTACACCCGAAGAGTATTTTGAATAATTTTTAACTTTTGAACTTGAAAGCTATAATAACGTCACTGCTAGCACATGCAACTTCCTCTGACGAAGGAAGTGTATCGCATCCCTCCAACAACTGCGGCTTCCAGAATACGTATTCCTCTGGGCCGGAAAGCTTTAGCACCGAAAGATCTTCAGGGGACGGACTCGCCGAGAGAATCTCGCCGAGAGAACGAAGCACACACGCGGCTTATCTCCCAAGGTCAGCCCCAGAGCATATTCAACCGATCTAAAGAATCAGAACGCAGTAATTAATCCATCCATAAATAACACAAAATAAATATAAATGTCATTAAATAATTATCCGCCCGATAAAAGAAAGACACCGCAGCAAGGGACTTTTTGTCCAGGTTCTGTAACGAGTAAAGAGATATATAAATCTCCCGGTATCCTTGCATTCCGTCGGGTGTAATGGATGCTACTGCCGCAACAGTTCTCTCCCGTAGAGGATTGCTGTTACGGAATTTCTCCAAATAAACAAATTTTTTCATATGCCTCCAAAAAAGTAAATCGACCGACATGTGGAATTTCCCTTTAAGATATTGCCTGTTTCTTTAAACTGATTAAACCACTGGAGTATTATATTAATCGTAGGCGCGGCACCGCCATATTCACGTCGATAATTACGCTGAACTGCGACAACCGGTCTTGTTTCGATAAACCAAATCACAAAGTGAGCTTTCTGTTGCGGTGTCGTTGTGGCTGCAAGTGAGACTGCCCACTGGACACGCAGTGAAGGTCACACAGTACTACCAACTGCGACGAATATTTTCCATAAAATCTTAATAATGTAACGAATATAAATAAGAAAACCGGATGCTTTTAACTGATTCCATTATCTCATTCTGAGTTTTTGGAACCAAGGAGTTCTTTTATAAACACTCCGTATAAAATAGAAGTAATAAAAGAGTTTGGAATATATCGTACAGAGAGATGGATCTTATCTATCTTTATATATAAATATATATATATATATATATATATATATATATATATATATATATATTGGTCTAGCTTTTTCAACTAAATCTGGTAAGGGAAAAATTATGTATTTAAAACTGAAAAAAAAAACAATTTTATAAAATATAAACATTTCTCTTACATTACTAATTTTAAAAATTAATAAAAATGACAGTAAAATAATGAAATATAAGTTTTACAATAGATATAGATAGAAAGATAAATAGAATATTTGAATAAAATGAATATTTAAGAAAAAACAAATCATACCAACCAAGATAAAAATAAATAATAGATATTTTAGTATCATAGGTTTTTCCTAAAAAAAAAAGAGCTAATTGTAGCTTAAATTCGTTAGTGGAATCACAAATTTTTGAGATATATAAATCCCTTCTACACCCCTTATTAACTTCAGAACAATTTGGGAATGCAATAATTAGCAAGAAGTTAAAACAAGGATAACTTATGTATAACAAGGAGGACTCATTTTGTCACCAAGGACTTAGACGTACTTACAACCGGGGATGAGTTCATGAAGGAATTTAGTAAGGTCAGTCAGTGTCGGTGGAAATTCTGTCTATGCGGCAGGCCTACGGATCAACACAGGTGGTCACTTTGGCTGTGCCACATCTTGCGGAGAAATTATGTCCGACGGGCGCATCCGCATTGGCTGGCTGGGCCTTCCGGGTGACTCTACGTGCCACAGATGACCTTTGCTTTCGATGTTGGGATACCGAGCCCCGGCTGCCTGGGCGAGGTCTTATGCCCTTCCGAGGTAGTTTGAGGCGATGAAACGACCCCTTGGTGCTGAGCTTATGCTTAGTCGCGAATCCGGTTCCAAGGAGTGGGGAAATCGACGGAAAATAACGACTTTTCGACCTCTAATTTTATTACTTCTTAATTAACTTTCGAAATTAAAAATTACCACTCTGCCATATTTAAACAATAATTTCCGTTATTTTTCTTGCTTTTGAATAGAAATATTCAAAACACTGAAACATATTTGGATTTTTCAGAGCATGAAAGCAATTTCAGTCGTTTATTATTCGATCTCACATAACATAGCTGAAGCTAATCATATGAAAAATATTATGACAACATATTATATATGTATTTATATAATTTAATACATTCTATGTCCGTATTAAAGAGGCCAATATCATACCATTAATGTCATAATAATCGTTTTTTTATAAAACAAGCTGTGAATAAATTTTTAACAGTACTTCAGCAAAAATATTAAGTATATATTCATCGTAAAACATATGATAACAATTCCGTAGGCGTACAGAATGGAGAAATCTTTCTGTTATAGATCTAATGACATTACGGTAGAGAGATCTAATTTATTTATATCCTGTTTTTTCATTGTATGTAAATTTATTTTAAAGCTGTATACTAAACGATTCATAGTGTTAATATTACATGACAGATGACTGAAAATTATTTAGCTACATTTCAGTGTTAAGTATAATAAATTATATGTGTAAACTAAATATAATATATTAGCAATATTAAACTTAATTTTATGATAAAAAATATTTTATACATATTTTTTATTATTTATTTTTTAATTAATTAGAGAAATATATTATAATTTAAATTAAGTGAAAAACATAGATTAGAATTTTGACTATTTTTACATTAGAAAAATTACATAACAGAACTTAAAATTTTACAGTAATTTCATCTGTACTTAATTGTAACTTATTTAAAATTTTTAAATTAAAAATTTACAGGTAAAAATAATTTATCTAATGAAGAAAATCGTAAGTTATATTGTATAATGGAATTGTTGAATTCAGGCTGTAAATGCTCTATAAAACAAACTTCTTCAGAAACAACTACACACAAAAGTATCAAATGAACAAAATGAATTATTAAAATATTAATTTTGTTTTATGAACCCCCAAAACGTAGACAATGAAATTAAACCATCATTTGATACTTTAAAGGTAAGATGACAAGTTAAAGACTAATACTTGTATCGGTAAAAGTTGAAAAATTATCAGTTCTACCACAATACTTGCATCTTCTGTGGATTAATAGCCGTAGAGGATAAAATCTATTGACCGGAAGAAATACGAACTGGAAGTGAAATCTTAGTAAATTAAAAAAACATACTTGGAAAAGTATTTTTTTTTTTTTTTGTTATATATAAAAAAACTATGTTTGAAAATTTAATAATGGTGTCAGACACGTTTTTAGTAGCTGTAATCCTGTATACCAGCATATCAAGCATAAAAAAAATATACTCAAAAATTAGTTCCATTTTGAAAGAAGAAAGTGGCAAAAGAGGAAAGTAGCTATTGTATAATACCTTGAAAAATTTTATTACTAGTAGGCAAAGAAAATTAAGATGAATGTTAAAAAGTAATCCCGTATGGCCGAAAGGGTGATGTCAAGAGGCAAAAAATTACAATAGAAGTTATAGTTTTAGCATCTGCTTACTTTAAATGTCTTATTTACAATGACTGATTTGGAAACCATAAATCGTAGTACAAACGAGTAACAGATAATTTTCGTAATGCAATTTTGATTTTTTTAAAAACAGGCTACTACTCACAGATTGAAACGTATATAAATAATCTATTTACCAAACAAATTTAATTAAAATTAACTATTCATGAAATACCTTATTAGATAAATACTCTTTTAATAATTTTATCAATTATTATACCGACCAATAATTTTCTATATTATTACCAACAATGCAACGATGATGAAAATAAAATATTAAATGAAATGAATTCGTTAAATAATAATATCAAGTTTACCTTAATTCAGGAAAATAATAATAGTATAAATATTTTAGATATAAAAATTAATAAAAATAACAAATTAAATACTGACATTTTTAGGAAGCCCACCGAACAAAATACAATAACACATTCCGAATATTTTCATTCTTATAACCAAAATATTGCCATTTTTAACACCTTGATATATAGGGCCTTAAAATATCTAAAATATGATGATAAAAAATTAAAAAACGAAATAAATAATATCAAATACATCGCTGTAAATAACGGATATAATAAAAATTTGATAGATAAATTATTTAATAGAATAAAATACAAAATTTACATAAAGGATAAAATAAAATTGACTAGTAGTAATAATGATATATATACTAAAATTGAATATAACATAAATTATAGGAATTTCATCAAAATATTTAAATTATTTGGTTTAAAAACTGCATATGTAACGAATAATAAAACATATAAATAATATAATAGATCCAACTAAAAAAATAAAAAAGGTAATAAAATCAATTTAGATGGGCCGGGCGTGTATAGTTTAAAATGTGCAGATTGAGAATTAAAATACATTGGCAAGACCAATCGGTCATTCTCATGTTAGAATATCAGAAAATATGAATCGTATAAAAAAAGGTCAAATAGAAAAATCTAATTTCATCAAACAGGTTATAAATAACAACCATAACTACAACCCTGAAAATTTTATTGATATACTCGACTTTCAAATAATATACGCATACCAATAATTTAGAAAAGTTCCATATATATTTTAACAATGATAAATTAATAAACGAACAAACTAGATTTGATAATGATGTACTGTATAAGCAAGTACTAAATGATAACAATAAAGTGAGTTGACCATGCAGTTCATATTATGTTTTACCATAACGGTGGAAACATTCACAATGACAGGACGTTAGGCCAACACAATTTTAAACTATGAGACCATTGTTATTTTGTATTACTTTACATAAACAAATTCACACGACAAATAAGTTTAGCTTTAAAAAATATTATAACATAATTTTTTTTTTAGATCCTGATGATGGAATTGTATTCTGAAAACGCTTGAACACGTATATAAAAGAATTGTTGGTAAGTGGGTTCTTTAATTATTAATTAAATACTCTTTTAACCGAAAAAGACAAGGAAGTCACGTGTTTAATAAATTTGTTATACTGTTTTTAATAAAATTTTGTTCCTCTCCTTCCAGAACTGTTTTCTTATCCTGATTATTGTAAAGAATAATTGGCGGGAAGTATTGATTTATTATGGCTAACGTCCAGTAATACAAACATTTTGGTTACAAAATTCAGTACATATGCATGTGAATTTTAGAATAGACTTCAAATTAGGTTATTTTCTCAGGAACGTTTTCATCCTAGTCATAAAAAGTTAACCAGTACTACAATAGAAAAAAATTAGGATTATTTTAATTATTTTTTTTACCGGATGAGAAGGCTGCTTTATTCCAAAAAAAGATGGATTTTTTTTTTGAGGTTTTTAGGGGCATCGACTACTTTGGTCATTAGCCCCATCCCACTTCAAAAAAAAATAAAAAAAGGGTTCAATATTTCACATTTTCATGTGTCAAAAAATGATCAAAATTTTACATTTTCTTATAACTTCTGATCCAATAAAATTACTTTCTAGGCTTTCCTTTCGGCCATCCTTTTTTACGTTTCTCCATTCTTCTGACGGCCTCAACCTCTGATGACAGCGTATCTGAGGCCTCAGACATGGCATCGTCTTCCTCTATTTCGGATGCCAGTCACGTTCTTCGGCTGACGTCAGTTGATGAAACTTTCGCCGGCGCTGTTAGCATCTTTGCTAAAGAATCTAAAGTAATGTGCGATGATGTCTCCGCGGCGGATGAGCCGGACTCTATCTCTACTGCAGTACTGGGTCCGGCTGAAATAGATGCTCTCACCGAAGCTGATCTTTGCGCTTTTGGAGGCTCTATTGGTACAGGTTTTATTTCATCTGCGCCTGGTGCTTTTTCTATAATAACTTGCACCTCCATTTCCGCAGATTCAGGTTTTCTTGTCACAATTTCTTTAGATTTGTGACTACACGACGGAGCGATCTGTTTCTCTTTGTCAGATAAATCAAGATTTTTAATTCTTACACAAGTTGGTGACTTTACAATCGCAGATTTAGCTGGTTTTTTAAACGGCGCTGGTGTGTCACTCATGTCAACGGCGTCAGTCCGGGGATGAGCCTTCTCATCTTTACTTTGTTTTCTCTGATGAGTCGACTCAATCTTTGAATCAATGATTCTTTCAATCATCGTCGCAAGACTTGGTGCCATCGTGTTAAGCAACTGCTCCACATTAATTTTCGATGTGGAAGGGGCAGCCGCTGCTTCTACATAAGAAGTGGTCGTGGTGTACGCTTATTAACAATCTTCTTTGCTTCAGGATAGCTTACCTTCTGAAGCGTTTTAACTTCCTGAATTGCTGTTTCTAATTTATATGTAGGGCAGTTTCTTGAACGACAGTTGTGATGCCCTTTACAGTTAACGCAGGTTGGAGGGTCTTTACATGGGTCACCCTCATGTGTTTTCTCTCCACATGTACATATTTCCTGCGCTTCACATCTTGCTGCTGTGTGTCCGAATCGTTGACACTTAAAACATCTCATCGGCTGCGGGATGAAAGCTCGTACATCAAGCCGATGGATGCTAGCTCGTACCTTTTCAGGAAGATTCGGCCTATTAAATGTCAAAACATGCGAGGCCGAAGGAAGAATCTCACCATTTCTTCTCATAGTAAGTCTGCGACATTGAGTTACTCCCTGACTCGACATTTCTTGTACAATTTCTTCTTCTGTACAATTAAGAAGATCGCGACAAACAACAACTCCTCTGGATGAGTTCAGTGTGCTATGCGGTTGGACAGAAACCACAAATTCACCGATCTTCTTCAACGCCTGGACTTTCTGGCTTTGCATGTCGTTGATGGTTTCTACATGCAATCCATTAAAAGTTTTACGAATTTTCTTGACAGGACCACCAGCACAATTTGTAACTTCTCTTGCGATAAGGAATGGACTAACTTTTTGAAAGTTTCCATTCTCCCTTGTAATAATTAAAAATCTTGGCTTAGGTGCACTATAGCCAAATAGACTTTTCTTTAATTCTTTACTGATTCTATCAGCATCTTTCTTTATCCTATCAGATTCTTTACTTTTTTCCTCTTCGCTTGCGGCGAATCGGAGGTTTCTAAACGAGGGTGTTTACGTGCACCCTCTGCCACGTTTGATTGTTCAATATTCATGAACAGTGGATCCCTTCTGTAGCTGCCCTGGACGTGGAACATAGATGTTGTGTTCCGGACTTGGGGATTATCTACCTCAGGGCAATGGACTTTTTAAACCAACTCTTTATCGAAATTTTTTTAAAAACATAATACTCACAAAAAATCCAGTATAAACAATTATTACAATGGAAAAGTTTAAAATAAAAGTTTTATAAAACACTCGTATATAAATATTTAAAATTAAAAAATATTTTTTTCAACTGCTGCATTTAATCAGTTTAAATTTATCTGTTAGATATAATTATTCTTCTAAATTTTTCGTTATCGGAATGAGAATATTTTTTAATTATCAAAGCTTTTAGGAGGTATTTACGTGTAGTACATACAATACGATACTAAACAATCAGGATTTTAAAAACTTTTATTTTATCTCTTATGAACTCTAGAGGATAAATTTCTTTTTCCATCACTTTTCTCTAAATGATCCATTATATATCAGTGTGGAAATAATTTTTAATTTTTATCGAAGAGATTAAATTTTTAATTAAAAATAATGAAAAAAATTTATTGTTCAAATACTCCAAAATATTGTACTATAGATTTTTTTCTTTTTTCACCTACTTTTCGAAGAAAGCACGGTATTATTTTCGTAGTAATCTTCTTATTACTTTCTTAGTAATAGGTCGAATGGTTTGAGAGGGGAGGGAGGTAAAAATATTTTTTCCTACGTTTTGAGGTATGAGGAGTAGGAAAATATCATTCACTAAAACTAAGGTTTTTCTTAAATATATATACAGACCTATGTAAAAGGTTTTGTGGCTCGAAAATCTTCAAAATTAATATATCAATGTCATAGAAATTTAGTTATGCTAGTGTTATATCTGAAATTGTCATTGAAAATATTATGAAGCTCGATTGAGTTGTTCTTAAGTTAATCTCAATTTAATTTCGAAAAAATTTGAGTGTGACTAGTTAGAAGCGTGGCAATTATGATGCTGCAAGTTGGAACGCTGACGTTTCTTTATTATTGTTAGCAATAATAAAACAAATTTAAAAAAAAAAAATTAATATTTAACACAAATTAAAATAGTAAAACGAAATTAAATTAACAAAAAGTCGTTTTTCTTGCGCATAACTGCTCAAGATTTTTCACTAATACTTTTTGATGCACTTACAAGAATCTTAGCACAGGTTCAATTAAATAAAATTTTATTGTTTTAATAATTTATTTTAAAAGGATTTTTTTTTATTATTTTTCTATTCGTAAGAATAAAAAATTTATAACATCTTAAAAGTAATATTTTCTTTCAACATTTTCACTGCATGGTGAAGTTAAAGTTTAAATTCTACGCAAATACCGGGAAAATTTTAATAAGATTCGATGCTAACCAGATTTTTTAATTATTGTATCATAAGAATAAAAAATAATGAAGAAACTGTCAGAGTATCCTTTATTCACCAGCATTTAATTAATAAACTCAAAATTTATTAATAAATATAAAAATTAATAAAAATAAAATAAAATTTACAGATTTAATTATGTGAAAATCACCTGCTTGCATAATAGCAAGTTTAACCGAGCTGAATTTAAATTACAGCTTCATATCTTGATGGAATAATCGAATTTTTTTATCAACAGTTTTTAATTTTTGTATTTATGTTTCCTTTAATGAAAATTTCTTGTATATTAAATATTTTGAGTAAGATACATTGTATAATATAATTTTTACTTTCTTGTACGAAGTAAAGGAAGTATTGTGATCACGAAAAATTTCAATTTTTAACGGAAATATCCATTTTTACCATTCCTGAATCCATTTTCACTAGTTTCGGCGTGACATCTGTACGTACTATGTATGTTTGTACGTACGTATGCATCTCACATATCTCAAAAACGATTAGCCGTAGGATATTGAAATTGACAATTTAGGACTGCTGTAAAATTATGCCCCTCCCCTTTTGATTGCAATCGACTGAACCAAAAGTGTCAAGAAAAACCCAAAATTAAAAAAAAAAATAATACGATTTTGGACTTTTTCTAATAAGCCCTCATTGAGAGCTTTTCAACGATATGTGATAAGTGGTTTTCATTGGTTCCAGATTTATATCCAAATAAAACTTTAATTAATGAATTATTTGGATCTTACATGGGGAAGGTACATCGGTTCGAATCAGACTTCATCTCCATTTTTTATCTTTTTTTTTTTTTAATCTAAATATATTGTGTTATTAATAATTATTACCTTCTGATTTAAAAAAAAAATTACGATAAACAATAATTCAATAATAACAATAAAAAAAAAAAATGAAAAGTATCAGAAGTTATTAATGAAATAAAATGTTATGTATTTTCCATTTTAAAAAAATGCGTATATGTAATTTAATAGACATACAAGGAAGTCATATGGTGTTCACATCAGACGTTTTTTTTTTATATCACGTTATCTTAGACAAACTTTTAATGTCGTATAAGTAAGCAAAGTTTTCTGGGAAAAAAATTATAATATCCATCACCTCTCACGACACAAACGAAGCCATAACAAAAACAAAGATAACAGATATCAAAGTGACAAATAACAAACAATAAATCCAGATGAATAATGTTCGCCAAACATTAAAGTCATTCAAGTAAAATCTTAAATATTAAAGGTAGATAAAAACAACATTCACAAACCAATAAAAGTCACTGAATTCTCATCAGAGAGTCAGACTGGCGATTCAGGGTCAACCACCAGTTTCAACTTATGTCAAATTCTAGTGTAGATTCTTAAAGTTTAAACTATTTTTGACGTAATAACCATACAGCTTCCTCAATAGTCGTACTTCCTTACAATTAAGCAGATTCAGTGCCAGGTTATTCAGCTGCATGGCCAGCTTAGATATGCAGTCTCTGCCTTCCTTCGTATCTCCTCTCGAACCAATGATGAGAAAAAATTACATCTTCAATACAAAATATTTTTTATATTTTTATTTGAATATGTAAGGTTATTTTGTTTGTGTGAGTTTGCTAATTTATTTATGTAGTATGATGTTTTAGTTACTGTGAAATCAGTAATTATACGAAATATTAAACGAAACGACTCGAATATTGTATAAAATTTAGTTATTTGTGTATTACTTACTGTGTTACTTTTCAGTTTATTTTTACCGCAATAATCTCAATAAGAATAAATTATAGTAGCTTTCTGTGATTCACATAGATACCGTATCGCGTAGTCAGCATATGCCTGTATTATACTGCTAAATAAAATATTAAGATATTTAGGTCTTATAGTACAGATATTAAGATAGAGGTCTTATGGTAGAGATAAAGGTCTTATGGTACATTAATCAAATTCTTGAACGCAGAAAATTCATTAAAATCAAAATAAATTAATTTTAAATTTTATTTCTTCGTTAAAAATATCCTCAAAGATCACAACTATAGAAAATTGTTAAAGAACATTATTAGTATAATTTAGATATAGTGAATTAAAGGGAGTTTTCATTATAGAGTTTAAACAAATAAGAGAAACAGTATTTAGGTCATTCCACATATACTCTGTTTAAAAACAGAATTCTTCTTAAATTAGTAGCGTTGTTTATTTAATATAATTACGTATAAATAATATACACATATATTATATTACACAAATATGTATATTATATTTACACAAATATATTTTAAAAAGATAAAAACAATTATTTTAATATACTAAATTTGCATCTTGTACTTGATTATTGCAAAATAAGTTTATTTAAAAGTCTACGAACACAGCTATTTAGTATAATTTACGTATTTAAAATGATTATTTGTTTTCCGAAGGTAATGATGAAAGACTTCGTGTATGAAGAGTGCAGTAATAATAATAATTATAATTCTTGAAGGTTAAATATTTGTCCTCACCTTATTTCAATGAGAATACCTAAGTTAAATTTACATTTTTTTACTGTCACGTAACAGTAAATTCATTCAACTAACGAGCTGTATACATTGACTAAATACCTATGGTCGGGTTGTCATGAACGAAGTCGGGAAAGTGTCGTAATCTACCCGGAGTATTATGAATTATGAATATATTTTGGGAATTACAACTATTGCTATAGTATATAATTGTGTTTACTTTTTAATATTATTATTTTTATTATCATTAGTGGTATTATTTACACACGCAAGATAAAGAGACCGACTGTATTTCTTCACTTTTAAGAGACGCATTTAATGCAGCAGAAAAATCATAGCGAAAGTTTCTTCTTGCCTCTTCTAAATTACGTAGTTAAGTTATATTATTTTGTTAAATAAACAAAAATATTTTTTTTTTTATGAAAACAGCACGTGTAGTGAACAATAATGATTACTTCATACCTTAACTTAAAATGAAATAATAATAATAATTTAAATAATTATGTTTACATTTAGGCTGCCTAAAAAAATCCTACAAAATAAAAAAAATAAAGAAGTGTAATATAAATATATTTATTTATTTGGTTATGTTACTCTTTTTTTAGTTTTTTTTTTATTACATCATTGTTTTATCTTCCCGGAGCTGGATTCGCAATTAATCATTTACTCAGCTCTAGGGGGTGGCTTCGCCTCAAACTGACCTCGTCGGGGACTAAATTTCCTTCTAGGTAGCCGGGACCCCGTCTTTTAATTACACGCCATGCCTCTAATGAATGGACCCCAAGGGATCCCCTACTGGTACTCCAGTCTTGACGCCACGCCTCAAATGAGGAACTCCAAAGGGATCCCCCACCGGGACTACGATCTTATACAGAATATTTAGCTTCCGTTTAGCAGTCCTTCCGGAGGTGCTCCTCAACTCAATAATTAAAACAGCCCCCCCCTTTTGTCGGGGCCGCTACAGAATCCTACCCGGTGTCCTATGCCACAGCACCGATAACATCATTCCTTGGCGGACCTCCTCGAAACCCGACAAGATACCCATCCTACACGAAGTCGACCAACCTTTAGCAGTTCCTCGGCTAGCAGTGGTGGGACCACCACCGTCGCCATCTTAGTTTACTCATACGACGGCCGCAGGGAGAGGACATCAATAGTGACCGAATCCCTAGCAGTCTTCCGCATGTCACGTAACAATTCCTCCTCTGAGATAAGGGCGTCGACGTCCTTTATCAGCAAATGAAACCGCCGAACGCCTCTACCAGCTGTGACAGTGGTACCTTTCATTTTGTCCGTTGTCTCAACTTGACAACTATGTTATCTTACGTTGCTCTTAAATAAACCTTAACAAATATTTTGATTTATTTTTGACGTGACAACGTCTTATAAATCGATGAACGCCGGCACCACGGACGAAAAAGCATGACTCATTGTCCCGTTCCGCCTGAGCCGAGCATACGAGCGAGAGCGCGGCACGAACAAGAGAGAGGCACGATCGGCCTAAGCGTTCGGTTTGTGCCGCATCTATCTCTCTTCCACTCGATTTATTGTCATTGATTTGATTTCAGTTTATTTCTAAAATTAATTATTCATGATTATATTTAAACAAATTATTTAAGTTAAACTTGTAAAACTATAAATAATATTTAAAAATTGAATATTAATGTTTTTTAACCAGAATTTCGATTTACTTAACACGAGTTTTAAAAATATTTTTTAGTTTTAATGACAAGTTGAACCGCCTAACCGTCGTGCAATGGAATATACTATAATGTCAAGCAGGTTTTGGCGGGCTTTACAAATCCAGCAATTTCATGAATTTGATTTATGATTTCAATCTCATCGTTTTAAATTGACACTTTAACAACACTGATTTGATTAAAGTTTATTTCTATAACAAATTGTTCATAATTATTTTTGAACAAATCATTGAATTTAAACTTGCAAAAATTATTAATATTAATTATTATTATTATTAAATGAAATGAAAAATGGAATATTAACGTGTTTCATTAGCTAATTAAACAATCACTTCGATTCAATTTGTTTGTTTAAACAAGTAATTTTTTAAAACATCCAAATCATAGATGAATTTAATTAATTGGTATTTTCATCTAGCCCAACGCCAGTTTCTCAAAAAACATATGTTTACTTCATAAGGATAACAAGTTTATTTTTGCGACATTACAATCAAAGGTCGACATTGTCGGTCTTTGCAAGACGTTGTCACGCTCAAATCTCGTGCGAAACGTAGTTCCACAAAAACCATTTTTTTTTTCTTAAATTCAAAATTTAATTTTAAGAATTAAACAAAAGAGTAGACGGGAACCAGACAAATTTTTTAAAGGAAATAAAGAGACAACCTAAAACGATTTCCCCAACCATAAATAATAAATTGAATAACCACAATAATAGTGTGTCGGCCTTTCATCCGGAGGTTCCGGGTAGTTCGAATCCCGGTCAGTCATGACATTTTTTATACGGTACAAAATACCAGTTTCATATCTCTCGCACAAGTTTCAAGCTTATGTGGCGATAGCATCAAGAAATAATTGATAATAATGCTATATTCATTTTTATCTTTTAAAGCCCAAGTTATCGTAAGATTTTCTTATCGAAAGTTAATGGTTAGGTATAGTAGTTGCATTAAATAATAGACGCATGGCATTAAAATAGGACCATTTTATACTTTATTTAAATATATTTATTCATCATTCCATCCATTTCCCAATAGTTACCTAAATAATGGCCAAGGCTCAGTGGTTGATTCAGGTATTTATCCTTAATTAGAAAAGGTTAAGGGACACCTCCAGTGTGTTGGGATCGTAAGAATGATGTCTACCATTTTATTTAGGTTTGTCCACAAATTGAGAATTTTCGTAGAAGACTGCCTTTGATTGTGTTGCAAAGGGGCGTTAATAATTTTTATACATCTTATTTATTTAAATTTATTATGTTTTTAATATAGATTTTTACAAGATAACAGTGTTTTGGAAAGAGTTTGCGTTGGATGAAATCAAAATATAATTTCGAAAATTTCATAAATTTTAAGATAATTTATATCTAAATATTCTGTGTTTAGAATTAAAATTTAAAATAGTTACACAGTTATCTCCGCCGCGCCAGAGTCTGGTCTTTCATCCTGAGGTTCCAGATTCAAATCCCGGTCAAGCATGATAGTTTTTTTATGCTAAAAAATTTCTATTTCATATTCAGTCGGCACAAACTTTGCGTTAATGTGATGAATTATTCATAAAAAGAAGAAAAATAAAACGACAGTAATATGTGGTGTCTCCTTTAAGATGATGAGGTATCTACAAATAATGTTCTGTTTTTTCTCTGCCATTAAGTTGATCTGACACATATCAATGGGTGACGATTTAAACGAATTTTTATCAACTGTGAAGAGATTCTGTAGTTCCTGCTGAAACTACTTTTTTGTAAATGTAATTTCTTGGTGCATCAAAGAATAAAGGAAAAACGAAAGATGATTTGTATTCAAAAAGCTTCTTAATATGATTTAATGTACATATGATTAATTTATAGAAGGATATCCCTTTATAATTATATTGACCGTCCACTGGGGCTGTTTATTGATTTATATTATACGTGGCTTCTATGTTCCTTTCCTACTTCTCTAAAATCTATAAAGATTTACCATGTCATAATATTATTTTAATTACAATAAAATACAAGATATTTCCGATTTTATTTTTTAAAGAATTTTGGACATATTACTCTTTATTACGGATATAAATTAATACAACAGATGATTTTTTATCTGTCTTTAACTTTTCTCAAATCGACATTCTTTATCAAAGATAATTGCAAGGATAAGTTTTATGTTAAAATTTTATTGTCAAAGTTACTTTTACATGTTTGAAGAACTTTACATGTTCCTAAAGGATAGCTTAATACTTAAAAAAATAAATAAAAAAATAAATAATATACTCACCTCCAAACAAAAGTGTGATTTTTAATAAATCAAGTGAATCATATACGACGGATATCTCTAGCGTAAAGACCGCTGGGAAATTTCGCTCCTTAAGGTAGGCGAACCTGTGTCGTTCATGACCACGCAAGTAATGTACACACGATATTGTTGTTTATAAGTTGTTGCGTTGTAGTATTTTTGATTACGTATGAGTAATTACGTTATAAAATGTATAGGAAAATCGATGTTGCCGCGTACTGTGGAATCATACGTTGTATAAACCATCAAAACCGGCTGAAATTCAAATACATTTGGTTGCTGGGTGCTGTAATAATGCAATGAATAAAAGAAATGTCCGAAATTGGTGTGAAAGATTTAGAAATAACAGAATTAATGAGCATGATGAAGAACGTTCGGGGAGGCCGTCGATAATCACTGAGGACTTGTTGAAACACGTCGATGATGAAGTCAGAAAAGATCGTTGCTCAACGATTTCCAACCTGACCCTTCTTTTTCCTGATATTTCAATAGCTGTTAATTGTCGCATTGTTCATGATCATTTAGGCTTCAGGAAGGCACGTTAGGTGCTGTACGTCTTTACGGAACGTCACAAATATCCAAATGGGATCTGCTTTGGAATTTTTGATGCGCTACACAGAAAAAGGTGATGAGTTCCGTAATTCAATTTTTATCGGGGATGAAACATTGATTTCATATTACCTGCCAGAGAGAAAACGGTAGTCAAGTGAATGGTATCATCCTCAGTCACCAACCAGACTACAAAGGTAAAGCCACAGTCATTTGGACGCAAACTGAAGGCCACAGCCTTTGGCATACTGCTGATTGATTTCATGCCACGCTTAACGACTATAAATGCAGAAGTCTACTGAGAAATTCTACGTAAGTTACGGCGCGCCATTCAAAACCGGCGACTGGGCGGGTGTCCGACAGCGTCGTTCTGCTGCACGATAATGCACGTCCACATGTTGCGGGTCCGACACGTAATTCACTGAGAACATTTGGATAGGAAATTTACGATCGTCCACCATATAGTCCGGACATAGTTCCTTCTGATTACCATTTGTTTGCGAAATTGAAATAATTCGGGGGTAACGATGAACTTAAAAATTATGTTAATCAGTGGCTAAAGAAAAATACGACGAGGGTATATTGAAGCTGGTGTATTGGTACGATAAATGTCTTAATTCACGTAGCGATTATATAGAGAAGTAGTTTAAGGTATATAGTTTAAGAGAAATAAAAAATATTTATGAAGTTTTCATAATAAAGTTTTTTAGAATGAAACTGTCTTTACTTTATAGTTAACCTCTCGTATTAAGTGAACATTATTTATTTGAAGGTGAATATTTTAAATTCAATTATTAATAAAGAATTTTATTAATGTGTTTTTTATGTATGCAAAATAATAGTACTATGTTATTTGAAGTGCATTTTAAGAATCGAAAGCGAAAATGGGTTGTTCGTATACTTCCAAAGGAATCATACCATATTAAAAAGTTTTGGAAGTGAAATCCCGAGAGAGTAAAAGAAGATACAAGCCAAGTAATAAGAAAATAGAGGCACATGAGAAGGATAAATTATGAAGGCAGTTGAAACAACTCTCGTACATACGGACCAGGTGGTGCTGCTTCATGGAAATTCCTACATTCTAGAAAGGAGTCAACAGGTAATAATTAAGAAAGTTTTAATGAACATTCTCTGAAGTCGGCAATAAATGTATTTTTTAATAGGTATTAAATTAAGAAATTTTCGAAATTGATTGATATCATGAGATAAAATCATATTTATAGTTTTCAGCTCTTCTGTTCTCTCTCAGCATAAACCAGCTTTTAACATTGTCCTAATATAAAAAAAGTAATTTTTTGTAGAATATGAAAAATTCCAAATGTACGCGTAACTGCAACTCGAATTCGGGATACCTCGGATTGAGGGCTGAAATCCTACTTGTTCCTACATTCAGATTCTGAAAGTAAAATAATATATAACTTCAGATTTTCAGTAAATACTGAATTCATTTTAATCCACTTATTTCTAGTCCAGAAAGATTACACTTACATTAACATATACATACCCCTGACTAAAATAAAAAAGTATTACTAATAAAAATTAGCCGGAACGGAAAAATAGGTATTGGATAAATCAAAATATTTAAATTAAAGTTTCTCCTATTGAGTAACAAATTAATTTGTGACTTTGCACAGTCAATCTCAGTTTAAAAAAAAAAACGCATTTAAAGTACCTTGCAAGAAGCAGCAGTCGGAACTGTTTTCTGTAAAGAGCAACGATATTTGCCTTACAGTTAGAACCTCCTGCAAGAAAAGACGGCGTCACTTGTTAATTTGAATATCTGGTACACTTTTATTTTCACATAATAAAAATTTGTGCAAAAGTAAATAAAGAAGGGAATGGGAAATTTACTTTTACATTTTTCTAGTAAACCTAGTATGAGTTGACAATTATTCTTGACAATCACTCTGACATTCCAAAACTGACTTGTAATGTATGCCAGATTATTATTATATCAGCAAATCAGACATATTTAAAAAAAAAATAATACATACTATTTTGAAAAAAAATGATGAATTATATGTCGGAGAATATATAATTTCAAAACAAGGTGCTCAGGATGGTATCAAAAGCTTCATGGTTTGCTTGGAATGATGAGGTGCATGGGATCTTTAGGTGCCAGGTGTTAGTAAGGAGATACAGAGAATTGGTAGGGACTACATATCAAAGTTGGACAAGCATGTGAATCATCTGGCATTGAATCTACTTGACAATGGTTAAGAAGACGATTGAAGAGGCTTCATGAATTGGATCTCACTGATTTTTGAGGGTATGGATATCAGTGTAGTGCAAGACCCGTGGGATAATACAGCCGTTATTATGTTAAAGTTAGTTTAAACTGTAAGAATCTATGCTGGAATTATGGACTTATGTTGATGCTGGTTATTCACTCTGGTGGTTGAAGCCGGCGGTTTGATTCTCTACTGAGAATTCCTGTTTTTACTGTTTTATAACTGTATTGGTTTTATTAATTTAAATGTCAAGAAAATATTTTTGAAAGTATATGTTTGGAGCGTACCTTTATATGGAAGTGAAACTTGGACGACCGAAGTACCTGAGAAGAAAGATTAGAAACTTTTGAATTGTGGTGCTATAGGAGAATGTTAAAAATCAGATGGGTGGATAAAGTGACAAATGAATATGCACTGCGGAAAAAAGATTAAGAAAGAAGCATTTGGAAAAATATACTTAAAAGAAGAGACAGACGTATAAGCCTCACATTAAGGCATCCTGGAATAGTCGTTTTGATATTAGAGGGACAGGTAAATGGGAAAAATTGTGAGGCAGGCAACGTTTGGAATATGAAAAACAAATTGTTTGGGATGTAGGATGTAGGGGGTATACCAAAATGAAACGACTGGCACTAGATAGGGTATCATGGAGAGCTGCATCAGACCAGTCAAATGACTGAAGATAAAAAAAAATGGTTTTATCTGCATTTAACTGATTTTATTATTTATTTCCCTTTATCTGACTTTGTTATTTGTTTTTTCCCTCTTTTTTATCTGTTATCTTAGTTTTTATTAATTGCTTTTTTTGTGTCACGAGAGTTGATGCGTGTTATTAATATTGCATTTGAGGTTGGTTATATTTGAATGGTCTCCTGCCACGTTACTCTTAACCAAAAATTTCGCTTACGATCGCAATCCTTCTGACGACCGATTGTAAAAATAAATTTTTCAACAAAAATAATCTGAGAAAGATCATTTTTATGTTAGTTTACAATTTTTTCTCTTTTATAACTTATTTAATTTATTATTATTTAGATGAAACTTCATTTATTTGGATTGGGATCAATCAAAATTACAAGCAAAAATGCTTCTTTCCTCCTCTTTTTCTCCAGTGGTGTTTTAATTTTTTTTTTTTTTTTACGTATGGTTTTAACAAACAATTTCTCAAACCAAATAACTAAGAAACTTATTTAAATCGAATGTTTTCTAATAGAATATCAATTTTGTAAAATTGATGTGACAATATATAATCTTCCTTCTTACCGTATGTGTCTAGAAAACCATTCAGTGGACTAATTTCCATATAAAAATGGTATCATTTAATTAAAAAAAAATTTAATTTTCAATTTAAAAATTGTCATTATTTGGACGTAATACAAAGCAACGAGTTGTAGCAGTTCTTTATTTATTTCTTTTTTAACTATAAAAATATAGATAAATTTAATTTATAATCACAATTAATTTTTTTTTAAAAAGTAATATATTTTTTACCTCTTAGGATCTGGTGAAGGTAAGTACGGAACTAAATTTTAATCCTTTTCCTTAGTAATTATCACGATATTTTCTTAAATGTTACTAAGATTTTACCATTTGAAAGTACACAATTTATTTTGTGCGCTTCCATTCTCATGTGTTATCCTTTTTATATTTTAATATTTAATTTTTACAGTTGGTTTATCACCTAGGAAAATATGTAATATTTTAATTTACTTTTTGTGGTAAAATAAATAAACCATATATATAATCTTTATGTACTGATAAAATATAATAATTTCTTAGGTAATTTGTTTTCGTGCAATAAATCGTAATTAATTTTTAAGTTCAAAATACGAATATTTCTTTATTAGTAAGTTTTGTTCAATACAAAACATTAATTTTACATTGATATAGAAAAAAAGGATATTAGTTTTCGACAATTTATCTTTAAATACTAGCGTTATCTACGTCTTTCTGGTTCTTTTAAAAGTTTTATTGTTATTAAAAGTTTACTATTTGAAGTTAAAGGTTTACAATTAAACTTTTTTTCAATATAGAACGTTTTCTTATTGGTAAACTTTTAGTGGAATCTAAATTTCAATCACTGGTCAATTTTAAATCTTATCTTCTTTAACAATAAACTAAAACAGTTATAATAATAATAATAGTAATAAACTTCGTTGCCTAGTTAAAGTAAATAAAACGAAATAATAAAACATCTAACTTGGATGTTTATCTGTTGGATTACAAAATTTGCATTACTACAAAATAATTCTGTTATTTCACAAATGCTAGCTATTTGTTGGAAGCCTAGTCATTTTCACAGATATTAAGCGCTACTTAGAATCTTCCAAGCTTAAGGTTACTACACCCATCTTTAGGTTACCTTTACTGAGCAGTAGGATTATGTTCTTAAGCTTCTGTTTCTGTAGACTGTTATAACGTAAATGTAAAATGACTTGCTCAGCAAGTAAACCTAATTTGAATCCTAACTTCACCACAGTTTTCATTTATTACTATCCTTGTTTTATTTTTTGTTTTATACTTTTGTCATTCATATTCACTAAGTATAAGAATTAAAGATGTAAGTTATTACATTTTAAAATAAAGTCTTTTATTTTAAATTTATATTAAATATTGGCCTCAAAATCTTGAAGTATTTTAAAATATTGTAATATTTTTTAATGTTTTGTTTCGTCTCAGAAATTTTTTAAATATCAAAGTTCTATAAGAACTTTTGATACATTTTTCATAAAATATAACTTTAATATACGGGTATGTTTCATCTGCATCCGCATAATAAATTATGAAAGTTGTTTTTAGTTTCTTGATTTTGTAAAACTCTATAAATACTGCTAAATTGTAGAAGAATTATTGTATAAATTATTTGGTTTTAAATTGTTTTCTTAATAAGATAAATTTCTTAAGTTTGTATTCTGCTAGTGAGTCTCGTAATAAAATTACATAATTCGTAAGTCTTAATCAAATAAAGTTAAAGGTAAAACAATGTAAATCATTTTTTTTTATTCGAAGAAATATCAATTTTTTTTTCTAAGCATAAAAAAAATCATTATTATTGTTATAAATACAAAAATAAACTTTCAAGTGTTGTAAATGAATAAATTTGAAATATTTGACTAATAGTTACATAACAGTAGACTTCGTTTATTTTCAACAAAACTTAATAAATTTTACTCAAAAAAGAAAGTTAATGCAGTAATAAAACGTAGTAAATACGCTGGTACAGTACAGATCAAATTTTAAATAATTGTTTTTTTATAATTTTTCAAAGATTCTAAGTAACACTGCATTGATGATATTCACTAAAGTGCTAAAAGTGCTGAATATTTTTTTTTTTCAATTACGTTGTGTAAAAATCCGAATTACTTTAATTTTTTTTCAAATCAGAATTAAAACTTTGGAGGTTAATTTCTTTAGGGATTGGGGTATCAACCCCAAGTTATTTGGGGTCAATTTTCTCAAAGTTTTACAAAGATTTACCCACTTTATATTAAGTTTAGTATATGCATACATCTTTCTTTTTCCTGTTTAGCCTCCGGTAACTACCGTTTAGATAATACTTCAGAGGATGAATGAGGATGATATGTATGAGTGTAAATGAAGTGTAGTCTTGTACAGTCTCAGTTCGACCATACCTGAGATGTGTGGTTAATTAACCCAACCACCAAAGAACACCGATATCTACGATCTATTATTCAAATCCGTATAAAAGTAACTATATTTACTAGGACTTGAACGCTGGAACTCTCGACTTCCAAATCAGCTGATTTGGGAAGACGCATCATCACTAAACCAACCCGGTTGGTTACATATCGATTATTATGACTTGTTTTTCCTACTGCAATGCAACATTTTATAATTTATAATGACGGACAGAACTGACTCATCATCAGTAACGTATATAGTATACCTATACTTACTAATGTAGATATAGTATATCTACACTGTAGGTACAGAAATATTTTGACGGTTCCTTTTTTTACATATGTACTGTAGTATTTTTTTTAACTTCATGCACCAGATTATAGTAAATCGAAGCAATCAAATATGACTGCTTCAATTTTATTAGTCTTTCGCTGTGAGCCTATCGTATCGTGCAGTACAGTATCTTATTTTACGTACCCCGCGTATTTCATTCAATAGTGATTTAATTATGACTTCGCGAAAAACACTCACGATAGCGGAAAAGACACACATTATTGGGAGATTAGAGAATAGCGAAACTAATAAGAACAGCGCCCAAGAATTATACGTAGGTCATTTGAAAATGTCGGTGATTTGTAGGAACCGTTGAAAAATTATGAAACATTTTGAAACAAGTTCTGTGAAATTAAAAAATATGTACGGCCAAGTCAACATCATGACGTAGACCAAGCACTGTTAAAATGATTTAAATACCAGAGGTCTAGTAATATCCCTGTTAGCGGTCGTATATTGCAAGCTAAGGCGAATAATTTTTCTGAAAAATTCAGAAAACCACCTGAAATAACTTCAGCTATAAACAACTGTTTCGTCAGCATCACGATATTTTATCGGGAAGAATAAGTGGCGCGATCACAGCAGCTCCGATCGGTTTGTCAGAAAAATGGCAAGAAACCTTTTGGCCAAAATTAATAGACGGCTATTCGGACGAAGAAATCTGTAATTCTGATGAATCCGGTCTTTTTTTTTAAATTGACGCCAGGAAGAATCCTTCGGTTTAATGGTGAAACATGTTCGGGTGGAGAATTATCAAAAGAAAGACTAACAGTACTAATTGCTACAAATATAAATCGACCTGACAAAAAAATCTTCTGGTTGTAGAGAAAATTGGTAAACCCCGATATTTAAAAAATTTGAAATCGGTTCCTGTTACGTACGAAAGTAACAAGAAAGCTTGGATGACAAGTGATATCTTTAGGTCTCGGTTACGAAAATGTGACCGTGAATTAAAGATTGAAAATGACAAAATACTTCTGCTCATTGATAAGTGTCCGGCTCATCCACACGTCGAAAATCTTCCGTGTATAATGTTACTGTTCTTACCACTGAAAACAACAGCAATCGTACAGCCCTAAAATAAAGTCAGTAAAAGTCTACTATAAAAACACCTGATTTTACAAATGATTCAGGATTTAGATCATAAAAAAGTAAACGGAAATAACTATTCTGACCACAGGCTGTCAAAGTTACTGACGTTGCATGTTTACAAGACTCTTTAGCGGAATGGGGCAATAACTCTGCAAAACCAATCGTTGTCAAATGCATTGTTGAAGATTATCATGAGGTTGGCAAATATTTAGAAACGCATGAAACTGTAACAGATGATGATGTAGTGGCTTTAGTACTATAAATAGATGGGGACGTAGATAATGACAACGATAAAGACATCAATCCGCCAAATCTTCCAGAAGTTTTAGCGGCAATGGAAACCGTTTGCCGGTTTTTTAGTTTTACAGAAGTTTATAATGAAAAACAAAGAGTGTTTGTTTTTGATTTAGAAAAGAACCTTCAAAAACTGTATTACTACATAAAATGTTCCAAACAAAGCAAAATAACCGATTTTTTGCAGGTAAAAAGTCATTTATTACAAATTTTCTCTATCTTGTTTTACTCTATCGTATTTGTATTCATTATTGCGTAGTTTTGTTGTTTTTTTTTTAATATTTTTGAGCAAATAAATTATTATTATTTTTGATAATTATTATTATTACTTTTACAACATCCGTGTAGATAGCATATTAAAGTAATGCCACTAAGCTACCTAAACATCGGTTATTGTGACTATGGTTATAATGACAAAAAATCGTCGGTCCCTTGGAGATCACTATAAACTATATTTACTGTATAATATATAAATATATGTCAGTATTATGGGCATTGACCAAAATACTAATAGTCTAGACTGATTTTAATACAGTGAAAGGGATAATTTATGTTGACAGAATTATGATATCCTATTTCCGTGGAACTTTTTTTTAAATTAAGGAAAGATTTTCAAGATCTTATCTGAGACTAAAACAATACCAACTACAATATTCAAAAATTACTTGTTCAAACTCAAACTCAAAAAATTTATATTTTTGAGTTCCCTTTGTTATTAATGGGGGAAAAAAATTAAAAAGGATGCTAAATGTATGGTATATATGTAATACCTAAAGGAATTAGAAAATCGCTTGCATAAATATAATTGAAAAATAATATATTTTTTTATGGAAAGAAATGAAAAAAATTTGATTCGGAATAAAATTTCAACAGACAATTTAAAGTAGTAAATAGATTTCTAAATAACACCAAACGAAGTTAAATGATGTATTGAATTATAGAAAGTTATTATTATAAAAATATCTAATAGTAGCAGCGGGATTCTCTCATACATGCCCTTGCATGTATGACAGAACCGTTTACTAAATGATGCGGTACTGAGATGTAAAGAACAATATGGATAAGAATCTCTTTGTTTCAGCACTCTCTTACGGATTAGAAATTTATTATTAACTCAACAGCAGCAAGTATAGCAATTGTAAAAATATGGTATGTAATTACAATTATGTGTGGGGTTCATTGAAATATAAATACAAGAAAGAATTATAGCTGGTTGACGATGAAAAAATACATTTTTAAGGAAGAAAAAAAGTGTTAGTGGAAAATAGTAAAACTCTTGAAAATAGATTAAAGTTACAGGAAAAATATTCGAAGTAGTTTTAAAATCTATTTTTTTATAATATTTTATGATAATGAAGAAGGATGATGAACAGAAATAAAGAAATTTTGGACGATATATGAAGAAAGTGACAGAAATGAATAGAAAGCCTTCGTCATTTATCTAGCTGAAAGGACACCCCTTATATTCTATGAAGGTAAATTTTAAGAGAAGATATCTTGAATTTGAATTCATCTTCAATTCAGGTTTTGAAAAATGTTTAACTCGTAATAATACTAATATTTAAAGTTGGAAGAATTTTATTTAAATAATAGATCTTACTTTAATTTTATTCACTTGTGTAGTGTTTGAAGAACGCTTATAACTGCTCTTCCATTCTCAATCGATTAACGTAATTTAAAATTTTAACCGTATAGATTCAAATTAGGAAATACCTAAAAAATGTCTTGAAGTCTGAGGGAAAACGAGGAAAACATAGAAGCATTAGAATCGTTGAATTTTCAATAAATAAACAATATTAAACTGTAATTTAATATTTTTACTTTATTTCTGTGAGCTATCAAAAATTTAAATTACTGGTAATTTTATCTAATATTTTTATCATGTTCAATTGAAAACCAGTATATTAAAAAGAATATTGGTAAAACCCGTATATCTGGTGTTACTTGATCGTTGGTGTTCAATTAAAGTCACTTCATCAGGATACATTGCTTGAAATGATCAATACAACTAAATGTTTAGCTGTATTTAGGCTTTTTTCATTTTATAATTCAGTAAAATTTCCGAATAAAAATAAAATAAAACAAAACTCAAAATTGAAAATAAATAAAAATTATTTTTAAGTAAGAATTAAAGTTTAAGAAAAAAAATTTATTCATCTTGAACTTTTTTATTTTATGAAAGACATCTAGGTAGGAATTTAATTATGACTTTTGTAAAGAAAGTTTAAAATAACTTAACTCGTTGAAATTGAACTTGCCATAGAAACAAAAATAAAAAAATAAGTTACTAATTAAGTTTGATATTAAAGTACATAACACGATTATAAAGTATAACAAGTTAAAGGGAGAGATGCATAGTAATTATTATGGTAGGGAAAAGAGATGAATATAAAGAGAGATGGACAGAGAGGTAATATTAACCTACATCACAGTATAATGCATAATATATACTTTCCTACCATATCATATCTATTTTAAGGATAAATTTAATACCAAACTTTCTATTTATTGTTTTACTTGTACCCATGGATTTCGTTTAAATTGATTTTTTAATTAATTTTCTGGATTCAGGAAAATACGCTTTAAGCTGTTCATGATTTTTTTTTCAAGTACATATTAAACTTAACATTAGGTAAAACTTAAACGTTTAAATTACAAACCTATTTTTAGTTACAATTAAAATTTTGAATAACGAAAAGTATGTTCATAAAATTTCAGATATTCCAACCAGCAAAATTATTTCTTTATACTTTTGTTTTTACGCATGTAAAGTATTTAGTAAGGGTTTTCTTTTAATTTTCTGCAAATATTTTATTAAAATCTTTATAATCGCTAATTTATAGGATCGAGAAATGAAACTGTTTTTATACCCTTATATCCCCTTAGCTGCTTCAAAAATTAAGTTTTATTGTATGCTATCAATGAAAATTGCATACTTATAAAATATTGAGTGTGCTTCATTACTGTTTATGGTGATAAAAAATAAATAAAAATCACATATCTAATTTCTATTCTATTTCAAAACTTCAGAAACAAATCACAAAAACATTAATTAATCACATTATTAATCACAACATTAAAATATTTTACACAATATTTAAAAGTGCTGAACTGTATTGACTCACACATAACATACATTTTTCTTATTAAATTAGTCATAAAAACTTATTAAATGAACAAACATAATCCCGATAAAATTTCAACGCATATTAAACAGGTTTCCTAACTATTTAAAATCAAACAACGCGAAATAACATTGAAAAAATAAATTTTCCGCAATACAAATATTTTTTTTTGTTTTTATTAGAAAAACATTACAACAAAATTTTTCAATAACAGTACATCCAAGATAACAACAGTACATTAAGACAGTGAATTGTAAGTTTATAAATGTAAACATCATTTCGTCTTGCAAATCTACAAATCTAAAGTAATAAATTATTGAATTTCTATGTACCAAGGTCAGCAACGTTCCGATGCAGAACAAATTTACTTCCATATAAGTCAGTTGATATAAATGAACTTATCAATTTCAGTTATCAATAAAAAAAGTAAAACATTTGATGTGAACACGACATGACTTCTTGTACGTCTATTGAAATACACAACACAATTTTTTTAAATTAAAACTACATAAAGTTTTATTTCATTAATAACTTCTGATATATTTTTTTTTAATTTTATTATTGAAATATAATTTATCGTAATTTTTTTTTAATGCCAAATTCCAAAAATTATGAGTCAGTTTTATTTATTTGTTGAGATTATGTTATGTAGAAAATTTCATGTTTATAGCCCAAACCTTTTAAGAATTATCATGCTTTAAATATTATTACGTTTTATTAATTGCTATATTCTAAATTAAATAAAAAATATAATCTCTTTCAAAATATTAAAATTTTAATACAACTTTTTTGTTCTATACGAATTGTTACACAGATAAATACGATTTTTACCTTTCTTCGAATGTTTCTTATCTTTCTACCTGCTTCTTTTGTATTTCATTAAAAAGCAGCTGAGCTAATTTTAATGAAACATACAAGTTTTAATAAGACATTTATTCTGGATCAAAATTTCCTCAAAACTGTTTCAACATGCATATGATTACCTTGAAAAATACTTAGTTTCTGTATTTTTACTTTGTTATTCTTTTTTTTTTTTTTTTTTTAATTAAGGAATTAGAATTGAATTTTCTTAAAATAAAATTAAAAACTCATCAATTAACATTAATTTTTGTTTAAAAATAAGTAAATTATATAAAAGTTTCTGTTCTTATCTTGACTGGTAATAATTTAAATTTTCTTGCTCAGATTGTCGGACAGAAAGTAAATGAATGAAGCAAAATGTTTGCCAACAAAAACTAATTTCAATCGTATAAACACGTTACTGAAATTTAGTATAAATAGAAAAGGCCGTTTCTTGTTTTATTTGCACGTTGTTAGTTCAGGTACTTTAGTTCAATAGTTAATGTTATTGTAAGGCTGACTATGTTCATCGTAGCTAACAATGTTGATCTTCCAAACTTGTACATGTTGTAACAGTATTCAGACGTAAAATTTATTTTGTTCTGAAATAGAGTATTTTCAATATTAGTTACTAAATATTATCATTTTTAATTAAATAAATTAGATGACAACGAATTGTTTATTCCATAAATTTTTAGAATTTCTTTTGAAATAATACGTTTTAGTAATTAACGTTTCCCTTAATAAAAAAAAAAACAATTTTTGATTTATTTAAGTGATCCTTTCT
This sequence comes from Lycorma delicatula, assembly GCF_047948215.1. NCBI lineage: Eukaryota > Metazoa > Arthropoda > Insecta > Hemiptera > Fulgoridae > Lycorma > Lycorma delicatula. Next base: position 72,657,634 of record NC_134459.1, on the reverse strand, counting down.
ATTGTTTAGTAATATTGAACGATTAATGTAGAATTTTCGAAAAAAATTATGGTATTACTTTCAGTCGCACAGTGGGATTGATTTGAGGGGAAATTAAACTTTCTTTTCGTTTTAAGAGTACAAAAATACAATTCACTTAAAATTCAATTTCCTTATGTAGTATTCGTATGTATAAAATTTGGGTACTTACGTATTAACGCCACCGCAGCTACAGCTTTATTTAAAAACAAAGTAGTCAATCGGATTTCGGTGGAAAATGAACAGTCTCTTTATTAATTTTAATAAATGGTTATTTATATTTATTTATTTTATAAATATATAACCAAACTTACCGTGTTTTGATTAGTTAAATAATACATAATTGCAATATTACTGAATTTATTAAATAAATACTCAAAAACTTACGGTGTAAATTAGTCAAGGTTAGCGAGTGTAGGATAAGTTTGGTTAAATTATATTTATAAAATAAATAAATATAAATAACCATTTATTAAAATTAATAAAGAGACTGTTCATTTTCCACCAAAATCCGATTGACTACTTTGTTTTTAAATAAAGCTGTAGCTGCGGTGGCGTTAATGCGTAAGTACCCAAATTTGTTGCTCGAAAATTTTCAAAACTAATCAGTCAATTTCATGTTAATTTAGATATCCCGTAGTAGTGAATATGAAGTTGTGTATTAAATATTTGATGAAGATTAGCTTACCCATTCTTCAGTTACCCTAAATTTAAGGTCGATAACAGAAAACATAACCTCAATTCGAGTCAGTGGTGAGTAAGTTTAAACTTGATGCTTGTTTGTAGGGGCTTCTCATTATTTTTCACAACTTCATCAAATTACGGTTATAATAATCTAATTTACGAAGAAACATAAAATATATTTTTATAGTAAATAAAAAAAAAGTTACTTATCTTTTAACTTTTTCGTTTAATTTAAGTATTGTATATTTCTTGGGCAAAGAAATTATACAAAATAATATAACTAGAAGTCGATCTTTTTGTGAAAACTGCACAAGGATTTTTTCTTCTAATTCTGTAATTCTCACCCGTGTGATCGATAACTGGATATCTTCTCCTTTTCCTTTTTTTTTGTATAGGCACTGCTAAATTTTATGTGATCTAAACAAGATATATTTTATAGTCTTTCTTATTATTTTTCATCACGTTGGTCTTCACTCATTCTCCTCAACTCCTTTTCATTTCTAATTAATTGAGGGTTATTCTAACCCTCAATCAATTTTATTTATGAGCAGACTGCAAATTTTACTATGTTTTTCAGGCTTAATACCTGAAAAGATACTGTGTATCGAAACAGCTGTCTAAAACCTAGTAAAAATAAAAAACATCTACTTTTTTTATTAGATGTATATTTCATTAATATGCATTTACATCTTTAAATGCATCTTAGTGATGATAAAATTCCAAGAAAAAAACCTGGAAATAAAAGATAAAACTGTTCGTATGTCAAAGTCAGTTTTATTACCATCTAAACTATCAAAAGTGACATTATTTAACAATAGATAAAAATGAATAAACAAACTAATACTGACAGATTTAAGGAATAGTTATATTCATTTGTTCATGTAGATACGTAAGAAAAAAAACAGTGATAGTAAGCTAGATTTACGAAAAAACTTATTCATTCAATACAATGAATTTTGATCGGTTTTGCAGCTTGGGTGTGGTTTGGTTTTATTAATTACTATAAAAATAACAGTAATAAAAGTAATGATAATAAGCATCTGGCATCCGCAGACGTAAATGAATATTTATAATTGTAAATGAGCGCATATGTCATATGTGTTTTTCACTTTGTTATGAAGAAAGTCTTACATTAAGATATGCACGAACAATTTCAATGTTAACTCAAATACTTGATTAATTCCTGACCCAGAAATGTTCTTACAGTCTGTAGTACCCTGAGAACCGGTTTCATTCTTTTAATGTATATAACAGTTTGTACCTTATAGTCTGTGCGTCGGACTAAATCCCTCCTTATTAATTACCTATAAATTTGTATTCACTTTCTTGAATCTTGATTCAATATGATCCTTTCAAGGTATATTGGCGCGTGACCTTTAAAAAACTATTCTTTGTTTTAGAATAAAATTTTGTTTTAATATTGTGTATCTTAACTTCGTGTTGTAACTACAAAGCGCTGACGTGATATATAATAATATATTGATTTGAACGCATAATACATAAAATATGACTACGACAGGTACTTTCTATATTAAAATAACCTTGGTGTAAGTTCAATGTAATTTATTATCCTGATTGGTTTCATATTTTATATGTATTATTAAATTATAGAATTTTTCTCTAACAATCTGGTACACAATTCTGTTACATATGTTTGGTTTTAGTAAATAATATATGACTTTCTTTTTTATATATATTAGAAAATCGTTTAGTGTGTATTGTATGTGTTATATTTATAAATTCTTCTTTTTGTCCGTATAAAATCCAACAGCACCAAATAAAACTATTTCATTGTTACTACAATAAGTTGAAGTTTAGCATGCAGATTGCCTTTAATCGAAATCATTTTACCGAAAAATAATAATTCATTATTGTGATATTATTTTTGATTGGGAGACGTACTAAAGAAGATTTTTAAATTTTACTAATTGATTTGCCTTCCAAATAACTGCGAATGGTTTAAAAACTCAGTAAGATTGTTTAGAAATAGCAAAAATGACTAATTTAAAAAATAAAAAATATTATGTTAACTTTTGAAAAACTTTGCTGTGGACAGCACATGACTTCTTTTACGCCTATTAAATTACATATACACATTTTTTTAGAATGAAAAGTACATAAAATTTTATTTCATTAATAACTTCCGGTATTTTTTTTTTTATTGAATTATTATTTATCGTAAATTTTTTTACAACCAGAGGTTATTATTATTAATAAATCAATATATTTAAATGAAAAAAAGGAGATATCTGATTTGAACAGATGTGCCTTACCATATATCCAAATTTTTCATTAATTAAAATGAAATAAGATTTTATGTACTTTTCATTTAAAAAAAATGTGTATATGTAATTTAATAGCTGTAAAAGGAAGTAATGCGTGTTCACATCAGATTTTTTACTTTCTTCTACGAAGTAAAAAAAGTTTTGTGATCGCGAAAAATTTCGGTTTTCAGATTTCAACGGAAATATCCAGTTTGATTATCACTGAGTCCATTTTCACTAGTTTCGATGTAATGTCTGTATGTACATACTTATTAAAATTCTTACTGCTTTTTCTTTTGGTTTAAATCAATTTGCATTGAATTTACTGACAAAATTTCTTAATTAATATCAGTAAATAGATCATTTTTTAAATTTTTTTACGGAATATCAGTAAGTAATATCTTACAATTAGATGATGCTAATATAATTAGTCTTTTTCCGTAAATATACTTTTGAATAATAACCAACTAATATTTTCCTATCCATTTAGGTGTTATTTATTACGAACTCGTTTTTTTTTTTGGTTTATATCGTTTATAACATGTCATTAGTTTAATCATAATCTAACAACTTGTCTTACCTGGATTCAGGTCGATTATAAGTTATTAGTTAACCTGTAATTTTACCCCAATCACCAATTTTTAAAAAAGTTATAATAAAAGAATAATATTTCATTTCTGATAAAATTTAGATAATTTAATTTAAATACAAATTAATGTTACTAGAACGACATATTTTTTTGTTTAATATTCGAAATGTCTCATGATTATTTACTTCAGTTTATTTCCTGTTTTCTCACAAAAAATATTTTATGTAACGGAGAAATCGCAGTGGTCAGTATTTTTAGGCAGTTCAAAGAGCGATTTGGAGACAAAAGAATGTATTCAAAGATGTGGCATGTTTATGATTATTTATTCTTATAGCGATAGATTTTAAAATCGTTAGTGGTTTATATGCTTCCAATATTTAGTAAATCTATTTTTTCTTTACTTTGTACTTTTACGGTTTTATCGGTGACTTTTCATGCAAGTTTTATTTTCACCATGTGACCCGAAAAGATGGATTTTAGTTGTTTTGAAACCAGGATATATATGTCTTTTCTGAATAATCTTAAATAGTTGATTATAGCTTTCAGGTTTATGTTCAGAACATAATAGAAAAAAATGATGACAAAATAATACATACTTAAAAAATAATAATAATAGATATTCGAGTTCTAAATATGTAGAAGAAATTCTTTTACCGATGAGAGGAGAATTTTCAAAAGGATATATCAAAAATCTAGAAAGTTGAAGGAGGTGAAATCCATAATTTAAAAGTGATCCTCTAAGTTTCCATTCCAAATTTTCCGGAATATTAACTCACATTAGTCTCATTATAACTAGAATCTATTGCAATTTGGTGCCACATTCTTGTTTCTGAAACATTCTGAATGTAATTATGGAATTCATATGACAATTTAGAGCAATTCTTATTGAAATAAACTGAAATTCCTAAGCAATGTTAAACATTCGAAAAATAAATTTGTTCAAAGTTTCAGACCAAATCATTTATCATTCATTCATGAAATATCGAGTAAACAAACAATCACAGCAATGAAATGTTGGTGAAAGGTATATGTTATTGTTTTTCTTTCAGTTAAATTTGCTTTTATGTATTATTTTAAATAACAGCAGCATAAGAAAGTTCTGAGTAAATTGAATTTTAAATCTTTAATAAAAATAATGGGCATAGAAGGTTAAAAAAACAAAAACATTTTTATTATTATTATTATTATTAGTAGTAGTAGTAGTAGTAGTAGTAGTAGTAGTAGTAGTAGTAGTAGTAGTAGTAGTAGTAGTAGTAGTAGTAGTAGTAGTAGTAGTTTATAGTAATAGAACTGTATTTTTTTATTTATTTATCATGATAGACTTTTATTTCGTATAGAAGAAACCTATTACCAATAAGTAATAATTATATGTGCAATTTTTAGTTAAAATTGGATAATGATACATTATACTTTCTCTGATAGACTTTTAATGTTACCTATATCGATTTAAATTGATTTAATTTTTTTTTACGGATTAATGAAAAATACGAAGTCAATTTTTTTTTTTAAAGATATACTGTATTAAGATTATAACAGTTTATCTGGTAAAGCTATCAGCTTGTACTGCACGTTTCACTCTATTGCTTCGAAACGTTATGCGGAGATTAAAACGGAAAAAAAGTAAATCGCGCCTTTTAAACAGTCCCCCCTGCTTTCTTTAACAACCAACATCGTTTATGTAGCTCCCCCTAACATTTACACGAGAGGGTTAATCGATTTCTCTATATTATTTCCTTCCTTACATTTTTATGATATGACGGCCACTTTGCAATAGACGACAATGTCGAAATAACTTTTTCTTTTTTTTTGTTTTATTTATAGGTATTTTCAAGTCAGTTTATATGGAAAATTGTAAAAATATATTAAACGTATATTAAAAAAGAAAATTTACAATCGATCTGCTCTTAAATTTTAAAGCTCTTTCATTTTAAAAGATAATTAACAATTTTAATTGATTACCTTAATTAAAATTGTTTTTTTATCTGTATTTCATTATATTAAAAGAACACTACGTTTATTTCAAAGTTTACAAATGGATATGAATATTTTTAAAAATACAGTAAATTTTAAAAGTTAACGCAAAATTTATCGATCTAGTCCTGAACTACTTTAGCTTTTAAAATTAATATTTCAGTCCAGTATTTAAAAAAAAATTATATCAGTAAACTTCCCACTGCATTATAGAGGTTTTTATACAGTCCATTACTTCCATTACGTTTTTTACGTGGATTTTCGTATAAAAAATTTAGCTGGTGATAGAGAAGTATGGAGACACGAACAAGGTGTAAAGGACTTGTCCTAAGGGCTGATAACCATTTGACGGATTTTCACTCTAGCCATCGAAATAAAAAAATTCATTTATTCATTAAGACAGAATTTACTAAAAATTAAGATCAGCCCCAAATTGACAGAGATAAGTTTGTGAATAGAGAATTAAGGAATAAGTATGTAAGAATGGTTATGGGACACCATTATCAACGGACTTCTTGAAATTGTCATTGAAATACTTAACTATTTAAAAATTCGTTGAATTTTTCTGAACTGATTTAAACTGAATCGTAAAAAAGAGAGTAAAATCTAAAGATATTGAAGTAAATTGAAATTAAAATTTTTAAATCTACTTTTTACTTATTTTTTTAACATTTGATATTGTTTTATTTATTTGGATCAAATATTTTTCTTTATAACTTCAACTTACATTATCTGACATCTGAAGCGTATTGTTTCTAACAACGACAATTACAAGATAAACACCAGACATACTCGTAATAATTAGAAGGCAAAAAAAATATTAATTAATAATTTATGGATATATGTTTTTAGTTTTTAAATGAATTTATCTAATTAGGTAATAAAACATATCTGAGTGTTTTATATTTAATTTTCTTAACATAAGTTTTAATGTTTCTGTAGTATTACATTTTTTGCAACAATAAAAGTACACTTCTTGATATAATATTTATCTAAGTTTATCTAAGTGATGATAATAATGAAATCAAACCAGTTTTAAATCGCTAATACAAAAAATTATTGCAAAACTTTTTATTAAAATTTTATTCTATCATGAAATAGTAACACCCAAAAATAAGAATTATAGAATTGTTTAATTTAAGTATCATGTAAAGGTAGAATAATGTCATAAAAGAGATCGTAAATGGATCTCGTTTGAAAGAGTAAAAATTAACAGAGGAGAATTATCTTGACGAAATTACAAATAATTCCAAAACTTCAAAAATAGTTAGTATTTAAAATTTCTGTAATTTTTTAACAATGTATTGACATTGCTGTTATATCAGTACACAAAAATATGTGTTTTCATATTAATATAAAAATAATATGTACCGGCAAAAATTGATAAACATTTTAAAATTGTATTTTTTTTGGACTAAACATATATTGTTTAATCTACATAAGTATACAAATTCAAGAATACATTAAAAAATAAATGTGTGTAATATACTAGAAAGAATCCCTTATTATTGAATTAAATGGAACCAACGAGGAAAAACATCAGGATTGGAGGTATATCGTTTCGTAAATAGAGTATAAACCAGTATCAGAAAAGAATGATTTTCAGAATGTCTTTTATAAAAGTAGTCCTTGAAGTAAAAAATATGAATAAGAAGAAAAATAAAAAAGAGGATAAGCTGAAGAAGGATGAAGTTTTGAAAAAAGAGAAAATAAGAGAAAATAAAACTGGAAGGGGTTAAAAAACGTTAAATATATATATATATATATCTTATAAAAAATAAAGCCATTTAAAGTAATATGATCTAGGAAATTTCCTAAAAAGAATGTATTATATTAGATTTTATTATACTTTTATTCAATTCAATTAGATCGTTAGACATAATAAATTCACAAAACGCACCAAGTTTTACCAGAGTTGATTAAATTTTTTTTCTTTATTATTTTAGATATTTCTGCTTTATAAACTTACATTTTGTTTTCAATCGTGAGGATTTTAATACGCTATTTAAAACTCGATTAATTGATTTCTTTTTCTTTACAAAATTAAAACTGACTTAATGACGAAAAAAAAGGTTGTAACAAAAAAATAATAATTTAGAATATATATATATATATATATATATATATATATATATATATATATATATTCTAAATATTGTAATTAAATTCCTATGGTTTCGGTAATCAACATGAAATTGTTTTATTTATTAATTGATAATAATGTTGAAAAAGTTTTAACTTCATTTTTGTTATTATTGGTATAAAAATTTATTATTTGCATTAAAATTCCATTAATTTTCCTTATTCAGTTAATACATAAATTTTAATTTGTGTTCATCAGAACTGTGATTCTATTTGAAAAAAATATGATGTTACATTAATAGTTTTTAAAATTAAAAAAATATTTTATTTTTTTAACTAATTTTTTTTTCAAATTACTTTTATTTACAATTATTTATTAGAAGGGTGACTATTTAATTACAATCTGATTTTTCAATTATAATATTATATTAATTATTCTTTTTTTATAGATTACTGGAGCACTGAAAACTGTTTGTATTAGTGACAGGATTGTTTAGATATTGATAATATTTTGAGTTTTTCTCTTTCAGCGTATTATTCTAGAGGATGAGAGTTGTTGGATATCACGAGTTATAATGGTATAGTTTTACATATTAACTTTTTATTAATTGGTAAACGTTTCATTTTTTGTAAGTGTTAAATCAATCTTTGGGCTAACCTGATACCTCCGATGTGGGTTTCAAATATGAATTAAATTTCGGTTGTGTCCATCGAACAGAATGAGTTGACAACGCGTAGTTCAAGTGTAACGTCGTCTACAAAGCGTGGATTCTTGTCAGTTTTAGCAGAGATCCAATTAATAATTGCGATATAAAGTTATCAGAGACAACATTGTATTTGATGTACCAAACAGCGAAACCGAAATTTACAACACAAATTTACATGTAAAGCCTGGAAACCGAGCCGGGTTTTCGTGGACGCATCTAGCACATCAACTGACGATTTTATCTTATCGAATCATTTGCAAGATCACCCAATATAGGAAATCAACATGGAAACTGATCTGAAGGATTCGATTTAGCTGTCGTCTGTAGTCCTGTATGACATCAATAATGTTATGCGGTTATAAGAATTGATTGAAACAGTAGTCAATAAATGTAACTACAATATTAGAGTATTCAGTCTTAAACAATTAGGTATTGTTTCAAAGGATGTGGTAGCCTAGAAGAAGATAATTGACTTCGTAAAGGAACACTAACTGATCGACCACATCTTCACCAGGAGGAATAAAAGAGCCTTTCGTATCGTACTGAGGAACTACATTTCTGTGTTTCAATTGAGCTTATGAGAGAACTTGGGAGTCACGGTCATACGTAGCATAGTCAATCAGAGGCACCGAGTAACAAAAGAATCATTGCCAACTTTCTTTGTTAACCTTGAGCCAAGAGATAACAACAAGGAGGTATTTGATTTAAAATATATCGCCAGTGGTGAGGTTGTCAGTGAGGCGCCCAGATGATCTCCAGGGTTGGTCCAGTGTATGAGCTGTCAGCAATACGTCCATACGAGAAATATCTGTATGCGGCCTTTACGATGTGTGAAATGCGGTGAATAGAATTTCTGATTGTACAAAAGATAGGAGCACTCCAGCTGTTTGTGAGCCATGCCTGTGTAATCATCCAGCAAACTATCGGCGATATAGAGTTTACAAAGAGAGAAAATTACACAAAGGGTTACATCGGCTAGGAAAATTACTACTTCTATTGGAAACCGCTACCTCATTCAATGCAATTTTCCATCATTAAGTAGGAAAACGAATGGTAATATAGATACATATTCCTAAATTCGTCCAAGCTTTTCTACAGACTCCATTTTTACTGCAGACCTTCCAACTATAGACGAGGTTACTGTCGCTTCCTTTGTGGGTAACAGCTGTTCTTGCAGCTAATTCTAGTCCAAATGTAGCATTAAGTAGACTACAATTTGAGGTGGATTTTATCAACAAATAGTTGAGTTCATGGAAAATATGTGTTGACTGGCAAAATCGAAATATATTACATTCAAGTGAGAAGAGCAGATTCCCCGTAACTCCATCATGATGGCGTTCTACATAGTAATTCCACAAACTGAGAGTTTAGGTACCTAAGTATACACCTCATTTGTCATCTGAGGTGAAAAGTTCATATGAGAGAAGGAAAGACAACTTGAGATAAAGTTAAAGGAAATGTTCTGGTTGTTGAACAGAAAATCTCGTTTGTCCTTACCTAATAAGCTTAATGGAAGCAAGGTTTTAGAACAATTCTAAAACCTATTCTAGACCTATGGGATCGAACTATAGGTTTCCGCGTGCAGAAGTACTATCAATATCTTACAGCTGTTTCAGAATAAAGTGGCAAGATGTGTAAGTCACCGTGGTTTGAAAGAAACAGTGAAATACAGAATTATTTAGGATTACATTCCATGCGAGAGGAGATACAACGATTTAGGTCAAATTACGAACTTCAACTTAACTACCACCCAAATAACTCATAACTTACTGGACAATGGAAGTGACATTAAAAGGTTGAACCGATCTAAGTGTCCCTATAGTGTGATTAATGCGTATGTAATAACTTCTGCTGAATTGTAAATTATCTGTTCGACTTTTAATTTAAAATTTGTTACATATACTTTTCTTTTTCTTAACATTGGTTCATTCTTTTTTTCTACTAATTATATCCTATTTGGCATTTTGTTGTTCTAGTGGTATTGAGTGTCGTTCATAATTTCTAATTGAATGTGCTAATAACATCTTGCGGAACCTTTTAGCGAGTCCGTCACTTCGTCCGTAAATGGGGTTCCTCCGACTTATCCAAAAAAAAATTGTGTGCTTGTCATAAAATGTTTTATAATACAAATGTAAAATTCTGATTAGTTTCGCTGAGGACTTATGTGATAGGAGGATATGCCCCAATTTAGGAAAGGTTTAAATGAATGTAACCAATTTTAAATAAGCTTTGAAACATTAAAAAAAAAGATATAAACAAATGACGTTTTAGATCATCGTATTTTTATTGTTTTCAGAATTTTATAATTTCGTATTAATAGAGGAAATTTAAATTTTTCATACTTTCACGTATTATGGAAATTTTTATTTAAGAACTGTATAGTACTCATGAATATTATAGTCGCGTAACTTTTTTAGACATTTTTTTGTCAAAAATTTATTTTGTATAATGTTCTGAACTGTGTTAGTTTAAAAGCACTTACGTTAGCTTTAGAAATGGGCTTTAGTAAAAAGAGATTCTTACGAAAAGACTGTATTTTAGAGAATCTGAAAAATGTTTATTATAGCCTGAAAAGTTGTAACTGCGTAATAATGGGGAGTAAATAATTTTATTTACTTAATGAGTCAACTTTATAAATATTATTACAATTTTATTTTTTTTTTTATTTAATATTAAATAATTCATCTTAATATTATAAATATATATATATATATATATATATATATTTATATATAAATAACTTCACTTTCATAATAAATATGCATAATTAATTTATCACATAAAATCTGTTATCGATTTTATATATTTAAAAAAGGAAAGATCTCATATGTTTTCTGAATTTTTTGGGTGAGGCCAAATAATCTTAAATTTAGCCTTTTTATTTTGCCAAAATATATACTATAAATTCCAAAAACAATATAAATATATAAAATAGAATTTTTTTTTTAATTTTAATAAATAATCTTTTGAAAATAAACAATGAAATTTTACAAATGCGTGCAGATTTATTTCAACCGAAGGGAGATAATGTTGTTTTCTCTGCCTATAGAAATCACGTTCAACCTCTAATGAACTCCACTGTGAGTTACCTTTACTTGTTAACTTTTGTTGTACTTACATTGTTCTGTATTACACCGCTCATTACTCCAGTCATGTTCTAATTCATAAAGACTAATAATATATCCAATAATGATGATAATGATCATCATAATAATAACTATCATAGTATAAATGAGACGACCTATATCATACGAAATTATTATTCCTTATAATCATGATTAATGTATATCAAAAACTAACACAAGGTTTATCACCTTCACTTTATAAAGTAACCTTCGTTATGTGAAAAGGAAATGAAATCTCAAAGTAACTTGTTATAGGCAGTTGAAATTAAGCTTTTAAAAGAAATCTCGTGGCATATATCTTTAATCTGATAAAAATGTTTAAACAGTTTTGAATATTTTAATTATAATTTTTAGTTATATCAAGTATCAAATTTTCAAAAAATAATAGTAACGTCAGGCGTTCATTCAAACAATTCAATATTATTATATTTATAAAATCGGTTGTTCGAAAAACGTTTTAAATCGAATTCCATCAATTTTTATAATGCTGCTAGGTCACACAAAATAGGTATGCAGTATCTAAACCGTATTCAAAATTATTTTGTTCCATTTCATCTAAAAGTAAACTGTTAGCCAAATAAAAATATACACTAAAGAAATAATATATAATTACTTCCCGTAAAATTTAATCAAAATAATAATCATTTATCAATCTTGTTATATGTCGTAGGAAAAATATTTTTCTTTAATATAGAAAATAAAAGAAAACTCATAATTTCCAGTTTTGTTATATTTTTTTGTTTTATATTCATGAGAGAAAACATTATACTACGTCAATGAAATATGAAAATGTTAAGATTACTTTCCCGGCGAATATAGCCACAATAACTATTTTAAAGCTAAAATAAAAAATTTACGTTTTACGATCCACCTAGTTCATCTAGAAAAAAAAGCAGATGTATTTTTTACGTTCATAAATATTACGTATATATATTATCGTACTGCTTTTGACATTGTATCTCAGGATTGACAGGACCGATTTTCGTCAAACTTCGCTCAAATATTTCTACGTATAAGGCACTGATCATATTAATTTTTTTTCAAAATTCGTTAACGGGACGGACGGATATATGAAGGAAATTAATTTCGATATTTTTCAGAGGCATTTTTATAGAAATCATTCTTAAAGCTAATTTGTTGCTTTTTACTTCCTTGTACGAAGTAAAGGAAGTACTGTGATCGCGAAAAATTTCGGTTTTCAACGGAAATATCCATTTTGATCATTCCTGAATCAATTTTGACTGGTTTCAGGGTGTTGTCTGTACGTACATATGTACGTCTGTTACGTACTATGTACGTAATTTTCTTGCATAACTGAAAAACGATTAGGCGTAGAATTTCGACATTTTGGATTTAGGATTGTTGTAACATCTAATTGTGTAGCTCCCTTTTTGATTGCAATCGACTCAATCAAAAGTGTCCAAAAAAGCCTAAATTCCAGATTTTTTTGATTTTGAAGTTTTTCTTAACTGCAGTTATAAGTCCTCACTGAGGACTTTTCAACGATAAGTGGTACTTATTTTCATTGGTTCCAGAGTTATAGCCAAATAAAATTTTAATTTATGAAATATTTGTAACTTACAAGGGGAAACACATCTGCTCGAATGCGACTTCATTTCCTTTTTTTGACTTTTCTTTTTTAATTTAAATATATTGATTTATTAACCTCTGATTGTAAAAAGATCTTTACAATAAATAATAATTCAATAATAATAATAATAATAAAAGGACATGGAAGAAAATCAGAAGTTATTAGTGAAATAAAATTTTATATACTCTTAAAAATGTGTATGTGTAATTTAATAGGCGTACAAGGAAGTTATATGGTATTCACATCAGGTTTGGTGAAACATCTGATTATTTAATATTAATTGAAAATTATAATTTAGAATTGTATTATTTTTTTTATTTATGCATTTGTTTCAGTTTACTTGATAATACATATCGCTATAACATTTAGTAACCTTTTCCTATTTCGTTTTTGTTTTCGTTTTGTTGATTGTTACATCATAATAATTTAAAAACCACAGTACTAGATACATATAAGACTTATATTTATTTAAAGAGTAATATAAGACTTGTATTTATTTCAGGTAAGATTGTGGAATTAACAATTTTATAAATATTTGATATAATAAAGACTAATATTTTAACAATTGTAACTGTCCAATTTTATTGAAGAATCGGAGGATCGTATCTCACTTTCAAATGAAATAAGTTTACATGATTGCAGAAAAAATGTGTGTATGTAAGTTAATAGGCGTACAAGAAAGTCATGTAGTGTCTACATCAGATTTTTTAAATTTGTTGCCGGCAATGGATATAATTTAAAAAATAATTTTCAAAAAATCAACCTCCACCTCTAAAAAATATCCATTCTTTTGTTCAGTCTACCTTCGCTTTAAATATCTTTCAAAACTTTCTTGAAAGTTTATACGTTTTGTGTAGAGCTATAAAGAAACGTTTCCATTTTTTTTTAAATTACACACCCGAATTCTAGTAAACTTTTGTCTAAAATTGATTCCCCACCTCTAAAAATTTACGTTTTCTTTATTCTATTTTTTTCTGACTATTAATTTTTACTATTAACAGCAGGGAAGGGTATTACTTTGCCAGCTTTTGCAATTGAGAGCTGATAAAAACATATTTTCCAAGAATTACAATTTTTTTAAATAATACTTATTTCGTGTTTCCAGATGAATAAAATTCTGCATTCGAACTACAATTTTTTACTCTCTAAAATCAAGGAGTTACATTTTATAATAATAAATGGATTTTAAATGGGAAAATAAGGGAGATAAAAATCAAAAATTTATGTTAGTTATTTAAATCAGCTGTTTTATGCTAAAACAAAAAAAAACATTATACCTACTATTTTTATTTTACCTTTATTTTTATATTGCAGTCATAAACACAATTTAAATGACAGCGGCTTTTATTAAATTACTTTAAAATATTGATTTATAATTCCAATATTTTACCAAAAAATGTGTCTTAATAAATCAGAAAAGTAATTATAACCTCTTTTAAACAATAAACAAATGTATAAACATTTGTATTATCATTTTTATAATATTAATAGTATTAGATATATTTTGAGTGTCAAGTTAGTACGTACTTCAATTTTTTTTTTAGGAAAAACGGTAAACTGATTTCATGTTCTTTTTTCGCTGAGATGGATGTAGCATATCAATTTGTTCCAAGCCCATTTAAATATAAATGACATTTAGCTAAATCAAGTGACAATTTCATTTTTAACCAAAAAAATTGGCTGCATAATGAGCATCATTGCTCTCAGAGAAGGCAATTCTGACTCGTAATGTTTTATTTCGGGTACTTGTTTAGAGCTTTCATAGTTGTGAGAAACATAAGTAAATATGTTGATATTAATACTAACGGATTCCTTTACTTTTCTATCCTTAAAGAAATTTTTAGGATTTCTTTAAAGAACATAATAATAATCAAAAATAATCAACTCTTTCTTCCTTTCTTTATTATTTTATTTTTTTTCATTTTCGCTTTCTTAATTTTATAATCTAATAGAGGTTGAAAGGATAAAACACTTATCTGAACGATTTACACTTTTTTACTGGTTACCTAAGTTATTGGTTTTCTATTATTTTTGTACATGTACACACACACACACACACACACACATATATATATATATATATATTATTTCAAGAAATAAGTAATTCATAAATACTTATTTAACTTGAAAAACTAAGATCAATCTATAAAAATTTAATCTTTTATTGGTTAATATAAATAAGGAAAAGATAAACAACTAAAAGCATTTAAATAAATTTCGATCGGTTTTATTGTTAAATTCCTTTCGAATTTATGAACCAATTACGTGCAAACTTTTACCTTCACCGTGAAGCATAACAACAGAAATACTAACCTAGTCAAGAAAGCAAGAACATTCAGCCTCCGGATATCCTATTCTACTTTATTATTTTAACTTAACCGGTCATAAATTATTTGTTTTCTTTGCCAGCCAATCGGTAATAAATATTTAACGGGCGTACTACAGTCAAGGAACAACGTAACATAGGTTAATTTGTCTTGGTTGAAAACCTTCGATGGTAAATTCGATGGTATTTCTTAGCTTAGTAGTAAACTTATTATTCTATCATAAAAATTTATTATAGCTAGATAAAATTGAATATTTCTAAGGTACATAAAAATATATGCAATGAACATCGAATAGTATTAAATAAAAAATTTAATGTAGTGAATTACAAGATGTACCAATATTTTTGTGTTAGTGTGCATGTACTGCATTTATTCTTGTTTTGATAATTTTCACGCTAACGCAAAAGCATATATACGAGAATACCAAGAACACATACGAGCCACCTTCAATGTACAAATATTTTTTTCCGTTCTTATGATTACGAAGAGATCAACAAAATGGGAAAAAATTTCTCCTTACTCGATATAGATAGAAAGGAGTAACAGGCTTATTCCGAAGCGTCACAGTAGTGACCGTACACAGAAGATAAAATTCGAAATTTATTCGACATTATCCGTAATGTTGAATAAATTTTGCTGTGTTATATACATCATTCCATAAAATACAGTAAAGAAATCCCTGTGATTCTATGAGAAGTGATTCTATGATTATTTATTCTACTTAAATAAATAATTATTATTTTTGCATTTCTTTATGTAGATTATGGACGTAAACTTGAAGTTATAAAACAAAGTATATTCCTCTCTAATAACTATTCAAAATAAATAAAATAAAAAATAATTAAACACAATTTTACTTTACTTTTCATCAAATTAGTTAATAACTTATTCAATTGATTTCTAATTTTCTGAAAACTACTAAAAATTTATGTATGTTATCGATACCACTACTTTAATTTTATTTTTGAAGTTAAATTTTAGTACTTATTAATTTATTTAAGAACGCTATATTTTGCAGCCGTACAAAAATTTTCAATTTCACCATTTATTTTGGTTCATGTGAAATCGTTTTTGTCTAAATTCCTACAGAAATTATTATTCAAGATTTATTAATCGTACTATCCAATCATTTATTTTTACCTTACAACTTCTAAAATAAAGAAACTCATTCCCTTTTGTAATGTGTGGTTAAAAAAAAATTAAATTGATTTAATTATCTATTAAAATAAAAATATTTTATTATAATTACAAGGAAAGTTTAACACTTGTAAAAGAATAAATTAAAAATATAAGAACCTTCAGATATCAAAATACGTTATTTGAATTTGAATTACAAATTTTATACGTAAATATAATTTAAAAAGGGAAAGTATTTATTTCTTTAATTCCAGTTAGTCTACATTTGCCTAAAATCTTGATGAATATATTAATTATTTCCATCTATCTACTCTTTCGTTTGATCCAGAAACTTTAGTAACTAACTAACTTTAGTAAATAGGATTCATAGCAAAATTTGATGAAACTTTAATCTGTACTTGTCTGATAGCATTTTAAAATAAATACAAGATGAAAAACAATCCTAACGCAATAAATTTTATTTAAAAAAAAATGAACAACTTAGAGAAAATTTGATGTCATTCTCTCAGAACATGTTAAAAGTGAGAGGTTACCGGTCGTTAACTCTTAACTTATTGCTGTGTTAACTAAAGCGTTCTACCTTGAAAGTTTATAGGCTATTGTTACTCTAGCTGGAACGTACAATATATTTAAAATGATTGTACGTCTACAATAGTTGTACTCTTGAAATCGGTTTGATATTTTAACCGATGTATTTGAGACATTAAATAGATCTGTTTGTTCATTCGGTCAAAGTAAAATAAAAACAAGAAACAAAAATCACTTTCTCTATTTTTACCTTTACGTTAACGTGATACGTACTTTCACCCCAGATTCCATAGTTCCCACAGTCTCTGAACAAATGAAGTACGCAGTATTAAACTTGCGTTCATCATTCTTAATTCAATGTGGTACTTCTATCGGTGTTAATTCCATAGATAAAATTGCCACTCTGTCTAGTTTAAGATACACGTCACTCATTTAGTCTGTTTCCTTTCTGTTTAATATCAACATCAGTTTCTAAATAATTTTATACATCGTTAAATATCTTGTAATATTCAAAAATCTTAAATGTTTCTTCAAGTAAATAATAAAAACAAAATAACACTTTCATAGAAAAATTAATAATAATATTTTTTTTTTGCGATTAGTTTTATATTTTAGTTTTTATATTCTTCACTTTCTTTATTTTTATCATTTTATGAATAATACAGCCGGAAATAATTGTAATATAAAAATATCGTAGTTTTAAGACGATTAAAGTAAGATCTGACCTTTCGTTTAATATTATGATTGGGTTTTAGCTAAATTATACGTTTAGTTATGACCACAACAAGCGACATGATTTTGGGATAATCAAAATAAAGAAAACATTATTCTTAACTTTCCTTTAATTTTCAAGATCATTTATTTTTAAAAAAAATTTGTATTAAAAAAAATAATTTTTATTAATTTTTGACTTTTTTTTACCAGATCTTAAAAATGCTTGTAAAAATAAAATATTACATTAAAAAACAAATATATTAATATTTTATCGAATTTGTATGGTTTTTTAAAAAAAAAAACATCGAGGTTTGAAATTAAAAAAAAATAATACGCCAGTATACCTGTTAATATTCATAAATTTATGTTTTAGTTTTTGGTTTCAGCCATGAAAACCTAAAAAAGATTTAACTTTCTTGAAAATAATTAAACAAAAAATACTTGCTGGGAATACGAAAATTATCTGGGCGACCCCTGGAAATTTTAAATATTGTGTAAAATTGTTAAAAATGTTTATTAAAATTCAATAAAATAAAATTTAAAAAACTTGGAATTTTTTTTTTATTCCATACAGCAATAAACTAGGCTTAAAATTTTATTTAATATATTTCTCTGTTTGAAAAATTAGATTTAAAATTAAAATGGCGAATTAAAAGATTTTAATATATCATTTTCAAAAGAAAAAATATTATGTAGGCACTTCATCACTTCCTTGTAAGCCTATTAAATTACTTACTCACATTTTTGTTTTTTTAATGAAAGGTACATAAAATTTTATTTCATTAATATCTTCTGATATTGTTTTATTTTTATTTTTTTTTTATTGTTAATTTAATTATTATTTATCGTAATTTTTTTTTTACAATCGGAGGTTAATAATTATTAATAAATCAATTAAATTTTTAAAAAAGTTCAAATTAAAGGAGATGAAGTCTGATTCGAACGGATGTGTCTTCTTCTTTTAAGATCAAAATATTTCTTTTCATTAATTAAAATTTCATTTGGTTATAACTCCGGAACCAATGAAAATAATTATCACTTATGACATCGTTGAAAAAACTCAATGATGGCTTATTACTGCAGTTAAGAAGAAGTCCAAAGCCAAAACAACAACCGGATTTTGGGCTTTTTTGAACACTTTTGGTTCAGTCAATTACAGTCAAAAAGGGATGTGCACAATTAGATGTTACAGCAGTCCTACATTTAGAATTTCAACATTGTACGGCTAATTGTTTTTGAGTTTTGCGAGATACATACATACATATGTACGTACAGAATCACGCTGAAACTACAGAATCACGCTGTAAAAATAGTCAGGGATGGTCAAAATGAATATTTCCGGTGAAATTTGAAAACCGTAATTTTTCGCCATCATAATACTTCCTTACTTCGTGCAAGGAAGTAAAAATAGCAAATTTGATTTTCCATCTTTAAAAACACCAAGAAATTAATTAGTTACTCTCTAATTATAAATAATGTTATTAAAAACATGTTAAATTGATGTTATTAAAAAGGAGGAAAAAGAATTGTTTAAACATTAATTTTGAAACTTTTCAAATGTATGAAGTTGTATTCGGGGTAAAGCTAGTTAATTATTTTATAGGCTAACAGTAGAATTTGGAATATTCTAATCATCATTTTCTATTTATTTTTTAAAGCTTTTTCTTGCAGTGGATGATGTAGTGATGATCAATCGGTTATATTTGATGATTTAAAAACCATTGATAATCTTTTTCAAATCCCATTATCTTATAATTTTATAATTATTAATGCTCAAAATTAAAAATATAACATCAATAGACTTAAAAAATATTTTTAATTTCTTCTAAATTAAATCATGTTTCTATTACTTTTCCCATGCATGAATATTTTTCCTAGCGTTATTTGTCACTTGTATATGAAAATAAAAAAAGTCCTAAAGTTAGAATTTTCTCGAAGTAAAACAGGAAATGGATTTGAATTTAGAGAAGTTTACAAAGCTTACAAATTAATTATTTTGTCGAACTTCCATTTTGGATTTGCTGGTAGAGTAATATTTTTTTTCATAGTTTCATCTATTTAACTCATTCCATGTAGACTGTGGATGGAAAACTTTCTTCATGATTAATAAAATCATGGTAAATGTCGCATTGTTAACAATTGAATGATGACATTAATATCTTGATTTACACTATTTATTCCAGTTTTCTAATTGCTGTGAAAAGTGTAAAGATCTGAGGTACAAGTAACATTAACGTGATTTCTCTGAGAATTTTGATGTTCGTCATACATCTGTACCATTTCATTTTATCCAATCATTTCTCAAAATTTTGAAAACATAACCCCACTTTATATTAAGCTTTGAAAATACGTGCATGCTCATTTTACTATTTTTTTTTAAATTTGCCCAAAAATTTTTCCTTCCCCAAATACCGACAAAACTTTTATTTATTGAATTTTTTATGTCTTTTTAGGCATAGTAGTAGTGCAAGTAATCCAAAAATAATATTTTGATAGCATTATTGGATGTGGGGGAGCCGATAAAAATTTAAAAATATAATTTTTTTAATTTTTTAAAACGTTTTTGGTCTATTTTCATGTATAATTTTTCTACTTCATAAGAATAAACATAGTGGAACAGAGTGAAACTGTTGCCTGAATTTCAGTATTGCAAACTGACACATGAAACTATAGTCGGCGTAGTAGGACACGGGAAACCGCTTTACTCCCCAATTTCCATAGTAAGCATGAAATTGCCATTAATTATTCTTGAGAATATCTGTACCATTACCGTGATGAGTTGTCTAGTATCAGGGCACCTATATCCGTTAATTTGTGACAGTTTACGTGCAGAAATTCAACGTTCAAAATTAAATTCAAGAATTATCCATTACGTCATGAACAGAAGACAATAAAACTTTTTTTACAAATGTAAAAAGCTACTAGAGTTTTTTTACATTTTTTAGTTCTAAAATTATTATTAAAAATAGTTTTTTATTTAAGTATAAATAACATCAATGAACAAGAATAAAAAAGGTGATTTTTCTAAAAATGAAATTAACCTATTTACTAAAAAAAATATTCTTGTTATTTAAAAATTATAGGAAAAATTACGTTTTAACAAAATTTCAATTAAACCGCAATGAAAATGTCAAAGCTTCATATTAAGCATTATTTTTCTTTTAATTTTTTTCGTAAGTAACAGTGAGTTATTTTTTTCCTTGTAGTATCTATGTAGGTGCTAAGTTCTTCTAAATTTTAACTTCTGAGATAATAATTTTTTTCTACTGGATTAAAGAAACAAAGACCTACAAACTGGAATTAGTTTTTACTTATTAAAATTTTTTGCTATAACCTGCAAAAAATTAAAAAAGTCAATTTAAATATTTATTAAACATAAGGGTTTAGATAAATGATAGATGATAATAGTACATTAGATAAACTCCAGTTTACTCACATGAACTCTATTTATAATCACGCAACCGTGATATTATCTGGAAAACTTACATACAACGTTTTCTTTATCGTAAAATAGTACTAATACTTTTTAGAATAAATAAACTGCTTTATATGTATAAAACATGAATAAAAGGCTCCATTTTCAACATTAAATAACTTATTAATTCTATTCTTTAAAGTATAAAATAATATTTTTTTTTTCTATTTACGTTTTTCCATTTCTGGAAATACAAATTAAATAAAGATGAAAACTGCATTTAAAGCACGTAACTCAGCACTGCAAATTCATAAAAATTTTAAGCGTGACTCTTTTAAAGGTTGTTCGTTTCAAATTTAACCGTGTACTAGACACTTCACCCTAAAGATTTTCGGTAAAATAAAGCTTTTAATAAAATAAAAATGTACCCCTATCAGGTTTAATTTCCAGTATAAAAATTTATTCTCTAAAGGAAAGATTTTCAAATCTCAGTCGGGAGTTTTAGCATAATATTTTTGTCTTCTGGTACAAAATATTGAAAGCTTAAAGCAGTTGAAAAATGTAACTATTTTTATTGCCAAAATATAAATCAAAGAATTTTAATGTTCCTCATCCTTATATTAATAAAAATATATAGAATACTTTCAAAAAAAGATAAGCTAACAACAAAGTTATAATTTTTTCTTGTCGTTGATTATTTATTCTTATACAGTGGGGTAATAATGATGAAAAACAAAACAAAATACCAATCAGCAATAGCTTTTATGAAAAAGTGCCAAAATCAGCACTCCTTTTTTATGGAAGTTCAAAAAATCAATATTTTTAAACTTTGATCGGTTCCCTTATCCCCAATATTCCTCTCAGATGTCTATTTTATTATTTTTTTGGTCACTTGCACTAATATGCCCAGTAAGACAACAAAAAAAAATTGTTTAAAAATATGCAATAAATAACCATTTTTCTTTTCGATTCTTAGTGAAGGGAGAATTTTGGGACAAAATTTAAAAAATAGTAAAATAAGCACGCATTTACTGAGCTTAATATAAAGTGGGGTTATGTTTGTAAAATTTTTAGAAAATTGATCTCAGAATTTTACCAACAAATTGCCCCATGAACATGAGCTTTGCATAAATTTCATCAATCGGTTTATCCAGTAAAACGTTATTAAACTTCAAACACGCCAACACTCCTACGTGTGAACATTACCCCCACCACTTTTTTCGTTTTTTGGGATCCCTAGGTGAGGAAACGTTGAGGAATGCAAGCAAACCCATATCCCGTTTTTTGACTAATTAATATGATTTCTTGCAGCAGAGTTCTAGAGTTATGAAGCCAGGAAATTAAAAAATTTTAATAAAATTAAAATTTTTTGTTTGTGTGCAGAAATTGATATACTGTACATTCTCTATTTCATAGTGAATCTGTCTTTCCATAAGTTTTAATTGAAAGCTCTCCGTTTTTCTCGGTTTTAAGTAAATTATTCCCTCTTTTCGTTAAAATTTCTTCCGTTCCTAATAGCTACACGGTTCACGATCTGTTCACTGCCTATCCCATTTCATTTTTTTCTTTATAATCTTATTAGATTCATTTACAGAAACTTAATTTTGTTTAAGGTCTACATAAAAACTGTTAGCGACTTTGTGTGTATTCAAGATGTAGAAAGTTTTATGCAGAATATAGGTTCTCTCAAATTGCTTATAAAATTTATACTTTAATTATAATTACAGTTTGCGTATATCTACCCAAATACGTAAACATGCGCCTTACAATTATTTGACAGATAACGTAAATGTAGTTTGAGTAGTCCAAATGTGAATATGTGAGACGAAAAAAAAACAGAAAGCATTAGTCAGTAAAATTAGTCCCGTTGTGCCTTCTACATATAGCACGAAGTTATATTAGAATTAAATATTCGATAATCTAAGTGGAAGACAGTTATTTGAAAAATATACACCACCAGATAAAGATTATTTCATTTATTAATAAAATACATTTACAGAAAAACACATTATAAATTTAGTACAAGATAATTACATCATAAAGACATATAACAAAAATATTGTTTTTTGCAACAATAAAAAAAAAAAACTGATAACACAGTTGTAGGCACATTCTAGTCTACATATACATTTTGATTGCATATGAATCAGCGCGCTGAAAAAACTGTTAACAGTTTTATTCTTGACTTTTCTATTTCTTTCACCAACTACAAGCTGTTTTATGTATATTGAAAGATCATTTAATGTGTATTTTATTCTCTTATTAATAAATACGACAATTTTAAGTATTCGTTAAAGACTCTCAGGAAATTTAATAATTATTCATTCTAACTGCTGTAACTGCTGAAATATTTGATTTAGAATGCTGGAAAAGTTTTGACATACTAAAAATTTGTGTGAGAATATTTATACTCTCATAACGGAAATTGTACAGCCCTATAGCTCTCAAAGATCACTTACTTGAAAGTTAGATAAAAATCGGATTATTTTTATATACATATTATAATTACGTTTCCGAATGGTTATTATGAAGAAAGCATACTGCAAATAAATTTATAAAAATATAGTTATAAAACATGCCAAAATCAGATTATTATTAATGATTCACGTGTTTCAGTGATTCCATGTTTTTTTTTTTGTATGTTGCTTATAATGAAAGGTTTTCCATATAAATTACATAACATATTTGTGTACAAGTATATACGGATAATATTAGAAGTTTTAATAAATTAAACCGCAAGAAAGTAAAAGTCGTAATGAACAATAATGACATTTATCAACGTACTGCTTTCGTTTTTTCATATTATATCTTCAGTCATAAATTAAAAGATAAAAATTATAATAAAACATTGGTATCCAGATATTAACAAACATAAAATTATCCATCGTATTAGGGGAGGAATACCGTCTCATCCGGAGAGTTCCGTGTTCGAATCCTTGTTAAGCATGACATTTTTATAAACTATTCCACATTCCTACGGACATTCATTCAGTTTTTACGATGAATTATTCATAAAAAGAATGCTGCCTCCAACCGTAGCTAAACAGGGTAAACGTTGCTATCCATGTTTGGAGATACTTTTACATAAGATCAATGTTTTTATTATTTTAATGGGTATTTTAAAAATTAAGTATGAAGATGCTGTATGAAACATGAAAGCACTACCTAGGTGAATGCTAACATTTTTAACTAATATATTGGTCATTTAATTTACTGAAACTTGTAATTTTATATTCTCATTAAAAAAAAAGTGATTCGGTTGGAATAAAAGTTTACTGCTTTTTCTACACCAAGTTCAAATTTTTTTTACTAAAAAGGATCTGGCATTTTTCTACTTCCTATTTAGTCATACAACCATCAATCACATCGTCCGCGATAATGTACTTGTATAAACGCTTTAATCTTTAAACGCTTTTCTGATTTGAGGAACCAACTATCCTATATAATTTGCTTACTTTGTTAAATTCTACAATGAATATATTTTTACTTAACAGTTACTACCTAAAAAGATGTAGGTACAAAGTTATATATATTTATTTTGACTTTCTACTGAGTAATTCGAATTTCTGGATAAGTGTATATTAATAAAATTATTTATTTATTTTATTTATTTTATTAATAAAATTATTTATTTATTTTATTTATTTTATTAATAAAATTATTTATTTTATGATAAACTAGCTTAGTATTAATTTGTGATACATTTTTTGGATGTGTAGTTTAGTGATAGTGAAGATTCAGCAATAATTTTTCTGCCACTCAGATCGGTCAGCAAAATCTACGTGAAGGATACGAAGGTACAAAACGCTACTTATCATCATTTCCATTAATGTATTAGGCCTGTAGAGTCTTAGCCACTAACTAACTAATACTTTAATAAAAAAATATTTTATTATTGGTATCTTTTTTTACCATCAATTTTCTTTTTGCATGTATTTGTATAGGTTTGTTGGTGTGAGATTTTACTTTTCCAATGAATAAACCAGTTAAAATAATTGTTTTAAAAAATAGTTTAATTAACTCACAAAATTTTACAAAGGATATGTTGCAGAACATGTTTTTCACTGTTTTCACCATAAATAGCTTAGGAGGATAGTTTATTGTATTTCTAAATACTTAAGTTGTATTTTGTTATACCAAGAAAAGTAATTATTTGAACTAGCACCGATTTTATTTATCATTAAATCCTAATCTATTGTTCTCATTTAATTACAGTTTATTATTATTATTATTTTAATTAATAGTTTTTTCTTCTGACAGGTAATATATTTTATTTAATTACTAATAAAGAAATAATAATAATAATAAAGATTATTTCCCATATAATTTTATACACATTTGTACTTTTCGTTTGTCTCTTTTTTATTGGGTCATAATACAAATGGATAAACAAATAGAGTAAAAGATTATTAGTTTTACTTTGCATCATAATTTTAAAAGAAAGTGGTTACCAAAGTCTGTCGACAGCTACAATAAATAATACCACTGACTTGTCTGGACCTCTTATCAAAACATGTCTGGTCGAGAATGAAGCAATTCCAATCGGATTTAAATATAAGATATAGATATTGCGTTACCTCCCATTGTGAAAGCATTTACAATTAATTAGGTCTTTCTTTTTGAAATATAAATTATTATTATTATTTAAGAACTCAACAATTATTAGAATCGGAATCAGAATTATAATTTTAACCGCTCTATAATACATTATTTTTCTCATATAAATTATTTCGTATTATTACGGGTTGTAATTAAACAGTTAAAATCCTTATAAAGATAATTATTTTATCGCAGCAGTAAAGGTCGGTTTGATTTATAGTTTTATTTTTATCCGACTACATCAGGTAAACGACAATGAACTTGTTTAGTATTTTTATTTAATTGTTTGATACCCTTGTATTTACAGAATGGTTGCACCTCATGGAACAAGTAGCAAACGATTTATTTCGGTTTCGTGGGTGACATATGATATATTACAATTTTAAAAACCAAAGTGCAGTGCGCCATTAATATAACAATTCTGTGACTGAAAAATAGATACAAAACGCAAAAAGGATACTATAAATAAGGAAGAGAAAATCAAATAAATTTATAATTAAACAAATAAATTAATATTAAAATTTATAGAAATGTTCTAATTAATTTTAAATTATTAAAAAAAAATATATATATAAATATATATATATATACGTTTAATTAAATTCCGGAAATTATTTTTAGAAAAAAATTATAAATTTTTAGTGAATAAAATCAATAAAGAAACAAAGTCCATATAATTAAAATATAATTTTGAAATTGATTTTACAAATGTTTAAAAACTCTGAGTTTCATGAATGAGATTTATTTCAATTCTGTTTGAATGAAAAATTGCTTCGTGAAAAATTTAAATAAAATTTGTTAGTTTTAAAATATTATTTAGTATTGTACTTCTAAAATCACTGTAGCAGTCTCCGCCTTTAAAAGTAATTTGATTTTTCACTTACACATTTTTCATAAATATTGCATTCTCTCTGTCTGTATATATGTTGATATAATTTATTAAAAATTGACAGTTAGATGACAATTTTTTTTTTTATTTAGTATTCTACTTCTTTTTTCTGTACGTTTTTTCAACGGTTTATCAAAACATATCAGATGATTTCTAATTATTTTTCATCAATATTTTTCCGATGAAGTGTTATTAAATAATTTTAAAACGCTATATTTTATTATGTTAAAGTAACAAATACTATTAAAATATTTTTAATTATTTTCTCATTTGAATCTAAACCAAATAAATCAAAATAAATTATTAATCAGTCATTTTACCTCGAATGAAAAAATTCTATGTTAAAAAAAAAGAAAAAAAAAGGAATTATATATAATTTAACCTTAGTGTATTAAAATTACATATTTATTAAGTTATTTGTAGAAATATAGACCAATAATATTTTCTTATTCACCCATTTTCAATATTTGTTTTAGTTTTAAATCATTAAACAAAAATAATTCATGTAAATTTGTCCGTCAATCTATCTGAACTATTTTCAATTCAAAGCTTTTTTTTTACAAAAAAATATTTTCTAACAGAAATTGATCGATTTATAATTAGGATACTAGATGTTCTCCGGCCAGTATTTTGCTTCTTTTAGTTTTAAAGTAAAAACAAAAAATCAGCAGGCTTACATTACTCCCTGGTTTTTTAGCTGTAGAGCAATGGAACAAGAAGAAAAGTTAGTAATCTGTCAAAGATTGGGTATGAATCTTCTTGATGTTTCATGACCCAGGATTCAAAAAACACCCAAAGATATTATTGGGTAAAATTCGGATGCGTACGTATTTACATGTGTTGGGGTGTTTGAAGCTTAATAATAACTTTTAACTGGATAAACGGATTTTGATGAAATTTTGTACAGAGACACTTGTATATGCGGCAATTTCTCGGTAAAATTTTGGGGTTAATATCCCGACGGAATAGAGTAGGTAGGTTTTGGGATTAATTTTATTAACCTACCGGGTTGGTCTAGTAGTGAACGCGTCTTCACAAATCAGGTGATTTGGAACTGAAAGTCGAGAGTTACAACGTTCAAATCCTAGTAAACGCAGTTACTTTTACACGAATTTGAAAACTAGATGGTGGATACCGATGTTCTTTGGTGGTTGTGTTTCAATTAACCACACATCACAGAAATAGTTGACCTGAGACTGTACAAGACTACACTTCACTTACACTCATACATATCATCCTCATTCATCCTCTTAAGTGATACCTGACTCCCAGAGGCTGGGAGTCAGGTATCACAGGTAACAGGAAAGAAGTAAAAGGAAGGGATCAATGTTATTAAAAATGTGCAAATATAACCCCTCTTTGTATTAGCTCAGTAAAAGCGTGCATTCTTATCAATTTTAAGAAAACTTTGCCCCAAAATTTCTCCTTTCCAAAAATCGAATAAACTATTCTTTTATTTATTGCATCTTTTTTAACCGATTTTTTATGTCTTTCTAAGCATAGCTGTAGTGCAAGTGCCCCAATGAAAATGGACACTTTTAGCGTATGAAAAATGCCTTGTCTGATCAGAATTCATACCCAGGACCTCCGGATGAAAGGCTGAGACGCTAACACTCCGTCACGGATTATTAAAAGTTTAAACAATAAACTTTTAATAATAATGTTATTACAATGAAATTTCAGCATAATCCCCCCCCCCCCTCCAACAAGAAATCTTATATAACTTTTTTCATCTAACATTATTTTTCCACTACATAAGAATGTATAACCAATGCCAAGAGAGTATTAAAACCTGTTGTCGGCTTTTTTTTCATTTGCAAGCAAATTTTCGTTAGTGTTTGAGTGAACCAAATATAAGTTAAAGTAGATCGATAGAAAAGTAACATTTTTCCTTTGTTTTTAAGTAACTTCTTTGTATTTACGTCATTTAAGAATAACCACATATTTGACTGTCTTTTATATATATATATATATATATATATATATATATCTTGTCCTGAACTGTTGAAGTAACGCTTGAAAAAAATAAAATCAGAAAAAAGAACAAACTTCAAAATGATGGACTTTAATAAAAGTTGTAACTGGATACAGTAATGTATATTTTTAATTCTTGTTGATATAAAGTTGTTTGGTTCATTTTTTTTTTTTCACTGTAGTTTAGTGATACGGAACATTCTTTTATAATAACTGGTATAACTAGTCTTCAGAATACGAAATATTTCACCTTAAGCAATAAACTAGGATTTTGCATGCTGATGTGTAATGTTATATTCAGCTCAGCGAAGATAATAATGGGAAAGCATTAGGTGGTTTCCTGCCAACAGGAAACTAACTACTGATTTGCCGAGATGAATTTACCTAAAATTTAGTTTATATTTACCTGTACTAGAGATGACATCATTCTGTTCATCAATGTTGGTTGTGAAGTAAACAATATTACACTTAATGAAAGCAACTCTTCAATGGTTCTTGTAATTCATGTTCTTAATACGCATCATTACCATAAGAAAGGAAGGAACAGTTAGTAAAATAAACTATTTATCTCTTTTGTTATGAAACAATGTATTATTTAAATTGCCTCTATTCTACTTTAGGAGAAACATATAACCAATTAGTCATATATAAAAAACGAAAAAAAATTCTACCTTGGAATAAAATTATGGTTTCCTAGGCCTCTGATAAGCTAAGGCAGGCGATGACAAAGGATTCTAGTAATAAAAATTTTATTTAACCAATAAGAACGTTAGCAGAGACCTTTCGATTTCGCTCCTTTTATACAACGTTATCTATATACACAACAATACGCTTTCATTCCTGATCTCAGTTACTTTATGCCAAAACATGTAGATTTTACCTAATATTATCATCAGTGACGTTTAACTATAAACATTTAAGTTTTAAAAATGATTGCAGTTATTTCAGCACAAAACAAGAAGAGATTAAGTGAAAGTTAATCCCTGTTATTGTTAATCCTTATTTAGTGCACGACAATATTTTTTTTTACTTTTATTTAAACTTGTTAAATATGCAGTAAAATTTCCATAATTTTGTCTAATCATATTTTATGGGATATTTTCTTATTGAAATAATCTTATAATCTTGATTTCGTTTATTTAGTTTAAAAAAAAAAAAAGAAAAAGAACAAAATTATTTTTTATAACATTTATAGTTATTTACTTGTAAAGAGCTCCCATTAAATGCTACTATAAACGCGTAGTACTTATTTCCTGCTATTGAAAAAATGCATTAGCTTCTTCTCATGATGATATAGATTTATTATAATTAAGTTTGAATTAATTATTTACCTATGGTATAGACTTGAATAGAAAGATTTCACTCGCCGATATTATTTCTTAAACAATACTTCCTACCCCATAAGTAAATTTGCAATTTTAATGACTCTCCATTGCAATAAAGAGATTTCAATTTATTAATTTTAGAGCCTTTTTTGTTGTAATTTTAAATTCGTTTTCATGTCTCTTAATTTTATAGGTATTCTTCTTAAAGGAGTGATTCTGATTTCAATGAAAAAATTTTTATTCGTTTAGCCACGTTCAGTTACATAAATATTGAATTAAATTTTGTTTAACTTAGACTTTTCAAATATTATATTTTTTCTAGGAAAACTAAGCAAAGAAAAGAGAATAAAAATTTATTTTGTATGGTTACTTCTCATAAGCAATAATGTAAAAGAATTGATAAGGAAAATAAACGTTGTAAAAAAGGATACATTGCAACAATAGATTATTTTTAAAAATCGATGTTTTTTCTTTTCTGTCAACTTTTAAAACAATTTAATCCAAAAAAAAACCTGATTAATTTTATTTATTTTAAACCTTCTATAAGTAAATTAATATGTTATTTAAATTAAACGAAAGAAACTTACCATCCTGAACATAAAATTTTATTTTTCAAAATAGTTAATAATATAATTGAATATTCAAAAACCAACTAATGAGCTTTTGAAGTAAAACAAGGATAGAAAAATCCTAAAAAATAGTTTGTAAATAGTTAAAATATCTAACTTTAATCGCATTTCGATTAACAGTCATTAATAAGTACTCAAAAAGTAATCAATTAAAATTACATTAGGCAAAAAGCGAACTTTAAGAAATAATAATATATGAACTGAACCAATATGGACAAATATTTTAAGCGATTTAGAATAGATTAAGTAATAATTCTCTTTTAACTACAATAATTACAATTCAATTATATTTTTTAATTTCCTTTCTTTCTTTTACAAATTCAGGTGATATTTTTTTTTTACCTTTTCTTTATTTTATTTTTAATGTAGGTTTTATATTTATAATTATTTTTAAATAATTTTCTTATATCCACTTTTTAACCACAATTTAAATTAGAACTTAATTATAAATTATTAATATATTACAGAAAAGACCTTAGTCCCGGCGAGAATGCTCTTTTGGATGTTCTCCTTTGAGGCGAAAAAGATATAAAGACAGAGTCCCGGCTCCTAGGGTGAGAGAACAGGAACGACACAGTCGGGCCTGATAACCCTACTCTGGTAGTTAAAGGCAAGCATTAGTAGATAAGATCCAGCCGGCTTATAAAAGGACACTCCCATGGATTGTGTTATGCTTCACTGTGGAATCCGATTCGGGGGTAAAAAAAGTAGAAAAAGTAAACCTTAGCTCATGACTGATCTAATACTTAACTAGTCGTCGCAAATCAGCTGATTTTCGAAGTCGAATCTTCTAAAGTTCAAATCGTAATATAAGTTAGTTGCTTTTATACAGATTTGAATAATAAAGAGTGCATACCGATGTACTTTGGTGATTGCAGTTCAATTAACCACATGTCTCAGGGATGGTTATTCTGAGTATATATACAAAACTATACCTCATTTACATCTCATATAAATCAAAATCTACTCATTGGACCATGAGGGGGTTGCTTATTGTTCACTGAACAGTCTGCTATATACAAATAAGGAAAAAAAGAAAAAGTAATCCTAGTGGTTTTTCTTTAGTATATTATTATTTAAAAAAATAAGATTTTAGGTAGATTTCATAAGAAAGCTATTTATTGTAATGAGTACCGTAATTCGACTTCTGGAAAATTTCGACATATCTTCGCGTTTCACATTCTCAAACCCCAAAACCACCGTTAGCTCAAAAATGTATATATATATATATATATCACTTTCTTGTGGACACGATAACTGCCGTAATTTTGCGCCAATCACTTTAAAATTGTTCTCTAAAAATAACTCAACCCAAAATTTTGATCGAATTCGTTGACGGCTAAAATCGGACCATAGGGGTGGAAATGGGGTGGCTTTTTTGAAAAAAAAAATATTGCTATACCTTTCTTATTAACTAAAATATCCAATTCGTATAAAGTTTTCACTATTTTTTGGATAAGGGCCTAAAACATACAAAAGTAATTTTTTTAATATCGCCAACCATTGGTCCAACGGGTGGAAAAAATGTGGTTTCGAAGGTAAAAAAAATTATACCTCCCTTAATATGGAATCGGTTTAAAATGGTAGTTAGTTCACTAAACATTACCTAAAACTTTTGTTTGAAACAAGTTTTGATATCACCAACCCTTAGGCCAAGAGATGACCAAAAACATAAAAAATAATAGAAAAAACGAAATATTGCTATAACTTTATTATTAAGTAAAATATCGAATTCGTTTAAAGTTCCTACTATTCTTTGGACAAGGACCTAAAATTTATCTAAGTTAAAAGGTTTTTGATATAACCAACCATTAGCTCAGGGGGTGGAAAAAATGGAGTTTTGAAGACAAAAAAATCATACCTACCTTAATAGGCACAGTATCGAGTCGATTTAAAGTGATAGTTAGCCCTTTAACATTACCGAAAACTTTTGTCTGAAACAATTTTTGATATGACCAACCCTTACCGTAAGGGATGTTCAAAATTTTGCTGAAATTGTAAGATGGGGGCTTGTCGTATGCTGAGCATGTGAAACTTTTTTCACATGCAACCATTGTCGTATTGAGTAAATTTGCAGTTTTTCTTAACTTAAAGAGGGAAATTTTTTTTATCCCCTACTTAGCACTGGTAAAATCTACTTCCGCCTTCCGGCGTGCCTAAAGGGATTTTTTTTCCAGTTTATTTTTGTAAATTAATTTTTGCAGTTGTCATCATTTATTGGTGTTATTGAGTAATTTTGAATATACGTGTATATATCTTCTTATTTAATTTTAGGAAGTAAAAATTCCTACCTAGAAATTAAATTTTGTTAAAATAAAATATATTCCATTACATTCAGAATTTAAAAATATATCTGTAATCTCCCGATTAACCGCTATACTAAACTGGAAGAGAATCCCTGATAATCCAAAATCATAGCAAAATCGATGTTGATCCAAAAATAATATTTAATAAAGTATATCTGTTAATTTGACCTATTACTGTATGCAGTTTAGTATTCATATCCACTATTATATTAACATATAATGGTAAATAATAAAATAAAATACAATACACTTAGGTTAATACAGTACGCAAAGGTTTTTACATTATTACGTACATATAAAAATAAAGAACATATTAAAAATAATATTCAGAAATTTAATCAAAATACGTATTAACATATAACAGATTTTCACCATCACTAATACTGTAGGTAAATAGATTGTATATGCTATGTAATGCATTAACAAAAAATTATTAAAACTACAGTAGTTAACGAAAATAAAATACATAAAGATTAAAAAATAATAAACTGAGCAATTTATTCTTTCAGATATTCTTTTTTTAAATAATACGAGATTGATTGTTGTTTTAATGATTGAAAACACTTTCTTTTAAGTGAATTTCGTAGTTACCCTTTCTTTTTCCTGTTTAGCCTCCGTTAACTACCGTTTAGATAATACTTCAGAGGATGAATGAGAATGATATGTATGAGTGTGAATGAAGTGTAGTCTTGTACATTCTCAGTTCGACCATACCTGAGATGTGTGGTTAATTGAAACCCAACCACCAAAGAACACCGGTATCCACGATCTAGTATTCAAGTCCGTGTAAAAATAGCTGGCTTTACTAGGACTTGAACCCTGGAACTCTCGACTTCCAAATCAGCTGATTTAGGAAGACGCGTTCACCATTAGACCAAGCCGGTGGGTTTCGTAGTTAGCCTAACGGAATAATAATGCACAGAGAACTATCGTCCTCTCATATCCACAACAGTACAGTATTATCAAATTCAAAACAAGCACACATTCAAGTAAAAACTGAACAAAAGGAGTAAAACCTATCACAGAACGATGCAAAAATTTTAAATTTTTAGATTCTTTATAAATTTTTAAAACTATTTTATTCCAAAAAGCATCGCGGTTAAGCCGCAACGAGGTTATACCACGCGCGGATAATCCGGAATTGACTGTAATTATATTGTTAATAAGCTTATATTTTTGCACACCACCTGATAGCATTCAATAATCAATACACAATTTTTTATTTCATCAATTTAAGGTAAGGGCAATGTTTGTCAAATTTCAACTGTCTATCATAAAGTATTAAATGGTGATGTAATAAATTTATTAGTTCACAATAATAATTTTGGTATTTTTGTGAGATTCATGATTAATAATTGTTTTGCAAATGCCGTATATAAAATGACGTGAAGATTTTTACATAATCTTCTTCAGTGTATGATTAACTGATTCGCAGCAGCCATTTTTTATTACTTTATCATCTGGAAAATTTTACGTTTAAACAATAATAAAACATAACAATGATAAAAACTGTTAAAATTATTTTTATAGACTATTATCTTTTGTTCTCATAAAATCTGAAAATAATTTTTCGGCTCAGTTTCTTTTATTGTTTTAACTGTTGTTGATATCGGCTTAGTATCATTTCTCTATGTTAGCCAGTTCATTACGTGTCCGTAAATCACCGACCTCTTTTTCTGTTCTGTCCCTCCATTCAACCTATCCTTGGTCGAGATCTTCCTACACCATTTAATTTTGTTGGCCATCTCTACTTCTGTATATCATTTCAACTTCGTTTACCCTACCGATCCGTAATGCGTTAAAATCAATAACTGTCCTTGTTATTGTTTTGTAGTCAATTTTATTAATGCTTTTATGTTGACACCCTATAATTTTTTTTTTTTTTTACTGTATTTTGAAATATAATATTAGATATTTTATTTGAAATTAGCTTAAATATTTCTATAATAGACGTTAAGCTTTTATTTTAACGATTAATCATAACTTAGTTAATAAAAGATTTTGTCATTTGCCTATCGATCTTTTATGTAATCAACCCTACAATAATTAAGTTTCTCATTGGTTAATAAAGTAATTATTTTTAAGTACATACTAATTTATTTATATTCGCCAGAAATAATATTATATCAAGTTCCTTAAAACTTAGCATCGAAGTTTTGCTTTCATCATGACAAAAGGTAAATTCTGTTATTTAATTTATCTACCTCAGTTTACATTAGTATTAACTAAGCTCTGCAGAAACATCCAATTAATTGAAAAACAACCATCTATTTATTCATTAGCTTAGTTTAAAAAAAAAGGTCTCGTAGTAATCGAATACGTTCGTTAAAACTTTGTCGTTTTTAATGATAATGCTTTAAAAATTGTTGCAATAATTTGAAAAAATATTTTACAACGCTTTTATTTTGTAATTCTTCTAATGATAATGAAAGCTCGAGTAAATAAGTTCACGCGAGCTTTTTTTTTAATTAGAAATCTTCTTTTAAGTCATATTATCCTATTCAATTATATTAATTTCCTTTTAAATTAATCATATATCGTAATTAATTCTACATTTCTATGATAAAAAAATTCTCTTATTTGAGTTTCCAAATCGAAGAATTCTACTTTAAGAGTACATTTGTACAAAAAAGAAGTTTGAATTTGATATTTCGATCCCTAATAATATTGTAAGCAATAAACTAAAAATATGAAATATGTTTTTAAATGAAATAAAGATTATGCAACAATGACGAAAAAAATATTTATAGTAATTCCCCATCTGCATCAGACAAATAATGAATAAATTTAAAAAATTATGTGTTATAAATATCTTTTAAACGTTTTTTTTTTTTTTTTTTTATTAAAACTACTAAAATTTGTTTGGAATTTACTCTATGTTAAAAAGTTTTCTTTTAAGGAATCTTATGTCGTTAAAATTGTAATGAAAATACTTTATTGAGTTAGTAAAAGTGCTATTCAGAGAAACTATTTCACATAGTTTTGTTACTTTATTATCCTTGTTTTCTTTATAAAAAGGTGTGTATGTGTGTTTGTTTTAACAGTATTTAATGTGTAGAAGTTGTCAGGTGTGTGGTTAAAATTTATTGTCATCCTCACTAAGGTCACGTGTATAATACTTGAGCAGTAGTTCCGGTTGACAGGATTCTGATGGAATCTTACTTCAAATCTCTTTTAGCCCCCTCCTGTCTTCAGGTGCGGTACCGGATTCAGACCACAAGCAGCTCTTACCATACTAAGCTATATAAGATGTACCACAGCCTATCGGCTCGTCAGCCTGAATCCTCCTTTAACAACCTACTACACTACTCATTCAACTTAATCAACGCTTAATCACCGGTTTTTACTTTCTCTTTCGACATTATATTATACTTTTTTTACGCACATATACTGTCTTATATTTTCGAAATAATTTTATTTTTTTTTTTTACTTTAGAAAAATTTATTTATGCATAAATGAATATAAACAAATAAATTAAATAAACAGAAAAAAACTGAATTAAAATTTAATTGTTATCTTTGTGGTTAAATTAACTACAATCAACAAACAGTACCGTATTTTGTGCGTTCCAACCCCTAACTTTTATCCGATGACGCAATGATTAAGGCAGAGGGGGAGATTAAAAACCCTAGATTCAATTATTACGCAAAAGCAATCGAACCAGATAACTGGATAAAAAATTTTCAGTCTGTGACTAAATTACAGAACTGGATTAACTAAGTTGAATCAGGGTGTAATGTAAGATAAAATATACTTATATAATTGTTTTGTCATTACAGATTAATTTGTTCACAAAAAAAATATATATAGGTCTACTTTTTTTTCATTCTGTTAATAATTTTTTTTTATAGAACTGCTCTTTTATTGAAGTAAGAGAAGTAAGGATATTTATGGATGAATTCCCTTTTTGATGTCAGTCATTGTAAACATTCTATGAAATCGTTTAACTTGTAGATTATATTAAGTTGATTCATAGCCGAATCACGGAACTAATCAAATTATAGGTAAAGATGCTATTAGTTCACCAAACAGAGTTAAGAACTACAATTAATACCACTGGATTAAACATAGAAAATCTAATAAATGATTTTTTTTTAATATTACAACTTAACATAAAATTTTTGTTTGTTTATTTTATTTATAAATATTAAATTAGAAACAATTTTGTAAGATTTAAACATTTATAATATTATACAACCGTTGTCTAGTATTTAACAATAAAAATATCCAGAGAAAATTTTAATAATAAATTTGTTAAATTGTCAATATATCAATTGTTAATTGACAATATATATTGTCAATATATAAAGATTTAAATGGCAGAAAGGCTCCTGGAATAAACGGAATACCTGTAGAATTACTGCGCAGTGCAGGTGAGGAAGCGATTGATAGATTATACAAACTGGTGTGTAATATTTATGAAAAAGGGGAATTTCCGTCAGACTTCAAAAAAAGTGTTATAGTCATGATACCAAAGAAAGCAGGGGCAGATAAATGCGAAGAATACAGAACAATTAGTTTAACTAGTCATGCATCAAAAATCTTTACTAGAATTCTATACAGAAGAATTGAGAGGAGAGTGGAAGAAGTGTTAGGAGAAGACCAATTTGGTTTCAGGAAAAGTATAGGGACAAGGGAAGCAATTTTAGGCCTCAGATTAATAGTAGAAGGAAGATTAAAGAAAAAAAAAACCAACATACTTGGCGTTTATAGACCTAGAAAAGGCATTCGATAACATGGACTGGAATAAAATGTTCAGCATTTTAAAAAAATTAGGGTTCAAATACAGAGATAGAAGAACAATTGCTAACATGTACAGGAACCAAACAGCAACAGTAACAATTGAAGAACATAAGAAAGAAGCCGTAATAAGAAAGGGAGTCCGATAAGGATGTTCCCTATCTCCGTTACTTTTTAATCTTTACATGGAACTAGCAGTTAATAATGTTAAAGAACAATTTAGATTCGGAGTAACAGTACAAGCTGAAAAGATAAAGATGCTACTATTTGCTGATGATATAGTAATTCTAGCCAAGAGTAAAAAGGATTTAGAAGAAACAATGAACGGCATAGACGAAGTCCTACGCAAGAACTATCGCATGAAAATAAACAAGAACAAAACAAAAGTAATGAAATGTAGTAGAAATAACAAAGATGGACCACTGAATGTGAAAATAGGAGGAGAAAAGATTATGGAGGTAGAAGAATTTTGTTATTTGGGAAGTAGAATTACTAAAGATGGACGAAGCAGGAGCGATATAAAATGCCGAATAGCACAAGCTAAACGAGCCTTCAGTAAGAAATATAATATGTTTACATCAAAAATTAATTTAAATGTCAGGAAAAGATTTTTGAAAGTGTATGTTTGGAGTGTCGCTTTATATGGAAGTGAAACTTGGACGATCGGAGTATCTGAGAAGAAAAGATTAGAAGCTTTTGAAATGTGGTGCTATAGGAGAATGTTAAAAATAAGATGGGTGGATAAAGTGACAAATGAAGAGGTATTGCGGCAAATAGATGAAGAAAGAAGCATTTGGAAAAATATAGTTAAAAGAAGAGACAGACTTATAGGCCACATACTAAGGCATCCTGGAATAGTCGCTTTGATATTGGAAGGACAGGTAGAAGGGAAAAATTGTGTAGGCAGGCCACGTTTGGAATATGTAAAACAAATTGTTAGGGATGTAGGATGTAGAGGGTATACCGAAATGAAACGATTAGCACTAGATAGGGAATCTTGGAGAGATGCATCAAACCAGTCAAATGACTGAAGACAAAAAAAAAAGTTAATATATCATAGCTTAACAATAAATTAATAAAAATAATTAAGGTTGCTTCCTTATGTATATACAAAGATAACATTATTTGAACTACGCGTATTTAATTGAGAATCTCAGGGATAAGAATAAAAAATTAAAAAATAAAAATGATTCTTTTTCTGATATAAAATTTTTTCTGATATACTAAAAATATGTACAAGATTATTTATTTCAAAAGAATTTTTTTTTCGTTAAAAAATTGCATCAGCTACGTAGTATCAAAGTAAACCTAGGTTATAAATTCCGATACGGTTTTTTTTATTAACATCCGAAAAATCATCTGATCGTTTTTATTACAAGTATTGTACAACAATTAATCAAAAAAAGAACTCGTCATTAATCCAATTTTTGTAAATTCTCATACATGGTTTTAGAGACAGGTTTAATTTCACGTTAATACACTCTTGTAATTCATCTGAACTAACAATTAAATAAATCTTTTTAAAGTTTTGTTTTTTAATTTTTCCTAAATAGAATAAATTTAAATTAATAACAATTTAGTTCATACCTACATACGTTTTACTTGGTTTTTTTATTTTTACATATTTTTCATTTTTACCTGATTTTGACGAAATCATCAGTTATCTTTTGGTTAGTTTACTTTTTCAACGAATAAGAAAATTAAAGGCATCCACACTTTTGGTTACCTATGATGAAAGTGTCAAAAATGGGGTATCGCGTTTTTTTACAGATATTTACATTTTAGGGCAAAATAGTTCATCTAGATAAGATGTGTGTGTGTGTGTGTGTGTGTGTGTGTGTGTGTGTGTGTGTGTGTGTGTGTGCGCGCGTGTGTGTATATATACGTATGTACTTAAATGTGACACACTGTTTTGGTCTTATATCTCAGGATTGACCGAATCGATTTTCTTCAAATTCAGCTTAAGTATTTCTGTTTTTGGTGCATTGATCATATTATTTTTTTTATGAATTCTTAAAGGGTGTAGGATATTGCGAAAAAACAATTTCGATTTTCTTCACAGGATATTTAAATAAAACTTTATTAAAATCAATTTGTTACCTATAACGCATAATTAAAATTCCTCAAAAAAAGTTTTTTTTCAAATAATCAACCTCCCACTTAAAACTGAAATATAAATATTTTGTTCTTTCGCTCTCTCCCAGATGGGGTGGTTACATGGGTTTCCTTAACAGAGAGCTTAGTATATGGCTTACCGCCAGCTGTGGTTACTCCTGTGCGTACAGGCTAAACTTTGGGGACAGGAACTTTCAACGGGATCCCACTGCTGGATTCACTAACTATAAAGAACGACTTTTGTTCATCTTTGTCAGTTCTGAAATAGTGGGTGTAAGTGAAGCAACTTGATCGGATAACTTGATCGGAACTTCATCTGAACAAGTCTTTTTAGCTCACTGCAGGATCCACACTGCTGATTACCTAAATTTGTAGGAGTTTGTTTTCTTGTAGTGGTGGCAGAAGATACATCTAGTTTAACCAGTTTCCTTGAATTAATTGTTTTTTTACATTCTCTGAATGCCGCCGGAATAGGTAGCTTCTGCTCGGTAGAGATTCTGAGAATTACCTTTTCTTCCTTAAAAGTTGGGCAATCTCGGGAACGGGATGTAGGAGAACCACTGAAATTTTCTCATTTTTCTTCTACTTGTCAGTTAGTATCATTGTGGCCTTCCTTAGTACATCGAGCACAAGCGAGATGTAGTGTGACCATACTCTTGGCATTTAAAACACCATGGTGGGTTGGGAATGAAAGGTTGTACTTGAACTGAATTTTATTTTTATTTTTTCGGGTGGGACTGGAAGGTTGAATGTCAGTATAAGAGAAGGTGATGGTTCTTCCATTCCGTTTCTACAACATCTTGGGCACGAAGATCATCAACTATTTCAGTGACATTTATATCCAAAAGGTGTTGGCAGAAGTTACTCTCCGACTCGTATTTAGCGTTTTGTGGCATTCCGCACTTATATCTATACTGCCCATATTACGGAGACGTAAGATAGATCGACTCTGCTCGTCACTACATGTTTCGATCAGAATCAATACGTCTTGTAACTTCTTAATGTTCTTCGCAGAACTACTTGAACCGTTCCGACTTTGTTAATTAGGAAAGGCGAGACCTTATGAAGGCAGCCACCTTCCTGACTCTTTCTAAGAACTACAAATCTGACGTTCTTGCATTGCAGACTTGATTTGTCACCATTTAAGTTAACACTGTGTTCTGGACTGTTATCCTCGTCAGACATTGCCGGAGGAGGTCTTTTCACTGAACTATTTTTGGTGGTTTTTTTTCAGATGGACCACTAAACCAACACAAGAATTTCTTGTAGACTTATAACTTTGTTCCCACGAGTACCGGCGATATAACGGACCACTCCAGCAGAGCGCAAGCGTACTGGAGCTAGAGCTAAATACAACTCGGTTCGCCCAGATTCCCAGAGCATATCGTTCGAAACTCACTAAGTAGAGCCATTCACCCATCGGCATGATAGTTTCCACCTGAGGTTACGGTTGCGTTTCGTAAGTTGTCGCAACGTCACCGAGTGTAAGTGAAAGAGGAAATAGTGAAGAATTCTGTTGTAGTTGTGTAAGGGTATACGTTGTAATTGTGTAGTGTATCTGTATAGTGTAAAGTATTCTACAGCTCTGGATGTAGTAAGAAGAAAGGCTGCAGGGCTAGAGCCGTGGGGACGCCAACCCAAAATCTTAAAGAATAAGACTCTCCGTCTAAATTTAGAGAAAATTTTACTTAAGAAAATTTGTTAAGCTATGTGAATATTTCTAGAAAACCTTTTCTTAAAGTTTATTTCTACATCCAAAAATTATATATTCTGTTTTTTTTTTTTTATCTTCGGCTATAACTCTTTTAATTTTTATTTTTAATAGCCGGGAACGTCATGCAATAACGTTCCTTTGTAAGGTTTTTTCAGAGAAAACAAGCATTTTGCTGTGTAATGATTTAATAAAACTTATCATTTGTAACAGTTATGCGTTTCGGGAAAAAATATGTATGAAATAATAAAAGTATTAAAAATACAATAAAACTGATTTTAAACGTACCGTAAAACAATCTGGGAACTTAAATGGGAAATAAATTGGTGAAATTTATTAAATGGTTGAACGATAGAGTGAATAATTTAAATATATTTTTAAGTAATAAACAGTTAATATATATCGTTACTAGCATACATAAATTTCAATCATAATATGCATTTTGATTATTATGTACATATATGTACATGATACAGTATTTTATATTCTACATTGATTGTAATTGATTAAAATAATCGTTTAATCTATTACTATCTAGATATTGAGAAATGAATCCTCGGGTTTTGTGTCAAGCATTTAACTGAATAAATACCTCGGAGGTGATCATGAAAAGTAGTTAATCTTCATCATGTGCATGCTCTTAATATTAAGTCAAGCAAAACATTCTTAAAATGAGGACTAATCCAAACTTAAATGATTTCTTTTTATTCGAGTTACGATTTTTTCTTTATCGTAATGAGAAATAATTTTGAATGCTGAAAAGTATCAAATTGCTCAACTCTTTAACTAAATTTTTTCTAAGTAAATCAAAACCAATTACGAACTTACAGACATTGAGCTATATATACTGATTTAAAGTTTTTCCCCTTTAAGATGTTTTATTATTTTTATGACTTTAAATTTATACTCGCTTCGGGATACTTTTTAATTCGTATCGACCAGTAAACAAGTAATAGTAATTAGCCGTGAACAGGCATTGGTATATACCTAGTTTATTTTCTATAATTTAGCAAATAAATTAATTTATTTACAAAAATCGTGTTTATCATCAGGAAAGTAAAAAAATGTAGTAATGCCTTATTTTATAAACAAATATTTTAATAACCAACTTCATTATTATTTTAGACATATTTTATTTCTATTTAAAGAAAAATCGTCAAGTCTAACATATTCTTTTTGTAACATTTTCTCTACAAATAAACAATTACAAAAGTATCTTAGATTATCCTGTAAGTAGTCCTTTACCTCCTTTGCTTATTATACAGGCTGTAACTATTCCTTTATAATGAAGTAGAGGAAATCAACTTAGAACACAGTATTTTATTAACTTATATAATTTTTATATTTCATTTAGGCGAATAAATATTGAGTTAAAAATAGTAAGCACATAATTTCAGTAAAAAAAGAGAAAATCAAAAAATAAAAATTAATATAAAAAAAAAGCTGACAACTAAATTGTAGTACATTCCTGGTATTGGTTATTTATTCTTATATAGTGGAAAAATGATACATGAATAAATTTACCTAAGATAACTTTTTTGAACGTAATCCTGATCTTGAAGTGTTAGGCTTTTTGAGGAAACTTTGTTTTGGTGAAATATCGCTGATTTAATAATAAATAATGATCTGTTTCCATTCTAGACTCTTGAGGGTGGCACCAGCTCTCTGAGGAAAATCTTAAAACATGGGCTCGGGTTTTTGTTTTGTGCTGTAGTATCTTCATGGGTTGGTCATCCTTTCGCATTATCCATTCTGTTTCCTTACCCTTAATCTTTACTTTCCTACTTTGGCTTCTGTGGTATATGGATTCGAGAGGTCTGGTCATTACTCAGCGAGGATGAATGAAGGGTTCTGCAAAGCATTATAAGAAATTCATTGTTTGAAATCTCCAAATAATATCTCTTCGTGACAAATTGTTCTAGTACAAAAGGGCTTATTAATTGGTTGTCGATCATACCACATCAAACTTTTACCGAAAGTCGATTGATGGAAATTTTATTTAACTACAGCATGAGGGTCAGACTACCAATGTTAATTGCGTGTGTTGTTTATGCTATTACAGGCAAAAACAGCTTTGTCCAAAAATAGTATGAACAAAATTAAGTAGTAATTACTGTTGACCCGTTCACGAAATTTCAGTGGTCTGGCATGGTCACTAAGCTGGAGATGGTGAATTTTCTGAACATGATAAGGATGCAGAAAGTGAGCATGCAATGAATGGTCTCTGTACTGTAATTTGTAGAATGTTAAGTCGTGTAGAAATTATTCGCGTGCTCGTAAAACTAAGCTGCTCACCTGAAGAATGTTTTCGCTTTCATCATTATGCACCCGGTTGACGTTTAGATAAAATATGAGTGCTTGGAAGTGAACCATTCTCACGAAGATTATTAATAATTCTACAACATACTTTACGGTTTGGAGTTATTTGTGCTAAAAACAGTTGTTTTTAATTTTTTACTAATTCATAATATTTTTTTATTAAGTTCTGTTCTGTTTCATTTTTAAAAATAAAAGATAATTTCTTTTCGTTTTCCATAAACTTAATTACATCAATTTTCTCACAATTAAATTCTCTAATGTTGTGATTAAAAAATCATTGCATTTATTGGTCATTTAACCAAGTTATAGTACTTCAATTCACCCCAGAAAAGATGTATTTTTTGTCACTGA
The DNA here is from genome assembly GCF_047948215.1 of Lycorma delicatula. Classification (NCBI taxonomy): domain Eukaryota; kingdom Metazoa; phylum Arthropoda; class Insecta; order Hemiptera; family Fulgoridae; genus Lycorma; species Lycorma delicatula. Next base: position 72,613,523 of record NC_134459.1, on the reverse strand, counting down.
ATTATCTATTTTACGTCGAATATCATGCAAACTACGAAATACACAATTCTGGAAGCTGTTTTATTCCGATTTTTCAGGTTAAAAAACATGAGGAACCATCACGATTACTCTTTGTATAATGCCTTAAAAATTTCATTGTGAACTCACTCACCGGGGACACTGAAATCCAGGGGAAAGTTCTCGGTTGGTGTAATTCAATAACAAACAGTGTGTGTTTGGATTATCCAAAACACACATTTTTCCTTATTTCAAGCACTATAATTAGTTCTCAAATTATTTCGCTCTCGTCCTGAATCATTCTATATTTTACGCCATATCACTCTCAATCAGTGGTTGTTCCGAATGAATCGCGTTTATAAAAACTAATCATGTTACCACTTTTTTTTTGTAGATTTTTACTTCAGTATATTTAATATTTAAAATTTAAAGTCTGCTTCCGTTGAATATTTGTAAACTTTTTCACTACTGTCTGGTACAGGTCATGTTTTTAGTATGTACGTACTAGGTGAACTCCAATACCCTTAAACCATTAGATCAAACCCTCTAAAAGTATTGTTTATTTTTTCTCAGAGTCAACCGTGATTCAAAATAAAATCTATGAATTGCTTAAATTCTTTTATTTTTTAAAATTTATTATAAATTGCAGTCAGAAAGACAAAACTCAAATGCATGATTCATTACTTATCAATTAATTGTACGTATTTCACTTCAAGAACTGAACTTTTATACCAATTAGGTTACCAGAGTTTGAATTAGGTCCCGGGTGTGAATCCCGGTCAGGTATGGCATTTTCACACACGCTACAAATCATTCATCTCATCCTCTGAAGAATGCCTAACGCTAGATCCGGAGGTTAAAAAAAAAAGGTTACCAGAATTACTCACCGTGTTGGTCTAGTGGTGAACGCGTCTTTCCAAATCAGTTTATTTGGAAGTCGATATTTCCAGCGTTCAAATACTTGTAAAGGCTTTTATAAGGATTTGAATACTAGATTGTGGATACCGGTGTTCTTTGGTGGTTTAACCACATATCTCATGAATGGTCGAGCTGAGACTGTACAAGACTACACTTCATTTATATTCATACGTATCATCCTCATTCATCCTCTGAAGTAATACCTGAACGGAAATTCTCGGAAGCTAAACAGGAAAAAGAAAGAAAGGTTATCAGAGTTACCAATTTTGCTACCAAACTCTTAAATTACTTAAATTATTTTATTCAGATATCTACGAGTCACCATATAAAACTCAGGTTTTAATTTTTGAAGCATTCTCAATGCAGTACAATCCTCTTTTATACATTCAATAGCCCGGAATGTAAAACAATAAGCTACAATTTTCTGAAAATAATTGATTGATTTATTTTTTAAATTAGCTGTTTTCGTGTTTTTAATTTTCTCACAAAATATAACTTTTAATACGTAAATTCTGTACTAATTTATATATTTTTTTTTTTTTTTTTTTTTTTTTTTTTTATTAAAACACCGTTTAGAATTGTAAATTAGTGTTTTAATATTAATCATGGGGGAGTAATTACTTCCCTTTTCTTGTAGATGGAATCGTTAATCAGCTATAGTAGAGCGATCATCGCAACTGAACATAAATTTATATAATGATCTAAAAGGAATGTTTTCATACAAAATCGTGGAATCATAGGATACATTCTGTTTGTTTATTTCGTTTCACCGTAGAAATAAACACTTTTATCTATTTTTAAAAATTAAATTGTAAACTGTAAAAATAAAATTTAAACTGTATTTTATTTACGTTCATCGATGAATATGATCACGTATGGTCATAAATATATATACCAATAGTACAAAATATACTCAACAAACATTTTTTTTTTATAATCAAATAAAGTGATTTATAATTTTAAATTAATTATTAGAACCGTTAATCAGCATATATGACGTATTTAAAATTAATATTAATTCCCGTTATGTTTACGGACAAGTAGGATTAGTAAATATCAAAAGCAAATATTAAATACGATGTTGAGTAGAATAGAATTAGGGTCAAATAGGGAGAACACAATGTGCCTCCTTTCCTGAATTCCTCAATTTCCCCTCTAAATTTGGGGCTTAGACAACCTAATTACTTCCCATTATTAATTCGTACTGTCTAACCTCACTTGTATCCGCCCACTTAACTCCCGATTCTGTGGACTCTATTTGTAATAGACTTGTGGATTTACATTTATGAACCCCCGTTACAATAGAGTTAATGAATTTTATACATGTTTATTATTTATTTAAAAGCACCTTTTTTATTTAATAAATTGTGTTTCAGATTTTGATCACATCATCATGTAAATAATAAAACTTCTAAAAATGTTGCGGTCAAATAAAAAAAGTTATAGATTTAATAAAATTAAAAGGTTAGAGCCACCAAATGATAAAATTTCCTACGCAGGTAGTAACGTCTGTCTAGTAATATAATATGATTTAAAATCAGATGTAGTACTGAAAACATTTTAAAATCGACTTAAATAAAATATTGTAACAAATATATAAATATATCTGTTTCATAATATTGATCTCTGCATATTTCGATATTAATAATTCAATCTAAAGTTTTAGTTGGCAATGATAAAATAGGATAAGTTTTGTGTTTGTTTTATATTAATTTTTCCAATAGAAGTCTGAATTGAGATAGAGAGATTTATTTAGATTTTATGACCGATTGTTCTTTCTACAGATGCCATTAATAGATGGTGTGAATAAACCCATCCATTTAATAATCATTTCATACATTTCTCAACCTCCATCTTTACAATAGAACTAGGTTGTTACCACAGCTATGAAAGATTAATAAGTAGTGATTAAAGTGTAATAATAATTAAATAATGATCTATTTGCAGTATAAATGTTACTCCTTTTTAGCATATTGTATATTATACATACGTACATTATTATTTCCGATTATTCCCCTTTAGAAGAGCGCGTGAACTTGAGCCAATCATGGCTTTACTTTCTTCTTCTCTTTTCTTTTCTTCTCAAAACCTATTCATTCGTTCACTATATTTCTTCTTCTTTCCTCCATCCATCATCTTCATATCGTTTCTATTTTTTTTTTTTTTTGCTCTTGTTCAGTTTTTTACTTATAATTTCACGTCTAAATTTCCTTCTGTCCTTGATTTCTTCTGATATATTCATACGTCCCGGATCGTGTTGTGTTTTTTCATGCAAATGGACATTAATTGATGCATTGACGATGATGAAAGTTTTCTTAGTGAGTCTGTCTTCACCTATTCTGCATAAGTGTCCTTGGAATTGTAGACATCTTTTCCTAAGCTTGTCGGTGATGGTGTCTGTGCTTTCATATAATTCATATGTAGTTCGTTTGATCCAGGTGCCGTCTCTTTAACCCACCGCGTTGATCTAGTGATGAACGCGTCTTCCCAAATCAGAAGATTTGGAAGTTAAGAGTTCCAGCGTTTAAGTCCTAGTAAAGTCAGTTAATTTTACACGGATTTTAAAACTGAGCGTGGATACCGGTGTTCTTTGGTGGTTGGGTTTCAATTAACCACATATCTCAGGAATGGTCGACCTGAAACTGTACAAGGCTACACTCATACATATCATCTTAATTCATCCTTTAAAGTATTATCTGAAGGTAGTTACTGGAAGCTAAAACCGGAAAAAAGAAGGTTCCGTCTCTGAGGACCGCACCGAGGATTTTCCGTTCTTGCTTCTCGATTTCGTGAATTTTCGTCATTCCTCTGATTACTGTGGTTATTATACATGTATAATACATATTTTTATCGTATTATAAATTTTTTGTAGATAAGTTTTTTTAATGGTTATATAAATCACATCTTAAATTGTTCAATGTTTTAAGGTTTACTTTCTTCCAATAAAAATATTCTACCGGTAAATTTTATGTTTAGACTAAAAATTATAACTTAATATAAATGTAAAATGTCCTAATTTACTAATTTATAACTTACTATAGAAGTTATAAATGTATAATGTTAAAAAATGTTTGTAATCTTAATAACCTCCAATAAATCCAACTGCAATTAGTAAACAATTATGATCGGATAATACTTGTGACATATTACGGAGCGATAATGATTCTCATGTATACATAACAATAACAGAAATTATTTCATAAGCTAATTTACTAAATTTATAATAATAAAAAACATACAGTAATAAATCCTGAATAATTATTTTTTTAAATGTATTTACAAACAAAATTAGAGAATTTATAGGATTTATATAAAAATAAAGTGTCCACTTACCAACAATTTTGAGTATTGACTACCCAAGCGCTTTCGGATTACTCCTCCATCATCAGTGATTACAGATCAATTATGCATTTTATAGTTGTGTATATAAATTTTTATAAATGGGAATTAAAATTAAAATAAAGTTTAAAATAATTATGTTCATAACAGTTGGTTGTCAATAGTGAAAATAAGTCAACGTTAAAATAACGTCTTGACAATAAGATGTTTACAACTGTTATAATAATAACAGATATTTAACTATTGACAGTACAACTATAAAATTCATAATTGATCAGTAATCTCTGATGATGGAGGAATAATCCGAAAGCGCTTGGATAGTCATTACTCACAACTGTTAGTAAGTGAATACTTTATTCTTTATATAAATTGTATAATACCAACGTTGCCAGATGTTAACAAAATTTATAGGATTTTCAACATCTTTTTCTAAGGATTAATAATTTAAAAATTTAAGTAAATATTAAATTGCCATACTCTTAGTTATCGTACTGTACATCAGTATTTCATTAAAGAAAGTTTTATTGGTAAAATATTACTGGTGTAATGTGTAAGAACATTTTGTTTAATTTACTTCATTTAAATCTAAAATTTAACCCTGTCTTGATGAAAAACTTTTTTTTCCAAAAAGGTTTTTTATAACCCATTTTTGTGGTTGAATTTAAAAAATAATTAATACAAAGTTATATTTTCCAAGGCTTTCTAAACCATGTTTAGAAGTTTTCGTATGTAAACACTCAATATTCTACTATCTATATTTTTCTTATATTATACGGAACGGGATGCAAAGATAGCGGGAGAACCCAACCACCAAAGAAAACCGGTATCCATGATCTAATAATCGAATCCCTATAAAAGTAGCTGCCTTTACTAGGATATGAACCTTACAACTCTCGATTTTGAAATCAGCTGATTTGCAATGACGCGTTTCAACTAGACCAATAAGATAGGTCCTTCCTGCCTATCTGGAATGCGTCTTTCGGGGGCCCTAGTATTTGGAGGATTCAATGCGCTCCCCTTTTCGGAGGTAGTCGCATGTGCTGGCGATGTTATATTATAAAAAGTTATTTAGTAGGAAAGTAATATTTTAACGTAATTAATGTTTTTTATATATTTAAGGTAATAAAATATATAATATAGTAAAAATGTTGTAATTGTTAATAGCCACCAAAAAATCCTCCTGTAATTAATAAATTACTATGACAGTTACTAAATTTATAATATTAATAAAAACACAATTATGAAGTCTGTATAATTATAATTAAAATGATTATAATAAATAAGGTGGACAATCAATGACGGATATAAGATACAAAACTCGTACCACCTTCAAAGATCTTATATAGCATCTTTTTATGAAAGAACTTCGCTTTACTAAAAGCATTAACTTAAAAAAAAGACTTTTGTAAATTGTTTAAAGTCATGCCTCCCTAACATAACAATTCCTAATATGATAATAATTAATTATTATCAGTTAAATTACAAATCTTCCTATATCAAGGCTTATTAATTTGAAAAAATATTAAGAAAAGTGGTCATAAATTAGGTAAATTAAAAATGACAGCGATGGATATTTTGTTGTTCCGTGTTTTAGATATAACAGTATAAATTCTTTCCTGTATTTATAATAATTTTATATCTTTTTCTTTTATTAACTATTTGCAAGATTTCTGAGGAAATTCCGAGTGAATAAAATATATAACTTTTACGTTTGATCATTTTAAAGAGATTATATTTCAACGTATGCCAGAGAAAAAATGTTAGCATTTCAAAGAAGTGATTTTATTATCTAAAGGAAAATTTCTGGAGAAAAAAATGCTTTAAGAAAAAATATCGTTGAATAGAGGTGTTACTATCTGTTTTATTAATAAGCTTTAGTTACAGCTTTAACTTCATTATCAACCAAAAAAAAAAGTCCATAAAGCTTAATTGTATTATGAACAGATTTGTTATTTTTAATACCAACGTTAATGACGGCATCTAATTAGAATGAAAATTAATTAACGTCCAGGATTGTGTTTATTCGACAGCTGTAAATCAAATTAATTCCTCGGCTTACTTTAAAAAATATATGTATCGCTTTATTTTGCAATTATTTTTTTTTTAATAACGATTTTTTTACTCTTATACTTTTTTTTTGTTTTTTAATAAATTAAATTTTTTTGTATTATTTTTATTTAAATCCATTAAATCATAATGTTCGATTTTCAGTGGATCTCGAATTACCTTTAATGTATTATATTTAGAACATATATATATAAAATAATATTATATATAATAATAATTAAATATATATAATAATTATTATATGTAATATATACAGAGTGTCCCATATAAAACGCCACCCAACCTTATATTGGTAGATAATGAAATAGATAGAAGTAGATAATGAAAAAAGCCATGTGTAAATGTAAATGTAATTTTTATTATTACCATCCATTACCTTACATTTAGAGTAAATGTTGGAAGTGGCCGCCATCTTCTTGAATACAAGCTTCAATTCTTTTTACAGCGTTTCTTGCAACTTTTTTCAAAGTTTGTGGCTGGATATTTAATACAGCTTGTTCAATATTGACTTTCAATTGTTCAAGTGTTCGTGGATTGTTGCTGTAGGCTTTTCTTTGAGGTAACCCCATAGAAAAAAATCTGCCGCAGTCAAATCTGGAGATCTTGGTGGCCACAAGCCTCGACCGATAACACGATTACCAAAGAATTCCTCAACGAAATCAGAAGTTGAACCTGCGTAGTGCGATGTCGCACCGTAATGTTGTAGCCAGCAGTGTCTGTCTTCCTCTTGCAAGAGTGCAATGAACTGAAATAAAATATCCTGATATCGTTCTGCATTAATAGTGTACTCGAAAAAAATAGGACCGATTATTTTCTTCCGCGGTATCGTGCACCCCACGTCCAACTTCTGCGGGTGTAATTGTTTTTCGTGATGAACGTGGGAATTTTCAGCACTCCAAATTCTACTGTTTTGGCTGTTTACGTAGCCATCCAAATGAAACCGTGCTTCATCTGTGAAAATAACGAATCCATAACATTAATTCCGTCACGCACAAATCGACAGAACCGCTGACAATATTGTAGCCGTTTTTCTTTGTCGGGCTCAAGAAGCTGATGAACCGTTTGAATGTGATAAGGTCGTAATTGTAATTGTTTGGTCGCCCGATGAATAGTTGATTTAGACAAAATAATTTCAGCTGACAAACGTCTGATCGATTTATTTGGCGAGGCGAGTAAACGTTCTTTGATTTCAGTGACTGATCTGTATTCAACACTGACGCAGATCTTTTGTGTTTCTTGTTATTAACAGAACCGGTCTCTCTAAATTTTGCAACTAACCTTAATACTGATGTTTTCTTAGGAGCTGGTTTATCTGGGTACTTAAGGGGAAACAAATCTTGCACTGCAACCACTGATTTCGTACTGAAGTACGACTCAACAATGAAAACACGTTCATCTAGCGAAAATACCATCTTGTCTGTAGCAATACAATGAACGTTATAATGTTACTATCGGTAGTGTTCTACTGCGTCGTCGCGATGTTCAGATGTTGGACGAGTCCATTTCAGTAACGAGTAGGGAAGTAGCTTGACTTTTGAAATTTCATGGATGAGTGATTGATGAGTTGCGTTTTATATGGGTCACCCTGTATAACAGTAATACTAATACATATGATAATAACTCAAACACTTCATACTTAACAAAATTTTATATAATATATGAAATACAAGTAATATTGTTTATTTCATGATCACCTTTGATAATTTTCGATGAATTTTTCTTTTTTTTTATGTGAGAGAAGTAAGTTCGTTTAATCTTGTTTGGAACAAATTACTTCGTGTTAAGTTGTAAATATAATTGACTAGTCTTCGAAGATAAAGTTTATAATAATCAATTTTTTCCCAACCAGTTTCGAATCAGATTTAAGTAGATCTATACCAGTCAGATTAACCAGTAAACAATGTATGTATTTACATGTAATTATAAATATAAAAACGTGTGGAATATAAGAAACGAAGGCTTTTGTCGAGAAACTGTTTTCACTATTGTTTTTCTCGTAAAATCTTACATTAATTACATGTCCTTCCTGTTAAAAAAAAAAATGTATATTTTATTCAATATGACGGATCCAAAGATGGTAGATACAAATTTTAAACACACCATAAAGAAGTAATTTTGTAATTACGCAAATCCGCACTTTACCTCCTTGAAACTTAAAGTTTTGAAATATAAAGCGGTCTCCGTACTTTAATTGAAACCTTTATCTACCATTACTTGATTAAAAATATGAGTCCTTCATTTCTTAAAAATAATTATAACATCAACTGGTAAATTATGACGCCAACCACTCATTTAATCCTTTGTTTACTGGAGAACTTGGCTGAATAATTATCGTACTGATACCCGAACTTCAAAAGCCTAATTTTGGTAATCTAACAAAGATGGATTAACAACATTTGACAGACATACCAGCCAAGAACATCAGGTTATTTTATTATTTTTCTAATGAGGTTGTATGTGATTGTTTGTTTGTTATACTTGGTTAGTAAAGATCGATGTTAATTTGTTTTTATTTATATTTGATTGAAAAAAAATCTTATACTTATAACTGATTAAAAAATACTTTTTAATTATTAATAATCATGAGATAATTTTTTTCCCTGTTACTTTCCAAACTTAATTTTTCAGTCATTGTCATAATTTGTTTGTAATTTGCCCTTAAGAAATAGATATTGGAATTTTCATATAACTTTAATAAAAAATTCAGATTCAATGATCGTATTTATATTAAGCAGTAAATATATTAAACACAAAAAAAATATTTTTCACATAATACCTAATTATTAGCTTATATTAAAGGAGTTTGATGTTTTTATGGCTACTAAATGTTAAAGTCATATGAAAGATTTATTATTATTCTTTTTTTTTAGATTTTAATTAAAATTTTACAAGGTGAAATAAGAAACAAAGCCGAAATCGTAATCTCTTTGTAATTAAAGTAAAAATAATCCACGTAAAATAATCTTTGTCATTTTAAATTAATAATTTTTTTTGTAATTTCAGGAAAAATATTATTGAAAATAATATCCTTTACACGACAAAATTTGTTATTGTAATTAATCAATACTGTTGCCTGAACTGAATTTCCTATCAGTCTCTTGACAGTGATGGATTCTACATACATACATATACTCGTACATCATACGAAATAATTTATTTTTCAACGACATTTATGTTAATAATAGTTCACTTTTTAAAAAAAAAACATTAAAATATTATAAATTTTCTTTATAAATAATTCCTTATTAGATATGCTGTACTTCAGTGTTAATGGATAATAAATTAAGAAAGTTATCCGTATAATGGAATAACGATTAATGAACCTTTTTGGCAGGTGTAATTTGTTACTTTTATCGATTTGATTACAGTTTTTCGTGGAGAGCTTTGATACCAACGAGTATATTTTACGTTTTTTGCTGATTGCATATCCACACCTATAAAATCAGGTTTTTGCAAAATTTCAGACTAATAGTTTTTAGGATTTTTTTAACACGTATTATAAAAATAATAATGATTTTATAAGCATCAAATATTTTAAAATTCATCACCTAGATCCTTAAATTTAAACCTAAAGCCAACTAAAATTTTCTATATTATAAGTACATCATTGTCCTGATAATTTTTTACAAACGTTTATAATATTAATACTGTAAATAAATTATACAATAGAAAAATAATAAAACTAATAAGATAAACAATTTAAAATTATTACCTGATAAAACTGAAAAAGTATACATAAAAATATGAACAAAATGAACATAAGAAAAAAAGAGAGGGAGTTCCTTTTTATTGGAACTATAAATGTTTTCTCACTATTATAAGCTGAGTTTAACTTATAAAAGATAATAATAAAAGAAACTTCTCAATTGTTCAAAAAAACAAATAGATAAGTCAGTGGTTACCATATAATCTGATCCAACGAAAGGAATACTTTATTCAGACTTAAGTACCATATTACATATAAATTATCATGTTTGTATTTTATTGAACGGGACTGGATAAGAAATCTGAATAAGACAAGTATCAAATGTAACTGAATAAACAAATTATTTTATTGTTTTGATGTAACGTAATCAAAACTGATAAAAAGATAAAAGAGCATTACATAAATTAAATACATGCACTTAGAAAGTTAAAAAATTAGATAACTTATATGAAAATCTTTTTATTATTTTAGAAAGTGAAAGTATAATTTAAAAGAAAAACAAACAATAATGTCGGGACATATACTCATGTATTTTAATTGGATGTATTTTTATTTGTATATGACTATGTTATGCTCGTATATATGTCAAAGTCAAGACATACTATCCAAACGTCATCTGTTATTTATCTTCATCCACTACAAAAAAACATTGGAGTCATCTCTAAAAGATCTATTCATATGAACACGCTAAAGTACAATTAATAAAAATAATAGTAATAATAATGAATTTGCATTTACTTTTTTCTAATATGATACTTTCTTTAACATGCAATGATAATAAAGAAAACATAAATATTATATATTTGAAGGAAAAGTTTAAAACGGGAAGTAAGAAATACAAGCTATATCAAAAAATCGTGTAATTAAGATATGGAGACGAGATGACAAAATAGTATAATAAGTGTGAAAAGCGGACAATGAAATGATATAGTCAGCATGATGTGGCATAAATAATTTAATTTCTTCTTTTACTTAGCATTCTTATTCATCATAATGATCATCATATCATCATCGTTGTCGTCATGGTCGTCATTTTATCAGCATCATTGCTATTTTTTATTAATTTTTTAATATTATTACTATTATGATTATTAATATAATGTTGTGTTTTGATTTATTATTCAATTAAAAAAAAAAATCACTTATACTAAGCCTAATTTATATTCATCGTAATCCTGCTTTCTCTTAAAACCGCACCCATTTAAATAATGAATAACATTCAGCTTAATAATCTTCTTTATGAAATGTATAACATGATGATAATTTATCTTGTTTCTTTACAATAAATTTTTAAAATTGCGGTATTTAATTAGCTTGTGTATGACATCAACTTGTAAAATAGTTAAACGTTGCATTTTATCATCTAACTATAAACCATTTGCTCTTTAAATATAATCGTATCAGTAGAATTAATCCCTTACCAAGATGACTTATTAGAATTAATTAACTTGAAAGTGAAACTAATATAGTGGATAAACAGTATCCATATCTGTATGATTAACAGATAAACAGCATCCATGTTATAAAGTGCAATTTTCAAACTAGATTGTGTTCAGTATTGAACGTGTATATATCAATTTTTGACATGAGTAGAAAGAGTACTTTATTATATATATTTTTTTTATTGTAGTTCTGCAGCTTTAAGTAGGCTTTGGCTTTTCTTTTAACGTAAGCTTTAGGTTTCACATTTTCCCTGTCATATTCAAGGATTAATTCCTTTGGGAATTCTCTTCACTTAATCCTATCCGTCATCCAAGGTTTTAGTTTGACAACGGCCGTTTTTTTTTTTTGTAGTCGGCTTGACAAACTTACGTACCAACCTAGACGACTAAAACCCGTTCTGTTGGGGTTAATATATCTTAACTAATTCTTCTTCGCTTTAAAACGCTTTAACTCACCTTTTCACACTCTTCCATCCGGCTATGTACCGATTATTCAATTCCACTAGGCATAGTCCAGTTCAAAGAAGTGGTGGAACTATGATTTCTAACTGTAGAAGCTTCTATGTTATGACTGAAATAGTAAAGATTAAGTGGTATTTAATGGTGAAATACAGAAGGTTTATAAAAGAACTCTTCGGTTTCAAGTATTATTTAAACAGCATTATATTTAAAGAATTACATGAGTATACATTTTGAAAGGGTAAATTCTTAAGGTTTTGTTATGTTCAATACACTTCGATTTATGCACCATTCTTTGCTCTAAACGCTTTCAGATGATAATCCATCTCTTCCCACGTACTCGTCAGAATGTTAGGTGTAACGGATGCTACTGCCACAACCATCCTCCCGGAAGGTCGTTGATGTCCCGGATTTTCTTCGAATAAACAGGTTTTTCACATACTCCCAAAAAAATAAATTCATTATGCTCATGTCTGGGCTCCTTGTGCACCTTGGGTACACCATGTCTGGATGTATTGTTTTAATACACCAATATACCTGTTTTGAAACGGAATGTTTAATGCAGCACGGACACGGCTGCGGTAACACTGCGGAGCGCCGTCTAACTGATAGAAAATGAATCCTTTTTCTTCTTCATTACCGTCAATCTGAGGGAAGATGTAAAGTTCAAACATATTACAGAGAATATCCCCGTTAATTGTGCTTTCTACAAAAATGAACAGGCCCACAATACGGTCATTCATTATTCCGCACCAAACATTGACTGGGAGATCACGCTGATGTTTGATAATTTCATGCGGTGGCTCTGATCCCCAAATCATGCAATCGTCTCAATTTACTGACCCGCTTACGTGAAATGTTGCCTCCTCTGAAAATATGACATTTTTTTTAGGTGGTCGTCTTTTTCATCAAAGTTATTAATCATTAAAACTGGAAATTCCAATATTTTCACTTTATCATCGGGTTTGATTCCACATAAAAGTTGTTCTTATACACACTCAGCCTCTTAAGCACTACTTTGTACACTGTAGATTTAACTATTCCTAACTCTAAACTGCGCCTTGTTTATGACTTTTTCGGGTTACGCATACAAGATGGTCGGATCCGTTCCACATTTGTTCAGATACGGACGGTCTGCCTGGTGACTTACCCTTTAAGACACTGCCTGTTTCCTTAAACTAATAAAACCACTGTACAATAAAATAAACAATAAACAATAAAACAATAAATATAAAACAAACGGTCCATTTTATAATTTGATTATAGTTGTCGATATTCACAGCATAATCATTTCTTATTTGTGTATTATTTATTATTTAGTAATAAGTAAACATACGTATATTATTTCCATTTAACTGGTAATTACATTATCACAGACCAGCCAATCGTAATTCAGCAGTAACTTTATTGTGTTTATCGTTCATCATAACAGTACACAAAAAATATAATGACCTTTAATTAAATATTTTTCGTTGATAATTTATCATTAATTTTAATTTAACTTAATATTAATTATATTTCATTATATATATATATATATATATACATATATATGTACCGGGTAGCTGAAAAGTAACTTACACCCCTCTCTATCGTTTTTATAATTGACTCTTCAATTCCCGGAAAACCGCAAGAAAGCATTCAAGGACTTTTACATCCTAACGGTCATAGCGTATTATATTTATCAAGCAGTCTTACATATAGCTAGAAGAAACTTGTTAGAAACCAAGATTATATAGTTACTAGATAAGAAAGTAATGTAGCATACAAACTTCTGACCCATCAATCACCTCGCCGAAATTTCAAAATTCTTCGTATATATTAGAAGGAAACTTTAGAAATGTTTACTTGGTCATCTGCAAGAATAAATAGGGCAGCAGTAGTTTAAACTGACACTGAACATGTGACTAATCAGGAACTTTACTAATTGTAAATGTATTTCTACAGGACTCTTATAAGTTTGTATTTAATAAAATAACTTTTTGTAATGCAATAAGTTAATAAACGTAGTTAAATTATGATTAGATGACTGATTTAATAATACTTTATCTAAATTAACGATATTAAATTAGTTTTAATTATAATTAAAACCAGCAATATAATTTAAGAAGAGAAATAGATGAAAAATAAGCAAACAAGTTCCCTAGCTTCAGAAAATCAACTTCACAGAGCCAGAAATTCGCCATACAACGAATATTTGTACGTGATAAAGATATGTAAAGAATTCTTTTTTAACTTATATTTCCTTAAGTTATATAGCGTTCAACTTTTTTTTTTATACTAAATAGAAAAAGAAAGTAGGAGAAAAGAGAATAATTGTATTAGGTTTTTAGTTAACATGCTTTTTTTGGACGAATAACTGGCTACTCAAAATTGAAATTATAACAGAATATTGACTGAAAAATGCAAGTTAGAAAAACAAATATAATGACGGTACGAAGAGATATTACACCCATGAATTACTGTAAACAAGAAGGAATAATTGAAAAAATGAAACGGCATAAACGTTTAGATACCATATTATCAGAAGATTGTAAAAGTGAAAAAAAAAAAAACCGGAAAGTATCATAATCAAAACTAAAAATCATTTAACAAAAGATAACAGTTTCTATGTAGGGTAAAATGGAGTTAAGAATTGATGAACCGTCTTTTGAAGTGTTATTTGTTTTTGGAGTACACTTCTGTATGGGTGTGAAAAGAAAAACAGAAATTTGAAATGCGGGGTATGAAAGAGATAAAAAATTAAATGAACAGACAAAGTGAGATATAAAGTGATAAATGAGAAAATTTAACAAAAATGGAAAATTAATAGAAAAAATTCAGAATAAAAAAGTTAATTGAACGGAACATATTGTAAAAGTGAAGGATTGACTAAAAAATGCTATAACGGTCACTCAGAGCTAAAAGAGAGGGCGGAAAAAGGTAAAAATTGCAGAAATCTAAAAGGAAATGAGAGCTATAAAATGTCAGTAAGGTATAGAGAAGAATGATGACGGATTTGCTGTAACCGATCTTTGCCTTAGGACAGGGAAAATAACAATATAATGATAATAAAAATCAAATAACAGTAACTTCAGTATAAATAATTTAAATATACAAGCATAATTTTTTTTAGCAATTTTGGCTTGGAAAATATCATATTATTATTGTTTTAAAACAACATTTAAGATTTACAGAAATTTAGAAAACGTTTTAATAATTGATAATTTTAATGTAAGGATGATTTGATAACTTAATAGAAAAAATTGATTTTTATTCAAAAGTAAAACTGTTATTGTTTATAAAGTTTTTAAATTATGAATTTGTTTTGATTTTTCATAAGTAATTACTCTAAATGAAAATTCATAAAAAATGTTTCTGTTACTTAAATTATAAAACACAGTAGTGTAATTAATTTTATCTGTAAATTTTTTTAGCGTTCTTGTGTAAAAATAACATAAAAGTTACTTTTTTTCTTTTGTAATTTTTTTTTTCTGTGGAAAGATTTGCACCCTAGAAATTCATGTATTCCCTTTTTTTAAGAGAACAGTGTTTTACTAATTGCTTTTAAACGCTAGAGGCGTAACTGTTAGCGACATAAAAATAACACAAGAACCGAGGGTTAGATTGAAATAAAAGATACAGCGTAAGGGTAAAGCTACATAAGATTTAAAAATTCGTTAAGACTTAAATTATTATTTCTCACAGTTTTTCCTGTTATTTTTATTTAAAATGGCTTTAATTGTCAAATCGTTTGAATGTATTGATTAGTAATTTACTTGCTTTTACAAAATTTATTAAAAGACTATAATAATAATAATATTAAATCCGATTTTAAATTATCGATAAAATTCTTGTTACGATAGAAAAAAATAAATAAAATTAATGATACAATATATATTTATTAAATATATTTCCTCTATTTTTTATTTACATGGATATTTTATTAATTTTTTTTCTACACCCACCTTAATCTAAATTAATTATTTTCTTAATATTAATACATTGATTTTTTTTAGGGGGCAGGGAAATCTGCATGAATAGCCGGTAGTAATAACTTAATGGGAAACAGTATAAAATATCGTTAATTCTTCCGGTGTTAATCTTCTTAATTCGGAAGTCACACAGATCAGCAAACAGCATACTAATAGTTAACGCATTATTCCAGTATTATGACGATTTTAAGCAACTTAGTGTTGAATTTTTATTACAAATATAGCCAACAACAGAGTAATGTACGTACAACAAAATAATTAGTACAAATTTAATTTTCTGTAGAAAATTATGAACATTTTGAATGTTTAGGTTATAATATAATTATTTTAGTTTTGTGTGTACTGCAGTCAAATAATGATATAGTAATTTAATTTTATGAACTGAATAATATTTTTTTTTTCTACAAACGATATCTTATATTTAAGTCTAGGGTTGATAACAAAAAGATGATGTAGTTTTAATGATAAAGATCTTCTTCAAATCACTCCAACAACCTTTCATATGTTTTCCAATAGATACATTTTAGGATAATATTCAAAGTTGGAATTTTAATGTCTGGTGATACTTTAAAAACTTAAAGAATGATTAAGCAAAAATTTATTTTAGATTTGAAACGTGTGTTCGCAAATTGGATCGTTTAAAAAGTGCCCCAATGTTTTATCTTCCACAAACACTATCTCTTTCCCTCTTTCTTACTCGCTTTCTGGCTCAACTTCTTTCCCTCTCTTTCTTCACAGATTTATGTATTTTAAAAAAGATATTTGCAGCCTTTTGGAATAAAACAAGATTGCTGTTCAAAACGTAAATGGATTAATGAGAATATTGCGTGTAAAACAGTCTTGTTTTTGACCTCGAATAAAATTGTAAGTGAATGAGTGAGTTATCTCATTCTTCATCTTTATATAACTCTCATTAAAGAGTTTCCTTATTTTTTATTATTTTATTTTATAAAATTACTCTCTTGAAGGGTAAGAGAGAACCGTGAAAAAACTAAAAATTGGAGAGTTGTTGAACAGTCTACATGCTACGAAATAATTCGGGTTATTTTAAATCATAAAAATTGATGTATTTTCTATTTTATGTAAAATGGTTATTTTCAGTATTTTTTTACTAAGATTATTATAATGTTTTTATCTCTTACTACTTAGAATAAGTATGATATAAGTTATTTATGGTAATCCATAAAAAATCAGCGGTAGAAAAAACTATATTATTTTTTTTATTTTATTAGACTAAAGTAAAATTATAAATAAAATCCACTAATAACTATCGGCAAAAAATTGCTAATAATAAAAGCAAACATCGTTTAAAATAATATAGTCTTGACCTTGGAATTTAGTAGAATGATACAATTCGTTAATGCATAAATAAAACATTCAATGTACTACAACAAAATTAATTTGAAAATCAGTAACTATCAACACAAAACGAATGACGTACACTTCCTTTTAAATACGATTTTCACAAAATAATGTGGAACTCTGAAACAATAATTGATTTAATATTAAAATTAATTTTTTTTTTGGGGTAATTACAGAACATACGTTTGTGTTGATAAGTAATAAAATAGAAAAATGATGGATATACTTCATTTATGAACATGCAAATTACAATATTCGAAAATCAGACTTCTTACAAGAATGTTTTATTTACCAAACGGGCGCAAATAATCAAAATTTCACTACAACCCATTGTCGTCTTCATGAAGTAGGATTTAAATGAAAACAGCTTGTAAACAAAGAAAGACCTTTGAAATAGAGAAAAGAAAAAAACCCTGTAATAGCGGAAAAGAAAAAAGTTATAGGAACGCAATCGTTTACAAAGCAGGATTGATAATCCTAAATAGTTTTAACAAAATGTATCGACGATAATTTCTTTAGTTGAATGCTGTTGATGGAAGAAGCACACTTCACAACAGTCATGTTTTGAAGAAGTTAAAGTTCTACTCCAGAACCGAAAATTGATTTCAAAATTCGGAGTAGAATAATTAAAATTCGGAGTAGAATAATTGGCAATAAGCTTAACTATTTATTTGATTTAAATTTTGACATCTTGTTATAATTTACTAAAATGTATTCCCAATAAGTAATAAAAAAATCTGTCCCAAGTAAAAAAGAATTCTTATTGAAATTTCATCGCTAGAAGATTTTTTTTTTAAATGCAACCTTATCATAAATTTACCAAAAAAGAGACTGGTTTATTTTTTCCTATTATTTATTTTTAGTAAATTACATTCTGAAATAGTAAATAAAAAAATTGTTTTTCATCAAATGAAGGTTAACCTATTACTTTATATTTATTGTTAAGAAATTATGGTTAAAGTTAAGTAATCCATTACTACGATTTCAATCGATTAAATTAAGCTGTTATGTCTAATTAATATATCTTCATTCTTCAAGTTTCTTTAAAATAAATGATGATATAAAATAAAAATTCAAAATTGTTATAATATAAAATAGTTATTACAAATAAACAGTTTAAACGTCTTCAACAAAACCATAATCAAAAAATTAGTTAAAAAATTATTAACTTTGTTTAAAGAAGTTAATAACATTAGGACATGACCCTGAACGCATCGATAGATTCATTGATAAGAGCCAACTTGTTCCTTGACCGGCAGGTCTCCTAATCTCCAAGCCAGCAAATTTCTTTTTTTAGGAGATATTAAGTTTATATCTATTTTATATTTTAATATTATTATATTTATGAGATATAATCTAACGATTTTTGCTTGAAAATTTGAGTATTGCCAGTCTGTGTCGATCAATGGTTTTTGAACGAGGTTCAAAATCATTTGTCTGATCGACAGCACTAACTATATTCCTAAAAAAAAAAGTTATTAAAGCCGATCTCCGTGGCAGAGTAGTAGCTCTCAGCCTTTCACCCGGAGGTCCGGTGTTTGAATCCCGGTCAAGCATGACTTTTTTTCATACTCTACAAATTTCCATTGGGTTAATGGCTATAGCAGTTGATTCCCGCAAAAGCTAATAAAAATTAATTAAAAACTAAAACAAACTGTCATGCGTAATTCCATACAAATAGTACAACTTTCAAAATGAAACAAACAAAGCTATTGAAGCAACAATTCTTTTTTATGTATAAAGTAAATCATAAGACAACATGGAAATAAAACGCATCTAGTAATTATTTACAGATATAACTTTAATTATATATACAGTACATACAGCATTAGCTATAACAAATTACTTCAGTCGATTACCAACGAAAATCGTGATACAATAAAATTCTCTACCAAATCTTACATACCAATAAAAATTGGTATCTTAAGAATAGTTACCAATTTTTTCTACATTAAATACAAAATAACAATAGTTTCTTTTGTAAATTTCACTCACAGGAACCATACAGTTACCCGGAGATAGCTACATGGTTCTATAAGAATCGTGCCCTAGCGACTCAAAATATTAATAAACAAAAGATTGACATTATATAATTAGACGTGATGCTCTGTTTAGTTTTTACAGTTCAGTCAGTAACAGCGTTATCTCAATAATTCTAAGCTTAATGTATTCTGAAAATTTAAAACATTTTTAAGGAATTATGCTGACCAGCCCAACTGTTCTTCAGGTTTAAGTGAACTTCCTTGCTTACAACATACATATATACGAACACTTTGATTTTTATACAAATATATTAAAATAAGTAGAATAATTAAGAAAAAATGAATTAATATAAATCGATTGCACTTATTTTACTTTTAAGAATAATCCTTAAATTATGTTTAATTTCTATATAAAAGAATTCCACCTTTGCTTAAGTTTGTGCCTATTTTTAGGCACAAACTTTTATTACAAAATATACGCTTTATGTTAGATTTTCCCCAGTTCTGTTTCAGTATATTATTCGTGAACTTTTAATTATTGCATATCCTAGTCGATAGATTCATTGACAAAGCCAACTTCCTTTACTAGCAGATCTCCTGATTTCAAGCCAGTAAACTTCTATTTTTAGGAGATATTAAAATTATATCTATTTAAACATATTAACATTACTATATTTATGAGATATAATCTAACGATTATTGCCTGTAAATTTGAGTATTGCCAGTCAGTGTCGATCAATGGTTTTTGAACGATGTTGGGTAATCGTGTGTTGTTGTTTGTTAAATGGGTTAACTATTGAAGAACGTGTATTCGTGGTGGAAACTTATCTAAAGTTCAGGGAGAAATTTGAAAGGAAGAACTAATGAAAAATTCTATTCAGAAGAAGTTAATTTTTTTTTTTAATTTGTCAATGAATAAACCATTTTACTCCATTGCAATGTTGATAATCTTCTTAGGCATAACTGATAACCTCATGGCATTTTTAGATTCCGCCAGTCTACATCAAGATAGCCCACCACCATAGAGGGCTAGTGATCGCAAATCAGTTGATTTCGAAGTCCAGAGTTCTACAGTTCAAATCCTAGTAAAGGCTTTATTACTTTTTTTACAGGCTTTAATTACTTTTATACTAATCTGAATACTAGATCGTGGATACCGGTGTTCTTTGATGGTTGGGTTTCAATTAACCATACATCTCAGGAATTGTCGACATGAAACTGTACAAGACTACACTTCATTTGCATTCATACATATCATTCTCATTCATCCTCTGAAGTAATACCTTATGGTGGTTCCGGAGGCTAAGCAGAAAAGGAAAGCCTATATCAAGATACTTCGATGCTAAGATCTTAAATGAAAACTGTCACTTTAAGCATTAATTTTAATAAGTATCCCAGTTATAAAAATTATAATCTGTACTACCGGTATGTTCTAATTTTAATCCCTTGCATCTTAATTTAATTGACTGACATATTAATACATTAAATTTCTAGTATTTTTAGAAATGATATTATGTATATTGACTGATAGGAAGAAAAATAGAAACTAAAGACAAATTTAGAAAAAAATAATAATTTTTTTTTTTACTGGAGAAAACAAAATCTAACTTAAAATTAAGTATTCATCAGATTCATATTTATTTTTAATTTTTTTTTCTTCATAATTTCACTATAGAAGCTTGACCATGGGATATAAAAAAGGAATTTTAAAGCGTATCAAAAATTTCATGCTTGAGCGGGATTTGCACCCGGGAACTCAGGATGAAAGGCTGAAACGCTACCATTCCACCATAAAGATCAGTTGATGACGTAAATTATATCGATGACATAATTTAAAACTATTATTATTCACTGGAAATTTTGTAAAACTAATGTTATTTCAACTTTGAAGGGGTTGATAATTAAGAAAATAAATCATTTTTGGATGATCTTCGTACTTTCTCTAAAAAACAATCTATTATTACATTTATGAGAGAAAAAATATTATGATAACATAATGTTAGAAATTATTTCCGTTTATCTTTTATACCAGTTTCAATACCTTTTATAGCTTAGTTAATTTCCTGCCAGATGTAATACTGTTATATATATGAATTTTAAAATATGGAGAAAGTATGCAAAACATTTAATTTTTTATTTATTTTAGAATAAGAGAAAATCAGGTCATAGTTTGAAAGAAGTATCGACTTTAATCAGGAAAATAATAAACTGATGTAACCATCATATTCAGTAGATAATTGACTTTTTTTTATTTAAACAAAATATCTGTTGCTAACGTTTAATCTAAAATATAGTTTATAATATTGTTTAATGAATAAAATGAAACGTACAGAAAATACATTCGGTTATATTATTTGATTTTTTTTATTTAAAGCAGGAAAATATATGAAGAATTTCTATATTATCATATTAAATGTGTGCTAGATTTTTTCCCTCTAGTAAGAAAAAATTATTGCTTTGTCTTCTTTCTTTTTTGTGATTACCCTCCAAAACCACCGTAAGGTATTACTTTAGAGGATGATATGTATGAATGTAAATGAATGTCTTTTACAGTCTCAGGTCAACCATTCATGATGTGTAGTTAATTGAAACCCAGCCACCAAAGAACACTGGTATCCACGATCTGGTATTCAAATCCGTATAAAAGTAACTGCTTTTACTTGGATATGAACCTTAGAACTCTCGACTTCGAAATCAGCTGATTTGCGATGACGAGTTCACCACTAGTCCAACAGGTGGGTAGCTTCTCTGGAGCTAGAATGATACATCTCAACACCCATTTTTTGTTCTACGTGTTTTTGACCTTTCTAGGCCTCGATTTCGGGTTCGAATCCCCGGTCAGTCATGGAATTTTTCGTTTGCTACAAAAATTAATTTCCATACTCGCACTATATCCATTACCAGCTTCTGTGGTAAATTAATCCATCAAGCAAAAAAAAAAGTTGACAACAAATTTATAATACTTTCCTGACATTGATTATTTATTCTTATATAATGGAAAAATAATGAAATAAATTTCCTAACATTTCTTCTTTTTGCGGGGTGGGATAATTTACGATGAAGTATTGTAAAATTATCATTATATGTTTAAATAAACCAAAAACAGTGTTAAAAATTCAAAAAATCAGTTTTTTCTCCTCCCCGCCTCCAAATTCACGCTCCAAGAAAATATTTTTCTACCTTTACTACGTTAAATGGAAGAAACTAAAAAAAATTCCACTAAAAAATGTTCAGACAATAAAAAGTTACCTAAGATTTATTTTTTAGGGATGGGATAAGAATTGTGATTAAATTTTTAATATTATTAAAAGTTTAAATAATAAACTTTTAGTCATAATATTACAATAAAATTTCATTAAGCCAAAATAGGTTTTAAGAAGTTAAAAATATCGATATTTTTAAATTTTGATTGACTCTCCTACTCTACAGTAGTAGTAGTACTTTGTCCCAAAGTATATTTGGGGGTCACTTACATTACTACTATAACTCGAAAGACATAAAAACAAATTCGGTAAAAAAAATATGCAACAAATGCAAAAGTTTCGATTTTTGGTGAAGGGGAGAATTTACGGGCAAATTATTTTTTAATGCTAAGAAGCTAAACATGTGCATACATACTGAGCTTAATATAAAGCGTGGTTATGTTTGCAAAATTTTGGAAAAATAGACGCCTAAGAAACTATCTTTCCCGCCACCCTGGAGATACTGACCCTAAATCTTTACCAACAAATTGCCCCGTATACACGAGTCTCCGTGCCAGATTTCTTCAAAATCGGTTTATCCAATCAAAATTTATTGAGCTTCAAACACACATACGTACTTACGAACATTACCCTCGCGTTTTTTTTTTTTTTGGGGGGGTCTCTGGATCATGAAAACATCGAGAAATGCAAAACATCTATACCCCATTTTTGAACTTATTATCATAGTTTCTTTCTCACAGCAGCGCTAGAGCTATGATATCAGGAAATTAAAAATAATCTTTTTTTATTCTTCAAATTTGTTTGATTGAATCGTTGAGTTTAAACCCGTGTTGGATAAAAAAAAGAACGAGTGATTTGAACGTACACACACACACACACACACACACACACACACACACATATATATATATATATATATATATATATATATATATACATACATACATACATACATACACACAGACACACACACACATGCACTACGCACACACTCCCACACCAGTGTCAATAAAAGATTATATAAGAAAACTTAATATACGTATATCAAATTTCTATTCCGTTAGTAATTTATTTAAAACTAATAAGTGTTTTAAAAAACTATATAGTAATAATATTCATATTATTAAGAAGCAGTTCCTTGTAATCAGTCTGGAAAATGGTTACAAAAATTAATTTAACATCAGTTGTCAAGAAATAGCAGAAAATGTCTTGTTTGACATGCTGGTATATGTGGCAGTGCATGCTTTGACATCACTCCCTGTGCGCGCGCAACACCCACTGACTGTGCTACCTCTGTTAACGAACGTGTCAGTTTATTATTGTAATGGCTTATAACATTTGTTATAAATTAATTAAAAATTTCTTCGTATAAAATTAAATTGTGGAAGGTATGTTTTAATTTTAGAATGTTTGGTAATTGGGTAAGATATTCCCAATAAATTTTATTAATACAAAATCATTGTTTTGTTAACCTAGAGAATGTGTATTAATTTAATTAAACTTTTAAAGCTCTAATTCTACGTATTTCGTTCCTAATTCCATAATTTATATTTATATTTAATTTTATATTTTTATCTTTAATTTCATCTAACTCGTCATTTATTTTTCCTTTCAAAGAAATCAGAACATACGTCGTAATTAAGAAGTAAAAATATTTTTTTAATTTTTTTTATTAAATGCTTATTGGTAATGGAATTTTCATGAAAATGTTTTCTCATTTTATTTTTTGAGATTTTTTTGTCAATATTAGTTTCCGTTTTCATACTTACTTAACATTACGTGTAAGGGGTAATTATTAAAATAATTTCCTGTTATCTAGAACCTTTAAGTTTAATCTAATAACAATAATTTGTTTCAGCCGATTTCCTGTTGATTACAGTTTTCGGTCTTGTAACTTTCGTATTTACGACGAGTATGCTTTCCTAATACGAGAAAGTTAATCCATGAATTCTATCGAAGGTCTATTTTTGTATCGTATACTACATATGTAATGACCAACAGCAATTAACACATTAGTAATCATATAATTATCTAGGCATATATTAAATAAAGATTAACGTATCTTTTTTCGGGATTTCTCGTTTGAAAATAATAATCATAAAATTTCTATAAACTTATCTATTATATTAATAAAATTTATTATAAAATCATTGAAAAGCTAGTATATATATATATATATATATATATATATTAGTTTATGATGGTACAGATAAAAAATTGTTTGGAATATAAGCGACTGAGAATTAGAAAACTTGCATTTCAAATCATGTTCGTTAAGGATCTTTAAAAAAATTATACTTTTTGGAAAGTAATATTTGTAGTTTTTAATTACCACTAATTCATCCAGGTCACTAAAAATAATTTTTTTACTTGATCCGGAACAAACTATGGTCTTAACCGAACTAGGTCTTAACCTTTAATTTGATAAAAATATTTTTGGTTCTATTTTATTTTTGTTTGTTTTTTTTAACTTCAATTATATCATAAATCGTTTCATGCTAGCACCTTTACTTCATATATTTTCATACTTCGTTATAATCGATTTTACTTTAACTAATAATTATTGTATTGAACACTTTCTAATTATAACTTTCATGCAATAAGTAATAATGGTTCTTCTTCTAAGAGATGTTCAGAAATAATCACGATATAGTTGTATGCCGATTATAGTTAAAATCATTTTGTATTGATTATAAGGGCGCCACTTTGAAATATTTTCTGTTTGAAAAATTGAACCAGTTTAGGCAACCTTGGATTGTTATACTTTCGAATTGAACGCTAGGTAAAAAATTACTTAATCTTAAGTCTTTTACTTTTTTTCCTCCACTAAAACTTGTTCTAATTTTCTTTACGTAAGTCTTTAAAAAAAAAAAATTAACTGAATTAATATAATACTAATAAATAATATTATTACGTGATTATCCGACCTCCATGGCTGAGCAGGTAGCGCTCGGTATTTCGTGCGGAAGTCATGGGTTCGAATTCTGGTTAGGCATATCATCTTCATACGCTACCAATTTCCAAAAAAATAATGACTATAGCTGTTGCTGCTCGTTCTTTTATTATAAAACAAAAATAATCTAATAACCATACAAATACAGGGGATAAAAGCAAACTCTTCGTTTAAATAAAACGGTTAATAATTTTTTATTAACTCACAATGTTATTACTTCCGTGAAAAGTGGTGGGAGAATAAGAGAATTTTACCTCTTTTAAATGCAAAGTTAAAATGTGCATTTAAAAAATCTGACAACAGAGTTGTAGGACTTTCCCGTTACGCGGCTTTTTTCTGATGCACGGCTTACATACACAACATAATTTAAAATATTTATGATTTTATTTAAATATAACATTTTGTTTAATTCAATGATTCTAACTAAAGCGCGCGCGCGCACATACCGTATTTTATTCGCGCGGGTGTGGCGGTACTAGCTGCCATTTTAAACACTTATAACCTTTAAATATTATTCATTTGTGTAATTCTACCGCTCACCTGTAACTTCCAACATAGCAGATGACACAGCAGCTGTAGGTCAGTGCTACACTAGCGCTCCTTGTGGTGAGAAGTGGTATTATTGTTGCAATACACCCACTTAGGTAGTAGTTCATTTAAAATATTTTTGGGGTGGGAGTGTGATTTTGTAAAATTTGTTTTTTACAAAATTTTTTAATTGTTAACAAATATTCCTAAGAAAAATAAGGCCTTAATTAGGCGAAATCTCGAGATACTGAGGGTAACCTTGCTCTACAGCCTCACCCCCTTGACCTTTTAAGTTAAAAATTTAATGGCATCAATTCCCCGTATATAGAAGTAATCTGACCAAGTTGGTCATAATCGGTCCGGTAGTTCAATAATACGTACAAGTAGTTTGTACGGTACTTAGAATTATCCAACAAACACCACGAGGAGGTGACCGTACGTTTTTTTTTTATATTTTTTTACTTTCCTATTTTTTTACGTTATTTGTTTAGTGAAGCAACGCAGGCAAGTGCAACAGAATCGCATATTACAGGCATGTAAAATTTAATTTTCCCTTATACCAACGACCATTACGTTTTAGGAGAAAATAATTGTGTTATTATAAGGCAAATAAATACTTGAATTTTATAACTTGTTTTGTTATTGATAACTAATAGTTATGCACAGGCTGATTTTTTATCGTTTTTATTTATTTGATTTTACTATTTTCACCAGTGTCTCTATTCTAAACTTCAATCTTTTAGTTGTAACATGTCCCTCCTCCGTTTACTATTTTATACATTGCTTCGTTTTGTTTTACGACTTTTAACCTATTTTCAGCGGGGCTCCGTAGCGCGAGTGGTAGCGTCTTGGCCTTTCATCAGGAGGTCCCGTGTTTGAATCCCGGTCAGGCATGGCATTTTCACACACGCTACAAATCATTCATCTCATCCGCTGAAGCAATACCTAACGGTGGACTCGAAGGTTAAACAAAAAAAAACCTTTATACGAGTACTTCCGTCCGTAATCAGATTAACTAAACTTAATACCGATTTACTACAGTAGATTATAGTATTTAACTTTTCCCATTCTACAAAATTCTGCCCCTAACTTATCTTTTAATCAGATTCGCACTCCTGGAAATCACCTAATTTTCAACATTTTTTTCTGTAAAACACATTCCAAAAGCCCCTATTCTTTAATAGATTTTTTGTTTTTTTTTTTGTGTACGTATATATATATATATATATATATATATATATATATATATATACATTGTTCATTATTCACTAGCATAACGCGAAAAAACTCGAAAATATATTTTGAAGAATTTTTTCATATTTTGAAATTTATCTTGTTTAGCAGCAAAGTTTTTCCGGAGTAAAATCTGTATTGATTTATGGGGTCTGCTTTTGACGTCTTCCTTATGTCGTCTATCCTTTATAATTTTCCAACTAAGCACCTAAATACTGCAACAACTGGTGTGTGTGTTCTTCTATCTTTACTGATTTACATTTATCTCACTACTTTCATTTCTGTTGCATTTCATTATCTTGTTTGTAAATTTACTCGTATTTATTTTCAAATTGATTTTCTCCCCCAGAGATGAATCCGTATCACACTTCATTCTATCTTTCCTTACTCCTTGTAACTCATTTCTACTTTCAGGTACGAGTAAAATAACAATATTATCGTGGAATAAAAATTTTTTTTTTGTTCTTGAACCGTTCTTCGATATTTCTTATCTATTTTTTTACGATTCTAATTTTAAGAAATTAGAAATTAATTTATGTAAATTTAAAAAAAAATTGATTTAACTTGCAGTTAATTTGATAAAACAGCTGTATTTTCTGTTGTATTAACCAGTTTTTTATTACATAACAATGAACCGGAAATTCTAAATATAATTATCCTCTTTGAAATCAAATAAAAAAGGGATTATTTAAAAAAAAAATGGAAACATTGTATACATATTTTAATATTAAATTAATAATTTTTTTGTGAAGTAATATATTTTTGGAAGTTACCAATTAAAATTAAAATCCTTTATTCCATTATTCTCATATTTAAATGAATAAAACTCTTAATCCTTTAATATTTTGTAAGAAATTTTGATTAACTAAAAAAAAAACTTGAGGGAAGTATGGTTTTTTGTGTGGAACAATTTTATAATTTAAAAAAAAAATTATTTTTTTAATATTCTTATTATTTTTTTTATTTTTTGAATTCTTAAATAGCTAAACATTTTAAAATTCCGAATGAGTTCATTCGTCCATTCCTTACTTCTTAATCGGTAACTCATTTAAAAATCAGTTCTTGACATTATTTTTGTGTACAGAAATAATTATAGAAATTTAGTATACCGTACGCAGTTAAATAAATAGAGAGTCTTTTGTTTTAAAATGCTTTCACATACTGGTATTTAGGATGACATGCGAATTCATTAGCACTTAATCACTGCCATATCATCTTTTCTCTCCCTAAAACTTCAGTCGACCCTTTAGCGCGTGTTCGTACACACATACATATTTACACGTAAACAAGTCCACACAAAGTTCAATTTCTCCGTCTCGTTCTGTCTAGACTTTAGATTTTAGGGATGGGTTCTATTATATTAAAATAAGACATCCTTTCTCGTGAAGATAAGTGGTAGGCTATTCTCACTTTTAGCGAAATTAAGCTTTTAAATATTAAGGACATTTAATATGTTTCAATTTTGATGATAACGATTAATTTACATAATTACATTTGTGGTTCTTCATTAATCTTTCGGAAATCACAGAAAGGATTTTTTTTACGTTTGTTACGAGAAAATTTCACAAAGGCCTGTTTTATGCATTTAGTAATTTAGTTTAACTGGATTTTATCGTACAGACATAGTCATTGTGTCAACAGAATTGTGTCTCTTATACAGAACAATAATTTTCGTGTTACTTTACATAAAAACATAATGGTTTTATAAACTGTACGATTAATACCATTATATAACGAAGAAAAGATCTCATGTACAAAACTAACCTATCGTTTAAAAATTCTGAAGTAATATTTTTTTATTTTCCTAGCATCATATTTATAGATCTGCGATGCAAGAAGGAAAGTATGGTAATCAGCCAAAATTTAGGGTGTGGGCTTTTTTCATTTCTCTACATTTCATAACCCAGAAACCCGAAAAAAATAAAAAAAGTGGGTGAGGTAATGTTCGTACGTACCTATGTATTTTTGTTAGCAAGTTTGAAGCTTAATTTAACTGGATGAACCGATTTTGATGAAATTAACATAGAAACCGTATATGTGTTTATTTTTAAAAGTTTGATTTTCAATATCTCCAGGGCGTAGGGTAGATAGTTTATTTGGGGTCAACTTTTTTTTTTTTTTTTATTATTATTATCTTATCACGTTAAACATATTTTGCTCACAAATTCCTCCCATTTCCCAAAAATTGAAAAACTCTCTTTATATTAATTATATATTTTTAACCGATTTTTTTTGTGTATTCCTAATTTTCGTCAGTATTTTCCTTATTCCTTTCACACTAGGGTAAAATTACTGAGCAGTACTTTTATTTATTTTTTCTTTAGCTTTGTCGAGGAAACATTTTGCATTAAAATCATGTTATTTAGATCAAATAATCTGATGCGGACACACATGACTTCTTTTTTCACCTATTAAATTACATATACCGGTACACATTTTTTAAAAGTAAAATGTACATAAAATGTTATTGCATTAATAAATTTTTTTTTTCTTTTATTAATTTTTTTTATATTGTTATTGAATTATTTTTTATCGTAAATTTTATAACAGTTAGTGGTTAATATTTATAATGAATCAGTATATTTAAATTTTAAAAAAAGTTAAAAAAACATGATGTCTGATTCGAACCGATGTGCCTTCTTCGGGTAAGATCCAAATATTTCATTAATTAACATTTTATTTGTCTATAACTCTGGAACCAATAAAATTAAGTACCACTTATGATATATCGTTGAAAAGCTCTCAAGGAAGGTTTATTACTTCAGTTAAGAAAAAGTCCAAAATCCAATTTTTTTTTTTTGGATTTTGTTCTCTAGTTTTTAAATTTTCTCTCTAGAGCGGGATAATTTGATGACTAGAAAACGTGTACACAAATTAAGATCAGAAGAATTATATCAAACCAAAGAGCGATTAAATGATTGGCAATAAAAACAAATAACGAAACGATGATCAACTCCGACTTAAAGAAAATATTGTCCGACAATATCAGAGGAGTAATGAACTAAAAGATAAGAATTTTTTGCAATTTATTAAAGATCGTGCATGGATACCACAGTGTATATAGTGTTCATGTGAGGGTCTACTTTTCAGTCTCTCTACAGTTAACTTTAATGTAGATAAAATTGAAGAGGAATTACAGCAGAACATCCAAAAATAATACGATTCTAAATTATAATTTTCATTTTAATTATCATAATTAGATGTTTCACCAAATATATTACATATATTCATATGTAATAATATATATTAAAAAACCTACACACATTTTTAAAAGTGCATAAAATTTTATTTCACTAGTAACTTCTGATTTTTTTCATTTTTATTATTGTTATTATTGAATAATTATTTATTGCATTTTTTTTTTTACAATTACGTGTTAATAATTATTAACAAATTGAGATCAATTGCAATCAAAAGGGGTGGTGCACAACCAGATCTTATAACAGTCCTAAATTCAAAATTTCAACATCTTTTGACTAATCGTTTTTGAGTTATGCAAGTACGTACGTACGTACAATAAATACGTACAGACGTTACGCCGAAACTAGTCAAAATGGATTCAGGGATGGTCAAAATGGATGTTCTCGGAGAAATCTAAAAACCGAAGTTTTTCTTTACTTCGTAAAAGGAAGTAAAATGAAAGTAGAAAGAAATAATTGAAAAAATTAGATCGTTATTCGATGCAATTTATAAAGCTTCAAATTCACTGGCAAAGAGATAACTTTTCTTGTAAAAACATCCGAAATCGACACAGTTTAGTCAACCATATCAGTAATAATTTCTTTTCAAGGTAATTTTATTAATAAAAATGCTTTATAAGAAATAAATATATCATTAAAATTTAAGATAGAAAATGTAAAAAATAAAAACAATTGCCTGTTATATAGGCCTCATAATTTTTAATCTGACTGTTTAAATGTTTATATACTTAAATTTAAGTACCCTTGTGTTTCTGAAATTGTAAAAAGAAAATAAATATTACTTTTAGAACTTTCCATTCACTAAGAGGATCCTTTTTTCTCTCCATTACATTCTCCTTTAAGAGAAGAAATTAACTTTTATGTTACATTCCACGTCTTTTTCTTTCGATATAACAATTTGCATTTTAAATGGTTAAAATTGAATATATTCTTACAACACTTTATCTTGTATTGTTTTAAGTAAATGTCGTTTGTCTTTTTATCTTTATTAAAGAAAGAAATTCACTGTTCTTTATTTTTCTTCATGTCACAAGATATTATAATAATTTTTCATCAAATTAAGTGGATCATTTTACTTCACTGTATTTTTATGTATAAGTAAAAAAAACGTTACAAGAAATTTAGTTATTTAACAAATAAAGTACATCTAGTGAACTTAATCCCGTTGAAATCGTTCATATAATTTCATGTAGAGAGTAGTTTGCGGTAGAAACGTTTGCATTACTTAAAAAGTTCTTTGAGTTAGTTATGAGTATATCTTATTTATTTATTTGTTAGCTTAATCTATTACTGGAATCTGGATGATTATTTTGTGCTTTCGTTTATGCCCCTCTTGTTGCAGTAGGGTTCAAACAGATCTCTCATTGAATACTGTCTCAGTCGAGATAATAAGGGTTGTTATTCCTCTACTTAGGTTCATCATTTTCATCAATTTCCCCTTTCGATTCTTCTGTATTTGAATTGAGATCACTCAAATGTAAATGATAGCTCTTGTCATGAAATCTCGATTGACAAGCTGTTCGATTTAATCTTCAAATTGTTGTCATCTACATCCATCTTCTAACAGTTTTTTTGATATTCATCGGATAATAGATTTTCGTTGGTTTTCTTCTAAACTCGTGTATTCTCTGATTTGCCTCTTTCCCATTTCTATTCATTTTTAGCAATTACTTTCGATAATGATGACTTAAAAATTGTTAAAACTGACAGAAACATTACGTAGATGAAATATGATTTTTCTGTTTATAATTAATGAATATTAAGAAAACATTTAGCAAATTTTTTATTGTGTTTACAAATTTAGAAATTGTTTAAATGTTTAAGTACATTAATTAAATTGCACGCGTAGGCAAATCTACAATGATATATTGAAATAAATTTAGTTTGTAAGTAGCAAGCTTGAAGTCTAATAGATAAATTACTGCCCTTAATAAATATTTACCTACTTTTGATTAATCTTCCTTTCAATTTTATTATTTAAAACCGTCTTTGACCTATTCTACATTATATACGTATTGTCGAGTTTTCGCGGCTCGATCAGTATATTGAGAGATTGACGATTGAAAATGTTTATATAATTAAAATTTATTCGTTTAAAAACATAAGTAAAAGAAGACAAATAAATAATAATAATACTAATGATAATGACAATAGTAATAATAATAAAAGAAATAATAATTATAATAATAATAATAAACAGTGGTTATATACAAAACAGAATATAAAGTAATCGTCAGGATTTATTCACAAGTAAATAAAAAGCAGAATTCAGTCCCACTGACAAAAGACATTAGCATGACCGCTAGTCTTAACACTTTGAACCACTAGTCTTGTATTAACAACAATAGTACAATAAACAAGACTAGTATAAAGTTCTTAAACTGCAAATACCTTATATCTCTTTCACTTGTAGTCTAACAGTAACTCACCGAACCATTTCTCATTTTCATGCACTGTCCATAATGGAATTACCTGTGACGTCACCTTAATCGCACCGAAAATGTTCGCCTAGAAACTCGCTTCTTCACTGACCTCCTCGTAGAATACTCTCGTAGACTATCATCATAACATCTTGCTTAGACTGATTTCAACTGGTCTTATCCGGAGTATTTACACTCCTATCTTCTTTATATGCCAGACCAGACCTAACTCGAAGCGTGAGAATGATCGTCCGCCCTCACACATTCACATGAAATTCCTGCCCTGGTCCGGTAACTCTTCTCATTGAATAACATTTGTTTAGGTGTGTCAGTAGGCAGTATTACAAAATACCATTGTTAAACGGACCTGTTACCTTTACTAAAAGGTTCCTTTTAATCAAATCAAATTGTTAAAGTAATTAAATCTTAACCCATTAGACAGAAACTTTCTCTTAACTGTGTTGCTATAATTTCCCACTTATTAGAGCAAATGACTGATTATTTCACTAATATAAAAATCTAATGTGGATAACACATGACTTCCTTGAATGCCTATTAGATTATATTTACAATTTTTTTTAAAACGAAAAGTACATAAAATTTTATTTCATTAAAAACTTCTGATATTCTTTCTTTTTTTGTTATTATTGAATTATAATTCATGTAATTTTTTTTTACTATGAGAGGTTAATAATTAATTATTAATAAATCAATATATTTAAATTAAAAAAAAGAATAGTTAAAAAGAGAGATGAAGACTGATTGAACAGATATATTTTCCCCTTGTAAAATCCAAATATTTTATTAATTAAACTTTTATTTGGCTATAACTCTGGAACCAATGAAAATAAGTACCACTTATGATATTTCGTTGAAAATAACTCAAAGAGGGCTTATTATTGCAGTTAAGAAAAAGTCCAAAATCCAAATTCTTTGGGATTTCGGGCTTTTTTGAACACTTTTGGTTCAGTCGATTGCAATCAAAAGGGGAGGTACACAACTAGATGTTACAGCAGTCCTAAATCCAAAATTCCAACATCCTACGACTAATCATTTTTGAGTTATGCAAGATACATACGTAAGTACGTAAGTAAGTATGTATACACTTACGTGTATACATACGTAAGTACATATACACGAACGTAAATATGTCACGCCGAAACTAGTCAAAATGAAATCAGGGATGGTCAAAATAGATGTTTCCGTAAAAAAAGTAATTCTTCGAAGTAAATTTTCTTTACTTCGTACAAGGAAGTAAAATTAAAAAAAAAAAAAACATAATAGATTACGTTTTTAATGTAGGAACAACCATAAGCCTGATAGAAACGGGATATGAACCGAGTATTCTATTAGATTATATATTAAATCTATTAACCGATGTCAATGAATGAAAAGAATCATCAGTGAGATATTTTCTTCATCTAGCCATGATCTTCTTGTATAATTTTTAAGACCTGAGTAATTGTAATTGTGACAATTTATTACAGTTGAAAAACTTTATGAAGAAAAGATAAATTATTTAAAGTACATAAATAGATGTACGACATGCTGACAATTATAACAATCATTGAATTAATATTAATTAATCTATTAACCTTCTTTGAATATTTTAATTACTCTAATTAATAATTGATGAATAAAATAATAACTTTTACTTATAAATATTTACACATTAATAAATGAATAAATATGTAAAAAGTAACTGGCAACATCGAGATGTGACTTTTTACCTGTTTTAATATAAAATTATTTTTATTTCACTGTACAGGTACAAAATTATATCTTAAATAGTCTAAAAATTTAATTATTAACTAAAATTTGTATGAAATTTTTTTTTAATAAATTAACTTGATAATAAATAAAAAACTAAAATAAAAATTTTGAAACATATTTGTTCAGTGAGAAATGAAAACTTGATCAACGGAATACTAAAATTTGTTACCGCAATAAATAGAACAATAAATATTAAATTATTTTTGCTATATCAGAAAAATAAAAAACACACAGATCTACTGGAGATTTTTAATCTTAGAAGATATGTAAAAATCTTTAGGAGATTTAAAGTGCTAATAAAGTAATAAAAAAAATTGTTCTAAATAGTGTAGCCCAGTGGCTGATCTAGTGGTAAACACGTCGACGCGAATCACTTGTTTAACAGCTGATTTTCGAAGTCGAAGGTTGTGAGTTTCAAATCCTAGTAAAAGTTAGTTACGTTTAAACAAATTTGAATACTATACAGCGGGAACCTGTGTTCTTTGGTGGTTGTGGTTCAGTTAACCACATAGCTCACGAATGGTCGACCTGAGTCTGTACAAGACTACACCTAATTTACATGTCATACATTTCATTCAAATCTCATTTGGGTGTGGTGGAGGGTTGCTTATTGTTCACTAGTTGAACATATTGCAACTTACATATTAGAAGTATATATTATTAGAAATATATTTTTACATAATTTTCTAAGCATTTGGGACCGTTGATATTATTATATTTTTTATAAAATAAAATTTCCTCTTACCAATAATTTTTAATTTAAGTAACAGAGCGCTTTCGGAGTCACTTCTCCATCATTAGGAACTATTTAACGTTATTAATTTATTATTCATGAATATAAATTTTTATGTATAATTTTAATTAAATTGAAGTTAAAATTGTTACGTTCATAATAGTCGTAAACATCTTCCGAACGTGAAAAAAAAATTTTTTATTAGCGTATAAATTATTTTATTAATTTACAATTGATTATTATAAACGTAACAATTTTAACTTCAGTTTAATTATAATTGTACATAAATAATTGCATACATGTATTAAATTAATAACTTAAAATATCCCGGATGATGGAGAAGAGACTCCGAAAGCGCTCGGATACTTACATTAAAAATTCTCGTAAGTGGAAATATTATTTTATACAACATATATATATATATATATATATATATATGTAGTATGATTTTTTTTGTGATAATTTATCTATTATTTGTAACATTTTTAACTCAACTACAGTATATTGTAGAATTCTGGGTTATGATGTATAAAAACTAAGATTTTAAAAACTACTAGCAATGTTTTTTTTTAAGAATTCCTTAGATCCCAATCATGTAACTAAAATAGAACTGTCCACTAAACTATCGTATAAAATATTACAGAAAAGAAACAACATTACTTAGCAGCAAAAATATTTTAACAGGTCTAGGTGAATCTGTTAAAATGAAAACAAACATAAATATATGGTCCGGTTTACATAACATACATATGTGAACCGGTAGACGGGTTGACTATGATCATTCAAAGCGATTCAGTGCTTTCTCCAATAGCGCAGAAACTTATTCTATTAACTGATTATTTTCTAATTTTTTAAAAAAAATACTAATAGATTTAACCTACAGCAATCCTCTATGCTACTCAGCGGACTGTATTTTATAAACTTTAATTTTTGAATTAGTTATTATGTCAAAACCTTTATTAACAGTAGTAACTCTTCCTTTTATAAGATCTTTTTATATAAACCCCATATTAATCATTTAAAAAATATAAACGTATGAAATAATATTAAGATAAATACAAAAAAATAAGGCATATGATTATGAAAATAAAAAAATAAGTTGCAATCCAGAAGGCATTATTGTACATTTTTTGAGCACAATAAACGGTATGCAAATGGAGAAAAATAGTTCTGTTGTCTATTTTGGAGAGGTAGTGAATATTGTTAATTTAAAAAAAAAAAAAAGTCTATTCTTTATAACAAAGATAGCATATTCATAAATAAAACTCAAAGAAATGTTAACTTTAATTTTTAATTTTCTAATTATTGTTTACATGACTCGTACTTTTTGACTCCAAAAAAATCATCTGACATTCCAGTTTTGTACCTTCAATAATTTCTCTGACATCTTGCGGGAGTCTCAGACGATGTTATAATTCGGGCTCAATTATACGTATAAATTACTCGTATAATAAATATTTAATAATGATGATAAATTTAGCGTTTTTATTAAAGTCCTTTAAAGCAAAACGTTGGTTTGTTGGTTTGTTGCAACAAAAAAATAATAATTTAGGTTTTTCGAAGAGAATTTGTCATCTTCATAAAAACCCAAGGATTCGCTTTGTAGGCAACGAAATACTATCTTTTTCATTAATGGGAATTTCATCTACGTGATCAGTGATATTTCGTCTACCTGATAAGTTTATGCAACGGCTTTATCCATGTTTAAAGCTGGTAGCTTAATCCAGCATGAAATTTTTTTTAAGTTACAAATTGTTTCATTGCCGTACTGAATGATACAAAATAAATTTATAGGACTAGTGTTTCTAACTAACTCTTGTATAACTTTTAATTTATTATTGTTTTATTTTTTGAAATCGAGTTGTTCAAAAATTAAACCACTATTCGTACTGACAAAACCGGTTCTCAGCAATTACAATTAGCGGATCACTATTATGTCTTAATAAAAACAAGAAAAAAATGAAGAAAAATATAAGACTATTGCCCATAAGATTTATATAAGACTGCATAGTTTATATAAAACTATTTAGTCAGTACGCTGACTAAATACAAACTGACTAAAAATACAAAAAATACAGAACTTGATTATTTAGTTTGTAGTTTAAGAAATAGACAAATATAACCCAAAACAAATATTATTCATCGTTTTTATTTTTTATTTTTTTTTTAAGAATTGAATCGATACAAGTACATAAAATATTTTAGATTGGTTAATAATAGCTGCTAAAATCACAAAGAAGAATTGTAGTATTTTATTAAATTTGTTTCATTTTTTTGTTGAAGTAAAGAAAGTATTGTGATCGCGAAAAATTTCGGTTTTCAGATTTCAACGGAAATATCCATTTTGACTTCTGTACGTGACTTCTGCGTGACTTCTGTACGTACGTATGCACGTATAAATATAGTTTTATGTAATTTCCAGTATTTTATTTTTATATTTTATGTAAGTGTATTTTATTCCAGTATTTTATATTTTATGTAAGTGTCCACATCAGATTTTTACGAATACTTATAAAAAGATCTTCAATGAGAACCTTAGAGTATATTTTTATATTTAGAATATCTTAAGAACTTCTAAAAATACCTATTATAGTCGTGTATGTTATTCTCCAACAATGGAGGCGATTAATCACCAAATTCACGGGTAATTATGGATAATCGCCTGAATAATCAAATTTACCGTAACATATATAATAGCTGTATATGTAAAACATATGGGTGACGGTTAATACACATGTACCAAAACATATTTTAAGGTATTCATTATTATTTTTTAATAATAACCAACAAAATATTTTTAATAAATAACCAAGGAACTAGTTGGAATCGAATTGATTTCTACAACAAATCAATAGCGATAACATGAGAGCAATAATTTAATAAATAAAGTCAGGTTCAAATAAAACTAGTATAAAAACCTACTAAAATCTCATTGGTTGTAACATTACGTCTGTATCTTTAATAACGCGATTATATTATATTGTAGCCAATTTTCCAATAAATGGCGGATTGACTAGTAGTAACAGACCAATATGTCCAATATGATCAATTAGAAATACATTATAAATGACATTATCGAGTAATAAGTTTACAGGCAAATTAATTGATTGTCTTA
Organism: Lycorma delicatula; assembly: GCF_047948215.1. Taxonomy (NCBI): domain Eukaryota; kingdom Metazoa; phylum Arthropoda; class Insecta; order Hemiptera; family Fulgoridae; genus Lycorma; species Lycorma delicatula. The sequence continues at coordinate 72,575,119 of NC_134459.1, read as the reverse complement.
ATTGATTTGGAATTTGTTACAACTTGGAAGACATTATTGTTAGTATGGATAAGCATTTTTAACCAAGGAAATTCTTTTTTTTTTCATCCGGAGGTCTCGGGTTCGAATCCCGGTAAAGAATGGCAATTTCACAAACGCTACAAATCATTCATTTCATCCTCTGAAGCAATACCTTACGGTGGTCCCGGATGTTAAACAAAAAAACACCAAGGAAATTAAGATGATGCTATATGCTTAGAATAATTATTACCTCTGATGCTACTGGAATAATTGATAACTGTCATGTTTTTTTTTAAGTATATAAAAATATTATTATACTTTCTGAATAAATTACAAAATGTTACAACTGGTAGAATAAATTAATATTTTTATAATTTATCTTAAAACATATAAAGTTTATTTTCTTTAATTATAAATTTAATTTTTATTCGTGTGATATGTATTTATTTTTATTTAAAAAAATATATTTTTTTATAAATTAAAGCTTGCACTTCGAATTCTTAAAAAATTAAAAATTTTAAAATTAACAGATCATATAAAACCTTTTACAGAAAAGTAAGTTTTCAAAAAATTAATTTCATTCCCTTTTTTTATTTATTAAATTTTTTTATTGTAAGAGAACGGGCATCAACATTAGTGTCATTAGCCTGGTGGAAATTGGTAAAGTAAGAAAAGATGGCATACTTGACCGGGATTAGAACCAGGAATCTCCACACGAAATGCCGAGACACTGCCTATCAGCCATGGAAGTCGGAAAAATAGACTATTAAGACTAAAAATACTATATTTATTTAAAAGTCAGAAATGCGTAAATTTTTCAATAATAAAATAATAATAATAAAAATTAATAGAGACCTCTTTCTCCTGGTAAAACATGCTTATGTGTTTAAGGTGTTTGTTGTTATGTTGCTTTATGTTGGAAAGTGATGTGGTGTGTGCTGTGTACGTGTTTAAATTAAATGTAAAAGACGCACGAGTTCCGTGCGTCAACGAATACGTGTGTTAAGAGTTGGGGCGTAATAACAGGTTTAGAAGTTGAAGTACTCTCTCTACTTAAATTCGATTAATCCTTTATCATTTACATATCCGATATAGGAGCATAAAAAATAATAGTCTATTGCTTTAGGAATTTATTATAAATGAATATACTCGTATTTTATTAAGTGTCTGTAGTAACAGAACATTAAAAATTATCCTAATTGTTGTTTATTAATTATTATTTATTTAAAATTATTTTATTTACTATTTATTTTATGGATTAATTACAAATCAAATAGTATAAATTTAAAAATTTTACAATTATTTATACCCTTACAGCATATTAAGTGGAAATTGTGTAATAATCTATCTACTAGTCGAATGCTCATGCGCACTTATTCTTAAGTGCGCATGAGCATGAGCATGAGCGTATTGCATGTTGTCTGGACCGACAACTTGCAATACACTCATTATAATACTAAAAATATTTTACAAAATTATTTTGTACGTCTCACAAAACGGCGAAATTTAAAATTGTGATGATACAAACAACCAAAAAGATTACTTTTGAAGAAAAACTTCAATAATGAAACTTTCTGTAGGTTAGTAGAAAAGAGATTGGATGATCAAATAAAACCAATTTACTTTCATTACGAAGTTATTATAATTTATAATATGTAAAGTTATTACATATTAAAACATAACACAAGACATTTCAGCATTAGTTGACACATTTTAATTTTCAACAAGCAGTTATGGAAAGAGAGTTTACATTTGTAGTGTCTTATGCATTACATTGAGGTGAACGGATAGAACATGGTTGTAATATCCTCAAAGAAAACAATACAACAATTCAAAAGATGATTTTCTTTTGTTTTTAAATTAAAGTTCTTCTTATTACCATAAACATATGACATGATATAGTTAAATCTTGAATAAATACAAAACTTATTACATTGCTAATACACAGCTACATAAATCCGAACGCAGTAAACTAATCGGCAAAGATTAGCCACGAATAAATATAATTGGTCTTACATATTTAAATTTTTGTCTGTCTTTAATACTTATTAAATGATGGTAAATTATTTTTAAGTTATTTTTATTTTTTATTTTTAACTGTCAATGTTGTTGCGGTATTATATGATATGTATTCACTTCTAAAATTGTTTGTTTAAGCGATTTGTTTTTCGATTTTGGCCTACTAAAGGACCGTGTACAAACTTTCCTTTAGCTTCTTTTTCATTATTTTATTTTTTCTCCTTTTTTCACTCTTTCTGAATGGTTTTTCTCTTTTTCTTGTGTCCATTTTGATGCTAAATGTTGGGAGGGAATTGTTCTGGAAATTTGTATGTTTTTACTTCCCCGTACGAAATAAAGGAATTAGTGTGATTGCGAAAAACTTCAGTTTTCAGATTTCAACGGAAATATCCATTTTGACCATCCCTAAATCCATTTTGACTAGTTTCGGCGTGACGTCTGTACGTATGTACGTATGTATCTCGCATAACTCAAAAACGATTAGCCGTAGGTTTTTGAAATTTTGGATTTAGGACTGTCGTAACATCTATATGTGCACCTTCCATTTTGATTGCAATCGACTGGACCATAAGTGTCCAAAAAAAGCCTAAAATCCAAAATGTTTGGATTTTGGGCTTTTTCTAAACTGCAGTAATATGCCCTCATTGAGAGCTTTTCAACGATATTTCATTACTTATTTTCACTGGTTCCAGAGTTGTAGTCAAATAAAATTTTAATTAATTAAATATTTGAATTTTACAAGGCACATCGGTTCGAATCTGACTTCATGTCCTTTATTCTTTTTTAGCTTTTTTTTTAATTTAAGTATATTGATTTATTAATAATTATTAACCTCTGACTGAAAAAAAAACAAAAATAATATTCAATAACAGTAAAATATTTTTTTAAATATCAGAAGTTATTAATGAAATAAAATTTTATGTACTTTTCATTTAAAAAAAAAATGAGTAAATGTAATTTAATAGGCGTGCAAGGAAGCAATTTTTTTCATTTATTTCTATTTTTAATATCTTCTGCGAAAGATAATATTTATATAAAAATATAATTGCTTAATTTTTTTTAAAATAAATAATACAACACGAAAAAAATGTAAATAAAATACGTTATACATATCCAAAAATTATCATTTTGGAATATCAGTTTTTGAACTTTCATATGTTCTTTCAAAAAAATGTTGGTTTTTCCATTTCTTGAAAAAATAGCGACTGTAGTCCATCATTTAATTTTGTAAAACTTCATATTACCAGTATCATTCGACCAATTAAGATGATTTGTTTTATATTTCACTCTCCATAAAAAAAGGATGGTGCGTGGTTTTGTTATAGTATGCACTCATATTTATATTTTAGCTGTTATTAGCGCAGAGCGGAACATATGGTGCGCCGGGCGGCTGTGCGCAGCTCACGAACGATTTATCTAAAATTATATTTGTGTTTTGGGGATGAAAAAAGGAAAACATTGGGATTAAAGCTATGTTAAAAAACACAACTCAAGAAACAATAAAAGTCAATATATAAGTCGATAAAAGTCAAATGTTCAGGATTTTGAAGCTTTTCGTTGTAAAAGTTTTGGTAGTACGCTAAATCCATGAAAGTTATTTAATTACAGTTGGCAAAAATATTGAACAACATCATGTGTTATGAAACACGAACCGTGTAATATTTTCGCGACGGTCCATAGGTCCACCTTTTTTCTACTACTTCATAAATAGCAGTGCGATGTTTCTGGAGGTTGTTACAAAAGCACCTGAAGTTCAAACACAGGAAAAATTGGCATACCTACTATCCTTTCTCCACAATCGGACAATAGGAGAAGATATGAAAAAAAAGGATAAAAAAATTATATTAATTTTAAATATTGTAATACACATAATGCAGGGAAAAAATCAAATAATATGACATAAAAATAAAATGTTCTCTGATGATACAGTTTTTGGTAAAATTTAAAACATTTTAATTTGGTTTAGACTTAAGATTTTACTTGCGGTCGTTAGTATATCAAGAACAGAACCATGTAGAGTTATTCTAAATTACCTTCGATTACTAAGAAAAAAATTACAATAAAAAGTGAAAAATTTAGGAAAACAAAAGTTCATTAGCAAATCACCTTCCTAAGCATCTACAAGATATAAGTAAAACTTTTTAAAAATAAACTAAACTACAACAAATTAATTAAAATTAACCACTGAACATCTTTTTAATTATTAAAAACATCATCGTATTTAATTAATTACGTGTTGTTATAAACAAAACTAATTAATAAGCGTTCTTTTGATAAAAGTCAATAAAAAACTGACGTATGTACATGTGTGTGTCGCACTGCTTTTAGCCTTATATTTCAGGATTGACAAAAACAATTTTCTTCAAATTTGGCTCAAATATTTCTATTTGTGGGGCATTAATTATATTATTTTTTTTTTTTAAATCCGTTAAGGTGGCCTTAACAGGATATCGCGAAAAAACCAATTTCGATTTTCATCAAAGCATTTTAGAGAAAACTTTTTTAAAGCTAATTTGTACCTACGACGCATACAAATAATCAACAAAAAGCTTTTTCAAAAAATCAATTCCCACTTCTTAAAATTGAAGTGTAGGTTTTTTTGTTTTTTGCTTTATCTCATTTAGGTTTAAATATTTTTCAACCATTAAAAAGTTTATATTTCATACATAGAGCTGTCAAAATGTGTAGATTATTTTTTTTTAAATTATAGACCCCAGATGTAGAATGTAGGTTTTTGAAAATTTTAGTTTTCTTATTTTAGCCTTTATTGATGTGGGTGTTAGATTTAGAGAAAACTTTACTTAAGAAAATTTGTTAAGCTTAACCTTCATATGAATATTTGCTAACGCTTTTAATTTTTATTATTAATAACCGGGAGTTTTACAACACTACCAGCTTCTTATGGCACATTTTATATTGTCAAAATCAACCAAAATGGGAAATGAAGTAAAAAAGTGTTTTTTTATTTTTTTGTTTATCTTTCTACATTAATTTAAAGAAAAAGTTTCAAATGGAATAATATAGCTTTACTGAAAAGCTAAAATAGAATAAATAAATAAGTAATTTTCAATTATTTGCAGTTATTGTAAAGCATGTTATTTAAGCGTATACTTATTGCCAAAGACATAAGCTATTGGGTATAATATGAAGACGTAATTTAGTACAAATTTAAAACTAAATCATTTGAATTTTTTTTTTAAATAATAAAAGTAATGAAAAAATACCATAACATATTTGTACCGTGTATGTATATATATATAAAATGATTGAATGAATATTAATTTCCGAATCATTTAAAGTTTTTTAATTGTAAAAAATAATTACATTCTTCATCTGATACTTATAAGTGAGATCGTTAACATGTAAATTTCAATTTACCTGCAATCTAATATTTTTTGACATTGAAAAACTACTTGAGTGAGATATTTTCATTTTTTTTTAAATTTATTTATTAAAAAATATTTCATTTATTGTTGTTCTATTTACGTACGGGCTTAATTAATGGTGTGAAGATATGTAATAAATCTGCATGTAATTATATTTAATTGATATTTGTCGATAATTAACTTTTAATTTATGTGTCATTTTATATTATCCTACTTGCGTATCAGATTTCAATTAATATTTCTGTAATTTTGTGTGGCAAAGTGCATAACTTTGTTTGAAAGGTTAACAGTTTCCTATGGTTAACAGTTTCTGTATGGAATGTTATCAATTTAATATTATACTTGTAACTATTCTAGAGTTTTCAGACTGTTTCAAATATTATCCCAGTTATTTTCATATTTACTAGTTTTCTTGTATTTATTCATGTTAATTTAATACTTGTTGTTGATTATCATTAGATGATCCTATTTCTTGTGAGAGTCTATCATACGACTTACTTATACCTTCAATATGAACCCTGATTGTAAATAAAAAAATTCACCAAAAAAAAAACATATATATATATATATATATATATTGAAATAATAATGTAATGATAAATATTTATTATAATAATAAACGGTTTAATTAATTTAGTTATAATAAAAAAAGCTACTGTACAAGTAAATTTAATTAAATAAAAACGGGTTTTTAATATTCATGAAGCATTTCACTAGCCAAGGTTTTAATACGCACATAAAAGAAAAATAATTGTCTATGAACCTGTTGTTAGGTATACATTTACATGGCTTCCATTTCTTTCTGGCTCACAATACTGTATATATTATAGTAGTATCGTATGGTATATAAAGTATGCGGTACCAGGTCTGGAGGTGAAGGTGCTTTCACCACCGGAGGCAAGGTCTTGCCTTGACCCGACCACGGTCAGGAAATTCTTAAAGGAAGAAGACACACTCTCTCTTCATTAAGAACAAGCAACAGTACACTAGTTTTAGAACGGCTCCATTCAAGGACAATTTCGTTTTCTTATCTTTTATTCTTTTTCCTTTTAACTAGCTTAACATCCTACGATTTTTAATGAACTTTTTTTAAATTTGTACACTGCCTAATTGCTACTAATTACTGAAGTCATCGTGGGAACTGTATTGAATGTTTAATTTTTTTTAAACTACTACTTTTAACTTTGTATTAAACAAAATTATTATCTGTAAAAACCAACAATTATATAATTTAAATATTTTAAAAAAAATTAATTAGTTTTTATTTTTGAGTTATCTATTGTATAAATTGTATTATGTAACTTTGGACTTTTATAATTTGTGAGATTGTAATATTTTGCTGCAGTTTTAAGATTTTACCAATAATCAAATGATACAAATTAGTCATTTTTTATTTTAGATAAATATTTAACTTATTTGGTATGTGTATTAAACAAATCTTTAACACAAAACACATAAATTTTTTCCTTAATTTAAATTATATAACTGCCATTCTGTAAATTTAATAATGTTCATTTTGTCTTTCCACGCGCACCTAAACGCGTCAGTTTTCGAAATTAATAAAAAAACATTTTAAGCTTTTTTCTTGTCACTTGTCATGTTTAATATATTTTTTCACTGTCTGACTTTTAATTTCAATGAATTTTCTTTTATCCTTCCCTTCGATTATTTTTTATTTTAATTATTGCTCATTTATTCTAATTTTTATATTTTACTCCTCTTTGCAAAATTTAAATCATGGTTACCTTAGTACATATGACTTTACAGACAAATTTTTCTTTTATTAAGATTTTTTTTTCAGATATTTTGATGATTACATTATTTACTGTGCTTTAGGCAAATCACATTTTTTAGATAATGATTTACAAGTGTGAAATACCTTTTATAATGTTCATACGTTAAAGTAGAGAAAGTTAAAGAAAGTTTTAATTTTTTTTTTTAATTATATATATATTTTGTATGATGATCTCTTACTTGCACGCGTTTAATTTTCAAAATCCTTCAGTTAAAAGAACAGTAGCCTGCATGTCGTTTCTCCATAATCTAATTAATCTTTCTATCATGAATTAAATTTAATGTACTTGATTGTGTAACTAGTCGAGGATCTACTTTCCATCTTCTTGTCAGACGCATTAAAGGTTACCGATCAACTATTTATAATATTTTAGATAGGTATTTTAAATATGTTAATAAACTTATTTTTACGATTAGATGCCTTGATATAAGAAACGAATAGCCTCCTTTTGATTTCATGTTATAGTTGGCTCCATGAAATATTAATTCTATATCAATCAATTTTTTCTATGTATAAAAAATTGTGTTTCTTTACTCTGTTTATGAAAAAACTCTTTAGTTAATTTTATGGTAACTTACTAATTGAATTTAATGCATATACGTTTACTAACATTACATAAAAAGATATAATATCTACCCTTTGTGAAGTGGTAGCGTCTCGGCCATTCATCCGGGAGACCCTTTCGAATCCCGGTCAGACATGGAATTTTTCATACGCTACAAATTTCCTTTATCATATTCCCCCACGTACGAGCTTCAAAAGCATCTGTGGTGGATTAATGAATCAAGCAGAAAAAACAAAACAAAATTCCAAAGCCTATTCATTGCCTTTTTGGTTTTTCTACGTCCATGTTTCGTTGAAATAAATCCTTACAATTCATAAATATCTCTAATCTATACACACATTAAATATCTGCAGCCTTCTTTTCCTCATAAAAGATCTCCTCATTATATAATAACGATCTTTTTATATCTTCATTACACAATAAATATTTTTGTAATTTTTAATCCTAATAAATATACTTGCACGAAAACATTATTTAATATCATAATTAATAGAGGCTTAAAGCACACTATATATACATACAGTAGCCGGTCAGGGGTTGCATCGCTCGTCCTACCGTCTAGCCAGGGGGTTACGCCACCTGAACCCCCGCTGTGTTCATTATCACGGTTGTAAGAATAATACTTATAAATAATAATTAAAGTCTAAAAACCTCTCTTTACAAATACCTGAAAAGAAACTAAATTTCAAAAGATAGAATACTAGTAACTAATATACACAGACTTTTGACGAGGAAAAATTCACAACTTCACCCCTGAGGAGGTTAGGGCCTCGATCTGTGGCTTCAAACTTTCTCGGGATAACACAGATTTATCCTAAATATTTGAAAACAGTCTGTAGGCTGGTTCTCTCGTGGTGCTGTTATCAAAACGGACAAACAGAACCCGCCACAAACTTTTGCATTTATATATTAGATCTGATAATGTTCTACCCTCTAACACAAGATAAATTTTTTTTAATATAAAAATATCTGAAAATTGAGTAGCTTACTAAAGCCTGGATAGGTCTTTCAATTAAACGTTTCAGTAACAATAAAAATTGAATGATGTTCTAACAGAGAGATCAAAAATATTTTTTTTGTATAATAATTTTTTAAAAGGCTCAAATTTTATTTGAAAAATATTAAAAACTTAGGAAAATAAAATAAAAATTAAAGACTGAAAGATTTAGGGGCTAAAACTGAATATTTAATTTAATAATTGAGTCAGTAACTTTTCAAAACTCTTAACTTAATGTACTACTCAAATTAAAAAAAAACACTACATTTTATGTATTGCTATAGTATAATTAATTTATTAATAAATTTATTTCTATATAATCTTAACAGAAAACGAAATTGTTTTCTATTCTGATAATTTAACTGGATTATTGGCTTGAGTGGATTATTTGATTGTGTTTTTTAAGAATAATTCAAAAAATTAGCTGGAAGATTGTGTGGGAATATTAAACGAAAATGTTTAACTGTATGAAAAAGTTTATACTGGCCCGGATTCAAATCCAGGACCTCCGGGTGAAAGGCTGAGACTCTACCACTTTGCCACAGAGATCGGATATTTCCATCTAAATTACAATAATTTTACGGATTCGTTTGGCCATCTATAGTTGGTTTTAGTTTTTATTTTAACCTTAAATATTAACGATTTAAACGTAAAATACAAAGTGCAATTGGATGTGTAAAATATTTACCTAATAGTTTTTTACTTTCTGAAATACTTTCTCGCAACGCTGACAAACAACTTAGTAAAAAAAAAAAGAAATAAAGATAAACAGTATCCTTTTAGAACATTTACTTATAATAGTAACTTGAGGAATTTAGAATTAATTTAAGGAATTAACAAATATTTGTAGTCGAAGAATAATTAACTTTGAAATAAATAATTCAAGTAGAATTTCTTATAAGGTGACAAAAATATTTGGAATTCTTTTTTTGGTTCTGATATATGTAGTCTTACCTGTTATTTTGCAAGAAGAAATTTATTTATTTCATTTAAATAAACCATTTGCTTATAAATGAAGTATTTATTTGGTTTACGTTGTTTTCCTGTTTAGTTTTATTGTAAGATATTTCAAATCCATTTGAATAACGGGTTTTAAAATTTTAATGATTTCTATGATACATTGATAAGTTTTTGATCTTTTTTTCAGTTGTGGTTTTGTATGAATAAAAATTTTATTGATCAAATATAATATTTATTGTAAAAAAGAAAACCAGAAGGAATGATCAAATTAAAAATACTTGTCTTAAAAAATAAATCTCATTGTACACGAAAAAAATTTGTTTTTCAGATCTTTAATAAAGTATTTTTTTGTAATAATAATAATATCAAAATAACAATGAATTATATGTCAGTAGGCCTATAACGACATATTGAATGAACACAATAAAAATAATAATTAAATGACTACCGTAAAGCAGCACACATAAATATTATAACAGTCTAACAATATTTCAGGTAATGTAGCATTACGTATTTATTTTTCCCGTTAATGTCTTTTTTAAAATAAATCACTCCGATAAATATCTATATCAGCAAAATCATAAACTGGTGAAGGATTGAATGTATCGATATCTGATGATGAGTGGGAATTTGAAGTAATATCGACTGCAATCGACATATTTTCCTGTTAACAAAAAAAAAATTATTATTATTATTATTTTTCATTTTATATCTTTAATCTTAAAATAATATTTTTCCCACAGACTAGTGTTTTCGGGTTTTTTGTTAGTTAACGTGACGGAAACTTTAGATAACTGAGGTAAACTTGTGACCTCAAATAATTGGATTTAATATATTCATAACAGTTGTTAGTTAGTATAATGCATTTAATAACAGATTATGTAGGTTAAATATTAAATTTAATTATTGAATGTATATTTTAATTTAAATTATTCATCTTTCTGTACTTATAAAATTTGAAAAGATGTAAAAATTTATATAATGTAAAAATTAAAAATTTAAAGATATAAAAATTTAATTGCAGTTTCTCTTTGCTTAAAATTTTATATAGCATAACAATATTATATGCTACGTCATAAAAAAGATTTACCATATTATGTTAATTTGTACCACTGGGTCTTCCTTAAAAAATTAATTTTTTTAAAAATACAAGGAACATTTTCGTTAAAATTTTATCCCACAATTTTTTTTTAAATTAAATTACGCGATTAAGTTGAAAACTTTAGAGATTTCATTATCTCTTTCTTAATACTGTGTGGGTTGAGACACAAATAAGGAAATATGGATAAGCAAAATAAATTTAATTATCTCTTAACATTCAATAACCTTTCGAAAGAACTTGAGCAGAAATAATCATTCCTGCTAAAGGCTTCTTACACATGCAAGACACATTGCATGTGCATCAGTGGTTATACATTTAAAGTAGGTAAATAATCGGTCCAAATATTTTACATTAAATTGTAGAAAAGTTTTAAATATCATAAACAAACTTTTGTAAATGTTCTTCTACTTTTGTTAAATACTCTTTTGTTTTTGTAATATTCTTTAGTCTTTTGTAGATGGAGATGAATTAAGGAATTTTTTTTTTTTTTGAAAAGTTGTTTATCCATACTCTACTTCATATTTATCTTCTGACGATTATGATAGATTTTATTTAAATTTATTAAGAATTGTTCAGGTTGTTGTTGTTATACAAACCTGATGTTTGTATAAGCAGGTAGAAATACATTTTTTCATTAATTTAGTCTAAGCTTGATTAAAATTTAAGATATAGTCTTGCCTCAGTCCATTTAATTATTTTAATAATAAAAAAAACACCAAGATATAAAATTTATTTAATTAAATTTCAAGTAATTTTGCTAGTGGTTGATTTAATTTTTAACATTCATTCTTTTGTTTCACAAGGATTAGTGATAGTTTATAAATAATTATTAAAATAACAACTGTGAACAAACCATTGTAATTATTTTTGCAAAAAATGTATTATGTTTAAAAATTATAAATTATGATAATTATTAATACTACCTCTATACACATAAACTAGCCATTAAAATAATATAGTTTTTTATAATCAAAATGATAAAATGCAAGCGTAAGATTTCTCTGTATTAATATTTATTTCAACAACTTAAAGATGTTGACGTTGGTCGGCTGGTATGAGCTCTGACTACATTAACGTGTTGTAAAATTTTTGTTTCTTTTGTTAAATTAAAATAATCATAAATATAATATAGAGGCTACATAAATTTTGCAGTTGTTATCCAAATCTGAAATGCTATTCATTCAGTCATATTTTTTTTTGTATCTCAAATTAAATTTACTATCGGTTTCGTACATTAGAAACCATAACTAAGTTTTATGACAGTAATCAAGTTATAAAGTAGTTTCCCTTGAAACACCATAATTATATTCAAGATATTAACAGTAAGTTAAAGGAAAAATAAGCATTGAAAAGTCCAGCCTGTACTAAACTAGAAATCATAGTAATGACTTGTACTGTGAATAAATCTGCAACAAAAAAGCATAATAGAATATAGAAACATAAATGATCATAAACATAGTATAAACACGTTGATAACGCACAACTTAAGAAGAGAGGCCTCATCGGAATATTACTATTAGGTTCCAAGATCCAATACACGAACCCGCTTTAACCAGCTAACATCTTCTCATTGTCAAAGAGGTTAACAGCTGTATAGTTTAACTGGTTGTTAAGTCTCATTTTGTATTTAGTTGCAGATCGATCGACTTTTTCTCGAACACACGCTAACCCTCGTGAATTTCGTTGTTCCGTACGAACCATGGCGCCTAATGCATCTCGCAGATTTACTCTGGAATCGTTGAATACTCTCTATATTGATGGTGCTCGCCGTATCCCAGCGTTGAATTCCTTATGTCAAAACCGGTTTTTGAATAGCTTTGAACAGAAATAGCTTGTTAGATAGAGATAGTAGCGATTTCCTGCCTAATAACCAGTAAAATTCCTTATATTTGATGTCTAGTTGTTTCCTTTTTTCCTTGTGAACCTTACATGTTAAACGACGATCCTGATGAGTACCTAAATACTGTAGACTTTTAGCTCGCTGTAACCTCGAAATCACCTCTTCTCATTGTAATGTTATATTGCGTCGGTTTCCCTTGATTAATCTTTATTTTTCATTCTCCAACCACTCAACTATAAAGTCTAATCCAGATTGCCACTTAGTCGAGGCTTGAGTCATGTATACATTCAGTCATAGATACAAAGAAATTCAATGAAACCGTATAGATGAATACTGCTGCTTTCCAATTATCTGTTGAAAGTCTTCATATAAAATTATGAGATTACTTCTTTCTTTACAAAGTAACAATTTATAGATAACTTTTAGGTCAAAAGACCCGTTGAAATAATCCTACACATTATTCTTACAGAATAATCGATAGTATTATTCAGGAATTGCATCTTGTTGAAAGTAGAAATTCAGAATTTCTTTACATGGATTTGTAAGTACAATATATTGAGTCAACTATCTTTAAATTATCAAAAGAAAATTTGGCTAATTAAAATTTCTGCCTAAACACGTAATATTCCCACTATTCTGGAACTTTAATGAATTGAATTTATGTGTATGTAATTTAGATGTGGGATTATATGACAATATATATGGATGAGGGAAAAAACTTGCACGGTTATATTTACATTTTTTTCAAAAATATTTTATCTGCCCAGTTATGCCGTATATTTTTTGTTCTAAATAACTAACATTAGATTCACGATATATTTTTATTTTCTTGATCTGGTTAACGATCAGAAGCTTATTCTTAGAGAAAAAACAGTAATTCCAAAAAAAAATATTAAACCAGAATTCCATAATTTGGCTAATTTGGCGTCTTTTAGCGCTGCAATGAAAACAATCGATTTCGAAATCTCAGCCAGAAATTTTCCTTAATGGTAAATTTTTTTTCAATTATTTATTCGTCTATGTTGATAGTATAATGAAAACAGTTTAAATGACACGTCTAATTGAAAAATAAATTTAAAAAATAGCTAGGTAAACAAGCCGTACGTTAACCAGCCGGATTACCCATTGAATCTTGTACAGCCAACAAATATTGAAAAAGTTTTCGATTGTAAAGTTTATTTAATAAATATCAATATGTTTCGATTAATGTGTTTTAATAATTACAATATTTCAAGTGTTATTTAAAATAATATGTTAATTGTACTTACTTTTTTCCTGAAGGCTTTTAAAAGAATCATCATTCGTATTCTGTTTTTGTTCTCTTTATTTTCCTATAAGAAAATACTAATAGATAATATACAGTAAATGAATTTAATAAAGTAATTTTATTTACAATAGCTAAAAACCACTTTTTTATATCACATTATGACAATCTAAATAATATTACTATATTATATATTACTATATTATAAATAATAAATCTACTATTACAAACAATGTTAACTTCGCTTTAATGTTTTATATAAAAGCGTTTCATAAATCTATTAATGACTGAATATAATTATATTACAAATGTAGGAGCCTAAAAACATGAATACTACTGCAGTTGCCATTTGCTGTCCCTATGATAGTAGCATTATGTCTGTACCTATGAGTGAAGTTTTTTCCTCTATCCCCCGAATCGCACTCCACAGTGAAGCATAACACAATTCTGGGGAATGTCCTTTTATAAGCCGGCTGGATCTTATCTGCTAATGCCTGTCCCTAACTTCCAGAGTTGCCAGGCCCGACTATGTCGTTTCTGTTCCCCCACCCTAGGAGCCGGGACTCGGTCTTTATGCCTTTTTGCCTCAAACGAGAACACCCAATGGAGCATTTTCGCCGGGACTGCGGTCTTTTCTACAAGAGGACGAGAGAGTCCCCGTGCCTCATCACTGCTACCCACCCGTGCATGCACAAACGTATAGCAGCTCAGCAGGGAGCTGTACCTCATCACCTCGTTGCCTAACAGCTGTTTTCTTCTTTTGAATGAGTGAAGTTTAAATACTTATTTCATAACGACATAAAATCGAGTCATTTCATTATACTTCTCCACAAGTTTTCTCTTAATTTATATAATTTAATTTTTTGCTAAAATTTTAATTAAAAGAAAAACGGAAGAAAAAAACATCCGTTATTACCTACTCGAATTTACACCCGTTTGAAGCACACAAAAAACTCGCAATTATTCTCTATTAACTGATTGTTAACAAATATTTTTGAATGTCTTAAGAAAGGTTGATATTTCTAAAGATTTACCAGTTGTCAGTAATTTTCAAGTTATATACAACTGATATGTTTCTAATCAAGAAGTTCAGTAAAAGATATTTATATATTGTGTACAGAAAGTCCCTTTAACCCTGTTTATTTTTAAAATAGCTTAATTTTTGGATTTCTGTTTCAAATAAGATTTTTTCTTTAAATAGGTTTTAAAAAGCATAATTCCACATTTACCGACTTTACATTTAAATGAGTATATGGACTCAATTCAAAATCAAGAAAGTTGGATGTCGGGTAAAAAAAAGGATTATTTTAGTATTACAAAAATTAAAATTTTAGATTCTCAACCGTTAAAAATATAAGGAGATTTTAAAGAGCCTTTTTGTACAATAGTAATAATAATAATAATAATATTATTATAATATTATTATTATTATATTAATTATAATAATATTATTATTATTATTACGTTGTGGATGAATGAATATTGTAGATAAATATGTAGTATTGTAGATTAAATATTCTGCACCAGGACCTAACATTCATTTAAAAAAAAAATTATTAGGCAGACCTTTATCTTATGAACAATACACCCAGAAAAGACTTTATCCTCTCCTTTCTGGTTCGCCCTGTTTATAAGCCCTATTGTAACGATTACATTTAATTATTAAATACATTTTCTTATGCAGCTTATAAAAACGAATGTGAGCGTGAGAAAATTATTAGGCTGTAAATAGTGCATATTTATTTCATGTTTCAAGTAAAGTTGAAAAGTAGTAAAACAAAGCTCCTTTTTTTAGAAAAAAGATAAAAATTAATTTTATGAAATCTTAATAATGAAATTGTATTCAAACTATAGTTAAAATGAAATCTGATTGGTAAGTAAAATAGTATCATCATAATTTTCCCTCTTTTCTATGAATTCAGTAGTTATTAAGCTTCTAATTTATCGGCCAAGATAAATCACGACTAGTATAAAACTTAACTCTAACTTTTTGTCTGACGGAATTACGTAAACAAAGAGGTGGATTATTTTACCTACAGTATAAAATTCATTCGCAAATATTTGTAAATATTACAAGGCTAGTTACTCTATTATAATTTCCTTACCCAATTTTCATCCTCTCCAGTCAATTTGTCTCTTACTTTCTATTTTGTCTCATCTATCAAAGATTCTTCATGATCTCAACGACCTATTCCTACATTAAACCTCTGTTTTTAAGGAGTTTGCCTCAGTTTAACTTTATACTAGCTTATCTCCTGTTACTCTTCCAGAAAATATTTGTGTTTTTCTTTCTTCATATTATTGTGAATCATTTAAAAATTTAAGAACTATCAATCTCTGTTTTTTTTTTTGTTTTTTTTTTTTTTTTAATATGTTACAGGAATAATTCGATGGATATAATCTCGTTACAGGTTTAAATCTCATCAGGAAACTGAAAATCAAGTTTAATAAGCGGTGTAAAGATTTACCTATAGACTAATAATTATTAAATTTGGAATAGTTGAACGACGCAATTAATCATTATTGTTTTTAACTGTACTCTAATGCCTAGAACACTGTAGCTACTTGTTTCAATTAACGATTTGAGTTCACGGGAGTAACTGTTAATCATGGATTATTACACTGTTTGAGTAAATGCTAATTATGAATGAAGCTGAAACTGATGATGAACAATTGATGCACTGTAGCTGGGATTATAGTCGGTTGTTAGGCATTGTGATTTAACAAAAAAAGAAATTAATTATTTTTCATGAAAAATTATGCATTTTTTAAAAACATGTCATTGGTGATACAGACATATGCGCAGTGAAGATTATCCAACAAGAGAACACCAGCGCCACGAAAATGTTACATGGTTTATGTTTCATTACACATGATTTTTTTAAAGTGTTTCTGCCAATTGAAATAACGTTCATTAGCGTACTAAAAACAACAAAAACTTTTACTACGAAAAGCTTAAAAATTCTGAATATTTTTAGCTGTTTCTTGAATTGTGTTTTTTTAATACAGCTGTAACCCCAATGTTTTTTTTTTTTTTGTTTTTTATCCCTAAAACAAAAATATAATTTTAGCTAGATTGTTCGTATCAAGAAGTTCAAATCGTTGGAACGAATGAATCGTCCGAGCGCTGCGCACAGCCACCCGGCGCACCACTATTGGCCCGCTCTGCGCCAATAGCAGCTAAAATTAAAAAGTGAGCACATACAACAAACAAATAAACAAACCCACGCACCATTCTTTTTTGTGGGAAAAATATATATACATATTTATATAGCCTATGAAACTCCCGGTAACGTAAGGATTCCAACGCGGGGTCAAAAATCTAAATCGGTTCAGCAGTTGGGGTGCTACGGTGAAGAAACATACATATACCCTAAATACAATACACTTCTTTTTAGGCAGTTGTTAAAAAGAAATTAAATATATCACTGAATGGTGAAAAAAAAATGTATTAGAAGTATATCAGTATCTTGACCGTTTGCATATATCATTTCTTATGCTAGGAGTATTAGAAAAATTGCATGTTAAGTAGAAGTGGTATAAATGGATGGCACTTATCGAATACAGTAATCATAATTCAGCTATATTAATAATGAAATTGGGGTTATCACTGATAAATAGATAAATAAATAAAACATTATACTGTAAAGTTTTAATTGATTAGAAATCTAGTAGTTTATTAATATAACATTTTTTAATAATAATTGAAAACGCTCAACTCAACACATTCTATGTTGCATAACAGTCTTGCTGAAAAACTGATGGAATTATTCAAATAGTAATACAGCTCCTAATTTTGATGTTTATTACATTAAAAGCCGCATCTATATTAAAGATAATATTAAATTTTATCTCATATCGCATCTTTACTAAATATTTATTAAATCTAAATTATCACAGGATGCGCTCAAATATACAACATTAACTTCAAATGTACCCTCCTTCATTGGAAGTATTTAATGAGTTCTTGGCATAGTTTAAATACCTGTACTTGTTTTTTTTTAGTTTTTTTTAATATTGGATAACTGTATTAGATTACATATATAAAAAATACAAGTAATTATAAAAAATTTTGTTATGATCTAGAAGCGATTTTTTTTTATATTTTTATATCTATAAATTTAAGGCGAGTTATGTTTGGCTTAAATGTAAGCTTCCTTTTTACTTCCTTGTACGAAGTAAAGAAAGAAATTTTTCACCACCACAATGATCGCGAAAAAAGTTCTGTTTTCAGATTTCAACGGAAATATCCAATTTTACCATCCCTGAATCCATTTTGACTAGTTTTGGTGAGGCGTATGTACGTACGGTATGCATCTTGCATAACTCAAAAACGATTAGCTGTAGGATATTGAAATTTTGGATTTAGGACCGTTGTGCACCTCCCCTGTTGATTGCCATCGACTGAACCAAAAGTGTCCAAAATTGAAAAATAATTTGGATTTTGGACTTTTTCTTAACTGCAGTAAGCCCTCGTTGAGAGCTTTTCAACGATATATCATAAGTGGTACTTATTAGAGTTATAGCCAAATAAAATTTTAATTAATGAAATATTTGGTCTTACAAGGGGAAAGCGCATCTGTTCCATCAGACTTCATCTCCTTTTTTTAGTTTAAATATATTGATTTATTAATAATTATTAACCTCTGATTGTAAAAAATATTTTACGATAAATAATAAAATAATAACAATCAAAAATGAAAAAATATCAGAAGTTTTTAATGAAATAAAATTTTATGTACTTTTGATTTAAAGAAAAAATATGTATATGTAATTTAATAGGCGTACGAGGAAGTCATGTGGTGTACACATCAGATTTCTTTTATCGGGTATTCTCGTAGTCCATTTTTCCCTTGAGATTGATTGTGGGTGATTTTGTTTAATGTCTAATTAACGTTTCTACCCTTACCAGAGCTTAACTGTGTTTGTCGACATACACTGACGAAGTCGGAATAAGCAAAAATTTCAGTCTGGTCACCGACGACGTATTTGATAAGTATCAAATTATATATTAGATCGGAGATCATCGGCATTTGCCAGATATCGGTCTTCCACGGTAATGTATATACATCATAAGTAACGTCTAAAAAGCGAACAATGTGAAAAAGAATTTAACATAATGTATTTCTATTATTATTATTTTTTTTTTTTTTAATTTACGTATTGCTAGTTTTAAGAACTTTACTTACCTCATGTACTGCCATCCAGACCTTTTTTATCGAAGGTTTAGCTTCTTCAGGCAACACGTCTTCTGCAATAAAAGTTTCTGAAAATTTTCTCATCTTTTCAATTATATGAGTATTATTAAAATATCTTCTGGGTTTCCTTGTTGTCGTGGGCTAAATAAAGAAGACGCGAAATATATTATTTAAAAATAAAAAATACAAAATATAAAATCTTTAATAATATTTAATAGTATGTTAGTTTAATTAATTATATTAAATAATGCAGTGAACGTAATTAAACCAAATTAAATATTATGTAATTTTATTAATATAATAAATTATGAATACTTAGAAATATGTTGATACAGTTAATTAATTATTCGTACATTTAAACCAATTAAACTAAAACTTCCTTGCGGCATAATCAATTAACATATTGATATGCATTAGTTTATTATGGATTTCTGGACATGTTAGATACAAAGACTTGTTTCGTTAATGAAGTATTACCATCCATCTCAATGTTCCTGATTATCCTTCTCAAAGCAACAGTTGAGCACAATCTAAGATTACTGTGTATTTCTACTAGAGAATTTCAAACATTTCATTATATTGACAACGTCAGTCGGTCTCGAAACGATACGCTTGATAAAGGATATTTGAGTCGGAATGTTATATGTTCAACAAACATCACAGGCTTTGTTTAACATGTTATAAATGTAATTCACTAATGTATTACTATTAAACTCTCAAAGTATGTTAACAATTAATTGTTATGGTTAAATGATAGAAATAGTAACGGGTAAAATACATTTATTTCAAATCAAGAAAGTGAATAAAACTGAATGCTGACAAGATTAAAAATATATTTGTAATGTTCTAACGGTAAATTGCTATATAAAAAGTATAATTTTATTGATAATAAAAGATTTCGGTGTGCATTTTTTAAATTAAAAATGGAATGACTATAAACCAGAGGAATAATAAAAACAGGTCATAGGAATTCTTAACAGTTACCTTAAAAGGCCTTTTTTTTTTGTTTTTTTTAGTTACTAAAATCTGTTATGTTATGATTTGTACATTTTACTTCTACTATCACATATTGGGGCAACAGACCATTTTTGAAAATAATAGATTATTACATTATAATAAAAAAGGAAAATTCCCCAGAATTTGCGTGAAAGGATCTTAAGAAACCGTTTGGACATGACCGTAGCATAATAAAAATAAAGAAGCAGTTTCTTTATATAGATCTTTCTCTCTCCCTTTTTAGACATTTCTTATCATCCTTAACTCTAGCGACAGAAAGGTTACCCGATCAAGTAGGGAATAGGAATTCAATAAAATAATTCTCATAAAACACTTACTTTACTGTACGCTTTGAACTATGAAAGATTTGATTAATAAAATTAAAAAATATAAAACATAAAGTTGCTGCTACAAGTTACAGGAAAGTCTAAACGAATAAGATTAGAAGCAAAACTTAACGAATCTAGTGTTGTTGTTCCCCAAATGAGGGGATTACTAGTAGGCTATTCTACCCATGAAATGTCCCTACCCCGTAAAACAAAGTCAGCGACTAAGATAACGCCGGGACGGTCCAACGGCCCACCAAAATTTACAGAACAATACTTAAGTTAAAACAAAAAAAAGTTGGTGTTCTGTGTAAAATTAATTCAAATTAAGAACCAAAATAAAATCAAAATTTAAATAAAAATCTAGACTTAATTGCCGATCTCTGTAACGGAGCGGTAGCGTCTCGGCATTTATCCGGTGGTCCCCGGTTCAAATCCGAGTCAGAGACAGCAATTTTCATATGCTACTAATTTCCAACTTGATATTCTTACGTACATCCTTCTTTGTAAGCTTCTGTGGTGAATTAATTCGTCAGTCAAAAAAAAGAGGTTGAGGTAAAAAAAAAAGAATAAAATCCATAAAAACGTTAAACTTTATGTCAAAAATAAATACATAAATAGATATAACAAATATATAAAATATTAATAGACGAGTGAAGTTAATAAATGATTTAAAAGAATATAAAATTAAATAATAGGCTGGTGTTGATTGAAATGAATATATTATTATTTTTACACGATACGAAAATGCAGAGTATTCTGATGTTCTTTGTAAAATTGGTATTCATAAAAAAAGCTGGAACAGAATTCCGACTTTCCCGGCTATTATTAATACGATTTAAAAGAGGTAGAGCCAGAAAAGGAAATCAGAATATATAGTTTGTAGATTTGAGGAATAAATTTTACGAAAAACTTTTCTAAAAATATTAATTTATAGATTAAATTTAACAAATTTGCTTAAGCAAAATTTTCTCTAAATCTAACACACCTGTCTCAATAAAGATTAAAATATTTAATAAACCTTTTCTGCAGTTTAGGTCTAGGATCTATATTTTTAAAAAAATGTTAGGCCTTTTTTAACAGCAAAAAAACTTTTGAAAAATATTTAAACCGGAGTGAAAAGATGTAATCTCAATTTTAAAAGATGTGGAGTTTATTTTTTGAGAAATAATTTGATATTCCTCACTTCCTGAACAAAGTTTGAAAAAAAAATTAATATATGATCAATTCCCCATATACAGAAACATTTGAGGAAAATCGATTTGGTCAATTCTGAGTTATAAGAGCAAAAGGAGTGCTTAATTTGAAATGAAATGATTTTTAATTTTTTACTAATTTGACCCTTAATCTTACTTAGAAATTCTGAGGAACCATCCTTCCCTAGGATAGTAAAAACTACTCTTTCATACTTCAGATAGGTTGGGCAATTTTTTCATTAGATTCTACACAAGTGATATATTGTTAAGACATTTTACATCAAATCTACGACTACTCCTTTTTGTTACAAATTCTAGACGGGTTGTGTCACTTTTGAAAGATAAAAACAATGAATACGATTATATTATCCACAGTTTGTTATTTATTTATAATATCATTCCCTTCTGTGCCTGTGTGTGTGTGTGTGTGTGTGTGTGTGTGTGTGTGTTTGTGTGTGTGTTTTCCTCTTCATATTCCAATAAAAAATCATACTAAGAAAACAAAATTATAGTTATTTGATAGATTGATGTTTTTTTTAATTCTTTTAACTTAATATTTTTATTAGTAAAATCTGATTTTGTATTTTAGCCAAATAATTATTTAATACGGAATGGAATATAATTCTATAAATATAAATATATCTTTGTTACCTTTCTCAATTTAAATTGTCTTCCTGTATAAAATTTGGGTTTAGCTTCACTTGATAACATATTTTCAAATGAAATAATAATTAATAAAAATAATATTGACTGGTTAAGTGACATTACACATCACACAGCAAACTATCTATTACCTGCAACAATAGTAATAAAAACCAGTAGTTAAATGTTATAATAGTTTATTTTATTACTTCATAACAATTAATTGCTTTAGAAAAACTGTTCTGAAAATAATAATTTATAGGTTAAACTTAACAAATTTGCTTAAGTAAAATTTTCTCTAAATTTAGCATACCTGTCTTCAATAAAGATTAAAATATTTAAAAAACCTTTTCTGCAGTTTAGGTCTAAGATATAGATTTTTTTTAAATTGTAGGCCTTTTTTAACAGCAAAAATTTTCTATTAAAAAAGCAAAAAAGAAACCGGTATATTTTAAATTATTGGTTTACAAGCTAAATATTTTTAATTGTATTGTCCATGGCTTCTTGTATTTAAAAATTGTAGAATAATTTTTTGATTTCTTTTAGAAAGAGTTTTATTGCAATTAGATTTTTTGAAAATATTTGTCTTTGACCATGTGTCTGATAATATATTTTATTTAAAATACGTTCTTTTTTGTCTTTTTGTATGTTCGAAGAGTTCCAGTTGCTAAAGTGTACAGAGTTTTAATTCTTTATTATTAAGTTTAAAATTATCATGCTGGAAAATCTTACACATAAATAATAATAAGTATCTAAGAAAGCTTAATTTGAGCTAAAAGAAAAGCTTACTTAAAATCGGATAAAGTTTTTAAATTTTCACCTTAAATTATATTATACCGTAGATAATTTAAAACATATCTTATTAACGAAATATTTAACTTAAATAATAATTTTCGTATTAAATTTAAAGTTATTGCAAAATTCTCAAACTCATATGTGTTTGGTAAATCTCGAAATAAACTAGTTTTAAAATAAATCGGATAAGTGCCACGTTTTAACAGAATCTGTTAAAAATTTGAACAAGTTGGGTATGTAATAAGAAGATGCTGTCCTCCAGTGGGAATCTAGCTTAACGGTTTTTTTCAGCTCTTTACTGCCACCTACCATAATATTCAGGAGGTAATAGAGGGTTTTTCTTTACTAAATTACAAAAACGAAACATAAAATTATGAGATAAAGCAAACCGCTACTCAGAATAGAAAATTTACATACATTTTTATTTATATTGTAATCTAAAACTTCCTGAAAACATTATGATTCCACAAAAAGTGACAGAATGCTTTATTTTGAAAATAGTTCTGAAAATTATTTTCAGTAATTCAACAAAAGATAAATATTATTTTTGATGTTAAGTTCTACTTTGCATACAGTTGTGTAGTAAACTACCCGCATAATAAAAACATTAAATTAACAGTTTAACAGCTATAATACATTTATTTTAACTGACCAATTCGATATTTAAAAGATATATTTTGCCGTTCTACGTGGCGGAGTGATAGCGTCTCGGCCTTTCATCCGGAGGTCCCGGGTTCGAATCCCGTTCAAACATGGAATTTGCCGCGCTACAAATTCAATTTCCATATTCCCACTTATAATAGGTGAGCTGAAAATTTTCCCCTCTCCAACTGCTGAGCCTAGAGTTCTAGTCCTTTCACTGTACTACTTGTTGTGTTAGCATTTTATACACAAATGTATCATGTAATCGGATGATGTCATCTAGTTAAATAGTACAACAAACCTCGCTCACCCGTTCCGTCTAAACTAGCCGAAAGTTCGGTTGACAAAGACAGGGCAAAACCTTCAGCTGACTTAGTGTATAAGCTTCTTTGGTGAATTAATAGAATAATTAAACATTAAAAAACAAAAAAGAATTCACAAATGTGTCATAGATTTAGATAATTTTAATTAAAGTAAAAAGGAAACTTATAACTACTTAAATAGACGTTTAAATAGTCAATGTTTATAATTTAGAGTTATGTTAATGTTTATAGTTCATGTTTATAATAGTCAGTGTTTTTTTTTTAGTTTGGTAAGAGATTTACTAACCACCCAAACGGTCATCAGAATATTCTATTTATCTGGGTTTTTAATGATTTCTTAATTTTTTTATTTCAGCATTGAAACACTGAAATAAAAATGTTATTTTGTTATGGAAAGTGGCAGAAAGCCAAAAAAAGAAAAAAAAAATCACGATAAAGAACATTATGTCTCGGGCTAATATGTACTTGAGATTGTGTTGTAATCCATTTGGGGAAAAAAAATATAAATATATATATATACACACACTAATACCACAACACAACAGAAAAAGGTAGGCTGTCATTAAATCCAGTTGATCAATAGATTTGTAAACTTAAACATAATTAAGACGAAGTACTGAAAAATGCGAACCAATCAATAAACAACAAATGTATCTAAGCGTTAGATATCTCGTTTAAAATTTCAGTATTAAATCTGGATGAATAAATTATTTTTTATGAAAAATAGAATGAAACAATTAATATAGCTTTTTTGAAGGTGGTTTAATCTACGGATTTTAACATGCTCTCTCTCCAGATTGTGACTACAAAATTCCCAGTCTGAGACTAGGGTTTTTATCATAAAGCCAACCATTACATACATCATAAGTTTAAAAAAATCAAAATGATAAAGGTAATGTAAGTTACATTTAGTTGGCAGCCAATTTGTTTAGGAATAGAAACAATATTAAAGGGCTAATCTGAGGTGAGGAAAGTCAAAAATTTTATTTTTACGAAACAAAAATCTTATTAAATATATTAAGGTAAAAGATAAGCGCAAACACCAAGTAATAAAACAGATCAAATCAAACGACCTAACCAGGTACCTAAAAAAGTGCCACCTCCTACCTGTCTGTCAGTAATTACATTGAATTCAATAAATAATTCTTTATTTTTAGATGTTATGAATAATTGAAGTCAATTATTCATCTGCCTATTATTGTTATAGTTTATTTGCTTTAAATATAGTCTGAACCATTTATTGCAAGCCATTTATTTTATGCATAACTCTGGTCGACCCGTTGGTTAAGCGGTTAACATTGTGTATTCTCGATTAGCTGGTCCCAGGTTTTATTCCCGGTTAGATACCGATACTTTTTTCTTATATCATCTGGTTTTGTTTGTTAAAGTAAAAATATTGACGAGTAGTAATAATAAAAATAAATTAATTTACTTTTTTCATGTTATTTAGGAGTTTATTTCCTACCAAAACACACGTACATATTATTGATTGATGCAAAAACTGGATAAAGCTGTGTTATGTTAGTTATTATACATTAATAAAATTTTATAATATACTGACCAATAAAATCAGTGTTGGTCAGGAGTGTGGTTCAAGCTTAAACAAATCTATAATTTTTTCGATTTTCAAGTAAGTTATTTGATCTAATTAATGACTTTCTTTTTAATTTAATACAACAAATGATTTGATAATTGAGTATAAAAAGTTTCCAAAAAGTAGGAATGGCATTTGCAATTATACGGTTTTTAGAAATTTTAAAAACATATATGTTTACAGACTATATTTAAAAATGTACTTTTAAAATTAATTATAAAACTAATTATAAACTGATAAATAAACATAAATACATATATATATATATATATACAATAGTATATATGTATTTACAGTATATAATGTATATATATATTTATATGTATATAATTTTTAAAAAAGTTAAGTTTATTTTTACTTGGCAATACGTGTAAGACCCTCTTACATTTTCTCTCTCTCTCTCTTCTCTTTTTCTTTCAATGTATTTATATATATATATATATATATATATATATATATATAACCCTCTATTTATCGCTTACATTCTCTCTCTCGCACTCTCTCCTTCTCACCATTTCCATCATCTTTTCCTCTTCTTCTTCTTCTATGTTCGAGTGTGTGTGTGTGTGAGTGTGTGTGTGTGTGTATGTGTGTGTGTGTGCATGCGTGTGTGTTTAGTAGTTAAACTATATTTATTTCTTAGTGCCCAAGTCACGTTTAACAAAAAGTAGTATTATCTAACACAAGAACGACTAATATCAAGTTCCCCCGACCAATCCCCATCAATTCTATAGGTCCGGATTTAGTGAAGTATCTTTGAAAAAGTTTTTAAGTTTACAAGGCACATCATGAATGAATAACTGTAACAACTTTTTAAACTTCTAACATCAGGTGTAGCCGTTTGCACCTCTTTTCTAGAAACCCCTAAATTCTAAACTCTGTTAGTTGATGTCTTGTTGTTTTCAGTTTACATATTTCTTTATATACAATGGGTACTTAGGGAAATATCTAAAAAGCTAGGACAAACTGATAACGTAAATAAAACAGCTAGTAACGGAATGAAAATTAACTAACTTTTATGGCTTGACAAAATAATATTCCAGGCAAATGTAGCATAGCTATATTAAAGGGAAAAGTATGATGATTATGTCAAAAACGGGGTATCGGGTTTTTTGCTAATCTTTACATCCAACTAGTTCATATAGACTGAAAAAATATACGTATATATATATGTGCACACGTATGCACGAGGTGTGTCGTACTGCTTTTGGCCTTATATCTCAAGATTAAGCAATCTATTTTTTTTAAAGTTAGATTAAATATTTCTGTATATACGAATATATTATTATTATGCTTTTACGGCCAACATGGGACCACTTAAGTCAATTTTAGTTGGATCTTTTCTGAGAAAAGCGTGTTATTTTACTCTTTCGAGCTGCCCAGTATTTCTTCATCCGTTCAGATCTTGCTTTCTTTTCTTCATCCGTAAACACCCTCTCGTTGTATTTTGTCGTTTGTCTGTCTTTTGTTTAAATGTAATGCTTTTATCTTTTAGCTTTGTAATTTTTCCAGTTTTATTCTGTAGGTCAGTCAGGGAAATTCCCAATTCTTTTATATCTTCTCTAATTTCTTTGATCCATCCTACTTCTAGCTTTTGGAACCAGAGCTTTTCAATGATATTTCTTGACAGTCTTGTTTGCGGTGTCCTTATGAGATGACCGAAGAAAGAGATTCTTTTTTTCCGCATAGTATCAGTAACAGGCTCTATTTCTCGATACACCACCTCATTTGGCACAATCCACCATTGGCCTTCTTTTTGGTGTTTTTTATTGATACACGTTCTGACAATTCTCCTCTCTATTTTCAGAATTTTTTCAATTCGGTTTTTCTGAGTGATTTTGAAAAGGGTCTCGCTTCCGTAGGTGACTTCTGGCTGTACTACAGTTTTATAATGTTTAAGTTTTGTTTTAGCAGAAAGGCATTTTTTGTTATATGTTGACCAAGTTAATTTTTGGGATTTAATCATTTTATTTGTCCTGTTTTGCCCTGTCACTTTTTCATTTAAATTATAAGTTATTATTTCCCCTAGATATTTAAATTGTTTTACTATTTTAATTTTCTGATTGTTTACCGTAATGTGCTCTATTACCAGAGGATCTATGGCCATTAGTTCAGTTTTTTCGAAAGAGATATGAAGCCCTATCTTTTGTGCTAGGTTTTGAAGGCTCATGATTTGTGTTTTGACTTCTTGAATATTATTTGCTAAAAGAGCGAGGTCATCTGCAAATCCTAGGCAATTTAGTGTGATGGAGTTTTTCTTAGTACCCATTTTTATATTTTTGGGATATATTTCATACCATTTTCTCATGACAAATTCGAGGGCGCAGTTAAAAAGGAGTGGTGAGAGGCCGTCTCCTTGCCTCAATCCAGTTTTTATGTAGAAGGGTTGAGAGAGTTCACCTCTGAATTTCACTCTGGACTGGGTATTGGTTAAAGTTAATTTTATCATGTTTACGAGTTTAGGGTGAAGGCCCAGGTTTCTCAGAATATTCAGCATGGATGGTTGGTGTATACAATCATAGGCCCTTTTAAAGTCGACGAAGGTGATTATTAGTTGTTTTTTCCGTCTTTTATATAAGTCCATCATAAGTTTTAGGGATATTATTTGCTCCGGGCAACCTCTCCATGGCCTAAATCCCCCTTGGTATTCCCCAAGTTCCAGTTCAAGTTGGTCTTTGCGTATATACGAATAATTATATTAATTTTCTTTCTAAAAATTCGTTCGGTGGGTATGTAGCGAAAAAAACAATTTCGATTTTCTTTGGAGGCATTTAAGGGAAAACTTTATTACAGCAAATTTGTTACGTACAATAAAAAAATAATTTTTTTTTTTTTTTTTATAAATACCAACGCTCTTAAAACTGAAATATGTTTTGTTCCTCCGGTTAAAATATTTTCTAAGATTTTTGTAAAACTTTGTACTTTATATATATAGAGCTATCAAGAAATTTCAACATTTAAAACAAAAAATTATAGACCCCGGACATAAAATGCAGAAAAATGTTTTTGAAATATTTTTTTTCTTATTTTAGCCTTTATTTAAGGGGTTGATAGATTTAAAGAAAACTTTACTTAACCAAATTTGTTAAGCTAAAGATATTGTTGAATATTTTTAGAAAACTTTTTTTATTATTTTATTTCTCTCCTCTAAAGAATACGTATACTGTTTTTGGTTTTTTTATATTATATTTTTTGTTATATATTATATTTTTTTGTTTTTTTTTTTATATTTTTTTGCTCTAGCTCATTTAATTTTTATTAATTATAGCCGGGAATGTCTTGCAATGATTAGCCAGCTTTTTTTTTTTAATTTAATTAAAAATTTCAGTGTATTTTAAGATAACATAATTTATTTCTCAAACGGTAAGTTTTATTACTTATCTTAGCCTCGTCAAGTTAATGACCAGATTCTAGTAATGTTTAGAGCCGTTTAATAATAAATTATGAAACTGACATTTGCATATCCATAATTTATTTCATCTTCTTCCGATTATTTTATACTGATATAAAACTTAAGTGAAATAAAGTTGAATATTAATACTTTATTTCTTTACGTATTTTTATTACTAATAGTTATATAGATTTAAGTAAGAAATAATCAATAGTACAATCTCAATAAATTTTAACAAACTAGCAACTTGAAATATTTTTAAAATCTGCCTGTATAATTTTTTAAATAATTATACACAATACGGTGATTTTTAAATGTCAGTGAACTTACTGATATAATTGAAGATTATTGAGATAATAAAACCGAGTTATACAAATAAATAACCGCAAGGTTGCGCGCTCCTGCACGCGCATACATACATACATACATACATACATATATATGAAAACTTGAAAAGGCTTTAAGTTTCAAATATTTGGTTTGAAACGTAAGGTACAGGTTACATTGAGTCCATCCAACGGGTTGGTCTAGAGGTGAGCGCGTCTTTGCAAATCAGCTGATTTGGAAGAAGAGTTCCAGCATTCAAGTCCTAGTAACGACAGTTATTTTCATACTGATTTGAATGTTATTAGATCATGAGCACCGGTGTTCTTTCGTGGTTGGGTTTCAATTATCCACACATCTCAGAAATGGTCGGCCTGAGACTGTACAAGATTACACTTCATTTACACTCATACATATCATCCTCTGAAGCAATGTCTGACGGTAATTGCCGGACACAAAACAGGAAAAAAGGAAGGAGGTTACACTGAGTCGTATAATAATATGGTGTTATCATTACTATTTCTTTAAAGATATCAGTCCGACCTATTATGAAAAAAGGAAGTAAATAATTATCTTAAAAAATATACGGAACCGACATCATGTAATGTGATGCACGTATATAGAATTATAAGATTCCCACTTTTCCTATCGATGCTGTATATTATACATAATGCATATTGAGTCTGAACGGTTTAAAACGATATATCTCGATTTTTTATGATTTTTATTAACGGTGCTAGATAACTTGTGCAGAATCTCACCTTACCTTCCCTACAGACGACAATACAACATCATCTAACGTGACGCATAGAAAATCAAGATTCCCACTGACCCTATCTACCCTACAGACGGCAAAAAAAATTGTTTTTTTTTTAATTTTCAGACCGGTATTTTGTGTCTAAAAAATTGCTACCCCTGCGAAAAGCAGCTGCGTCGATTGCAATAATAATCATTTCAATCGGATTAATAGGCAAAAGGTTATGAGCGAACAAACATAAAAAATATAGGGGCGAATAAATAACCTCTTTTTATGAAGTCGGTTAAAAATCAACAATTTTTGATGGTAGAATTCCGTAAACTGATAATTACTATAACTCAGTAACTGAAGGAATGGTTTGACAAGTTTTAAGCAATAAGACGAAATATGATTTAAAAAAATATCGTATGAAAATTGTTTTTTTTTTCATATTCTTTTCTAAATCAACAGGGATACTTTCTTCCCATACTTTCTTGATCTTCTATTTTTAATTTTTTAATTTTTTTTTTTCCAAGTAGAAATTATCATTTTTCTTTTTCGAATACAGTATTTTTATTCAGTTAAATTTTTAAACTACTAGTTCATATAAATTTATATGATAAATAATTTATTCAATATAATGAATTTCCCTGTGGACAGCATCTTCCTACCAAGTTTGAAGAAAATTGGTATACGGAGTCCGGAGTTGTAAGCTTCAAACACCCAACATATATGCGTACATAGGTATGTACGTACACAAAAATTCATTTATTAAAAGATTTATTTGTGCTTAGGGATAAGGTTAATTTTTTTTCACTATTCTAATATAAAATTTTTTATTGGTTAAAAATCTTTTTCCCTAAAATGTCCCCTTAGGACACAATTCTAAAAAAAATTGATTTTATTATCATTTTTTTTGAAATCCGTAACTGTACTTTTTCTTTAGTAAATTACTGAAAATACTTAAATTGAATATATTTATACTAAATTATTAAATAATCGTAACTTATTTTAATTACTTTTATTTCGAACAAAATTATTAATTTATTTGGACTATATATATATATAAACATATATACACCTACATATTTATACTTAATAATTCTATGTTCATAATGATTTCATAATATTAAAAATTAAATTAGTCAAATTGAATGAAACAGTAAAAAAATAATTAACTGAGAAAAAAACGTTAAAGATAATTAAATTAAAAATTAATTTACTTACTTTGAATTTATAACAGAAAAGGATGTAATTAGTTGTTAATTTTTAAAAAATATATAATCATTTTCACTTTTTAATACTTAATGAAATTTTAGCTTAATACATTTCAATTAATTTTACAGTGATGATAATAGATTTTTAACTATTGATAAGTAAAACTCTATCACCTTGTCCCTCTTATCTAGTTTCATATCTTAGTACCATTGAAAATATACATAATATTTATACAAGCTAATATTTATACAAGTTAATCGTTGATAATAAGTAATTAGTAACGTCATTTAAATAATATTATTAGGCCTTCTATTTTTTTAACACAATTTTTTTTAATACTTTTATTTATAGTCGCATCAACAATTAAAGTCATTTGCGACTTATCAGTGTAATTTAACTGTACCACTAAATTTATATTCTTGAACAAACTTAGATCGACTACTTCTGAGACTTGTGGTTAATTGAAACCCAACCACCAAAAAACACCGGTACCTACAATCTAAGTAGGTATTCGGATTCGGATATTTAAGTATCTAAGTATTTAAGTATTTATTCGGATTCAAATCCGAATAAAAGTAATTACATTTATTAGGATTTGAACCTGTGAACTTTGACTTCGAAATCAGCTGATTTACGACAACGAGTTTACTATTAGATCAACCCGGTGGGTTAATACAAATTAAATTGGCTTGTGTAACATCAAAAAACTATTTAAATAGGCTA
Organism: Lycorma delicatula; assembly: GCF_047948215.1. NCBI lineage: Eukaryota > Metazoa > Arthropoda > Insecta > Hemiptera > Fulgoridae > Lycorma > Lycorma delicatula. The sequence goes on along the minus strand of NC_134459.1, from coordinate 72,543,087 downwards.
CTGTAACTAGTTTTTATAATACCTTGTAAAAGTTACGATTCAGACGTGAACAGTAGTAATGAATATATTAGTCATATAATGTAGTGTTTAAACAATAAGAAAAAATTTTAATCAGTGCGTTTATATACTAATAAAAAAAAAAAGTTATTTTGAATATTACTTTCCCGGCTAATACAACTAACGTAACTAGGGATTTCAAAAACTTATAACACTAAAAAATGCAACATTTCCAAGCCTGCTATACTTACAAGTATTTTACGATACTTTTTTTGTGTAAACATACCAGTTAAACACCAGTACTGCCATTTTTTTTTTCTATTTCAATAAATATTTTGTTACCCTATTACTAATATTTGATACCATTTTCACTTTGCAACTTTATTTTTTGGAATATCCAAAAAAAAAGTTGAGACATCAATTTGTATCTCATAGCAGCCGTGGATAACGAGACACCAATTGATGTTTCAGAATGTTTAACATATTTTAATTGAATTATAATATCTTTTACTTACTAACAACTGATTGTATTTATTTTTAATTCCACAACTCCAGAAATGTTTGAATACTATTTTTTTTAATTGCTATACTTTTTTAACATAAATTACTAAAAGTCACACTCTCTTCTGTAATAAAATCATATTTTATTGATAATTATACTTTGAATTGAGATTTTTAAAGAAAAATTTGAATATAATCTTTTTAAGAGTACTTGATATTAAAATTTAACTAAACTTTGTCAGTAAACAACAAAAATGAATTTACATTTTGTTACAACGCTTTTTAATTATGTTTATTTTGCTTTTATTTGGCGATTTTCAAAAAAACATTCTTTAATTTCAAATTTAATGAAAAGTGTCTGTGCTGCATATAACACAAAAATATACAGAATTTTATCTTTAAAATAAATAATATCTTTTGATACAAATATAAATTAAAAATAAACAATAATATTGCAGCTTAAGTGTGACATTACACTGAGACATCATTTGTTGTCACTTTAGTCTCATAGCAATATGAAAACCGGCTGAGACATCATTAAAATTGTTCCTCAAGGGAACATTTAAGAAAAAAAATGTTTCACTAAAAAAGAGATCCTAAATCTTTGTATTAGAATTGCAGGAAAAAATTCACCATAATTCCTAAGCCCAAAATAACCGGTGAAGGAGGGAATTTTTACGTATGTACGTTGACCTGTTAGAAGCTTACTAACTCCGGACTCCGTAAACCAGTTATTATTTCAACTTAATAGGAATAAGTCGTCCTCAGGGGAATTTATTATATAAATTTTTTGGAGCAACGGGAAGAAGGGATGAGGATGTATTAGCCAAAATAACATTTAAAAATTTTGGTCAAGCATTTTATCAAAAAAAAACTTTTTTACATAAGTTGAAGTCGTTTTTATCAGGATAACAAATTGCACAATTTTTTTTAGCATTCATTCCCTCACCCCCAAAAATGTTTTTTGAATTTTTTTAGCTATTTCTTGCTTCAGAAAATGATTTAATGGGGGATTTTTACGTGAATATTTTCTACATCAGTTAGCCTTTAAATGATTATAAAAAATGTTATCTCGTTCCATTCCTATGGTCTGTAGTATCGAAAAATCATTTTTTGAATTTTTTAAAATCTTAAAGCTTATGTATAATACCCTTAAAGCTTAATGTTTAATGTGTGAAAATATTGATATTCCATTATCCTCAAATACATAGTAATTTTACAAAATTAATAAGTTAGCCAAAATTGTTCACCCTGATTAAAAAAGTCATGTTTGAATTTATTTAAAATTGTGACTGATATTTTTTTTAAATTTTTTTAACAGTTAAAAATTTAATTTTGCCATTTTGGGGCTACTTTTAACTTTAATTTTAGCCAAATACTACCCCTGGAATAAGGGAGCTCTCAAAATCAAAAATGTTTTTTTTTGCAATTCCGAATTATCAATGCCGTTCAAGTCCTAGTAAAGCCAGATATTTTTACATGGATTTGAATACTAGATCGTGGATACCGGTGTTCTTTGGTGGTTGGGTTCCAATTAACCACACATCTCAGGAATGGTCGAACTGAGAATGTACAAGACTAACACTTCATTTACACTCATATCATCCTCATTCATCCTCTGAAGAATTATCTAAACGGTAGTTACCGGAGGCTAAACAGGAAAAAGAAGAGAGGAATTATCAATGCCGAAAACTTATTTTTGCAAGCATAAAAGACACAAGAAAACTTTAATGTTGGAGCCCCCAATATTTAAAGAATCAAAACAATTTTTTTTTTTTGGAATTTAGTTTTTAATTGATGCATGACCTTGACCGGACTAGCCGGGAAAGTCATGCAATATTTTGTCATTTTTTTTACGTTATGTTAATATGAAAAAAAATAATAAATAAATAAACATAATTATTAATTAATCAGATAAAAACGAAAATAGATATACATGTATAGGATTTATACTAGACGTACTATATCTATATGATAAGTTTTAAGATTATAATTACGTATTAATGTCCTTAATAAAAGAAAATTATTTAAAATATTTATTACGAAACGATAGGAAGCTATTAAGAAGGAAGAGAAAGCTTAGGCTGAGATTTCATGAGGATTTAATATTTTTTTCAAATATATTTTCCATGCTCCTGTTGTTCGTTTGCAGGCATAAGACCAAGGGATCTCAAACTTCATGAAACCTTAATGCAAATGTATACAAATAGAGTGTGTTTAACAGATGTTTTTATACAGTTTATTTGTAACCAAATAAACATCCGTCGGATGTTTGTTTGCAACAGATTTTTTCTGATAATTATTTGTAAATTTCTCGCCTTTTGGGTCTCCCAAGACCGGTTTAATAATTACGAGGATATGAGATTAATTAATGAAACTACGTATTCAGTATGTTTTCAATTAAAGTCTTATTTTATACTAAAATAGTATAAAGATTCTTGGTTTAACTAATCAAACAAACAATACAAATGTTTCAGGGATAAGAGCTTTACGATATTTGCTGCTAACTTTTTTGCCTACCTTAAATCTTCACAAAACTTTAGTTATTTTCAAAATATTTCATAATGTAGGTTTCTATCTTTACTTCATATTTTATAAGAAGTCAACATTTGACTTAATTTCTTTCATGAATCTTCATCCAACAAATAATTTTTATGAATCACATGAAATTATATGAATTATATGTTTAACGACATCAGTTACATTAGTTTGTCCTTACTTTCAAATAAAATTAAGCAGACTATTAATTTCTATATCCAGTTTAGTTTTTTTGTTTATTTATTAATTTTTTTATAAAAATTTATAATCAGTAAAACTACAAGCAGTAAAAGACGACTTTGGAATTTAGTTTATGCTTTTAAAATTTTTTCTTCTACGCTTTTGTCCCCCTCTCTTATATTAAGACCTACACAAATCCCAACTTACATAATATAAATTCAGATTAGTGCTTGTGAGTAAGTTAGTGAACTTTAAAAGTTTCAAAAATAAAACCGTTGGGGTTACTTTTCCTTATTTCTTTCATATAAACCAAAAGACTTTTACATTAGTATTTATTTGTATATTTAAAAATAGATTAAGACGCTTTAAGTTCAGGGTGTGTAGTAAAGATTCCTTATGAAATGGAACCCCATCTAATCTACTTACTCATTGAGAAATTAGTTATTACGTAGAATTTTAACTAGCCATTTAATTGTGTTTGTGTGTTTCACTCTTTTTTTCTATATTTGCTAGTCTCGGGATCGATTCCCGGCATTTATTTTGCATTTTATCACTTCTTATTTCATTCACTTCATGTTTTTTTGTTAAAATAGTATCTCATATTCGTAATAACAAAATAAAAATATAGGCCTACTCAAGAATTTATTCCCATAGTAGATATTTTTTAAGTATTTATTTCATAACAAAAATATTATAACAGCGCTGTATTGAGGATAAGTGACTGTTATTTATAAGTTATGATTTCCACAGATAAGCACAATGATATGTAAAATGCCGATACATTTCGTTGTAGTACTCCTCAGGGCCCACATATATCATTTCTTCAATGTTTATCATAAATTTTGATAAGGGCAGATGAATAGAAACTAAAAAAAAAAAAAAATACCATAAACATCCTCATTCTGTAATACAAAATAAAGGGAAATTTGACATTCTTTTAACTTAAAAATACAAGCATATACATACGGTCTGCACGTACACTTTTTCAAAATATAGGAACCAAAAAAAAAAATAAAGTAACAGATAAAATAAATACAAGTGACGGTATGAAGTAATAAACAGACAATTTGACAGACATACTGGTTTTGTTTACATTATATTATAAAAATCTATCTCTCTTATGTTCTTCTATCAAGAGAACAGTTAGAAATATTAAAATAAAATAAAAATAAAAAATAAAAAAATATCAGATTGATGTGGCTCGACAGAAAAAGGCTGACTATCACCCCGGGTTGCTATCTACCTGGTCCTGATTTTATACAAATGCAGCCTTTTATTTAAGTTGTCATTTTAAACTATCCACATTAGAAGAGAATTTTAACATCTCTTATAAAGTATATACCATCTACTCTGTTAGAAAATAATTATATCTTAGTATCTACAAATAATAATGAAATAGAGAATGTAATATTTAAAAAAACTAATTAATCATAATTAATGTACTATTAAGAAATTTATTACCTCATATAGTTCAGTTATGAAATTTTTTCTGTTGTAATTTTTTGTACAGTATTTTATTTAAACAATAAAAAAACCCCGTTGACGTGTTACATATTTGAAAGGCGAGTACATTTCTATACAAATAAATGGTACGAGTAATAAAATTATGACCACTGCATGACTTGTGAAATATATTTAAAAAATTAATTAATAAATCTTGTAAACTTAGTACATAATTGACAGTTATTAACATTTTATTTTGCAAAAAAAAAAGGTAATAGTAACAGAACTAACTTTCTCTCCTTAATATTTGTTGATGAGATTACCATCATTAATAATTCTCGGCATTTTGTCATCGTAATAAATCAATAAAATAAAAATTTACAGTACACTGAACTATTCACTAATACATTTTTATGCTGTCAATTACTTATTGTAGTTGTGTACAATTGATGTAAGTACATGGGAACAAAATAAAATGTCAAATATCTTTACCAGCTTGATATTGATTGGTGCATTGGCTTTCACTAACAATTGATTTTTTATATTAATGTATGAACATCGTCTAAAAAGGGTTTTTAGGAAGTTTTCCCTTAAAGCATGAAGTTTATAAGATTTCCCTAAAAATGGTTTCAGTCATGAAAAATACTAAGCTATGAGTTTCTGATCGTATTTTCACTGTATCCTTACTGAATTTTATTTATTTCGATTCATTAATTCCAGATAATCTTAGATTTTTGAAACCCTACCGTTTCCCAAGGATCTTCTAATTACACTTTTAAACACTACATTTAAGGTTTAACCGTGTAAGAGATAATCGTGAGGAAATTTAATAATTAATTTCATATTCTTTTGAAATTTTTTTTTTTTTTTTTTTAATTTTCACGTCAGTAAAACTTTTTATCGGTCATAATTATTTTAAGAAGAGACTAAAAATAAATTAAAGTTACAGCATTATTTACTTTTCCTTGATCTTAAAAACTCTGTTTTTAATAATTATATACTCATTATCCATACGTTCTTACTAAAGAAAAGCATTTTTTTTTCTTAATGATATCTTGAAGCTTGTGCATGGAATATGGAAATGGAAATTTGTAGCGTATTAAAAATGCTATGCCTGACCGGGATATATTCTTTAATGTAAAGAAAAGTCGTACTTCAGGCTATGATTTACTAAAACATTTATTATAACAACAAAAAAACTCATTAGTTTCTATGATTTTATACCATTTTTTGGAGATTTGTTACTTCACATTTTTATGGAGAAACGGAGGCTTTTTCAAAAATTTATTTAAAATTCTGATTTTAAATAATAATGTTTTAACGTTATACTGTGTTGTGGGTAGAAAAAAATAGTATAATGTTATGCCAAATTAATTTTTTTTTATTAATTTGATGAATTTAAAAATAAGCTTTAGTAAACATGACGTTTTTCTATTTAGACTTCTGTTTAGCTTTTTCAACTAAATAAAAAATAATAATTAAAACCAAACAATGATGTACCATGAATTTTCTCATCTAATTAGGTAGCTTGATATCATTATAAATCAATCTGAAAACCGTAGTACTACAGAATATTTATTAGGATCTTTAATGTTCTCTAATAATGTAATACAAGTTTATCTCAAGTGCAATACTTTTTACACGCATCTCCCTATTAAAACATTAAAAACAATACTTTTTTTTATATTCTTTCAACATACATCGTAATGTTCATTGAGAAATTATTCTCAATCATTAGTTCTTTGACTTATTTGTTTCAAGAAATAAATATTAATATCTTTTAAATAACAAAATAATCATTTTATATAATAATACTAAATAAATGTAAGATAAAGTTATTTGTAAAATAATATTTCGTAAATGGAAAAAATTAATTCTTTCTCAATTCCTCTTTAAATTTTGACCATTTCTTTTTACCAAAAGAAATACTTACTTAATTTCGCACTTATTTTTTTAAAAAAATGTCAAAATTAAAAGAATATTGTGAAGCATTGTATTTTTCAATTTTTAATGTTTCTTTTTGAAGTCGGCTTTATTTTAAACATTTTTTTTTCTTTTTTGGTTTAGATTTACTTTCATTTAAAAATGAGTAATTATGTAAAAAAAAGTTATCCGAACTAAAAAAAAACCCGCGTGCATAAATTACAAAGCAGACAAACGAACGTATTGATAAAATTAAGAATATGAATGTACAGAAACGAGAAAAAGTATTACTCCCAAACTTGAGCTATACTAATATTGGAAATATCGATTCCCAATATATCGATTGTATAATATCGATTCACCAATATAATTCCGAAGTATTGGAATGACATTGGGCTACCCCTGATAACATTTTAACAATGTAAAACTATGAAACAATGACGACTATAATATATGAAAATAACAACAAATTCTCTTTCTAGATCACGTAGGTTTTCGTTCAAAAAATTCAATTTATTTGCACGGAAGAAACTTACTGCTGTACTGCAATAGGAATTACCTCTATATAATTAAAAACATCATCTCAAAAATAGCAAATTTGCAAAAAATTTAGATTTCTACATATTTAAAAACAATACATCGAATCCAAAATCTGTTTGTTTTGTTTTAGTTAGATTAAAAATTAATCGCTCATTTAATATATTTCGTTTATTATTATAATTTTTTTAATTTATAAAACTACGTTCACACGGAAGAATATGATTTATCACCCAATGATTAATTATCACAACAAAGTTATTTAGTACTGAATGATAATATCAAATAATTCGTAGTCATTTTTTGCACAATTGCAATTAAAATATAAATTATCTTTACTTCCGTTAAATGAATACTCTTATGAACAAAGTTGTTGACAGTTAATAAATTTTAAAGGAAAAGTGATTGCAATGAAATTAATTTTATTATACTTATTATATTATTTATGCAACTTACAAAAACGAAACCGTAAGATTATATTAACGGATAATATAATAGATTGTGCATACTTACATTAATAATAACAATAACGATACGATAAGCATTGCAACCATTTATTTTATGTAGTGAAAGTCAGTTATTATTGTTTTCTTTCACTAATATTACTTTGTGCTATTACAGTGTCACCAAGGTGTCTATAATTACTACCTAATTTCTAGATTATCCTTACCTTAGTTATTTTCTCTTGACTGTACCAGTCAACTATTTTATAGGCTTAATTTAAAATGAGATTAGGCATTAAAACAGTATTTAATAGTATCAATTTACATTTGAAGATAGAAATTGAGCCCAGTATTATATAATAACTAAACCCGTTATATTTAATTATCGATTATAATAAAAATGAATTACTTATTGCAATTTATTGTTTATTTTCATGTACACTTTCATTATTCTAATACATTGATTCTCAAACTTTTTTGCCCACCACCCACATTGAGAATCAAAAGTTTTCTAGCGCCCCCAAAATTTTAAATTTAACATCTGTTAAAAATAATATTTTCAATTGCTGTTATTAAGATAAGCTCTTAAAACCAACAATTGCAATTATTGTTTTTCAACGTGGCATATCCTATTTTTGAGATGAAACTTACATTTTAAATGAGAACAATTAAAACGCATATTTAAGCATATTTGGAAATATTTTTATTAAAATGGCTTTCAAAAAAATTACAATTTATCTATATAGTTATATAAAAATTCAATATAAGAATACAATAATTACAACAAAGCTTTCAATTGAAAAATTACACTTACTTTAATGTGAAGGATGAATCTGATGTGCTTTAACGAGTTTGTTAATATCATGCTCGAATTTACTTAAAAACAGCCGTAACTCGCCGCGTTCGGTAACATGCAATCGATTTGAATTGTTTGTTAGCTACATTGCGATAGCACTAAACCAACGTTCAGACAAATATGTCGATGGGAATACTATCAGAAATCGTTGAACGGTCGACCATAATCCAGAGTACAGTTGCGAGTTTGGCTTTTGCAGCCAAACTTCATGGTAGCCATTGTTGAATTTTATTTCTATTTCTTTGTTTGTTGTCAGTTCTGTAAGTTGTTCTTCTAACTGGGATGATCCTGCTGTGTTGGCATTTGAAAAAGAATCCACTACCCGGTCTGGTATGTTCATATTTAAAATGTCCTGAAATCGTTTTTTGAAATCACCGTGTAGGTTCTCCAAGTGTTGGCAGTAAACAAGCAAGTAGTCGTTATTGAAGGATACTGCTGATAAATTAGGGTAGTTATTATATTCACGTCTGCCAATATTTCTCTTGTGCAGTAGCAATTTGGCTACCAAAGCAGCAACAACAATTTTTGTTTTAATCAAGTTCAAGTCGTCGCCTTGAAGCTGGAGATTAACATCATTAAACGATTTATAAGGTCTTTCAAATACACAATATCATTCTTTGATGTAATGAGATTGTCGCGCAATTATTGTTATTATTGTAATTATTGATATTGTTTTCCAGGAACAATATCATCGGTCAAATAGATTGTAAAATCGGGTCAGAAAGGACCTTTTGCCAGCGCAATTCTATGTGAAGCAGCAAGCCATTGAAATCTTCATCATTGACAACGCAAAGCTGACTGAATAATCTGCCATTTAGTGAGTTGCTTTTGATTTTATTAACTGCTCTGATAACATATTGCAGTGATGTATGCAGGCTCGATCGAACACGAAGAAAAACTTTCAAATTTTTAAACCTTTCTTCTCACTGATTTTTTTTTTTATTTGATAATTTTTGAAATCTGAAATATACTGTCAAGAAGTAGAGTATTGAAGCTCTTTAGTCTTTTTTTATTTGGCTGTCTAAGCCTCTTGGTTGCAAAGTTAAAGTAGTTGGAATACAACCATCTTTTATCATAAAATGTAGATGGGATCTGCTTTGGAATTTTTGATGCGCTACACAGAAAAAGGTGATGAGTTCCTTAATTCAATTGTTACCTTGATAAAACATGGACTTCGATTATATGCCAGAGAGAAAACGGCAGTCGAGTGAATGGCCCCCTCGATCACCAACCAGACCGACAAAGGTCAAGCCACAGCCATTTGAACGCAAACTGATTGCCACAGTCTTTTGGGATCGATTTGGCATACTGCTGATTGATTTCGTGCCACATGGAACGGCTATAAATGCAGAAGACTACTGCCAAACTCTACGTAAGTTACGGTACGCCATTAAAAATCGGCGACGTGGGCGGCTGACCGACGGCGTCGCCCTACTGCACGATAATTCACGTCCAAATGTTGCGGGTCCGACACATGATTTACTGAAAACATCTGGATGGGACACTTACTATCACCCACCATACAGTCCGGAGTTAGTCCTTCTGATCGCCATTTTTTTTTGGTGAGGGGGGAAATTGAAAGAATATTTGAGTGGTTAGCAATTCGTGGGTGACGATGAACTTAAAAATGCTTTAGTCGGTGGCTAAATGGACTGGCGGTAAAAGAATACGACTACGGTTTATTGAAGCTGATGTATCGAATATCTTAATTTATGTGGCGATTTTTTAGAGAAGAAGTGTAAGGTTGAAGTTTAAGAGAAATAAAAAAACATTTATAAAGTTTTCAGAATAATTTTTTTTACATTGAAACGGTCTTTACTTTATATATACCTCTCGTGCATATAGCTTATCCGCTGTTACAATTCTCACATACCATACACAATTTAATCCATTTAATTATTTAATTACTCACTTTACCGTTGACATTACTTCAATGCCTTATTGATCCAATATTATTTATAATATCATTAAATTGTCGGCCTCCATGGCGCGAGTTTCGGCCTGTCATCCGTAGGTCTCGGGATCGAATCCCGGTTAGGTATGGCATTTTTCATACACTACAAAATTCCATTTCCATATCCCACGCACAAGCTTCAAGCTTATTTGGCGATATCATCAAGAAAAAAAATTAAGTTTCCTTATTTCCGATATTTAAAATATGTATTTAATTCGTCAAAGAAATTGATCGTAATTTCTATAATATTAAATCTTGCATAATTTATAGTAAAATAACTAAAACTCCACTCGTGACTCCCAAGGAAGAAACTTTGGGACGGATCTAGGATTTTCAAGAAGAGGCACTCGGACCAGCTCAGCTCAAAACTTTCTGATGATGAAATATGGTACAAAACAAAATCATTCAGGTTTTATTTTTACTTTTTTTATACGTTTATAACAGATTTATTTATTATAAAACTGAAGTTATAAAAGTATCATTTTCCTACTTAATTACCCAATTTTCCTAGATTTTTTTTTAAAGTAAATAACTGCAGTTAAGATAAAGTACTAATGTTACTATATTTATGCAGGCAGAAATACCCTAAAATATTTTTCTGGAAGTATACTTTGGAGGCAGGTAGCTACTTCGTATTTCTTATACATAATTCAATATCGTTAAAATAAACACCATTGTTTATATTATTGGTTTTATCAGACAAATAATACAATATATATATATATATATATATATATTTGGAAACAATTTTTGAAAATAATTATAATTATAATACTTCGTAATCTATAAGAAAAACACATACTTTAAAGAAAAACTACCCTCTGACAGAATCCAATTATAGTTTTACGATTAATTCAGTGATTTTTAAGATAGTAAAATATATATTTTAATTGTCATAAAAACAATAAATAATTAAATATCCTTTTAGCGTTAAACATAAAAATGCTTGTATAAAGTTAAATTGTATTAATAAATAAATTATTAACTTTTGTAAAATAAGTATATTTTTATGAATAGATTATTTTGAATAAACACCTTTCAGTTCAATATTCTGACGATCGTAGGTGGCTGCACAGGGCTCGAGTTTCATTGAGATGGAAAGAGAACTGACTGAAGCCCTTCAAAAACTCTCTCAATATTACGATACCGACCACTTGAAACTTAACCCGAACAAAATACTAGTCTCTCTGCCTTCCACAAAAAAAAAATCAGATTGCCAGAAAAAATGTAAAAATACAATATGATGAGGATATAAACTTCAAAATAATCATTGCTCATCATCAAAATGTCTCTATGTCACACTGCATCGTTCGATTGGTTTTGTAATAACATTGTCCTTAAACAAAACGAAACCTTTTTCTCGTAATAACCTATTTATAAAGTTAACTAGCGAAGTACGGGCAACCCAAACTAGAACTCTAAACGTCAACCTAATATAGTACTCGGCCATTTAATTCGCTGTAGATGTGGTGTTACCTGTATACCGACAAAACAAACTGATAATATGATAAACATAGCAGATTGTCATAAAAAAAAAAATAAATAAATAAATAAAATTTAGATTCAAAAAGTCTACTTTGATGAAGAAAATTTCAAATAGACTATTCAGTTTTCTCTCATATCTATATATACACACACACCTGAACTTGGTACTGAAAATTATACAAATATTCCTTTTAAACAGTACGGACTCATATGATAAAAACTTTTTAAAAATTCTCTAAAATGTGATATATTCTAAAATTAAAAAATGATTTAAATACAGCTTATTTTACTGTCCAAATTTTATATTATCCTACCTACTAAAGGACATTTGTATGTGTGTTGTGTGTGTATGCGCGACCTCCTTAGCTGAGAACATGCTTACATGATCGAACATACTCCCCGTAAAAAAAAAATCATATATGATTCTTTTTTCTTAATGTTTATAAACAATAAGTAAGAAGAAGCAACACCAACAAGTAAGAGCAAAAAGAAAGAACATGATTACATTATTGAACATTCTGCCCGTCAAAAATTCATAAGATTTTTTCTTAAATGCTTATAAACAATAAATAACAACAGTAATAATAATTATAAAATAAATTAATAAATTTTACTACCGTAATTCATTCATTCAGTATTGTAGCAGATATTAAAACCCAACCATTTTCGATGAAAATAAATCTATACTGAAAATACTATCGATTATCCATTTAGAATCCACTGATATTTTGTCGGAAGGTTAGTTTCGTATTACGATGATTTGTTTCGTAAATTGAATGTAATACATAAATAATAAATTAATTAATTTAATTTATATTTAAGCTTCCAGCCCTCGTAATGAGTGAATTTGCATTTGGATGTTATGGATCTTGATGAAAATGTTGAGTGAGCAATCTTTAAAAGATATTATTAGAGATGTGCTGGAAGTGACTCTTTTCAAGCAGTTATTTTGTTTTGAAATTATTTCGATTTTAGAAAGCGTGATGATGGTAACCCACCCTAAAACTTATTTCCTAATGAGGAAGGGTGCATAACTGAACGAGTTGAACTAAACGAGGCCAGGGCAACCCGGCCCTCCGAGCTTTAATGTGGGTTTTAATGTGCTCGCTACACAAAGATACTACCACCTACGGTTCTCCATTTCACAAATTTACAGGTTGTAATTAGAGACTTATGGAATAACATACCAATCATTTAATTCACAATAAAAATGATAATTTCCCACCATATAATTACACAGTTAAGAAGAAAGAAAATAATTTGCAACTAAGATAAAAGTAGATGAATTAGAATGTATTGTTTTATGTTTAATGTTAAAATGAAATCAGTTTTTCTTCATCAACCTTAGATTTTTAGTTATGACCCTTTAAAATATTGAGAATCTTCTTAAATAATAGAATACAAAAATAATAATAATAATAAACACAATTAAAATTCCTACCTTTATTTTGCAGACATTTATGTTTGTATTAATTTTTTTTTTCTTATTTTCCTTTTGTGTTCAATGAAGTCTTCTCTTTTTATCAACCAGTAGAAGTCACTCATCATAGATTCATTACATCTGCCTTGATGACGTTGTTCCATCTGCAATATATCTTGGTGATACCTTTCTCCTTGTTTTTCGTTGATGTCACCCAAGTTAAAAGGGAAAATTCCAAATGAGAATGAAAAAAAATTTCAATGAAATTCTGCAGCCTAAATCTTTGTAGTTAACTAAGAGTTTGTTAATAAACTGATCATGGTTATCAGCTTTTCTTTGTTTCCAAGAAACTAGTACCATTTAAAAAACAATAATTAGAATTTACAAAAAATGTAATAGTCATGGTTCAGTATTTGAGAGTAAGCGCGAACGGCCTGCCAGTGTTCGTTCTCCACAAAATGTCGAAGCTGTCAGAGCAGGGTTGCTGAGGAACCCGGGTAAATCAACAAGAAAAGCAGCAGCATAACTTGGGATTTCTAGGCGATCTGTGCAGCGAATTTTAAAAACCAATTTGCATTTCTATCCGTACAAATAACAGTGTTGCCTAAATTAATAGTCGACAACAAACATCAAAGAATGGCATTCGCTGAATGGGTTGTGAACCTAGACATATTGATGAACAATATTTGGTTTTCAGATGAGGCACATTTTCACCTAGACGGGGTTGTTAATAAACAAAATTTGCACTTTTGGGTTTCCAAAAATCCACACGTGCTTCATGAAAAGGTGCATCATGCTCCAAGAATTACGGTACGGGCCGCTATCTTGTCATGCGGTAATAGGGACATTCAGTACAACAGTTAATATTTAGTACTATATAGTACAGCGAACAGTCAACGTTATTTAAACATGCTGCATAATAATTTTGTTTCTCAGCTTCTTGCAAAAGGGTTTCAGTTAGAAAACGAGTTGTTAACGCAGGATGGAGCCAGACCACACACAACTAATGTTGTTTTAAACTTCCTGCATGAGACTATTAACGAAAATATCATTTCAAACCGATTTCCTAATCGTTTTCCGTGTGGACAGAGCTGGCCACCGTACAGTGCTGATTTGAATCCGTGTAATTATTTTCTTTGAAGATTTCTAAAGGAAAAGGTTTCCTCTAAACACCCTCGTATAGTAATGAAACTGCGAGTGCTAATCGTAGAGGGGTGCAACGAGATAACTAAGGATATTTGTCGTCGAGTTATTAACAACATAGAAGTACGTGTTGAAGTTGCTAGACGTGATGATCGTCATATTGAACACGTAATAAACAGAACATAATCTCCAGGTATGTACTAGACTCGTATTTTAGTTTTCTGTATTGAAATTCAAATAAATATTTTTTAACAAAACCAAATGCTGGATTATTTCGTGCGCCATATGAAAGGCTACGATGTAACTTTTATTTGCACAGTTAAAATAGAAAGTGTAATTAAACGTTCGTAAATTATATATTGAGCAAATTTCTAAGAACTGTTAACACAAAATAATTTTTAAATTTGCATCAAACTATGTAGTACACTAACTAATTGTAATAATAAAAATAATAACATTGTTACATTTAAGAAATATTTTCAGTAATTTATCAGTATATTTTCATAAAATTTAATAAAATAATGTTTGTAAAACGTTTGGTGTGCATTCGTACACTCCAGGAAAAGGACTCCTTTTTATGGGTTCATTTATTTCCATTTAAACCATATAAATTTGAAATACTAGGAACTACATTGTTGCTAAGAAAAGGATACGGAAGTTAAAAAAAAAACTTGAGAATTGCTTTCTTATACAATAGAAATAAACTTATTTTTTAGATCAGGGTAACCGCTGGACCGTAATACTAAAATGCGAATTTCTACCAAGATCTTAACTACAAGTCGTTATTATCCACCTCTTTCTTTATCCAAACGTTTTCTCCTCCTTTTATTACTTTTTTAATCGTCAAACAATTGTTTTTCTTGTGTGGTGTAAATTTCGTTATGCTATCCACACGAGCAGCAATTCCTGATTAATGTGTATGTATTATCAATGATCTTTGGTACAGTATTCGTGACGAATTACTCTTTAGACTCGTAACCGTTTTATTAATTAAATAGGCCTTGTTTTATTTGGAGTAAATGTGAAGGTTTTATTTAATAAACCAATTTATGGATAAAATAAGCAAGGTACGAGAAAAATGCGGAATGAGAATAAACGTTGATAAACCCAAAGTAATGAGGATATGTAAAGAATACGGTGCAACAAAGATTACTATTGACGAGAAAAATTAGAACAGGTTGATATGTTAAATACCTTGGAAACACAATAAAGTTTGATGGATGTTGCACTGAGGAAATTAGAAGCAGAATTGCGGGTGGTAAAATGGATTTTATTAAGGTTAGAAATCTCCTTACAACAAAAAGTATTCCTATTGACCTGAGAAAGAGTTTTCTAAGATGTTTTGTTTGGAGCATGGAATTACATGATGCAGAAACACGGACAATAAAGAAAAGAAAAACTCGAAATCTGGAAATTTTTGAAATGTGGCTATGGAGAAAAATTCTAGGTATCGAGAAAAACCTATTTAAAAAACCACCTACTCTAGGTGGCGAGAGACAGTAACTAATAATCAGGTTTTGACAAATATAATCAGAGTTGGAATACGATTAAGACAAAAAAGAAAAGCTAATTGGATAGGCCACATAATAAGATATGACTGTATTCAAAAAGTAATAATTGGAAAGAAAAATTGCGGGTGTGAGGGGAAGTTGAAGAAGGAAGATAGAAGTTGGATGATTTGAAAGGGAGACAAGGATACTATAATTTAAAAGAAAAAGCTCAGGACAGACCATCATGAAGAATGCTGTTTCTTCATACCTGTCTATAGACAGTTCCACTAAAGAAGAAGAAGAAGCGTCTTCAAAGGACAAGTAGTAATAGTATTGCTAAAGATTACGTGATAGAAACGAGATAATAGCTGGATGACTTTTATACGCTCATTTGTTCCCTTAAGGATTCTAGATAGAAGGATAGAATATTGTGCCAACATCGCGTTTGAAATAGCGTTCATTAATAAAGCAAACCTACGTCACAAGACTATTCTTATATTAAAAATATGTGTATATAAAAGAATATTTAATGCTGAATATTTCATAAAATGTAAAATACAGATTTTTTTTTTAAGGATTTATTTGTTTTGCAAATTTTCTATACCCAGAGTAAATCATGAATTTTAGTATAGTCATTCCTAACATAGCTTGTTTTTATTGTTTTAATTTCATTATTACGTTTTATTGTATAAAACCAACATAGTTACATATAAGATATGAATAATGAAAAAAAATGCAAGAAAAGTGTCAGAAATAATTACTGTTAAGCTACTCGGAAGTAGGATGTTATCAGTGTCAGAAATTGCAGGAAATATATGGAGTGTGGAATAATATAGTGTTAGAGTCGTTCCTTTTTTTCCACATTCTTCAACAATATTCAACTCTAGTAATATGACGGAAAAGAATATATTCTGGATGTTATGGGAATGATAAGAAGCGTTGTAACATATTCTGTTGAAACTATACATTGGGCGATGAATGGTTCAAGCTTCCGGCATCATTCTAAGAAAAGATATACTAACCATCAACCTACTTATTATTATATTCTCTCTTGACAAAAGCCACATATCATATTTCTTATTCATTGTTCTTGAAATTTTGTTTGTTTATCCACCACAATTTTCAAAATTATTGTTATTGTTATGTTGAAAATAAAGTTCTACATTTAAATAAATAAATTTCCATACCTGTTCTTTAAATTTTTTTTTATTTATTAAACAACTTTTACCATTATAAAATCAACTGCTGGAGAAATGTTGATTTGAAAGATTTTGAAAATCCGTCATTTTAATCTCCCGTAATTTATTTTTAAATAGGTTTTTTTATTTATAAATTTGGTAAGAAAATTAATCCTTTACTAATTACTATAACTCTTAATCACTAATAAGCAACTCTAATTTTGAAAATTACAATATTTTGCATAACTTTTTATTTGAAGAAAATTGAAATAAAGATGAATTTAAAATAATTTTGGGAAATTTTTGTAATAACTACCTGGAATATGAAGTTAGCTAAATTTGTATTATTTAAATTACTTACCTTTTCCGGGATAGAAAATGTAATTTTGAAACCTCGTTATATTAATGGAAATTTCTGATGAGCCCAATATTGTACGGAATAATTTTTGTTGTTTTTTTTGTGCAAAAAATGAAAATAATTCATTCTTAAACAAAAAAAAGGATTCATCTTATTAAAATGTACAAAATTTATCACAAATATAAATCTTGATTAAATAGTAGGTTACATAATGAACAAATAAATTATCTAATTCTAAATGAAATTCCAAAATTTTAAGCATTTTAGGATTTGATAACCATTTTTTTAGCTAGTTTTCCTTAAAAAGAACGTTAATTGAATGTCTAAAAATAAATCGGCTGCGTACAAGAATTTAAGTATAAAATTCTAAATAAATGTTTTTTTTTAAGGTGTTTAGATTTTGGAAACCTTTTTTCCAAATTTTGATGATTAATTTTTATGTGCGACTTATTTATTTAAATGAATAATATTTATTTACAAACTACAGGTTGAGATTATCCAATTATAATCACTTTTTGTGACAAAGATTAGAAAATCATTTTTTAGCATGTGAAAAATGTCCACCTGAATCTGGAAGGGCCTTCGAGATGAAAGGCGACCCACGCTACCTCTTCACCAAGGAGGTCGGAATTAGAGACCTTAATAAAATAAATTCATATCCACTCAAATTTTCAACGTCTTTAAAAATAAAAATATTATCCACTTAATTATCACATTTTTGTAGATTTTCATTTTTTCAGATGTAATATCACTTAAAAATAAAATAAAAAAAATAAAAAAATACTTCCACGATTTGATTTTAAATTCAACTAATGAAAGTCTAAGAAATTAAGGATTTTAGAATTTTAAAACACTGTGTTTGAATCTTCTATAAATTCTAAATTTTCCTCTATGTAACATATTTTAACCAACATTTATTTCTATGGTTAAGTTTGTTTTTTTCGTGAGAGGAATTTCTTCTTTAAAGAGAGGATCCTTTTTATTTTCGGCACGAAATATCCAAAATATCAGTGTTTTGTTAAAAATATCGGTTATAAAAATTAAAAAATATTTACTGAAAAAATTGAAAACATAATGAAGATAATTATGGTAAATCCCTTTACTTTAAAAATTACAATACTTTTCGTTCTTAAACCAAGGAAATTGGGAAAACTTTTCGCCAAACGTGAATTTTCCTTCTTATTATTTGTAACAGTTGGATCTAACAGATCAAAAAATTTTGCTTAATGATTAGTTGCACTCTGTTATTCGAAGAATTCAATACTGTATACAACTATTTCATATCTGGATCTATCTTTTTTAAAAATAAGACGTTTATGTTTTAAATTCATTGAGTAATGGAGAAACTTGAAAATAGAATATATTTTTCGTATTCAGATCGAAAATTTACTAGTTAATTTCCTACATGCTATTTGTCTGTACATAAAACTATTGAAAAATTATTATTCACATGAAAAATTTTCGTAGTATAGGACTTTTTAGTTATTTGTACTGGACTCATAATTTGATTATTTGCTAATTTTATTAATGCAGATTTTTTATCGTACATTAAAAATCATAAAGCCAGATAGACGTCAATACCAAATGTTGTAGATAATCTTATCTGAGTTGTAGATGAATTTGATCCAAATTGCTTTTCATACTTTATCGTTTTATGCACCCTATTTTTTTTTGCATTTTTTCACGTAAAAATTACTTAATATTTCATGTTTTATAATAATTGAAGAATAAAACATTAGAGAAAACACACTAACATACTGTTTTATACAAGTCATTTTAAACATATTAACACAATAGTCAAGGTTAGCAAGCAAAGTGAGCATAGGTTAATGTCAAGTGAAACAATAACAGATTGGAAAGTGAACCTGAGAGGTGTGTGTGTGTGTGTGTGTGTGCGTGCGTGCGTGCGTGCGTGTGTGTGTGTGTGTGTGTGTGTGTGTGTGTGTGTGTGTGTGTGTGTGTGTGTGTGTGTGTGTGTGTGTGTGTGTGTGTGTGTGTGCTGATCATATATTAAAAAACCCAAATAAGTTAGGTGATCCAGGAATGACAGTAGAAATAGACAGACAAGTCCTCATTTTCAAAAAGAAGGTACAATAGAGGCTGAATTCTTCTAGATCAGTGGGTATTTGGAGGTATTTGCAGAGGAATTATAAATATAATCTAACCAAACTTAACCTACACTCATTTTGCTCGCTAACCTTGACCAGTTAACGGTAATATTTTGATTATTTAAATATAAATTCAGTAATTACGGCAATTATTTATAATTTAAATAACCAAACCATTACTGAGGTTAAGTTTGATAAGATTATATTTATAATTATAAGCAATAATGCTTATATTTTTAATATGTAAGATATGTTAATAAGGAGAATGTTTAAAATTACTGATATAAAACAGCATGTTAGTGTGTTTTCTCTAATGTATTATTGGATAATTTTTATTGAGTTAAAGGTTTACCTCCAATACTTACTTCTCTTGGGTTATTTCTCTAATGTTTTTATTCATCAATTATTATAAAACATGCTATAGTATGTAATTTTTGTGTGAAAAAATGAAAAAAAAATTTGGGGGGCATAAAACGAAAAAGTACCTGAAATTGTTTTGGGATGCCTCATATATCATGATTTAATTTACAAACAATTTATTTAGATCATTTTATTTGTTAAATATGAAATATAGATTCATTTTGGCAACTTGTCATCACAAGATTTACCTCAAGTTTGTATGTATTTAAAATTGTTGCAAATGTAAAATTATTAACATTAAAAAAAATTAATGTAAACATGAGATTATAACAAAGATAAAAGCTAGAAATATGAATATACACATTGAACAACATAGTTTAAAGCTATTTGTAAAGGCTACATTAGTAGGGCCAAAATTAAAAAAAAAAATAATAACTTTCAAATACAGTAAAAGATTAACCAGGTGGAAAATCATTAAAAGATTCTTTTTACGTATACTTTTAATTTAGGATTGCTTTTATTCAACTGATGAATTCATCTCCTTATAAAAGTAGATTAGCTATATTTAATTATTAAAATTTTACATTTTATGTCTGTATATATATATATATTTGTTTGTTTTAATTAAGAATATATTTTTGCTGTAATTTTTTTAATTCTTTTTTGACATCCCACAAATTCTCTTTAAAAAGCAAAAGAACATGCTAAGCTTACTAAAATTCTGTACATTTACTGTACATTTTAATCTCATCAGACTATACAGTGAACTTCATTACTTTAAGAGAAAGCTACTCTAATATTTTTGCAGTTCAGGAATTTTGTGAGCATTGCACTCTCAATAAATATCCAAACATATTGGTAAAGCAAAAATTTAATATGAAATATTTTATTATAGATGTTACTTCTACTCTGTATCTAATGTACTTATCAAGATTTTGATTCAACCTCATTGTTTAACAACAATAAGAAACCAAAATCTATTAACCAATTTAAATTATAAATAAAGTAATTAAAATTTTTTTGTGAAAGTTTTATCAATCATCATTAAATAATTATAAGCTTCTTTAAATATTGTTCATCGAAGAGGTATCTCTAAATGGGTTAAGGTCTGTATTGTACACCTCCATCTTTTTTGAGGTTAATTTTTATCAATCCATCTTATGTAAGAGGTGTGCAGTAGTCATAGTGAGCAATCTGTGTTAGGTTTCAAATATTTAGATTTTCTTAAGTAAAATTTACAATTTCTGTTTGTTTTGCGTAAAATGAAAACAGTGTGCTTTGTATTTTTTACTCTTATTCTAAACACATTGTAAAAATACTTGTTTTGTAGTGTTTCATAAGTATTGTGTAGTATGTATATTGTTTTAATATTGTTTAATAAGTATTGCCAATTAATAGATTTTATTAGTAATATTTATTCTTTTCTCTTGTACTACTTTATTTTCTTAATACACTTTTTCCTTAGCGTCTATGGATGATAATTGTTTAATGACTTATTTAGTTTATATTTAAATCAAAATTTTTGTAAAAAATCTTTTTAATGCAATTCCTGCTTTCCAATTTATCCCAGTAACTATTTAGAACATCTTTTTATCTTAGAAAAATATTATTCATTAAACATTTTTAATATTTTGTAATAAATTACACTACTCAGTAACAACAATTACTTGTTTTCATGTTTTGTTTTTTCTTTTACACCAAACACAGATGTGGAATGTTATATATTCAAACAATTTATTATGTTAAAATTCTGTGACTAATTTCTTATTTCCTCATGTATATCAAATGTTAGAGTGTATAGCTGTTTAATTACAATTTGTGTGAGAGTGTTGGCTAGCCAAGGAGTTTGCAAATGATCTTGCGGTGGACCTTCGTAATATCTGGGACCAATTCTCAACTTGACAAATTATTAAAGTTTGTCTTCAGTGTAGATGTAGTGGCTTCATAGCCTTATAGTTTCGTAGAACCCAAGACATGTTACTGAGTACTCTCCAGTTAATTATTAACCCCAACAGTAACTAGAAACTAACAACAGTGATATTGTTACTGCATAGTCATCCAATAATATGTTTCCTAGCATGTTACTTTGTTGTCTACAGTACTGTTATTATAGTAAGTGTTAAGTGTAAACAATTCACTTTAAATGTACATTTAACATAATTAGAATTAAATTGTATTCCTGTTATTTGTTTGCACACACATGTATATATTTATATATGTTATATAAAATGTTGCAAGATTAATGGTATTGTATTTCATTTTAATTTAGTTTTTGTAATAATTAGTTTGTTGTCAGTAAGATTTTATTTTTAATGATAATGCATAAACTAAATTTATCTTGTCAGAAAAATTGTATCGATAGTTTATAGATTTTTTTTACAGATTTCTAAAATATTTTTGTTGTTCTAATTTAAAAATCTTTTGGATCAGATTTATAATGTTGATAAATAATACATTCAACAACACTAGGGTATATTAAACTTCTAAAATAAAAAAAAATAACCAAAGTTTTAGATAAAATTATAGGTTTTCCAGAAGAGTTAATCTTGCTCTCAAAATTTTATAAAAGGATTTTTTTTCAAAAGCTAATACAATAATTGAGATTTTCATCATCTACTTGAACACCATTTTATTTTATTAAAGCCAAATATGCTAATAGAATATTCAAAAGCAAACTGATGTCAGAGGTGTTGTCCATAGTGTAGTGGTCGCATGGTGTAAAAGTTTTGGCTTAATCCTATTTATAAAAAGAAGTGATCTAATAAGTCATACATTAAAGCAACTGTTGAGGGTTAATTTGATACTATAATAGAAAAAGAAAAATATAAGGAAAGAATTACTTAATCATAATCCATTTTTAAATCGAAGCACAGAATGTAATAAGTAGGCCTATATATGTTAATATGTTAGCACTAATCAGAAAGCAGAGATGTTAACAGGGGCTTTTATGGATGCCTTTGAGTACACGATTCCCCGCAGTTCTGTTCAAAAGTAGATGGCTCCTTGGTGGAATATGGAGTTATCTAATATAAAGAAAGCAGTCTGTTGTTTACGTAGGGTCTCTCAACAAGAGGCTGATTCTGAGAGGCGGGCAGTTCTTATTGGCGAATACAATGATCGAACACCCAACTATTTTCGTAAAGTCCGGACGGCCAAGAGGGATTTGTGGTGTTCCTTTGTGGAGAACCAGAGAAACAAGGATCCCTGGGGAGTCGTGTACAGGATTCTAGGACATAAACGTAGAAAGGACATTCTTCTAGCCATTCTCTCAACCCAGCAGGGCGTGGTTTCAGATGTCTCTGGAATTTTACGCAGACTACTTGATGATCTTCTCCCTGGTGATAGCGAAGCTGGAGAGACTGCACACCATCTTTGGGTATGGCGTAACGTCACTCTGTTTTGCAGGGATGCATTATCTGTGGAGATTGCTGAGGCTGAGGTGTGTCGAACTATCTGTAGTCTTGGCAGAGGTAAGGCTCCTGGCTTTGATGGACTGACGGCTCAGCTCCTCGTTCTTTTGTTGGAGTTAACGTGAGAATTATCACATGAGTATTTAATAAATTATTGTTTCGCGGGTTCTTTCCAGTGTGCTGGAAAAAATGGATTGTAAAATTGTGGTTTAAGGAGAGCGACAAGGATCTGGCTGTTGTTCATCATATTGTTGGTATCAGTTATCGGCAAGGTCTTTGAAACGGTGTTGTATCTTCGTATAAATAAGTGGTTGGCCACGCATGGGTTGCTGATGGAAAACCAGTATGGGTTTTGCCCCGGCAAAGGTACCGTGAATGCCATACTGATGAATGTGGTCTTGGCCAGTGAGGTGTAATATGTCTTGTGGATCTTCCTAGACATTTCCGAAGCGTTTAACAGTCTGTGGTGGCTCTCTGTCATTTTCCAATCACAGAGGCGAGGATGCACTGCAAATGAACTGCAAGTGCTGAAAACTTATTTCAGTCATTGGGATGTGTTGCTCAGCGAGGGCAGCCTTGAAGTAGGGAAGACGCTGTCTAAGGGTTGTCCCCAATGCAGTGTGTTCGGTCCTCTCGTGTGTGGTAGAGTTTCTCTCTTTTGCGTCTGACGTTGCCTATATAGACGGCGGGCTCCTGCTGATCGAAGGATGCTCGCGGAGGGAGCTTGTGCATGCAGGGTGTTTGAGCTGTGGGCTCTTCAATATAAGATGACTTTTAGCCTGGAGAAGACCACGATGATGCTCCTCAAAGGTCGTTTGGCAGAGAGTCGGCAAGTTCGAGTATCGATGTCGGGCCATTTAATAAACTACACTCAGGTTCAGAAGTACCTCAGGGTATATCTTGATGAGAAATTTCAATTCGAGGCATCTTCAATACGTCGCAGAAAAGCCTTGTAGTGCTTTTTTTTGGGATCCGACGTGTGATAAATCCGGATTGGGGTTTCAATTTTTAGACCCTAATCATCCTGTACAAGGACGTGTGTGAAGCAATTATGTTATATGCTGCACCAGTTTGGGCGGATAGAATGAAATTTCGTAGTTATAGAGATATACTATAGAGGGCCCAACGACTATGACTGTTGACGGTAACGGGTAGTTACAGGACGGTTTCACGGCAAGCGGTCTTAATGATTGCAAGAATGGAACCGGTTGATATTTTAGCTCTTGAGAGACAGGAGTGGTATGTTGCTAGGAAGTTGGCTGAGTTGACTTCCGGAAAGATTCGGGATATCGAGCAACATGGTTACGTTATACGGCAGGCTAGATGGGATGAGACTATTGATGGGCGATATACGCACGATCTCCTCCCAGACTTAAGAAGTTGCGGGCCACCTCATGGGTTTCCCCTAACAAGTACATAATTCAGTTTCTTACCGATCACGGGACCTTCACGGATTAGTCTGGCTGGCTGGTATGTAGGTGATTCAGTTCCTTCAATGACTATAGTTTTCAATCTTGCTTGAGACTATAGATGTTTTGTTATTTTTAGTAATAGTTTCACTGATGGGAATTTTGCTTGTTGCTTTCGCATCAATGGCATCCTGGGCCAAGGTGACAGAGATGTCATATACCGAGGTTTAAAAGACTTCTGGTAAAGCCCATCAGGGCTAGGTAAGGACGGGGTGGTTGGAGGGTGTCTTCACCCTCCAACCAATCACCAAGATGGTCAAGATGTTTGGCTTGTCAAATGTAAGTGATGTGGTTTAAAGTAATAACCCGCGATGCTCAAGTACACACGCACGCAAGTCATCATCACCCTCTGTATATGGTGCTGCACTGGCCACACAGTGCATCACCTGGTGCCATAAACTTCACAATAACAACCAGAATTTATTATTTTTGCATAGAATATTGTGCCATCTATTCTCCTGGATATTAGAACTCATACCCCAATCTTCCAGTCATATAGAAGAATTCCATGTACAGCATGTGGGTTATTGGCAGAATATAAATGTGAATTCTGTGCATACACATACCCCTTACAAATGGAGCAATGGGTTCATTGGTATAGAACACATACACCAAAATATCATCACAATTGTCCACCAGAAACTGTTGAAACCACTCACATTATTGAATTCACTTTCAACAGTTAATGGCCAATAACTTTTGAGTTGCTTTAACTTTATATGGGATGAGACTGAGCTTCCTATGAACTGCCTTGCATGCAGTTGCAAAACACTGATATTTTTCTGTTGGGCCAACTTTCACATGGATTGATTGGGACTATGTTGCTCAACATCTGATATATCTTGCAGTTTTTTTCATTAAGCACTGATGGTCTACTTCACTCTTAATTCTTCTCAGAGTCCATCTTCCTAAATTTTCTAAATTTCTCGATTAGCACTCTTACTCAAAGTATGTTGATTAGGAACCAGTGTACCTAATCATTACTGAAGTGATTTCTAATGGAAAATTAATCTTTCACTATCATTGTGTACTCATCACGCTCATAGAATATGTATCATCAAGAAATATTCACTGTTCTAAAGTTAACACTATTCTGAGCACAGACACAATGACACGATATCAGTGGTTCAAAGATAATGAACACACAGTGAGCAACAAAGAAACAGATACACCTTCTCATCTCAAGATCACCAGCCTGATTGCTCACAGATCACCAGCCTTTTTTGTGTTTTATGCAACACAAGGATTACCAACCTTTGCAAAAAACATTACTGAAAGAGCATGAAATAAAATCCCTCAACATTTATAATGTTTGTATAAGTGTATAGTTGTTACTTTTTGAATGCACTGTATTTTCCATTCCCTACTATTCTATTTCAATCAAATAACCCCAACATAATTATTACATTCTATATAATCTCATTTATCTGTTTAATATAGTCCAATCTTTACTAATCTTTCTATTATTTAAGTTAACAAACCTGAATTCCTTAATATATGGTCAACCAAACCAGTTTTATTTTTATACAAGATTCTACTACAAATTTTTCTGCCCTCATATATCTTGACAATTTCAAATTTTACTGATCAACCTAATCTTCAATATCCTCCAGTAAAACATATTTGAAAGGCCTCAGTTTTTTCCTTTCTGTTTTTCCTACTTTCCATGTTTCCCTACCCACAAAACTTTACACTGTATACAAATATTTTCAAAAATCTCTCCAAATTTTAAATACGTATTTTTTTACTATCAGACATATTTTTTCATGAAATCTCTCCTTGCTTGTATTAATATGTTCTTGATATTTGCCCTACTATACCCAATTCTTTGTAATTTTATTACCTAAATAATAAAACTGAAATTTCTGGAATATTGTGATTTACTAATAAATATTCCCCATGATCCTTCTTTCTCTTGGATGTCATTGTATTTGCTTTGATTTATTTATTTAGAAACTAAATTCCTTTTTCTTCATAGTGAATTCTACAGATATTGAACAATCACTATACTCGTACTAACATAGCTGTAAAACCTTTCTAATTTGTTCCTCTTAATATTCATTATTCATTTGAAGGATTTAAATTATTACCTACTCAAGTTATAACTGGTCCGTTCCTAGTACTTTAAACCATTGCCTGTATTGCTATATTGTGCAATACAAAATATAAAAATTTTAGATATCTGAGATTTAATTTGTTTAAACAACATATTTTATTATAAAATTTATTATGGTTTATGGCATTGATGCTCACACTTTTTACCCACATTGAGAATCAAACATTTTCTAGCGCTCCCAAAATTTTTAAACTTACCATCTTTTAAAAATAATAATTGCAATTGCTGTTTTTAACATGCGCTCTTAAAAACAGTAAGTGCAATTGTTTTTAAACATGGCATATCCTATTTCTGAGTTGAAACTTACATTTTAAATGAGAGCACTTAAAACATACCTTTAATAAACTTATTTGGAAGTATTGTTATTAAAATTGCTTTCAAAAAAATTACAATTGCATCTATATAATTATAAAACAACAATAGTGATAGCATATTCAGTTGATCTTGGATTAAGCTGAGAGTGGGTGTCTCTCAATATTTAAAGATACCTCGGCACAAAATGAACAAAAGCCAGAAACTGCAATGCTACATTAAAGACCTCACAATTTATTATTAAAGCTGGATCAGCTAGATCAAAACCTTTTAAGTTCCATATATATTTGTATCCATACGTTGCTCAGATCAGGAGATGTGCAGCATTAAAGACAAAAGTGGCCTTTTCTCTTTAAAGTGGAATATTTCAGTTCAGTAAAATCACAGAGAGACATAAAACAAGAAATTAAAATTAAAGCTAATATCTTAAGCTTTTAAACGTTTTTAATGCAGTATACTGAAAAAATTTCACTTCCCCATGCGCTTGATCAAACATGAAGAAAAACTTTCAAATTTTTAAAACTTCTCTTCTCACTTTTTTTTTTTTTAATTTGATGATTTTTGAAATCTGAAGTATACGGTCAAAAAGTAGAGTATTCAAGCTTTAATTATTTTTTTTATTCGTCTCTCTAAGCCTCTTGGTTGCAAAGTTAAAGTAGTTTGAATACAATCATTTTTTATCATAAAATGTAGGTATCCCTTTAATTTTTTGTGCTAGTGCAATAGGTATTTAATTTTAGTTTGAAATATCAGGAAAATATGATTTTGCCTTTTTTTAATCAGCCATCACCTTTCTAGACCACCTGAATGCCCCCAATTTTCTTTGGGCCTTCTACCACCCCCCTGAAAGCCTCCAGAAACCACAAGGGAGCGTTATCGCCACTCTGAGAATGAATGGTTTAGGATAAAGAGATACAGATAAAGTGATATATTATAACAATACTCACTTGGGAAACATATTTGTAACGGTAGCCCTGACAATCATGATATACATGTCTTGTCAAATTATTAATGTATACTGCTATAAGAATATTTTAACTTAATATAACTTATTACTAAAGGGTGGAATATGGTAATTATTCGACAATTTCAACGCCCTTATAACTAATCAATAACTATATTTATCATCCGCATAAAGAAATTTTATTCTTATACCTGTAGTATGTTGAAACTATATCAATATATAACTTTATCAATAAATAAGTAAAATACTACATAAATAACATTTTATTGAGCACTTTTTAAAACTATGAAATACTTATTAACACATAAAAATTTACTAATAGTAATGGGGTATGCATTAAAAAGAATGAAAATAATTTAAACTAGATGACGTTTTGTAGTTAGAGTCACTTTAAACTAGACAACTAGACATTAAGTATTAATAAATAAGTAAAATACTATGTAAATAACATTTTATTGAGCACTTTTTAAAACTATGAAATACTTATTAACACAACAATTTACTAATAGTAATGGGGAATGCATTAAAAAGAATGAAAATGATTTAAACTAGATGACGTTTTGTAGTTAAAACCTAGAAAAAGTGAAAACAAATGATTTACTAACAATCACATAAAGAAATTACTTTGAGAATCAGTCATTCTAATGTAATTTAATCAGATGATTAAATTATGCTGACGCTGATGCTTAAAGGTAATTTAAGCATACATATTTATGATGACAAATGTATGTTGCATGAAAATATGTATTTTGTGTTCTAACATTATTATTATTTATTTATGTTTTTTTTTTAAATCTGCAGTTAGTTTTCTTTATACTAAACTGCTGGTCTCTCTGAAGTCCAGGCCTTAAGATCTACTTTTGGAATCGATTCACTGCCACAATCCACTCTCTGGTTCCTAAAAAATAAAATAGAAATTAAATTAATACAGTCTATTAAGACAAAATTATTCTTAACTCTGAAAATAAATATACATTGATAATGTTTTCACATGAATAATCACAGTTCTCACAAGTCCAGAAATAAGTTAATAAAAGAGCCAATGATTTGCCCATGCAGTTTTGCAATTCCAGACTCTAGTTTACAACCCACCAGGTAGGTCTAGCAGTGAACTTGTCATTGAAAATCAGCTGATTTCAAAGTCGTGAATTCTAAGGTTCAAATCCTATGGATTTGAATACTAGATCGTGGATACTGGTGCTCTTTGGTGGTTGGGTTTCAATTAACTACACATCTCAGGAATGGTTGATCTGATACTATAGAAGACTACACTTCATTTACATTCATACATATCATCCTCATTCATCCTCTGAAGTTATACCTTACAGTGATTCCAGAGGCTAAACAGAAAATGAAAGAAGACTCTAGTTTACAGTATAGAAATGACAACGCTTAGTTCTGTGCTTTATACTATACGACTGTATAATCATTTTTAATTTAAATGTCTTAGTACATTATTCATTTCCATTTATCCATCTGTTCCAGAACAAGAAAGCATTTTCCAAAGGGTAGTTTAATTCATTTCATATATATAATTTATTCCAGTTCAAAGTTATAATGTGCTCTTTGTATAAAAATCATAAAAAGTTTTAAAAACTAATTTTTTTTCCATTCAACTGGTAAAACTAAACATTATACAAAGAATTTGTGAATACCATAAGTATAATTGTATAATATAAGTATATAAGTAATATAAGTAATTGTATAATTGTATATTATAAGTATATTTCATGGTATAATTAATAAGTTTTAGTTAAAATCAAAACAATAATGACAATAAAAATAGATCTTATTGTGTAGAATAATTTAAAAAAATAGTTGAACATGCTCATTATTTTTAATATAACAATACAGATCTGTTACATAGGATACAAATAAATAATAGCACCTAGATTAATAAGTATGTGCTGAAATACTTTTAACAGTATAAATACAAATCTAAGTCTTTTAATTGATGTACTCTTTATATTATAAAATTTTACTCAAGTCTTCAAACATAGTGATTGTAATAAATTGATAAAATTAATTAATTTATAATTAAATTTCTAACTTATGTATTAATTATAACAACATTATAATAACTGCTGTAATAAGAATACTAAATAATTAAAATTAAGCATTTATGATCAGAAAAAAATACTTTAAAATATTCCCATCATTTTTCTGTGGGTGTGTGAATTAATTTTTTTATATATTGGAGTAAAATATTTATAAATAGTTAAATCAGAAACAAGATTTTAAAATGATTGTTAAATTAATAAACACTTGAATATAATAATAATATATAACTTATCAAACTCCAGAAAAAGTAAACTCATAGATGAGTAATAGTTCTATCTGAGGTTATTTGAACCACTATTTTAACAATTTGGCAAGAGATGATTTCTAGAGAACAGTATTTGTAATTACTGTTACTTATAATTACTCTTATATTGTACCTATAATTACTGTTACTATTGTAAATAATTGATATAATCTTATTTTATTCATATGTAATTTGGTGGATCAAAAAAAAAACTGTTTTTAAATACTTTTAGGTTAGAAGGTCTTTACTATTTAAATTTGCCCCAACATCTCAATTTTTCTGTTAGTGTTTATTGGGTGTAAAGCAAAATTGATATGCATTTACAAGAATTATTAAGCAAGAATTTTTTTAAACTAGATGTAGTAATTTTCAAAAATGAAGTCTTATCAAAACTTGTAAAATTTTGTCACAATATATGGGAAATATTTTCTAGGCTAAGACAAACATTACTTTGTAATCAATGTGTAAAAAAAAACAACGTTTTCTGGCCGATTCATCAACAAACAACTCAAACTGCTTTACCTGGCTAGGTGAATTTTTAAGAGTAAATTGTTTTTATAATTTAAGCACTTATTAAGAAAGGACTTTGGAAAGCTCTACTTATGAGTGGAAAAAAGGACGGAGGCAATATTTTTAATGAAAATCCTATATCTCAGGAACCAAAGATGTTAGTCATGAAAATTGGTGTTTAGACTCTTCTTTAAAAACAATTGATCATTTTCAAAAATCCAATTTGAGAGATGCAAAAGTGGGGCAAATCTTTTTATGAAAATTCAACATCTCTGGAACGAAAGGTATTAGTCATGAAAATCAATTTTAGACTTTTCTTAGAAAATAAAATTGAACATATATCACCATTTTTCAAAAATCTAATTTGGGAGGAAGCAAAGGGAGGGAAGCAAAGGGAGTCTGGTACTAACACTGCTAATAGTACAATGGAATGGATAGTATACTGCAACAGGACATCAAAGTACCAAGAAGCCTGTCAAGCAAGCCAATTTCATCCTATGTACCAACTGAGCTTTCTAAATTTCACCAAGTAATGTATATTAACAAAATACTGATATTCAAATTAAATATTAAACCCAAAGTTTTATTTGAAACAGATGAAATTCATTTTTTCCATTCTGTTTAATTACGAAAACTGAATAATTCAAAACTTTTTAAACTCTTGATCAAAATAAGCTAGAAACTTGAGGCATTGATCAAACTGTTTAGTTCAATGAACTCTTGAATTATGATGTTGATAGAAAGTAATACATTAAACAAATTTCCCAAACTCGTATTGAAAAGTTATGACATGCAGACAAGTAACAGGTTTGCAACTGAGTATTATGTTACTGTAGGCTATGCCATTAGTTTGAAATTGGTGACTGATGTCGAACTAGAATCTATTGTACTCTCACAAATTTACTTCTCAAATGTCAAATATTACAAACTATTGTAGCTTAAATAATAAGCATTTATATTAACGTAACATTATTCACAAAAAATGTTCATAATATGTATTCATTCATATTTCCGTTTAATAGACGTTAGTTATTTTTGAAAATTCTTCTTCAGCTTCAATATTTAATTTCTGAAATAAACCTCCTTCAAATCTCTGTATTGGATTTTACACCGAACACTTCTTTGAATTAAATTGGTGTAAAGAAAATTTCAGTGCATCACAAAAAACATAAGTGATTAATTTTTTTTTGTTTCTTGTGTTGTTTTATTTTTTTAGATTTAGTTTGTAGTTTTACCTATTTCATTGAGCTGATCATTTTTTTTTCTTTTGTGTTATGTGAAGTTTTATGAAATCTTTCACGTTTGTCTTTTTACATTGCACATTTTGTTTTCATTACATGGTTCTCAAAAAAAGAAAAGATAATATTTTCATTGAATAATATACTGTAATTTCAGTTTCAATAATTTTTAGATTTCTAATGAGGTATTTATTACTGTCAAGATTGTTAAATTCATATAATGCCAATTATATACATACACATGGTATTAACAAAGTATGACAATGCTTAAATAACTTTAAAACAGTTAAATATTGAAAAATGAAATTTAAATTTAGCAGATGCTCCTACCTTGAAACAAACTATTTTTCGGTATAAGACCACAGCACTCCAAGCATCAAGGTGACTCCCACAAGAGAGCCAACTCAAACATTTTAAACAGAAAATATGATTGTGATATATAATTTTAAAGGGCATTAAAAAACAAAACTGTCATAAAAACTATCACACTGGGACAATCCCAACCAAAATAGTAGTCATTTATATATTTTTCACAGCTAGTTTGATAAGTTGCCTACAATACATCCCAAGCAATGGTCTCATACCAAAAAAATAGATCATTTTGAGTTTAGAAACACTTGTTAAATTTCATTTTCTTTAATGTTTTATTGTTGAGCTACTATTTAAGAAATACTGCTCATCTCTTTTATTTAGAAAAATAGGTAGTTTTGAGGAAGAAGTGTTGCCATTAATACCATATATATATATATATATATATTTTAAGTAATAATAAAAAGGGTAGCAATTATATATATTATTCTTACACACATATGTATGTATATACATGTATTTTTTTTGTCTTCAGTCATTTCATTAGTTTGATGCAGCTCTCCAAGATTCTCTATCTAATACCAGTTGTTTCATTTCAGTGTACCCCCTACATCCTACATCCCTAACAATTTGTTTTACATATTCCAAATGTGGCCTACCTACACAATTTTTTCCTTCTACTTGTCCTTCCAATATTAAAGTGACTATTCCAGGATGCCTTCAGATTTGGCCTATAAGTCTGTCTCTTCTTTTAGCTATATTTTTCCAAATGCTTCTTTCTTCATCGATTTGCCGTAACATCTCTCTATTTATCACTTTATCCACCCATCTGATTTTTAATATTTTCCTATAGCACGACATTTCAAAAGCTAATCTTTTCTTCTCAGGTATTCCAATTATCCAAGTTTCATTTCCACATAAAGCTAATTATATACTAAAACTACTAAAATAATATTACTAAATTAAATATACTAAAATTACTAATCATCAGCAAATCTTTTCATCATCTAATCATCATCTTTATCTTTTCATCTTATACTGTTACTCCAGATCTAAATTGTTCTTTAACATCATTAACTTCTAGTTCTATGTAAAGATTAAAAAGTAACGAGGATAGGGAACATTCTTGTCGGAACTCCCTTTTTTTATTTCTGCTTCTTTCTTAGGCTCTTCGAATATTACTGTAGCAGCTTGCTTCCTGTAAATGTTAGCAATTGTTCTTCTATCTCTATACTTGAAAACCCTAAATTTTTTAACATGTTGAACATTTTATTCCAGTCTACTTTATAAAATGATTTTTCCAAGTTTATAAATCCCATATATCTTGATTTGTTTTTCTTTAATCTTCAGTCTAATATCAATCTGAGCACTAATGTTGCTTCTCTTGTCACTATACTTTTCCTGAAACCAAATTGGTCTTTTCCTTACACTTCTTCCACTTCCCTCTCAGTTCTGCTGTACAGGATTCTAGTACAGATTTTTGGTAAATGAATAGTTAAGCTGTTTTGTGTGTGTTCTGTATTCTTCACATTTATCTGTTCCTGCTTTCTTTGGTATCATGACAATAACACTCTTTTTGAAGTCTGATGGAACTTCCCCTTTTTTGTAAATATTATGCACCAGTTTGTATAATCTATCTATCACGTAATTCTGCAGGTATCCCATCTATCCCAGGAGCCTTTCTGCCATTTAAATACTTTAATGTTCTATTAAATTCAGATCTCAGTATTTTATCTCCCTTTTAATTCTCTTCAACTTCCTCTTCTTCCTCTCTAACAACAGTTTCTAATTCATTTCCTCCATATATTTCCTTCATTATATTCCACCCACCTATCGACCTTTTCTATTGTTTAATAAATCAGTGTACCATCCTTAACACATTATTAGATTTTAATTTATGTACCTCAAAATTCTCCTTAACTTTCCTGTATGCTCCGTCTATTTTACTAATGATCATTTCTCTTTCCACTTTTGAACACTTTTCTTTAATCCACTCTTCTTTCGTTAAATTTGCACTTCCTTTTATAGTATTTCTTAATTTTCAATACTTCCTTTTACCTTCTTATCATTAGCATTCTTATACTTTCTACGTTTATCCATCAGCTCCAATATATCCTTTGATTTCCAAGGTTTTCTACCAGTTTTCTTTGTTCCGCCTAAGTTCACTTCTGCTGATTTAAGAATTTCCTTTTTACCATTCTTCCTTGTCTTCTTCTATATTTTCTACCTTACTTTTTTTACTCAGACCTCTTGCGATGTCCTTCTCAAAAATCTTCTTTATCTTCTCTTCCTCAAGGTCTCTAAATTCCACTGATTCATCTGACATCTTTTCTTCAGGTTTTTAGACCCCAATCTACATTTCATTAACATTAAATTATGATAATTATCAATCTCTGCTTCAGGATAAGTTTTGCAGTCGGCGAGTTGATTTCTAAATCTTTGCTTAAACATGATGAAATCTATCTGATACCTTGCAATATCACCTGGCTTTTTTCATGAGTATATTTTTCTATTATGGTTTTTAAACTGGATGTTGGCAATAACTAAATTATACTTCATACAAAACTCAATAAGTCAGTTCCCTCTTTCATCCAGTGCCTTGCGTTCCAATCTCCAACTATTATAAAATTTTCCTCCCTGTTTATGTGTTTAATTGCTTCATCAATTTCTTTGTAAACCCACCCTCCCTCATCATCAGGGCACTTGTAGGCATTTAGACATTAAATCATTGCCAGAATTATTGTTGGCTTAGATTTTGATTTTATGATTTTATCATGATTACAGTAATTGTATTGCTATGTTTTTTGAAGTACTGTACTCTTTTCCATATTTTCTTGTTCATTGTGAAACCATTCCTGCCTGCCCTTTATTTGATGCTGAGTTAATTATTCTAAAATCACCTGACCAAAAGTTGTTTTCCTCTTCCTACCACATCTACATTTAACCTACAATTTCGCTACTAAAATTTTCCAACCTACCATCCTTTTTTAATCTCCTAACATTCCACGCTCCAACTCGTAGAATATTATCATTTAATTTTCTGGTGAATCCTTCCTTAGCAGTTCCTACCTGTAGATTCGAATGTGGTATTAGTTTACCTGCAGAATATTTTACCAAGGAAGGTCCTCCATCTTTGTTACATGAAAATGTTGAGAGCTACATTTTCTTGGAAAAAAAACAGCTGTAGTTTTCCATTGCTTTCAGCTGTGCAGTACTCAGAATATTGATTGATGTTGATATGGTCGTTTAAATCCTCCTGATCTACACCCTTAATAACTACTGAAAGAGCTGCTGCCCTCTTTCAGGGATCATTTCTTAATCTGTCTCTCAACAGATACTTCTCTGATATGGTTGCCCCTTTGTTGCAGCTATTCTGTATCATTGAGCACTCAAGCCCCCTCACCATTGGCAAGGTCTCATGATTTGTATAGGGAGATACATATATTTATTATATAGAGTGTTTATAAAAACCATTTCAAGAATTCAGAGGATGGTCCCACACGTCGAAATAAAGAAAAAAACTTTATATCAACACATGTTCAGAAATACTTAGTTTGCTGGCATCCACCATTTTGAAAATTATTCAATTATTAATAATTAATAATTATAATTTTTATTAAATTATATTAAGTATAAATTATTTAAGTATTATTATTACTATTATAAAAATAATAATTATCTTTAAATTATTATAATTTATTATATGATAACATTAATAAAATTATTTCAGTTAAAATTGTGTCAATTTATTTAATTTTATTTGAAAGAAATGAAAATTGGTTTTTTAATGTAGTAACTCACTTCAATAATCTTTGTCACAACTTTGTTATTTATGAACAGATTTGAATAAATGACATGTCAGTTTCTTTGTCATTAAATGCTTAAAATTTTTGTTGTAACATAACATTTAAACAAAACACCTGTTGTTAAGATTAACAATTAAAACGTTCATACTGCTGCCATTTTGAAATGGATTGAGAGATCATTTTCATTATTTTTATACATGTAAACCTCTATTTACCCTAGCAGGATACAAAATTTCAGCTTGATACAACTAACCATTCTCTAGAAATAATTTTTTTTGTTAAAAATACAGTGGAGATGCCATACTAAATGCTAGTAAACCTAGCATTTCTGGACATATGTTGATATAAAATTTTTTTTCTATTTCGATAAGGGGGATCATCCTCTGGATTTTTGAAAAGTCTTTATAAACCTTTTCTGTACATATATATGTAAATAAATATGTGCATACGTACATGTGTGTGTGTAAGAATAGTATATACATTACTGCTACCCTTCTTATTATCTCAAGTAAAATGTATTTATTGTTAATATTAATATAAACTCATAGATAAACGAATTTTTATACATAAAAATAATATTAATGAATAACAATAAAACAATTACTGCATTTTTAGAAAATTAACACTCCTTAATAAAATTATAAAATCAAATCACCATCACACACAAAATAGAAACATAGTATAATATGATATGTAAAGCATTCAAATATAGTTATTGTAATAAAACAGAATTTGGTAAAGGATAAAAATAAATTAGATTTATAGGAAATCAAAATGCATATGGTAATATTTTTACAGAAAACTTAAATAAAAATACAACATTAAATAGAATACGAAATAAATTAATCTCTAAATATAAAAGAGAGTGTCCTGACTGACTAACTCATAACTCATAATCAACATACAGCTAAAACTATTATAGGTAGAGACTTGAAATTTTCAGGGAACCTTCGTATCTTTAAGAAGGTGTGCAATAAGAAAGGATTTTGCAAAATTTTGATTTTAAGGGGTTCAAATAAATGATTTTAAGAAGTTCAAATGAATAATCAATAGTATTTTCAGTATCGATTTATTTGTGTCAAAAATATTTGTGTTTTAAGATCAATCGATAATGAATGAATGGATTACTGTAGTAAAATTTATTAATAATTTAATTTTTTAATTTAATTTAAATTTATTATTAATGTTGTTATTTATTGTTTATAAACATTTAAGAAAAAAAAAAATTATGATTTTTTGACCGGCATCATCATGTAAGCATGTTCTTTCTTCTGGCTCTTATTTGTTGGTGTTGCTTCTTCCTACCAATCGTTTATAAACATTTAAGAAAAAAGAAGTCATATAATTTTTTTATGAGTCAACCGGTTAGTGTAGTGTTTCAAAAAGTGAATAAACATGTCAATTGAAAAGTGACTGTCAACGACACGTTAATAATCCAAACCTGTTCCGAGCACTTGCTGTTCACTTAAACAGTGATAATAATGATGCCAGGAGGTACAAAACACAATCATTTTGTACGTGGCTGATCATTGGATTGACTTTGCTCATATGTCTTACAAGTCTTCAAATGGTGACAACTTTCCAACTTGTGAGGAATATTTACGCAAAATGTCAATTCATTCAGTCTGCAGTAATTATTGTAAATTAGTTGCAGCTGGTAAGATTTTTCCATTCTTATTTGAAGTTTATTACAATTGCAATCTTTATTGGAAATTTGCTACTGACACATTGCCCGTAAAAAGATTGCGTCTTACTGGGAATATTAATAGTGGTCATTTCGATGTATATTTGTCCTATTTAGAAGACAAAATTCTTCTTCAACTATTCCTGTTAGGAATAATAAAAAGCGTCGTGCGAGGTTCACGGACAGAACAAGAAAGAATCAAATCAAAAAATCTGTGTAAAAGTATGCACAAATCAACCCAGAAGGTAATAGAATAGCTGTGAAAAAGTATCAACAAAATCATTCAGATGTCCATAGAGCTGCAGTAGTAGCCTATCAAAATAGGCATCCAGAAGTACATAGAGCCGCTGCAGCTACGTATCAAAGTAATCATGCTGAAGTTCATAGCGCATCCCAAAATCTATATGAGCGCAAGATTCCAGGGATTCGTACAGAAAATCATTTGTACCCACAGAAAAATTAAAGACTCTCTGGTTTGGCTTACGATCCTAATATAGATTATAAAATGACATTAGAGTTATGATTAAAAAATGCCAGTTATGTTATGCTCTTAAACGGAAAGGTGAAACACCTGGCATGTGCTGCAATTCTGGAAAAGTACAGCTAGAAACTTTGAAACCACCACTTGAACCATTATTTGCCTTATTAAATGGCTATCACCCTGACCATGGCCACTTTATTGACTATAGTAGAAAATATAATGGTTGTTTTCACATGACATCTTTTGGTGTTAAGCAGATTGTTGAAGAAGGTTTTATGCCGACTTTTAAAGTTCCAGGCCAAGTTTACCATTTATACGGCAGTTTGATACCACATTCTCAGGAAGAGGCTAAATTTTTGCAAATATATTTTGTTGGTGAAGATGAAAAAGAAGTTAAACTTAGATGCTCTAACTATTCAGAGGTCAAATGAGGTTTGGTGAAACAGTTGCAAGATCTGCCCATAAAGAAAATAAGCACATAAGAGACTTGAAAACTACCATGGATAAAGTAGCACAGAACAGCGAAAAATTTCAAGTGGTGATTCGCGCAGGCAGAAAACCTGCAAATGCTCACAGTGGTTGTTATAATGCTGTGACATCTAACGAAGTAGCTTTAGTAATAGTTGGACAGCAGTTTGAAAAACGAGATATTGTTATTCAAAGTCACGATAATCGACTGCAACGTATCAGTGAACTTTATCAATCTTACGATGCATTACAATATCCACAATTTGTTTTGTTACAGAGAAGACGGTTATTCGACAGATATTTTTCAACGTTACCCAACAACAAAACAATGCTTTTTTTTATTATATATGTTTGTTATTGAAATATTTATTAAAATAAATTCTGTAAATAACATGCGATTAAGAAGTTTTTAGTATTTATTAGTAGATTTTTAAAAGCACTGGGCCTGTCAGGGCTTGGATGGAAAAAAGGATAGACTTTGTTTTTTACCCCAAAAGTAACTATGATGATGAATGATGATTATGAGTGATAAGAACAGGAGTTCTATTATCTACTTCTGACATCATCTTTTAAATATAGCAACATAATAAGCAAAAGCATCCCTCCAAAACATTCAATAAATATGTTTAAAATTCAAGTATCACCAGGGCGAGGCCGCGACGAGTAACCTGCTAGTACTTAATAAATTACACTGGGAGAAAAAGGAAAAGTATATTCAATTTACAAGTTAATGATATTATTATTTTTTTTAAATGATCACACACACTTAAGAATAGACAAGTAATTTTTTAATATAATGAGCTATTTAAATTGGCTTTCCTGTTTTAATAGTAACTGTAAACACTTACTAAATCAGTCCTGAAGATTATCACTTTTTTACATATAACAGTGGCAATATCATTGCCTGAAATAGTATTTTATAAGTGGTGATGAATTCATGAACTCAGAAAATTTTTCCAGTATTTAAATCAATTTGATAATAATTTTTTTTTCAATAACTAATTCACAATGTTAATTGTAGGATTTCAAATTCAGTTAACTCCTTCCTAGTTTTGTAATTATGAAAATTAATTTTAAAAATCATCTCAAGTTTCACAATGACTGTCATGCATATATAAAAAAAAATTGTTGTAAATAATTTATTTTTTTAAAAGCTATTTAACATGTTAAGTACACAATTTTTCAATGTTGACTGTACTAATTTAGTAAAATTTCTTAAGTATACCAAGTTTACCAATAAATGATGGTATTTACCAAAAATTGCATATGGGGTATATCATGATAATTAATGTTTCAGAGTATGATACAATGTTAATTGCTAAAATCTCTACCATGTTTATTATAGTTTTATAAATTTCATAAATACTTATTTCATATGACTAAAAACTTCTTTTCTTTTTTTACTGTTCATGGAACATCATTGTTGCTGAAAAGTTTATAAATATTTTTTATTTCTCTCAAACTACGTACCTTATACTATTTCTCTATATAATCGCCACATGAATTAAGACATTTATCGTAGCGATACACCAGCTTCAGTATACCCTCGTCGTATTCTTCTACCGCCAGTCCATTTAGCCACTGATTAACAGCATTTTTAAGATCATAGACGCGAATTGCTTACCACTCAAAAATTCTTTCAATTTCCCAAACAAATGGTAATCAGAAGTGGCTAAATTCGGATTATATGGTGGGTGATCATAAATTTCCCATCCAAATGTTCTCAGGAAATCACGTGTCAGACTCGCAACATGTGGACGTGCATTATCGTGCAGCAGGAAGACACCGTCAGTTAGCCACCTACGTCACCAATCTTGAATGGCACGCCGTAACTTCGTAAAGTTTCGCAGTAGGTTTCTGCATTTATAGTCGTTCCACGTGGCATAAAATAAACAGCAGTATGCCAAAACCGATCCCAAAAGAATGTGGCCATTAGTTTGCGTCTAGATGGCTGTGGGTTGACTTTTGTCGGTCTGGTTGGTGATTGAGGATAACGGCATTCAGTTGACTGCCGTTTTCTCTCTGGCGTGTAATACGTAATCAACTTTTCGCCACCGGTAACAATTGAATTAAGAAACTCATTACCTTTTTCTGCGTAGCGCATCAAAAATTCCAAAGCAGATCCCATTCGAATTTTTTTGTGAAGTTCCGTTAAGACGTGCGGCAACCAACGTGCACAGACCTCTCTGGAGCCTAAATGGTCATGAACAATGCGACCGATAACAGCTCTTGAAACATCAGGAAAAAGAAGGGCCAGGTCGAAAATT
This sequence comes from Lycorma delicatula, assembly GCF_047948215.1. Taxonomy (NCBI): domain Eukaryota; kingdom Metazoa; phylum Arthropoda; class Insecta; order Hemiptera; family Fulgoridae; genus Lycorma; species Lycorma delicatula. The sequence continues at coordinate 72,501,834 of NC_134459.1, read as the reverse complement.
GTTGAGCGACGATCTTTTCTGACTTCACCATTGACGCGTTTCAACAAGTCCTCGGTGATTATCGTGGGCCTCTCCGAACGCTCTTCATCGT